>NW_026947499.1:49936077-54736077 GCF_034190915.1 Cavia porcellus
TTGGCCTCTTTCAGTATGTCTGCGCCAACCGATTCTGTGTTGACCACGCAGGGTAGTGCTGATACTCCTCACCACCCATTTTTGCCTCTAGGCCTATAACCAGACTCAAATCTCAGAAGGCTCCTGGTGTGATCCATTATTGTCCCAAAGAATTTCTTGAGTTTTCTACTTTTTATAAGCCAAGGCCTAATAAGCAAGAATGGGAATGAATTTTATGGATGTGGGATAACAGTGGCAAAAATATACACCTGGATTAAGGCAAGTTTGTTGATGTGGGCCCATTAAAAGCAGGGATTCTGAACGTAATGCTCACTGAGTAGGGAAAGGTGTTAATAGCTTATTTGACTGGTTGGCATAAGTATGGGTCAAAAGATGCCCACTGTGAAGGAGTTAGAGATGCCTGATATTCCATGGTTTACTCTTGATGAAGGGATTCAGAAGCTTAGGAAAATGGCAATGTTGGAGTGAATCTGTTCCATTATACCTAATCTTCTACACTGGGATGATCCAGAAAATATACCTTTCACCAATACCTTGAGAAACAGATTTGGGTGGGGAGCACCAGCATCCCCGAAAAGCACTGTCATTGTTCTTCTCTGTATGCCAGACTTTATGATGGGGCCTGCGGTTACTCAGTTGGGAAATTTAAAGGCAATGGACTTGCTTGGACCCTGGAGTGGCAGAGGACAAGTGGCAGCACTTAATCACCAAAGGCAGGGTCCATGTACTTACTGTAAGGGACAGCAGAAGCAGGACAATGACCAGAATAATCTGACACGTGTAGATCCATGGCACTGGCTGATCAGCCACAATGTTCCCAAAAGTGAAAGAGATGAGAAGCCTACAAAAGTTTTATTAGATTTATATAATTGAAAACACTTAAAGGCAAATGAACAGAAACCTACTTCAAATTAGGATAATGGAGAATCATATGCCCATCAACCAGCTCTCGAATATGAGCCAGTTTACATAACCAGAAGCCTTTAAATGAAGGGGAAATAAGTTCTCTTTGGGAAAGAACCTTGATGTGCCAAAAATTTATACAGTCAATCTTTCTCTTATCCTTTCTCAGAGAGACCTAAGGGTTTCTGCCCAATTGACTGTACATTGGAGGAAGGGAAATGATCAAACATTTCAGGGACTGTTAGACATTGGTTCTGAACTAACACTGATTCCAGGGGATTCAAAACATCCTTGGGGACCTCCAGTAAGAGGTCAGAGATCGATGAAGTTTTAGCAAAGGTCCAACTCACAATGAGTCTGGTAGGTCCTTGAATCTATGCTGTAGTCATTTCTCCTGTTCCAAAATGTATAATTGGATAGACATATTTAGTAGTTGGCAGAATCCTTACATTGGCTCCCTAACCTATAGTCTGAGGGCTATGACTGTTGGAAAGGTCAAATTGAATCCATTAGAGTTATCTCTGCCTGGTAAAATAGTAAACCAAAAGCAGCATCATATTCCTGAAGAGATTACAGAGATTGGTGCCATCATCAACAACTTGAAGTATCCAGGCATGGGTTACTCACCATATCTTCATTCAAGTCTCCCATTGGGGCTGTGCAGAAGATGGAGGGGTCTTTGAAAATGACAGATTACCATAAACTGAATCAAGTGGTGCCTCTGATGTTAGCTATGGTACAGATGTAGTTTCCTTGCTTGAGCAGATTAACACATGTGCTGGTACTTGGCATACAGCTATAAATTTGGCAAATGCCTTCTCCATACCTGTTCCTGAGGACCATCAGACACAATATGCTTTCAGCTGGCAATGCTAGCAATATAACTTTACTATACTACCTCAGGGTTGTATTAATTCGCTGGCCCTGTGTCACACTTTAGTTCATAGAGATCTTAATCACCTTTCTCTCTCACAACATAGCATACTGGCCAATTATATTGATGATAGTATGCTGATTGGGTCAAGTGAGCAGGAGGTAGCAACCATGCCGGATTTGTTAGTAAGGCTTTTGAGAGCCGTGGGATGGGAAATAAATCAGACAAAAATTCAAGGTTCTTCTACCCCAGTGAAATTTCTAGGAGTCCAGTGGTGTAAATCATGTAGAGATATTCCTTCTAAGATAAAAGGTATTCCATCTGGCTTTCCCTACAACCAAAAAAATCAGCACAAGGTGTAGTGGGCCTATTTGCATCTTGGAGGGAGCACATTCCTCACTTTGATGTCTTTCTCTAGCCCATTTACCAAGTGACTTGGAAAGCTGCTAGGTTTTTTTGTTGTTGGTGATGGTGGTGATGGTGGTGGGTTTTTGTTTTTGTTTTGGTACTGGGAATCAAACTGAGGACCTTGCAGTTGCCAGGCAGAGGCTGTGCCCCTGAGCTATATTCCCAGCTCATAGAGCTGCTAGTTTTGAGTGGGGCCCAGAACAAGAAAAGGCTCTGCAACAGTTCCAGACTGCTGCGCAGGCTGCTTTGCCACTGGAGCCATATGATTCAGCGGTCTAGGTACAATATGAGAGGGGCAGAAAGATGCTATTAAGATCCCTTTTTGCTTTTGCTGCCTCATGGGCACCATGAACTTTTCTCCTCTGCCATGCCACTCTGCTTGGAGCCAGTCAACTATGGATTGAAACGTCCATACACTGTGAGCTAAATACACCTTTTCCCCTATAGTTTTGGTGAGTTTTGTTTTGGTTTGGTTTGGTTTTGTCCCAGCAACAGGAAAGATAACTAAGACAGGAAAAGAGAAACTTTGCTTGGAGGCTGTCACTTCAAGACTTCATTTCCTGAGCCCCCAAATTCTCAAGTTCTTGCCTGCCTCCTTCCCCTTCTGCCCTGGGGAGCCATTCAAATTTCTCTCCTTTCATCACAAGGTAACTAAGCAGACCCCAGAGCTTTGGAGCCCTGCAATAGAAAGTCCTCCTCTACTCCCTTTTGTAACTCCCAAAGACACCTCAGTGGTTCCTAGAAGTCTGATAACTTTTAGCCCTGTTTTTTTGCTGGCTGTGTTGCTGGGCAAGTCATTATCTCTATCAGCCTTAATTTTATAATCTGTAAAACAAGGTTAACGATACCTATCTACCTTACAAGAGTTGGTGTGGAGCTAGAATGAAGTAAGTTGTTTGACAAATACAATTGTTAACATTCAAATTTTTTAAATTGCTATTTTATTTCTAAAAAGAAATTTGTGAGATTTCTAAAGTTTCACTAGGAAAGTGTGTGGAAGTACATAATAGCAAAATATTCACAGTAGTTATCATACTATCCATTTATATCATAGGACTTATTAAGCATATACCAAGTTCTAGGCCCTGGGTTCAGAGTCAGGAATATAGCAACACCCAGGACACTCTAAGTGAAGCCTAGTGTGCTAGTGCACGCACATGATCCCAGCTCTCCAACCGAGGATCTCAAATTTGAGCCCAACCCGGGAGTTTGAGCTCAACCTGGGAGAAAACAACAACAAAAAGCAATCCTTGGAGGAGATAATTATTGCACAGATGATTGGAATTATTTTAAGTGCCTAAATTGTATATAGCAGAAGTCTGAAAAAATACTTCCGACAAAAATATTTCAAAGGTATGCACAGAGATTTACACAAACGGGCATGGGCTTTAGTCAAGCTCCAACGCTGTAGTGTATCTGCATTCCACAGGCCGGGGAGCAGCCGCTCACCGTTAGTCGCTGAGCAAGGGGCGGAAGGCCAGCTCGGCTGCTGCAGGGGCGGTGACGGCTACGGAGGGGGTGGGGGCGGCCACGTGAGCGCCCTGCGCCGCAGTCCCGCCCCGGCAGCCGCTCCTACCCTAGACGCGCCGCAGCTGCTGCTCGAGCTTCGCTCCTTCCTGGAACCAACACTCGCGCCACAGCTGCTCCGTTCCGGCTCCCGATCGCCCGCGCTCCAGTCCCAGGCACGCGCCCCCTCGCCGCTCCCCGGCACTCTCGGGGGCTCCCCCGCCCTGCACCCTGGAGCGCCGCGCCGAGAGCCTCTGCCGACTCCTCTGGTTCCTCGCGGCGGTGCTCAGCGGCTGCCGCGCCCTCGCAGCAGAGAGAGGTAGGTGGGGACCCGCTGCGCTCGGCAGGCCCGCGCGCTCCGCTGCAGCCCGAGGTGGCGCAGAAGGCGAGAAGAAAGCGGGGGCGCTCGGGGCTTGCTTCTGTAAAATGGGGGAGTCGTGTACGTGAGAAACGCACTGGGCAAGCGGTGCCCGCGTTCTGGCCGCGAGGCGGGCTGGGGTTCCGGAGAGGGGGCGCGCAGTGCAACCAGCTTGGCTGCGAGGTCCGGAGCCACCTCTCCCACTTGGTCCCTTAACTAGAGACTGCGTGGGCCCGAATTCCCGGAACTCCGAAGGTTGTGTGTACGCTCTCGCTACACTGTTGGCTGCAGGAGTTGGGTGTTGGCAGGCGCACCTGACAAATGTGCCAAGGGGCAGAGCTGTGGCGCGCGCGGTGGCAGGGGGCGGGGCCTCGGGTAAGCCTGGGGCTAGATTTGCCTGAGGGTGGGGCGCCCGAAGCAGTCTAGCTGCGTCCCGGGTGTGTGTGTGTGTTGAGGGAAAGATATGCCCAGTGGGGACTTTCACTGGGAACTTTACTACTGAGTCCTCCTTCAGCGCTCCCTGTCGTGTTTGGGTCACTCATAGGGGAAGGCGCATTTCACAGAGAAGAAAACTGAAGCTCTGAGTGGTCCTCAGGTTCCCAGAAGCCCTGTAAGTGGGGGCCAGCCACGTGATCAGCAGAGTCTATGTAATAAGCAAGATGGGTTAAGTGGGGGACACAGAGCAAGCAAGTGAGAGCTGTAATCCCACCATGTGTAGCGCGTGGGATGTGGGGTTGGAGAGGAGATGAGACCACTTCCCTCTCTCAAGCCTGGGCATTGGAACACACCCCGCTTCCTTTTTTGCTGGCCTGGTGAGGAGGACACAGCCATGAGCTGAAAGGAGCCTAGGCCTCCTGGTAGTCCCTGGTGTCTGCAGGGAAGAATGGGCGCCAGTGAGCTCTTTGAGGTCTGTGGCTATGGCTCTTTGTGCTCTTCCCTCCAGCTGCTCCTGCCACACTGACCCACTGGAGTAGTAGGTCTTCAGATTTTGTATCTTGCACTAGTCAGATTTTCCAAAAAAGTCTTGTCCAGTGTTTGCCAGGATTGGTGTCTGGTTGTGGGAATCCTGGGAGCTGTATGGAGAAAGCCTAGGGTGAATGCAGAAATTTGGAGCTCCAGTTCATTACACAGGAGTCACAGTATATTTCTGGTTCACTTCTTAAACGTGAAGCAGAAAAGTTTCAGGATCAGGGCTAGAGCCAGTAGTAGCAGTTGGCTGGTCTGACTAAAAGAAATTTCTGTGTGGAGGGAGGTCCTTTCTGCTTACCAAAATAGTTTGCTCCTGGAAGGAAGGTTTAGAGAAAGGGCAGTGTCTACACCTGGGATAAAGTGGCTTGGGCTTTAAGGTGTTGTGGGATCATATTCTTTCGGCCAGGGGTGGTGGACACAAACAGAAAGACCTCATACAAAAAAAGGAGTGAATCACTGACATGCTGATAATAAAGCAGGGGCCAGCAAAACACAGGAAGTGGCTGAGCAACAGGTAATCAACTGCAAAAAGTTTCTCTAGACCTGCGATTCTCAATTGCAGGGCTCAAGAGCCTCCCCTGGAGGGCTTGTTTAAATCTGGAAGTTAATTTGGTAGGTCTAAGTGACGCCAGAGAGTTTGCATTTCCGTCTGAGAAGTTCCTCAGTGAGGCTGTTGCTCTGGCTGCTGCTGGTGGTCCAGAGAGTCCCAGTACCACAATTTTAGAATTGCTGATTCAGAATGTGATGACTATGTCATAAGCCCTGGATTCAGGCAGCATCAGCTGCAAATCTAACTCACCCTCTTTCTAGCTGTGATTTTTAGGGTAAATTGCTAAACTTCTCTGTTAGAATTATGATTAAAAGTGTCTGTGATTTAGGGGAGACTTCCTGGAGGAGACGACATTTAAGCTGAGACCTGATAAGTACCCTGAGACAGGAGCCTGAGGAGGGTACAGCCAGTTCAAAGCCCAGGGAGGGAGGAGCGTGGAGCTCAAGTCCTCCTGGGAGATTGAGTTCCACAGCAAATACTTTGTAAGTGATACTGAAATGCCATGAATCTGCTCTGAGCAGGATCATGGTGGAGGGGAGGCTGCCCAGGGTGTGGGAATCAGGCTTCTGGGTGGGCCTGAAAGTAGGCTGGTTATTTCTGTCCAATTCCACTGGTCCTAATGCAGTCACATGACCAAGGTATAGGAGAGGCAAAGGCTGGGCATTCATGTGGGACTGCCCACATGTCTACACTACAGTGGCTTTGCTAGCTAGCTTTTTTACCTTTGTTCCTTATTCAGTCTGCTTCAGTCTATTGAGTGAATGAATTTTACAGAGGGTGATACTGAGAGGTTAGGTAATTTGCCCAACATTGCTCACTCAGATAGTAGTGGCAGATCTGGGACTTGAACTCAGATCCTGGTCTCAGTGCTTTTCAGGTGCTCCATGAAATTTCAGCCCTGCCACTGGGCTAACTGGCTCCCTGAAACAGCAATTCAGTATTCCCCATGCTCCTTGTGCCTGCTGGGTCCATTGTGACAGCAGCAGATTGCTCTCCTTCCTTCACTTACTCATTTATACAGTGTACAGGCCTGGACTCACGGTGTGTGCTAGGCATGCTCTGGGCTGTGAGCTGGAGAAGAAGAAGACACGGCTGCTTTTGTTTGATATGTTCCCGTGATCTGGCCCCTAGGAGGGCTGTGTAAACACAGAGTTCACTGGAAGAAGTAAGATACACTGTATTCCTCGTCTGACCTGCCAGGAATTCACTGTGTTCTAGGCACACAAAGAGGTATCTGCAGATGCTTAAACATTAAAATTTAAAGCTCCCTTGTGCATTTTGCTAATCGAAGCTATAATTATAATCTTGTGCTTTACACCCTAAAATGTATTTTTATAATTTCTAAATAATACAAGAGCCCTTGCCCAATGAGAATTTTATTAGAAGAAAACAGTGTGCTGCAAAAGTATTTTTTTAAAAAATCTATTTTAATAGATTACATTTTGGACTAGATTTATTAGTTGTTATTTCATTTTGTTTCTTTGTTTTTTTGAGACAGGAGCTCACTATATAGTTCAGGCTAGCTTAGAACTCACTATGTATGGCAGGCTGACCTTGAACTCCTTGCAGTACAGCACCACTATGCCCAGCTTGCAGAGGTACTGTTATGAGCCTTTAAGCAGAACAAGTGTTGGCTTATCTTGCTGGTTTATGTAGCAGATTGTTGTTCTCATCAGTCAGTAAGCTAATTTCTCTGTCTCTATGGAATGCATGGAGATTTGTTTTTAAAGAGGACAAGAGGGAAAGAGGGTTGGATCAGCCTCCCTAATGACAATGGTAAGTTCCACCATTGTTCTAGAGCAGAGTTTCTCAGTCTCAGCACTGCTAACATTTTGATCAGATCATTCTTCCTTGTGGTGCCGCTTGCAGCCTGGACTTAACAACAATCCCAAATGTCTCCAGACAGAACGTCTCCAAGGAAGCAAAATTGCCCCATGTTCAGAGCCATTGTTCCAGACTATAAGTTTCTTATTGCTGCTGTAACAAATGATAGCAAACTTCATTAAAACAACGCAAAGTTATTACCTACAGTTCTGGGCATCAGAAATATTAAAAGTTAAGGTTTCTGTAATGTTATGTTCCTTCTGGAAACTCTAGGAGAAAGTCTGTTTCTTTGCCTTTTCCAGCATCTGAGGCCCCTGGATTCCTTGGCTTGTGGCCCCTCTTCCTCCAAAGCCAGCAGCACAGCATCTTCACATCTTCCTTTGTTCCCCCTCCTCCCCTTTCTTCCTCCTTTCCTCCCTGCCTTGCTGTGGGGAATGATGAACCCAAGGCCTTGCATATGCTAAGCACTTGCTGTACCACTGAGTTACATCCCCTGCCCTAAATCTTTCTCTTTCTACCTCACACTTTCCTTGTTACTTTTTTTTTTCTTTTTGACTTTTCAGCCTTCTTTCCATACAGACCCTTGTGACATCATCATCAGATAATCCAGACAGTTCTCCATCACAAGAGCCTTAAGCATCTCTACAAAATTCTTTTTGCCCTGTAAGGTAATATAGACACAGGATCCAAGCATTGGGATGTAAACATCTTTGGGAGGACCATTATCGTTCTGTCATGCTAATGTTTTGCCCCTTTGGTGTAATGGAATTGTGTAGGGAGGGCCTGAGAGGAAGGTGATAAGGATGTGAGTTTGGTCAGGTGTGACAGCAACTAGCACTGTTGAGTACCACGTCTATGCCAGGTGCCACAGGCCTGCTCTCAGTGAATCTTCTGAACAACCCTAGGGTAGGTACTGTTTGCTGTCCACTGTTTCATGGGCAAGGAGTCCATCCAGGGAAGGCTTTCTGGAGGAGATCCAAATTTGAGCGAGATTTTTAAAGAGAACAAGTGTATACTCAAGAATAGGGAAAGCATTCTGACCAGAGGGACCTGCAGTTGCAAACTTAGGAAGGTGATACTTAGCTGTGAACAGTGACTGGCTCTTAGGCCTAGAAAGTAGTGGGTTTAGGGGCCGGAGTTATAGCTCAGTGGCATAAGCACCTGCCTGGCCAATGTGAGGTTGAGTTTGATCCCCTGTACAAAAAAAAAAAAAAAAAAAAAAAAGGAAAGAAAAGAAAGTAGTGGGCTTGAGATGGCAGGAAGAAAGAGACAAATGGATGTGGGGACCTGTATATGGGTCCTTTTATTGTGACATAAAGTATTATTTTTTCTATCATTTCAATGTTTATTTGTCAGCATCTGCTTCGTGCTGGAGGTCTAGATATTGATGAGTCACTGACATGAATTCTTAGCTTTTTGCTTGAATTAGCAACTCCTGAGGTTGCACCCTAGTTAATAAGATCCAGAGCGTAAAGGCATTTGACTATTGGACTAGCACCCACTAAGCACTGGTGTAGGGAAGTCTGTTTTCCAGGACAGAGGAGGCCCCTCGCAATGGAGCCAGAAGGCAGACATTGGCCAGCCATGGAACTGCAGAGCGTAGCCTGCCAGTCACTCCGCTGGGCTTTGGGTTGTGTTCCTCTTTGAAGGGTGCAGAGAACTGAAACTGGACTGCAAGAGAAGCCCAGAGCAGGCCAAGTACTGTACCACCTGGGGCAGCCTCTCTCTGTTGTTTGCTTCCTTCCTCACAGTGGCCTTTCTAGAGGTCAACAGTCACTTCTGGGCCTGGCAGGCTCCATTCATCACATGCAAGAGGCCACGTCAAGTGTGTAGTGTGCAGAAAGGCCTTCCCAGGTATTTGTCTGTTTTATTTGAGTAACAATTATGGTGTCATTATGAGGTTGATAGGAGTCACGGTAGTTTCACTTTCTTATCACCCACCAAACATCTGCAGTACAAAAGCCACATCTTCTCCTGTCTCATAGTGAGAGGAACTCACGCTAAATGGTGAGCAGCTCCTAGCTACTTGTAGTTTTTGGAGTAAGACAGAGTTCTTAGCCTGATATCTAAAGGAATTAAGAGAGCCAGCTGCGGTGGTGCACACCTGTAATCACAATACCCTAGGAGGCTGAGGCAGTCAGCCTGGGATGGAATAAAACATTCCATCCCAGCCTGGGCACCTGAGCTACTTAGCAAGACCTTGTTTCAAAATAAAAAGTTGAAAAAAGAAAGCTGGGATGTAGCTCAGTGTGAAGGTCTGGCTTCAATCCCCAGTACTAGAAGAACTAGGAGCCCCACTAATGTGGAGGGTAGGGAAACAAAGTGTTGGAATGGAGCTGGTTCTTTATTTATCACCAGGAAATTAGCAATAATGAATAATAGGGAAATAATAAGGAAGAGCAAAGAAAGTTATTATTTAGAAACATCCAGCAGGAATGACACTGAGAATAGTTAACAAATAGTTGTTAGCTCTTAGGGAAGCAGAGCTGCTCATGCATGTTTGCAGAAGTTGTTTACTCAGGTCATTTAAGCAGTGTTCAACTTTGGTGGTCATACAGATGGCCACGGTAGGGAAAGGGTGTTGTTCTTACTTGTATATAAATAATACATCACAGTTCTAAGTCTTGGCTGAGTTTTGGACATTTCATATTGTAACAGAAAGCCTACGTGTAATCCCTCTCTTAAAGGCTGGGTTTAGCATAAGCCTGTAATTCAGAAGTCCAGAACGAGTGGGTAGTTTAGTTTCCTGCACATACATTGGGTTCTCAAATGGTGTCATTGCTAGGCTTTCTTCTGCTCATCTCTTGTTCTCCTCTCCTCTTCTTTTCATCATTGTTCTGCAGTGGCCTCAGTCCATTTATAATTTATGTCTAGCACTAAGGATTGACTCCTCTTCTAGTCACTCAAGCAGAAGCCCTAAGCCTGGGCAGGGCCAGATTGGGTTGACTCAAGTCACGTGACCACTTCTGAATCAGTTACTGGTGGGCAGGTACTAGTGCTGTATAGACTTGGGTCATGTGACACATTCACTGTACCCCCCCCCCAACTACCCAAATCTTCCGGAGTTGCCGAGCATGTACCAGAGTGTGCACTGGCTAGCTCTGTGTAAGCCATAGTGGCTCTGGGATGCTGGGTCTTGAAATCAGGGCGGGAATATATAGCCTCTGTCTGCATAGGCAGGCAGCTTATTGACCTGCAAGACTCATCCAGGACATTGCAAGCATAGTTTTCTGCTCTCTGGCTGCCAGAGGAGCCCTGAATAGCATGATGTAGGGACAGCCATGAATTTTATGGTGAGAACCTAAAATAATCTGTTCCCTGAAGACTCCTGAAGTTATCTGGCTTTGTTCCTAACCAGATATTCAGGTCACCAGCCTGGCTGGGACCCAAGGCTCACCCTCTTTATTCACGATACTAGAAACGATGCAGATAACAACAGTTCCTCTGTCTCAGGACTTGCTTTGTGCAGTCACTGGGCACTGGTGAGCTAAAACTATGTAATTGGTGTAATTATGCATCCCTATTTACAGCTGCTCCACAGAGGGTTGAGAGGTGAAACTCGGAAGTACCAGAGCTGGGGTTTGCCAGCTTTTTAGCTCAGAATTTTACCTCTGTGAAAGTATTTTCCCAGTGCTTGTGAAGGACAGGGTGGGGCTGTCAGTGCCTGTTAAGGGCAGAGGAAACCTGGAGGATCAGTGTCCTTTGGGTCAAGGAAGTGCAAGTTTGATGGAGGTTACTAGGAGGCTGATATCAAAACAGGTGCCATGGAGCTGTGTCACGGGCTAACAAGAGTTCCTTACCTGTCTAGGGGAAGCTGACAACCCTTCCCTAGGTACCCTGTGTTTAAGTACACGTGTGAGAGCAGCTACCAAGTTAGGACTCTGGATTGAGGGCACAGTTTCCCCAGGCTGACCTTGCCTCTGAATGTTACTTGTTACAATGTGGGGGAAAAGGGGCTGCCAAACCGGGTAGAATTAGCAGGTTGTGAGGGGGAAAAAAAGGAAAATTACAATAAATTGTACTGGAGTAGAATGTTGCTGTATGACGTCAGAAACCCATTTGCTGTTGTCTGAAGGCTCTGCTGGTCTCTCCGTACATGGCTTCTATGTTAAGGCCAGGGTAGCTGCTTGAACTCCAGTAGTTGAACCTGTGTTCCAAACAGAAGAAAGAAAGAGAGCAAAAGGGTCTTAAAGAACACTTGCCCAAAGTTGCACACAGTATTTCTGCTCATATCCCATTGGTAGGGTTTTGGTCACATGATCAGACACAGCTGTAAAGGAGTCTGGGAAATGCAGCCCTTTCAGAGTTGCCATGTGATTAGCTCTTGCCAACACTGATTCTGTTATTAAGGAAGAAGCAGGGAACAGTTTTAATAGTTAGCAGGCACTGCTATAGCTGCCTTACCAGACAGATGAGGTTCACTCTGTCTACAGTGCCTATCCAGTGCCGGCCGTGCACAAGACACTGTACCAGGCCGAGAGTCACACCCGCTTGCCTACAGCTGCTCTTGTTTCCCAGAGTCAGGAGAACATGAGGTCCGTGATAAGATGTGGCCAAGGGCTGTGATTCTGTTCTAAGTCTTCTGTGAACTAGCTGTGGAATCCCAGCGAGATGGATTGATTTGTCAGGATCACCTGCAACAGAGCCAGGATTTGCCCCTGGTAACCAGAGTGGGATTAAGCTCTCACCATGAAGCCGCACAGCCTGCTTTGTGTTGGCTAAAGCTGTGGTCTGGCCCCTCCCATGGCACCATCTTGGCACCCAGAGCTTGCTGACCTGGCTGGGCGCACTGGCAGCTCCACCACCACACTATCTTGGTTGGCAGGGAGTCCTGCTAGGAGCTTCCCAGGGTAGAGGGAGATTCCAGGGCAGAAGCAGCAGGCCTAGGCCCAGGGCAGACCTGAGCAACAGCGGTCAGGTGGCTCTGCTATCAGCTCCAGCTGCTGACTCTGTCTCACTCAGAAGATAAGAAACAAAATTGACATTGATTTGCAAATTGTGGGTGGAGAAATCAACATGTGGGTGGAATATGAAAGGAAAAGAATAAAAAGAAAACCAAAAGCCATACACGGGTTAGAAAATAGCAAAAGTACACTACACAAAAGGAGTTTCCTGAAAATTTTTGATTGCCATCTAGGTATGGGTAGGAATATGTGTTTCGTCCCTCAGTAGTTGTCAAGAAAATGCCAAGGTCTATATAATAGACAGACCTGTAAAGAATAATTAGAATTGTTGTCTTCATCAAGAAAAAAATTTTTTTTTCTTTTAAGAAATGAGCTCTGTCTCTGATGCCAAGCTCACCCAAACTCCGGGACTCAGGTGAGCCTCCTGCCTCAGCCTCCCCAGTAGCTGGGCCTACAGACTTACCATTGTGCTTGGCTCTTAAACAGTTTTTAAAACACAGATTAACATTTATTATCTTGCATTGAAAGCAGTCCAGCTTTGCAAACAGATCAGTACATAAGTGCACAAGCTTTCCCTTTATTCCTGGCTTCCAGCTCCCAGTTCCCCTGTCCATTCCAGTGTGGGCTGAAATCCTTTTGGAAAAGTTTTTTTTTTTTTGAAAAAGTTTTGATATATGTATAATTGTCCTTTCTTTTCTTCTTTTCACACCACAATATATATGATTTTCTACAGCTTGCTTTTTAAATTTAACATTTTTTTCCTGACTTTTTAAAAACTTTAACTTGTTTTTTCCAAATCTATTTCAAAGATAAAAAAAAAAGAAAAAATTAAAACAAAATTTTAAAACACATCAATCGGGGGCAACTATGATGCATACATTGTGCATTGTCATCCCCAAATCATTCACCCAGAGCACAAAACATCTGCATTCAGTTGTTCGAACAATATCTGCACAGATCTTTCTCTTCAGTGACCTCAGAGAAATCATTAGCATAACTGTCTTAGCTATCTTTTATATATATATATATATATATATACACACACACACACACACACACACACACACACACGAAAAACTTTGATTTTCTTGAAATTCACACATCTTACAGTTCATGCATTTAAGAATGTACATTTCAGTGGCTTTCAGCATATTCACAGTCATAGAGCTGGCGCCACAGTCAATTTTGGAACATTTTCATCGCCTCACAAGAGACGCGTGGCCATTTCTCCAGCTGCCCTTCTGCCTTTACCTGCAGCCCTGGCCCTCACTGATCTGCTTTCTGTTTCTATAAATTTGCCTTCTATACATTGAATTATGCAGTGGTAGTTTTTGATGACCATCTCTTTCAATTTGCATCACAGTTTTAAGTTTAAGGTTGAAACTTGTATCAGTACTTGGAAAAATACGTATTCTTAAGTAACATTCTATTATGCGAATATACTACTTTTTAAAATCCATTCATCAGTTGCTGGACATTTGTGTTCCCCTTTTGACTGTTATGCTTAATGCTGCTGTGAACACCTATGTAAAGGTTTCTGTGTGGACATATGTTTTCATTGTCTCTTGAGTGTATACTGAGTTATATCCAAGGTCAAGAAGATGGTCTCCTGTATTTTCCTGTAATAGAGCTTTAGCTTTTATATTTAGATCTTTGATGTATTTTGAGTTAATTTTTGCATATCCTCACTTACCCCAGCACTATTTGTTGGAAGATTCTTCCTTCCTTATTTAGTTTCCTTAGCATCTTTATTGAAAAATCAGTTGGCCATAAAGATGAGGGGGCCAGTTATCTTGGCACCTTGTTGAAAATCAGTTGGCCATGAATGTTAATATTGCTATTTTTGATAATCCCTTTACTACTTTTGTATGTCTGTGGATATCCAAACTTTGCTTTTCTGACAAAAAAGTCACACAGTGTTTCACAATGTACAATGAAATACTGTAATTTATATTATGGGCTTCCACTCCCAGACATTTGGGACTGTTAGTGCTGTATATTTTTGCTGTTATTCATCCTGTTGCAGAGGACACTCTTGGGATGCTCATGTATTCCAGAGAAGTGTCCTGAGCACCGTAAAGGCAGAAGGAGAGCACAAATGGAAAATAAAAAGTAAACAAGGTGATTTCGGCTTGTAAAAATGATTGTGAAGAAAATAAAAGGGAGTGACTAGATGTGCATTTGAAGGTTGGTTCTTTTGAAGATTTGGGAGAGGTTTCTCTAAAAAAGTGATTTTTGAGCCGGGGTTCTGGTGGTAAAGAAGAACCTACTGTAGGAAAGTAGTTCTAGGCACAGGGCACAAGTAGAAAGGCCCTGTGGTAGGAATGTGCGTGATATGTTCACAGAACAGGAAGAAACCACTGTGCCTGGAGAGCAGCCATGGCTGGAGGAGAGGTGGGCTGGGGGCCAGATTACTCAGTCCCTGTAGCCTTAAAAAGTCATCTGGATTTTATTACAGATATGGAGGAAAGTTAACAGGAAAGCATTAAGCGAATAACTTGATCTAATTTATATTCTAAGAAGATCACTGGTTGCTAAGGCATCTCTGGTTCCACCATTTCCAAGTGCTAGAGGTCTTAGAATAACTGGGTTGGCAAGTTTGGACTGTGAAATGTTCTTGGATACAGCTAGCTGCCTCCCCAAAAGACAGCTCTGGGGTTTACTCTGGGGGTGCAAACTCTTGTCTGTTGCCAGTGTCAGGCAGGTTCAGGTGCCCAGTGAGCTGTCACCCCCACCCTTCTTCAGGGGAAGAGCACCCACCCTCTGGCTCTTGCTTCCCTTGCAGGTTCTTCACTGCTGCATTGGCCTCGTAACTCTGGCTGGACCGTGCACCCCTTGGGTAAAACGGGCATCCCTACAGCATGGCCGATGACGACCTCATCTTCCGCCTGGAGGGCGTGGATGGTGGCCCATCCTTCAGAGGTGACCACAATGGTAACTCTGAGACTGACAGCGATGATGAAGGCTACTTTATCTGCCCCATCACTGATGACCCTGGGTCCAACCACCATGTTAATTCCAAGGTCAATAACTATTATAACCACCTAGTGAAAAATGATCGGTATGGCTCCAGCGGGTCCCCAGCCAGCTCCTTCCACTACAAGGTGAGTGACATTCTGTGGCACCTTCCTAGTGTTGGCTTCCCTGCTCTAAAACACAGCAAGTTGAGATCACTGGTTGGGGTCTTTCCTGTCTCCAAACCTTGGCCAATGCAACACATTCTGGATCTGAGGATATACCTGTTAAGCTAGGAGAATTCTGTTGGCTAAAATATATTTTATTATCTTAGAGCAGGGTTTCTAAATAGTTACAAAAACCTTTTAGTGAATCTTGCCTTTTTTTTTTTTTTTTTTTTTTTGGTACAGGGAACTGAACTCGGGACCTCATAGTTATAGGCAGGCGCTTAAGCCACTGAGCTAAATCCCCGGCCCTCAGTGTTTTTTTTTTTTTGTTTTTTGTTTTTTTTTTTTTTTAAGAAATGGAGGAGGGATGAGTGTGGTGGTATATATCTGTTATCCCCACAGTGTGGGAAGCTGAAACAGGAGGATCACAAGTTTAAAGTCAGCCCAAGCAACTTAGAGACTTAGCCAGGCTCTTTCTATAAATAAATAAATAAATAAATAAATAAATAAATTTATTTTTAAAAGGCTAGGGCCTGTAACTCAATGTGAAGGCTCTACTTTCAGTCCTCAGGGCTACAAGGGAGAAAGAAAAGGGAAGGGGAAGAGAACAGAATAAAATAGCATCCGAGTACTGCCCATTGTAAAGATCTCGTTTCATGAACATAGGTGCACATACTTTCATAGTCATAAACATGGTGAACATACAAGTTGCTTTTGGCTAGCATCCAGACATTTTTTAAAGAAATAAAGCAAAAATGGAATGTAATAGAAAGTAATAAGATCTTATTTCTTGATACGCAGTAGTCCAGGGATACGTTCCTAGATCCCCAAAGGATGCGTGAAACTATGAATTGTAGTGAGCCCTGTATATATTGTTTTCCTATGTATTCATATGTATGATAAAGATTAACTTAAAAATTAGGCACTTATGAGATTCTGATAATAAGATAGAATGATTGTAACAATATAGTATAATAAAATTATGTGAATTATGTCTCTTTGGGAAAATGTCTTACTGTCTGTGGTTGGCTGAAAGTAACTATAACCACAGAAGATGAAACCACTGGGGAGGGGATACTGCATACACCTAGTCACATACACAAACATAGTAACTGTTGGACTGGCCTTTTATGACATGCCAGTTGCTGCATTTTTTCCCCCTGTATTAGGGATTAAATTCAGGGCATTCACACTAAGGTGAAGCCAGAGCTCTTCTTTTTTAATCTTTTATTTTGAGACAGGGTCTGGCTAAGTCATCCAAGCCAAGCTTGAACTTACAGTCCTCCTACCTCAGGCTCTCAGAGTGCTGGAATTACAAGCATACACCCCCTTGTCAGGTTTAATTTTTTTAAAAAAAATTATTATGCCACATGCTTTTATTGAAAGCAATTTAGTAGGTACCAAATTACATCAGTGAATCAACCTGCATTATTTATTGCCTATTATATATCTGTCACCAGCCCATGCATTGATTACAGAGAGACAGTTGTCTGTGAACTTAAGCATCTCTCCTCTTACCAGTAGACACTAACAGGAAGAAAAAAGTATAAAGTATTAGTTACTTAAGTTCAGTGTGGTGGTGTATACCTGTAACCCAGCAATCGGGAAGCTGAGGTAAGAGGATCACTGCAAGTTCAAGGCCAGCCTGAACTACATAACAAGACCTTGTCTCAAAATCAAACCAAGCCAAACCCAACCAAAACAATAACAACAAAACCCCTCTTAGATAGCAATATGTTTTAGGACCACTGAAAACGCAATCTCGCTTGATACTACAGCTGTCTTTGTGATCAGGTGTGTAGAGTAGACTCAATTCTTGTTATTCATTGTTCTTGAATCAGTGCCTATGTGTTACACAATGTAAGTGCTTAATAAATGTTACTTCCTTTTCTGTTCCCACATCCGGGCACATGACCCCAGCAATTTACCTGACTATGAACATTAATGGATTTTTAAGGGCCTTGCACTAGCTGGGCATGTAGCTCAGTACCGGAGCACTCGTCCAGCTGCAGGAGGCTCCTTGTTGCAGCCCAGCACCCCTTTCCACAATTAATGTCCCTCCTCCAGATTTGTTTACTAATGCTTGAATCTTGTGCACATCTTCTACGTATGTCCAGCTTTGTTAAATATTTTAATGTCACCCCTATATATGTGAGTACGGGACAGAATGTAAAATGTAGTTTTTCGTATTGGTCCAAAAAGTGATTACTCAGGATTCTTCTGGACTGAGGAAGGAGATACTTATTTCATTAGAAATTTATGTTCACATCATGGAAGAGGTATATAAAAGAGAGGGAAAGGTAGACATTATTAGAATTTGTGTAATTATTGGTAGGGGAAAATTTTTTAAATGCAACAGCTATTCAGATCTTAATTTAATCTTTACAAACAGTATTTGTTAGTACTGTCAGCAAAATGCTGGTTACCACTTTGGAATTCGAAGTGGAAAAACATTTTTCTATGCCTTTAAAATTAATCTGTTTTTAGAATGGCTCTAGTTCTTAGAGACAGTTGGATAATTTTTTTCCTTTCAAGACCAGAGTTCAAGCCTAAGTTACTCTCAGGCAGGCAGCTCCAGAAATAGTCCTGTGGGTCTCCTGTGGGTGTGGGAGCCCTGGAGGGGCAGCTGTAAAATATGTATCTTTGTTTCCCATCCCGAGGCAGTTCAGGAACTCTCCCTACTCCAGGAGCTTGGTGGTTTTTAGCTCAAATGTGCCTCAAGAGGGACCTCTTTCAGTGATAAGCCACACTTCTCTATGCTTGGAGTTAGAGCAATACCCATAAACATTTCAGGGATGTGGCTTAGGGGTAGAATATGAGGCCTGGCATTTGATCCCTAGCACCACTAAATGAGGAAAGAAAAGAGAGAGAGAGAAAAAGAAAATTTCATATATGCATGTGGAAAAAATTCCATGAAAATCCCTTGGCTCAATGCTGATCCAAAAATACCAATGATATTAGCTATCTTGAAAATTCTTACTTTTTTTTTTTTTTTTTTTTTTTTTTTGCCTTTTTGAGACAGGGTCTCACTATGCAGTTTAGGCTGGCTTTGAGCTCAGTTTGTAGCCTGGGCGGGTCTCAAAATTGCAACAAGCCTTGTGTCTTAGCTTCTGGAGTGCTTGGATTACAGCTTTAAAATATTTTTACTTTTTTTATCAGTGCTGGGGATTGAGCCAAGATCTAGGGATGCGATCCCTACCCTCTAGCTTCTTTTTAAAAATATGCTATTAAGTAAAAATCTGCATAGCAAAAATTGTTTGAAGGAGGAATTTGCATCTAATTATTAATGGTGATTTAGGGGGAAAGGCAGCATTAAGAATGCCTTTAATTACCATATACTGTATGTAAATACTTAAAAATTTAAAGCTACATATATGTAAAAAAAGTTTTAAAAGAGGAAAAATGAGACAAAATCAGTAGATAACATCCTGTCCTCCAACAACCAACAACAAGTAACATCACCTCAAAACCCATCACTTCCACAAGGCCATATTGAAAATCATGGAACCCTCACTAGGGTCTTCCTCTAGGCTCTGTTCACCCGCCACATGCTTCAGGCTCTGGGAATAGGTTTTCCTTTTACTCCCCTGCTGAAACCTCTTTCAGCTGCTGTGTTGGTCTATGAAAATAAGTCTTGGCTCTGTCTGTCTTCAGACAGCTTCCTGGCTGTCTCCTCTGCATTCTCTAAGTTCTGCGTACATCTCTCTAATGCCTCTGTGTCACTCTGGGCCCAAGGGCTGAGGTGAGGGCCCTGCTGTCCCCTGGGGGGTTACTTGATAAAATATTTGACCATATATGGATGCAACGGAGCTGTCCATTGCCCATGGGCCTGCTGGGTTACCTTTGCCAGTGGTGACTCCAGAGGGAAACAACATATCATTTTTCCAAATCTGACTTCCTCTGGTACTCAACAAACCTGAAGTGTGTGTGTGTTTAGTTTAGTGTTGACACAGTAACCTGGGTTGTTTAACCAAAGTGGTCACCTGGCTGTTCCTCCAAGAACCACCGCCCTGACAGGAGGTACTGGATGTGTATTGTGAAAGGCCTGGCTCTGTCACTGTCAAGGCCCAGGTTCCCCTGGGGATGTGACAGAATCAGGCCAGGGCCACCCTCTCAATAGGCATCAGGTAAGCACCAAACGATGCTTATCCTAAGGTGAGAGAGAGTGTCTGGTCTGGAGTTAAACTTTAAAAGTTCAATATCGAGTGTGATTCCTGCTGTATAAAGCACATGCGCACATACAACAACATCCTGAGAGGAAGCTCAGGGGTGGCCTTTGGATAGGGTCAGGAGTATCTGTTCCTTTTCTACTTCTCTGTCATTTCTGTATTTTCTAGAATAAGTGTATATGCATGTATTTTTTCATTTTTATATATAGACTTTTTTGTCCGTCTGTCTGTCTGTCTGTCTGTCTTTCTTTCTTTGATACTAGGAACGAAACTCATGACTTCACACTTACCAGGCGGGTGCTCTACTACTGAGCTACAACCCAAGACAGACATTTTATAATTTAAATTTGTTTTTCTCTTCTGAGAGTATCTTGAGGTTCACCGCCCGTTATCACTTAAGGAACATTTCTTTCTTTTGGGGGAGGGGGTAAGGGCAATACTGGGGTTTGAACCCTGGGCCTCACACATGCTAGGCAACCACTCTATCCCTCTGAGGAACGTTTTGGTTTTTTTCTCCTTGTTACAAATAGTACAGTAATTAGGGTCCATGTATAAATATATGCAAATTTTAACAGTACATATATTTTATAATGTGTAAGTAATACGTGGACAAGGTAAAATGAATTCAGACCTTGTAAGTGGGATGTGGGACAAGTAGCCTCACCTTCCAAAAGGGTTCCTTCCTCCTTTTGTTTTCCACCAAAACGTCTGGAACCTGTTCTGCACCTTGTTGCTGTCCTTCCAGGTCAGCCTTTGGGAGCTGACGTGAGCTAGAACTTCTGTGACATGTGCGATTGGTGGGCCGGCTGTTCATGCCTTTCTCATAGCAACTCAAAGTCCACAGCAATTCCCGGGCAGTTGTGGTGGTAAACCACAGTCTCTGGGAACTTTGTCGTGCCCCTGGAAGTGGTGAGACTGTGTTTGAACTGAGGTGATTTTTTTCCCCCGGTGCTGGGGATGGAATCTAGAGACTTGGTCCTGAGCTACATCCCTTCCTCTTCTTGGTTGTTCTTTAACTTTAACCTTTTTAAAATTTTAGTTAGTAGTGGTGGTACTGAGGATTGAACTCAGGGCTTTTACATGGAACTACATCCCCAGCCTCCCTGCTTTGTTTTTTGTCTTTTTGAGACAGGGTCTTGATATACAGTTCAGGCTGGCCTTGGGCTCACTTGGTAGACCAGGCTGGTTTCAAATTTGCAAATGATTGTCCTGCCTCAGCCTCCTGAGTGCTGAGATTTAGGAGTATGCCACCACACCCAGACCCCAAGCCCTTTTAAAATTTTTTTTTAAATCAATACCGAGGATTGAACTCACAACTGTGCGCTTGCAAGGCAGGCACTTATGCCGCTGAGCTAAATCCCCAGCCCCCTTTTTAAATTTTTTTCACTAAAAAAAACCTTTTTAAATTTTTAAGACAGTATCTCCTTTAAATACCTAGCCTAGGCTTGAACTTTTAATCTTCCAGCCTCAGGAGCCCAGCTAAGGTGATGTTTTATGTTGGTGGTGGTGGTGGTGGTGATTACCTGGAATCAAACTCATGACCTCGTGCTTGCCAGGCAGCTAAATTAATCTTGAATTGTTGTGACTGTGGTTTTTTACCTTGCTGATGTTGTGGTTGTTTTGTTTTTTGCTTTTATTGTTGTTTGGGTTTTTTCAGTGTTTGGGGTAGAGCTCAGGGCCTCACGAGTGCTTCTGGTTTTTGTTTTTAGAGTCTCCTTATGCATATTACCTTTGTTCCATGCATGAGTGCACTTGCCAGAGAACTCCCCAGCAGCAGAGCAACTGGGTCAAAACTGGCTGGGCATTGCCAATTGCCTTTAAGAGACTTTGCACCAGCCCCTCCCCGCACTGCCCACACCTTTTCCCATGCCTTTGTTGACCAACTTCAATGGTAGTCATGGTTTTAACCCAGCAGCTCTAACAGCTTCATGAGAGAGCGCTGATCACCCAGGAGCGAGATTAAAGAGCCAGCAGTCTGATGACTCACTGGGCAGAGAAGTGCTGCTGCCTACAGGGCCCCAGAGGCCCAGCCCAGCAGCCTCTGCCTTCAGCCCAGGTCAGTGACTACAGGAAGTAGCTTACAGTGGTTAATATTTTTTGTGCTCTGGGAATGCAGAGTTAACAAGTAAATCTTAGGCATCTTGAGTTCAAAAAGCTTTTGTTTTACTTTCTCATCACTGAGAAACAATATCTGACACCCACAACATAAGGGAGGAAGGATTTATTTGGCTCACAGTTTGTAGAGGTTTCAGTCCGCAGTGGGCTGGCTCTAAGGCATCACGGCATGGCAGGGAGGCATGGCAGAGGAGAAGCAGCTCATGTCATGACAGCAGGAAGCTGAAAGAGACAAGGGAGGCCAGAGGGAGATAGATCCTTTCTGCCACACCTCCACTTACCGGCTTCCTCCAACCAGGCTTCATCTCCCAGCATCACATTTAGCTATAAACTCATCTGTGGACTAATCCATTGATGAGTATCACACCCTCCTAATCCAGTCACCTTCTAAAACGCCTCCACTGTGAGCACATGAGGCTTTGAGGAGACATCCAGATATAAACCATAACGGCTCTCAACCAAGACAAAGGCCTGCCAACCTTCCTCAAGGACTGTGCCTGTGTCAAAATGCCAAAACTGTGCAAATGTGCTGGGGTGTTTATTAACAAAGGTCTCATTTTAATTTGTTTTTAAGTGTTTTTCTAGCAGCTTTATTGTCATATAACTCACATACTATACAATTCACAAATTTAAAATGTAAATGAAGTGTTTTTGTGTATATTCAGAAAACTATCATTAATCACCACAAATAATTTTAGAACATTTTTATAACACCAGAAAGAAACTCTGCCATTATCTCCTAATGTCTCCATTTCACCCAGCTCTAGATACGTACTAATTTGTTTTCTGTCTCTAGATTTGCTTTTTCTGAACATTTCATATATAGAAAGTCATCGGCTCCTGCCTGGAAAATTCGAGGTCTTGAGTTTAATTTCCAGCACACACACACAACTGTCATACGATACATGGCCTTTTGTATCTAATTCCTCTTACTTAGCATGTTTTCATGGTCTATCTACCTGTCTGTATATTTATTGACAGTACTGGGAATTAAACCTCAGAGCCTTTACACTGAACTTCATTCCAAGCTTTCTTATTTTTTTATTTTGAGACAGGATTTCACTTAAGTTCCCCAGGTGGGACTTGAACTTGTAGCCCTCTTGCCTCAGTCTTCAAACTGTTGAGATTACAAGTGTGTGCTCCCACGCCCAGGTTCAGGATTTATTCTTGGTAGAACATGTGTCCGTGCTTCATTCATTTTTATTGCTGAATATTATTACATTATATGGCTGCATCTTTTTTTATTTCAGTGCTAGGGGTTGAACCCAAGAACTAACATGCAGTTCTACTGCTGAGCTACATCCCAGATGGGTATATCATATTTTTAAAAAATTATGCATAATGAATATTTGGATTGTTTCCACTTTTTTGAGTTGTGAATGCTGCTGTTATTGTGTGGGCCTGTGTTTCCATGTTGAGTAGGTAGCGAAGAGTAGAATTACTGGGTTGCATAGAAACTCCGTGTTCAGCCCCTTATGCTTTTTTTTTTTTTTTTCCCTTATGCTTTTTGTATAAGAGCAGTCACTCAGGGCATGGCTGGCTTGAGTTTGAGTGCTGGGCCTGTTTTTTTTTTTTTTTTTTTTTTTTTTCCCTAGCTGCTGTTTTCAGCAGCAAATCCCTTACTTTCTGAGTCTGGGATGCCTGATCTGCAGCCTGGGCAACAAGCCTCCTTGCCTGTTTGCCCTTGCAAGTTGCCATAAGGAACAGGGCAGGATGCTGTCTGGACGAGAATTCCCAAAAGGCTGTGGCATTCTGTCACTAGGGGAACATTATTGCTTTGATTATTATTGCTTCCATCCTTCTGTTCGTCTTGCCAGGGTTCTGAATGCTGCTGACTGGGGGAGAACAATCATAGCTGCTCTTTGCATCAGAGATTTCCATAGGATTTTTTTTTTCCCTTTTTTCTGGTACTGGGGAGCGAACTCAAGACTGCCTGCTTACAAGGCAGGTGCTTATGCCGCTGAGCTAAATCCCCAGCCCCCTCCATAGGATTTTTAGTTTAGTTTCTTTTACAGTTATTTTGCTTTGTTAATTATAGACATCTATTTCCTTGCAGAAAACAATGAAAATGCCCCTCGAATTCTATTTCAGACTTTTTGTATTTCAGTGTACATACAGAACAAATAAGTAGGGCCTTACATTATTATCATAGGATCATGCTAGGCATGGTCCTTAGATTTTTCTTAACCAATAGTAGATTCTAACTTTACTGATGAGTAAAAACTGTATGGATTCTTTTTAAATCTCATAATTCCTGAAGTTTCCTTGGTGTGGCTGTACCCTCATTTCTTTAGGCACTGCCTCTTGTGGCATACTTAGGCAGCTTGCAGTTTTTGTCACTGTGCGATGCTGGTTGCACTGCTTTGGCAGAGTTGCTCAGTACACGTTGCACAGCATGAGGCCCCACATCACTGTCAGCCTCCGCCCATCCCAGAGCTTGGTTGCCTTTCCCTATTCTTTCTGCTGCTTTTATTTTCCTGTCTAAGCCCTTTTCTGTCCTCCAGGAAGGGAGAGTCAGGCTGACTCAGAGCTGTTTTTCTTAGCGTCTATAGCAGTGCTAATGGGACGCCAAAGCATTTTATAACATCCACTTGTTGCCTGTGACAGTCGATGTTTCCAGGAGGAGGACTCAGTGAGCTCAGTGTTTCCAGGAGGAGGACTCAGTGAGCCCTGATGCTTCCTCAGGGGAGATCTGGAGGCCCTGGTTGCTGGCGTGGTGGTGGTAACGTGGTAACATAAAAATGGTAGCAGATCACAAACATCACTTGCTCATCTGGCCTCACAGCATCTTCCAGGAAGTACACTTACTATTCCTATTATTATTAAAATTTTATTTATTTTGTTCTGTATTCTCAGGCTTTGAAGAACCAAAGTCCTTCTATTTGATAGCCAGGTGTATGTTTTCCTTTCTATGAAAAATCTTCTACCCTCCGTTGTGGGTAAGATTAGTTAGCTCATTCAACAATTGAGTTTTAGAATCTTCAGAAGTAGAGAATATCAGAGGTGCTGGAGCCTGGACAATCACTGAGGTGATTGAACTTAGTGGGATGCACCTGTAATCTTGGCTATTTGGGAGATTGAAGCAGGAGGTTTGCAAGTTTAGTCCCGCCTGGGCAATTTAGAGAGAACCTGTCTGAAAATAAACAAAAACAAACAAAAAAGACTTTCCCGAGCCAGGGATATAGTTCAGTGGCATAGCACCTACCTGGCAAGTGCAAGGTCCTGAGTTTGACTCCTGGTACCAATAAAAACAAAAAGGCTTTGGTGATGCAGCTGAGTGTTTCCTGGATTGAAATCTCACTATGCTCCTTACACATAGCCCACAAAACAAACAACAAAAAACCAAATGCACTGACTTTTCTTATTAACTCTTATTTACACAGGCAATGTCTGAATGAATTCTTATTGCAAAACATGCAGTAGTATAGATAAAACCGAAGTTCTCCTGGTGGACCTCTTATTCCTTTCTGTTTCCAGAGATGACCAAGATCTTAGATGGATGAAATTCTTTTCATAACACTTTTTATACTTTTGCACATGAATAGGCGTTTACATGTGTCTGTAGACGCATATATCTCTAGAAACCTATGATGTTGATCTTTGGACTTCTGTCCACCAGTAAGTGATGCCATAGTGTTTTGTATTGCTATGCAACTTACCTTTACCTCCTAAACAGTAACTCTTAGAAATCACTTGAATGGGGCACCTTGTCCTGTTTTTACTGGCTGTACACACGTGTCTGGAACTATCTCCCTGTGGACTGGCAGGTGCTTTGCACTTGACTCTGATAGCATTGACCAATCACCTGGCCGAAGGTTGGGAATGGCTGGGTCACAAGTCTGTATGGGCCCACAGCCACTGCCAGCTGGCTCACCAAGGTGTCAGTATTCTTCCACTCCCCTTGAAGAGCCTGAGAGTATCCACTTCCCGGTCACCATTAGGATATTTTTCCTGACCTGATAGTAAGATATTCCTCTGCTTTGACAGGGTCACCCTTAAAGCACTGCTACGTCAGGGAGCCACCTTCTGGTGGGAGCATGTTTATTCCAGTAGCAGGGGCCACAAAGAAAACTGGCTGCCAGTATTCAAATCCTTCTTCTGAAAACAAGGGCATGGAGGTTCCTCATGGCTGGCTGATCAGGAGGGTGGAGTGTGGGACCAGTTGAGAGTCTGGAATATTAGTGTAGGACTTCTTATATCCTCCCTCTCTTTCATTTTGTGGTACTGAGGGTTGAACTCACAATCTCAAGTTCTTTATCACTGAGACATATCCCTGGCTCTTTTTATTTTTGACTGTCTTGTTAGATTTCCCAGGCTGGCTTTAAATTTGTGATTCTCCCACCTTAGCCTCCTTGAGTAGCAAGGTATATTGTGCTTAAAAAACTACACATGGTGGCATCTGCCTGTAATTCCTACTGAGGCAATAGGATCGCAACTTCAAACCCAGCCTGGGTGACTTAGTAACTGAGCAAGACCCTGTCTCAAAAAATAAGAAAAGACTGGGGGTATAAGTCAGTGCGAAGAGCCTAGATTCAGTCTCCCAAACTACCAAAAAGAGGAAGACAGACAGAAAGAAAGAAGCAAACTAAGAAACTTGCACCTAGGTTACTGAGATTGGCTTCAAACTTGTATGGATCCTCCTGCTTCAGCCTCCCAAGTGCTGAGGTTATAAGCATGTGCCACTATACTCAGCTAATTTACCTATTTTTAATGAGTAACATGAATCTTTTCTGGCTTTGGAAAAAGGAAATTTTGGCCCTTTGAAATGCCATGCATTCTAATTGGGAAATACTTTCTCCCTTCACTGTTCTTTGGTTGGTGCCAGGGCATGCAGCCAGGAGGTAATTTATGATGATAATCCTTAGTGAGTGGGGACAGCCCCTGCTTCTGGCAGAGGGAGTGGCAGAACACTCACTGTTTGAGATGCAGAGAGCTGTGTGTCTCCTGCAGAGCTCAGGGGCTGTGCAAACATGCTCAGGAGGATGGCCTGCTGACTTCTCAGACTGACAAGCAGGCAGCAGTGGTGTGGTGGGGTGGTGTCAGAGGCTGTCCCCAGCTGGAATGTGAGAGGTGACTGTGGCACATTTTTAAAGTATAGGGATCAAAATTCAGAAAATATTTCAGATGTAAACATACCTGCTGTAGGGTCACTTATTTTTTTTGTTTGTTTGTTACTGAGGATTGAACTCACAACCTTGCGCTTGCCAGGCAGGCACTTATACCACTAAGCTAAACCCCAGGCCCTGTAGAGTCACTAATAACAGAGAAAAAGCAGCGACAAGTCCAAACCCTAATGATGGAGAAGACGTAAATACATAAGGCAATAATGATTTACTCATCTAGTGGACTATTTCTGCTAAAACAGGTTACAAACTGACTTGTCAGTTTTATAGTTACTTGATATAATGTTTGTGTTAAACAGTTAAGCCAGATGAAGTGCACACTTGTAATCCCAGCATTTTGGAAGGCTGTGGCATTATGATCACAAATTCAAGTCCAGCCTGGCAACTTAGACCCTAAATAAAGGGGCCTGGGAGTGTATCTCAGTGGCTGAGCACCATGGATTTGATTCCCAAGTAACTAACACATATGCACACACACGAGCACACACACAAATGCAGGTGACTTGTTTATTCCTTACAAGAACTTTTTTGAAAGAGAACGTGACAATTTCTACCTATCTAGCTTGGCTCTTTCTTTTTCTTGCTTACTTGCTTTCTTTCTCTCTCCTTCTCTGTCTCTCTCTGTCTCTTTCTCTCTCTCTCTCTCTTTTGTAGTGCTGGGGATTGAACTCAAGGCCTTGCCCATACTAGGCTACCACTGAGCTACATCTGAGGCACTTGGATTTTACATGGGACCCAAATGCTATAGATAGATAGATCACTGAGATCTGATATAAGCAAAGCTTTATATAAGCAGACTTAGATATGAGGATGTTCACTTCAGCACTGTTTGTGCCAAGATACATTGGAGAGAATCCAAGTATCTATCAGTTGGATGCTAGACAAATACTTTAGGGGATATGTATACAATCATGTGTCCCACAGCCCTGGGGGAAAAAAGAGGTCAGCCGGGCAGTCTGGGCCCGTGGCAAGGAAAGCCATCCAGGCTCCCACAGTAAGTGGGAGGAAATAAGATGCAGAACAAATGTGTGCCACAGCCTCATGGCTCTTGAATAAACACTTGTGTTAAAGGAGAGTAGCTACATTAATGGTCATCTGTGGTTTTCGAAGTGGGTAGTGAGAGAGAACTTTTACCCTCTAACTCAGAATTCTGTAGAGCTTCCAGTTTTTGTGCTATGCATGTCATTTTTTTGGAGCCAAAAAAAAAAACCACAGTCATTAAATGAAGTATAAAATCCCACTGCGCCACTCTCCTGACAGGATGTAAGTTATGTTTACTGTTTGATTACAATCTTAGGTTTTACATGCATGGGAAAGTCCTTGTTGTGGGTAGATAACATAGATTGCTTTGAACTTCTGTATTTTCCAAGTGTTTTCATTAAGCCTAAATTAGCTTCCAAATTCTATTGAAAGAAGACTGTGGACTTTAGTTTTTGTGCTTTGCAGAAATTAGAAAGCCCTAGCTAGAGAGCCCTTCAGCTGTGTCTCTGTGTGTGTGTGTGTGTGTGTGTGTGTATGTCTGGCTGGCTGTCCATCTGTCTGTCTATAATACCAGCTCCTCTGCCGACCTCTTCTGTTTTGAGCAAGGGCCTGTTAAGATGAGAGAGTGGGCACAGCACAACTGCATTTGGGCCAGAGCCCCTGCGAAGCTGGACTCCAGTGGAGACTGACTGGGACCACTGAGGGATGGTGGTAGGGCGTGGGATTGAGGCGTGGGTGGGGCGTGGGATTGATTATGGTGGTGGGGCATGAAATTGCTGTCCCTTCTGTTCCTCCCAATCCCAGTGCTGGCGGGGCCTGCCCTGAGCAGTCTGCCATCCATTCTCCTCTCCATGACCCAGCCTCTGGCTTGGAAGGAGTTCTGGGTCTCACAGATTCTGGAGACGGCACAGAGCAATGATTTAAGCTTCTTTGGGAAGAGAGCAAAAGGGGGTTGCTGCTCTCCATGGATGTGGGAGTTGGTTTTGAAGGGATGGGGAGGGTTCTACTTTGGTATCACAAAAGCAATAAAATGGGCTTGGTTTTTGCTGGTTATTTGGGGTTTTGTTGTTGTAGTTTGGTTTGGTTTGGTGTTGAGGTTTGAACTCAGAGCCTCTTTACCACCAAGCTATACCCCAGACTTCCTAAATAAAATCAACTCTTAAAAATGGGATGGAACCAAGTCTTAGCCTGTTTTCTGCTGTATAACAAAATAACCAATGCTAAGGAATTTATAAGGAATAAAAGTTTCACTGGCCCGTGGTTCTTGTGGCTGGCAAGTCCAAGAGCCTGACAGTGGCACCCAGTGCGGGCCTTCTGGCTGTTATACCTGGGGGAGGCATCGTCACAGAGACAGCGTGCGCTGAGTCTGCTCTTGCTCCTCTTCTAAAGCTACGGATATCACAAAGGGAGCCCCAGACCTATCTAATCCCAGTCAGCTCCTGAATATCATCAACATAGGAATTTGGCTTTTACATTTCTGACACATGAACTCTGGGGGACACATTCAAACCACAGTATCCCCTCATAGTGCTTAGCAACCGCTCTCTAGTAATGTACTCACCAGTGCCATGGGTCGTGGTACATTTTGAATGTTTTGAAAAGTGTTTTGGGTTATCACAATGATGGGGAACATTACTGGCATTTAGTAGATGGAGATCAGAAATCTTGGAAACCCTCATAAGGGTAGGGAAGTTCTGCACAAGGAATTGTACTGTACCCTACAGGATCTTGGAATGTGTCGTGGGAATTGGCTCATAATTATATGAGTCTGGAGCTGAGCTCTGCATTGCATGTAAAGGCAACATGTCTTTGGCTTGCTTCCGATAGACACTGAGCTTGCATTGGTTATCTGTGAGTTACATACAGGACAGTAAAACCGTGTTACACAATATTTATAAAATGGGGGTGTGAGTGCTGGTAGGACCATGACTTCCCACTATCCTATGAGTGAAGTCTTTTAGAAGGATGTGTATTAGCCTTTTTAGTAGAAATAATAAAAAATGCATTTAACCATTCCCCACAGACAGACCTTCATGTTGGATGTTGTTTTGTACAATTACTGTGCCACTTTTTTTTTTTTTTTTTTTGAGACTCCAAAAAACATGAACTTGATAATGTAGCCCAGACTGGCTTCAAACTGACAGCAATCCTGCCTCAGCCTCCCAAGTACTGGATTATAGATGTGCACCCCTAGGCCTAGCATTCTATGACATTTCTTGTATGTACATGCTTGCGTGTTTGTATTTCTGCAGAGTCAATTCCTAGATGCAAAATTGCTGGGTCCAAATTAAAAAATGCTTTTTTAAAAAAAATTTTAGTACATTGCCAGATTGCCTTGTTGGGAAGCTTTATCTTATTGGTTGTATGTAACAATACCTGTTTCCCCATATGCTGACCCACACTGCCTGAATTGTTTAAAATCATTTAAATGTTTGCCAATCCGATGGATGAAATGGTATCTTCTTTTCTTTCTCTTTTTTGTTTCCTTTCCTCCATCCCTTTTTTGGTTGCAGTGCTAAGAGTAGAGCCCAGGGCCAATGCATAGCAGCAAAGTGCTCTGCCACTGAGCCACACACCCCAAGCTCAGTACCTTACTTTCATTCTCAGTCAACTACAAGTGAAGCAGTATGTGATTAAGATGCGTCTTTCTTCCCACAAGAAGGCTGTACCCACATAGTGTCACTTAGGGAGTATTCCTCAAAGGCTAGGGGATAGGTATTCTTTTCTCGTTTGCTTTCTTCAGGGGAAACTGCAGAGTAGGAGGAGGCTGGACTGCTCTTGAACGGGTCTGATGCTCCCTTTGCCTTCTGCAGGAAGCCTGGAAGCATGCAATCGAGAAGGCCAAGCACATGCCCGACCCCTGGGCTGAGTTCCACCTCGAGGACATTGCTACAGAACGTGCTACTCGCCACAGGTCAGCAGTTTGTCTGAGGGCTTTGAGGAGTCCTGGCAGAGCCTTATTCCCTTCAAGAGAAGGGAGTAATACAAGCCAAGCATCTTCAATTTAAAAACCTAACTTTCAGAGTTAGAATGCTTTGGATTTTCAAGTAGGGATGCTCAGCTAGTCAACACTACATACATACTGTATTCTGAAACCTGGAATGCTCCTGGTCCCAAGCATTTTGGACTCAACCTATAAAACATCACTCAGTATCTGAGTGTACATGCTTTAAGCACTCTGTGTTACCTCATCGAGTCCCTCTAATTGTCCTACGAGGTACATATTAAACAGGTTAGGCTGAGCTGTACACAACAACAGCTAGTCCAGGAACGTACTGTGGCAAAAGTTTATTTCTTGTGTTTGAAGTTGGGTAAGAGTTGAATCACTCTTCAGGGCAATCCAGGCTATTTCCATCTTATAGATCCATCATCTCAACAAACAACTGTACCACTGCTACCAAAGGGAAACACAGCATCAGAGGAACACAATGGTTTTCAGTCCTCAGCCCAAGAAATGGCATCAGTTTTGCATGCATTTCATTGGTGAGATCTAGTTCTGTGGCCCTACTTAGCCACAGGGAGCTGAGAGGTGTATTCTGCCCTCTCCACCTTTCTGCAGCATGATTCTGTTCTCACCTTAGGAGGAAAGGACTTTAGAGCCCTTTATATACCCACCCTGTTCCTTGCTAGTGGCTACCCCTTGATGGGGTCACTGTTCTGTGCTCGGCAGGCAAGGTCAGAAGAATTGTAGAGGTCCCAGAAGGGATCCATGCTCTGTTTGTTTTCACCTCCGACAGCATGTCTGGTTGCTGGCTGGTGACACAAAGCTTCCAGGCTAATAACACTAGGCCACCCAGGTAGGCCCTGGGGACCACCAGCCTGAAAGCAGAATTCATGGGCTGGGCTGGTTCTCTGTATTCTGAAGCTGATTTTGGATCTGGGACCAGGCCAAACTGTGTTTATTTCTAAGTGAAGTGGTTGACTTCCCCTGCCCTGGATGGTGGTCCTGGAAGGCCCCACAAGTTGACGGCTAGAATGTGAGATTCTAAAGTAGAGGCTTCCGGGGGCTGGGGATTTAGCTCAGCGGCATAAGCACCTGCCTTGCAAGCAGGTGGTCATGAGTTCGATCCCTGGTACCGGTAAAAAGGAAAAAGACAAAAAAAATAAATAAATAAATAAAGTAGAGGCTTCCTTCTCTATTCCCGGTTTTTCAAGCTCTGGTGCACACCAGCTTGTTCCAGTATTGGGAACAGATATCCCTGTCCATGCAGCCAACCCCAGGCTGGCTGAGAGCAGGGTCCTAGTTTAAACCACTCTACATTTGAATCCTGACTCTCAAGATATTGAGCCTCAGTTTTCCTTCTGGAAAAATGGGCTTAATATGTGTTGCAACCTCAGGATGTCTGAGAAGATTGAATGCAGCAATCCATTTAAGCACCCGGCACGTAATAAGCATTCAGTGAACTTTGAGCTTTCTTGTCTTTATGATGTTAGCGGTCGTGGGTGTCAAGTAAGACTCTCCCAAGGTTGCATACATCTCCTACCCCAACCTCTGGTGCCTCTCAGGGTGGAGATGAAGGAGAATTATTTCCATGACCTTCATCTCTACCTACTAATAAAAAATTCTTGCTGTCATGTATTGCACACAGTACTTGCCACAGGCTGATTGCAGATAAGCTTGGAGCTGTGAAAAGCCCATTTTCTGAGTAGGGAGATTACCTGCCAGGCCTCGGCTTGTTTTATCTTGTAGAGGCTTCAGACTCTGAGGAACCTGTTCGTGGGGGCTGGGAGTGTTCTGGAGTCTGCCCCAGCTGAGAAGTGGGACAAGGCAAGCCTCCAACCAAAGATAAGGGGGAGGTTTTAGATATTAGTGATCCACTGAGCTGAGAAACCATCTACCTGGCAAACCTGTTTGAGGACCAGCCAGGCCTGAGGCCGTATGTTCTCTGGGAAAGAGGATTCCTGAGAGGTGAGAAGGAAGTGTTCCAGAACCTTCTCTATCTCTCTCCAGAACCTCCTTCATCTCTCTCTGCCTTAGGTGTTCACCCAGGAGACCCTTTCCTGGTTAGATTCAGGGACAGGATCCTCCTCTTCCTCTACCTACACTCGGACAGTTCTTACTTCCTGGGACATGTGTCTAGCTCTCTGGGCTGCATCTGGCCCAGTTGCCTGACAAGATTGAGAATACTGATACCCTCCTACCTGGGATGTGCTGTTTGTTCTGTAGCCAGTTGTAATAAGGATATTTGTGTTTTCAGCCAGTCATCCAGTGTATGTTAGGTATCTGCACACACCAGGCCCTGTGGTGAACAAGACAGCCAGGAATCTTCTTTGTGGAGTTACAGCCAGTGTGGGAGCCAGATGCAGAACAAGGCAGAAAACAGGGCAGAAATCAGTGTGGGGAAGTGGGTAAAATGGTGACAGGCTGAGGAAGCAACAGTGTGTTCGAGGGAAGGCAAAAAAACCAGTGTGGTGTCACCTGGGAAGGAGGGAAAGGGTCTGGAACCCTGTCCTGAAGGGCCAGGTCAAGGTGGAAAGTGGGCTGTGTCCTGAGGGCCAAGGGGAGCCCACAAAGGTCTTTCATCTTTGATCAGTGGGGGACCAGATCATGTTATGATGTTGCAGCTTGGGATGGTCTCTGGTCTCTGCAGGTACAATGCTGTCACTGGGGAGTGGCTAGAAGATGAAGTTCTGATCAAGATGGCATCTCAGGTGAGCAGGTCCTTGAGCCCTGATTGTACAGGGCTGACTAGGAACTTTCTCAAACCAACTTCAGTCCCTGTGCCCTCTCCTCACCTACTTTATTTCTTTTAAACTTTGGGATTTATTTGTACTATTGCTTATATATTACATTTTTATAATAGCTTTGTTGAGGTATAATTTATATACAATGCTACCTTGTTTCATGAACTTAATTCCTTTCTCAATTCTGGTTTCAAAGCAACTTAGATGAGAATGAATAAAAATACAGGTCAATACTGAACCTAACCATTGAATTTGATTCAGTTATCCTCCTGTTTGGTTTGCAACCAGAATAGTAAAAAGCGTTTAATTCATACTGGGTATGGTAGTGCATGCCTGTAATCCCAGCACTCAGGCAGGAAGATCACCATGAGTTCAAGTCCAGCCTATGCTACATAGTGAAGTTAGGGCCATCTTCAACTAAAAATTTTTTTTAAAAGGTTGGGGGTGTAGCTCAGTGTAGGGGCTCTGGGTTCAATCCCCAATATCAAAAAAGAAAGAGATGGAAGGAAAGAGGGAAAGTGGGGTAAAGAAGGAAAGGAGAAGAACAGACTGTAGCAAACAGGGCATTACTTTGTTGGACTCAAGCAAACCTCCTGCCTCAGCGTGTTGTGTGGCCGGGACTATGGGCTTGTGCTAGCACTGGCTTTATTTCTACTTTTTTCCTATTACAGACCAGGGTGCGAAACCATTCTTTGACATGTAGTCCTGCCCCAGCATCCTGCCCGCTAGCAGGCAGCCTTAGGCTCAGGACCTGTCACTCTTTGGTGTTGGGTGCAGGAGGGAGGACTCCTGGGTGCAGGCATGGTTGGGACTATGGTGAGGTCCAGGCCCCCATTGGGTGGGTGATGTCTGAGGGGACGTCAGCTCAGGGCTGCTTCTGGATGCACTGTTGGGACTGATAAGTCTGTGTGGTGTCTTTCAGCCCTTCAGCCGGGGAGCCATGAGGGAGTGCTTCAGGACGTAAGTGGCGCTGCCTGTGCTTGGGGCCCTACCCTGACTCCACCAGGTCCCTAAGATCTGGGTTACCGGAACATTTTCAGCTGAGAGCTGGAGATGGTGACTTCTGCCTGCTGTAGCTCAAGTTCCTCTCATCTGGTGGGAGGAGCTGGGCCCAGCTGTGGGGATGGACTCTGGAGACAGGGAGTGCCCACTGGTCTCTTTTCAGGTTTGGGGTTAAGGGAAAGGGGATTGGAGATCTTTAAGTGACCAGGAGCCCCCTTTCTAGACCTAGGAATGTTGTAGTGGGACGTGGATGCCACTCCCACCTTCTACATTTCATTCCTGCCTCCAGCCAGGTCAGGCTGGTCTTGCTGTCCTGAGGACCGGGGACTGTGTCCCCAGTGAGCCCCAGAGTGTCCACCGGGCCCCTCCTGGCTTTCCTCAGGAAGAAGCTCTCCAACTTCCTGCATGCCCAGCAGTGGAAAGGGGCCTCCAACTATGTGGCAAAGCGCTACATTGAGACGGTGGACAGGGACGTATACTTTGAGGATGTGCGTCTGCAGATGGAGGCCAAGCTCTGGGGGGAGGAATATAACCGCCACAAGCCCCCCAAGCAGGTGTGTGGTACCCCCAACTGTGTCCTTCCTACCCCAGAACAACCAGGGATAGTGTCTTGGGGTGAGGGACGATGGTGGTACCAGAGTCCTTTCTTCCCTTTCCACAAATTTAATTTTTGTCCCAAATCTGAAGTCTTCTCTCTGTGGGTAAGGAAATGGAGTCACAGAGAAGTAAAGTGTCTTGCCCAAATTCACAGTATTAATGTAAGACACAGGCTAAGTTGCTAGCAAACCGATTTATAGATACCTTCACACAATGTTTTCTTTCTCACTTGCCTAACAGTCCTACTTTAGGGGTTGAGTCTAGGTGGCCAAGTGCCTTGCATCTTTGAAATCATCCAGAGGTCTGGTTCCTTCTGTCTTATCCTCTGCTATCCCCCAGTTACTGTGGATCATGAGGTCAGTTCTGGGTCATAGACACAGAGTCTGCTTGTAGGGAAGCTGCAATGCTGGAGGCATTGCTGCTGCTTATTTCTCATTGGTTAGACATGGTCATGTGACTTCACCTAGCTGCAAGGGAGGCCGAGCAACAAGTTCATGATATATCCTGGTTGTGCATTCTTTTGAGACTCAGAGATCCAGTTTTCATTCTAAAAGTAAAAAAGGAGAATAGATTGTGAGGATGTCAGCAGTTCCTGCTACAGAGAGGTAGTAAGTGATGAATCCAGGATCTGACCCCTAACTCCCTGAACTTCCATTTGATTTCCTAACCTGTCATTCTACCAGGTGGACATCATGCAGATGTGCATCATTGAGCTGAAGGAGAGACCAGGCAAGCCCCTCTTCCACCTGGAGCACTACATCGAGGGCAAGTACATCAAGTACAACTCTAACTCAGGATTTGTCCGTGACGACAACATCCGCCTGACACCACAGGTAGGGCCCTTGCTCTGCCTACACCTGCAGCCTCATCTAATGCAGTTCTTTGAGGTGAAGCCTGGTCAAGTCTAGCCTCTACAAAGAAGCATCCCAGTGGGTATGAGGTCTCACATTCCCAGAGGCCCTTCACACCCCTTGGAGCATTCTAAAGGAAAGTCTGTATCGGGACACTGTCACCTAGTACCAGCTTCTATCAGCAGACTTTGGTGGCCAGCAGACCTGTGCCCCTGTGGAACTAAACAAGCCTCCTTTCTTTGTGTTTTCTTCTGTGTGATTCCTCCTATGGAGAAAAACCCCCCAACACAAGTAAACTTGGGATGTTGTGACTCTTGGCACGGGCTGGCCAGCGTCTGCACAGCCCATAGCCTGATCTCTTGCAGTCACCTTTCTTCAATTGTTTGTGTGTGTGTGTGTGTGTGTCCTCCCTCCCTAGGCCTTCAGCCACTTCACGTTTGAACGTTCCGGCCATCAACTGATTGTGGTAGACATTCAGGGTGTGGGTGACCTCTATACTGATCCACAGATTCACACTGAGACAGGCACAGACTTTGGAGATGGCAACCTAGGTAAGAGGGGGAAGCCAGCCAGTTTTCATGAAGACCACGCTTTCCACTAACACCTGCATGTTCTTTGTACACCCAAGGGAGCAAGCGAGACCATGCATGGGACTTCCCGAGTTCATCAAGATGGGAGTCTGGGGTGTCTAACCCCCGTTTCAGCTCAGCATGTTTCTGTCTACCTTGGACATGTTTCTGTTGCCTCCCCTGTTGTTATTTAAACACCCTTGTTCTGTCCCCAGGTGTCCGGGGCATGGCTCTTTTCTTCTACTCTCATGCCTGCAACCAGATTTGCAAGAGCATGGGCCTGGCTCCTTTTGACCTCTCGCCACGGGAGCAAGACACAGTGAATCAGAACACCAAGCTACTGGTGGGTATCCTGTAGAAACCCACTCAGACCTGCTGCTCCATTTGCCACCCAGAAATGTTTAATGGAGGATTATCAGAACTGGAAAGATCCATCCCATTTGTGCCTCACCCTGAACACTCCCAACTCAGCACACTGAGTCCTCTGGCTTCATAACAGATACTGGCATCTGGTTGAGTTGGGTTTATTTGTGCCAGGTGAAGAGAACAAGCAGGTAGAAAAGTGAGAGGAGTGTGGTATGTGATTGTGTAGTACCTTGGCAATAGACTTGACGTAGACTTGGTTCCCTGGGCATCTTGCTGTGTGCAAGGTGGGATTACTCCACCTTGCTTCATGGACCAGATGCAGGATTAGTACAGGCCATGACTAGCTTGGGATTCTGGATATGTACTGGGATGCATTCTCCAGCTAGATGCTGTAAGCGTGGCCAGCATGCTGGCTAGTAGATCTTGGAGCTCCATTCCATGTGCCTCTTCTTGGATACTGTAGGGTTAATCCTGCTGACTTTTCGTGCTGAGGTTTTCTGTTATGTATGTCTACACAGCTGAAAGGGCTTCAGTGTTAGAAGCAACAACAAAAAGAACCCTTCATTCCCCCAGAGGATGCCTAAATGACGCAAATATCCTGTTAACGTCCCCAGCAATCAGCTAAGACCATGTTGAGAGGAACAGAGGAGAAGTGTGGAAGTCCCCGAGTGAGGACCTTCTCTGCCAGCCGGCCCCCGCTGCTCCTCCGCCTCTCAGAGAACTCTGGAGATGAGAACATGAGCGATGTGACCGTCGACTCTCTCTCTCCCTCCCCTTCGTCAGCCACCCCACAGAGTCACAAACTGGACCACCTCCGTGAGTGATGGTTTGGCCCTCTGGTCATTTTGAGGGAGGGGACAGGTGTCAGTAGAGCTGGGTGAAACTGGCTTTCATTCCTGTTAGAAAAATCAGCCAAGGGCCGGGGGGTGCAGCTCCGCAGCGTAAGCGCCTGCTTGGCAAGTGTGAAGTCGTGAGTTCAATCCCCAGTACCAAAAAAAAAAAAAAAAGCCAAAAGACTCATGGCTGTGGTGGTTTTATGGGGGGAGTTGTTTGAATAAACTTTTAAGATACAGGTTGTCCACAAGTTTTAAAAACAGCCTCTATTATAAAAAACAAGATAACATTTTTCATTGTGCTTTATGAAACTAGCCAACTTTTATACAGAAATTGACAGAATACCAAAGAAGAAAATGATATGCCAAATACAGGCATGTGCCACCATCCCTGGCTATAGTTTTGCCTTTCTTGGTCAGTTATTTAAAAATGTAAAATTAGTTCCTACGTCTCTCTCCCTCTCTTTCCTCTCTCTCTTTCTCCCTGTTTTCCTTCTTCCCGCTGTCTGTCTATCTCTCTCTGTCTCTCTCTGTGTCTTTCTCTCACCCTTTTTTGTCCTTCTCGCTGTCTGTCTGTCTGTCTGTCTGTCTCTCACAGTATCAAAGTCAGGGCCTTGTATCTGCCAAGCATATTCTGTCATAGAGCTATACCCTCAGCCCCCATTCCTACTAACTTCATGGGAAGGTAGCAACATAGATGCGATTCAGGAGAGCTTAAGGCAGAGGCAAAACTAGAGAATTACCAGGAGAGGAAGCCAGCTGAGGTGCTTCTGTTGGGTCCCAAGTGCACAAGTAACTTTTCTTCCTTCACAACTGTACTTTTTTGTTTTTTGCTTTTTTTGAGACAGGGTCTTGCTCTGTAGTCCAGGCTGATCTTAAACTCACTATGTAGCCCGGTCTGGCCTTGAACTCACAGCAGTCTGCCTGCCTCAGCCTCCTGAGTGCTTTATTCAGATCCAGGCATGTAGATAAGCACATTACCCATTTAATTACATTATGACACTTGAGGAGGCACAAGGTAAAGTCACTTGTTCAGCAAGTGGCAGTCTTAGAATAAGTGCTCAAAAAAGAAAAATCCCCTAGGGGCACACAAGTCCCCTAGGGGCAGACAGCATTCTCTCATTTTGTGCCTTTTCTTTTTGAGGGCCAGGGATTTAGCTCAGTGGGGTAACTGCCTGCCTGGTAAGCACAAGGTCATGAGTTAGATCCCCAGTACCAATAAATAAATAACAATAAAAATTGAAAATAAAGGCTTGGTGAGTCCTGTGACTGTTCAGCAGTGGAGTCAGCTCATTTTCTCTCTCCATCCAGATTGGCCGGTATTTGGTGACCTTGATAACATGGCGCCCAGAGACCACGAGTGTCTGGACAACCATCGGGTGAGAGAGGGGAGGCAAACTTCAGGTTCCAGCCCCTGGCAGGGTGGGAGGAGTGGATTCTTTCCAGGAATTGAGGGCCAACCTAGATTCAGGTAGGCAGCCCTGCTCAGGTATCCCTGGGTACTCAGAAGGGCACAGCTGTATCTCAGCCTCTTGCCCAAGGCAGAGCTTTGCTAGGAAGAGCTCAGTCCACCACAGTGCTGGAGATGGTTAAGGAAGAAGTGTTCTAAACCAGCACCAGTGCCACCTTCCAGTAAATGCCAGGCTCAGGCCTGGGTTTGCTTTGGCCATGCACATGTAGTCAGCTGACTCCTGGCACCCTGTACAGAGTGCGAGGTGTGAGACACAGTACAGATGCTCTGCAGCTGGATGGACAGAATGTTTTCTGCAGCTTAAGTTTGACCCTGTGGTGATAAACTAAAGGCATGGTGTTTATATTCACTTTAGTGAATACTGTGACATCAAGTTAAAAATGTATAAACGAATAGACCTAGTAGAAAAGTCATGCTTGTAGATGCTACCATTGCGCTTTATGTTGTATTCCCGGATTGTGTCAAATACTCAAGTTCACTTTTTTTCCTACTTTGAGACAGTGTCTTGCTAAGTCACTAAATTAATAAGGGTAGACTTGAGCTTGTGATTCTCCTGCCTCAGCCTCCTGGCCGAAGTGATATTTTAACTTCTTTAAAAAAATTAAAACTCAAGGGCTGGGGATTTTGCTCAGTGGTGCAGTTCCTGCCTGGTAAACATGAAATCCTGAGTTTGATTCCCAGTACAAATAAATAAATAACTTTAGAGTTGACAGAGTTGAGGGGAAAGGATATGGGAGTTTATCTTAGCATTCTTGACTTTTATTTGTTGAAATACTTCTTCAAAGAAAGAAGGAAGAAAATAAATGTGTTAGGTGTCTAATGATACCATTGCATGCAGATCTAGGCAGAATCCCAAGTTAGCAGGCAGAAGCTTTAAAGGTTCTGAATGAAGCCTGGTTTTCTTTCAGAACAGAACTCTTATCTAGAAGGTAAAGAATATGTTCAGGAGGTGTGTGCAGTTGTGGTAGAGGGCTTCATTGTAGTAAATATAATTCCCGGTGCTGTATTTTTGTATGTGGGTCATAGCCCTTAAACGATGCTTCATTTTCTGCCCATGAAGCGGGTGGAGTATTGTTAATACCCATGCCCACGTGACACAAGGAGTGTGACACCTCCTTTCATTCTCACTGGGCTTTAATGGAGGCATTAAAAATGAATCCCATGGCTGAGAAAACTAAAGCTCAGAGAGGCTGAACAACTGCGCAGGTCACAGCTGGCGAGTAACCAAGGTAAAGTTCATGCCCAGGCCTCCTGGCAGTTTCCACGGCGTTATACAGTTCTCGGTCTCCAGCCCAGCAAGGCCTAGGAGGAAGATGGTAAGTAGGGTGATAAGACACAGGAAAGAAAGCAGATGACTGAGAAGTCCAAATGTCACTGCCTTCGGGTAGTTAGAGGATCCCTAGAACCTGAGATCATCTTGTTTCCACAGGACTCTGAGACCAGTGGAGATAGTGGATTCCCCAGTGAGAGGAGGGGTGAGCTGGATGACCCTGAGCCCCAAGACCACGTAAGCTCCCCACCCCAGGCAACGTGATCAGAGTTCCTATTGCCTCAGTTGTCCTCCAAAAAGAATGAAAAACTAGAAGGGTGCCAGGCATGGTGGCGTATGCCTGTAATCCCAGCCCTTGGGAGGCTGAGGGAGAAGGATTACCATGAATTCGAGGCCAGTCTGGGCAGTACAGTGAGTTCATGGCCAGCCTGCACTACATAGTGAGACCCTGCCTCAAAAAAAAAAGCTAGCAGAATGAAGTTATGTCAGGGGAAACTAAGGAGATTTTTTTTTCCCAATGAGAATGAATGCAGGGAGGACAGTAAAGCAGGGCGATGTGCACCAGGAAGCGGACGGGTGTGGAGAGATGGGTACAAGTTTGAAATGGTGCACAGATCTTACAGTGAAGTGGGAGCTCTTGGCTGCTGAGGAGAGGGTGTGGAGTATTAGGTGAGACCAGTATTTGTGCAGGTAGCTGGGCCACCTCAGAGGCACACAATCCTGGCAGCCTCAGGTCAAGGCTCCAGAGTATCAGCGTTCAGAGCCTTCACCATGTGCCAAAGTTGAGGCTGTGTATCAAGGCCTTTTTGCTAGGAAGCCCTTGGTCCCAGCTATGTGACTGTGAATAGCAAGCAAGCAGGAGAAGCTTTGGTGAGAGGGAGACTGGCGCACCATTTCCCCAGGGGTGCTGCGCAGGCTCCTGAGGCTTTGGGCTGGATCCACCTCTTCCGGCTGGGAGAGGAAAGGGAGGACTGCATCCATGCCGGTGCCTCATACTTACCTACCCAGCAGCCCTTCGCCTTGGCAGATGAGGGTTTCAGCTTTACCTGGGGAGCATCCCGGGAAGTGGGGCTCTGAGGAGGGTCAGCTGTGTATGGTGCTGTGGACCAGTTTGCAGGGGAGGTTCCTGGAAGGAGGTCCTCCCTTAGATGCTCCATCTCTGCTTCCACTCAGGGTCACTTGAACGGCAGACGGAGGTCAGAGTCTGATGAAGACAGCCTGGGCAGTGCCGGACGGGTAATGTGCCCCTATAAGCCCTACTCACACCTCTTGCTGGCCTTTCCTGGGCTCTGGTACTGTTTCTCCTCTCTCATGTTACTGCTGCCTGTCTGTCCACCTTGCACATGTCTATTTTGCACAGGACCAAATTTGAGATCCTGTCCTGGGCCAGGTGCTGGGGCTGTAGGGTGAATTAAAGATTTGGTCATGAGGGGAGATGACAGTGATAGCTACTGTTATGCGTTAAAGTACTTGACTCGGAGGCGCCTCAGAGAATTAATTTATGCCTGCAAGCAGCCACTGAGATAGACTGTTGTTATTCAACCCCCTCACATACTTTCTTTTCTTGTAGTACTGGGGATCAAACACAGTATTACTTTGCCACTGGGGGATATGCGCAGCCAACCACCTGCCTTCTCTCTCTCTCTCTTTCTCCCCTCTCTCCACCCTCCTTCTTTCTTTTTTTTGATATGTTCTCACTAAGTAGCCCAGGCTGGCCTTGAACTCAGGATTCTCCTGCCTCAGCCAAGTCCCTGGGATTACAAGTGTGTGCCACCATGCCCAATTTTTGCATTCCTATTTTATGTTTGTGAAAACTAAAATCCTAGCCAGGCGTAGTGGCACACGCCTGTAATCCCAGTGCTGAGTGGGCAAAGGCAAGAGGATCACCGTGAGTTTGAGCCCAGCCTCAACTACATAAATGAGTTGAAGGACAGGCTGTACTAAAAAACAAGCAAGCAAAAATCCTAGGCAGCTTTCCTGAATTATCAGCTAGTCTAGGTTGATTATTCCTTATTGAAAATGTTGGGACTTCAGCTATCTGGGCTTCAGATGTTTTTTGATTTTCAAATACTTGCATATACATTATGAAATAAATTGAGGGTGGGACCCAAATCTAAAGATGGAATTGGTTTATGTTTCATGTACACCTTAGATACATTGCCTAGCCAGAAATGTAGTTCAGTGGCACAGAACCTGCTTGGCAAGCACAAGGTCCTGAGTTCAATTCCCAGTACCCCCCCCCCCACCTGCCAAAGACACATAGCTAAAGACAATTTATACATTACTTTTTTTTTGTCTTTTTTCCTTTTTATCAGTACCGGAGATTGAACTCACAACCGCCTGCTTGTAAGGCAGGCGCTTATGCCGCTGAGCTAAAACCCCAGCCCCAATTTTATACATTACTTTTAACCTACCTGGTTTTGATCAAGGCCTGTACCATGAGGTCAGTGTGTAGTTTTCTACTTGCAATGTCACGCTGATACTCAAAACATTTTGGATTTTGGAGCTTTTCAGGTTTTGGGTTTTCAGGTTGGGGATGCTCAGCCTATATTATAATAAATACAGTATCTCAGATGATGACTGGCATCTGGAAAATCTGGGAAAGACAAGCCCTGCACCCCACAGGCTCTTCTCTAGCTGACTCCCGAATGCCTCACACTTCACCCGCTCTGAGCCTTTGCTAAGATTTTTCCATCTGTTAGATGCTTCCTCCTCCTCTTACTGTACTTCCTGTAGATGCCTTCCCTCACCTGCCCAGCAGACTTGACTCTTGGTCCTCTCACAGTGCTGTCCAGGACTCAGAGCTATTTCTCAGTTGGGTTGGGGGGCTCCTCAGCCTGGAGTGGGGTGGGATTGCTCAGCAGCAGCACGTTGCTGTTCTGACTTGGAGTGTTCTTTGTAGTGGACATGCCTTGTGTGTCATAGGATGTTCAGCAGACACGTGTGCAAAAGCACAGAGCCACCTGGTCATGTTCTGCGAGAACCTTGGACAGGGCATCTTTGACTGGGATCTTTGACTGCTTTCTAAACCTACTCCTTCAGATACTCAGCTGATATCATGTGGATTCTCCTGGTTGATTCATATAGCAAAGCAAGTGGGTTTGCTAAAGCCTGACTTTTTAGTGTCTTGAATGGGGAGCTGGAAAAGGAGAGGCCTAGGTTGAGAGATGAGGGAAAATGCTTCTCTCAGCTGTTGTAGTCCCTTCTGCTAGTTGTGTGTCTTGGTGCTGCAGTCTCTCTGCACCCATGAGCTACTGGCATGTAAATGACTAAAATTGAAGGCAACAAACTTAGACACTGACAATTTGCTTCTCCTCTCATCAGCAAGGCTCCTCTGCAACAGAGAGTCCCTGCCCAGCCATGCATTTGTCAGGCCATAAACTCCCCCTGCCCGATTTGTCTCTCTTAGGTCTGTGTGGAGAAGTGGAACCTCCTCAACCCCTCCCGCCTCCACCTGCCAAGGCCTTCAGCTGTGGCCCTGGAAGTAGAAAGGCTTAACGCTCTGAATCATGAAAAGAAGATTGGAAAGTCTGTTTTGGGGAAGGTATCCGTACTGCCCATTTTGGAGCTCTCCCTGCACTAACCCAGAGCCCCCAGCTCATGTCTTTACTCACTAACCTCCTCCCACAGGCTGGCTGGGCGGCCCCTGGGTGTGGCTTCAGCCTCCCAGACAGCTGGGCCAACACCGCAGTCTGTGTGGCAGGTCCACTTGGCCATGGTGCGCTACCATGAGGGCGGCCGCTTCTGCAAGAAGGATGAGGAGTGGGACCAAGAGTCGGCCATCTTCCACCTGGAACACGCAGCCGACCTGGGCGAGCTGGAGGCCATCGTGGGCCTGGGGCTCATGTACTCACAGCTGCCCCACCACATCCTGGCTGATGTCTCTCTGAAGGTGAGGGGGTGGTGGGGAGGCAGCAGAATGTGAGGGCTCGGCTACTCACTCTATCACTCACCAGCCTTCTTGTCTTGGAGGCTGCTGCCTGTCTCCTGAAAGGGAAGACATACTATACAGTCACTGTGGGCATTGGTTTGGGGCCAGGCACTTTACAGTTAGGGTTTTTTTTTTGTACTGGGAATCAAACTCACAACCTTGCACTTGCCAGGCAGGCGTTTATGCCACTGAGCTAAATCCCCAGCTTTTTTTTTTTTCCTCACAGTTTTTGTTGTTTTTGTATCTTACTTCACAGTTACTTGAAACTAATAGAATTGATCTGTCAGCCAAGCCTGGTGCCTCACATCTATAATCCCAGCTCTCTAGGAAGCTAAGGCAGGAGAATCACAAGTCTGAGTCCAGTCTGGGCAATTTAGTGACACTGTCTCAGAAGAGACAAAAGAGAAAAGTTGTTAGGCATGGAGGTATGTGTCTGTGATGAAGGCTGAGGCTGGAAAGTTACCGCAAATTCAAAGCCATTCTGGGCTCTCTGGTGAATTCAAGGCTGCCCTGAGCTACATAGTGAGACCGTATCTCAGAAAACAAAACAAAAATCAAAGAAAACTTCAAAAATGTGGGAAGGGCTAGGGATGTAGCTAGGTGAAAAGACCGTGAGTTCAATCCCCAGTAACACTTCCGCCGCCACCAAAAAAATCTTTGGAGACGGTATGGGAGGTGGCATCCACATCAGTCACATTTTTAGGCTGTAAAGACAGAGTTTGATGGGGTAAGTAAAAACATTGGTGGAAAAGTGAGAAAGGGGTCTAAATGGGTTTGTTGTGGTACCGGGGGTTGAATTCAGAACCTCATATGTATTCAGCAAGCACTCTACCACTGAGCTACACCCTAGCTTTATTTTTTCTTTCTTAGGGTAGTTTCTTTGTAGGTTGCCCAGGTTGGTCTCCTGCCTCAGTCTTCCAGGTAGCTAGGACTACAACTGACGGGGGTTTTAAGGGTCTGCCCAGCCTCTTCAGTGCCAGCTTTGGCCGTACTCTTAGTGGCTAGAGGAGAGTATGGCGCTTAGTCCATGCTCATTCAGTCACAGAGTGAGATGTCTGAGGTAGATAAAGCCTGAATGAAAGTGACCAGGTGGGCCAAGGGAACTGCGCATGTTTAGGCCCAGAGCTGGAGACAGGATGACAGGGTAGGGGCCAAAAGGTGAGGCTGTGGGGCTAGGACAGTGTCGGAGTTGGGGCTGGAGGGCGGGATCTGAAGCACAAGGATGTGTTGGAAATCGTGTAGGGCTTTCTTCCCTCCTCCATAGGGAGAAAGGACGAGTGGCCAGGATCTCGCAAGGCCTAGCGACTGAGAGCTTCTCCTGGGAGATGTTGAGAGGACATTGGTGGGCATGTCTGTCCTCATCCTCCCCCATCACTTGGGCCAGGGTAGCAGCTGGACAGGACACTGGGCAAGCCTGGGCTCCATGTGGATTCAGACCCTCCTTAGGGCTTGACCACAGCCAGTGACTGCCTGGATCTCAGTGTAAGAAAGAACTCTGAAGTCTTTCATTTAACTTTTTGAATAGGTAGTACACTCATGTGGCTGAAACTTTTTCCATATGAAAATGTTTACAGTAAAACTGTTTTGTCTACTTCCTTCCCTTTCGTTCTCAGTTTAACAAGTAACTGTTTGTTTATTTTTGAGACAGGACTCACTGTGTAGTTCAGGCTGACATTGGGCTCACTTCGTAGCCCAGGCTGCTCTCAACTCAAAACAAGTTTCCTGCCTCAGTCTCCCAAGTGCTGAGATTACAGGCATGTGCCACCATGCCCTGCTGGTTCCATTCTTTTGATATCACAAAAATTGCTGCCAAGAGTAGCCTTGTTGTATACATTCAGTCAAATGTACAGAAGTCATTTTTTGTAGATTGTGAGAATGTCTGTAGAATGTTGGTAGTTTCTTGTGGATCAAACACATTTGGCATGCAGGCAGGGCCTGTCCCACTGCTGGTGTTTTTATTTATTTGTTTAGTAGTGAGGATAGAATGTAGGGCCTTTGCTCTGAGCTACATTCTCTGCCCATTTATTTGAGGTAGGATTTCACTAGGTTGCTAAGTTGCCCAGGCTGAGTTCAAACTTTCAGTCCTCCTGCTTCAGCCTCCCAGAGTTTTGAGACTTAGATGTGTGCCATCAGCCCAGCTCCACAGCTGTTTTTATTTTCCCCTTTAAAGGTTGAGGAACAAGCTTGTTTGGGAGAAGGAATCTTGATTTGTCTCTCCTATGTCTGTGCTTCTTGAAAACAGGCCAAATATATCTCATTCAGTCAACAATAAAATTGAACAGTTGACTTCTGGGAGTACAGAAGGACGACATGCACATACATGCATGTATTACACATTGTGCTGATACAAAGAATATGTAACATATATCTTACAAGCAGCAATAAAACTGTAAGTTTCATATCTTTAATTGATTCTCACAGAATTCTTTCATTGATTTTTCTTTAGAACTCTTGTATGCATCACCAGCCAGTGGTTACAGTTTATGGACAATATAATTCTGACATAAATACTGATTGATATTTTCATGTACTTAAAAGTAAGATGAAGTTGGGCATGGTGGTGCATGCCTGTAATCCCAGAACTCTGTGAGGCTGAGGCAAGAGAATCACAAGTTTCAGCCCAGTCTGGGCAACTTAGCAAGATCTTGTCACAAAATATAAAAGCACTGGTGACCTGACTTCAATCCACAGTACCAGGGGCTGGGGGGAGAAAGCAAAATAACAAAGATTTAGAACCGGAATTTCATTTGCCACAGAAAAGAGCAAATTCTTTCCTGAACTAGATAAATTTGATTGATTGGTTGGTTGGTTGATTGATTGATTTTGGTTTTTTTGAACAGAGTCTTGCTGTATAGTTGAGGCTGGCCTTGAACTTATGGCAGTCCTCCTGCCTCAGCCTCTGGAGTCCTGGGTTTATGGGTGTGGGCCACTATGCTCAGTATGAATCAGATAATAGTTTTATATGCTGGAAAAACATTCCCCCAATTTCCTGTGCTAGTCATAATAGGATATAGACATGACACAGTTAAATTTAATGTGTAGTATTTCTATTTTTTCCATCCATGTCTTTTCTTTTTTGCTTTTTTGGAGACAGGGTCTTGCTATGGTAGTTCAGGCTGGCCTTGAACTCACTAGTACAGGCTGGCCTCGAATTTATGGCAACCCTCCTGCCTTAGCCTCCTGAATACTGAGATCATAGGCGTGTGTCATCACACCCAGCTACCTATTGAGTTTTTGCTTTAGCTGCACACATACTAAAACTGCAAAACCACAGAGATCATTAGCAAGGGCCCCTGCATAAGGATGACATAGAAATTTGTAAAGAGTCTCATATTTTTAGACTGGGGAAGGGAAGGGAAGGAGAGGCTGTTGTAGTGAGTTCAAGGCCAGTCTCAATTACAGAGTGAGACAAGCAAAAAACCAAAAAAATCAATGGGTACTCTTAACTAGACATTTGGCTTCTTGCTTCCCTTGGGGATGTTTAGCAATGCCTGGAGATACTTTTGATTGTCACTACTAATGAAGTGCTGCCAGCATCTGGTGAAAGGATGGAGAAGGGGTCCTGGTGGTATGAATGAAAGGACAGGACGGCCCCACAGAGAAGAATTTGTATAGCACAAAAGACTATAGTTCTGAGATGCAAAAACCCCAGCGTAGACATAAGTAGCCACAAAAGTATAGATCATAGTAAAATTAATTAAGAAGTGATGAGTTTTGAGTATTAATACCTTTGTTTCTGTTTTGGTACCAGGCATCAAACTCATGACCTTGCACTTATCAGGCAGGTGCTTGTGCCACTGAGCTATATCCCCAGTCCTAATACGTTTATCTCTTTTTCCTTTTTTTTTTTTGTCTTTTTCATTTTTATCGGTACCAGGGATCGAACTCACGACTGCCTGCTTGCAAGGCAGGTGCTTATGCCGCTGAGCTAAATCCCCAGCCCCAATACGTTTATCTCTAATGTGATCCGTCTCATTATGTAAGTTTATGTAACTTTTTTTCAGTGATGTGGATCAAACCCAAGGCCTTCTTCATGCTAGGCAGGCACTTTATCACTGCACTGTACCTCCAGCCTGTGATCGAATTTCCAATAATGGCTGTGCTTTTTCACTGATTTGGTAAATTCCTGAAAGTTGAAGTCTATTCTCTAGAGCCTGTTGGAGCCTACTCCTGAATACTGTTGCCTTCCAGCATGGCCCAGCATCTACCTGAGAGTATTACACATGTCAGCTTCTTTGAAGGAATGCCTAGCACAGAGTGCGAGGGACACAGGACCAAGACCAGGACCGTGGGGCATCCCATCTCTATGATTCTCTGACTCTTGGGATTGCAGGCTGTTACTACCCTGCACCCAGCAGTATTATAAAGGGCTTAATAAGTATTCTGTCCTGGAGGTACTACAAGGGACTTTCTCTAATGATCAGACTGGAAACTCCCTCTGGCAGGAGCTGGGTGGCAAAGAGCAGTGTGCTTAGGACAGGACATATGAGAAAAAAGTGAGCTGTTCAAGCCAGCTTTGTGGCTTAGCAAGGAATGATGGCTGTGCACCCTGAGAGGCTACTGGGTGCACTAGAAAGCCCCTCACTCACTTCTCCAGGCCCCTCATTCTCTGGATGTTTTCCTGTTGTCTTGCTATGGCATTCATTTATGCATTTGGTCACACATGGTTTGTGAGCATTCCATATACTCTGAACAATATCTTAGTGTAACCAATGTCCTCCTCCCTCTGGGCTCTTATCCTGAGGATGACAAAGAATGAAGTCCAGGAACACAGCAGTAGGAATAAACCAAGGATAGTTTATAATAAAAAACAAAGAAAAGCTCTTCCTGAGTTCGATCCCTGATACCACACAAAAAAAAAAAAAAAAAAAAAAAAAGAAAAAGAAAAAGAAAAGCTCTTGCTAACTGAAAGGGAAAACACCCAGGAGGCGCCCAAACTTGGGTTTATGAATACTGTGTTGGGCTCTTTTGGTGGGTGTGCAGAAAATGAGACAATGAAACAATGCAGTTGCTGCTTTTACGAGGCTTCTGAGATCAGGAGGAGACTTCCCTTGCATCTTCAGCTGCCCAGGCCGTATCTCAGTTTACCCCAGCCCTTGTCCTTTAAAACAATACGCTGCTGTTTTTAGCTCAGCCTCTGATGTTAGAAGAACAGACATTTCCTGCTTCCCTGCCCTCTAGTTTCCTCGGCTCACTATATTCATAGCAGTGAGGGAGACAGGCAAGGTCCCTGCTCTCATGGAGCAGAATTTTTTGGGTGGAAAAGCTTATTAATACAGGTAATGATGAACAAATAAAGTGCTTCCAGCATAATTAAAAATAACCTTTATTTAAGTATTTTCCTGTGCTAAGTATTGTTCTAAAATGCCTAGAAGAAATAAGTGAATGTCATGAGAGGCTGGAGAAGTTCCTCATGTTAGACACAAATTCTGGCTGCAAGGGAGGCTGGGAAATGTAGTTTTGGGTTGGCTAACCATAGGCCTATCAGAAACATGGCAGGAAGAGCCAGTATGTACGCAGCAGGTAGTCCCTGACAGCTTTTTTGAAGGTTGAGGCACTTCACAGGCCACTGTGAGGGCTTTGGGTTTGTCTCTGAATAAGATAGGAAACTGTGGAGGAGTTTCCAGAAAGTAATGTGATCCAATTTAGGCATTGCAAGCATCTTTCTTGCTGCTGTGAGGTGGATCATGGGGGAGCAGAATGGAAGCAGGAGCCCACCTGTACCACTAGTGGGGAGTCACAATGGTGTAGCACTCTGGAAACCAGCCAGATAGCTCCTCAAAAGCCTAAACATAGCCAGGGATTTAGCTCAGCAGCACAAGCACCTGCATGGCATGCACAAGGTCGTGAGTTTGATCCCCGGTAGCAAAAAAAAAAAAAAAAAAAAAAAAAAAGAAAAGAAAAAACCCAAAAAGCAAAAAATCTAAACAGTCCATGTGGTGGTATACAACTATAATCCCAACAAACTCGGGAAAGCTTTGTAAGTACAAGCCCAACCTGGGAAATTTAGCAGACCCTGCCTGAAAATAAAGTTTTAAAAGAGCTGGAGATACAGCTCAGTGGTAAAGTTATGTGTATGAGGTCCTGGATTCAGTCCCCAAGAACACACACACACTCACACACATGCAGAGGCTTAACACAGTTACATGTGACCACAATTCACTCAAGTAGCTATATGCTCAAGGGAATAAATACATACTAGCCATAAAGTCTAAAGAACAGATGAATAATAAACACAGTGCGATATAGCCTCACAATGGAATATTATTTCATGGGCCAGGGGTTTAGCTGAGTACATAGCGTGTGCCACTGGCTAACATGTGGTCCTGAGTTCAAATCCCGATACTCCTCCAAAATTACTTCATCATAAACAATAAAATTCCAATGCTCATGATGCAATGGATGAACCATGAGAACATCACAGGAAGTCATAGAAACCAGATCTAAAATGCCCCATATTCTATGATTCCATTTATATGAAATATCCAGAATCCACAGGGATAGAACATAAACTGATTTTTGCCTCGGGCTGGATGGAGTGGAGAAATTGAGGGTAGGGAGAGATTGATAGTTAAAGGGAATTGCGGGGGCTGGGGATTTAGCTCAGCGGCGTAAGCGCCTGCCTTGCAAGCAGGCAGTCGTGAGTTCGATCCCTGGTAACGAAAAAAGACAAAAAAAAAAAAAAGAAAAAAAAAATCAAAAGGAATTGCATTTCTTTTTGGGTTGATGAAAGTAGTTTGAAGATTGATTCTAGTGATGATTGCACAATTGCATTATGCTGGGGGTAAGTCTGGGGGTATAGATTACTACAAAGGCCCCGTACTACACACACACACACACACACACACACACACACACACACACTACAGAATTTCTGGCTCAGAATTCTCAAAATTCTAAAAAGTGTGGAGAAGACTGATTGGTAAGATCTTGGTTGTCCCTCTTCCCTTCAAAAATGTTTTTTTTTTTTTTTTGCTTTTTTTCTTCTCCTTTGGCCTATGTTGACAGGAAACGGAAAAAAATAAAACAATAGGATTTAACTACTTATTGAAGGCAGCCAAAGCTGGTGACCGACAATCCATGATCCTTGTGGCACGAGCTTTTGACACCGGCCAGAACCTCAGCCCCGACAGGTACTGTGGCTGTCGCTCGGGAGGAGCTGGTAGAAGTGCGGGCTGTAGTGGGGCCTCCCTTTCGGTATCAGGACAGACATGGGTTCCAGTCTTAGCTCCAGCCATTACCAGTCCAGTGACCAGGGTCAAGTTAGTTTACCTCCGGGGACCCGGTTTCTTCATTTCATCAAAGGAAAATGATTATAGTCTGTCTCCTGGATAGTTCCATGACAGAATTCCTAGAATTCGCATAGCACCCGTAAAGTATATAGTGTTAGCCACTATCTTTAAGGATTTGCCTGAGGAAAAAATCTGATGCATCAGGTTCAGAGTAGTATCCCTTGGTTGCAGGAGTTCAGATGGTTTTAATTGACTCCTCCTATTTTTGTTTTATTTCTGTCAAGAAAGCAGGGCCAGAAAGGAAGCAAATGCCAGGGTGAGTTTTCTGCAGTGGTTTTGAGACTCCTGGAGTGTCCATACTTTTCATTTATCCACCAGGCTGAGATGTCAGGGGTGGTGCCTGTGGCGGGAGGAGAGGAAGGTGGCCCAGCTTCACCCTGGCTCCTTGTTTTGGCCAGTAGGAGATCTGGAGGAACTCCTAACATGTATCAGATCCTACTGGGTAACAGCAATGCTTCTTACCCTTGGAAACCACTTGCAGTGTGTGCCTTGACCTCAGTGAGAACAGGCATCAGATCACCTGCATTCTTGTGTTCCAGGGCTCTGCACAGGATCTGACTTAGTGGTTGTTGGAATGAGTGGACATCTCTATGGTACACAAAGTGGGTATTTGGGGTCCCATTTAATGGCTGACTAAATTCTAGTTCTGGGAAGTGGAGACTTGCCTATGATCAAATACAGACTTGCCTATGATCAAATACAGGTTGAGTATCCCTTACTCCAAATATTTAGGACCAGAAATATTTCCAATTTGGGTTTTTTTTTTTCAGATTTTAGCATATTTGCATTTACAAATGAGGTATCTTGGGGATGAAATCCAGATCTGGATGTGAAACATAAATTCATTTATGTTTGATACACACCTTAGATACATACCCTGGAGGTAGTTTTGTGTGATACTTTAGTACACCTGCAGTGTGACTTCAGCCTACTATCACAGGAAATCAGATGTGGAAATTCCATATATTAGGTCACCTTAGCACTCTGAGTTTGGACCTTTTTGGGTTTTCGATTTTCAGATTAGGGATCCACAACCTGTCCTAGTAAGTGGAAACTTAGGTCTTTTCATCCTGCATCTGATATAGTCTCTATTCACCTGCCTCCCAGCAGACTTAGACCTACACTGACATGGAGGGAAGATAAACAGAAAAAAACTGATGTGATTGTATCAGATCAAATGCCAATGTATGTGGTTGGTGCCCATTGAGTGCCCTGGAAAAATAGGCATGCATAGTGGAGGGTGGAACTGGGCACTGAATATTTACACCTAAAATCCCTGAGAAGGCTTTCCTAGCTGTGCTTTCTATTCCTGTTTTTTCTCTACTTCATATATATATATATATATATATATATATATATATGTATGTATGTATGTATATAATTTTTTTGTGTGTTTTTGAGACATGGTCTCACTATGCACTCAGGCTGGGCTTCAGCTCACATTGTAGCCCAGGCTGGTCTCAAACTTGCAATGATCCTCCTGCCTCAGCCTCCCAAGTGCTGGCATTACAGGGCATGCACCACCCTGCATGGCTTTATATCTATTCTTTTAAATTCCACTTTTAAGTTTTTATTTACAGTGATAGTTTCTTACTGATTTGTCAGAACTCTTTATACAATAAGACTATTAACCCTTGGTATATATTTCTCCTTAAAAGAGTTTATCAGAGATAGCTACCATAGACAGGGGCAGGGGGCACAAAGGTACATAACGACTACTGTTTATTGGATTTGGGGACACACTGTTGTTGTTTTCTTGTTTTTATTGTTTGTTTTTTGAGACAGGGTCTCATTATGCAGTTCAGGCTGGCCTTGAACTCACTATCTAGCCCAGGCTGCCTGGAACTCAACAGTGATCCTCCTGCCTCAGTCTCCCAAATGCTGGGATTACAGGCATGCACCATCACACCTGGCTGACTCACTGCTTTTTAATATTTAGGTAGCTAAATCTATCAAAATTTTCCCTTACAGCTTCTCCTGTAGTCTTTGTTTTATTCTTCTCCCTCATTCTAAGCAGCTCTAGCCTCTTCCATTCAAGGAACATTAATTACGGGTAAGGCAGGCCTCCATCTAGGCCCAAATTTGTATTTAGAAAATTGTAGTCTCCTCAAAAGTTCTGTCTAATGGGAAATGACAGGTCATGGAAAATTCCAGTGCATTGTGGGTACCCTAACCTTTGAGACAGTGAGGCAGGGAAAGATTAGGCCCTTTCCCCTTTAGTATTTTCAGGAAATTGTGCTTTGACCTTTAGGACTGAGGAGGATCACAAACAGAAGAGGTGAAGTCATCCTTCTGATAGCCTCTAGTCCAGTGTTACAACCCTGGTTTTTGAGTATCTTGCCAATAATTTTCAAATGATTTCTATTTTTAGTAAGATAAAATAGAATGATGGTTAGCTGCTGAATATCATCCCTAACAGCCACTTGTTCATATTTATTCATTCAGCAAACACTTACCGAGCCTGTGCTCCAAGCCAGGCCTTGGGACTGCAGCAGTAAACAGAACAGTCAAGGCTCTTGTCTTCTTGGGCCTTCTGTCAAAGGAGACCACAACAAAGGGGAACAAGAAGAATTAAAAGTTACAATAATTGCAAGAAACAGGGTGTGTGGAGATAGCATCCCTTAAGAAGGGACATGTGAGGTGAGACTGGAGGAAGGAGGAGCCAGGTATGGGAAGAGTTAGGAGAAGGATGCCCCAAAGCCAGGGGACAGCAGGTGCAAAGGCCAAGGAGCAGGCAGGTGCTGGCATGTTTGTATGGAGAGAGATGAACAGGAGCTGAGAGTGTAGGGCAGAGGAATCCGAGGCAGTGAGGGAAGGACAGCAGATCATCAGATACCGTGGCCATTCTTGTCTGTGACTCTTTGCTCTTTCCTGATGTTCTGTAAGTAGTTGGTCCTACTGATTACATCCAGAGCAAGACACCCCGATGCCCTGGTAGCTTTGAGTGTTGGGTTGTGTGAGATTGGCCGAAACCTGTAATAACTGTGACATTTTGGCCGTATGTATGGTGCCATAGGAGAAGGAGCTGGAGGGAGAGAGGCTGTGTGACAGGAGGGGTGAGATGCACGTCGAGCTGGAAGAGTCAGAGCAGACCATGCAAGCAAAGCAAAAGGGCTGCACGATTGCTGAGAGCTCAGATAGCTCCGGAGACCTCTGCAGAGGGTTTTCTGCCCACCTCTTCTCCTACTTTAGTCAAAGGGCAGCTTATTGAGGACACTTAGCTGCTGCTGGTGCCAACCCAAAGGGTGCCTATATGCAATCTAGACAAAGGTCTTCCTTTTATATGGAGACCCTTGGATGGAGTAACCTTGAGAGCTAGAGGTTATGAACCAGAGGTGGTGGCCCTGCCCTCTACCACTGCCATGGTGACATCCCTCTTTTCCTCTTTCCCCTGGCAAGGTGCCAAGACTGGCCTGAGGCCCTGCACTGGTACAACACTGCCCTGGAGACCACAGACTGTGATGAGGGCGGTGAGTTTGATGGGATGCAGCACGAGCCCCAGTATGCACTGCTGGCCAGGGAAGCCGAGATGCTGCTCACAGGTGGCTGTGGCCTGGAGAAGGACCCACAGAGATCAGGTGGGGCCTGGTGTTCCTGTCCCCTGGGTTGGGAGGGCTGGGCAGGCAGGGTTGTAGTTCTCATCCTGCTGGGAATTATGACAAGGTTCCAGCCTAAGTTCCCCCCACAAAAGGAGTTTTATGGAACTGGTATGCAGATGAATTTTTTTTTCAGCACTGAGAATTGAAACCAGGATCTTCACATTGAGCTCCATCCCCAACACATACTCCCTTTTTGTCTCTCTCTCTCTTTCTTCGTTCTTTCTTTCTTTTTAAATTCTGAGACAGTCTTGCAAAGTTCCTAAATTATCCAGACTGGGCTTAAACATGCAGTCCTCCTGCCTCAACCAGGTGCTGGGATCACTTGTGCCACCACAAGCAGCTTAAAAACTTGCTTCAGAAATTGTATCTGCTCTAAAAAGATATTTTCTTGCTCTTATTCCCTGAAGAATACAATAAAACAGCCATCTACATAACAAGTGTTGTATTAAATATTATAATTAATGTGGTATAATGTAGAGATGGTTTAAACTGTACAATTGGATGTATGTAGGTTATTTGCAAATACTGTGCCATTTTATTTTAGCATCCACATTAGATAGTGGAACTAATGCCCCATAGACACTAAGGGACCACTGTTTATTTGTATTTGGGGGGAGGAGTTTGTTGAAATTTTGAGAACTGAGCTGCAGTTCTTAAAAGGGTGCATAAAATTCACTATCTTAAAGTGTACAGTTTTTTCATAGTAGTGCTCAACCCTCACCAGTACCTATTTCTAGAGTATTTCTACCTCCCTAAAAAGAAGCCTTATTCTGGTTGGCAGTCACTCCTGCTCACCTCCCATTCCTTGTAATCGCTAATTGATTGTCTGTCTATATGTATCTCTATGGATTATTTGCCACATTTTGTTTATCCATCAGTTAATGGACTAGTTACATATTTTTTTTTTGTTACACAAATGTATTACTCTGCTTGAAGTGATTTGAGACTTAGACAACAAAAATTTGTTTTGATTTTTTTGTGGTTTTTTTTGAGACAGTCTCACTGTGTAGCTCAGGCTGGCCTTGTGCCTCAGCCTCCTTTCTGAAGTGCTGGATTATAGGCGTGTACCACCATGTCCGGCCAAAATATTTGTTTTAAATCCAGAGCCTCATGCATGCTAGGCAAGTGCTCTGCCACTGAGCCACACCCCTAAGCTCCCCCGCAATTTAGTTCTCATCCTTCTAGAAGCTAGGATATCCAAGGTGCTGGCCAGTTCTGTTTGTGGCAAGTGGTCATCTTCTTCCTGTGTTTACACATGATCTTTCTTCTGTGTGCAAGTAGAGAACAAGCTCTGCTCTCGCTCTTCCTTCTCCTACAAGGGCTCCAGCTCCTTTCTATTAGGGCCCCACACCTCTGATCTTATGTGATCTTTGCCACAGTCTCTGAGCCCCTGCCTCCAAATACAGTTATATTATGGATTCAACATATGAATTTGTGAGTGGGAAACCCAAAGAGAGAGGTAGAGGCAAACATCCAGTCCTTCACTAAAATAAACACATTAAACTTCTGGCTTTACAGGTACAGGATGAAGCTAAATTTTAGAAGCTGTTTTTTAAAGTTGCAGAAAAGGTGCTAAAGATGTAATTCAGTGGTAGAGTGTTTGCTTAACGTGTTATAGTTCCATTCTCCAACACCCAAAAAAGAAAGTTGTAATTTTAAAAGTTAGCAAATAATAAAGCAAATCTAGAATTTCCTGTTTGAAATTGCTAAATCTAAAAAGCTTAAAAAACCAAAAGTGTTTAGTATGTTTTGGTGGGAAAACCTATAACTGGGCTGATATTTAGAATGTTTATTCTACTTTCATACATTCTCATTTCCTTCTATACAAGTTCTCATCCTGGTTCTCACTAGCTCAAATAGAATCACTACTGAATCCCTGAACCAGTCTCTGTGGTCACTGAGATGACTTACTTTGATTGGCCATGCCTAAGTCTCAGCCAATCCACATGGAGGAGAATGGGGGAGTGCTCTGATTGGTCAGGTTTGATTGCTTGCCCTAGATCTTCAGATTGCCCCATTACCTGGAAGGAGAGGGCACAGGAGTGGTTTGGATTCCTATGGAAATTACAGGGTGCTCTGCTGGGAGGTGTAGGAGAGGAAAGGCTGGCAAAGATCATGGGCATTTACAGCTCTATGCCCCACTCTTCTCTCTTTTAGGGGACTTGTACACCCAGGCAGCAGAGGCAGCGATGGAAGCCATGAAGGGCCGGCTCGCCAACCAGTATTATGAGAAGGCAGAGGAGGCCTGGGCCCAGATGGAGGAGTAAAGCACCTGGAAAATCACTGCCAGCTGGTCCGAAGCAAAAGGGCTAGAAAAGACTCAAGACTCATTTCATTTGGGAGGGAAAAGTATTTTGGGGGTGCTGTAAATCACCTTTTGTATCTCATTTTTTTGACTCTTGTAAAAATTTTGCTACCAGCAGAGATGCGACATCTGTTGCTTAACACAGTATTTCAGGGGAGTGGGGGGTTGATAATGTAGCCTAATGAACCAACATAATTGCTTTAAGGGTCTGTTTTGATTTTCTTGTCATAAAATGTAAATGAGTGCTTTTTTGCCTTTGATGGACAATACTGGGGCTTTGCTCATTAGCTTTTCAGGCTGGACTCAAATTTTAGCCCTGTATTTCATGGGAAATTAGAGTTGCACATTCACTTCCCAAGAGGTACATTTTGTCCTTAGTACAAAGCCTTCTTAAAGCATTTAGAAGAATGCACATTTTTCAGTGGATGTGAGATTGTTCAATATCCAGACTCCTTTCATACTTGGAAAGGGCCTACACACTGGACATTGTCTCACTTTTCACTTAAATTTCTTCCCACCATGGGACTGGTTTTCTGGCATACAGCCATCTGTTTTTAAAGCTTCTTACTGTGGGCTTTACAAAAGAGGTTTGATTTTCATATGCACACATTCACTACCTCTAAGTCCTATAGGATATATCATCTTGTGTGGAGGAGGGTGCATCCCAAAGCTTTTACATGTAAGAACTGGGCTTGGCATGTGGGAGCCTGTCCTTCACGCAGACGTGTGCTCTGCACCTCAGGGGCAGCATCTGTGATGTGACTGAAGTGCCCTTGTACAGTATTCCTCACCGCTCTTATGTGAAGAGGTTCTGTAGAATCTTCTCCCAGCCCTCATCCATGACATTTTCTGCTTGAAGCTGCCCTGATCTTGAAGTTCGCAGCAGGCTGCTTTCAGCAGCAGCCCCCTGAGATTTATCTATGATGTTTGAGAATGAGAGGGCAAGAACTGTAAACACTCATTAATTCCGGTCATTTCTCCAGGGCCAGGCTATAGTTATCTTTATTTAATGATCTGTCTTTTTAAAAAAGAATCCAGATGTAATATTAGTATGATTTCAGTTATTTCAAGTAGCCAAAAAACCAGGCTATTTTGGTGAGCCCCAAATGCTAACGCAACCTCTATCTTTGTTTAAAAATCAAACTCCAAAAAACAGAATGTAATACACAAGACTCTTTTTGAGCCACGGCTTCTAGCTCTACAACCCAGGCTGGCCTCACTTTGTAGCCCAGGCTGGTCTCGAACTTGCAACAGTCTTCATGTCTCAGCCTCCTGAGTGCTGGAATTAAAGGAGTGCACCACCACGCCCGGCTCACAAGCCATTTTTATCTGTCCGTTAAAACAGGTCCTTGAGCACTTTAGTGTGGAGCTATACAGAATCATAAATGTGTTCAAGCATTGAGTTCCAAAGTCTCAATTGTAAGTAAGTATAAGTGTACCCTCCAAGGAAAAAACAAGTTGAGTCAAAATTACTGTTGAAGTCCTCAGTCCAGTTGGAAATGACAGTACTCCTAATTCTTCTGTGTGGACTCCGCCTGGCCAGTTTTCCTTTAGAAGTTGGCACTAATCACTTTTTTCATCTGTGCTAGTTGGCTTATAGTGGGTTCCGTGTGTGTTTTAAATCAGTGCATATGGTTAAATTACACATGGTAAGTGTTAAAAGCAACTTTATTAAAAGGTATCTCTTCAGAGTAATCAAGCATCACAATGGTTCATGTTTTCTTGTTAATTTAGCCAAGCTCTTCTTTGCAATTTTAATATGCAAATAATTGTGTTTTCTGACTGTCAGATTTTTCAGTTGCATGTCATCTTTTCTCTAGCACAAACTAGCAAGCTTTTTGGTAATAGGCCAGATAGTAAAGACTTTGGGCTTTGCTAGCCGTGTGGCCTGCATTGGAACTACTCAACCCTGTCGAAGTGCAAATTGACATAAGTGCAAAGATGTGGCCAATGTTCCAGTCACACTTTATTTACAAAACCAGTGGGCCTTTTAAGCTGTAATTTGTCAGCCCCTGCTCTAACCCTTAGCCAGGGGCTACCTTTTAAAGCCTTGAAGGCAGGGCTTGTCCCAACTTTGTCACCTGCACGGCTTAAAAATACAGTACCCTGGCCCAGTTGTTAGGAATGAACAACGAATGTGTAAACAGGGGAGCCAGATCCAATCATTGCACTCTTGGAGGTTCTGCTTCTGCAGTCAATGATTTGTTGTCAGAACTGCCCTGAGCCATCCTGCCCACAGTTCACTCCCCTGTCATGCACGTGTCAGGAGATGGTTTCTTTCTCCTCCAGAAGGCTGGGATGGTCTGGATGCATAGTCACACAGATACTGCTTCCTTTGCAGTGCTAGGGATGTAAGCCAGGGTCTGACAGAGACCAACCAAACACTGACCGCTGAGCTAACTCCTCAATCTCTTTGGAGACAGGATCTTGTTAACTGCCTGGGCTGGCCTTCAACTTGAGATTTTGCTGCCTCAGCCTCCTGAGTAGCAGGGATTACAGGAGTGCACCGCTGCCCTAGGTAGCAAGTACTTCTAAAAGGACCCCTGAGAACAAAAAAGAATCGTACAGAATTTTGAGATCCTTCTGAGCCAGGGAAAGCATTTATTCAGCTTTCACAACCCAGTTCTTAGATGATGGTGCATTTCTGTAATCCCAGCACTCAGGAGTCAGAGGAAGGAAGATCATTGTAAGTTTGAGACAGTCCTAGGCTACAAAGTGAGCCTGTGACCAGTCTGAACTGCCTAGTGAGACCCTGTCTCAAAAAGAACCCCCCCCCCCCAAAAAAAAACCAGTTCTGTGCCTTCTAAAAAACCAGATCAGGCCTTTTTTTTTTTCCACAAAGAATAAGCATGCCAAAAAATACATAATAATAATTTAAAACAAACCTAGGACATTCCAGTCCAATTCAGAAGACATCAATGACTTATCTTCAAATGTGAGAAGCAGGTCAGCGAGTCTAGATTAGCAGAGCCAGGGTTATCTGGTACTTTCATTTCTCAGACGGAGACACCAGGTCTCAGGTAGATCCTCTCACAGTGATACTGTTAGAGGCTCAGCTGAGCTAGGGCTGGAGAGCTTCTGTTGAGGAGCCTGGGGGTAGAATTTAAAATGAAACTCGACTTAGGGGCTGGGGATTTAGCTCAGTGGCATAAGCACCTGCCTTGCAAGCAGGCAGTCGTGAGTTCAATCCCTGGTACCAGTAAAAAGGAAAAAGACAAAAAAAAAAATTTCAAAAAAAAAAAAAAATGAAACTCGACTTAAATAGCCTGTTCAGTTTTGCTAGAGGTAGAAGAAAAATTAACTAGAGCTGGGGATGTAGCTCTATGGTAAAGCACTTGCCTAGCATGCTTGAAGCCCTCTGTTCAACCCCAGCACTGTAAAAACTAAACATGGGCAAGATTGTGGATATATCAAGGAAAGAACTAGACTCCAGTGCTTCAGAATCTCCCTCTGCTCCTCCTCACCTGAGGCCTTTTGGAAGTTTATCATCAAATGCTTTTTTTTTTTTTTTTTTTTTTGGTAGCAGGGAGGGGATCAAACTAAGGACTTCGGGCTTGCGAGGCAGGCACTTGTGTGGCCTAGCTAAACCCCTGGCCATCAAACATTTTTTGTTCTACTTTCACTTCCTTCTGTCCCAGGCCTTTGCCTGTGGACTGACAAGTTTTACAATCAATATTGTTTACCAAGTAGATGGGGGTGGGCAGGGAATAAAACAATAATATTCATGTTCTCTGTGTGGATTTGTATCTCTTGCTTGTGCATCTGGTCTCTGAGGTTAACATTTAATCTCCTCAGTGGGACCCTGAGTGGGACCCAGAAAACTGACTTGAGTTACAGATTTATTTTTGTGTATGTACGGAATTTCTTATGTTCCCTAGTAAAATGGTTTCTCTTTCCTGTCTCAAATTCAAATGCCTTCTAAAGGCTGAATGCAATAAACTGGATGGTCATACTTCTTCAGAAAGAACCAGCCATGATTCACTTTCCCTGGAAGTGTGGGCCCATTGTAGGCCTATTTGTAATTTTTTAAGAGCTGCTGAAAAAAAATTTTTTTTTGTTTCTATGTGTGGTTTTCTAATTTTCAACATTTGCAATAAATTCTAATAAGGCCTTCCAGATCTGGCCCCTGTGCTGTCAGTTTGCTTTAGATGCAAGCCTCTTTCATTTCTTGATTTGCTCACCTATGAAACAAAGAATAATCTTTGGCCCTATAAGGTTGTTGGCAGCCTCAAGCAAGATAAAAGTATGTTTGAGTGCTTTCTTTTGAGACATGGCTATGCCAGGCTCAAGCTAATAGCTTTTTAGCTTAAGAAATTTCAAGCCAGGCATGATGGCATCTTGCTCTATAAAACGTCTTTTGAGTCCTGTGTGCACTGAGCATATGCCTGTAATCTCAGCACTTAGAAAGCTGAGGCAGGAAGATCACTTCAAATTTGAGGCAAATCTAGGCTACAGTGAGTCCAAGGCCAGCCTGAACTGCATAATGAAACCGTCTCAAAAACAAACAAGACTTCCTTAGTTTTTTTTTTTTGTTTTTTTTTTTTTGAGACAGGCTGGCTTTGAATTCCCTACATAATCCAGGCTGGTCTCTTGCAGAGACCCTTCTGCCTCAGCTCCCCAAGTGCCGGATTACTACAAACTTGCGCCACCATGCCTATTAGAAATTTCCTTTGAGAAACTATTCTTCAAGAGCAATTCGTAGTCCCCACTCCTACTCCCCATTCTTTTTCCCCAGTAAATTTTCCTACTCTTAACCTCTGCTGTTCCTTAGAATTCATGCTTTGATTTGGGGGAACACAGCATATCAGATATCTAGCAGGTTGGGAGATAGATTGTTTCCCCTGTATCATTTGGATGTCCTCTTCAATAGGAATATAATATACAAGAAGGAGAGGACATGAATACCCTTTGATAAAATACTGCATCCATGAGAAGAGAGAGGTGCAATTTTAAAATTCATGTAACAAACATTCTGGGGCTAAGCATAGCCATTCATGCCTTTAGTCCCACACTCTGGAGGGTGAGGAGGGGAATTGTTCCAGGGTACACTGGGCTACACAATGAATTTAAGGGCACCCTGAATTCTATATCAAGACCTGGACTCAAAAAATAAAACAAAGAACTTAAAAAGTACTCTAGGGAAAACTAAAATTGAATACTTCAAATGGCTCATAATACTAAAAAATAATTTAGGACTGACAACGTTCCGTGTAGACAAATTATCGATTTTTGTTTTTGTTTTTTGAAACAGGGTTTCACTATATAGTTTTCGTTTGTCTTGAATTCACTAGGTGCCCGGGCAGGTCTTGAACTTGCAATATTCCTCCTGCCTCTGTCTCCCAAGTGCTGGGATTACAGATGTGTATAACCACACCCCTTGATTAATATTGGTTAAATGTAAAGGCAATTTACTCCTCCCAATATGCACATCAGTTAGATGTACTTTTACACTAATACAATAAGAGTTTCTTCTGCCTTGAGGTGCTTATCAATATTTTAGGTCACCAAAAGGGACTCAGAAGTCTCTTAGGACTGGGTGTGCTTTTCCCTTGTGAGCTGTTTGAGGTGTCTGAGTGTCTTTCATTCTACATACAGATTGAATATTCCTAACTTGAAATCTGTACTACAGCAAAATGCAAAACTTTGGGCCAGGGATATGGCTCAGTAGTATAAGTGCCTGCCTGGCAACTGCAAGTTCCTGAGTTTGAATCCCAGTGCCAAAGAAACAACAACAAAAGACCATGAAACTTTAAGCACGACAGTGGAAACTATTCTTCATACATACATTATTAAAAGTACTACATAAAATTACCCTCTGAGGCAAGGTATGTAAGGTAGACAGTATGTGAAACATACATGAATTCTATGTTTAGACTTGGGTCCCATCCTCAAAATACAATATTCTGTATACGTAGATACTCCAGAATCCAAACTGAAATGCTTCTGGTCCTAGCCATTTTGGATAAAGGACTTTCAACCCTAAAATGGGAGAGTGGATGGCAGGAAGGCAAAAACAACAGATTCCTACCCAGAGAGATGATTCCCTTCCGGGAGGAAAGGAAGAGCCTTAAAGATTAAAGGGAAGAGATATGAAAATGTTTCAGAAAAAGAAAGTGTTTTAGGCGTTTTAATTGCAAGCACATATCAAAATTTTATTATACACAGTCTTGTTGCACGTAAAAACCCACGGAGTTTAGTTCCAAGATTTATTTTTAATTATATGATTACCTCCTTAGCATAATTTGCATAATCTCAGGTACATATATACAGCTCAATGGTTTTTATACATGTAGACATGTTAGTCCAACTACCCAGAACACCATGTAGAATATTTACACACCACAGAAAGCTCCCTTTGGCCCCCTCCCAGGCAGTACATCCCTACTAGGGATCCCACCCTGGACAAAGGTAACCACTCGTTTTACTTCTTTTTGCATAGCCTATGTCTTCAATAGCTAGTTGTGCCTTTTTTGTTTTTTGATTTGTTTTGGAGACAGGGTCTCCGCTTGTAGTTCAGGCTGGCCTTGAACTCACTATATAGCTCAGGCTAGCCTCAAACTTCTGGTGATCCTCCTGCCTCAGCCTCCCAAATTCTGGAATTACTGATCTGTACCACCATGCCCAGTGGTGGTAAAAATTATCAGAAAACCAGAATTCTATTTATGATTTATATGGCTTGCTTGGACAAGTGCTAGGGACTTGTCCAAAGCACTATTGGGGTTTGGATTACTGCCTAATTCTTCCAGTGAATGATTTGGCTCACAGTGCGGAGCGAAACTAATGTGGAAGGACAGTACTGCAGAGATGAGGGAGATTTGAGATTCCTTACAATAATAAATGTGAAAAGTCAAGCAAAGTGGTTTATTTCCCAGAACAACATACTAAAATCGACTCAAGAAGAAGTAAAAAAAATTGAAAAAAAAAAAGAGGAAAAAACAGTCATTAAAGATCATAGACTTTGGCGACATGTAAAACGGAAAATATACACATGATGCAGCAATTCTAATTCTGCTATCTATCCTAGAGGAGCCATATGCAAAGAATTGTCTGCCATATTGTATGACATGACAAATATTCAGAAATAATATTGTTTACATCATGGAACAGACCTAAAAAATATGTTGGAGTGAATAAAAAAACCCAAATTTTAATTTTTTTATGAGCAAAGCCATCATAATTTTAGAAAGATACTGATACAACATGTTAACATATAGAAAACCATGGTATATATTGTTCATGAATACACATATGTAAAAGTCTAAGAGATTATTGGAAAGATGTACATCAAATTCACTGTTATATGTAAGGGAGGATGTTTGGAGGCCTTTATTTGTAATGTTCTAATAGTTTAAAGTATATTTTTAAAAGGACAACATATTCTTATCATGATCTGTTGTAACTTAATAAGAAGTATATACAGGGGGAAAAGAATTGGAAACAAAAATGCCACAATATTACCAGTAATTAATCTCATTTCAGGTTGTGGGAATATAGATGATTATTTTTTAATTGTATTTTCCTCGTCTTTTCTAATATCTACATACACATTATCAGGGCTAGATATTTAGAAATAGAGACTGGAGAAAAAGCTGCCAATTGGAGCGATATACTAATAGTATAATATTTATGTAATAACTAATACACGATGAAAAACAAACTATTTTGTATGACTATATATGCTTTTGAATTCATAGCAAGAGATTTGCAAGGATATATAAACTAGAGATAATGGGTTTTTTTGCGGAGCAGATTAGGTTGGGAGCGAAAAGTCAAAGAGTATTCATGCAACCAACTATTTTTTATTTTTTAATGCAACTGGCAATTTAAATTCATTATTTTTCGGAGAGAAGTCACAGGTCAGCCCTCCTCCTTAGATCGTCATAGCCTCTGGTGGGGGCTACTTTCAGGATCAATCTGTTTTCCCAAAACAGCTAATCTGGATCTTGTCACTCACTGTGGGTTAACCAAGAGAATCTTCATGGATAACTGTCTAATTCAGAATACAAATTCTTTTAAAAATCTGTGTTTCGTTTTAAAACCTATTACCAACAATCTTGGGTTCAAATATTGAAGTAAATATTTTATTTCAAATATATGGCATATTACAAATATCGATTGGAATCTGATGAGACACACTGAAGAAACTTTCAGGAAAGTGTTAATGCGAGTTAAATGGTTGAAAAAAACATTAAAGGCCTTCTTAGAAGGCGCATTTCACAGATAGGTAGCGTGGCCGAGCGGTCTAAGGCGCTGGATTAAGGCTCCAGTCTCTTCGGGGGCGTGGGTTCGAATCCCACCGCTGCCAGGTTCTAGTTTTTGTTACTGACGTTTTGCGCCTGTACCACTGCCCCCTGCCGCCTGCTCTAGGCTTGCTTCTGAAAGGCTAGGCGGAGGGGGCGGGCCCGCGCACGCCGGGGCGGGGCATTGTGGGTAAGAGGAAGCGCGAGGGCCGGCCCGCTCCCCCCCACGTGTCCGCTGAGTTTCTCCACTAGCAACATGGCCGCTGCCTGAGCCCGCATCCCGGCTGCCGTCGCTTCTGTAGACCTCTGGTATCTACACCCTTGGCGCCGCCCGCGAGCGGTCTCCGCGGCGTGGTGAGTCCCAGTTTGCATCCCGTGGTGGAGCTGGAGCCTCCGCTCTCACGGAGTGGGGCCCGCTCTGTGCTCCCTGGTAGGCCGGCAGGCCTGTGCCGCTCCGAGGTCCTGAAGCCTCCGGGGGAAGGGGCAGGACGCGCAGGGCTGCAGTGGATTCCGGCCGCCCGGGGACTCCGACGGCTTGGCTCTGCATGGCCTGGGAGTCGGGAAGGCCGCGGCCGAGGCTTCCGGCGGTGACTCAGGGTCCAGTCGCCCTGCCCCGCCCGGACCTCCTCCGGGTAGAACACCTGTCCGAGGGCAGCGGGTGTCTGGCCGGCGTGGCTGCTTGTGATGGGCGGGGGACGGGGACCTGACCGCCCGCGAAGGAAGCGAAACGCATTGGACGGTGTGGCAGGGGCCGGTGGCCGCCGGAGCGCAGGTAGAGGTTACCTGCGCCTGCCCGATCTTCTCCTCACAGCTGAATCCGGTCAGCCGCTGCCCGGGCCGGCCCGGAACGCCTCGGTCATCGGATCAGGCGACCGTTCGCTGTCTATTGAGATAGAGCAAGCTTGGTGCTGCGGTGACGGCTTCACCCGTTCAGGGGTGGTGTCAGGAAATAAGCAAGGTCGTTTTGGTATGTCCCCTTTAGAATCATTGGACCCAGGGGGAGAAGAAGAGATCTTAGCAATCTCCAGGTTCCTTCTCTGTGGTGGTGCGAGGGCTAAATAGGGTAGGAAGGGTGAGGCTATGATTGCAGGACTTCATTTGTTGCTAAGCCTCCTACCTTCTTATGTTGGAAGAAAACATGTTGCCACGTAATAACAACTGTCTCACCGGTTACATTTATTACTTTATTTGATGCCTTTCGCAGTCTTGTGGTGGCTTTACTTTTGCTATTCCTGCTTTAGGGGTGAAAATAGGAAAGGATATCCAGGTGAGGCAATTCACATAAGGCCAGATTGGCAGCAAGGTGGGATTTGAACCTACAGAGTTTTGATATAGTGTTTAGCTCCTTACCCACTATACCATACCGTCTTTTACTGAAAAGGTGTGTAGCGTGATGGTTAAGAATAAGAATGGGATTAAAGACCTTTGCCGTCTGCTAGACCTGGATTTCTGTTTTTACGCTGTTTTCTGGCTCTGTGACGTTGGACGAGTTGGTTACTCTGTGAACCTCTTTCCTCATTTTTGTATTAGGGATTATTAGGGCCAAGGCAAAGATTAAATGTAAATTGTGTTTGTATTATGTTGGGTATCTGCTTGGTACCAGGTACTGTTTAGATATTGTGAAAACGGCAGTGAATTTTTTTAAAGAAAGTAATGATCCCCATAGTAACTTGACATGTTGTTGTCTCCATTTTGTGGGAGAGGAAACTAAAGTGTTGAGAGTCTTTCATGGAGTTTACATTCTTGTGCAGAAGACAGCCAACAATTTAAGCAAATAAACCAGGAAGTTCTGGGTTATCATACAACTGCTAAAGAAATCATGGAGTTGTTGTTGTGATAGAAAGGAGTTTGGAGGAGGCTTTTTAAGATAGGGTGTGTGTGTAGGGGGGAACATATTTGTCCTGCAAGGAGGGGTGGTGGTTCTGTCTAATTAAAAACTGCAAAGCCATGCTGTGGCCCAGCACTCAGGAGGCTGAGGCAAGAGGATCACCAGTCTGGATTACATAATGAGTTCAGGGACAGTTTGCATTAGATAGCAGGACCCCCATCTCAAAAAGACAAAAACAGAAATAAACAAGAAAGCTCTGGCGGTGGCTGGCTGGGATAGGTGATGAATAAAGGCCCTGAGGTAGGCTGAGGCTCCTCTGTTGGACTCAGGCAGGAGGATGCAAGGGCACATCAGATCATGTGGTGCCTTGAGGAGTTCTGGGTAGCATTTGGGATTTTATGCGGCAGCTGAGGGTTTTTCTTTTGTTTTCTTTTTGGCACTGGGAATTGAACTCAGCCTCATGAGTGCCAGCCCTACTGAAGGGTTTACTTTAATACAAGGACTGGCAACTGGTGAAGAATTGAAGGTGGGAAAGAGGGGTCCTGGGGACGCTTGTTAGATTGTTGCTTTTCAAAATTGCAGGTCAAGATTTATTAGTGAGATGTAAAGTAAGGATTATCACCAGCAACCCCACCACTGTCCCCAGGGGATTGACTGGAGGCCTTGGCACAGAGCTACATCACAGCCCTTTTTAAGTTTTGTCTCATCCCCCTCTCCCTCTCCTCCTCTTCCTTTCCTTCTCTCCGTCCTCCCCTCCTCCCCTCTCTATTTCTCTCTTTCTCTCTAATTTTTGAGGCAGGATCTAAGTTGCTAAACTGTCTTGAGCCTGAACTTGTCATTCCCCTACCTCAGCCTCCCAGAGTCAATTACAGGCGTGTACCCAGCTAGCATTTTTATTTGGAATAAACGAGGTTAGAAAACATCATTGCTTCACGTATACTGGGGATGATAATGGGTATGTCAGACCTTGTTTTGATGACATGTGTGTGTGTGTTCTGGGTCATTTATCAGTTTCTTCCTGTGGGTGTTAGGCTGAAAACTTTGCAAGCCACTGAGTTGTATCATGTTGTCTTGAGACACTGAAGGGAGGTGTCAGCCTTTGCAGTAATCCAGTCAGATGTATTATCCATGGGGAGGAGCGCCAGCCCTTCAGTTGAGAGGACTTGAGAAGATCATCCTTCTGGTCCCAGAGCTAGACCAGTCTAGCTAGCAGAGGCCTGCAGGGCAAAGTAATAGTCTTGTGAGGATCATCTTGTCTTAGGAGTCTCTCAGGCTATTCACTCTTAGTGTGTGTGATCTCTACTTTTGCTCACCTATAAGTTCCCAATCAGTTGATACAGAACCAGCTGCAGAGAGGGTAGGTGCTTGATATAGAAGCCTGTGGAATTTGGCAGCCTAATGCCTTTAGGGTACTGCCCCCCACCTCCCCAGCAGAAAACTAAAACTATCCATTGACAGTTCTGATTTTCACCCAGCCCTCCATTTTAGGAACAGTTGTAGTGACTTCTTCCCCCTAGTCTTGCTTTCTATTCATTTTAGATCTTTCTCTGCTTAAAATCTTTATCTTACTCCCTACTAATTAGCATCCCTGAGGTGCATTAATTCAGACAAGTAGATATTGCATGCCTGCTATGCACTAGGCACTGTGGATACAGCAAGAGACAAAATAGTGCGGAGGCTCTGCCTGCGTGTAGCTAACAGCTTAGTGGCAATGTAGACAGATACAGAACATAATTGTACCATGGTGATACATGCCATGGAGGAAACCAGAGCAGAGAAGGGAGTTGGGGACAGTTTGCAATTTTGAATAGAAGGGACAGGGATGGTCTTAGGGATGAAGGATGAGGGAAATTCTGAAAGAGGTGAAGGAGGGGCCATGGAGGTTATCATGGTGTAGAGCATTATAAAGGCCCAGAGATGGGTTAGGAGTGGAGAGGCCAGTGGGAAAAGAGGTCTGAGGGGTAGAGCGGTGAATCAGACAGGCTGGCTCTGAGCTACACAGGGAGCCTTGAGCAGGCTGATAGGATCTGACCTAGTTACTAATGAGTCATCAGAGAGGGGATCAAGCAGTGATTGCAGGGGGAAGAACAGAAGCAAGGAGACCAACTTGGAGACTCACTGTGATCCAGACCTGAGCTGGAACTGGCTAGACCAGGGAGAGATTACAGGTGGCTGGATTCCGGCTGCCCTTTGAAGATAAAACAAATGGGAATTGCTGGTGTAGGACGGGACCAAAAAAAAAAAAAAAAAAAAAAGACACTAAGGAGGCTGGTGCCCTTAAGTGGAAAGATTTCAGGGAGGGGCTTAGGTGACATGAGTCTTTGATGAAGCTGTTATGGCCTTTTAAGTATTAAGTGGTTTGGATGTTAGGTAGGTAAAGATGTGATGCTCTTACCAAGAGGCAAAGGTGTAGGAACCACTGCAATCTCTGGGTGCCCAGCTGCCCTCCTTGCTGTGACCATCCCTGTCCTTTGCAAAGGTGAAAGGTCAGCCCTATGAATTGCTGTACCCCCTGCGGAGACCAGCAGCCTTCCCTACAGGCTCTTGTGGATGCTGCTTGCAATTCCTCTTTCCCTTTGCGGTGCTGGGCTTGTATCCGTCAAGCCTCGCTCTTATGCCCGCTTCCTCAGCAGCAAGGCCTGTCCTCCACTGAACCTCATAGCTGTCACCGTAAGTCCTAAGATCTAGATTTTTAAAATTAAGTTTATTGGTACAATTAGATATACATTAGGACCGCATTCATTATGGGAAATTGTGCCTATACTCGATATATCCTTGTTCCTCTTTTTTTTTTATCTCCTTCCTTCCCTTCAACCCTTCTTTCTCTCCTCATTTACAAAGCTCTATTTCCATTTTATCCTTTTATCTTTTTTCCCCTTCCTTTCTTTCTCCCTCACCTAGTTTCCCTTTCTTTTGAATAATTTCTCTGTATTTCACAATACCTATTATACATTTTGGTTATTTACCCTTTCAGTTTCTTGCGATATTCATGCCATATTTACATGTGTACATGTGATTTATTTCACTTAAGAGTATGATTTCAGGGTGCATGTTTATCTAGGAAAATCACAAGTTTATTCTTTTTGGCTGAGTAGTACTTCATTGTATTAAAAAATCACATCTTTTTTATCCATTCCTCCATTAGTGGGCATTTGGGTTGTTTCTACTACAAACTCTGCTGCTATAAACATGAATGTGCATATATTGCTGTAGTGTGATGTTTTAAATTCTTTTTCTATTTTAAAGAGAATAAAACAAAAGAGGACAGAACAAAGCAGATTAGAACAGAACAATGTAGCAACACAGCATTTCTCAACAAGACAACCAGGTATTAATAGTAGCTACCATAATGCCTGTGTCTTTGAAATAGTTGAGCATACCTTCACATACAATAATATCAAACATAAGAAAATAGTATAAAACCATTCAAGAGAATGAAAGTATTACAGGGCATTCAGAACCAAGTAACAGAGAATGAACAATGGCTACTATAATATCTTATTTTCCATAAAAAATTTGTTTATACTATTACACAGATTAAAACCCAATAAGACCCAACATGATAGAACCAATGGAAATAGAAGAACAAAAGCATGGTAGAACTTCAAAGCAAAATGACAATAAATCAGCAATGGCTGCCATAATGTCTTGTTTTCTTCAGAATAGCTGTTAAAATCATCACACATAAGAAAATCAAGCAAAACAATAAAACCATGCCAACTAATAAATGAAAACATTATAAGGCTTCAAAGCAATGTAATGGGGAATCATGATTACCATAAAATCTTATGTACTCTTACCATTTCTTACACTGGGAGACTATACGGTACTTATACATGTGAGTTTGATTTATTTCACTTATGAATATGGTCTCATAAATATCTCAGTGTGATCATTCTTTATAGCTAAGTAGTACTCCATCGTATAAAAATACCACAACTTTTTTATCCATTCCTCAGTTGATGGGCACTTAGATTATTTCCAAGATCTGGCTATTACAAATTGTGCTGCTCTAAACATGGGTGCACATATATCATTGTGGCATGATGTTTTCAATTCTTCTGGGAATATGCCCAGAAGTGGAACAGTTGGATCAAATGGGACGTCCAATCCCAGCTTTTTGATGAATCTGCAGACTGACCTCCACAGTGGTTGCACCAGTCTACACTCCCACGAACAGTGCAGAAGAGTTCCTTTTCCCCCATAGCCTCTCCAGCATTTGTTGTTGGTAGTTTTCTTGATCCTGGCCATTCTTTTTGGAGTGAGATGGAATCTCAGTATGGTTTTAATTTGCATTTCTCTAGTGACCAGTGATGATGAACATTTTTCATGTATTTATTTGCCATTTGTATTTCTTCATCTGAGAACTGTGTATTCGGACTTCCGGGAGAACATGGCAGACAGATAACAGCTACTACGGAGGCTCTCTGAAAGGCTAGGTTCAGAAGTCAGGAAGGGTGCGGAGTAAGGAGACATAAGCAGGTGGAGATATGCTCTGCTGACTCAGGAACGAACTGGGCTGAGAGAAACCAACTTGGAATGCAGTCCTGGTGCTAAAACAGGAACAGAAAAGCCTCAGTGTGGAGGCTGGACCCCGCGCCATTGGAAGCCGCGATTTGGGTTTCCTGCTGCGCAGCGACTGCCTCTACAGCGGCTCGGCAAGGAGAGAGACGCGCGGAAGCTCTGAGAACGGGAATCTGAAAACGGAGTCGAAAACAGGACGGGCAGGGAGGCGTGCACTGACTTGTGGTGAGGTGAGTGAGAGAAACTGACACTCTACCACAGTTTGACTCCAGCGCAGGACTTTCTGGGCCCGGGCAGTCCTGCGGGAGCAGGGCGTGGTGGCGACTCCAACCACACATCCCCCTCTCGGGCGGGATTGGTGAAAAGTGCCTGGCCTGCGTGACGCTGCTGGCGGACCCAGTAGGCTGGCCCAACCCAGATCCCAGAGCCTGACGGTGGCCGGGAGGGGCGGGCCCCGTGTAGGCTGCCTGGTCCGTAACTCCCTGGTGCGCTGCGGTGGGCGGGAACACCTAACCGGCGCAATTCGATCAGGCTGTGGCTGACAGGGAGAGAAGCTGGGTCTCCTATATAAGCTTGCATATATAAGGAACAGAGAATATGGGAAGAGGCAGCAACAAGAAAGGCTCCTCAGCCCCCAATTCTGAGAAACAGGCAATAGCGGACACCGCACCAATAGACATAAAGCACCATATAGAGAGCCTCATAGATGAGTTCAGGAATGAAGTTATTAATGACCGGAAGCTAGAAATAAGCAGAATAGTTAGAGAAATGCTAAGCACCACCCAAGAAAAAACAGATGGTGGAATGGAAGAACAGAAAAAGAGGGGAGAATTGTTTGATGGAGAAAACAGAGAAAGCATAGAATACGTGAAGCAGGTTCAAAGGGACTACCAAGAAACTAAGAAGTCTATCAAAGACTGGAATAACAGCTTGAAAGAAACTAAGGACAGACCATCTGAACTGGAGGGCAGACTTGTAATATGGGAGAATGAAATGAAAAACTTCTTAAAAATAACAAAGAAACAAACAACAATAATACAAAGACAAGAAGATGATAAGAGGATCCATAACTTAAGGATTAAGAACATAAAAGAAGAGGTAGGGACACAAACAAGTGAACTACAAAAGCTACTCACAGAAATAATCCAGGAGAATTTTCCTAATTTAGCAAAAGGTAAAGATACTCAGATCTATGAGATATACAGGACCCCAGCTACCTACAACCCTAACAGAGAAACACCCAGGCATATAATAATAAAAATTCCAGAAATTCAATACCAGAACAGAATATTAAAAGCTGTCAGAGACAAGAAACAGACCACTTACAAGGGAACACCCATCAGAATTACAGCAGATTTCTCTGAACAAACCATCAAATCACGAAGAGCGTGGGGGGAAATAATTCAAGCTTTGAAAGATAATAATCTCCAGCCAAGATTGAGATATCCTGCACAACTGTCCCTGGAAATTGATGGAAAAACAAGGTGCTTCCAGGATAAAGAGGAACTGGGGGAATTTGCAACCACCAATTCAACTCTACAGAGAGTATTGCAGGATATTCTAAAAAAAGAAAAATACAAAGAATCCAGAAATAGTGATGGGGAGGTCACAATGAATGGAGCAGAGAACAAAATGAAGAAGACAAACTGACAGCTACTGACAGAAAAAGAGCTCAACAGAAATGAGGCAGAGAAGATTGGATGATAGGAACAGCTATTTTGGAGAAAATGACATCTTAATAGGTAGTACTGATTTAGTATCATCTTGTTTTGAAGTCTCATCTAGCTTTTGTTCTTCTGTCTCCAATGGTCTAAATAGGTTGTATCTTATTGGATTTTATTATGTACGATAGTATAAGCAAAAACCTTTTAAAGACAAGTAGATTATACAGAAACCATTGTTTATTTTCTGTTAGTCAATTCTAAATACTCTGTTATGCTGTCATTCTCTTAAATGGTTTTACATTATTTTGATATACTTGATGCTACAGTATACGAAGTTGTACTTAAGGATTTCAAGGAAAGAGACAATATGGTAACTACTTTTAGGTCAGGATTATCTGGTGGTGAAACACTATTCTGCTTAAATGGTTATGTTTTGATCTGCGCTGTTTCGCTGTTATGCCCTCTTTATCTCAATCTCCACTCCATTATTTACTTTTTTATTTTTATCCTTTTAATTAAAGGAAAAAAATAGCAGGATATATTATGGTAACCCACTTTGACTTTCCATTATCTCGATTTAAAGCCCTGTATTACTCTCACCATCTTGTTTTTGACTGATGTTCCCCTATTCTGTTTTGATGGATAGTATCAAGTTCGAAAGTTTAGGCATCAGCTGTGAAGATAATGAGATTCATTATAACGCCCATTCTTGTTGACTTTTATCTACTTTTGAAGACCTACAATGTCTCCAATGTTTTGGTTTTGTCGGTTTTGTTCTTTACTGTTTTGTTCAATTTTATTATAACTGATGATATAGGCAATTCTATTAGAGATAGCGGGAGGCATTATGGTAACCATGGTTGATCACCTTGTATTATGTTTTTACATCATCTATTATGTCCACCCTTTTGACTTGACCGATTTTGTTCTGTTATGTCACATTTGGTTTTACTCTCTTCCAAAAAAGTAATAAGAACCATGGGAGCAATGAAACCCAAAATGTGTAATAGTCATTGTACAAAAGAGAGGAAAAGAAAGTGCTCTAAACTATATAACTGCATGTATACTTAAGTGTATAAGATAGAAAATGATATCACAGAGTTTTATTGGATCATTGAACAGAACTGTTTGCAGTATCATTGTTGGAATGTCCACTTTACAAGCTTTAATTTTGTGACTTGAACAATTATTTCTAAGATGACAATATGTAATCCATTAACTAGTGATTTCCTACTGTTTATTTTTTTTCTGTAAATCTGTATAACTTGTACCCTTTCTCTGCTGCTTTTTTTTTTTTTTCTTTTCTCCTTAAATAAAATTAAAAAAAAAAAAAGAACTGTGTATTCATCTTGGATGCCCATTTTTGGATTGGGTCTTTGAATTTTGGGGGTCTGATTTTTTTTTAAATTCTTTATATGTTTTAGACAAGTCCTTTGAGGGACAGTTCACTAAGGTTTTTTTTCCCAATTGTGGGTTTGCTTTTCACTATTCTGGAGATTTCTTTCAACATACAGAAACTCTTTAATAAGATGTGATCCCAGTTATTGATTCTGGGAACTATTTCCCATGCAGCTTGATTTTTGTTCATGAATTCTCTACCAACCCCTATGTCTTCAAGATTTTTACCTGCTTTGTCTTCCAGCAGATTTAGTGTTTCTGTTTTAATATTTAGATCTTTGATCCATTTTGACTTTAGTTTAGTACATGGTAATAGGCATGGGTCTAGTTTTAGTCTTTGGCATATGAAGAGCCAATTTTTCCAGCATCATTTATTAAAGAGACTATCATTCTTCCAGTGAACATGTTTAGCCCCTTCATCAAAGATAAGCTGGTTGAGTGTGTTTGTAATTGTAGTTGTATCTTCTAATCTATTCCACTGATCTTTAGGTCTGTTTTTATTCCAGTACCATGTTGATTTTACTATAGCTGCTTTGTAGTATAACTTCAAGTCAGGGATTGTGATACCTCCTGTTTTGCCTTTGCTGTTTAGAATTGCCTTTGCTATTCTAGGTCTGTTCTGGTTCCAGATGAATTTTAGGAGTGATTTCTCTAGATCTATGAGGTATGTTAGTGGTATTTTCATTGGGATTGTATTGAATCTGTATAACAATTTTGGGAGATGGCCATTTTCACAATATTTATTCCTCTTATCCATGAACAAGGGATGTCTTTCCATTTTCTGAGGTCCTCTTTGATTTCATTTTTCAGGACATTATAATTTTCCCTGAATAGATCTTTTACTTCTTTTGTTAGATTAATTCCTAAGTATTTCATTTTTTTGGATATTAGTGTGAAGGATGTGGCTTCTCATTTCTCTCTCAGTAATTTTATTGTTAGTGTATAGATAGGAATGCTATTAATTTTGAGTATTGACTTTGTGTTAGCTGTATTTGCTGAACTTATTTATTATATCTAGGAGTCTTTCAATGAAGTTTTAAGGGTCTTCTATGTAGAGTAGCATGTCATCTGCAAATAATGATAATTTAACTTCCTCTTTTCCTATCTTTACTCCTTTTATTTCTCTCTCTTGTCTAATTGCTCTGGCTAGTATTTCCAGTACTATGTTGAACAGGAGCAGTGATAAAGGACATCTTTGTCTTGTGCCTGATTTTAAGATAAAGGCTTTCAGTTTTTGGCCATTTAATATGATGCTGTCTGTTGGTTTATCATAGATGGCCTTTATCATATTGAGATAAAGACCATCTATTCCAATTCTCTGTAAGTTTCTTATGAATGAGTGTTGGACCTTATCAAACCTTTTTCTACATCTATAGATATGATCATGTGATTCTTACTTTTTTTGTCTTTTCTTTTTTATCAGTACCGGGGATCGAACTCATGACTGCCTGCTTGCAAGGCAGGTGCTTATGCCGCTGAGCTAAACCCCCAGCCACCGTGATTCTTACTTTTGGCTCTATTGATATGGTGGATTACATTTATTGATTTATGTATGTTGAACCATTCCTACATGCCTGGGATGAATCCCACTTGGTTGTGGTATATAATCTTGATGATTTCCTGCATCCTGTTTGCCAACATTTTTTTGAGAATTTTTGCATCTATGTTCATTAGAGAGATTGGCCTGTAGTTCTCTTTTTTAGTTGAGTCTTTCTCAGGTTTTGGTACTAGAGTAGTATTTGCTTCCAGGAATGACTTAGGAAGAATTGCTTCCCTTTTGATTTCATTGAAGAGTTTGAGGAGTGTCAGCATTAACTCTTTGTATTTTTTGTAGAATTCCACAGTGAATCCATCAGGGCCTAGGCTCTTCTTTGTAGGTAAGGACTTAATTAGATTTTAAATTTCATTAGTAGAAATTGGGTTATTCAGCAGTTTTACATCTTCTTGACCCAGCTTTGGTAGTTTATATTGTCTAGGCATCTGTCCATTTCTTCTGTGTTATCGAATCTATGAGAATAGAGGTTTTTGAAATAGGTGTTGATGATCTTCTGTATTTCCACAGAGTCTGTAGTGATTTCCCCTTTTTCATTACTTATTGCATGAATTTGAGTTTTTCTTCCCTTTTTTAAAATCAGGTTGGCTAGGGGCTTATCAATTTTATTTATTCTTTCAGAGAACCAACTCTTTTTTTTTATTATTTATTTTTAAAATCGGTACCGGGCATCGAACTCACGACCACCTGCTTGCAAGGCAGGTGTTTATGCTGCTGAGCTAAATCCCCAGACCCCAACTCTTTGATAAGTTAATTCTTTGGATTGTTTTCTTAGTCTTTATTGCATTAATTTCTGTGTTGACCTTTATAATTTACTCCCTTCTTTTGACTTGACTTGCTCTTCTTTTTCTAGATGTTTGAGGTATAGCATCACGTTGTTTATTTGTGTTCATTCTGTTTTCTTGATGTGAGAACTCAGCGCAGTAAATTTTCCTCTGAGAACTGCTTTCAAATTTCTGTCTAAGTTACTTTTCACTCGTTGCTGAGACAAAATACCTGAAGCCCAAAGTTGGGAAAGGAAAGGTTTATTTCTTACAGTTTTTGGAGGTTTCAGTCCACACTCAGTTGGCTCCAAGACAGGCAGGCATGGCTGGGCCGCAGTTCATGGCGGCTGCCAACAGCAAACTCGAATCAGCAAAGAGAAAGACACACCTTCCTGCCATTACATCACATCCTGGCTCCACCCCTATGTGGGTGGAGCACTGACACCATCAATCCAAGCACTATACAATGAACCATCACAAATGAACAATGCAAACTCATGAGGCCTGGGGGACACAAACATAAACCATGACACATTGCATCCCACAAATTCCGGTAAGTTGTATTTGTATTTTTGTTTTTTAATTTCTCCTGTCACACACTGATTGCTCAGGAGGGTATTATTCAATTTCCATGTGTTTGTGGGAATTTTGCAGTTTCTTTTATCAATAATTTCTAGTTTTATGGTGCTATGATCTGATAACATGCATGGGATAATTTCAATTCTTTTGCATTTACTTAAGTATGTTCTGTGGGCTAGTATATGTTCTGTTTTAGAAATGACCCATGTACTGCTGAAAAGAATGTATATTCTGATGTTGTTGGATGGAACACTGTATATATCTAATAAGTCCATTTGTTCACAGGTGTGATTCAGTTCTGTTATTTGCTGATTTTCTGTCTGGTTGATCTGTCCCTTTGTGTCAATGGCATGTTAAGGTCTCCTGTTACAGTTGTGTTATTGCTTATTTGATTTTTCATTTCTGTTAATACTTGTTTTGTATAGCTGGGTCCTCTAGAATTTGGTGCATATCTATTTAAGATTGTTATCTCTTCCTCTTGAAGTTTTCCCCTAACTAGTATGTAATGACCTTCTTTATATCTTTGGATCATTCTTAGTTTGAAGTTCACATTGTCTGCAAACAGAATAGCTACCCCCGCTATTTTTTGGGTTTCTATTGCATGAAGTATTGTTTTCTATCCTTTGATTTTCAGTCTATGAGTTTCCTTTTGAGTTAGATGCATTCCTTGCATACAGCATATGGTTGGATGTTTCTTGATCCATTCTGCCAGTCTGTTTCTTTTAATTGGTGAATTGAAGCCATTTACTTTAATGGTTATAAAACTGTTATATATTGGTTTATTGTTGACATGTTATCTTTCTGCTGTTGTATCTTTACCTTTCCATTCTATTTAGTTGTGTGTCTTGCTTAGTGGTTTTTTCCTATGTGTATCTAGAATATTTTTCAGTATTCTTTGCAGGGTTGGTTTGGTGATCATGAAGTTCTTCAGCTGTTCTTTGTCATGGAAGTATCTTATTTCTCCATCCATTTTGAAGGACAGTTTTGCAGGGTACATCAGTCTGGGTTGGAAATCGTTTTCCTTTAGGATCTGAGATACTTTACTCCATGCTCTTGTTGATTTCATTGTTTGTGTTGAGAAGTCTGCTGTGATTCAGATTGGTGTGATTCCTTTATAAGTGATCTGTCTTTTCTCTCTAACAACTTTTTTTTTTAGTCTTTTTCCTTTCTATCGGTACCAGGGATCGAACTCAGGACTGCCTGCTTGCAAGGCAGGTGCTTATGCCACTGAGCTAAATCCCCAGCCCCTTCTCTAACAACTTTTAATATTCTGTTCTTATGTTGGATATGTGGGATGGTGATTATTATTTGTCTGGGTGTAGTTTTATTTTGGCTATGGCTATTTGGAGTTCTGTATGCTTCACTAATCCATATGTCAGTTTCCGTGTTCATGTTTGGGAAATTTTCAGCTATTACTTCTATAAATAGCCTCTTGATATCATTTGTGCTGTTCCTTTCTTTTTCATTTATCCCTGTCAATCTTATGTTGTTTTTCTTTGCATCATCTTGCAACTGTTGAGTTATTTCTTGATTTGTTTTTATTTTTGAAAGATCTTTCCTTTCCCTAGCTGCAATCTTGTTGAGGTCTGAAATTTTATCTTTGCTTACATTAAGATGGTTTTGCCAGTTTTCAATGGAATTTTTGATTTCCTGTATCTTTTTGAATCTACTTCATGTATTCTGTTTCTCATACTGTTCAATCAGGGCTTCCATCGTTTTGCATTCTTCCTCTAATTTTTTAACTGTGTCTTCTTAAAATGTGTTCAGCATTTGTTTCATTACTTTTATTATTTCTCCTTTTATCTAGGAGATTATTTCTGATTTGAGTTTTTTTATAGCTTCTTGGAGTTGCTTCATTATTTCAGTTGATATCATTTCAGGCATTTCAGGTATATGGCTTATATTTTCTTCTATGTACATGGCTCCAAGTCTTTCTTGGGATGGGCTGGAGGTTTGAGGATTGCATTTTTGTCTCTCACCTTGTCATTTTCCTGTATTTCCGTGTTTCGAGCTATGTTCCAAAGCTTCCCTTGGGCATGTTGGAAATCACCTCTTGAGCCCTTGGCTCCTGCGTTTGAATGGAGGTTGCTGAGTGTGACCCAGTCAGTCCTGCAGGACTTCCTGGGCCACTTTCTGTGTTCCAGGAAGCGGGCAGGCTTCGAACTGCTGGGGGTTATGGTCCAAAGTTCTCCTCAGGTGGCCTCAGCTCCCTGGATTGACAGAAGGTCCCTAGGCGTGGTTCAGTCAGGCCCGCAAAACCTCCCAAGCCTAGTCCAGTGCTTAAGGAAGATGGGTGGGCACCTAACCACTGGGAGTGATGGTCTTAAGCTCTCCCCAGGCCAGAGCAGGCACACTGGAACTCACTTGCAACCTCAGTTCCCTGGATTGAAAGAAGGTTGCTGTGTGTGTTACAGCCAGGACTGTGAAAGCTCCCAAGCCTAGACCAGTGTTTCTGGAAGCTGGGCGGGCACCTAACTGCTGGAAATGATGTCTTAAACTCTCCCCGGGCCAGTGCTGGCACACTGGAACTCACCTCAGGCAGCCTCAGCTCCCTGGATTGAAAGAAGGTCCCATGTTTTTAATTTTTGGGGAGATACCCAGCAGGGAGTTGCTGGGTCAAATGAGACCTCTAATCCTAGTTTTTTAAGGAAGCCTTACACTAACTTTCACAGTGGTTACATTTAGTCTACATTCCCACCAACAGTAGAGAAGCATTCCTTTTCTCCCACATGCCCACCAGCATTTGTTATTAGTTGATTTCTCAGTAATTGCTATTCTTTCTGGAGTGAGATGGAATCTCATTGTTGTTTTAATTTGCATCTCTAGAATGACCAGTGATGTTGAACATTTTTTTATGTATTTATTTACTATTGGTAGTTCTTCTTCTGAGAAATGTGTATTCTTCTCAGATGTCCATTTTTGGATTGGGTCTTTAAATTTGGGGTGTCAAATATTTTTTAGTTATTTGTGTATTCTAGATATTAGTCCATTGTCTGAGGGACAACTGGCTAAAACTTTTCCCACTGTGTGTATTGTTTTCACTCTGTTGGTGATTTCTTTTGCTGTGCCAAAGCTTTTTAGTAGGAAGCAGTACTTTGATTCTTTGTAGTATTTCCAGTGGTACTGGAGTTTTGTTGATGAAAATCTTTGCCTATACCTGTGTCTTCAAGTGTTCTACCATTCTCTGTTCCAACAGATTTAGTGTTTTTGTTTCAATATTTAGATCTTTAATTCATTTTGATTTAAGTGCATAGTTATAAACATGGGTGTAGTTTTAGTCTTTGGCATGTGGAAAGCCAGTTTTTCCAGCACCATTTATTAAAGAGGCTATCTTTCTTCCAGTGAAAGTGTTGGCTCAAGGGGCTGGGGATTTAGCTCAGCGGCATAAGCACCTGCCTTGCAAGCAGGCGGTCGTGAGTTCGATCCCTGGTACCGATAAAAATGAAAAAAAGACAAAAAAAAAAAAAAAAAAAGAAAAGAAAAGAAAAGAAAGTGTTGGCTCCTTTGTCAAAGATATGGTAGCAAGTGTGTTTGGAGTTATTTCTGCATCTTCTAATTTGCTCTATAGATAATCCTCAGGTCTGTGTTTGTGGTTGTTGTTTGGCCAAAACCATGCAGTTTTTATCACAGTGATTTTGTAGTATAATTTCAGTTCAGGGATTATGATACCCCCGTCTTGCCTTTGTTGCTTAGGATTGTTTTTGCTATTCTAGGACTCTTCTGTTTCTAGATGAATTTTAGGAATATTTTCTCTACTTCTGTGAGATATGCCATTGGCATTTCGATTGGAATTTCATGGAATCTGTTTATCAGTTTTGGGAGTATGATCAGTTTTACTATATTCTTCCTATCAATGAGCAAGGGATATCTTCCCATTTTCTGATATCCTCTTCATTGAATCTTCTTTTTCAGAGTACTGTAGAGAACTTGTATTTCCTTTATTAGATTGATTCCCAAGTATTTCATTTTTTTCGATGCTATTATGAAGGGTATTGTTTCTCTCATTTCTCAGTGCATTTGTTGCATTTGTTGTTTCTGTACAGGAATGCTGTTAAATTTTGTATCCAGCTATGCTACTGAATTTGATTATTGAATTTACAGGTCTTTTAGTGGCGATTTGGGGGCCTTCTAGTAGAGTATCATGTCACTTACAAATAATGATAATTTAACTTCTACCTCTTCTATCCTTATTCCTTTTATTTCTTTTTCTTATCTAATTGCTCTGGCTAATGTTTCCAGAACTGTATTGAATAGGAGTGATTAGTAGAAGTGGACATCCTTGTCTTGTTCCTGATTTTAGACTGAAAGTTTTCAGTTTTTGCCGTTTAGTATGATGTTGGCTATTGGTTTGTCATAGATGGCTTTTATCAGATTGAGATAAAGACCATCTATTTTGTGTGGGAGTTTTATCATGAATGGGTGTTTTGAGTAGGGGTTTTATCATAAATGTTTTTCTGCACTAAGACTTAGATTTGAAGTTTAGTGAGTTGTCTTGTTTGCTGTGTGACTTTGGATAAACACATTAAATGTTTTGACTCTTTTCTGGACTGTAAATAATCAGAACAGTGGGGACATTCAAGCTGTCTCATAGGGTTACATTAAATACAGGAGAGAAAAGTGTGTGAACAATCATTTTAAACCAAAAACGTAGAAGAGTTACATCACTTGGGGTTATGGTTAAAGTCATCTTGAAAATCAGTACCAGACTAGAGTTCCTTGGAAGGCCTTTGAACCACCTGCCTCTCTGCTTGACACCTGGCTTCTGTTTAAAGCTTCTCTGTGGCCAGAAGTTTTTGAGTGTTTTAATGGTAGCTGGGGACCAGCCAGCCTCCCTTCTCTGGCCTCGCTGAGAGTTATTTATGAGTGGTCAAGAGATCTGTGAGATCATGATTTATTTTTGCCTAGTTAACCTGTTGTACCCATTGTTGGTTGTGTCTGTCTTTCTAGTTTGTTTTCTGCTCTCTCCTTCCTTCCCTCCCTCCCTCCCTTCTGTCTTCTATGTCTGTCAATGGGGTATATGTTTGGCTGTACACTGTTGATTCCACTACCATTGATGCAGAAAGAAGGGCATTGTGTTTGTTCTGGGCCCCTCCCTCTCATTGCTGGGCTTGAGGAAGAACAGGCACCCTGACACATTGTCGAATTACTGGCTGATTGTTTAAGTCTCTCATTCTCCCTTGCAGATCGAGTCTAAGGACTGCACGGCTGGCTCCTCCTAGTATGGCCAATGAAGAAGATGATCCAGTTGTACAGGAGGTAACTGTTGGGGCCACAGGGAGAGGGACCAAGTCCGTCCCACATGTCCTAAGGCCAGTCTGTGACCTGTTGCTGTCCTGAGGACTCCTAGTCTTTGCTGTTCCTTCTGCCTGGAACCCTCTGTTGTCATCCTCCACATACCTGCATAGATAACCCTTCCCTTCCTCCAAATCTCTGATCTAGTACTGCCTTATCACCGAGGCCTTCTCTGAGCAGCTCTGAACTTGAGTTTATTTGTTTTTTTGTCTATTCACCACTCTGCAAAGCCAAGTATTGTAGTAACCTGGCACTGAATAGATACTCAGTGACTGCTGAATGAATGAATGGGTTTGACAGCTCCCCCTTGCTGAGTTTACCAGATTCAGTGATGCAGCAGCTCTTCTGATCCCCTGTGTGTTGTGACATAATAGTGAGCAGAGCCATGTCCCTGTCCCTGGGAAGTTTTCAGGGTGTGGACGAGACAGATAAGAAAGGAGTCTCAGGATGCAGAGTGTGGGGAGGCAGTCTCCAGGACTGACATAAAAGAGAAAGTTGTGTATAGGCAAACCCGCTCTGCAGAATCCTTTCAATCCATTGCTTAGGTCTTTGGAAGTTAAAAAGCAAAAGGAACTGCACCTAACCCTGACCTCCTGATTTGTGTCTGGAGCTTCACCTCTGGTTTAAAAGGCAAGGGCTGGGAGAATGCCCCTGTATGTGAATAGAGGAGCCTGCCAGGTTTGGGGGATGCTGCTGAATCAGTGTTTGGATTTGAGTTATTTAAATATCTTTAAGCTGCAACAACACTGCTGAAAGAGGAGTTGTAATATAAAAAGGCAATTGGAGATAGCGCAGAGGGAGCCCAAGGGTCTCAGGACAGGGGCAGCATCCTCTTCAACCAAGGCCCTAGGGTGCTTGTGTTCAACGCTCAGCTGACTCTTTAAAGATAAGTGAATCCTTGAGGTTTAGGAAACACAAGAAAGGCTGAAGGGCATTCTAGATAGAGGGAAGAGCGCGTGTAAAGGCCTTGGAGTAGGAGAGCACAGTGTTGATATGAAGGGCTGGGAAATGGCTAAGGGGTGGGAATGGTTAGTGTGAAGAATGAAGAGGAGGGTCACAGAGGTTCTTGCAGACCACCTTAACACAGGGTTGACAGGCTAATCCAGGAGAGGTGGGGTGGGGGCATAGAGAGGAAACCCAGTGTAGATAGGTCCTGTCCTGCCCATCTGTCAGCATTTGACCTGGAGCCATCCTGACCGGGGCAGGCCAGGGGAAGTGTGGTCTTGCCATGTTGGAGTGAACTTGATAAAGGGGACAGGAAAACTCTTGCTCTGGTGCCCTGGGAGCTGGGGCGGGGGCGAGTCTTGGGTATACCCAGTTTGGAGACCTGGCTTTTAGCATGAATGAAGCCATTTCCTCTTCCTCTAACCTGCCTCTCTGAGGTCCTGCGCCAACTAAAATTGGAGTAGATTGGTGCATGCCTGGGTCAAACAGTGCTGTGTCCTGACTGAGTCTTCTCCTCTTGTTCCCAGATTGATGTGTACTTGGCCAAAAGTCTGGCAGAGAAGCTCTATCTGTTTCAGGTAATCATGGGTGACTTGAAGGTTAAGGGGGAAAAGTCATGGGTGGTAGAGCTAGGGAAGGAGGTGTGTGCAACGTCAGCTTAGTGTTCTTGCTTCCAGGTAAGATGAGCTGGTTTCCTTCATGTACTGGGCAGATTAATGTCTATTTTCAAAGATGGGGGCACAAGACATATGCAGTAGGCAGAACCATGCTGCGGTTAAGCTCAGGCTCGGGGCTAAGACTGCCCTGATGGAGAGACAGCTCTGTTGTAACTTAGCTTTCAGCCTTAAGACAAGTTCTTTAATCTCTCTGTGCCTCAGTTTCCTCATTTGCAAGATGGCCTGTTTCATAGGGTCCATGTTAAAGTGCTTGGACATTGCCTGGAGTAGAGTTGACACTGACAATGGCCCCTGCTGTTGGGAAGTTGACAGGCTTCTGGAGCAACTTGGGGAGAGTCTTAGTCTTCCTAGTCTTGCTGGGCTGCATTGAATATCTACTGTATGCAGGCACTGTTTACAGCTCTTTTTCAAGTTAACTTACTGAATCACACAGTAACGCTACCAGGGTAGCTGAAACACAGTTCACACATTATGCAATTTTCCTGTGTAAGTGCACAGTGCAGTGGATTTTAGTCTAACCATAAGGCTGTACCACCAGCACTACAATTTATTTTAGTACATCTCCTTCCCTGCAGAAGATGCCTCATGCATATTAGTAGTAAATTTCTGGTTCCCCTGTAGTTCCTATTCCTAAATTTAGCCCTAGACAAGCATTAACTTACTTTGTGTCCCTATGGATTTGCTTCTTCTGGCCATTTCATATAGTTGGAAGGGTGCATACATGGCCTTTCATGTAGAGTTGACTCATGTTATACTGTGTATCAGTACTTCATTTTTTATGCATGAATAACACTCCGTTGTGTGCTATATACTATAGTGTATTTATCCATTCATCAGTTGATGGGCACTTGAGTTGTTTTCACTTTGTAGCTACTTTGAGTAATGTGCCTATCTATGTACAATTTGTGTGGCTATGTATTTTCATTTCTCTTGGGGTGGGTCTTTAGGAGTGGAATGGCTGGGTCAGATGGTAACACTACATTCTTTTTTGTTTGTTTATTTTGAGGACCACTGGACTATTTTGCACCATTTTATAGTGTCTCACCAATAGGGTGGTTCTTCTAAGTACTTTGATCCTTATACTGCACATGAGAAAAAAAGACACGAGGTTTTTGAATCCTCAAGGCTGGGACAGGGTGGTAGTGGCAGTGCTCCACACCTGTGCTGGAAGAGTCCTGGGGTGTGTTCCCCCAGGTCTGCTATTCAGCTGAGGGGCTGGAACCCTGCCTTTGGGGGTCTTCTGAACCTTGTCCTTGACTGACTACAATGATGGTAACCATGGCAGTGACACCATGTGTCCACTGTGTGCAGGCCCTATGTAGTGCCAGCTGTTTTGCCTCATCCACAAATACGGCACCTTGAGAGGGAAGGACACAAGTATCAAGTAGAGTTATGACTGGAGCCCAAGCCTGTTCCAGACTCTGCATGGTCGCCACCACCTTCCCAAGCCTGAAGTCAGGTGATCTTGGAGCAGCGCTGGTCCTCAGCAGACCAGGGGCCTCCTGGGTTGTTGTAGTGCAGGCCTTGCCCTGCACTGGCCCTTCTCAAAAGCTCAGTCCAGACCAGCTATCCACTTGGCTGTTCCTGCCACTAGAACTTTCCCTAGTTCCAGCCTTGAAGCAGGGAGGAATCATTGTTATACTAAGTGAGTTTTTAGAAAATGACCACTTTCTTGGCTGGACCATAGCTGGTCCAAAAGAACTCGTACCTCTGGCTTCCCTCCACTAGGTTCACTAGGAGGCCATCATGTGTCAGGCAGTGATGGACAGAGCTTTTGAGGATGGTCTAAACCATGGGTCATCTACACTGTGCCACTCGGGTTAGGGGGTGTATGTGAGAGTCCCTATGGAATGGTGTCCAAGATAACTGTATAAGAAGGTGGGCTGCAGAGGGCATGGAGCAGGTCATTACTACCGCTCCCTTCTATCTCCAGTAGTATGTTGTCGGAAAATTTACAACATACAGAAGATGGGAAAATGGGGTCATGAATGTTCTGTGTCCCAGCGAGCAGTGAGCAGCCCTTGGCCAGCCTCATTCCTTATTTCCTCATTGTCTTGTTTCCCACCTGAGTGGCCTGTGTGCTGACTGCAAGACCTTAGACCCTTACTCTCAGCGACCACTGCCATGCTTTGGAGGTTTAAGTTTCTAGTGCTTGGACACGTGTCCCTTAAAGTTAAAGATAACTCCCTAAAATTGCAAAGATATACCTTTAGATTGCCCTTTGGAGGGAAGCTAAGAGGAACTAATGTGAATAAGACTACAAGTGAGACTGGAGGAGCCTCAGGGAAGTGTGGGTTGGGGCTTCGGGGTGCTTTGGTCTGTGTTTGCTTTGGGGTTGGAGATGGATTTTGATATTCTTGACTGGTACCCATGAAGACCAGCTCCATTCAGGACTGGGCTGGGCAAACTGATTGCCCCCTTCTTCTCCCCAGTACCCTGTGCGTCCAGCCTCGATGACCTACGATGACATTCCACACCTGTCTGCCAAGATCAAGCCCAAGCAGCAGAAGGTGGGGCTGCCCTCTGTGATGGAAGTGGGGGCGGGAAAGGGAGGGCAGGAGAACTGATGGAGCAAGGAGACCAGAAGCCAAGAGGAACACACCTCCCTTGAAAACAGTGGAAAGGGTTTCTTGAAAGGGCAGTTCTGGGGAAGAATGAGGCTAAAGATAAACAGATAACCGGGTCCTGCATGAGCTTAGAATCCTAGGATGGAGCAGGAGTGAGTAAGATGCAGGGCTGGAGTAAGGAAATGTAGTGCCCAAGAGGGAAGGGGTGATGGGACATGGAGCGTATGGGTGGGGGAAGGGGTCACAGCTCTAGCTCCTGACGTCATGTGGTAGATCTGTCCCAGACTGCCAGTCTTTCTGAGTTTTCAACTGAAGCTGGAGATGTAAATGTTTTTAAGAAATCCCCCAATTTTTGAATGTTGATACCTCATTCAGATCTTTGGCAGTAGAGTGGGTAGAGAGGCTGACTGCATGTCCACCCCCAAAACAATTACTCTGATATTTCTGTTGGAATTTGTATTTGTGGCTTTTGGTATGGACTGAAGCCCAGAGTCCTTGGGAAGAGAGCTGTGTTAGTCTTGCTTCTGGGCAGGGACCAGGTTGGGGGTGTCCCTGGAGATCTGTGCCTTGGGGTCCTCAGCAGATGGGGGTGCTTGGTGCCTCCAGGTAGAGATTGAGATGGCCATCGACACCCTGAATCCCAACTATTGCCGCAGCAAAGGGGAGCAGATCGCATTGAACGTGGATGGCGCCTGTGCTGATGAGACCAGCACGTACTCCACGTGAGTCCTGGCCCCATGCCTCTGAGTACTGCTGTGATCAAGTGGAGCCTTCACAAGACCTTCACTAGACCTCTAGGTGTCCTTTGCTCTGGAGGGCTTGGCCTGTTCATGCCCTCCACCCTCTTCAGCTAGTTCCTTCTACCAGGGATCTAAGGGGCTGCAGGAAAGTGGTGCTCCCATCACCACTTATCGCTTGCTCCTCTGGCTCCCACCTGAGATAGATGGAAGCAGGCTTATGGCCTTGATCCCTGGCTGATACATTTTTGTGTCCTAGCTGGGGTGGGCTGTGCCCAGCAGACCCTGGTTGTGGGTCTTCCCCCTTGACCTTGAGATTCTCCTTGTGCTTTCAGGAAACTGATGGACAAGCAGACCTTCTGCTCTTCCCAGACCACCAGTAACACATCCCGCTATGCAGCTGCACTGTACAGGCAAGGTACGGGGTGCTGGCCATCCTGGGGCAGAGCAGGGTGAGGTAGAGGTAGAGAGGAAGGCTGGGGCAGGGAGAGCTTACCAAGCTTCAAGTTGAGCTCTAACTCCCCTGAACACTAGACCTCGCTGCAGGGTCTAGGAAGAGTGGAAGTAATAAACTACAGTTGTCAGGGCACTGGAAGGGGACACCCCTTGGGGCTTCTGGCCCCTGTCTGATAGGGCTGAAGCTCCAGGGTCATTTTCCTTTTGGGACACAGATAACGTGTGGAGCAAGTGGCAGTATTTTGTTTTGTTTTGTTTTGTTTTTTTCCCTGCTCTTTTTTGTGTTTAAAGTATTTTGTTTTTAAATACAAGGTACTTATCACCCAGTCCAGAAAGATGAAAACATGTCCCTCTAAAAACTTGTACACAGATGTCCATAGCGTCTTTATTCATGGGACCCCCAAAGTAGAAACAGCCCATAGGTCTGTCAGCTGGTGCACACAGAGACAAAGTGTAGTGTGTCCATATACCGTAGCTGTGTACAGGAATGAAGCAGTGGCTTGTGCTGCCACATGGATGAGCCTGGGAACATTGTATTCAGTAAAGAAGCTGGGCTCATAGTGCCACACATGCCCATCTCTTTTATGTAAATGTCTAGAATAAGCAAATCCACAGACACAGAAAGTGGGTTAGTGGTTTCAGGAATTGAGGGCAGAGTTATATGGGGATTGACTGGTTCTTTTGGGGATGATGAAAATGCTCTAAAATTGAATGTGGTGCTGGTTGCACAATTTAGGAGTACATTAAAATATACTGAATTATATGTTTTAAGTGGTGAATTGTATGCTATGGGGTCATAGTTCAGGAGGCTGATAAAAAGTATAAGGTGCTTAAGTATTTATAGAGTTTGTAAAGCAGTAAATAAAACTAATTTGAACACTGAGGAAACAAAACAATCAAAGATAGTGTCAAATAATTATAGCCTTGTATTTGGAACTGTGTCTTGAGACCATAATTCTTTAAAGCCACATCCCTGGCAGCTATAACTTTAAGGAAAAGTCCTTATCTTGGTCAGAGATCATGGACACCCCTTCACTGGGCTCTGGCAGGGCCACTTCTTTAACAGTTTGGCGCTAAGGAACTTCTTAATGGGATGGGTGGGGTTTTGGTTAGAGATTCGAGGCAGGAGGAGGAAAAATCCAGCAGGATGTGTTGGGGCTGTGGTCTGGTGAAGACTTGGACTTGGTAGGTGCCTAGTGTCTCTGGAGCAGGCACTTTGGAGAGGAGTTGGAACCCAAGTAGGGGGTCTTTGAGTATTGAGGAATATTGGAGGTGGACCTAAAGGAAATGGCTTTTGGCACCAGAGTCCAGGCTCACATCCTGGTGTGGGTGTTTGCCTGTTGTGTCCAGCAGGACCAGCTAGGGTTGCAATGGTTCCTGACCTGGTAATCCTAAGGCTTGGGGTCCAGATCAGGGTGGGAGATAGTTTGGCAGTGGGCCTAGACCAGTGATGGCAAACCTTTTAGAGCTTTCACTGATACAGATACCCCATTGTGAAAGCACACATGCCCCAGGTGTGTGCTAGGCTAGACCTTCGGGGGCCTTGGTGACTCTTGATCCAAGCTGTGTGTCGGCTTTGATTCCTGGAGGCAGATTCAAGTCCTTCTTCCTCTGCCAGGTGAGCTCCATCTGACGCCTTTACATGGCATCCTACAGCTGCGGCCCAGCTTCTCCTACCTGGATAAGGCTGATGCCAAGCACCGTGAGAGGGAAGCAGCCAATGAGGGTGAGTGAGTCTAGATCCTTGGCCCTGCCATTGGTCTCTTTGTCTCTCTGCATCTTGGCAGGCTTGATCATGGGAAAAAGTATTGGAAAGGTCGGATTTTAGGATCCTCTGCAGCATCCTATGCTTCTACCCATTAGATGCCAGAAGTATCTACCCACTCTTGCAATTGAGATAGTCTGTCTGCATTGCTAGGATGTCCCCTGGGAGGCAAAAGTGCGTCCTGTTGAGACGGCTGACTTAATGCAGCTGCCTGTGTCTATGGGAAAATTGCCAGCATACCTTCCTGAGGCCTCCCTGTGGGTGGGGTTGAGCTGGGAGCCACAGGGGCTGCAAATAATGGGAGACTTCTCTTGTTTCTTTTACAGCAGGGGACTCTTCACAGGATGAGGCGGAGGAAGATGTGAAGCAAATCACGGTGAGCTCTGGACTGGGAGGTGAGACAGCAGGGGCTGGAGGGTCTGAGCAGAAGGGACTCACCTCTCTAGGGTGTGACAGGTGTGGAAGGTCTCTGGAGCATCCGTGCTGGCTGCCTAAAGGGAGTAGCCTAACCCTGTTCAGCCTGGCCTATCACCATTATAACAGCATAGTCACTACTGTGTAAAAGGCATTCCTGGAGCTTGGCTGGGAATAGGAAGCTAGAGGCCAGGAGCCCTAGCAAACTCACAGTCTCTCATAGTCTGTGGTAATTACTTAACATGGTTCTGTCCTTTAAGAGATACTCAGATGAGAAGTTTCCATAGTAAGTTATGCCTGAATTTTAAAGATCGTTAGAGGAATATTAACCTTCCTTTAATGATTTATAAGGGTTCTGCATCTAGGCGTGTGTGGGTGAGGTAATGCTGCAGAGGGTGTTATGGGCATGGTTTTAGTCATGTATAGTCGCACATCCCTGAGGACTTGGTGTGGCCTGACCTGACCTGGGCTCTGCTCAGATTGCTGGGTGACCTTACAAAGCTGGTTTCCCTTCTGGGGATTCAGGACCCTTATCTGATAAGGCTGGCCTCATACCTCAAGATTCTATAATCCAGGCGTGGCAGGCAGAGGCAGGAGAAAGCTGCTCTTGGCTTGTGTTGGAGGTTCACAGAGAGGGACAGGGCTGGAACTGAATTTCAGAGGCCTGAGTCAGGAAATGAAGAGGGAGGTGGCAGTGAAAATACTCCAATTTCATGTTTTCTGGTCCTGCCAAGGGCTGGAATGACAGCCCAGGAAGGGCCACTGGCCTGAGTGTGTGACCTGTCCCCACACAGGTGCGGTTCTCCCGGCCGGAGTCAGAGCAGGCCCGCCAGCGCCGTGTGCAGTCTTACGAGTTCCTGCAGAAGAAGCATGCGGAGGAGCCCTGGGTGCACCTGCACTACCATGGCCTGAGGGTAAGTCCCGGGAGTTCTTGGTGTGGCTTCGGCCTCGCTTTCAGTTCACTTCCACTGCTGTCATGAGTAGTTTGTACACCTTACAGCTGTCCGCCTGCTGTTCCCATTGGGATTTTGGCTACTTGGGCTCTGCCAGAACATGAGCATGTCACTAAGCTCTCATGGGTCTGTGTTTGGTTACATGTTTTTCACACACTGTGGCACCCTAGTGTCCTTGTCTGCCATCTGTCATATACTCCGAAGTTCGTGGCTTACCTGCCCGCAGGGAGTTTTATGTATGCTATTCTTATGGTGTGTGTTGACTTTAGAACCTAGCCTTTGAGACTGTGTCAGTTGAATATTAGCTCCCAATGACATCGTGGCTGGAACTCTTAAGTGCTCTCCTGATTTCAGTGGAGCCTTCCTAGAAGAGATCTGTATTGACAGAGTCTTAGGGTCTGACTTCCAGACGCTGCCTGTTTCCTACTATGTGATCTTTTTGTTCATTTTTGAGACAGAGTCTTGCTATGTAGAATAGGCTGGCCTTGAACTCATGATAATCCTCCTTCCTCAGCTGCTCGGGTGCTGAGATTACAGGTGTGTGCCACCACATCTGGTAGTTACTGTGTCATCTTGAACCAGTTACTTAGTCTGTCTGAGCCTGTTTGCTTAAAAAATGAGAAGAGTAAAAACCTCATAGAATTGGGTTGTTATGCATGAGATGCATTAGTATGTATGTGGCCATTAGAATAGAGTCTGGCACACATTAGGTACTTAGTGAATATCAGCTATTATTTTAGTCACTACTGGTCTCAGGTACTGGGGCTGGGCAGCTCATGAAGCCAGGAAAGTAGGTGGTTCAGGCCACGTTGCAGACTTTGGGTACCATGCTCAGAGGTTGACTGTGGCTCTGTAGCTGGCCTTGGAGTAGGACCGGGGTGAGTGAAGTGGGAGATGATGTAGGGGTGCTGAATGGATGGTTGACTGAGCCCTTTTCCCTCTTTCAATAGGACAGCCGCTCAGAGCATGAGCGCCAGTATTTGTTGTGCCAGGGCTCGAGTGGGGTGGAGAACACAGAGCTCATCAAGTCACCCAGGTGGGTCTGGCAGATGCTGGCCCGGGGATCTAGGAGGGTCCTCCCTGGGGATGCAGCCACCTTCTGCGTGGGGAACCATAATGTGGGCTACGAAGGTGGCCTGGGAAGAGGGGCTTCACCTTTGAACCTGCCAGGAGAGGATGGGGCCGTGCTTTGGTTACAGCTTGTGTGCCCAGGCAGGGGAGCACAAGGAAGAGAGCTACAGTGGTTCTGACCCCTGCTCCCTCTTCACAGCGAGTACCTCATGATGCTGATGCCACCCAGCCAAGAAGAGGAGAAGTGAGTAAGGGGCTGGGCACTACCTTGTACCTCCTGCATCCTCCCCCTGCCACTGGCCTCCAACCTTCATCTTTGTTTTCAACAGAGACAAACCCGTGGCCCCCAGCAACGTGCTTTCCATGGCCCAGCTGCGTACGCTGCCCTTGGCTGACCAGATCAAGATATTGATGAAAAATGGTGGGTGCCTCCCTCCCCACCTCAGAGATGCTGGCCCTGCCAGCTGCAGGAGTATCCGGGCAGTCAAGGACCTAGTGGCAAAGCCAGAGGGGCCCTGCTTCCCAGAGGCTACCTGTTTTGCACATCTATTCTTGTTTGGACAGAATGTGCTGTGACATTGCAGTGGACACCCTTGGTGAAGCTCCAAGCTGTCCTTCTTACTTCTTTGCAGTGGGAGCCTGGGCAGGCTGTTGACCTTCTGAGCTCTGATTCATTTGTCCATTAAAAAAAAAAAGCTATAATAATTTTTAGGGAATAAAGGAGGATTTAGAGGTGAGGCTTCTAAAGGGCTTACTACAGAACTTGATATATGACTGTGAACTTGGGTCATTTTCATAATAAAGTGTTTCCACAGTACTGAGGGTTGAACCCCGGGCCTTCACACTGAGATATATATCCTCAGCCCTTTTATTTTCTTGAGACAAGGTCTTATTGAGTTGCCCAGGCTGGTCTTAAATTTGGAGTCCTCTTGCCAAGGCCTCTCAGAGAGCAACTGTACCCAACTCATAATGAAGTGCTTTTCTGTATATTATTTCTTGGTGCCCTCACCAGACAGTACACAATATAGACTGATCTTTAAGGGTCAGAGCATTTATGGGCCTATAGCAGGGGAGTGGCAGACCTGAGCCATGGACTAGGCTGAGTCTCAGGCCCTCAGCTTCTCCTCTGAGGTACCTACATGAGGTCTCAGGGCTTGAGTAGAGATGGAAACTCCTTGCAAGGTGCTAGAATCATAGGGCCCAGCCTTGAATCTGGATCTCTCTTCCCAGGCCTTGCCCCATTCTCACTTGGGGGTCAGCAGAACACAGTGATTAAGGACAGATTCTGCAGCCACATGACCTGGGGTTAAATCCTGGCTGTACTGTTCCCTAGCCAGGTGACTGTGCCTGAGTTTTATAGTCTGAGAAATTACAAAATGTCCTTCCGATGGCACTCACAGTTTTCCTTATTGGATGTTTCCTGAAACCTCCCAGTAGTTCTGTGAGATATACAGTCCTGGGTACACAACTGGCTGATAGTACGTGCTGGCTATTATTACTGTTATTGATGCTATTACTGCATTTCAGCAGGTTGTATGAGCTTGATGTTATGTAGACTTAGGGCCAGGCCTCTCACTCTGTCTAATGAGTCTTCTTCTGTCTGTCTCAGTGAAGGTCATGCCTTTTGCCAATTTGATGAGCCTTCTGGGCCCCTCCGTGGATTCTGTGGCTGTTCTACGTGGCATTCAGAAGGTGGCAATGTTAGTCCAAGGAAACTGGGTGGTGAAGAGGTAGGTTGTCTTCGGGCTCAATTTTCTGTTTACATTCATGACTTACCACACCTTCATATTAATTGTTGATTTTTACTCACTTCAAAGAAAACTCAGAATCTTAGACTATATTTATCCTCTTCCCAACTCCTATGTTACAGTATTTGTATTACAGTATACAAATTGGTTTTCTGTATTTCAAGCTCTCTAGACACAATCTTACCCACTCAGTGTTCTTTAGGTCTATTCCCATAATTACCGTTTTATTTTGCTCATCATTCTGGCATCACCTGAGTTTCTATTTGGCATAATTTCCATCTGCCTAAAAAATACTACAGTATTCCCTTTAATGTGAATCTGCAGGTGATAGATTTCCTTGGTTTTTGTTTATCTGCAAACTTCTTTGAGACAAAGGCCTCGCCATGTGATTCAGGTTGGCTTTGAACTCATGACACTCCTGCCTCAGTCTCCTAAGCACTGAGATTAGAGGAGTGTGCCACAACGCCCAGGGGTTTACTTCATTTTTGTTCTTAAACTGTTTTGGGGACTTACCAAGAATCAGACTCAGGACCTCACACTTGCCAAGCAGGTGCCACAACCCTGAGCTAAATCCTGGGCGCCTTCCATTTTTGTTCTTGAAATATGTCTTGATGAAGTATAGAATTGTAGATTGGTATATACATTGATATAATTTTGTTGTGTTCTGACCTCAGTTTTTATTGACAAATCCATTATCTGTAAATTCTTCTTCTTTTGGAGATAATTTTCTTTCCTTTTTGACTTTTTTTAGTTTCATTGATCTCAATGCAAATTTCTTTTTTACATGGTCTGTCGGGGTTCACAGGTCTTGAATTTGTGTCTCAATTTCCCTTCTAGTATAGTTCTTTTACTATACTACCTCTTCAACCAAACAGTCAATTTTGGGAAAGTAGAGACAGTTTGTCTTGACTCCTCCAAAATCCTTTAACCAGTATGATGCCTGGGTACAGCAGAAACTTGATAAATGTAGTTTAGCTATGATAATATGTACTTGCATTAGAATAATTTTAAATGGTATAAGATGTGAACATTGCCAGATTTTCTTTAAAAGTAACTCATTGCAAAAGTCCATTTTTGGGCTCGGGGGTTTAGCTCAGCAGCGAGAGTGCCTGCTTGGCAAACTTGAGGTCGAGGGCCTAAGTTTGATGCTTAGCCCCCCCCCCCCAAAAAAAAATTTCGTGGTTTGCTAAGCAAATTGTAAAGCATATTCATGTCACTGCCACATGGTGGCGCCCTTTGACTGGTAAACAGATGCCTGGCTTTTGTCCTGATTACCAACTTTTTCCTTACAGAATGGCTTTGCAATAACATGTTGCTTTTTAAGTGGCAGCATGCATGTGCGTTTATGCTGTGAATGATGAAAGTCACAAAGGGCTGTCCCCTCACACACCTGAGGATCCTGGCCCAGAGAGGCACAGAGACTTCCTAGACATCTCACAGCAAGGCAGCCACAGAGCTGGCTTAGAACTAGGGCTTCAGAGTAGGCCTGGATGCTACCTAGTGCCACATGTGCCCTGGGAGTTATGTTTATCCCTGGAGCTTGGAGGCAGGTACTCTGGGGCCTGAGTGTTTTGCCTGCCTCAGGTGCTTCTGTAAGCCCTGCTCTAAGGGCTAAGGCTGCCACACCATAGGGCTCTAGGGCAAGTTCTCCTTATATGCCTGTGAAATTAAAACTTACACCTTCATTGAGTGACCGCCCTCAGCTGCATATTTTGTGCTGTAAAAACTTTGAGTACCCTGCACGCACAGATCCACGCCACATACCTGACTCCCTGACCACTTAGTGAATGCTGGCTCGTTGTGTGGCAGCCAAGTCCCCAGCCTCAGGCCCTTATGGAGCCCAGCCTTACAGAGATATCACGGGGCTGGCTGGGCAGTGCTCAGTGCTCCTGGACGACAGGGGCTGTGACTGGAGATGAGATTAAGGCCGGGCTACAGAGACTCTTTTGTTCCTTGGTGCCCTGCTCATGCACCTTGGGTGCTTACCTTGAAGTCCTCTGGGCCTTGCATGTCTGTCCTGTTCTCTCCAAAGCCTTACATTCTTTGTCCCAGGGCATTTACCTGTCCAGGCTCTGAACTCCTCAGCTCATCCTCCCACCTGTGAGCAGCTGTCACAGGCCTTGTGTCAGCTCTAGCTTTGCTTTTTCCTGCTACCACACACACTCACACATGGGACTGAGTATTCTAAAGAAGCTTGGCCTCCTTACAGTCTCATGCTTGTCTCTGAGCCCCTGGCCTTTCTGTGGGCCTTGCTGGTTTGTCAGTGGAGAAGGGATTGAGGTAGAATGAAGCACTCCACAGCGGGGTGAAGGCTGCTGCTCTCCTACATATGTGTTTATGGTGCCAGGTCCCTGAGGAGGGCTGCAAGGCTCAGAGCAAGTATAACTTGTCCTCCAAAATTGGGACAAGGACCTGGCCTAAATTGTTTACTGCTGCCACAGTAGACAAGGTATCCACTAAGAATGTGTTGAACCAGTGAGTTGGGAGCATAGTAGGGAAGGGTGTGTGGACTATGCTGGGCTCAGACCAAGGCAAGCACCAACCGCCACCCCAACTTGCTTTGGCAGTGACATCCTGTACCCTAAGGACTCGTCCAGTCCTCATAGCGGCGTGCCTGCTGAGGTGCTCTGTAGGGGCCGAGATTTTGTTGTAAGTACCTTGGGCTTTCTGAGCTCTTGGGGTGCACAGGAGGGTGGGGGTAGCACAGGTTTCTGAGGACGATGGCCGCATTACAGTGAGGCAAGTGTGTGAGGAGGCCTCGATGTAGGGCTCTGGACTCTGCCTTCCCCCTCCTCCTCCTGTGGAATCTCTGGCTCCCTTCTGGACCAGCAGCATGGTTCACTTGGCTAGGTGATTTTTTGAAGAATTTTGCCTATGTTATTGATTTGTGTAGATCGAAGTTTTGGCATAAATCAGCTGTCATGAGTATTTGGGTAGTGTGACACTGCTGGGACATCAGCCCCAAGTGGCACTGAGTGTGGTCGGGACTGACGGTCCCACCTTCCCCATTCCCGCCTGCTCCATCTGCATCCCCAGCCTCAAATCCATGCTGCTGGGATCAGCACTGCCTTCCTAGACCTCACCACTGTGCTTCAAGTTTGCTGAAATGTGTCCACTTGTTGCTGCCCTCTGGATCTTCGACATGCTCACATGTAGCCTTTGTCACAGGGAGCTCTTACGTGCTTGAGGAGTACCCATGTTTCCTTTTCCTGACTGGGTACTACCAGCTCTTTTAGACAGTGGCCAAGGACCTGAGCAGGGTGTTATTAGTTCTAGGGATCAGAGTGTCTTTAGCCTCAGCTGGCCCTGCCTGCTCCTCATTTCCCTAGTTGTGCAAACGCTGTCACACAGTGGCCTGGGTCACTAAATGCGTGTCTCAGACATCCATGCACATCTCCAGGCACCTCCATGATGTGAGGCCTGGAGGGAGCAGAGGCAGCATGGGGCTGCAGGGTACTGTGAGCTTCTAGCAAGTGCAACAGATGTTAGCAGCCACTCTTCTGGGGTGCTGCCAGTGCCAAGAGCCTGAGGGCCCCAGCTGCAGGGTTATCTCCCTGAAGCCTCAGGGCCATGCTGGGGGTACAGTGGGGAACCAGTGGGCCAAACCCTCTGCCCTGGGGAGTGTATGTTCTGGGGGGTGGGTTGGCCTGGCTATTGAAAATGATATGAACAAAGCACCTAGCAGAAAGCAGAGACTCAGTGGAAGTGAGTGCCCAAGACATATGGTGAGGAGCAGGGCCAGGAGCTCATCCCAGGTCTGTCTGATGCCCAAGTGTGAAGCCACCCTTTGTGCCCTCACTGAGACCCCAAGATCAGTCTTAGGAGAAGCCGTGGAACGTGCTGCTTTTTTTCCCTCAGATGTGGAAGTTCACGAAGAGTCGCTGGGTGGTAAGGAAAGAGGTGGCAACAGTGACCAAAGTAAGTGGTGTTTCTGGTGACCTGAGCCCCAGGGCCTGCTGCTGGAGGGGAACAAGAGCTGGCTGAGCCTCTCCTTCCCCCTGTTGCTCCCCATTAGCTCTGTGCCGAGGACGTGAAGGACTTTCTGGAGCACATGGCCCTTGTGAGGATCAACAAAGGCTGGGAGTTCATACTGCCTTACGACGGGGAGTTCATCAAGAAGCACCCAGATGTGGTCCAGAGGCAGCACTTGCTGTGGATGGGCATTCAGGCTAAGTATGAACCGGGGGTCCCTTGTGCCCTGCTTCTAGGGCCAGGTGCTCCATCTGAGCAAGATGCTCTGCCAAGGAGGCATATTGGGGCCTGTGTGCACCTCTTCCCTCTACCAAGCACACATTGCTGGCTGACCCCAAATCCAGTAGGGACCCTGGTGTCAGAGCTGACATGTTCTAGGAGGTTGGAGAGCAAGCTTGGGCCCCAAGGAGAGTAAGTGGACTCGAACTGATAAAGGGAGGAGGCTGGACTTTACTACCCATTGTGGCCTGGGTGCTCCGAGTGGACAAGGAGTCTGTAAGGGAGAGGGACCTGGCCAGGCTCCGAGCCTATGCCGCTTCAGTGACCAGAATGCCTGGGGCTTGCAGGCTTGCAGGCTTGCCTCTGTTGTGAGGCAGGTGGTAGGAGACATTGCTGAGAGTTAAAAAGGTTTATTCTTTTCAGATTAGAAAAGGTGTATAATCTTGTAAAGGAGACATTGCCAAAGAAGCCGGATGGACAATCAGGTATGTGGAACTGTGAGCTGGGCAGGCCTGCAGCATGGACGCTCATGCTCCAGAATGGGGCTACCCTTGTAGAGTGGGTCAGAGCCTGGGCCTAGAGAAAGAAAAATATGGATCTCAGTGTTCACACACACACACACACACACACACACACACACACACACACACCCCCCGCACATTAAGGATTGAACCTGAGGCCTCACATGTTCGGCAAGCACTCTTATCACTGAGCTACTGAGCTACAGCTTTGTTTGTTTGTTTGTTTTTCGTGTGTGTGTGTGTGTGTGTGTGTGTGTGTGTTTTGTTTTGTTTTTTTTTTCAAGAAAAGATCTCACTAAGTTGCCCAGGCTGGCTGCAGACTTACGGTCCTCCTGCTGCAGCTCCCAAGAAGCTGTGATTATAGGCAACCGCTACCACACCCAGCTTTCTAGTCACCCTTCCAGTTCCCTTTCTGCCCCACAGCCTCAGCACCTGAGGTCTGCGCACTTCATTGCTGCATCTGATTCTGAGATTTAACTTGTTCTGTTGGGTCAGCGGGTGGCAGGATGAGAGGAGCTGCTAACCTAACTCAGCAGTGACCTATTCCTGTGTGATTTGACTGTGAGAACTTGATTTCCTAGTCATTTCTTCCCTCATTATTGGGATAGCTGAGTTCTCCCTGAGAAGGTAAAGGTGAAAGCACTTGGCCCTTTACTGCTGTCCCCAGTCAGCTTCTGTCTTCAAGTCTTTGCCTGCCTGGGTTCCGTGCTTTCCTGTGTAATGCTGTCTCTCCCACAGGGCCTGCAGGGCTAGTATCAGGGGACCAGCGGATAGAAGCAGCCAAGACCAAGGCTCAGCAGAACCACACCTTCCTGGAGCGGGAGCTGCAGCGGCGGAAGGAACAGCTCCAGGCATCCACAGTCCTGCCCAGTGTGCACATCAAAGAGGAGCCCCTGAGTGAGGAGGGAGAGGAGGAGGATGAGCAGGAAGCAGAGGAGGAGGAGGAACCCATGGACACTGCACCCAGTGGTAGTCTCAACAGGCTGACCAATGGGCTGCCTGCCGGGCAGGCAGGAGGTGGGGACAGCTTCAATGGGCACCCACCCCCAGGGTGTGCCAGCACCCCTGTGGCTCGGGAACTGAGGGCCTTTGTGGAGGCCACCTTTCAGAGCCAGTTTGTGCTCACACTGAGTGAACTGAAGCGCCTCTTCAACCAACACGTGGCCAGCCTGCCCCGTGGCCACGTGCTCTTTAGTGGCATCTCGGACCACATGCTACAGGACACGGTGCTGGCCGCTGGCTGCAAGCAGATACTCGTGCCTGTAAGTACAGCCTGTGCCTGCGAGGACAGGCAGACAATACAGGGCCACCCAGAGCCCTTGGGGAGGGCAGCACCTTTTCTGGCTGCAAAGCACCATGGGGAGAAGTCTGCCCAAATTCTGTCTGCTCTGAGGAAATCACTTATTTAGAGGTTGCATGGGAATGTGGAAATCAGGGGACAACCTTGGTGTGATTGTTGCTTTCCTGTGGTGGCCATTTGTGACTGTGGGCAAGTCAGCCTCAGAAGGGCTGTGTGTCCTTTGGAGGCCCTGACCAGCTGCCTGCTCTGCAACAGGCCTCAGGTAACAGGTACTATCCTGCAGCCAACCACACAGGAAGTGGCAGAGATGGAATCTGTACCTCAGTAGAGTGGCTCCATTTTTTCCTTCAGCTGAGAAAAGGGAGCATCTCCCTCACACTGGCTCAGAAGCTAGCTGACCACATAGGCCATGTGGCCCCTCCACATTTCTGTCTCCAACCCCGAGGGTGACAGAGCACACCACTTCTACTCTAGCTTTTGTATCAGTGGGACAAATGGAGATTCAGTGTGTGTCAAGATTGGTGACAGAGGGCCAGGGATTTAGCTCAGTGTGTGAGCGCCTACCTGGCAAGTGAGAGGTAATGAGTTCAATCCCCAGTACCCCCCTCACCTCCCCACCCTACTCCACCCCTGGCAAAAAAGATTGGTGACATAGTGGAGGTTGAAGACACACTAGCTGCAGCCTAAGAGAGGCAGCGTGGTTGTTCTGCACTCCCAGTCCTAGCAGCAAGTGAGGCAGGGTGGGGTTGTGACTTTATTCTTAAAAAGGAGGCATGGGCTTGTCCATTACCAAGGGGGTAACCGCCCTACCCCAGGCCATGTTTGGAGGCTGAGGCCTGTATCTGTGTGCCTGAGGAACAGAAACTGGGACAGGAGGCCCTGTGGATCTCATGCTAGCTGGCTGCCTCAGGGGGTCTGGCCCTACTGGCAAAGAACCTTCTTAGTTCCATTTGATCATCTGATGATCAAAGAGATACCATATCAAGCTTTATACAGAGTGATAATTAGTGTTACTTGTGTAGTGAAACCAAGGGTCCCCTTTCTCTGTCCCTCTCTGCACATATTAGACCGATGCCACTCTTTTCATGGGCTCCCTGCCAACCCTGCTGTGCAAGTAGTGTGGATGTTCTGGGAGTTGGACAAGGCCCCTAAGCCACACTTAATGTGATCCTTCCGGGAACTAAATGAAAGGAAGCCCTGGGATATCCCTATAGAGTGATGGGGAATGGGACACCCCATGGGATGCATCTGAAGGTTAGCACCTTAGGGCAGGAAGACTCCAGATGCTAAAGCAGAGTTGAGCTAAGGCGACACTGATGTCAAAACTGGAAGAACCCAGTTTTCCTTATCCCAAGCACCTGCAGGCTTCCTGTGCATGTAACCACCTCTTGCAGAAGTCCCGTCAGGATCCCACAGCCAGAGAGTGGCAGGATCTGGGATTGGAACACAGTTTTCCAGAACTGTGCTGGTGCAGGCAGCAGGGGTGAGGTGGGTAGGGAACTGTGGCCGTGTGGCAGATGATCAACTCATACCTGCTTGTTGGTCAGTTTCCCCGACAGACTGCTGCTTCCCCTAATGAGCAGAAGGTATTTGCCCTCTGGGAGTCTGGAGACATGAGTGATCAGGTAAGGTGACCTTCGCTGCGGTCTGTGTTAAAGGGGTAGGGGATAGAGACTGGGGATTTAGCTCAGCAGCATAAGCGCCTGCCTTGCAAGCAGGCAGTCTCGAGTTGCATCCCTGGTACTAATAAAAAAAAAAAAGGGAGGGGGTAGAAGGAGTCCTTAAAAGTTAACACTTTTGAGAGCTGTGTACAGGAAAACAGTCATGCACTATTCAGGTTTTCCAGCCTCTCCCGCACTCCCCTTGACCACTCTCTGCTTGTCTGCATGCCATAAAGATCACCTGGGCAGGACAGTAGTTTGAGCCTGAACTTGTGGATCCCTCACCGTAGAGATTGGGAACTGACTGCGTCAGAATTACTTTTGAAAAAGCAGATTCCCTGCATGTACCTTGGATACTCAGTTCCTTTCAGTTATGGGGTAGAATTCTAGGTATTTGAAGTTTCTACACAGCTTCCTGGGGGACTGTGGCATCTAGATGAGCTTAGAAACCAGAGAGAGAGCACATTTTTCAGCAGCCTCTGGCAGCAGGAATTTTATCTGGTTTCTGGCCCTGAATTTTTAGGTTAGAGAAATTGGTCATTTTGTCTCTAGTCACACGTGGTAGAGAGGGTCCCAGATGTCCAGTGGACTGAAATGGGAATTACACCAGTGGTGCCCTCTGTATAGTGCAGAGCCAAGGGTTTGAGGTTCAAAGCTTTTAAGCCATGAACTGCCTGAACTATAAAGATTAAGGTTTGAGTGCTACTAAAGTACCAATCAACGTGAGAAAGGGAGAGTTCTCTCCCCCTTTTACTTACAGAGGGAGCTGATGGGCAAACTGGGAATAGGAGTGGGTAGCTGGGTGTCACCTGGCCTGTAAGGTGGGAATTATGCCGCTCAACTTCAAATGAGCCTTGCTTTTGGTCAGAACAAGTGGCCTTTGGCTTTTCTACCCCTGAAACACTGATAATTTAAAGAAACTAGTAGGTGCATTAAAAAAAAAAGCTAGCCATGGTAGCATATGCTAAGTGGTCAAAACTCAGGAGGATTGCAGGTTTGGGTTGTACTTGAGCAATTTTTAAGAGCTGGGATGTAGCTCAGTGTTAGTGTTCTTGAGTCTTCCCCTACCCCGTCATCAAATAAAACTAAATCTTTATCAGGATATGGATTCCAGCCCTACCCAGCCTCATTCCCCAGATGTGACCACTTAGCGCCATTCTAATGTACAGACATGTCTGTGCTGCTGTTGGAGGTACAGCTGGCAGCTGTTGATCGGCTTCCTGCGGTGGTGGTTAGTTCTCCACTGTGTTGGGAGAATGTATAAAGCTATAGAGTAGCTTAAGACTACTTTGAAGTTCAGTCGGTCATTATTGTCTATAGCATGATTGTTCATAATAGGACCAAAGGTCAGTAGTGTATTGTGTGACTGCATTTCTTTACCACTTCCTGTTTTCACTTGCATGATGCTCTGGACACATGCCAGCAGTGACACCTTTCTTGAGTGTGATACCCTAGAAGTTTCTGTCAATACCTCCTGCTTTTCCTTACCTTGGTTTCTAGAATCTTGGCTTCCTCCTTGCTTTATTTTAGCTTCTCAGGGGTCAGAGGAGTTGCCTGCATTCTTTCAAATTTTCAAATGTTTTTCGTTTGCCCTCAAATATTATCATTTGGGACTAGAATTTTAAAGGACAAGTCATTTTCTCTCTGAATAAAAGGTATCTTTCCCTTTTACAGTTGTCAAAATTCGGTGATGTTCTTTTTGGTCTTTTAAATTTGACCCTATCCTTTCCTTTATCAAAAGCTAAAGTGTTTTACATTATTCTGTATATTGGCAAATTCATGCCTACCCTGAGTTTACTATCTTAAACAGTTGGATTGTTCTTAGAAAATCCTATGAGTTGATACTTCCCTTATCTTTTTCTGCTTCTTTAGATTTATGTTGGATGCTGAACACACTAGTTTAGTCTTTTCTCATTTAACAGTTTTTATGTCTGTGATGATTTCAACACCTTTGTAATTATCTTGGGGCATAATGGATTTGCTGTCCTGTTTTATGGATGTGATACATTTGTTAAGACTTATAGTCAGTTTTGACACGTTCATTCTTATCCAAGTTTCCAGGCAGTTCAAACTGTGGCTTTTTCCCTGCTACATTAGTTAACACCCTTGTCAAGCAAAAGTATGTCTAAGTTCCTGATCCCAAGTCCCTTCACCAGCTCTTTTATGAACATATACCTTGGCTGGGATCTGGAGAGAAGATAAATTAACCAGATTTGCTTATCTTTAACAGAGGTACTAGGCAAGGATTTTAACAGAATGCAATGTGGGGTTAGGTGTCTCTTACTTGGGAGTGTTTCAATTTTGGGGTACTATTTCCCATAATAACATATTTTTACTACTAAAGCATCGACAGGTTTTGTTTGAAATTTTTTCCAAAAATTACCGAGTACGCCGTAACATGATCCAGTCCCGTTTGACTCAAGAGTGTGGAGAAGATCTAAGCAAACAGGAGGTGGATAAAGTGCTAAAGGTGTGTCCATTTTGTGCACAGCCATACTCAAAGGCTGTGTGGCTCAGTTCTGAGTGTTGGCATATATAAAAGAGGGTGAGAACAAAAGAGGATGCCCAATGGAAGGAAAGCTTCCAGTTTTTCTGCCCAATATGTACATGTTGAATAAAGCAAACCTCCTTAGGACCCTCCCCAGCCACTCTGACGGTCAACATCTAGCAGTGATTGGCATTGGTTGGGGGCCAGGATGTTTTGCTGGGTCACCTTCCTCATCCTCTAATCTTGAAGGCTGAGATTAGAACCCTGGCTACACTCATGTGAAAGTTCAGTATATTACCTGGATTACCTGGAATGCTTTTCTGAATTGTGGTACAAATATACTTGTAGGAACATTGTAATTCCCTATATTTGGGGCTACTTAAACCTTCAAGGTTGTGTGTACAAGTGATATGCATCTTTGTTTTGGCCAACTTAGTAGTTTTATGTTTTGTAAATATCCCCAAGGAAAGGGTGGCCAAAGGACCAAACCACTGGGGAAGAGAATAGGAACTTACACAGCTGTAATTAGGTAGTTCCTGATTATTTATATTCTATCCACTAATCATAGGTTCAGTTTTAAAATTCTGGACAGAAGGCAGTAGCTACCTTTCCTGCTGAAACCTGCCTGCAACAAGTTTTTCTCTGTTTCCAGGACTGCTGTGTAAGCTATGGTGGAATGTGGTACCTTAAAGGGACAGTACGGTCTTGACGACACTGGCAAACCACTAACAGTAAACCCAAAGCCAAGGCGAGGATGGCACAGCCAGAAGTCCGAGTCTTGACTTGCTTGAGAAGACACAGAGCAAGAGGAACTGCACAGCTCAGGGCCTGTGGCACTGCATGGTCCAGGAGACAGAGGGGATCCTACACAGCTGGTGGCACTGCCAGCTTATGTGAGATCTCTCCTAGAGAGACCGGCCGGACCTTCTTCGCAGTACAATTGGAAATTCCTGGTGTATTTTGCTTATTAATTGGTTTCATTCTCATAATAAAGAGTACACTGATGTGGGAAGGATGATGAAAATCATGGTTTAATATTTTCCTTTTTAAACAATGCCAACAAAGTCAAAGTTTATGTTTACAAGATGAAGAAAACCTCAAGGTTTTTAATATTTAAAATGCCTAAAAGCCAATATTTAGTCTTAGATCATCTGTTTGCTAAGACTTCTGCCAATTTCATTAAACCAAATTGAATTGTTTTACAGTCGGTCTCTGTGGCCACTTTACAACAACCTACTTTATGTAGCAGTCCCAACTGTTTACATGAACCGTGGCAAAAAAATTAGAATCAAATCCATCTGCTCTTGATTTGCATAAAGATGTAAGCAAAACCAGGTAAGTATAGAACAATGTATAAATGAGGTTATCAAACTTTGATGTACAAAATTTATATTTTGTGTATTTTTAAAATAAATGCTAACACTAACCTGGCAACATGGTGCTGTTATGTTCAAGTGGTCATAGGCAGGCAACATAGCACTGTCGGCATTACGTGTACTAAAGCATTAAAATATAATTTTTAAAAGTTTTACTTTTTTTTTTGTACTGAGTCTTCAAAATCTGGCATTAAGTTTGACTAACTATCCTTTATGTGCTCAGCTGGCCAAAGTGAGCATCCTGGATTGCACAGCCTTTGCCAGTGGTAGAAAAAATATGAGCCGAGTTGGGTGAGATGTGAATTTTGCTTCATAAATAAAGTCTTTGCTATAGTCCATGCAGTACAGCCATGACTATCCAACAATCTAAATGGTCTGTGCTGTCACCCCCCCCCATCAGAAATATATTTTTGCCATAAATCACTAAGCCATTGATTGGGATGTATTTACCAAATAAATATTTGGTAACATAGTTATATATTATGGTCTTGGTTCTAATTGTTAACATGCATGGGCCTGAAATGAGTAAACAAGGACCAAAATTGATTGGGAGTACATCTTGGCCATTACATATCAGTAACGTTCCTGTCTTTGAAAGGAGAAGCCCCTCAGCGGAATGGCACAGAAAATATATTTGTGCTACAATGTAGTAAACTTACTGGGCTTAGTGCTTGGCAAGGAAACCCCAGCCTTAAATACTTAAAATTGATGGAGAAAAAGAAATGAGTGGAAACATTGAATTCAGTTTGCTAAACAAACTTACTCTAGGAAAAAAGTGTTTTAAAAAAACAAAGGAATTTGAGCTCTCAAGATGACAAAACAGGATTTTTTAGCACTCAGCCTTTCCCTCCAACAGCAATTTGAACAAGTGTAGTAACTACACGTAAAAATAAGTTCACAAGAGCTAAGGAAACTACAGCACCTGGGTATAGATGGACTGAAGGGTAGTTAAGAGCAGTTTCACATTACCCATACCAACCCTCCCCAGTTCCAGGCAATGTAGCAAAGAAAGTAACAGCCTCATGGGGGACACAGCGAAATAAGCATGGAACTTAGCCTTGGACACCAAGACCAGACCCGCCCAGTGATTTGTATCCGCGCCACCCCAGCACTGGGCCAATCTCTAGGTTGACCCTCGCAGACTCAAGAGTTCAGGCCATCACAATGGACTGGACCATATGCAGCATTATCCAGGCCCCATATCTATCCCTGGGCTCCAGTGCCAGAATAGTACCTCAGGCACCAAGAAACATGTGTTTCAAGCATATCCGGAGTTAAGACTCCGTTCTGCAGGTCCATGCCTCACAGCCCAAGGCCTAGGCCTCTCCCAGTAAGTTTCAGCACTGAGCAGCCACCAAGGTTCCAAACCAAGGCTTCAAAACTGCCCCTAACACATACAACCAGTCTCTAGACAAGTTGATCCCTAAATTTGAAGCCTGCACCCCCAGCTCACCATTAGAATCCAATCCCATGCCCACAGATACAATCAACTAGTTCACCCCAATGGGTCGGTCCAGGGCCAACTCTGTATACCTCAGCACCAGGCCCATCTACCCACTGACCTGCCCCAGTAGTAGGCCAGCTGCCTGGCTCCAGCAAAGTGCCTGCTTACGAGCCAAACCAGATGTCTTGTCCAGAATTTCAAGTAAAGGGCCTTCTCGACAGTCTGAAAAACTGGAACAAGATCTTATTTCTTACCTGCGCAGCTAGCAGTGCACAGCCACGGGAAAGTGACACCACCAAAAGAATAAAGTTAAGCACCTAAACTTACTATAAAGAAGTTTATGAACTGTCAACTTCAAACTTGGCAAACTCCAGGAAAATTAAGGTAAACAAGATCAGAGAAACCTTAGGCAAAACAATTTTTTTCTGAAAAAAATTAAATGTTGAAGCTGAAAAGCATACCAATAAAACCAAAAAATGAAGTATGTATGTCAACAGCAAAAAGCAAGCAGAAAACCTGAATTCAAAGATTATTTAGAAACAGTCAAAGGAGGAAAATTGAAAGGCTTACAGAATTTATGAGACAGCATTATAGCAACTGGTCAAGTTACAGGGGTTAGGCATGGTGGTACATACCTGTTAATTCCAGCACGTGCAAGGCTAAGACAGTCTGGGGCCAGCCTGGTTGTACAGTAAGACTATCAAACAAGAAGTGAATGAATGTTATTCCAGCGTTTGGGAGGCCAACGGTGGAAGACTGCCTTGAGTTCAAGGCCACCCTGGGTTACATCAGCCAGTTGTTGCAAACAACCACCTACCCCCGCAGAAAGAAAAAAACAAGGAAGGAAGGGACTAGGGAGGGCAAGCAAGAGCTGGAGTCAGAAAGGATGGCTACTCTTAAGAGTAGAAAGCATATTTTAAAAAATAGCCGAGTCTAGACATGGTGGTTATCTGTAATGCTAGCTATTCAAGAGGCTGAAGCAGGAGGACTGTAAATTCAAGGCTGACTTGGATAAATTTAGAAGAACTTCAATCTCAAAATTAAAAAAAAAAAAGGAAGCCAAGAAGGTACTCCAGTGTCTAACATGCATTAAGGCCTTGGGTTCAAACCTCAGTTCAAAACAAAACAAACCTGTGAGTGGTGGTGCTTGTATTGTCAGCACTTGGGAGGCTGAGGCAAGAGAATCAGAAGTTCAAGGTCAGTCTGAGCTACACACATAGTTCAGGACAGTGTGGACTCAACAGCAAAACTGCCTCAAAAACAAAGACGAAAACTTTCTAAATTTGAGGAAAGATAAATCCAGATATAGGAAAGTCAAAGGTCTCCAATCAGAGTCTGTGTCTTACTCTTCTTGTTGCTGGGAAAAGTACCCAGCACTTATAAGTTAAAGGAGGAAAAGTTTATTTTAGCTCATAGTTTATACAGGTTTCAGTCAAGTGGGCCGGAAACAGCAAGCCTTCCTTCCCCTTTTTTCCATCCAGGCTAAAAGCTTATTGGTTGGTTCCACCCATATCTAGGGTGGGTCTTCCCATTACCCACACCCAGAACTATGCTAAACCAATCAGTAGACAAATTTATAGTTATCACATCCATAATCTACCTTTTGAGATCTGAATTCTGTTGTATAATAGTGATTATAGTCAGTGGATTATCTTGAAAATTGCTAAGTGAAATTTTAGTATTCTTACCACACATATGTATGATATAAAGCATGTTAATTAGCCATTCCACAATGTATGCATATTTCAAAACATTGTATACAACAATGAAGATAATTTGCCAATTAAAAGTATAAAACTAATGAGGTAAAAATGTAAAATGAAACTAAAGCATACTAATATTTAATCTGAAGGAAAATGTCACAGCATCTAAGCAGATACATTGAAAAAGGAAAAACTGCAGAGAAACTGGTTAAAATATGAATTAAAATTTACCAGAAACAAAATTGCAACAGGTCATTTATTAAAGAGTGAAAGGCCTAGATAATATGGTTCAGTTACACCAAGTCTTTTAATGCATACAAAAGTTTAAACTTCAGCCTGTAAAGAAAAGCCTCCTAATTCTTATGAAGCATTGGTTTAAAAACCTCACATAATAGCATATGAATTAAAAACCTTAATAGCAGAAGCATGTGAAATAACTTTACCATCACAGATATATGCAAGGGGAATGGTACTAGAAATAACTACCACACCAGAAATGCAAGGACACCCAGTTATACAGCTTATGCCATTAATAGGTCAAGTGAGAAAAAGCACCTACTGGCAGGGGGTTTCCGCCTGGCAAGTGTGAGATCCCGAGTTTGATTCCTATTTCCACACCCCAAAAGAAAAAGCACTTTCAGATAAAAAAGTGTAATTCAGTTCAACAGCATTTTAAGAGCAGTATCATCATGATCACATTATTTTTAGAATGCAAGAATGTTTCAACACACACAGATTGATAAGACAGACCAAAAAAATCATCTGAATAGATTCAGAAAAAGCTCTGGTCAAAATTCAACTCCTTCATATTAAAAAGCCTCAATAAAGTAGGACTTAGAAAGATGGTAGCTCGACATGAACAAGGCCTGTATGACAAGCCCACAGCAAACATCATACTCAATGGGGAAAAAGATGAAAGTTTTTCTTCTAAGACCAGGAAACAAGAATACAAACTCGTACCTCTGTTCAAGTACAGTGCTGGGGCACTCAAGGCAGAGCAATGCGGTAAGAAAAATAAAAGGCCTCCAATTGGAAACAAAAAGTCAAATTTGGCAGATAGCATGATTTTACATGTAGACAACCCAAAGAAATACACACAATGCAAAAATTCACAAATTATAAAAACATAAAAATCAGCATTTCCATGCATTTACACTAGTCAAGATATAATTCCACTTATCATAGCATTAAACACACAAAGGCAGGAGAAAGGAAAAGGCTGCAGAAAGAAATGAACCAGCCTGCTTTGGATCCCATTTTCTTGCCTAGATCTGTGGCAAAGGGTAAGGCAAGAAACAGTTGGGACAAAATCTGTCTGAGTTAAGCAATAGCCCAGGACCAAGATGCTCAACCCTAAATACAATGGGAAAGGTAATCAGGTAACTCAGCTGACACACAGTTCATCCCTGGCATGTGCCCATGGTCTTCTGCAACTCCTGGCAGACCCTAACTCCAGTTCCTGTTGCTGACTGCATATTTGACCCCCATGGGCTTTGGATCTCCCATCAGTTTCTCTAAGGGCCATAAGAGGTAGAAAGAAAAAATTCCACCACCAAATGGAAGGACTGTCAAGCTGCTCATGGGCAGGAGTCACACCTCAGACCAAAACTCTCAATCCCACCCCAAATTCTAAGGCTAAAAACCCTTACCAAGCACTTTCAGGGGTAAAGGCTCTTCTCACTGGTCTGCTCCCACTCTGTGGAGGTTGTTTTGAAATAGGGTCTCATTGCCTAGCTCAAGCTGGCCTTCTGCCTTGGCCTCAGACTACTGGGTCTACAGGCATGCACTGCTGCACTCAGATATCCTGTGGAGGTTTTGTCTTTTCTTTCAAGTAATTGCTTGGTGTGGTGGCTGTGGCAGGAGGATTGTTGCAAGTTCAGGGACAGCCTAGGCCACATAGTGAGTTTAACGCCATATATAGTTTGAAGCCCTGTCTCAAAAAAATCAAATTAAAAAATTGATCCTACTGCAGATATTGGGTGTCCTGCTTAATTGTTTAAAGACATCAAGAACCTGGACAAGACCCCCAACTCAGTAATTTTAAAAAGAACAATTTTAAAAAGAATAGACAAAACAGATTAGAGTAAAACAATGCAAATAACACAGGACTTCAAGATAGCAGGAAATCAACAGTGGCTATCATAGTATCTCTTGTTTCTTCAAAATAGTTGTCCATACCTTCACACACAATCAGTTAATTCAAAATAGTATGAAACAATCAAAACAAAAGAATGAAAGCCTTACGGCCGGGTCTTCAAAACTGAATTAAAAAATAATGGCTACCATATTCTCTTGTTTTTTTCAAAATAGCTGTCCATACCTTCACACATATTGAAATTAAATAATTGAAAAGACTAAAACCAATCAAAACCAAGAATAAAAGCATTATTATTAGACTTCAAAACAAAATGATAGGAAATCAGCAATGGCTACCACGATGTCTGGTTTTCTTTAATGTAGCTGTTCATACCATCACACATACTAAAATCAATTCTTTTAAACTCTTTAGGTGAAGTTCTAGGCATATGTAAGCCTATATATGTACATTTATCCTTTCTGCATTAGAGGGAAAAACAAAACAAAGTAGAAGAGAAATAAGAAGCAAGAGTCAAATAACTAACAAAAAGCTCAAATCAATAACAATGTAGGCTTTCAAAACAAGGTGGTAGGAACATAACTAATTTTGCTGTTTTGCATAGTTACCTTTGAAATTCTTACTCAAATTACCAGATGTAGTCATGCAATATTGATCTAATCCTAGGGTGTTAACTGTTTTGTTCCAAGAACAGAATTAGTAGAGCAATCATCTTAGTAATCTTAAGTGTATATATACGAATTTATATTTTTTTCTTCTCCCTTCCCTTTTCTCTTTTTCGCTTATTTTTTCCTCTTTGAGCAGTTTCTTATCCTTTCACAATATTTATTGAAGATTTTGTATCTTATTTACTCTTTCAAGAATGACTTGTACACTGACAACCATAAAAACACTGGTAAAAGAAATTGAAAGTGGCACAGATAAATGGGATGAAATCTCATGTTCATGAAGAATGTCATTAAAATATTCATACTACCCAAAATAATCTAGTTGAGGAAACCTTGTACACATTTCATGATGGCCAGGTGTGGCGGTGCATACCTAAAATCCCACACTGCAAGGCTGGGGCAAACAGATTGCAAATTTGAGTCCCACTGGGCAGATTAGCAAGATCCTGTCCCAAAAATAAAAATAAAATGGTCTGAGGGTGTAGCTCACTAAGGTGGCCTTGGTTTTAAGCCCCAGTATTTCTAAAAAATAAACAAAAACATAAACCCACTAGCATTTTTCACAGAAAGAAATAATAATTCTAAAATTCATATGGAACCATAGAAGATCTCCAAACATCAGCACTGATGAGCAAAATTTAATAAAGTTAGACACCTTATTCTATCTGACTTAAAAATCTATTATAAAGCAAAAACAAAATAGTATGGTACTGGCATAAAAAATAAACACACCGTGGAGAAAAGATAATCTCTTCAACAAATGACATCAGAGAAATGATACACGTTAGTTTTGTTACTGTAACAAATACCTCAGATAATCATTTTACAAAGAGAAAAGCTTTATTTTGACCTACATTTATTGTAGTTTTCAGTCCAGAATAGAGAGGTTCCATTGTTTGGGGCTTTTGTAAAGCATGTGTTGGAGCAAAACCACTTACCTCATGACTGAGAGCTAAAAAGAGAAGAGGAAAGAGCTGGGCGTGCTGATATATGTTGATAATCCCAGTACTCAGAAGGATGAGGCAGGAGGATGGCTGAGTTTGAGGCCATCCTGGGGTTACATGGTGAGACTGTGTCTCACACACACACATGGTGCCAAGAGGAAGGGACCAAGGCCTTTCACTCCCTCAGGGGCACGTATGCCTTCTGCGAGGCCCACCTTTATTAAAGTTTCCACTGTCCCAAGAACACTAAACTGGAGACCAGTTTAACACATGAGCCTTTGTGGGAGGGACATTCCAGATCCAAAAGGGAGCAATAGCTACTTGCAAAAAAATGAAATTGAATCCTTACCTTCTACACAAAAATCAAACTCAAAATGGATTACAAACCTAAACGTAACACTGAAATTAAAACTTCACAAGAGAACAGGAGAAAAACTGCCTAGCAGTCTTGGCAATATTGTGTCTAGGACACCAAAGCACACCAAAGAAAACAAAAGCAAATATAAGCAAGTGACTACATCTAACTGAAAAGCTCTACCCCGGCAAAGTAAACAGAACAAAAAGACAGCCTATGTACTGAAAAAAAAAATTGTAAATCACGTATCTGATAAGGGGTTAATATTCAAATGTAATTCAATTACAAAAAGAAAAAAAAAGAGCAAAGGACCTGAAGAGACATTTCTCTAAAAATATAAAATGGTCATCAGATATATAAAAAGATATTCAATATCACACTAATTACAGGGAAAGCAAACCAAATCATAGCACTCATCCCACCACCTGTTAGAATGTTCATTATCAAAAAGACAAGAAATAACAAACGTTGGCGAAGGTGTGGGGAAAGGGAACACTTGCTGAGCTGGTGGAAACAAACTGATGCTGCCACTATGGAAAACAGCATTGAATCTCCTAAAAAACAGGACCACTATAGGACCCAACGATTCCTCTCCTGGTCATATACCCAAAGGAGATAAATTTGACCTTGTAAAATATCGGTGTTACTATGTTCATTGCAGAATTATTCACAGTAACCAAGATATAGAATAACCAAAGTGTCCATCGACAGAAACTGTGCATACACATATATAAATCATTATCCAGCATGAGAAGAGGTCCTGCCATTTGTGATACCATGCATTAACAGAGGACATTATGTTAAAAAAACAAAGCAGAGATAGAAAAACACTATATAATCTCACTTATAAAAAATCAAACACAACAGTACAACAGTGGCTACTAAGGTTGAGAGGGAAATGGGAAGATGTAGGTCAAAGAATATAAAATTGCAGCTATGAAGGATGAATAAACCTCAAAAAATCTGTGCAACATGAGAATTATAGTTAGAACAACTGTAGTACACACTGATTCTGCTAAGAGCTTTACTTTAATCACGCATACATACAACCATATGATGTGCATGCTAATTTGCTTGACCACAGTCACCTCCCTATTTACATCAAGGTATCAAAATATTATGTGGTAGACATCAAAATACTATGTGAGTTTAAATATATATATATATATATAAGAACATAAGAGGAAATAGGCTAGAGATGTATGTAGCTCAATGCTAGTGCACTAGCTTAGCGTGTGTGAAGCTCTGGGTTCTATCTACTGCACAAAAAAGGGAAAAATCAGAAGAGGACATATGTGTATATGTATAAACTAAAGGGAAAAGTGAAAATAACTTTTGATATAAGAGAAATAGTAAAATTTATTATTGATATAAATTCTTAAAGTAGGGTTAGATTCATGAATTTTTTTTAAACCATCATGGTAAAACACCAGACACATTCCTTAGGACTGACTCATAAGCATGCTGTCAAGTTATTTAATATTCCACATATACCAGTTAGAAGTTATACAATTAGAAAGAGGATACAAAAATTCAAAGAGTCAAAATTAGTGTTTTTAGGTATACCAAGAGACTCGAGTAAAAGCTACTCTTGATGAGAATTCAACAAGATCGCTGAAATCAGTAACTTTCATGCAGGTGATGTGTTTAAAGGAAAATACTACTTCACTTATGACACAAACCTTTAAAAATGTGCAGAACCTAAGCGATAAAAATTTGAAAGCCTACCTGAGACCATCATTTGAACAAATGGAAAGACATACGCCCAAGATCTTGGAAAGAAATTTCTGTATTACTTAAGTTTCTCTCAATTTGATTTCAATAAAAAGTATCAGCTTCTGCCTAAAACCAAACTAATTTTAAGGTTTAGATTTAAAAAAATATAGTAAAACAATCTAGGAAAATTCTGAAAGTAATGAAACATTTCACTTCTACTTTACAGTTAGGAAAATATAAATGTCCAGGTACAGCTATTAAAAGTTGCACTACAGGGGCCTGGGGATTTAGCTCAGCAGCATAAGCACCTGCCTTGCAAGCAGGCGGAGGCAGTCATGAGTTCAATCCCCGGTACCGATAAAAAACAGCAACAACAAAACTTGCACTAGGAACATGAAAATCAAATCCTAGAACACAAAGAGATAAAAATTAGTTGAAATTTATTACTGATGCGGGTGGCATTTCAAGTGATAATAGATCAAATAAATGTCCAACACAAAAAGGTTTGAAGCCTTTTAACAAGGCAAAAACTAAGATAGTCTGGAGAAAAAAATGCAACCTCCATTTGCAAAAATGTATCTCCTAAGTACTAGTATTTTTAGAAAATAAGCAGAAAATACAAATGGCTACCATTAAAAATATTCACTGATAAAAGAAATGTCAATGTAAACTTCAGGGAAACCACTTTTAATTACTTTAGCAAGGTGGCAGGCTGAGGCAGAACTGCTTGAACCCAAGAGTACAAGGCCAGCCATAAGACACTGCAGTCAAAAAAACTTTAACTGGCACACATACGAGAAAACAGACATCTTCATGTGACAACAGTGGAAGTGTCAGTTAACTAGAGGATGGCAGGTAGCAAAATGCTCTTTTTGCCTTCACTTCTAATCATTTATTACAAACTTCATTATTAGAAGTAGAAGAAAACAAGAATTGTTACTCACTGGGGACTAAAGTGAAATACAGCAGCTAACTCTGGAATACTCTGTAACTATCATATAAAATATACAGCAGATACATCATCAGATAAAAACAAGATCAGGTATCTTTAGGATATATTCTTGTTTAAAAATGTACGGTGACATAAACATTCATGTGCTAGTGTATTTTGGAAAAATATACTAGAAAGTAGTTAATTCGAAGGAAGGAGACAGGTTGAGAAGGTAGGGAAGACAAGAAAACTTTTCAAATTGAAATTTTTTAAGTTAAAAAACAAACTAAAAAGTGTTTTTAAAAGTTTAATCCAAAAAAAATGGAGCTTATGCTTTCAATATTTATATATTATGAACTTTTCTCTTATGAGCACATGATCAAATATTTTGAGAATCAACTAATCAAATGTGATTAATTCAGCGCCAGGCCAGCCAGCCATTTCTGAAATAGTGAAAATCAAGTACATACACTTGAAAATGTTTTTTTCAATTCTGTATGGTTTTAATGAACATTTAGTGATATAGCAGAATTTGTACAATTAATTTTCAGAGTTCCAAGTTTTCTGTTTAAAAGATGGGAAAAAAATCACTATCAACTCTTCCTACAGATATGTTGGAAGGAAAAATTCATTTGATTGTAACAATAAAATAACACAAAGCTTTTTTAAAAAAGCAACAGGCCCATTTCTTTTCATAGGTAACTTTATTTGGCTTTTAGAAAAATATATACAACAATCAGAACTTCAGTTCTTTTAAATAGTTTTAAATTAAAAGTATGCAAGTGAAAAGACAAATATATTTCTACAGTCAGAAACATCAATACAGCTTAATAAAGTAAACAAGAATTTCTACAACAAGTCAAAATTACTTACGGGATGATAAAAATTGAACAGGAGCAGCTTCTGGCTGGCAGATCTACCAGCTCACAACACCTAAGAGAGGAAGGGGTTTTTTACCTTGTAGTCTAAATTTGAGAAAGGAACTTAAACATTTATATAATCACCTAATAACTATATCTTTGAGTAAAACATTTGAATGTGGGTGGTGGCGGCCCTTGAGGGCCATACCAACAAGTTTTCATCTAATTAGAGTTGCCATTTCAATTTGGGATTCAGTTAGATTGATATATATCAGGATTATCTGTCAGTCACAGTTCAACTGGTAGCACACATAACAAGACTCCAGTCTTAAGAGCATTATGCTTTCTCTTAAACATTCTTCCAAATGAGTTCACAGTCATCAGCAGTGTTTACAAGATCTCAGTGTAGCAGCCCTCCAGCTTCTAGTTTTGAGAAGTTGAGCAAGGAGGCAACAGGTATTGCCTTGGCTTGTTCTTTCTCACTCTGTGCCCCTCCTCCAGTACTACAGTAACTCGAGGCCTATTTGTCATGGATCGTGGACCTCCCTCCACTGGTTTCAGTGCTTTTCCAGCAACCGGCTTAATCTGCACCAGCCAGAGGTCAGTTTGTCATGGCATTTCTTAGGTAGCTTCAAATGAATTGTGGAAGGATAGCAGTAGCTATCTGCTTTCCTTGCTGTCTGCATTTGCTAAATAAGGACTTTCAAGTCCATAAACAGTCGTCAGAATGGGAGGCAGAGATGAAGGGAAATAGGCCAATTAGCAGTAGAGCAGCAGGTTAAGAATGAGGGGACAGAGATCGGTATTTCGTTCTCTGTTCATCTATTTCCTGTTTAGTTTTATTGATGTAACTAAAGATCTCCTTAAATAGTGCCTTGTATTCTGGAGGTGCTGTGGCAGTAGGAGAACCGACGCACTCCGGGGTGACAGGAGAAGGTTCCCAGCCATTGGTTTCAAGCTCGGGCAGGGCATCAGTGCCAGGCTCAGCCTGGGGATCAACTCTCATCAGGTCTCTAGCCGAAGCCCTGGTGGTCTGCACAGCTTTGTGTGATAGGGAATCCTGCTCCTGCTGGCACTTCTTCAGCAGCTCTTCATACTTCACCTTCAGGGCACTATACTGAGTATCTACTTCGTGCAGAAGGGAGATGCCTCTCTGCTTTACAGCCTTAGCCCTCCTGATGCAGGTCTCCTCGTGGCCCTTCACAATATCGCTCCCTGCCAGGCTGCTGAGGACTGTGTCACTACTGCTGCGTTTGAGAGGCTTTTTGTACACTTCTGAAACTGTGAGGAATATCTCCTCCAGCAGACTCTGGCTGGGCTCTTTGAAAGGAACCAACACAGAGTCTGGCATCAGCTTCTCAACTCCATTCATAAAAGGATGCTCTGCCTGCAGCATGCGGCGCATCTCCACCACCTCGGCCTCCAGCTCCAGAGCCCTTGCCTGGTAGGCATCTATGGCTCTCAGCTGCTGCTCCAACTCACTGTTCTCCTTCAGCACGAGCTCGTACTCCTCCACCATGGTCAGGCGCTTCTGACGCTCCAGGCTCAGCTGGGCCTGCAGCATTGTCACTGTCTTTTTCAAGTGCTCATTTTCTTCTTCTTCAGGGCTTTGCTGACTATGCAAGGAAGTGATCTTCTCGGCAAATACATGGTCATAAACGAAGTGTCTGGGGGAAAATAATGGAACAAATGCACAGGTCAGCGGAGAAGGTGAAGGAAAAATGTATGCACATGTCTGTGTGTGAGCACAAGTGCATGTAACTCAATCTTTCACAGGATCTGTGATAATGACTAAAATTTTTAGCTTATTCTGTATCAGTACTCAATCAGTGGCTAAAATGAAATTGTGTAAGACTGATAAACATATGAAAGAAAACAAAACAGTATTTGTAACTGATTTTTTTCTTAAAACATTAAAAGTATCATAGAAACATGCAATCCCAGTATGACATTTGCCTTACTGGGAAACACAATGGCTCAGGGTTCTTGGTCTTGGCTGAAGATCAGAATCAACAGTTAAAAACTATCTGACTGCTACTCCACTGAGTCTGACCTACTTGGTCTCCTAGGGAGTTTTAAAAGCTTTCCAAGTGGTCCAAGGTTGAGAACTTCTGCTCTTTTAATTTTTAACCAGAATGCTCATCAGACTCATCTGTGCACCTAGAAATCCTGACTCAAGACTGTGGGAATATGCTCATATTTGCACTCAAAACTTCACGGGTGATCTGATATACAGGCAAGGGTGAGAAGCATCACATGAACCAGCTGGTCTCCCTGTTCAGCCCTAGGAAACTTGTAACTAGATTATCTGCATGATTATTGCATATCCACCTCTCCATTAGATGAAAACTCATGAAGGCAGAAATTATGCCTACTTTGGTTACCTTTCATGATGGCACAGTACCTGCTATATAACAAGTGTTCAACTGTCAGAATTCAAATTCGTAACTCTTAAGGAATTTAGACAAAAAAAGTCTCTGTGCCTCAATTTCTGTTGTAGGAAAATTTCCATTTTTCCTTCACTCAGAAATGTATACTCTGAGCAAGGCATGATGGTGCACATCTAGAATCCTAGCACTGGAGAGGCTGACACAGGAGGGTCACTCTGAATTTGAGCCCAGCCTGGCCTATATGGTGAGTTCAAGACCAGCCTAAACTACAGAACAACACTCTGTTTCAAAAAACAAAACAAAACACCAAAAACCCCCAACTCTGTCAGAAGTATTTTTAAGTTAATATTTAATATGTTTAAAATAATGAAATAAATGCTCTCAAGTCTTTCCAAATGAGTTTACACAGAATTACTAACACCCAAAAATTTTATATGTATAAGTGGTTTTGTTCAAACTACTGGTGATTTAATAGCCAGGTGGCACTTCTTAAAATAACTCTTTTAATGAACTGGAATCCAGAATTTGTCAATGACATGGCATATTTCTAGCTTGTAAATCCATAGAAAGCAGGCTCTTACTGGCGGAGGTCATAGAGCTCTTTCAGACAGGAGAAGCTGGGTGTTGGTTTCTCCTGGTCACATCTCCTCTGTCTCCTCCTCCCTGGGCCAGATGATTTCAATTCCTCGACTTGGTTTTGGAGGTGATCAATATTGGTTTGCAGACACTCAATTGTTTCTGTCAGGCTGGGAGGAACAGAAAGAAGCCAATGGCTGCTTATCATATTAAATTCAGGACAAAAATAGCAAGAAAAGATTAGTCTCAAGTCACTTGAATGGAGCTTTCTTAATTGGAAAGGACTTACAGTTAATCTCTAGTCTTCAAGAAGAATTAAATTAAATCTTACTCCATGGTAACCCAAACATCTACAGTTATGCTTTATTCTAAATTATACTAAATAACTCTCCGCCTAGGGTTTCAACAGATTCTAGATCTTTTACCTCAGAATTTTTTGCTGTGAGGTCTTGCTGTCAGCAACTAGCTTTTGATTTGTTTCTTCCAGTTCCCTTGCCGTGACATCCAATTGCTCATAAACTTTTGCATGCTGTTCGTTCATTTGCCGTAGAAGTTCCACCTGCTTGGTCAGATACTGTAAGAGAAGACAGTTGTGACCAGGTGACAAAACCAGACAAGATCCTTATATTGTTTCAACTCCAATTCTCCACTTTCCCAATGTCTCAGTTACTTTTCTCATTGCTGAGACAAAACACCCAATGCCCAAAGTTAAAGGAGTAAATATTTATTGGGCTCATTGTTTGTAGAGGTTTCAGCCCATACTTGACTGGCTCTGAGGCAGGGTGGCATAGCAAAGGGACATCGCAGAGGAGAAATGGTTCCCAGTGGGTAGAAGGTAGCAAAGCAAGTGAGCAAGGACCTAGCAGCTGTTTTCTGCCCCTTTTATATTCTACCTAGACTACCAGGGTTAGGGCGGTGCCAAACCAATCAGTGGACTGCTTTAGTAATCACTCACAGTTAATCCTAGCACTGCATAAACCAGCCACACACTATAGATCCAGCCACCCCTGTAAAACCCTACCTATGACTGCATGAGGCTTTGGGGGGACATCTAGACACAAAGCATAACACCCAAAATCAACCAGTATGGGGGTGAAGGCTAGCATAGATTTTTCAGTGCAGAGCTCTACATATTTTCAGTGAATACACTGATGTGTTCACTGAGAAGTCAGGAGTCCTAGAGTTCTACCAAAAATCTTTTATTACAATGGCATAATCAATTCAATCATTGGCCACTGGTGGCTAAACTTAGTCTCCATGCCTCATCTCCCTCCTCTGTTCCATTCTGTCAAGAAATTCCAAAGGTTTTATGCCAGGAACCAGGGACAAGGGCCAAATGCATAATTTTTATTACAGGTTTTAAATGAAACTATTACATTTCAATACAACTACTTCCTTAGTAGGAAATGCACATAAGTCATCCTTTATATAATTTGCTCCCCTAATGTTTATCACTATTCTTGTGCATCATAAGGTAAGTCTAACTTTATAAAGCACATAATATACATAAAATTAATATTCAAGAGCAAAACTAAAGATAACATTAATCTCCCAGAAAGAAAAATCTTAACGTTTAAAATAAGAGCCGGACATAGTGGTACATACCTGGAATCTTAGCACTTTGGAAACTGAGGCAGAAGGAGCACTGCAAATTTGAGGCCAGCCTGGGCTACATAGTGAGTTCAAGTCCAGCCTGATCTGCATAGCCAGACTGTGTCTTAGACCAAAACAAACCAACCCTTCTATTAGAGATAGCGGGAGGCATTATGGTAACCATTGTTGATCACCTTGTATTATGTTTTTATATTATCTATTATGTCCACCCTTTTGACTTGACCGATTCTGTTCTGTTATGTCACATTTGGTTTTACTCTCTTCCAAAAAAGCAATAAGAACCGTGGGAGCAATGAAACCCAAAATGTGTAATAGTCATTGTACAAAAGAGAGGAAAAGAAAGTGCTCTAAACTATATAACTGCATGTATATTTAAGTGTATAAGATAGAAAATGATATCACAGAGTTTTATTGGATCATTGAACAGAACTGTTTGCAGTATCATTGTTGGAATGTCCACTCTACAAGCTTTAATCTTGTGACTTGAACAATTATTTCTAAGATGGCAATATGTAATCCATTAACTAGTGATTTCCTACTGTTTATTTTTGTCTTCTGTAAATCTGTATAACTTGTACCCTTTCACTGTTTTTTTTTTTCTCTTTTCTCCTTAAATAAAATTTAAAAAAAAAAGTAAAAAAAACCCAAACCAACCCAACCCAACCCAACTCAACTCAACCCAATCATAATAACAATAAGGTGAAAAAACTCGTGTTTAATAGCAAAAAGACAGCCTAAAGCATGAGATTTTTAAATTTTATTTATTTGGAGATGGGACCTCACTATGTAGCTAGGGTTGGCCCGGAACTCAATGCAATTTTTCTGCCTCAGGTTCCTAAGAGCTGGGATTACAGGCATGCACCACCATGCTTGGCTGATTTTTCACTTGGAAACGATCCTCTTTTTTCTCCTTCCTGAGTGAGGTATTCTGAACAAAAGCAGTAAAACAGTTACTATCAGATATTTTAGTTTAGTACACTACAAAGACTGCTGTTATTAAATTTACTGAATTATTTTGGTCTTGCAAAGTCTGCTTCCTTTTAAATGCCCAAGGATCAAGAATAATAATCCGCCTTAATGCCACAATGTTAGGTCACCTGGACTCTCTCCCATACTTTACTTGAAGAGACTAAAACACTTTATATATTCCAAATAAATTCATATTTCTCTGGACACATGTTAATCAGAAAGAGAAAGAAAGATCTGAAGCATTATTGATGATCCAAAGGTAACAGACTGAGAATTTGACTTTAAAAGCACTTTCCTTAAGGCATTTTATACAACTCTTCAAGTATTTGCAGGGCCAAGAGATTTCCTTCAAAGAACCAGGCTAAATGATATTCAATGGGCTCTTTATTAAGGTACTGAAAATTCATATTTATTTATTTACTTTTGGTCTTTTTCCTTTTTATTGGTACCAGGGATCGAACTCACGACTGCCTGCTTGTAAGGCAGGCGCTTATGCCGCTGAGCTAAATCCTCAGCCCCGAAAATTCATATTTATTAAGGTGCTGAAAATTCATATATGGCCTTCACATCTAGTTAAATAAATTGGTGGCAATGTGTTGCACAAATATTTAGCCTCTCTTTAATTTCAGTTTCCTCATCTGAAATTCTTGTTGTGACAAATGACTTAGAAAATTCTTTAAATTTTAGAAAAACAATATTTCAAATCTTATATAACATCCCCTATGAATTCTGGGCAGGACTCTGTAATCAGCTATTAATGTTTCTGCTTCAAAAAGTTTAAAGATTATAAACACCAGATCAGTTCAGGTCATGATCTGCTGCTAACTTAAGGAAAAAAATCCTTGGTTCAGCACTTTTGGGGTTCAGAACTGATAGTAAGCAATTGCAGATCTGACAGTACCTCCCACAGAGTTGCCAGGGTCATGCGAGGTGAGTGTACAAGCAGCACACTAGGAAAAACTGTTATTTTCACTGCCTCAAACCCCACCAGTTTCTCTCAGTCCCTTGGAAATCAATCACTAATTCTCCCACAAGGTATCTTTTCCAGAACTTGAAGGAGCTAGTCTCTGGCTAGCAATGCCACCGTAGGTTCCTGTGATTGACAGGAACACATTCAGTCTCTCAGGAGTACTTGAGTGGGGAAGAGCTTTAGAATCATAGGAATAAACATCAGATAAACAAAAAAGAAGAACGAGACAGAAAGAAAGAAAAGAAAAGAAAAACATACACTATTAGAATTTTGTAAGCTACATTTTAATGAGTACAAGGTCCTGATATTTTGGGGGTATTGATTCACAACCTTAAAAAAAATTTTTGGAGCTGGGGATTTAGCTTAGCAACATAAGCGCCTGCCTTGCAAGCGCATGGTCATGAGTTTGATTTCCAGTACCAGTTTAAAAAAAAACTCTAAAAAAATTTTCATCACAGACTAATTTATTAACTTACAACAGGAGCTGTTTCTATCCAGTGACTGAAATAGTCACATTCTCATATAGGTCAGCTCTGTCACATAAAAGCCACATGAAAGGCCAATTCATGAATGAATTGTTGGCATAGGATCAGTACATGATAGGAGGCGGTGGTATCCCAGCTAAGTGCACAGATTTTGGGGTCAGAACTTGACTTGAAGCGCTGCTTTGTCATTAACAACTGGGTTACTTGCAGCAAGTATCTGATTTCTCTGTGGTTTACTCATACACTACCTTGGAAGTCTGTAAAGATATACAAACACACATATACATATATGTGTATATACGCACACATATATATTTGCATATATGTGTATATATCACACACACAGAGATCACCAAAAAATGTATAAACACTTCAGGAAAAGAAAAATAGTATGATTTTTTTTTTCAATAGATGTTGCTATCCTCCTATGGGTGAGCCTAGAGGATGTCATACGTTACAGAAAACCCACTACATGGTGGGCCCTTAGAACAGAAACTGCAAATGTATGTGTAGCAATCTCAATGACCTAGGTTACCCAAGCAGTAGCTTGTTGTATTAATAAATGTCTGAAGCTAATGGTCACCATTTATAATTGTAGAATCCAAAGGTAACTTGTATTAAAATATTTATACATATTTTCTTTTCCTGAAGTGTGTATACATTTTTTTTTTGAAGATTCTCTCTATATATGGGAGACCAGAGTACGTGACCCCCAAATATGCCTTTTTGGTGTAAGCTAATGTAGAAAAACTGCCAACTCTGTGTTTGCCTAAAAGTAGGACACAGATTTACAAAGACAAAGGTTATCACCTCTCCTCTACCCTACCTCCTGAGAACAAAGGTTAGCCACCAAAGACAACTTTATACCCTTAGAAGCCAGGAGACAGTACCCCAGGAAATCTATATTAACAAGCTTAACTAGCCTTTATCTGCCATTTATCTGCTTCCTATAAGTTGCCAACCTTAGACTCAGTCCTTTTCTTCTTATTACTTAAAGCCATTTCTTACTCGTTTGGCTACCTCCCTTACATGCACATAAATGAAAAAATATATGCTAGGGGCTGGGGATTTAGCTCAGCGGCATAAGCGCCTGCCTTGCAAGCAGGCAGTTGTGAGTTCGATCCCTGGTACCGATAAAAACGAAAAAGTAAAAAAAAAAAAAAAAAAAAAATATATATATATATATATATATGTATATATATATGCTAATAAAGTATTAAAAATAAAGTATTAGTCACTTTCCTGTCACTGGGACAAAAACACGTGATACAATTTAAAAGAAAAAAGGTCTTATTTTGCTCATGGTTCTAGTGGGTTCAGTCCAAAATTGGCTGCTGTCAAGCACGGCGGCAAACGCTATATTCCTAGCACGGCGGCAAACGCTATATTCCTAGCACTCATGAGGCTAAAGCAGTGAGTTCAAGGCAAGCTTGGGCTACACAGAAAGTTGAAAGCGTGAACTACATGAGGCACTGTCTAACAAACAAACAGATAAAGGTGGCTGGCTCTAAGGCAGAAATGGGACAGCAGAAGGGTGTGGCAGGGGAAAGCTGCTCACATCACAGTGGTTAGGAAACTGAAAGGGATACGGATTCATTAAGCACTGGTGTAAATTCACATATTTTCACATACAGAAAAGAAAAGTTAGCTTTCCTCAGCCATCATGAATTCTTTGTCAGAATGGACCCCTATAATAAAAGACCATTTAACAAGAGGAAAACCAAGGACATTTATTATCACAGATCAGATCAGAAGTCTTCTGCATTCAGAGGTGGCGCTTTTAGGTGACTGGGTTAAGGGAGTGCTGTACTCATCAGCAGAGTAAGATTTTGCAATTGTATATAAAAAATCAGATGATACTAGTGTCAGCAGACACGGACTACGCTTAGGAGAGAAAGGCTGATCTTCGTCATGAAAATCCTGGTTGTTTTTTTCTCTGGGCTCCAATGTTCACTGGAATAACTTTGACTTTTTTTTTTTGCCTGCAGCTCTGGGGATAGAACCCAGGACTTCACACGTTAGGCAAGCACTCCTCCACTGAGCCACATTCTAGCCCCAAACTTCCTTATATTTAATACTTCAATGCTTACTATTTCCCTTCTTAGGTCTTTGTTTGGTTGCAGTTAATTACTAATACTAGGTCACATTTTAACTGTATAATAGCATTCTCCAATAACATATTTTATTATATTCTTAAATCATTAATTCCTTGAAATTACAGACCAGTTACCTTAATTTGACTGCTCTTCCTCAGTGCACCCAAACTTACTTTCTACAGATGGCTGTTGTTATACACTATGTATTTATACTTTCTGCTATGAATTATTTAATGCAAACCCAAGCCATCTTAATTCAAGTACACATCTCTTTCTCCTACTGCCCCCTTTTAGCAGTGAGGATTGAATCCCATTGCTTGTGCACTCTTCACTGTGCTATACTCCTAGCTCTTTTTAAATTTTATGTTGAGGCCATCTAAATTGTTTAGGCTGTGATCATCTTGTCTCAACCTCCCAAGTAGTTAGGATTACAGGGATGTAGTATACCATGTCCGGCTCATCTTTATGTATTTCTGAAATAAGATTTTTCATTTTAACATAACCATAATTCTTAAAGGGTAAAAACATTTCCTTTAATATTTATTATGTTTCAGCATTAATATTTTCCCAATTATCTTAAGTTGTTTTCCCAGCATTACTCATCAGCTGCTAACCCTTACACTCAGGAGTGTCTTTAAACTTTTGGAGTTGGCGCACTTTAGGCTAAACTCATTCTTCCTTTAGGGCTTTCAGCATGGCTCCACCTAATCCAGTAGTTCTTACCCTGAGGTCCAAGGACAGAATTCACTGGGTCTGTGAACTTGGATAGGGAGGATGTTACTTGGTTAATTCTAATTCTAATTTGCTATCTTCTTCAATTGCATATGAGGGTAGCAAACCACCAGCTGTATTGGAGGTATCTGTGATTTTGTCACCAATAGAAATCACAGGTATTTTCATATCACACATAAGTGGCTGCATAAATCTTGATTTAATGCTTATACTTATCACTATTTGAAAATAGGGTAGCTTTGTTTGGTTTGATCAGTCAGGGTCTTGTTATACAGTCTAGCCTGAGCATGAGCTCATGATTCTCCTGCCTCAGCTTTCTGACCGTTAGGATTACAGGCACACACCACCATCCCTGGCAAAATTATGCTAACTTTTAGACTGCCACTAGGTCTTGTTATTTAATGAGTTAATAAGTGCCTGTTAATATTGTAATCCAAATATCGCATATTATAATCCAAAGATTGTATCTTTTTTCCAGTTCACTTTGTAATCCGGAAAGTTATATTTGTAATCCCATGGAAATGTTACTGTGAGTTAATTCCAGGCTACCACCTTCACTATAACCCACAGCGAGAGTAAAGACACTAAGACATATTCACAGTTACGGGCAGCCAAGGCATCTTAAGTCCCATCCGCATGAGGATATATGGACAATGGCCCTGATCCAAGGCCTCTTCCAGACTTTATTATCTTGTATAGAAGGGAGTGGTTCAAGGATAGTGAGGATGGCAGGAACTACGTGAGTAACTTGAACTGGCTAGTCAGGTGAGAAGGAAAGCATCTGTCTCAGTTACTTTTCTCACACTGCTGGGACAAAACACCAGACACTCAAAATGAAGGAAAGAAAAGTTTATTTAGCTTACAGTTTTTGGAGGTTTCAGTCCATTATCAGTTGGATCCAAGGCAGGGTGGCATGGCACTGGGGCAACATGCCAAGGCAGCAGGCAGGGCATAAGGTGGGAACAAGCCTTTTCTCCCTTACACAGGCCACCCCACCCATCCACCCACCTACCCAGGGAGGTGTAGCACTCACAAAATCTCTGTGCCCTAGTCTTGTAAAGGATGAAGATGTTTACAAAGTAAGGCTCTCTGCTCCCTACTGAGCCTCTCGGTAAACTTCTAAACTTCTCAAGCTGACACAATGTATCAATCACAATAGCATCTTTGCAATAGCAGGGAGAATGATATGCAGAAGAATCAGTCCGCATAACTCCATTAGGGTTATTAGCATCTGAACAGTTTTAGGAGGCTGTTGCTTCAGTTTCTGATATGTGAACTTTTGTGCCCTGGGAAGTAAGAGCCTCTTACTTTGAGGCTGGTACACAACTGACATTCCTAGACATGAGTGGCTCTGCCATCCCACTGCCCTCGATCCTTAATAGAGAACACTACGGGAGTAAACAGGAAACTGTCAGGTGGGCCTCCAGGATTACAATCAGTACCTCAGCTAGCATTATTTGCACCATTTAGAATCAGTTGAAGGGAGAAGGAAATAGCATAGCCTGCTCTATACATATCAGCATGTGGAAAGAAGACTTGATTTAACTAGTGTTGCAGCAACTGTTCTGCATTCAAGGAGAAGTGCCCAGGGAGTCCTCTACATGTTAATATATGCATTTATTTTTTCCAGTATTTGGTAGCTATTTCAATGTAACAGATTTCCTTTGTGAAGCAGAATATTTTAAAGGAGATCATCAGAGACTTCACGAGATAGCCAACAAGACCCAGAGTACAAAAGGTTCAGAATTTCAATTACCTATTAAGTCTCATTTCAAACAAGTGCTTCAAAAACCTTTTCAGATTGCCAGGTCCAAAGTAGCACTCTTTCCCAAGTTCCCACATGATTTCTCTCTACACAAAATAAGCAGCTAAAATATTTAGTTGTTTTTCTCATCTCCCTAGCTTTTGCGACAGGGTCTTGCTAAATTGCCTAAAGTGCCCTTTTGATCTTTTCTCTACCCTTTCTCTCCCCAGAGTGCCGGGATTACACATGTGTGCCATCCACCTGTCTGTGTCATTTTCTTTTCAAAAAGCAAAGGTTTTTGTATCTAGTCCAGTCCTTACACACAGTAAGGACTAAAAAAATTTGGCAGGATGGCAATTTCTAGACTTTTATTCATAGTATCTTATTGAGCTAGACTCAACTCAAGGCTGAAATGTAAAGAGAGATGGAACTCTTTAAGATTTTGACATGGGCTTTGGTTACAGCCTTCTTGGGGAAACAAATCTACTAGCCACTAACTCTTGCCTCCTTTCCTCTCTTTCCCATTTATAGATCATTTCTCTGCTTCTTTCCATGACACCAACACTCCTCAGTAAGTGGGGGGCAGATTTACAATATTGCCACTTACTATATGGGTCACAAGCTATAGACTCTTTCAAAGATATAAAGTCAAATTAGGATGTGGCCAATAAACAGTGAATAAGTCAATATACCTAGTGTACAAAGAGGCCATTCACTTCAAGAACATATTTTGGTTTTAAGAAGACTTGGCCTTGAGGATAATCTAGAGAAGCAAGGAGTTTATTTTCACATGGCTGGAGTTTAATCTTATTAAATCAAAATTAATCAGAAAAGCCCTTCAACTCTCTAAATTCAGTTATAGATTACCTGTTCAGGAGCCTAAACTAATTTGATCAGCAACCTAAAAGAAATGTCAGCTCTCTAAGCAAGTATTGACATAAAGCAGACACCAAACTCATAGACAGATGCTATGCTTTCAGGCCTGGCCTCTAAACTAGTATTAATCTGCTTTCTGAATGTAGAAGGAAATGGGTTAGTACATTTCCTACCATTTACCTCACGGTATACAAGTTTCTCATGGTCTCATTTTCTCAATTAAGAATTTCTGATACACAGACACAAATGAATTTGATTGTCATGTTCAAAAGTGGGGGGAGTCTATTCATACAAAACAGTTGAGGGGAAGGTGACAAAGGATGGCAGAGATGTAGGAAAATGTCAATCACTGTGAGAATATCAGCTTAAGTGCCTTGGGTTATCTTTTTGTTTAGAACTTTGCACAGAATGTTATCTACCCGAGTACAAGACTCTGGCTATTTACAAAGGTTATAAACCAGGCCACCGATATGTCTGAGGAAAACCAATGGGAAAAAAAGGCCAGCAGGATTACTTAACACCTATTTGCAGTTGCAGAACTATAACCTGGTGTACAGAGACAGACACACACACAACCCAAACCAAAAACACGAGGAATAGAATGAAAATCTGGCTTTCCAGGAATGTTGTTATCCTTAGTTCAAGGAGTGTAGTATAAATCCTCTGAATTTAGAGTCAAATGGTCTCCTACAATTGTGAAGATATTTTACTATTACCTTTGAAAAACCTCTTTACTTTGACTATAGTAATATATTTCCTTCAATAGGAAATTTGAGGAGTTGAAAAGCATAACTGTAAAAAGAAAAACCTTCCATAACTCAACTATTGCTTATTTTTAAGACCTTTACAGTAATTCAAGAGGGTTTATTTTCTCAGAATTGAGTCTTTTATTATAACAATTTTGAGAACATGGGCAAATAAAATTCAATAATATACATTGTCCATAATATAGCACTTCCATAATTTCATTCCTTTGTCTCTGTAGTCCAAGCATTCTTTTTTTTTTTTTTTTGGCCTTTTTCATTTTTATCGGTACCAGGGATCGAACTCACGACCGCCTGCTTGCAAGGCAGGTGTTATGCTGCTGAGCTAAATCCCCAGCCCCAGTCCAAGCATTCTTACCACCATCCCTCAGCCTCTGAGAGGCAATTTACCTGCCTAAATTCTCAGTTGTTTGCAAATAAAATGTAAGGCGTACACTTGAATCTTTTAACACGTTAGCAGAGCTTCTTACTTCCTTTAAAATAACCATAGGTGGAAAATCACAGTTTAGGAATTATTGGGAGAGCTCTGTAAACTGTTTATTCTCTGTTAAGGTACTTATTTCAACAAGTATTTCCACTTATGGTGGTGGAAAACACCATAAGTACAGCAACAGGACATACACACACACAAACAAATATGGACAAAAGATTTGAACTGTGTACTTCATTTTTATTATAGTTTGCAACATCTTATAGATGACAAAGATGGTAGATTTAGAGAATCTTAAAGATTTTTTTCAATTCCTTCAAAATATAAACTACCTGATATAACTGTCAAATCCTTGATACCACAGAAAAGGTAGACACAACTTAAATCATAAAGCAATTATGTTTGTAAACTTCTAACCTAACCAACAGGCACAACTCGTCTAACTACATAAATATCTGGATTTCTTTCATGTATATGTGGAAGATTGTTTTAAGAATAGGAAAATTTATTGGAGAAAAGCATGGGGAATGGGGAATAGGAACAGATCCTGTGAGAGCAGACGGCTACCTAGTGGGTTGATCAAGATGTGCTAAAATAACTACAAGTTATAATATTTTATAGATGCTTTTAAGGAAACTTCAATACCATCTATTGAGACTATATTTCTAATCCACATACAAACAAATGGACACCAGAGTGTATGAAAACCATTCAATCAGTTGAGAAAGCAAAGGAAGGAAAGACGTAACATTTGGCTAGTTTAATAATTCCCAAAAAGTTCTACAAGTCATTAAATTTAATTTAGAAATTGCATGTCCTATAATTGTGTGTGTCTCACTAGGGAATGAACCCTAGGGATATCACTGAGCTACTTTCCAGTCTTTTTTAAATTTTTGAGACAGGATCTTGCTAAATCTCTACGCCGTCAGGCTGGGCTTGAACTTTCAATCTCTCAGCCTCAGTCTCCCAGAGTAATGGAATTATAGGTTTTATCCATAGTAGGCTTTTATGTTCTTTTAATGTAGAATATGCTAAAAATGATACCTGGAAATCTCAATATCTTTATAAGCTATGCCTTCCTAGAATTATAAAAATATATTTCAATCATGTCATTGGCTATAATAAGTCTTCATGAAGGGGAGGGTCAATGGTTATACAACTGAATTATGGCTATTGCATAAAATTAACATTTTGAGAGCTTGGATGATAAAAGTTTACTGGTTTTCAAAGGGTGAAAATATACAACATAATTGCTTTGAAGGCAATGACTATATAAGTAATTCTCCTTCTTTGAATTCCTAGCTCCTGGTTCAGTACACAATCAGAACTAGCAAATACTGAGCACAATAAATTACTTCACTATTTTAGCGTTTTTCACAGTTTTCTAAACCCAGACATAAGAGTACTGTGTATACTATACTAATTTGAAAGTGAGGAATTACAATTTAAGTATAAACCTTTTAAGGGACTGGGAGAAGTTTGGGGCATGGAGAAAGGTGATCCCAAGGGACACTGTCTGGGTAATAGCCATAATTATCTTCACAGTCAAGTGGCCAACATACACCGATACTTAGGCTACTTGAATTGGCATCTCCCATTTCATTTTAAATTTTTAAAGTAGAAATTTAATTTTAAAACATTCTATAAAATTAACACAGAAAATGTAAGTGTTTGGGTCATTTAACTCTCTTTTAAAAATAAACTGAATGATGAAGAACACTAAATACACTTCTAGGCATATTCCCAGAAGAACTGAAAACATCATGCCAGTGATATATGTGCACCCATGTTTATAGCAGCATAATTTGTAATAGCCAGATCTTGGAAACAACCTAAGTGTCCACCAACTGAGGAATTGATAAAAAAAGTTGTGGTATTTTTATACAATGGAGTACTACTCAGCTATAAAGAATGATCCCATTGAGATATTTATAAATCAATGAGCACAACTTGAGACCATATTCATAAGCGAAATAAATCAAACTCACATGTAAAAATACCATATAGTCTCCCTAGTATAAGAAATGATAAGAGTACATAAAGAGTTTATGGTAATCATGATTTCCCATTACGCTGTTTGAAGCCTTATAATATTTTAATTCATTAGTTGGAATGGTTTTAATCTGTTTTGTTTGATTTTATTATCTGTGATGGTATGAACAGCTATTTTGAAGAAAACAGGTCATTATAATAGCCAGGGCTGATTTAATATCATCTTACTCTGAAGTCCTACCATGCTTCTGCTCTTCTGTTTCCTCTAGTTCTATCACATTGTATCTTACTCAATTGTATTGTGTGTGATAGTATAAACAAATTTTCTATGGAAAATGAGCTAATATAGTAGCCATTGTTCATTTTCTGTTATTTGGTTCTGAATGCCCTGTAATACTTTCATTCTCTTTAATGGTTTTATACTATCTTGTTATGTTTGATACTATTATATATGAAGTTATGCTCAACTATTTCAAAGAAAGAGACATTATGGTAGTCACTGTTAATTATGGGCTGTCTTGTGGTGAAATACTATGTTGCTTCCATTGTTCTGTTCTGATCTGCTTTGTTATGTCCTGTTTCGTCTTAATCTCTTTAAAACAAAAAAAGAACACTACATAGTTTAACCTGGCATTGTACACAGTTTTCTTTTTAAAGACAATATGAAAGTCTTTAAAAGGTATTTAAGCACCTTCCATTTAAAGCCCTAGACTATCATCTTTCACTTCAGTTTTTCTTGTTTTTAGGAACAGGAAAATTTACTGGGGAAAAGGAACAGTAAATAGGAATGGTAAACAGGAATAACTCCTGAGACACCGGAGGAGTCCCGAATGAGTTGTCCTCATTTTAGTTTTCAAACTAGGCAAAAAAAGTAACATTTAAAGAAAAACATAAAAAATGCAAATAAATCAAGACCTCAGCAGGGAAAAAGGAACATGTATTTTATGATTAATCCCTTGACTGGCACAAGGAATTTGAACTCATGAAATAAGATTACTTTTTTACCTAAACCCAAATTTGGAACGGTGTTTGGTAGTGAGGGGCAGGGAGATGGCATCCAGAAGTGGGCAGACAGGGACTTTCAAAGTGTGGGTACTTTTCTGCTTCAGCTGGATGGTGGGTATATGACTCTTCATTATATTATTCTTTTAAGTTTCTTTATACCTTCAGTATGATTCATCTTTAAAAGCAAACACTGAAAAACAAAATATCCAGGCTCCTTTTGCTTGATACACTGGCAAACATCAGACCATTTACTTCAGGTACACTTCATAATGGTCCAGAGAGAAATCACTTCTAGTACAACACACGTGTTAGGAAAACTTGAAAAAAAGTTACCTCAATTTCCCGTAACTGCTCCTGGTTAGTTGTGTACATCTTCTGGAGAGAATCCTCCAATTCTGTGTTCCGATCCAATAATGTTTTCCCAAGCTCAGCAGCAAGTTGGAGATCTAGTGCAACAAATGAATCTTAGAATAATACAAATGAGTTCACTTCAGCATTTTATATAACCCAGTCCTTAAAATAAAAAGGAACTAAGTCCCATCATACTGTGTAAGTCAGACCCCAATGGAAAACAGAATGATCCAGAAAAAAATGTGAGTTCTACTTAAAATTTAGTTTAACTGGGGCCCTCTTGCAAGTAAAATTCATTCATATATACTTGTAAGAAGTAGAAAGATAGCAATCTATTTTTATGGAGATATAGTCACTAGTTCAGGAATGATCATTTAGTATTGTGACTTCTAAAATCTTAATTATTTGCTAACAGAATGGACTTATCAAATTCTGACAATCTACTTTTCTTTTTTTTTGTCTTTTTCCTTTTTATCGGTACTGGGGATCGAACTCACAACTGCCTGCTTGCAAGGCAGGTGCTTATGCCGCTCAGCTAAATCCCCAGCCCTGACAATCTACTTTTCTAGATGGACCCTTGAGTCAGGGTGAGGTAGATCTTTTAATAAATTCTAAAGTTCTTGTCAATCCAACGGTTGTGACTACACGCTCAAGGCAAAGTTTGTCGTCACATGTTTTAGACTCCCCTCTAAGTAGACTAAAATTAAGTCAAGAAAAAAGAAAATGCATCAGTAGTAAGAAAATTACTCCAGGTGTTTTTTTGTCTTTCATTATCCAAGATGAACAAAACCAACTAAGCACAGCAAGCAATGTTTTTTAATCACTTATATTTACTATAGAACTATATTTTATTTTAAATATTTCAACTTTTAAGTATATATGTATAGAAGACAGGATTTGATTATATATAATCAAAACTGAAATGAAAATTTAGTAAAACTACAAAAGGGACACTAGTTGTAACAGAGGTAAACTGACATACTTATCTGTATATAAAAATATTATGGACCTTTGATATCGTAGGAAATACACTGAACTCTGTGTAACACTGAACTCTCTGTAGAAAGGCCTCAGCTCCAGTTTTGACTACCACTTCAGTGTGGTGACTTTAAACGCTTTATACTTTTTTGTTTAGAGATGACAGCTTTGTCAATGTAAGATTGTAAAAAGCAGATGAAATAATATACAAGATGGCACTTTAACAAATAAGTTGCAATTTATAGGCAAAGTATTCAGGAATTCATTGACAAATTTAGGTACCATGCTAAGCTCTGGCTATAAAGTAATGCATAAAGTAGATGATGTTTCTGCTTTGCTGACATTCCCAGACCAATGGGGGAGGTCGGCCAGCAGACCTAACCTATGCTGAGGAGGTACTGAAGAAGTGCTGACACAGTAAGTGCACAGTAAGTGCAAGCATAGCTGTAGGAGACTGAAATTTAAAAACGTGACAATGGTGACATTACAATCAAGATGTAGGTAATGTACCGAGTAAGTGATCCCTGGCGGATCTATCTAGGGGAGCCACATTCCAGGCAGAGACAAAACAAATGCAAAGATCCTGGCAAGAAGCATGACAGGTGCTGCTAAGGAGTCTAAAGAGGCTAGTGCGGGAGGGGGATTATGGCCAGGCACCGTGGCGCATGCCTGTAACTCTAGCACTCTGGAGGCTGACATAGGAGGGTTTCCACGAGTTTGAGCCCAGCCTCTGCTGCATAGTGGTTCCAGGCCAGCCTGGACTACACAGTGAGACCTTGTTTTAAAAAAAGAAAAAACTAAGGGCAGTTATCAAATCAGAGGGACGCAAAGGCTACCCTATTGGATAAAGCCTAATCTACGGAGGTCAGGATTTTGGCTTTTACTTCAAATGAGATGGAACCCAGAGGAAGCTTGCCACAATAGTTGTGGCTGTCATTAATCCAAGTGAAAGGGGTAAAGGCAGAAGCAGCTCAGTGACAGAAGGATATATATGGCCATCATCTGGGTCAGAGAAGATGGTGGCCTAGACCACACAGCAGAGCTACAAATGAGAAGGGGTAAAATTCTGACATGTTTTAAAAGTAAAGCTGGGGGCTGGAGATTTAGCTCAGCAGCATAAGCGCCTGCCTTACAAGCAAGCAGTCATGGGTTTGATCCCCGGTACTGATAAAAAGGAAAAAGACAAAAAAAGAAAAAAAGAAAAAGAAGTGAAGCTGAAAGAGATCTACTGACCAGTATGATACAGAATATAAGACAGGGAAGGGGAGGGAGGGTATCTGCAGTTGGTGACAATAAACCGAGACCCATTTTAGAAAGGAAGGTCACACGAAGGGTCTCTGTGAAGATACATTTTAGCTCTAGTTTGAAGGATGAAAAAGTCATGAAGAAAGAGCCAGGCATAACCTATAATGATAAGTAGCCCAGTTTTTCAGACATGGCAACCTGAACCTGAAGCACAAAGCTATTAAGTGACCTGATTAAATCTATCTAGTGAGTCACAAGCAGGGCAGAAACTACTTAGTCAACAGGTTCTAACTCTCGCCCTCATCATGATTCTTTTATCATCCACATCTGCCTAGTTTTAAAGCTACTGAAAGGGATGTCCACAACTTCTTTTTTTTTTTTTTTTTTTTTTTTTTGTCTTTTTCCTTTTTATCGGTACCAGGGATCGAACTCACGACTGCCTGCTTTCAAGGCAGGCGCTTATGCCGCTGAGCTAAACCCCCAGCCCCTGTCCACAACTTCTTTGAGGTAGAGGCCACAAATTTTCCTAGTTGAGGTATGTAATCTTTTCTCACTGTTTTCATAGTCAGCAATGAAAAACTAGCGTTCAACTATCTGGGTATTTGTTGCCAGCTCTACCAATGAAAAGCGCAAACATCCCAAGCAAGATAATATTGTTTTTACCAAATGAAAAAGGAAGCATGTATGCCTAAGATAAAGTAATTATTTTGTACTAGTATGTAATGTGTATACATAGATCCACACAGAAATTGCCATACAGTATTAAAGACAAGCATAAAAGCACTATGTGGATATTGCTTAAGCCTTTCCTAGGGCCTGTTGTAAAGTGGTGATTCCTCACTGCAAAGGATTGTAGACTCAGCAGAGATGCTCCTATCTAGCAATCAACCCCCCCAGCAGGAGCCTCTTCCTGAGTCAAAATGACTTGAGATCACCATCAACCACTTCCATTCAGTTATAAAATTGCTTATGCTATTTCACAGCAGCCAGAACATCTTTCCTGCCCCTGCTACTACACAGAGAGGCCAAGTATAGCACTCTTTAGAAAACAGAAAGCAAAAAGAGAATTTGAGACTTGTCCTTATCTTAATCCGTATTTCCAGTTAAACAAAGTCCCCACCTGGCTCAGTAACATGAAGTCTCAATCTCTTAAATATTTCATTGGACATTTAGAATTCTAGCAAGTGAAGTCTCAACTACAGGAAAGCGCCTGTGAAGTCACACTACTTGTAATAATAGGACATTACTTCATCTGTTTAAAGACAACAAACTTTTTTTTTCTTAAAAAAAAGTTCACTTCCTGTAGCATCTGGCTTCTAGAACCAGACGCAAAAGCTGGCAATAAGCCCAAGAAGGCTTTTAATAATTAGTACAGGACTATTGAATGTCCTTTATTTGTATTTTTAAGGAACACACACAAAAGAAACAGTATAGTTTCAAAGTTTTGCACACCTGTTCATCTCTATTTTACTAAGGATTTTTATTAAGTCGTCTTTTCTAAATCCTATTGAACTGGCCTGGCTTAGGCAGACACTAAAAATATCATAGATTTATTGCAGGCCGGAGAACTGCAACATACTCGTACTCTCATATATTTCACATTCTTTTACTATGCAGTCTTTGCAGGTTGTATTCTATTTTAATTCTATTTTAATTAAATTGTTAAGCTTTAAACAGACATTCACCCAGCCCTATTTATGCCTTGGACAAAAAATTGGCACTACCAGTTGAAGGACTTTTAAAAGGAACTTTCTTCCAGAATTTTGAAATCTTTAAATTCCACTGCCATATTTTCCCCATTTTACTTCACTTTTGTTTTTTTGTTTTTTTTGAGACAGGGTCTTGCAATGTAGTTCAGGCTGGTCTTCAACTCACACCTATACTTCTGTGGGATTACTGGTGTGAACACCACACCCAGCTTACTTTAGCTTCTTTAAAAATGAGGACACCATATTCCTGCATTAGCTGTAGTTTGCAGCAGTAATTCAATAACACTTAAGGCCAAAAGTTTTTCTTATTACAAAGTCAAATGCGTCATTTGGTGACGCTTCTGTTTAACTCTTGTTGCCAACGTTACTCTATTTGGGAAAGCAAAAATCCTGACTATAAACAATAAGAAAAATGATGGGTGTTTCAAATGACCCTCTAAATAGTGATGTGGCAGATTAGGTATACATGAGAAAGATATACTTGTTTTGAAAAGAAGTTTTAGGATTCAACTAAAAGTTCATTTGCTGATCCATATACTCAAAACCTGAATACTTATTCTAAGTCTGCACACCTCACCAAATGACAATTATAGTAGCAGCCAGCCTAAAAGAAAAATCCAATCTCTGAAGTCATTCCACCTTGTTCTCAGGGGCACATTTCAAAGCAAACACCATCATTACCTGAACAGAAGGCTCCGGCTGTCCCAGAAAAGATCTTACCCAGAGAGATTATTGTCAGTATTCTTACCATGCCAGCTCAGCCCTCTGACAAAAGAGTTTCTTCATCAAAGTGTTTTGAAAGCAGAGGGCTTTGTCTTGGCTGGGCTCAGCTTTACGTGTTTCTAACAAGGTATGTACAGGACACCAGAGTCCAATTTTAATTTAAGTAAGAATGTTCTACACAGAAAGTTAAGTATCACATGGTTTCTCTTATATGAGAAACCCAAAACAGTAAAACACAGATAGACTTTTTGAAGCTAGGGAAAGGGGATTAGCGAGAAGAAAGGGTATGGAGAAAAAGGATTGGAAATGATTGAGATACGATATCCATGTATCAGTATCCCCCAAAGGAATATAAATATTATGTATATTATGTAATTCCAACACACACACACACACACACACACACACACACACACACACAAAGTCCTAGTAAAAAAGATTCCTGAATGCAATAAAATACTACCAGCCCTGCTTAATCAATCTGAATAACGGGACAGACCTGCTCCCTAACTTTACTCAGTAATAAATATCTACTGAAGGCCTGCAATGTGGCACTGAAGTGGTCACACATCAAGAGGCACCAGCTCCAGTTTTCCATAATGAACAGATTCTTGGAACATTCCTTGAGTAGGGATCCTATCTACCTATTATGTGGCTAGCTAGGCACCATGGCCTACACCTCGATGAATGTGTGAATACGTGGCATAGAGTAGAAAATATACTTCTGAGAAATGGGCAAGTTTTTTTTTTTTTTGGTACTGGGGATCAAACTCATCAAACCATGTGCTTGCAAGGCAGGCGCTTACACCACTGAGCTAAATCCCCAGCATAATGAGCAAGTTTTAAAATCTGTTACAAGTTTAGTTCTAGGTATAGTTCACAGGTAGAGTACTTACTCAGCATGTGACAGGGCCTGGGTTCTATCTACAGTCATCATTTAGCAAAATTGGGGAAAAGATGCCCTGTTATCCACACCCATGGCCTTTGTGCTTGCAGAGGTCACATTTATAAGTTTTGTTGTTGTTGTTTTTTTGGTACCAGGGATTGAACTCACGATCTCATGCTTGCCAGGCAGGTACTCATGCCACTGAGCTAAATCCCTGGCCCACAAATTTTGACTGTTGGAATTTCACATCTATTTTTACCCCACATAGTTGGTTATGTTACACAGTATGTCAAAGTCCATTGTGATAGTGCATCTAAGAGCCTTTTGAACAGTACAGAACAAATTCCAAATGCAAAGTGGCAATGAAGAGGTTCAGAGGTCCTTTAAAATTTGTTCAGCTCGAAGATCTGGAGACTTAATTTTGGTCAGAGAGGTTAAGGAGAATTACCCAAGTAACCCCAACATGTTGCATTTGCTTCTTAGTAGTCTGAAATATTACATCAGATTGTTCCTGGTAACTTCCCACAAGGGTAGAGCGCAGTGTGGATTAAAGCTACCTAATAATGGAAGAGAGCCATGAAACATAACCACGTGTTTCAGTTCAGTTAAAAAAATAACTGAAATGAGCTTGTACTATGCTAAGTATCGTGCTAGATATGGAAAATTTAAAAAATAGTCTTATTTTCTATGCCCTTAAAGGTTCTATATACTTCTAAAACAGATGAAAGAAAAATAGCTTTAGTTGTAGAAAATGTTTCATTTATTATAGGAAAATGTTGCAATTACACAATGATTGCCTCATTAATCCTGAATAAAGTTATCAAAATGAGCCATCAATCAGTATGGGGCAAATGAAAGAATATGATTGCAAATACTGTGCTGCCACCACCAAGTAGGTCCATAGTGAGCACTTTGGTTTAAGTCATTGTGTATACTTTAAGAAATCACCTTTGCCCAAAAGAGGTGCTTAGTTTTTGTGTTTTCTTCTTTAAGTGTAAGTCATTCAGCCAGGTGTGCTAGTTGAATTTCAGCACTGCAATTCCAGCACTGGGGAAACTGAGGCAGGAGACCTGCCACAAATTCAAGGCCAGCCAGGGCTACATGGTGAGTTCAAGGCCAGTTGAAACTACACAGAAAGACTCTTTCTCCAAGGAACAAACAAACAAAGTATGAGTCATTCAGGTCTACAATTTTTCTGCCAAGTCCAACAGTGGCACGAACAAGCACGACAATCATTTAATATTAAGCTAAATGAGGTGTTAATTTTCACTGCAAGTTAGGGCTGAAGTAACTGATTTATAGACTTGCAGAGACAGAAGATGCTTGAAATTTTTTGTGAGAATTGTTCAGTATATGCAGTGGTTAAGAATGTTTGTTCTGTAGTTTGAAAGTGGAATCCTAGCTCCCACGACAGTACATGATCTACCTCTACTAGTACTAGTGTTAAGAGTCCGTTAACAGCATCCAGCTTTGTTAGTAGGATTAAATGTGCACCGTGTTTAAGCGCCTATGAGTGTCTGACACATAAAAAGCATCCCCCAAATGCAAGTTTATGCTATTAATCTGCAAAGGGGAGGGAAGAATATACATTCCAAACTAAAGGCTGCCCTAAGATTGATCTTGACACCGTGAGAAAGCCAAGGCAAGGGCGATTTTTTAACTGAAAGCCTTGTGCAAATTAAAGTGGGAAAGGCAGAAATCATTCTACTTGCACCCAGTGAACAATATACATAAGCAATTAACCCCATGACCACAATTTAATACCCAACTGAAAAGCCGCATACTAGGATGGTATGGAAGAGACAGCAGTTGCCTCAGACTCATCATTCTGAGTGCGATTCAAAACACTCACACTTAGCTTTAAGCCTCTTAACAGCTTGCCTCACCTGGAAAATGGGATAAACTGCTCTCTCGGGGTGATGCTGTTAAACGAGGGCAGGCACGCAAAGAGCTTCAACACAGTTGCTGCCACGCAGCAATACCACCGCCACCTGCAGCAGCTCCCACTCCACGCTGGCCATGGAAGGCGCTGTTAAGGCTCTTGGAGTTAAAGAGGGTTAGGGGCGGTTTCCTTGGCTCTACCACCTAGACCGCACTCGTCGGTTCATCTTTCTCTGCCTCCGACGAATGCGCTAAGGACTAAGTTAGTGAACCCAAGCGAAGCACTTAAAGCAGCGCCAGGCGCGGGGTTCGCACCCCAGGTGCATTAAGGGACGACTTACCAGAGCTGCGCGTTAGCAGGCCCGCAGAGCATTCCCCGGGCGAGGAGGGCGGATCCTGCCGCCAGGTGAACACAAACCTGCCTGGCACTCGCGTCCCTGGCCCCAAGCAAAGCAACTTTCCCAGTTCCGCCCCGGCTGCTCCTCCACACCCTTTCCCGGTCGTCAGGCGACCTCGCCCTCACCTTGCTGGAGGTCCCGGTGGTCGTACCAGGGCTCGTCTTCCTTCATCTCAAACTCCTCCACCAGATTTTCCGCCAGCATCTCCGCCACGTCTCCTGTGGCGAGCGGCTCCCGCTGCCGCCGCCCCGCCTCGGTCGCTGCCCCGGGCTGCCCTCCCCGTCCGCCGCCCTCAGCCAGAGCCGCCTTCCTCGGGCGGGACGCGCCGCCGCCCCGAAGCTACCCGCCTGCCGCCGCGGGAGCCCGCAGCGCCCGCCGTCGACTGCCTCCTTTACTCGCCTCTTGCCACCCAATACCCCAAAACCGGATGCGAAAGCCCACGATAGTCCCCACGCCGGGTCCCGTCGCCACAGCTCGGCCCAACGTGGCACTTTGGCAAAACCCTCCCAGACCGAGGACGCGATTCAAACCCCGGGCGACGCCTTGACCAATCACAAACAATCCATTGGATGAGCGACAGGAACTTTACTCAATAGCTCCTCATCAAGGGCTCGGGGCTCGCCCGGTCCCGAGGCCGTCAGCCAATAAGGACTCCAGAACAAACAAAGGAGGCGGGGAAAAGGCGAAGGGGTGCGACGGACCCCACCCCCCACGCCTCCTGTGCTGTGTCTTTCTGTGAGCTTGTTCAGTGTTGTGGGATGTGGAGACACTGGCGCCTTCCGCTGTCCTTTTGGTGGGCGGAAGCCCACCAAAGACCCTGTCGTTACCAGCTGTGCGGTCCTGCGCGGCCGGGACTTGGGCCTCTGAGTAGCGGGCGGTGTTTGTAGGGCGTTCTTGGGGGTCTCAAAGTGTGCTGCCCTGCCGGCCCTTTCAGTATTTGACGCCCATTTTTGCTCTAGGTGATGCGCAGAGCCTCGGAGGCGAAGTTTAGGGCCAGAAAAAGCCACTGAGTGTGCGTGAGCTGTCAATCCCTGGACCTTGAAGCCCTCGCCCTCAAGCCACTGACAATTGTACTCTCCGAAACGGTGGGCACCAGCCCCACTGGCGAAATTGGGGGCCGAGAGAAGGGCGCCACCCCGCCCGGGAAAATGCAAGCAGTTTTGCGCAGGATTTTTAAAAGGTTCCTAAACTACTAGCTAAGCATTTGGGAGCAGGGGTTTGCACCCGGGGATGCGGGGCGCGCGCTTCTCCAGAGAACTAACACAGAAACTCTTAAAGAGGGGTCAGAAGGTCAGTAGCTTCCACCTGAATGTAGCTGATGGGAGACGTTTATGGACAAAACAAAAAGAGTTTGAAGTAGAAGTATTAAAAGATCTCAAGAACAAAACTTTACGATGTCAAATTTGGAGAAAAGGAAGAGTTGTAGTTAGTTAAATCATCATTTATGGCTGCAGTGTATCCATAGATAGTACCTCAAATTATAATTTAGTAACCCCTTCCCACGGATAAGAAGAGCTATGAGAACTAAAATGGGAAGCAAAAGTCTGCCTGAAGAGAAGAGTGAGAGTTTGAGTTTCATTATATATGCTTCTATGAGCTTATTTTTTATAGCCATGTGCAAACATACTCTGATTTAAAAATAAGAATTTATAAGGAGATTCTCAGACTGACTTTGAACTTTGAATATAAATGAATAAAATATGTAATTTGAGGAAGGGGGCAATGTGTCCTAAATATTAGAGTCCTCTCTATCATTGCTCCAGTCCTTGTAACCCCACACTGATGCTTGAATCCAGGGTCACCCGTGCATTATAGAATGCAGGCTCTTGCCCTTTGGAGAAATCTTGTAAAGGACAAGAAAAAAAAAAAAGGAAAAAGCTAGGCACCCTGTAAAGCCTTTATTGCCACATTGTCAATATTTAGGTAAAAGTGTTAGTCCAGAGGTAACAACAATAAGATAATTTAAAATTGTCTCTATAACTACAAATGAAACCAAAACCCCTTTGGAAAGAGAAAATTGTTTTTAGCATTTGCTAGTGGTGGATGTCGTAGGTTTCTAGAGTCATGCATCTGAGCTTAGGCTTTTCTCTGTGACAAACAAAGGCTCATTTTGATTCCAAATGAAGGGAAAAATATATTGGAATATTCTTTAAAATTCACTTTTAAAAAGAGAGAGGAAAGACCCAAGGTGTAGTGGTACAGGTCTATGATCCTAGAACTTGGGAAGCTATGGTAGGAAAATCTCTGACTTTAAGGACAGCCTCAACTATGGTGAGACCTTGGCTCAAAATGATACAAAAAAACCAAAAGAAAAATCTGGAAGATGTAAAGGTATTCAAAGTCTAAAACAGCAAAAACAAGAAACAAAACCCCACAGGCTTTTATGCCTGTAGGACTATGTTAATGGTTTCTTTTTAAGGATGCTATTTTCGGAAATGTTTCCCCTTGGAAAAATTTGAACAAAAAAAGTTGCACTGAAAAAGTGATTTTTAGCTTTGAGGGCTAAAAGTCCTGCTTTATTTAGAGAGATTTCTTTGAGTCTACTTAGTCAAAGCATAGAAGCAGTTGTAAGGAGCCTCTTCAGAGATGTTAATATCATTTGCTTTAATGGTAGCTTAATGAATAATTCCCCAAGTTGATTCTGAAAGAGATCTGGGTGTTCATATAATAATTTAACAGTATTTAGCTTGTTTGTGCAGCCTAATCATTATGTTGCTCTACTGCTTTTAAACCATTTCTGCAGAAAAATTTTGTGATAAAGGTCTAGCTTCAAAGATCCTTTGTCCTTGGTTGTAAAGACAAATGTGTGGGTTTTTTTTTTTTAACATTTTGTTATTAAAGTAAAACCATGTGAGGAGAGTTTTTAGATAGTAGTGGCTTTTAAAAGATTGTTAAGTGGCCGGGCGTGGTGACTCATGCCTATAATCCCAGCACTTGGGAGGCTGAGGCAGGAGGATCATTTGCAAATTCCAGACCAGCCTGGGCTACAAAGTGAGCTCAAGGCCTGCCTGAACTGCATAGAGAACCTATCTCAAAAAGACAAAAAACAAAAGATTGTTAATGCCAGGCATGGTAGCACTCACCTGTAACCCTGGAACTCAGGAGGCTGAGACAGGAGAATTGCCATGAGTTCAAGGCTAGCCTTGGCTAGGTAATGAGTTTGTTTTTTTTTTTTTTTTCGTCTTTTTCGGTACCCAGGATTGAACTCAGACTGCCTGCTTGCAAGGCAGGCACTTATGCCACTGAGCTAAACCTCCAGCCCCTACATAGTGAGTTTAAGACCAGCCTGAAATACAGAACAAAAAGAAAGAAAGAAATGATTTCCACTTTATACTGACTGAAGTAAATATTTACTATGATGAAAGTAATCTTAGAAAAATATTAAGATGAAAGGAAAATGTTGCTAACTTCTCAATATGTACAAAGAGGGTTTTTTCACTGTAGGGTTTTTTTTTCCATTATGTTATCAAAACCTTATATTGACAGATGAAGTGGTACATGCCTATAACCCTAGCTGCTTGGAAGGCTGAGATAAGAGGATGATAATTCAAGGCTAGCCTGGGCAATTCAGTGAGAGCTTGTCTCAAAATTAAAAAATTTTAAAGGACCGAAGATGTAGCTCAGTGTAAAGCACCCTGGATTTGATACTCAGTCTGAAAAATAAACACTTAAAAACTTTATATTCTTAATTTCAGACAAGATGCATACTTAAATTATTTGGGAAAAAACCTTGAAGTCAATTTGAGTTTATGACATTCTGTACAGTTTTGAATTTATAAATATCTGCTTTCTGACAATGATAGATCAGAAAAGTGTGGTGTGCTTTTTTTTAGGCATGCCTCAAATAAAATTAAGAAAAAGAAGGCCTACATGTTGGTGGGCTAAATTTATCTTGACTTTTGCTTCTAGTGGCTTCTTTGTTTTTGGCTTTCTGTGTAATAAAACAACCTCTAACGTCTGTCTTCATTCTCAATTTTTTTTTCATTCTCACTTATGCTCCCTAGAGTGACATCTTCACCAGTGGTTCCCATCTTTTTCAAATCGGAAAATTATCTTTCACAGCTAAAAGTATTGACAAGGCCACATGATACTGTAGTTCTTGTACTTTTCAAGTGTTTGTGAACTGCATAATAAAACATGAGATTTGTATTTTATCATTACATCAGAATCTATAAACATTTTTAAATACAAGTACACATCTGGACAGAATGCTGTTTCCTTTTCCCTTTGTAGTGCTGGGAAATAAATCCATAGCCTTCTACTACCACCAGCTAGCAGAGATTCTTAGCTGCATGTAAGGTGAAATCAGACATAGGCTTATTTTTGATCCTACTAGCAACCATCACTATTGTTTGCCCTCTTTTTTTTGTTGTTGTCTTTTTCATTTTTATCGGTACCGGGGATTGACCTCACGACCCCCTGCTTGCAAGGCAGGTGCTTATGCCGCTGAGCTAAACCCCCAGCCCCTTGTTTGCCCTCTTTTTTAGGGACCTTGGCAGGGAAGCTCATAGGTGCTTCCAAGATGCTATCCATTGGCTGAAAGTTCTTGTTCAATTCATCCAGAAATCACAAATTGACAAAGTGTAGCTGTTTTAGTGTTAACAGCCATGGGCTTTGAATACCAACAGATATTAACTCTTTTAAAAGCCTTTTTGCTGTTTGGAGCAAACAGTTATTAACAGACCTTTAATTCACTGGAGATGTTGGATCCCAGCTATTCTGTTGCATTGTGACTGCTGTCCTTGCTGTGATTGCCAGCCATCCTCAATGTTACCAGCTCCAGCTGCAGCCACTGTAGGCACCAGCAGCCGTTGGTGTTACCAGCCCAACACATGTCACCCCAGGCAAAAATTGCAAATAGGCAAGAATATGTGATCTAGTGGCATTAAATGTACGCTCACTGTCAAAAAAAAAAAAAAAAAGATGTGATCTAGAAAAGGCTTTATCAGAACTGTGTAATAATACAGCATAAGGGGGAACTGTGCAGGGGCTGACCCAAGCTCACCTGTTCCAGTTTGCATATATACTCTGTGATCACAGATGGGAAAGGGACTCCTCCGATCTGCTGGGCTGGAGTCATTTGTGGTAGAGTGTGACTAAAGCCTGCTTCAGCAGAAATAAATTTCTCCTGGAGAGGTTATGAGGGGCCCGATACAGCAGTCTCCTGGCCACAAGTCTTTTGGGGCAGCCACAAGATAAAAGCATCTTTTTGGAAGCATCAAGTCCCTCTCCCCTGTTATACCACTGTTAGGAGGCAGGTGCTGTATAACTGAGCTACATTCCCAGCCTGTGAAAAATAGTCTTCATTTAGTCTACATCCAATGCTTTCTATGGATATGGGGTTAACAACCCTTTATTAAAGAAGTTCTACAGACCTGCTATTCATAGAATAATTTTTAAATTATTTTTATTTATATTTTTTATTGGTACCAGGGATCGAACTCATGACCGTGCGCTTGCAAGGCAGGCGCTCATGCCACTGAGCTAAATCCCCAACCCCCTCATAGAATAATTTTTGAGTCAGGATAGAAGAAAGCTTTTGGGACTAATAATTTGATTATTTGAACAACATGCACAATTCTAATTTTCCTTCATTTTCTGAAGAAGTAGACAGTATAGACTGAACTGCCTGCTTAATTCTTCTCTTGAATCCCCAAAGTCAAAGTGGAGACCCAACGCTTACTCAGAGTAACATCCCCCAAGTTATGTGAATATTTTGTTTGTTTTTTTATTTAGTTGTGGAGATGTGCTGAAACATTCTAGTCAGGGATAAACTGGAATGATCAAAGTGTTCTCTCAAAGCTATAATCAAAAGAAAGATAAATTCAGGCCTACATCCTGTTGGTTAACCTTTTCTATTTCCTAGTTGAACAGATCAAAGGCTAAGATGATAGGCTGGATTTGAGAGGGACATGTACATCAGAGCAATCTCTAGATTGCTCTTAGATGTGTCCTATGGGTCAAAGTTACAGAGTTTATGCAAAGAGTAAGAATAAATCTTCAAATGCAAGTCTGTGCTTCCAAATGGACAACTTTCTCTTAAGGGGCTCGCATCTATTTTTCTCTGTGACTAGCAAAATGCTGCCACTGAATTGTTCTTTCTCTGTTGTACCTTCCCAAGTAGGGAGGATAATAAAACATAAACATATCTTCACCACCACTAGCTAAGCGTATCCAAACTCTCGATAAATTCTACTTTATAATTTAAAAAACATTAAAATATTAAAAGAATCACTGCCTATGCAAATTAGAATTCCTGACAACATCTCAAAAAGTGAGTATAGACAAGTATTAAATCTGGTGACATATTCACAGGTATTGGTTTTGTATTCTTATTTCCAGTGGATTTTAACTTTTTTTTTAAACATAGGGTAGAAAAGTTCCTCTGCATGGAAATGACATTTCTTCATATCAAGCCCATTGCTTGGGCATACTCTACAATATCATTAGGGACTGGAATGCTAAATTCTGTGTTCAGCTTCTACTATGTGAAACTGTTTTTACAAGTATACAAGATTCCAGAAGCGGCCTTCTGTCAAGCCCAGGTGAGACCGAATCTTTCACATAGTATAACTTCCTCTTCCTCATAGTTGTGTATTATTGCCTCTTACTAAATAGCTGATTCTTCACATACCTGAGTTATCAAGAAAAATTCTTGATAACTGGGAATGTAAATTAGTGGTAGAATACTTACTTAGCATGCAGTGGCCCTGGGTTTGACCCTCAGAAACAAACAAAACAATTCATAAACCCATGTCCAAGGGTCTCTGAAGGTAAAGATGTCTTAAGGATTAGCCACTTAAGTATGAGTGTTACACTTTAAAGGATAAGCCTTGATCATTTGGAAAATTAATATATGTAGAATAGTCATCATTATTACTATTAAGATATTTGTCTTAAAAAGACCCATGGCGTTGACAAATTGTACTGTAACTCATTGCTAAGTAGATGGTCAGGATGAATAAAGATCATGGGTTTAACACCCTGAAAAACCCTGTATTTTGTAATGTTACATCTTTATTACTGACAACAACATACAGCATACATTTTGAATTTGGCAAATATTGTTATTTTAACATTTCTTAATGAAATTATTTAAAACTGTGCTTGATGTAAACAAGCCATCACTCCACAGAAGCTTGGCCCTGTGTGCCATCTTGCGGGGAGAGCACAAACTCTGGGGTTTACTGACTCGGCTAAGACTCTAGCTGTTACTGATGAGGCAAGTTGCATAACTTCTTTGGCCCTCAGCTTCCTCATTTGTAATTTGATAGAAATAACAGTAACTGTTGCATAAGTTTTTTTTAAGGGTTTGATTAAATAATACACATACAGTAACTAGACCAAAATGATTGCACATTAGCTTTAGCTATAGTTATAATTCTTATTAATATTCAGCTGATTCTGAAAACAATGAGTTTTTTACTGAGCTTTAGATATTGCGTATAAGTAAAAACAATACAGAGGTCAACTTCATTTTATGAATGTAGTGGTTTTCATGACAACTATTAATTGAAATTCTGTGTTTCTTTTCCCTAGATAATTTTAATGGTTTGGAATGTCCTTAATAACCTGGTTGGGAATTTTTACTTCAACTTCAAGGCTGACTGCAGTTTAAGTGATCCTCTTTTCATCTTACTTGGAGCCTTTCTATATGTGGTAGCCTTCCTGCTCCCTTGGTTCCCTTGGAGACAGTATCGAGAAGATGACTGGCTTAGTGAACTTCACCTGGTGGCATCATTATGCACTTTTGAGAGCACGCTCATTTATGTGCAGCAAGCCCTCCGTAGTCTATTGGTAGAGATTTCCACTAGACGTGAGAGTAGGCTTCAAATGGTTAAAATTAACCAAGTGCCATTACTAGTAGGATCTACCAGTATCCTTTTCTGTGGCCTCATCTCGAATAATATGGAAAACCTGCCCAATTTTCAGGTTGCTGCTGTCTTTGTTGCCTTTCTTGCAGCTGCCAACCTTTGCATAGGCGTGTACCACATGAGACATTTGGAACCCAAAATAAGCCCCGAGGAAAACCTTTGCTTGGAAAGTGAACAGGATGCTGTCTGGACCTCTGTCATCTTACTAATGAGACGAATGTTATCCCAGAAAAAGTTTCACCTTTTTTTAATAGTGAATTTCTTCCAAGTTTTCCATTTAACCGTCTTCAACAACTTCATGATGATCTTTGCAGATACTCTCATTCCAGGGGATGTTTTTTCTTCTTCCATGAGAAGCATCATGTATGGGGCAGGCTTTATTTGCTCACAGGTAGGTGATAATTCTTCATGTATTATATAATACAGATTAAAGATTTAACTCTCAGATAACAAGATCAGAAACCTGATTATCTCAGTAGTTTGAATAAATAACATATACTTATTAAGAGACTCAAAGATTCACAGCCCCAGATATTAATATGATTTACTAGAAACATAATAGGAAAATAAGATGAAAGGAAGAAAGGGGCCAGCTATAGCTCAGTGGCACAGTGCCTGCCTGGTAAGGATAAGGTCTTGAATTCGATGCCTGGTACAAAAAGAAAAGAAAAAAATAAGCAGAAAGAAAGGAAAGAAAAGAGAGCCCAATGAAAGCCAAGCAATGCAATATTTAAAACATTTTAGCGTGTTAATTTAATACTCCAAATTTTCTCATTTAAACTTCAGCAGAATTATGAAGGAAAATAAATGACTTCTATCAGCAGGTAGTTTGTTTTATTCAGGTATTTAAGATTCTGCGATGGAAGAAGAGTCACTTAATCAAGAATTCATAGAGTAACATTTCAAAACACTTGGCTGAAAGCTTAAGTTTCAGAATTCCAGGCTGTTATTAAAATTCCATGGTCATGACTACAGACTGGTGTTATTGTAGAGGGCAAGTCCTCCTTGAAAAACATACTGCCATGCTGTTTACTCTACCATTCTACACTTTAACCTAAGTATACCCACTAATGATATGACTCAACCTAGCTTATAATATAGTTTCTCCTAGTTTTACAATTATATAATAAGTAAAATTACTTATACTCTTCAGGGAAAAAGTAATAAGTTATTCCAGATAGGAAGTTCTTACTGTTTGCCAAAATATTAAAGCCATTTGAGGTAGAAGTTGTTCTAAGATGTTTTATGTGTGAACATAACTTCCTTAGTAAAATGTATCAGAAAGATAATGCTATGCTTTGTGTCTAGATGTCCTCACCCGCCCCAGCCCCATGTACTCATAGATGATGCTTTTTTTTTTTGCCTTTTTCCTTTTTATCAGTACCGGGGATTGAACTCACGACTGCCTGCTTGCAAGGCAGGTGCCTATGCCGCTGAGCTAAATCCCCAGCCCCAGATGATGCTTTTTCACAGGTGGCTGGTTATAGAGTGTGTGACACTGGAATTGCCATGCTAGGATCAAGGACACTAGGATTAAGGTGTGAGTGCTACTCACCCTAAGTAGCCTGGGTAAGATATAAGGGATAGAAAGAGCTGTGGTCATCCTCTGGTTGCTTTGCTACCTTTTACCTGCCATGAACTATTTCTTCTTTGTGATGCCTATCTTCCATGCCATCCTGCCTTGGATCCAACTGATTATGGAATGAAACCTCTATAAACTGTGTAAATAAACCTTTTCTCCTTTAACTTTAGGCATTGGGTATTTTGTCTCTGCAATGAGTAAAGTAACTAACACAGAATTTGGTACCAGAGAAGTGGGGTCATTTGTGTGGCTATACTTGACCATGTGGTTTACAAGCCTTTGGAGCTGGCTTGTGGTAAGGGAAAGTTTGGAAAGATTTGAAGATGCTGGCTGAAAAAGTAGAGCTGGAATACCTGAGGCTATTCTTGATGGGAAATTCTTGTCAGAGCTCAGAAGACAGAATGCTGCTAGATATTCTGCTTGTAAAGACCAGGCTTAGGAGGTTTCTGCTGGAAAAAAAGACTACATTGGCTATTTAATTTCAGACAATGTGTATTAGCACTTGGTAGAAAGTTTGTCTGCTGCTTGCTAGTGTCCAGAGACTTTGTCTGAGATTAAGCGGACTAGGTGGACTAATTCATCTGGTAGAAGAAATTTCAAGGCAGTCTAATATTGAGGCAGTGGTATGCTACTACTGGGGGCTTTTAGCCAGATTTATGTTGAGAATCAAGAGCAAAGAGCCAAGAAGAATGATTTGAAATATTTAGATTGGCCAGAAAGGATGCTTCAGTAAAGCTGCAACCTGCAAAGATGGAACACAAGAGAAATTCATCTCCGAAAAGACTAGAAAGAAAAAGTCAATTATTTCAGAAGAAGACAACAGAAAAAATGTCCTGAAGACATCACAAGAACCAACAGGATTCCAACCTCTGCAGCCTCATTGTTGCAAAAGTGAAAGACTTTGCTTGAAAAAGAGAGCCCCAGAGCAGCATGCCTAGTAAATGATGGCAGCCTAGGGAAGTTATTCCTCAGGATTTGGTTCATAGGCACTTGACCTTACAGCCAAGAGACAGGGAAGCCTGGCTACTGCTTCAGTTGAAGGCAGATTTTGGCATCATTACATGGCGCTGGTTTTAGGTACATGCAGAATGAGAGAGTTGTAGGGTCAAGAAGGCTTCCACCCAGTTTTCAGAAGAAGGTCTGAGAGATCAGGCAGTGTGTCCCCAAGAGGGTAGTGTGTGAAACTTAATGTGAATGTGAGGGTGCAGTAGAAACCCTAGAAGTCTGGAGAAGTCAGGAATGGGATTGTCTAAAGAAAACTGCAGAGAGGAAGCACAGCCAGCCCCAGAGAGAAGCCATGGGAGCTACAACCAGCAGAAGTGCCATAGGGGTGGAATCACCCAAGCCCTTTGGAGTTCACAACTTGCCAATTTCTGGGGTTCTGGAAGTTGTGCTGTAGGACTTAATGTTTGCCCTGCTGGATTTTGGTCTTGCTTTGTTCCCATTCCTTACTATCCTCTTGTTTGTAACCTTTGGAAATATCTATCTTGTGCTATTGAATGTGAGAATTGTTTAACTTTCTTTTTTAAAGTGGGTGTGGTGGTGCACACCTATAATCCCAGCATTTGGGAGGCTGAGGCAGGAGGATTGTTGTGAGTTTAAAATCTGCCTGGACTACAAAATGAGCTCAAGGCCAGCTTGAACTGCATAGAGAAGACCCTTTTTCAAAAAAGACCAAACCATAATATTACTCAGTTATAAAAAAGGATAATCTTGAGATTTTTATAGGTAAATGGAAGCAATTCAAGACCATACTCATAAGTGAAATCAAACTCACATTTATAAATATCATGTTGTCTCAGTATAAAAAATAATAAAAATAAAAATCCAAAAGAGTAATAAGATTCTAAATATATAGCAGATGGTGTAATAATGAAAGGGAAAGAAAGTGCTTAGAAGGACAAAACAACTAATACAGGGGAAAGGAAAAGATATGTATGTTGGTAAACATACATAAATGTATGTATGAATATGTATGCTTAATAGATAGCTATATTACTAATCTGTTAGTTCATCAAAAAAAGTTAGTGCTGTCACTGTTTGACTGATCACTTTTGGGTCTAGATTTTGTAACCTGAACAACTTCTAAGGCAATATGCAAAATATTAACTAGTGTTAATTCCCTACTTTTAAAAAAAATTCTGTATCAGTTCTTTCCTTTTTTTTTTTTCCTGTTTTGCTTTAGAAAAAAAAAAAAAAAGACCAAACCAAACCAAACAAAACAAAAGACTTCTTTTCTTTTTTTGGTACTGAGGATCAAATCCAGAGCTTTAAGCATACAAGGCAAACCACTGAGCCATATCCCACCCCAAATTTTGTTTTCATTTGTACAGGGGCTCGAAACTGAGTTTGCCTTAAATCTCAGAGGAGACTTTGGATTTGGACTTTTCGGCAATGCTAAAACTGTTAGGACTTGGGCAACTTTTGGAAATGAACTAAATGTCTCTTTTCATAAAGGTATACACATGAGTCTTTGGGTATCCAAAAGCAGAGTGTTATGCTTGGGTCCAGATGTTCCCCCCTAGCCTCTTGCAAATCTTAGGTGGGACTTTTTCAGAGATGGCTGGATATAGAGTGTGTGATTCTGGAATGACTCATGGTGTAATGCTAGGATCAAGGGCATTAGGATTAAGGGTGTGAGTGCCACCTGTCCTAAATAGTCTGGGTAAAATATAAGGGATAGAAATGGCTGTGGTCACCCCTGGTTGCTTTGCTACCTTCTGCCTGCCACAAAAAGTTTCTCCTTTTTCATGCCTGTTTGTCATGCCATCCATGTTAAAGCACGAGTAAACACTTTATTCTGTACAGTAAAGTCTGTTTTGAATTTTTATTTATTTATTTATTTATTTAGTCTTTTTCCTTTTTATCAGTACCGGGGATTGAACTCACGATAGCCTGCTTGCAAGGCAGGCGCTTATGCCACTGAGCTAAACCTCCAGCCCCCTGTTTTGAATTTCTAATCACACAACACCAGAGACCCTTTAAGCTTTCAAGAAAAGAGGTTCATTTTGGCCCTTGGCTATGGAGGTCCAAGGTTGAGGGGTTGCAGGGCGTCCTCACATGGCAGGAGAAAGAAAGCCTGGGTGTGGTTCTGGCTTGGTTACTTTTTTCCTTGTTGCCTGGACAATATACCAGACACCCAAAATTAAAGAAGAAAGGTTTATTTAGCTCACAGTTTGTACAGGTTTCAGACCATTATCAGTTGGCTCCAAAGCAGGGTGGTATGGCGCAAGACAACACTTCAAGGTGGCAGAAGATAGCAAAGCAACAAGAGCAATAAGTAGGTAACAAGTTTCTCTTCCTCCCTTATATTATATGCAGGTTACCACCCATCAGGGGAGTGTAGCATTCACACATCTAGGAACCCTGTCATCTGGCACAGGATGAGGATGTTTACAAAGTGAGGACCCTGACCCTCTGCTGAGTTCCTTAAACTTCTAAACTTCTCAAGTTGATACAATGTATGAACCATTACTGGTTTACTCTCTGTCTCTCTCTCTGTATCTATATCTCTGTCTCTGCCTTTCTCTCTCCCTCTGTTTCTTATTCTCTCTCTGCATCTATATCTCTGCCTCTGCCTTTGTGTCTGCCTCTGCCTCTGCCTCTGCTGCTGTCTCTGTCTCTGTCTCTCTCTGGTACTAGGGATACACATAATACCCAGGTTATTCATGCTGAGCTACATCTCTGCAGTCTTTTTTAATTTTGGGAGATGGTCTTGTCACCAAATTGTCTGGGCTTCACTTTATCCTTAATTTCTAGAAAAGTAACACTTGCATGAACTTTTGTAGCAAAAAGCGGTTAATCTGTTAGAACCTGTTAATACTAGTTATTTGGCAAACTCGCTTTAACACTTTAACTATTGAGTGTAGTGATATGGGATAAGCAATGTATTCTCATTTTCTGAGTCTGACTTCTTAGTGGCCTTCGTTTTGAAGGGCTAGCTAAATGGAAGGAGAAAAAAATGAATTTTTTCTCTAATGACTGTTGCATTATGTCTGTCACTCTTCTGCATCTCACTGTCCTCAGAAACGCAGAATAATAACTGAGTTAAGAATATGGCTGTAGATGGGGTTGGGGATACAGCTGAGCGGCACAGTGCCTGCCTGGCAACTGATTCCTGGTACCAAAAAGAAAAAGAAAAAAAGAATATGGCTGTAGCATCTCCCCAGAGGGAATCCGGCCCCAGCATCTTAGCTGTGCAACCCTATTTCAGATAATCAATCTCTTTGCATCTCAGTTTCCTTATCTATACAATGAGAATAAACGTGGTCTGCCTAATGGAATTACTATGAGAATTAAATGAGTTAAAACTCACAGAATTCTTAAAGCGGCACAAAATAAACACTCTAGAAACATTAGCTCTAATTATATACAACAAATTCAAAGCTGCAGATATTTATCAGGCTTTTGCTCCAAGCAGAGTATTGCCTTTTCTCTTTGCTTTGATTGGAGCTTCTCTGGTGTGAGTTTGCTGACACTTATGTTGGTACATTCTGTTCACAGATTTCTCCTCAATCACATATGAGCAAGGAGCCAAAATCCTCAGTTTGTAGAGGATTTTGTTTTAGTAAAAATAGAGGCAGTCTTTTAATTTTCTTTCACGATTTTTGTAACAATACTCATTCTGGCTCATGTCTTCTTGTATACTGGATACAAGAAAAATATTTAACAACGGTTGAGTGCCCCATATGTTGATATGGAACTACATGAAGAAGAAGAGCTAGGGGTAACTCAGTGGGAGAGAATACAATAAAATAAAATATAAGAGGGGAGGCGCTGGTAGAGGAAATGCCTCTTGAGTGAAGTAACTTGCCTGTACCGTAGCTGGTTAAAAGTGACAAAGCTGGAATTCAATCCTAGAGCATCTGATTTTTAAAATCTTGTATTTTCCCACCCTGCCACATGCTTCTTGCACTATTTATTGGATTTTGTGTATTTCCATATTTGACATTGAAAAGAAGCAGCTTCATTTCAACATGGGGAAATGTGCTACTTTATAATGTTATAAGTATAGCAAGAACATAATTGGACTTGTTGGGGTGTTTTGCATACTTTCTATTACAAAACTCTTAAGAAATGCCTTGAATTACATCAATCACAGGGCCATTTTTTTTGGTATCCAGAAAATGAGCTCTCATTCCTTGAAAATAGAAAAGTAAGTAAAAAAAATGTCAAGGGTAAAGAAATACTTTATACTTCTTAAAGGACATTTGTATTGAACTTTTATTATTAAAATTCTAATTAATAATTGTAATATGCATGCATTTTGTTATAGAAGACTTTTCAGGCTAAACAATGTGTTTTTAAAAACTGAAAAGAAGAATCTGGGTGCAGTGTTGTATACCTCTATTGCCAGCACTTGGAAGGCTAAGGCAGGAGGATCACCGCAAGTTTGAGGCCAGCCTGGGCTACATTGTGAGACCTTGTCTCAAAACAAACAAACAAAAAATTGATAACAAGGAGTATTTTCTGACCTTTGTTAATGTACATATGTATATTTAGCACAAGCCTTTTAGTCTAGAATGATGAACTTTTTCACTGGTAGCAAAAAAATATAGGAAAAGCCCTAAATCTGAACTCTATTAGAATTATGAAAATATGTAAGGTTAGGCAGGATATACAAAAAGAAGAATCGTAGATAAAATAGTAAACTCTTTACTTCTGGTTTTGGGGGAAAGTACATTTCAGATTTATATCACAGAGAGAAGACCGAGATTTTTATTCATTCAATAAATACTTATTTCACTTACTGTGTGCTAGGTGAATTCTGGGATTTAACTTTAAAATTTGAATTTTTTTTTTTACTTGAAACTTTCACTTCACCATAAAGCAATGGTTATTTGCTTCTAAGTGACTGATTTTCTTCTTATGATCAGTTTTAGTAAAATTGCTGTATTGTGTGAAATAACATAAGGAAACCATTTCTTGGTTTATTTGTTTTATCGGAAAGAATAGCAGTTTTTTGTTACTTATAGAATATTAATATTCATAGTCAGTTTTTGGATATGTATTGATAATGGCATCATTAGTCAGGATAGTGATGGTTGTGTGTTTTGCTTGATACTATAGTTCAGGAGCAATTTTATTTTGTAATGAAAACATTTATTTTGTCATCCACAGGAAAAAGTAGCATAATCCGTGGGATCGTTTCTTAACAGAGTGTCAATCTGTTTTCATTTTAGTGCCTTGTGTTTATCATCTGGCCCTGGCTGAAGAAATATGGTTACTATAAGATTATCCTAATTTCTTTCTACCTAGAAGGAGCAGCTTCAATTGTCATGTTAATTCTGGGGCAGGAATACTATTACAGTTTGGCCCTTTATCTCATTATTATCGTGTAAGTAATCACAGTTCCCATCTCCGGATAAAATTGAGGCTGGCCTTTTCCCTTTCAGGTAGCGGAGCATCTTTGATACGAACTGAGTTTAATATTCATTTCTAGGCAGGGTCATTGCACCTTTCTGCCAAATTGTTTAAATGTCAACAACTTGCTTTTTGAAGGAATTTCATACACTTAATTTTGTAGTAAAGTCACATTCTTTTTTTTAACTTAAAAAAATTTTTAGAAGACACTGCTTTTATTTAGGAAATAAATCTTTCCTACTAGCTCTGCTTGTGACAGAGGTCAGGCGAGGAACAAGCAGAATCCTCGGTATTATTCTTCTGCACAAAGCTGAGGCTGGGACCAGTGTCTGGGCTTTTTTTCCCCTTAAATCTTTTAAAGTGCAACATTCAGTAAGTGTTGTGGTATAAAAAGAATCTGTGGGCTTTTATTCCTCTTCTAACTCCTCCTGTTTCTTCTGCTATATATATTAATATTGAGAACTGAATCCAGGGCCTTTGCACTGAGAAGCAGCCCATTTTATCTTTCTTTCTTTCTTTTTCTTTCTATCTTTCTCTTTCGTTCTTTCAACAGGGTCTTGCTGTGTAGTTCAGGCTGGCCTCAAATTCACAGTGATCCTCCTGAGTGCTGGGATTACAATAGGCATGTGCCACCATGTCTGACCCTTTTATATTGAGATGAGGTCTCACTTACTTGCCTCAAACTTGTGATTTTCCTGCCTCAGCCTCCCAGAGTGTGGGGATTGCAGGTTCTGCTACCATACCTGGCTTACATATTTTATTAACATGTATTAATTTACATACTAATGGGGTTCAGTATGATATTTTAATATATGCTTAGACTCTTCACAGATCAAATCCAGCCTTATTTTACTCACACCCTCTTGCCAACTTTTAGCAATTAATATCCTACATTCAGATGAGCATTTTTTTCCTTTAAGATGAGGTTTTACTATGTTTCTCAGGCTGGCATCAAACTCATAATCCCCCTGCGTCAGCTGCCCAAATAGCTGAGATTACAGAAATGTGCTTCTGTGCCTGGCTTTTCTATTAACTCCCACATGTGAGAGAACATGTGATACTTGTTCTTCTGAGTCTGATTTATTTCACTTAACATGGTGTCCTCCAGTTCTGTCCCTTCTGGTGCATAGGATAGGATTTCATTCTTCTTTATGGCCCAATAATATTTTGTTGTGTATAAGTATCACACTCCTTCCTTCCTTCCTTCCTTCCTCCCTTCCTCCCTTCCTTCTTTCTCCTTTGCTTTCTTCTTCTCCCTCTTCTTTCTATCTCTTTGTCTCTCTGCTTGTTTTTTTGTCTCTGTCTCTGTCTCATTTCTTTTTGTGGGACTCGAGATTGAACCCAGATCTTTGCACTAAGTTACATCCCCAGGCCCCCCCCCCCCGCCCTTTTTTTTGTCTTTTTGAGACAAGGTCTCTCTATGCAGTTCAGGCTGGCCTTGAGCTCATTTTGTAGCCCAGGCTGGTCTCGAACTCTCAACAATCCTCCTGCTTCAGCCTCCCAAGTGCTGGGATTACAGGCGTAAGCCACCATGCCCGGCTTCCTTTTTTAAACATTTGAGACAGGATTTTGCTAAGGTTCCCAGGCTGGTCTTGGACTGTCATTCTTCTGCCTCCGCCTCCTAAACCACTGTGCTTTGGTCATTTTTTAACGGGCACCTGGGTGGCCCTGTGTCTTAACTATGGTGAATAGTGCTTTGGTAAATCTGAGAAGTTCTATCTTCAGCAGGGTGATTTCATTCCTTTGGGTTTATACCAAGAAGCAGGATAGCTGGATCATGTGATAGACATATTTTTCATTTCTTGAGGATTTTCCATACTGTTCTCCATACTTTTGTTCTAATTTTCATTCCCATTAACTGTCTATGAAAGTTCTTTTTTCCCCACATCTTTACTACATCTGTTATTTATCAAAAATTTTAATAATCACTTTAACTGGGTTGAGATATGTCCTTGTAGTTTTAATTTGCATTTCCCTAAGAGCTAACAATATTGAGAATTTTTCATACATCATCTGTAGTTTTTTTGTCTTTTTGAGACAGAGTCTTACTATGCAGTTTAGGCTGGCCTTGAGCTCACTTTGTAACCCTAGACTGGTCTCAAACTTGCAAAAATCTGCCTGCCTCAGCCTCCTGAGTGCTGAGATTACAAGCATGCATCACCAAACCCAGCTGTATTTTTTCTTTTGAAAGTGTTTATTAAGATCATTTGCTCATGCACAGCAGAGGAAACTACCAACAGAGTGAATACACAAGCTACAGAATGGAAAAAATTTTTGCCAACTACTCCTCAGACAAAGGACTAATATCTAGTACATATATCTAAAACAACTAAAAAATATAGGCTCCCCAAATTTAAAGACCCATTTAAAAAATGGGCATCTGAAATGAATAGATACTTTGCAGATGAAGAAATATAAACAACCAATAAATACATGAAAAAATTTTCAGCACTGCTGGCCATTTGAGATACTGTTAAAACAACACTGAGATTCCATTTCACTCTAGAAAGAATGGATACCATTGGTGAGGCTGTGGGGAGAAAGGAATCAATCTTCCATTGTTGGTGGGACTGTAAATTGGACCAGTCACTATGGAAATCAGTATGGAGACGCCCCAAAAAACTAAAAGTAGAAATTCCATGTGATCCAACTATTCTCCTTCTAGTAGCTTCTCAAAAGAGTTAAAGATATCACATGACATATATGCATACTCATGTTTACAATAGGTAAATGGATAAAGAAAATGTGGTATTTACACACAGTGCGGTACTGCTCTGTCACAAAGAAGGATAAACTTGAGACATTAGTAGGAAAATAAATGTACTTTGAGATCATATGTTGTGTAAAGTAACTCAGACACAGAAGATTAAATATCATATGGTTTCTCTTATATGAAAACCTAAATATATATGTAAAACATAAAAATATTTCATATATAAAACATTAGAGGAAAAAAAAGAGAAAAAAGATACTGAAATCCAGCATGAACAATGTTTTTAAAAGTGTACCTTGACTTGTTACAGTTGCCTTTTACATGTTCTTTGTCCTATTAGTCTAGTTTTCAATCTGAACATATGATAATTAACTTTATAATGTCTTCTAAATAAATGAATATGATGCTGGGAAAATAAAAGGAGGTGGAAGAAAAGGGAAAAATAGAATTGAGATGTGTTGTGAACGTGTACCAATTCCCTACGATGAATATAATCATCACGTTCTGCAAACACATACTAATAAAAGTCAAGTTCCTTACATATTCTGGATATTAATCCTTTGTCAGGTATATAGTCAACAGATATCTTCTCCCTTAAGCCATCTGTCTCTTTAGTCCATTTTTCTTTCTTTCTTTCTTTTTTTTTCTTTCTTTCTTTCTTTCTTTCTTTCTTTCTTTCTTTCTTTCTTTCTTTCTTTCTTTCTTGTTCTTTGATTTATTTCAAGTTGATTTTTGTATAGTATAAGAAAGAGGGGCCAAGTTTTAATCTTTTGCAGATGGCTATCCAGTTTGTCCAGCACCATTTACTGAAGAGGCTATCTGTTGTCCAATGTATTTTTTTTGGTGTCTTTATGAAAAATTGGTTGGCTCTTCTTCCTTGTTTTCTCTTTCTTTCTTTCTTTCTTTCTTTCTTTCTTTCTTTCTTTCTTTCTTTCTTTCTTTCTTTCTTTCTTTCTTTCTTTCAGAAAGGTCTTGCTAGGTAGTCCAGACTGGCCTAGAACTCACAATGATCCTTTTGCTTCAGCCTCACAAGTGCTGGGATTATAGGCATGTGCCACCATGCCTGACTTCTTTCTCCTATTTCTGAAATCTCTACTCTTCCTGAAGCACCTATTCCTTCCCCACCACACACTTCTCAAGTTCCGTGGGCTCCCATCAGAGACATTACTCCCTGCCCATCTGCTCTTTTGCTTTTGTTCACTATCATGGAAATTGGCTCCTCTCTCTGCTTGCCCCAGTAATGGACTGAGAAGCTGTCTTTAACTTCTCTCTTGACATCTACACCCAACATGCTCCCCATTATTGTGAACTGCAACCTGTCCCAAATCCAATCTTTCCCTGGTCTCTGCTGTTCCTTAGTTTAGCTGTGCATCATCGCTTTACGGAGTGCTGTTCAGCCTTCTAGACAGGAGCTTTGCCTCATCTCCAGGTTGTCCAACCTCTTCTCCAATGTTGCTTCCACAAACACGTAACATGTCATCCCTTTGCCTCCCACCCTGAGTGGCTTCTCATTTCTTTGAGTATGTTTGAATGATGACTTATGAAGTCCTTTGCTATAATAGATCCCCTTTGCCTCTTCATCCTCACTTATTTTTATCTCTACTTACACTCTATTCTCTGCCATACAGAAATACTCTGTAGTTCCTGCTTAGACACTTGTGCCAGTCAAGCTCTCCCTTACGTCTTTCTTTCCCGGCTCTCTCCTGGTGTTTCCTTAGGCTGCAGTTCAGCTGTGCCCGTCTCTGGGAAGCCTACTGTGATTTCCTCATCTGGATCCGGTGTCCCCCCAGTGACCTTGCTTGCCTCTGCCGCAGTGTTTATCCCTTCAGCACTGCCTTTCAGTGGCCTCTGCTGGACTGAGTCTACATAAATAAGGCCTAGTATCTAATCACCATGGCCCATTAACCCACTGCGGTTCTGGCAAGGAGTTGGTCCGTAGAAAATGTGTTTGGAATGAATGAATTAATAAATTCTATCTCATATGTCTGCTGGAACAATTAGGAAAATTCTCATGAAGATTTATTTGCATTTTTAGCAATTTGGTAATGGAGAGTGTAGTAATTAACCCAAAGGTTTCATTAGAACCCCGTATGGACAACTATGCTATAAATTTGTAAGAGAGGGCCTGGAAATATTATATTTAAACTGATGTTGAAATAGTGATTTTTTTGAGTGAAAAATGTTTATTTGCTTTTTACATTTTTATTTATTTTTTAGGGAAAAGAACATTATATGTCTTAAGCACATGAGCCAACTCCTGTTTGCTTTTTTTTCCCCTTTGATACTGGAGATCAAACCAAGGGCACTCTAGTACTGAGCTGGATCCCCTTCCCTTTTTATATTTTATTTTGAGACAGGGTTTTGCTGTTTCTCAGGCAGGACTCCAACTTGTATTCCCCACCTCAGTCTCCTAAGTATTGGGTTAAAGGTGTATGACGTTGTACCTGGCTCCTGTTTCTTTTCTTTCTTTTTTTAATACTTACATCTTTCCCCCAGTTTTATTCTCATATCATAATTAAAATGTTACATGATTGGATTCATGCACCTGGGGCAAAAAAAAAAAAGAAAAAAAATGTTATATGATATGTTCATCTGGAGTTCTTATCCTATTGTTGATATCCAGAGAAAGATATCTGATGATCTTCCCTGGAAAGTTCTTTTTTTTTTTTGTCTTTTTTCATTTTTATCGGTACCAGGGATCGAACTCACGACTACCTGCTTGCAAGGTAGGCGCTTATGCCGCTGAGCTAAATCCCCAACCCCTGGAAAGTTCTGTTCTATGGATAATTTACACAAATTTAATGAACAGATAGTTATCAGGAAATAAGAAAAAAAAAGAGTCAGGGATAGTGGCTCACACCTGTAATCCCAGCACTCCAGAGGCTGAGGCAGAAGAATCACCATGAGTTTAATGCCAGCTTGGGATAGATAGTGAGGTCAAGCCCAGCTTAAACTATATAGCGAGACTCTGTCTGTAAAAGTGAGTGAGAGAGAGAGAGAGAGAGAGAGAGAGAGAGAGAGAGAGAGAGAGAGACAGAGAGACAGAGAGACAGAGACAGAGAGACAGAGACAGAGATAGAGAGAGACAGAGACAGACAGAATAAAAACCATTTAAAAAACCCCAATAGTAGGTACTATACTCTTCCTTTCTTCCTTCCTTCTTTCTTTCTTTTTCTTTTTCTTTTGGTGGTCAGAGATTGAACCTGGGATCTTAAATATCCTAAGCCAGTACACTATCACTGAGCCATGCCACTAGCCCACTTTGTTTTTAAAAGACTATATATATATCTATAGAAGTATGTACCTAATACATCTTTACTTTTATGGTATATTATTTACTTTTTCCTTTTTGAAAACCAAATGTCATTTTTGATTTGATATGTTTATTAAGAAACAAAATATTGTTTGTCTGTTTACAGTATTTTAACTCTTTTTTTAGGGCGACAGTGCAAGCTTCTTCTTGTCTATTAAATCTGCCACTGGCTGATATGGTCGATACAGATTTACTGAAGTTCAACAGACAGTAAGTGTATTTTATTCAGATATCAGCTACACAGTTGTCACACAGAGGCAGGACCTAATGGAGTCTCCCCATCCCAGCTATATTAACACTACAAATTACATATGAGAGAGGTAATCATTAAAAGCATCACTAGAAGTTAGAGAGCAGGATATTCATATGTGTTTGCCCTAGGCAACTTTTCTGTACTTTTGGAAGAACATTATAATTTTTATCCCTCAGGTTCACATAGCTGTTGCTATAAATGGGTAAAGTTAAGAAGTCAAAGTGAAATCCCAATTAGCATCATAGTATATTATAGTCCTTGTATTCCAGTATGCACAGGGCAATAAGGCAAAGTGACTCTGCTTCATGACACTGCAAGAGTTAACATGAAAAATGAAGGTCTATTACATTCTTTCTTACAAAAGTCTGAGCTAATAATGAAATGTTGTCATTTGATATGGCTATAAGTGTTTTAGAGCAGTTATAAAATTCTCTGGAATGACAAATATTGTCTGCTATATGTCTTATTTCATGGATTAGAGAAGAATATTGTTTTAAAACAGATGAACATTCTTTATTAACTTTTCATTTTATTTCCTGTGTTTTTTGATGTCTATCCAAAAAATTGTTTCCTATATAAATGTCTGGAAATGTTTTCCCTGTCCAGATACCCTCCTTTTTTAAAAAATGCAACTTAAATGGTGGAAAGCTGTGCCTGCTGCTTGATCTCTTCTTTCAGTAATTCCGTTCCTGTTTCAGAGTCTAGCTCCTATACATTTGCAGTGATGAGAAATCCTTCAATGAGCACTCTTACAATTCAGATCCTGTCTTCTTCCGTTTTGTGTCCTTTGTGCCTAGGAAAGTGGTTGGTTCAAAATGCATTTTGTCTTATAGATAAATCAGTTAAGAAGAAGTAACTTCAGTAAATCTCTGCCTGTCTGTGCCTGTGTCTGTGCCTGTGCCTGTGCCTGTGCCTGTGCCTGTGCCTGTGCCTGTGCCTGTGCCTGTGTCTGTGTCTGTGTCTGTGTCTGTGTCTGTGTCTGTGATGTGTCTCTGTCTCTGTCTCTGTCTCTGTCTCTTGGTTTCTGTCTGTCTTTTGGTGCTGAGGATCAAACCTAGGATCCAATGCACACTAAGCATTTGCACTCGATAAGTAAACTCCTCAAATTCTTTTTGAATAAAATAGATTACAAATAAACAAAATGTCCTAAAAAGTTGGAAAGGGAAGAATACCCATGTTTACCAAATGCCAATGTGCATCAGCACTATACACCTATTTGATCATTTATGTCTCACAGCAGCCTTATTAATTTCTGACTCATTAAATGTTTATTGATTATCTCCTGTGTGTCTGGCAATAAGGGAAATGCCAGGGATACAATATAGCAGGTCTTGTCATGGACGCTATAGGCTACCTACTGTTCTTTGTTTCCTCTAAATCACGCCTACTTATGTGTACAGCATGTGGTATGCTGGGGAATAGATGGCTACTTGAGGACACTTCTGCTTTCTGCTCTCACAGTGTAGCTGTGTCCTTAACAAGTTGTTTCAAATTTGTTAATGTCAGATGTATTCATTGTCATAATTACAAATATATGTTTACTTATTTGGTAACTGGGGGTTGAACCCAGGGTCTCATACATGCCAAGCAAGTGCCTTACCACTGAGCATATCATGAGCTCTTTTTTATTTTTATTTTGTCATAAATTTTGTGTCTAGGCTGGCCTTGAACTTGCAATCTTTCTGACTCAGCCTTCCAAGTAGTTGAGATTATAAGATTGTGCCACCATAGCCAGTTTATAATTATAAACTTTAATTATACTTAGATTGTATAAATTTAGGAAATGAAAGTTATTTCCATGAGCACTAAGATGAATGCTTTAAAAAGAATCAATAGGTTATACCCAAAAGAATTGATAAGTTGTATCCAAAATTACCATCAAATTTGAGTGGGAAACATAAATGTTTTAGGAAAGTCTTTAAAAGCTAAAGATATTTTGTACTCAGATTGCCTTGTGCTCTCTATAACAGGGATAGAAATTATATCTATCAGATAATACAGATGCTGCTTATGCAAGAAAGATGACATGGCACTTTCATCAGCATATCCTCCTCAAAGAAAGAACCAACAAGGATGATGAATGAGTTCGGTTGATATGGAATGACTGTTGTATCTTCTTTGTCTTTTAGATTTCTTTTGTTCTCTAGCCAAATGTACTGATCAAGTCAGAGGGGAAGGTTTTCTGTTAATGCAAGTTCTGTTCTTACGGCATTCATGGTCTTCTGGGGGAAGACAGACAGCAATTGTATTGCCATACAATAATCACTGCACCCATCTTCAGGAAACTAAGACACTTCTGTGATTAATTTTCCTAACAAAATATAACTAGTAGATTAAAAGCCTTTTAATTGAAGCTAAGCTCCTTCCTGTTAGCCAGCTGGAGCTCAGATCCAGGAGAACAAGGAAGGAAGCTAAGCCCCCACCTCTGAGCTGGCCAGCCCTGGCAGAGAATAACCCCTCCTGCAGCAACCAGCTGATTTGGAGGAACTGTATTGTTTGGTTGACTTTACAAGCTGAGCAACTATTTAGAGGATAACAATGTGAAATATAGTAACTATTATAGATTTCCTACTATCTTATCACTATTTCAATTCATTTTATTGCTGTTTTATTCCTTTGATAGTAAAAAAGACCTTTTGATTCAATCCAATTCATATCATCAAGTCAGACTTCCTTCAATTCTCTGATATTAATCAGTCTTTTCTTCTCATCCTTTTTTCTTCTTTCTCTCTCTCGCCTTTGTTACCTTTTTTCTTTTTTCTTGTTCTCTTCCTTATTTGCAAGGATTATATTTCTAGATGAAATATGACAAGATTTTATTTTATTCAGCCAATGTCTTTATCTTATATGATACCATCATTTAAAAATTCCATGGCAGGAGCAACTAGACTAGAGAGAGAAATATAAAAGGAATAAGGATAGGAAAGGAAGAAGTTAAATTATCATTATTTGTAGATGACATGATTCTCTACATAGAAGACCACAAAAACTCCACCAAAAGACTTCTAGAATTAATAACCAAATTCAGTAATGTAGCTGGATACACAGTCAACATTCAAAAATCAATAGCCTTCCTGTACACAAACAACAAGCTGACTGAGAGAGAAATTAGGGGGAAACCATACCCTTCACAATAGTATAAAAAAAAGAAAGAAAAACTTAGAAATCAATATAATAAAGGAAATAAACGATCCATATATTGAAAATTGCAGTACTTTATAAAAAGACATTGAAGAGGATATCAGAAAATGGAGAGACATCCCTTGTTCATGGATAGGAAGAACCAACATTGAGAAAATGGTCATACTCCCAAAACTGTTATACAGATGTAATGCAGTCCCAATCAAAATACCATCAGAATACCTCACAGATCTAGAGAAAACAGTCTTAAAACTCATTTGAAAACAGAAGAGACCTAGCATACCAAAGACAACCCTGAGAAACAGGCAAAGATGGAGGCATCACAATGCCTGATTTGAAATTATACTACAAACCCACTGTGATAAAATCAGCATGGAACTGGCAAACAAACAAACAGGCCTGAGAATCAATGGAACAGACACAACTACAAACCCATTTAGCCACCTTATTTTTGACAAAGGGGCTGAACATATTTACTGAAAGTAAAATAGCTTCCTTAATAAGTGGTGAGAAAACTGACTTTCCACATGTTGAGGATTAAAACTAGACCCATGTCTATCACCATGCACTAAATTAAAGTCAGAATGGATCAAAGATAGAAATATTAAAACAGAAACACTAAATCTAATAAAGAAAAGAATTCTTAAAGACATAAGGGAAGGCAGAGAGTTTATGAACAAAAAGCAACCTGCATGGGAAGTACTTCAAGAATCAACAATAGGGATCTCATCTTATTGAAAAGTTTTTGCACATCAAAAGAAACCACAGAGTGGGAAAAAATTTTAGCCAACTGTCCCTCAGACAAAGGACTTCTGTCTAGAATATATAAAGAATTGAAAAGAATTAGGCCCCTAAATTCAAAGACCCAATCCAAAAATGGACATCTGAGATGAATATACACTTCTTAGATGAAAAATATAAATTCCAATTAAATATATGAAAAAATGTTCAGTCTCATTGTTCATTTGAGAAATGCAAATTAAAATAACACTGAGATTCCATCTCATCCCAGAAAAAATGGCTTTCATCAAGAAATGAACCAATAACAAATGCTGGAGGGGCTGAGGGAAAAAGGAACCCTTCTTTGCTGTTGGTGGTAGTGTGGAGATTCCTCAAAAAACTAGGATTAGAGGTTCCATTTGACCTAGCTATTTACCTTTGGGTTATTTTCCCTGAAGAAATATATGTGCACTCGTGTTTATAGCATCACAATTTGTAATTGCCAAATCTTGGAACAACCCAAATTCCCATCGACTGAGGAATGGATTAACAAAGATGTGGTATTTTTATATAATGGAGTACTACTCTGCTATAAAGAAGGAAAATCAAAAGGCCTTTATAGGTAAATGGCTGCAACTAGAGGCCATACTCATAAGTGAAATAAATCAAAGTCATGTGCATAAAGATTGCATTGTCGGGCTTCCAGTAAAGATGGTGGATAGATAAGAGCAGAATAAAGAGGCTCCCTGAGACAGACAATTCAGATTCCGAAATAAAACATTGTGAGGAGTCCTGGGCAGAGAGGATCCTCTCAACCCAGGAGGGAACTAAAGCGAAAAGAACCAGTCAAACATGCAGTCCTGGGGCTACTATTGAGGCAGCTAAGATTCTGTGCTCTCATGTGCCCGAATTCCTGCTGCTTTGACTTGCTGGAACTGCAGTCACACTTAAGTCGGAGGTTGGTGAGCCTAACGGAGAACAGAGCAGGTAAGGGACCTGCATTGACTTGCGGTGAGTGCCAGGAATAAAACCCTTCTACAGGAAAGAGGCACCAAAAGGACGACATTTTGGAATTGGGCAGGACTGGCAAGAACAAGGAACAGCAGTGATTTCAGTCAGTTGTTCCCTTCCCAGATGAGATTGGTGGAGTATGCTTGGCCTGGGTCAGCCCCTGGCTGAGACCCAATAAGTTGTCCCAAACCAATTCACTACGTGTGGCGCACACTAACACAGTGAAGGCCTCAGTGGGTTGACTGACCCCAAGGGAAGGGGCCAGCATATTCCGCCCTTGTTTGCACCTCAATAGCACACTGGAGTGGGCAGGATCACCTAGCCAGCCCACTTCAGAAGAACCATAACCAACAAGGAAAGGGACTGGGACCTCCTGTATACACCTGTATGGAAGAAACCAACAACATGACAAAAGGAAGAAACAAGGAAATGTTCCCAGCCCCCAGCCCTGAGAACACTGATCCAGGAGAGGTAAATACAAAAGGGACTGAGGGCAGCAAACATGCAATACCAGACACAGCATCAGTGGACATAAAGAGATATCTTCAGGACCCCATAGATGAGCTCAAAAGTGGAATATTTAATCAAAGTAGGTTAATAAAAGAAATGCTAAGCACCTCACAAGAATGGAGGAGCACAAAAAAGGAGAGAAATGTTTGCTGAAGAATATAAAGAAAACATAGAATACATGAAGCAGGTTCAAAGAAATTATCAGAAATAAAAAACCCCATTGAAAGTTGGCAAAACTGCTTGAAAGAAACTAAGGATAGATTATCCAAACTGAAATACAAGTTTGCAATATGTGATCATGAAAGGAAAAATTTCTTAAAAATAACAAGGAAACAGGCAGTAACAATATAAAGGCTAGAAAATGACAAGAGGATATATAACTTAAGAATAAAGAACGTGAATAAAGAAGCAGGGGTAAAAACAAAGGAACTACAAAGGCTATGCATAGAAATTAAGGAAAACTTCCTAAGCATAGGAAAAAGAAATGGTATTCAGATGTATGAGGCATACAGAACTCCAGCCACCTACAACCAAAATAGAGCCACACCTAGGCATATAATAATCAATATCTCAGAAATACAATATAAGAACAGAATATTAAAGGCCATCAGATAAAAGAAAGATCACCTATAAAGGAAAACCCATCAAAATCATGGCAGACTTCTCGACACAGACTATCAAATCAAGAAGAGCTTGGAGCGAAGTATTCCAAGCCCTGAAAGAAAATAACCTCCAGCCCAGATTGATGTACCCTGAAAAACTGTCTCTAGAAATTAATGGAGAAACATGATCCTTCCAAGACAAAGAGGAACTGGGGGAATTCGCGACCACCAATCCAACCCTACAGAGAATACCAAAGGACGTTCTAGAGAGAGAGAAAGTTACCAGGATTCCAGAAACAGTGGCAGAGAGGCCTCAATGAGTGCAGCAGAAAGGAGAATGAAGAAGAAAGCAGACAACTAATGGCAGGAAAAGAGCACAACAGAAATGAGGCAAAGAAGGTTGGCTATAATCTCTAATATAGACGGCCTTGATATGCTAAAAAAATAGAAAGAAAATTTAAAAAAAGAGAGAAACAGGCAGAGTAGATCAGGAGGTAGGGTCCACTGAGATGCTCTATATAGGAAATATAATTAACCTGAAAAAGGGTTTATGGAACAAAAATCAAATATCAGAAAACAATGCTCTATGTGACAGGAACCAGAGAGTAATAGGAGCAACTTGACCAGCACCTGCAGATAGGTTGGAAAGACAGGCTTTAATAGGTAAAGGAATACAACTAGAGATCAAGTCTAGGAGGGGGAGAAGGTTTGGAACCAATTAGGTAAATAGCAGGTTGCCCGCCCAATCTATATCAATCTAAAAACTCAATCTCAATCTAAAAACTGAGGGTGTTAGTGAGACCCAAAAATGCACAGTGCACCCTGTGGGAGTGAAAGAGGAGGAATAGTCTTAAAAAGGATGGCAGAGGATATTGTTAATAGTGTATCAGGATTTAAAACCCACATTACTTGCACCACTCTGCTTCGATAGATTTTACTCTGTCCCAGTTTGTCTGCTTGCACTAGATCTGAGGACACAGACAGCTATCCCAAAAATAACAGGGTATAGTACAGTAATCATCTTTAATTTCCTATTAACTTAATCTTGAGCCCTGTATAACTTACACTGTTTTATCATGACTGATCTTAGTTAAATCTAGTTTGTTTGATTGCTGTTTGGTATTGACAGATTTTATTCAAAACCGTTATGATAGATAGCATCAAGTCTGAGAGTATAGGCAACTACACTAAAAATGACAAGATTCATTATGATACCCATTCTGGTTTGATTATTACCTGTTTTTGAAGTTTTACACTATCTACAAAGTTTTGTTTTTATTAATATTGTCATGTACTACTATATCCAATTATACTATGTTTGATGATATAGGCATTTCTATTGAAGTTAACAAGAGATAACACTGTAACCATTGTAGAACTCCTTGTACAGTGGTTTTATCTATCTTTTTTGTTTCATGTGTTTATAGGAATATGTTTTATTTTGTCTTGCTTTGTTTTGTTTCTCCTTCTAATATAGAAAGGATAGAAATACATGTTAAGACTTATGCATTTACGGGAACTGATCTTATAATGTATGATGAAATGAACAAATATTTTGAAGAAAAAGAGACACTATAGTACCCAGTGCTGATCCCATAGTGTCATGATGTGAAATCCAGCAACACTATTATTCTTTGTTCAGAGTGATTTTAGCCTACTTTGGTTTGTTTAATCTCAACATAAATGAAGATATGGATAATTGCATGTATGTTTAAATGTATAACATTGATAACCATATTATTAAGTTTTTGTTGGATAGTTAAACAGAACTGTTTGCAGTCCTGCTGTTTGAACCCCCACTTTGTATGTTTCACTTTTGTATCTTGAACAACTATTTGTAAGAGGACAATACGTAATCATCAACTAGTGATTTCTTACTGTTTATTTTTTTCTTTGAAAGTATGTATTATTTCTACCCATTTTCTGTTTTGATTAGTCTTTCTTTAAATAAATTTAAAAAAAGATTGCATTGTCTCTCTAGTGTAAGGAACTGAAAAAAGAAATAAGATCCAAAATGTACAACTGATATTGAGGAAGGGGAAGAAACTGCTTAAAATGAAAGAAGAACTAGGATGGGTGAAAGCAGAAAAGAAGGAAGGGAAAAGAAAAAATATATATATACAAAAGATACCTGAGACAGTTACACTGCTGATTTTTTTTATGTACTGGGGATTGAACTCTTGACTTTATGCTTGACAGGCAGGTGCTTATGCCACAGAGCTAAATCCCCAGCCCTTCTGATTTCTTTTAGTTCATTGAAAAAAATTGTTTGTTCACAAATTGTTTGATCAATTATGCATACTTATAGCTTCTAATCTGAGCAACTACTTTGAAGATAATAACACACGATATATTAACCATTGCTAATTTCTTATTATCTGGTTTTGAAATTCTGTATCATTGGTTTTTATTGTTTTCTTCTTTTTAAAATTAAAAAATAAAAATTATATGACAGAATTCTCAGTAGGAATACATTGAAATTATTTTTAAGGAGCTTGGGCAGAAAGACTTGGGTATGAATCCCAGTTTCACCATTTATTATTCTCATGACTGGTGGGTTCATCTGTTGTTTTGTTTCTAAAAGAATGGTGATAATATCTTCCCCACGGTGTTGCTGTGGAACTTAAATCAAATATACATGTAGCATACTTAATGTGGTAAGGACACATACAGCTCTTACTTGCTGAGCATTTAAGAGGGAAGCTAGGTCTTCTTTGGGATTAATATCTTCATTAAGGTGTAAATTTTTCTAGTGCTATAATCTCTTAAAACTAAGGGAACTCTTAAAATTAATATGTTATAATTACTATGTTATTTCTAGTATTACTTACTTAGTGCCCAGGAGGGCTTCACAGGTGAAGAGGTCCTTGATATACAGAAAAACATGCATGTACTTACACATATAAATGTATATGCATGTCATTTGTGTGTAATGAAGACCCCTGCTGTTTTTGTCTATTCCAGGTCACCCAGTTCTTCAGTGGTTTTTGGCTTCAATGCTTTGTTTACCAAACCTGCTCAATCTTTAGCTTCAGTGGTGATACTGTTATGCCTAGAACAATATGACTTTGGCAACCCAAACAGCAGGTAAAGTAACAAAACCTTTGAAATCGTGTGAATTCATGAGATGGGAAAACAAATTCAGCCTTTCACGTTAATTACTAACTATTGTCTTGGATTTGGGATATTGTTAGTCATTAATCATAGATCTCAAGCTATAATCATAGATCTCATAGATCTCAAGCTATAATACAAAGTACTAATGTTAAAGGGACTCTACTGGGAGAATCTTTAGTATTGTATATTGTATATTATTTAAATTAAATACACTACAGATGGCTATGTAACTGGCACTAAGCTACATACTGCTTTATCTAGGTCATTCTTTCATTATCATTTCATTTCACAAATGTTTTTGAGAACTTGGTATTAAATGTGAGGTACAAAGATACTGGGAATATAAGATGAGTAGGAGGCTTCTGAGAGGCTCTGCATGTTACAAAAGACCCCACGAGAGGTCAAATGGGCCATGTTGGTAATGCAAGGAAGAGATACCTGTCTCGATCTGCCTTTACTAAAGAGGGGGTTCTGGAGCTGAGTTTTGGTGCCAGAACAGGATTTTTTTTTTGCTGCACATGGGTGGTGTCAATCCAGGCAGAGGAGACAGTACGGCAAATACCAGGGACTATGAATGAGCTCTCAAGAAGCTTTTTGTTTATTCATCTCACAGACATTATTGAGACCTGCCAAAGCTTAGTGTCCGTGTTATGGCAGTGAGGTGCCACAGTCAACAAAGCAGCAGCCATCTCTGCTCTCCCCGAACTTACATTCCAGTGGGAGTGAGGCAGACAACGCGTTAAACAAAATACAGTACACAGTATATTTAAATTCTCCCATGAGAAATAAAGCAAGGATATTAGGAAGGGCTGGGGAAGTCTGCATTTTAAAGTAGGGTAATAGATAAGGCTTCACTGAAATGACATTTGAATAAAGACCTAAAAGCATATGGGAGGCTGGGTGTAGTGGTGCACACCTGTAATCTTAGCTGAGAGGCTAAGGCAGGAGGATTATAAATTAGAACCTAACCTGGGCAACTTAGCAATTTAGTGAGACTCTGTTCCACAAAAAACAACAACAACAACAACAACAAAAAAAAAAAACAAAAAAACAAAAAAAACCAACCAAAACCACAAAGGGACAGGTATGTAGCTAAATGCCTAAACCCTGGCTTCTCTCCCCAGTAGGGCATAAAGGCTCTTCGGGGGAAGAGTGCTCCTGGCCAAAGGTAGGGCACAAGCAAAGGGTTGATTCACCAGCACCACACTTCCCGATCACTGGAGCGTTATAGCAAATCTTCAAAGAGGGCACTGTAAGTCCTCCAACTTTGTTCTCCTTTAATATTGGCTTGGTTATTCTCGCTCCTTTTTCCTCTGTTTAAACTTTAGAATCGCTTGGTCAATATCTACAAAATAACTTGTCTGGATTTTAACTGAAATTACATGGAATCTGTAGGTCAAATTGAAAAGAATTGACATCTTAAAGAGTATTGAGTCTTCCAATTCCTGGACGTGAACTGTCTCCATTTTTGTTAGTCTTTCTTTGATTTTTTTCATCGAAGTTTTGCAGTTTTCCTCATATATATCTTGCACCTGTCTAACACTTACACCTAAATATTTCATATTTGGGAGCACTAACTTAAATGATATTATGTTTTTAATCTAAAAGTCCACTTGTTTATTGGTAGTAAATAGGTAAAAATTTGTGTTTATGTTAATCTTGTATTTTTCACATTTAGATTCAACTGGTTACATCTTATATTAGTTTTATTACATATTAGTCAACATATCAATATATTTTTTTTATACCAGGGATCGAATTTATGACCTTGTGCTTGCCAGGTAGGCACTTGTGCCACTGAGCTAAACCCCCAGCCATGTGTTTATCACTGTTTCCTATCTTGTTTTTCTCACAACTTTGTATTATGAAAAAATTTAAATACACAAAAAAGTTTAAAGAAGAGTGCAGAGAAAATCCCTATGGTCACTTCTTGAGTCCTTTGATTTGATTCAATAGTTCTTAATATTGTGCACATCATATGTATTTCTCTGACTAATTTTAAGGTAAATTACAGATATAACGGGACTCTATCCTTGATATTTTGGCATGCATGTCCTAGCAATACAAGCTCCCCAATGAGGAAGTTTCGAGCAGAGTGATGACCTGACTTGCCTTGCCCTTTTAACAGCATCCCTCTTGCCGATGTGTTCAGCACAGTCTCGGAGGAGTGGCGGGGACCATGGGAACCTGCAGTGTAGTGGCCCGTGGTTTATCATGTTTGATGGCAGCTAGAGGAAGGCAAGGTTGGAAGGGCAGTCAGGAGTTAATGTAAAAGACTGTATACTAGATTTAAAAGGCTTTTTAGAAAACCTGTACATCAAGGTTTCCCAAATATGATGACTTTTTGACTTTTGTTGTTTGAGTACTTTTACTCAAAAATAAAATAAAACTATTGTGTATTCGGCTGAAAATCATTGCATGTACTAGCACTGGCATGGGTGCTGCATTTTCAGAAAGATTACTCAAGGAAAAGGGAAGTCACTGAAGATTTTTAAGCAGGAGAGAGACAGGAACTAAGTTTATCTTACAATATTCTGACCATGGAATAAAAGACAGATTGGAGGGGGGTAAAAATAAAAGTATAGTTTTTTAATTTACTTTTTTTTTTGCCTTTTTCCTTTTTATCAGTACCAGGGATCGAACTCACAACTGCCTGCTTGCAAGGCAGGAGCTTATGCTGCTGAGCTAAATCCCCAACCCCTTTAATTTACTTTTTGTTTGTCTTTTGAGACAAGGTCTTGCTAAGAAGCCCAAATTGTCCTTGAACTTGCAATGATCCACCTGCCTCAGCCTCCCAAATGCTAGGATTATAGGTGTGTGCCACTATGCCTGGCTAAAGTTTAGTTACTAGCTATCTACCAAAGAATAAGCAGTGAAGATACAAAGGTAGATGTCTTAGTTACTTTTTTCTTGTTGCTGAGACAAAATGCCTGACACCCAAAGTTAAGGGAGAAAAGGTTTATTTGGCTCACAATTCTCAGAGGTTTCAGTCCATGGTCAGCTAGCTCCAAGACAAGGTGGTAAAGCTGATGGGCATCACAGAGAAGAAACAGTCCATGGCCAAGCAGGGCAAGAAGACAGCAAGTAGGGGCACTTTTATCCTACTCAGGACTACGCCAAACCACTCAGCAGACTAATTTAGTAATCATACACCCTTGATCCCAGCATCGCACACTCCAGATCTGGCTACCTCTGGAAAACCCACCTATGACCACAGGAGGCTTTGAGTAGATGTCTAGACACAAACCATAACAATAGATAAAATAGTTTGTTGTCACTAGGAGCTGACAAGCTAGCCAAGGAGACACAAATGAGGGAATTGTAGCTCAGACTGGTGTGTACTATGATTGAAATATAAAGGGTGGCTAAAAGGTGGTCTGATCACCATTACCTTAGGAACCAAGTCTAGAGAGCCTTTCAGAGGAAGAGCTATGCCAGGCAGATCTGAGCAGAAGCATGAATCTTGTATATGGAGGCTGGAGATAGGAGATGCTGAACCCATATGGGGAAGGCAGACACATGAGATGATGAGGCATTCATTCAACAGCTATTGACTGAACACTTACTACAGCCCTTACTGTGCTAAACCTAAAGGACAAAGACACAAAAGATGCAGTGCCTACTCTGAATAAGCTCATAGTCTCTTGTGGAGAAAATCATAATGTGGGTAGAGGGTCCTGAGGGATGATAAATCAACTCAGCTTATAATTCACACTAGGTAGCAAAGAAATGATCCTGAAGATGCATTCTGAAAATATTCTAGTAGTCTATGCCAGTAGAGACACATGAGGTCATACGATGTACTTGAATAAATGGCAAATGGTTTGGTAGTAGAGTTTGAGAAAGTGTAGATTTGATCCTAAAAAGAATGGAGTACTACTAATAATAAACTGATATTAAAATATTAATATCAGATTTATCTTTTTTTAGTTTTTTGAAACAGTCTCACCATGTAGTCCAGGCTAATATCGAACTCACTCTGTAATCCAGCCTGGTCTTGAATTTGCGGCAGTCCTCCTGCCTCAGCCTCCCGGATATTGGGATTACAAGTGTATGCCACCAAGCCTGGCTCAGATTTACCTTTCAGGAGATCACGCTGCACTGTAGACAATTGTTTGAAGGAACTTTAGCCAAATAGCAGGGAAAGAACAGTTTGAAGGTCAATAAAGTGATTTTAAGGATAGGCTGGTGTGGGCCCGAGCCAATATAGTATAACAGAGAAGGCATGAGAGTGAACAAGCAGTTACAATGAACTGAGCTACAGATATGAGCAATGTGTGTTAAGCAACGAGTGTCTGCAGGAAGTGCATGTGGGCTGCTCCAAACGACATTTCTTCTGTAGAATTTGAAGGAATGCTTTCTGAGTCTCAGCTTCTTCATGCCCTAGGTGACTATCTCCCACCTGTGCTGGGGAAGTTGCTCAAAGTCCAGGAAGCGTCAAGAGTTCCATGCAGTGCTATCGGAGAAAACCGTGGTGGCGAAAGGGGGAATAAACTCTGAGGTAGGAAAGACTCAGGTCTTTTCCCACCTGTCAGAGCTTATTCACTGAGCCAGGTGATGGCAGTGGGGGGGGGCAGGTGTGTCTTACTTGCCCTCTGAATTTTCTATATTTTTTTTAGGGATACAAAGACCCTAAAGTAATGGTACTTGGTCTTGTTGCACATTGGAATCACTCACAGCTTGAAAAAACTCTGATGTCCAGGTCATACCCCAGACTTATTAAATCATAGTCTCTGGAGTTACCAATATTTTTAAAAATTCCTTGCTTTTTTCCCTCATGTGGCAAATACGGGGAACCTAGAGGTTTGTTACCTTGTAAACAGAGGCTCAGGGGACTAAGTCTTGTTAGTTTGCAGATTGGCAAACTAGTTTCATGACGCTGTAAGCATTTTCAGAGGCATTTATTTAAATAGTGCTTTCAAAGGGGCTGGGGGTTTAGCTCAGCGGCATAAGCACCTGCCTTGCAAGCAGGCGGTCGTGAGTTCGATCCCCGGTACTGATAAAAATGAAAAAAGACAAAAAAAAAAAAAAAAAAAAAAAAACAATAAATAGTGCTTTCAAGTATCATTTACTTTTTGAGTGATAAGCAAACCTGGACATCCAGTGGCCTCATATGGCTACTGCTAATGAAAGTTTGTCTGATTGAAGTCCAGAAGCTAACTGTACACTTAGCAGAATACGGTTAGATGCGCGATTCACCAATATAAAGAAATTAGGAAATCCGTGCATGATGGCACATGCCTGTAATCCCAACACTCTGGAAAGCTGAAGCAGGAGGATCTCAAACTGGAGCATACAAACTTGGTGAGACATTGTCTTAAACAGAAAAAAGAAAATTAGCTGAAGATAAAGCAAAGGCCTTGCATTCAATCCCTAGTACTACCATAAAAAATTAGCAGAAATGTCTGTTTGAAATAAATTTCATGCTTGAGGGTGTGTTTTAAAATATCTGATCATAATTTCTCTCTTATAAATACACAGAACTGTATAGCCCAGGGCATTATTCTTTCCCTTGTCATTTTCAAAATCTGTTCTGAGTCCTTATATAAAGGAATGTTGATCCATAGGGCAGATTATTTTACTATGTTTAGTACATCTACTCCTTAGTGATTCAACGATAGCACTATCCAGTAGCTAGTAAATCTAATAGTTGTTTCTTGTTAATGGAAATCTATAACTGAGATATTTAGGCAAATCAATGTAATTTCTTAATTATTTGGTATAAGATACTTTGTGTGGTAACATTAAGAACTGGATCACTAGTTATGTGTGGAATTCCTACTAAAAAGTATAATGCAAGTCCACATTTTGTATAAAAACTAGACAGTGAGATTCTAGTATATTATAGAAAAAGGGCTTTTTCTTTTTGGCCAACTAAGTATGTTCATATTCTTTCTTCAGTGAACTTTTATGGAATTTTTATTAGGTGTTAACTTTGAGTAGGCAGCTAGAAAACAGAGAACTGTTAAAACTTGGTCCCTCTCTGCCCTTAAGATCTTACATAGCATTAGTGAGTTGGGGCAGAGAAGGCAAATCTAATAATAGTAACTTAAGTGCATGGCTGAGATGCAAAAGAACACAAGTTTGGTGCTGAACTGCCTGTATGTTACTAAACACAGTGCACATATTTGTTCCGTTTACTAGCAGTATCTTATAATCCTGGCTGAATTCCTGTTGCTTGATAGGAGATTCTAGGATAGGAAGACACACTTTCACCAGTGGTCACAGTCTGTCAATTTATTTACTGAGTTACATGTCATCTACTGATAAGTTGTAGATAGCCCAAATAAAATGCATTACTTAAGAAATAGCTTTGTAGCACTGGGGAGGCTGAGGCAGAAGAATTGCCACGAATTTGAGGCTAGCTTAGACTACATTGTGGGTTCAAGACCAGCCTGAAACTACATAGTGAGACCTTGTCTCAAAAAACCAAAAAGAAAGAAAGAAATAATTTTGTGTCTGGTGTGGTGGTACATACCTGACTAGGGGCTAGGGCATCCCAAGTTCAAGCCCAGCCTGGGCAATTTAGTAAATTACTGAGCCTTCACCTCAAAATAAAAATTAAGGACTGAGGATGTAGTTTAGTGTAAAGGCCCTTGGTGCAGACCCTAGTACTGAGATTGAGCTTTTATGCTCAATCTGCCATGCATACAAGCAAGTATTTTCCCCCTCTTTTTCTCTTGTAATTGAGGATGAAACCCAGGGCCTCATATATGATAGACAAGTTTACTGCTGAGATATACGCCCAGCCATTCCTTTTGCTTGTCTTTCATCTGAAAGACTCACAGTAAATATTTCCAAAATTTTATTCATGAATAAAGTTTAGAAAGTAACTTTTCTCTCAGTGAAATAATATGTTTTTTCTCCCTCTTTAAAATAGAATCTTGCTTTAGCATGCAGGCTGGCCTTGAACTCACTATATAGCTTAGGCTGGCCTTGAACTCACAGTAATCTTCCTGCCTCAACCTTCTGAGTATTTGGACAAAAGCACCTGGCCACATCAATATGGTCTAAAAATCTAGCAAAAAATGGATCCAAAATGAATTTTCTTGGGGTGAGTCATCTACAAATAAAAACATAACCTTAGGCCTTTGTGTTTTAAGAAATGAAAACAAGCTGGATATGTTAGCACACATTTTTAATCCTGACTCCTCAAGGATCCAGTTTGAGGACAACCTGGGCAACACAGAAAGTTCAAAGAAGGCCTAAACTACACAGCATGAACCTGTCTGCCTCCAAGAAACAAAAGCAAAACAAAACAAAACAACAACAACAATAGCAGCAAAAGTTATTCTCCATGTTTATTGTATCTGGCTAATCACAAAAAATAAAACAAATTCTAAAACTTTTCTTCCCATTGGAAACAAGACTTTTCCACAGAGATTGGCTATAGATTTAGCACTAGACTAAAATGTGGTTTTTTTTTTTTTTTTAGTGTTAAAAGATTAAGCTACCTGGGAAAAAAATGAATTAGTCCTATATATTATACTCAGTGCTAGAAGATTTTGTTCTTTCACAGTAGTAGCTCTGCATCAGGTTGTAGACTTTGCTGTGATTCTGAAGTACTTATATGCATTTCTTTATTGATGTTTTTATATGTTCTTAACCATTGAGTCCATTAAGAATGTAGCATTGCAAAGGAAAAAAAATACCCTCTTCTAAAAAGTGTAAAGGTTACTATAGAATCATTAAAAGAGGCTGAAATAGGCCTGCAGTTAGAACATTCCATGTATTCTATCTTAAAAAAATATACTTTGGTGAGATACAGATTCCCCCTACCTCAGCACTATGCATTTTGGAAGATAGCATTTAAAACGTGTGTGAATTATGATAGCCACAAAGAGCTGTACACAGAGAAGCTACAAATTTTTTGGTGTTGCTCAAATGCATATTGGGGTAATCATTTATGATGAGGTCCTTTGTAGTAAATTTAGTTGCTAACTCTAGTGAACACGTTCATTTGGCATAATCTAAATTATCAAGAAAATTTGGCTCAAAAGATTATAATTGAGCCTAAATCAGTTGGCTGATGTTACATCAGAAATACAGTTTTGATGTGAAATTTTTAATGGGAAATTCCATCCAAAAAGCCATAGGATAACAATAATAGGTATCTGAGTTTTACCACAGAATTATATCATTGATTTCTTCCTCTTAGCTCAGGTCTCTATGTTCTTCTGTAAGTAGGAGCCCAGTGTTTCATTACAAAGGGACAGCTGAGGACAATGTTACATCCAAAGCAGGAGATAATCAACTTTAGGGTGTTTATTTTTTAATAGAAAGATTACAGTGTTATTTTGTTCCACTTCATCTTTGTAGATGGAAACTTTAACAATATCTCCCAAACTCTGGCAATGAAAACTAGGTATATAGGGAACTTCAATCCTTACATTTTGCTGGGTATGGTGATACACACCTGTAGCCACAGCACACAGGATATGGGGCAGGATTGCTGTGAGCTGGAGGCCAGCCTGGGCTACACAGTGAGTTCAAGGCCAGACTGAATTATACAGTGAGACCCTGTCTCAAAAAACAAACAACAACTACAGCAACAATAACAACAAACCCCAAAACAAATCCTTACGACTTTAGGACCACAGCGCAATCACATCAAGCAATGAGTTTACTCATCTATACTCGTATCTGAGAGTATTTTATTTCTATGGAAGGTTTTTTATTTTTTGTTTTTAATTTTGAGTGCTAGGATTTCAGGCCCGCACCACCATCCCCAGCCTCCTTCTTAAAAAATTATTTTCTTCTGATAAATTTAGATTAGAGTTACCTTTTTTATTGGAGTTTTAGTTCTGATAAGATTTTTTAGGTAAATATCTCAGATCCAGCTCCAAATTCACTATGTAACTTTAGACAATTTCATTGGACCAAGCCTCAGTGTCTCCTTCAGAGTTGTAAAAATTACCAACAATGACAGAAAAATATCAAGCAGGATGTTATGCTCCAATTGTGTCCCCTCAAAATTTATATATTAATGCCCTAAATTGCAACATAATGGTATTTGGAGATGGGGCCTTTAAGAGGTAGTTGGTTTAACCAGGTCGTGAGGGTGGGGCCTGTTTGATAGGATAAATACACTGATCCAAAGAGGCAACAGAGGCTGGCAGTGTAGCTCACTCGGTAAAGTTAGCACGTGTGAAGCCCTGAGTTTGATCCCCAGCACCAAACAACTTTTCACTCAAAAAGCAAACAAACAAACAACTGAAAAAGAAAAGGAAGAGATACTGGAGAGCGAGTTCTTTCTGTCGTTCTCCATCCTGCAAGAATAAGATTTCCTTTCTGCAAGGCAGAGAAAGGGCCCTCACCAGAATCTGACCATGTTGGCACTATGAATCTCCAGTTCCACAACTCTGAAAAAATAAATGTCTGCTGATTCAACCACTTAGTCTCTGGTACTTAGCTAAGCCAACCAAGACACAGGCCAGACAGATAGTCATTTTACACCATTGTTCTTAAAAAGGGCTCATTAAGCCGACTTTATTATTATTTAAAATGTTTTTGGAGCCAGGAATCAAACTCTAGACCTTGTGCTTGCCAGGCAGGGGCCATGCCACTGAGCTATATTCCTAGCTAGGCTAACTTTAGAAAGAAGTTTCCTCTGTTCTTAAAGTAGCAACTGTACAAGTTTTACTGACCCATGCAAAAGAAACTAACAATCCTAGAGTTTGTCTGGCCTTTTCAATCTGGAGCACCTCTTCCCTCCCCAGGGTTTCTCAGTGATTGATATTGACTTTGGTTGCAACACCGTTGGTAGGATTGTCTGTAAAAGTATTAATGACAAATCTGTATCACTGGTGCTCTCAGAAAGCCATCTCATTAATTTATAGTTTTTGGGCAGCTACTCTACTGCCCAAAGAAAGAGAATGGAATGGAGATAGGCTTCATTTTAGTTTTGTGATGAGGGAGATCCTAAACATGACAGGATTTGAGGTGAGAGTATAATGATTTATTTTATGGCCCCCTTTATCTTGTGGAGATTTTACAAATGGTTTGACAAGTACGAGCTCAGAAAATGAGGTAAAGGGCACCATACAGTAACATTGTAGGGTATTATTATCCAGAAGTAGATATTTTTTTCTGTTAAAATTAGTCTGTGAAACAAAAGTGGGTACAAAAATGTTTCTATAAGCAGAGGTGCTAGGCTCTGTAATGTTATCATTACAAGATGATATTAATATATTTATTTATGGTAGTTTTGCTCCCACTGGGATGCAAGATTTGTTAAGGATAAGGATCATTGTTGATTTATTTACTCTATATCCCAAGCACCAGGTACTGTTAAATATGCAATAAATATTTGTGAATGGATAAAAACTTATGCAGGACTTAAGAATTATTTTTCTACTAGTGATTCATTTAAAAAATGTTGATAAGTTTAGAAAATACAAGTGAAAACAGTCTGAAAGCCAGGTAATTCAACTAATTAATCTGTTAATTTATATCACAGTGGAGTAAATGTGAATGTTATGTGAGAGAAAAACAAAAATTATTTAAAATCATGGGTATGTTTCCAGCTTAGAAAAGATTTCAAGCCAGACATGGTGGTGCACACCTGGAATCATGACATTTAGAAGACTGAGGCAGGAGGATCACTGTGAGTTTAGGACCAGCCTGGGGTATATAATGAGACCCTATTTCTAAATAGATAAATAAAAAATAAAAGAAAAAAAGCACTTCAAGAAAAAGAAAAAATCTTAAGAAAGGATCAGAAAAACCAAGAAATTCTTTAAAGAGCATAAAACTATTTAATGAGGTAGTGGGGAAATAGTAGGTACTTTGGAGAGTAGGCAGCCATTAAAATGGTTTAACATCAGTAATAGCCAGGAAGTGTATCTCACATCACAACATGATAGTGATCAAAACGCCATATTCCTGGAAATATTCTTTTTCTGGGTGTCCTTGAGGCTCAGCCTTGGGCTTTCTATGAGCATATTTTTTAGTGTGCTTAAAAGGACTTTGCTTCTATAGATTATCAAGGTGCTCCCCATGCCCTTCTCTCTGTGGAAGGAGGAGGAAAAAGATAGTTCCATCTCAGAGATGGAAAACCTCCCAGAGAGAACCCTTGGAAGCGGAAATCCAATTTCTTGGTATTTCTGAAACTAGGATCTGTTGCAATCATATCATGCTAAAAGATAATGGGCTCCTGCTGCTAAGCAGACACAGACTCAAAGCACAGAGGTGCCTCACCCAGCAGAAACCAACCTTTTCACAAAGCATGGGCTTTCAGACCACCTAGTGTAACAATTCTGTGACTGCCAGTTCATGGCCATGGACTGTATTTTTTCTCCCTCTAAAGGTCTCTTAGGCCACTTCCTTTCTTTATTGTATTCAAGATGTGCTTTATTGTACTTGAGATTTACAATAATGAGGATAAAAGTGCCTGCTGGAAAGGTGTGTTGTTCAGGCCACTTTTGCTACAAGTGACAGAAATCTAATGCAGCCTAGTCCAACAATAAAAGCTCACTAATTCCTGTATCCAAAATGTCAGGCAAAACTGAATGTCAAATGATGTCTGGAATCTGTTTGTCAAACTTCCCTTCTGAGTTTGGTTCAGTCTTCTACAGCCTGATGGCAACACTGCTACAGGTTTACAAGGGCCAGACAGCCCATGTGAGGAAACACACACTTTTGTCCAGCAGCACAGCAAAAGTGCCAGACGGACAGGCGTACCATGGGTCATGTGCCTATCACTAGGGCAACAGTTGTTCCTTGAGGTGTGGAATCCTCTGGCTAAATGGGGGCAGGTGTCTAATTTTGGGGGTGAAGGGCAGTAAAGCCCCACCAAGTCCTAAGGACTGAGGCAGGCTTACTACAGATAAAAGGAGGGGATTTTTCTTGAAGGAATGAAAGTATGATGAAACACTATATGTCCCTAAACATGAGTTTTCCATGGAGAATTGGGGCAGAGTTTCTAAAAGGTGGCCATATTCTGAGAGCACATCAGTGCCATGTGGCTTCCAGAGGCCACAGTCAGTTATATATTCCAGGGTCTGGCCCATGACCCCGGCCTCCGTGGTTGTCTCAGAGCCCAACTAGCAGCAACAGAAGAGTGGGGAGTGGGACAGTAATGAGCTCTTGAACCACATAGGACTAAGGTGAAGGCCAGGCTTGCTGAGTGGCAGTTGGGAGGGACGGTGATGCCTAACAAATGCAGCCCAGTCCTGAGTACCAGGGACATCTGTAACAATGGCTTTAAGAGGCAGAGGTAGTGATGGTTGGAGTTTTTTGCTCACAATTCTAGGCAGAAGCTTTCCAGTTAACATTTCTTACTCTTCAGAACTCAGCTCAAATGCCAATTCCTTTGGGAAGCCTTTTCTGGATTCTACTTGCCAAGAGTAGGTCTCACTCTCTGGTAATGAGTTCTTATTTGATATCTTGAGTACTTCCAACATAGCACACCTTTTATAATCATCTTACATAATCATATGCAAATCAAAATTATTTATAATTAAGTAAGATCTACCTCTTCTCGGTAAGATCTATTGCCTACATGAAGGTAAGCTCCATGATGGTAGGGACTCCATTAGTTTTGCCTATCATTGAATATCTACTCCTTAGGACATAGTACTTACATAATGTACACATAGTCCCTACATGATTTAGATGAGTGAATGATACATAGGTTCTGGTAATAGCAACTGGTTTTAATATGAAGTGGAAACTGCCTTTTCTCCTTGTATTACATAGTTTAATGTTTTCATTTCATTCTTCAATTGGCTGAGAGGCTATTTTAGATAGTACAGTTAGCCAAAAAGAAGCTTTGGACTTGACAGCAAGCCACTGAATTGTGGAAGTTCTTAGCAGGAAACCAGGATGTACTGCTTCTAAGTATTGTTGTTAATCCTGGATTCTTCTACTTGTATTGAATGGAAGTAAGTTTAGTGCTGGAAATAAATATGCAAACCCTCCCATCTTCTTTAAAACCTGCTGGCAAGTAATTTCAAGACTGAAGTAGCAAAAAGGTGCATGTGTATGAGCCTATGCTCTGTGCCCCCAGCTCTGTCTCTGTCCTCTGTCCTATGTGTCATCCAGGATAGCAGCCAGGCCACTTGTCCCCAGGCATTTTGGTCACAGGTTTACACATCAGCTTCCTCTTATATAAGTAACTAGAAGGAAGGAATTGTTTAATTATTTGAAGGAGTTAAAATTAATTGATAAAATATCTTTTACTTTTTATTTTGTTGGGACAAGGTCCTATGCAGTTCAGACTGACCTTGAAATCTCCATGTAGTGCAAGCGGGTCTTGAACTCATGGCAATCCTCCTGCCTCAGCTTCCTGAGTGCCGGAATTATAGGGATGCACCACCATGCCTAAAGACTTTATAAACGGGTTCATAGGTAACAAAATTTTGCTGAAGCCATTTGATAAATAGCTTTGAATCAATAAGAAGCCATGGGGGTAAAAAACCTAACCATGTTTTATATTTTTTTCTCCCTTAGTGTACTGTTAGAGCTTCAAGATTTTATGTTTTGTTTGATTTGCCTGGTTCCGCTGGGCATTGCAATAATTCAGATTCTGGTTTGGAATGAATTCTCAGTCAGAAACAAGAAATACCAGATGCAAAGTCTTTAAAGGAAGGACCAGGTGCTATGGGATTTAAACACAACTGCGGGCGTTTGTCAGTTCCTACACAGTTTACATTGTATCCAAAGCAAAACTGATCTTTGTAACTTCTAATTTATTTAGAAAGCAAAGCAAATAAAACAAAAAGTCCAACAAGTTTTAGGACTTAAAAAGTTTTTTTTTTAAATTCTCTATAAGTCAAGGTTTCTCTGTTGGCTGTTTCTAAGGGGTTGGGTAGCTTGGACATACCAGTAATTCTTCACTAGGAATTCCTGTCGGTTGCTTAGTGTTACCTGCAGCTTGCCTGCCTGTGCCTGCCACTTTGTTTTTAGAACTGCATATTGCTTGTTTGTCCATTTTATGAATAAGACAGCCATCCTTTTCTTGTTTTGTTATTAATGCTGTACCTCTGTCCTTTGTGGATTCCTCCGTAAAGAGTGGAGAAGTCACCACACTCCTGTCTCCTTCAGTTGGTTGGGCACTGGCTCCCTTCAATCAGATGCCTGCCTTCGTCTAACTCAGACTTTGTGCCTGTTCATTTGGTTTGAACATTTCATCAGAACAATAGTCAACTCAGCCTGAGACGTGTATACACCTGTATGCTGGAGATGCTTGACAACTGACTTTTAGAAAAAAAGTTTGTGTATTTATATGCATTATAAATTTTACTAATAATGTACAAAAGATGTATGAAGCATATTTACAAATAACAATAAAATCCATTGGGGCAGCATAGCTCAGTGGTAAAGTATAGGCTTAGGATGCACAAAGACCTAGGTTTAATCCCCAGGACCAAATAAATAAAATAATTCATTGGGGGGGCAGTACTTAAGATTGAACCCAGGGCCTCATGCTTGCAAGTACTCTGTATATTTTTGTCTTATTCTTGCTAAGTTGACCAGAATCCGCCTTGAATTCTAGATCTTCTTACCTCAGCCTCCTAGGTGCTGGGATTCCAGGTTTATGCTACTGTGCCTGGTAATACATCATATTGCACTTTATTATAAGTTCTGTATACCTATACTTTTACTATGATTTTCTCTTTACAAATTTTACTGTTTTCATAATTCAGAAGAGAGTCATGAAATCAAGACTATGAAAGCCAGATGTGGTGGTTCATGCCTGTAATCCTAGCACTCAGAAGACTGTAGCAAGAAGATCATTGTGAGTTCCCAAACTACAGCCAGCCTGGACTACATAGCTAGCCCCTGTCTCAAAAAAACCCAAATATCAAATAAATTAACTTTAAAAAAGACTATGAATAAACAGTTGGCTACTATTCATTTCAGCAAAAACGTCTTTTTTTTTTTTTTTTTTGAGACAGGGTTTAGTTATGTAATTCACCTTGAATTCACCATGTAGCCCAGGCTGGCCTTGAACTCCAGGTGCTCTTCCTGTCTCAGCCTTCTAAATACTGGGGATACAGGGATGCACCATCACACCTGGCCCATCAAAAATGTTTTTGATTGTGTAATTGACCAAAGCTTATAGTTCCAACCTGAATGCTGTTTTATATTTTTGTTTGTGTTAATGAGTGAAACAAAAGTGAGACAGTAAAGACCCCTTTCAGAACTTCACTTGATCACCAATGATGTGAACAATCTTGCTGCAATGAATGATACATTTTGAGTACTGTGAAGAATATTTCCTTAATTTTTTCACAATCTAATGGCTATAGACACAACAATTTAGCATTTTCTTTGTTACTACATCTTGTTTCATTTTGTTTTGTTTTGGTCCTGGGATCAAATCCAGGGCCTTGCACATGCTAGGCAAGTGCTCTATCACTGAACTATACTCCTAGTCCCTTCTTTACTACTTAAGTCTAGACCAAAGATTGGGAAACTGCAGCCCATGGGTCAAATCTAACTTGTGGCAGTTTTTGTACAGATTGAGAACCAGTAGCCAAAGATTATGTGAGAGATCACATGTGGCTCACAAAGCCTAAAATATTATCTGACTTTTTACAAAAATTTGCTAACTTTTAGTCTAGATAACCAGCAAAACAACAATAATTTATATGGATTTTCATGGTGTGAATACTTTTACCATGGCCAATATCAAGCTACCAATGCAATATTACTAAACAGAGATTTGGAAAGAAATGAGCAGCAGTAGATTATTACATTTCTGATAAATCAAACATTAGTAATTCCCATGAGCATGAATAATAGTAAAGCAATCAAAAAATAAGATTATGATAATCACTTTTGGTTTTACTATAATTTACTTTTTAAAAGTATGTATTTATTTTTCATAATGGCTGATTAAAAACTTGAGAAGTTCCTGGAAAGTTAACAGTTGGCTCTCACTGGCTGGTATAGCAGGCTCCGTAATATCACTGGGCATACAACACAGGTACTCACACTGGGTTGCTCTTCCCTAATCTGTGGGTGAGTATATTCAATAAGAAGGGAGTATAGAGGTGGAGTAGACTTGATTTGTATTCTGATTTCTCTGATTCATGGTAGGTATTATAGTACGAGATTTTAAAGAAATTTTTGTTTTAAAGATAGTAAAATCCAACAAAACAAAACAGAACAAAGCCAATCAAACACAAAGCAGCAAAATTGGTATAGAACTTCAAAGCAGGATACTAGGAAAACAATAGCTACCACAGTATATCTTGTTATCTTCACCATAGTTGTCTGTTCCGTCAGGTATAGCAAAATCAAACCAAAACCAAAGCAGAATAAAACCTATCAAAACAGAATATTGAATAAAGCAAAATAATCAGAACACAGCAAAACAGTGAGAACAATATTGGATTTCAAAGACAAGCTAGACAGAAATCCTCTATATTCGTTAAAAAATTATTGCATACTGTCATCCTCCCAAGAGATGCTCAGACTGCTGGCCCCAGGTGGGCAAAATCAACCAAACAATACAAGTATTCAGTTGCTTTATGTACCTTTACATACAATTTAGTTGCTATCAACTCAGCCTGCCCTTGAACCATGGGTTGCTTGTGAGATGAAGTTTGATTTTTAGCCCACGTGTGGGTAGGCTCACAGGAGGCGCTGACTTTTCTCTTCCTGGTTGCTGCACAGCTTACCAGAAAGGCTTCTTGCTGGATCCCCTCAGTCCCAGCATCAGTACGAGATTTTTTATAAAAAGATATATTTCCAAAATTTATTTTACTTTTGCTTTCCTTGAAATTGTAAAGTTCTCCTCTCACAGCCTGGAGTTGGGAAAAGATAAGGGTAGAGATAGTGACTATCTTATGTTCCAGAGTGGTCTACTAATCAAAAACTCACTCAACCCTAAAGGGGAAACTAAAGACTGAAGTCTACCTTCGTGTAAGACAGATGGTAGAGAGACCCAAGCCTCTTTCCAGAGTCAGCATCATTTCTGGACTTTGGTGGGAAAGAACCAGGCCTTACCAGGAGGTGATCCCCACCTGGAAACCAGCTCCATGCATGGGCTGCTGCGGAGTGGGGACAGCCACATCCAAGCCTCTCTGTAAGTCAGTGCCATTCGCGGACTGTGGAGGGAGAGAACAAGGCTGCAACAGGAAGTGATCCCTGCCTGGTAACCATATCATTTTCATTGTTTTCTTGAGTCGGGTTTTATTCTCTTTTGTTTTGTCAAATTATGTTAAGTCTGATGGCATGAGCAGCTATTTAAAAGATAGCAAGACAGATCATGGTAGCCATTTTAGATTTACTATTGGGTTGTTTTGAAGTTCTTAATTGCATTCATTGCTTTATTTTTATTGTTTCTAGTCTATTCTTTTTTATTTTTACTATGTCTGAAGGTATTTGCAGCTATTTTGAAGACAACAAAAGGCATTATGGTAACTATTGTTGATTTCATAAAGTTTTGAAGTCCTATATCACTTATACTAGTTTATTTTGATTGGTTTTATTCTGTTTTATTTCTTGGTTTTATCCTCTTTAAAATAATAAAAAATAAAAAATAAGACATGGCAAATTTATCCAGTCATATCAATATGATACTAAATACAAATGGTATAAACACTAAGTAAAAGAAGTTATATAATGGGTAAAAATGTGATCCAATTATATGCTGCATACAAAAAAGCACTTTATTTTTGTATTTTTTTGTCTTTTTGAGACAGGGTCTCACTGTGCAGTTCAGGCTGGGCTACTTTGTAGCCCAGGCTGGTCTTGAATTTACAATGATCCTCCTGCCTCAGCCTCTGAATGCTGAAATTATAGGTGTGAGCCACCACACTCAGTTTAGAAATGCACTTTAAAGATACAAACATGGTAAAAAATAAAGGAATCAAAGCAAGTTAACAATGAACACTAATCAGAGGAAAGTTTGAAGTGACTGTATTAGTATCATACAAAGCAGACTCAGAAGAAGAAATACTGCCAAGGATAATGAGGGAGACTGCATAATAATAGATGAGCTTATTAATCAAGAAGATAAAATAATCCCAAATATGTATGCACATCATGACAAAGCTCCAAAATGCATGAAGCAAACACTGATAGAAGAAAATGGGAATAAAAAGAAGGGAGGATAAAAGGGGAAAAAAAAGAAAATGGAAAAGCAGATCAATTCACAATTATAGGTGGAGACTTCAAAACTTTTCTCTTAATATTGTTATATCATCTACAACTTCACTGGTTTTCTGACTACTGTAGACTACTAAGAGATGATGTAACAATACTGTGAAGAAAGTTGGGGCCGGGGATTTAGCTCAGTGGCATAAGTGCTTGCCTGGCAAATATGAGGTCATAAGTTTGAGTCCTGGTCCAAAAAACTAAAAATAAAAAAGGTTGAGGAACTGTCAAGAAACTTGAACCCACTGATATTTATTTAACACTAACCAAAGTAGAATATATAATCTTCTTATGTACACAAGAAACATTAACCAAGACAGATGACTTTGTGGGCACTAAAACAATGGTAACAAGTGTAAAAGAACAGAAACCACAAAGTATGTCCCATAATGAAGATGGAATAAAGTTAGAAACTAATAACCTATAATACAATTTAGGAAATCCTCAAATATTTAGATGCTAAAAGCCACACTTTTAAATAACTTATAAGCTAAAGGATAAAAAAAAGGAAATTAGAAAATGCTTTGAACAAAAATGAAAACATTCAAATTTATAGGACATAGCAAAAATAAGGCCTAGAGTAACTGTATAACATTAAAAGCTCGTATCAGAAAAGAAGGATCTCAAACCAATGATCTATGATTCTATTAAGAAACTGGAAGCTGAGCAAAGTGGTGCATGTCTATGATCCCACCACTCAGGAGGCTGAGGCAGGGGGATTGTCATGAGTTATGACCAGCCTGAGCTACATAATGAGCTTAAAGCCAGCCTGAATTACAGAGCAAGACCCTGTCTTAAACCAATAAGCTGGAAAAAAGAGAAATTCAAGCCCAGATTAAGCAGTAGGAGAAAATAATAAAGATCACAACCAATAAAATTGAAAAAGAAAGTCAATTACAATAAAAGCCAGTTCTTTGAAAATACCATTAAAACTTCTTGCCAGACAGTAGTCTCTTTAGTAAAAGAAAAGGTACAAATTTCCACTACTGGGAATGAAGAAGGGGCATCTATGCAGAGTAGCAGACATACAAAGAATGAAAAGGAAATACTATTAACTCTTTATATCAATAAATCTGACAACTTGGATGATTTTCAACAAAGTAAACTCCAGATCCAAATGGTTTCCCTGGTAAATTCTTCTTCTTTTTTTTTTTTTTTTGTTTGTTTTGGTACCAGAAATTGAACTCATGACCTCACACTTGCCAAGCAGGTGCCATAATGTTGAGCTATATCTCCAGCCCATCACTGACAAATTTTACCAAAAATTTAAGAAAGAAGCAATTTTACACAAACTCAGAAATTAAAGGAAAGACTTTCCAATTCCTCTTATGAGACCAGTATCATTCTAACACTGTAGCCAAAAATATTATTAAAAATGAAACCTATAGACCTATACTCATGAACACAGATGGAAAAGTCTTCAACAAAGTATTAGCAATTCTAATGTAGCTAATACGAAAAAGATAAAGAATGAGACCAAATGGAACTAACTTTTGGAGTTTAGTGTTGAACATTCATAAATCAATCAGTGCAATCCATCCTCAACAGAAAAAAGAAAAGATTATATGCTAATCTTAATGGATGAATAAAAAGCATTTGATGAAATGTAATATCCACTTGTACTAAAAACACTCAGCAATCTAATAGTGCCATGACACTGGAAGAGCCCTTCTCCTTTGTCGCCAAAAACTGAGGATTCTTAAGACACTAGGAAAATTAAAATGTAAGCTAGAGATTAGAATGAAATATTTGCAAAATAATTATCTGATAATGTTCTTTACATGTAGAATATAAAAAGAATGCTTTCAACCTAATTATAAAATGAAAACAATAAAAATAAGCAAAGGTTCAAAGAGACATTTCATCAAGGACCATATGAAAAGGTGATTAACATTACTAGGAAATGCAATTTGAAATTATAATGAAATATCACTACCTAACAGAATAGCTAAAATAAAAACCGACAATACCAAATGCTGATGTGACTGTGGAGTACCAGAACTCTCATACATTTTTGTTAGGAATTAAAGTGTGTGAAGCCAGGTACAGTGGTGCACAGTTGTAATGCTAGCACTCAGGAGGCTGAGACAGGAACATATATTTGATGTATGATCTCTAAATCCCACTGTTGTTTTCTTTTTGCCCAATAGAAATAAAAACTTAAGTTCACATAAACATTGTACATAAGTGTTTATGGCAGCTTATAATCCAAAATGAAACTGGAAACGATCCAAATACATTTCAGTAGGTTAATGGGTAAGCAAAGTGCAATACATTTACAAAACACTGTTTACAACGATTTGCACAACACCACGGATGAATGTCAAATGCATTCGGCCAAATGCAAGAAGTCAGACTTGAAAGGCTTCTATTTAGGTGATGTTCTGGAAAAGACGCAACTATCAGTGCAGAAAACACAACAGTGACTATCAGAGCCTAAGTCAGAAGTGTTGATTATACGGGGCATGGAATTTTAAGGTTATGGGGACATTTTGTTTCTTAATTTTTTGTGACTTCACAGCCATGTGCATTTGTAGAAACTCATAAATTATACACCAAAAAGGATGAGTCATCTGGCTTTCAATATTTATAGATGAGAGAAATTGTTTTTATTTGAAATTTGGAAGATCGTCTTGAATACCACAAATGCCATTTGATTCACTGTTTGGAAACATCATTTTCTTCTTTTACACAATCTCAACAGACTGTTTAAAAATAATTCTATCACTTTTAAATATTTTTGTTAAGGTGCATGTTACTTTTGTTAAAGACCTCGTCTCTGTCTTCTTCGTGATCCATGTTGAAAACTTCCTATTTACTGATTCTGCATCAGTGTTGCTAGTGCGGTTGGGGAAACTGCATTTTAATCAGCAGCGCGGCGAAGTGGAATCCCGCGCCCCGAGGGGCTGGTAATGAACACCAGGAGGCAGCACAGCATCGCAGGGAAGAACGTGAGCTCTGTTCTCATCCTGTCCCGTTGAGAATTGTTTCTACCACTCACCTGCTGTGCTTGGAAACTTTCTGTTCCTTAGATGATTCTGATGTAAAAATGTGGTATCAGCCTCACTCGATCACCGTATCAAAAGAGGTGACGTGTATGAGGTGCTTAGCACGAGGCTTGGCATCTAGTACGTACATCACTGTTGTGACAAGTGGTACTTTTGTGGTGATACTGGAGGAGGCTCTCTTTCCTGACCAGCAAGCTGTGATCCAGATCTAAGATTCCATGCGGTAGAAAAATTCCTATTTCTAGGTTCATTTCTAGTTTTTTTCCTTCTCAGCTGCTGCCCATTAGACTGGGCAAGCTTCGTACTGTGATACAGCAGGTAGTCAAAGCGTTGTATGTGATGAACATGTATAAAAAGGCAAAAGTTTTTATTGCAGGTGATTCATGCTCAGACTCCAATTATCAAAAGATTGTCCTCTCCAAATGTTGTCACAGTTATGTGCTATTTGTAGTAAATTATTTTCTTTTTTAATAGCACATTTTGAGCTCTGAATCTGTGAAGTTTTGTGTCTGAAAACAAAAGTTTGGCACCTGTCTTGTGGACTATGTAAGTACAGATAGATTTATATTAGAAGCTGGGGAAAATCACAGAATTCATAATTCACTTAAGGAAATAAGCAGACAAATTCATGCCTTTATCTAGTAGTGGTTTTTAATTAAAGTGGTTTTTCCAGTTTTGCAGACAAGATAGGCTATGTGATTTTCCAAGGCCACATAGAAAGTGCAAGGCAAGTGACTAGAATTTGGCCTTCTTGACTCCTAGAACACATGTTCACCTGGATTTTATTTTATCAGCACACGTTTGTAGTACATAGTATTTATACTCCTTGTGTGGAGTTGGTGCATATGTATAACACATCTTAATTCCCTTTTTAGCCCCTTTGCCTCCCTCCATCTCTGAGAAAGTGCTGTCTCCCTATTTTCTATTATTCTTTTTTATTTTTTGGTACTGGGAATCAAACTCAGGATCTTGTGCTTACCAGGCAGACACTGCATCACTCAGGTAACTCCCTGGCCTTCCTATTATTATTTATTTATAATTCGGTTTTCTCACATAAAAGGAACCATATGATATTTAAGTGCGTGTGTTTGATTTATTTTACTTAACATCATGGTCTCAAGGGTATCCATTTTTTTTAACAAATGATTCATTTATCCTTCTTTATGGCAGAATGGTGCTCACTGTATGTATTATATTTTCTTTATCTGTTCATCTGTTGATGAACATATAGGCTGCTTCCAAGAATTAGCTATCATTTTTTTTTTTTTTTTTTTTTTGTCGGTACCGGGGATTGAACTCACAACTGCCTGCTTTCAAGGCAGGCGCTTATGCTGCTGAGCTAAATCCCCAGCCCCTAATTAGCTATCATTAATTGCTATAAATATAGTTATGCACATATCACTGTATTAGTCTTTGTCAAGGCTGGAGGCTTGGAGTGGTACTTTTGCAGATGAGATCTCGAGGGAAAAGAAGGCACGAGGTGGCAGACATCAGTTCAAAAGGCAGGCAGAAGCAAAAGAAGAGTAGCTGCATTTGTATTTATTTTTACAAATATGCTGTTATCACTTATTTACATTTTTCTATGCTTGCCTAACCAGCACATGGATGGTTGTCCAATTCTCAGTCATGGTTACATAAGGGCATCCCTCTCTGTGCCTGCACTAGACAGTGGGTTCATGTCCTTAACATGAACCTCAGGTGATCCAAGACCTGAGCTTTGAAGCCACAGTGTCCCGCACATCCCTCTCCCTGAAAGGTTGGGCAACTGTCACTCCTTTTGAGTAGCTCAGAGAGCTGACCGCTGTGCACAAAGACCACGACAACACTATAGGGAACGGCAGAACACTACCAATACCATTGCCACCACAGCATAGTTTATGGCTATCCAGTGCCAAGTGGACCCCGAGGATTCCCACCATTGGGTGAAGAAGTCTTTCTGCAAAGCGTGGATGACAGACACCTCTGCATCTAGTTCCTGTAGGGATTCTTGCATCTGCATCTCGTAGTCAGGGATGTAAATACAATGTTCTACATGCAAGAGCACACAAGTGCCTCTTTGTGATTCAGTTAGAAAATCAAGAGTCATACAGTTTTGCAAAACTACCTTTTTTATTTGAGATGTCTCATCTATGAGCAACATCATTGATAATGGCCTTTGGTCACATGGTTCCAATAAGGGGAGGACTAAGACCTCTCGTGTTACCTTAGGGCCTTGCTCTGTGGGGCAGATGTGCAAATGAACCAGTTGTGATTTCAGGAGGTGATCCAGTGGGCTTTCACTTAAATATGTTGGGGCTGGTCATTGAGCAATTGAACCACCAGAGACAAGACCCACACCCACCCCACAAACTTTGGTGCCAAGTAGGGCAGTTTGATTGTGAGGAAACTATTGTATTTCTCAATCATACCAGCAGCCTGTGGCTGGTAGAGTACATGGAAGTGCCATCTGACCTCATTGTTTCTGGTCCCTTGTTGTACCTAAGCTCCTGTGAAATGGGTTTCCTGGTCAAAGATATTGCCATAAGTTACCACCCTGTAAGGTGCCCTACCTGTCAGTCCTGGGCCATCCAAGCTGGTAATCAGAGTGTCAGCCCTCAAAATATGGGCCGACTGTCCATATGGACATGTAAGGGACCATCTTCATGTATTATAAATAGTCATTCTATCCACAACTCTGCCCATTGTATAATCTGCCTGTTCTGGTTTCAAACCAGAAGATTTCCATACTAGGCTGGAGAGTGACTGCTGTCCACTGTGGGGCTGTGCCTTGGCTAGACTTATTAGTATACCAGGTGTCAGCTAGAGGTTCCCTTTTTTCTTCTGGTTAGGGGCTAGGGTCATGTCCTGTAGGGCTAGGGTTATACTTGTGGTAACTGCCCTCTTTAAGTCTTGAAAAGCAGCTTCCACTATGCCTGTCAGTCTCATGTCACACCCTTCCTGGTCATCTGGTGTAAGGGATGCAGCAGGGTAGCCGGATGCAGCATAAATGTCAGTCAGTTAAACCTGGCAAGTTCACATACACTTGTAATTGGCATACTGTCACGGGCCTGGGGTATATCTGGATCTGATCAGTTATGGTATCAGGAGTTATTTTTGTCTTACCTGGCCAGCTAACACCCAAGAATTTGACAGACAAGCCAGATTTCTGTTCCTTGGACCTTGTCTTTGTTCATAGCCCATCCTCAGGACAGCAAAGCTTCCTTCAGATTGTGTGCAGAAGCTTCCAAATCCGTAAGGCAATCAGAGGTTAACATGATGTTACCAATATAATGAAGCAGTGATACAAAGTGTGGCTTGGTCCAGGTGTCCCAAATCCTGAGACACCAGGCCATGACATAAGTATTACCACAAGACATGCAAATAGCCTTGTGGTAATACTTGGAAGGTCCATTACCTGTCCTCCCAGGGGACTGTGTGGTGTGATAGCAATGGAGAAAAATGCACTGCCAAATCCACAACATAATGGTACTGACCTACTGTAAGGGTAAGATGATCCTGGCAGTTTCCTGATGCTGTTGGTTTCAAGCAGGAGCCTAAAGAGATGTCTTTCTATGGTCTATTGGCCATTTTAGAACTTGGGCAGTGAAACAGTCAATTCATTAGAAAGAAACAGCGTGAAGCAATCCTCCCCCTCCCTGGGAGTGGCTGTGAGCATGGCAAGCTCCAGCAGCCCAGGACAGGAGCCACCGGCGTTTACTGGGACCTGCGCCATGCTGGGACCTGGAGTACTGGAGTGCAGGGAAACCAAGCAACCCCTCTCCTCCACCTGTTTGGTTGAACTTCAATATACATGAGAGTATGAACAGCTATTTTGAAGAGAACAAGAGACTCTATGATAGCCATTGGTGACTTCCCTGTTTTCTAGTTTTGATGACCTAAAACGCCTTCCTCATTCTGTTCGGATCAGTTTTATATTGCATTGTTTTGTATAAAATCTCTATATGCGAAGACATGGACTATTTGGAAAAAAACAAGAGACTATGATAGATAGTGAAGATCTCAGGTCATCTAGCTTTGAAATTTATATCTCTTATATTGCTTTCTTATGTCCTATTTTGTTCTGTTTTGTTGTGTTTAATTTTACCCCCTTTAAAATAAAAAAATAGGATGAGATAGTCATCAAGTCAGCAATATTAGGCACTGCTTCCTGTTATGGAGGACTCACTTCCTTCAGTTCCCAGTAATCCACAGTCATTCACCATGTCCTGTTAGGCTTCCACCTGGGCCATATTGGGGAATTGAAAGGGCTATGTGCAGGATTGTGGTAAATAACTGGAGGTCAACTTGTGATACCAGCTGAGCTGAATCAGTGTGGTGCTGAGTGTGGATGGCCCACCTGAGAATTGTTGCTAGGGTAAAAAGGAGAACTGGATAGGAAGGGGTATTGTTGTTGGTTCTCCATGGTGCTGTTAGTTTTCCTGGTTGTTGTTGATTCTCTTGGAAGAGTTGTCAAGCTTCTTTCCTGATATGAACTTGGCTGTTCTCATCATCAGAGGAACTCGGGACCTGTTGTCACTAAGAATGGCTGAGGTTCACTTTGGGGGAGCTCTGGTCTTTACTGTTTTCTGACTCCAGAGGGGAAGATGGTGTGCTGTTTGTTCTCCTGGAGAAGCTTGTAATGCTGGCTTCCTGATAGGAACTTGGCTGTTCTCATCATTAGAGGAGCTCAGGACCACACTGTCGCTGAGGATGACTGTTATATTCTTCAGGGGAACCCTGGTTCAGTCTTTGAGCATTGCTTCCGGGCTCCAGTGCAGAACACTCAGCCTCGTGGCACAGATTCTTCATCCCGCTGGTATAGACTTTCTGGCTTCCACCAATGAACTTTGGGCCTTCCCAAACCAGGTAGCTGCTGTCATTAAGCAGGTTACCTGTCTGCAGGCCTGTTTTTGTATGTCTTGCAGAACCCAGTGCATGGAGGGGTAACTGGCTGTCCCCACTATTTGGGACATCTCCTGTGGGCTTAACCCCATGTTATCAGTCCCACTGTCTCGCAGCCACAGCAGTTATGCCGGCACTGTCTCACCCATTTATTTTTTAACTTTTGACTTTTTAAAAAATTTTGCAGAGTGAGGGGACAAAACACAGACAAGAAAAACAAAACGCATAAGAGATAAACAAGGGGAGTTGGTGCCATGTGTGGGCTGACTGGGAGAGGGCCAGATGCCAGCCCCTTCTGGTGCATGGGCAGGAAGACAAGAAGCGCCAACATTCCTACCTCCTGCCCTGGAGGCTGCCCTGGAGAAACACAGGCTGTGTGATAGCTAATGAGGTAAAATGCAATTTAATGCTTATAGTGTTTAGTGTTTCACTGACTGTGCAGGCCTAAAGCCAGCAGTCTGACCATCTATTTAGAGGGTAACAATATGTAATGTGGCATCTATGGGGGATCCCCTTCTGAAGGTGGTGGCCGTTGTTAATTCCCTATTACCTTGTTTTGAAATCCTGTATCATGTGGTTGTTATATTGTATGTAGTTATCTTCAAAAGAGTTGCTTAGATTATCAGATATAGACATGCAAAATTGACCTAATCATGTATTAACTGTTCCTTTCCAAGAATTAATAGAATTAGCAGTATAATCATCTTAGCTGTCTTATGTATATATACAAATTTGTATCTTTTTTCTTCCCCTTTCCTTTTTTTCTCCTTTTCCCTACCCCAGTTATTTTTCTCCTTTGAGCGGTTCCTTATCCTTTCACAATATTTATTATAGATTTTGGATCTTATTTACTCTTTCATTTTCTTACATTAGAAAATATGGTATTTATACATGTGAGTCTGATATTTCACTTATGAGTATGGTGACAGGTAGCATCCATTTACCTATAAAAGCCTCAATGGGATCCTTCTTTACAGTTGAGTAGTACTCTATTTTATAAAAATATCACATCTTTTTTATCCATTCTCAATTGATGGGCATTTGGGTTGTTTCCAAGATTTGGTTATTACAAATTGTGGTGCTATAAATATGGGTGCATATATATCACTGTGATATGATGTTTTCAAATTCTTCTGGGAAAATGCCCAGAAGCAGAATAGCTGGGTCAAATGGGACCTCTAATCTTAGCTTTTTGAGGAAACTCTACACTAATTTCCACAGTGGCTGTACCAGCCTACACACCCACCAACACTGGAGAAGAGTTCCTTTTGCCCTACAGTACCTCCAGCATATGTATTTGGTCATTGTTTCTGGAGTGAAATGGAATTTCAGCATTGTTTTAATTTGCATTTCTCTAGTGACCAATGATGCTGAACATTTTTTCATATATTTATTTGCCATTTGTATTTCTTCATCTGAGAAGTGTGTATTCATCTTAGAAATCCATTTTTGAATTGGGCCTTTGACTTTTTGGGGTCTGATTTTTAAAAATTCTTTATATGTTCTAGATAGAAGTCCTTTGCTAAAGGGGAAAGTTGGTTAGGACTTGTTTCCAGTTTGTGGGTTTTCATTTCATTCTTTTGGAGATTTCTTTTGACAAGCTAAAACTGTTTAAAGGATGAGATCCCAGTTGTTGATTCTGGGAAGTATTTCCTGTGCAATTTGGCTTTTGTTCGTGAACTGTTTGCCTAACCCTATGTCTTCAAGATTTCCACTTACTTTGTCTTCCAGCAGATTTAGTGTTTCTGATTTAATATTTAGATTTTGATCCATTTTGACTTTAGTTTAGTGCATAGTCATATACATGGGTCAAATTTTAGTCAACATGTGGAGAGCAGTTTTTCCAGCACCACATATTAAAGAAGCTGCCTTTTTTCCTGGGAACATGTTTGGCTCCTTTGTCAAAGATAGGGTGGCTGAGTGTGTGAAGTGTGGCTGTGTCTTCTAATCTATTCCATTGGTCTTCAGGCCTATTTTTATGCCAGTCCCATGTTGATTTTATCACAGTAGCTTTATAGTATAATTTCAAGTCAGGGATTGTGATGCCTCCTGCCTTGACTTTGTTGCTTAGAATTGCCTTTGCTATTCTAGGTCTCTTCTGATTGCAGATGAATTTTACGAACAATTTCTCTAGATCTGTGAAGTATGCGAATGGTATTTTGACTAGAATTGCATTAAATCTGTGTAACAATTTTGGGAGAATGACCATTTTCACAATGTTTTTTTCTTCCTATCCATGAACAAGGAATGTCTTTCCATTTTCTTATATTATTCATTCAAGGTTTCTATCATTTTTCAATGCTCCTCTATTTTTTTAACTATGTCTTCTTTAGATGTATTCCACATTTCTTTCATTATGTTTATCATTTCTTCTTTTACTTCAGAGATTATTTCTGACCTGATTTCCTTTAAAACTTCATGGAATTGTTTATTCCAGTTGCTATGATTTCAAAAATTTCAGGTGTGTGACTTACACTTTATTCTATGCCCATGTCTCCTGGACTTGTTTGGGATGGGCTGAAGGTTTGAGATTGCATTTTGCTCTTTTGTTTTGTCATTTTTTGTATTTCCCTGGGGCATCCAAATGCAACCGAGTTGGCAGTGTCTGTTCATACTGGAGGGAGTCTCCCAAGCTGAGTTGGGGTTGTTAGGGTAGGCCTTACCAGGACCCAAGAGGCACACCAAGGCTTCTTGGCTGGATACAGTATACTGGACAGACCTTCAGCAGGTCACATGAGGTGCACTGAGGCTTCCTGGCTGCTTGGGGTCACTGTGTGGGGCCTTACCAGGTCCCACGTGGTGTACCAACACTACCTAGCTGGGTGAAGTATGTTCTTTATTAATTTTATTTTATTTTAAAGAGGATAAAACAGAATAAAACCAATCAAAACAAACCAGTATAAGAGATAAAAACAGGCATTAAAACATTACAAAATCAACAATATTTACCATGCCTTTTGATGTTTTCAAAATATCTGCAGATAACTTCAGACATAGTAAAAATCAAGCAGAACAGAATACAATAGAAACAATAAAGACAAGACAATGAATGAAATAAAGGACTTCAAAACAAACCAACAGTAAATCCAAAATTGCTACCATAATATATCTTGCTATCTTTGAAACAGCTGCTCCTGCCATTGGATTTGACATAATCAAACAAAACGAAAAAGAATAAAACCCAACCCAACAAAACAATGGAAACAATATAGGACTTCCAAAACAAGATCATAGGGAATCAACAATGGCTGCAACCCTTAGAAGATCCCTCCTAGATGCCACACTGCATACCACTATCCTCTGAACCATGATTAGACTGCTGGCCCTAGATCTGTAATGTTAGTGAAACACCAAAGTACCACAGGCATCCAATTGCATTTCCTCCGTAGCTATCATTACAGCCTGTGTTTCTCCAGATAAGCAGGTCACTTACAGCAGGGGGTGGGGAGGCTACAGGATGTTATTTTTGTTGTTGTTGTTGGTACCAGGGATCAAACTAGTGACCTCACACTTGCAAGACAGGTGATTATGCCACTGAGCTAAATGCCCAGCCCTGGGATGGTACTTTTGTTTACCAGCCTGTGCTCTGGAAGGGGCTGGGGTCCAGCTGTTTCAGTATGGGAAAGGGGGGGGTGTCCGTGCATGGCACTGCTTCCCAGACTGGATTTGCTCGCTGATGTGTCCTTTGTTCTCTCTACCCCTGGTCCATGAATGGCACTGACTCATGGGGAGAGGCTAGGGTTGGGCTATTCCAGTCCAGTGGGCTCTGCTCATGGTACTGCTTCCCAAACTCTGTGTCCTTTTCTTTTATACTTCCTTTGTTTTAAATTTTAACGAGAAAAAACAATGATACAAAATTTCAAAACAAGGTAATAGGAGATTAACAATGGTTAGTATATTGTGGATTGTTATCTTCAAAGTAGTTGCTCAGATTACAAGATACTATGCATGAAAAATTGATTCAACAATATAAGTACAAACCTTTTCAATGAACTAATAGAAATTAGTAGTATAATTATCTTCACTTCATATTTGGGTTTTTTCTTTTCCCTTCATTTTTAAAAAATTTTATTTAAGGAGAAAAAAGAAAAAAGAAAAACAGAAAAAGGGTACAAGTTATACAGAATTTCAGAAAAATAAATAGTAGGAAATCACTAGTTAATTACATATTGTCATCTTAGAAATAGTTGTTGAAGTTATAAAATTATAGCATATAGAGGGGACTTTCAAACAGTGAGACTGCAAACAGTTTTGTTCAATGATCCAACAAAACTCAGTTATATGGTTATCTATCTTATACACTTAAATATATATGCAGTTATATCTTTTAGAGAACTTTCCTTTCCTTTCTTTTGTACAATGACAATTACACATTTTGGGTTTTATTGCTCCCACAGTTCTTATTACTTTTTTTTTTTTGAAGAAAGGAAAACCAAATGTGACATACCAGGACAGAGTCAGTCAAATCAAAAGGATGGACATAATACATAATGTAAAAACAAAATACAAGGTGATCAACAATGGTTACCATACTGCCTCTTGTTATCTTTTTTTTTTTTTTGTCTTTTTCCTTTTTATCGGTACCAGGGATCGAACTCACGACTGCCTGCTGCCTTATGCTACTGAGCTAAATCCCCAGCCCCACCCTCTTGTTATCTTAAAAAGAATTGCCTATATCATCAGTTATAATAAAATTGAAAAAACAGTAAAGAATAAGACCAATAAAACCAAAACATTGGAGACATTAGAGGACTTCAAAAAAAGATAATAGTCAACCAGAATGGGCGTCACAATGAATCTTACTGTCTTCATAGTTGTTGCCTATACTTTAAAACTTGGTACTATCAAGCATAACAGAATAGAGGAAAATCAGTCAAAACAAGATGGTGAGAGCAATACAGAGTTTCAAATCAAGTTAATAGGAAATCAAAGTGGGTTACTATAATATATCCTGCTATTTTAAATTTATTTTTCCCTTAATTAAAAGGATAAAAATGAAAAAGTAGATAATAAAAAGGAGATTGAGATAAAAAAGAGGGCTTAACAACAAAACAGTGCAGGTCAAAACATAGCCATTTAAGCAAAATAGTGTTTTACCACAAGATAATCTTGACATAATAGTAGTTACCATAGTGTCTCTTCCCTTAAAATCTTTGGGTATATGGGGCTGGGGATTTAGCTCAGCGGCATAAGTGCCTGCCTTGCAAGCAGGCAGTCATGAGTTCGATTCCTGGGACTGATAAAAACGAAAAGAAAAGATGAAATGAAAATCTTTGGGTATAACTTCGTATACTGTAGCATCAAACATATCAAGACAATGTAAAACCTTTCAAGAGAATGACAGTATTACAGGATATTTAGAATCAACTAACAGAAAATGAATAATGGTTTTTGTATAATCTCCTTGTCTATAAAAGTTTTTGTTTTATATTATCACATATAATAAAATCCAATAAGATACAACACGTTAAAACTGATGGAGACAGAAGAACAAAAGCTTGATGGGACTTCAAAACAAGAGGATATTAAATCAGCACTACCTATTATGATGTCTTGTTTTCTCCAAAATGGCTGTTCCTACCATCGAACCTTCTCTGCCTCATTTCTGTTGAGCTCTTTTTCTGTCATTAGTTGTCAGTTTGTCCTCTTCATTTCACTTTCTGCTCCATTCATTGTGGCCTCTCTGCCACTGTTTCTGGAATCTTGGTATTTTTCATTTTTAGAATATCCTGCAGTAATCTCTGTAGAGTTGAATTGGTGGTTGCAAATTCCCCTAGTTCCTCTTTATCATGGAAGCACCTTGTTTTTCCATCAATTTCTAGGGACAGTTGTGCAGGATATATCAATCTTGGCTGGAGGTTATTATCTTTCAAAGCTTGAATTATTTCCCCCCACTCTCTTTGTGATTTGATGGTTTGTGCTGAGAAGTCTGCTGTAATTCTGATGGGTGTTCCCTTGTAAGTGATCTGTTTCTTGTCTTTGACAGCTTTTAATATTCTGTTCTTATATTGGATTTCTGGAATTCTGATTATTATATGCCTGGGTGTAGCTCTGTTTGGGTTGTAGGTGGCTGGGGTCCTATATGCCTCATACATCTGAGTATCTTTACCTTTTGCTAAATTAGGAAAAGTCTCCTGGGTTATTTCTGTGGATAGCTTTTGTAATTCATTTGTTTGAGTCCCTACTTCTTCTTTTATGTTCTTAATTCTTAAGTTATAGCTCCTCTTATCATCTTCTAGTCTTTGTCTTATTGCTGTTTGTTTTCTTGTTATTTTTAAGAAGTTTTTCATTTTATGTTCCCACCTTACAAATCTGTCCTCCAGTTCTGATAATCTATCCTTAGTTTCTTTCAAGCTGTTATGCCAGCTTTCAATAGAGTTTTTAGTTTCCTGGTAATCTCTTTGAACCTGCTTCACGTATTCTATGTTTTCTCTATTTTCTCCATCAAACAATTCTCCCCTCTTTTTCTGTTCTTCCATTCCACCATCTGTTTTTTCTTGGGTGGTGCTTAGCATTTCTCTAACTATTCTACTTATTTCTTGCTTTATTTCATTAAATACTTCATTTTTGAACTCATCTATGAGGGTCTGGAGATACTGCTTTATGTCTATTGGTGCCATGTCTGATATTGCATGTTTTCTGTCTTCATTCTCTTTTGCATTTCCCTTTCCTAGATCAGTGTTCTCAGGATTGGGGACTGAGGACCCTTTCTTGTTGTTCCCTTTTCCCATACTTTTTGTTCCTTCCATACAAGCGTATGTAGGAGGCCCAGTTTTTTTTTTTTTTCCTCTTTGTCTGTTACAGTTTGTTTGAATCTGCCAGCTAGGTGTTCCCGCCCACTGCAGTGTACTAGGGAGACACAGACCTGGCATCCTCTGCTGGGCCCACCCCTCCAGGTCAGCCTACTGAATGCTTCACTGCTAGGGTGCACCGCTACATGCAGGGACCTGATATGGGCTAGCCTACTGGATCTTAGTCCACGGCATCACCAGGCCAAGTGCTCCCTACCAATTCCACTTGAGAGGGGAATATGCGACTAAAGTCACTGCAGGGCCCTTTTCCGGCTAGTCTGCCTGTTCCCAGAATGGGAATCTGTCCTCTGTTGGAGCCTCCTAGTCTATGAAAGGGTCCCCATTTCTCTCACTCACTGCAGGTCAATGCAGGGCTTGCTGCCAGTCCTACTCACAATGCCATTTGGTTCAGCGATTCCCGCTCTCAGAGCTTTGGTGCGTCTCTCTCCCTGCCGTGCTGACTGGGATGCAGCAGCAGCAGCAGGAAATTCAAATCGCGGCTTCCAATGGAGTGGGATCCAACTTCTGCACTGAGATTTTATCTGTTCCTGTTATAGCATCAGGATTGCATTTCCAGTTGGTTGCTCTCAGTTTTAGTTCATTCCTGGGTTGGCAGGGTACATCTCTCCTTGCTTAGGACTCCTTACACAGCACCACTCCTGGATTCTAAGCTGGTAATCTCAGAGAGCCTCTGTGGCTGCTGTTATTTGTCTGCCATGTTCTCCCGGAAGTCTCTTTTCCCTTCATTTTAATTGTTTTGCCTGCTCCTGCAACTCTATGGCTGTGTAGGTCAACTATGTTATGTGCCAAGTAGAGTGGGTGATCCTCCTGGTCCTCCTCCTTGCACTATGGGGTTCTGGTGAATAGCAGGCTTTGCACGCAAAACCAGGGGGCCCGCTCAGGAATCCTCCCAGAGGTGGGAAGTTACCCTTTGGGAGATAGTCTGTGAGGAGGCTGTACTGTCTGTGTCTCTTAACATGATGTGTATGGCAGCCAGCCATTGCTCCAGGTCCTTTTCAGTCCATAGTTGCTGAAGTACTTGCAGATGAGGGTTATACTTCTTGGCCCACATGGTTAATAAGGGTAAAGAAAAACCAAGCTACCTGCCCCACCGACTCATGGTGGGAAGGAGGGATGTATGTGTCTACCCCTTTTAAAATTTTAAAATTTCCATGGATTCCAGATGGATCACTTTCTAGTCCTCCAGAGCCTTCCAAGCTGCCAAAAATGTGGCTATAGATAACAAGGCAAGGCAGGGGCACATGTTGGCTCTCCCTTTCCATCTAGCTCTGTTTCCACAGCTATGGGGAAGGGGACACTCATCTCATCTTGCCAGTTATACCATTGTTGAGGTTGGGGGCTTGGAGTGGTACTTTTGCAGGTGAGATACCTAGGTAAAAGAAGACACACTGGGCAGATATCAGTTCAGAAGGCAGGCAGCAGTAAGAAAGAATACTTACATCTGTACTGTGTATTTCTTACTATGCTGATATCACCTATTTACACATTCTTCTATGTTGGTCTGACTAGTGCCTGTGTGATTGTCCAATGCTAAGTCAAGTTTACATAAACATATCCAGCTCTGTGCCTGTGCTAGTTAGCTGGTTCATGTCCTTAACATGCTGAGCTTAACATGTTGAAATCACAGCATCTCTCATAGTCTCTAACTCTTTTGAGAAGCTACCTAGAAGAGGAATAGCTGGGTCAAATGGAATTTCTAGTTTTAGTTTTTTGAAGAATCTCCATACTGATTTCCATAGTGGTTGTACTGGTTTACATTCCCAACAACAATGTAGAAAGGTTCCTTTCCCCCAGCTTTGCTAGCATTTACTTGGTTTCTTTTCTTTTCTTTTCTCTTGTTTTTTTCTTTTTGAGATAAGGTCTTGCTAGGTAGTTCAAGTAGACCTCAAACTCATGCCAGTCTTTGTGCCTCAGCCCCAGAGTGCTGGAATTACAGGCATGCACCACTATGCCTGGCTTATTGATTTCTTAATGATGGTCATTCTTTCTGGGAAAAGAATGAATTTCAATGCTGTTTTAAGTTGCATTTCTCTAATGGCCAGCAATGTTGATCATTTCATCATATATTTATTAGCCATTTGTACTTCTTCTGTAAAGTGTTCATTAATTTCACTTGCTCATCTTTTATTTTGGGAAATCTATTTTTTCCCCAGTTCTTTATATGGTATATCTAGATATTGGTCCTCTGAGGAAGAGCTTGCAAGTTTTTTCCAATTTTGTAGGCTGTCTTTTCACTACTTTTGCTGTTTCTTTTCTGTGCAGGTTTTTTCTTTTTAAATTTAATACGATCTCATTGGTTGGAAGTGGCAGCCCAGGGGCCACTGAGCCTTCTTGTGGCCACAGCTGCTGCAGCCCCAGCCTCTGCCACAGTCTGGCCACTGTCCCTGAAGAGAGGACAGTCAAGGAGCTGAATTGTGAGAAGTGTCACCCATCATGTCCTACAGTGCTAGTGTGACAGCAAGTTTGGACAAAGGAGCCACAGGCCACATTTCCATTTTGAGCGCTCTTTCACCTGTTAGCTAGAAGGAAGCTGCTGAACACAGTTCACCTGTACATCTTGTTTTCCTTAACATCGAGAATGTAAGAGATCTACCAATAATTTCCCTTGATGTTAGACAGAAACAGTGCATCTCTGTAGATACATTATCATCTTAAATGAAGGCACTGGTCTTTCCAGAACCTTTCCTTCCAATTCAATCCAAAACTATGAAAGATTTTCAAAAAGATGCCACTGTCTCATTTAATACCATTGGAGACTCTGGGATTAATGATAAATTTGTGAATGCTATATATGATGCCTCACTAAATACTGAAAACATTCACAAAACAGTATTAAAAGGAATCATTAACAATCTTTTATGAGAATGAAAAGGCCCATGAACAAAAGATGACCTTAGTGCATATTTTTTACTTTCACAGAGTCCTCAATTTAATAACACATTGACATATGTCATATATGCTTACTTGCTATGACAGACAGTTACCTTAGTGGATGCTGACCACCATTTTCTAGTTCATTGGTTGAAAAATGATCCCAGAAGAGGTTTAATCAATTGATAGACAGATTGCTGCAATTTATTTATTTGTGTCTGTTTTCTGAAAAGTCTGAGGAATTTCCACCTATAACAAAATTTTCATGGGGGATTCCATTAGCATCTAAAGATGGCTTTACTCAATACTGCAACAGGGGCTAGGGATGTAGCTCAGCAGCACAGCACCTGCCTGGCAAGTGCAAGGCCCTGAGCTTGATTCCCAGTACAAAAAACAAAAAACAAAAACAAAAACAAAAAACCCCACCAAAAACAACAAAACAAAACAAACCAACTAACCAACCAAACAAACAAAAATCCCTGAAAAACTGCAAACAATTTGGTTCACTCTACCCATAAGTCTTATATTGATTTCTGTTATTCTTCACTGGATCACATTGACATTGTGGAAGAATATCATAGATGGTAGAGCTTTGGAAACTCTCACAGGTTTTCCTTCTGTCAGTATCCATTCATTATTCCCATAGCAGCAAAAAAAGAAAAAGTATCATTGTTCAGAGAAGCTCAGAGCAAAACATCACAAGGCATAGTCTGGTGGATAAAGTACCTCAAAGACAGACTTGATATGAATATGTTATTTCTAAATATGAAAGTAAGGTGGATGTATCTGGTTAGTGACTCACTTGATGAGTTAACCTGGAAAAGAGCAGATTTGAAAAAGAAGTTGAAACTTCCATTTGTTGAGAAAGCTGTTTTGGGTGGCTTGACTAAAGAATGGTTTCTTGTAATTCACCAAATTTTTTATATATCATAAGTATTCACACTGCCATTGGTTTAGCAGCTTTAAATGTGATAATTGTTCTGAATTTTGATTGATTGGCATACTTACAGGACAAGTGGTTTATAACAGCATCACCTGGGTTATTTGTTTTCCTCCCTGCTGTTACAAGAAATTGTTGAGCCCTCCCATCGTTCCCAGTGATCAAAATACAACAGTAAGCATCTGCAGTGTTGCTATTGATGACTTACATTAAATTATGCCTGAATTGGCCTATGGATTAAATGAATTCTTATAATATGAAAGCAATGTTGAAAATTTCTTTTCAACTTTCCAGGTTTTTCAAGAAAAATTTGAAATAATTCAGTCTCATAATTTAAAACCAGGAAGTGATCAAATTTCAGTTACCAGTCAAAATAGGAAAGAATATGTACCGCTTTATACTGACTTTCTTCTCAACAAATCCATCTATAAGAAGTTTGTTGCATTTTATTATGGATTTCTTAGTGTGTGTGCTTCAAATGCCTGAGTGCTGCTTCATTGAGAAGAGGTTGAAATTCTGGTCTGTGGAAGTCCTGAACTAGATATGCATGTTGTGCAAAGGGCTAAGTACTCAGTATGCTGGTTATGTGAAAACAGACAACTATATCTTTGGGATGTTGTGTTTGGATTTCCTCTTGATCTTCAAAAGAAGTTGCTACATTTTACTGCAGGAAGTGACAGAGTACTGTCAGGGATGGCTGATTTGAACTTTAAAATCTCAAAGAATAAACTTTCACTAACTGGTTACGTGTGGCCTATACCTGCTTCAATCAACTTTCCCTTCCCTCCTACAAAAGCAAAAAGTATCTGAAACATAAATTGACAATTGGAATTTCAAATTCAGAAACTTTTGGACTTGTGTAATCTAGAAGACTTGAAATACAATATTTACATGTAGCATTCACTTTCCTCTGTGCCTTTAACCTTTTCATGTTTCTGTGTTTAGAGACAGAAAAAGCTCACCAACTTTAAAATACTGAGCTTTTGTAACTATGGCCATTCTGTTCTACGTAGAAGATCATTTGCAAACAATGATTATTTGACTTCTTTTCTTATTTATCAGGAGCTCATCAGATTCTTGATTTTACAGATGAGCTTATGGAAAGGGACTAAATAAAGACAAATGCAATTATGGTTTGTAGTTCCAGGAAGTTCAGAACACGCAAGGAGCTAAGACAAGGATTTCTCTGGATTGCCCATATTTATTGGCTCCTTCCCCTTTCAAGGAGGTGTAGGAAGTGGAGGGCATATCTGAAGCAAAAGCCCAAGAATATGAGAAGGGCCTTATGAAATTAGAACAAAGGCAATAAATTTAATCTATCAACTATTTGATCTGTAAGGTTGGCAGTTTGTTGCTCTGGAATAGGGAGTGAGAGCCTGTGTGTTCTCAGCTGCTTCAGCTAGGGTGTTATCTTGTCTTCAGATAAGACTGTGGTAAGCAATTTAACCCTTACACAGCCTGGTCCCCAATACGCATATGTATCCCCCTTTTTTTTTGTCTAATTGCTCTTGTTAATGTTTTGAGTATTATATTGAACACCAGTGGTGATAATATTCTTTTGTTCCTGACTTTATAGGAAAAGCTTTCAGTTTTTCCTTATTTAATGATGTTGGCAGTATGTTTGTCATAAATGACTTTTATCAGATTGAGATAAGGTCTTTCTATACCTCTTTTCTTCAGGGTTTTTATCGTGAAAGGATGTTGGATTTTGTCAAAGGGCTTTTCTGCATCTCTTGAGAGGACCAAGTGATTTTTGTCTGTTTCTGTGATGTATTACATTTATTGATTTGAAGATGTTGAACCACCCTTGCATTTCTAGATAAAGCCTACCTGGAATATATATATATATGTAAATAATTGGGGTTGATCAGATCAGTTCCCTGATCTGCCTAGTGAGGAGTAGAGGAAAGGGATGAAAGAAACTGAGACAAATTTAGTAGGGGCTAAGAGGTCAATGCCTTAGGATAGGCAAAGACCTGACACTCCAAAATAGCCACTATTTACCGGGTGTATACAATAATTGGAGGGATTATCTGATGACTCAGGGTGGCAGTGACCTTATGCTGAGAGAGTCTTATGATGACATAGACCATTTTGGATGATTTAAAGGGTGGCATGCTGATGAGGATCTTTATGTTGATGAGAATGATGGGGAGAAAAGGAGTTTGGCAAGTTTAGAAGGAGTTTGTCCTTTCCCCAAGGTAAAACTTTGTTATTATTTTTCTTTTTGAGACAGGGTTTCTCTATGAAGTTCAGGCTGGCCTGGAACTCACAGTGATCCTCCTGCCTAGGTGGCCCAAATGCTCGGATTATAGGGGTGCACCACCACACCTGGTTGAAACTCTATTTTTATTACTATTGGGTTCTCAAGGAACCAGGGTGTCTTCAGCTGATGCAATCTTGCCCTGGGGCATCACAGCCTCAGAGGACCATTGAGGCCTCAATTGTGGTCAGAGGTACACTGAGTTATGTTCCCACGTACCATAGCTGGCCTACTTGGCCAGGCAGTAGGCCTCAGACAGGCCCTAAACATAATTTAATTATGCAATGATTTCCTCCCCAAAATTATATAGACTGGCCCTCAACAATACATAGTCTTTTTGATTATTTGTTGTATGGTTTACCAATATCTTGTTGAGGTAACTTTCTTTTTAATGATAAAAACAAGACTGAACAAATTTGCATGGCATGGAGTATGTAACTGTCCATTAAAAAATGAATGGATAAACAAAATCTGGTATAAATGTACAATGGAATTTATTCAGCCTTTGAAAGGAAGAAAATTCTGACATATGTTACAACACAGATGAACCTTGACTACATTATTCTGAGTGAAATAACCCTGTCACAAAAGGACAGATACATGATTTCACTTATATGAAGTACACAATCAAATTCAGTTAATTCAAATTAGAAATTAGAACATCCGTTTCCAGGGGCTGAAGGAGAGGGAAAATATGTAGTGATAAGGGTTTAACAGTTTTAGACTTTTGGTTTGGGAAGATCAGAAGTTGTAGAGATGAATGGTTGTGAAGGTTACACATGTCAATGTTCTTAATGCCATCAACTATACATTTAAAAATGGTTAAAGCAGTAAATTTTGCTGGGTGTGGTGGCACATGTTTGTAATTGCAGCAATTGGAAGGCTGAGGCAGGAATATTGCAAGTTTGAAGTCTGGGCTATGTGGCAAGATCTTGTCTCAATAAAACAGTAAAACCAGAACAAAACAACAAATGTTAAATTTTATGTTTTTAAAATGTTACTTTAATAAAAAATATCACAACCAAAGTTGAAGAATCTGAGAAGCTCTCATCATTATCTATTGTCTTTTCAGGGAAGTGAAGTTTGATACTTCTTGCATGGAGGAAGGGTTAGTTATCTTCAATGTCTGTAAGGAATATGATATGGTTAAGTTCATCACTGAGGTTTTGCAGGTCTAGACACTTTACACGTTGAAAGTGAGTTCAACTTTCACTGATTATCATGGGCCAAACTGATAGACCAGTGCCAAAAAATTAAAATGAAAACCTATCCACTGTAGTTTGAACATCATTTGTCCCCTATGAAACCCACAATGGAGTTTAATCCACATTGTGAGGTATTAAGAGAGTAGAAATTTTAACTGTGGCATTTAGAGTTGGAGCCTTTGGAGTTAATAAGGATTAGAAAAGGCTACCAGGATGAGGCCTCCATGATTGAATCCTGGTGGCTTTATAAGAAGAGAGACAGAGACCAGAGGACTTGGTCTCTGTATAACTCTTGCCATGTGACATCTTGTACCTTGAGACTCTGCCAGCAAGAAGGCCATCACCAGGTGCACCCCCTCAGGCCTTGTATCTCTAGGCCTCCACAAACCAAAATAAACCTCCTTTCTTTAAAAGTCTGTGATATTATGTGACTATCAACAGAAAACAGACGAGTACACTATTTACTAATTTATACCGAGGAACCTCTTCCATCAGCACATTCTCACCCTATATAAAGCTTGTGGTGACCAAGGGATGAGAAACAGTGAGGTGGGATTATGTCCATTGGTGATATCATGAAGTCTTGACCTGAGGGATGCACCCACCTAAACATGAAGAGGCACCTGCTGCACTAAGCAAAATAGGCTCAGAGACTGGCTCCTGGGCTGATGAAGACTCACTGCCCACAGCAGCCTGCTCTTCTTATGTTTTTTGGCTGACATAGCTCCTTTCCATCCTTCATTTCATTAAGCTGTTATTTCTAGAAATACATTATTACCTTCCCTTGGTCAATTTTTAGTCATGTCATGGCTTGAGGCCTTATTTTTTAAAATAAGTGACACTTTGTATCACTTTGCTCTAAATCCATTTTATGTATGCTTTAAAAACTCTGATGTATGGTGTGTGAATTGAACCCAGGGCTTCATGTATTCTACCATTTTTATTTTTGGTACCAAAATCGAATTCAGGGCCTTGTGCTTGCCAGGCAGGTGCTGTGCAGCTGAGTTACATCCCCAGCCCACTTCATGCATTCTTGGCAAGCACTCTACCACTGAAATGTATCTAGGAAGTGTAATTCACAGATAGCAATTTTTTCTCTTTTTGCAGATATTTTTTTCAGAGCAATTTTATATTTGACTCCATGAACTATGTCAAAAAGGCCTATATTAAAACACTTTTTCTTGGAAGAGCACCAATATGTACAACAAAAATATAATGTATTTCTCATACTTGTACCTGACAAACAGAGATAGTGGTGCCTCGGTTAATAAACTTAAAAAATTCCATAATTCTGGTTGCAGAATTTGTTCCACAATTCTGGTTGTAACCAAACTGTAAGCATGTATGTATCAGAACAATGGAAGAAATTATGCAACCAGAATTGTGGAAAGCATTAAATTTATAAACACAGATACCACTGCATAAATTGTGAGTGGGGTGTCTCAGTTACTTTTTTGTTGCTGGAACAAAATTCCAGACACAAGTTAAAGGTGAAAGGGTCCATGTCAGTTTCACAGTAAGTAGATGTTTCAGTCCACAGTTGGCTAGCTCCAAGGCAGGGCCACATGGCAGAGGAGAAACAGTCCATGTAAGCGTAGGCAGAAAGAAACTAGTAGCTAGCCTTTCTTTCTCTTTTTGTTCCATATAGCTTTACAAATCTATTGAGTGATGTCGCCTATACTCAGGGTGGACTTTCCCATTATCCACACCCAGAAAGAACGATACCAAACCAATCAGTGGACCAATTTAGTTATCACACACCCTTGGTCCTTATTCACACACCCTAGATCCAGCCCTCTCTGAAAGACCCACCTATGTATATCTGCAGTTTTGGAGGAACATCTAGATATAACCCATTACATAGGATACAATTTAACAAGTTTTGGATACCTTCAAATAGGATATAATTTACCATCTACTGAGATGAAAGTTTACCCCTGCATATACTGCTGCTTAAAATGTAAAAACAAAGAAATTCCAATGCTGTTGCAGATTCTGAGCATACATATTATCAAACTATAAAAGGATAATTTAGTTTTGTTTTTTGGAGATTTATTTCAGTGAATAATCAAAATAAGCATTAGAGATGTTATGAAAATTATCTGTAAATGTCTTATAAAAGCAATATATGTATATATGTTCAAATAAGAAGATGTCCATTTGAAATGCAGAAAATTTGGCTCCAGTGATATTTATAGTATGGATTATTAAAACAGATCTTTCCTGTTAAAAGAATAGTCTGTTCTATAGTCACATAAACTCTTTGAGATTCCTGGGCAAAGCCAGCTTTTGCATGTCCTCAAAGAAGAAGAATCTAGAATTCTATTAGTGGGAGAAATTTTTCATGGTTGAGGAAAAGTACTAGACGGTAACATCTACATTTTATCATGTCTCAAACTTCTACTGAAGATTAGAACACTGGGCTGGGAGTTTGTATTGGTGAAAGAGCATTTGCCTAGTAATATTTAAGGCTCTGCATTTGAGCACTTGAACACAGCCAATGAGCTGAAAAATAAATTCCAATTGTGGAATAATTCAACAGTTGTGTGATTTTTGTCCGTGTTTTGTCCGTGACTGTGTCAGTTTTAGGAAACCACATGGATCAAAGAATATTGGTAAAGAGAAGCCATAACTGAAGATGAATATGGTAGAAGGCTCACAGTGCTCAACGTTTTCTTGAACTGCTTTTTAATGAGTTGTGCATACTGTCAGTTTGGAGAAGATCTTGGGCTACATTGTAAAACAAGCTCATATTATCTGGGGCTATTAAAAAATCAGTTTTTACCAGAGAAGCGAGATAATTCTGTTTGATTTTCAGGTTGACTGATTGCTTAAGTATCCTTTATCATAAAAGTGCTCTCTCTCTCTCTCTCTCTCTCTCTCTCTCTCTCTCTCTTAACCAGTTTGTGGTTGTACAAAAATAAAATAGTGGCCTTCCTTCATGCCAACAGAGATGTGGTTGTTCTGTGGTACATTATAAACTCTTTTTTTCTTTATTTTTTATTAGTACATGATTGTAGTACATAATGATTATACTCATTGTTGGAAGTTGGTATATGTAGGTAATACATTTTAATTCTTTTTAAAAAAATCCCCATCTTCTCATAAGCTCTTTAACAAGTTTATGTACATGCATTTTGTCTACTAGAAAATACTAAGATTTTAAGTTTTAAAAGCATTCTCACTGTGCAGTGAAAACACTTTTTCTCATTCATCTCATACAAAACATAACGGGCTGCTTTATAGTCACAAAATAAGGATTTATAGTTTCAAAATTAGTATGTCAAAATACAGTACCATAAAGTTATATGGTTATGTGAAAGAAGGAGGAGCCATTTGTAAGATCAAAACCAAATGCATGTAAGAGACAGTCATTGGGAGGTCAAGGATAGGAACTATTTTGAAAATGTATTTAAAACAAGATGAAAGGTCTTTGGAACTTGGAAAATGCCCCAGAAACTGAATGAAAACAGCAGCTTTCTCTCTCATCAGAACTCTAACTCACAGACCTGTTATCGTAATCTCCTTACTTGGTGGAAATTGTATTTTTTAAGAATACACATATTCTTTTAAGAAGCTTAAGCCATTTTATGTACAGATTTTTAAAAAGATCCTAAAATCAGTACATAAGTACAGAGGTTGCTGATTTTATAGGTAAAGAAACTGAGTCACAAGGGTTGTTACATTAAAATAACAAGTTTCCTAAGTTATTAGACCGGATTCTTGTTACACACCATCAGTTATAATGATGGTTGTAATTTACGATACATCAAGTTGAAGCCCTTGATATAATGAATTGTTCTTCAAAACGGACAATTTACGTGGTTATACATACAGATATGACATATATATCACATATGCCTTATTGAATACAATCCTAAGAAACTGGTTTGCTTGGTGGAGTCTGGGATTTAGTTAAGTATTAGGTTGAAGTACTGTCCTTAACGGAATTTGTCTTGTGTAAGTTTAAAGTAGATGGCTGCTCATCTCTGGGACAGCTTATGTTGCTTTTCCAAGGAGAACAAGGTTGACTTTGGTCAGTAATATCATCACTGCCATTTGAGAGCTGGCTGTGTGTTGGGCAATGTGCTGAAGACTCCATGAGTGTGTATGAAGGACACAGTGATTCATAGCATCCTACAAGGCTCTGAGAGGCACTACACTTTTGTTCTCACAACTAGTAGGAATGCTGCTAGTCCAGCAGGAATTTAGCCAATTTACTAGCTCTCAAACTTAGTAAGAGGATGTAAAAATGAAGGTCACAAAGCCACATCCCCTCAGGACACCTTTACTTGAGTAGTCTCCTTACCCCAATTAAGTCATGTTTCTCTGTTACAAGATTTCCTAGTAATGCATAATTCATTTCTAGCACTCCGTAGTTTGTAATTATCTATTTACTGCATGATTACTCGTTGGATATGCCTCCCGACTACACTGTAAGCTCCATGAAACTGAGAAATTATGTCTATTTTGCTTTCTATTCTATTACTTGCCAGTCCACTGCCTGGTGTATTAGATACATTCAGTAAATGTTATTGAATCTGTGAAAATAATACTTATCTTTCTGCTAATATTCCTGACATAAAGTGAGGCAGGTATAAGACTCCCTTGGGAGAGAAACTGTGCTAGTTCAGAAGGTCCTGAAAGCAGCTGAAATGTTGGAAATAGACGAGCCAGCTAGGAAGAATTTTCTATGTATATTAGAGAAGCAAAGAGTTTCTTAGTAGAGACAGACATCTGACAAGTAGATTAACCTTTCTGCCTGACTTTGTGATTTTATATTTGAATTTTTATTAGTGCATGTTTGTAGTGCGTTCACACTCTTTGTGGGGAACTGGAACAAGTACACAATACACTTTGATTCCTTTTTTCAACCTACCCCCTTTTCTCCCTCTCTGCTCCATCTCCTTTCCCTTTGAGAAAAATCTCCCTACTTCCTATTTCTTATATTTTGCTCTTTATTTATATTTTGGGTTTTTCATATATGAGAAATATAGTGATACTTAAGTTTGTGTTATTTATTTCACTTAACATTATGGTCTCAAGGTATATTGATTTTCTTACAAGAAAGTCAAGTTTATCTTTCTTTATGGTACAGTGTGTTCCTTGGGTGCAAATACATCTTCTTTATCCATTCATCTGTTGATGAATGAATATATAGGCTGCTTCCAAGACTGAGATTATTTGAATATTTTATAGTTTCTGTGTTTTATATCCCCATTGTCATTTAACATGAAATCTCATAAAGGGAGTCTCAAGAAAAACACCTTATTTAAGACAAGCTAGCATCCTAGGTTCTAAGAAAATGATTTATGAAGAAACTAAAGTCCTGTTAGGATTACCTTGGTCAGTATTTTACAGTTGATGAAGGCTTTAGATCATCTGATTCTTATGTATGTATTTCGAAGTAGGTAGCTGAGAATCATGGCCCTCAGTATATAGAAGAAAGGGATGCTTATAAGAGACTGATTTATCCCACGTAAGGTGAAAATAAGAGCAAATTAACATTTCTGAATGTTTACTATGTGTCTAGGCACTATGATAAACCCTTTATATTTGATGTATACAATATAATCCTCTACATATCTCCATGAGATAGGTACTGTTATCTCCACTTTACAGATAAGGAAACTAAGACTTAGAGACATTAAGTAATTTGGTCCAAATTACATAAACAAGAAGATGGAGCCAGGCTCAGAACTGTGGGTAGTAAACTTCCATGCTAAGAAGCTGCACTGGGAGATCTGCAGTGAACTACACTGTTATATGTTTTTTCTTTGGAGGTCTTCCAACTCCTGGTTCAGTTCTGTGTATCAAGCTGCTATTTTCTTTAAAATCTGTTTGCATTTTCTCCTTAAGATCTTATCAAATGGAAACATAGTGATGCTACTATAAATGCTACAGATAAAAACCCCTACAATTACTATTTTGAAAAAAATTTTTAGTTGAGCATGGTGGTGCACATCTATAATCCTAGCACTCAAAAGGCAGAGACAGGAGGATTGCCACAAATTTGAGGTCAACCTGGGCAACCTAGTAGGTTTGAGATCTTGTCTCAACCAAAACAAATCCACAAAAATATACTTAATAGAAGGAAAGGAATGTTTGGGCTTACAATTTCAATCCACAGTCACTTGATCCTGTTGCTTCTGGGCCTGTGGCAAGATAGGCATCATGGCAAAAGTACATAACTGAGGAAACTTGTTCACTTCATGGCCACCCAGAACAGAGTAACAGAAAGGGGCAGCGGACCTAATATCCCTTCAAGGGCATATCCCCCAAGCAGCTTTCTTCCAGGAGGCCCCAGCTCCTAGAGGTTCCACCACCTACCATTAGTGCCATAAGCTAATGACCAAGCCTTTAGCATATGAGCCTTGGGGGAACACTTGAAATCTAAACTGTATCAATATGGTTACTATCTTCTTTTCTAAGAAGGTGCTCATCCCTCAACTACTAGACACATTCTGTTGAATATACTCTAGGAAAAACTTGTATCTTTCTCTAAAGGCATACCAAATACTGTTAAGAATATAGTATCTGTCCATTAAAATGTTGAGTCTTGTTTTAATCATTAGCTCTTCTTTAAGGATATAATAATGACTAAGTGATATGTTTCATTCCTTTCCAAGAAACTTTCCCTACCAATTCTCTTCATGTTGTACTTTGTAATTGAAAAAAGAACATGAAAATGCCATATTTTTAAGAGATAAGGACCAAATGCTCTTGCTTAAGAGATCTAGACAGGAATAATCCTGCCAGGATTTTCAGGGGCACAGGAGTGTCATTTATAGGTCTTTTGACTATTACTGCCTGCATTTCAAAAAAAATTAGGATAAATATTGGCTCATATCTGGTTTTGTTATCTGTGCCTCTATCCTTCCCTTATGGACAACTGAGATTTTAGTATACTGTAGTGACAATTTGAATGGAGCAGTCCCAAAGGGCAATGTAGGCTTCTGCTTAGTGTATTTACTCTTGCCAGTTTCCTTCCTCCTCATTGTATATTTCAGCAGCTTTCTGAGAAAAGAAAGTCAGGCTTGTTAGATGGATCAAAGGATCATGAGCTGGGACACCAAGTTCTATGAAAAGGTCTGCTATTCAATTTGCTCTGCTACCTTTAGGCAAATCGTTTAGGCAAATCACTGTTCTTTGGTTTCGTCCTGTGCTTGTTAAATGTAAATAAGATGTATGTATTTTATGATTATTATGTGGAGATGATTTTATTTCTCTAGGTTTCGGGCTCAGGTATAAAGTGAAATCTGCTCCCTTGGGATGGTAGGTTTCATAGTAGCCAACTGACCTTACATCATTCACACCACAGCAGTCACCTGCTTGCTTCTTCATCGAACACATTTTGGAGTCTTGGAACTGCAGTTGGGTGGTTTACTCCACAGTTGGTACATACCTGTTTGCCTCCTTTGTCTTCAGAAGTGAAATATGCCATTTTATGTACTCTCTTTGCTTGTACCTCTCCTCCCCAACTTTCTTTTAGGACAGATTGACTTAATCTGTCCCACTGTTCTAAAGAGACAGGAGGGAGAGGTAATGCAGCAGACAAACTGAGTTTCTTGGAGATGTACCATAGTTCCTTTTAAATGTTTGGGTTAGGAATACCATAGTTTTAAACCTGATTTGGTAAGGCACAAGCTCTTACGGATTTTGATAGGAAGCAATCAGCGATACTCTCTCTTTTTTTTTTTTTTTTTACAGTGTATATCAAAATAGGCAACAAAATATCCCTGGTTAGCAGAAAAGTGCCAGGCAGAGATTCTTAGCAGTTAAAGTGTTTGTGGGTGAGGAATGATTTTGTTTCTCCTCTGTGGGTCACCTCATAAATGCAAATCCCTTAAGTGTAATATGAAATTACTCAAGATTAATTTGTTTTGAACTAAATGTATTTACATAATTTCTGCTGCGGTCAGATGAAAACCATTCTCCAAACAAACCTAGGAAGGTGTTATTAGAAATAATGTTTAGAAATAATGTTACCTCTTAGTTGCAGCTGGGGAGCAGCAGGGATTTTATAGACACAGGAACACAGTATAATCCTTCGGATTTCAAAGGCTACCAGGTCTCCTTGCGCTGTAAATAAACATCCGGGGGTAATTTCTACCACTGAGTTCACTTTAAGAGTAGTGAGTATTAATTACTTCAAGGAGACAAGGCAGCCAAGGATTCTAACTTGGGTGTCATTATTGAGCAAGGTCATCAATACATCACATTACCTACTTCTGGATTACCCAGCCACAGTAGTTTCCAGCAAAGGCAAAGCGTTCAGTCATGCCTCTGAGAATTGCGTAGCCAGGAACTTGGGGAGGGGAGCGTGGGCAGTCTTGGTGGGAGCCCCAGACGGAGCTTGTGGGCGAATCCTTCCTTTCTAAACTCTCCGATTTACAGCGCCTGCGAAGTAGGCTTGGGATGGGTCTCTGGCTCGACCGGCCTAAACGTAAATTGCAAACTAGGAAGATGTGGCAGTGACAAGAATTTAGCGTTCCTCCCCGGAAGGTCCAGGGCGTGTGTCTACTCACAGGCGAGGGATGAGACTCAGCGTCCTCGCCCCCGAGTCTATTTACAGAACCAGGTAAAAGTCTGGGTAGCGACTGAGACGAAGCCCAGAAGCAACCACGAAGGCAAAAAAAAAAACCAGATATCTTGCGGGGACCACCTTGGAAAGGCGGGGAACTTCAGTTACCGCCTTCGAAAACGATCTCCACTGTTAAAAAAAGAAAAACCCTTAAATGCACCTCCATCATTATGTGGCAGCACACTCAAGGAACGGGGGCGCGCACAGGGCGAGGGCGCGCTTCCTTTGTCCCGCCCCATTAGCCTGCCCATTGGACGGAGGGAGCGCGCCCGGAATTCGTACGGGCTCCGGCTGGAAACTGGTGCCCGCGGCTGCGATGTTCCGGGAGCGGAGGCGAAGGGGGAGGTGAGAAGGCTGAGCGCTAGCCCCTCCTCCCCAGCCATCTCCCCCGCTGCCTGGGCCCTGAAGGGGCTGGATGGGCAAGTTGGGAGCTATGGCTGGAACCCGGACGGCGGCTGGGGTGGCCGGAGGCGGCGGCGCCTCTCTTTCCTCACCCCGGCGCCGGCGGTGATCCGAACGACGGCCGCGGCTCCCGATGAGACTGTGGGCGGGCTGGCTGTTCCTGAGCCTGGCGTCCTTGTGGTTGGCGCGGAGGATGTGGACGCTGCGGAGCCCGCTCACCCGCTCCCTGTACGTGAACATGACGAGCGGCCCGGGTGGGCCGGCGGCGGCCGCAGGCGGCAGGAAGGAGACCCACCAGGTACGGGCCGGGCCCAGCCGGGGCGGGTGTGTGGCGGCCCGGCCTTCCCGCACTCGGCCCGGCTATTGTGCGGGTAGACGCCGCGATGGGAGGCCCGGCGCTCGGCTCAGCGCCCCGGCCCCTCGGAAAGTTTTCCCCGCCGGGCGCCGGCCCTCCGACCCAGTGCGCCGGGTCCCCGCCCCGCAGCGCCTTTGTTCGGTGGCGCGGGCAGAGCGCGGCCTCCCCTGCCCCCTCCGCGGGCCGGAGCGCGGACGTCCCGCAGCCCCGCATTGTTCCCGGGTCCAGGGCGGCGACTGCGGGCGCCCTGCTGCAGGGCTGGAAGAACTTCAGCCTGGGATGGGGATGACCCGACCTAACCCATCACCCCGACCAGATGCTCTGGCCCCGGGGAAACAAAACGGAAGGCTGATCCCTCTCCTTTTTTTCCTAGTTGAATCCCTGAATGTACAAAGGGCCATAAAGAAATGGAATAAGTATTACAAACATGTACTAATACAAATTTAAATATTTTTTTTGAAAGGAAAAAACATCGAGCCTTGCCGTTCGGTTGACATTTTCCCTAAGCGCTTAACAAATATACTTGACAGGTCCTCCCTCCCAACTCACCCAACCCTTCCCTCAGGCCCGGGGGAGGGGGGGGGGACCTGTCGCCTTTGAACTGAGGTTTAGTTAAGCTGATCAGAAAGACTCGTAAGCAGGAAGAGGATGCAGTCGTTTACCAAAGGGTTTTAATAACAGATTCCTACAGGAGTGAATTCTTTAGGAGTTGTGTAGTGCTAGATCGTGAGCCATGTGAAGTGACCGGTTTGGTGGGCTTTTTCACTGGCTCAGTTTTGTACCACTTAAGAAATATGTATGGGTAAGCTGTAGCGTTAACAAGGATGTAATGTAGTTTGTGGTAAACCTTGCTTTCATTAAGAAGATGCTTTTGAATTCTGTCAAAATGTTGGCTTTGTAATAGGCAGCATTTATATTTATGGAACAGTCTGTCTTTCTAGAGGGTAGTAAGTATTCTTTATCTCATCGTTTATATGTATTTCTGATTTTTCTGCTACTATGTCAGGTGTTCAGAGAATTTGCACTCACGTTGGTTTTATGTGTTTTAAAGAAGGTAAAGAATTATATAAGGAAGAGATAAAGCAATTTATAGAAGTAACTTTTAGTTTTTATTTAGTAACTACTATTAGTGGCCTTTTTTCTATTTGTTTATTTTTGCAGTGCCAGGAATGAAGTCCAGGGCCTTGCTCAGGCTAGGCATGCACTTTATATATTTAGTTTTTTGTCATTTTGTGACAGGGCCTTGCTATGCAATTCGTGCTGGCCTTGAACTCACTTTGTAGCCCAGGCTGTTCTCTAACTCCCAACAATTTTCCCACCTCACTGGGATTACAGGAGTGTGCTACTACACCCGGTTTGAGGCATGCACTTTTAACACTAAGCTGGATGCCTAGTGCTTGCCTGGCTGCCTGCCTGCCTTTCTCTTCTCTTCTTTCTTTCCTTTTTTCCCCCTCTCTTTCTTTTGTCTTTTTGAGACAAGATTTCACTATGCAGTTCAGGCTGGCCTTTAATTCACTTTGTAGTCCATGCTGGCCTCAAACTTGCAGGGATCCTCCACCCTAAGCCTCCCAAGTGCTGTAATTATACACCTGGCCCACCATTCTATTTTAAAAGCAGTTTTAAATTTTAAAAATTGAAAAAAAATCCTCTAGCTATTGCAAGGTGTTGTAAGATGATCACTCCTATAATATTGTAGGAGTGTGTATAAATTTACAATGGTCATTTAAATTGTACAATCACATTTATTGCTGTAGGTTACTTATACTAGTTTATTGTCATGGAAACAACTCTACTAAAAGTACTATATTGTTAACTGTATAGTTGTCAGACTATCACTATGGAACATGAGTAATGGTATAGAACAATGAATGAAAAATGTCATTTTTTTTCTTTCATCTTTTTCCTTTTTATCGGTACCAGGGATCGAACTCACGACTGCCTGCTTGCAAGGCAGGTGCTTATGCCGCTGAGCTAAATCCTCAGCCCCGAAAAATGTCATTTTTAACAAGCCATTAATAGAAATAAAGTCCTAGATATGGAAAAAAGAGACATTTTCTTTGACATGGAATTATGGTTATTCTCTTAATGGTTAGTCTTTATGATAACACTTAAAATTACTGCAACAAGTTAATATGTGTTCAGTGTTCATAAAATTGCACTTATTTTACAAATGGAAATAACTGTCTAAAGTGTGACTTTTTTGTTGCTTAGGAAGATTGATAGCAGTAGACATAGACTTGGTATCTCCTAGCAGAGAGCCCTTTCTAAATGTGTACCTTTTTAAAGCTGATTCTGTAGGGCTTTTAATAAATACCGATTTCAGATACTTTCCTTGGTTGTGCTTCTGAGATATCTGTGTGTGTGTGTGTGTGTGTGTGTGTTTTAACCAATTACATTAGTAGTTTGGCAGATAATATCTCTAAAGTGAAGATTAATCTGGTGCTTTCTGAATATTTAGGAACGATCAACTTTTCCTTAGAACATATCCAGACATTATTTTGAAATTAATACATGCATGTTATGAAAATAATTGTCCATAAATAAAGATTGAAATGAACCAAGCTAGTCTGTTTAGAAACCACCACCATCAGTTAAAGCAAAATAGAAGACTGTCATTTCTACATTGTGTCTGATTGATGATTTGTTCCTTTATATTCCAGGATTCTAGGTTTGCTTCAAAACTATGTTGCTTGTGAAGCAATTTTAATGGTTTTCCCCTTCAAATTAATAGTTTTGTGTAAGATCGTCTGGTGTGTATATGGGCATGTGGGTTTCATAGCCAGCCACATCTGGTTCTTTTGGAACTGCATGAAAGTAGGGTTATAAATGTAATTGAACCACACTTAGCACCAGTTTTCCTTTCAGTTATTTTACTAAGGAATTGTAATGGAGGATTTTTTGGTTAAAAGAGAGGCCTTGGGAAATGTTTATTCCTCATTAAAAATTGCTATTTAGTTGGGATGGTCTGGAGAGGCAGAGCATTTTGGGGGTATAGTAGCAGTGCCATTGTATTACTTTGGCTCAGTGTGTTGGCTTCAAAACTGGAATTTTATTTGACTTTGGGCAAACAAGGAGCAAAGACTTGTCTTCAAGAAGGGATGTAGCCCACAGGCCAGATTTGTCTCATTGAATTTTACATAGTCTGTGGATTAAGCATAGTTCTACTTGTTTTCTTTTGCTGTTCTTTACTCGTTTTGCAGTACTGAGGACTGAACCTGGGACTTGCTCATTGACCTACATTCTCCAACCCTTTTTGAGACAAGATCTAAGTCATTAAATTGCCCAGGCTGGGCTCTTAAACTTTCAGTCCTTTTGTCTCAGCTTCCCAGAGTGCTGGGATTATAAGTGTGCACCATGATGCCTGAGTAGAATATTATTTTGAGATGTGAAAATTCCATATATGAAATTCAGATTGTAGGATCTATAAAGTTTGGTTGAAACAGAGTCACCAAATCTGTTCACCTATAGTCTTAAGTGCTTCAGAGTTGAATAATTGTGTAGTCCACAACTCTACAATATTCACTGTCTGGCCCCTTTGGAGGACTTTTCCATTCCCAGAAAAATTCCCACCTTCTTTAATCAGCAGCATACTTTCAGTCAAAGGTGGCACTGTGGCCAGATTGAATCACTGGAGAGAAATAGAGCCAAGTAGTAAGAGTAGTGAGAAGCTAGTAGATGTCACTTCTCAGTGTTAAGGTACTCAGAACTTAAAAAGAAAACAATAAAAAACTTTGTATCTAATCTTTTGGGTGCATGTACCTACTGTTTAAAGTTAATGCATATGGGCATAGTGCCTCAAGTTGAGCTCACCATAAATTTGAGGCCAACCTGGGCTACACAGTGAGTTCAAGGCCAGCCTGAACTGCATAGCAAGACCCTGTCTCAAAAAACCAAAAATAATACCAACAAACAAACAAACAAACAAATTTAATATAGCTATAAAGGAGCTGTTGAAACTTGAAACGACCCTTAAGACTCCATTAACTAAATGCTTTGTCATAATAATATTCATAGCTTCTCAGTAGATGAAGTGAGAAACTTGTAGAACTCACTGCAACCAAACCATGGAAATTTCTCCTAATGACAAACTGCAAATCTTATTTTTTTGAATAACAAAGATAACACTCACTATCTGGAATTACTTAGATATTATTTAAAATTCCAAGTATGTGTACATCTGTTATTTATCTACCTCCTTATATAAGCTCAGAACTGTGCTAGGCCACACTCAATAACAGATTTAGTAAGGTAGAACTGAAATCAATTTTTTTCCAAATGAAAAGTACTTGACATCACAGCCACAGTCAAATTGTATTAGAGGACATATCTGGTTTCCTATTCTTTTACCCCTCATTTACGTTGTGGTGGCTTTGCTGAGTTAAGCATGAGTTAAGCTTCAGGCCATTAGCTACCTAGGCAGCAGGCACTGATGGATTGATGTGTTCCTCTGAACTGGCTTCCAGAGTCTGGAGGCCTTTGCAGCTCACTATCAAGGAGACTCTTCATATTTTGTGTTGAAACCCTCGACCAGTGATGCAAACCGTTAGAGCTTTCAGTGATACAGACAGCCTACTGCAGTGTGCCTGCCTTAGGTTTGCCACTACTGCCCTAAACAGGTGTTTGTTTCAGTTCCACGGAATACTATAGAATCTCTTCTGATGAATGTACTTGGGTCTTTATGCTTCCCTTTAAAGGTGTCCTAGAAGATCCTAGTAATTTCTGGTAAAAAGGTTCTATTGTGTAGATTCTCTAAAGCTTTGTTAAAATTTTAGGATTCTAAAATGTGAATAGCAAATGTGTACATTTAAAATGAAAATTGCCAGTAATTTATTAAATCAAAGCTGAAACAACTTAATCTGTAAAATCACTTCTCCCCATGTATGTGAAAATACTCTTATTGGTTTATTATAAAAGATACAGCACAGGAACTGCCAACTAGAAGAGATGCATAGGGCATGGTACAGGTACGGGAGGGTGGAGGGTTGTGCACAGCTTCTGTGTATTCTCTACTGAGCCACCTTACCTGCCTGTCAGTGTACTTAGTGACCCAGAAGCTCCCAGAACTCTGTAGTAGAGGAGGTTTTATGGCAGTCTCATCATATAGGCACAGTTAATTAAATCATTGCCCATTGATGATGGAGCTCAATTTTTGAACCTTTTCTTATCCTTGAATATTAGTGGGTGGCACTGAAAGTTTCAACTCCATAATTATAGTTTTATCTCCCTCTGTTTTTGGTAATTGTCTCATTGGCATAGAGAAGATAACTATCACCTTGGAGATTTCCCAAGGGTTTTAAGAGCTGTATACAAGGAACATAGGACAAAAACCAAATGTTTATTTTTGTAATAGTATATTATCTAAAATCAATATCTTGGTTTTTATTACTTTATAATTCCACTAGTGTCCACAATTCTTTTGTATTTTGAAACAAAAGACTATATCTCATAGTACATGTTTGACTAGTTGAGAAATGCTAAAAAGTAATTTTGGAGATAATTTTTATCTGTATCCTCAGTTTGGTAAGCAAATAATTTTATAGGGAAATGAAATTTTTGTTTTGAAGGAGTAATCCATTGACCAAGGTTATATAAAAATTGAGATGTTTATATGTTTAATGAAATTTTAAGACAATAGAACCTATTATTTCAGCATTTTGATTGACTAATCCTGTTTCCGCACATACAGACATACTCTGTTGTCCACCTAATTTGACTATTTGTTATTTGGGGTAAGTGTTAGTATCCTTACAATCTTGTTGCAAGTAGGGAGAATGTTGCTATTTGCTGAAATTTTCAGAAGATGTTTATTACAACCTACAATTATTTGGCATCAGCAGATGATTGAATGGAATAGTTCTGGTTTGATTTAAAAGATTTACTTGGTTATTTAGACTGAACACATTTTGAATGAGGTTTAAAGGTAGATAGTAATAAGATGGTTTTTCAGACACCGTGAGTAGTCCATCCCCGAGGTAGAACTGTCTCATAGTCTTTCCAGTGTGACATTTAATAGGTATAGTACTATGGTTTTGCCTTTGTATCTTTGTGTCTGTATAACCTTTGTGGAGCATGTGTTCAAAGAATGCACCTGCTTTAAAGTGCCTAGGAACAAGGCTTCTCTGTGCTGTGAACCCTGTATGGATTTTTGTTTAAAAGTCTGTTTGGAGAGAGATGACCACAGGGGACTGCCAGCTGGGCTGCAGGGGCTCCTATGCTGATTTGCTCTCTAGATGGCTTCAGAGCAAGTTGACTTTATTTAAATTTATGAAGGTCCTGACCAAGATTATAGTCTTATTATTTGTTTCTTTTGGTTTCTGATTGTAGATTTTTAAGTGTAAGTTCCCTGACGCCATCGAGTCCAATTTTTAATTTAATCAACTACAGTACAGTTTGACTGGGATATGTAGTTAGGAAAGACTGCTTGAGAGTGGCTAAGTCCCTCTTGGGGCCCTCAAGCAGTGAGAATTTTGTCCTCCTGGGTACATTTAGTCATGCCTGGGACATTCTGAGTTGTCACTTGGAGTGGTGTTACTGGCATCTGGTGGGTGAATTCTAGAGATGTGGGTAAGTGTTCTACAGAGCCCAAGACAACTGCATAGCAAAAGGTTATCAGGCCCTAAAGGTCAGTGTGAAAACTGAGAAATTCTGACCTGTAGGAATTTAGGTCAGATCATCTTTTTATCAGACAAGTTCAGTTCAGCTTATTTGGGAAATAGCCCTACTTTTCTCAGACAGTCTCACTAGGAAGAGGTGAGTGAGGAAAAGCTTCATTGAAACATACTGTTCCTTTGGAATAAAAACCACATGTTCCAAGAATGGAAGCTAGAGTGAACTGCTCCTGGACCCCCATTTCTCTAGAGTTCACGGGTTACAAGGTGGTAAATGCAGTGTAAAGTGTATGCTCACGTGCTGGGCACATGTGGGTGCTCAGCCAGGGTCTTCCTTGCTTTCTTGCAGAAATGTGATTTTGTGGTGGGTAGCTTTAATTGTTGTTTACAGAACTGGGTTTCAGCCGGGTTTCTTGTAAAAGAAACCTTGGAGTTTGAGAAATTGACAGAAATCCATTGACAACTATCTCTGTGGTTATCCTTATGTTTCCTCCAGAATTTTGTTACAAATGCAAGGTCTGTCTGTTTGTATTGCCTATGATTCTTAATAGTAATTCATTTGACAACATTTATTAGTTGTCTGTCTGGGCTGGGCTCTGAGGTCTGTCATTGTCTGTCTTTATGAAACTCAGTCACTCAGTGTGCAGTTGCATTCAGTTACTCAATTCAGAGATCCTGCATATTGTGAGGGATACATATGTGGTGTATGAGAGGTTATTAGAACTTGGGCACTTGGTGTGGTCTGCAAGTTCAAGGAAGATGTACATGAGGAAATATTGAGGCTGAACTAGCCAGATGAAGAGGGAGTGGATTGGATAGTGGGAAATGTAGTGGATAGAACAGGTATCCAGCCGTGGAAAAAGAGCTTTCCAGAAAAAGAAAAAAAAGAGTAGAGTACTGTGGCAAAGTGAGGGCCCATGGCTATGGGTTAACAGGGAATGCCCTGTGGAGAGACTGTGGATATAAAATGGACAAAAATTTTGTGGACCTTATAATTTTTTTTTTTTTTGAGACAGGGTCTTGCTGTATAGTTCAGCCTGGACTTGAACTCACTGTGTAGCCCAGACCAGCCTCAAACTTATGGCAGTCTTCCTGCCTCACCCTACTGAGTGCTGGGATTACTGGTGTGCATCTCCATACTTGGCCTTGGACTTTACAAATTATATGGAGCATTTTGGATATAGTCTAAGACTTCTGTGAAACAGGATAGCAACATGAACAGATTCACATTTAAATTTTGCTTTTTTTTTGAGAAAGGTTTGCTAAATAGTTTAGACTTACCTCACAGTTTAGACTTAAACTCACTGTGTAGCCCATGCTGGCCTTGAATTTATGGAGTTCCCCCTGCCTCAGTCTCTCCAGAAATTACAGGCATGTGTCACTATGCCCAGCTTGAATTTTGTATTTTAAAGCATTTTGCTAGGTCACTTATGTTTCCAGACTATTTTTAATTGCTGGAAGACCAAGCAGCCATCTATATTTAGATGCATGTATATATTATTTGAAAAAAAAAACTATGCTGAATTATAATTTATATACCATAAAATAAAATTGATCTGTTTAAAGTGTGTAATTGAGTAGTTTTTAGTATATTCACAGAGTTGTGCAACTTCTTATTATTGTCTAATTTTGGGACTTTTTATCACCCTGAAAAGTAGCCTTATGTCTCCATTCTATCCCCTCAACCCCTGCCACCCAACAGGATCTACTTTTGTTTTTGGCTTTGCAGATTATATTATAGACATTTCATATAAATGAAATTATGCAATATGCAACCTTTTGTGACTGGCTTGTTTCACTTAGCTTAGTGTTGTCAAAGTTCATCATTGTTGGAGCATGAATCAGTACTTTATTCCTTTTTATGATCAGATACTATTCTGTTTATGAATCTATCACATCTTGTTACCCATAGTTGATAGGCATTTGTGTTTTTTCCACTTCTTGGTAATCATGAATAATACCACCTTGGACTTGAGGCTTGCATCTTACAAATGGTCAAGAGTGACATTTCAACCAACCTACCTTTCTTCCTTCCTTTCTTTTTTTTTGTACTGGGAATTGAACTTAGGATCTTGTACTTGCCAGGCAGTTACTGCGTCTGTCTGTCTGTCTGTCTTCTGTCTCTGTCTATTTGAGACGGAGTCTCACTATGCAGTTTAGGCTGGCCTTGAGCTCACTTTCATAGCCCAGGCTAGTCTTGAACTCCCAGTGATCTTACTGCCTCAGACTTTTTGAGTGCTGGGATTATAGGTATGTGCCACCATGTCCGGCTTTCTTTCTTTCTTTTTTTTTTTTTTTTTTTTTTTTTTTTTTTTTACTTTAAAGAGGGAAAATTAAACAGAACAAAACATCATAAGAAAACAATATAAGAGACACAGATTTCAAAGCAAACCCACAGGAGATCTTCACTGTCTATCATATTGTCTCTTGTTTTCTTCCACACAGTTTTCTTAACATATCTTCACACAGAGTGAATTCATACAGAACAAAGTAGTATTAAATTGATCAGAACAGGATGATGAAGGCATTTTAGGTCTTCAAGACCAGACAATTGGGAAGTCATAGTGTCTCTCGTTCTCTTCAGAATAGCTGTCCATACCTTCATGTATTGGAACCGTTATTTCTAAAGAAAAGAGTTTCACTTGTTTTTATTCTTTACCATTCTGTTCAATACATGGCTTCTTTTCTGAAAGACTTGTGAAAGGTCCATCCATGTCAATGACTGAGAATATGCTATTAAAAACTTGAATTTTCATACACTTGTAAGCAGTATTTGCATGTAATGGTGCCAGTACTTGCTTAGTTCTAGAAGTCAGAATCTGTTGTTATTCTAATTGCTCATTTACAAATGTATGCCAGAGTTCTTATATCCTTGGTTTCTGTTGAATGACCTGTCTACATCAATAGAATATATCTGATTGACTATTATTGAGGTGATAGCTTTCATCGTGATTATCCATTTCAGAGAATTGAAATAAAAAATGGCCTCAATATTACAGAATTTAGAATGTGCACTAGGAGGTTACAAGTTTAATAAAAAATGGCTGGTGACTTACATTGAGTCATAACTACCAGCACAATAAATATTAAGAATTAGTAAGCTATTAAGCAAGAACATTTTCAGACCAAGGAAAAAGGTGTAGACAGTGAATATAAGAAACTTTATAGCTTATCCTATAAAGTGGGAGAATAAAAAGAATTACGTAAAAGTGGGAGAATAAAAAGATTTACATAAAATCCTAGCAGTTTTGGTAACACTGATTTTCTTAGTTACTTTTTCATTGTTGGAACAAAATACCTGACACTCACAAGTTAAAAAAGAGGAAAGGTTTACTGTAGTTCACAGGTTTTAGAGGTTTCAGTCTGTAGTTGGCCGGTTCCAAGGCAAGGTGGCATGGCAGAAGAGCATCACAGAGGAGAAAGCGTTCATGGTGTAGCAAGCAGGAGGCAGCGGCCTTTCTTTCTCTTCTTTCACTTTTTATTTCATCCAGGCTACAAGCACCCACACACTGAACAGGTCTTTGGTCTCTAATGAGTCCATCGTCCACACCCAGAACTATGCTATACCAGACAATAGACTAATCCCCAGTATCACACACCCATAACCCGGTATCACACACCCATGGCCTAATGACTTCTAAGAGCCATACCCAGGAGTGTATGGGAAACATCTAGATGTAAGTCATAACAGTGGCTAGATAGCAAATTTGCATAAGTCAGTCAACAATTAGAAAGGTTAGGTTTCTCCAGTTTATAAAATCATGAATCTTTGAAATTTTGTTTGCTTGTTTTTTTTTTGGTTTATAGCTGATTCTGTTGATTAATGTTAGTGTCAGGAATGTTATTCAAGATTTCATTCAGTAAAACAAGCTTAGGATGACTGTAAAATTGGCTAATTATGCAAGAAGTTACAGGATACCTATTGCTGATAAATGGTCATATTTGTCAAGAGGAAGCAGGTTGTTTTTTGGCTAGTAGATTCCTTATTTGGAAAGGTTGATTATGTTTCAAAGCAGGTAGTGCATTGCTAGTAACTGGCCTATGGTTTCATCAATGTACTTAATTGGTTTACTCTTACTTATCAGGCCATTTTAGAGGAATCTCACTGCTGTTGTGATAAGATCATCAGTGTGTACTTTGTACTGTATTGAGGACTTGCATGCTTTATCTTGTTTAATCCTCCTAGTACCCTACCATAATAGATAGATTTACCAGTGGATGAATAGAATTAAAATTAAGTGACTTGTCCAAGTTCACAAGACTTGATTGTGGAGCTGATGTGCAATCTGCCAACTCTGTGAAATGGAAAATATTTATTATGCAATGTTAAATTTTGAAATTTGCAAATTTTGTTATAAAAAGTGTTTTGTCTGTTTCTAGAAATCTGGTTGTTTTCATGTTATTACTTGGCCTTTTCATGGATTGCAGGGTAACCTTAAGTAACTTCTTCATTTCTTTAAAGCACATTTTTGCCCCTAGGACTCCATATGCCCTCTTTGGAAAGCATGCCTCAAGATTTCTAAATTTCTTATTGTATATACTACGAAAAGACAGGCCATCTAATCTAGTCACTGGAGTGTTAAATTCTGTGGCCTATTCTGTCATTGATTTGTTTGGTGATTTTAAGTCATTGCTTTATGTGACTGCTTAAAAAAGTCTAAAACAAGGTTAATTATGCGAGTTGTTTGCTTTCTGATGTTGAATCTCAGTGAAGGAAAGGCCAGCAGAGCTTTTCTAAATCTTAAAGGCAGTGTGACTGAAACCTTGGGCTAGAGGTCAGAATGCCTGGTCTGATGATACAGTCTTGCCACCTGTGAGGCTGCATAGCACGTCAGCCTGTTCACCTTTGTTAATCCTCTCTACCCACTTTGGGATTTGTTATGAAAATTAAGTGAGGGTCATGTCTGAAGAAGTACTTTATATGTTACAGATCATGCAGATATAAAAGATGATGATTATTCTCGAAATACTGTGAAATTATGATATTTGAAAATCTTAGATTTGATTTTAGACTTTTGTTTTTTGTTTGATTTCTTTGGTGACACTAATTTTTGTTTTTTCTTTTTTTAGTGGTATGTGTGCAACAGAGAAAAATTATGTGAATCACTCCAGGCTGTTTTTGTTCAGAGTTACCTTGATCAAGGGACACAGATATTCTTAAACAACAGCATTGAAAAATCAGGCTGGCTATTCATCCAATTATATCATTCTTTTGTGTCATCTGTTTTTAGCCTGTTTATGTCTAGAACATCTATCAATGGGTAAGTGAATTTTGGACTTTAAAAAAATTTATCATTAGGTTTAATAAAGGAAAAATAACTTTAAGAAAGTTATTGACTACTAGAGCTGGGCATGATGATGCACACCTGTAATCCCAGCACTTGGGAGGCTGAGGTAGGGAGATCACCCTGGTCTACATGGTGAGACCCTGGCTCAAAAATAAAAAGAAATAAAAACCACCACAACAAAGAAAGGTATTGACCATCTTAGTAGCAATACTTTTATGTGCCAAAATCCTATCAGATTTCTCTACTTAGACTTTTTACACTTACTGTAATTTGGGAAATAGCCTAATTAGTCTGCATTCTTGTGGCAGGAATTAATTCATTGCTTCACAACTTTGATGTAGTTAGGAATTACTTGGGGATTATGAGTCAGTAGGTTCCTGATACGTTGAGTTTGTAACCCAGGTAGATGTGGTAATAATGCTGCTCCAGGCTGTGGACCTCAGGGTACCAGTAGGAACTAAGCCCTTAAGCTGAGGTCCTTAGGTTGTTAGGCAAAAGAGTAAGATTTTTGCCTTAAACACACTTTCCAGGAACAAATTTATTAAGAGAGTTAGTTACTCAGCCCAGTGATGGTTTGTTTGAAGAGTCTTGCATTTGTTGGTATTATATAATATCTAGATTTACTAGGATTTTGTAAGTTTATTATGCAATTATTAGTCCTCAGAGTGTCTCTCATATAAAGCCACAGAAAAGGATTGGGGAATATTATTTATCCTTTCTTTGCTAAATTTTTACATATCTATCTCCAAGGCCCTAGAGTGAAGAAAACCAAAGAGAAAAGTAACAGGACATAATGCTTAAAAAGCCTTGTTGGACCACTATTTGGGCCACACGTCTTTTCTCATGAGATTTAGAGCCAGTTTCTGCTGCTTGTCTGGTTTTTCAATCTGTCATCTGGACTTTCTCAGGATCTCTTACTTGATTTTCTTCATTGTTTATATGATACTGCTTTATCTTTGCTTCAGTAAATAATTGTTTATATTGGGAGTTGAATTTATATAACTTGGTCTGACATTGTGTTCCTAAAATTGGTTGTACTGAATGTCTGTTCTATAACATTTATTCTTTATTTGGAAATTAAATGAGTCACTCTAGTGTAATTTGTATCCTTTTTGGGGCCCTGTACCTCTCTGAAATTGATGAAAGGTAGGCAACCTTTTTTCAAAAAGTATTTGTATTTGGTATCATACATAATTTTGGTGGAACCAGTTTAAAATTACCAGCTCTAAAATTTCACGGTTTTATCACAGAGGCAATGCAATAATCCCTTTCGATTCTCTTATCTATAACTGTTCTATTATGTTTTTGTTTTTTGTTTTAAGATGGAATCTCATAATGTTACCCAGCCAGGTCTTGCGCTTGTGAGCCCAAGTGATCCTCCTTCCTTAGCCTTTACAAGCAGCGGAGACTATAGGCAGGTGCCATCTCTTGGCTCATTGTAAACAAAAACAAAAACAAAAACAAAAACCTTGACTCCTCCCAGTTTCTCAGATCCCTTTTGTCCTGTGATCTACTCTCAACTAAAACTCCTAATTTTGAGCCTATTGGTACTTTTTACCCATGCAATGATAGATTACTACCACTTGTGGGTATCTCCTACAGAAATAATTATATAACTACAGTGACATCTTCTTGAATTAAGATACTTATCAAACTTCCTTTATGGTGGAAAGGAGAAGCCAGTTAAGGAGAGGCTTGGTAGCTGTTTTCAGAATTTATTTTACAATAAAGAGGCACATTTCTGTAAACTAAATCTAGAGAAAATTTAAATTATAGCCAGAGAAACTAGGATAGTTACAAGAGACTAACATTAAATACAGTTTAGAGAGCCATATCTTGTCATATGTTTATCATAAACCTTGTATTAGGTCAGTGTTTTGATATTTTAGGTAGGACAGTTCTTTATTATGAGAGACCTCCTCACATATCACAGTGTTTACATCTTTCTAGCCAAGTTACTGTAACTGGTAGAAACTCTCCCAATACCTCTACAGGACAAAATGGTTGCTGGTTGAGTGAGACTAGGCTTGGTGCATTTTGATTCTTTTTTTAGTGTAGATATTTTTGTGGAATCCCTATTGCTTATGTTCTTTGCAACTGGGACAGTGCTTCCTTTCTGTCTCAAGTGCCCTTAAATGTAGAACAGTCACATGACTCATGACCCTGTGAGCTCTGATCTCAGATGACCTCTTGTGTAATTTTATAGATGTCATATCAGGATTCCTCACATCCCAAGCAGATGGCTTGTGAAGCATATTGTTTTGTAGCAAGGAATCTTTAAACAAAGTGACTCTATTGTGACTTTGGTGCTGTGGCACAGCAGCATTTAGATTTAGAACATGCCTCCTCTAAGCTATACTGCCTGAAGTCTCTTCTAGCTCTGACTCTGGAGCATGTGTGAATATCTGTACCTATTCAGCAAGTTCAGTCCCTTTTTCACTTGTGCTTATTTTTCCTCTAGAAAATACACTTGTGGATTGTCTTTTGAGAGAGACAATTTTCTTTGGTAAGCGATTGTAGTTTGTATTATTATGGGTTAGTTAGTTGTCTTTGGGATCTGACTCCCCCCAGCTTTCTAGTCTTTTAGCGTTTCTGTGGGAAAGAAGATTATTATAAATGTATTATTAAATTTACTTAAACTCTCCTATGGCCTTAGTGAGAAAAGAAAAGAGTATTTATTGTAGGTACTCACTTAGTTTAATTTTACTTTTTCATGAAACTGGTCTTAAGTACCATTTGCATGTATCTTTCCAGTCACTATATAGCAAACATATTTTACATTTTGTTTATTTCCAGAAAGTGGCAGTATAGCATGGACCCCACCCCCACCCCATACACATATAAGGCCAGTGGTTTCAGTCAGTTTTTCCAGGTTCTAAGGAGGATGTGCATTACCAGTTGCTACAAAGGAAGGCCTAGAGTGGTTGATGGCAGCTCTAGGGGTCTTGACTCATTCCAACAGCAGCAACTCTCTCACCATTTATATTGTGCATGAGTTCTGCTTCATTGAAAGAAAAGACTACTGTTTAAAGGGGGCTGGAGAATCCCTACCTCAGACAAACTAGGATTTGAGACCTAAAGAATGTGTACTGAATTTCCCAAGGTGGTGCTTCCCTGAAACTCGGCTGAACTACAGCTGCTTTTCTGACGGTTCTCTCTGATTACTTTTTAACTTCTCTCCATCTTGTTTTTTTTAAAGGTAGTGATACAGTTTTCAGTATTTTTTTTTTAAGGAACCTTCAAAAATTATAGAGTCTAGCCAAATCTAAAACATATAAACTGGCCCATCTATGAATGTGCTTTTTTTATGCAAATTAACTGATATCACAAGGTTCATTCTTTGCCTCTTTTTTCAAGGATTTTTAAAAAGCTTTTGTACAAAACTTTTTGTATCCGAATGTTTTGTTCCATCTTCTAAATGGGCTTTTTTCCTGTTTGATCTCTCTGCCTAGTCTTACTGCGTAGTATTGTGATCTGATTTTGTTAACCTGTCATCTTTCAAACTGATAAATATATTTTCTTTCATCTCTTCTATCTTTCCTTTCTATTTTCATCTTTTTTTGCTCAGTTTTATTAGTGTATGTTTTCCATACACAGTGAATACATTCGTTATAGAGGGGTTGGTACCTATACATATTGCATCTTGATCTTTTTTATCTTCCCCACCCCCCCCTCCTATCTCCATGCCCAGATCTGCTTCCCATCCTTGTAAAGAACCAACTCTTTGAGTCATAGTCATCTTTTAATTACTTATTCATTTCATCTTCCTTATTCTTTCCCTCTCATCCTTTTCCCATGCCCTTTGAAATACTATTTACCACTCCAAAGACGGTATCTGGAGGTATTTTCTTATTTTATTAACTTTGCTTTTTAGTCATAAATTATATGAAAGATATTTTAATTGTATAGTAAAAACTCGTTAAGTTCAAAAAGTTGTTGGTTCTGAGTTACTGCATTCACTTTATGCCTCCATTTCTGTCTTTTTTTTCTTTCAGTTTGCTAGGAAGAGGCTCAATGTTTGTGTTTTCACCAGATCAGTTTCAGAGACTGCTTAAAATTAATCCTGATTGGAAAACCCATAGACTTCTTGATTTAGGTGCTGGAGATGGAGAAGTCACAAAAATCATGAGCCCTCATTTTGAAGAAATCTATGCCACTGAGCTTTCTGAAACTATGATATGGCAGCTTCAGAAGAAGAAATACAGGTACAGTTTTTAGATATGCTTTAGAATATATTTCTTGGTTTTAGATATATTTTTTTCTGAAGGTATATTACTTAAAAGATATGAATCAAAAACAGTTTTCTAAGGTTAGAATTAAAAAAAAACCAACATGCTGGGCATGGTGGCACATACCTGTGATCCTGGCACTTAAGAGGCTGAGGCAAGAGAATTACAAGTTTAAGGCTAGCTTGCAAGACCCTGTCTCAAAAAACTACAGACAAACAAAAAACAATACCTCCCACAATACCAAAACAAAAAGAATTAAAATTTTTTTATATACATATAATTGGAAGTGTAGAAAGCAGTAATCTTTCTGAAGCAGTGTTTTTCTGCAGCAGGATAGATAGTACTATAAGAAGGAAAAAGATAAAGTAAGAAGGGACTTACATAGGTGTGAGTTTGAGCTAAGTGGTTCCTAAGGTCCTCTTTTTCTCTATTAGTCTGACTCAGTGCAGGTCCTGTTGGGTCTGTGTAATGATGATTGAAATATAGTCCTTCCATTAGAAATTAATTCACTATTTTAAACTTTGACCTTTGCTTTAACAATGGCTTAAGTTATTCTGAATTCCGAATCAACCTGTCTTTATATTTCCACTTAAAAAATATTAGTGCTTTGAAGTTAATCTGGGGAGGAAGGTTTTAATATTTTCTATAATTTTTTATTTTAACAAAAAGGTCTTGAAGATGTAAGTATACAGATTGTCCTTCATACTCAGCCTTCTAGGTTGGAAGGGTTTTATTCAGCATGATTGTCAAGCTTTTTTCCTTATCCTAACTAGGGAGAGCATCGTTTATCTGAAATAACATGCTAGGAGAGTTTCCAAGTTAGAATTTCTACTCTACCAGCAAGGTATAATGTGAATTGAACACTTCACTTCTGTCATTTTTTCAAAGCAAAATTCTAAAAGTTTGTTAGGATTTCTGGGCTAATATCTAATTTGAGTGGGAGTGAGTCATCAATATATTTCAAGTTTTATTGGGTATTTGTTGATTCATCCTTCACAAAATAGGGAATGCCATAAAAAAAACCCAATTATTTATTTTGGACCTGATTCTGACTGACAGTGGAAACTTGGTCATGTAAAGTTGATTAAAATTTAGAGGAAGATAGATTTTTTTTCTCATGGATCTCACCTAATTCATCAAGAACAAGCTGAGCATAGTGGTGTGCGCCTATAATCCCAGCACTTGAGAGGCTGAGTCAGGAGGATTATTGTAAGTTTCAGGCCAGCCTGGGCTACATAAAGAAACAAGGCCACCCTGTACTATCTAGTAAGACCCTGGCTCAAAAAACCCAAACCAAACCAAACCAAACCAAACCAAGAGAATTATAATATGGACACTACCTGCCAAGTTTCATAGAGTTTGTTAGACTTACTTGTTAGAGGCCTTAGTTTTATAAAATGTAGATTGAAAAGAAAATGCAGCTGAGCAACTTGTGTTCCTTTTTTACTGTGCAGAAGTGGTATATGCTAATGAGTTTTTCAAAACAGCCCTCAAGTTTGCAGGATTTTCTAAAATGTCTATTGTATTTGTTGTGCATTATTAAAGACATGTTTACCAAAGATACCTTTTCATGTGTCCATTTTTACCCATCTGTATCATAATATGCTTCACCTACCACATTCTGATTGATATAAACAAACAGTAAGTGATTTATAGAATTGTCTTACTGGCATAGCTAAGACTTGATAGAAAATAGTAATCTCCTTTCTGTAGATTAAAAGCAATGCAAAGAGTGAAAAATTGTGTGAATTTTTTTAAAGCCATGTTCTTCATAGTTTTACTAGGTTGACCTGTGCTGTATTTTTTCTGCATCTATTAATATGCAGAACTATCAGAGTATGAAATAGTTTTTGTCTCCTGGGAACAGATGTGCTTAAAAAGTTTTAGGTTATAAATGTAAATTATACCAGCTTATTCTTAGGTATAGGAAGATGTCTATGGATAGAAAATAATTTGTATATAGATAAAATGGAAAATATTAAAGAAATATATTTGCTATTTTTCTCTTGTCTGGTTTTTGTATTACTGAAAATATAAATTATTAATAAAGATTTTGAGTTTACTTTGATTTAAAGACAAAATTAGTCTTTATTAACATCTCACTTATTTTAAAAGATGTCATTAAAGGAAGAAATAGTAATAAATTTCTTTCTGATATTTTCCAGAGTGCTTGGTATCAATGAATGGCAGAATACAGGGTTCCAATATGATGTCATCAGCTGCTTGAATTTGCTGGACCGCTGTGATCAGCCCCTGACTTTGTTAAAAGATATCAGAAGTGTCTTGGAGCCAACTCGAGGCAGGGTCATCCTTGCCCTGGTCCTGCCTTTTCATCCCTATGTGGAAAACGGTAAGTGTGGTCAGGCCAACTCTTACCTAGGATGGCTGTTTATTGGTATTTGTGATTTTATGTTGTATATGGTTAAACATTGTCTAGTATTTCTTTTTTTTTTCTCTCTTATTCATTCTTTCTTTTGGTTTTGAGACATGGTATCACTGTGTAGTTCAGGCTGTAACTCACTATGTAGCTGGTCTCAAATTCTTAGCAATCTTCCTACCTCAGCCTCCTGAGTGCTGGGATTACAGGTGTATGCCACCACACCTGGCCTGCCACAGCCTCTAATTTTGAGATAATATAGTTATCTCATGTAAAATACCACCATGTTTAATGTTCATCTTACTGTGGATTTTAGTGTTTCCCTTGTAGTGCTAATAATATTGTTGAGTCTGCCTGCTTGCATCTGTAGTCTCTGTAGTCTCTGGTTTTAAATGGAGCTTGCCCTGGTTATTTATTGGTGTATAAGTCAAGCAAAAAAATGATGGCCTTTAATTTGCTCTTATGTATATGTAATGTCATGGCTATTTTGTTTTTTACATTTTGCACTTTCTGTCCCAGACTGTAAAATCATAAATGTAGGTATCAGTTTTTCTTTTTTGAAGATCATTCATATACTAGCACGTATCATTTCGTGTAACATTTGCTTTTTTTATTTCATGCTGTTGCTCTTCAGTATTATTAAATAAATGTATTAGAAGAAATGGGTTGATTTAATATACTTCAGATTTATTATGATTTCTGTCATTTAATGTAGCAGTATCACATTAATTTATAGTTTTAGCTTGTATAGTCTGTGTTTCATGTCATCTTGAAAGTTATGCCTTTAAGTCTCTCTTTTGCAATTTTATTAGTTAATGTATGTTAATATAAAGTGATTTATTATGTCTTACATGTTAATATTTTTAAATCTTTAGTTTTTCTATTTTATTGCCAGATCAGCATGGATTTAAAAATTAATAGCTTGCAGACATTTTAAAGAAATCCTTTGCTATTTTGCAAATGTCTCATTGTAATTAAGTATCAGGAAAGTCTGTATTGTAAGGAATAATGCTCACATTTTTTATAGACTGGAGTTCTATATGTTGATGTTACCACTTGTGTGTTAATTTCTTTGTACTTACTTTTTCCCCCTGATGGTTCCTAGTCTTTTCAGAGTTAATACTTGTCTTAATATTTACCAAATGAGTTTCAGATTTGTGTTGGTGGTGGGGAAAACAAAACTTTTTAATGTGGGGGAGATAGAGCAGAGAATAGGTAAAACAAATACCCTTTCTCCCATCATGGTTATCTACTTTTACAGTCCTGTTTTAATGGTTTTCATAATAAAGAGAAAGCTCCTTTAACTATGAGTGCCCATATAGTTATGTATCTGTTATATAGTGAAAAAAAAATCTGGTAAATGTCTTCCTTGGTAATTCAGTGACCTGAGCTTATTTCAGTGCTCTTCCCTGTGTAATTAATCCTCAGCTCCATTTCTCTGTGTTGTGCTCAGGAGTCATCAAGTTGTAGGACCTGGTTTCTTGTGTATGGTAGGACTTTATTGCTACTTCCTAGAATAGCAGGAGGTGGACAAGCAGGAGGAAGAAACATCAATCTCACCACAAACTTTATTTTTTTGTTTCTGACACTAAAAATGTAGAGGAAGTGAAACTGGACAAGAGGGCAGTCTCCACTAAGAATTGAAAACAGGCTCCTAAAAAAAAAAAAAAAAAGAAAGAAAAAAAGAAAACAGGCTCCTTCATTGTGGATATACAGAACTGCCTGTGGAGTCTTAGGAGTCCGACATGAAACACATTACAAACTTGAGACAAGAAGCCTTGTTGCTATGGGTGACCTTTAGTGACCTATACATTTTGCAGATTGCTCTACAGCACTCTTATCAGGGCTTCCATTCTCCAAGTACCTAATTAGATCCTGGTGATTTCCATGTGAAACTGTGAGGGCTGGGCAGTGCCAAGTGGTCTTGCTATGTGAGTACATGAATATAGTGCTGGATTACTGTAAGGATATCTGAATGTGCTTTGCCTGCTTGGCTCAAAATACTTTTAAACAAAAGGCAGTTGTAGGTGAAATGATTGCTTGTATAATTTTTTAGGTATATATTTTGAAGTTGAACCATGGCAATTTTGTTATTTCTATTAGCTTAGAGGGAAAAAAAGCAGATATCTTTCTGATTCAGTTTGTATGGTTTGCTGATCCAGTACTGTTTAGGTTGGTTAAATTTAGTGAGTATTGTTTTAAATACTAAGATAGAAAAATATGTAATCAAGAAAAGAATTATATTATAAAAATGGAAATTCAAATTGTGTCAAAATTATAATTTTTATACAAAATAATTTATGGTAAAAATAGTTGAAACAGCTTGCCAGAGGATATACAATAAAAGGTTTCCCATCTACTCCTTGAACTCACAATGTAACCCAGGCTGGTCTATAACTCAGCCTCCTGAGTGTTTGCATTATAGGCCTGAGCTACCATGTCTGACTTGGGGTACATGATAATAAGTCCTTTAGTTGCCTTTTTTCACTTAAATTTTGTTTAGGAATTTTCCTTACCATTACGTATGTTTCTACATCATTGTCTGGATATCATGTATCGTGTGTTGGAGCTGGCTCAAATTGGCTCATGGATCATGATTATTTTATTAGTAGAAGTATAATGAACTAGTTGTTAAATGTGGTTGCTGCTGCAGTTGACCATGGTGGTAGTATTTACACCATAGGATTTGACAAACATTACAAATAGTCTTGTTTTCCAAGTTGCTTGTTGAATATTTGCCAGTGTACTGCTAGATGCATGGGGAGAAGGATGTACTTTTAAATACCAGTAGTTTGTTTTGTAATATTAAAAAACATGTCTCTGATTTTAATGAAAATGTTGCTGCTTTAGAGATGATGGTTTGAAAGCCAGGCATGGTGGTTCACACCTGTAATCCCAGCATTTGGGAGGCTGAGGTAGGAGGATCATTGACAGTTTAAGACCAGTTTGGGCTACAAAGTGAGCTCAAGACCACCCTGAACTGCATACCTTGCTTTAAAAACAAAACAAAAAAAATGATAGTTTGAGATCACTGTGGTTTGGTTCACACTTTTTTTTTGTCTTTTTGAGAGAAAGTCACCCTATGTAGTTGAGGTTGGCCTTGAACTCACTATGTACTTCAGGCTGGTCTTGAACTTTCAGAGATCCTCCTGCCTCAGACTCTCAAGTGTGGGATTATAGGCAGGCATCATCATGCTTGGCTAGTTAATACATTTTTAAAAATTGCATTTATTAGGAGTTTAAAAATTAGCAGTCAATATTGAATTTTGTTACCTAAGTTTTTTTTTTATTATTTAAAGAGAAAGAAACAAAACAAAAAAGAGAGAAAAAAAAAAGGATAGAAATAATACAGAATTATAGAAAAATAAACAGTAAGAAATCACTAGTTGATAAGTTACATATTGTCATCTTAAAAATAGTTGTTCAGGTTACAAAATGAAAGCATACAAAGTGACATTCAAATAGTGACACTGCCAACAGTTCTGCTCAGTGATCCAACAAAAACTTAGTAATATGGTTATCAGTCCTACACACTTGTTTCTTACCTTAGGGTAAGAGTAAACATATCAAAACAGAACAAAACAGTTCATAAACAATTTAAAGGAATACAGATTTCAAAGCAAGTCCACTGGAGATCTTCACTGTCTATCTTATTGTCTCTAGTTTTCTTCCAAATAGTTGTCCCCATCTTCACACACATTGAATACATATTGCATAATATAGAACTAATCAAAACATTACAGGATGATGAAGGCTTTTTAGGTCTTCAAGACCTGACATTGGGTAAGTCAATAATGACTACCATAATGTCTCTCATTCTCTTCATAGTAGCTGTCCTTATCTTTACGTATGCTGAAATTGAACTTAAGAGACTAGACTAATATTACTCTGAACAGTGAATAATAGAATTGCTAGATTTTATAGCATAATGTTACAGAATTAGCATTGGGTTTCTTAGTGTCTCTTCTTCTTCAGAGTATCTATTCCTGTAAATAGTTTAAAAAATTCCTTCCATGTGTGAATTTCTACATGTATATCTATCCTCTCTGTATTATAGGGAAAAACAGATCATAACAAGACAACAAAACAAATTCCTAGAAAAACATGCAATGAAAAAGACACATAAGACCACAATATTAAGTGATCTACCATAGTTACTATGCTTTCTTTTGTTATTTTCAATAGATTTGTCCACATCATCAGGTTTAATACAGTTAAGCACAGTATTACATAGCTATTTTTATAAAAACACAACTTTGAAGACATTGTAGGACTTGAAAGTGGTTAATAATCAAAACCGGTATGGATATCTTTTACATCTTGTCATCGTCAGAGTAGTTGAATCTACTTTTAGACTTGATACTATCAAGCAAGCATACCAAATTCGAATAAAATCAGCCAAGGCAAAACTGCGGTCTAAGAAACCAGATTCAAATAAGATGAGTCATAGTAAGACAACGTAAGTAATACAGGGTTTCAGTTTAAGTTAATAGGAAATTAAGGATAGTTACCATTGGTATAACCTGCTATTTTTGGATTAGATGTCTGTGCCCTCAAATCTGATATGAGTAGACAGACTGGAACAAAATAAAATCAAACTAAACAGAGCGATAATACTACTATGACTTTGAAATCCTGATACACAATTAACAATGGCCTCTGCCTTCCTTTTTTAGGCTGTTTTTCATCTTCCCTCTTCTCAGGATGCTTTGTATATTTTGGGTCCCACTAGCCCCTTCAGCTTTTAGATTAGGAGGCCAGCCTGTTGTCTATCTGAGTATTGCTGAACCTTTTTACCCCAGAGCTTGATCTTGAGCTGTACTCCTTTACATACTAAAGTCATAGGGTTTTCCTTCCTTCCAGCTGTGTAGTTCTACACTGCCCCAAAGTGTCATAGCTTTCCAGTCTATCTGCGGCTGCTGAATGAGTTGTCCCTATTTCTCTCTGGTTTTCTGTTACATATAGCTTTGCTTTCTCATCTTTGACTTTCAGTTTATTAACCCTCTTTCGGGTTGAGTGTATTTCCTATTCAGAGCATCTTGATGGAGCCTGCCTCCTAATCCACTCTGCCTGTTTTTTTTTTTTTTTTTATTTTAGTGTATCAAGGCTATCTATATATTAAAGATTATAGCTTACCATCTCTGCCTCATGTCTGCTATTCTATTTTACTGCTATAATTTGTCCACTTTGCTCCTTCATTCCACTGTCTGCCCCGTTCATTGAGGCCTCTCTGCCATGTTGTTGGAATCTTGGTATTTTTTCCTCTCTCTCTCTGGAATGTCCTTTAGTATTTTTTGTAGGGTTGGGTTGGTGGCCATGAACTCCCACAGTTCCTCCTTGTCTTGGAAACATCTTATTTCTCCATTAATTTTGAGAGAGAGTTTTCCTGGGTACATCAGTCTTGGTTGCAGATTATTTTCTTTCAGGATTTGGACTATTTCTCCCCAGGCTCTTCTCAATTTGAGAGTTTGTGTTGATAAGTCTGTTGTTATTTTGATAATTTTTCCATTGTAGGTAATCTGCTTCTTTTCCCTGGCTGCTTTTAGTATTCTGTCCTTTTGGTGGATTTCTGGAATCTTGCTTATTATATGTCTGGGTGTAGATCTGTTTTGGTTGTAGGGGGATGGAATTCTGTAGGGCTCATTTATCTGGATATCATTTCTTTTTCTTATGCTTGAGAAGTTTTCCTTTATTATATCTGTGAATAGTTTTTGTAGTTTATTTTTGGTTACTCCTGCTTCTTTACTCACATGCTTTATTCCTAAGTTATGTATCCTTTTGTCATCTTCTAGCCTTTGAATTGTTTCTTTCTGGTTCCTCGTTATTTTTAAGAGATCTTTTCTTTTGTGATCATATATCATAAATCTCTCTTCAAGTTTCAAAAGGCTAACTTTAGTTTCTGTCAAGGTGTTTTGCCAGTTTTCAATGAAGTTTTTAGTTTCCTGGTAATCTCTTTGGATCTGTTTCATGTATTCTAGGTTACATTTAAATTCTTCATCAAAGGTTTCTCTTTCTTTTCTGATTTCCTCTGTTCTTCCATCTGTGTTCTCTTGTGAGAGGCTTATTTCTTTAATTAATCTTTTTATATCTTGCCTCACTTGGATCAGAAGTACAGTTTTAAATTCATCTATGAGGTCATGAAGGTATTTCTTTATGTCTGCTGATGCTGTGTCTAGTATTGGATGGTTAGTGTGATAACTCGGACCCTGGAATAAAACCTAAGGAAGCAAGAAATTAAAATTTAGGGAGCAAAGGCTTTATTTTAGGCCAGGCCTGGTGACACAGCCTCCAGGAGCCAATTTGGAGACTGCACACCTGACAGCTAAAAGTCAGGGCTTTTATCTTTAAAATCCACAAACAGCTGCTGGTCACACAATGTAAGGAGGGGGGTGGGGTGTGTTACACTACAAAACAGAAAGGGCGATTACACGTCTTGGGAAGAGCAAGATCAGGTAAGGGTTGTGCTAACAAGCAAGTCTTCCTGCATACAAGCAAGTTTAGATAAGAAGAAATCTTGTTTTCCTTAGCGAAGAATAGAGAAGTCTAACAGCAATTAACAACCTTAGTTACTTTACTTTAGCACCACATCTGTTATTTGTAGAGGGAAACAATGATTAACATATCAATTAGGTAAGATTTTACCATTCTTTACAGAGGAGAGCATTGATTAACATATCAATTAGGTCATCCAGAGGGGGAAGGGAAAAACACATATACAGTAAGGCCAAGTTAAGGTTATTGTTACAGGTATTGCTATGATACAAATATAACGAAGCTATTTTTCTAGAGTACAATAGTTAGTGCACTGGTTCTCTTCTGTATTTACTTCTTTTGGGCTTATTTTCCCAGGTTCGGCAGCTGGAGATTTTTTTTTAATTTTCATTTCTTGTCATGTTTCTGGTTTCTTTCAGACTGTTGCATCCTGGGGGTCTCTGGTCCTCTCCGTATTGCTTAGGGTCTTTCTGAAGTGTGCTGACTGGGGTTTTGCTGCCCTCCTCAATTTGCTGTTATCTGAGGTATATGCAGGGATGCAGGGACGGTGCAGGCTAGCCCTGAGCCTCTGAGCCAGTCAATCCGCAAGTTAGGCTGTACCTTGTGGATGTCACAGAGTCACGACAATTTTGTACTTGCTTATTGAGTCCCAACCAGAGGCATAGCTCAGCCCCAGCAGACCCCACCAGTTCTATTTGCACCAGGGGTGGCTGACTGGTGTCACTGCGGCACCAGGCTCTGCCCAACTCCAAGATTTTCTCCACCAGTCCTCTCAGTGTCAGGGGTGGCTGACTGACGCCACCATGGTGCTGGGCTCTGCCCAATTCCAAGATGTCCTCCACCCAGCAACAGCAGCCGCAGGACCCAGTCCCTAGCACTCACCGGAAATCAATGCAGTTCTTCCTCTTGGGTCCACTGCATACTGCCCTGTGTATCTTCACTGCACTCCCAGCACAGAGTGCATTGGTCAGAAAACTTCGTGGTGCCTGGAGCTTCGGAGTCCAGGTGTATGGTCTTCTCACAGTCTCCTCCGGCGCAACCAGGTGGCTCTGGCTGCTTCACGGGGCCCCAGGTCCCAATTTCCAGCTCTCACCGGGAGCCAATATAGCTCTTACCCTTGGATCCACTGCTGGTTAAGGGCCTGGGATTCGCGGACTCCCATTATCAGCAGCTGTGGTCTCAGTGCAGCGCAACTTTGGATCCTCTGGGCGCACCTAGTACAGCGTGGGACGGGTCCCAGTGAACGTGTCGAATTTCAGCTCTCCACCTGCGCTTTTCCTTCCTTTTCCTAGTTTTATTTTTCCCTTCCGTTACCGCCTTGGTTAATAAGAATTGTTATTCAATCCTCTGGCCCTCTACATGTTGTCATATTCTAGCATCTGATTTGATTTCTCTGCAGAGACTCTCCGTCCAGCCCCCTAGCAAGCCATCATGTTTTCTCCTCTGTTATCTAAGTTTTTGACATCTATAGAAATGGTTGTATACTTTTTCCTTTTGTCTTCTAGTACTCTTGATATTTCTGGATTTGGTGATTCTCTTTTCTTAACGCACTGTTAGAACCTATTTATAAAAGTTCTAAATAAGAATGGAAGCATTAATATTATTGATAAATGATAGTTGATGGCTGATCTTGTTTTTTAGGAGGTATTATCTTTGCTTTGATATTAGTGTTCTGCTGACTTGATGAAAAATAATTGGGAATGTTAAATTGCATTCTTTACTCTGAAAATTTGATAGACTTCTCCTGTGAAAGAATGCAGTTTATCATTCCCATTTCGGTCCCTGCTTGTGGAGATGTTTAGTCTTTTGGTGGTTCTTTTCTCCCAAGGTTACTGGTCCAACTAAATTAGACATACGTAGTTTGAAGTTCTCATTAAGCTGAGTAGAAATAAGCTGGTCTCTGGAAGGATCATTTCATGCAGAGAACTTGAGCTTTGAGGACTGACCCATTTGGGTTTGAAATATGGGTTACCTGGACCTCTCATTAATCTTAGAGATTCATCTGCAGAAAGGGGCAACCTTTGCAATTTATTGTGAGCATTAAATAATCCAGTGTATAGACAGTGTCAAACCTTGTGTCTTATTACTGATATTTGACGAATGTTAGATGTATTTCATTCTATCCTATCCTCTAATTTTGTTTTTACTCATGACTTTGATTGTACTTGTTTCCAGTTCTTTCAGTATTAACATCTTTCAGTCTGCCAGAACTCTTGACAACAGTAATCAGAATTTGAAATCTTCCTATTGTACTTTAACTGTCTCATAATGTGTTTTCCAGTGGTTTGTGTGACTTGATGCCTCAGAGACATAGGTAGCTGTATGCCTGTTCTGTTCCGTTTCCTGTGCTTCTACTTTTTCCCTTTTTTCTCCCTTCCCCTCCCCCTTCCCTCTCCCTCTCCCTCTTCCCCTTTCCTTCCTTCCTTCCTTCCTTCCTTCCTTCCTTCCTTCCTTCCTTCCTTCCTTCCTTCTCTTTCTCTCTTTCTCTTGCTTTCTTGCTTTCCCCTATCTCTGTTTTCCAAATTCCCATTCAGATTCTTTCAAGCCTTATACCATACAACAAAGAAGGCACTTGTTTTGAAAATCTTGTTAATATCTTCTAGCATATGATTAGATAGGGATATAGACACATGAATACTTCTCAGTTTGTTTGTTTCCCTCTTGTTGGGAACCCTCACCCTCACCCTCACACTATTGTGATGGAATTAGGAATTGAGGGCTTTTGGGAAGTAACTGGGATGAGATGGGGTCATGAGGGCAGGGCCTCATATATAGGATTGTGCCCTTATTGGAAACCTAAGAGATTTTGATTCTCTGCTCTCTACCTGTAAGAATATAAGAAATGAGCAGTATGCAACTTTTAAGAGTGTTCTTCCTAGAATTCAACCATGCAGCACCCTGATTGCAGACTTCCAGCCTACAGAACTGAGAAACAAATTTCTGATGTTTATAGTAAGGCAGTCAGCCTATGGAAATTTGTTATAGCAGCCCAGACTGACTAAGGCAGATCATTTCAGTGTTATTGGCATGGGAAACTCAAATCTTAACAGGAAGCTATAGTTTAATCCTTTCCAGTGAAAATTCATTTGGATGCTCATATAGCAAGAAAATTAATGTTATTGGATCCAATGAATAGCCTTTGTGGAGAGAGATCAGAGCTGAAGCCTAGGAATGAAGTATGCTACATATTTCAGTTGAAATTCTAAAGGAATATTTTTTATATGAATGTTGTGCAGTTCCTTTCATGTAAAGACAGTTGAGGGCCTCCTTTGTTCAGAGTAGTACTCACTAGTGGAAATACAATGATAAGTTAGAATTGCATTTCTAGTTTTAAAACACAAAGTAGTACAGAAAAATAGATGTGACAGGCAATGGTAGCATAATGTGTTAACTATGATAAAAGTACTGTGGATTACACAAGGAAAGTTCCATTAAGTTTGGAGTAGTTAAGAAGGATTTCATGTTGGAGGTAACACCGAGATGTGTTTTTGGCTTATTTTGCTTTTTCAATGGTAGGGGTCCAACATAGGGCCTCGTGTGTGCTTATTGAGCTGAGTTTGAAGGCTTTTATACATTTTAAGGAAAACAGCATATGAAAAAATATGAAGGTGTGAATGTGGTATGACTGGGATAGCCTACTCAAGCATAATGTGCAAAAAAGGTCTTGCATAATAGTATAGCACCCAGTATACATTGTTGGCTACATGAACGAATCAGAATAAATAGTATACATACATCAGGTTCTTCTGTTTTTGACACGGGGGAACAGAACTCCTTTGTTTGGGAAAGTGTATTCTAAACATCAGTTTAAAAGTCGACCTTGGAAACACAGTCTTGGCTTACATTGGGAAAGGCATAGCTAGAATTCAGTATAGGGGGCTGGCGATATGGCTCAGTGGCAGTGTCTGTCTGGTAAGTGTGAGGTCCTGAGTTTGATTTCTGGTTCGAAAAAAAATCTAACATGAATTCCTAAGGTTTTTGCCTCCTGGTTACTTTATCCTGGGGATAACTCCTGATGAGTTAGTTACACACGGAACAGTGTTTTTTTTCATCCTGGAATTAAGTGCAAAATGTGATGACTGTCAGAAATGAAAAATAAATGATCTAATTGAATGCTTCTATTCACGTACATGGAATTAGTGCTTACCCCTTGTTTGCCATCTGGCTCAGAAGTTCTTTTTTTCACCTAAGGCAGTGGTTTTAAAGTGAGAATGTGTACCTATGAGAGTACACAGAAAAATTATTTTGAAATGTAGAGAGAAAATATTAACATTTTTATTTATGCTGTTTATGCCATTGCTTTATTTGTTTGTATATACATTATACACAACATACACATACAACACATGTACATATGTGCGCTTACATTGCATTCAACACATGTGTATACATAGAAATAAAATGAAGTTATATGCTTGTTCCTCTCCTTTCCTGCTCCTTTCTATTTTCCTGGGCATGTGTTGTCAGAAAGGTTTGATATCTATGATTTAAGGTTTTTTTTTTTTTTTAATTCAAGAGAAAAAAAGACCCAGAAAAGAAAAACAAAAAGCAAAAGAGACAGACAAACCCAAAACAATAACAGTATAGGTTTACAAAACAAGATGATAGGAATTTGACAATGATTGTAATATTGCATATTGTTACCTTCAAGAAGGTTGCTTAGATTACCAGATATAGACATGCAAAATTGATCTAATCATATGAATATTAACTGTGCTTTTCCAAGAACTAATACAATGAGTCGTATAGTCATTTTAGCTATCTTACATGTATATATATAACTTTATATCTTTTTCCTTTTCCCTTCCTTTTTTTCCTTTCCCCTATCCAAGTATGATTTGAGTTGTTAATGTAAAATACTTTCAAAGCAATCTAAAAATATTTAAAAGGTATGTTTGGGTTTTAAAAAGAATATGTCTCAGTGCCAGCTTAAAAGAAACACCTTAATGAAATAAACATAATGCATTATAATTGATGTTTAACAGTGTATACTGGAGTATTTTAGATTGTTTACAAGTAAGCAACTTTCAAAGAACAATCCAAATTACATTTTTCTTAGTGAAATGATACTGATGTCAATAAATGTCTTCTCTGCAGCAGTCCCGTTTGATACTTCCCTCCGAAATTGGTTAAACGTCACTGTTGCAAAGGCCTTGTGCAGTCAGTGCGAGGCCCTCAGCTTCCCTGGTGCTGTCTTTAATACAACACTGACATCTAGAGTCAGCTGTAGTTCATTTGTTGGGAGGTTTTCTCCATTTAACCTTCTGTTTTGGATTTTCTGTATTTCGATGCAGTGTTTATGTTCTTTTCTTTCTTTATTGCTCATTAATCCCTCTTTTTTATTAGTATGTGTTGCTGATAATAAGTACATTCATCATGGGGAATTGGTTACATATATATAGCAAATCTTCATCCTTTTTACTTCCTCTTCCTCTGTCTTCCCTCCTGTGCTCATCTATTCTGTTCTCACTTTTGTTGGTAGCAAGATATAAGTTATTTTGCATATTTTGGCAGGAAAATCCACCATACTGTTGGATTATTATAATACCAAAAAAAATAATTTTTGCTCCATGGTACTTTTCAAAATGAAATTTTCAAACTCAAATTATTGACACTTTTCACTCTCCTTTTTCCCTTCCTTGTTGATTCTAATCTTCTCATCATTTTCACAACTCATAAAGACAGCTCTTCCACTTAAGATTGAGGAATGTGATTTGACTTCCAATCTTCTTCAATATAATATCCATTCCAAAGCTTTATATGTTAAACAAAGCAAACACGATGCATAGTATAAAAGTTCTTCTTTTTTTTTTTGTCTTTTTTGTTTTTATCGGTACCAGGGATCGAACTCACGACTGCTTGCTTGCAAGCAGGCACTTATGCCGCTGAGCTAAATCCCCAGCCCCAAGTTTTTTTTTTTTTTTTTTTTTTTTTAATGCTAAGCTGAAATACTGTTGAAAATGTTAGGCCATTTAGAATTTTCTTGGCAAATTAGGAAAATTTTTTTAGTTGTATTGTGTTGGATTTTTGTATTTTAAAATTTTTGTTAATTTTAGCTTCATTGTTACCCTGCCATCCTTTTTTACAGCGAGCCACAAATGTAATCCATTTACCTTTGATTGTTGTTTTGATGTATGTGGTCTATTCGCAGTTGGATTTTCAGTGGCTCTATGGTCTTTCATAATTGGAAAATGCTCCTCTGTTTTCATAAGTGTTGTCTTTCTCCTGTAGTAGTAAATAACGAGCCATGTTTATGGTTATGTAACCAACGATGCCATCCTCCAAGCAACATATAACCTACTGTGCGGTCTTGTATTCTGGGTTCTGGTATCCTTCCAATAATCCTAAAGGTCAGGTTACTGTTTTTCCTTTATTTAGAGTAGGATGTGGGAAAAGAAAAAATAATTTACTTGTCTAGATGCCATTGTCAAACCGCTGGCCAGTAATTTTAGTTATTTATAGGCCTTCCATAAGGTCTCTTTTTGTTTAAAAGATGTGCTAGCCTCAATAAGAAAAAAGTGTAAACAGGCATTTGTAATTCAGAGTGGTGTCTTGGGTAATTGGGTAATTATCTTTGTGTTTGAATATACACTGAAGGCTGAAATGACTACTTATATGATACTCGCTTTTGGCATAAAATTCTTTTTTAAAAGTTAGAGTAAACTATATTTCATAATTATTATCCTGTTGAATTTGCCTTTTCGATAGTGTCTAAGAAGAAAATATTTTTAGGAAAAAAATATTTTACTAGTATATTGATTTCATTATATTATATTATATTCATTATATTATAATGCATTTTAATATAAATCTGAGAGATCTGATTATACTTTATGGAAACAGTGTATCTGCTCTACTAGTTTTAAATAACATCTTTTTAAAAGACCACTATCAGAATGTATTATAGGTAATACAATATTCTTCTTATCACTTTAACTCCAAATACTAAAGAAATAATTCATTTTTGTAGCATTATTTGCTTCTTTTGAAATGTGAATTCATTTATATTTTTATGGTGTTGCTGGGGAATAGAACCCAGGGCCTCTTACATTGTTAGGTAAGTCTGTCACTGAACTACATCCTCAGCCCTTGGGAATTTACTTTTTGTTTTGTTGATAACAAGAATTGTTTTGGTAATACAATTCACAAATGTGTGCATCATCAACTTAGTATCTTTTCTGCATACAAGATACTGTAAAAAGTAATTTTTGTCCCATAAAAATATTCTTGCATCTATTGAAATCATTAGATGGCCATATGTTTCTGAAAGCTTCCATGTTACTAAACTGTAGCCTGGAATTATTTTATATTGTATCAAATATCTTAGTTATATATTCAAAACAAGTTTTATATAAAAATGCATTTTATGCGGAAATCTTCTTTCAGAGTTTTCCAAGAGAAGGCACTTATTGACAGCTCGTTGACTGCTTAGTTTTTCCAGTGAAGCATGCTTTATATTTGTATTACATCTTTTTGTATTTTATACTTACGGGTTGTTGGCTTGTTTCCACATATCTCTTATGGTATAGTTCTTGAGCAATTTCTTGAAAAATACGCCGAGCACTTCTCTTCTATAAATACAAATGAGAAAAGAATTTGTATGTTGTAGGAGCATAAGTGATGATTGCTGAACATCATCAGAACTTTTTCTTCTTTCACTATTGTCAGTGTAAGAGACTACCACCCCAGCATATCTACACCTGTGGTTAACTCCTTTGTGTTTTGAATACATTAAGTAGAATTTGTAGAAGTAAGCCGCCAAATTGAAATCAGTTGTACTTGAGATTATTATTGAGGTTCTTAGTAGAAGGAGACATTAGTACAGTATCTGTGGTTCAGAAATATATATTCTTTTTTCTTAAAATATTTAAGCTTTGTTTGTTAAAATATTTAAGCTTTAACATAGTTACAAACAGCTACAATTTAAAAAATATTTTACAGCCAGGTGTGGTGGTACATTCCTATAATCCCAGCACTCAGGAGGCTGAGGCAGGAAGATTGTGTCAAATTTGAAACCAACCTGGGCTACAAGGTGAGCTCAAGGCCAGCTTGAACTACATAGTGGGACCCTGTCTCAAAAAGACCAAAAAAAAAAAGAAAGAAAGAAAGAAAAATTTTATGTGTTGGTCTGTACCTTTTGTGAATCTTCTTTTGTTTCTTTGGTTTTTAGAGTGTTAGATTTTGACTGCCAAGAAAAAAGGGAAGGTATAATCATTTTATGCACTCACAACAACTGTGACAGACACCTTATTCAATAAATTTAAACTAACTTAAAATTCAAATGATATACAATGAGGTAATAATTTTCACTACATTTCTAAGGTCCTTTTATTTCTAGATGAATTTAACAATGCAGACTGTTTATTGTAGGGTTTATAATAATTCTAATATAAGTACCCCCTCCTATAGCAAAGATATTCTTTTTTTAGTAACTTTAGGGCTTTCTGAATATTTTAAGGTAGCTTCTAATCTCTTTACTAACCTATTTTTGGTTATACAGATTATTCTTAGGCTTTCATAGATCACAGTAACACTGACTCTCCTTCACTTTCCCATTCCTCATAGCAGAAAGCTGACACAGAAGATGGTGTCTTACTCCCATATGGATTAAAAGAGAAGGCGCTGTAAGCTGTGAACTCTGGTTAATAATTTCATTGATAAAAATGTAGGCCTCTACAGCCTTCTTCTACAGGTGGTGACCCCTGCAGTGGCAGAGGAAGATGTTAATTAGGCAAGCTGTTTCTGAGGCTCACAGTTTGTGGAGAGGTAGAAATTATTTTCCCCTTGGTAATAGTCAAGGCTATACATTCAGTACAGAAACATTTCACTTACTTTGGAGAGAACTCCGAAGATCACACATATGCCAATAATAAAGATTGAGAGCAGGACTAAGAGTGCTATGAAGACACTCTGCAGTTCCTTGCTGAGAAGCTTACTTTCTTCATTATGGAAACAGAAAGAAACAGTCACTGGTGAAGCATATTCTTATGAATATACAGTATCATTAAAGCTAATGTGAATTTAACTTTGTCTATTCATATAAACATTTACTGAGGGTCGGAAAGCTTTCAAGTATATTGATAGATAAAACTAGTTCGTCTGTTCTTTAAAATGTATACCAAAACATTATTCCAAAAATATTATACCAAAAATATTACTCATTAAAAATTAAAAATTCAACTAGCCATCTGTCAGAATGTAAGAATCTCTTTCTTTATGAAGCATGACTTCAGGTTAAACATTTCAAGCCATCATGTTCAAGGGTATTTATAAATTTATTTTGTTAGAAATGCAGTGCAAGTGTCTTAACTTACATAGTTAAGACATTTTTATAAATATTGGTTGATGCTGTTGTTATAACCTTGGAATTGTTACAGCTGTTATAGAGTGCCATCTATAAAAAACCTATAAGGCCATCGATTGAGGATCATAGTGCTTACTGCTTGCTTAAAAGGCATGTTATTGTGATATGTGCTTTTCCTAATAAAGTTCTACAGACAGAATTACTGAATGCATTTTCACATTCTGAATGGTTTTCTCTTGGAAGTGTCTTGTGCTGTATGTAAGGACTAAGTGGTATGCTGTATCTTCCAGCTTCAAGTATCTGATTACATTAGATTTAAAATACAAGTTGATTTAAAATTATCTGTTAAACATATATTCCAACCAAATATGGATGCTTATCCCATTAACTCAGTTTATACAACCTACATTTGATTTGTGAAACGATTAAATTAGAATTTATTTTATTTTTTATTTTTTTTGGTGCCAGGGATTGAACTCAGGACATCACACCTGCCAGGTAGGCATTTATGCCACTGAGCTAAATCCCTGACCCTGTAAACTGAAATTTAAAAGTTTCAGTACTAACCCAGAGCTCTGTAGATAAAGAAGGCAGTTGCCATGTTCATTTTAGGAACTTTCAGTTCTGTTCATAAAGAAGAATCTCTGTAACCTTAATCATTCCAGAAGTCATCATCTCCTTTAATTAACATGTTAAAAAATAGGAGTTCAGGTTTCTAAAAATGTTGTGTGTTTGTTGTAATATTAGTAACTAATATGTATTTATTACTTGCTATATGTGAGGTGTGTGTATTAGCTCACTTCTAATTTATCTTACACATGAGAATAAGCTAAGTTTAAGTGACATGTGAGTATCAAAAGCCCATTAGAACTACAACTATACCCCTAGTAGATAAAAGAGATCATAATATGAGATAGTCTCAGATGCTCAAAAGTCTTGTTTTAAAACTGTGAAGGGCTGATTTTGATATCATTGAAATGATCTCAGGCTTATTGTACCAGATTTCTTTTTCAGAGAAGAGGTTAAAAAAAAAGCAAACCACACACAAATAAGCACATACAAAAATAAGGAGCTACTGCCCTTTTCTTTCTTTTCCCAGAATCATATAAATCATCCTTTATGAAATTTCTTGTTTGTTTTTTTGAGTCAGGGTCTTGCTATGTATTTCAGGCTGACCACAAACTCATGATGAAATTCCTGTGTGCCACACATCTGGCTTGTCCTCCTTTCCCTCTGCTCCTTCCCTTTCCTCTACTTTCTTCTCCTCCCTCCTTCTCTCTTTTTTTTAAAAAAATTTTTTAAGAGGTTGAGTCTTGTTATGTCAACAGGGATAGCCTTGAATTTCTGGCCTCAGTTGATCATTCTGCCTCAGCTTCTCAAATAGGTGGGATTACTTACTTTCTTCGTCTCACACTTCTCAAGGAAATGACTTAGTGAAATTACTGATAGGATTTAGCTAGGTTTGATGTCCTCACTTGAGTGAGGGATTGTCAGAGATGTTAGCAAATTTCAGGAAGCCAGGGCTGTTATTTTCTATTCTCTAATGTCCAGGCAGAATGAGAAGGGTCAGGGTCTACCAGTGGCTTCTCTCCAAATTTATTTGTTTTTCATAATATGTAGTTTTTCTATGCTGAGTTTATTGGCAACTTATGCTTCTCTGCTGTGTTGTTGTAGATGGTACAATTTCCAGCCAGTTCCTGAGAAGACTGATAGTTAAATCCATGTTGAACCTGCTTACTGTAGTATACCCAAAGAAAGAACAGCTGCTACAAGGGCTTGTTTGTGGATGCTGGGCCATGAGGTTGGAGTAGTTCTTGAGTCCAAACATTATGGCAACTTGTGTTCAGATCATACCCTTCATTGGCTAGGATACTAAATTAGCAAATTTATTTCTTAGTTTCTCAATGTGATGTGAAATTTTAAAGATCTGTGCAACATGTAATGATACCCTTAATAAAGACTTAACAGACTGACCTCTTACCACCAGTGTGGTCCCGTGCCCGGTTTGCTTGGCTCTTGGTGCCCCTGTATCAGAAAATGCTATTCCACAGATGTAAATTGCACTGTCATTTGAACTCAGCCTGTTGATAGTGAGAGAAACTTTGTTCTTGTCCAAAACTTTGCTCGTTGTGAATTTATCAGCTTCACTTCTGCATGTTTCCGAGCAGAGGTGCTCAGCTTGGTGAACGCCATATCGAAACCACAGGCTCAGTGGTTGATGTGAAGGGCATCCACTTGTAGAGAAGGTGCATTCTATGGTGACAGCCTTGTGCGTGTAGTCCACCTCTAGGTAACCCGGTTGCTTGACAGAGACAATACAGGACCTTATGGCACCTGGGGAAGGAAGTAGACCAGTGTTTAGCAGGCTCCTTCCTCACATTGTGCTTTTTTCTAGTGTTTTTGGGCTTCAAAAACCCAACCTGCCTTCACACCCACCTTTCCTTTCCTTTCCTTTCCTTTCCTTTCCTTTCCTTTCCTTTCCTTTCCTTTCCTTTCCTTCCCTTCCCTTCCCTTCCCTTCCCTTCCCTTCCCTTCCCTTCCCTTCCCTTCCCTTCCCCTTCCCCTTCCCCTTTCCCTTTCCCTTTCCTCCTTCTCTCTTTCTCTCTCTCTCTCTTTCAGTATAAATAAAGCTATAGAAACAGACACTAGTGGGCCTCACCTGTCCTAACTCTTTATGCTGTGCCATCTGGTTACTTGATAGAGGGTCTAGCAAGAACAGCATGGTTAAACTGAGGTAGTGCCAGAGCTTGAGATAGATGTTCGGAGTCCTGGTATCCTCTTACTGCTTACAAGCTCTCCTTTGATTTTGGGCATATCACGTAGTCTTGGACAGTGTGTTTCCTAGTCTGGACCCCTGCCCTTAGAAGCATTGTGTGTAGCATGGGAAAGTGTGTCAGGCTCTTCATACAAATGTTATTGCTGCTTATTTAGCTCCTGAGCAGGAGTGATTTTTTTTTTTCCTAAGGAGGAGTTAGGATTGCTCATTCATTCATGGCAGTTCACAGTGGTTCCTTTGTGAGCCTAGTGGCCACCGAGGAAACATGATAAAAGGAAAAACATACACCTGTGGAAGTGCAGCCCTGGCATGCTTTCCTTTTAGTTACTGAGCAAAGGCCAGATGAACTAAGTACACCAAAGTAGGCAGATTTGATTTCTTCCTGGCATTCATACATTGCTCTGTAGTCCTTTGTAACTTCTGCCTTATTTGACTAACAATACTGTGATGAAGAGAAGAGTACACACTCGAGTTTGAATCCCAGCTTTGCCAGTTCTAGCTCTGATCTGCATCCCTTTGCTCATCATAGTGGCGCTGGTGTTACTGACCTTATGTGGTTTGTATGAAGTTTAAATGCAACACTCCACTCATAAGGAGGATTCACTTGCCTAAGCCATACTGCATATTTAATAAAAGGTGGTTATTACTGCTGTTTCTCTGCCACTACAATGTCACATACCCATTTCAGAGATAACTGGGGACACTTTTCCACAGGGTGTTCACAGGGCTGGACCTGGACACCCTACCCTACCTAGGGCTCTCTTCACCATGTGGCACTGCTTGGAGCTGGGGCTCCATGTTGACCTTCTTTGTAATCCCACACACCCAAAGCTGGAAAGCCACTCAGAGGCTTATAAATGAGAAGGCCTGCCCAAAATCTTTTTGGGAGCAAAGGAGGTTGTATGTGAACACTACTGGTTGAGACACACTGAAATTTAAGCAGGGTCATAATTTGACTTCTGCCTGGTTGTGTGTTTCCATATGGCCTTATTTGTCTAAGTGCATCCTTTGCTCCTGTAAATGAAATTGAAAAGCAATCCAAGTAGTCTGCTGCTAAGTTTCAAACAGGAGTTCCTTGTCACTGAATGTTTTTCTTAGAGGTCTCCAATCAGGACAGAAGAGGAATTAAAATTAGGACTGTGGCGTTTATGATGTGAATGTGAATTCACCATGTGATAATTTTAGAGTTGGCATAGTTTTAGATGAGCTGGGAGCTTTGTGGTGACATGATATATATAACCAGATGAGGAGAGGAAGTCACTTGGGAAGACCGTTGTGATGGTGGCTGCCAGAGGCCAGCTGGCCGTTCAGCCTGCAGTGCCTGTTAAATACCACCCTTCCTCCTACACAGGCTCAGCCCCTTGGTGGTCTAGAGGAGCACGTTACATTTTACAGTAATGTTTGGGTGGCAGAAATTTGAAGTAGGATTGCACCTGTGAAAATGCAACAAAGTAAAGTGATGTCTCAGTTTCAAATGGTGTTCAAACTGAAGTTTTTAAAAATGAAGCTGATTGTCAAATCTTTCTTTAAAAACTATAGGCAAAGTGAGAAGCATTTGCAGTTTCCTGCTTAGTTTGAGGATGGGAGAAAAGCCCTTGTAGTGGTTTCCTCAGATAGCACAGTCTTATGAGGAAGCATTCTTCCCTCTTCCACCAGTTAAGCAACATTATGCAAAAAGAGAAGCATGAGCAGTGTCACAGCATAGTCAGATCTTGTGAACATTTTCTTTCTTTTTTTTTTTTTCTTCACTACTGGGGCTGGAACCCAGAACTTTTGTACTGAGCAATATTTCCAGCTCTTTTTAAAATTTTTGTTGTTTGTTTTGAGACAGAGTCTTGCTAAGTGCTAAATTGCCTAGGAAAAGCTGGATCCTCTTGCCTCAGCCTCCCAAAGTGGTGGGATTACAGGCATGTGCTACCATGCCTGTCAAAACATTTACTCTTTTGAGTTTTTGTATTCTAGATAATTCACTTTCAAATACTTTCTTCTTGTCCAGAGTAGCTGTCCATCTTCTCTATCTTCCCCCTTTTCCACCTTTGAATAAATGTCTTTTAAAAAAAAAAGTTTTTATGTTCCGTAGGATTTTGTTTTTTTTTTTTTTTTTTTTTTTTGGTCTTTTTGAGATAGGATCTTGATATACACTTTTGGCTGTCCTTGGGCTCACTTTGTAGCCCAGGCTGGTCTTGAATTTGCAACAGTTCTCCTGCCTCAGCCTCCTGAGTGCTAGGATTACAGGCGTGAGACACCATGCCTGGTTTAGGATGGTTAATTAATCAGAGTATATACCAACAATGTTGAGAGTTTATTTTGGTAGAGAGAATAAAAGTCATTTTGCAGTTTTATTTAAACCAACTTAGAAAATTAGAGGGCTAATTTTTATACTTATAAATAACTTCTTATTATAGAAAATTTCAAGTTATGCCAATATAGCCTAGCACAGTGCGCCCTTAACTGGCTTCAGCCCCACCTGGTCTCAGCTCTCCCTCACCACTGCACTCCCTGTGTGGGTAGTGGGTCAGTCCCAGGTATGCCGCCTGCACATCTCTCTGAATACATCTCTAAAGTAAGGCCTTGTCCATAAAATAATACTGATGAAAAGAGTCATAAAAGTTACACACACACACACACACACACACACACACACACATGTATATGAAAAATGGAATATTGCTGAAACTAGAAGCAAGAATCATCGTAGTACTTTTGTCCAAAATAACCACCACTAACAGTTTGGTCTATTTCCTTACAGACAAGAAAAAATAAATTTTAAGAACTTTTGACCTCTTCCCTACCTGTAATTCAAATTTTTGGGGCAAATCTGAGATTATTAGCAACATATTGTAAGAAATACTTTCACAGAGAAAAAAACAAGTAGTCCACATTCTTAAAAATAGACTTTAAGGGATGGCTGTTCTCTCTGAGAGGAGGAGTGGGAGTCTTTGAAATATGTACAATACTTTTTATTTTACAAAAGTCCATATTTTTAGAAACATTACATTTTGAAAGTATTTGTCAGATACTGTACACACATACTGTGTAGAATGTGTTTCCCTTTATGAGAATTGTTACCAACTAGCACATGTGATTGAAAGGATGTTTTCATCTTCTTTGGTGAGATGTTCTCTAAAGCAGTTGAAGGGTACTTTCAAGGTTAATATAAAACTACTTTAGCTATTCTTTATTATCTATTCCTCTGAGGGAAAAAGAAACATCACTTTAGACAATTTGTATAATGTTATACATTTAAAAATTATTCAGTAGGCATTTAAAATATAAACGCTTTAGGCAAAAAAGCAGCAGCTAAATAAATTGAAGGAAAAAAAGCAGCCTTACCTATATAAAATAGAAGTAGGTTGATTTCCAGACGGAGAACAGACTGGCTTCTGTTCACAATCCCCATTTCTGTGTGTGTGTTTCAAGGGTGTATTTGAAAAAAGAGCTGGCTTTTTTTTTTTTTTTCTTTTTAAAAGTCCTTTCTTTTTTAAGAAAGGAAAACCAGAGAGGAACTCTTATTGAGGAACCATAACCAGGAACTTTCTGAAATTGTGTAAAGATGGTTTGTAACAGTTTTGACATTTAAAGTTGAGATTTCTAAATCAGTATGTATGTTGTTTTCATGGATTTAGGTTAGATGTTTTGAGTGAGGTTTTGTTTTACACATAGCAGATTTGTCCAGGAAGGAGTGATGTTTAACTGGTAGTATATAAATTTCTAGAGCAGTAGAGTGGTGAGTCCCGTCCCCTCATTCTGAGCCTCACTCTGAGCCAGTTACTGTTAGCGGTCATGCAGAGGCAGCAGAAGGAGCGTCTTGCGGTAGGACTGTGAGAATTAGCAACCAGTGCATCCTAACGTGTAGGCATACATTGGCTATCATTAACCAGGTGTGCCCTAGTTTTGAATTCCATTCTTTTAAAATAAAAATTGTCATTTTTATTAGTACATGATTGCAGTATACAGTTGTATTTGTTTATTGAGACAGGATCTCATTAATTTATCCAGACTAAACTCAAACTTGTGATTCTCTTGCCTTAGTATCCTGAGTAGCTGGACCTGCAGGTGTGCACTGCCACATCTGACTCTAAGCTTCTTCCCTTTTTAATGTGCTGTGGGGGTGCTCTCTGCTGTGGATCCTTGTCACCCCTCTACTCCCCCTCTCGGCACCAGCAGTCATGTTTTTTGTAAGCAGCAAGAACTGACTCAGGCTGATTTAAGCAGAAAGAAACTTGTGGGCAGGTTATAGCGGTAGCTTCCTGAGTTTCTGCAGGTCTGGAGAACCGCAGGTAGAGGTCACAACCAGGAAGAATGGCGTCATGCTGTAAAACTGGTAGAGTGTTGCGCCACCAAGCACGAGGTAGCACTCCCAGCCACTTGATCTCACCCCGCTGCTCTGCCCCCAGGAGAACGGCCTCTTGCCTTGTTTCTGAGGGTCACTAGTGCTTCATTCTAAGCTTCAGGGTTGTGTGCAGTGCTGTGCTGCAAGAAAGGCTGGGGAGGTGCTTCCCCAGACTTTACTTTTTAGATGAAATTTTGTCTAGGAAGGATCCCAGGCATGGAGAGAAGGTTTAGTACTGGGTCACTGAAAACAATGAACAAAATTTTCACAATAGCTTTATACTCTTGGCCTCTGCTGATTGTATATTTTCTCATTCACAGAAAGCTATTCTAGGTCTAAATTTAGTAATACACTTAAAGATACAGTATGTGTATTTTTTTACATCACTAATGGATCTAAAAGCATCCCTAAATTTCAGTGTATGATTGTATGTGTGTGTGTATGTATGTAGTCAGCACTTGGTTTATATGTAACTTGAAAATCTTTTCTGGTTCCTTTATTCTCTAGGTAACTGATACTCATAGGTTTGAGAGAGACTTTGGTCCGTATTTTAAGAAATGCTGTGAGCTGAATGTGGTGGCACACATCTGTAATCCCAGCACTTGGGAGGCTGAGGCAGGAGGATTACCATTAGTTCAAGGCCAGCTTGAACTATGTGATGAGACTCTGTCTCAAACCAACCAACTAACCAACCAAGAAATGCTATGACTCCTTCATTTTAGTTTTCTACCTACTTCTGGCCTTAGAGCTTAATTTTTATGACATTATTCTGAAAAGTTAGGGAATAGGTCACACTCTCTTGAAAAACACACTGATGATCTGTTTTTAGAAACTAAAATTCAGGTAGATGTGGTGGTACATGTTTATAATCTCAGCACTCTGTGAGGCTGAAGTAGGAGGACTGTGGGTTTGAACCCCACTCTGGGTGGCTTCCAAGATCCTGTCTTAAAGTAAAAACTAAAAAAGAGCTGTTAGTGTAGCTCAGTGTGAGAAGCTGAGTTCAATCCCCAGTACCTTAGTCAGTCAATAAAAACAATCTTTCATGAGCCTGTTTCTATTTTCAGCCTGATGAATCTCTCTGGGTAATAAATTGTGTAAGTTTAATGCATCAAGGTGCTTTCTTGTGTTTCTCAAAACCCTCTTTGAAATATTACATGTTACTCTGATTCAATTCTTGTTTTGACCAGCTTTCTAAATCCATTAACTACTATAAATCCCAGGCAGTTTAAAGGAGCGCCCCATGCCAAATTCATCAGAGAAGATGACTGTTAGTTTTGCACACAGACAATCTTGGGGTTGTTTGTGTTTGTGCTTTCATCCTCAGTAACCTCAGGCCTGTGGGCAGTTGTTTAGCCTTCACAGGAGATGGGAAGAACGCAGGAGATGACTCCTTAAAGTGCTAGTGCCTGAACATAACGAACTCCTGTCCCTTGTAAGTAATTTGTTTGTTCAAGAATTTAACCTAATGTTTTAAATTTGTTTTAGTAGGTGGCAAGTGGGAAAAACCATCAGAAATTTTGGAAATCAAGGGACAGAATTGGGAAGAACAAGTGAATAGCCTGCCTGAAGTGTTCAGAAAAGCCGGCTTTGTCATTGAAGCTTTCACCCGACTGCCGTACTTGTGTGAAGGCGACATGTATAATGACTACTATGTTCTGGATGATGCTGTCTTTGTTCTCAAGCCAGTATAAACATGTGGAGACCAAAGTCTTCAGAGTCCACCCTCAGTATCCGCCCTCCAGCAGAGGGTCTGCGTTCACAGTTATGTGATGGGCGGACCTTTGGGAACTGCCATTCTAAATATCCTGTAGGAATTTAAAAAGCCAAAATACTAATTATTTCTTTGTAGTGTGTAAAAGGATTGTTTTTAAAAAATCAAATACCCAACTCTGTGGATTTTTATTAACTCTGAGTAAAGACTCAGAGTCATACTCCAATGCAGGTCACACTTCAATTATGACGGAAAATATTTTTTATACTTCATTGCAGTAAGAACTCATTCCCAAAGCAATAGTCATGGCTTCATGGAATCAATACATGGATTGTTTTTAATAAAATGAAGACTGGCAATAAAGTTATCCACTCAGTTCCAAATATTGGTTATGAGATATAGCCACTGATACTCTTCCATGTTTAGAAACTCTTTCTGTTGTTATTCAAGAAAATGTTTTTAATCATGCTAATAAACCTTTTTGGAGATGACTTCAGCATCATTTTTGAGTTACTTACCATAAGGCTTTCCTAGCATTTTTTGCTTTGGCTTTGGGAGTACCCAAGGAGTAGCAGCTTGTGGAAGACAGCTTGGCTGTGTGGTGAAGAAAGGCCTCAGATTGAGAGGGAATCTAAATTGCTATGAACGCCAGGCCATCTGGATACCCCTAAAACAGCAGCCCATTCAGATGCCATATTTCAGGGAGCACTTTCACGCTCCAGTCGGTGTCACTTTGAGAAATGCTAGCTTACTTTCTACACTCCTGTTTTTCTGGATAGTCTCAGGTTACTAGAATTGAAACATTGTGTTTAATCTACTAACAGTGCAAACAAAAAATGTTTTTAACATGTTCACAATGGGGACAGAATTTGTATATGTTGCTGTCAGGTGGCTCTGAACCTGTGGTGGTACATGCATGACTGTCCCACTAGGCGATATGGGACAGTTGCATTGGATAATCCTGATGGGACAGTCAGTCGTGTGTACTGCTGGTGGTTCAAGTTGGTGGAAATGTGTTAATTCAATGTCTTTCTCTACAGCTGTATACTTCTTCCCTAGAATCTGGTTGTTTCCCAAATCCTTAGCTGTGTTTATTATTTGCCAAGAATATTGTTTGCTAAAGACCGTGTCAGACATGCATTATATGTGCCTCCAACCATAAACCCAGAAATGTAGCAATAGGGGAACTCTTAATAAGATTAGTGACCATTGTGGATATTCTAAAGAGCAAAGCACTTAGCCCAGAATCTAAAGTCTCTGTAATAACAGATGCCAATTTGAGATTGGGGATAGTGCCAGTGTGTTATTCTCACAACTTTAGTTCTTTCTTCATACAGATGTTTCATTAAGTATTCTCACTTATATACTCAGAGCAGTCATCAAATTAACAAATACACTGCAACCTGGTCATAAAGGAGATACAAAGGCTTTACAAGAGCTACTTCATTATTCATTAAGGCAGGCATTCCCACATCCTTACATCATTATCTTCTGTTACTGCATAGTCATAATAAAAGTTGAGTAATGTGATTTGTATAAAATTGTTACTGGTGTGTTCTAATAATCTCTGCCAAAGGAATTCAAAAAAGTCTAAATATTTGGCAACGTAGATTATAAAGATAGAGGAAGTAAGTAAACTTAATATTGTTCTTTTTTGCTGCTTTACAAACTTTCATAATCAGGCATTTTTTGTTTAACATTTTCAGACAAAAGGAATATTGTTCAAAGAGGCAGGTTGCCCTGAAATGCCTCACAAAGTTTTAAATTAATAATATTGATGATCATTTAAAGACAAGATGCCATATTTTTAACCACCACAAGGCAGAGAAAGCAATATATTTATGCATTTTAAAGAAAAAATATTTCCTTTTGAGGTTCTCTGAAAACCACTTTATTAAAAGTGCTATTTGTTAAAATTGAAATCAAACACATTGTTCTTGAATGTCCTGGTGTCCCCACTCCACTAGATGGCAGTGTTGATTACTGCCCCCCCCCCCCAAGCAATTGGGACTTCGCCACCGCTAAAGTACAATAAAACTGCTTCTTTGTCTGTGCCATTCCTGTGTAAGTGCTTCATATCAAGTAAAGGCTGAACTGGAGAAGTCAAGAAGAACTCCATCTGTGGTCAAAGCCAGCTAACCACTTGACCTTGAAGGTCAGTGGAGAAAGGAAATGCAAGCTGCACCTGCAATTTTTGGCTCCTTGCACCTGCATTCTAAACCCTTAGAGTATTCAAACTACTGATTTTAGAGAAGGGAGGGGAGGAAGATACAATGCCTTAGTTATTTCTCCCTTGAGTGGCGTAGTTTGAACCACTCCTGCATTTCAGACCATCCTCCCCCATCTTCAGTCTTTATATGGTTGACTTTTAACAGAAGATGAACTGAATTGGGAACTAAGTAAAACAGCTGTTTCTGGTCATGTAAGTAAAGCCTTGTTTTCACTTAGTTCTGATTATAGTAGTATTAGTAGCTTTGTAATGAAGGAAGATGTTTTCATCAATTGCATCCATAATTTGGTTACTGAAAGAGGTGTTCCATGATCTTTTCTGTAACAATGATAACAATAATCACAGGTTTGGGGGTGGAGTGTGTGTGTGTGTGTGTGTGTGTGTGTGTGTGTGGTAGAGTGCTTGCCTAGCATGCTGAAGGCCCTAGGGTTTGATCCCTAGTACTTTGGAGGTCTGGGGTGGGGTGGGATTAATCATGGGCTTCCCGTGACAGTAGTGACCTGTCATGTTGGTGCAGATGGCGAATTACCTTACATCTCATGTATCCTTATTATAGCTTGAAGATAGAACATTTGTTGGCCCCTTCAGGGGGCCAAGGGAGATTTTCGCAGGTGAGATCCCAATGTTAAAAAACGTGTGCAAGATACCAGCAACAACAGCAGGAAATATGGAGCAGAGCAGAGCACCAAAAGGAGTGTGCAAGAGAGCCACCTGCTTTATTGTGTAATGCATCTTTATTGTATAATTCTTATACAGCTTGTTATCTCATGTTAACATTCTTACATAGTGCTGTAGCGAGTGCATGCATGTTTACCTATGTGAAGTCATGGTTACATAACTATCCCACTGTGGGCCTGTGCCAGACAAGTGAGTGCGAGTCGTCATGTGTTAGACACCCTGGAGCTTTGAAGCAGCCTGAGTGGATCCCCGCAACACTGAATCAGAGTGGCTTGGGAATCCACAAAGCACAAATTCTGGCTCATAATTAACTGAAACAACAAGGCTACTCCAAGCTTGTAACTCACTTAACAAAGGTAGAAAACAATAGGGGAAATTCACAATGTATCCACACTGAGACATTTGCAATTTAAATGAAAAAAATATACCCAGGAGTAAAAGAACTGATAGTGCAATATAAATTTTAGCAGTCTGCCTATTTGCAACTAGAGGATAATAAGATGATAGGTAAGATACATAACCATGATTATAGATAACTTCACATATCCTGTAGCTGTATAGGCATTTATATTTTGCATTCATATTTGCTACTTTATCAATTCTTCCAGAATGTGTTGTTGGTCTTCTACATAGGAATTTATTCTTTAGTTATATCATTTTAACTTTTTTAAAAAATTTTATTTTGAAAGTAGTAAAATACAACAGTACAAACAGAATAAAGTCAACTAAGATTGTACAGTGAAATTGGTACAGAACTTCACAACAGGTTACCAGGATGACAGTAATAGGCATCACAGTATACTTCGTTATCTTTACAATAGTTGTTCTTTCAATCACGTATATCAAAATGAAATACAGAACATTATAGAACTTATCAAAACAGAATATTGAATAGAGCAATACCATTAATCAGAATACAGTAAAATAATAATAAAAATATTTGCCTTCAAAGAGATGGTAGAAGGAAATCCCTCTTATTTGCTATGGTCAACCTCCCAGGAGATGCTCAGATTTCTGGTTCTCATTTGCTAACGGGGGCGGAGGGGCAGAAGGAGGAGGGTAGGGGAAGTGGGATGCTTGACTCTAGGCCATGCACCAGTAGGTTCACTACTGCTTAGCAGGGAGGCAGGCTGGTTGCTTGGTTTCCCAGCTTTGTAAGTTCCAACATGGCGCAGATCTCAGGAGACACTGGTGGTTCTCCCCCTGGAAGGGCTGCAGTCTGCCACACCGCTGCCACTTACCAGGGAGGCGAGCTTGCTTGGTTTCCCAGCATCCTAAGTTCCAACATGGTGCAGATCTCAGGAGCTGCTGGTGGTTCTCTCCCTGGAAGGGCCGCAGTCATTTTAACTTTTAAAGTAAACATTTTGGAATAATTTTAGATTTATGGAAATTAGCTGTTTTCTCTAACTAGTTTTCTCTAGTGTTACCATTTTATATAACCATGGTACATTTCTCAAAACTAAAAATTGACATTGGTGCATTACTATTAAACTTCAGACTACTATATTAGGGTATTAATAGTTTTTTTTTTTTTCACTTACTACTTGTTTTAGAATCCAGTTCAGGATACCACACTCAATTTAGTTCTATGTTTTAAATTACTAATGTTCATTGAAACAGAGTGCCCATTTCCAACAGCGAATTGATAGAGGTGTTCAATGTAGCAAAATACATGTAACAAAACTGAGCATCTTGACCATTTTTGTTAATATTAAATATATTCATATTGTGCAACTGTTACCAACCCATTCTTCGATCTCACAAAACTGAAACTATACATATTGACTCCATTCTTCCCCCTCTTCCAAGGAACCACATTTCTGCTTTCTATGACTATTTTAGGAACCTCGAATAAGTGGAATCATACGTTGATCTTTGGCCAATTTTACTTAGCATAATGTCCTCAAAGTTCATCCACGTGCGAATTTCTTTTCCTGTTAAGGATGAATAACATTATATTGCATAGACATATTTTCCTTACCCATTTTTCTGATAGCTGCTTGAATTGTTTCAGCTATTGTGACTAACGCTACAGTGAATGCAGGTGTACAAGTATTTTTTTGAGACCCTGTTTTCACTTCTTTTGGGTTGATGCCCAAAAATGGAACTGCTGAGTCATGTGGTAATTGTAGTTTTTTGAGGGACTGCCATGCTGTTTTATTCAATGCCTGCACCATTTTACATCCCCACCAACAGTGCCCATGAGTTCCAATTTCTCTACATCCTTGCCAACACTTGTTTTCTGTTTTAAAATAGTAGTCATCCTAATCGGTGAGGTGTTATCTTGTGGATTTGGTTTACATTTCCCCCATGCATAGTGTATCATTGTTTTTGTAGTACAGTTTATACTGTATTTGGCTTCATTTACTAGTAAAAGTGATTTTTGTAGCTTGCTAGCTATATTGCTATCACTGAAGCAGAATCAGTATTCATTGATAATAAAATACTTTCTTCATGAAATTTGACACTTAAGGAGAATTGGGAGAATATTATTACATAACTAGAACTTAAGATTCTCTTGGGATATTAGAATCAGTGTGCTGTAGTCACATGGATTCAATAATATGTTTTCATTACAAAGTCACTTAAAAGTACTTTTAGTACATGTAAAATGAAAAGTAGAGATTTTTCTCCAAATAAATGAACACATAAAATTGAGGCATCTTATATATCTGCACTTCTTAAGCCCTGGAAAATAAAGAATGGGTACCTTTCATTTTAAAATTTGAGACTCTCTCCATGTTGCTTAGGCTGTCCTCAAACTTCATGATTCTCCCGGCTCAGCCTCCTGATTAGCTGGGATTATAGACATGTGCCACTAAGGCTGACTTCAAATCCTTTTCTTTTCTGTCCTGTTCAGGAGTCAACACAGAACATTGGTTTGCTGATTGACACAGGGTCTTCCTATGTTGCCTGGACTGCTCTTAGACCCCTGAAGTTGCATGATCTCCTCACGTTAGCCACCCTCTTCATGCTCAGCAGAATGAAGCTGGTTTCCCAGTACTTGATTTTTGCTTTCTTTGTATTATTTGTAAGATAAATATGACTGATCATAAAGCCTTGTTGTTTTTTGCACTGCAAAACATGCTCATTGTAGAATAAGTGGGAAATGCAGACAGCCAAAATGGAAACAGAGTTTACCTATCCCATGATTCAATACAACTACTGATGTTTTGGTATTTACCCTTCCAGATTGTCAATGCATATATATCTACCATACATTTATAAAATTTTAAACATGAAAATATATAAAATGGAAAGATAGTTTTGTTTTTCCAAGATGATCATGTGAGACTCACTGGTAACTTACACTCTAAATCCGCACTTGACAAAGGATGGAAGACATTTCCCATCATTTAGAGCTTGACTGGGAATTGAATGATGTTTTTGAGGATGCTCGACACTAGTATTGATAAATAAATATCAGATGGGCAACAAGACACTATAATTATTTCTAAAGAGAATGTTTAACCTTGCTGCTGATTCAGTAATATCAGCATCAGATATTTGAATGTGTTTGGTAAAACATAGAGATTGAGATATTTCATTAAATGGGAAGGATTATAAGAAACTTCTAAAGTCTGCAATTATATTTTCAAGGTGCAAAAACAGGCAGACTCTTACAATGTAAACATACTATTTTAATGCATTTCCTTCCCATTTTACTTTTAAAATAATTTTAATTTTGAATTTTCAGTTAAAAAGGCCAAAAAATTATGTAGTTTTCAAGGAATCACAAGATGCACCTAAACATACATAAAACACAAAACAAAACAACCCAAATGTTAGTCTATAAGCGTGTCAAGATTCTTCCCATTTTAATAAAAAGTCATGAATATATGACTTTTTTGTTTTGAATATAAAAACTATTTCCTTGCTAGATGTGGTAGCACATACCTGTAATCGCATCCCTCAGGAGGCTGAGGTAGGAGGAGCACTGTGAGTTCAAGGCCAGCCTGGGCTACAAAGTGAGTTCAAGACCAACCTGAACTGCATAGTGAGACCCTATCTCAAAAAGACCAAAAACAAACAAACAAACTAAAAAACCTCCTTGTATTTGTATCATATGGTCTTTGTTAAATGATCTTTCAGGGGAGAGGTGCTGGATATTGGATATAGGACTTCACACAAGCTAAGCACACACCCTACCATGACACTCCCAGATTTAAATGACCGTGTTAATGCTGTGTAATCTACAGGTTGATGTGTCAGTTTATTTAACAATTTCCTTGGTGGATCTTTTCCTAACACTCTTTGGACGTGTGTGTACAAGGAATGAACAAAAAATAAGAAGTTAAAAATGTATTATGATGAAAGACACATTGCCATTGATCCCTCCTGAAATACTTTCCTTCCTTGGGACATTGGTATTGCATTTGTCATTGCCACATTCTTAAGCAGTTCTGGAAGTCTTCTTTTGTAAGTTTCTTTACCCCAGGCGTGATGAAAACTACATGAATGTTGCTGCTAAGTGCCATCCAACAGAAAGGCAGGCTGGTCAAAACAGGAAGGTGAGTTCTCATTCACCTGACTCACCGGGTCAGGCTGCACTCTGCAACTTCGGACTTTTCCCAAAGCCAAAATGACCATGAAAAGTAAATGCTTTGACTTGGATCAGGACACCGAGGCAGCTACAACAGTGCAACTAAAGACACAGAAGAGGACTTTCAGAGCTGCTAAGGGAGATGGGATAAATGATTCTAAGGAAAGGGAGTACTTGAGAGGCACTGATGACAATGTGTCTTTTCCCGTAATATATTTTTAAAATTTAAACACACACAATATTCGTCATTCACACCACATATGTACATCTGTTAGAGGACTTGCTAGTTAGTTCCAAGCACATAAAACACACACACACGCACACACACACACGTACACACAGAGGGAGAGAGAGACAGAGAGAGAGACAGAGAGACAGAGAGAGGTAATAATGACCCTTTCTCATCGGGCTTCAGCAATGATCCGTACAGGGCTGATCTCTTATAGCCACAATCTCGCCATTCCTTGATTCCCACCATTTCCAAACGCACCCCGGATTTCACACCATTCATTTCAGTGTCATGAGTATCTTTACAGGATAGGGCACTCTTAGAGCACCACTAATGACCACGCCTTGAAAGACTCTAACCCTAAAATACCCGCTGACTACATTTCTCCAGTTGTCTCGCAGTTCTCTAATGGCTGGTCTGAATCCACACCCTGGCCCCCATGCAGCTGGTTGATGGGTCTTTAGCTCTCCTAAGGCTCCGCCGTGCTGATCAGCAGCGCAGCTCAGCGTGCCGGTCTCTGTCGCTGTTTTGCACGCATGGTTGGAAGCGCCCGGCAGCCTCTCAAGGCTTTTCGGGCTTTTCGCTTGGGGAGGTGCAGGGAGGAGACTGCGGAGATGCAGGCTGACTAGGGGCCCACGGACTAGTGCCCCTGGTTCTCTCAGGGAAGAGCACAGATGTGCAGGGGTAGAGTGTGCACAGTTACTGGAGGGCAGACAAAGTTCGGTAGGAGGCTTGCTGGGCTCCCGGGATGAGGACTTCCAGGGTTACACAATGGTGGTGGAACTTTGAGGAAAGGGATCCGAACCAATTTAGTAAGACTTAATAGTAGCAACAGCAGTGCGAACTGGCAGTTAACACTGCAGAGGAAACAGCAGTAATATCTGCGGCTCACTGAATTCTTGTAAGTGCCAGTACTGGTTTCTTTACGTATTTCACCTATTTTATGATCTTGTGAAGAAGATATGGGAAAAACTGCAGGAAAAGCAAATAGCATGGATGGTGCATGTACTGGATAAATGTATATACTTTCAAAGAGTTCATACAGTGTTTGTGAAGGAGGCACAGTAAGTACCATCTGCATTGTACAGGGGAGGAAATGCAAGCCCAGAGAAGTTAAGGAATTTGCGCAGGAGTGCACAGCCACTAATGTGTGGTCCGAATTAAAGTGATGCTCTTATTCTTGGGGTGGCACTGGCTACCTGGAGCTTCCAACCCAGGGCGGTTTGAGCTGAGAGGTTGGAGAGTAAAGCTAAACTCATTTAGCTTGGAGTTCACTACCTGGCTTAGCTGTGTTGTAGCTGAGTGGCCTGGGGCAGGTCACTGGACCTCTTAGAACTGGTTTCTTATCTGTGAAATACGGATAATGATAACAATTGTAAAGATTCTTCAAAAATTAAGCAGAATGATGCATGCAGAGGAGCATGTCCAACCAGTTATCTATCACTCAGTAAGGGTAGCCAGGATCATGAATACCAGGGAATCCAGCAACTCTGCTTTGGAATTCACTCTCTGCTATTTGCTTGCTATGTGACCTTTTTATGTCCACAGAACTCATTTGTGAAATGAAGAGAAAATAAACCTGTAAGTTTTATGGAAAGAGTAAGTGACAGGGAGAGCTCTGTGCAATGCACAGTCAAATCAGTTCCTTTCGCTGTCCTTCCTCTCCCAGTGAATCCAGAGCCTCCCCTTGGTTTCCTGAGGCTGATGGAAGACAGAAAGGAAGAAAGAAGGAAAGAAGGACTGTGTGTAGTCTCACTGCTAGTGACCGAGATGGGACAAGAGTTCAGGTCTCCTTATCTCTCCCTAGTCCAGGAAGCCACCGTTCCCTTGACTTCTACAACCCTGAGCTGGGTGGTTCCAACACTAAGCATTTGAAATCAAATCCAGATCTAGTTAGATCAAGCTGCTTTCTGCAAGCCAGGCACGTTGCCTATTTTGCATTAATAGCTATGAAACAGTATCTTTTATTTTTGGTGGAAACTCTGCCAGTTAATATTTCTGTATTTGTACTTGTTTGTTCATGATACAGGCTTTCAGGGGAGCTGCTCTGTAGGCAGAGAAAACACTTAGATCTGTACATTATTATTTGTGTGTGTGTGTGTTTACATGGTGGGGTTGGGGGTTCCAGTCTCTCAGCATCTTTGCAAGTTTCATAGAAGAACAAGTGGCAGATCTATATGCTGGTTAATTGTGGTTTAACTGTGACTTTCTGGTTTTAAAATTGAAGGTTCCATGTCCTGGGGAACCCTCAGTCCCAGGAAGCAATCGATCACACCATTCATCTAGATACTTACTGTGTTCATTTCTGATCTGTAGCTATTATTGCTGTTGTCACTTTGGGTTCCTCCCGAAGAGTCCTTGCTTGTCTGATTTCCATGGGGGAGAAGGGTGCTTTTGGTGGGTGAGGGCTAGGGCTGTGGAGAAAACTATCGACCTTGAAATCACCATTGCTCTGCTCGGTGCTTTCAATCCTTTTGGCCTGTCTCCTAAAAGAGAGTGACCCAAAGTGCTTGTAATTAAAATCAAATCTCAAATTGGTGATGGGCTGGGGTTTTTCTGGAAGACGTTATGTGCTGCAGAAAGCCAGGCATTTGTTTGGGTAATTGTAAACCTCTTGTAGAGTTAATAGGGAGAGTGTAGCAATACACACAAGAAACCTCATTGTGTGGGAAACTGGAGGATTATGAATGAGGCCAGTGCCCCAGGGCAGCTGGCCAAAGAAGGCCAAATAAAAGACCTGAGGTTCCCCAAAGCCAAAAAGACCCAACTCAGGAAGTTACTGTTAGTGTGGAGCATAGCAGCTTCAAGGCGCTGTGGGTTGGGGTGCAAAATGGTCTCTAAAGTGCTTTGGTACCTGCTTGACTGCCAGCCTGTTAGAATGTAGTGCCTTTTAGTGCTTGGAAGTTTCAAATTTTTCATACTGTATTTTGATTCTGGATAGTAAAATGCGCATAACTGTTTCCAAAGCTGGCTGCAGAGGTTTCTTTGGTGGGAAAATAATCCATTTTCATAGCACATTAGGCAATGTAGAGGAAATCTGTACTAGAAAATTATGGAATCCCTATAAAATAATTTCAAGAGACTATAGATATATGTTATGGGATTATTTTATTTGTTTGTTAATTTATTTTGAGAAAGGGTCTGGTTTTGCAGTTCAGGATGGCCTTAAACTGTGTAACCAGGCTGGCCTCAAATTTGTGGTACTCCTCCTGCCTCAGCCTTGGAGTGCTGGGATTACAGGTGTGCTTAGCATGGGGTTCATGCCATAGTTCTTGTTAATGCTGAAAGAGATGCAATCACTTAATTGAGGTGTAATTATGTTAAAACTCTCAACTTCTTTGGTTTTCTCCATTCTCAACTTTTTACCTGCTCAGGCCCACATCCTTGGATGCAGCTCTGATTTCTGTCTTCCTTTATTCTCTATATCCAGTCTGTTGGTTCCACGGTTGAGATACCTCCAGAATCCAGCCACTTCTCATTGGCTTCACTGCTGTCTGTGCCAAGTCACTGGCGTGTAGATTTGTCTCCCTGTTGCAGCCATTGTTCCCTGAAGATATTCTCAATGCAGCTGTCAGTGGGCTTAGTCCAGTTAAAACACAAGCCAGAACATTCCAATTCTTGTGTTAACATCCGACCAGGGGCTCCCATGTCTTCTTAAACTCCAAGTGCTCACAGTGGCTCAAAAGGCCGTGCTCCTCTGGCCCTGATTCCCCCCCAACCTCATGTCCCATCTTCTCATCCTTACGCCTTTTACCGAAGTGTAACACTTGGAGTGAGGAGGGGAGAGACCAGCAGCAGCCACCAGGCTTGTGTAAAGGCAACGTGGCATGGAGTTTATTGTGCCTGGGTGCAGGCAGACAGAAAGTGAAAAGACCTTTTGTGGGGAACAAAGAAGAGTGTCTTTTATAGGGATGGCAGGAGGCCAAGGAACATTAGGCTGGAAGGTTTTAGTAACCACCTGTGGTCAAAGTTCCCTGGCTGTCTTGCACCTCAGTGGGCAAAGTGCTTGAAGTGTCTAGTGTAAAGTTTTGGGTGTCTCCAGATGTCCTGGAGCCTGCAAAATTCCGTGTCCTATCTCATCTCCTCCACCACATCCCGTGCTTAGCCTTGACAGCTATGGTGTTGAGCTGAGTTCCTTCTTAGAGTAGTGCTTTTGTGGGCAAGCAGGCTGGGAGAGTGGTCCAGTTGGAGTCTTATGTAAAGAACGTGCAATTATGCGTCTAACATCAAGACCTTTACACTGTTGTTTTTTCTTTTCCTGGAAATTCCTGTAATTTATTCTCTCATCTCCTCAGATCTTCCCTGACCATACTCTACCACAGTCCCCATTCCTTTCCTGTCTCTCTTTCTTCCACCCATAATCTTTTTCTCTGTAGCATTCATCATTCCCTGGTATAATAGAGTTACTTGATTATTATTTCCTGACTGCCTTCAACACACCAGCAGAGAGTTAGTTTTGCAAACTGCTGTATCATCAGAGTATAGAATAATGCCTGATGCACAGTGATAGTCAATATAAGTTTGATGAGTGAATGCATGAAATAATTACATAGATACACACATGAATCATAGCTGTGCCTGGTGCTGTAAGAGAGAAGAATTGGCCTTTTCTTCTGATTAATTGTCTTGTCTTAGAGAATTTAATTTGCATCTCTCAATAACCAGTGGTCTTCAACGTATTTCCATATATTTATTTGCCATTCCACTTCATCTGAGAAGTGTCTATTTCAGATGCCCATTTTTGGATTGGATCTTTAAATTTGGGAGCGTCTGATTTTTTCTTTTGACTCTTTATATGTTCTCGATAGTAGTCCTTTGTCTGATGAACATCCGGAAAATATTTTTTTTCTGATACTGTGGATTGTCTCTTCCCTCTGTTGGTAGTTCTGTTGCTGTACAAAAGCTTTCTAAGATGAAATCCCAGCTGTTGATTTTTTGTGATAGTATCTGTGCAATCAGGGTTTTATTCATAGAGTCTTTGTCTACACTAATGTCTTCCAGAGTTTTACTTATTCTATCTTCCAGAAGATTTAATGTTTCTGTTTTAATATTTAGATTTTTGATGCATTTTGAATTTAGTGTAGTACATGGTGATAGGTATGGGTCCAATTTTAATCTTTGGCATATGAAAAACCAGTTTTTCCAGCACCATTTATTAAATCTGCTGTGATTTTGATGGACTTTTCTTTATAAGTGATTTGTTTCTTTTCTCTAACAGCAGTTACTATTGTTCTTATATTGAATTTCTGGAATCTTGACCACTATATCCCTTGTTGTACATGTTTTTGAGTAGGGCTAATTGGAGCTCTAAATACCTTACTTATCTGAATGTCAGTTCCTTTTCCCTGCTTGGAAAATTTTTGGCCATTACTTCTGGAAACATTATTTTTAATGTCATTTGTGCTATGTCTTGCTTTTTCATTGCTCTGGATCAATCTTATTGTTTTGGTTACTTCTCTCTCATTGTTGAGACAAAATGCCAGACCTCCAAAATTAGGGAAGGAAAAGTGTATTTAGCTTATAGTTTTTGGAGGTTTTGGTCCATACTCAGCTGGCTCCAAGGCAGGATGGCATGGCATGGGGGTGGCCATTCATGGCAATGGCAGGTACCAAAGGTGAGAAGAGCAAATAGGCCAAAAAGAGAGGAGCAAAACTCATTCCCTTCCTTATGTTGTACGCCAGCTACCTACCCCAGTGTGGCTGTGGTGCTCATACCACCAATCCTAGTGCTAGACAATGAACTAATCACAAATGCTAGACTCAGTTGCCTTCAAAAGGCCAGGCCCCCATGACTGCATGAGGCTTTGAGGGGACATCCAAACACAAACTATAACATGTTATTTTTCTTTGCATCACCTAGCAGCAGTTGGATGGATTTTTTATCATCTATTGCTATTTTTTATGGTTCCTTTCTTTTCATGATCACTAACCACAATCATGTCTTCTATATCTGAAATTCTATCTTCAATTGGCTCATTCTGGTGCATATAATTTCAGTGGAATTTTTTTTATCTCCTGGAAAATTTGGATAATCTGTTTTTTGGATTCCATTTCTTTTCTATCTTGGTTGTTCATGATTTCCATCATTTTTCTATGCTCCTATTTTTTTTCTTAAGTCAGTATCTGCTCTAGAGTAACTAAACATATTTTTCATTATGGTCATCATCTGTGTAATAAGTGAAAAATTATGTCTGATTTGATTTTTTTTTCTAGAGCTTATTCTGCTTTGTTTCTTCTGCTGTTACCACTTCAGAGTCCAGGTGAGTGACTTTTGGATTGTTTCACCTCATTGCTGGTTGGCTTTGCCTTTGGTGAGCTGGAAGTCTGAGTTGCATCTTATATAAATGTTTTCTCATATCCTATGTTTTTTAGTTCAGTTCCTGGGTTTCTGTTTACAAATTTCTTATACCACATAGCTTTACTGTTAGTATTTAGAACCCTGAAGAAATAACTACTCAGAGATGTCTTACATGGCTCTTGGGTTTTAAGTCTGTTGCAGTATATCCTGCCTCTTAAATTTACTGGGGATGAGAGGTTGCTGCCTGCTTGGCCCAGCCTCTGGTTCTTTGGCACTAGCCTAAAATATTGCTTATGATTCTTAAGCAATCTCAGTCTTGGTATACAGAAAGAATAATTAGGACAGTTATGTTACCTTGGTTAAAGTAGCATAATCAACAATAACATAGCACCAAACACAGCCTAGAAAATGACATATGTGGTAACTATTAACTTGGCACCTTTCATCAATATGAACTAGATGTGTGGTTATATAACAAAATATAAAACAACCTAGGAAATTTTATACTGTAAATAAGCCCTTAATGTGGTGATTTTATACTCTGGAGAAAATTTAAAAGGAGTTAGGGGAATAAATAGAGAAATAGAAGAAGAGGAAGAGATTAAAAACAAGGCTAGAGTGGGCTTGGTGTGGTAATGTTTATTTGTAATCCCAGCACTTAGTAGGCTGAGGCAGGAGAGCTGCTGTGAGTTCGAGGCCAGTCTGAACTATACAGGGGGATACTGTCTCAAAAAAAAAGTAAAGAAAAGAAAAAGAAAGAAAGAAAAGAAAGAAAGAAAGAAGGAAAAAGAAAGAAAGAAGGCTTGAGGATAAAAGTAGATTATAAATTTTGGGACACTGGTAAAGAATATTGGAGGGAAAGTGAGAAGGAAGAAATAAAAAGAACAGAACAACAAGAATACCCCTCCTCCCCCGGAAATCATGTTCACATTCATAAGAAAACAAAAAGAAACAAAAAAGCACAAAACAAAACATGGAAAGTAAGAAAAAAAGAGAAGCAACTAGTTTTTACAAATGTCTACTCAAGGCGTGTCTCTGCTATCATTGATAGACAAAGTGCGCTGTTTGAGTCCAGATCCAATTTGATTAGTCTCAGTAAACCAGCCATAGCTTTAAGGCGGGGTAGTGGATAATCCCAGGAAGCCTACACCTTTCGTTTTCACTGAAGTTCAGGCTGGGCCCTTGAACTGGGCTCCCTGACTGAAAGGGTTTTGGCCCAGGCCGGATACTGTAGCCGGTAAAGCCTGGAAGCTCCTATCTCCCCCACCCTTAGGAATTACCTCTGGCGCCAAACTAAGACCAATGGGCTACCTGTGCATCCCTAATGCCCCCTTGGGTTCCACCCCAGGCCTAGGCTACTTATGTCCCTCACTCCACGTGTTCCACGGAGAGATCGCTGGCCTGGGGTGGAGATGCCATGCCCCAGGGAGCCGGGAGTGTCTCTCCCCGCATTCTCAAAATAAAGGTCATTTATATTTCATACTTCTTATCTTTTCAGCCCCGCAGGTCCTCCTCCCCCCACAGTTCTATCACGGACCTCCTGCTGAGTTGAGTTCTGCAGCCTCACCTTGACTGGGAGACACTAGAGGGCGCCATCCTGCAGTTGTTCTGAGTTTTGAGCTCAGCTGGCCCCTCTCCAAGGTGGCTATCACCCAACTGACCTCTCCTGGGTGTCTTCTGAACCCAAATAACCCACCAATCAGTGTAATCTGCTGTGTTGACTGCTCCATTCCACAGGAGCGTTTCTCCCTGGTGACCTCTGAGGTTGCCAGTAGTCACCATGTATCTGCAGGTTCAAGCTTTCTCTTCCATGAAATGAATCAGGGCTCAGGGAGAAAGCAGTGCATACTACATTGATTGAAGTCTTTCTCTTCACCTTCCTGTGAGCTTTAGTTCTTCAGATCCTTCCTGCGTGCCAGGGACCCACTTTGATCCTTACTCTCTTCCTCCTGATGCTATATTGCAGCATCTGGACAACCGAGTCTCACAGGGGCTCTTTCTTTGCTGTCCACCCCTCCACCATCATTCTGGAAGGCATATTGTCACTCTAAGTTTTAGCCATTCTAGCGAGCTTTTAGTGGTCTCACTGTGGTTTAATTTGTGTGCTCTTGTAACTAATGCTGTAATAATCCTTTGTGTGATTACTAGACAATTGTATATTTATTTTAAAGAAGTTTACCTTTATATCTTTTCTTTCATTGACTTGCTTTTCTTTTTAATTATAAGGGTTTTTTAATATTCTGGATATAAATCTCATAGGAGATATAAGAGTGTCTGTCTTGTAACCACTCCTCTCCACTGGCATCCGTGGAACAGAGACAGGTGGTAGAATATAAATAGGCCATTGTAGTCATTAAGGAGAGAGATGAATATGTCAGGCTAGGACAGGGGGCTCAATGGAGTAAAGTAGTTGGAATTTTAAAATTATTTTTTAGAAAACTTAAGGAACTCTGGGTATCCATACTCCCTTTTGTCTTTTGAATGTTCTTAACCTTGTAACAAAACAAACCTGAGCCACTTCTACACTTGGATTAACTGCAGGAGAATGTCTCAGGAACCTAGGACACGCTCCCTTTTCCTGGTCCTTTTCCTGAGCCATGGAGTGGCAGGTCAGAAAACTTCAAATTCCAGGCAGGGTAAGTCCTGAGGGAGGAATCCCTCCCACAGTTTCCATGCGTGTTAGGGAATGTAGTGGGGTAGATCAGTTTAGGCCTTCAGGAATTTTGAGGTGTACTCATGTGTGCATTGGTGAATGTGTGTGTGGGCTGGTGGTGAGAAGTGGTAGACGTGTAGGATTTTCAGGGTTATTCTAAAAGTGTTTTTCAAACCGGAGTTTTCTCACATTTGGTGCAGGTAAAATTAAAATTCACTAAACATTTCCTTTATGAGTGACTTTTCGGGGGGCTCTTCTCATGCATATTTGTATTTTTGAAAGTCACACAGTTCAATTCTGATTATACATTCAATGGCTTTCTTACAGATTTGGATCCATTGTTGCAAAAAATGGCGGTGAGTGTTTCATTTACTTCTAATCAAAATTCCCTCCAATGGCACTACTAACTTTTGAATGTTATACCTGATGTTATCTCTTTGCCTTTTAGGAAGAAATAATAGAGGGAAGCTATCTGAATGGTAATGTACCCACTGTGTTCCCACCTTGCATCTTTTACAAATTTCATACAGAATGCAACTGTGATCTCTCTGGAATGGTTCCTTTAAAGTTGTCTTTTCATTTTATTCCCATTGTAGCATTTCTGGATCTTATACAGTTTCAAAGGTAACTTGCCCTAGAGGGGAGGGAAGGGATGGGATAGATTTTGAATAATAATTTTTAAAAGTATGTTAATTGTAGGAAGTAATACATGTTCATTATAGAAAATATCAATCAGTGCACAAGTGTAGAATTGACATTATGGTTTAGGAAACATTCATTCCTTCTCTGCATTAGAGTAAAAGTCAAAAATTTTGCAATGCTTATAACACAGCAGGCACTATTCCCAGTGCTTGGTGCACAGCAACACACGTAATTCACACAAGTGGTCTGCAAGGTAGGTCTGGTTGTTATCTCATTGCACACAATAGTGGAACTGGGGCTCGGGGAGGTTGAATGGAGGCCACACAGCTGGAAAGTGGTGAAGCTGGGATGAGACTTCATCCAGAACCTGGTTCCAGAGCTTGCCTGTTCCTTCCACTGTCCTGCTGTGTGCTGCCCACAGGTCTGTGGTAGGTGCTCAGGATATGACTCCTGGGACCAGGCATGGCTGACATTAACCAAAAATAGGGTTATTTTATCCTATTGTAAATACATAATCCTATTGTAGTAATAGAATTGTTATAACAAAGGAGAAGAAATGGGGCCTTGGAGTCCCATGACAAGGACACTCAGTTATGTTGAAGTGCAAGACCTCTGTGAATGTTTTTCTTCTTAACAGAACTCCTGTTGGTAGTTTTGGTGTATTTTCTCAGGCTGAATTACTTATTTATCCCATTCAATCATGTATTTATATGTAACAAATGTGGGATCACATAAACTTATTTGTAGATCTTGGAGTGTAGCTCAGGGATAGGTGTATGCTTGGCATGGACAAGGTTTTGGGTTCTAATCCCAGCACTAAAATAACAGTGACAACAGCAACAAAAGATTACTTGTACATATTGATTAGGTATTGGGCACTGTTTTGAAGTGCTTTCCATCCACTTTTGAATCCTTGCAATTGTTTGCCATATTTCATAAAAGGGAAATAAAGCACTAGAACAATCTGCAAATTGCCTGAGTCTATGCGGCTAAGAGTTAGAGTCAGGATTCAAATCCAAATTTGGAGCCCATTCTCAATTACACAGCCTGTGGGATATCTCAGCTTCTGCTTTTTACACATAATATAGGGAGGATTACATTTACAATCCAATTTGTTCAACTATAAACAGTCCACCTGGATTGTTATGGGAATCAGAATACTGTGCACGGCTCAGAAATTGATAATCATTTTGAGACAATGGGATCCAAGCAGATTCTTGAATTGGAAATTCCCCCAACCTCTGTTCTAGGTTAATGTGGCTTCTTGTTCCAAGTGCAGAGTTCCTAGCATCTAGGCCATTTTTCTATCCTCTCAGCTAGGACCCTGGGCACACAACTAGTGTAGTGCTCCATGTAGGGGAAGTTGTCATCATAACTTTCTCCCATCTGTCTTTCACTGAAGTGCCCATGGGTGGACGACTGACCTGTCCTACCAAGTCCTGGACTACCTGAATTCCCGGAATGTTGCCTACACCCTTCCCAGCCTGCAGGTGTGTATTGGAGAACCATCTGCACTTTCTACTGTCAGTGCTCATGGATCGCAAACCCAGGGGTCAGGAAAGTGGAAGAAGTATGCCAGGTATAGACACAGTGTGCACTTCCACAAATAAAAATATTCTGTCCATTTTTTCTTGAAAAATAATACAAGATCTTCTGTCTCTCATTTTCTTACTTTTGATGGAGACATGGTATATAGTAAGGCATAGACTAATCTGCTGTAACCAAGAGACCCCAGAGCTGTTGTAATGTGGACTTTAGTTTATTTCTTTTTCATACAACCCTGCAGAGCTAACTGGGAGACCCAGAAAGAAAAGGCAGCTCTCTTTCAAAAGACTACCCAGGAGCCTGAGTGTCTTTTGTCTCTTTTTGATCTGTTATTCTGTAGAACTTGTTACCCCCATGGTGGAAGAAATACATCTGCCCTTCAACCCAGAAGAGGGAGGTGGGAAGAGGAAGTGAAGCATGAGTATCTTTTAGACTGAGGCTGTAACTTGAAAGTTACACAATTCCTTCTGTTCATATTGCATTGGCTTACATGCCATGGTCACAGCTTACTGCAAAGAAGCCATGCACACAACTGAAACTTGAGGACTTCTGTAGATAAAAAGAAGAAAGGAATGTATTTTTCAGTTTTCTATTACTGTGACAAAATATCTGGGATGTATAGTTATAGAGAAAAGAAGTTTATTTAGTTTACAGTTTCAGAGGCTAACAGTCCAGACAGCATAGTGGTGAGAAGTCATTCATCGCACTGAGGGCTCCCTTGGCTGTGTGACCTAACAATGGTGGATTTGAATGTGAGAGGGAGAGGTCACATGTTAAGACAGGAAGCAAGAGCACAATTTAAAGTTCAGGTTCAAACTTATAACAAACCTTTTATAACATGAGAGCTAACCGGCTCCCATATGAACTACATCAATTCCTTCCAAAGTCAGTGACCCTATGACATCCCACTAGGCCCTACCTCTTAAAGGTTTCATCAGCTCTTAGTGCTGCCACACGAGGGGCCACCCTTATAATACATGATGCTTTGTGGGAGGGCGGCCCAGACCACATTCAAACTACAGCCAGGGAAGTGGCTTTCAATCACGGATCCAAGAAGTATTCTTCTTTGCCTCTAACATTAACTATAAAGGAAATAACAAGCATAACAATGTTGATAGGTGGCAGTGGATATCACCCTGAGAGTGCTGAAGACTGTGGTGAAGGACAGATTGGCATAACTGTCAATAGCACACACATTTGAAGAAATAGTATTTAAAAACTATTATCTAGTTTAAATATGCCTCCAGCCACAGTTTTGATGCATTGTCATCTTCTGACTTCCTGGAGTGCCCAGCCCTGTCTGACTGCCTACTAGATTTCTGTTTAGCTGTTTTTAATATCCCCCTTCTAATAGTTTCCTGCCAAGCCTATTTGGCTGGAGGGCTTTAGGTCACAAAGGGCTCCTTGACCAGACACTCCACAAACTTTCAGATCGGGAAGTGTTTATGGCCGGGTGAAGTGACACATGACTACTGCCTGCTGCTTTATCTGAAGACAGCGAAGGCAACTTAGTGAGACTGTCTCAAAATACAATTTAAAAGATGTGGGGATGTATTGCAGTGGGAGAGCATCTGTGGATTCAGTCCCCACTACAGAGACAAAAACCAAAGCAAAACAACAACAATAAAAAACCAAAAGGTACTTGATGCCTCCTGATGACAACACAAGAGAAGTGGGTCCCATCTTTTGGAAACATATATCCAGGCCCTTAGGTTACTTTTATTATGTTCCTACATTGTTCTGTTTCTCGCTATCTCCCTTTCTCAGTCTCTCTTGCAATTAGTGAATTTCCTATATTTGGCTATTTTTGCATTACAGTAATCAGTAACAAAATTATAATACTGCAAAAAATTTCCCCCCCTGAAGAGGTATGCCTAACTGCTGTTAGGGGAGAAGGGATGTAACTTCCATCTAGCTGCTTGAGCTGAGAAGGGTTGGTAGATGGAGTCCACAGTCAGGGGCCTTCTCCAGAGAGCTGATCTAATGGGCCTTGGCAGTTACAGGTTTAGCAATTATGAACTTCCTTTACAAGGCTGATCTAGTGTATCCCTGTAAAAGTAGTCTGGCACATTGGTCACTGGTTCCATCTGCACGGTCACATAGAGTTTGGAAGCCTTAAAGTTGTAGGATCCTGTGAGAAAGGTTCCCTCATGTCCTGGGTTCTCACTGAATTGGGAGGACCAGGGTCAAAATATTGGCTGACTTCTTAGCCCAGTTACCTTTCTAGTTTTAATCTCCAAACACCTTCCAAATATCTTAGCGGGGCCTCCAAGATGATACAGGGAAATGCTAGGTGTCAGATACAATGAATTCATGTTCTCCAAAGTCGAAGAATGAATTCTAAGAGACAATGGGAGTTAAGAGTAAGAAAATTTATTGGGGGAAAGGAATGGAGAATAGAAATAGCTCCTGAGAGATGGGGGCGGGGGTTTGCTGGCATCTGTTTTTATCAGTCACAGCAACCTGAAGAAAATTAACCTTTGCTGCTTTCTCTGCCAGTAATATTTCTCATGAGATGCATCTATTTTGGTAGATATATATGTTGGGTTTCCATTGCCATGATAAAATACCCAGGAAAAGTCAGCTAAAAGAAGCTGTGATTTATTTTGGCTCATGGCTTCAGCGGTTTCAGTCCATTGTCAGCTGGTTCCATTGCTTTTAGTGCTTTTAGGCCTGCAGTGAGGCGTAAACACTGTTGGAGATGGATGTGGTGAAGGAAAGGGGCTCACCTCATTTTAGCCAGAAGGGAAGGATGAGAACCAGAGTAAAGATATACCTTTCAAACGCACACTCTAGTGACCTACATCTTCCAATTATGCTTCACCTCCTAACAGCCCATTCAGCTACACACTCACCAATGGATTAATGTCTTAATCCACTGATGAGGTTGGAGTCCCATGGTCCATTGACCTTCCAAAAGGAAGTAACATGGAACATGGAAGCCTTTTTGAGGGCATTTATTTTATCCAAATCATAACAGTATGTACTATTTCTTCTTCCTATGTACATGCTCATTTATTCATTCACAGTCTACTTAGCATTGGCTTTCTACCAGTCACAGATCTTGACACTGGGACCTTGTTGGAGAACAAAATAATCACGATACTCTCTGTGGGACTTTTATTCTAAGGGGAGAAACAGTAAGTAAGTCATTGGTCTTTCATTCAGATTAGATAAAACTGGCTGTCATTGTTGAGTGCTTATTGTGTGCTAGGCACATACTTTATGCACTTAAACCTCACAACAATCCTACATCATAAATCTTGCTATGATCTCTATTTTTCAACTGAGAAAAATGTAGCCCACAGGTAATGTTGCTGATTTAACAACTAAAAATACAGCATTTTCAGTTAAGTTAGAATTTCAGGTAAAAAAATAAATACATTTAAAAATTTTAAGTATAGTCTGTGCAACTTTTGGGACATACTGGTACTAAAATATGATTTTATATTCAAATTCAAATTTAAATGAGCACCTTGTACTTTACTTTACTTCTCAATCCTACTTAAGTGGCTTACCCAAAGCCACACAGCTAGGAAGTGTCATGGTGGAGATCTGCCTGTGTTGTCTGGCTTTAGTGTGCACTTCTTACCTACAAATACTGTCTTCCTAGAGCACTTCTGTTTTAGGAAGACTTAGAAAAGAATTCCCCTGACAACAGAGGGAATCTCTTTTAGATGATGTTGGTGGTCTCTCTCCTCGCTCTGGAGGCAACGTCATGGACAGTTAGTTTGTTCTTGTACATAAATTTTGCTCCTTGGTTTATAGCTTGATTTAGAACAGCAGCACATCTGGGGTGCTCAATGTCCTGGTGTGAGACCAACCTCAATTACCTGAAGGGACCAAATGGGCAATGTAGTGGGGAAATCAGGCTGGCTAAGTGTATGGTGAGGAAGGAGCCACCCCCTGGCCTATTGGTGGTCATCAGAAAAGGGATGCATACCTAATGCTGCCCAATCTTTGCATTTTCAAGCTGAAGTTGGAAATTTGGATTTTTGAAAGAATTTTCTGACTCTTCATCATTGACAGCTACTTCAAAATTTTGAAATTGGCCACACCAAACCCATTTGCAGACTCTTGGTGTGTGGACTCTGCAGGGAACTAGTGGGAGACAAGCCAAGCAGCTGGCCATGGTGCTGACCAAGCGCTCTGGTCCTTCTGTGTCATCTCATATCCAGGCAGCCATGGAAAATCATCTGCAGCAGCGACTGTACCAGCCGCAGAAGCTACTGGCAGACCTCAGAAGCACTGATGCTCAGCAGTTCCGCACTGCCATGAAATGCCTCTTAGAAGATAAGCAGGATCACTTGGTGAGTTCTCGGCCCCTCTAAGCAGAAGTCAGGGCCAGTTGGTGCTCGCTGAATTGAATCAAATTGAGCTTATCCAGTCCTTTGTCTTTTATTTCTCACTTTCTTCTTCCTTTAACCCACCAGGAACTTAAGGACCTAGGTTTCCTTCCTTCCTTTTTCCACAGTTCAAGTTAAGAGCCTTATAATTTGTATTCTTGTGGCTTCTAGGACATGAGAGGGCATAAAGATCTAATAGTATTTATTTATTTATTTTGAGAAAAGTTCTTACTACATAGCTCAGGATGGCCTTGAACTCACTTTGTAGTTCAGGATGGCCTTGAACTCAAAGCAGTCCTCTGCCTCAGTCTCCCAAATGCTGGGATTACAGGTGTGTACCACCACACTTGGCCTAATAGTTTTGCTTAATAAACATATATGAAAAATTGCAATGCCCCAGTAGATACAGAGATAAAAGACTGCCCCCACTCTCAGGGAGTTTAGTGTCTGGAGTGCAGACAAAAAGCAGAAACAGATCATTTCCACAAAATAAGCTGAGTGACATGACGTCATCACAGAGCAAGCCCTCTGAGACTCAGAGAGTTCTGGGGAGCTTAGCATTTTCTTTACTGCAGGCAGTTTACTATGAAACAGTGTTTTCCAAAAGGAAATGAACCATTTAAACATTTTGACAATTATTGATTGATTGATTACAGTGCAGGGCCTCATGCATGCCGGGCAGGCTCTCCACCATTGAGCTACATACCCATCCCATAATCATGTATGCACTTTAATGTCTGTTATTAAAATATAGGGCTGGGGATTTAGCTCAGTGGTATAAGTGCCTGCCTGGCAAGTGTGAGATTGTTTGATCCCCGGTGCCAAATATCTATATCTATATATCTGTATATCTACATTTTTATATATAAAGGATATATCAAACCAGTTTGGTAGGAATGTAATTTTTGCAGTGAATTAAGATTTTCAAAGAAGGACTCATGTTAGAAAAATATGAGGTATGTCATAGTAAAAGCAGTGAAAAAATATGGCAAAAATGGGCACATGGGCTATCAAAATGATATTGGTTAAAGTTTGTTGAATCTTTAGTGTGTGTGAGGCATTATTCTAATGAAATAATCATCAAACTTTTTTAAGGGACCGGGTAGTACATATTTAAGGGTTTGTAGTTCATACAGTCTCTGTCACACTTATCTCTGTCATTGCAGCATGAAACCTAGATCCTTGGCAATAGATGAATGGGCATGAATGTGTTCCAATAAAACTTTATTTACAAAAGCAGGCAGTGGGCTAATTTTGACCTTTGGGACAAATAGCTTGCTGATCACTGTTCCAAGGATTTAATATGTATAGACTCATTGAATCTTCTTCAGAACCCTTGGAAAGAAGATGAACAGAAATCTTAGTATTTCAGTATTGGGGAAACTAAGACATGGAGAGGCTGATGAAGTAACTCCAGGTGACACATCTTGGAAATAAATCTGAGGTTTGAAAACTGCGCTTCTGACTCTAGCTATAAGCTCTGATGGCACCTGATAAAGCTTGTGGGCTCTTTTTCCAAGTCACATTTTGTTTTTATTTTAGTTTGGGGTTTTTTGGGACAGTTTTTTGTTTGTTCATTTGTTTTTGCATAGTTCAGGTGGATTTACTCCCTGGGTAGCCCAGGCTGGCCTTGAACTCACAGCGATTTTCCTGCCGCAGCCTCTTGAGTGCAGGATTACAGGCATGTGCTGTCATGCCCAGCCAAATAAGGTTTTTTAAAATCTATTAATTAAAATATGAAAGATTACACAGTAAGCCAACTAAATTGAAAACATTGATCAAAATATTTAAAACAAGCACATTTGGGAAGAGTAATTTATGGGATTCTTTAACTCATTAAGTAAAGCAATTTAGCAGCACTTCTAATAACCTCTAGTTTTGAGAAAGTATTGAATGAACAAGATTGCAAGATTTCTGCAATAAATGTAATGCATTTTGAAAGTGACTGTGAGTTTGACTGGTGACTAAGTCAAAGATTCTGCTCCAACTGGGGTTCCTTGCTGCCTGTCTTCATCCCAGAAGGAAATGCTACATGTCAGCTCAGTGTAGGAAAAATGACTATGCAATTTCTTCCAGTCTTCACAGATGCCCTAAGTTCTAGCCACAGGTCCCTGTTTAAGGACCTCTAAGTGCAGTCTTTTGGGGAAGCACTCAGACTGCTGCAGAACTCAGGGACATCTAAGGACACCTGATAACATGAGCCCAGTTGTCTAGCTCAGGCACATGGTGGGACACAGTTATATAACCATGACTTAGCACAGGTAAACACATATGTGCTTGTTTTGGCATTATGAAAGGATGTAAATATGAGATAACAACCTGTATAAGAATTACACAGTAAGGATGCAGGCAGCTCTTGCTCTTGCACTCTTGTGTTCTGCTTCATGCTGCCCCCTGCTGTTGCTGATGTCTTGCACATGTGCATTCTTTTACTCGGGACCTCACCCTCAAAAATCTCCATTGGCCCCTAAGCAGGTGGACAAGTCTTAACTGTTTAGCCACCATTAGCTAATGATGAAATTAGAAGACACTTGGTCAGGATTAAATCATGGGGTTGAGTTCAAATACATACCTAGGATCTCAGTTGTGGGTATGTTTGAGCCTGTTGCGTATTGTTTTGTTTTTGTCACCTGTGATGCTGAGATAATGGTAGCATGGGATGTTGGTCGAGGATTACCAGGTACCAGGCAATTGACATTCATTGTCTTGTTCAAGTCTTTTACAAATCTAGGAGGTGGGTTATGCTTTTATCTCCACTGTATAGAAGAGGAAGCTGAGACCTTTTACAGTTTTCTCAAGAACACACATAGAAAATGTGAGGGCTCTGGAATTTGAACCTAGGAATGCCTGACCCTAGTACCTAAGGAGCTTATCTTAAAGGATTGTCATGAGAATTAAATGAGGTGATGCACATGATCTTTGGCTATTACTGGAGGGTGCATAGGGTGAAGAACAGAGAGATCAATCAGATTGTGACTAAACCTTGTGGCTCACATGATCCATCCTTCATTTGAACTGGCTATTTTTCATTGCCTTCTAGGTAGCAGGTACACCACCATCCACATGGTTTGGGCCTCAGGACTTCCCTGGCTCAACCTTGGATAACAATAGAATCAGATGCCTGTCTGCGCTCTCCCCCCAACCAATTGAATCAGACCTTAAGTAGTGGCATGGAGAGCAGTACTCTTTAAAACTCCCCAGGTGACTCTGATTTGCAGTAAGAATTGAGAACCATGGGTGTAGAGAAAAGGCAGGTTCACAAGCATCTTTAGGAAATCAGAGAAGAACAGAAGAGACTTCATGGAGGTGATGGTTAAGATGAGCCTTAAAGATGAACTGGATTTCAGTAGGAGAAGAGGGAGTGGTGAGAATTTCAGGTAGACTAAGGGCCTCAGGTTTGATGGTCAAGGTGCATCTAGAGAATGAGAAGTTATCTAGGGTAGATGGAGCTGGTAAAGACCTTTGTCCCAAGGTGACAGAAAGTTCTAGAAGATTTCATATCTTGGCACTTTGGGAAACTGAACCAGGAAGATCACAAATTAGAGTCCTAGCCTGGGTAACTTCAGCATTTAATGTAGGCCCCATCTTAAAATATAAGATGAAAAAAGACTGATATTTAAAAGGGCATGGTATTCAACAATGATCCTGAATTGTACCCTGCCACAGTATGTGGTCCCTCCTAGGACTTATGAATGGAAAGGAGACTCACAAAGTGACACTGGTTTCTCTTATTCCTTTAGGACCTGAAGGACATTGTCATTGACTTGAGGCAGATACAGGAACAAGCTTTGCAGAGTCCTGGTGTGAACCGCAGCCTCTTTCTCGTCACACTGGAGAGGTGTTTCCAGCTGCTGAGTTCCCTGGAGTGTGTGGAGATCCTGGGCAGGCTGCTGAGGGGGTCCTCAGGCCATTTTCTCCAGCCAGATGTCACCGAGTGGCTGCCCCAGCGCCTGCATGTGGATGCATTTAGGAACCTGTGAGTGCTTCCTCCCATCCACTTACTTCTGTGCTGTTGCTCCTCAGGGCTGCCATGACCATTCCAGGAGGTGACACCTGGAAGAGAGACCAGATAGGGCACAGGCTGGTATACACTTTCTGGAAAAGCTTACTCTTGGTTCCTCTTGTTGAATAACAGTCACCCGTACCGTATTTTCCTAATGATAATATTTATTTTACCATAACAGTATGTTGTCTCAGTAGCCGCACTGGGGGAATACAGGAAGCGATCTTTGTGTTCACCTATGTGGTGGACGGATGGCAAGGTGTATACATGTGTATCAGTGTAAGCACAGGTGAGTTTTTACCCACTTCACACTCAGTGTTACCTTTCTATGCATTTATAATTTGTTTTATTGAATGTCTTCTTTTGATTTTTCTTGTAGGGTTAGCCCAACTCCAAACAATGTCACAAAAAAATCTGCCCTTTCAACTATTGGAGGTGGTTGAAAGGAGTCATCAGGTGACTCAGCTACAGATGATGACTTGGATTATGGAAGCCAAAGAAGTTGTGACAGTGAGATGGAGCAAGATATGACAGATAGAGAAGTAGGGAATGAAGACTGATTCAGATGAGGAAGAAAACAGTAATGTAAATAAACATTTGACCAGTTGAAACGCTACAAAATGATCACGTACACCTAAATGATCCAACATTAGATGTAGGTTGGAAAATGTTATTAGGTTCCTGTCAGAGGTGAAAACTGTTGGATGGAATATCAACCCTGCAATTCAATGTTGGAAGTTGTTTGTGACAGATAATATGCTACAAGATGCTGTGAAATACACGAATAATGAAATGCAATTTAAACATTCTATACGTATGAATAGTAACACTCAAAACATATGTATCCCGACACCTCACTCTCTGAACTAAAAGCCTGTATAGCAGGACTTTATCATTTTAATCATCAGAATTAAAGGATTTATGGAGAAGTTACAGATGTGGCACTGAAATTTTTAGAACAAAGACACTCAAGAGATTTGGTGTCCTTCAAAATTGTCTATGTTTTGATGACAAAAAAAGCCCACCAAAAAAAGAAAAAATCCGACAGTTTGACTGCTATTCGCTCATTTTTGAAAGCTTTGTTTTGAACTGTTAAACAATTACACACCGTTCAGATCCATGACAGTTGGTGAACAACTTGCATCATTTCATGGTTGTTGCAGCTTTCAGCAATATATGCCAAATAAACTTTCCAAATATAGTATAAAAATATACGCCCTGGTAGGCGGAAAGACATTTCACACCTTGAATTGAGAAATTTATTTTGGAACTTCGCCATCAGGTCTTTATGTAGTAACAAACCATGTGAGGTTATGAACAGACTTCTTGCACCTATTTCAAAAAATAAGGAGAGGGGAAAAAGTACCTGAAATATCATATTTGGTTAACTCGTTACCGATTGATGTTACATTTGCTAACAGTTAACCAGCACAGGAGCTATTCTCAAGAAATCAAGAAATGCAAATTAAAACAACACTGAGATTCCACCTCACTCCAGAAACAATGGCTGCCAGCAAGAAATCAACCAATAACAAATGTTGGCAGGGCTGTGGGGAAAAAGGAACCCAAGGGCTGGGAACTTAGTTCAGTGGTGTTAAGTGCCTGCCTGGCAAGCGTGAGGTCATGAATTTGACCTTGGTACCCCCTCTCTCCAGTAAAGGAACTTATCTCCACTGTTGGTAGGGGTGTAGACTGGTACAACCACTGTGGAAATCAGTGTGGAGATTCCTCAAAAAACTAGGATTGACGGTCCCATTCAATCAAGCTGTTTCCTTTCTGGGTATTTTCCCAGAAGAATTGAAAATATCATGCCACAGTAATATATGTGCACCATATTTATTGCAGCACAGTAGCTAAATCTTGGAAGCAACTCAAATGCCCATCAACCACAGAATATATAAAAAAGATGTGGTATTTTTATACAGTGGAGTATTTCTCAGTGATAAAGAAGAATAAACTTGAGGCTTTTAATGGTAAATGTGTGGCACTTGAAACCATGCTTGTAAGTGAAGTAAATCAGACTTTCATGTATATATATAAATCGTATTGTCTCCCTAGTGTAAAAGAAACCTGAAAGAGTAAATAAGATCTAAAATCTACAATAGATACTGTGAAAATGAAAGGGAAAGTGTTAAAAGAAAACAACAACTGGGATGGGGAAAGGAGAAAAGAAAAAAGGGAAAAGATTATATGTATATATGTATACAAATATATATGTGTGTGTGTATATATATATATATGTATATATATATGACAGATACCTATACTATTAATCTGTTAGTTCACCAAAAAGAACAGTTGTGTTTTCACTGTTATTTGATCATTATTTTATGCTTAAATCTTATAATATGAACAACTGCTTTGAAGATAACAATATGTAATATATTAACTATGTTAACTTTCTATTATTTTGTTTTGAAATTCTAAATGAACAAATAAACAAACAAATAAAAAACAAAGGGGAGATTACCAGAAAAAAATGTTGCAACTTCACAATACAGAAATGTATAGTACAATCTGGATTTCAGAAAGACATAACATGGGCCTTGTAAATGGCAAAGAAAAACAGAGTAATGCTGATACTGTCAGTGTTACACAGTGATGATAAGATTGATTGTGAAGCTGGATGTGGTGCCCACTCAAGCCTATAAACCCAGAAGTCGGGAGCCTGAGGCAGGAGGATCCAGTGATTTCAAGTTCAGCCGGTGCTACATTGTGAGTTCAAGGCTAGACTGGATTACATAGTGATACCTTGTCTCCAAAAACAAAAACAAAAACAAAAACAAAACAAGTCTGGAGCAGAATTCTGTGCACAGACAAGTGAAACATCACAAGAACCTCCTAACAAAACAGCAAGACCAGCAAGATGTCAAGTATGTGCTACAAAAAAAAAAAAAAAAAAAAAAAAAAAGGACAGGAAAACAAAACACATGTGTGCTTAAGTATCAAAGTATTGCTCAGTGAGGGTGAAACCTTAGATGTGCTAATTGAAGTAAAGATTATTTTCATTGTAGACTTATTTGTATTTTTGTTGTGGTTCATATATGAATTTATTTGTTACTTTTTAGATTTGATAAACAGAGTTGATGTTGAAATTTATTCTAAACCATTAGTGTATATTGAAGTTTAGTATTTTATTTTATTGATATTTTATTGTCCTGTTAAGTACACACTGAATGATAAAACTCATAAGATTAAAACAAATAGAAATATTCTATAAATAATAAATGTGAGCGTTATGCACCCCTTAGTGCCCCTTTTCAGGAAATTTAACCTGATGTACTGGGATACAGTCTGTAGAGTTGGGAGACACTGATTAAAACAGATTCAGCCAGGCAACACCCTCACAGCTTTTGCCATCTGTCCTCCGTTTAGACCATGATTTATTTCTTGTTTTTTTGTTTTATCAACTCACCTTTTTTACTTAAAAATATTTATTTTAAAAGTAAATTTGAACTGAGTGAGGTGGTGCACAGTTGTAATCGTAGCATTCTGGAAGGCCGAGGCAGCAGGACTGATCTCGAGCTTGGGCAATCTAGAAACTTAGTGAGACCTTATCTTAGAATAAAAAATAAGGTGGTTGGGGACATAATCAGTGTGATGGGTGAATTGCCAGTAACACACACACGCATTTACACATGCACAGTCACGCATGTAAGTGTAATATTATCATAAATGAGAAATCAGTATCTATTATTTTAAGCAAAAGTGGTAATAGGTTTTTTACTTTGTTTTTTTTTTGTTTTGGAACTGGAAAAAGTAATCATAAAATACATATAGGAAACAAAGTGTCTCTAAATTCTAGATAGATTGGATGCTTACTTACGTATCTTAATCAGTTTGAGTTGCTATCATAAAAATACCATAGTCTTGGTGGCTTAAACAGCAAAACATCTATTTCTCTCAGTTCTGGAGGCTGAGATGTGCAGGAACAAGGTGTGGTAGGTGTGGTGTCACATGAGTACCTGCTTTCTGTTCACAGAAGGCATTTCCTTGCTTTCTTCATGTGGTAGAAGGGGTAAAGAATGCTCTGGACTAGTCTCTCTGGAGTACAGGGGCATTAGTCTCACGAGATTTGACCTAATCTGACCTAAATCTAGGTCTCCTGAACCCTGGTTTGGTGTCTTTCCCACTCTCCCCTGCCATCTCTCTTCTTCTTATAAAGGTGATGCCATTAAGTCCATATTCATTTTTCAGACAAGAAAGCAGGCACAGAGACTAAATAACTCGTGTTAGGTGACACTAATAGGAAATAAAGAGCCAGCATTTTTGCAATTGGGAAGCTTTTTCTTTAATGATGCTAACTTTTTTTTAGATGTACATCTTTCCCCAGTGCTCTTTAAAAAGAATAAAAAAGGGTTGATAAGTGCTGTGACATGCATGAACCTTGAAAACATGCCAAGTGAGAGTGGTGATCTATGCATATATCCCTGTATTTGGGAGGCTGAGGCAGAAAGATGAATTTGGGGCCAGCTTGAGTACATGCACTGTGAATTCAAGGCCAGCCTGGGCTTAATAGCGAAACCTTACCTTAAAGCAAAAACAAAACAAGAACAAAAACTCTAAAAGAAAGAAAACATCATGCCAAGTGCAAGAAGCCAGACACATAATATATTTGTTAATCCTTTTATAGGAAGTATTCAAAATTGGCAAGTCTGTAATAAGAAGTACATTACTGGTTTCTGAGATTTGGGAAGACTGAGGGTGGAGGGTGTGAAAGCCGAAGATACGACATTTCTTTTCGAAGTGCTTAAAGCAGTCTAAACTAGTTAAGGATGATGATTATATAACTTTGAGAAAAAACTGGAAACCACTGAATTGTACACTGTAAGTGGGTAAATTATGGGGTATGTAAATTATATGTCAATGAAGTTGTTTTGTTACAAAAACAAAAAAGGACCAAGAGGTGAGGAAAGGGAGTTTGTATAGACTACTCTTTGCTTAGCTGTGAAGGGGAAGAAGAGAAGCGAGAAAAATAGCTATGGCTAGCAGAGGAGGAGGGAGGGTCTCAGCACAGGATGATTTTTGCCCATTTATCTCTCTGACTCCCCTTTAGAGCAACCCCCACCTGTGGGTTATTAATGGATGCTTCTGTTTGCATTTTCAGATCTGCAGTATTCAAAGATCTCTATGATCAAACCTCAGCTCACGCTCAGAGAGCTGTCTACTCCTGGATGACGGGGATCTTGCGTACATCCTCCAATGCCACTGGTGAGCCTGTGTTGGGGGCACATTTGGGGGAAATGCACACTCAGAATCGATGCATGATCTCTGAAGCAGGGCTTTGATTTCGTCTCTCTTGTAAGTTTTACAGCTGTCCTCCCCAATTCAAGAGAGTTTGATGTGGCTTCTGAATGAAACCCCATTTCACATGCACATGCTTCCTATATTGAAATGTCTGATATTAGGATGTATCTCTATCTTACAGTTAATGATGTGTCCTACTTTTTTAGTGACATCTTAGATTTGGTTAAGAACTGTTGGAATAGGGTCAAAATAAGTATAAAATATATAAAATATAAAAGGTATAAAATATCTACAAAAGGTATAAAACTATCTATATAAAAAGTCTAAAAATATCTGTATTAAACAGAGATGAGATACTTGTTTAGAAAATCTAGACAATAATGCACAGACACTGGGCTCTGAACTTGATGGCAACCAAATTGAAAATAGGTCAGGATTTATTTATTTGACAAATATGTATTAAAAGTCTATGTCTTAGTGTAGTGAAGTTCATAAAAAGAGAACTTGGAATGGTGGTAGAGTTTCAATTTTGTTAAGATGCAGGAAATTCTGGGTATGGATGGAGTGGTGTTCGACAGAGGGGATACACAGTCAACTCTCTGCTTGTGAATTTCACACCTGTGGATTCGACCAACTATGAATGAAAATACTTGAAAAAATTCCATCTGTACTGAATGTGTACAGGTATTTTTTGTCATTATTCCCTAAACATTGCAGCAGAACAACTATTTAAAACATTTTTATTGTGTTCAGTATTATGACCAATTTAGAGATGATTTGGAGGATAGAGGAAAGGTGTGTGGGTTACCTGCAAACACTATACCGTTTAAACAAGTCACTAGAGGAGCTGAGGATTTTGGTGTCTGCAGGAGTCCTGGAACCACACCCCAGTGGATCTGAGGAAGGACTCTATTGAATGCCACCAAAGTGAACAAATTGTATCGAAACACTGAACTTTATGTTATGTATATTTTATCACAGTTAGAAAAACATGGAAAAATATGAATATGTAGATTAGCAATGCAATTTCTTGGATCCTTTCCACTTGTTAAAGGTTTAATGTCAGTCATGTAAATAGATTAAACTTTTAAACACTTAAAAGTGCCCTACTGTGTGTCAGCTGCTGAGATACAGAAGAAAATAAAATATCTGCTGTCGTGCACCTATTGTTTTATTGGGAAGGGTAGATGGAGAAAATTTTTAAATAAGGAGAGAGAGAGGATGAGCAGAGAGAACTAGATGTGAGAAGCTGCTACGAACAGGATTGTCTAAGTGGCTTCCTCAGCACTGAGACATAACACTGACACTCATAACTGAGAGGAGGAGAGGTTTGCTTTGGCTCATGTTTCAGTCCATGGTCAGCGGGTTTCTGGGAGCCAGAGTGACATGCTGGGGGAAGGCTGTGCATGTGATGTGTGTGATGTTGGTCAGGAAGCAGAGTGAGAAGGGAGGGACTAAAAAGGGAGGGAGATACATCCTTTCAGCTCCTGCCCACAGTGACTCAGCTCTGCTGACAAGATGTCACCTCAGAACAGCAAGTCAGTTATAGCGCCCCCATAATCCAGCCACCTCCCAAACTCCTGAGACCTTGGGGGCCATTTTATATCCAAACTATAACAAGAATAAAAGAGATGGCTGCTGCAAGAAGGGTTACTGTTTGAAAGTAGTGCTTGGCAAATACTTTCTGTAAAGGGTATTTAAAAGTTAAATAAATATTTATAGGGTTTGATGTTGCATTTTGAAAGCAGCTGTGGGCGATAGACAACAGGCAGGGCTGTGTTCCAATAAAATGTTTCAATGAAATTTGAAATGAACATAATTTTCATATATAATGTAACATTAGTATTCTTTTGATTTTTCCCCCAACCATTAAAATAATAGGAAAACCCTTTGGCCTATTAGTCTGGTTTTCAATCTATATATATATGATGATTAGCTTGATAAAATCTTAGAAGGTAAATAGGGGCCTGGGATTTAGCTAAGTGACGTAAGTGCCTGCCTGGCAAGCACAGGTTGTAAGTTTGATCCCCAGTCCAAAAAAAAGAGGGTAAATCAATGAATCTGATACTGGGAAAATAAAAAGTGAGTAAAAATTGAGCAGAGGGAAGGGGAAGAGGGAGTTGAAATGTGTTCTGTGCATGTACCAATTCCTTACAGTGAATGTAATCATCTTGTATTGGAAACATACTATAATAAAAATAAAATCCTTACCAACCATAACAAACAAAAAGCCCCATTCTTGTTTTCTAGCCTGTAGAAAAACAGATCATGGACTGTGTTTGGCTCTTGGCTAAAGTTGGCCAACACTGGATTAAGGAATCTCAAGTAGGTGACATTTGAATTAAGACCAAGATGAGATGGAATCAGTCATGTGAAGTTCTAGGGGAAGGACATTCTTGGTTGAGGGGCCAAGAAATACAAAGGCTCTGGGATGGAATGAGCTTAGTGTGTTGAAGAAGCATAAAGGAAGTCAGTAAGGTTCCAGCAAAAGGAATGTCAATTAATACTCTTGCCTGGAATTAAACTTTGAGATTTGTAAACAACATAATAACAAATGTCTTAAGTACGTAGTGAAAATCCCTCTGCCTATAACTGTGGCTGCCAGGAATCTGACTTTCATACTGAGAAACCCTGATAAAGTCACTCAACCTCTACACTTCCCTAAATCTTTATTACACTTCCCTAAGTCTTCCCATGATTTAATTAGGCAAACTTTTTTCTTCTAGAACTCTGCTATGGTAACTTTCATTATTAAACTCAGTGAATTAAAATTCATTCTATTTGAACTTTAAATTGTTTTTTTCTATGATGGTCCTTGAGGTAGTTTGAAATACTTTGGCTACTAAAGATGTCCCAAGCTTGGATACTGTTGGTCTTCAGAAATAGAGTTCATGCTTGATAATTAGTAGAAATATGAACAACTCAGCATGGTTCTTGGGGAATTTTGTAGTTCCTCTTCCCCATTAAATATCCAGAGTCTCATGTGCCCTGCACACATCTGATTCCTGGCTGGGGAGGCACCCAGAGGTTGTTGTGAATCAGCCCATGTGAAGCCAACTTCGCCAGCTCACTGGAGCATCAGACACTGCCCACACCTCCTGAAACATCTCTTGTAAAACAGGTGACTGTTTTACATGCTCTTTTCTCTTCTCCTTTTCTTTTTCCTTTCCTTTCCTTTCCTTTCCTTTCCTTTCCTTTCCTTTCCTTCCCTTCCCTTCCCTTCCTTTCCATTCCCTTCCCTTCTCCTCCTTTCTCTCTCCTTTTCTCCTCTTCCTTTCCCTCCTCTTTCCTTCTTCCTCTCCCTTTTATTCCTCCTCTTTCTCTTTCTCCTCCACCTCTTCTTCTCCCCAACCCCAGGAGAGGGAATTGAACCCAGAGCCTTCACATTAAACTACATTGCCAGGCATTTTGTTTTTTGTTTTGAGACATGTTTGGCTAGATCACTATGTTGCTTCCACTGACCTCTAACTTGCCCTCTCCCTGCCTCGCCTCCTAGAGGCATGTGCCCACCAGAATCTCCCTTTTTCTTTGCCCCAAATGCCATCCAACTCATTTGCAGTTGGGTCTTAGACAAGATTGTTCTTAAAGCCCCACTGATATGTCATAACGGGGAACTTGAAATGCCAGAACAGAATGACAGAGAGGGTCCTCTGGGAATTCTGAGGAGGGAGAGATTATTTCTAGCTAGAAGGCCTTAAGGAAGAGAAAAAGTTTCAGTTTAGTCTTGAAGATAGGACTTGGACACAGGTTAAGGAGTGGCATTTGAGGTGGCCAAGAAGGCCCAAGTGAGCAGAGATTTGGAGAACATTTGTGGTGCATGTGGGAAAGTAAGAATGGTTTGGTTTGGTTCAAGTATAGTAACATGGTGATGAGTATGGTAATCCACTAATGCTTATTACTCAGTGGATTGTAAAGGAGATAGTAATAAAAGCCAAACATATTTCACATTGCCAGATTATTTAATAACTAATTGAACTAATAATAAATGACTACTTTAAAATTTTAACTGTTAAAAAATAATCTGTATATGAAGTTCCAGATAATGCTGATGCTGTTAGTCTGGGGACCATACCATTGGGTAGCAAAGTCTCAGGTCACGAGCATCTATGATTATTGCCTGTGTGTAACATAATATTTCACAGATAGGCACTCAATAAATTGCTGTTAAAAACTTAATGTAAGAATGGACTGACACCAAAGATGCTGCTGGTCATTACAAAGCAGTCTAAAAGCTTTTTATTTAGTCATTCACATGTGTTTTTTTTTTTTTTTGTAGATGACTCTATTTCATGGGTCAGTGCAGAAAACTTATGGATTTTGGGCAGATATATGGTTCACCTATCACTTGAAGAAATTATGAAAATTAGTACTCTAGAAGTAAGTTGCAAAAATATTTTGTACATCCCATTACTAACACAGTCAGGGTAAAATATATTCTGGTGGTTTTTTTTTTTTTTTTTGAGACAGGAACTCATGGTGATTCTTCTGCTTTAGTCTCTCAAGTGCTAGTTATAGGTGTATGCCACCATAGCTTGGCAAGCTGTATTCTAAAATTTCAGCATTTAGGCAGCTGGGAAGCTGGTCGATCAATAAGCAGCAAAGTAAAGAGCCTCTCTGAGAGAAACAGCTCAGATTCTGGAATAAAATATCCTACAGAAGACCAGATGGAAGAAGATGGATCCTCTTGACCCAGGAAGAAACTAAAGGGGAAAGAAAGAAAGAAAGAAAGAAAGAAAGAAAGAAAGAAAGAAAAAAGAAAAATGTGGATGGAAGGCTGAAGCCAGATGCGCTCTTGCTGGAGGAGGTCCCATTATGTACAAAATGCTGCTGGAATCCAAAGATGCATGGTCACAGTGAAGTTGGGGATTGATGAGCCCGGCAGGAAGATGTGGTTGCAGAGGGGAGCATGGAGCGAAGAACAGCTCCAGCTCAGAGATCTGCATTGGCTTGCGGTGAATGCGAGGAACTCAGTCCTTCTGTGGGAGTGGGCGATTGACCAGGTGACATTTTGGAGTCGGGCGGGATAAGCCTGGAACCAGAATTGCAGCAGCTTCAGTCAGCCACTCCTAGCACAGAGCAGATTGGTGAGAATTGTTTGGATTGAGTCCCACCCTTGTGCACAATCCAATAGCCAAGGACGAGGTCTCCCTAAAGCTATCCCTAACTGGCACCCTCTGGGCAGCACACACTAACATGGTGAAGACTCCCAGTGGTTGACCAGCTGAGAAGGGAGGGGCCAGCCTGCTCCACCCCACTTGTACTTCAATGGTCATCAGCAGACTGTGGAGGGCAGCAATCCCTAGCCAGCATGCTTCAGAGTAATCATAGCCAATACAGGAAGTGCCAGGGACCCTCAATATCCACTTATCTGGAAGAAACCAGGAACATGACAAGAGGAAGAAGCAAAAGGAAGTCTCCAGCCCCCAACCAAACAGTACTGGCCCAGGAGAGTAAACACAGAAGAGATCAGGGGTTGCACACTCTGGTTTCTCAAAAAGTAGCATCTGACACAAAAAATTATCTTTGTGACATTATATAAGAACTCAAAACAGAAATACTAATACAAGTAAAGGATGATATAAGAAAAAATAATAAAAGAAATGCTAAGTACCTCTCAGGAAGACACAGATGGAAGAATGGAGGGGCATAGAAAAAGGAGAGAAACTTTCAATGAAGAATATAAAAAAAAATCTAGAAAACATGAGACAGATTCAAAGAGACTACCAGGAAATTAAAAACTCCACTTAAAGCTGGCAAATCTGCTTGAGAGAAACTAAAGATAGACTATCAAACCTTAAAGACAGGTTTGCAACATGTGATCATGAAAGGAAAGATCTCTTAAAAATAACAAAGAACCAGGAAGTAACAATACAAAGGCTAGAAGATGACAAGAGGATCGATAACTTAAGAATAAAAAATGTGAGTGAAGAAGCAGGAGTAAACACAAATGAAATACAAAGGCTATTCACAGAAATAATTAAGGAAAACTTCCCAAGCATAGGAAAAGGAAATGATATTCAGATATATGAGGCATACAGAACTCCAGCCAGCTATAACCAAAATAGATCTACACCCAGACATATAATAATCAAGATCCCAGAAATTCAGCACAAGAACAGAATATTAAAAGCTGTCAGAGAAAAGAAACATAACCTAGAAAGGAAAACTCATCAGAATCACGACAGACTTCTTGACTCAAACCATCCATTCAAGATGAGCTTGGAGTGAAGTATTCCAAGCCCTGAAAGAAAATAACCTCCAACCCAGATTGATGTGCCTGAAAAAACTCTCTCAAAATTAATGGAGAAACAAGATGCTTTCATGACAAAAAGGAACTGGGGGAGTTCATGACCACCAAGTTAACCCTACAAAAAGTCCTGAAAGACATTCGAGAGAGAGAGGAAAAAAGACCGTGGTTTCAAGAACAGCGACAGAGGGGACTCACTGAACAGGGAAGACAGTGGAGTGAAGGGGAAAAGGAGACAACTAACAGCAGAAAAATAGCATGGCAGAGATGAGGCAGAGATGGCCTCGATACGGTAATGAAAAGAAACACAGGCAGAGTAGATCAGGAGAAAGGATCTATCAAGATACTCTAGATAAGAAATATATTTAACCTGAAAGAGGGCTTATGGACTGAAAATGAAAGATGAGAAAATAATGCTCTATGTGACAGGGAATCAGAAAAAAGTGGGGGTATCTTGCCTATCAGCTGCAGATTCGTTGGAAAGACGTAACACTTTTATTCAATGGAGAACTACTCAGCTATAAGGAAGGAAAACCTTGAGGCTCTTGTAGGTAAATGGATTCAACTGGAGACCAAGCTCAGGGTTAAAAAGGTTCAGAACCACTAAGTAAAAAGCTTGTTTGCCTCTTTAATCTAAAAACTAAAGGAGTTAGTGGGATACAAAATGTACCCTGTGAAAACGAAAGGGGAGGAATTGTCTAAATAGGGAAGACAGAGAACACTGTTAATTTTTTATCATGATTTGAAACCCATATTGCTTTCATCACTCTGTTTAGTTTGGTTATATTCTGTTCCAGTTTGTCTACTTGTACTAGATTTGATGGCACAGACAGCTATTCCAAAGATAGCTGGATATAGTATGGTAACAATTTTTAATTTCCTGTTAACTTAATCTGAAACCCTGTATTGCTTTTACTGTCTTGTTTTGACTGATTTTATTTTGATCTGTTTTGTTTGATAGTATTAAGTCTGAGAGTATAGGCAATTACTCTGAAGACAATAAGATTCACTATGATACCCACTCTGGTTTGACTGTTTCCTTTTTTTGAAGTCCTGTAGTGCCTCCAATGTTTTGTTTTTATTGATTTTGTTCTATACTGCTATGTTTAATTTTATTGTACCTGATGATGAGGGCAATTCTATTGACAAATACAAGAGACATTATGGTGACCATTGTAGATCACCTTGTATTGTGGTTTTAAATTATGTACTGTGTCCATCCTTTTGTTTTGAATCACCCAATTTTTTTCCTCATTTGGTTTTATTCTTTTCAAAATAAAAATAAAAAAATAAAATATCAGCATTTAGTCAGCTAGTCAAAATTCCCTGGAAACTGTACCAGTGACTTAGCTTAACATACCTTTACCTTCTAAAGAAAATTCTTGTTAAAAAGCCTCAAGCATGCAGTAAGAGAACTGTGTTCTAGCCTAGGATAGCTAAGAACAGAAGAATTATGGACAACTAGGAGTCTGGTACAGACAACCATGATATAAAGGGAATGCTGACTGTGAGCTGAAAGAATCATTTGAGGGTATTTTTATACTCAAGAAAGGCCAAGGACAATAGCTATGGGGTTTACCGTGCTTGGAAGCACGAACTCAAAACAAAAACCATTGGTATTAATACATTTGTGATGAAGATTGTATTTTTGCAATTTCACGTATGTTACCTAGAAAAATTCAAGAAACAAAATTTTAAGAGAAAAAATTTCATTATGTTCCACTGTGATGGGCATTCCTAAAAGTAACACTAGGCATTGAAGGGTTAATAACTACTTCTATTTGTAGTGACTTCTGGTAATAGCTACTTCAGCAGGAGCAATGGTTGGATTTTGACCCTAGAGTTTACAGTGGAGGAGGAATGTACGTGTCTAAAGTTGACTTCCCAACCAACTGTCTCTCTCTTTCTAAAGTTAACTCAGTGATAACAAAAAACTCCGGGGCACCGAGAAGTTGAAACACCCTTAAAGAATGCTGCCAATACAGAGGTCTTTTCTTTTCTTTTATAAACATATGTGCCATGACTTTTCTTTGGCCAGTGAGAGAAGAATTTGTATCAGATGACTGACTGTTGGAAGACCAGCTGACTCAACAATATCTGGTTATGAAATGAGAAGCACAACTAAATTATTCTCCTTTTTTTAGGAGAGTGGGAGTACTTTAAACATCTTTCAACTTTTAAAACCCTGCGTCCTAACATTAACACTTTTTTCCCTTCCATTTACTCTCCTATCGTTAAGTGATTTTTCAGGAAGTAGATAGTTTGTATTCTTAGAAATCTGAGCTCTTGGAGGAACTCCTAAGATCAAGCATGATTTACAACTTATCATAATCTGAAAATTCAGAAAAGAGTGGGAAAGCCATAGAGCACAAACAGTAAGAAGCAATTTTATGTAGATGAAGAATATGATGCACAACAGAGAGATAACTTCATGAGTTCTTTTAAAAGAGTATATCACAATATACAGCATAAAATCTGTTAGAAATGCAAAGAAAAATTGATGCATCTCAGAGTAGTAGAAGCAATCAATGTGATATCCTTGGACACATAAGAAACAGGAATAAGGGTATAGAGAATCTCAATAGTACATTTAATATCATTGAATATATATGCACTGAATTGTGTATCTTACAAAGAGAATACTTTGTTTCCATCACCATGGAGTTATTTATAAACTTGCTTATCTTCTAAAAAAGTTCTAATTCCTCAAAGAATTAATTCCCTAATTCCTCAAATTTGTGCACTATATTCTCTGACCTCAGTACAACAAATCTAGAAATATAGGTACAAAGATTAGCTTAAAAAGTTTAAACATTAAATATTAAAAATACTTTTAAAAATCACAGCAGGGTAAGAGAGGAAACCAAAGAGAAATTGCAGACCATTAAGAAGTCAATGACAGATATCAGTGGAAAACTGGGTAGTATCACTAAGGGTTTGGGAGAGGACACAGCACAAATCACCAGGATGGGTCCAAAATAGGCTACTTCCGTCCAACTCACTGCTCTTCCCATCTTTGTTCAGATTGGGCTGTTTATCAGCTATGACAATGCCACCAAGCAGTTGGATACAGTCTATGACATCACTCCTGAACTGGCCCATGCATTCCTGGAGAAGATTAGCTTGTCCAGCTTCGACGTGAGGAATATCTCGACCATCCACAGGCAAGAGAGTGAGCCCTGGGCCCTCTGGAATGTCTTCCAAGATGCAGTCCTGACTTGGGAAAGGAAGGGAGGTGGTTGATCCCTCTCTTAATAGTAATGAAGTGGGGCGGGGTGGGGAACGACAACATTTCTGGAGCACCTTCTGTGGGCCAGTCATTTTGTGTCACCTTCTCAAGTGCTACTTTTAGCTCTAAGCATGGAAATGGGCATTTTCAGTACCCAGAACTTGGTCTACTCCAAGGTGAATGTACTATTTACATTAGATTGTATCAAGCCTTGGACATAGCTGATGGATCTCCATTTTCAAGAACTTTCTGTTACTAAACTTTCATCTGGGGAGCCTCTGCATGAAATCAGCTATAGAATTTACTGATAGTATAATGATTCCCCAGAATCATTTCCAGGGAGTTGGGCCAGGAGCAGGCCACTGGAAGGGGTGGGACCACGGGAGCACAGGCAGTGAGGAAAGGGTGGTGAGCAAGCATCTCCTCTCTGTCCCCCGGGGTCTCAATGTCACACTGCTCCCTCCAGCATCCCATATTACCTTAAAAGTTTTCAAGTGAGTTACTTTCAGTGTGTGTATTCATAAAGCTGTTTCACCTTCCCTCATCTCTAGTTATTTCCATCCACTATAAATGAGTTCCACTTTTCTATGGTCACACACACACACACACAAACACACGCAAATAGACTCATGTACATTATTTGACCAATATTTCCTTTCTTTTTTCTTTTTTGCACCGGGGATTGAACTCATCGAACTTTCGGGTAGACACTGAAACCCCTGGCCCTGACCAACATTTCTTAACCCTTTCCCCATCGCAGACCATTCATTCTGCTGCTTCTATGCCATTAAGTTTATTAGACTCTGTATGTAAGTGACATTATGTAGTACTTGTCTTTCTGTGTCTGGCTTATTTCATTTAACATAATTTCCTCTGGGTTCATCCGTAGTGCTGACAATGACAGGCTTCCCTTCTTTTTAAAGGGGGAGTGGTCTTCCCTCAGGGAGCTAAACCACTTTTTAAATCCATCCATCCACTGATAGATATTTAGGTTGATTGCATACACTTGACTCGTGAATAATTATTCGTAATGTGGTCACTGATCACCCTTCACTCCCTGGTCCTGGTTTCTCTCTTGCATACACATCCAGACACATCAGTATCTTTCTAAGATGTTGGGGTCAGGTTGACTGTGGTCAGCGGGGCTGTCTGGCCATGCTAAGCTCAGTAGTTTTCATATTAACTCTAAGAACATTCACTCATGAAGGGGCACTGATGCCCACTGTGAAGCTCACTTACCGTTTGGTATGCTGCTTCTTATTTAACTTTCACGGTTGTCTCCTTCCTTCACTCATATTTATCACGGTGTGCCATGGTGAACAAAGCAAGTCTCCTTTTATTCAGTGTTCAGAGAGGTGGGGCCACCCTGTACGGTAGGACAGAGTGTGTGCTGAGTGCCTGTATGTAGCGCCCTTGCAGAGAAGTTGTTACTTACTGGAGAGCAGATATCTCATAGAACTGTGTTTTCGACTCGAGTTGGCCTGAACCTACATTCTTAACCACTGGGTGCACTGCTCCCAGCTAGGGTTTGAATCCCTCTGTCCTTACATTATTCGGCCTGTCCATATTTCTTTTTTTTTCCTTCTTAAATCTTTGCAACCTGGCAATCTCTCCTTCAAGGTAGATGAATCCTGTATCTCCATGTGAAAAATGAGGAGTTCTCTGTGGCCAGTTCAGCACCATCTTTTACTTACGACTTTTCCCCACCCTGAGGTGAGAGATGGGTTAGTTGTACGGATCTAGATAAAAATCACAGCTCTACTATTAGCCTTAGGCAAGTCATGCCATCCCTCTGAGTCTCAGTTTGCCCTTCTGTGAAATGGGACTGAGGAGAGCTCCTACCTCACAGGGTGTTGTCCTGAGATAGTGCATGTTAAAGGACACAGAACCACACCTGGTGTGTGGCAGCCGCCATGCTCTTGACCCTCTGGATGGGGACTAGGGGTGGGTATGGTTGCAGCCCCAGATGTGAGCCTTCCACCAGCATCTTGTTCTTCCACACAGGCTGGGACTGCTGGTTTGTTTCTACGATGACCTGGAGCTGCTGGATGCCACACTTGCCCAAGTTCTCCTCCATCAGATGATCAAATGCAGCCGCCTGCAGGGCTTCCAGGCCAGGGTTCAGAAGGTGCGGATGGGGTCTGTAGTTCCAGAACTTGGAGATGTTGAGGCAAGACAATCATAAATTTGGGCCCAGCTCAGGCAACTTAGCAAAATCCATTTGAAAATAAAAAATAAAGGGCTGGGATATAGCTCTGTGTGAAGGTCCTGAGTTCAGTCATCAGTACTGAGAAAACAACATGCGTACAGATTGATGTCTTTTGGGTCCTGGCCTCAGTTTTACCAGCCAGAGAAATGGGGAGCACACACTTGCCTGGCCTTGAGAGAAAACATCTAACATTAATTAGGATCTAAGTTCAGCCATAGTAGATGAGATCTGAAATCTTTGGGTGAGCATAACATCAAAAAGGAAGGATGACAAAAAAAAAACAATAGGAACAAATCTTAGGAAGATGAAAATTAAATCAGCTGTGTGCAAATGAGACATATTTAAGGACTGCCTGGGGTCTTTGAATTGAATTGAATTGAACTGATTTTGTGGTAACAGGTTTGAACCCAGGGCCTGCACACTGACTTATATCTCCAGTTCTTTTTGTTTTTTATTTTGAGGCAGGGTCTCTCTAACTGCTAAGTTGCCCAAGCAAGCTCAAACTCACCATCTTCTTGCCTCAGCTGGAAATACAGGTTTGCACACCTTGCCTGGCCACTTGGGCTCTTAACTGTAGATCCGGACTCAAGAGGCCTGGAGCGGGCTGTATGTTCCTCTTCTATCCGGCTTCCAGAGGATGCTGAGCTGCTGGAACAGTGCAGACTGAGCATCGATTCCAGACTTAGCTCCAGATGAGTAACAGCCTCTCTACAGCCTAGGGTGAGGCCTGAGTATGTGTGGTGTAAAGCACCTCAGGCGACGCCATTGCAGCTGGGGTAGAGAGTCTGGATTGGTGGTTTTTTTTTTATTTTTGTCTTTTTCATTTTTATCGGTACCGGGGATCGAACTCACGACCGCCAGCTTGCAAGGCAGGCGCTTATGCCGCTGAGCTAAACCCCCAGCCCCCCCCCCCCTTTTTTTGTACAAGAGATCGAACTCACAACTTTGAGCTTTCCAGATAGGTACTTTGGCCACTGAGCTAAATCCCTGGCCCAGGTGGGTTTTTTTTTTCTCTTTTTAACTTTTCTCTAAAGTTAGTTTTTGCTCATATTGCATATACTTCTGCAAAATTTGCTTTATCCACACCTGAGTTATTTGGTTAAATTCATACCAATCTTATCAGTCCATTCTTTAAAATTCCTGGACTGAATTTCTGGTTGTGACTCTACCGCTGGAATTTGAATTGTTTTCAACATTTCATGTACGAAATCTCCAGCCCTCCAGTGTCTGTATCAGTGATCATTTAAAAATTTCCCTGCCTTAAGTAGACAATGAGGACTCACTTCTCCTCATGTTCTCAGTATTTGATATTATACTCTGAATTAGCATCTCTCACTTACACCAAGTTTTGAAAAATTAGCAAATTCAGGTTCTCTCATTCTCTCTCTCCTCCATCTCTCTTTTTTCTTCCTTTGAAATGTTTTCTGTGGTGCTCCCCTTCATTTGTTGGGAGAGCCACATTGGGAATTGAACCCAGGGTTTTTGTGCTGAGCTACACCCCTAGCTTTTTAAATTTTAATTGGAGTCAGAGTCTGGCTAAGTTGCCCGGGCTGGCTCAAACATGTGATCCTCCTGCCTCAGTCTCCCAGAATGCTGGGGTTACAGACGTGCACTCCATACCCAGGCTCAATATTTTTTTCAACTGAAAAGATGTTATGAAAGTAATATTAAAGAAAAGTTTGATAAAGCCATCAGTAATTCTACTGCAGTTTTTCCACGTATAATCCTAAAATTCCCAAGCACATTTGACAATTTACATCGTGGTCATCTATCTTGGTCTTTATATGTGTGTCTTTGTTTTCAAGGAAAAGAATTTTGCCTCAAATTCAAGCCAAAAATAAGAAAACAAATACATTTTATGGCCACAAGGTGAGGTGAGAGGTGGCAGCTTTGACTGAGAAGAAAGGAGAATGCAGCTAGAGTTGGGGAGCCGGGCTAGTTGGCATCGTCCAGCCCAATAGGTGCACTGGGGTCATTGCGCAGGATTATTAAAAATATGGATTTCTGAGTTGAGTCTGTTTCAGCAAACCTGGGGTGGGATTTGAGAATCTGAATTTCTAACAAGTTCCCAGTGATGCTGCTGCAGCTGGTCGAGGGCCACTCTTTGAGAACCACCGCCCTGGTCCGCTCTTCCTTTTACGGAGGAGGGACCAGCTCCAGGGCAGCTGATCCGCTAGAGTGCCGAAGCCCGGCACCACCACCGTGGTTTCTTCTACTTCACTCTGCTGCCCCCCGGTGGCTGTTTCCATATTGCACAGAACAGTCGGGTGCACCTCTCTGGAATGAATACATTGTTTATACCGGTTTAGGTGTTACATGCACTGTCCCCACTGTTTTCGTATCAAGGCTATGCTGGAGTTCATTGCTTTCCTTATCAGGAGCAGTTGGGAAACACACTTGGCTATAACTGTGCAGACATATTGCAACAAAATAATTAAAATGATCGTAGTTGTATCAGACACAATTTTAAGAATACAGACCAGATAATTGTACTTTTGTTTATATTGCAACCATGTAAAACTGACTTAGAAGGGGATACACCTAATTGCTAACTGTAGTTTTCTCTCCCCTTCTCCCCCCCACCTCTCCTTTTTCCTCTAATCCCCTTCTCTCCTCTCCTCTCCTCTCTATTCCCTCCCTCCTTTCCTTCCTCTCCTCTTTCTGGGTTGGGGATCAAGCCTAGACCCTTTTTTTATTTTAGACAAGTGCTGTACCACTTAGCCACACCCTGGCCCCTTAGTTATTTTTATGAGCTAGGGTTTTCAGAACATTTTAACTTTCTTGTATGGGTGAGAATTATTTTTTCACAGATTACAAATTATCATGAAAAAGCCTTCAGACATTTCATACAAGAAAAATGGTTATATTTATGGATATAGAGTTCAAGGTCACAAAAGGAAAATATATGCTACAAGAATTCGGTGGAGTTATAAGGGAGCAAAATTCTCTCCTGCCATGCTTTAAGGTTGATTTAATAACACATGAATATTTAAATGAAACTCAAACTGAATTTGCAGCGCATTAAAGCCAGCGTGAGAGATGTTTGGGCATGGCAGGAGCTCCATCCTCTCTCTAGGGGCTTTGATGGGGCAGGGTTGGGGGGTGATCCTCCACCCAGAAAGCAAGTGAGGGAACCACTGCCCTGTTTTCTACTAATGCTCATTCCAGTTTGCTCTCCCCTAGCTCAAAGCTGACCTCCTGGACATTGCCACAGAGAACCGGACCCTTAATGAAACCCTGGGCTCTTTGTCAGACGCGGTTGTGGGTTTGCCCTCAAGTCAGCTGGAATCTCTGTCCCCTGAGGCTGTGCAGGCTGCCATCTCTACTCTCAACCAGGTCTCGGGTTGGGCCAAAAGCCAGGTCATCATCTTGTCTGCCAAGTACTTAGCCCATGAAAAGGTCAGTTGGAACTTTGAATTTTTCTAGAATACTCCAAGACTCGAGGGTCAGTGTATTTGTCAGCCCAGGCTACAAAATAACAGAGACTTGAGTGGCTAGAACAACAGAAAATTAGTTCTTACAGTTCTAGAGGCTGGGAAGTCCAGGGTCAAGGTGCTGACAAAATAAGTGTCATTCTGAGGCCTCATTCTTGGCTTGGGGGAGGCCACCATCTTGCCAGTGTACTCACATGACCTTCATGAGGCCAAGTGATCTGGCGTCTCTTCTTATAAGGGCACTGATTCCATGGGCCAGGGCCCCACCCAACTCTAATTACCTCATAACCCATCTAACCTAGTTACTTCCAAAGGTCCAACCACCAAGTACCATCACACAGTGATTAGGGTTTCAACATATGAGTTTTGGGGGACACACAATTTGTCCATAAGAGTCAGTTACATACATATACAGCAGGAGCAGCTGGACAGTACGAAGATCACGTTGAGGAGGACTGCCCGAATTTGAATCCTCACTCTGCCACTTACTAACCGTGGACAATGTACAATTACTTACCTTCACTTTACCCCAGTTTTCTGCTTTGTAAAACGGGGCAGCAATAGCAAGTTGCTGCAGTTTTTTGTATTTTGGCCAACATAAAGATGTTTGACCACCAGGTGGCGTAGTAGTGTGAGGAAGTGCGCTAACAGTCATTGAGTTGCTGATCAACCTGTGGGACTCATTCTATGGTAGTTTTGTTTTTATTTTATTTTATTGGGGCAGAGTCTTGCTTTGTAGTGTAGTCTGGTCTTGAACTCATTATGTATCCCAGGATGGCCTCCAACTGGCAGTGATCCTCCTGTCTTGGCCTCCCCAGTGCTGGGATTATAGGTGTGCATCTGTACACCCAGAAGTTTCTTGCTTATTATTGAGGCTGCTAACATACGCCACAGGGTAAGATCAGAGATGACACTATTCTTTCACTCTTTTTTTTTTTTAATCGGTACTGGGGATCGAGCTCACGACCGCCTGCTTACAAGGCAGGTGCTTATGCCACTGAGCTAAATCCCCAGCCCAGAGATGACACTATTTATTCCAGTCTTGGGGTTTAAAGAAGGGACACTTAAGGCAGAAGTTCCTATTTGGAACAGGAACCTTAGTCTATTCTCTGTCTGCTTGTGGGATAGAAAATATCCCTTCTTTTGCAATAATTTCCCTATGTGGGGAAGAGCTCCAGACTTCAGAGCTCTAGTCCGAAGCATTTTTGTGCCCTGTTCACACATGAAGCCAGGATGCCAAGTGGCTCATAACAATTAGATTAAGACCAGTTTCAATACAACAACAAAAAGGAAATATTTATTAAGCACTTAGTGCATGCCTGCCTCTGCTCTAAATGACTTAATCATTTAATCTTCCTGCCAACACTTTGAGGTAATAGTGTTATCATCTTCAGTTTTCAGGTAATTTATGTGAGACACAGGGAATGTAAGGGGTTGGCACAGCCACATAAAGGACAAAGCTGGGATCGAAACGAGAGTCTGCGTGCTGAACTCCCACACTGTGGCTTCCATGGCATCCTGGCCATTGTCCGCCACCCACTCACCATTTTTGACTGAAGGCCAAGGCTGGCCCATGTCTTCTTCTTTATGGCCTCATGGTGACTGGACTTTGAAGGCCTTGAAGATCTTTCATGTTACTGGGACTTTCCATAGGTCCACCTGCAAATTTTTCTGTGGATTTAACATGAGGAAGCCGAAGGAGGCTGTTTTGTTCTCTAATAGCCTTGGAAAAAGTAGTTTGTCTCTTCTCTAGTGTCCAGTTATTTCTACCAAAGGATGAGAACAGTTGACTCAAAAGTTAAGCACTTTAAAAGTTTTGCTGTTCTTGGTGACAAAAGACTATTCATGCCTCAGAGAATAACTGAATGAAACCACTCAACTATTTTTTTGTAGGACCAAGTTTTGACCCTGATTATATGGAAAACCACCTAGCAGTTTTACTGTAAGGGAGAGAGGAGAAACAAGCATAATTTCTGAAAGGACAGACAGCTTCAATCATACTCATTTGTAACTATTGGACTTGTAGTCTTTGTTTTAACCACCTGGAGATAGAGGAGTGTGAGGCCTTTTCTTGTAGATTTCTGTTAGGTTACAGAAATGGGGGACATGGGAGGCTGGATAAACTGAGAATCCGTGTTCCACCTAAAGAGGTGGCTGCTGTTTAGCCCTTATGAACTGTAGCTAGGTGGAAATGTGAACCTTGTGTTCCCTGATGTTTAGATTTCTTTTTTAAAAACAGGAACTCAAATGTGGACTTTTATGGGAGTTCCTTCTCATAAAAGAAATTAATCTAAAAAGTAAATATAGTTTTTAAATGTTATCAGTTCAAATTAAACACACTCAGACCCACTGGGCCTCAAGGGCACCATTTCTTAATATGTATACTATGGGTTTGAATGACACAGTAATGCCCCCAGCAGATCCCTTAACGTGTGCCTGATACCCGACATGCAGACAGGCCCAGTAGGTCTGGGAGGCAAAAGACCCAAAGCCAGGCTCACCCTTGTGCCGTCCTTTGCCAGGTGCTGTCCTTCCACAGTGTAAGTCAAATGGGGGCGCTGCTGGCAGGGGTTGGAACCCAGGCCTTCTACAACATGGACCGCAAGGACCTTGTGCAGGTCCTGAGAAGCACAGTCTCCCAGCACATGTCGGATCTGTCACCTGCCCAGCAGCACGGTGTTCTCAGCAAGGTGAGAGGAAGACGTCTGGTCCTTGGCCACCCGGTGGCTCACCGTGAGTGTGAGATGGGGCTTTTGTGAGTGGACTGGAACACTGAGCTGTTTGTCCACAGGTGTGGGTATCTCAGTTACCGGTGTACTGAGTTGTTCTGAACCCCAAAAATGCCTTCTCCTGAACACTAATCTTTCCTTTTCTCAGACAGAACATTTGACCCTGCCATAGTTCTTCCCAGACAGACCCTGTCTTTCCTCCAACCAGTCTAATTTGGAGGCTTTTTTTGAACAAGATTTCATGATCTAATAACTTTAAATTAAAAAAAAAACTTGTTTGTCAAGTCTAAAATGAACCTGAAGTTTTCAGAGTATTTCTGAAAGGCCCCTTCCAGAGTCCAGAGTCAGGCCTATGTGCCATTCTCGCTTGGCAGTGGGACTCTTAGGCATCTTCTCTTGAGTCTGCTGGGTCTGATTGCAAAAACAGTTAAGAAACCAATGCCAAGGGCTTTAGCCTGCACATAAGCTCCTTGTGGACAGTAGGAGCAGGTGTGGTTAGAACAGTGTGGGTTTTGAGTAACACGACTTCAGCTTGAATCTCATGTATTGGCTTTCAACCAAGCACTTTTTAGCCTTAATTTCTCCACCTCAGCATGAAGGCAACAATATTGTCTTCCTCATGGAGTTGCCGAGTAGATCTGATGGAGTTTATTGCCTGTGGAGCAGTGCCAGTTCTTACCCAAATCTCCAAGCAGCTTTTATAAGGTTCTCACTGTCTTTCTTCTCACTTGGGACAGCTGAATGAAGCCAGAGACACGGCCCCGGGCATTGTGGAGTTGCAAGGGGCTCTCTTCAAGGAAGTGTCTCTCTTTGATTTAAGGAGAGAACTCCGATTCAACTCCTCAGTCCTGAAGGAAAAGGAGCTTCGGAGGAGCCAGGTACCAGCAGGATCTGCTCAGATCAGTCCTGTCTTTCTGTTTTCTGGGAATGCTTTAGGGTTAATTTGGTAAGACTAATTTTTTTTTTCTGTGTGATTCTACCCAGAAAGCAGAATAGCCTAGTGTTAAGAAGTGAGACAAGAGCTAGCATGAATTCTGGCTCCTATTTGTTAGCTTTGGGGAAACTGTTTCTCTGTGCAAAGTGGGGCTAATTTCTGGTGAGGATTGCTGAATCATGGCACCTGACCGGGCACAGCGTGCTATGCTAGTGGTCACGCTAGCACTGAGGTGGCTTGTGGAGACTGATACCTGGCCATAGAGCTTTCCTGTCCAGTTCGTCTATTCCATTTCATTCACTCCTCAAATGTTTATTGAGCACCTAATAATTACATGCCTCGTGTTGCTCATGGTTCTGGAAAGGCAGATATGAACTAAACAGACCCTCCCCCGAATCTCTCTCTTTTCCAGAGAGTCTGGCTCAGGCATCTCACATGGTTGGATGATATTACAATGGTTGATAGCGTGTAACAAACCACCACAAAATTCAGCGGCAAGAGCAATTATTTTACTCTGAAAAATGTACTCTGCTGGCAATGACTTTTAGATATTTTTGTCCTGGCAATTGAATTGATGGAGCTGCCATTTCTTGAGATGGGGAAGATCTTGAGAGGATCCCTGAACCTGACCTTGGGCCCTAGAAAATCTCCAGGGTCACACACAGAGTGCCCAGAGATTCCCTGCAGCCCTCCTCCTCTTACCTGGGCCTTTGTGATATTTGAAGGCCCTCTGCTGCCATGTTACAAAAGCTTCTGTCTAGTGCTAGCTCATAATTTACTCCGTTCGGGGAATTATGTTCAAAGTTTCAAAGTCTATAAAATAGATGAATGTCGTACTTGATTGCATCTGCAAGTTAGGTATTCTGTAAAATTACGCTCCTTAAAACAAATGAGTCCCCTGTCGCCCATGTATTGTTCTCCTAGAGTGCTCATCTGGGAGGGCTTGCGGGAGCGCACTGCAGCAGGCTTCCCCTTATTGATGGCTCTTCCAATCCTGGGCTATTCAGCTGCTTTGGCTTTGGACGCCTGTGCTCATGACTAGCAGGCAGGCCTGCAGAGCCCAGCGGCTTCTTAAAACTCTAGCTCTGCTGCTCTTGGCTTTGCTCCTATTCGTCCTGTACAATTGTAGAAAATGGTCTGGAATATAACCACATGACCTCTAGGATTGCTCTAACACCAGTTCTAATAGTCATGGCCACTTAGCAAGCATTTAGTTCTGAGCTAATAACATACTTTGTTCAGCTTGTTTCCACATCTGTAAAATGGGATCATAGAGCACCTTCCCTAGGCGCCTCATGGTGGTGGTGGGGCTTCATCTGCTTTGACGACCTCTCTCTTCCCTCAGGCCTTGTTTCTGTATGAATTTCTGTCAAAGGTGACTGGACGGCCTGAGGAACTCCTGAGGTAGGAGCACATGTCTTGGTGCCAGGCTGAAGAGCCTTGTGGAGGGAGAGCGGGACAGTCCTACGTGTACCTATGTCAGAATGAACCTGCTTTCTCTTCTTCCTTTCCTCTCTCCTCCCTACCCCTTCTGCTCCCCATCCTGGCTTTGTTTCCTAGTGCTGGGCAGCTGATCAAAGGCGTGACGTGCTCCCACATTGATGCCATGGATGCCAACTCCTTCCTGGCCCATTTCCGGTATTTTGAGAACAATCTCTCTCTGCTTTCACCAGATCAGGTATCACTGAAGCTTCTTCCTGCTTCTAAATCTCACTCCTCACCTGTTGGGCCTGGATTGATTGTGGTGTCTGAAGATATCTGTGCCAGAGTTACTCAGCTTCGAGCAATGATTTGACATCAGATATTGAACAGAGTTGTCTCCCTTTCTTTTTAAAGTCTCGATGGACTTACATCTCTACAGCCAAAGTTTGAACAAGTTGGGGTTTTCACACTCATACGTGAACCTTAGAAACGTGTCTGTAAGGCATACTGTCTGGATGTTCCTAGTATGTCCTCCTGGGATGGAAGGTCACCCCTCACTGATGCTCCTGTCCTTTTCCAAGGGTTGCTGAGAATGAAAACAATTCTCTAAGAGCATTTTCTTTCTTTTTTATTTTCTAAATGGTTCCACAGACACTTTAGCCCTTTGTGGAAACTAGAGGCTGCAACTGACTTTTTATAGTAGACCAGTTAGTATAAAACAAGCCTTCGGGACAGTGTTTGGGGGTTCACTGTCAACTGTTGGCTGTAGAGTGTCTTGAGAGGGAGGCAGGTAAACACCTGGGGCCTCTTGTGATTCAGACCCAGATTACAAAATCCATACAGAGAATTCTGTCCACAGTCCCCCGGGACGCCTGGCCTACAATCCTTTGAAATCCTTTAATGGGGTCGGTAGGGGGCGCTCGGGAGGAGGAGTCCTGGACAAGCATGCGGGAGTGGGGGGTGGGATGGGAGGAGGTGAGGTCCAGCATCCGCGCGTGCAAGGACAAGGATGGGGGCCCCAGGAGGGCGCCCTGAACATTCCGGGGACTCACAGCCTTTGTGGGAATTTTGCATTGGATACATTCCACATTTTTTGAGAACTACCGTCTTTTTTTCTCACCTCTTCACTTTGGAACGGTCGGTAGATGTCTTTTTGCAATAAAACGGGACTTTATTGTTCTGAATTCAAGAACACTACTGAAACACCTTCATGTATGGAAGGCCTGTGGATGATTATGAATGACAGCCTTACTGAATAGGGCTTTGTAATTAGGACAGCGAAACGACTCTGTCTCTATCCAGAGGTAGTCCTAGCATACTACTATTGCATACACACAGGAGTTATGAATTTATTTGGGGTAGACACTAAGGCCTGCTGGAAGGCACCAGAATGGGGTTTTCTGGTGACACTGAGAGCTGTGAAGGATTGGAAGCTCTGATTATTTTTACGTGCTTGTGATTTTTATCTTAAATGGACTAATGATGGGATTGCTCTTCATCTACATGCAGACTTGTGTTGGAGTCAATTAGGAGGTGTAATTACTGTGCTGTGCCACATTTTTGATCATGGAGAGACCACTCCTGTGATGTGTACGCCACCTCTCTGATAAAGCTTTGCATTGCCATTGCAGGTGCTTCAGATGGATATTTTAACTGTGATTCTCAGGACCTCCAACAATTACGGAAGACATTCTACTGCCAGTATATACATATAATTTTATTTTTTTACACAGATAGCCTCATTGTTTCCCATGTATGTTATGGGTACACCGATCAAAGCAGATGTCAGAAGATCATTTGTATGAATGCGGTTTCAGTTATTCTCTGTTTTTTTTTTTTTTTTTTTTGTCTTTTTCATTTTTATCGGTACCAGGGATCGAACTCATGACTGCCTGCTTGCAAGGCAGGCGCTTATGCTGCTGAGCTAAATCCCCAGCCCCCAGTTATTCTCTGTTTTAATTTGATGTTTGGAAATACAGTGTCCTTGTCTTGCTATTATTCTTTGTTAATGACATGGGTAATAATTCTAGAGAGAGGTAAGATCTATAGATTGGAAGTATCTGAACTCAGCTTTTGACTAATTCAAGGTTGCAGTTGGTGGCTTGGTATAACCATGTCAAAATTTCTGACATCTAAAATCGTAGGTGTTCGGACCAACTTAACCTGAAATCTTATAGGAACCAAACATATGGAATACAAATTTTAATACCTTATTGTACACATGTGCTCCTAAATCTTACTTCATGGAACAAGTGACTCCACTGAGATACACAAAGATGCTATTGCTTCCAGTTGTTTTAATGATTACTTATTATCTTAGTTATTTTCCCCTTGTTGCTGAGACAAAATACTTGATGCCCAAAATTAGGGAAGGAAAGATTTGTTTAGATCACAGTTTGTGGAGGTTTCAGTCCGTATTCAGCTGGTTCCAAGGCAGGATGGCATGGTTAAGGGGCAGCGGTTCATGGCAGTGGCAAGCAGCAAGAGCAAAAAGGCCAAAAGAAAAGTGCCTGCTTCCTTCTCTCCCTTATGCTGTATGCATGCTACCTGCCCCTGGGTGGGTACAACACTCACACTGCTAATCCCAGTGCTAGACAACAAGCCAATCACAAATGCTAGATTCAGCCAGCTCCATGACTGTGTGAGGCATTGAGGGGCCATCCAAACACAAACCATAGCACTTCTTTTATCCTTAAAAAGAGTATTTGTGACATTTTATGCGCCATATCTGTAAACACTTATTTAAGAAGCAGCTCCTTAAACACAGCGAGGTGGCTTTTCACACACTGTAGTTGTTAGCATTTGCATCCCTTGCTGTTTTGATTTTGAGGCTGACGCCATTTTTGACACCATATATACATTGATGGCTTCTGGCATCTGTTCTTTGACTCACTTTTTCAGAGTTAATTTAGAGAGTGTTATCTTTGGCATTCTAACAGTGAGGTCAATACAAAGTTTTGCAAATCTCCATTATCAATGGAGCATAATGGGACATTTTACCAATTTGCTTCCAAAAGCACTTATAGAGTGGATCAAATGCAATATCAGACTAGATAGTGTTTTCGGGGGAGCCATGTGGACAATAGTGTGCCTCAAACTGTCCACGCTGCGCTGATGGTGAGCCAGTGCTCAAAAGGATGTAGACTTGAGGACTGAACGGAAATAGTTGAGAATATGCAAAAGCGAGAGATAAGAGCTGGAGTTACATGTGAATGATTCTGTTTTAGAAGAAGCATGGTATATTTGGAGCACTAAGCCTGATTGCAGCATCCTGGGAATCTGGGATGTGAAAGACCCTCGCAGTGCAACCATGCCCTTGTTTGGCAGCAACCTGCTCTCGAATGCAATGCCTTCCTTCACCACTGTTTCAAAACGTGGTACAGAGAACTGAAAATTAAGCGAGAAACACATTATTTCAGTACTTTTAATGCAAAGAAGGTGCTGCAAAGAAGGCATTAAAGACACAGGCTCAACATTCATTAAAATCTCAGATTTTAATAACAGATGCTTAAAATAAGAGACTAAGAATGGCTTAAAGTTTTTCTGATTACTAAGAGCAGATTTATTTTTCTCCATTGAATATCAGCCTTGTTAAGCTTGTCACAGGTAATTTTGCTTACACTAGGAAAGATCTATAATTTTCACTGTTTTTAAAGATCCTTTCTAGGGAAGGTGTTTTTAAAAGCAGCTTATTTTGTAATGTTTTGGGTCTCTAGAAATTTGCTTATCCAACAAATTAAGTATTTCACCTTGATTAGTCCTCAACCTAAGTTCAACAGGTATTAACTTGTCTTTAGAACTCAGTGGTTTTCTCTGAATATCTGGATAAAATGAAAACTGGTAGCTAGAAACAGCATGGTACTGGCAAAAAACAGACCTGAAGATCAATGGAACAGACTAGAAGATGCAGAAACAACTCCAGACACACTCAGTTACCTTATCTTTGACAGAGGAGCCAGGCACATTTGCTGGAAGAAAGATAGCCTCTTTAATAAATGATGCGGAAAAAACTGGTTTTCTACATGCTAAAGACTAAAACTAGACCCCTACACTAATCTATTCACTAAACTAAAATCGAAATGGATCAAAGACCTAAATATTAAAACAGAAACACTTAATCTGCTGAATGATTAAATAGGTAGAACTCTTGAAGATATTGGTAGAGGAAAAGATTCATGAATAAAATCCTTATCATATAGGATCTATCACAAAGAATCAATAACTGGGATCTCATTTTATTTAAAAGCTTTTTCGCAGCAAGAGAAACCACCAACAGAATGAAGAGACAACTCACAGTGTGGGAAAAAATTTATAGCAGCTGATCCTCAGACAAAGGGCTGCTATCTGAACTAAATAATTAAAAAAATAAGGCCTCCTAAATTAAAAGACCCAATCCAGAAATGGGCATCTGAAAAGAATGGGCATCTTTTATAGGATGAAGAAGTGGATACAACAAATAAATATATGAATAAATGTTCAACATCACTGGTTATTCAAGAGATGCAAATTAAAACAAAAGTGAGATTCCATTTCATTCCAGAAAGAATGGCATTATCAAGAAATCAACCAATAACAAATGTTCTTGAGGCTGTAGGGAAAAAGAAACCCTTTTCTACAGTTGGCAGGAGTGTAGACTGGTGTAAACACTGTGAAAATCAGTGTGGAGATTTCTAGAAAAACTAAAACTAGAGGTCCAGCTCAATCCAGCTATTCCCCTTCTTGGTATCTTCTTGAAAGAATTAAAAGCATTATATCACAGGTATATATGTATACTCATGTTTATAACAGCACAGTTTGTAATAGCTAACAGCCCAAATGCCCATCAACTGATGAATGGATAAAGAAGATGTATTTTTTTAATATAATGGAATACTACTCAGCCATAAAGAAAGCTAAACTTGAGACATTTCTAGGTCAAGACACCTTGAGACCACACTCTTGAGTGAACATGTAAATACCACATTGTTTTTCTGGAATGAGGAACCCGGACTATAAATAAGTACTAAAATATAGAATAGATATTGTGAAATAGGAAGAAAATGTTCAAATGGGGAGGAGAACTAGGGAGGGAAAAAGGAAGGAAGGGAAAAGGAAAAAATGAGAAAAGAAGGGAAAATGGGAACAAAGCTTTTGTAAATAGAGGGGCAAGAAGGACTTTAGAGGAGGGTGAGAAAAAAGAAGCGTCAAGTTGTATCACATATAGATATAAATTCTCTATGATGACTGTGATCATTGCCTAAACCTAAATGAACCAATAAACTTAATTGATTAAAAAAGAAAGGAAAATCAGTTAAAATCATGATGTTACTAGATGCTAAATCTTGAATCAAGCAAAGGCCTTTCTATTTAATGGCCCTGGGATTTTTGGACATAGCCTTTGTTTCTAGTCAACATTTTGTAATACATATGTTAAGTCCTCATTATGTTTGATTTTGGATAAGAAAGCTCATGACTTATGAATCTTTTCTCTCAGTAAAACCTACCTAACATTAATACTTTGAAAAATGATATTTGTCTTGAAGCTATAGTAGCCAAATATAGACTAGTACTTATTCTTTTTCTTTGCCAGGCAAATACTAAATATGCTGAATCTGTAATATTTTAGTATATCTTTAAGTTAATTGTTTTGGAGTTTTTAGACTTATACTTCCTTTAAAGCCTTGGCCCTCTATCCATGGGGTTACAAAATACTTTAATTCCATTAAGTTAGTTCACTTATAGTAGACAGGCAATCATATACAGAAAAAGAGTGAAGTTATGTTTTAAACCTCTACAGTTGTAAAATGTTCTAGTATAGGATGCAAAAGAGCTAAGAAAGAATGCTGCATTTTATTTATTTTTCAAATAATTTGTCTTGGTGTAAGCAAAGAAGAAATTTGTAAAATTAGACAAACACACTTTGGATGGTGTTTTCATAGGGAATATTTTAAAGAAGCTGGCAGGATTCAACAAAAAAGAATGAGCTGTATTAACTCATAAACTATTCCAAATGCAAAAATAAATAAGTAAAGAGATTAAAAGAATATGCAAAGTTTTAATACAGCTCAGGCATTTCTTTGGATTATTTATTCTACAAGTGCTTCTCAGATTTGAGCTTGTATCAGCGAGGCTTATTAAACACAAATTGAAAGTCTAGGGGTGTCGCTCAGGGTAGAGCTCTTGCCTAGTGCTTGCCTAATGTGTAAGGCAAGGTTCTCCCCCCAGCATGGCCAAAAGCAAAACAAACACAAACTATGGATTGCAGGCTCCAATCTCAGAGTTTCCTATAAATTAGGTCTGGGGTGAGGCCTAAGAGTTTTCTTTTTTTCTTTTTTAGGCACTGGGGACTGAACCCAGGGCTTTGTGCATGCTAAGGAAGCATTCTACCATAGAACCACACCCCTGGATAGCAGAATTTGCATTTCTAATTAGTTACCTGGTGAGAGTCATCAAACTACATTAAAAATCCTGCCCAGGCAGGGAAGTCAATAACTGAGTAAATGAATGGAGGTCAGACCCACTTTGAGGAAGACCTGCATGTTAGAGTGGGAGCAGTTTCCCCAAACAGGTGCTGCTTAGAGTCCCAGTGGTCAGAACCTTCAAATACCAGTTAATTAGATAATTTATCTGTATTGTTTGCATTTTACCCAGAATATATAATCATTATGTGAAATAATATGGAGAAAGTAAAAATTCCCCCAATTTCTCTAGAGCAGTGGTTCTCAACAGGAGACCTCTTGGGGACCTTTTGAGTATGTCTGGAGACACTTGGTTGTCACAACTGGGGTGTGGATGTGGACGGATGCTACTGGCATCTAGGGGATGGCAGCTGGGGATGCTGCTGAGCATCCTGCAATGCACAGAACAGCTCTCACTGCAGAGGTATTTGATCTAAAAAGTTGGCAGTCCTGAGACTGAGTGTCCCTCTTCCATAGGTCTATACAGGGAGATCTTAGAGTTCTTTTTCTTGCAATGTACAAAGATATTTACATGGGAGGTAAAAAGTACAAATGAGGGGCCAGGGATATAGCTCAGCAGTGCAGCACCTGTCTGGCAAGCAAGGCCCTGAGTTAAAAAAAATACAAATGAGTTTATATCATCCACTGTGTAGCATTCCATTGCCTGCATATGCTATAGCTTACTGAACTAATCTCCTCCTGCTGGACATTCATGTTATATCTCACTTGTAAACAAAACTGTGATGATTGTCACACTTAAACTTTTGTGTTCATCTTTATTGTCTCTGTTTCCTCATCTGTAATGTGAGCACAGTAGCAGCACTCATGCCATAGAATGATAAGTGAATATCTAAAAAGCATTTAGTATGGAGCTTAGCACACAGATGGTGGCCATCTGTGTTTGCTATTATTATTGAACTAAATTCTAAAAGCACTTATCTTTCAGGTTAATTGTTTGGCGTCGAAATACTGGGATGTTTCCAGGTCTTCTATGCCACTGTTCCTCTTGGTCACACTTCCGTAAGTGATCCTGGGCCCCTCTCTTCTGGCTTGGCAGTAGGATGGGTGGGATCACCTGAACCAAAGTGATTCTTTGTTGCTGTGTTTTCCAGAGGATCCAGGGGCAGAGTGGAGAGTGCCACACACAGCTAAGCCCCAAGTAGATTACATGCCTTTTTGAACTCTCTTGCTTTTTCTTTTATTTAAAAACCAAAGGCAAAGTAACCCTTGCCTGAACGATTACCAGTGAAGCAAGTCTCATTTAGGTTGGCTTTTGAGGTAGGCCTGATAGAGGGGACTTTCTGCTTCTCAGTCATGGTCAGGACGCTGTTTATCTTTTCTTCTTTCTGCCTCTTTTTGCTATTATAGTCTTAGTTCATTCAAAAATATGTAATTGGGTACTTACTGTGTGCTAGTTCTGAGAGAGAGCTGAATTTCCCCCTTACAGTCTTTGGGGAGAGAGACAAGCATGAAGCTAATTATAGTATCAAATTGATATTTTGTTGAAACTGACAGAACCTGATTCAGATGACTCAGGGATACAAAGGAATTTTTGGTTCTGGTAGCTGGAAATTCCCAGAGCAGGAGTAATTCAGGCATGGCTGGATCCAGGGACTCAAAAAACGTCATCTGTCTCTTGGGCCAGCTTTCTTCTGTTGGCTTCACTATCAGGCAGGTCGCTTCTCTCCTATGCCCCTTGGAAGACCCAAAGTTACATTTTCTGAGTGTCATATTCAGGGAAAAGAGAAAGACTTTTTCTTCTCTTCATTCTTAATGAAAGTTTTGGGTTTGACTTTCACTGGTCTTAATCGGGCCAGTTTGGCCTTCTTGAGTCAGTCAATGGGAGGATGAGTAATTTTGACTGGAGCTGGAAGTGAAACTGGCCACACCTCAAATCACAAAGATTAGAGGGAAAGGATTGGTTTTCCTAGATCCCCCAGTCTGCTACTGTGACAATGGGGAACAGGAAGTGGGCATGCAAAAGGGAGTATTGTTTTTGGGCTGGAGAGTCAAGAGGGCCTGAAGGAAGAGATGGGGTAGAGATTTAGACGGACACTCCAGGGAGAATCATGGGGACATCTGATCCAGTGGTGGAAGAGGCCATCAAACTACATGGTGCATATCTGCAAAGCAGGTGCAGGGAAAAGGCCATAAAAGAGGGGCATCAAGTCATGGGGGGCTTTGTGTGATACCCTGATGTGTTCCACTTATGTTTTGGGTGCAGTGGTCATGTTTATGTTTTAGAAAAGTCATCACCATCATCCAGGCAGAAAACAGGGGCTGTGTGGAAGGAAGAAGATGATGGAAGCTGATTTCAGTAGCCCAGATATACACATGGGTGGCTCCGCCCCCTCATGTCTCTACACAGATAGTCCTGGCTTAGAATGCGCCCTTTTGATTACCCCATCATCATTCTCTGTATGGCAAAGCCGTTGTATTTTCTCCCTTACATTTGTCATTCACTGAAATAATCTGTCATTTCAGTTTACCCTGTTTGGCTTCTGTGTTTCTTCTCCCTCCTAAAACTAAGCACCAAGAAGCCAGGGAGAACTTATGTCTTGTCGTTGCTATGTCTGGGTATGAATGCAGGGCCTGGTTGCAATAAACACTGTAGATATTTGCTGAATGAATGAGGAAACAGAGAAGACTTTTACTGGAAATGGAGAGATGAGAACAGACTAGATTAATATTAGGGAACAATGACAGTTTGGAAGTAAAGCGGAAACAGATCCAGAAGCAACATAGAGGAGAAAGAATATGTTTGAAGGAAGATATTCAATCTGGTTTCGGAACAGTTAAGTGGCTAGGATGAATACTCCATGTGGATCTTGGCAACCTTTGTTTCATTTTTGCCTTTCAAGGAGAAAACTTTAATTTCATCCTAATAAGAGAAATTATATAATAGGAAAATATTTTACTGAATAGTGTTGAGCTTTGGTGAGTCAAAAATCATTGTAAGATCCTTCCCTGACCCCATCAAACCCACAGTCAAAGGTTTAGGAGAGGACTCTGGGCTGGAAGGAGACACAATTGGGGATCATTTCTCTTATTCTTCTCACTTTTTGTTTCTATTTTTTACTTTCCATTTTATTCTATTTCCCCTTTCTCTATCTCTTCCTTCAACTAGTCCATCAGTCATCATGTTTATGGAGGATGCAGCCTCTGATCAGTATTGCTGAGGCTTAGAAGAGGAGCATTTTGGGAAGTTCGCTTCCTGCCTCTAGAAAAGAAGTACCGTAGGAAGTTTGTTTCCCTCCCCATAAGAGAAGCACGATGAGCGGAGACTTGCACCAGGCCACAAGGAGCCACAGCATCACTGGGGAGAACACACATTACTAGGGAGAACACATATTTGAAGCATTTGAATCGTTCTTGTGATGAACTCTTGTGTGTGGGACCCTGATTTCAGGAGCAAATGCAGAGCAACCACTCTCTTCCTCTTCTCAGTCTCCCTTTCCCTCTCCAGGGCACGCTTCCTGGCTTCTGTCCCAGCCTCCAAGTGTGCGCCCTTTCTGATCAGCCTGGGGAAGAATCAGTTGGACTCCTTGGTTTTAGATTCTTACAAAAAGAATTTGGTTCTCAGGAAGGTGCTGAAGTGCCTGGTAAGGAAATGTCATAAATGACACTTTCACTTAGGTCCCTTCCCCTTGTGATATCTGTGCCTACCTAGGGAGCCTTTGAGAGGATCTGCCTGGGATCTCGAGCCTGCTGTGCTGCTAAGAAATCTAACTCCGGGCTTTAAAACCACTGGTTGGAACCATTTTAAGCCATTGGTTCTGCAGACTGCTGTCCAAGGTCCTGAATGGGAAAGGCTACCCTGGAGGACTGGGAAAAAAGCAAGGCTTACAGAGTCTGAGTTCTAGGCATGCTTTAGGAAAGTCACTTCCCTTCCCTGAGTCTCAGTCTTGTCATCTATAAGATGGGTGCCTCCTGGAGTTCTGGAGGGCATAAAGTGGACAGTGCTTAAGGCAATATCCTGGGGTCAGGCTGCCTGGGGAGCTGTCTTTAAAAATTGGATGATATTAGTGCTTACCTCTGACAGTTAGTAGGAACATTGAATGTATCAAGACCTGTGGACACTTAAGGCAGTGGCTGGAACATAGCACACAATAAACATAAGGTATTTTTGCCATTTAGAGGAAGAACTTTGAAAGCTTTTAAGCTCCATACAAACTTTCAAGTGTTGTTTTTTTTAAATACGTTATGCTAATTTTATGATGCTTGTTAAACTCTGGAGAGTCCCTAGAGCTGTGACAATAACAGCTCTTATCTCCTGAGTGCTCAGGATGTGCCCAGCTAGGTTTTCTCAGATTTCTGAGGTCACTGTCCCTGGGGAAAATCAGGCTCTTCTCTATCTCTGGTGGTCCATGTGGGAATCTTTAAGAAGTTTGGGGCAGGAAGTATTTTTCTTTTCCTTTTTCTTTTTTATTGGTACCAGGGATCGAACTCACGACTGCTTGCTTGCAAGGCAGGCACTTATGCCGCTGAGCTAAATTCCCAGCGGCAGGAAGTATTTTTAAGGAGTCATGTCCTCAAGCCCTGATAGATGTCTCATAAGCTTCATTTGTTGGTTTCAGGGCAATTCCATGGCTGATGAGTACATTGTGGACATCGTGGGAAAACTGCTCTGTCATTTACCAGCAACCTTTATTGAAAGAGGAATCTCCCCCAGGGCTTGGGCCACCGCTTTGCCTGGCCTCAGAGCTTGCCCAGACCTCAGCCCGGAACAGAAGGCTGCAGTGAGGCTCCGGCTCCTGGAGCAGTGTGGGTGAGAGGGCTGGGGCTCAGCTTTGTGGGGCTGAGCATGCTGGGTGAGGGGGAACTAAAGCTGACTCTCCTGCCGTGTCATCAGAGATAGTTTCTAGTGTAGGATATGATCAGATGCATACACCTATTCTGGAAATGTGTACTTCCTTTTTTTGGCTTCAGATTCCCTGTGAAGTGGGAACAATTGTAGCTGCCAGCAGGTCTTACATGGTTGCCACTGACATCCAGCATATGGGAAGGGAAAGAGTTTTGAAAATATGGCACATTAAAATGTGAGGTTTGGTATTGCTTTAGGAAGTCTTTCATTTGATGATTGCTAACCTCAAACCTGTCTTCTGGGTCTGATATTCTGTTCCCACACTGACTGATTCTGTTTCATATAATTTCAATAGAATTTTTAAGCTCATTGGATATCTGCTCAAATCTCTTTCATGGAATCTAGTTTTTTCCTATGTTGGGTATTTATCACTTTTGTAAGCTCCTGTCTTATTTTATCTTTGTCTATTCTATATTCACTAACCAGGTCCTTATTATGTTCACCATCTTTTTAATTATTAAAAAAAGTGAAAGTATTACTGATTTGTGTTTTTCTAGAGCTTCATTCATCTTTGTTACAATTTTTGATGATACCAATTCAGAAAGTTCAGCTGGGTGGCTTTTGATTTCTTCTGCTTTAATACTCCCTGGATTTGCCTTGGGCAAGCTGGAGGTCTGGGGTTGCATCTTGGTTCTATGTCTTCTTCTTTTTCTATGTTTTGACATTTATTTTTGTGTTGATTCTTGTGAATTGCTCATGGTAGGCAGCTTTATTACTAGTATCAAGATCTCCTTAGGAAATGACTACTTTTCAGAGATGTCTTGTAGGTGCATCTGCACTTTGGCTTTTGAGTCTGGCTCAAGATCTTGCCTGTTCAATTTATTAGAGATGAGAAGTTGCTGCCTAATTGGCCCAGTACCAGTTCTTTGGTGCTGGACAATGGTATTGGTTATGGCCTCCAGACAATCTCTGTATTGACATATAGGGGGAACAACTGATCACAATCACTATGTCACCTTGGCTAAAGTAGCACAATCAGTAATGACAATAGCATCAAACACAGCCTTAAAAGTGACAGCGATAACTATTAACTTGCCACATTTAACTATATGTATAAGGTTTTATGTATAGTTACGTAAAAAGTCTAAGACAAATCAGAAAGTTATATACATTAATATCTTCTTGATAGGACAGTTTTACCCCTGGGAGAACATTTAAAATGGATAAGTGGAAAAAATAGAGAAATAAAAGAAGAGAAAGAGATTAGAAGCAAAGATGAAGGACAAAGAAAGATTACCCAGCTTTGGGAAACTGGTGAAGAAAAATGGGGGGAAAGAAAGAAGGAAAAAAATCCCCCCAAACCAAGAACTAAGTAAAACAAAAAAAAAAAAACCCTCTAGAAACAAAGTTGACACTCGTGAAAAAACAAAAACAATAACAACAACAAAACAAATGCAAAGAGAAAGAGAAAAAGATTTCTCTGTGATTTCAAGCCTGTAGTTAATCTTCTGGGGTCTACAGTTTTGTGGTGGTGTTCAGCTTAGGTTGTGTCTCCACCGTTATGGTACACAAAGGAGGCGGACAGAGTTCGGCTCCATGCTGGATGCTCCTGGCAAGCCTGCAGCAGGATTAGGATGGGGTACCAATTCTGTTGGTTTCAACTCCACAGAAGTTCAGGCTGATTCTGGCCAATGGTTGTGAGGCTGGGGCCTGAGGTGTTCAGCCGACAGCACTCGGGGTGTCTCTTGCTGGCCTGACCTCAGCCCTTGACCCTGGATGTCTCCCATGGTTGTGGTTTACCCAGTCATGGGAGCCCTGAGAGGAAGCCACCCATAGCTGCTCCAAGTCCCAGGTTCAGTTGGCCCCTCCCTAAAATGGCTTCCTGCCAAGAAGAAAATGCTGGGCTGGAATGATTTACCAGCTGTTGTAGTTTACAGCATCTGCTGCTCTGTTCCACTGGGGCGTTTCTTCACGGAGGCCTCTGGTGTCATCTGCCTTCACCATGTCTAGATTTGAATCTCTCTCAGGTCGCAAGCAGGAGTCAGGGAGAAAGTACAGTTTGCCTCTTCTCTTTTTCTGTGTTGAGGTCCATCTCCTCATGTTTCCTGTGGGTTCCAATTCTTCCTTCAAATCCTTTCTGGGTCCTGGGGATCTACCTCTCTTCTTTTCTTCTCCAAGCTGTTATATTCCAGTTTCTGGATTCCTAATCTTGAGGATGCTGACCACTTTTTATTGTTTTAAAGAGTAGTTTTGGGTTCTTTATAACAAAATTGAGAAGAAGGTACAGAATTCCCATATATCACTTGTCCCAAAATATCTATAGTTTTTCCATTGTCAAAATCTCCCAGCAGAGTGAGACACTTATTCCAATTGATGAATTGACATTATTTTCATTATATTACCATTGAGACTCAGTCAGTAGTTTACATTCGGGGTCACTTATGATATTGTGCACTTTATGGGTTTGGATAAATGTATAAAGCATATTCACCATTAAATGTCATTCAGAGTGGTTTTACTGCTCTAAGAATCTCCTTGATACATATATTTATTCCTTACTCCTCCTACTCTCTGATCACCACTGATAATTTTGCATTTCCCAGAATGTCATGTCACTGGAAGCATATAGTGCATAGGCTTTTAAAGATTTGCTTCTTTCATTTGGTATTGTGTATTTAAGTTTTTCCTCCACATCTTTTAATGGCTTGGTAGGTCATTTTGCTTTGGTGCTTATTAATATTCTTCTGTCTGGGTGTGCCACAGTTTTGTACAGATCTACTGCTGAAGAACATCTTGGTTGCTTCTGGATTTTGACCATTCTACATAAAGTAGCTGTAAACATTCATGTCAAATTTTTGTGTGAATGTAAGTTTTCATCTCTTTTGGGTAAAAACCAAAGTGTGCACTTGCTGGATCTTGTAAGAATGCATTTAGTTTAAGAAGCCATCTTACTGTCTTCCTGGGTTAGTGCTGTTATCCTGCCAAACTTAAAAGAAAAATTTTGTTTTTGTAAGAGAAGACAAAATTAAAAAGGAAAAAAGTCTATCATTACTCTTAAGGAAGGAAAGGAAGGAAACAGTGTGATATAAGTTGCAGAAACTTGACAATGCAACTCAAACTTACAAAAGTAGAAATTTATTGAATTAAAAAATGAAATATAATGGAAAACTGAATGGTGTTGACTTCATGCATGGCTGGAGTCAAAATCTCAAATATTCCTCAGCTCAGAGTTCTTTTGAGTGGCCTTTATTTTCCCCACTTGGCACAGGATTGGTCTCTAATGTCCTCCTTACTGGGAGAGATCTCAGAAAAATTAGGCCCCTTTGATAGTTCCATTGGATGTCTTTGGTCAGGCTGTGTGCCCATGTTTTTTAAGTCAGAAAAATGAATCCCTGATAGCCTTTCAAGATATTGAGAATGATCTGTTCTTAAAAGTAAAAATGCTAGGGTACAAGGACAAAAGAACTCCACCACTGCATGGATATTTTATGCTATTGTCGGTTATCTCCTCTTAGACCTCCACAGAACTGGACAGCAGAGACTGTGAAGGACTTGGGACCATTTCTCATACTCTTCTCAGGAGATGAACTACGTTCTGTTGCCACAAAGGTACTTCTATGCCTCCTTTTATGAAGATTGAAGATTGAAAGTACGGTCAGTTGTATTCCTTGAGAGCTACAGTCTGTGGTTCTGAAAGCTTCTTCCTTGCCTGAGATATGTACAGCTTCATTTCAGGTTGCCCAGGGATCAGAAACAAGCGAGTGAGGCAGGAGCTAAATGAACTCTGGACTGCCGCCTTGGTCTTTCAAGCAGTTATGAAGTCTGGGAACTGTCACTTAGCTTTTATTTTATTTTTTGGGTACCAGAATCAAAGTCAAGACCTCATACTTGCCAGGAGGGTGCGGTGCCATTGAACTAAATCCCTGGACCCTGATTTTATTTATTTATTTTTTCAAGACAGGGCCTTATATTGCTAGATTGTGGCTGACCTTGGACTTGTGTATACCTTGAACTTGTATAATTCTAGGCCGATTTATATCTCCTCATGTCTTAAGCATTTTTGTTTATTTGTTTGTTTTCAAGTTGGGGTCTCTCCAGGCTGATGTTAAACTCCTAGGTTTAAGTGATCCTCTTGCCTCAATCTTCTGAGTATCTGGGACTCAGATGTGTGCCACTGCACCTGCTTTCATTCAAAGTCTTAGAGCCACCAGTTCCATATGATCATGCACATGTATGCCCAGGTTGTGTAATTGTGGTGCAAACAACAGGAAACAGCTTTACTGAACATCAGATTTGGGCAGAGCATTGTGCTTGGAGTGATGCTCCATGATTTAGAAAGCCTAAGCCAGGAGACATGCAAGCCAAGCAAAAATTTACCCTCCTTCTTCTGTGTAACAAAGCCACACGGTTTCACTGGTATCTAGCAAAGAGTCTTTGTTTCCGCCTGCCTGGTCTGTGGGTCACTGGGGCAGCCATAAGTCTCCATAAGTCTGTCTCTAGAGCCCTTGATGTGTCTTTTCATAGAGAAGGTCTAAAGCTCCTGAAAATGGAGTGGAAAAGTATAATTGGAAAAATGGCTCACTGTCACTTTGACAACATGCCAGGGGCCAAAGCAAGTCACATGAGTAAACCTCTATGGGACGAGAAGTAGCTTCTTTTCATAAAGCTGGAGGATGGAAAAGGAGTGAATCCACACACTGCCCATCCTGTACAGAAATGTATGTACATTACACCTCTTAGCGGGGCTCTCCAGTAAACACACATGGCTCCAGGGCACGTGTGTGTCATGTACTTGTCAACCCATCTTCTGAGAATTTAAACATATAGTCATGAGCAGTAGATATATAATAAATATTATATGCTGGTCTAATCTTTTAAAAAACCAACTTCAGGGATGGGATGGCACACACCTGTGATACCAGCACTCTTGGAGGTTGAGGCAGAAAGATCATGTGTTGAAGCCCAGCATGGGCAATGTATTGAGAACTCACCTCAAAATAAAAAATCATACTAGGCTTGGTGATTTAGCTCAGTGTGAAGGACATGGTTTCAATATCAAGTTTTGGATCGAACTCATGACCATGTGCTTGCAAGGCAGGCACTTAGGCCACTGAGCTAAATCCCCAGCCCAATATGAAGTATTGAAAAAAAAAGGAAAATTCTAAAACTTCTATATGATCTTGTATAAACATGATGAGATTTCAAAAAACGTGGCATAGAATTTAAAAATTTCCTGAGTTACAAAGAATATGCACAACAGGACACTAAGTATGTGAGAAAGTACTAGCTAAATTAATTTTAAGCACATGGAAACCAGTGTATATAAAGAAAAATTTAAAAATTCAGGAGAATGGTTAATACCAAATTCAGCATTGCAGTTACTTCTGGGGAAAGGGAGCAGAAAAGTGAGGGGAGGACCGATCAATTATATCTGTGATGTTTTATTTCATAAGCTGGATTATGGGTCCATGGGAGTTTTGTTGTATTATTCTCTATACTCTTTTCTTATGATTTGAATGTTTAATAAAACAAGTAATATATGCTCCTGGATAAAAAAAATCCCAACTGCTCCAAAGGCTACAGCATGAAAAGAGTCCCTCCCACCCAGATTTCTAGCTCCCCAGCCTCCCTCCTCAGAGGTGATCACTGTTCTGTTTCTTCTGTATCTTTTCAGAAAAATCCTACTCACTTAAACAATGACCCCCTTTAAAAATACAAAATTGAAAATACCAGTCACTCTGCTACGTACTTTGCATTTTTAGAAGTTAACCGCAGTCATGTCTTGTTTAGTGGTGGGGATGAATCCTGAGCGAAGCATCATTAGGTGATTTTGTCACCATGCAAACATCATAGAATGTTTTTACACATGCTAACATCATGAGGTGATGTAATCTCCGGGGCTACTGCTGTATATGGAGCTTGCATTGATGGAAAGCATTGTTAATTGATACTTGATAGTCCTTTTAGATGACAAGCAGTGCAATAATTTGTTTATACCAGCAGCACCACAAACACGTGGGTAACGTGTTGCATTAGGATGACGATGGTGTCACTAGGAACCAGGGATTTTTTTGAGCTCCATTAGCATTTTATGGGACCAGCACTGTGACTATCATTGACTGTAAGGTCATTATGCAGCTCACAGCTGTGTTTTAGAGCTGCTGATCGGCCTGAGATACCCATGAGAATCAACTAAAGAGACTCTGCTGTGGATTTCTATGGTCTCCAACTCAGACCAACTGATGCAATCTCTGGAGGCAGGTCCTGGATAGAATCTCTGGAGGCAGATTTCCTAGGTGATTCTGAAATCCAGCCAGAGCCCCTGAAAATTAGACTAGAAAAAACTATGTGAGCTTTCTTTCTGGAAAATCTGGGACACAGTGGTGCATGACAGGGTGAACACTTGATTCATTTCCAGGCTCATGGATGGGGTTCTCAGTAATACCCTAAGTCTCAACTAAGTGTATTAATTCCAGATGAGAACTGACACCTTCTCTAGGGCAACCAAAGCTTCTAATGCCAATCTCTATCTGAAACCTGAAGCTAACCCTTTCCTGCTTCTTTTTATGGTAAATATTAAATTAAAAACTTTAGAATAGCACCAAGCCAACAAGAGGTAGACAAATAACATTTTTGTAGGTATTATCAGACACAATGCACCATTTACCCAGTCTCACAGAAAAGTGAGTGTATGTCTCCTACATTTCAGTCAATGTAAAGTATTATGGCTTTATTTTTGATCTATCTGATCAGTGAAAATGACATATACTTATTTAGCATTTAATGGATTATTGTGGCAATCATTTTATAGGATTCTTTATAGAGACCACATTAGTTGGGGTAGGGATTAAATTAATATGGGAAGCTGCAATGAAGAAAAAATCCAGAGGCAGTAAGTGGTGTTACTGTGGAAATTCTGATTTAAAATGTGTGTAATGTGCTTTGATTATGATCTGCTCCTCTTACCCCACAGTTTCCTGATACTCTTCAACAAACTGCTTCTCAGATGATTGGGAAACAGCTTCCTAAAGAGTTCCTCTGGACTGTCCTTGAATCTGTTCGGAATAGCAGTGTTGAGAATCCTCACTTTCATCCCATCCCTGGTGAGTGTTGCTGGGATATCTGATCTCATGCCAGGGTGGTAGTGTTCTTGGTTGAGTCCTGACATTAAAAAGCCTCTTTGCTCAAGGGAAAAATGAAGTATTGAGGAAGAAATATAATGATGAAAATCCACAGGCCAAAGAAAAACACCTTTGTAAAGAGATTTGGAATCATATTTTACATTTTTTACTGAGGCTGTAGGTTTAATGGATGAATATATGTAACAAGCATTTAAATAGGATTGTCTTAAAGGACTGACATAGTTTAGCAGCTAAATATTGCAAATATGGGGGCCCAAGTCTGTCACTTACTTACTACTATTGTGTGACTTTGCAGTAGTGTTTTAACTTTTCTGTACTTCAGTTTTCATCCTCTGTAAAGCAGGAAAAAAGAAAACCCTATAACTCACTGGGTTATTTTGAGGATTAGTAGGCTTAAACCTACAAACATATCCACAGTGGTGTATGGCATGTAGAAAACATTCAAGAAGTGCTAGATATTTTCATTATCCTTACTGTGTTCTATGTGCAGACTTGTGCCAGCCACGAGGAAACAGTTAATCAGACCTAATAAGAATTGTAGAAGTCACTGTTAACAATCAGTGATTGCTTGCTTTCATCCATTCAGCAAATATTTATTGAGCCTCTATTATAAATGACATAAAGAGAAAAAAAAATCCCTGCTCCTCATGAGCTCACTTTTAAATGAGGCATAGCCAAACGATAAATTCCATACATAAACAAAATATATAGTACATTGTACGATGCTGGATGTCAAGAAGGAAAATACAGCTGAGAAAGGCAGCTGAGAGCCTCTGATGGGGGATCATGATGAGAAAAGAGCGTCATCAGGAAAGGTCTCATGGTGGTGGTGATGTGTGAATGAAGCCCCATGGAGTGTGGGCCATATGGACACTTGGGGTTAGAGCCTTCCAAGCAGAGAGAGCACAGTGTCTTTGTTATTTTCTTGTCTCTGGTACGAAATACCTGACATCCATAAGTTAAAGGGTGAGAGGTTTATTTTGGCTCACAGTTTGTAGAGGTTTCAGTCCATAGCAGGCTGGCTCCGAGGCAGGATGCCATGGCAGAGGGAAAGTTCATGGTGTGGCATTCAAGGGAGGAGGAATATATAACCATAGTGATCCACCTCTTCCCATCAGCCTCCACTTTCCAATATCATACTCAGCTATAAATCCATCAGGGAACTAATCCAGTACCGAACACCCATGATCCAGTCACCTCAAAATCTCACGTATGAATGCATCTTATATATCACATTTCATCTTCATCACTGCCCAATAAGATGAGCACTACGATCTTTTCATTTTCTTGAGGAGGGAAACTGGGGCTTAGAGAGATTAAAGGTTGTGGGAAGAGTCACAGAGCTGGTATATGGCAGTCCTTGGACCTATGTCCAAAGCTGGTGGTATTTACCACTGGCTCAGTTGCCCATAAAGCCTAGCAGTTCAGGTGTCCCTGTATTGTTCTTCCTGTGTGCATGCAGGACACAAAAACAAGACATTTCTCACTCAGGGGAAGAAGCTCTGTTGAACATAATGAATTTTTATTAGTTGGTGCTGGGTGTCATCTGCTGCTCTGTTTTTAGTCATTAATGCATCAACAGGATCACTACTTGGTTTTATTTTAGTTAATGCACATACATGTGCTCCTTCACTTTACAAATATTTGCCGAACACCTACTGCGCACCATATTCTCCCCTAAGCCCTGGACATCCAGAGTACTACGACCAAGCTCCTGCTGTATTGTCACTGATCCTGGGGAATCAGGAAGGATGTCTTTAATTTTCTGCAAGTGGGTTGTGATAAAGATGTTTAGGCCCTAGTTTTGCCTCTTGATTAGAACCCAGTGAGTTAGCACTGAAGACACAGTGAGAAGGGAGTGGTCACAGAGCTTGGGAAATGCCCTGGCCTCAGATTGTGCTTGTGAGTCAGTCCATATCAGTCATGGTCAGCTACTAAAATGAAAAAAAAAAAAAATCCAGGGCTGCTCTTAAAGAGCCTTGAGTTTCCTTGGAGCCAGAAATGATGCTATTTTATTTGAATTTTGGTGGGTAACTGTTCAGACAAGCCTCAATTTATTCAAATACTAAAGTGGGTGGGTTTTTCCTGTGGCCCAGGAAAATGCAATAGGCCCTTTCCTCTTCTTTGTTGGAGCAGGGAGGCTATAACCTCCACTGTGACTTCTGTGGACAAGAAATCATTCTCTCAGTTGGATAGGAGAGGTTTTTCCTCTGGAACCATTAATGCTGGATTGGAAACTCAAATGTTTAAGGGGCCAGGCAGACATCAAATAATAATAACAATAATAATAATAACGGCAAATAATTACTAAGTGCTTACTGTATGCCTGGCATTGTTCTAAGTGTTTTCTATATTGACAGTGTTTTCAATTTTCTTTATCATCATACAAGGTGATTTTTATGCCTATTTTAGAGACAAGGAAATGAAAGCACAGAGGGCTAAATGCTCTGGATTTGAACCCAAAGTCATGCCTGTTTGCCACAAGTGATTATCCTTAAGGAGTTTGTAATTAAGTTAGTGTTGTGAAGCTCCTTCATTTGCATGTGGCTATGCAAAAACCTGGCATTTACGTGAGTTTTGTTACCAGGTAGTTAACAAAAATGTCAGAAGTGGAGTTTGAATTGGCCCTCAGGTCTGTGCCTCAACTCCTGTGCTATCCTGCCTCTTGAGAATCAGTCTGACTGGTAAAGGATTTTATTTAATAAAACTGACATTCCTTTAAATGCTCTTTCCACTGTTCCTCCTCTGCATTCCTTCATTCTGGATGGAGGTTGCCATGGAGTCCCTGCTCCTTCTTCCAATGACATCTTTAAGTTGGCTGAAGCCAATGCCTGCTGGACTCCTGAGGCTCTCCTCTGCATGGGAGAAGACACATTCATTAGGAACGTGGAGCTGCTGGGGGCTGTCAAGAGTTTCAGTTGGCCTCAGCTAATGGCCCTGAAGGAGAAGGCGATCCAGGTAAAGCTTACCTTTGGAAGGAAGCATCAATCAGAAAAAGCAATAAACAAAACCAAAACTCAGCCCTAGAATCTCTGTGCATGTAGCCCTCCTCAAGGAAATTACATGTACCTTATTTGGTTGAAATGTCACTGCCTGAGCTTAACGATATAGTTGTGAGCTCCTAATCTGAGAAGTGGAATTATCTCCTGCCTCTTAGGACAGTGGCAGAAAATGGATTGAAATGTGTATTGGCCTCCTGTAATCAGAAAATCAAGTTCGGTGCATATTCTGACTTAACCTGCTTCCTGGAATTCTGCCTTTCCTTTCTTTGCTTAGAGTACCCTAATTCCTGCCAACAGAATTTGTTCAGTATCTATTGCAAATTTATCTGAAAACTGCAGGAAAAAGTAAAATGACAACTGGAAATATTTTGCCATCTTTAAAAAGTTCCCAATGAATGGGTCATTTTAGATGTTGGGATATTTGTGGAAGATCTGATAACCTTCGTGGGGTTAAAAATTAAGTTGCTTAAAACTGTGTGTCTTAGTTACTTTCCTCTTGTTACTGAGAAAAAATACCTGACACCCAAAATAAAGGAAGGAAAGGTTTATGTAGCTCACAGTTTGTGGAGGTTTCATTCCATAATCAGCTGGCTCCAAGGTAGGGTGGCTTGCCTGGGGAGCAACAGTTCATGGCAGCAGAAAATAGCAAAAGCGGTAAGAGTAAAAATGGAGGAGAGAGAGAAAGAGAGAGCAAGCCTCTCCCTCCCTTATATTGAATGCAGGTTCCCCTCACCAGAGCAGGTGTAGGACTCACACTCATAACTCACAATCACAAGTGATTCATGGTCCCAGCCTTGGACCATGAATCAATTACAAACTATTCTAGAAGCTCATCCCCATGACTGCATGAAGCTGTGGGGGGGACATCTAGACACAAACCATAACACTATATGTAGAACTGTATGATTCGACAAGTAATCCAAGCTTATTGAAGAAAAGTCAGAAAATAATAAAATAATACCAATCTTTTACCCAGAACTAAGCATTTAAAAAATTTTGGTATGTTCACCTGAAACCTCACAGACTTCTGTGTGTGTGTATAAAATATAGAGTTCATACATGTATGTCACATTGATGGTCATTCCTTATTGCCTATGGAGAAATGACTCCTGGATCCCTACAAATACCAAAATCCATGAATGCTGAAGTTCTTTATATAAAATGATGTAGTACTTACATATAACTCACAATATCTCATAACATGTAAATGCTATGTAAATATTTGTTATACATGTTGTTTAGGGAATACTGACAAGAAACATGCTTTTCAAATTCAATATAGATACAATTTTTTTGGTGTGGTGCTGGGGATCAAATCCAGATCCTGGTGCATGACAGACAGCCACTCTACCCCTGAACTACAATTCCAGCCCCAGATATCGTTCTTTTGGGGATATGGTTGATCCATGATGGTTGAATTTGAAGTTTTCAGAATATGCAGATAAGGAGAATTGACAGAATTCACATATGTATGTCACCAAAAAAGTTATCATGCACACAGTTCAATAACTTGCCATCTACATCCAACGTTAATTTTTTAAAATATCAAAATGATAAATCATTTTTATATTTTTTGCTTTTTTTTAGCCAAGTGTAAGGTTCTTAGACTGTGGTACATCTTTGTATATATGTCTTTGGGTGCTTGTTTCATAATTTTCTTAGGCTAAGTTCCCAGAAGAAGAATTTTTGGGTAAAAGAGTAAAAATCTATAAAATCTTTTTGATACCCATAGACAAATTTCCCTCTTAAAACCAAGTATCCATTTATATTCTCAGCAACAACAAATGAAGGTATCCTTTACCTCATGTCTTTACAGTTTCATAAATGATCATTCGTTTTACTCTTTGTCAATATGATGGACCAATATGGTCTTAATTATTATTTTAAGAATTATTTTAATTATTTTTATATACATGTATATGAACATTACATATACATACACATATACATATGTTGTTACTTTCAACAGCACAATGTTTACATATGTGTGTCTTATTTATTTTACTAATAGGTATGGCCTCAAGTTGCATCCATTTATAAAAGTCTCCAGTTTATCATTCTTTATGGCTGAGTAGTACTCCATCTTAGAAAAATACTGCATATTTCTAATCTTTCCTCGGTAGATGGGCATTTAGGTTGTTTCCAAGATCTAATATTACAAATAATTTAATTATTTTAAATCAGAAATTCATTAATTATAATTGAGAACTAACTTTTTAAATGTTTGTTTCTTTAGACAAATGTCTTTTTTTCTTAATGATTTGTAAGATAGTTATATATTAAGGAGACTTACCTGATGTCTTTGTTATTTTGTTTTTTCAGCACTGAGGATTAAATGAAGGGCCTGGCACATGCTAGGCTATCACTCTACCACACCCCCAGACTTTTTTATATTTTACTTTGAAACAAGATGTCACTAAGTTGTCCACGGTAGCCTCAAACTCATGACCATCCTTTCTCATCCTCCTCAATAACTGGGATTACAGGCTTGTGCTATTATTCCAAGTCCTGTGTCTGTTTTAAATACTGTTTTATCTTGTTTCAGCTGCTATAAGAAAATACCTTATAGCAGGTAATGTATAAACAATGGAAGTTTACTTTACACGGTTTTAGGAGCTGAGAAGCCCAAGACCAAGATGCTGGTAGACTGATTACCTGGAGAGGGCTTGTTTCTCATAGATGGCACTCTCTTGCAGCATCTTTATACAGCGAAACAGGACAAGAGCTTTTGAAAGTTTCTTGTATAAGGGCACCTATGCCACTGAAGAGGGTAGAGCACTCATAACTTAATCACCTCTCAAAGGCTCCACCTTCTATACCATCACATGGTGAACTAGCTTGCAATGCATGAATTTTGAGAGAGATATAAACTCTCCGACTATAGGAAATGGTGTCACTAACATTCTGTTATTATCCTCACATAAAGGTTTGGAACTCACCTTCCTGCTGGAGAGGACACCATGTTGTCTCCCTGGGGCGAATTGCTCTGGCTCTTAACGAGACTGAGCTGACACAGCTGGACCTCAGCTCCATAGACACTGTAGCTTCTCTGAGCCAGCAGACAGAGTGGACCTTAGCACAGGTAGGTAGATACTACTGGGTCTTTTAAATATTCTCATTTTCTCTGAATTTTGCTTATATCTTTCTTGTTTATATTGAGAGCACTTATAATGGCATTCACATCCTTGCTACTAATTCAATTATTGTTATTTTTGAATCTCTTTCTACTAATCTTTTTTCTCCTAGTTATGAGTCATATTTTCTTGCTTATTCGAAAGCCTAGTTACCTTTTTTTTTGTCTTTTTGAGATAGGGTCTTGCTGTGCAGTTCAGACTGGCCTTGAACTCACTTTGTAGCCCTGGCTGGTTTTGAACTTACAACAATCCTCCTGCCTCAGTCTCCCAAGTGCTGGGATTAAAGGTGTGCACCATCACACCCTGCTAAATCTAGTAATTTTGACTAGTTGATGGGCATTACGAATTTTACACTGATGATTTTTTTTATTTAGTTATATTCCTTTAAAGAATGTTGGGTTTTGTGCTGGTCTGTATTTAATTACATTATTTCCTTTTTGAGCTTTCTTAGGGAAAGTCCAGAGCAACCTTTATTTTGTGGCTAATGTATCTCCATTATCGGGACATGTTTCATCCAAAGATCCTGCTTCATACACCATGTATTTCAAGATCTCTCCACTCTGGCTTGTGGAGATGTGAGCTTCTTTCCATCTCCATGTGTAAGCTATGGGAACTGATTAACCTGTTGCCTTCTGATATCTCTCTTGCCTCTGTGGAGTTTCAGTAAAAACTTTGTGGAGTTACTTGTGCACATCAGGACTCAATACCCAAGCAGACATCTTTGCAGATTTCTACAACTCTTGCTATATAGTTTCTTCCTCCCTCATACTTGCCACACAAACAGTAGGTGTCATGGCCTTCTGCATGCTCTCTGTCTCTGTCTCTCTATCTGTCTCTCTCTCTCTCTGACTCTCTCTCTGTCTCTGTCTCTCAGTTATTTATAGAAAAATGTAGATTGTCTCTTCTCTGAGGCTGCTTATGTGGAAAGAAAACACTCGAAGAGTTTGATTTCATTTCCTTTGGGGCCACCTGTGAGATTTATACTAGCTTAGAATAGAGCTTGGGCACAGAAATTGTATCTATAAAATATGACTAGGACATATTTTTTCTTTAAAAATATGGTTAGACATACATGTTTTATCACATAGGAAATATTTGTTGAATAAATGAATGCTGAAACATTCTCATTCCAGAGGGGTCAGTGGGAGTAGTTGCTATTTTTTGAGTATCGAGGTGAAGTCATGTTGAAGAATAGTTTGCTAGGTTGTGTGTGTGTGTGTGTGTGTGTGTGTGTGTGTGTGTGTGTGTGTGAAATTTTGCCCTTGGATCTGTGTCATCAACTCAGCTAGATCACTGGGCTTCTTTGGTCCTCCTAGAAATCGTCTCTAGGCAGTGAGCAAGGGCACTTTCTGAGCTCATCTTATTTGTTTTCCTTCTTTCAAGATCACTGTCCTGTGCCCCCTGTTGTCCAATATCTGAATGTAGTAGTTTCATATTTTGTTCAGTTATTATAGTTGTATTTTTTGTATGATTGCTCCCCCCTACCTCCAAGTTATTTTAGTTGTTTGTGGTAGTAGAAAAATTCCTGTGATGGCTAATACTTTATGGCCTAAAGAAATGGTTTTCCCAAGAATTTTAATAGTTTTCATTGGAAGAGATGTTTAGGGTGTCTAATCCCCTGGGTTCTGGAGAGGGAAGTCCTAACTCCTTCATGTTACCTTCATTCAAAGAGACTTCACCCTCAGTGGTCATTTTCAGTAATAGTCTTGCATATTATCTAAATAGAAACTTTACAGAAATGTATTTTTCTTCACCTGTGTTTTACAAAGCTGCATCTTTAATTCCAACAATGTGAGTGCCTTTGAACGACCCTCAGGTTAGGGGTAGAATATACTGGTTGGACAGGTGTGTCGGCTAGTACAGTCTCTCTGCCCAGCATTACGTGAACTGAGAGTGAGGAAGGGCATGTGGATTGATTAAATAACCCCTAAAAGATGTCTATGTAATGGTTTGTATCTGGATGTTCCCCCAAAGCTACATGTGGTCATGGGGGGACCACCTTTTTGGTGGTTGAATCTAGAGTTTGTGATTGATTCATGCATAATGCTAGGATTAAGGGTGTGAGTGCTACACCCCCTGTGCCATGTGCCACCTTGCTTTGGAGTCAGCCACTTACGGACTGAAATGCTACAAACTGTGAGTGAAATATCCCTTTTCCCCTTTAATTTTTGGTGTCTGATATTTCATCTCAGCAATGAGAGAACTGTAAGTAAGACAGTCTACATCTGTGACCCATAAAATATAATATGTTGTCTTATGGGACTTTGCAGATGAGATTTATTTAAGGATCTTGAGGTGGAAAAGACACCCTGGATCATCCTGGCTCCAGCATGATTACAAGGGTTCTTGTAAGAGACAGTTAAGAGCACCACAGCTACACAAGGTGATGTGACAGTGAAAGCAGAAGGAAACAAGAGATAAGGAGTTGCTTTGCAGTTGGTTTTCAAGATGGAGGAGGAAGCCTCTAGGAGCTAGAAAATGAAATGTCTTTGGAACTTCCAGAAAAAAAGTGCCTTGCCTGATTTATTTTCGGGCTTAGGGTCTCCAGAACTTTAAATGAATATGTATTTTAAGCCACTAAGTTTGCAGTAATTTGTTATAGCAGCAGTAGAAGACTAATACTGAATAATTCTTGGAAGTAAAAGTGTGGTGATATTAGTAAACTTATAGACATTGGGTGCTGGGCAGGCAAAACCAATGTTTTTCCCCTACTCTTATGGGCTTTTTGTAATCAAGGTTTTCATATTCCACAACTCTTCAGTGTCATCATTTAGGTGGAACACAGTGTGAAGGGTACTCCCTTGAGCTGGGTGACATGGAGATCCTGGCCATGGATTGGATGAAATAATAAAATAAAGTACTTTGGGTAATGTCTGATACAGAAAGATCAATAAAAATCAGTTGGTTTTTTCATTTTCATCATCATCATCGTCATCATCACCATCATCATACTTCATCCTTCCCCCTTCTGGATTAGTTTCTTCATCTGCAAGATGAGAGGGTTAAATCCAGAAATCTAGAATTGTTTCCATTTCAGCATTCTACAATCCCGTGGTTCTGTATCTCTAAAACTGGCTTTGACTAGTTTAAGAAGTGCCACATCACACATCCGATATTAAAATCATTCTATTTGCAGTCTGAGGGAAACAGAAAAATATATCCAACTTAGAAACTAGAGTGTCTCTTTCCCTTTGCACCAATTTTAATTCCCATGGATGGCAGCGAGATTTATCAGTATGTTCGAAGAGGATATGAAAACCTAACATTTGCATATATCATTTGCAGTCAGTTCCTCAACTTTAGCTCCCAATCAAACCCTTAAATGCATTTTTCTAGATTAATAGTCAGACCTGGAGGAACTATATTAACAGATAGTTCAGCTTAAAAACCAATATAAGAGGAAAAAACTATTACAGAAGCCAGAGGGATGAAGAGAGAGATTGAAATCTTACAGTTCCTCATTTTTCAGTGGTTAATATTGCCTATAAAGTGTTGGTATTAATTGTCTTGGAATCATTACATATACGCTGGTCCAGTCATTCAGTGAAACATTTTGACTTATCACCCTGCAGGCTGAGCTTGCATTTTCTGGGTTCCAGAGGCGAGGACAATTTAATACCACATCTTCAAAGCAATTTTGTTTGAATTGTACTTTTGCACTTTCATTTTAAAGTGGGAATGCCTCATACTTGGGGAGAACAAATTGCAATGAGTCAACTAGTGAAAGTTGATTGTGAAGACTTAATAAGAAAAATTCAAAATCTATCTTGAATCTTCATTTTTTCCCTAGCCAAACACCTTCACTATAAGAGTACAAATTCTTGATTCTGATTGTCTGAGCTTTGATCCTAGAACCAGTATTTTCTAGCAATGTGCTATGGCTTATTTAACCTCTCTCTCTGCCTCAGTTGCTTGTCTGTGAAAGAAGATTAATATTGCTTAACATTAATACTTATATTAATACTTAGGATTGTGACATTAGATAATACAAAGTTGTTCAAATAGTTCCGGCACACAGAAAGCATTCAGTGTTAGCTATTATTGTTTTGTATGTACATTATGTGTTAGTTGAAGATATTTACATCTTAGAAGAGCATTACTGAAATCCCCTATAGTAGCTGTGAGTTTAGTAATCACTGAAGGAAATTTAATAAAGAAACTGATCAGTCAGTTTACAGAATCATGGGAAATCTCCCTGGGGTCAATTCATTATGTGAAGGCAGCAAAGTGATGCTATTTCAAAGGAATACATATTGCCCATAACTTCTCTGCGTCACTCACTCAGATGTTCATTCATTCATTTATTCATTCATTTAAAAAGTCCTTACTGGATTCTCACAGTGTGGCAGGTATTACGGTAGATGGTTGGGGCAAAATGGTGAACTCTTGATGAGGATCTTGTTTGTGGGGAGTTTACTGGTAATACAGACAAAAATGTCAGTGACGAAGATGAACATGCTTAAAAAATTGTGGTAGGTGATAAATAAAATGGACCAGATACTCATGGGGAAAGTGGGGAAGGAGATTGTTTGAGCTGATGGAGCCCAGGGCATAGTCTTCTCTGAAAAGGTAGTGCTTCAGTGAACCCAAGGGATGGAAAGGCTACAGCTGCATGAACTTTGAAACCTTTCACAACGTTTCTTTACACTTTTCTTAACACTGTGGTGATCCATATTGTGTGATGGGAATGACTAACATTAAAAAGTGAAGGGAACCTGATTATATTATTGTGACCTTTCTCCCACGAAGGGGATGCTCATTCTTGGAAGTCTCTTTCTCTTCCTTGCCTTGTGATTTTCTGTAATTCTTTTCACCTGCTCCAGTGAATACCAAATGAGTTAGACTTAATTATAAAGCTCATCTCCAAGGGAGTGGTTTGGATCCTTCTTCAGGTCAACACAGGTAAATCAAGTGAATCAAGGCTCAATAATGTAGCAGCAGACTAGTTTGTACAAAAGAATCAATTTATCAATTCCCCATAATAGAAAAGTTTAACTTTAGAGTTCAGGAATAGCTCAACCCAGGAGCTTCAGCACTATTGTTGGGAGTCTAGTTCTTACCAACTTGGGGGGTCCTCTGCTTTCTTTTGTATTGGGGTGAGGCTTTCAATGTAGTAAAAGGTCTTTCCATCTAGCAGTTCTGCATTTAACTCATTCCAAGGATCGATGTGTGTATCCTTCTGAATTAAATCCAACCTCTCTCTTAATTGATCTGATCAATTAAGATGGTTCTGGCTGAATCACATGTCTACTCCAAGACCAATCACTGCATCCAGTTCAAACACAACTTGGTTGGACAGGACTAGGCTGTATCACTATATCTCTGCAGTTAACTCAGACTGAATTACATGAAATAAGAATATAGGAGGGCGATGGATTAACTAATGGTCAATTTGGAATACCCAATTGAACCAAGCCAGTTGTTCTGGGTGTGGAAGACCTACATGAGGATTTTTGCCAACAGCATAAAAGGAGAACTGGAGGGGAAGAGGGTGCATTGTTGATTCTCCTGGAGAAGCATGTTGCACTGGCTTTCCTGATATGAACTCAATTGTTCTCATCACTGGAGGGCCTCAGGTTCTCACTGTCACTGAAGATGGCTGCTGTTCTCTCTGGGGGAGCTCTGGTCCTTACTTTGAGGGCTGCTTCCTGACTCTAGTGCAGTTCCCTCAGCCTCATGGCACAGATCCTTCACTCTGATGGTGCAGACTTTCCAGCTTCCCCTGACTGTTGGGCCTTCCCAGTGCAGATCCTTGGTACAGACTTGCATGAGACATTGTTGTGGGCTTAGGCCTCCAGCTGGCCTCTGCAGCACATTGATATAGGATCCAGAGCCTCAGCTGGATTCTTTGGGTCTCTAGTCTGTGGACAGATGTTTTTCACTCCTCTGCATTTGACTTTTTGTGTGGATAATAGAAAATAACCCTATAAATTATGTGTCCTGTGTTAAATCTATTTCCTTGCATACCCTAAGTACAACAGGAGTGGTCCTCCAGGTACTCATGAATAATTAACAGCCACTATGCTGAATATCAGGGATCTTACATATCACTGCTCTTCAGTCAAAGCTCATTGGAGATATGCCTCTGTGATTTTTAACATCAAAGCATTTTATGTACTACTCTCTGGAATAGAAAGAGTGAAAGCAAGTATATTTCTGTAGAAAACAGAAAGAAATATTCATTCTAGCTGAGCAGGACAGGAAAAAGTTCTTTAAGAAGGTGATATTTGAATTGAACCAAAACATAAACAGATGGCTAAGCTGTAACACTTTGGAGCACAGAAGGGCATTTTGGATAGAGGGGCTGGCTTGAGCAAAGGCAGAAACAGGAAACTATTGGCTATTTTTGGAAAGTTGTGGAAACAGAGACTGGAAATATTTGGGTTTTGATACAGAAGAACATGAATGTCCAAAGTAACTGAAAATGATAAAAGTTTCTAAAGGAAATAAACAAGAAGCCATTTCTTATTATTTTATAGGCTAAATCCATCCTTCAAGGGTTCCTACAGGATTCAGGGTATAGCATTCAAGATCTGAAGAGCTTTCATTTGGTAGGACTTGGTGCCACTTTGTGTGCTTTGAATGTCACCGAAATCCCACTTATAAAGATCTCAGAATTCAGGTAACCAAAATACTAGTGTGCAGAATGACAAATGATCTGCCCATCCATTCATCCATCCATGCATCCATCTGTTATCCATCCATCCATCCATCCATCCATCCATCCATCCATTCATCCATACATCCAGTGTTCCCCATTTTCTGATGCTTTGGCTCTTTCTGGGCTAGAATAGTGAGTGGGATTAGCTAGATCTTGTCCCAGTGCTGGTCCTATTTATCTTCTGCACATTGGTTTTTGCCTGGAGATTTCCCCAAACTCATACTGTATCCTTCTCTTTCTAACAAGGATGGTGGTTTCCAGAATTGGGAAATTACTCTGTAGTAACCATGTCTTAGCTGAGTTTAAGAAGAAGGCAGAAGTTGTGTTTGGGAAGCCCACTGAATGGACCAGCTGTGTCTTACAGGAGCTTGGGACCATTGCAGGTAAGAGACCTGTGCAGCATACCTTTCACTCCTTTTCAAACTTGAATCTAGTAATAAAACTAAAAAAATAAAATTAAATAAAATAATAATCCTTGGCTACATGTGAGCGTCAATGGAGTTACTGTAGTCTAGACTTGAAGTTGTAGAGTAGGGTCTGTAAATGTGCTTTCAAAATAAGATTTCCTGGAGATTCTTGTGCATACTGCAGTTTGAAAAGCACTGGTATAGAATGTGATTTAATTGGCCTCTAAATAGATTTATACACAATCTTAAAGTGTGTAAATTGAAGCTCCTTCTGGGCATACATTTCACTGTAGGAGGCCAATCAAAGCTAATGTGACCCACATATTTTTCTGAGTTGATTAAGGAACTTGATTCCCTAGTGTGATTTTCTGGGCCTTTTGTAAAGAATGATGATTGTTCAGGACACGCAGATCTGTACATTATACAGCACCATTAATAAAACAAGTAGAGTTCCAATGGCTTGAACTAAACCCTCATAATTCCTTTTTCTCCCCAGCTGGATTAACTAAGGCAGAGCTCCAAATACTCGACAAGGAATTGATGCTGTATTTTCGGCCATCAGCAATAAAATGTCTTCCTGATGAGATCTTCAAAGTAGGTGCTCAGATCTTCAAGGAGAATTGGGAGCTTGACCCTGTTTCAGATCACATAACTAAATGGGTAACAGGCCTTGGATTCTTGGGGCTTGTCACCAGGCTTCTGGTAGTAGAACCAGAAGATATCTGTATGCCCACAGTGGATCATTACAAAATAATTTTATGGGTTTGAAAAAGTTTTAAAAAGGTGTTTATGTTTTAATTGGGTTTATTTTTATGGTCACTTTCTCTTGATAGCAAGAGATGCTGATTTCCTACTTATGATGATGTGGTAGGTTCATAAGTCCTTCTATAAAGCCCTTAGGGACAGATAAACTCAAAATTCAGATTTTTTTAATTTTAAAAGGATTGCCTTGTGCATGTATTATGTATCTTAACACCTCCAGTACTGTCTGAAGTAATTGTAAGCAAATGCATTACAATTTTTGTGAAGAAATCTGCGACAAGTCACACTAATTGGAATAAACTAAAAATAGCCTCACACCAATTCAGGTCAAATTTTGCTAGTAAATAAATTTGTCTTAAACTTTCGTGAAAAAAACCCAGTTTTTGGACATCAGATTTGCAGATAATAGATTTTGGAGCTTTATAACATTTCCTTTCAAATAAAAATATTATGGTTGATTTAAAGAAAAGTGTTAGGTAAATCACAATAGGACAGGTGATTAATTGGTGTGGAAAAATTGAAAGAGTGAAAATGGATAAGTTGAAGCACGTGAAGCAGGAAGCTCATTGAGAGACCCTTGCTTCCTGTCAATGTGCAGGAGTGGGAATGTTTGGTTGGGACAGTCTGCTCTAATGTGGAGTGACACTGGTGTCATTGCTTTCTGAGCGATGTTGGAACACATTCTATCCGCCACATCTGGGTAAGGCATTTTAACTGGCGATGCCACATCGCTGGTTATTTCAAAACTGACAACGGATCGAGAACCATTTCAGCACCCTGGACAGTTCCCAACACAGCTTAGGTGCAGTAGCTGGGAGTACAGAACAGTTCTCAAGACTGTTGCACCAATTCCTGTTTCCCTTTTGAGGCATTCTGCATGGGAGAGGCAGCTTGGTTCTGGCATTTTTCTAAGCACGTATTCTTGGTCACATTTTCAGAACAATTGTGGCTGTTTCATTGTTGAGGTATTATCTAGTCCCAAACTGCCTATTGATAACCTACAATATTTTAGGCTCTGGCTTAGGGGTACTGGGGATCTACAGAGTCACACAGTTACTTCTGGGGCCAGAAAGATAAAGGAATGTAGCCAGGTGGGTGGGGACTACGTTGAATGGGAGATCCCTGTTAAAATGAGGAGGCTGTTTCTCATTTCTGGCACGTTAGTGTGGTGTGATTATGAAGGCCTAGTGTTTCTATACCTTATTTTTAAATAGAAGCTGCCAGGAACCTTCATTTTCATATGAAATCTTTTGATAATTAAATGTTGGCAGCCAATCTGAATTCATTTTTGAAAACACAGTAGGCCTAGAGATTCAATCTGGCCTGTGGGTCATAGGTCAACTTTGGAAAGATTGTTTATTTTTGTAATACAGACTCTGTGTTAATGGTATATAAAGCCTTTCTCTCTCTCTCCCTCTCTCTCTGTCTCTCTCTGTCTCTCTTTCTCTGTCCCTCTCCCACTATCTCTCTGAGATGAGGAGGAGGTGATGCTATGATTTGGACGACAGGTAAGCTAGGCAGAAAGAAAAGAACAAAATTCTAGGCAGAAGGAAGTGCCTGAAGGACAGGGCTCCTGGGAACTGTAGACACAGATGCTCATTCTTCTTTTTTGTCTTTTTTTTTTTTATTGGTACCGGGGATCGAACTCATGACTGCCTGCTTGCAAGCAGGCACTTATGCCACTGAGCTAAATCCCCAGCCCTGAGATGCTCATTCTTTTGGAGTGAGGTCCTCAGGGGTGAAGCTAGGGAGCTCTGGGTAGAACTTGAAGGGGGCATTGATATATTCAGGAACTTGAATTATGTCTTTGGGAGAAGCATCTAGCTAGACAAGAGAGAAGAGGGTGACTGAGAGAAGGAGAATGGATAGGATTATAAACAGCATTTCTCAGATTTAAGGGCAGGACTAAAAACAATTAGAGTGAGGTCAGCTGCCCTTCTATAAGAGCAGAATTCTGTCACCTCATCTTGTTCCACTCCCACAGGAGCTAGTCACCACGTCCTTTGAAGCTGGTTGACCTCAGAAAACATCTGAGGTCCAGATGATTTCAAAGACAGTGTACTCAGCAGAATTTTCCACTTCTCTGGTGGGAGACATCCCCATTAGGTTATGCGCTTTTCTTCTTCCGAATCTCAGTGGAATTTATGGCATGGTGTTCAGGTAGTCATGCTGATGAGTCAGAATTGGCATGAGAGATGAATTCTCTGAGCCATCTAACAGGTAACCCAAGAACTCAGAGATGCTATGTAACTTGTCCAAGACCACGCAGCTAGTATGTGGCAGAGCTGTGACTCAGGGTCAGATCCGTGGCATTCAGGCCCGTGCCTTCTTTCCTACATAAGTATTTTCTCAGGTGGGGAACTTGGAACATTGGTGAGATATCTTTCATGGATTAAACAATATTGTCACAGAGTGAGAAAATTATGATCCTCTTTTCAACTGTCCTTTACTACAGCATAGTTCCAGGATAAAGTCTTAATTTGGAGCGTCAATGTTTTAAAGTAACTTTAACCATTTAAGTTCCTCTATCCTTTCTTTTTTAAAACATGAGGGATCCAAATATTACTAGTCAACAGACCTAGTAGGAATTCAAATATATTTTTAAAACTTCTATTTAATGCTTACTTATGGCAAGTCTTGCTGCTTTGCCATGTTTAAAAATTTCTGTTTTTTTTCATATATATATATATATATATGTTGTATATTTGGGTAGTGAAAGAATGATCTGGTGTTAGGGAAGCATCTTACAGGCACACAGATGGCACTAGGAGAAGGCAAGGCTGTGTAGATTCTGAGAAGATGGTCAAGGCTTGGGAAATCCAGGGAGGGTCCGTCCTGACGGCTTGCCCCCTTTCCCTGCTGCAGGAGCTGTCCGCGGAGCAGATCCTCTCCTTGGGCCCTGAGAACGCGGCTGCCGTTACCCACGCCCAGAGCCGGCTGCTCAGCGCGCCACAGCTGCAGAGCCTCCAGCGGGCACGAGATGGCGCCAAGCTTCACTCCTGGCAGGACGTGCCCGAGAGCTCCGGCCCTACTCAGACTGCGGCCTCCGAGTCTCCCCCGGGTGAGAGGAGCCAAGCCTGTCTGGGGTCCCACCCCACCTCTCTTCCCTGTCCCTTGGTTTACCTGCAGGACTTGGGGCAGGAGGTTACTAAATTCAGAACGGGCTGTCTATAGTCCTTAGGGATCTGTGCTCAGACTCAGATAACCTCAAAGCCCCTAGCAAGCTTCCCTTAAGTGAATCCCAACTCTAGCAGCACTTTAAAGTCACCTGGGAGAATGTTGAAAAATTCCATTTCGCTGAAATCCATTGAAGCAGAATCTCTCAGGATTAAATTCATTTCAGTGGGTCCTTTGTATCCACCTCCTTACTGTCCAGTATTTATTAATCCAACCAATATATATCGGACCAATATTTTAGTTACATTTTTCATTACTGGGCAAAATACCCGACACCCAGAGTTAAAGGAAGAAAGTTTTATTTAGCTCATAGTTTGTAGAAGTCAGTCCACAATCAGCTGGCTCCATAATCCGCTGACTCCAAGGCAGGATGGCAATGGCACAGGGGCAACTGTTCATAGTGGTTAAAAACAGCAAAATCAACAGGTAGGGGAGTGTAACAAGCCTCCCTCTGCCCCTTTTATCTTATTCAGATGGCTGGGATTAGGACAGTGCCAATCCAATCAGTGAACTGATCCAGCAATCACCCCTCCTTAATCCCAGCCCCCTTAATCCCAGAATTAAATTACAAATCAATCACATACTGTAGATTCAGCTACCTCCTAAAAAACCCCATCTAAAAATGCAAGAGGCTGTGAGGGGGACCTCTAGACACAAACCATAACAGACAAATATATGCCTGTAAATCTTTGGTCAGGTTGGGGACACAGAGATGAATAAAACAGGTGAAACCTCAGGGTAAAATGAAGAAGTTGATTTTATATATGATAAGAAGCCCTTTAAGGTGGCATATGCCTGTAATCTCATCACTCTGGGAAACTGAGGCAAAAGGATCACAGGTTTGAGCCCAGCCTGGGAAATTTAGCAATTTAGTGAGATACTGTCTCAAAATAAGGAAACTAAAAGAAGTCTTGGGATGTAGTTCAGTGCAGAGGCCCTAGGTTCTATCCCCAATACTGTAAGCAATCAAACAAAGGAACAAAAAACTGGATGAAGCTGAGAAGGGGAGTGTAGTAGTGACCCAGGCTGAGCATGATAGGGGCATGTTGTTGGGGGGACCCTCCCCTGGGAGTGGCACTCTACTGGTGGGTACAGCTTCCTTGTCCTTTTCTCCTCATTCCCTATAATTCTCTCACACCTTGGGGACTCCTGTCTCCATTGAGCACCACCTTTGGAGAGACCACTTGAATCAACCCTGCTATTTCCTGTCCTCATTGAGCTCCATGGAGCATGGGGTGAGGGGAAACTCACATACCCAGGTGGCCGTGGAGGCACATGGCCGAGGAGCACAGGCTCCAGGTAACACAGCTGGAAACGTACGTGGGCAGGATTGAGGAAGAAGGACCAGCTCATGGCAACCACTGGAGACTGGTGCTGTCTTGGCCGAGGTACTAGGTGTGGAGATGGACTCTGCTAAGTGGATTGTGCCCAAGTACAGGGAGCAGCCTGTGAAAACCCCCAGAGAAGAAAGAAAACGTGGTACTTAACTGAAACCTCTACCTGTCCTTCTTTCCCTGGACCTGATCATCATTCTCTGTCAACAGACTCCCCTCCCCATTCACTTCTTTGTACTGAGGATGAGAATTTGGGGGGATTCTAGATTTCTGCAGCCCCGGTAGCCAGAGGTTGCATTCATGAATAGGAGCCACATAGCCTTTGGTAATTATTATTTTGATAAACTTTGCATTGAAATATAATGTGCGTATCTTTAGAAATTACTTGTAAAGGTTATGGTATTTCGTATGAATAGAATAATACAATAGATAATACACATGGTTTAAGGTATATAAAATCTGAAAATCTATGTAATGAAATTTCCCTCTGTCTCTTTTCTCTTGGCCATCCAGTTCCCTTCCCCAGAGCAACCAGTGTTACCAGCTTCTAGTGTATTTTTCCAGAGATATTCTGTGCACAAACTACAAAATCAAATCCCTGCACTTTTACAAAGGCTTATTATATACCTTGTTCTGTACCCTCCACTTTTTTAACCTAATATTACACCTCCATACCTAATATTATACCTTCCATACTCATCCACAGGAGCTGTGCAAATGTTAGTTTTGTGGCTGTGCCATAACAATATCTAACCAAATCTGTATAAAAGGACATTTCTATTTTTTTTCCTGTTGTAAACTATGCAGCAGCCAATGGCCCTGAATAACTTGCACCTGTTAAGTCTGTCTAGGATAAACTTGTCAAAGCGGGATTGCTGGCTCAGGGATACACATATTTATAATTTTGATAGGCGTTGTCAAATCCCATGCAGAGATGTGGGTACCAGTTTTCCCTTGAACCAGCAGTGTCAGAAAGTGATGAAGGCAGGATCCTAGATGCCCTTTTCCCACTCATTCCCCTGGGCCTGCACAGTAGCTGACATTGGGTGAATCTTTCTAGCATGCCAGACTCTTCATCTCTTGTTTCCTAAACTTGTTTAATTATCATGATCACCCAAGAGTGATGCTTAAAGTGCAAATTTCAGGGCCTCACTGCAGACCTGCTGAATCAGAAGCTCCAGGGAAGCACCCTGATGCTTACATTTTTGTTTGTTTTTTGGCAGAGGTGGCAGAACTGGGATGTGAATCCAGAACCTTTGCACTGAGCTACACCCCCAGTGCTTATATTTTTTATTTTGAGACAGGGTCTTGCTAAATTCTCTAGGATAGGCTGGAACTTGCCATCCTCCTGTCTGTGTCTTCCAGATTGTTGGGATTACAGGTCTTTGGCTACATTTGTATTTAGAGCAGGTCTAAGACATGCTGATTCACACAATATCATTTCATTTGACTTTCCCCTTCTCTGTTCTTTTGGAGCTATTATTTCCGCTTAAGAGATGTATGCATAAAGGTGCAAAGCTGAGAGGTCCCAGAGAGAGAGGCTGAGAGGGAAGGAGGGAGAGAGAGAGACAGACAGACATAGAGACAGAGAGACAGCCAGACAGAGAGAGAGAGAGAGAGAGAGAGAGAGAGAGAGAGAGAGAGAGATTCAAAGAGGTGAGCACATTTCCAAGCTCTGCGGGGTGCAGAAACCTCATGTGTTGTCTTGTGTTTGCTTTCAGGAGTGCCACTCTCCAAGGATCTTTGGATTGGCTGCCCCCTGCTGCTTCTAATAGCCCAAACCTGGTGGAGAGTGGCCTGAATGTTCAGCCCTTTGCTGTCTTGAGCAATTGGTCAAGGTGTGTAAGGACAGAGGATGCTTCTGACTGTGGCAGACCCTTATCTGGACTCAGAGCTCAACTAAGGGCAGTGAGACCCTGGAGCCTTGACATTTAAAAGGCACCAAAAGGAAAAATAATTATTTAAAAGGATCTTGCAAGTTCTTAAGTCAGCCTGTCTTCCTAGCAGGGTGCCTTTTTTTCTGTCCTGTTTTAGCCTCCTTTGTTTTCTGCTTGGAGTTTGAAAAGCTGGAGGAGGGCAAGGTGTTTTCTGTTAAGAGCATGAAGATCTTACAAGTTACTGGCCTCCCTTGCTCTCTCCAGAGAACTAGAGGTGGGTGCAAGAAAAGATACCCTTTTAGCCAGCGTCGGATCTCATTTCTACTCTGGCTTAATTTCACTTCCTTGGTGCTATAGGCTGCATTGAATTTCTCCTTCTTCGATGCTTAGCAGAGCTGAAATAAATGAATCCCTCGACAGAAACCAATATTCTTGCCTGATTACTGCGACTAATTGATGTTTTGGTGGGCATTGCACCGCTTGGAAATTAAAACATTTAACATGGCTCAATGTTAAATCAATTATTAAATACATTTTCCAGATGCTTTTTATTTCCTTGGGAATCAGCTGGATGAATGACTGTGAAAGTTAAACTTTCAAAATCATCTCTTTTTGGTGGAGGTGGTGGCTCTCCTGGCTTTAAATTGCTCTGGGCTTTAAGGAAATAAAAATACATTGGATAAGACACTGATGTGATTGTGGCACAGCCCAACCACTCAGCCCCTGCCCCAGTCTTTCCGGGATGAAGTTACTTCTGCTAACTGCCAGGTTGCCCTGGCAGGAAGTCAGACCTCAGAAAAGGAGATGACAGTAAGTGCGTTCATCAGCTCTCAGGAGCCACGCCTTCTTGAAGCTTCTAGAAGCTTCTAGCCACACCTTCTAGAGGCTTCTAGTCCAAAGCTGCCTGTCACGACCTTCCTCAGGTGATAAGTTAAGCATACCTGGTTCTCCTCACTGCACGTCCACATTTAACTCCTCACCTGGAAACGAGGAGGAAAGCTTGTGTGAGTTCTCCTAAATCTGTGGTATTGCGTAAGAGGCAGGTAGATTTTACAAAGCATGAGTTGGAGAAACTGGTGGATTTGCAGATAGATGTCTCTTGTAGTAATGATAGAAAATTAAAACTGCCATGTGGATGGTAGAGGCCAATTGGTTTTAGGGTCTGGTTTGCTTTTCTTTTATTCTGGTGGGGGAGAGGCTGGCAAGGTTGTTTTTTAGGGATAGAATATTTTTCTTGTTATAGACATCAGCAGCCTCTCTTGTCACCAGGTCGGACCAGCTCCTGGGAGAAGGACACTGGGTGAGAACTTGTCTGTGCTGAGACTCATCAGAAAGGCTGAGGCACTCACTCATGTTCCTGCTCTTAATGGCTTTGGGTTAGCAGGTTTTTAAAAACTGAATTAACCTTTATTTATTTATTTAGAGAAAAGCAAAACAGAAAAAAGGGTAAAAACTACAGAATTTCAAAAAGCAATAACAGTAAGAAATCTCTAGTTGATATATTACATATTGTTATCTTAGAAATAGTTGTTCAGGTTACAAAATCAAAGCATAAAAAGTGGACATCAAACAATGACAGTAAAAACTATTCGGTTTAGTGAACTAATAAAAACTTAGTAGTATGGTTATCTATCTTGCACACATAAACATATGTATAGTTATATCCTTGAAAATACCTTCCTCCCTTTCATTATTACAGTATCTGTTATACATTTTGGATCTTACTACTGTGGGTTATGTTGAACAACTAAAGGTAAACAATAACAAAAACAACTCTCCTCTGAGTCAGACTTCATGTGGCTAACTTTCTAACTTCATGGCATTCAAGTCTCATCTTCTCCTTTAGTCAGAGGGTTCTCTCTCTCTCTCTCTCTCTCTCTCTCTCTCTCTCTCTCTCTCTCTCTCTCTCTGGCACTGTGACTTGAACCCAGGCCCTTGTATATGCTAGGGAAGCTCTCTACCATTGAATCATAAACTAGCCTTTTGAACATTGCTTTCTGGTTTACTTCCTGGTCATCCCTCCCACCTGGAATAATCATTTCTTCCATGACAGAGGGAAGACTGTGTCTGACTATTAAGAGGACTTCAACTGTAAATTAGATCATTTCATTATTACCAGAACCCTACTAGGTGGGTATTGTGATGATTCCCCTTTCCCAGAGAGGACTGACCCTAGAAGGGTTAAAAAAACTCTGGTCTAGGACCTCCCACACAGTACAGATTTGAATCCTGACTTCTTTATTTCTGCACTGTACCATCTCCAACCTGGTTACCTTTAACTCTCTAATAAGTTAGATCAGAGAGAGATTCTGTAAATCTCTTCACTTCCTTCTCTGGCGGGAGGCCAGCTTGCCTCACAGCACATATAATTGGTGATTGCCTCAGGCAGGAAGACAAATCTAGCTCATGCCCTGCAGGACCCCTGGGGTCTCAGGTTGAAATGCTTAGTCCCTTGCATGCAGGGAAGTGGCAGGTCACACTGGCAGGTGCTGTCCCCTTCACCTTTCAATGTCAGTCTTCCCTGTGGGTGCACAGCCTCCAGCCCTCCCAGCTTCCCAGATGGATGCAGGGATCAAGGTCATTTGCACAAAGGTTCCACTGTGCTTCTGGTCATAACTCTGATTGGGCAGGGCCGTGTCATTCTGGCTATGAAACTTTTTGACTATCATCCGGCAAGTTCTTTTGCAGAAGTCTCACCTTTAGGCCTAGTTTGAATGCTGAGCCTGGCTAGATGGGGGCTGGAAGTCTTCCTGCAAATTCAGCCTTCCCTTTGGTGAACTTGGAGTTCAGTTATTCTCTGTTGTCCTGGCATCCAGGGGTTCAGTGCACCTGCTGGTGATGGTTTACTCTGCCAAAGGATGCACCACTCCACTCTCACTCTTGTTTTCACTCTCTGTGTCTCTCTTTCTCTCTGTACTTGGATCTCCTGAAGAATCACCATGGAAGAGAGGTACAATTTGCTATTAAATGCTTTGGCATTTATTTCACCTTAAAAGTTCTTAGCCCACTCTGGCCTTTTTTTTTTTTTTTTTTGGACGGGTCTTGCTGTGTGTGTAGTTCAAGCTGGCCTTGAGTTCATGATGTAGCCCAGGCTGGCCTTAAACTCAAGGTGATCATCTTGCCTCAGCCTCTCAAGTGCTGGGATTTTAGGCATGAACCACTCACTTTGCCTCTTTAGAGGCCTTTAAAAATATCTGTCTGCCTACAAAATATACAGCCGGCTTATATAGATCATGTATATGAGTCACAGAAAAGTTAAGTATTGCAGAATTCCCAAGCCACACAGTGTCTGGCTGGGAGAGCTATAAAGTGTGTATCTTTTATTATTAATATATATTTATTATAATATGTATATGTATGGTTCCAAACACAAGTTTTAAAAATGCTTGCATGATATGAATTAACCTTCATAAATAATTGCATCTTCATGTGGAGGAATGTGTGGAGCAAACCTGAACTCAACCTGCACCTTGGAGCCAAGCTGAGCTCCGTGGAGCCTCAGCCAATACGAAGCAAGAAATAAACACTTATGAAAATCCCCTGAGAAGTTGGTGTGGTTACTGCAGCAAATACATTGTGTTGTCACCATGCTATCCTTGCATAGTACTGGTTTTAGTCCATTGATGGGAAGATGATGTGTTAATCTCTTGTATTACATTTCCTGTCACCTGCTGGGTATGCTAGGCTTGTTAAGCTCCTCTGCACTCAAAAGGGCCATGGGACTTTAGAGCTGATAATGGACTTTGATTTCTTTCTCTCACTTATTTCCCATCTTTCCAATCAGGGTTACTAATTGAAGGAAAATTTGGGTAGAATTCATACTCCCAACATGGTTATTTCACCTACTTTCCCATGAACTTTGTATCTAATGATTCACTGAACCACGTCACCTGGAATACTCTGTTCCAGCAGCCATTTCTTCTGGCTCCACAGCTTAGCTGCACTCTCTGGTATTAGCAGGGTCCTTTTTACCTGGAGTCTTCCGGAATTTCCAGGTCGTGTATTACCACATGGTTCTTGCATTGGCCTAACCTTAAGAAAAGACATTCAGGTTTAGGAAGTCATCTGGTCTTCCTCTTGGGATGTGGTCATGTTGTGCACTCATTCTAGAAGACTCTTTGAAATGACTGAGGTCAGCAAGTCTCCCTGAGCTGCCCTCTGGGTATCCATATCATCTTTACCTTCTCTCTGCTATGTCAAGTCTAAAGAGACCCCGCTGTCCGCCATGCTCCTCTGTGACCTTCTCTGGCATCTTGGGGCAGGGAACCAGAGACACTGATGAGCAGCGTGTATTCCTACTGATGCTCAAGCAAGCTGTGGGACCTGTCATACTGGAAAAGGTGGTGTTGGAGGAATGGACAAGCCTGTTCACCAGCACATATCCCATCAGAAAATAAGCTTCTATGGCCAGGAAATTTCTCTATCTTGTTCACTGTCACTGCCAAAAGCTGTTAGTAGGCTGGGTTATGATTGGTGTTCCTTACGTAGTTGTTAAAACCTATTTTTGTGTGAAAACCTGTTTTTTTTTTCCTTGCACTAAACTGAACTCAGTAGGGATTTTAATCAGACAAAGGTTGAGAATCACTCCAGAAGGGGGATGATAAAGGATTGCAATGTGTTTGTTTTGCAGAAATGTATGGGGAACTGACTTTTCTGCCAGGCCCTGTGCTGGATGAACAGATCAAGTGGGCCCTAAAACTCTGTCCTCATGGAACTTGCATTGTGCTAGAGTGTGGCAGAAGCAGACAATAAATGCACACACAAATCTATGAAGCATGATAAAAAAAACTATGGCGAATGTTAATTAAGATATTATTACAGTAAAAGACACATTGCCATAGGTAAAGTGATCACAAGGCTGGGGCGAAGGAAGGGCAAGGGGAAGAGGTGAGAGAAGAGGCTGGAGGGGTAACAAGCTAGGTTAGCAGGGTCTGTGGGCATTATGGGGCTTTGTCTTGTGGGTCTGAATGAGATAAAGTAGGAGGAGGTGGAACATCCCTGGGCTCTTTGCCCTTCACAGCTGCCTTCCCATGACATAAGTGCAATTTAGCAAAAGTAACAGTGGCTGCTGGAATTACCTTTGGTCTCACATTCTCTTTGTATGGCGTTGCTACTGTTAGTTGTCCTGGTGCCTCTTGGAAAAGCTTATACCATTGCAGATTGAGGAACATTTTCCTAGAAGATTCAATTTGGCCTTTTGTTCCCTGGCTTTTCTGTGTATCCTAAATATAAGGAGACACTTCATCCTTAAGACTGTATCCTCACCTCCATGTTCTAAATTCCAGACACCAGATCTCCTCTCCTTCCCCATACCAGGACCTTAAGCTGACAGGGCTCACCACGCTTCACCCATAGGTCCATCAGGGCCCCCTCATGTCACTGCCAAGCGCAGGAATAGGGTCTGGATTTGGACTTAGCTGAATCCAGGGACTCTAGGATTGTTACTTGGATTCATTTGCTCCTATTTGCTAACTATTAACATTGCATTTTTTCAGAACTGACTTCTTTCCTCTTCTCATGCTGTCCTTCAGCTTGAGGCTTACAGCCTGACATTTCAGCAACATCAAGAGAAAGAGAGGGGTGAGGGGAGAAGAAAGGAGGAGAGGAAAGGGGAGAAGAGAGGAGAGGTGAGAAAAGAGGAGAAAGAGAAGAGAGAAGACAAAGAGGAGAAAGAAAAAGAGAGAGCGGAGAAGGAGGGAGGGAGGGATGGATAGAGCGAAAGAGCAGGAGCTCTCTGAGAAATGCCATCTTGAAATGATGAGAAGAGAATCTGTGCAAAGAAATGGAATTAAATGAACAAAGAAAAATGCAGATAAGAAATTATATCAGAAAAACAGGGTAGGTGAAAAAATTGGGAGCCTGGATCAAATCATACCTACATGTTCATCCCTGTACCATTTGGTCACACAAACAGATTTAGTTTGGCTCTTCTGCTATTCACAAGTAGTTGAGCTGGCTTCTGTATTTTATCTCTCTCCCCCTCTTCTTTTTCTCTCTCCCTGTCTTCCTCCTCCTTTTCTTCCTTTTTTGTGATATTGGGTGTTGAATCCAGGGTCTTTGCATGGAGCTACATCCTCAAATTTTTTCTCATTAAATTGCCTAGATTGGGCTCAGCTTCACAATTCTTCTGCTTTAGCCCCCCGAGTATTGGTATTACATGCATGTGCCCCATGCCTGGATGTTTATTTTCTTTAGTTATGGGGTGCCCCCAATAATTGTTATTGTGGATGCAACTGATCACAAACTGCCCAGGTTCTTTGTAGTCAGAACAAACAAGGTATGGGCCTATCAGCTTCATGGGGTCTTAACACCAATCTTTACCCTAAAGTTGGGTCTGGTGCACCTCAGTATTTCATGGGTTACAGAGAATTACACTAATTTTTGAAAATTTTCTTTACATTAATGACAAAAAGTAGAAAGTAGCTGAGTCCCCTGGTGAGCCAGACAAACAAGCTGCTAAGCAGGTCCTTTCTCTCATTAGGAGAGGGGTTTCACCTGGTATCAGCCTCTTGCTGATTGGATAAATGAACGCATTGCAGTCACTGGGCAGTTCCTTTCTCCCATCAGGTGAGAGGACTCTGCCTGAGTTCAGCTTTTTGCTTTCTGACTCTTCATTTCTTGGTCCTCCACCTTCCTTCCCTGGAATTTCAAGAGCTGCACTGGACACAGCAACAAAATAGTGTGCAAAGCTTTTGCCTAGAGCCCTGGGCTTATTCTGGAGAGGACTTTAATCAGGGGAAGGAGGTTTGCTCCTCCCACCCTCTTGGGACCTCCCTTGTTAAGAATTGGGTCTCAGGGATCTGAGTCAGATTTGACTTAGTCCAAGGTCCTTGCTTTGGATGCCAGTCGGCTTGTTCCACTGGGCTGACTTCCTGTCTCCCGAGAGCAGCCAATGTCATCTTCTGCTTATCTTCACACAGGACAAGAGTTCTCGGGGAGGAGCCTCTAGTTCTAGTATGTTTGAATTTGCTCACATCACAGCCAGTTCTCAGGAAGTCTGATTTTTCTGTGCAGCATCCAGCAGCCCTCACATAGATGTAGGGGTCTTTTGTCCTTGCTGGCATCTGGTCAGGAATTTAGCATCTGTGACTGTTGCTGTAATCAACACTCATACTGGTCTTATCAAGTATTTAGTTATAGAACTGAAAAAATAGAAATGAAGAGAAGATCCATAATAATGCTGAACGCTAACATTGAAACCTGGGAACTCACTGTTAAAGATCTTTACTTTCCACTGCCCTGCAGGCCTGCTACTCTCAAAGTATCCTAGTGGTATGCACAAAGACCTTCTCTACTGAGCCTGGCCTGTACTGTACTTCCCAATAATGCCATTAGTTTTGGGTAGGAGTATAGTAGAAATTTTCCTCTGTGATTTCAGTCACCTGTGATCCAAAAATATGAAATGGAAAATTCCAAAAATAAGCAATTCATAGGTTTTGAGTTGTGTGCTGTTCCAGATGGCATGATGAAATCTGTCTCATTCAACCCCACCCAGAATGTGATCATCCCTTTGTCCAGTGTATACATGCTGTATGTGCTATGCCCCTGTTACTTACTTAGCAGCTTTGTCATGGTACCAAAGTGCTTGTGTGCAAGCAACCTTATTTTCCTTAGTAATGCCCCAAGCATGAGAGTAGTGATGTTGACAATTCAGATATGCCAGAGAGAACCTGTGAGGTGTTTCCTTTAAGTGAAAACATGAAATAAGATGAGGGAGAACATTCACATAATTTATTTATGTATATTCTTATAATTGTTCTATTTGGTTATTAATATTGTTAATCTCTTTCTGGGCCTAACTTAAAAACTTTACTGTAAGTATATACATATAGGGAAAAATGTAGTACATGTATGTTTTAGTGCTATCAGTGGTTTGAAGTATCCACTGAGGGTCTTGAAATGTGCCCCTGAGGACAAGGGAAAAGGATACTTAGCTTTTTTCAGGAGCTCCAGTGTACTGGGGAATGTTTTATTGGCAGAGGTAATGGTATTGTTGAACCTGGGGACTTCTGGGGGTTAGGATCTAAATATGCCCTAAAGTTCATGAGTGAAGGCTTGGTCCCCTGATGATGGCACTGTTGGAAGATGGTGCAAAGTTTCAGAACTTGGACTAGGGAAAGGATGTTAGGTCACTGGGGGAATGGTCTTGAATGGGACATTTGAACTCCTACTCCCTCTCTCTTGGTTTCCTTGCCACCATGACGTGAGCAACTTTGTTCTGCCATGTGCTCCCCACTGTGATGTTCTGCCTCACTACAAGCTAGAAGCAACCACCTCAAACAACCATGAACTGAGCTCTCTGTAACCATGAGCCAATGTGAGCCTTTTCCCCTTATAAACTGCGTATCTCAGGGGTCTTGTTATATACTGGAAAACTGACAAACGGAGGATTTTGATCCTCCTAAACCCACTGCCAGGGACACCTTTTCCTTTCCAGAGAAAACTTTCATAGCTTTTAAGCTATTTTGTGTTTCTCCATATGAATTTAAAATTCTAGTTTCTGAGAGCTTAGATAGCCTTATTTCCAGGAGAATACTTATAAATTATGTCCTTATATCAAGTTGTCTGGCTTTTTGTTTATGCTTTGAATACCCTCTGCCTTTGACCGCAAATCTACTCTGTGCTCTTCTCAGCTCCGTTTGCCCTGAGAATGTTGTTAAGCTACTTTGTCTCTGGGTCTAGCTGTGATTGGCCAGTGGAAACACAGCAGGAGGTTGGAGGGTGGAAAAAGAGGTCAGGGTTCTTATTCTCCCCTGCTTCCTTCACCCCAGACTGAAAATTGGCTGTAATTTTCTTTCTCCTTGAAGGCCACAGATTCCTGTTGGGAGACTTTTTCTTAAAGCTAAACTCTCTGAGTCCCAGGAATCTTTTTCCCCTTTGCTTTCAGAGCTGGTGGGTAAGAGCTCCCAGTAGTTCATAATTGCAGAGTATTTCATATCCCTTGTTTCCTCTTAACCCTGCCTACACTTTTGGAAATAGTCTCTTCCCTAAACTGTTCTCAATTACCCAATCTGAGTGTGCCATTCATTTCTTGACGGGAACTGACTTGTGGGTTTCACACGTATAGTATCAAAGAATGCACTCCTGAAGGTTATAAGAATTCATAGAAAAATTTCCCCAAACCCCTTTCAGTTAAGGTGATACTTCACCTCAATATAACCTGAAATGTGTTAATTAATGCTGCCTATTTTATCTGATGAAGGTTTTCGCTGATGTCATGAAGATGCATGTCTCTTACTTTTGCCGTGGGGCAGCTGGGGTCTGCTCCTGTAATTAATGACTCTAGACGCAATTCTCAAATTAATCTGGTTGTCAGCTGAGATGACCCAGCTAGTGAGGAGCAACTAATTCCATGGCCAAGGGAAACCAAAACCTCATCAGGATTTCTTCAAATTACTGTCTTTGGGGACCTCTTGATGACATGTTGTTTATGCACTGCATTGTCTTGGGTATAAAGCATCTCAAATCATCCATTCATACGAAAGCACTGGTGGATAGTTACATAGGCAGCCCCTAAGGTAGTGTCAAAATATTATCAGCTCCTGGTATTCATGCTTTCCCTGAATATACGCTGGATCTAGTGACTTGCTTTTAATTAAAAGGATACAGAAGATATGGTAGAATGTCACTTTTGAGATTAAGTTACCAAAGTCTGGGACTTCTGTCTTGCTAGCACACAGTTTGTCTTAGCCTCTTGCTTGCTCTGATAAATTAAGGTGCTGTGTTCTGAGCTGCCCTATGGTAAGGTCACATGGCAAACAGCTTAGGGCAGCCTTTGACAATACCTTGTGAGAAACTGAATCTTGTCAATGACTGCATGAGGTCAAGCTTGGAAAACCCTGAGGCGCAGGGCATAGATAACCTATGATCAAAGTACTGATCCATAGAAACAGTAACATAACACATACATACTGTTTTGGGCTGCTAAGTCTGAGATGATTTGTTATGCAGCAATAGATAGCTAATAAGCAGTGTAAATTTTACCAATGATCCCAGTGGTGAGACCAAAGAGGAATTTACCTTGTGCACAACACAACAAATAACTAAAGAAAAACTCTGATGGATTTTTATGCGTCCTCAACTCCCTCCATGGGGAAGAATCTTCTCTTTTGTTCTTGTTTTCTGTTAGTATTCATTTTTGCCATGTTTGGCTTCATTGAAGATTTCTTTGAGTTTTCAATTCTTTGTCCACTTGGCAGGGAAATTTACTCCTAACTTCTACTCCCAACTTTTTCACAGACTCCTGAAGGTGTTCGGCAGGGGAAAAAACCCCAATCCCCTGTTTACACAGCCCACTTTTCTTGGGCATTAGGACAGGTTCTAAACAGGTAATATATTCGTTATATAAGTCGCTTAGCTTTTCTAGAATATATTGCTACTCAATAGCTTAAAGTTGGTAAGAAATGCATACAAACAAAATTTTAATCTAGCAGAGAAGATGCCCTAATGATGTTCAAATCAAGTTATCATGTCACATATAAAAGAGAAGTATATCCCACAGGAGGAAAGCTTTTAAAGTTCTCAGGCTTTTTGACATCTCAACCACAGTGTTAGATAAGAAGGGTACTACAGAAATATAGTTAGCAGCATTGCTGGAAAATGTAATTTAGAAATGAATTCAAGGATACATATCCATTGAACTTGATGAATTCATTTTAGAGATCAAGACTGTGAAATCTTTGCAGTGGAAGTATAGAGGTTTAGATGTGGTTTGTTCATCCAGGCAAACCCTGGGCGAGCTCAGATTCTGTTAAAATACCCAACACAGCAAGAAAGATAAATGTAGGTGTTTATATCAGAGTTTCAAACATTTGCTCCAATAAGTTAGAAAAATGCAGTGAAGTAATTATAGTAATGGGTAAAAAAGGAAAAACTAGGGAAAACACCAGGAGCACGAGCTGTATAAAAATACACCAGCGTGTAGCTATTTCTGACTGCTTCACCCAGTGTGAGCCACTGTCAGCTCTCTGGATTCTTGCAAGAATGTCCGACCTGTTTTTCCTTTTCCAGATTGCATGTTTCTAAAGTTTAGATCTGTAATGTTCTGCAAAGGCTGGTGTGGGAAGGCTTAGCCCCAGTTTGGCACTATTAGGGTTGGTGAATGCTTCAAGAGGCGGTCCAGAGGGGAACTTCTGACCACTGGAGGGCGCCCCTTTGCAGGGGAGTCCGGGCCTCTGTTCCTTCTGCACTCTCCTGGGACTGAGAGGGAAGGGCTTTCTTCTCCACCGGATCTTGGAATAATGTGTTGCCTCAATATAGGCCCTAAAGCTGGGGGTCAGTTATTTGTGGAGTGAAACTTCCAAAACTTTCTAATTATCCCGAATATTTTGTCACAATACTGGAAAGCTGGCTAACATACCCCCTCCTAGGGTCTATTTCAGTGTAAAACCAGAATGCTATTTTAAAAAATAAGTCAAGGCATTATTAATAGTGGTTACAAGTGCAAGCACTCCAAATGAATAAATAAAGTGTTATGTATCCATACAGTGGAATATTATTTAACAAACAAAAAAGAATGAAGTATAAGTTGTCATTTAAAGAGACAAAAGTTAGAATGATGGTTTCTACTTGCTGAAGAGAGTGGGTAATGGGAGTTATTTCTCAATGGGTACAAAAATTTCAGTTTTTAAAGGATGAAAAGAGAGCGAACAAGAAGTCACCAAGAAGCAAGCCCTCCCTGTGAATCAGCGCCATGTGCGGACTGCCACTGCTGGTGAGATAGACCCCAGCCCTTTCTGGTATATGGGCTGGCAAACAAGAAGAGCCAACGCCACCCCCAATAAGTGACTGGCTGATCTAGAGCACAGGCTGAGATCATAGCTACTGAGGGGAAATGCACTGTGATGCTGTGGCATTTGGTGTTTCACTGACTTTGCAGGTCTAGGGCCAGTGGTCTGATCATGGTTCAGGGGACCATGGGTAGTGGTGTGGCATCTGTGAGAGATCTCTCTCTGAAGGTGGTAGCCACTGTTAATTCTCTATTACCTTGTTTTGAAGTCCTGTATCTTTGTTTTTTGGGTTGGGTTTTGTTCTGTTTTGTTTGATTTTGTTATAGCTGATGGCATGGGCACCTATTTCAAAGACAGCAAGATATATTATGGTAGTCATTTTGGATTTACTATTGTCTTGTTTTGAAGTCCTTTATTGCATTAGTTATTTTTCTTTTATTCATTCTATTCTGCTTTGTTTTCTTTGGTTTTTACTATGTCTGAAGGTATCTGCAGCTATTTTGAAGACAACAAGAGGCGTTATGGTAACCATTGTTGATTTTGCATTATTTTGAAGTCCTTTGTCATTTATACTGGTTGATTTTGATTGACTTTATTCTGTGTTATTTTTCTTGGTTTTATTCTTTTAAAAATAAAATTAAAAAATAAAAGATGAAAAGAGTTCTGGAGCTGGACAGATGGTGCTAATTGTTAAACAATATGAACATATTTGATATCACTGAACTGAACCATACAAAATGGTGAAGACTGTTTAAGAAAAAGTGAAGCACGTATTCATACGGTCACAGGGGTGGATCCTGAAAACCTTATGCTGAGTGAAGGAGGCTGAGCATGCAATAGGCATATTGTGTGGTTTCACTGATATGAAATGTTCAGAATTCACATATCTACAGAGATAAAAAGGAGATTAGCAGCAGATTAAGGCTGGGAAGAGTTGGGAAAAATGAGGAGTGACTGGTAATGGAAACAGAATTTCTTTTGGGGCTGTTGAGAATGTTCTAAAATAGATTGTGGTGATGGTTGCCCTAGTCTGTGAATATGCTGCAAACCACTGAATTCTAAAACTTGAAGTGGGGTATATGAATTATAGTTCATTTATGGTATATGAATTATGGTATATATATTTATGGTATATGAATTATAGCTCATTTAAAGCTACTAAAAAGCAAGTATATAAGAAAAAACTTGCATTTTGGGGGAGTTATTTTATTAGCCAAGCCCTATCTTAAGTATGATATACTCAGTTTGACTGCTGTGCATTGAAGAGTAAATATCCTCAACACCCAGCAACGCAGATAGTCATTTCAAAGATCAGAGCTGACAGGTCAAAGAAGTATGGTCAGTCTCCTGTATCTGTGGGCTCTACATCTGCAGATTCTACCAACCATGAGTTGAAGATACTTTTTAAAAAACTGTATCTGTCTTGAACATGTACAGAACCCCTTACCATTATTCTCTATGAAATTTAGTATGACATTGTATTAGTCAATGCTTACTAGAGTAAGATGTGCAAAACTTACTAAATAGAGGAGTGCAAAACATCTGTCTGTGTGCTAGGGACTCAAAGAATCTAGCCAAGGTCCTGGATCCCATGGCAGTGTGCCACACAAGTCCAGCCGAAGGCCCAGAACAAGGTCTTCCATAAGTGCAGTCAGAGGCCTAGAGCCTACAGCAATGACTCATGCAAGTCTGTATTAAGGATCTGCACCAGGAAGACTCAAAGACCAATGGTGGAAACTAGAAAGTCTGCACCAGTGAGGTAAAGGATCTGTGCCAAAAGACTGAAGGGTCTGCACTGGAGCCAGGAAGTGACATTCAAGGCAAAGACCAGAGCTCCCCTAAAGAGAACGGTAGCTGTCCCTGGGAACACAGGATCCGAGCTCTTCCTGTGACATGAACATCAGGAAAACTAGCTCTGACAAGTTTCTCCAGAAATATCAACAGCACGCAATCTTTCTTTCCTGTTCTCATTTTATGTAGTTGGCAACAATCCTCAGGTGTGTCTTCTATACCTGGAACCATGCTGACTCAATCTAAGTGTTCCCACTTAAACCGATCATTAGTTAACCCACCACAGAGATTTACATCATATTACATAATTTAGAGATGATTTAAAGTATACAAGATGGGGCTGGAGATATAGCCAGCAATGCAGCACCTGTCTGGCGAGTACAAGGTCATGAGTCTGATCCCGGTGCCCATCCGCCAACAAAGAAGTATACAAGAGGATGTGCATAGGTTACATGCAAATACTATATAGCATTTTATAAATGGCACTTGAGTATATTCAGATCCTGGTGTCCACAGGGTATATTGGAACCAGTTCCCTTTAGGTACTGAAAGACAACTATGTGTTCCTTCAAGACAAATGAAGCAAGCAGTCTTTAGCTTGGAACCTCCCACAGATTGTTCATGTTATTCGGAGTCAAGGCTAATGTTCTTACAGTCACTACAGGACCACTTCATTCTGCCCCCACCTGCTGTGCGTCTGCACTGACCTCTGACTTTCTGCACCTGCACTGGTCACCTGTTTGTCTCCCAGACCCAGACCTGCATTTGCCCCAAAGGCTTGTCCTCCCTGGCTGTCCTCTCTGCCTTCAAGGCCCCTTCACTGGATTGCCTCAGGGCTTGCTACCTACATCTCCTTTAGGCCTTGGCTCTAGTGTCACTTCTGGGCCACCTCCCTAACCGCCCCATATGAAAGTGTATTCTTGATGCTTTTTGTTTTCTTCTCTCCTTTATTCTTCCCCATAGCACACCTGACCTATTGCAGTTTCCATTTTTGGTTTTCCCCCCCATTCCCATCCCAAAATGTAAGTTCTATAAGGCAGGAATTTGTCTGTTTTGTTCATGATGTCTGCGCAGTACGCAGAACAGTAGGTGACACAAAATATGACTGAAAAATATAACCCTTAAATTTAAAAATTTATTATAATGAAAGACACATCCCCTTCTCCTTCCAAAAGTCCCTATCACTTCAAGCACACTTTCCCCATCATTCTTGCCAATTTGTGAAGGAGACCTGAAAGTCCTCTTCTGTGTGTGTCTTTAGTTGTGCTGTCCTGACTGCCTTGAGATCCTAAATCATCTCAAATGTTTACCTTTCACGATCATTTTGACTTGGGGTAAGACCCAGAAATTTCACTGTGCTACTTCCAGTGAATAAGGTGGGTGAAAACACAGTGGTATTTCTATGAACCTGCCTTTCTTTTGGATGGCACCAGAGAGGATAGTCACCTAGTTTTGATCACATATGGTAAAGATGCTCATGAAAGAGAAATTCCAGAACTACTTCTGGAAAGAAGAGAAAATGGGATGTGTGTTTGAGGTGAGGGGGAGTATTTTGAGTATGACTAATGGCAATATGTCTTTTATCATAGTAAATTAAAAAACATGTAAACATTCACTGTATATTTTGATCACATCTCAGTATGTGCCCAGTAGATATTGGTTGAGTAGATGAGTAAAAAGCTATTATGTGTTCAAGGAATCATTGTGTGTTGCATAAGACAATATTATCAAGAAGACAGCAGCAACCTACAAACAAAGTAAGCAATGACACATAAATTTCCAAATTGATTAAGATGGGTTCCTTTTACATTGCTTACTCTTATCTTATAAAAATAAAGACAAACATATTCTTGCTTGTATAATTGCCCTTTGTTTTTCATTCAATATCTCAGGCAATTGCCTGGAGAATTGTTAAAGATCATTTAATAAGTGAGTCTTTGTGCAACTTCTCCCAGGGATAGGAGATACAGAGTTGTCTATGTAAGAATCAACTAGAAACCAAAGTCAGCATCTGTATTTGATGATGGTGGTTTGGCCCAATGGACTGGAGCTTCTATTGGAAACATGGTGTTTTTCTCTACGGACAGCATTTTGATCTCTCTAGTATGTATTTCCTGATCATAGTGACTGCTTATAAATTGACAGTGTAACAGTTTTTCCCTTTGAGGTACTTCTAGCAGTCCTCAAAGTAAATTCTTTATGTACAATCTGTCCTGTATTTTAAATCAAACCCTGCAAAATTGTACCCTCCAACATCAGTAAAATTTTGCTCAACCATGATACAGTACAATGGAAAGTTGATTTTCAGTTACTGACCCTGAAGTTCTTTGGCATTCATTTGAACAACAGACTACTTTGTGCATTTATCTGTAGTGGAATACTTTCTTCATCTCTGAAATCATATCCAGTGCTTTGCAAAATATGATTTGGGTTGCCTATGATGAGGAATATCTGTACTTTCATCTCTCTGTAAAAGAAGAATCAGAAAGCATGTCTTGTACTTTTAATATGAAGGACTAGAAATTGAGAATTGAAAATAAGGGAGAAAACTGAGAGACAGTGGTAGAAATGGAGTGGATCTGTGGTGAGCTACGGACAAAAGCCCACTTCTACCTACAGGCTTGAATGTGGATTGCCTTAGGAGATGGCCAAGAGGGGGGTCATGTCCAAGTCCAGAGCTGGAACTTAAGTTCCCTTTAGTGAATTCCAAAGCAATACCATTTCTTTTTAGATGAACTTTAAAAAGTGACTCCCTGGATGGAGTGAATGAACATCCAAAGAATTCATTCCCCAAGGTTGAGGGTCTCTGGACTAGGAGAGATGGTTTAACCATAGCATGGGTTAGATTTGTGGCCTCACTCATCACCTTGGCTGGGTGCCTTTGTGCAGTGTACACTCAGACCAACTGTGCTTGGAGATCCTAAGGGTATCCAGTATTCTTTATTACAGAATTCAGCAACTCAGCCCAGGGAAGAATTTTTAAATTTGATTGAAGTTAAGGTAAATTTACATCTGGTGTATAAGGAATGCTATGGTTGGTGAAAGAAGTTATGTGGGATTTGTAATATCTGCCTGAATCAGGGTCTATTAGAAGTTTGATTTGAGATTTATTTAACTGACAACCATTACATTATTTAACTGATTGAATGGGGGCTTGTGTGACATCTCAATAGAATTTGATTGTATATATGTATACTGTAAGGCTGATTTTGAAACTGACAGTTGAATATATGTAAGAGGGGCCAACTTGGTTTGAAATATCTTTTTTACTCTCTCTGGTTTACCAGTAACTGTGAGTTGATTTATCCCTAAAATAGTTCAAAGTCTTTTTCTGTTTTAGCTCTGGGAATAATGTTTTTCTTTATTTCAAAGATGTAATATTTCTTCTAACAGTACAGAAAGATAACAAAGATAAGAACCTTCAGGGCTCTTTGAAGACAAAATGGTATTCTGATTTGGATATTCATTAGAGTGAGGGGATAAATCTCTAAATCTGAGCTTTGTGATTTTAGATTTGTTTGTTTAATGGGTTTCTTTGTTTAATCTTCAGGTGCATGCATGATAATTTTGAAGAGCTGAGAGATGGACAAATCCTAATTGGTTTATAAGTTTTTCAAAGGCATTTGAAAACTTGTTTCAGGTTTGGGTAAGCTTATTTTTCACACTCTCAGGTGGAGGCAGAGAGGATTGCTCTCCTCCCTCCACAGCTGGGAAGATTTTTCATAATAAATTCTTCAAACTCAGAAAAGGAGGGCAAAGGATTCCAGGAGGAGTCAGGATACTGGCTGGGGATCCTGAGATAGGACTTGTTTGCTACAAGAGATTACTGATTTAAGAGTAGATTATTTTATCTCACTTTTGCTCAATGTTGTGAGAATTAAGAAAGATAATGGATGTTGTAAAGTATCAAGAAATGTCCTATCAATGTTAGCTGCCTTTTAAATTCTTGTTATCTGCAGGTGGACTTGGGGAACTTTGGGTCAATGGTTATGGGAGGACAGATATGTGGTCCACTGTGTCTCAGTGAACTTTGCAGGACTGAGGCTGTGGAAGGTGGAGAAGATCCTAGAACTGGATGGTTTGGTGGGTGCCTTGGGATAAGAGATGACCTTTTGTCACTGGATCTGAGACTATCACCCCTTCTCGGGCTTCTAAGATAATGACTTAAAAACTTGGACTCTGCCAGTGGAGGTATTTTTATATACTATTGTATTATGTTTACCTGGCTTTTCATGTAACTTATTTTCTATTTTTGCAGTTTGATGAGTCATAAAGTACAATCATGTATCATTTAATGACAGTGATGCATTATGAGAAAAACATCACGAGGTTATTTTTTCTACTGTGGGAACATCATAGAATGTAGTTACACAAACTAAGGTGGCTATGGCATTGCTAGGCAATTTAATCTTATGGAATCATTATCATGTGTGATCCATTGTTGACAGGAACATAGTTATTAGGTACACGAATGTATTTTGTTCTTCCTCAAGGCATGTAGACATATTACGAACACAGAGTGTTTTAAAGGTGGGTTGTCATAATTTTTAAAATTGCATTAGATTTTAAATTTATAACCACTTATTTGGAAACAGTTTAAGACTCACAAGAGTAACAAAAATAGTACAAAAATTTTCTCTATACCTGTAATTTGCTTCTGGCAATGATATCTACATAACCCTACTACGTTGTCAAATTGGTGTTGGCATAATACTATCTAGTTGATTTAAAACTCTATTCATTAATTCCTTAACTGATCTAACCTGGGAGTTATTTAGAAGCAGCTAATGCAGATCTTGAATTTCTTGGCCTAAGAGGTTGCAATTAGGCTCTTTGAAAATATCTGACAGTTCACACTGTAGAGATTTCTATGACATCTCTTTGTGGTGATTGATTTGCTTCATTGTGGTGACGTTTTAAAGAACCATACATGAAATAATGAGAATGAATCATAATAAGATACCTACTTTTTGAGGGGTGGGTATTCTTTATTTTTTTGAGCAAGTTCACTAGCAACTATGATGGAGACCATAAAAACCATGTCTAGTTGACCATGTTGCAGTCAAAATACAGGAGTAGGCTGATAAGTAGACCACAGTATGTAAAAGACCTACCTTTGCTCAGCATTGTGGAAGAAAGTCAGTGACTGGGAGACTTATGGCCTGAGGAAGGCTAACCTCAGTCTTGCAAAAATGGAAGCGAGAGGAAATTTGGATGTGGGGTTAGTGCAAGGGCAAAGATGTGACGAAACATGGTCCATCTGATGACAAACCAGGTTACACGACAAAGAGGAAAATATGGGACAAAGAGGGATCATAAAAAGAATGTGGCTTTTCAGCACTGACTGTCAATGCTTCCTGTGCATCATCCTCTTTCAGCAGCACAGTGTCCTTCAGGGTAAGTAGTAGTGTTCTTACATCATGAGGAGACTGAGACTTGGTGATACTATGATGGTGTGTGTTTAGTTGTTCATTCGGCAGTTTGGATGCATTCATCCACTTCTTATCCTCCTGCACTTGAGTTTTCTTTCCAAGTATTGTTTCTCCAACTTCTGACTCACCTTTTTTCTACCTCCTCTCATCCCACTTGGCTTCTATGATGGTTCAGTTGTCTACACTGCAGCCTGCCTAATCTCGCCGCTTCCTCTTTGCCTTCTGCCCAGTCTGTTCTAAAACCTCCAAGAAATACATCTCTGATAAAGCTGTTGTGCTCACTGAAATGTCAAGGCTCCCTTATAGTCACTATAAAATTCAAAATTCTTTTATAAATTTATTTTTTATTAAAGTATGTTTGTGATACATAGTAATTACATTCATTTTGGGGAATTAGTACACAAATACATTTGCGTCTTGATAATTTTTACTCCCCTTTTACCCCTCACTGTATCAATTACAGTTCACTAGAGAAATAGATTTAGTAGCAGATCCTTACATGTGATATATAAAGGATTTACCAGGCAGGCTTACAATGGTCGCCCGCAGAATCCAGGGTGGAAGAGTACAGAAGGGCCATGTGCATGCTGTAGAGCGGAGGATTTGGTCCGAAGTCGAAGGCCTGGAGCTCCCTGCAGAGTCCCACGTGAGTCCCTGCCAGGAAGCTGGAGACTGCACTGGAAGCCTGGAGACGATGTCCAAGGGCCACGGTGAAGGCTGGAGCTCCTTCCTCCGAAAGAGCAAAGGCGAGATTTCCTTCTTTCCCCATGATGTTCCATCCAGGCTGCAGCTGGTGGTTGGTACCACCCACACCCAGGTGGTCTCCCCTCTCCAGCAAGTCGATCAGCCAGACACACCCAGAACTGCGCTGAACTCATCCTACAGGCGTTTTTAGTCAAACTGATGCCACAGTTAACATTACACCCACTTTCCCCTCTGCTCCCTTTCCTACATCCCCTTCACATCTCCAAAATTATTCCTCCTTGTTTTTTTAAACCATTTTCCCTTTATTTTGGCTTTCAAATTATTTATATTTTCAGTTTTTCTTATAAGGGAAACTATATGATATTTAGTCTTCTGTGTCTAATTTATTTCACTTAGTATGACCATATGATCTCAAGATCCATTCGTTCTCTACACACGACTCAAATATGTCCTTTTTTATGGCTGAGTAGTGCTCCACTGTGTATATATACCACATTTTCAGTGCAAATCAAAACAACTCTGAGATTCCAAAGTTTGTGACAATCTACAAGACCCAGCGTGATCTGATCTCTGCAGGGTCCCTGGTCATATCTTCTTCACCATCTTTGGTCAATGTACTCCAGGATGCTGTCTTTGTTTTATTTCTTTACATCTACATCTCCTTCTTCAGAGTTGTCACTCACACTGCTGCTTAAAATACTTTCCCTTCCACTTTGCACCAGTGAAATTGCTAATCTTTCAGTTCTCACCTTGAGAATCACTTTAACTTTCCAAATTAAAGTAAGTCGCATAATTTTCTTTGGAACATTGCACAATATGTAACCATATGTTTGTGTGATTATTTATCATCTATATATCCCTACTGGATCATAAGCTCCATGTGGTCAAGGCTGTATTTTTATTGCTTACTACCACATTGGCAGGGCCTGATGAAGTACTTCCACATAAATAGACACTCAGAAAATATTTGTGGAACAAATGGCCAAACAGAGGAACAAATGAATGTCACGGGATTGTTGAAAATTCTGGTTATGAGGATTTTTAACATCACTGTTCATTTACTTTCTTAAAGAGCAGTAAGTGTCAAGCTGTACTTTCTCCTGGAAGGAATAAGAACTGGAAGCAAAGTCTTGAGGTTGGTGACATGTGACGTGTGACAAATCGATGCAACTCAAAGGCCCTGTGTTGTGACAGGACAGTGGCTCTGCGTTTGCAGCAGTGAACTTGACCACAGAGGGGCTGAGTGCCCTGCCAACCACAACTAGCAATTGAGTAGTGAGCAGCCGTGTCAATCTTAAAAGCCTAAGATATTCTTAGACGCTTATTTTTATAATCAGTTTTATTATGGAGTTGCTAAAATGGGCTCAAACCATATGTCTCCCCATCGAGCAAAGTCTGAGCACTGACATCAAAAAACCAAACACTGGCAGAAATATTGAAAATCTACTTTTATGGTTTTTGAAGCAAAGCCCTAGTATTTTTTGCAACTCTGAAGAAGTCAGGGCTTGGGGCAGTCCAATGAGAAGTTCAATCAAAGACACAGTTAAAATGTCTCTTTGTTCAAGGTCAGTTTAGAATGAACAGAAAACATATGTATAATAACAGAAAACCTGGCAGAGCCTTAAGTTGTAGAAAATGTTGAAATTATTTTGGGTCAAAAAGAGACAGCCAAGTTGAAAAAGGTGCACTTACTGAGTGACACCATCAAATAGGTTCAAAAGATGTACTTGAACGATTGGCGGAGAGACGTGGAGGTGGTTAGTCCTCCGTATTCTCACAAGAAGTGAGATGGCTGTTATCCAGATTTAAAATAATGAAGTCTGTGAAGGCATGCTAATTTGCCCAGTGCTGAATGGTCTAGCAGCTGGTGAAGGAATTTTTAGTAAGTTATACTTGTCTCCTTTTCTAGAAAGTTTTGATATTTGCCATTTGTTTCCAGATATTTATTGTGTCTGCATTTTTGAAGTACTCTGACCCTGAGATAGATATACAGACAGACACAGAGAGCATCAGACCTGATGTACTCTGTCGATACACCTTGATAAAGTCCCAGTTTTCTGAAATCGAATGATCCATACAGCAGTATCTTACTAATGCCAATCCTGCAGGGAATATTTTCATTTATTCTTCCCAGTGACAATTTATTCACACATAAGAACAACTAAATGGCACCTTTAATGATGTTTTTAAAAGAAAGAGTGTAATTATATGCTCATGGTAAATGTATACTCAACATCAAAAGTACTCTGTGAAAAGTAAGCCTTTCTTCTGACCAGAGAGCAGAGTATTGTTGTTTTTCCCTTCAGAGAGGCTGCACAGCTGTCTGCACACAGGCACAGGACTGTACCTCCCCTTCAATCAGCACAATAGCAATACCTTGTATTCTTTATTTCCAAAGACAATTCAGGTGAAATTTCCACAAAATTAACTATTCTAAAGTGCACAATTCAGTGGCATGTAGGAAAGTAATATATCATGCCACCTCTGTCTAGTTCCAAAACTGTTCTGTTCTTTATTATTTTTTCTCACATCTGCTATGTTTTGGATAATTGTCCTCCAAAAGTTCGTGTGTTAAATGTTCTACCTCCAGGGAGGCCTTATTGAGGGATGGTGCAGCGTTTGGGAGGTGGGAACTTATGGGAGGAAGCTGGGTAATTGGAGTGCGCCCTTGAAAGAATCCAGTCTTTGAACCGTGCTCTGCTTCTAGCTCATATGGTGAGGGGTTTGTCAGTGCCACACATATTTCATAACAGCCTACTGATACAAAATATATCATGAAGAGTTTTCCACATTAGTACGCAGATTTAACTTCTTTTCTTTTCTCTCTGTCTCCATCTGTCTTTCCTCTCTCCTGTACTGGGATTTGAACTCAGAGTCTTTGCATCAGGCTACATCCTCAGTTCTTTCTCTGTCTCTGTCTCTCTTTCTCTCTGTCTCTCTTATCTTTTTAAGATGGCTTTATTATATGCAGTTTATCAGGGCCTTGGGCTCACTTTGTAGCCAAGGCTGATCTTGAACTCACAATGATCCTCCTGACTCAGTCTCTCAATCTACTTTTTAAAACTTTTTTTTTAAATTTAAAGAGGATAAAACAGAATAAAACCAATCAAAACAACCAGTGTAAAAGATATAGGACTTCAAAACATTATGAAATCAACAATAGTTATCATACTGCGTTTAATGTCCTCAAAATAGTTGCAGATAACTTTGGACATAGTAAAAATCAAACAGAATGAAATAGAATAGAAGTAATAAAAACAGAACAGTGAATGCAATAAAGGACTTCAAAACAACCTTATAGTAAATCCAAAATTGCTACCATAATAAATCTTGCTATCTTTGAAATAGCTGCTCCTGCTATTGGATTTGACATAATCAAAACAAAAGAGAATAAAACCCAATCCAACAAAACAATGGAAATGATATAGGACTTCCAAAACAAGACCATAGGGAACCAACAATGGCTACAACCCTCAGAAGGATCTCCTAGATGTCACACTACATACCACTATCCTCTGAACCGTGATGAGACCACTGGCCATAGACCAGCAATGTTAGTGAAACACCAAAGCACCACAGGCATCCAATTGCATTTCACCTCCATTACTATCATCACAGCCTTTGTTTCTCCAGATAAGCCTGTCTTTTATGATGAGGAGTGGGTGTTGGTACTTCTTGTTTGCCAGCCTGCGTGTCAGAAGGAGCTGGGGTCTGTCTGTTCCAGTCTGGTGGCAGCCCATGCAAGGTGCTGGTTCCCAGACTGGGCTTGCTTGCTGGTGTGGCTTTGTTCTCTCTACCCCTGTGCCAATCTATTTTTTGTCAGAGTCTTGCTAAATTTCCCCAGCTGAGCCTGAACTTGCAAATCTCCAGCTTCAGTCTCCAAGGATGTTGGGAATACAGGTAGACCTGTCCCTCCCCCATGCCTAGTTTGGATTTATTTTATCACTATTATGGGTGATCCTTGTGCCAGACCTGGAGATGAGTTGCTCAGCTCTTACTTTTGGAAAAGTCTTGATGTCCATTTTGAGGAGTGGAGTGCTGACTACTGTTAAGCTGTTAGGGTTTTTAGGGGCTTAGCTGTGGAATCATGGTCATGCTGTTCAAAGGTGGCACCCAGCCAAGGACTGAACAAGGTGGTTGGATCAGTGCCTATCTATTTGCCTAACAAGCAATCACAGTAAGTATAAATTAAATATATAAAAATCTACGGGAGTATTTTGAGGGAGATTAATGACAGTATGTCTTCTTTAAAATAAAATTTTAAAACAGTCACTGTCGCTTTTGATCACATAGTATCCAGCCCTCTATGGATTAATAGTAGAGTTGTCAAGAGACAACACAGTGACCATGGTAGAACTCCTTGTACAGAGGTTTTATATGTCTTTTTTGTTTTATGTATTTATAGGAATATGTTTTGTTTCTCCCTGTAATATAGAAAGAATAGAAATACATGTTAAGACTCATGCATGTGTAGAACCTATAAACCGTTTACGAGAACTGATCTTATGACACATGATGAAATGAACAGATACTTTGAAGAAAAAGAGACACTACAGTACCCAGTGCTGATCCCGTAGTGTCATGATGTGAAATCCAGCAATACTATTATTCTTTGTTTGGGATGATTTTAGCCTGCTTTGGTTTGTTTAATCTCAATATAAATGAAGATATGGATAACTTCATGTATGTTTAAGTGTATAGGATTGATAACCATATTACTAAGTTTTTGTTGGATAGTTGAACAGAACTATTTGCAGTCTTGCTGTTTGAATTCCCACTTTATATGTTCCACTTTTGTATCTTGAACCATTATTTGCAAGAGGACAATATGTAAAAATCAACCAGTGATTTCTTACTGATTATTTTTTATTTGAAAGTATGTATCATTTCTACCCATTTTCTGTTTTTAGTCTTTCTTTAAATAAAAATTAAAAAAAATACTAGAGTTGTTTCTAACCTTCTGTTATTATAGATAGTGCTGAACTAAACCTTTGAACACGTGTCTTTACACACATGCATAAGAATATCTACAGGACAGATTTTATTTTTAAAAATTTTTTAAAAGAGAAAAATACAACAAAAATTTAAAACAAGATAAAAGAGTTATCAATGGTTAATACATTGTGTATTTTTATCTTCAAGTAGTTACTCAGACTATAAGACATACCCATTAAATTGTCCAAACAGTATTAGCACAAGCTTTTCTTGTGATGAACTAAGTGAAATCATTAGTGTAGTTATCTAAACTATCTTGTGTTTATATACATACACACACACACACACAAATGTGTTGTACACATTGTTTTGAACAATGTCTTCCCATTTCCCATTTTGGATCTTAGTTATTCTCTCAGCTTCTTACTCTGAGGTGATAATACTGTGCTTACACACGTAAGTCTGATTTGTTTCACTTGTGAGTACCGTCTTGAGCTGCATCCACTAACCTGTAAGTCTCAAGTTTAAAGGATAGATTTCTTAAGTTTGAATTGTGGCTCAGTTTAAATTATGCATTTAAAATTTGGATATATATTTTCTACTCATCCCCTTCTCCCAAGAGATTGCCCAGTTTACAGTCCCAGGTATCAGGGGAGAGAGATTTGTTTTATTTGCACCCTAACCAGAAGAGTGTATTATCACATTTAAAAAGTTCCCAATTTTATAAGTGAGAAAATAAATATTACATCATAATTATTTTAATTTTCTTTTATTATGAGTGAGGTTGAATCTATTTTCAACTGCTTAAAAACACTGGCAAGCAAATTAAAATAGTGTTTCATATTAATATAAGCAAAGTATAAACAGTTTATATTAGAGTTTTAAAGATATGACACTTTAAAGGGAACTTATGCTTGTAGAGTGCTAGTTTGTGCTCAATGTCAGGCATCTTTGGATTCAAATGCTCTTTTTTTGTGCTCTTAAGCAAACTGGGATAAAAAAGTTTGAGAAACCATATATATTGATCTGAAGGAGATTTTCTTAAAATTCAGGATAACTGGTGTCTAAGTGTACAAGGAGTTTCCTGAATACCAGTTTGTTTACTTTTAGACATTAGGAATATTTTAATTTATATATAATGAGTTAAAATAATCATTGGCTAAGTTGTCATGATTAGCAATCAGAATTCTCTCTTTGGCCTTTTCACGACAAGGTTTCACTATGCAGTTCAGGGTGGCCTTGAACTCACTTTTTGCCCAGACTGGCCTCAAACTTTCAGTGATCCTCCTGCCTCAGCCTCCTAAGTGCTGGAGTTACAGGCATGTGCCACCACCCTGGCTATCGTCAGAATATTTTAGATCCTACTATGTGTTTTATTCCATCAACCTCAGCATTAGAGGGGTTATGAGAGAAAATATATTTTCTACCTTCTGAATGGGCCTTAAGAGGAACCAGGGCAACACACACTAAGCTTCCATTTTAAGTTTAACAACTGTGGAAAAAGAACCATTTGGCAATTGTCAATGACAAGAACAAGGTGGGGTTGTGTAGAAAAGAGTACTGTGAGATTTTGAACTCTGGTTGCAGACTAATGCTGGTGAAGTTGACGATCTACAGCTATCCCATTTGGATGATGCTCTGAGACTTAGTGTACTTCCTGACACCCTAGGAACTGGAGACATAGTCAGATGTATTGGTTAGGCTAATAGGCTAAGCCTTGTAACAAAGATGGCCTAAAATACAATATTTCAAAAAACTAAGTAAGTCTTGTTTGTATTTTATATCGTAGTTAAGGGAGGTCCAGAGTAGATAAGCAGTTTGATTTCATGAACTCTTCTAGAGACTTGAGTGGCTTCTGTTTTGGTGCTTAGCTGTCCCTTTGAATTTTTCTTCTATTCCCAAGATTGAAACTAACTCACCAACAACACATCTATATTCCAACTTATAGGAAGGTTAATAGAAAGGAAGGTGGGGAACAGCAAGTGTCTTTTTAGAGAAATAGGGGAGAGGCTGAAACATCATTTGCACTCGCATTCTGTTGGCAAAAATTTGGTCACACAGACACACCTAGTTGCAAGGAAATTTAAGAAGTGAGATTCCAGTAGTGGTATCATATGCCCTCTTAAATTCCTACGAGGGAAGTATCCAAGGTGAAATTGAAAAACACTGTGTGTTTATTTCAATAAAAGGTACATTGCCAGTAATCCCCCTTGAAATACTCTTCCTTGCTTCAAACACATGCATCTCATTGTTCTTGTCGTGCTCTGAAGCAGTTCTGTGAATCCTCTTTGGGGAGCGTCTTTCATTGCATTGTCATGACTGCCTCATTGTCCTGAGTCAATTCAAAACACTCACGTTAGCAATCAGTTTGATTCTGGAGACGAGACAATGGGTGCACAGTGCTAGATCTGGTGAAAAAGTAGATGCCTGTCTTTATGTTGAATGACAGTGGTAGCATTTGCCATAGTTTTGAACACACCTCTTAAAGACACTCAAGAAAAACAATTTCCAGAGCTGCTTCAGGAAGTACCAAGATGAACAGAATAAGTGTACTTGAAGTGAGAGGGAAGATTTTGAAGGTAGTTAATGCCAATATGTTTCACTGTAATTTTTAAATTTAAACATTCACCATAGTTTTCATTCTCCTTTTGTAAATGGAAGTAGAGGGGATAGAGGGCTACTAGGCATTTCTGCCATGTGGATTAGAGCCTGGCAGAATCACTTCCCAGAAAGACAGTAATTATGCATTTGTCCTCAGTAACATTCATGCCAGGCTTCTTGAACTGATACCTGGACTGAGCAAAATGGCAGGAAGGGAAGCCACCATTTTCTTCCATGATTCTTCAAAGGGGCCTCTTTTCTTTCTTTAAGAATCTGGTATCAAGGATGCTCAGTTTTCTAAGTTGGAAGTCATTCAGTCAACTCAAGAGATAATGAACGGAGCACATGGCCCATGCCAGGCATTGTATGTGCTGGGTACAGAGAGGATCTCATGGAGATTCCAGATTAAACAAAGAACCCCATATCTATGCATATGAAAGGATACATTTTATATTTGGATTTTTACAAATGAAGATGACTATTATAATGGAAAAGAAAAAACAAAGACAGAAAGAGTATAGAGCCATGGAAGATATGAAGTATAGTTATATTTTATGTTAGACCTTGAGGGAAGTCTTAGAGAAAGTAACATTTAAACTGATAACTAAAAATTTGGAGTTGGTTGGTGAAACAGAGGAGGAAAAGAGTGGTCTTTGTCGATGGCTTTAGTGTGGGTAGGCTGCTATAGCAAAATATCATAGAAGGTGGCTTATAAAAAACAGAGATTTACTTCTCATAATTCTAAAGGCTGAAGAAATTCAGGATCAAAGCAAAGTCAGATTCATGTATAGTGAGGGCCTACTTCCAAAATGACTGTATTTTTATCACATCTTAACACACAAAGGGTCAAATGACCCTGCAGGGGCCAGTTTTATAGGGACATTCATTGCATTCATGAGAGCTTCACCATCACAATTTGACAACCTTTCAAAGCCCCATGTCCTAATACCATCACCTTGGGGGTAAAGATTTCAACACATGAACTGGTGTGTGTGTGTGTGTGTGTGTATGTGTGTGTGTGTATGTGTAGCACAGATGTTCTATAACAACCCAGAACTGGTGTATGAAAATCAAAGTGCCTTGAGACCAAAAGAAGAGACAGATCCAGGATTTCACAGAGTCCAATCTATTGTGGATTTACTGACAAGAATGTGGTTTTGGGTGGCAGCAAGACCAGTTGGATCCTTGCAACTCAGTCCATAAAGAAGTGCTCATAAAGTGATCATGACAAAGGTGACTTTACTCAAACTGAAACATACCTGGTTTATCTCAAGCCAGTATCAAAGAATTCAGGTATATTCCTGGCACTGATAGGGCCAGGATTCAGTTGTGAAGCTCTACATATCACTCTAATGATTTTGTTAATTTACAATACACTAGGAAACTATGTGGGGAAAACCAACCAGCAATAACTCAGGGCCAATCATGGCAATTACAGCTCAATATGGCTGCAGTTGTGTCAAGCTGAATCCCAGTAACAGACCATTGGGAAAGAAGAATGAAATACATGGCTGGAAAGAGAGGCAGGGAAAGTTTCCCCACAGCATTGTAGGCCTATTTGTATCACTTAACTATTGTTGCATATCAAACTCCCCTAAATGTAGTGGTTTAAGATAACAGTCACTTACGAGTTCATGACTTTGTAGGTTGGCAGTTTAGGCTGGACTCATTTGGGAGTTTTTGTGATCTAGGCTGTTTCCTTTCATGCACCTGTAGCCAGCTGTGGATCAGCAGGTGTTTTTGCATCTGAGGGTGGAGTGTCAGCTGCTGGGGCACCTTGGCCCTCCTCCCTGTGGTCTCTTATTCTCCACTGAGTTAACTCAGGCAGGCTTGTCCCATGGTGGCAGGATTCTAAGAAAGAGTGATGTACACAAGCCTCTTGAGATCTATGCTCAGGACTGAGATTGTTTGCTCCATTTTGATCCATTCTGTACACCACAGTATGTCCCCAACCCATTCAGGATGAGAACATAGACACTAGCTCTTGATGGGGAAAGCTCCGAAATGATTTTATAAACAGCGGGACATAAGGAGGTGAACACTTGAGAATATTTTTGCAACCAAGTAAAGAATTTGTGACTAGACATCACTGATTTATTTATTTATTTTTGAGACAAGGTTTTGTTATATGGTTTAGGCTGGCTTTGAACTCACTGTGTAGCCAGGTTGGCCTTGAAATCATGGTAATCTCCTGCATCAGCCTGTTCGGTGCTGAAATTACAGGCACATCACACCCAGTTTTTTTGGTTGTTATTTAGGTGGTGCTGGTGATTGAACCAGGACCTTTACACTAAGCTACAGCCTTAGTACAGCCTTTTAATTTTCTACTTAATTACGGAGTCCCAGTAAATAACTAAGTTGGCCAGGCTGGGCTCAAATTTGCAATCCTCCTACCTCAGCCTCGCAGAATATTGTACAGTGCCACCATGTCCAACTTTACAGGAGATTTAAAAACAGGAATTAGCAGTAAGGGGGACATGGCTGAGGTCATTTGTGCTGCATAGTGGAGCAAACTTTCAAGAATTTGTCTTTGCCATTTGGTTGTGAGCTCTTTGTGTGGCATCTTTTCCTAAGGCTAGACATAGCGCCTGTTTGCAAACTCACCCCTCTTGGTGGGAAATAGAATCTAAAGCTCTATTTTCTTCACTGCTAGGTTTCCCAATGAGGTGCTGTTGAGGGGGGTTTCACACAGACAGCTTCACTTGTTTGGAGTTGCGAAGCTAATACCATCACCACAAGCTGAGCTGCGAAGAATCCCAGACTTGTCTAAATTACAATTTGTTTGTTGGGCCTTAAGGGGGTCTGGGAAGCCTGTTCCAAATTCTCTCACACAACACAGAAGCATATTTTCCCAAACTGGCATTTCTCTTCTGAGCATCTTTTACGGAAGTGTTTTGCCAAGAACGGAGTGCTGATTGTTAAGCTATTGCTTATTAGTCCATCCTTCAGACTCTGCTGCGTGATGCTGGGCCTGAGGCACTGGGTACCACTTTTCTCCCTGGCCAACTGATGCTCTGTCAAAATTGGGGGAGTAGAAGGACAGAAGATGAGGTTCTTATTTGCTTGCTTTTCCACTCTGGGAGTAACAGTGATTCTTTCTCCTGGTAGGGGGAGGTGAGGATTTACCAACTGAGTCCTAGGTTTCACTCTCTTCCTTTATACTCCCAGAACCCCTCCTTGGAAGCTCCTCAGAGACAGTGGCATTGCCAGGGCATTGTCTGTGTCACTGAGACACTGCAGGCTCAGTGTGGGAGAGGTTTTTCTCCCAAGTTTCTAATAACTTCCTGTTCTTCCTTTTGCTCCTCCAGGGTAGCAACTGCTTTGTGCAAACACTATCTCTGTGTTAATTCAAATGTTCATTTTTCATTTTTTGTCTTTCTATAATGTTTAAAAAATTCTAATAAAGTAAACTTGTGCAGATTCTGTTGTGCTACTTAAAGTTTGACTGTCATATATGATATTTAAAATTGTTTTAAATGATACTAAGTTGAATATTAAAAATTTGAAAGATGAATCAACTAACCAGCCTTCCTGGTAAGCTGTACAAGCTGCATGCGTTCCAGGGAAAGAAAAGACAGCACCTCCCCGTGAGCATACCAGTGATCAGGCTGAGAATCAAACACTACCTACCCCCAACCCTCCACCCCCGCTTAGCAACCGGATGGCTTGGAGGAAAGCCCGAGTTGATAGCAACTGAATACATAAAGCAACTAACTGCTTGCATTGTTTGGTTGATTTTGTAGGCCTGGGGTCAGCAGTCTAAGTATCTCTTGGGAGGATGACGGTATGCAATATGGCAAATATGGAGGATTTCATTCTATCTTGTCTTTGAAGTCCAGTGTTCTCACTGTTTTGTTTTGTTCTGATTAATTGTTTCACTTTATTCAATGTTCTATTTTGATTGGTTTTATAGTGTTTTGCTTTTGGTTTTATTTTGCTGTACTTGATGGAATGGACAACTATTGCGAAGATAACAAGATACACTACGGTAGCTATTATTGTTTACCTTGTATCCTGCTCTGAAGTTTTGTACCAATATTGCTGCATTGTCTTGATTGGCTTTGTTCTGTCTTGTCTTGTTGGATTTTACTCTTTTTAAAATTAAAAAAAAAATTTGAAAGGGCAATTATTTAGTGTAATGCATATTATGAAAAATATAAATAACAAACCATACTCATTATTTCTTGTATGTGATTGCTTAACATTTAAAAAATATAAACTAAGTCAACTTATCAATAATAATAGGCAAATAATAGGAGAAGTAGGTCACATTTGAAATAGTGAATGTGATACATAAATGGAGTTTTGAAAGCTGTCAAGGTATGTTCACTCTTTGTATCACTTTACTAAGAGGACCCTAAGTGGTCCTGAGAACTCTAATGTCATCTCTTCTTGCTTTAGTAATAAGGAGTGAAGTAGTTTCTTTTGTTCTAAGCAATCCTAGGTAGGAGAGAGCCAGCCTACACTATCTGGAGGGGGCATTAATCTTTCAAGTAAGAGTCTTCACAAGAAGTTACGAAGGCAGCCCAGCCGAATGAGGGTCCCCAATGGAAACTGAGCACCTGAAATGTGACTACTGGATTATGTGAAAATGAGGTTAAAGAAGAACAGTCTAGTAAATGGAGATTCGGTGTTGGATGGACATCTCTGAAAAGGCAGAGTCGGAGCCATGTCCCGCCATGAGTGACGCTCAGCGTCAGAGGCTTTATTTAATTTTACTGTTGAGAGAAAAGTTGACCTCAGTGAGCTACAGACAGAAGAAAGGAGGGGGTTATGAAGAACTATTTCACTCATACCTAGACGTGACAGCAAAAACTTTTCAATTTAGACATTCAATCCTTCACAGAGATTTCTTAATCTTCAGAGAGAGTCTGATGTGCTAAAATTTTCTGGTTGAATGTTTTCCTTTAGGAAACAATCCTTTAGGAACAGAGGTCCAGAGTTAGAGGCAAAGCAATTCAGAACCACAATTTTTCTAAGATAGCGAACAGTTCCACTTGAAATGATCAATATGATAAAGAAAAATATGGTTCCTTGGTCTCTGCACCAATTTTAATCATTTTGGAATGTTTTTCTATACAATGCCTTAAAAAGTACTGGCCTTGATATTTTTTGATGGGTAGTTCTGAACGTCTCGCCACCAAAACTTTTAAAAAAGGTTTTTAAAAATCACTTAAATTTGGCAAGTGTAGAGAGGATGCATATCAAGGAAACTTTATTGGTTTTGATTTCTCACTTATTTTTGATTTGTTTCTTCTCCCTGCCCTTGTGTCTAATGAGTTCTCAGGTCCCATATACTGGGGCCATTCATTCATTCTTCCATTCAACAAATGTTCATTGAGTACCCAATAGATGAAACCTTATCCCTTAACTTGGAAATATTCATCCTCGCTTTATCAATATTTTTATTAGCATTCTTTAGTACTTTTTAGACAGAGTTGCCATTTGCACAGGAAATGACCTGCGTTGTTTAGCCTCAAGGATATCCCTTCTATCAATACATTGTCTCCCTAGCATAAATAAAGGTAACTGTCGGATTTATATATGTTCAGTCATTTAAGTGGGGAAATAAAAATGACACCAGTTTCCTTTTTATTAAACACATAATGTTCTAGGCATTTTTCTGGTCATCTAATAGAGATTACAAGGATCCTTGTACCCAAAATCTGGCTCAGATATCAGGACTGAGGATGCTACACACACTAAAAGGAATGTAAGGGGATTATTGAGACTTCCTGGGGGAAAATAAGGCAGAATCCCAAAATGGACGGAGAGAACACAGACTGCCTTAACATTAACAGTGGCTGGAGTGGAGCTAGGGTGAAGGGAGTTTGTGTAGTGTGAACTTCCTGCTATTACAACAGAAGGCCACCCAGGTTTACCCGACAGCTTGCCTTTAAGCTTCAGACATACTTAGCATAGTGTAGAATTCTCTTTCTTTTTAAGGATGAATAATATTCCATTTTTATGGTTCTACTCTATTTTGTTTATCCATTCATCAGTTGATGGATATTTGCATTGTTTCCACATTTCAGCTATTATGAGTTATGCTGCTATGAATGTTGATGTACTAATGTCTGTTTAAGATCACTTTTTCAATTCTTTTGGATTATATACTCGAAATTAGAAGTGCTAGATCATATGGAATACTTTTTATAGCAATTTTCCTTTGATGTTGAAACAATGACTAAAATATTGTGTTTCATTTAGCTGAGTTTGAACTTATTTATTTAAGCCATGGTGGTTTTCTCCAATGCTTATACCCTGAGGCTGATAAAAGAGAGAAGTTTCATTGAGTGACTCACTCAACAGGGCAGCATTGTGTATTTTGAGAAGTAAAACGAATGCCTTACACTCATATAAGCAGTGTCTAGGTGAGGATTTGTACTAGAGTTCTAGTGCATATAGAGAATTGTGTGACCTTGGTTTGTATTTTGGGTATCTGTGAGACAAGAGATTCATGGAGTTCTTTACGCAAAGGGAGAAAGCTTGGATAAGAAATTGTTTTTTTCCATTGGCCAAACTACTGGCTTGGGTCTATGAGTCTGTAAAAGTGTGCAAATAAAGCCAATTATTATCCTGTGTTAAGATGACTTTCTGAAGTTCAGCCAGTTGTGCTGACCTGCTTTTTCAGGAACATCTTGGTTAAGGAAGGAAAGCAGGAGATTTTTAGCAAGCTCCATGTTGGATGTGGTTATGATCTTGTCAGCAAAGATGGTGTGTAATGGCAGGGTTGCTGCAATTCCCTTAGAAAGATACATTGTGTCCCTTACAAAGATAACTGTGACCCTTTGCTGGGGAAGAGGAAGTGCAGTTCAGAGGCTACTAAAACAGGCTTAGTACAGAAGATATTTAGCTAAATCTATGTTTGCAAGATATTTATCAGTTGCTGATTGGATGAAGTCAGTATTTTAAATGGTGGTTACTGAGATGGCAGAAAGGTAAGCATCAGAGAAAACAGGCTCTCCAATATTTGGAATCCAGATGCTGGAATGTAGAAATGTGAGGAGGAGAAAGAGGAGAGAAGTGAGTTCCAGGGGACCAGGAAAGATTTGAAGCAAGAATGAGAATCTACATGGAAAGTGAAGAGAAGGCTCCCAATACAGAAGAGGGAGGTAGCACTTGGTGCTCTCCTCCTGAGCCCTGGCTCATGGGATGGAAGGAGAGGCTCAGACTCGTAGTGCATGTTGACTATTGGAGACCTCAGAGGCCCCAAGGAAAAATGCACCAATGGAATGGAGCAGTGGACACTGTAGACTGCAGTGGCTGAGGAGTTATTTGGGTTCAGATCCCACCCCACACACCAGGACAGGGCAATTAACCAGGAGCCATTTTGGAACTGGACCAACAGAAGTGCTTCATGTTGCTTCATCTATGGCTCCAAGTGTTAGGGAGGCCAAACAGAGTCCAAGCCTGTAGGAGATCAGAGCTAATTTCAAGCCAACAGGGAGGCAAGTTCAAGCTAGCAGGAAACATTTGATGTGTTGCAGGCTGAAAGACTCAGATCCCAGCCTCACAACCAGAGATCAGAAGCAGCCTGACCTTTAATGGAATTTAAGGTTCGCTGGGATTGTCTGCTACTGTCATAATTCTATTTCTGGATTAGTGGGATCAGTTAACATGGATCTGGGCTCTGCTCGTCTCTTGTCAAATCAGTGGCAGCAGAGACACACTCTGGAGTGAATGTATTTTTTCTGCTTTTCTTCCTTTCTTTGCTTTTGAAGAAAAAAAATTTTTGTTTTTTTTTCTCTTTTTTTGATCTTGTTTTTATACAAGTGCAAACAATGTTTCTCATTTTTTTAGTGCTGTTCTTGTTTCTGTTCCTTCTTTCTTTCCCTCCTATCTCTTCACCAGTTCTCAAAGTTTACATAATCTTCCTTTGTCCTCCAGTTTTGCTTCTAATCCCTTTTTCTTCTCTTCTCTATTTTCTCCCTTAACCTTTTAAAATTTTCTCCCCTGAGGGTAAAGTTGCCATATCAAGGGGATATTTAATTATACAATTTTATGGTTTGTATTAGATTTCGTTATATAACTGCAAATCCTGTTCATATGGCTAAAGGAGCAAATTAATAGATACCTGTTTGTCATTTCATGCTCTTGTTACTAAGGCTTGTACTACTTTAGCCAAGATGATATAATCATTCTACTCAGCTGTTCTTCCTTATATGACAAACTGAGATTTCCCAAACAACATCAGGGCCAAAAAACAAAGGGATAGCAATTTCTCACTGTCAGAAAATTGAAAAGGTAGGCTCTTGCAACAGACTCAAAACTTAAAAGCCAGTTACACCTGGAAGACATCTCTGAGAAGTAGTTATTTCTTAAGGGTTCTCTATACTATTGATAAAGACACTACCAGAAACAATTTACAAGCATCAATACAGGAATTAAGTAAAAAAAAATAGAAAATGAGAGAACATGAAAATAAAGTGCATCCCCAATCTTCCAGCTCACCAAAGGCAAACCCAGGAGGCAACAAGGTGGAACAATTAAAAAACCACTCACCTAGACTCTCTGAAGTGGAATCAGCAGAATAACAAAGCAAATAAATGAGACTTTAGAGAAAAATATCAATCACTTCTCAGATAACTTTAGAGATGATGCCTATTACGAAGGGCATGATTAATGAATCTAGAGAAGATGTAATAAAAAAGAAGTTTAGAAAAATGATGGAAATCATGAATGCCCAACATAGGAAAGAAATGGAATCCATGAAACAGAGTCAATCATATATCTAAGAGATTAAAAATTCTATTGAAAGTATATGCACCAGAATTAACCAATGTGAGGTCAGAATATCAAAATTAGAAGTTAGGCTTGCAGTTAGTGATCATGAAAAGATAGATTTCTTAAAAATAGCAAGAGACCATGAATATCATCCAATGGCAGCTAGATGATGCACAGAAGAGTAGCATACGATTGATCAGAGTCAATGAAAAAGCAACAGATACAACAGAAAGTGACTTGTAAAAGTCACAGAAAGTGACTTGCAAAAGTTGTTCACAGAAGTAATGGCAGAAAACTTCCCTGGCAGTGAAAAAGAATTTGACATAGAGAATTCCATTCAACTATGATTAAAAAAATCTGCCCTAAGGTATATAACAATCAGGGCTCCATAAATTCAGCACAAGAACAGATATTAAAAGCTGTTAGAGAAAAGAAACAAATCATGTATAAGGAAAAGCCCATTAGAATCACAACAGACTTTTCAACACAAACCCTTAAGGCAAGAAGAGCTTGGAGTGAAGCCCTTCAAGTTATGAAAAATGAAAAAACCTCTAACTAGATTGAAGTACCTTGAAAAACTATTTTTCAAAACTGATGGAGAAATAAGATACTTCCATAACAAAGAACACCTGAAGAAACTCATGACCACCAAACCAGCACTCCAAAATGTTCTTAAGAACATTCTAGAAGGAGGTAATAAGGACTACAATTCCATGAACCCCAGCAGGATGAATCTGCCTGGCAAGGCAAGTAACTAAACAGAGGAGAAAGAAAGAGAATGAACAACAAGAAACTAATATGACAAGGAAAAGTCAATACGTAACAGTTATAACCATCAGTGTAAATAGTCTCAACTCACCAGTCAAAAGAAACAGACTGACAAAATGAGTCAAGAAACAAGATCCAACAATAAGCTGCATACAAAAAACCACATTTAACTCAAAAAGAAGTTCACAGATTGAGAGTCAAGGGCTGAAAAAAATATTCCACATGACAGGAGCCCATAAAGGGTTAGCTACTCTATTTGTTGACACAGTGTATTTAAAGCCAAGACCGATCAAGAGAGACAAGGTCACATGTGCATCTGGTTTATTTCATGTATGAGTATGATCTCTAGTTGTGTCCATTTACCTATAAAAATCTCATTTATTCTTTAGTTTTAAATTTTTTATTTTTAAGAGAATAAAACCAAACAAAATAAAACAGAATAAAGCCAATCAAAACAAAACAGTGAAAGTGATACAGGGCTTCAAAACAAGATAATAGGAAATCAGCAATGGCTGCCATAGTGTTTCTTGTTATTCTCAAAATAGTGGTGAATACTATCAGGTAAATTAAAATCAAATCACATAATACAGAAGAAAATCAATAAAAACAAAATAGTGAAAGCTATTTAGGACTTCAAAACAAGATAATGGGAAATCAAGAATGGCTATCATTAATGCCTCTTGTTATTTTCAAAATAGTTCCCCATAACATCAGACCTAATAAAATCAAATTAATTTAGAACAGAATAAAACAAGTCAAAACAACACAGGGAAAGTGATATAGGACTTCAAAACAAGATAATAGAAAATTAATAATGGCTATCATAAAATATGTTATCTTTGAAATTGCTGCCTATGACATAAATATAATGAAATCAAACAAAAAAACCCAGAATAAAACCAAACAAAATAAAACAATGAAAATGATACAGGACTTTAAAACAAAACAGTAGGGAATTAACAATGGCTACCACCTTCTTTTTTTATGTTTTCTCCTCTTTCATTTTAACAATATCTGTTGTACATTTTGGATCCCACTAACTTCTTCAGTTTTTTATGCTAGTGAGATAACATGATGTTCACTCATGTGAGTCTGAACTATTCCACCCAAGAGCATGATTACAAGTTGCATCCATTTACCTACAATAATAGATTTCCATTGTATAAAAAGGTCACATGTTATCCATTCTGCAGTTGATGGGCAAGCTATCCTTACTATTTTCTTGTTCCTGTCAGATGGAGCACTGTTTTCTCTCCTTTGACTTTCAATTTATGAATTTCCTTTTGAGCTAATGTGTTTCTTGTGTACTGCACATTGATGGATCTTGTTTCTTGATCCACTCTGCCTGTGTTTCTTTTTATTGGTGAATTGAGGCCATATACATTAATGGTTATGTTCAATGTAAACTGGTTCATCTTTTTCATGCTTTTATCCTGCAGCTGGCTTCCTGATTTCCCCCTGCTCTTTCTATCGCCTGCCCTACTCAGTGATCCCACTCTGCTGCTATTCCTGGGACTGGGGTCATTTTTATCTCTCTCTATAATATTCTTTAGTACTCTTATAGAATTGGTTTGGTGGTCATGAATTTCTTCAGTTGTTCTTTGTCATGGAGGTATCTTATTTCTTCATTAATTTTGAAAGGTAGTTTTGTAAGGTACATCAATATGGTGGGAAGTTCTTTTTTTTAATTTTATTTAAAAGGAAAAAGAGAAAAACACAAAACAAAACAAAGCGGTGTAAGGGTACACGTAATACAGAACTACAAAAAAAAAAAGTAAGAAATCACCTGTTAATAGATTACATATTATCATCTTAGAAATAGTTGCTCAAATCACAGTATCAAAGAATACAAAGTGGACATTCAAACAGTGAGACTGCAAACAGCTGTGTTCAATGATCCAAAAACATTAATATAGTCAGCTATTTAACACCCCTAAACACACTTGCTGTTATATCCGTTAGAGCTCTTTTTTTCCCCCTCTCTTTTTTACAACAAAATTTACACATTTTGGATTTTATTACTCCTTAGTTCTTATTACTTTTTTTGGGGGGAGAGAATAAAGTCAAATATGGCAAAACAAAGCTGTCAGTCAAAACCAAGGATAGACATAGCACATGATGTAAAACAGAGTACAAGGTTATAAACAATGGTTATCAACAATGTCTCTTGTTTCCTTAAAAAGAATTGTCTATCTCATTAGATATTATAAAGTTGAACAAAACAGTAGAGAACAAGACCAATAAAACTTAGGCATTGTAAACATTACAGGACTTCCAAAGGAGACAATAGTCAAACCAGAATGGGCATCTTAGTGAATCTTATTGCCTTCAAAGTAGTTGCCTATACCCTCAAACTTGATACTATCATACAGAATGGAACAGAGTCTAATGAGTCAAAACAAGATTGTGGGAGTATTACAGGACTTCAAAACAAGTTAATAGGAAATCAAAAAAAGTTACTATTATATATCCTGCTAATTTTTTAAATTTTTCCCCTTAATTAAAACAAACATAAGAAATAACTAAATAATTTTTTTAAAGAATAAGGGAGAGATTGAGATAAAACAGGACATAACAATATAACAATACAGGTCAAATCATGACTGTTTCAGCAACCTAGTGCTTCACCACCAAATAACCCGACTTAATAGTAGTTACCATAGTGTCTGTTTTTTTCCTTGAAATATTTGGATAAAACTTCATATACTATAGCTTCAAATATTTCCATATCAAGAAGCCCAGAATAAAGCCTTTCCAATTAATAAGTGAAAACTTTATAAGGCTTCAAGGCCACATAATGGGGAATCATGATTACCACATATTTTATATGGTTGGAAGTTCTTTACTTTTCTTTTCTTTTTGGTACTGAGGATCAAACTAACTACCTTGCACTTGTCAGACAAGTGCTTGAGCTATTGAGCTAAATCTTCGGCCCCTCCAAGCTCTTCTTGACTTGATGATTTGTGTTGAGAAGTCTGCTGTGATTCTGATGGATTTTCCTTTATACATAATCTATTTCTTTTCTCTAACAGCCTTTAATATTCTGTTCTTGTGCTGAATTTCTGAGATCTTGATTATCGTATGTCTGGGTGTAGATTTACTTTGGTTATGGCTAGTTGGAGTTCTATATGACTGACTTATCTGTATGTCAGGTCCTTTTCACACGCTTGGGTAGTTCTCTGCTATTACTTCTGTAAATAGTCTCTTTTTTCATATCTTTTGACTCCTGCTTTTTCACTGACACCTTAAATTATTTTTATTTGCATTGTATTGTAACCATTGAATTGTTTTTTAAAATTTTATTTAAAGGCTAAACAAAACATAAAATAAATAGAAATAATACATACTTTCAAAGAAAAAAATAAACAGTAAGAAATCACTAGTTGATGATTACGTGTTGTCCTCTTACAAATAGTTGTTCAAGATACAAAAGTGAAACATACAAAGTGGGGATTCAAACAGTGAGACTGCAAACAGTTTTGTCCAACTATCCAACAAAAACTTAGTAATATGGTTATCAATCCTACACACTTAAACATACATGCAGTTATCCATATCTTCATTTATGTTGAGATTAAACAAACCATAGTAGGCAAAAATCACTCTAAACAAAGAATAATATTATTGCTGGATTTCACATCATGACACTGCGGGATCAGCACTGGTACTGTACTGTCTCTTTTTCTTCAAAGTATTTGTTCATTTCATCATGCATTATAAGATTAGTTCTCATAAACTGTTTATAGGTTCTACGCATGCATGAGTCCTTTTTTATTTTAAAGAGGGTAAGATTAAACATAACAAAACAGAACAAAACAGATCATAAGGAAACAAATTTTATGAAACATGGATTTCAAAGCAAGTTCACTGGAGATCTTTACTGTCTCTAGTTTTCTTCCAAGTAGTTGTCCCCATCTTCACATACATTGAATACATACTGAACATTATAGTACTAATCTAATCATAACAGGATGATGAAGGCTTTTTAGGTCTTCAAGATCTGACATTGGGGAAGTCAATAATGACTGCCATAATGTCTCTCATTCTCTTTGAAGTAGCTGTCCTTACTTTTACGTATGCTGAAATTGAACATAAGAGACTAGACTAAAATCACTCTGAACAGTGAATAATAGTATTGCTAGATTTTGTATCATAATACTACAGAAGTAGCACTGGGTATCTTAGTGTCTCTTCTTCTTCAGAGTATCTGTTCATTACATCGTGTACTATATAATCTGTTCCCGGAAACTTTTTAGAAATTCTCCCCATGTGTGAATCTCTACATGTATATCTATCCTTTCTGTATTGTAGGGAAAAACAGATCAAAACAAGACAGCAAAACAAATTCCTAGAAAAACATGAAATGAAAAAGACATATAAAACCACAATATTAGGTAATCTACAGTAGTTACTATGCTTTCTCTTGTTATTTTCAATAGAATTGTCCACATCATCAGACATAATATAATTGAACATAGCATTACATAGCTATTTTAATAAAAACACAACTTTGGAGACATTGTAGGACTTCAAAAGCAGTTACTAATCAAACTGGTATGGGTATCTTACTACATCTTGTCATCTTCAGAGTAGTTACCTCTACTCTTAGACTTTATACTATCAAGCATACCAAATTCAAATAAAATCAGTCAAGGCAAAACAGTGGTCTCACAAACCAGCTTCAAATAAGATCAGTTATAGTAAAACAATGTAAGTAATACAGGGCTTCAGTTTAAGTTAATAGGAAATTACCTATTAAGGATAGTTACCGTGGTACAGCCTACTATTTTTGGGATAGCTGTCTGTGCTCTCAAATCTAGTATGAGAAAACAGACTGGAACAAAATAAAATCAAACTAAACAGAGCAATAAGACTACTGTGGCCTTTAAATCCTGATACAATATTAACAATGTCCTCTTCTTTGCTTTTTTAGGCAATTCCTCACCTTTCCCTTTCTCAGGATGTTTTGTATAGTTTGGGTCCCACTAGCTCCTTTAGTTTTTAGATTAGGGGGTCAACCCATTATCTATCTGAGTGATGCTGAACCTTTTTATCCCTGAGCTTGATCTTGAGCTGTACTCCTTTATTTACTAAAGCCACAAGATTTTCCTTCCTTTTAGCTGTGTACAGCTGTCTACACTGCACAAAAGTGTCATAGCTTTCCAATCTATCTGTGGCTGCTGGACAAGCTGTCCCTATTTCTCTCTGGTTCCCCGTTACACAGAGCATTGTTTTCTCATCTTTGACTCTCAGTTTATTAATCCTCTTTCAGGTTGAATATATTTCCTATTTAGAGCATCTTGATGGACCCTGCCTCCTAATCTACTCTGCCTGTGTTTCTTTTTGTTAGTGTATCAAGGCTATCTATATTAGAGATTATAGCCCATCTTTTCTGCCTCATCTCTGCATTCTATTTTTCTATTATTCATCCACTTTTCTCTTGCATTTCACTGTCTCCTCCATTCACTGAGGTTCTCTGCCACTGTTGCTGGAATCCTGGTATTATTTTCTCTCTCTCTAGAAGGTCCTTTAGTATTTTTTGTAGGGTTGGTCTGGTGGCCATGAACTCCCACAGTTCCTCCTTGTCTTGGAAACATCTTATTTCTCCATTAATTTTGAGAGAGAGGTTTTCAGGGTTGGAGGTCATTTTCTTTCAGGGCTTGGACTATTTCCCCCCAGGCTCTTCTTGATTTGACAGCTTGTGTTGATAAATCTGTCATTATTTTGATGATTTTTTCCTTTGTAGTGTATCTGCTTCTTTTCTCTGACCACTTTTAATATAATGTTCTTGTGGTGGATTTCTGGGATCTTGATTATTATATGTCTGGGTGTAGATCTGTTTTGGTTGTAGTTGGTTGGAGTTCTGTATGCCTCATTTATCTGGATATCATTTCTTTTTCCTATGCTTGGGAAGTTTTTCTTAAGTATTTCTGTTAGTAGCCTTTGTAATTCATTTGTAGTTACTCCTGCTTCTTCGCTCATGTTTTTTATTCTTAAGTTATAGATCCTTTTGTCATCTTCTAGCCTTTGAATTGTTACTTCCTGGTTCCTTGGTATCTTTAATAGGTCTTTTCTTTCATGATCACACACTGTAAACTTCTCTTTAAATTTCAAAAGGCTAACTTTAGTTTTTGTCAAGGCATTTTGCCAGCTTTCAATGGAGATTTTAATTTCCTTGTAATCTCTTTGGATCTGTTTCATGTATTCTATTCATGAAATTCTCCTAGATTTTGTTTATATTCTTTACCAAAGGTTTCTCCTTTTCTGGGTTCCTCCATTCTTCCATCTGTGTCTTCTTGAGAGGGTCTTAGCATTTGTTTTACTAATCTTTTTATATCTTGCCTCACTTGGATTAGAATTTCAGTTTTAAGTTCATCTATGAGGTCACAAAGGTATTTCTTTATGTCCACTGATGTTGTGGCCAATATTGCATGTTTGTTGCACTGGTTCTTTTCTGTATTTACCTCTCCTAGGCTTCTTTTCCCAGCGTCAGTGGCTGGAGGTTTTTTCTTATTTCTTTCTCTTGTCATGTTTCTGGTTTTTTTCAGATAGGTGTGTGGTGGAGGTCTTAGGCCCTCTCCGTATTGCTTATGGTTTTTCTGAAGCGTAGTGACTGGGGTTTTGCTGCCCTCTCCAATTTGCTGTTATCCAAGGTGCATGCAGGGACTGTGGGCTAACCACTCTTCTCTGAGCTAGTCAACTAGCAAGTGCCTTCAGCAACTTAGGCTGTACTGTGGCTGATGTCACAGTTTCATCCCTGACTATTGGGTCCCAACCAGGGGTGTGACTCAGCCCAAGCAGATCCCACCAGTCCTCTCTGAGCCAGGGGTGGCTGACTGATGTCACCGTGGGACTCTGCCCCACTCCAAGATGTCTTCCAGCCGGGCTCACTTGCCATGGGGCCCAATTTCCAGTACTCACCGAGAATTAATGCAGCTCTTTACCTTGACTCCACTCCATGCTGTGCCATGTCCTCCCGCCAAGGGCCTGGGACTCACCAATTCCTGTTATAGGCGGCTGTGGCTTCAGCATGACCTTGAATCGTCTGACTCCATGGTAGGCCCAGCACAGCACGGGAAGGGTCTCAGTGAGTGTGTCTGGCTCCAGCCCTCCACCTGCATTTTTCCTTCCTCTTCCTATTTTTCTTTTTCCTTCAGTTTCCTTCTGGGTTTCTAGAATCCTTCTCCACTCATCCAACCCTCTCGATGTTGTTAAATTCCAGCACCTGGGCTGTTTTTCCCAGAGATGCTCTCTACCCAGCTACCTAGCATGCTGCCCTCTTCTTGTCTCAATCATTGAATTGTTATCTCCTGGTTCCTTTTTATTTTTAAGAGATCTTTTCTTTCACAATCACTAGTTGTAATCTTGTATTCAAGATCTGAAGGTCTGTCTTCAGATTCATTCAATCTGTTTTTCCAGCTTTTAATGGAGTATTAATTTCCTGGATATCTCTTTGAATATGTTTCATGCAGTTTAATTCTTTCCTATGTTGTTCATTCAAAGTTTCCATCATTTTCCTATGCTCTTTTTAAAATCTATGTACTCTTTAGATATGCTCAGCAATTCTGTCACTCTGATTGTTGTTTCTCCTTTTACCTGAGATTATTTCTGACCTAATTTCTTTTATAGCCTCATGAAGTTGTTTCTTGAATTAATTGTTAGCATTTCAGAAATTTCAGGTGTGCAACTTTGATTTCATCAGTATCTACTGGACTTGTTCTGTACGGGTTAGAGAACTGAGATTGCATTTTGATCCTTTGTCTTGACATTATCCTGGGTTCCTTTTGAAAAGCTGGTTGTGGGGTCCCAGGTGCTACTCATGTTGGCTGTCCATTCACAGTGTAGGTCAAGCACCTGGGTTTTTCTGAACCCAAGTTCCCAGGAAGGTGGGCTGGCATGGGGTGGGCTTTTCCAGACCCATGGATAGACTGAGACTTCCTCAATGAGGCTGCCTATTCCTTCAGTCTATGCAGCTACAATGGGGCTTTCTGGACAATGGCAGGTGTACAAGGGTATTTCCAGTTGCTTCTCCCAGCCATGCAGGCACCCTGGCAAGTGAGCATTCCTGATGGTGGTCAGTAGGCTTGCAGGCAATAGTTTTCAATGTAGAGGTCTTTTACATCCTTTGTTGCATTGATTCCTAGGTATTTCATTGGTTTTTAAAAATTTTTTTTGTGAAAGATTTTGTTTCCCTAATTTCTCTTTCAGTGAGTTTCTTACTCATGTACAGGAAGGCTATTTATTTTTGGATGTCAACTTTGTATCCAGCTATGCTATTGGATTTTCTTAATAAATCTATCAGATTTTAAAGTGGAGTTTTTGGGGTCTTCTATGTCATCTGCAAATAATGATAGTTTAACTTCTGGTTTTTCTATCTTTATTCTTTTTATCTCTTTTTCTTGTCTAATTTCTTCAGCTAAAGTTTCCAGGACTATGTTGAATAAGAGTGGAGACAGTGGACATCCTTTCTTTTCCTAATTTTAGAAAAAAAAGCCTTAAGTTTTATCCATTTAGTATGATGCTGGCTGTTGGTTTGTCATAGATAGCTTTTCAAAGATTGAGATAAAGACCATTTATTCTAATTTTCTGTGGAGTTTTCTTAAAAATTTTATTTTGAAGGTAGTAAAAATACAGAAGAACAAGACAGATCAAAGCCAATCAAGACAATGCAGTGAAATTGGTATAGAACCTCACAGTAGGATACTGGGATGGTAGTAATAGGTACAACAGTATATTTCCTTATCTTCACAATAATTGCCAAGTCAATTAGGTATAGTGAAATCAAACAAAAAAAGAGAACATTATAAAACCAATTGAAAGAGAGTATTGAATAGAGCAAAACAAACATAACAAAACAAAACAGTGAAAACAACCTTTGCCTTCAAACAGAAGATAGAAGGAAATCCCCCATATTTGCTATATTGCATGTGGTAATCCTCCCAAGAGATGCTGAGACATCTATCTTCAGTTGCTATGGGGAGGGAGTTATTTGTGCACCAGTAGGCTCACTGGAGCCGCTGGTTCTCCTCCTGGTCCATGCCAGGGGTGCTTACCAAGAGGGCAGGTGAATATGCTGCCTAAGTCCCACCATGGCTGGATCTCGGGAGTGCTGGTCTTCCTTGTGGCCTGTGTCAAGGGCGCCTTACCAAGAAGGCAGGCAAATAAACTGCCTGGGTTCCACCATGGCCAGATCTCAAGAGTGCTGGTTCTGGAGTTTTTTAAAATCAAGAATGTTTATTGGACTTTGTCAAAGGCTTTTTCTGCATCTATTGAGATGATCATATGATTTTTGTCCTTGGCTATGTTAGTATGATTTGTGTAAGTTGAACCATTCCTGCATATCTGGGATGAATCCCATGTGGTCATAGTGTATAATCTTGATGATTAGTTGCATTCTGTTTTCGGGTATCTTATTAAGGATTTTTGCACCTATATTCAGTAGGGAGATTGGCCTGTAATTCTCTAAGTTGAGTCTTACTCTAGTTTTGGTATCAGGGTAATGCTTGCTTCTAGGGATGAGTTTGGGAGTATTGTTTAACTTTCAATTTCATAAGAGTTTGAGAAATAGTAGTGTTAGGTCTTTTCTAAATTTCTTGTAGAATTCAGCAGTGTCTCTAATGCATTACTTTCTTCTGTGATCTGTGTAACTTCTTCCTTCATACAAGCTTTTGGCTTAACCTGCCTTTCTTTTTCTAGAAGTTTGAGTTTCAACATTAAATTGTTTAATTGCATTTGCTCTGTTTTCCTGATATGAGTATTTACTGCTATAAATTTCCCTCTTAGGACTGCTTTCATCATGTCCCATAAGTTCTGGCATGTTGTCATTATCATTTAATTGTGGAAACCGTCTAATTTCTTCTTTAACTTCATCTGTTGTCATCAGTGTTTCAGGAGGGTGCTATTTAATTTCAAAGTGTTTACGATGTTTCTGTGGTTTCTTTGCCATTGATTTCCAATTTCATTGCACTATGGCTTGATAGTATGTATGGGATAATTTTAATTCCTTTGCTTTTACTTAAGCATGTTCTATGAATGATCATGTGATTCATTTTAGAGACTGTCTCATGTGCATCTGAGAAGAATGTGTATTCTGATGTCATGGCATGGAACATTATGTAGACAACTACTAAGTCCATTTGTTCAAAAGTTTGAGTCAGCTCTAATATTTCACTGTTGATATTTTTGTGTAGTTGATCTTTTTGTGACAGTGTGGTATTGAGACCTCCCAAAATAAGTGTATTAGTTCTTATTTAATTTTTTATGCTTTCCTAGTATACTAATTGGGTACACTAATTATATCAGATTGCTATCTCTTCCTCTTGGGAATCATATTTTCTTTATAAGGATATAGTGACTTTCTTTATCTCTCTTAATCAGTATTGTCTTGAAATTCACTTTGTCTGCTACCTCTGCTTTTTTCTGGCTTCCTGTTATGTGGAGTATTGTTTTCCATCTTTTGATTTTCAATCTACGAATTTTTTTGAATTAAATGTGTTTTCTTTGCAGCATATTGTTACATCTTTCTTCTTGATCCATTCTGCCTGTGTGTTTTTTGATTGGTGAATTGAGACCATTAACACTGATGGTTATAACTGATACATATTGACTTACCCTTGTCATGTTATTTTCTTTTTAAATTTTATTTTAAAGAGAATAAAACAGAAGAGGACAGAACAAAGTGGATCAGAACAAAACAACATGAGCAACACAGCACTTCACAACAACTTGTCATGGTAGTTTCCTCTTGTTGGCTCCCTCTCCCTCTGTTTAATTCTTTGTTTTGCCTAGTAGATTCCTTTTGTTGGGTTTCATGGAGATATAGTCCGGGTTATATCTTGCTAGAATGTCCTTCAAAATATTTTGGAATGCTGATTTGGTGGTCATAAATTTCTTCAGATGTTTTCTGTCAAGGTGGTATCTTATTTCTCCATTAGTTTTGTGAGATACATCACTCTGGGTTTAAGGTTGTTTTCCTTTAGAAGTTGAAATACTTCAGCCCACATTCTCCTTGAGTTGAGGGTCTGTGCCGAGAAGTTGGCTGTTGTCTTAGTTACTTTTTACTCATCACTGAGACAAAATATTGATGCCCAAAGTTGGGAAAGGAAAGGTTTATTTCTTACAGTTTTTGGAGGTTTTAGTCCATACTCAATTGGCTCCATGGCAGGGTGGTATGATGGGGCCACAGTTCACGGTGACTGCAAGGCAGAAACTGACAAGAGAGACACACACCTTTTTCCTACCATTACATTGTATGCTGGCTCCACCCCTATGTGGGTGTAGCACTGACACCATCAATCCAAGCTCTAGACATTGAACCAATCACAAATGCATAATGCAAATGCATAAGGCCTGGGGGCCACCGACATAAACCATGGCAGCTGTGATTTTGTTGGGCTTTCTTTTGTAGGCAATTTTTTTCCTTTCCCTTACAGTTTTTAAGATTTTATTGTTGTGTTGAAATTCTGCAATCTTGACTATGATATGTCTGGCAGTAGATTTTTTTGATGACTAATTGGAGTTCTATATGCCTCACTTATATGTACATCAAATTATTTTTCTCTACCAGGGAAGTGGTCTGTCATGACATCTGTGAACAGTTTTTTATATCACATATGCTATCTTCTGCTTTTTTACTGACTCTAATCAATCTTAAGTTGTTCTTCTTTACCTCATCTAGCCGCTGCTGGATTGATTTCTCATGGTCCCTTTTCATTTTTATTTTATTTTATTTAGTTTTGGTACCAGGGGTCAAACTCGGGACCTTGTGCTTACCAGATAAGTGCTTGAACCACCGAGCTAAATCCCTGGCCTTTACTTTTTATTTTTAAAGAAATATTTCTTTTCATGATTTCTAACTGCAAGCACATTTTCTATATCTGAGATCCTGTTCTCATGTCGACTTATTCTGCTATGAATACATTCAATGGAATTTTTATTCTCCTGGCTATCTGCTTGAATCTACCTAATGGATTCCATTTCTTTCCTATGCTGAACATTCCTGGCTTCTAGAATTTTCTTAAGTGCTTCTATTTTTTGTCTATATCTGTTCTAGAGTTACCCATCATGGTTTTCCTTGTGGACAAAATCCCTGTGAATCAGTGATGGGGGGATAGCCAGACCAGCCTTTCCCTGTGAGTCAGAGCCATTTACTGACATAAAGAGGAAAGAACAAGGATTCCCCAAGAAGCAAGCCCTTCCTGTGAGCCAGTGCCATGCATGGGCCACCACTGGCAGGGGACAGCTGGACCCTGGTCTCTTCCAGTGCATGGGCTAGCAAGCAAAAAGAGCTACCCCCGCTTCCCCCTTCCATGGCAACATAAGTGAGTGGCTGATCTGGAGAAATACAGGCTGCAATGATAGCTACTGAGGTGAAATGCAATTTGATGTTTGTGGTGTTTTGGTGTTTCATTGACTTTTCAGGTCTAGGGCCAGTGGTCTGATTACCTATTCAGAGGATAACAGTATGCAGTGTAGCATCTAGAGAGGATCTCCTTCTGAAGGTGATAGCACTGTTAGTTCCCTATTATCTTGTTTTAAGTCCTGTGTCATTTTCACTTTTTGGTTGGGTTGAGTTATTCTGTTTTGTTTTGTTTGATTTTGTCATAGCTAATGACATGGGCTATTTCAAAGATAACAAGATATATTATGGTAGCCATTTTTGATTTACTGTTGTCTTGTTTTGAAGACCTTTGTTGTATTCATTGTTTTTTTTATTGGTTCTATTCAGGGTTTTTTTATTTTTACTATGTCTGAAGGTATCTGCAGCTAATTTTGAAGACAATAAGAGGCATTATGGTAATTATTATTGATATCGTATTTTTTGAAGTCCTGTATCACTTACACTGGTTTGTTTTGATTGATTTTATTGTTTTATTTTCCTTGATTCTATACTTTTTAAAATAAAGTAAAAACAATCTCTACAGTCATTTGAGAAATTATTTCTGCTTTGATTTTCTGTACAGCCTCACTCTCTAAAGCTTTATTGTTACCATTTCAGAGAGGCCAGGTTGGTGGTTTGTAGATTGTCTCACCTGATTGCCTTGAGTTGCCTTTGGTGAGCTGGATATCCAGGGTTGCATCTCACTTAAGCATCTTGTTATTTTTTTTAAAGCTTAATTCCAGGGGTGATGCTTGCAAATTTCCTATTTAGAATCCTTAGGAAATAATTAGTTCTCTGAGGTAGTTTCTAGGTGTAGTTGGTTTTGGCATTTTGAGTCTGTTGTAAGATGCGATTTCTAAAATTTGTTGGGAATAAGAAGTTTCCAGTTTGGCCTAGATCCTGATTCTCTAGCACTCTGTTACAGTATTTTCTGTGACTCTTATTCAGCCTCAGTCTTGGAATATCAGGAAGAAAACATTGTTTAGACCAGTTTTCACAACACAGCCTAGAAAATGACAAACTGTGCCAACCATTAATTTGCCACTTTTAACCATAGGAAGTAGATTTGTGGTTATATAACAAAACCTAAAAGAAATAAAAAGTTATATGCAGTATAGAAGTCCTTAATGTGCCAATTTTGCCTTTAGGAGTTAAAACTTAAAGTAGGTTAGGGGAAATAGAGAAATGCAATAAGAGGAAGAGATCAGAAATAACCCTTGAGGACTGAAGGGGACCACATTAACTTTGAGAAACTGGTGAAGACTGGAAGAGAATGAAGAGAAAATGAAGAGATAAAATGAAGAGCTGCAGAGATCCATAAGCACAAAGAAGTTAGAAACCATGTTCATACTCATAAAAACATGATAAAACAATGAAGGTGAAAAAAAAACAAATAAAATAAACAATAAATAAAAGTAAAACCATAACAACAACAAAGGATAAATGGGGGGGATACACTTTCAGGTTTGTCTTTGTTGTCACTGGTCCCAATCCATGCCAAACTATTACAGCAAACCAGCAGTAGTTTTTTGGAAGAATAGTGGATAATCTCAGTGAGCCTACACTTTTTGACCAGGACCAGACTTATTCAACCTGCAGCCATTCGAGCACCTTCTGCACACCTGAGCCCAGCTGGGCAGCCACTAGATGGATCTGGCAGCACATCTGATTTCTGAGCTCAGTTGGTCCCTCTCCTAGATGGCTTCAGGCCAAATGCTGTCTCACGTGGAATAACTGAGCCCTCAGCACTCACCACCAGCTAGTGCAGTCCTTCACATCTGCTGTTCCCCTCCATTGCTACATCTCTCTGTGGAGGGCTCTGGAACCACCAACCACTGCTGTGTGTCCACAGATTTAAACAGCTTTTCTTGCGCAGTGAGTCCTGCCTCAGGGAGAAGGTAATACCAGATGTTCCCTTCTTCTCTGTTGGTTTTTCTCTCCACTCTCAGTGGGCTTCAATTCATACTTCAGATTTTTCTGGGTCCAGGGGACCCACTTCCTTCCTTCTCTTCTTCCTCACATTGCGATAGTCCAGCATCTGCATGGCGATTCTCAGGGAGGCTCTTTCTCTGCTGCTTAGCCCTCCACATTGCCCAGACTTAAACTTGCGATCTTTTTTTCCTCAGCATCCCAGACTTCTGGAGTTACAGGAGTGTGCCACCAGACTCAGTATACATTGAATCTTAATAAATATCCTAATGGGTCAGTAAGGCCAGTGGGGTCTCCCTTTTGATAAGCCAGTTATAAGTATAAAACTCTGAATTTATCTTTATTGAATGTTGGATCAGACAACCCATGCCTTGTAATGGAATATTTTATGGCAATGTGTTTTTGACTATAGGGATTTAGGCAAGACTATATTTCTGAGGATTTAAAAACATACCTATTAGCTGCTGGTGACAGAATTCAGGAACTTCCACATGCTTTATCCCTGGGCTACACCCCAAACCCTCCTCTTCTATTTTAATGTCATTAACTCTCATAAAATTATGGGGAATACCTTGCTTATCTTGCTTATGGTTAGTGGGATCTCCAAGGATAACTAAAATTTGGGATTTAATATTGATTAAGGACATGAAATTTTGCCAAGAAGTTCATCTCAGTAGATACAAAAGTTAGTCCAGAATCTTCACTGTAAGCTACAAAAGTGAATCTGTCCCTTTTCATCTTTTTATATCATAATTTTTAAAGTGAATTTTGTATTCCTAATTGGGCCAAATTGTGGACCAATCTTTCAGTATTTTTGTTGTTCTTCTGTTTAAATATTACTACTGTTATTGATGTGGTTAATGGATGACCTTTAAAGAAAAAGTTGCTACCTTGCTTACATTTAGTAATCTTTTCCTCCACACAGCCTCAAATTAATATGGTCAGGATTAGGAACCTCCCTTTTGTAATGGTTGGCTTACTGAGTTTGAAAACTCAGGATTTAAACTGAGTTTAATCTAACCCTGTGACTGTGTCATGGGAGTATCGTGGATATTTTTTCCTATAACTATGAAGATGAAGATCTTTACTTCAACAGAGGCACAGGTTGCAGCAGGAGCAGAACTATTTTGTGGGGGCCTCATTAGCCATGTGCTTTTGGGAGTATTACTTTAACATGTTCTTTCATAAAAGGGCCACCCAATGAGTATGCATGTTGCACAAAGTATCAGTTTTTCCCTCAAACACTCCATAAAATGGGGGTTTTATGCCTCAAGTCTGCTTGAGGCATACCATGCATGGTAATGGAGTCATTACCCTCAATCTAGTGGTGGTTGTGGCATGTCCTGGAATTGAGGCATGTAGTTCAATATGAGATGCAAACATGGCTCCAGCCAAAGGCACACAACCCAAGGCCACTTAAAGGAAGATCCCAGCCTATCCTCTTGTTTTTAGCACTAATTATTGAAACTGCTGATTTAGGTTGGCTAAATATATGAGGAGGCTTGGAAGAACTCAGCAAATGCAGTGTACAGCAGTTCAGCTCAAAGCACAAATTAGCCAGCAGGCAACAGCCCAACTCACAGTGCATGCCAGCCAGCAACAGCTCCCAACACAGAGCTGCCAGCAAGCGCAGAGGCAGTCTGCAAGCCAAGACAGGAGAATAACTCCCAGGGATAGTGGTCAGTGCCTGGATACATTGCTCACAGCAGGAATTGTTGTGGTTACTCTGAAGAAGTAGGATGGATATATCATCCCAAATTTACACATCCCCACACACCCACATGAGTATGACAAAGTATAGCACTCACATGCTGGAGCTTTTAGGACAGAATGGGGAAGCTATCCTAAGCAGGTCCAGTATGGCTTGAAGGAGCAAGGGCTGGTTTGGTTCCATGGTGATACAGGCTAGAGCTGGAGTGAGACTTCTGGGTACAAACAGGACTCACATGGTATTGAACTTCTTGCCACACCAGGCTTTCTCATCAGTGTGCTCAGACATGGGCAGAAAGATGAAGAGAAGATGACACTTGAAATTTGGAGTTAAGCATCAAATTGGATTCAGACGCCACTACAGATACATTATCTCCTTTCATTTTCCATTTTCCTGATGAGGAAATAGCCTTAGAAACATTTAAATAAGTCACTTAACTATTAAAGTAATAAAATAATGGAGCTGGGAATCCAATTCAGGTCCATTTGACTTTCATAACTGTTTCCAAGATCACTAAGCTACATCACTTCTCAGGAGGAATAGAAGGGGCCCATCCATGTTCTTACAGTCTGGGATCTACAAGTTTGCAAAGGGGACATCAGTTATTCAGTACATGCCCCCTACCAATAAATGAGTTAGGTGACATCAAAGCATAAAAGCAGGAGGAAGAGTGGAAAATATGAAGCACTATAAGCTTGAAATACATGTTAACTATAGATTCGTGTCTCTTGGTCTAGTTGGCCAGAATATCTCATTACAGTGCTATTTGGTTATTCTGGCATAAACTTACTGTTACAGCATACTGTGGACTACAGTCAATTAACAAACTTTCTAAATGAGGAACTGGAGAGGGGAGGGATAGAGAAGAGGCCTTTGAATGAATAGTAAGTGGCTTGTGAATCAGACACATATGTGCATACATTTTTCTTCTACTTTTTCTGTTACTTTGAAGTTCTTTTATTTTTTAATTAAATATTAATTAAGTTTATTGGCAAGTTTAGGTATATACAATGACCACATTCATCAGAGAGGATTTGAACCTGTACATATATTTCTCGCATGTTGATTTGTCTTTTATTTTTTCACATCCCCCTCCCTTCCCTTCAATCTCTTTTGCTTTTCTTATTTACAAAGCGTTGTTTCCATTTTATCCTTTTTTCATTTTTTCTTTTCCTTTCTTTCCTTTCCCATTCTCCCCAGTCTCTCTTTTGAACAATTTCTTCCCATTTCACCATGTTTCTTTTACAATTTGGTTCTTATTTACTTTTAGTTTCTCACACCAGTGAGACAATGCAATATTTACAGGTGTGTCCGAATTATTTCACTTAATAGTATGGTTTTGAGATCTAGCCATTTAGCAATAAATGTCTCGAGTTTATCCTTTATTTCAGAGTAGTACTCTATATATGACAGACAAAGGACTAATATCTAGAACATATAAATTACTGAAAAAAAATCATATCTCCTAAATTAAAAAACAGTACAAAAATGGGCATCTGAGATGAATACACACTTCTCAGATGAAGAAGTAGAAATGAAAAATAAATATATGAAAAAAACCACTAATTATCTGAGAAATGTAAGTGAAAACGATGTTGAGATTCCATCTCACTCTGGAAAGAATAGCTTTTGTCAAAAAGCAACTAATAACAAATATTGGCAGGGATATGGAGAGCCTACAGTCCTACCCACTGTTGGTAGGAGTGTAGGTTGGTTAAAACACTGTGGAAATCAGTGAGGTGATTCCTCAAAAAGCTAGAATTAGAGGTTCCATTTGACCCAGATATTCCCCTTCTTGGTATCTTTCCAAAATAATTTAAAACATCATACCGTAGTGATATGTGTGCACCCATGTTTATAACAGCACAGTTTGTAATAGGTAGATTTTGGGAACATCCCAAATGCCCATCAGCTGGTAAATGGATAAAAAAGATGTGTTTTTTATATAATGAAGTTATTCCATCATAAAATAAAAACGTTGCGACTTATATATTGCTCGTTTCACTTTAGTTAATGAACATAATGGGATGCTAAAGCCACAGTGTTTCTTGGAATGCAAATGACTTGTCAATGGGTGTATAAACCAAGCAAAGTGAAGAAGCGATTTCCGTCTTGGCATCCCAGTACAGTATCTTGCAGTATAGGTCTGTTTCTTAAGATGAAGCTTGTATGTGGAAAGGAAGAAACCACCTGAATGTGTCTTGGTCCCGGCTCCAAAGATGTATCTTGCAAGAGCCTAAGACTTTGTCCCTCATGTTGTCAGACAACAGAATACCAGTACATTAGGGACGCCTTGGAAAATACAGTACCCTAGCAATGATCAAGTTGGTTTATGCCTTGCAGTGGAGACATCAATAAAGTAATGCCTTTATGAAATAAACTTCACTAGTGTGAAAGATGAACATTTTCCCCTGATGTTTTAAAGCAGGAATTGTAGTAATTTTTCTTTCCTTCAGTCTGCAACTTTGTGGAACTGCTAACACCTTTCAGTGCAGAACTACTTTCATCCGTTATGTGCCTTCTGACACCTTCAAAAGAAACATTTTCTTTTGGTGGGTCCCTTTGGAAACATCTATGACTGAAAAGTTAATTTTTTTAAGGCAGAACTTTCCCTGGGAAAAATGTCTGGGTATGGAAGGCCGTGTCTGGCGTGCTGTGCAACACATATGGCTTCCTTGCCTTGCTGGAGACTCGTTCACACTTTATTACTTTCTACAGCTGGCATGGAGCCTCGGCCAAAATCCTGAAAGGAGTCTTGTCTAGTGCCGTGAAAGCTGGCCTTTTGAGGAGCTTTTGTCACAGAATGAATGCTGACTATTATGATCCTCTTGTTTATATGTAAGCATACTGCCAGAAAACAAATCCCCAAGTTCTTGATTGAATAAAGGGCAGAATTTTCACTTTTGTGAGAAGCTAAACAACTCCTTCTCAGAACAATTTGGCTGGAATTCTTTCACTACGAGACTTCCTTAGAAAAATGTTATTGGTCATTTGAATGATACAAATATTTCCATCCAAGGTCCTTTGGTGGCCATGAAGCTTGTTACAGAAAATCCATGAGCTTCTCTGGCCAAATTGTTATCCTGCAGAGGGACAGGTCTTAAAACTACAAAACTGAAAGTACTTCTGCAGAGTGGAGTTGAGGATGACAGAGGCTTATAAATTTTTGGTGTGCCAAATCTGAAGACACCTCGAGACATTTACTCTCAGACCACCTTTGAATCTATGCATAGGTTTATAAATTTTTCGCTCATTGAATCAGCTTCATTAACTTCAGAACAAAAGAAAACAGACAACATAAGTTTAATTTTTAAACTCTTGGGGGCTTTGATATTTTTACATAATTCTACTCTCACACAATAAAATAAGCAATGGGAATGTACATTTTGTCTTTTCGTATCTATTTTTTTGGGTTCTGAGTTTTAAATCTTTAGTAGCATTCAAATGAAAATTTGAAATTGATTTGGTATTGATATTAGAGACTGCTCCACAATTACAATCTTTTATTCAAGGCAAGCAATGTAGTGTTTTCATTAAAATGTGATTTTGAGATTAATGAAAAATTTGTTTTATTTACAATTTTGTATCTAGTCCCTCTAGAATAAGTTATAAAATAATGAAACCAACGTTTTTAAAAATAGATTGCCTTTAATTTCTATTTATGAGCAGGACATGCATTTTCAATGTGGAACATTTTAAAAGCAAAAGTTTTGGTGTGTCTATTTCTGTGCATTTTTCTGCAAAGGAGGGGCATAGCTTTCTTCAGGTTTTCAAAAAAGCCTGCAGTGCTCATAAAGGAAAGAACTGTAGCATATGGGTAGGTTGGTTGCTCTGACCTCTGTTCCACCTGGTGCCAATTACTCCCAATCGCTCAGGCAATGGAGTTCTTGGTACGCTTTTGCATCCCAGCCAACTACCCTTTAAAAAACAGAAAGCCCAGGAAGGTTAATCAGTCCACTCTGTGGTCCTTAAATCAATCAGTACAGCATTAAAGTTATGTATGAATTTCCCAAAGGTAAACAGATTTCCATTTGAATGTTATTGCTCTCATTAGCATCAGCTGTTTTCATTATAAATCTGCTGAGAACTTCTTTTCTAATCTAGTTTATAAATTATGCTTATTACTTTCAGATGTTGAAAAGAATTTTTTAGTTCCCAGTGTCCTTTTTCCTTTATGCCTTTATTTTCTCTTGTGATGAGCTGTGATTCTATTATAGCTTCAACTTCCAGTCCCAATAGCTGTTGTCCTCCTGATTCTACAGCTATAAATCCTGGTTCTTCCGCTGCTCTCTGTTTCTTTGACTTACTGTAATCATAATAGTTACATCTTTGTTTTACTGTTATTTACCAAGTATGGTAAGGAGTATTGGTTTCCAATTATATTAGCTATATTAAGTTTCCTATTTAAAAATGTATTTACATTGAAAAGTGAGTTGGTTTAAAGCAGGAGTTGACAAACTTTTTCCATTAAGGGCCAGAGAGTTAATGTTTTTGGCTTTGTGGATTAAGTGAACTCTGCCGTAGACACTGAATTCTGGTGTCCTAACTTGAAAGTAGCCATGGACAATACAGGAACGAGTACAGCCAGATGTGACCTATAGGCCACAGTTTCCTGACTCCTGATTTAAAGGCAACTATTATTAAAACAAGAGTCTGGGTAGTAAGTGGGTATAACAGAAACCATAAACCTGAAGTATAAATGTCTTGAGACTGAGAAACTATGGTTTAAGCTATTGCTTTGTTCAAAATGTGTTTTTATTGCACAGAGTCTTTAATCCAGACCATCAATAGTCCCAGGAACACACATCCTATTTCTTGGAGGAGCTTGGTCTACACAGAGAGACTATAATTAAAGTGAGATGATTGCAGTGGGCTGAGGGAAGAACCTCAGAGTGCCATCAAACACTGTGTGTGTGTGTGTGTGTGTGTGTGTGTGTGTGTGTGTGTGTGTGATTTATCATCCTATCTAGATTAATTATCTACCTATATTGTACATTATAGTGCACATCACTTTGTTAGCCTTGGGATATTTTACAGATGAGAAAATAGGTTCAACAGAGGTTAAAGAATTGCCAAAGGTGACAGAGTTGCTAGGTGGAGGATGTGGGAAATGAACCAGCTAAGAATCTTACCCTATTTCACTGTTGCTACTGTTAGCCCAAACTACTTGGGGTTGACTAAGACATCTGCTCTTCCCTGAAGGACGATTGGTTTAACAGAAAGCTGCCCAATCTCTGAAAGTTGCCAACTGATACACATGTCCTTGATGTCTCCCTTCTCAAGCACTATATGCAGGAGACCTTGACTTCCTCCTCTGATTATCTCAAGGCTGGATGGAAAGCCGGCTTACCAGCCTGAAGCTCCAGGTTCTATAGATACAGCAGGCAAGAAGTCTATCCATTTGTAAACTGCTTAACATGATAAGGGATATGGACCTGCTTATGGGAACCCAAACAAGAGCACTAACAATAATAGCAGTGATGATGATGATGATGATGATGATGATGATGAACAGTAACAATTATGATACACTTATATATGGCTCTTTGGATGTCAGGCTTTATTGTATGCACTGCATATGCATTGCATGTAGACTCTATCCTCCTACAACTGTCTGAGATTGTGTGTTTGTTGCTGTGACAAATTAGCACAAACTAATCGGTTTAAAACAAAAGGGATGCATTCTTTCCTAGTTATGGAGGTCAGAAGTCTGAAGCCAAGTAGCCAGCAAGGGCATGCTCCCTCCAACAGCTCTGGAAAGGGCCATTTCTTTGCCTCTTCCAACTTCTGGTTGCTACTGGTGTAGCTCATAGTTGCATGCTTTTGGTCACATAGCTTTCTCTTCCAGATGATTATACCTATGTGTCCAATTCCCTCTGTGTTCAGAAGGACAACAGTCATTGAATTCAGTGGCCATCCTAATTCTGTATCACTTTTTAATTTGATTATATCTGCAAAGACCCAACTTCAAATAAGGTCACATTCACAGATATTGGGGTTACAATTCCAATGTTTTTGTTTTGGGGGGGATATGACTCAACCTACAAAAGGCAGGTACTTTTATTATTTCCATTTTTCCAAATGAGAATTGCAAGGAACTGAGAGGTGAAGAATCTGGCCAAGATCATACAGCTCTAATAGCAGAACTCTCATAGCAGAGTTCTGAATTGAATTCAGCCACTGTGAGAGTCTGTGTTGTTAAATGCATGTTCTTAAGTACTGCATTGACAAGGGCTTGGCTTGTACCACTGCTGGTCCTCCTGTAGCACTTGGCGTTAACATACACATGCTGAATTAACTGGCTGTCAGTGTCTAAAGTGTACCTGGCTGTATTGGTGGTGGCTCCCAGGAGCCGGGGGACAGGTGAGTGTGTGGCCTGGCAGTGTGTGGGATTTATTCATCTGAACAGAGTATGTGGCTATCAGTGTGACTGGGTGGGCACAGGACCAGCTCCTCCTGCCATCTGGATAATTGGTTTCTTTGTGTTTATTTTAATAATGAACAATATTAAAGGAGCCTAGAGATGCAATGGAGATAGAAGCATTGTGGAAGGAACAAAGAAATTTTAACGTGTTGATTTTCAGGTCGAGGGAAGATGAAGCCTGTGATAATCGAGTATTAAAACAGAAGAGATTATACAGCAGCCCTTCTACCATTCATCACCGTTTTCATCTGGGCTGGTGGCAGAACTCAGAGTCTGACGAGACTCGGGCATTATCTCCGCAGTTTATTTACATCTCAAATCAGGTTGCACTGACAGGAGAGAAAGGAATTCCAGGAGAAGAAATGTAACTGAGTAATATATTTCCTATAGAAAGTGCAAACACAATGCAGACTCTCTGGTGAAATATATCATCCCAGAAATGATTCAACTGCCGAATGCTTATGTCTGCCCTTTATAATTTTGCAATGAGAGCATTGTATACCTTTTGAGACCACCTGCCACTCCAGTCTTCTACTTCCTAACTTACTCTTATCACCTCTTTTTGACCCATCTTTAAATGCCACTGTCCCCTAAGGACCCCTGTCCCACATTACTTCCTTTTCTGTCCATAGTTGCCTGGACAACCTCATTTTCATGGTGTTCAGTCCTGGCTGGCTGCAATTTACAGGCACTTGACAATTATTTTTCCTTCTCAGTTATTTAAAATCTTTTCAAATAGGTACAAATTGAGTATGCAGCATCCAAAGTTCTTGGAATCAGAAGTGTTCTGGATTTTTTTGAATTTGGGTATATTTGCATACACATAATGAGATATCTTGGGGTGAGATTCAAATCTAAACATGTAGCTAATTTATTTCATATATATATTATACAAACAGCCTGACAATAATTTCTTACAGTGTTTTAAATAATTTTGTTCATGAAAAGAATTTCTACTTGCAGAATTATGTTAATGCTTAACATGTTTCAGACTTCGAGCATTTTGGATTTCATACATTCAGGTTAGGGATGATCAACCTGTACTACATTATCATAGCTAAAGGTTCAGATAATATAAACAGCAAAAATTCTCTTTCCTTTCTTTGTTTTACATTTGCCTCCTTCTCTTCTTTACAGGAGACCATTAACCTTATTTCTTCTTGAGTTCTTTCAAAGAACACACAAGAATATACAAATATGAATAGTAAAGTTTTGAATTGATTAGTTCTCCTATTGCTGGGACAAAATACCTGACACCCGAAATTTAGAGGAAGGAAGATTTAATTTGGCTCACAGTTTTACTCCATTGTTAACTAGCTCCAAGGCAGAAACAGCATGGCAGAGGGGTATGATGAAGCAAAACTGCTCACTTCATGGTGTCTAAAGAGCAGAACACAGGGGAAAAGCACCAGTGGCAGCTACGTCTTCCAAAGGCACACCCCAGTGACACACCTCCTCCTCTGAGCCCCTGATTCTAACAGAATACTCAGCTATGAACATCAATGAATTAATCCACTGACAAGTATAGAGCCCCCATCATTCAATGACCCCTCCAGGAGTTTCTTAATCCAGTCAAATCAACAATTAAGATAAATTGGCAGCTTTCTTAACTTTCCTGGAGATGCACCATTTTATACACACATCATCCACTTTGCTTTTTTCACGTTAGCTCTTTTCGTGACAGTAGAGAGAGAGAATACCTTCACTTTTTCTTTTCAAAATTTATGATGGCACAGTGTCCCATTGTGAGAATGTCTCATAATTTATTTAACCAGTCTCCTACTGATGGATGTTTGAGAAGTTCCCAGTCACTTGCTGTGATGATTAATTTTATGTGTCAACTTTACTGGACAATGGGCTGTGCTGGCAAGATATGTGGTTAAACATTATTCTAGGTGTGACTGCGAGGGTTTTTCTAGGTAAGATTAACATTTGAATTGATAGCTTGAGTAAAGCTGACTGCCCTCTCTAATATGAGTGGGCTTCATCCAATCTGTAGAAGCCCTGAGTAGAATGAAGAACAAGAGGCAAGTCTTTCTTCTAGCCTGTCTTTGGGCTGGGACACATCAGTCTTCTCCTGTCTTTGGACTCAGATTCAGACAGGAATTTATACCATCAGCTCTCCTGGGTCTTCTGGAGTTTGAGCCTCCATAATTGTGTGAGCCAATTCCTTATAATATATCTCTCACTCTCTCTTTCTCTATATATACACACACACATGCATGTACACACAGTGCATGTACACACACACACACACACACACACACAGTCACTTTGAGGACCCTCTGTGGATCCCCAAATCCATGGACACTGAAGTCCTTTGTGCAAGTTTGTAGCGTTTTCATATGGCCTGTGCACATTTTCCCATACAACTGAAACAATTTTTAGATGACTTATAATACCTACTACAGTGTAATTACTATATAAATAGTTTTTACAATGTAACATTGTTTATGGAACAATATAAAAATATCTGTAGTTACAAGTTTTTCAAATATTTTCTAGCTATCATTACCTGAATCCGCAGACTAACAACTTGTGAACAGAGAACTAACTGTATATATATAGTTTTAAAAATCTATTTTTCTAGAGAAATTGCCTAACAATTTGCCTTAAAATACCATTGTATTTAGTGACTTTACACTAATATAATTCTGCCATGTGCGTGTATACCCTCAGGATAAATTCACCAAAGTGGGAGTGTTGGGACAAAGTGTAATTTTGTTAGCATACCAAATTTTGTTAGCTCTCCATAGTGATTTCATGAAATTAAATCCTCAAAAGCAATGTAGGACACTTTATGCTTCCTTACATCCTTTATCAACAAAATGTGATATCAAATTTTGAATTTTTTAATCTGATAAGTAAGAAATGGTATTCCAGTAATCAACTTATATTTTTCATATTATAGGTAGGCTTGATATCTGTATATTTAAGAGCTGTTGTCTCTTTCTGTGAACCAAGTAGTCATATATTTTACCCATTTCTTGATTTAGGACCTAGATATTTATTTGATCTAAGTATTTCCTTGAATACCAATTTACCACACTCCCAGAGGAAGCTCATCACCCCTTTGACCTTCCCCGACCAGGAACTCTCTTGCATTTCCCCATCCTGGGTAATGAAATCTGGCACAGAAATCTCAAAGCTACTTTAGACTGTTCCTCCTTTGGCACTCTAAGAACTGCCCCAGCTCCTTGCCTGGGAGAGGGGAATCTGAGGGTTGGTCTACTTTGCCATTATGGACAAAAGAGGCAAGTGTGGGAAACTTGGTTATTACTGCTCCAAAGAGGCTTGCACACTTACCAACGGGGATGGGTGGAATCTTGAAGAATATACTCTTCACCCAATAAGCAGAGCTAGTCCCAGGTATAAAAGTTCATCCAACTTTGTAGAAAGGCTTTAAAAAAGAATGTGTCTCTTCTATCTTTAAGTTTGTGTATTTTCCTAATGTTATTTAATGCAATAAGTCAGCAGGGAGCACCTGTAATACTGACTAATAAAGGGCACTAAAATATGCCTACTATGTTAAAAGGTTCCTTGGGCATAATGAGAAGGGAACACACACACACTCTCTTTAGGACTCTCTAGGAGACTACTGAATGCAGTTGGAAAGAACCCAACTCTCAGATCTCTGTGACAGGTGACAGGGGACAGAAACCCCTCTTTTCTTCACAAAGGTGGCATGATCTTATTAGAATATCAAGGGGCTGCTAATTGGCCTTGTAAGGGGCCTTATTGATTTCAGGGTTTGGATTTTGCTGACTGTGGCATGCAGTTGGCTCTGAGCTGTATTTTATAGGATATGTGACAGAGCCTGGGCACTGTCATCATCCATCCTTCATCTCCCCGGTGGAGGTCCCAGCTTTCTCCTTAATACATATATAACCTATAGAAGTTTGATTAAGGCTCCACCTTAATCTCTTGCCTAAGGCTCTGTGTCTGTCTCTTTTCTTCCTTAAAATGGGGAGCTAGAGATAAGCTTTCTCCTGGCCCAGCTGAAGCAAAGGGGATTTTAATTTTTTTCTTTTGCCTCAGTCTTATTTTAACACACCATTTTCTAGGATGTCTAACAGATGAGGGAGGGAGACTGAATGGCAAGATAAAGATTTCCAAATCAGGGCAAGGCACACCCTTCAAGAAAGGAATATTCCTGCCAGAGAGAAGGAGGCGAGACTGAGAGGAGGAAGCTATAACTTCTGGTCGATTCTTCTCAAGTTGGGAATCATCGTGATTTTGACTAATTTATCTGGCACTCTGGGACAAATTAGTGTTTTGTTATTATAGGATACAAGACATGATCTTCTGTTGTAGACAAAATTGTGCCTCCTCCAAATTTATATGTTGAAATCCTTGTTTCTAATGTAACTATATTTGGAGATAGGGCTTTTAGGTAAGCAGTTGAGGTTAAATGAGGTGAAAAGTGTAGGGCTAGATCTGATAGGACTTGTATCAAAAAAAAAAAGAGGAAAAGAGATACTAGAATATTCTCTCCCTCCCTCTGTCTCTATTCTTCACTCCCTTTCACTTTTTTCCCTCCTCAGAGAAAAAGTCATCTGAAGATACAGTGCAAGTCAAGAAGAAAGATCTCTGTAGGAACCAACCCTGGCACCTTGGACTTCTAACCTTCAGAGATGTGAGAAAAAACAAATGACTGCTGCTCAAGTCTCCAAGTTGGTGGCATTTTGTTATAGGAGCTCAAACAGATTGATACGATGTCATTGCTGTGCTTATTTTAGTTATGTTGTATAATGAAGATATGCTAAAAAGATAGACACTATGGTAACTACTATTAAGTTGGGTTATTTGGTGGTGAAGCACTAGGTTGCTGAAACAGTCATGCTTTGACCTGTATTGTTATATTGTTATGTCCTGTTTTATCTCAATCTCTCCCTCATTCATTAAAAAATTATTTAGTTATTTCTTATGTTTGTTTTAATTAAGGGGAAAAATTTTAAAAATTAGCAGGATATATAATAGTAACTTTTTTTGATTTCCTATTAACTTGTTTTGAAGTCCTGTAATACTCCCACGATCTTGTTTTGACTGATTAGACTCTGTTCCATTCTGTATGATAGTATCAAGTTTGAGGGTGTAGGCAACTACTTTGAAGGCAATAAGATTCACTATGATGCCCATTCTGGTTTGACTATTGTCTCCTTTGGAAGTCCTGTAATGTTTACAATGCTTAAGTTTTATTGGTCTTGTTCTCTACTGTTTTGTTCAACTTTATAATATCTAATGAGATAGACAATTCTTTTTAAGAAAACAAGAGACATTATTGATAACCATTGTTGATAACCTTGTACTCTGTTTTACATCATGTGCTATGTCTATCCTTGGTTTTGACTGACAGCTTTGTTTTGCCATATTTGACTTTATTCTCTCCCCCAAAAAAGTAATAACAACTAAGGAATAATAAAACCCAAAATGTGTAAATTTTGTTGTAAAAAAGAGAGGGAAAAAAGAGCTCTAAAGGATACAACAGCAAGTGTGTTTAGGGATGTTAAATAGCTGACCATATTAATGTTTTTGGTTGGATCATTGAACACAACTGTTTGCAGTCTCACTGTTTGAATGTCCACTTTGTATGCTTTGATACTATCTTTAAGATGATAATATATAATCTATTAACTGGTGATTTCTTACTGTTTTTTTTTGTAGTTCTGTATTACTTGTACCCTTACACCGCTTTGTTTTGTTTTGTGTTTTTCTCTTTTTCCTTTTAAATAAAATTTTAAAAAAGATATGCTTTCCTTCCTCCTCCTCCTCTTCCTCTTCTTCTTCCCCTTCTCTTCTTCTTATTATTTTCTTGTTTTTCTTCCTCTTCCTCCTCCTTCTTTTCCTCCTCCTCCTTCGTCTTCTAAACATTAAAATTTTTAACTTACATCTATCATTCTGGTTCTCTAAACCATCAGTTGAAAAATTACTACTGGCCAATCTGACTCTCCATCTGTTTTGGAATCAAGTTTTATTGGAACACAGTTTATTCATTCTTATATTATTATCTATGGCTACATCAGTGGAATTGCTGATTGCTCATGACAGAGATGTAAGGCCTACAAGCCTAAACATTTACTATGTGATTCTTTGCAAAAGAGGTTTTCTGATCCAAGAATTATTATATCTTCAGAATTATTGCCTGTTGGGAGTGAAGTCTTTCAACTTATATAGCTGTATAGTAGTTGATGTGTGTGTGTAGGGTTACCTTTATGAGCTTATCTCTTTGTGTACCTTTTTCATTTACTTGTTGTCTTGTTGGTAGATAAAAATTGTTTCTATTTTCAGTGTACAATGTGATGTTTTGGCATATATTGGTATTGTGAAATACTTACATAGAGCTAACATATCCATCACCTCGCATACTTTTTATTTAGTAAGAACATTTATGATGCACTCTTGGAAATTTTCACTGGTGTACTATATATTAATGATAGTCCTCATGTTGTACAAGAGATCTCTCAAACCTATTTATCCTAAAAAAACACCTTTGTATCCTCTGTCACTTACCTTTAACCCCCAGCTTCCAAAAACCTACCACTCTACACCTTTTCCTCGCACACCAATAGGTCTTGGGGATTTGTCTGTGCCCGTAGATATCATAGATCTTCCTCATTGTTAGCACTTCTTATATTATTTCAAAATATTACTATATTTCAGTTGTATTATTCCACTAGTGGCTATTTTGGCTATTTTGAGCTCTGTTTTCCACAATAAGCAAAGTTACAAGAAACACTGTCTTATGCAAATGTATGAGTGATTCTCTGTGTTTGATATCAAGACTGAAATTGATGGGCCATGAGGCACTGAGCAAGTTTTAACTAAATTTTAAAGTTTAGTTTTACCTTTTGAATAAACCATGCATTCATTTATATGATCCCAAAATAAAAGATGTATACAAGATACACATTGCAAAGTCATCTCATGTCTTTCTTAATTTATTTTCTCTCTGTCACCCTTTTGGATATTAATGCTCTGTATAACCTTCTAGGGTTCTCTTAGTTATTTTCCAGGGAAAATAAAGAGAAGAAATTTGTATTCCCATTTTCTCTTCTTTTTTACATGGGAAACGTTATATATATATATTTTTTTCCTCACCTTTTTTTTTTCTTCTTTGTATCAGGGATCGAACTCATGACCTTGTGCTTGCCAGGCAGGTGCTTATGTTGCTGAGCTAAATCCCCAGCCCTTCTTTACCTATTTTTTCACTTGACAATTATCCTGAAGTCTCCTATAGCTGTCAATGACTATGGAACATGTACTCATTCTTTTTACACAGTATTTTGTTTGTGTAGTTTTTGCATATTGATGTGCCATAGTTTACTTAACTAACTCCTAAAAGAAAAATCGCTTTTCTATACTTTACTGCTACAAACAAGGCACGCACATTTTAAACTTTGATAGATATAGCTCTACCGCCTCCCAAGGGGCTGTGCATTTTACAGAAGTTGAAAGAAACAGATACTTGCTCCTCGTGCTTCTACAGCATTAAACTCTCTCTGACTCCCAGAATGAGACATCCTTAGTCACATGTCCTTGGTGTTTTCTTTATTGAAACCTCTCTTTTTATGTCTGGCTAGCATCTCTAAATTTAACCCTGAAAATCATCTTAACTCTGATTGGTATAGTTGATCATTTCTCCACCAAGTGACTACTGAAGCATGCCCACGTGTTTATTTTTGCACTTGTTCACATGGTTCATTTTGTTTCTTCAGGAGTATTGTTTTATTTCCTTCACTGTGAACTTCTTTTTTGTATGTTTTTTATTTCAAAGATAGTAAAACTCAATGAAACAAAATAGAATAAATCCAATAAAACAAAGCACTGAAATTGACACAGAACTTTAAAACAGGAGAATAGGAAAGCAACAATGGCTACCATAGTATATCTTGTTATCTTCACAGTAGTTGTACATTCCATCAGATATAGCAAAATCAAACCCAAACAAAACAGAGTAAAGCCAATCAGAACAGAACACTGAATAAAGTGAAAACAATTAATCAGAGCAAAACAAATCAGTGAGACCAATGCTGGATTTCAAAAACAAGATAGAAGGAAATGCCCTGTATCTGCTATATTGCATACCATCATCTTCCCAATAGATGCCCAGTTCACTGTCCCAAGGCCTGCAAAGTCAATCAAACAACACAAGCATCCAGTTGCCTTTTATACCTCAGCTGCTATTAACTAGCCTATCCTCCGAACCAGACAGTTGCTTAAGAAGGTTGGGGGGTGGGGTGGGGTGGAGCAGGTGATTCTCAGCCTGCACACAGGAAGGCTCACGGAAGGCACTTTTTGACTTTTCTCTTCCTGGGCCTCACATGGCATGTGTAGCTTACCAGAAAGCCTGGCTAGCTGGCTTGTTAGTAGGCTCCTCCCAGTCCCAGCATGGCCGAATCTAGGCAAGTGCTTTTTGACTTCTCTCTTCCTGGGTCCTGCATGGCTTGCCCACTGTGGACTTCTTGAAGGAGGAGAACATATATTTACTCATCTTTATATTTCAAAAACCTAAGACAGTGTCTGTTTTAAGAATACTTGATCAAAGAATGTCGGCTGAATGCATACATTAACAAATGATTCCTAAGGACAGAAATGAACTGATTAAATTGAATTTAGACAATGAATCCAAGGGTGTGTTTATCCACTAGCTTGCCAATCATGCAGATGAGCTGATTCGCATCTGCTGATGGAATTCCAACATAATTTGTATGCCAGAGGGGGTGGCTGTCAATTCACCAAGGATTCTTCTAGGCATTTGTCATTCATTATAGAACATAAGCTTGCATTGAAGTTCATGCGGTACAGCACCAGCCAATTAGAGGAGATTGTAGCTTTGGAAACAAACATCTGCTTGATGCTGGGTAAATAATATTTAGAGTCTGGTGTTTTATTCCTGTCTGTGTGATTAATTTGAATTCCATATAATTTTGTATTTGACCATGTGGGGCTCACAGAAATCATTTCTATAACCTAAATTACAACTACAAAAACCATACCGGGTATTTCCCACATTATACCTCAAGTATTAAGGAATGCTTTCTGATTGGAGTGACATCTATGAATAACAGTAAGAGTATTCATTGTTAGCCATGTTACACAAAAATAATAGAGACTCATAATTTCTATCCTGGATAACCTTTCCGTAGAAAATTAGTAGAATATAGGGGAAATGTGTACATTTGCTCTGGGTCCTTTACAATTGGTTCTCATCTTTCTCGGGGGAAAGAGATTAAAACCAATGCAATAAAAATAATACCATTGATCAAGTCCCTATCCTATGGTAGGTTCTTTCCCAGATCTTTTCCTTAAGCTTTTCCTATTTGAAATTTATGATAAAATGGGGGGGGGTCAATATTATGTATTCCTACTTTACAAATAAAAATACTGGGTGGGAGAGAATTATACTGGATTTCCAGCTAGTTGATAGCAGTGCTGAGAGTTAAAGCTCATCTGCCAAAGTCCACGCTCCTCCCAGGATACCACCCTTCCTTCCCAGAGGATGTGCGCCGTGCCATCCACCGGACCATTGGCTGTGACACAGCTCCACGTCTCTGCAGGTAGTGCTGGGTGGATTGGCTGTACGAACTTTGCCTCTCTTGCTTCCAAATGAAATCATCAAGTGCACTGGCATCCTTTCCTGTGGAGTTTGGAAGTACATCATCCAAATGTTTTTGGAGGAAAGATGAGGGGTCTAGTGAAGGGCCTGCTGCTGGTGGGTTTTGCTATATAGAAAATGAAAGCAGGTGGCCAAGCCTGCAGAGCATCTGCTGAGATAATAAGACTGCCTAGCTCCGTAGCTACCATCAGAATTAAACAAGCAACTGGGCCACAAGGTTTCAACACAGTCACCTATGGGGTTTTAAAAACTATGCATGTCTGGTCACCACCCACAGATACTCTGATTCCATGGGTATTTTAAACATATTTCCTATGATATTCTGATGCACAGCCTCATTTTGAAATCTATGATCTAGTTTATGGATCATTTGAGTCATCAGACCTTGAATAAGAATAAGAATCGCTTTCTTTGGACACTTATTTATCATATCAAAATCCTCTCTCTCTCTCTCTCTCTCTCTCTCTCTCTCTGTCTCTCTCTCTCACCCCTCCCACTTTCCCTCTCCTTCTCTCTCTAGCAGTAAGAAATTCTTAAAAGCTTTTTGTCACTAAACCATCTGCTGGAGAAATCTCCCACTAGGTTTCAAATGCCAAACCTTTCCCAGTAGCAATTTTCTTTATTATTTTTTGGGAAAAGAATGAATTACATTTCTTTCTTATGAAAGAAAATGCTTTAGAAATAAAAATGTTCATTATGGATCAGTAGCAGTTGCTTATATTTTAAAGAGAAATAGCTTTATTAGACACATGTTCTGGGAGTTTACTTCAGGGTTTCCTCCCAGCCTAGATTATGGAATCAAGGATAGGAAGTGACTGCTTGCAGTGCCAAGAAGCTCTGCCAGGCAGTGGTAACATGGAAAGCAGACTGGTATAGTTGGGATGTTGAATGTCCCAAGGTTTATGTGTTTAAGGCTTGGTCATCAGGATAGCACTGTTAGGAAGGGCTGCAGACCTTTAAGAGGTGCGTGCTCCTAAGAGGGATCATGCTCCTAATCAGACTAATAGGACTGTGGCCTGTCCTCTTTCTAGGTTCTGCTTCCCAGCTCATGAGGTTTGTTTCACTGTATACTTCTGCTATGAGGTGCTGCTTTGCCAAATAAATAAAGCAATGGGCACCCCATCTTCGACTGGAACCTCCATACTGTAAGTTAAAGCAAAAATAACAATCCTCTCTCTCTGTCTCTCAAACTCACAACAATCTTCCTTCCTCAGACTCCCAAGTGCTAGGATTACAAATGTGTGCTGTCGTGTCTAGCTCTATCTCTTTGTAATTTAATTGCCTCAGGTATTTTGTTATAGTGAAGAAAAACTGACTATATTGTATGAACAGTTATAGTTCAAAGAAGAATAAATTGCCTTATGTCCATAGCTTAATAGAATCAGGCCATATAATACTCCATTCTAGCTTGAAGGTTTATATGGGATGCCTTTGTAACACTGTCTAATCCCTTCCTGGGCCAAAGCCTTCCCTCTGTTAGCATAAGAGCTCACACTCTGTGAAAGGTGACAGGAGATGTTATTAAGAGGCATGAGGATAATTAATGTTTCCTTTGCTTCCATTAGGTGATGATTTCCCTTAGAAATGATCTTTTAATGCTGATTATGGTTGATGATGTTACTGATCCACACTTCATGATCTCCTCTCTAGAGTTGGGACCGGAAGGAAACTTCCAGCCAGGAAGTACTTTATCCAGCTCCCCTTTCCCCACTGTATGGTCATGAGGTCAGTCCTTACCAACTGAACACAAACAGAAATGATTTACGGTAGTACTGGGTGCTTTTCTTTCTTTCTCTACCAAATGAGTGCAAATAATCCCAGAGCTCTAGGAAAGGAAGCACACCTAAATGATGGGAAGGCCCCTGAGTCACCGTGGAAGAGCTACCTGCTCACCAATACACCATCACTGTGGTTTTCCGGTAGTGAGAAGTACACTCTCATTGTATTGAAGCACTAGGCTTTGAGGATTTGCTTAAGACTCAGTGTGGATCAATCTCATTAACTACACCCTGTTCAATCAGGAGGGTACAGAGGCTCTTCATCTGCCTTGACCTCCTGACACAGATGTGCCAACAAACCAGTGACTCCTAATATTCAGGTTGGAACATATAGACAAGTCAACAACTTTTGTTCCCTGACAAATGATATTTATTTTAGATAATGTGAGTAGCTAAAATATGAAGCATGATATAATTATGCTGAACTCTTTAATTTATTGCAGTAAAACACACATTGTGTGCCATTAATCTCCCTCAAAATTACCCCCTCCCCCAAATATTTATCCTGTTGTTCTTGCCACTTTTGCAAGCGATCATGGAAGTCCTTTTTCCTGAATGTCTTCAATAGCACTATGATGGCTGCTTTGATGTCCTGAACTGATTCCAGTAAATACCTTTCATGGTCATTTTGACTTTGAACAGAGCCAGAAGTCCCTTGATCTAAGTGTCAGTGAATAAAGTAGATGAGGATGCATCATAATATTTTTATTTGGCAGAAATTGCTGTAAATGTTTGATCAATGAGAGGTGAACATAAAATATGGTGAATGTTTAAGTTAAAAATCATTGTAAAAGACACATTGTCATTAATCTTCCTCTAAGTACTCAAAAGTATTACCCCCCCCAATACACTTATCTCATTGTTTTTGGCAACATATCTTTTACTGTGGTAAGTTTTCTAAAAAGACTTAAACATTTATAGACTCTTTCCATCATCCCTTGTATTACGAAGGGAGAGGTCTGTACAGACACAGTTCTTTGGACCAGGCAGGTAGACAACATGATCTTTGCTCCTTGAGAAGGGGCAGTATTTCTCATACCAGTTCTATTTAAGGGTCTGTAACCTTTACAGTAATAGCATGCAGAGACAGTTGTGGGACAATAACTAGAGAAAAGGATCACTTTGCAAACGACATGTATCAATGGCAATAAATATCCTTGAATGTCTATTGCAAAACCAGGCAGTGGGATAGGTGCTGTGAGAAAAAACATCTGCCAAATTGTATGTCTTCAAAGTGCTTACAAAGCAGTCAGGGTGACAGAGCATAATACTAAGAAATATTGAGGGACAGAGGCCAACTATAAAATGAGTGGTAGGAAGGGAGCTGACACAGGCCTTCTAGAAGAAGCAATCGTACTCAGGTATGTGTGACAGCACCAGACAGACAGCCCTGGCTAGAAATCCCAATTCAGCAGTTCACTTATGGGGTGGAATGCAAACAAGGATAATTTCTAAAATTTGGGTAAGCCTATGAGAGTGATCTTTTATGTAAATGTCATTTGACGTGTGAGTCGTGACCACAATAAAAATTGCAAACCAGTGTTCCTCCAGCAGGATAATTGTTATGCAATTGTGATTGGAGCCAACACCACACTCTTTTAAAAGAATGACTATAGCTTTTCTGGGAACAATAGATATTTTAAAAAGTAGCAGTTTTCACAGCTTGCCAGCTGACCAATCAGAATGGATACAGGCCTTAGAGTTAAAGTAGGGAAATTAGAAGCTCTCTGTTGGATTTGGTATTAACCCTTTACCTGTTAGATCATAGACAGTTTCCTGTAAACTTCTAGATAATGACCTTTTCCAAAAATATAGATGTATTTAATTATTTTAACAATTTACATAACTGATCAAATATACTAGATACCGGCCAAACACTGATCCAGAATAATATCTATATGCTATAGTCTAAATGTTTGTATTTTCCCCCTACCAAGTTCATATGTCAAAACCTAATCCCCAGTGTGATAATACTAACAGACAGCTCTCACTGGCCATGGTGGCACATGACCTGTAACTTCAACAATCTGAGAAGCTGAAGCAGGAGGATACTGAGTTTGAGCCCAGCCTGGGCAACTAAATGACTTAAGGCCTTGTCTCAAAGACTTTTTAAAAAATTGAAAAGAGCCAGAGATGTAGTTCAGTGTGAAGGTCTTGTGTCCAGCCCCTAGTAAAACCCACCCCGCCAAAACAATAAGTCACTTTGGCAAGTCTAGTCACTTTGGCAAGTGACTAGATCATGAGGGTGCAGCCCTAATGAATTGGATTAGTGCCCTTATAAAAGAAGCTTGAGATTGCCCACTGCTTTCACCTATAAGGAACGGGTCCTCATCAGACACTAAATCCCCTGACAATATGATCTGGGACTTCTAATCTCTAGAATTGTGAGAAATAAAAAAAAAATAGTTATTTGTAAGCTCCCATTTTATAGTGTTTTGGCTATAGCACCACGAATTGATTGAGAAAAATCATAATAAAAAATGAAAATACTACAAAGAAAGTGGAATTTCACTGACATCTATCAATCAGAGATGACTACTGCTAACAGTTTAGCTCTTATTCTTCCAGATTTTCTCAGATTCTTTTTTTTTTTTTGTCTTTTTCCTTTTTATCAGTACCAGGGATTGAACTCACAACTGCCTGCTTGCAAGGCAGGCCCTTATGCCGCTGAGCTAAATCCCCAGCCCCACTATCCTTCCAGATTTTATAATGTCTTTTTGTGAATGCGAACATACAAGATAATACTAGGTACTCTGTGTTGCAAACTGTCTTTTCTTCCACTCTCAAAAGAAGTATACTGTGAACATTATGGTATGTGAGCACATAAAGAATCACTTTGGGTCTTTTATCTTCTAATTAGAAGCTTTGGACCTCAATCAATATCGTGATGAAAATTTTTATGCACTACCAAGCTGCATCCTTACACTTAAGATGCGTTTTGAGTGTACATTTTTGGTGTTTGTAGAAACTACAGCAAAAAATTTACTAATTTTCCGATGAGTCTTACTCAAGACAAGTTGACACATGCCTGTAATCCCAGAACTCTGGGATGGTGAGGCAGTAGGACTGCAATTTCCAACCCAGCCTGGGAAACTCGGCAAGATTCTGTCCTGTTGTCTTGCTTTAAAATCTGTCACTTACATTGTTTTCTTCTGATCTGCTCTGTCTTAGCCTCTTTAAAATAAAGATATTTTAAGAAGGTAATGCATAGAAAGTGCTGAGGATGTAGCTCAATGTGAAGACTCTGAATTTAATTCCTAGTACTGCAAAAGAAGAAACGGGGAGTCCAGAAAGAAAACTTAGCCAGATTTCTATACTGTTATTAATTTGTTCTGATCTTCATACGTAGACAAGTCCAGAAAATAAAACTTCCTTCCTGTGAATCCTGCTTGATTCATGCCAATGCTGTTGCACATACAAACTGATAAATGCCACATCAAGACACATTTGAAGGCCCATTTCTAGCACCACGGACAGCTCCCACATGGGCCTTTCACAAATTCAGGTGTCAAACCAGCCACTATTCCTTTCACCTTCTACGCTATTTCTATGCAGCATTTCCGTGCTACACATTCTATGCTGTCTTCCAAAAACTTGTTTTGCACCTATCAGCTTACTTGCTTTACCAACACTTTAGAGCCCAAAAAATACAGTCTGGGATTTAAAGTCTCTCACTCTCTGATTCTTGGTGTGAGATGTCACAACACTACACTAAGAAGAAGCAAGAAACCAATGAGAATCTTTCCAATATCTGATGGGACATAGAGGAGGGGATGTAATCAGAAAGGGAGTCAGAGATACAAGAGGACCAGCTGAAAAATTAATGAGACACAAGGGGTTCGAAATTGCAATCCTACTGCCTCATCATGCCAGAGTTCTGGGATTACAGGCATGTGCCACCACCCCTGGTTGAGACATATCTTGGCCATATTCCAAACTCTGCATCTAGAAATGAACATCACCTTTATTGATTAAACCCTCTCTCTCTCTTCATTTTTCCTCATTTTTTCTTCAGAGTTACAATCAATCTCCGTTCTCCATTCTACCATCTCTCTCACATACCTCATATTGCCTAAAATATTTCCAGACACCACCTTCTTCATTTCCAGTGCCACTCTGATAGCCTTAGCCAACACCCTCTCTCTCACCTGGTCCACTTCTGTGGGCTAAAAAGTTATCTTCTTGTTCTTTTTGTTTTCTTCTATCTATTGATCTCCACATGGCATCAGAGTTATCTTTCAAAAATAAAATCTAACCAGATCATTTCTTAAACCTTTTAATAACTCTCTTCCTTTGGGGTAAAATAAATGAACTTCTTAAAATGACCTTGAAGGTCTTATACCATCTGGTATTCTTAATTTCTTTTAACACCACTTTCTTCTTTGCTGTACAGGTCCTCTTTTTTTAAAAAACTGACATTCTCTGTCTTGACTCAGGACATTTTTTCATGCTGTTCTTTCTATCTGGAATAGTTCATCACCCCCATTTTTGCTTAGCTAACAATGCAGTGATTTCTTATCTCAAGTACCATGTATTCTAGGGGACTCCACACTTGTTCACATCTGCCAATTATATATTCCTAAACTGCTCTGTGTATCTTCTGTAGAGCCTGTGAACTTATTCTAAACTTGTTTTCTCTTTTGGACTTTGTTTCCTGAGAAAAAGAGCTGGCATTTTTCTTATTTACTATTGTGTAATTCTTTACCATGTCTAAGACACAGCAGTTTGAGGGTAATTTTGTTGAATAAATAGCAAGCCAGACTAGGTGAAGACTGAGATGAATATGCTAGAATCCAGGTTTCTGAGTGTCTACAAGCCTAAAGCGACTGGAGAGGGAAGGGTTTCTAGTTTACAACTTCAGTGTATGCAGCGAAAAGGCCAGCAGATGTCCTGACTGCTTCTAGATGTTCCTGGTAGGCTGGTGAGCTGTATCACATGAGTGCCAGCCAGGGCTTGCCATGTCAGGAGACCTTGGGGGAGGGAAAAGATCTTAAGCTATAGCAGATGGTAAGGGCTGTCTTTAGTTTTTAACATTTAAGGAAAAGAACTGGGAATAGACACTCAGCTCAGTGGCAGTTATGATGCATTTAAATAAGCCTTGAAAATCATTTACAGATATGCATATGCCTTCAATATTCCTCACTGCCCATGGATTTTGTATGAGCTTCTCCTGTTTATCTTTGTATCCTTAATGCATACCACAGTGTATAACATGAGTGAGTCCTCAAGGTGGGGAGCTGCTAGCTGGAGGAAGGTATGTACTGAGATGAATTAGCATTCATCTGGCCACAGGTGATTAATCATCTTCTCAGAGACAGTCATGTCCCTGCATGCAGACTGTGTCTTATACTCCAGTCCCAACCTTCCTCACTTTCTTATTTCACCCACGCTCATGTTGGGGCAGGTGAGTAAATGCCACCTGCCTTATCTTTTACAGTCTGCAATAACAAAATAACAAAGACCAGGTGGCTAAAATTACAGACATTTTTTTCTCCCAATTTTGGAGGCTGCAAAATGCAATGTCAGGAAGGCTGTACAATTTGGTTTCTGGCAAGGGATTTATTCCTGGGTTTGCAAATGGCCATCTTCTTGGTGTACCCTCACAGGGTTGGGGAGGGGGAGGGAGTGAGGAAGAGGAAGGGAAGGGATAGAGAGAGGAAGAAAGAGAGGGAGATAGAGAATCTTTGATCTCATTAAAAGGGCATATCCCACTCTTATTACCAATTTATCCTCCAAAGCCTCTATCACACTGGAGATTATGGCTTCAACATATTATTTTTTGGAGGATATGAAAGTTTAGTTCATAGCATCTCTATCTTATTTCTCTGGACAACCAGTTTCTGAGCAATGGGCATAAAGCCTTAGTATTTTACTTAGCTTCCATTTGAAAATAGGGAAAAGAATACATACTCCATAGGACTATTGTAAAAATGAAATTAAATCACATATATAAAATATCCAAGCTGTTGCCTGTTACAAATTTGAAGAGATTACAAATTTGAAGAGATGTATGCCTTCATGGTTCTGGTCATGAGCTCTGGGCTTAAATCCTGGCCCTATCACTTACTAACTGTAAAACATGACAACTTATTTCAATATTTGAAGCTTCAATGTCCTGATGGAAAAAATAGCACTAAATAATGTTGTGTAGTTCACAGAATTGATGGGGCATTAAATATAACATGCATATAAAATGTTTTGGCATGTCACAAGTACTCATTAAAAAGACAGTAATTATCATCCTCATTATTACTAGATAGACAGTGATAAAGGGAGTATCTTGACTATTTGAAATTGGGAAATTCGGGGATTGGGTGGGTACAGTTTTTTTTTTTTTTACAATATTTGGAATTAAACTCAGGGCCTTCACACTGAACTTCAGACTCAGACCTTTTCATTTAAAAACAACGTGTCACAAAGTCACTAAGTTCCCCAGGCTACTCTCAAATTTGTGATCCTTCTTCCTCAGCGTCCCGGATTGCTGAGATTATAGGTGTGTGCCATCCAGCCTGACAGGGACAGGCTTCTCCTCCCCCTCTTCAAGCTTAAAAGCTCGGGACTGTCCTTCACACTCAGACTTTCTTGTTCTTCACAAGTTGTCTACTAGGTACTATTATTGGCTCAGCCTTCAAAATATATTTAGAATCTAGCTGCTTCTTACCTCCTCCATGGCTAAAACTCTCACCTAAGCTGCTGGAGACTACAGCAGCCTCTTTGTTCAAAACCAAGGTTATTCCAGTGTTCTGTGACGTGCCATAGGACTACTGTAAAGATAAATGAAATCATGTATGAGTCCTCCCCAGCCCTTAACCCTCTGCGGGATCTCTCACTCCATTTCAGAACTGCCAGCTTATTTCTGTTCTTTAAACATACCAGCCATGTTTTTTGAGGCTATTTCCTCTTTCCGCAGCACTTTCCTAGGTATTTGGTGGCTCATTACTTCTCTTGCTTTGAGTCTCTGCTCAAACTCCCTCCACCACTCCCCTTACCCATGTGACTGAATCTGTCTTTTCTTAGCCCTTATCCTACCTAACACACTTCACTTAATTATCATGCTTATCACTTATTGTCAGCCTCCTTCTGCTAGAATATAAAGTCTATAAGCTCTATAAGGATAAAGATCTTTACCTTTTGTTTGTTTGTTGAGACAGGCTCTTGTTATGTAGTTCAGGCTGGCCTGGAACTAACTCACCAAGATCCTCCTGCCTCAGCCTCTGGAGTTCTGGGATTACAGGCGTGTGCCACCATACCCAGGAAGGATCTTTATCTTGTTCATTGGTCTATCTCTAGTGCCTGGCACACAGTAAGCATTCATTAAATATGTCAAGGAAAGACTAGACCCCAAGAAAGGAGCAAATGCAAAGATTTAGGAGAGTTTTTAAACCTTTTTAAATATCAGTTTAAAAAACCTAGATTTATTTTTCAGATTTCAATCTAAATTTTAAAAATTCTGATGAAGAATAAAATGATCTGGCAACCTTGGGCCCACATTACCCCTTGTCAACTGTAATGGGGAAATGATTTCTCCCTCTAGATTTGCAGAACCTCTCCAGTTTGCTGTGGTGTCAACCCAGCCCCCTTTCCTCTTAGAAACCTTTCTGGTCTCTAGAGCCATCTGAGTCTTTGTTCTGTGATACACTATAGTAACAGCTTGGGGTGACTATGCTCCCATTTGTAAGGAAGTTCTGTTCTGGGAAGACAGATCTCCCCTCTTTCTGGGCTCTTTATTCATGTTTTTAAATAATTAGATACTGGGGTGATTGACCATGGAAGATCAGTTCTCAATCACTCCTGAACACATAAAAATATTCTTGAGTACATGAAATAAAAATGTTACAGCTCTGGGAACACTGATCAGAAGGGCGATGTTTATGTAACTGTGTTAATTGGATTTCTACAATGAGCTGTTTGGTTGGGTGGGGTTTATCTGATGAAATGTAGGCTGTAACAACAGCTTCTGATAATGAATTAGGGTGATTTCAAGTCAAGGGAACTGTGCAGCCTTTTCAGCAGCTGGAGAGAGGAGGAGGAGTTGCAGAGGCCTTCCGAAGCACTTGCAGTCCAAACTTCTTATCAGCAAAATGTAGGGAGGACTCCATTGCTCAGACTTACCCACAGTGTTAATGAATGTTGTATTTGAGGTAATGACCTATGTCTGGACTTTCACGAAGCCCTGAAAATACTTCAACAAATTGTGTTTTATCTCAAGTATTGCAGTACGCGGTATCCAACATTACCATTGATATCATCTACTGAGAACTCAATCACAGGTTCTCTATTAAGGTTTAATTAAATTTTATGTGCTATCAATTAGGATTAATCTACATTTAGTCTGAATCTGAAGGAGCCAATTATAAATCACACCTTTTCTCATTTATTCCTGAATATAAAATGGAGGGTTTTAAGCTTTCTTAGAAAAATAACAACAAAAAACTAAAATACTCCCTTCCCAAACTAAATGTGTACTTTTAAAGAGTTTTATGCCCAGGAGACCAAAGGTTTATTTAAAAAACAGTTTAAAAGATGGTGATTCCTAAGGGAAGGTGTTAATAGACAAAAATGGAACAAGTGAGGGAGAGGAGAGGCTAGGTGAAGGGATTTTTAACCTGGATGTGTTAACTTGGGGCCATGGCAGAGCGGGAGATAGAGATAGAGAATTCTTCACAATAATTGTATCTTGATTTCTCAAAGATGCCGTATCAGCTTGTGTTCCGTGGTTATGTTCACAGATGTTTGTTAAATATTTCTGGTTCCCTCTTCCTTGGGCATGAGTGGAATTACAAGTCCCCTACCCTACCTTGAAGTTGGATGTGGACATGGTGCTTGTTTGGTCAATGAAATGCAAGAAGCAGCAACAGGTATATCAGCTCCAGATGAGAACTTAGTATTCAGTTTGCCATATTTTCTTCCTCTTGCTGCCGTGAGCCTAGAAATACAGTTTAGACAGAACCCGCATTAGCCCAAGATGAGCAGGGTCTTAGTTACTTTGGCATCACTGGACAAAATACCCAACATGCAAAATTTAGCAGAGGAGAGGTTTGTTTTGGCTCCTGTTTTCAGTCCACGGTGATCTGACGTCATGGCAGGAAGAGCGTGGTGGAGGGTCTGGTGGAGGAGAATTGCTTAAGTCTTAGCAGTCACAAACTGAGAAGGGAGGAGGAAGGGAGGAGGGAGATACATCCTTCAGGCGATGCCCAGTGACCTTCTTCTTCCAACCAGGCCCATTTCATGATGGAATATTCAGCTATGGATCCATCAGTGGGTTAACACAGATGAGTACAGCACCCCCATGACCTAGTTACCTTCCACATACACAAAAATTTAGGGACACATTTTTGATTAAAACCATCACACATAGATCATGCAACATCATATTATTTAAGCCATTGAAATGTTGCAGTTTTTGTTCATACTGCCTGATGGAACCCCTCTATTCTCTGGTACCCACCTCATTAGGTTGTTAATGGATAAAAATATTAAAGCAATTTACCAAAAGCGCTTCAGCATCTGGCACATAGCAGGTACTCAATAATATTAATGTTTACTATTATGATTGTTAGAGCTAGGGCTATCAATATGTGATGCCTAAATGTCCCGGTTCAGGATTTTCTGGTAATATATCCAAAATCTGTTTAAACTCTTAGCACCTCAATGTTGGGCCTTCTCATATCTTTGGAAAAGAAACTTTGCATCAGACCCTGAGGAGTCCCTCTGTTAAGAGTTTATAAAGCCTTACAATGGACAAGTCATTTACTTTCTCCTCTCCCTTTCAGCATTATCTAATACCATTACATAAAGTTTAGAAAGGCCCAAATCTGAGTCACTGTCTCCAGGGATCTAGCCATGTTGGAACTCAGGGCGCTGAGCAAGAAAGCAACACGCCGCTTCCTGGTAAGCGGCTGTGGCACGACAGAGCGACAGAGCTGCAGGTGATCCAGGAAGAGAACCAGTCAGCGTCTCCCCTGAACCTACCAGCAGGGGGCGCTGAGCATCCCTTCCACCCCTCCGTTAGCATCCGCGAGCCAGAGGTCTGAGCATCTTTTGGGAGGATGAAAGTATGAAATATAACAAATATGGGGGATTTCCTTCCGTCTTCTCTTTGAAGGCAAATATTGTTTTCACTTTTTGTTTTGTTCTGATTGTTTGCGCTATTCAGTATTCTGGGGTTTTTTTCCTTTTTTTTTTTTTTTGGTATCAGGAATGGAACTCACAGCACGCTTGCAAAGCAGGCGCTTATGCCGCTGAGCTAAATCTCTGGCCTCCATATTCAGTTTTGAGAGGTTTTATAATGTTCTGTTTTTAATTTGATTTCGTTATACCTAATTGTCTGGACAATTATTGTGAAGATAACGAAATATACTGTGGTACCTATTACTGTTATCCCGGTGTCCTGCTGTGAAGTTCTGTACCAATTTCAAGGCATTGTCTCTATTGACTTCGTTCTGCTTGTTCTGTTGTATTTACTACCTTCAAAATAAAAAATAAATAAATAAAAATAAAAGATAAAAAGGCCCAAATCCAACCTTATGATAATTATACATGTAGGAAGGCACTGTGATTTCTATTTCTTAAATTTTAAAGAGGGAAAAATAATAAAAGCAATGATACAAAAATTCTTTTTCATTTTAAAATAAAAAATTTCAAAGCAAGATAATAGGAGAGTAATAATGGTTAATATTATTGTAATCCTCAAAGCAGTTGCTCAGATTATAAGACACAGGCATGAAAAATTGATCACACAATCTAAGTACAAACCTTTCTTTTCAAAGAGAAATTAGTAGTGTAACTATTATAACTATCTTGTATATGTATATATTTTTTCTTTTCCTTTTCCTTTTTTCTCCTTTTTCCCATTCCAGTTTATCACTCTTTTGGAACATTTTTTTCCCACTTCATAATATTTATTGTACATATTGCATCTTATTTACTATTTCAGCTTTTCACACCAGGGAGACAGTATGATGCTCACACATGTGAGTCTGATTTATTCCACTTAAGAGTACGGTCTCAAGTTGCATTCATTTACCTATGAAAATCTCTAGTTTATCCTTCTACATGACTTAGTAGTATTCCATTGTATAGAAATACCGTATTTTTTTTTAAAAAAAGGAAAAAATAGAACACAATTTCAAAACAAGATAACAGGAGAAGAAAAATAATTAATACAGTACATATTGTTATCTGAAAACAGTATGGAGGGTACAAGATATAGGCATGAGATATTATCCAAATAGTATTAGTCTAAACCTTTCTTTTCAACAGACTAAGAGAAACTAGCAGTATAACTATCTCATATATATATACATATATTCCTTTCTTCCCTTCCCCTTTCTCCTATCACAGTTTTGATTTCCTTTTGAACTGCTCCTTCTCAGTTTGCAATATCTATTGTACACTTTGGACTTTATTTACTCTTTCAGCTTCTCACAATAATCAGACTATGTGATGTTTACACAAGTGGGTCAGATTTATTTCACTTATGAGTATGATCTCAAGTTGCATCCATATATCTATAAAAGTCTCAAATTCATCCTTCTTTATGGTGGAGTACTACTGCATTGTATAAATATATCCCATCCTTTTTTATCCTTTCCTTGGTTGATGGGAATTTGGGTTGTTTCCATGATTTAGCTATTATAAACTGTGCCATTATAATCATGATTCTACATATATCTCTGTGGCATGATATTTTTAATTTTTCTGGGAAGATACCCAGAAGAGGAGTATCTGGGTGGAATGAGACCTCTAATCCTAGTGTTAGGACTCTCCAAACTGATTTTCATAGTGGTTGCACCAGTTTACACTCCTACCACGAGTATAGAAGGGTCCTCTTTTCCCCACAGTCCCACTAGCATTTGTTATTGGTTGATATCTTTTTTTAAATTTTGTTTAAAGAAAGACTACACAAAACAGAAAATGGGTAGAAATAATACATAATTTCAAAGAAAAAATAAACAGTAATAAATCACTAGGTGATGTTTACATATTGTCTTCTTACAAATAGTTGTTCAAGATACAAAAGTGAAACATAAAGGGGGGATTCAAACAGCGAGACTGCAAACAGTTCTGTTCAAATGTCCAACAAAAACTTAGCAATATGGTTATCAATCCTATACACTTAAACATACATGGAGTTATCCATATTTGTTCATTTCATCATGTGTTATAAGATCAGTTCTCATAAACCGTTTACAGGTTCTACACATGCATGAGTCTTAACATGTATTTCTATCCTTTCTATATTGGAGAAACAACAAAGCAAGACAAAAGAAAACATATTCCTATAAAAACATGAAATGAAAAAGACATATAAAACCACTGTACAAGGAGTTCTACCATGGTTACTGTGTTGTTTCTTGTTATCTTCAATAGAATTGTCTATATCCTCAGACATAGTATGATTGAATATAGTAGTACTTAACAATATTAATAAAAACACAACTTTTTAGATAATGTAAAACTTCAAAAACAGGTAGTAATCAAACCAGAATGGGTATCCTAGTGAATCTTGTCATCTTCAGTGTAGTTGCCTATACTCTCAGACTTGATATTATTAATCATAACAGTTTTCAATAAAATCTGTTGATACCAAACAGCAATCAAACAAATCAGATATAACTAAGATCAATCATGATAAAACAGTATAAGTTATACAGGGCTCCAGATTAAGTTAATAAGAAATTAAAGATGATTAGTGTACTATATCCTGATATTTTTGGGATAGGTGTCTGTGCCCTCAGACCTAGTGCATATAGACAAACTGGGACAAAATAAAATCTATCTAAGCAGAGTTGTGTGAGTAATATGGGTTTTAAGTCCTGATACACTATTAACAATATCTTCTGCCATCTTTTTAAAGACTATTCCTCCCCTTTCATTCCCCCAGGGTGCATTGTGCATTTTTGGGTCTCACCAACACCCTCAGTTTTTAGACTGGGTGGGCAACTTGCTATTTCTCTAAGTGCTTCTGATCCTTCTCTCTCTAGGACTTGATCTCTAATTGTATTCCTTTACCTATTAAAGCCTGTCTTTCCAATCTATCCACAAATACTGGTCTAGTAGCCCCTATTTCTCTCTGGTTCCCTGTCACATAGAGCATTGTTTTCTCATATTTGATTTTCAGTCCATATACCCTTCTTTAGGTTAATTATATTTCCTATAAAGAGCATCTCGGTTGACCCTACCTCCTGATCTACTCTGCCTGTGTTTCTCTCTCTCTCTCTCTCTCTCTCTCTCTCTCTCTCTCTCTCTCTCTCTCTCTCTCTCTCTCAGTGTATCAAGGCCATGTATATTAGAGATGATAGCCAACCTTCTCTGCCTCATTTCTGTTGTGCTCCTTTTCTGCCATTAGTTGTCTGCTTTTCTTCTTCATTCCACTTTCTGCTCCATTCATTGAGGCCTCTCTGCCACTCTTCCTGGAATCCTGGTACTTTTCTCTCTCTCTAGAATGTCCTGCAATATTCTTTGTAGAGGTGGATTGGTGATTGTGAATATTCCCAGTTCCTCTTTGTCTTGGAAGCATCTTGTTTCTCCATTAATTTCTAGAGACAGTTTTTCAGGGTACATCAATCTGGGCTGGAGGTTATTTTCTTTCAGGGTTTGGAATGCTTCTCTTCAACCTCTTCTTGATTTGATGGTCTGTGTCGAGAAGTCTGCTGTAATTTTGATGGGTTTTCCTTTATAGGTAATCTGTTTCTTGTCTCTGATGGCTTTTAATATTCTGTTCTTATATTGAATTTCTGGGATCTTGATTATTGTATGCCTGGGTATAGCTCTGTCTTGGTTGTAGGTGGCTGGAGTTCTGTATGCCTCATACATCTGAATATCATTTCTTCTTCCTATGCTTGGAAAGTTTTCCTTCATTACTTCTGTGAATAGCCTTTGTAGTGCCTTTGTTTGTACTCCTGCTTCTTCATTCACATTCTTTTTTGTTGTTGTTGTTGTTGTCTTTTTCGTTTTTATTGGTTCCAGGGATCAAACTCAAGACTGCCTGCTTCCAAGGCAGGCACTTATGCCGCTGAGCTAAATCTCCAGCCCCCATTCACATTCTTTATTCTTAAGTTATAGATCCTCTTGTCATCTTCTAGCCTTTGTATTGTTACTGCTTGTTCCCTTGTTACTTTAAAGAAAATTTTCCTTTCATGATCCCACATTGCAAACCTGTCCTCCAGTTTGCATAATCTATCCTTATTTTCTTTTAAGCAGTTTTGACAGCTTTCAATGGAGTTTTTAATTTCCTGGTAATCTTTTTGAACATACTTCATGTATTCTATGTTTTCTTTATAGTCTTCATCAAATGATTCTCTCCTTTTTTTGTGTGCTCCTCCATTCTTCCATCTATGTCTTCTTGAGAGGTGTTTAGCATTTCTTTTATTAATCTACTTATATCTTGCTTTACTTGGTTAAACATTTCACTTCTGAACTTGTCTATGAGGTCCTGAAGATATCTCTTTATGTCCACTGATGCCGTGTCTGATATTGCATGTTTGCAGTCTTCAATCTCTTTTGTATTTACCTTTCCTGGATCAGTGTTCTCAGGGGTGGGGGCTGGGGACTTTTTCTTGTTGCTTCCTCTTCTCATATTTTTTGTTTCTTCTATATATATTAATATAAAGAAGGTTACAGTCCTTTTCCTTTTTGGTTATGGTTCTTCTGGTTTTTTTTTTTTTGGTCTTTTTCCTTTTTATCAGTACCAGGGATCAAACTCACAACTGCCTGCTTGCAAGGCAGGCACTTATGCCACTGAGCTAAATCCCCAGCCCAGTTATGGTTCTTCTGAAGCGTGCTGACTAGGTGATCCTGTCCACTCCAATGCAAACATGGGTGGTGTATGCTGGCCCCTCCCCTCCGGGTCAACCTGCTGAGGCCTTCACTTCCTTAGTGTGTGGTGCAAATAGGGAATTGGTTTGGGACAACTTATTGGGTCTCAGCCAGGGGCATGACCCAGGCCAAGCATACTCTACCAATTTCATCTGGGAACAACTGACTGAAGTCACTGCTATTCCTGCCCAATTCCAAAATGTCATCCCCTTTCTCATGGAAGGGTTTTATTCCTGGCACTCACCACAGGACGATGCAGGTCCCTTGCCAACTCCCTTCTCTGTTGAGCTTGCCGACCTCTGACTTCAGTGTGACTGCACTTTAGTGTGACTGTGGTTCCAGTGAGTTGAAGTGGCAGGAATGTGGGTGGCTTGATGAGTCATGGCCATGCAAGTTCAGGCACTGCAGGGGGAGCAACGAATCTTAGCTGTTCCAATAGTAGCACTGGAACTGCCTGTTTGATTGGTTCTTTTCACCTTAGTTTCTTGCTGGGTAGAGAGGATCCATCTCCCTCTGTCCAGGACTCCCCCCACTGTGTTATTTCAGCATCTAAGTTGACTGTCTTAGGGAGCCTCTGTAATCTGCTCTTATCTATCTGTCATCTTTACTGGAAGCCAGTTGATCTCTTTCTGGGGTGAGATGGAATCTCAGTGTTGTTTTGATTTGCATCTCTCAAATTACTAATGACGTTTAACATTTTTTCATATACTTATTTGCTATTTGTATTTCTTTATCTGGGAAGTGCATATTTATTTTAGGTGCCGATTTTTGGATGAGGTCTTTGAATTTGGGGGGTCTGATTTTTTCATTTATTTAAATGTTTAGATAAAAAGCCCTTTGTAGGGACTGGCTCTAATTTTTTCCCACTCTGTGGGTTGTCTTTTCACTCTATTGGTGATTTCTTCTGCTGTGCAAAAGCTTTATAATAAGGTTGGATTCCACTTGTTTATTCTTTATAGTATTTCCCATGTGATCTGGGTTTTTTCATGAAGTGCCTGCCTATACCTATGTCTCTAAGATTTCTACCTGTGAAGGCCCTGTGTCTTCAAATGAATATTTGAAGATTTGGTCTGTCCTCCAGCTAACCTGTGGATTTAGACTTCTTTTTCACAGGTACCTTCAGCAAATAAAGAGTAACTTGTTATTTGTAACTTGGGTCTCTATACATTTTCTCATTTGAGTTCACTTAAGTATGTCTGGCCAATGTGTGGTACTTAAACCACATGATCTGTAAAGAGTCAAACTTTTTAGGTCACCAATATAACAGGGATGCACTTTGGACTACTTCCATAGGGTTGGTATTCTATTGCACCTGGAAATTTTTAAAGTTTGCCACAAAGTAGGAGATCTAGGGGGATATCCAAGAACAATGACAAGACCAGTTGAAACAATACCTAGACCCAGGATTTAGAAAATGCATTTCTTTTGCATGGTAAGGTCTTCCCTTTACAAGGATGTAATGGTCTTCTTTATCTCTCTTAATCATTCTTGGCTTGAAATTCATTTTGTCTGCAAATAGAATAGGTACCTCAGCATTTTTTCTGAGTTCCTGTCACATAGAATATTGTTTTTCATCCTATGATTTACAGTTTATGAATTTCTCTTTGAATTAAATGTGTTTCTTGTTTGCAGCATATTGTCATATCTTTCTTCTTGATCCATTCTGCCAGTCTGTGTCTTTTGATTGGTAAATTGAGACCATTAACGTTGATGGTCATAACTAATATGTATTGACTTATCCTTGTTATGTTATATTCTTGCTGGTTTATTTTTTCCTCCTCCTTCTGTTTAATTCTTTGCCTTGACTGGTGGATTACTTCTATTGGGGTTCATGGAGATGTGATCCTTTTTATCTCTTTCTAGAATGTCCTTCAGAATATTTTGGAGTGCTGATTTGGTGGTCATGAATTTCCTCAGATGTTCTTTGTCATGGAAGTATCTTATTTCTCCATCAGTTTTGAAAGGTAGTTTTGTAGGGTACATCAATCTGGGTTTAAGATTGTTTTCCTTTAGTAGTTGAAATACTTCACCCCAAACTCTCCTTGACTTGGGGGTTATAGGTGATTCTTTTTCCCTTACAGTTTTTAAAAATTTTATTTAAAGAAAGAATAAACAAAACAGAAAATGGGTAGAAATAATACATACATTCAGAGAAAAAAATAAATAGTAAGAAATCAATAGTTAATGTTTACATACTGTCCTTTTACAAATAGTTGTTCAAGATACAAGATTCTATTCTTGTGTTGAAATTCTGGAATCTTGACTGTGGTGTGCCTGGCTATAGATTTTTTAATGGTGGCTAATTGGAGTTCTATATGCCTCATTTATCTGAATATCAAGTTATTTTTTTCTACGAGAGAAGTGTTCTGTGAACAGTTTTTAAATATCATTTATTCTGTCTTCTGATTTTTCATTGACTCTAATCAATCTTAAGTTGTTCTTCACCTCATCTAGCAGCAGCTGGATTGATTTCTCCTGGTCCCTTGCAATGTTTAAGAAATCTTCTCATGATCACTAACAGCAAGCTTGTCTTTTTCATCTGAGATCTTGTCCTCACTTTGGCTTAATTTACTGCAAATACTTTCAATGGAATTTTATTCTCCTGGATATCTGCTGGAATCTGCCTCATGGATTCCATTTCTTTCCTACACTGAGTATTCATGTCTTCCATAATTTTCTTGAAGGTCTCTATTTTTCTGTCTATATATTGCTCTAGAGTCACTAATCATGTTCTTCATTGTGACACTATCTCTCCAGGTATTAGAGAAATTTCTGATTTCTTTTTTCCCAGAGTCTCATTCAATTGTTTTGTTGTTACCACTTCAAAGAGGCCAGATTGGTGCCTTTTGATTTCCCAGCTGATTGCCCCTTGGTTTTCCTTTGGTGACCTGGATGTTGGAGAATGCATCTTGTTTAAGTGATGTGCCATTTTCCTTTCTTTTTTATTTTAATTCTTGGGGTGTTATGGCTTAAAAGCTGATGGTCAACTTAACACCAGTTGGATTAAATGGTGCTGAGCATAGATGTTCCACCTGAGGAAGGTTGCCAGCATGAATAGAGACGTGCAGAAGCAGAGAGGAGTCATTGCAGTTTCACTAAGTGTTGCTGTTTGAGCCATTGGCTCTCCTGGAGGAGCTCTAGTCCTTACATTGAGCATTTTTCTGGCTGTGGAGGGGAAGATGTGTGGCGTTAATCTCCAGGACAAACTCATCACGTTGGCTTCCTGGTATATACTTGACTGTGCTTATCATTGGAGGAGCTCGGGACCTCCATGTTGCTGAGGATGGCTGTGGTGCTTTTCAGGACTGATCTTTGTTGTGAGTGTGACTTCTAGGTTCCAGCATAGAGCTCTCAACTGATCAGCACAGCTCCTTCATCCTGCTGGCATAGACTTTCTAGCTTCCACCACTGACCTTTGGGCCTTCCCAGTGCAGATCCATAAAACAGACTGGTGTGAGTCTTTCCAATGGGCTGTAGACCTCCAGTTGGACTTGTGGGAAGCATTGCCATGAGCTCTGGGTCTTCATCTGGACTCATGTGGGCCATTGCTGTGGGATTCACACCCTTATCTGAATATTCTATGTCTTTAATGTTGTGGATAGATTTCCTGCACTTTGTGTTAACTCTGGGTGACCATCATAAAATAATATGATAAATTCCATGTCCTAATTTTAATTGTTCTCCTCACAACCCCTGACTACAACCTGGGCTGATGCTTGCATAATGCCTATGGTAGGTTTCTTTATTGCTAGTATTTAGAACTCTTAGGAAATGACTACTTCTCTGAGGTATCTTCCAGGTATAGCTGGTTTTGGGGTTCTGAGTCTGTTGTAAGATCCTGCCTCTTGAATTTGTTGGAGATGAGAAGTTGCTCCTTTTTTTGGCCCAGCCTGTGGTTCTTTGACACTATGTCATAGGATTTTCTTTGGCCCTTAGTAAAAATCTCATTCATAGAATACCAGAAATAACAGCTGTCTAGTACAATTATGTCACTTTTGCTATAGTGGTACCGTAACATTAAACATAGTCTAGCAAATGAGAAACAGAGCTAACCCTTAATTTGCCAACTTTAATCATATGAACTAGATTTGTGGTTATATAACAAAATCTAAAACAAATCAGAAAATTACATGCAGTACATAAATACTTGATATGTCAATTTTGTCTTCATGAGTTAAAATTTAAAATGGGTTAGTAAGAAAATAGAGATGTGGAAGGAGGGGAAGAGAATAGAAGTAAGGCTGAAGGACAGAGGAGGATCACACTAACTTTGGGAAACTGGTGCAGAAGACTGTAGGGAGAAGGACAAGATAAACAACAGAACAGAACCACAGCCACAATGAAGCCAGAAACCATGTTCACACTCATATAAAACAATATTGAACAATGAAGGAGAAAAAACAAACAAAAACACACAAAAAACTGGATTCAAAACTACCACCACAACAATAACAAAAAACAAAGGAGAGAGAGAAAAATAAAGTAAATTCCCTTTCAGGCTTGTCTCTGTTGTCACTGGTAGACAATACATGGAAACAGAGCCTCGTCCATGCTGAACTATCCCAGTAAGCCAGCAGTAGCTTTGTGGCTGGGTAGAGGATAATTTCAGCAAGCCTACACCTTCAGGCTGGGACCAGGCTCTTTCGGTCAGCAGCCACCCTCACATCTTCTGCAGGCCTGAGCCCAGCTTGGAGCCAGTAGATGGAGCAGGCAGCAGCTCTGAGTGCTGAGCTCAGCCAGCCCTTTTCCTAGATGGCACCTGGTCAATTGCTTTCTCTCATGGGAGCAGTCCATGCCAGCTAGTCCAGTCTTTCACTTCTACTGCTCCCCTTCACTGCTGTGTCTCTCTGTGGAGATCCCTGAGGTCATCAGCAGCCACCACGCATCTGTAGGTTTGAATTGCTCCTCTTGCTCAGTGAATCCCATCTCAGGGAGAAGGTGCCACCAGCTGCCTCCTTCTTTGTTGAAGTTTCTCTATTCATTTTCTCTATGGGCTTCAGCCATCACTTCAGATCCTTCATGAGCCCCTTCTTGTCTTCCTTGAGTTGTTTATGCCAGCATCTGGATGACAGCTCTCAGAGAGGTTCTTGCTCTGCTGATTACCACTCTGTCTCCTTGGTGCTCCCCTTGCATGGTAAGGTCTTGTTCCGGAAGATATCAGATATAAGTGACAGAAACCCAAGGCAAAACAAAAAGGCTATTTATTGCCTCTTATAATTGGGAAATTCAATGGATAAGCCTTTACAGTTGCAAGTATGGTTGCATCTAGGTATTTAAACAATGTCATTAGCTCTTTCTCCTCATTGTCATTTATTTCCTCTGTATCAGTTTTATTCTTATCAGCCTATATCCACATGGTGGCCAAAAATGGCTTTGGCACCACTAGATTCTTTTTATACCAGTGATAAGAGATGACTACTCATACCAGAGGACTATTTGTACCAGCAAAACTACTGTGCCTCTTTTTAATAGTTCCAGACAAAGTACTGGGAGGACTCCAGGGCTAATTTTTCTAATCTACAAAGACCGTCTGCAAATTGAAAAGATTAAAGAAATTCAATAAAAAAAATGCAAAGAATAGGAGTAGGCAGTTTTCAGAAGAGGAAATGCAAATAGCCAATAAGAAAATTAAATTATTCTCATTCTTATGGAGGAAGGGGAAATGCAAATAAAAATTAGAATAAGAATACTTTAGAAATTCATCAATTTGGTCAAAATTGAAATGATCCATAATCATGGTTTGTGATTGTATGGGGGAAATAAAGATTCTTATACATTACTGGTATGAATAAAAATTACTTTAATCATTTAAAAGAAAAAATCTGGAAGTATTTATAGAAATTCAAAATATACTCATGTTTTGACTCTGCATTTGATTTTTGTCAGACAGAAAGAAAAATAGCAATTCAATACAGAAATATTTATTACAAAATATCTTATATTTGAAAAATTGGAAACAACGTGAGTGTTCAAGTCAAGAATTACTGAGTAAATTATATTACTTCATATTCTAGAGTTTTATACCGCTTTTGAAAAAAGAAAGGGATACTGCTTTGTTAAGTAAAAAAAAATTATAGTATGATTCTATTTTTGAACAATAGCAACAACAAGAAGATCTTTCATGTGACTTCATATATGAAGAGTTGCATGAACAAAGGAGGAACATGGAAAGACTTAGATTAAATAGTTGACATTAGGAAAGGGGCATGTGAAATATATTGCTCCTGTAGTTTGAAGGAAAAGTAATTAGAGTACATATAAAAAGAATAAATTGTTCTAATGTTATTGAAAATGTTTACAATGAACTAATGTAGAGTGATAGCCTAAATCTTGGAGTAGATCCACGTGTCTTGTCAAAATCTAGTTCATGAAAAGTGCTAAAAGCTCCTATCAGTCAGTTTTAGCTGTGATGTTGTCCGGTGCCACACTTTGCTAGGAGAGGAAAATGTCATCCATTGGCATTGGCCATGCCGGGTCTTCCATCTGAAGTATGGATACACAGGGTGAACTGAAGAGGTGCATCTTCCATGTTAGCCATATGATAAATACTCTGCCTGACATGGTGGACAATTTGTCCCTCGCTGTCAAAATATCTCTGCTGTTCATAACACCTAAGTCTTGTGGCATCATTCAGTTGTGTGAAGGCACCTATTGTTGGCAGTGTTCTTTATGAATTCCATGTGGAGACCTAAAGTGTGATGAGTTAGAGAGCAAACTCTGCTTCTTTTTCACTCATTTTATGGTTATTGTATATCTAAGGAATCGACATTACGTCTTACAAGAACAGGCTTTATGTTTGCATCATAGTCAGTGTATCCACATAACATAAGTTTATTGAGTGTCAGGTACTGTGCTAGGCACATCACTGGTCTTGCTTTGTAGTCTGTGTTTTTCACATTTACAGTAAATAGCTATATCAAAGTTGGATAAAAGAACACTATTCTAGGAAATTATTGAGTCAAAGGAGAGATAAAATACACAGTCAAGGACCATTTAGAGAATAATGAGAATGCGAATAGATATGAAAACTTACAGGATAGAGCCAAAGCCCTTAAATCGCTTTTTTATTGTTCCAAATAAAAAATAAAGTTAGCTTTAAAATCAAGAAGTATGAAAATTAGTAAAAATTTAAAAGGATCAAGAAAAATAAATCCTTGAAATCCCTTAAAGAGCAAGGCAGAAATCCATGGATTCTAAAGCAGAAAAGCTCAAGGTGTGATAAATATATTTAAAAGGTGGCTCTGGGAGGAAAACTAATAATGTAGATAAACTTCTGAGAAATTGGCTCGAGAAGGGGAAAACAAAGAAAGTACAATTGTAAATGATGACAAGCTCTAAAAGGCATATGAGAGACTAAAAACCAAGATATCACTATGTACAACTCTTTGTAAAGACACGAAAAAAACTCAGTGATGCACATATTTGTGATATATGAACTGAAAAAAATTGACTTATTAAAAAGGAATATGTCTGAATGAAATATAATTGTACAAACATAAGAAGTTAAAATATTACTAAATGATAACTGTAAAATAACCTCCTTAAACAGAAATTTTTAAATGTGTGTTTCTTCAAATTTTCCAGGAACAGATTATTTCTGTAGTCAACTCAATTAGTGGTTCCAGATTATAGAAGAGCATGGAAAACCTTTTAATGCATTGTGTGAGGCTTCTGTAATTCTGCAACTCAATATTGACAAATACAATGGGAAAAAAGAACAATCTCCTAGATGAAAACTGTAAGTAAAATAATAGCAAACAAAATTCAATAATACACTAATAGAATCATTCATTATGACCAAGTAGGATTTAGCTTGGGACTGCAAAGACTTGCATTTCTCAGATCATTTTATTTAAAAAATAACATTGTATAAATGAGTTGAGTCTCCTTTTTGGTACCTCTCATGGGTTCTTTTCCCTCTCTCCCTCCTAATTCCTACTTTCTGTAAAAGTTAGAGACAAAGACTATAGGACTTTGAATTTGCTGTTTATTCTTCCAACTTATGTTTTCTAACCCTACAACTTTTATCCATACCTTAGCTATCCATATATAGCTAAGTATTTAGCTATATATAATCTTGTATTCTCTTAAAATTTTATTATTGGTTTATTCTAAATGTGTCTCTCTGGAACTTGCTTTGTTCTTTTGGTATGATGTTTTTGAGATTTATCCACGATGACATAAGTACACCTAGCTCACTCATTGTATAAATGCATCCTAGTTTATCTATTTGTCATGTTTCACAGGTAGACACTGTTATAGTTCAAATGTTTGCATACACCTCAAATTTCTTTACTCGTGTCCTAATTCCTGACGTGATGATATTATGAAGGTGCAGTCCGTTAGGAAGTAATTAGGTCTGCAGAGTGGAGCCCCCATGAATTAGTACCTTAGGATGACAGGCTGCAAGCTGGAAAGGTACCCTCATGCAGTCTGTAGAACTTCGTTAGGCAGCCCTAGAAGCATGATGCACACTCTTTTACTGAGTTTGTATAAGCAGGCGTGAAGCTCATTTGTGTGTGTGTGTGCGCACGCGCGTGTGCATGCATGTGTGTGTGTTGCTGGAGTTTTCATTTAGGGCCTTGCACATACTAGGCAAGTGATCCACCACTAAGCTACATCCTCAACCCATTTGCAAAGTTTTTCACTAATGACTATATGGCATAACAGAGAAGCAAGAAATATACTATGAGAATGAAAGAATCCAAAGTATCATTTAGAAGCAATATAACTGCATAAGAACTGAAATAATCTCAGTAAGACAGGTTAGTGCAGTGGTTGGATTTGAGATAAACATCCAAAACTGAGTAACAAGGTAACTGTGATTAAAAGTCTTATTTACAATAACAACAAAACACTTTAAGTAACCAAATTGTTTGCAATGTGACAGGTATGTGAAGAAAACTAGAAATCTACTGAGCAATACAGCTAATTTAAATAAATAGATATATTAATCACTTGCATTAGAACTTAATGAATTGAGAGATTTAACTTCTCCCCAAATTAACTGACAGTTATGGTTGGCAACACCAACTGTTTCCAAATTGTAACACTTGCAATTTTTAGGAGATAATTCTTGAGGAGAACTTCTCCAAATGAGTCTTCTAGGTGATTCTTTTAGGTAGAGGCGTCAAGTCTTGGGGACACCTGGGAGCCTGAGGCCCAGTTAATATAGTGTTTATCTCACCTCTTGCCAGGCAGCTATGGGAGTGGAAGGCATGTGGGAAGTGGAAGAATACTGGGTGTCTCATTCAGTGACAAAGAGTAGGTCTCTAACAGGAGTGGGGTGGATGGTGTCACAGTGGCATGAAGGGTGGGTGGGAGGATGAGTTATGAGGAGATGCTCCTAGTATAATGCACAGTCTAGAACAGGAATCGGCAAACTTTTTCTACAAAGAGTAGATGGTAAATATTTCAGTTTTTGTGGCCGTATGGTTTCTGTTGCAACAACTGAGCTTTGCCTTTGGAGTACAAAAAATCCACAGGCAGTAGGCAAACAAATGGGTATGTTTTATATTCCAATAAAAATTTATTTACAAAAATAAGAACAAGTAGAATTTTGTCTATGGGCTATGGTTTGAAGATTCCTGGTTTAGAACTTGATTTGGTAGTTAGACCCATCTCTACTGCCTCTTTGTGTGATGCTGGCAAATTATTTCTGGAGATGCCATTTTCTCTTGCCTAAAGTGGGGGTAATAATAGGTTCGTGTCATAGTTGTATTTGGTAAGCTCCCAAGAAGTGTTAACTGTTTTTGTTTAGTGGTTAGCATCATCATGAGAATGATTATTTCTTGGGCGGAACAATGGCTCTCAGGAAGGTCACCCAAGGACAAACATGATCTTCCTTCCAGGCTTAAAAATAAAGTCAGAACACTGATTTTGCTTAACACTTCAGTCAGTAGGCATAATTCTAACATTTCCAACACTCTGTAACATCTGTTGGCAGGTCTTTGGATATACTCACATCAAATCTGAATTCCTGAATGATCCATGCTCATTTTTGTACCTTCAAGTTGGAGAGCGAACTTGAGATTTTCGTGAAATTCAGACAGATTGGATCTTTCTAGTTGCTTGGGAAGGTACGTGATTTTCCTCATAAACAACATTCTGACTTCTCAAGTGTCCCCAGCACGGCTGACCCATCATTCTGCATCTGGGCTGAGGTCTTTCTCAATAGCAGTCATTTGTGGAATGTTTAGGGAGGAACATTTTCTTTTTACCTTCTATGATCTACCTGTACATCCCCAAGTCCCTGTTCTGGGGGCTACCTGTGTGTTCACACAATTTGTCACTGTCAGGAGTCAACATGTGGCCTCTGAAAAGCTGGATTTTATTTGATCAAAGGGTTCCTGGCATTATGAGGTCCAAATTATTGTGTTTGATTTTTTTTCAGAATCAATAAGTCAGTGTCCAAAAAAATATCTGCAGCTATCTCCTTCCTGCATCTCCACTGTTTCAGTCCATGCCATTGTCCTCACTCCTGACTTCTGTAGTGGCCTCCTGATGGCCTCTGGACTTCTCTTAACCGTCCTCATCAGATGTCACTGCCCTCCAGCCTCCTTCCACTGCTTCACACAGCAGCCAGAGTGATTGGGGAAAATTGCAGCCCAGATTCTATTAAAACTTTTTTTTTTGCAAATAGGGTCTCACTCTGCAGTCCAGGGTAACCTTGGGTCCCTGGATTCCTTATATATCCCAAATAAGCTTCAAATCCCTAATCTTCCTCCCTTGGCCTCCCACATACTGTGGTTACAGGTCTGTGCTATTATGCCCAGTTTTGTGATAAAACTTTTAAAGGGTTTATTCATTAATTTTAGAATAAAATAAAAATTTCTGGTGAAAGTGATTTATGAGGCCCTATGTTACCTGGTCCTATCTACTTCCCCTACCTTGCTATAAGGCCTGGTTCATTAGGTACCTTCTATTTCTCAAATAGAAGAAGCCACTCCACCCTTCCCAAGATCAGGACTTTGTAGATGTGATTTGTTGCTGGGACAACACTTGTTTAGTCTCTTCACGCTGTGACAAACTGTCATAGACTTGATGGATTAAAACAGCACAAATTTTTAATTTTCCAGTTCTAGAAGTCAAAAACCCAAAAGGAGTCAGCCAGAGCTGAAGTCAAGACACACTGCTTCTGGAGCTTCTAGACGCTCTGTTTCCTGCCCTCTTCTAGAAGCAAAAGCTGCTCGCCTGCTAGGACTCATGGCTTCATTCCTGGGAACTCTAGCCCTATTGTAACATCTGCTCTCCCTTTCCCCTATAAGAGCCATGATTTTGTAGAGGCCCCACTTGAGTAATCCCATATAATCTCTATACTTCATGATCAGTAATTTCATCACGTTTGCAAAGTCCCTTTGTCAAGTGTTGTAATATGTTTACATGTTCTTGCTATCAGGACATGGAGATGTTTGGGATTTCAATAATCTGTGCTCTGTGCTGCTCTTTCTGAAGTGACAGATTTCTTCCAATCTTCTGCTTGATTTCCAGGTACTTCTTCAGAGGGGCTTTTCAGCTAATCTCATCCGCATCACGGGCTGTCCCTTTTTTTCCCCTCTTTTCCAAAATCCTGTTATTTTTCCTCATAGTAAATTCCTCAATACATGTGCACCTATTATTTAGGTCTCTTCTAATTGGAAAGGAGAAGTCTACTTCCTAAGGCTGAAGACTTCTGTACTGCACAGATCTCAACCTGCACCTCAGCCCTTGTGAAGATCTTCGAGCCACTGGGCCTGCTTTTCTCCACCCACAAACTGGGTCCTGGCCTATCCTGAGCTCAGCTGAAACATTGTGGAAGAGCAGCTGCAGAAGAGGATCTTGGCTTATGCTCAGGTGAGTCTTGCTAATAGGATCCTATGTCCAGTTTAGCAGGTTCCCCACCCCTTTTCAGAGGGGCACTGGTCATGTCAGTGATGATTCAATCACAGCAGGATTTAGCCCATAGATGTGACCTTCCCCTGCCAGTGATAGACTCCCAGGCAGCACCTTCTTCTTGTCTGGACCAGCAAATGGTCTGTCTGGATGGAATGCTTCTGTGCACTGAAATTTATGATATTAATCACAGCTCAGCGAGAGCCTCTTCCAGCAGAAGGCTCTGTGTTTTAGATTGGGCTCCCCAGGAGCAGACCCTGAGATGAAGATTTGCATAAATGTGATTTATTAGGTGGGGTTCTTGGAAATGCTGAGAGGGGAATAGAGGACAGAAGAAGCCAAGAGGTATGTAGATCAGGCAAGGCCAGGGTCATTGTGACTCAGTAACACATGGCAGCTCCAGGGGCAGTGTAGGCTGCTGCTCATATTTGCTCCATTAAGACAAGAAAGTTGGCATGTTTGAAAACATATGTCTGCTCCTCCCTGGGCACAAGCTGCCTTCCAAGGGAAGTGTAAATTCCCAGACACTCAGTCTCTTGGCCCATGCAGGACAATTAAGAACAATCCTTTGACCAAATGAAAGTACCAGGGGAGTTAAAAATCTCCAAGAACACATGTACAGAGCAGAGTGAAGGAACTGAATACATACAGGGAGAGTCCCCAAGAGTCCAGCAATGACCCCTGGCCACGAGTGGACCCATTTGTTTATTCAACAGATTCACCCATCTTCAGCTCTTATGCCAGGTTCGGGGTTGCAAGTGACATGTTCCAGCCCTCACTGAAATTTACAGCTGCATAAAGGAGACATAGACATTAGATTTCAAAAAAACCTACAAAAAATGAAGAATTGTGATTGTCTTTAGAGCATGCTGAGAGGAACACGCTACCTCCTGAGTGTAAAATTGTCTGGCTGGTGGGAGGACATGGAGTTTCTTTCTCCAAACAAGAGATCCTGAGCCAACAGCTGGAGGATGAGTGAGACTGAATGAGGCAAAAAAAACCACAAGGGGTTGAGGATTTAGCTCAGCAGCGTAAGTGGCTACCTGGTGAGTGTAAGGTCCTGAGTTCGATCCCTGGTACAGAAAAAAAAAAAAAAGAGAGAGAGAGAGAGAGAGAGGGACAAAATAACATTTTAAACCAAAGGGACACACACAAGGGTCCCGAGGCAGGACTCAGCAAGAGGAAATGAAAGAAAGCTGGTGTGGCTGGGGTTCTGACAGCAAGGGGAAAGTGGTAAGAGATAAGCCTGTGGTTTGCTAAGGAATGATTTTTCCCTGCTTGTTATCTGATTTGTTTTTGGTCCTATCAGTGTCATCTGTGGGCCATTCCACACTGTGTTCCCTGGAAGCAGAGGAGAAATGGGAACATAGAGAGGGTGTGAGATGGGAGAATCTATTTCCAAATGTTCATCTTTCCCCCGCTGAAGCTTATAGCTGAAATTAATACATAAATTTACAGCGGCAAGTCAGTTGTGATAAATAATCCCAGAAGTGTTCTGATTATTTACATTTTTATGGAATCTTGCCTGAGCAAACCCAGAGAGCTCACCAGGCACTTGAAGAATTATGTCTTGTTCAAAACCAATTTAATAGCAATGGAAAATAAAGCCATCTGTGGGAACTTGTAGAGCAGAGTAGTAATTCTCTGCCAGATGAGCAATATACAAAAAGCACCACATCAACCCGAGCACACCAGGCACTTGCACAATTCAAGGGAAAGTAACAACTGTAGCTTAAATGAACTGTCTGAGGGTATCAGGCCTCAGAATTTCTTTCACTTACATGTCAGATATACGAGGATTCTGGTCACACGGCAAAATGAGAAGGTCCTTTGTGATCACTGTGTACAAAGAGAGGCTGACTTGTGATAGGTTCTGCAAAAGGGAGAGAGAGATCTCTTAGTGGAGCATGGTTTTGGAACCAAAGAGCTTGAGTTCTATTACTACCAGCTGTGTGACACTGGGCAAGTCATTGTGTTTTTTATTTTTCTAATGTAGGAAATTTCTTATATCTGTGCTTCAAAAGGAATAATACGTGTCTCTCCCAGCCCAACATCCCAGTCTTTTCTTTCTTTTTTTTCCTTGATGGCTTACCATTTTTTAAAACAGCTTTATGGAGGCATAATTTGCATACATTAAAATTCACCCATTTTAAATGTACAGTTCAATGAGTTTTAGCAAATTTATATAATTGCGCGATTTTTCTCCAAATCCAGTTTTAGAATATTTCCAACACTATCCAAGGCTTTCTCATTTCCTTTTATAGATAATTCCTGCTCTCATTGCTAGTTCCAAGGACCACTGGTGCGTTATCCATCTCTACAGTATGCTTTTTCTAGAAAATCCACGTAAATAGAAGCATACAATATGTAGACTTATGTGTCTAGTTTCTTTTCACTTTGTGTGCTTTCAAGATTTTCCCATTATCTCAAGCATGACAACTTTGTTCCTTTTTATTGTTTTATGTTATGTACATTTTTCTTATCCATTTATCAAGGGGCAAATTTGACCAATTTTTCAGTTTGGGGCTCTTATGAATGACACTGCTATGAGCCATTACGTAAACATCTTTGTGCTAATATTTATTTGCATTTGTCTTGAGTAAATGGAGTTACTGCTGGGTTATATATAAGTAGTTTGCGAAACTGCCAAATTGTCTTCCAAAGTGGCTGTATCAATTTCCACCACCATTGTCTAAGGATTACAGTTACACCATATCCTTACTAACTCCTGCTATTATTAGTGTTTTTTTTTATTTAACCAGTCTAATAGGTAGTGGCATCTTATTGTGGCTTAAATGTCTATTCTATGGTAGCTGATGGTATTAAGCATCTTTTCGTACATCATTTTATCCATTGCTATACTTCCATTGGTGGATTATCCATCCAGATTTCTTCTCTGTTAAAATTGGGTTGCTTCTCTTATTAAGTTGTAAGCATTCATTATATTCAGCACAAGCCCTTTATGTGTTTTGCAAATATTTTCTTTCTGTTTGTGATTTGTGCTTTTATTTTTCTTAGTGGTGTCTTTTAAAGAGTGAAAATTTTAAGTTTTGATGAAATCCAGTTTGCTAATTTTTCCTTTTATAGATTACACTATTAATACCATTTCTAAAAGATGTTTTCCTGGCCCAAGTTCACAAATGTTTTCCTCTAGAAGCCTTTATATTTAGGTTTGTGATCCATTTTGAGTTAGTTTTTGTATGTGGTGTGAGGTATGGATCTAAATTAATTTTTCAACATATGGATATCCAAATGCTTTAGCACTATTTGTTGAAAGATTATTCTTTCTTTCTTGAATTATTCTAGCTCTTTGTTGGAAAACATTTGACCACTCATGCATGACTTTATTTCTATACTGTCTTAGTTTCTTTTTGAAGAATAATTATTCTTCCATTTGTTTCAGATTTATAGGATAGTACTTGAAGACTCAAGTACCAGGCACAAGAGTCAATGTGGATTACTCCAGTGTTTTCTAATCAGCATCTGAACCCTTAGCAAATACATAAAGTAACTGATAATAGGTAGAGATAGGTTTGGTTATCATAGTGACTTCTATCTGGACTCATTGCATAAAACTGTTAATTATATAGGTTGTCTTAGACCATTTTCTGTTATTATAAAAGAGCCTCTAAAATTTTTATAAATAAAAGAAGTTTAATCCAGCTCCCAGTTCTGCAGGCTGGGAAGTCCACTGGGCAGCTATCCTGATGCTTCAGCTCATTATGGAAAGTGGAAATGCCAGCACGTGTACTCAGATTGGTAAAATATGAGAGGTGGCTTTACTTTATAACAACTCATTCTGGGCAATTAATCTGGTCTCACCAGATCAAGAACATGCTCCCTAAGAAAAACATTAATCCATTTATGATCAGCCCCCTTGACCCATGCCAGAGAAGTGATGTGGGTGAAGGCATGAGAGGAGAAGAAGGTGTTAGAAGTAGAAATAGTAAGTACAAAGACCTGATATGTTTAGGAAAGTGTGAAGCGTTTTCTATGATGATTGAACCTAGTTACTTTCCCAGTGCTGGGAAAAAATATTTGACACTCACAATTTATAGGAGAAGAGGTTTCTTTTTGGTCACAGTTTCAGTCCAGGGTCAGCTGACTCCAAGGTAGAAACAGCATGGCAGAGGGACATGATGGAGGAAAAGGTGCTCAAACCATGGCAGCCAGGAAGCATACAGGGAAGAGAGGGATTTTGGGGGGGAGATGTGGTCTTCCAGGTCATGTTCCCCAGTGACCCACCTCTTCTTACCAGGATGTACCACCTCACAGCACATTTAGCTGCAAACTAGTCAGTGGTTTAATCCACTGAAAAGTATAGTGACCCAATCACTTCCCAAAATCCCTAACTCTGAACACTGGGGGAAATTCTGTACCTAAACTGTAACAGAGGATATGAATGGATGGAATGACTGGATTTGGAGGGGTAGTTTGGACGGTTCTATGTATCTTACAAAAATGTTTGACTTTATCATGAATAGGACAGGGATTTGCTGAGAGGGTGTATTTCCTGGAGTAAGGTGTATATTAAAAAAGCAATTAGTTTGCTAGGAATGCCACAATCAAATACCACTGACTATGTTGGTTAAAGAACAGATATTTATTTTTCATTGAACTGGAGGCTAGATGCCCAAAATCAAGATGCTGGCAGGTTTAGTTACCATTGAGACCTCTTTCTTTGGATTGCAGGTGACTATATTTGCTAGGTCCTCATGTGACATTTTCTCTGTGCATGGGCATCCCTGATATCTGTTCTTCTTATAAGGACACCAGTCTTACTGGATTAGGGTCCTATCTCATTTAACCTTAGACACACCTTTACAGGTTCTACCTGTAAATATAGTCACATTAGGAATTAGGATTTTAACATATACATTTTGGAGGTATATAATTCAGTTCCTAACCAATAGCTACCATTTTGTGGAACATTTATTATCTCCTGGATCTTGTGCTAAGTAACTCCCATGCAGTCTTTCATTTTATCTAGATAACTAGCTTTGTAACCTTGAGCAATTAATTTAACCACTCTGTGCCTTAGTCTTCTCATTTGTAAAATAGCTCCTGCCTTAGAATGTTGTTACAAGAGTTAAATGAATTACTATGTGCAAAGCACTTACAATAGTGTCTGGTACTGTATTTGCTAATAAATAAACCCTTGCTATTATGCAAGTGGAATTCATATCTTCAGATAAGGAAACTAAGGCCTAGAAGGAGTAAGTACCCTGGCCCAAGACTAACGGGCAGAAACATTTTTAATCAGTGCCACAGAAACCACAACACTAGTCACCCTGGATAGGTGAAATGGGCTCAGGAATAGCACCTGGGGATGCAGTAGATTCTGCAGTAGATGTGTCCGGAGAAGGACAGAGCCTGACCAATCTTACACAGATGCTCCTTGACTTCTGATGGAGTCAAATTGTGACAAAGCCATTGTAAATTGGAAATATACTGAGTTGAGTTGTGTTGAATGTACCCAATCTTTCAATCATCTCAATAACAACACTGCAGTGTACAGCATTGGTCGTGTCCTGACTGCGTGGGAGCCTGGGGGCTGCAGCCGTAGAAGAGGATCATGCTGTGCAGCGCTTGTCTGAAAAGAGATTAAAATTACAGCTTTGAAGTATGGCTTCTACTGAATGTCTTTCTTTCCACCATGCAAGAGTTTTTAAAAAATCTTAAATTGAACCATTGCAAATTGGAGATGGCTGTATTTGGAGAGTAAAGTTGACCCAAAGGTAGGCACTGTCTGTTGGACTGACTGACACCAGAGTTTGCTCTCTGACCAGCCACAATCCTCTGCTAACAGTGGCTGGAAGGGAAGTTTTTGGATGAGGAAGTGGGAATAGAGCACAGAAGTACATACTGTGCATATGGAGAAATCAAGGATTCTCTCAGGCTGAGGCACAGGGTGCTTGGTGAGGGTGAGGCACTGGGGAGATGGGGCTTGGGATTGAGCCACAGTTATATAAATTGGGACTTTCATATCTTGCTTGCCTTTTGTGTTGTAGGCTACAGGGGTGCACTGGAGAATTTTAAGCAGGAACATTTCATTTGATCCTGCCACAGAAATGGATTCTGGTCAACTTGTGGGGGAAAAATCAGTCAAAATGAGAAACAAAGTCAATTATTACTGTCTTCAAAGATAGTGCTCCAAAGATCTATGCAGAAGGAAGTAACCAAAACCTTTTAAACAATCTTTACCATTTTTCCTGCTTGGTAGGGATGAGGGGCCTCCAGTCTCATTCCTAGGAGAAGACTGATTGGATTAGTTTGGGTCTCATGGCCACTTTTAGACAAGACAGAGCCTTGACTGACAGTTCCGCTGGACTTTTTCTACTGAGAGGAACCCAGGGTCACCTAAGTAAAAGTGCTTAAAACATAAGAAGAAGTGGGGCATGGTGGTTCCAGCATTCTGGGAGGCTGAGGCAGAAAGGTCAAAAGTTTGAGCCCACTTTTGGCAACTTTGTATGACTGTCTTAAAATCAAAAAGGACTGGGAATGTGTAACTCAATGCAGCCTCTTGTGAGTGGGGGAGGTAGCGGGGGGGAGAGGGCAGGCTGAAAGTACACTCCCAGAAACCAAGAGAGCAGACCTGAGAAGCAAACTAGAAATGGTGCTTTTGTTAATTTTTCACTGGCAGACTTTGCAGTTCCATGTGCAATGCAGCTGTGCTTATAATCTGCCCCATGAATAATTTCAGGTTGTGATTTTAAGGCTAAATATAGGTCTTTTCAATATGATGGTAGGAAACTAGATACATTTTGGTTGATACAGAAACAGAATGTTTTATGAAGAATAATTTTTTTGGTAGAGAATACTTCAATTGCTCAATATATTCACATACTTCAAACACCAAAATGATATAAAAATATGTGATGTGAAAGTCTCATTCTCATTCACTAGCTTCTTATACTTTCTGTAAGGCCTGATGAAGATGTATATGAAATATTTGTCCTGGGTTTTCCTTTCTGGTAATCAGTGTGGATGACTTGGGGAAGGTTTAGCCCCTAACTATCAGTTTAGTACCAACTCAGGGTTTTCCAGTGATCATGCATCTTTTGCCTGCCTCTAGATTCCTCACCCCTCTACTTTATTTCTCTGGGCAGATCCAAGGCATCCAAGACTAGAAATGAGTACCCTGTTACAATGGGCATCAGGAAATGTAGAAATTCAACTTAGTTTCCAAATTCTTTCCAGTCCTCTAGGGCAAGGCTTAGCAAGGTATAGTCAAGGGGCCAAATCCTGTCCATCATTTGATTTTTTAAAAAATGTTTTATTGGAACATAGCCATAACTATTTGTTTCCATATTGTTTGTGGCTGCTTTTGCTTTATAGCAGTAGAGTTGAGTAATTGAGACAGAGAATGTATGGTTTTCAAAGCCTAACATATTTCCTACTTAGGCCTTTGATCTGCCAGTCCCTTTTCTAGGGATGGAAAAGGAGGTAAGAACTTTGCTCGGGAAGTGCCATCCAGTAGTTAAGAGCAGCTGTGAAGTGAAGAGCTATTTCTGCAGAATAGAAGTTCAGGTGTAAACTCTGGCAGTCACGCTTGTCACTCAGTCTCCTTCTTCCTGCCCACACATTCAGTTTAGCACCAGTGCTTGTTGATTTTTCCTCCCAAATGTGCCTCAATTCTGTCCCTTTCACTCTATCTTCAGGAGCATCATCGCTTCATCACTTATCTGGCCACTGTCATCAACCTGCTCAGCTGCTTCCGTCTTGTCTTTGCTCCCAAGTGGTTGCAAACCAGTGTTGATCAAGAGGCCAAAGTGATCTTTACAAAGTGCAGATCTGACAGTCCTCCAGTGGCTTCCATTGCTTTTGAAAGAGTGACTCAAGAAGATTTTGAAAAAGATGGCAGATAGGTAACAGCAGGCTACAGAGACTCCCTGGGATAGTCAATTTAGATTCCAAAAATAATACAATGTGGGGAGTCCTGAACAGAGGGAGATGGATCCTCCTGACCCAGGAACAAACTAAGCTGAGAGAAACCAATTAAACATACAGTCCTGGTGCTACTATTGGAATACCTAAAGGTTTGGTGCTCCTGCTGCAGTGCTTGAACTCACGCAGCCGAGACTTAACGAGCTGCCCAAAAGCCCGCTGCTTCAACTCACTGGAGACACACTCACACTGAGGTCAGGGGTTGGTGAGCCAAACGGAGAGCTGAGCTGGTGAGGAACCTGCATTGACCAGTGGTGAGTGACAGGAATAAAACCAACCCACAGGAAAAGGGGCTCCAACAGACGACATTCCGGGGCCAGGCAGACTGGCAAGAACAAGGAGCAGCAGTGACTTCAGTAAGTTGCTCCCTTCTCAAACGGGATTGGTGCGGTGTGCTTGGCCTGGGTCATGCCCCAGATGGAGACCCAATAGGTTACCCCAAACCTATTCCCTATGTCTGGCAGCGCACTCTAATGCAGTGAAGCCCTTAGCAGTTTGACTGATCCGGAGGAGAGGGCCCAGCATACTCTGCCTCTGTTTGTACCTCCATAGTACACTGCAGTGGGCAGGATCACCTTGTCAGCACACTTCAGATGAACTGTAATCAACAAAAAAAGAAACTGGGGCCTCCTATATACACCCGTATGGGAGGAACAAAAAATATGAAAAGAGGAAGCAACAAAAAAAGTCCCCAGACCCCAATCCTGAGAACATTGATCTAGGAAAGGTAAATACAAAGGACACTGAAGATGGCAAACATGCAATATCAGACATGGCACCAGTAGACTTTATGCGATATCATTGGGACCTCATAGACGAGTTCAAAAGTGAAATATTTAACCAAGTAAAGCAAGATATAAGTAGATTAATAAAAGAAATGCTAAGCACCTCTCAAGAAGACATAGATGGAAGAATGGAAGAACACAAAAAAGAGGAGAATTGTTTGATGAAGACTATAAAGAAAACATAGAATACATGAAGCAGGTTCAAAGAGATTACCAGGAAATAAAAAACTCCATTGAAAGCTGGTAAAACTGCTTGAAAGAAACTAAGAATAGATTATCCAAATTGGAGGACAGGTTTACAATGTGGGATCGTGAAAGGAAAAATTTCTTTAAAATAACAAGGAATCAAGCAGTAACATTACAAAGGCTAGAAGACGACAAGAGGATCTATAACTTAAGAATAAAGAATGTGAATGAAGAATCAGGGATACAAACAAAAGAACTACAAATTCTATTCACAGAAATAATTAAGGAAAACTTCCCAAACATAGGACAAGGAAATGATATTCAGATATATGAGGCATACAGAACTCCAGCCACCTACAACCAAAACAGAACTACACCCAGGCATATAATAATCAAGATCCCAGAAATCCAATATAAGAACAGAATATTAAAAGCTGTCAGAGACAAAAAACAGGTTACTTACAAGGCAAAGCCCATCAGAATTACGGCAGACTTCTCAGCACAAAACATCAAATCGAGAAGAGCTTGGAGCAAAGTATTCCAAGCCCTGAAAGAAAATAACTTCCAGCCCAAATTGATGTACCTAGAAAAATTATCTCTAGAAATTAATGGAGAAACAAGATGCTTCCAAGATAAAGAGGAACTGGAGGAATTTGCAACCACCAATCCAAATCTACAGAGAATACTGCAGGACATTCTAGAGAGAGAGAAAAAAGTACCAGGATTCCAGAAACAGTGGCAGACAGGCCTCAATGAGTGGAGCAGAAAGCGAAATGAAGAAGACAAACAGATAGCTAATGACAGAAAAAGAGCACAACAGAAATGAGGCAGAGAAGGTTGGATATAGTTTCTAATATAGATGGCCTAGATACACTATATTAAGGAAAAAATAGAGAATCACAGGTAGAGTAGATCAAGAGGTGGGGTCCACTGAGATGCTCTTTATAGGAAATATAATTAATCTGAAAAAGGGTATATGGACCTAAAATTAAATATGAGAAAACAATACTCTATGTGATAGGGAACCAGAGAATAGTAGGGGCAAGTGGACCAGTATTTATGGATAGATTGGAAAGACAGGCTTTAATAGGTAAAGAAATACAACTAGAGATCAAGTCCTGGAGTGAGAAGGTTCAGAAGCACTTAGGTAAATAGCAGGTTGCCCTCCCCCAGTATAAAACCAAGAGTGTTGGTGAGACCCAAAAATGCATAGTACACCCTGGGGGAGTAAAAGGGGAGGAATAGTCTTTAAAAAAGACAGCAGAAGATATTGCTAATAGTGTATCAGGAATTAAAACACATATTACTTGCACCACTCTTCTTAGATAAAACTTATTCCATCCCAGTTCGTATACAAGCACTAGATATGAGGGCACAGACAGCTATTACAAAAATAGCACGATATAGCACAGTAATCATCTTTAATTTCCTATTAACTTAATCTTGATCCCTGTATAACTTATACTGTTATATCATGACTGATATTAGTTAAATCTGATTTGTTTGATTGCTATTTGTTATTGATAGATTTTATTAAAACTGCTAAAGTTGATAGTATCAAGTCTGAGAGTATAGACAACTATACTGAAAAATGACAGTGATTCATTACGACACCTATTCTGGTTTGATTACTACCTGTTTTTGTAGTTCTACATTATCTACAAAGTTGTACTTCTATTAATAGTTATATACTGATATATTCAATTATACTATATTTGATGATGTAGCCAATTCTATTAATGATGACAAGAGACAAAACAGTAACCATGGTAGAACTCCTTGCACAGAGGTTTTATATGTCTTTTTAGTTTTATGTGTCTATAGGAATATGTTTTGTTCTGTCATGCTTTGTTCTATTTCTCCGTCTATTATATAAAGGATAGAAATACATGTTAAGGCTCATGCATGCATAGAACCTATAAACAGTTTACAAGAACTGATCTTATGACACATGATAAAATAAACAAATACTTTGAAGGAAAAAAAGGCACTATAGTACCCACTGCTGATTCCGGAGTGTCATGATGTGAAATCCAGCAATAGTATTATTCTTTGTTCATAGTGATTTTAGTCTGCTTTGGTTTGTTTAATCTCAACATAAATGAGGATATGGATAACTGCATGTATGTTTAAGCCTATAGGATTGACAACCATGTTACTAAGTTTTTATTAGCTGGTTGAACAGAACTATTTGCAGTCTCACTGTTTAAATTCCTATTTATATGTTCCACTTTTGTATCTTGAACAATTATTTGTAAGAGGACAATATATAAACATCAGCTAGTGATTTATTACAGTTTATTTTCTCTTTGAAAGTATGTATTATTTCTACCCATTTTCTGTTTTGTTTTGTCTTTCCTTAAATAAAAATAAAATAATGTCCCAGGAAGTACCAAAGAAAGAAAAAAAAAGAGTGACTCAAAGCCATAGTGAGGCCTCTTTCTTCTTCTCTGGGACCACGCTCACAGCCACATCTCTCTGCATTCTAACCTCACTGGAGGAGGTGAGCTCTCTCCAGAGAAGGACTTTTGCACACTATTTCTACTGCGTAAATCCTATGCACCTCTTCTTTTCCAAGGTTTTCTCATCTTCCAGGTGCTTGTGTTCCTCATAGAACTATGATGTTCCTCACCGAACCCTCCTTTGACCTGTCTTACTATGTCAGCACCGTCATTCTGAGTTGCTAGAATTCTGGTCCTTACATCTTACTTGGCTGCAGTTACAATTCTGCATTTGTTTGTGGTGCATTTTTAAGTCTGCCTTCTCCATGCAGGGAAGGATTTACATCTGGCTGTGCTGACAATAGTGTCCACAGTGTCTGACATAGTTCCTGACAGAAGCTAGACCCTTAGTCAGTATTTATCAAATAAATAAAGAATGAGCCTTCTTCCATTTGATACACGACAGTGAAAGAGATTCTGCCCTGCAGTTTGCTAAGTAAGGGTCTAGATGCCAAAGCCTCAACTTCATCCCTTGAGAATTGTGCTTAACAGAGTGAGTTGGCAGAGCTAACTCAAGCTAGTGTTGATTGAATGTCACTTTGAGACAGCAGCTGCTGAATTCCTCCCAGTTGGTGTCTCAAGCCCCAGACAGGGTGTACATGAAACACACTTTTCTCTGCGTTCCAGAGATCACTCATATAGAGGGGAGGATGCATGTCCCATTTACTCTTCCTGCTGCCCTGTGCCCATCTTTTCACAACCCAACCCTTGAAGATGCTAATGAAGAAAGGCAGACAGGTGTCTGGATGCCACCGCGCTTCCTCCAGCCCCTCCACCATCTATTAAGTATTCCAGGGTCCAGACACAGAATTGTATTTGTTTTTCTGGACCTAAGCTGCCCTTTGACATAACTGGTGATTGCTTTTTTAAAAATCACGAAGGAAAACTGGGTCCTTTCATCCACTGATAAGGTGTCAGGTGACAGAGAGATCAGCATCCTAACACATAAATCTGCAACTAATCCTTGAGAATCAATATTTTTCATTAAGAACCTGTGAGAGTTGGGCCATTATGGGGAAAATCTGTTTAGGTTGACATCTTGATGAAGTTATTCAGTTCAGGGGCTTAAGTCATTGAAAGGTAATAAAGAGCACAGAGCAATCTCAGGGCTGGTTAGGGGAGAAAACGATGGGAGTATTGAGCTTCAGTTCGGTGAAAAATGACCTCTTGATTTATTGGGGGATGATGGGGTGCTGGCCTCTTGGGCAGCCTAGGCCAGACACCATCAACATGGCAGCCTCTCATCCTTCTGCAGCCACTGCTATTTGTATGCTGTCTGGAAGTCCAAATGTTTTGAGGAAATATTTAGGGGTCTTGGGATAATTCTAACATTCTCTAAGTTCCCATTATCATAATAATTTTTCATATTTTGGACTTTTTCCTGTAGGTCACGGGGCAGTGAAGTATAATATTCTAAATAGTTTAACAATGAGATTGAGTTTACTTTTGGAAAGCTGCCTTTATGGTCCAATAGATCTTCCATTATTAGAAAGAGCTAGGCTTATTTGGAGTCAATCACGAAAACAGCTAGAATTCAGAGCATGGCATCAAATATTTTCTTTTGGGCCCCATTTTTCCATAGAGAATGATTTTTGGAAGTACAAGCTTTTGGTCTCTTGCCTTAAAAAAGAAAAATAAATCCCAGCTTTGTCCAAGATCCTGGCCTCATCTTTCTGCAGTCCTCTGTAACCAAGCCAAATGAGACTTATTTCTGGTTTTGTGCTGGAAACCACATTCTCACGTTCTTTGGGTGGACCATCTAAAAGACACATGAGTCTTTTCTTATGAATATTAATCTCTGCTCACAGCACAACTTCTGTACAATTATCCATGCTGCCAACCACACATGAAAACTCTTTGCGGGCTTCTACAAAGATCAAAAAGTGCCAGCATCAGAGTGCTTTGGATTCTTTTAACTCTGGTATGGCTTATGATTTGATGCAAATGTATGATGTCTTTTTGGGAGTGGGGCTGAGGGATAAACCAAAAACCATAAGTAAATATATTAATAAAGTATGAGAGGTGGCAGGAAATAAGAAGGCAGATTTTCTGACAACAGGGAAGGGGCTCAGAAAGAAGGGGGAGGTCAGCGAAGTAAAAAGATCAAAAGTAATGAAAATATGTGGTATGCATGCACCAATTCCCCAAAACAAACGTAACTATTACACATCAGAAACACACACTAATAAAAAGTATAAGGAAATTAAGGAGTAGAAAGAACCTTTACATTATATTGGAAAATAACATCGGTAACTGGATGGGGTGTGTTTACACAAGGGGAAATGGAGGAGGAGTCCAGGTGAGGGTCAAGCTAAGGTAGCGGCAGTAAGGATCATAAGAAGAATGTAAACTGAAGATATGGTGAAGAAATAAATAGATATGATTTGGTGAGAGTTTGGGACTCGGGATCTGCTCATGTGTTGACTTTTCACCACCTTCTGACCCCCTAGAAAGTGCAGGAGGAGGAAGATAGAAGCAAGGAAGGGATTCAGGTGACATGAAGAACTGAGGACTGGAAGGGGGCTCAGCTGGATGGAAAAAGAGAGAAGTTTAGGGAGTGGAGATATGGGAGCAAGGGCACGGTAGACTTTGCCATCATCCTCAGATTTGCCGTCTGCCTTGGCTCAAAACAGTCTCAGTGTGAGATTGGGGGCCCGATAGTGAACGCAGGGGTGGGTGGAACTCAGCACCAGGGCTTGTCTGGCCCTGTGCTGTACAGAGTTGGGCTTTACAGCTGTTATTCTTATGAAAAGCTCAATGCGAGCGGTGCCCCCTGGGGATCCTGGGTGGAAGTGGAGCTTCTGAGCTCAGACTACAGAGGACGCTGGGCTCTGAAGACAGACAAGAGCCATTAGCTGGAGGGGAGCATTCCTTTTATTATTTTAAGTTTGAGGAGACCTGAACTAATGTTTTGGCAAGAAAGGAAGAGCTAATGAAGAGGCATCTTCTACCATTGAAAACAGCAGGGTGGAAAAATAAACGAAGGAATCTAGAGAACAGACAGAGAACTCAGCCTTGTGTGGAAGGCACCTCTCTTCCTTTGACATGGGAGGAAAGGAGGTCAGGGTCTGCCCATCCCAACCCTCTTTGATGGAATTCGGTTTCCTGACACAGCATCTGTGAATCAGCATCAGGCAACAGTCCTAGCCTCACTGATTTTCTACATGGTGTTGTCTTGCTTACATCAGCTGCCAGTGTAGTTTTTATTTCCTGGTTTCTATTCTAACACGTCCCTCATTTGTTTAGTCATTCAGGAAACTTTCACTGGGCATCTGCTGTGTTCCGATACTATTCTAGGACAATTGTGTTAGAAAGCTGAACACAGTTCATTCCTGTACCCACAGAGTTTGGAGTCTTGTTAGTAGAGGCAGACAAGCAAACAGCCTCATGTGACACAGACTTTTATCTGGATGACTGTGGGGTCCCGGCTCAGCTTTGAAGCAAGAGAGTTTCCTGAAACGGTGAGCCATATGAGACTAAAGAGACACATGGAATGGACAGAAGCAAGAGTATGCTGGGAGGAGACTCTCAGTGAAGACACTCAAAGGGTGGAGAGAGCACAGCAGTTAGCAAACTAGAAAAAGCCTGGAGGCTGGGAGTTGGGAGAGGTGAAGGCAGCTTTGTCAGCCTTGGAGCCACTGACATTTGGGGCTGGATCATTCTTCGTTGTGAACTTGTTGCGTACATGTAGAATGTTTAGTGACATTCTTCGCCTCCGTCCACTGGGTACCAGTACTCAGCCCCACTCCATCAGCATCCAAAATTGTGGCTTTAGATAATGTCTCCAGGCACTGTCAAGCATCTGCTGAGGTTCAAATTTGCCCCTGCTTGAGAATCACTGGACTAGAAAAATCAAGCAGGGCCTCTATCTTCGAGGGTCCTGTGAATCAAGATGAGGAGTTTGGGCTTTATCCTGGAGACAGTGGACAGTGGCTGCTAGGTTTAAATCATAGATAAGAGGAGAGTTTTAGGATCAGACCTATGATTCTGGTTGTGGTGGTCTAGAGGCAGGCATGAGGTGGGTGCAGCTGCAGTCATATAGTGAAATGCAGTGGATGTTTACAGGGGACCCAAAGCCACAATGGCAATACATGACAACAGTAGTGGTGACAGCAGTATTAATAACTACCGTTTATGGAGGACTTACTGTGTGCCAGACATAGTGCTAACAGCATCACATGCATGATGTTAAAGTTTCACAGTAAAGTAGGAAGTAAATACTAACTTTGTCCATGTGTTAGTGATAAGAAAGTGAAATAGAGGCACATGGAGATTAATTTGTCCAAGTTCATACAGTTAATAAAATGTAGGATTAGGAACTCATATCTGCCTGAGTACAAGCTCCTAACAACCACGCAAGTACTGCATCCTTTCCAGGTTCAGCCCTTCTTCATTCCTCATGACCTATGGCAAAGAATTTGAAGACTATGGGCAATTGGGATCATGTTTTTCAGAAACTTCAAATCAAATAAAAACAGTTTCACACACTGTTTGTTTTACTCCTTAAAAAAGAAACCCAAAGCTGTGTAGTTCAGAGCTCATGGTAAGCCCCTTCTATCTTGATGCTCTGACATCTCAGCAGCAGATTTCAACCTCATGATCCAAGATGGCAGCTCAGACTGAGGTATTCCATCTGTATTCCAGCCAGCAGGAGGGAAGAAGGGTCAAAGAGGGCAACACCTTTCCCTGAAGTCTCATACAGAAGTTTGCTTACATCTGTTAGCTACAGATTTGGCATATGGTGAGACCCAGTAACAAGAGAATTGGAGCTGTGTCCTTTTCCCCACCCTGAGAGTCCACGTAGCCAACCAAAAATGGAAACTCTGCTTCTAAGGTAGACAGAGGAGAAACCATTGGGGCAGCTAGTGGTCTTCTTTGCTGCATATTTATAAGAATCTAGGTGAAGGCTGGCCACATAGTTTATCATCCTAAATGGAACATTTTGGGGGAGCAAAAGGAGGCACTAAAAATATTGGTTAGGTATGAATTGATTTGGAGTAAGCATGGCCTTATGCTAGAGAACTGCAGTGCAAGACCACCCTAAATCTTCTGCATTAGAAACAACACTGGGTCAAGGTCTTTCCCTTTATAAACTAAGCAAAACTGAAGTTTTCTATAAATAACAGCTTCAAGTAATGCCTTTGCCTTAGGCATTTGTTCTCAAAGGGCAGAAGTCACTATTGATCCAGTGTTTTACAATGTGGCAGCTGTTTAATTCATTCTTCACTTAATTTCCTGGTAGACCTCTGAGAAAGGTACTATTATCATTCTCACTTTATTGTGAATCTGTGGAGGCATTGGGAGGTTAAGAGACTTACCCCAAGTCACTCAACAAATAAGACAATTGGCTGAACCTGGATTTGAACTGGTATCTGGTGACTTCTCAGCATTGTTTTATAACCACTCTCTTATACTCCATCCAGACCTCAGGCTGTCACTTGCCTGCATGACCCACTACCTAGTTTCTCATGTCTTTGAGTTTTCCATCCCTGGCTTCCTATACCAGCTACCTCATCATTTGAGCTGCTCATTTAGACTTTATGGTTGATATCTTTAGTTAGTCAGATCCCACCCTGATACCACTTTTCCTATTCTACTGTCACCTGTGCATACCATTTTGCTTTCCATCCATTGGCTCCATAGCCTTGGACCTGTCATGGGCTAATATCAATTGGACCATCGTTGTGTTTTGTTCCACAGAGTGAAGAGGCGAAGATGAGACATTATTCATGGAAGACACTGATTCACAGAGGGTTTTCCCTTGTTATTAGTGTATGCCTGTGATACATAATAAATACATTAATTATAGGGAAATTGGTATATACACATTGCAATTTGATCTATTTTATTTTCCCTTCCCCTCCCTCCTATCTCCCTTCTCCTGAGATTCCCCTTCTCACCAGAATACCTACATCTATTGAGGTTTTACATCTATTGAGTTGATCATGTGATTTTTATCTTTATTTCTGTTTATGTGATGTACTACATTTATTGATTATAGGTGTTGAGCTCAACCTTGTCATGATCTTTGTAATGATTTGCTACATTCTGTTTCCTAGTATCTTGTTGAGAATTTTTGCATCTATGTACATTAAGGAGGTTGGTTTGCAATTTTCTCTTTTCTCTTTTTTTCTTTTCATTTTGTTTTGTAGTATTAAATCCTGTTTGGTTTTGATATCAGGGTAATGCTAGCTTCTAGAAATGTGTTTGCAATTTTCCTTTTCTTTCAATTTCATGGAAAAATTTGAGGTGTATTGTCAGATCAGCCCTGAAGTTCTGATAGAATTCAATGCAGAGAGGTTTGCAGGTAGCATAGGAAAAGTTTTGAACCCTTCCTACTGTTAACCATAATTTTCCAGGAAAATGATGATGGAAGGTGTGAGGAATTAGCCTTAGAGGAATAAGAGGGAGCTGGTTAGGGACATGTAGAAAGATGACCCCACAGGTGCCAGATGTGCTGAACTAGGAGGGCTTTGTATAGAGCTGTGCCAGCCCACAGTGCAGTGTGAGTTCTTTCCCCAGGGCCAGCCTCACAGGGGTGGGGAGAAGGTGTGGTTGAGAGGAGCTTTGGTTTATAGCCAGGTTTGTGTTAGTCTGCCATCTGTAATAGCTGGTTACTCACTTGTCACTTTTCTGGGGACAACATAATCCTCACACATTTATTCCTGTATTCGCATGGCCAGGCACAGACGCCGGCACCTGTGAAAGTGTTTAACAGAGATGAGTGTGTGATGAATGCCTCGTTTCAGCTCTGAACCTTAGTGCTTTTAACTTTGTCCTGCACATCTCAGCTTTTTAAATGCTGAGCACCTCTTTCATAACCTGTCTTATACTACCTTTACCTCTGAATAATGATGTTAAGAAGATAACAGTATTTTAAAACCATGTACATTTGTGAGGACCCATTACTTCATTGTGTCATTTAAACATTAGTCCCTAATAAAGCAAAAAAAAAAAAAATATCACATCTTAGAAAAGCAATATAATAAAAAGCTTTGTACCCAGGACTTTTCTGAGCTACATCCCCACCTTTTAATTTTTTTTTTTTTTTACTTTGAGACAGCATCTCACTAAGTGACTAAATTATCCAGTTTAAGCTTGAACTTGCAATCCTCCGACCTTAGCCTCCCAGAGTGCTGAGATTACAAATGTGTGCAATCACTCCTGGCTTAACTTTTCTTCCTTACTTAACTAGGCGGTTGGAGTTTACCAGCTAGCTGATTGTTTTATAGCTAACCGTCCACATTCCATTAGGCATTTGCCACTGGCTGAAAGCAGAGTGAATGTATGTTCCCTTATCTCTCCCTCCAGAGGGCAGCAGGAAGTAGTGGTTAAGGCAATGGACTTTGGCATCAGGTCCAGTACCCATCACTGCGTCCTATTAGCGGAATGACCTCAGGTGAGCTGCTTGGTCTCAGTTTCACTAGCTGTACTGTGGGGAGAATGAACAACACCTATCGCACAGTGGTGTTAGGTCTTCAACATCGATCCTTGGATATAATTAATACTTCCTAATTTTTTCCATCATCCAGGTGTTGTGAGACATCTCTGCTGGCTGCAGGGTCGTACATGCTGTGCTGGGTCTAGACAGGAACCTCACAGAGAGCCTGAAACTTGGGCTGGCAGCCCTCTGTGGATAGGGAGGGACATTGTTTTTCAGGTTTGTTACCTGTGATTTCTAAAAGCGGCCACACTGCATTGCTGAGGGAAAACAGAATGTTTGCCTGCTGCTCACTGGTTCTGTATATATTGATTAGCGTCACAGGGGTGGCACTGGGGGTGCTGATCTAGAAACACTCACTTTGATTCCTCAAATAAATCCCCCCTCCGGGTCCCGCTAGGAAACTAATTGGGAGTTGATTCTGATGAATAAATGTGCCACCGCCGCCTGAGGAATTGACCACGCCGGCAGATGGCTGGAGCGTGAGGAACACTCTGTCGTGGCCTTCTAAGGGGCCCATCAATAATAGATGGGCTCCAGCCCTGGGAGAGGGAAGCGTTTCTGCTGCAGGTATGAATTATGGATGCCGTTTAGGGTAATGCGGATCTATCTCAAAGGTTCCGCTCAGTTTATGTGCTAGTAAAAGCCGGCAATTTGCTTGTGTTCCAGCTATAATTTGCGCTACATTAAGGGACCCTCCTTTCCATAATAGATGTGCGGTCGGACGCAGGCGCAGTCTGGCCTCCAGGGCGAGGTCTAAGGGCCAGATGGAGCCCGGCCAGGTGTGGTCCTCTGCAGCCAATCACAGGGCCCCGGGCGCCGCTGCGGCCACAGATGGATGCTTTAGCTCCTTCGCAAGGCTCTGGGAAGAAACCGCACTAAACCCCAAAGCCCTTATCAAATGCAGCTGATGTATGCCTTGACGGGAGCACAGAAGAAAACCTATGGGCTGTCCAGTGAGAAAGACAGCAGTCTTGCAAGAGAAGCCGTACATGTACGACAGCACAGATTCTCCAGCTGGTCCTGAGTACTGCTTTTGGCATTTCCTAGTCGTCTGACCTTCTGCAAATTACTCAGCCTTCGTTTTCTCTGTGCTGAGCCACGGCTTCCTCTCACCCACAGTTTTGTCTGTGCCCCAGTTCCCTCTTCCTTAAGTCGACAGTAGCAATACTGATCAGTTTGGTTAAGTCAGAGAAAGGGTACCCCTGACTGTTTAATTGTCAGGGATTTTTGAGACCTAATTGTCAAATATGACCATTTTTGAAATTAAATTTTAGAGTTGAAATTAAGATAAAAGGCAATAAATATTCAAAACTCATACATTCCTAATTGTTTGGCTCCATTTTACTACTTTCTAGGCTATCTGTGTGCATTGCATCTGTGGGACAGCAATGATACACGAGTTGTATCTTTCCCCGGAGCTGCCCAGTGCGTACGTTAGCCAGTGTCCAGCCCTAACCCCGAGACTCACAGCTTCGTATTAGTAATTTGCCACTGGCCATCGTGAGTGCATTTACACCATGGACATTGGTAGAGGCTTCAAATCAAGGTTTTCTTCTGAGAGCTTATTGTTCACCAAAGAACACATCATTAGTGCCGATCTAGTAAGGGTGTTTACAGAATGGAATAGTTTATGTTTATAAATTATTTAAAACAAGACTTGGCACATAGGAAGCATCGAGTAAAATTTTACTATTATTATTTTCATAGATTTTTTTACAAAGTGTTTTTTTTTTTTTTGTACAGTTCAAATGGTGACCATGTTTGAGCCATCAAGGAGACATAATCTTTCCCCCCATTCTATCTCCTGTGATCCAACACCTTTAGGCCTACTAATTCTCTCTAAGGGGTGAAGGCTAACTAAAATTTTTTGGAAAAGTAGTTTAGGTTTACATGTTCTCCTTATATGTTTTTCTTTAGTGCAGGTGAATATACCACTAGGCTGACTTGGGTAAGAAATAAGATTCTAGGTATATTACTTTACTAATTTTAACAAGTTTCTTCATGTCTTTAAGGTTTTACTTCTGCAGGTGTAAAAGAAGGTAGTAACAGCTGCCTTGGAGGCTGGAGTTGTAAAAGTGATATAAAAACCATTGTAATGTTTGGAAGCTGTGAGGTTCAAATCCTACCTTTTACCATTTTCTGTCCCCAGAGCGCTAGGTAAAGGCTCTTCATTTTTCTATAAGTCTTTATCTCCTCATTTGTGAAACTGGGGTGAAGGTACTTCTGCTTGTTGGTTATTGTGAAATGAAAAGGCATAACAAACTTAAGGAGTTTGGCACTACTTGGTTAGAGCAGATGTTTGATAAATATTAAATGACCATAGTTGCTACCCAGCAGTGATGTCTCTCACCACCTCTCTTAACCTAAATGGTTCAGAGTGATGTAGATGGCTGAATGGGGGAAGTATTCCTTCCTTCTCCCTTGTATGTATCTTCCTCCTAACACTATGTGCCCTTAGCTTGAAGGACTGGCAGCTTCTCATACTGAAGATGAGTCCTCTGGCATGGACCGCCATACAGCAGCACATCCTGCTCAGGCTTACAAACAACCGCCAAGCTCTGCGGTGAAGATTAAATGAGATAACATAGGTGTAGCAGAGCAATTCATTAGAAATTGTATCTGGCAGAATAGTCTCTTTGGGAATGAATTGTGTCTTATTTTCTCAGCTGGAGGCTCATCAGAAAGGAATAAGATGTTTTTTTGCTTCTCTTGCTCAGGAGGCTAAGTGGGTCTTTGGCTTGTTAAGGCCTGAGTTTGTATTGAGAAAAAAAGCGAACAAGCCTTTTCTGTTTGTGATCAGATTTCAGGAGTCTGAGAGGGAAAAAAGAAAGAACTGTGGCTTTGGGGAGAGCGCATTACTGAAAAGCAGTGCCTCGGAGGGGAGGAGACTGCCTCTGAGAGCAGGCACCACGGGTGGGCCTAGGGAACCATGAGAGGATATCCCCAAAGCCTGGCTCCCAAGGAGAGGCGACCAGCTACTTCCAGCCCTCTTTACCTCTAGGTAGAGGGCAGATGGCATCCGTCAAGGCTCAGGCACTGGCCAGGCACTGCTGTGAGTGGGTGCTTCTAGGACTTACATAACGGGAAGTGATGATAAATGACGGGCAGTTCTTGATAACTCTTCTCTTTGTGGGAGTGGGGTTTAAATTGGCTCATGTTTGGTTTGAGTAAAGAAATATGTGTTATGCTCACCTTTCAGTTTAAGAGCAGTTCATATGTGTGACTCTTATAATATTCTGGGCTCCAAACAGAGACCCAACAAATGGCTGTTCCCTTTACTCATACATTTATACTTTATCATATTTAATCACAAATCTGAGCCCCACGGCAGTGTAGAGATTGAGATCTAGGGCTCTAGGGCCAGGGAGACTCAAATTCAAATCTGTGATCCGTCACTTGTGTGGCCGTGTGAATCTGGGTAAATTCCTCGATTTTATCAACCTCAGTTATACCATCTATAAAGTGGGGATTAAAACACTGTGTGCAATGGATCCCCGGTACAAAACAAAACGAAAAACAAAATAAAACACTGTGTGCAAATGAAATAATGTTGAGCACAAAGTCTCAGGAATAAATACTAAGTAAATGGTGACCTTTATGATTGCATGTTTTATGACTCAAGTAGGAAAAATAAAATCCAATGAACAAAGTAGGGAATAAAGGCCTGGATGTTTCCTTTGAGGCCTTTATCGATGCATAAACCCAATGTTTGGCTCTCTTGCTTTCTAAGGCAAGGGGGGACACTTTGTTCTCCGTACCTCCCTGAGCCAGGATTCCACTAACCTGACTGTTCCATGTTCCCAAAAGCTTTTCAAAGCTATAAATATAGACGGAGCTTTCTGAGAAATTTGCTGGATCAGGGGTTTTGTCTAAGCAGACAACTTTGGTTGGCCTTGGCTCCTTTTCCTGGTCACCCAGTTCCATGAATCCATTATTTTATTTTACTCTGTGGTTTCTACTTGAATCTCCCAGAATCATTTAAGAGTAGAAGGGGGTGGGATGCCAGACTGTGGCAAAACACAGACAGTGAAAAGATCCAGTCTAATTTAGCCAGAATTACCGATGAAACTTTTGAGGCTGTTTTTAAAATTTAAGAGGTATATTTACTTATTTAGTTATTTTTAGAGCCAGCTTTCTGACTGTAAAAGCTTTAGATAGCAATTATAGAAAATGTGAAAATCAAACATCCTGTCCTTTTGTTATTTTTTGATGGTAAGCAGTTTAGTAAAAACTCAATTCTTTAAATCCCATTGGATTTTGGAAACTATATGTTATAGAATTTACAGCTTTTCCAATTAATTAATCAGTAAATCAATTAACCAGAAAATCTTTATTGAGTGCCTTTTGTGAGCTCAGATAGGTCCTGGAATTGTGGTTAGATAAGAAAATGAAAAGCTCTGAACTAATAAACGTTGTACAGTCCCAGAGGGGAGACCAATCTAATGGTAATGCAATTAGTGATCAAGCGTTTGGTCCCCAGGGGTGGTGGGAGCTGAGGCAGACAATAAAGGTGGATGTGCCATGATCAGCAAGGTGACAGAAGAGCCTTGTTTAAAGCAGTCCAGTGAGGAAATGTCCTGCTTCTTAGGTTGCAAGTGAAGAAAGAGTGACTGTACACATCTGTCCACCCCATCCATCTATTCAGTTCAAATTTTTATTATAATTTTAAAAATCTAGTCTTTTTGATGTATGACTGTCACGTAAGTGCACACTTAGCTAAGTTTTGCCGTATGTCTACACCAGTGAAATTATGGCTGCAATTAAGGCGATGAACCTACCCATCAGCCTCAAAAATTCCTTGTGCCCTTTTATAATTCTTCTGCCTGCCCTTCCCAGACGACTACTGATCTGCCTTCTGTCAGTATATAGTACTTTGCATTTCCTGCACTTCTATAAAAATGAGATAATATGATGGGCACTATTTTTGTCTGTTCCCTTCACTCAGCATAATTGTTGTGAGATTTATTTACATTGTCATATGAATTCTTTATCATTGAGTAGTAGTCTGTTGATAGATATTTGAGTTATGTATGCGTTTTACTTATTAAAAATAAAGTGATTAAAAATAAAGTTGCTGTGGACACTCATGGTCAATTTTCGGCATGGACATATGCTTTTATTTGTTCTTGAGGAAACACCTAGGAATAGAATGGCTGGTTCATACATGTTTAGCTTTTGAAGAAACTAAGAAACTGTTTTCCAAAGTGATTGTGTCATTTTGTATTCCCAACAGCAGCATGCAACAGTTTTTTTTTTTCCACACATACTTGCCAGCATTGGTATGGCCACTCTTTTACATTTTAACCACTTGGTACAGTAATGACATGTGATTTCAGTTTATGTGTCTCTAAAGACTAATGGCTGAGTCTTTTTCCATGGACTTCTTTCTCATCAGTAACTTTAGTTTGGTGAAGCATTCATTAAAATATTTTCACCATGTTTTAGTTGGCTTATTTATTGAGTTTTGAGGGTTATTTGTGTATCTGAGCTATAAGCCCTTTATAGGCAATATGATTTATCAGATATGATTCTCCCAGTCTGTAGCCAGTTTTGCTGTCTTCACAGTGTCTATTGAGTGTTAAAATCTAGATGTTCAGTTTATCTGTTTCTTTTTGGATCATGGACCATATTTTTGATGACAAACCTGAAAAGTTTCGCCTTGATCAAGGTTAAAAAGACATTTTCCTGTGTCATAAATGTTTTATAAGTGTAGGTTTACATGTGTATAGTTGGGGAAATATTTGTGTATGATGAGGTATGCATAAAATTTCACTTTTCCTTTTGGATGTTGTTATCTAATTATCCTAGTACAGTTTTTTTTTAAAGGAGATGCCTCTCTCTATTGAATTGCTTTTGCATCTTTGTTAAAACTTTGTTTTCTATACATGTGGGTGTGTTTATGGACTCTCTATTCTTTTCCATTGATCTACTTTTCTTTATTCCAATTAATTATAGTTTTATAATTAATCTTCATATGTATTAGATAGTATCAATATTACAACTGCCCCCTCACCCAAGTATCTTGGCTGTTCTAGGTTCATTGCCTTTGTATATATGTTTTAGAATCAGTTTGTCAATTTCTTTTAAAAAAGCTCTTGGGGATTTTTATTTGAATTGTGTTGAATCTAGAGATCAAGTTGGGAGAATTTGTGAATTAACAACACTGAATCTTTATGAGCCATTGAAGTAGTACATCTTTTTATTTATTTAGGCCTTCTTTAACTTCTCTTGCCCGTGTTTGTAATTTTCAGCATACAGGATTTCCATAAGTTTTCCAAATTCATCTCTAAGAATTTAGTAGTTTTTATGTTATTGTGAATGGCATTGTTTTATTAATTTCAATTTCTGATTGTTCCTTGTTACTGCATAAACATCTGTCTTAGTTACTTTCACATTGCTGGGACAAAATACCTGCTGCTTTTTGGTTAAAGAAGGGAAGATTTATTTTAGCTCACAGTTTGTAGAGGTTTCAGACCATACCTCGTTCTCTCTAAGGCATGGCAGAGGGAAAAAAGTTCATGATGTCTCTGGTAGAAAGTAAACGGAGAGTCTTCCTTTTTCCCCTTTTTATTCTATCCAGGCTAGAAGTTTATTTGTTGATGTCACCCATCCCCAAGGTGGGTTTTCCCTCTTCAGGAAATCCATTTTCCAAACCCAGAATCATGCTAAACCAATTGGTGGACTAGTCCAGTATAACATACTCATTATCCAGTCATTCCCAAAAGCTCCACATATGAGTGCTTGAGCTGTAACAGCATGTAGGTAATTTTTGTGTATTGAGATTGTGTCCTGCAACTTCGCTAAATTGACTTACTAGATTTAGCAGCTTTTCTGTTAATTCCATCAGAAAAAGAGTGATGAGAGGTTTATATCTTCTAGTCCTATCTGAATGCCTGTTATTTAGGCACTACTGTATTGGTCCAAAACTGTAGTACAATGTTGAAAAAGTATTGAGAGTGTATCCTTTTGTCTTGTTACTTATCTTCTGAAAGAAGTATTTATTATTTTGTCATTTTTGTTAACCTCTGTTTCAGTTTCCCATAAGTGAACTTGGGATATACTCTTTATCAGGCTGAAGTTCTCTTCTGTGGTACTGAGAGTTTTTAAAATTTTTTTTTTATTTAAAAGAAAAAGAGAAAAAGCAAAACAGTATAAGGGTACAAGTAATGCAGAATTTCAAAAGAAAAAACAGTAAGAAATCACTAGTTAATAGATTACATATTGTCATCTTAGAAATAGTTGTTCAAGTTACAGGATTAAAAGTGGACATTCAAACAGTGAGACCGCAAACAGTTGTGTTCAATGATCCAACAAATGATCCAGCAATATGGTCATCTATCATAACACACCTAAACACATTTGCAGTTGTATCCTTTAGAGCACTTTTTCCCTCTCTGTTTTACAACAACATTTACACATTTTGGATTTTATTACTTCCATAATTCTTATTACTTTTTTGGAAGAGAATACAACCAAATATGACAAAACAAAGCAGTCAGTCAAAACAAAGGATGGACATAGCACATGATGCAAACACAGAATACAAGGTAATCAACAATGGTTACCATAATGCCTCCTTGCTACCTTAAAAAGAAGTGCCTATATCATTAGGTATAATAAAATTTAACAAAACAGTACAGAACAAGACCAATGAAACCTAAATATTCCAGACATTACAGGACTTCAAAAGAAGATAATAGTCAAACCAGAATGGGTGTCATAGTGAATCTTACTGCCTTCAAAATCGTTGCCTATACCCTCAAACTTGATACTATCAAACAGAACAGAACAGAGTAAAATCAGTCAAAACAAGATGGTGGGAGCAATACTGGGCTTCAGATCAAGTTAATAGGAAATCAAAAGAGTTACTATAATATATCCTGCTAATTTTTTTGATTTTTTCCCTTAATTAAAAAAACAATAATAAAATAAATAAATAAATAAATAAATAAATAAATAAATAAATAAATAAATATTTTTTTAAAAAGGGAAAGATTGAGATAAAACAGGACATAACAACATAACAATACAGGTCAAAGCATAACAATTTCAGCAACCTAGTGTTTCACCACAAGATAACCCAATTTAATAGTAGTTACCATAGTGTCTCTTTCCTTAAAATATTTGAGTATAACTTCATATACTATGGCTTTAAACATATCAAGGCAGTGTGAAACCATTCAAGCAGATGAAAGTATTACAAGGTATTTAGAACCAGCTAATGGAAAACAAACAATGGTTTCTATATTATCTCTTTGCCTATAAAAATTTTTGTTTACACTATCACAGTAAGATACAACATGATAAAACTGATGGAGACAGAAGAACAAAAGCTTGGTGGGACTTCAAAACAAGATGATATTAAATCAGCACTAGCTATTATGATGTCTTGTTTTCTTCAAAATAGCTGTTCATAACATCATAGGCAATAATAAACAGCCCAGAATAAAGCCATTCCAATTAATGAGTGAAAACTTTATAAGGCTTCAAAGCCACATAATGGGGAATCATGATCACCACATACTTTTATATATTTGAATCGTTTCTTACAATAGAGAAACTATTCAATATTCATACATGTGACTTTGATTTATTTCACTTATGAGTATGGTCTCAAGCTGTGTCGATTTATTTATAAATATCTCAATGTTATCCTTCTTTATAGCTGAGTAGTACTCCATTGTATAAAAATACCACAAGTTTTCTATCCATTCCTCAGTTGATGGACACTTAGGTTGTTTCCAAGATCTAGCAATTACAAATTGTGCTGCTATAAACATGGGGCACATATATCACTGTGGTATGATGCTTTCACTTCTTCTGGGAATATGCCCAGAAGTGGAATAGCTGGGTTGAATGGGACCTCCAATCTCAGATTTTTGAGAATCTCCAGACTGACCTCCATAGTGGTTGCACCAGTCTGCACTCCCATCAACAGTGCAGGAGAGTTCCTTTTTCTCCACATTCTCTCCAGCATTTGTTGTTGGTAGGTTTCTTGATCCTGGCCATTATTTAAGGAGTGAGATGGAATCTCAGTGTTGTTTTAATTTGCATTTCGCTAATGTGTAATGATGATGGACATTTTTTCATGTATTTATTTGCTATTTGTATTTCTTCATCTGAGAAGTGTGTATTCATTTCAGATGCCCATTTTTGGACTGGATCTTTGAATTTTGGGGATCTGATTTTTTAAATTCTTTATATGTTTTAGACAAAAGTCCTTTGTCTGAGGGAGAGTTCACTAAGATATTTTCCCAGTTTGTGGGTTTTCTTTTCACTATGCTGGAGATTTCTTTTGACATGCAGAAACTTTTTAATAATAGGTGGTCCCAGTTATTGATTCTGGGAAGAATTTCCTGTGCGGTTTGAGTCTTGTTCATGAATTCTCTACCTACCCCCATGTCTTCAAGGTTTCTACCCAACTTGTCTTCCAATAGATTAAGTGTTTCTGTTTTAATATTCAGATCTTTGATCCATTTAGATTTTAATTTAGTACATGGTGATAGGCATGGATCTAGTTTTAGTTTTCGGCATATGGAGATCCAGGTTTTCCAACACCATTTATTAAAGAGATTGTCGTTTTATCAAAGATAAGGTGGTTGAGCAGGTTTTGGTACTAGAGTAATATTTGCTTCCAGGAATGACTTAGGAAGGATTGCTTCCCTTTCAATTTCACTGAAGAGTTTGAGGAGTGTCGGCATTTAGGTCTTCTTTGTATTTCTTGTAGAATTCTGCAGTGAATCCGTCTGGGCCTGGGCTCTTCTTTGTAGGTAAGGACTTAATTACATTTTCAATTTCATTAATAGAAATTGGATTATTCAGCAGTTTTACCTCGACGTAGCTTTGATACTTCATATGTTTCTAGGAATCTGTCTATTTCTTCTGTGTTATCAAACCTGTGAGAGTAGAGGTTTTTGAAATAGGTGTTGATGATCTTCTGTATTTCTATAGAGTCTGTAGTGATTTAATCTTTTTCATTCCTTATTGCATGAATCTGTTGTCCTGATGTGGGAACTCAGTGCAATAAATTTTCCTCTGAGGACAGCTTTCATTGCATCCCACAGATTCTGGTAAGTTTTATCTGCATTTTCATTTTCTTGTAGGTATTGTTTAATTTCTTCTTTAATTTCCCCTGTGACCCACTTATTACTCAAGAGTATGTTATTCAGTTTCCATGTGTTTGTGGGATTTTTGCAGTATCTTTTACCATTAATTTCTAATTTCATAGTGCTATGATCCGATAACATGCAAGGGATAATTTCAACTCTTTTACACTTATTTAAATATGCTCTGTGAGCTAATATATGGTCTATTTTAGAGAATGACCCATGTACTGCTGAGAAGAATGTGTATTCTGATGTTGTTAGATTTAACACTCTGTATATGTCTATCAAGTCCATTTGTTCACAGGTGTGATTCAGTTCTGTTAGTTCTTTGCTGATTTTTTGTCTGGTTGATCTGTCCGTTGGTGTCAATGGTGTGTTAAGGTCTCCTGTTACAATTGTGTTAGTGATAATTTGATTTTTCATTTCTGTTAATACTTGTTTTATATAACTCGGTGCTCTGGAATTTGGTGCATATATATTTAAGTTAGTTATCTCTTCCTCTTGAAGTTTTCCCCTAACAAGTATGTATTGACCTTCTTTGTCTCTTCTGATCATTATTGGTTTAAAGTTCACATTTTCTGCAAACAGAATGGCTATTCCTGCTTTTTTTTTTTTTTTGTTGTTTCCTGTTGCATGAAGTACTGTTTTCTATCCTTTGACTTTCAGTCTGTAAGTATCCTTTTGGCTTAGATGGGTTTCTTGTAGAAAGCATATGGTTGGATTTTGTTTCTTGATCATTCTGCCAGTCTGTTTCTTTTAATTGGTGAGTTGAGACCATTTGCATTAATGATTATAACTGTTATATGTTGGTTTATTGTTGACATGTTATCTTTCTGCTGTTGTATCTTTATCTTTCTGTTCTGTTTAATTGTCTGCTTTGCTTAGTGATTTTTTCCTTTGTATATCTAAACTGTCTTTCAATATTTTGCATAGGGTTGGCTTGGTCATCATGAAGTTCTTCAGTTGTTCTTTGTCATGGAAATATCTTATTTCTCTGTTGATTTTGAAGGAGAGTTTTGCAGGATACATCAGTCTAGGTTGCTTTATGTATTCTGTTTGTTTCATATGTTGCTCATCTAAGGATTCTATCTTTTTGTTTAGTTCCTCCAATTTTTAAACTGTGTTTTCTTTAGATATATTCAGCATCTCTTTCATTTCTTTTATCATTTCTTCTTTTACTTGGGAGATTATTTCTAGTTTGAATTCCTTTAAAGCTTCCTGGAGTTGCTTGTTTATTTCAGTTGCTGTTAATGTCTGATATTTGAGGTGTTTGGCATATATTTTATTCTATATACATTGTTCCTAAGTTTCTTTGGATGGGCTGGAGGTTTGAGATTGTAATTTGGTCTTTCATTTTGTCATTTTCCTACATTTCTGTGTTTCAAGTGTTTCGAGTGTTATTCTAAGGCTTCCTCAGGGATCTGCTGGAAATCCTCTTCTATGCCCTCAGCTCCTGGGACTCTGGCACCCAGTTCCCTGGATTGATAGAGGGTCACTGGGGGTGGAACAGGCCGGCTCAAGCCCAGCCTCTGGAACCGTTGGCGCCTGCCTGCTTGCTTAGCACTCCACAGTCTGCCAAGCACAGCCGTGAGAGGAGAGGTGATGCTTGTTCCCGGGACCTGCTGCACACTGCTCCAGTGCACCTGGAAGCTATGAGGTTCCCTGGCTGGGGCCGAGAGAGGGTCCCAAACTAGCTAGGCTTGGGGGAAAGTGTGCGGGGCACTTATCCCAGGCCGCCAGGCCTCTGGAACCAGTGGCACCTGCCTGCTTCCTTAGAATTCCACAGTTCTCCAAGCACAGGTGGGAACGGGGAGGCCGATGCCAGTGCTTTGGACCTGCCTAGCTGCTCCAGTGCACCCGGAAGCCACGAGGGTCCCAAACAAGCTGGACTTGGGGAAAAGTGCGTGGTGCACTTTCCCCAGGATGCCAGGCCTCTGCAGTCGGTGACGCCCACCTGCCTGCTAACTCCATGGGCCTCCAAATTATTAGGAATAAATATTGTTGGACTCTTAAAATGAGATTTTTCAAAAAAAAACATGAATTGAGATGATTTCTTCTTTTTCATTTTACTATGTTTTGTTGTGTCTTTGTTTTAACTATTTGGTGTATTTTTTTATTCTTAAGTCAATTTTGAATTCCTAGGATAAGCTCTGGTGGTTATAACATAACATTTTTATTTATATTGTCAGATTTAATGTACTAATTTTTTAGCAGTTTGTTTGTAAAATCATAAGACATCTTAGTGTCTTAGTTACTTTTTTCTATTGCTGAGATAAAATACCTAAAATCCAAATTTAAAGAAAGAAAGGTTTATTTCAGCTCACAGTTTGTAAAGGTTTCATCTCATAGTCAATCGGGTTCAAGGCAGAGAGGCATCACAGAGGAGAAACACTTCATGGCATGGCAGGCAGAGAGCAGCAGCAGCAGTCAGCCTGCCTTTCCCTTTTCTCCCATCCAAGCTGTCAGCCTTTTGGGGAGTGCCTCCCAGAATTGGGTCAATTCCAGTCAGTGGACTAATTTAGTACTACACACTTTAATTCCAGTATCACAGGTCATAGACCCAGCCAGCTTTGAAAAGCTCCCCTATGAGTGCATGAGACTTTAAGGGTATATCTAGATATAAAGCACAACAACTGGTCTATGGTTTTCTTATAATATTTATATTTGATTTTATTAGTGGGATGATATTGGTCTTACATAATCAGTTGGAAAGTGTTTCTCCTTTTGTGTTTTCTTGAATAATTAATACAGAATTGTTATTACTTTTTCCTTAGATGGTCAATAGAGTTTATCAATGAAATTATCTCTATATGCAGTTTTTGTTCAGGCACTATAGCTCTTGAGATTATGGACTCAGATTTCCATGAGTTGAATTCCAGTTTCAAAACTTACCAAATACATGAGCTTGGGGAAGCCCCGAACTATCCATCTGAAAAGTTGAAGAATAGCAATATAGTAGTGCTCACATCATAAGATTATTGGGAGAGTTAGATGAGATGATGCAAATATTCAATCAATTTGTGTTTTATTATTACTATGAGCCAGTTTTCTCCAGACCAGACTAAACTAGAGAATTGTATAGAAGGATCTAGAGAGAGAGCATGGACCATTTTCTTCTAGTTATATTTGTATCTAATCTTCTTCTGCCTTATTCTTTAAGGTCTTTAGAAAAAAAAATTGGTCATGGCAGTTAATGTGGAGATTCAACTTAATTGTGTTTGGAATCTGCTCCAGGGATTGGAGGAGCACACTTCTGTGTGTGTGTCTGGATGGGTCATGGAGCCATAGCCTTGGGGTTTAAGGTTCCTGCCCCTGTAGCTCTGGCACTGTCTCAGTTACTCTTTTCTTGTTGCTGAGACAAAATACTTTATGTTTAAAATTAGGGAAGGAAAAGTTTATTTCTTACCATTCTTGGAGGTTTCAGTCCATACTCAGTTGGCTCCAAGGCAGGGTGGCATGGTGGGGCTGACGCTCATGGCTACTGCAAACAGCAGGCATGAACCAGAAAGAGAGAGACACACACTTTCTTCCCATCATCACATCATATCTTGGATCCACCCCTAGGTGGATGTAGCACTCACACCACCAATCTGAGTACTAGACAATGAACCAATCACAAACACTAGAGTGTCCATAATTGCATGAGGATTAGAAGCCACTGACATAAACCATGACATTTCACTGTGGCCCTCAAAGACTCATTGCACATCCTTTATACAAAAGACAGTCAGTCCATCTCCAAGATTTGCCAAAGTCCTAACAGGTTCGGCATTGCTGAAAGGTTCAAGTCCCAAGTCTCCTCCAAGATCTATGGCAAACTCTTAACTGTAATTTTCTATACAAATGAAAACAAAGTTAACTTCCAACATACAATGGCACAAGATAAACATTTCCATTCCAAAAGTTACAAATGGAAATACAAAGCACTGAAACCAAAGTCCAAAATCCAGCAGAACAAACATTAAGTCCTAGAGTTCCATGCTCAGCATTTGAAGCAATCTGGTTGCAAGCTCCAAAAGACTTGGGTGGTTCCACTCCCATGGCACTTCCAGGGATTTTAGCTCCTGTAGCTTCTCTCGTAAGCCCCCTCTGCTCAGTTTTTGAAGCTTTCCTTAGATGATCCACATTCCTGGCTTTTCCAAATTTCTGGAATCTCTAGTGCACCTTTGGCTTTACCCTTACATCTTTACATATTTCCTTCTCAGAGGTGCATTGTTTGGCCTCCCAGGCTTTTTACAAGCAGAGTGGAAGCCATCTTATCCATACAATTTGTGCATTTGACTTGCACCTAAAGCCACCACCACATGGATGCCACCAAGGTTTACTGCTAGCTGGAGCAGTAGCCAGGATTTTCTCTCTTGTCTGTAGGGGTTGAGTGCCTGGATTACTGGGCTCTGTGAACTTATTATGAGGAACAGATTGTTTATGTGGCCACCATTCTGGAACCTGGTACTCTGTAGTTTTCTCCTCCAAGAAAATTCTTTCACTTTTTCTGGTTCCAGGTTGTGAAAGGTGGAGATAGGCTGCTTCTGGCAGTGGCCAAAGCTGTATTTTTTATTCCTTTGTTCCTTCTCAGCAATTGAGGTCTCATCTCTATCTTTACAGTCCACAACATTACTGGAGCTCCCTTTCTAGCCAAACTCACAATGATTTAAAGCTGATCTCTTTGCTCTTTTTTTTTTTTTTTTATTTAAGAGGAAAAAGAGAAAAACACAAAACAAACCAAAGCGGCGTAAGGGTACACGCAATACAGAGCTACAAAACAAAACAAAACAAAACAAAACAAAAAACCATAACAGTAAGAAATTACCTGCTAGTACATTACACACTATTTTCTTGAAAATAGTTCCTCAAATCACAGTATCAAAGAACACAAGGTGGACATTCAAACAGGGAGACTGCAAACAGCTGTGTTCAATGTTCCAAAAACATTGATAAAGTCAGCTATTTAACACCCCCAAACACACTTGCTGTTATATCCGTTAGAGCTCCTTTTCTTTTTTTTTTTTCCCCTCTCTTTTTTACAACAAAATTTACACATCTTGGATTTTATTACTCCTTAGTGCTTATTACTTTCTTTGGGGGGGGGAAGAATACAGTCAAATATGGCAAAACAAAGCTGTCAGTCAATACCAAGGATAGACGTAGCACATGGTGTAGAACAGAGTACAAGTTTATCAACAATGGTTATCAACGTTGTCCCTTGTTTCCTTAAAAAGAATTGTCTATCTTATTAGATATTATAAAGTTGGACAAAACAGTAGAGAACAAGACCAATAAAACTTAGGCGTTGTAAACATTACAGGACTTCCAAAGAAGACAATAGTCAAACCAGAATGGGTATCTTAGTGAATCTTATTGTCTTCAAAGTAGTTGCCTATGTCTTCAAACTTGATACTATCATATAGAATGGAACAGAGTCTAATCAGTCAAAACAAGATCGTGGGAGTACTACAGGACTTCAAAACAAGTTAATAGGAAATCGAAAAGAGTTACTATTTATATATCCTAATTTTTTTGAATTTTTTCTTTAATTAAGACAAACATAAGAAATGACTAAATAATTTTTTTTTGAAACAATAAGGGGGAGATTGAGATAAAACAGGACATAACAATATAACAATAGAGGTCACAGCATGACTGTTTCAATAACCTAGTACTTCACCACCTTATAACCTGACTTAATAGTAGTTACCATAGTGTCTTTTTCCTTGAAATATTTGGGTAAAACTTCATATACTCTAGCTTCAAATATTTTCATATCAAGAAGCCCAGAATAAAGCCTTTCTAATTAATGAGTGAAAACTTTATAAGGCTTCAAGGCCACCTAATGGGGAATCATGATTACCACATATTTTTATATATTTGAATCATTACTTACATTAGGGAAACTATTCGGTATTCACACATGCGAGATTGATTTATTTCACTTATGAGTATGGTCTCAAGCTGTGCCCATTTATTGATAAATATCTCAATGTGATCCTTCTTTATAGCTGAATAATACTCCATTGTATAGAAATACCACAACTTTTTTATCCATTCCTCAGTTGATGGGCACTTGGGTTGTTTCCAAGATCTGGCGATTACAAATTGTGCTGCTATAAACATAGGTGCACATATATCACAGTGGTATGATGCTTTCAGTTCTTCTGGGAATATGCCTAGAAGTGGAATAGCTGGAATAAATGGGATTTCCAGTCCCAACTTTTTGAGAAATCTCCAGACAGATCTCCACAAAGGCTGTACCAGTCTACACTCCCACCAGCAGTGCAGGAGAGTTCCTTTTTCCCCACAGCCTCTCCAGCATTTGTTGTCGGTTTTCTTGATCCTGGCCATTCTTTCAGGAGTGAGATGGTATCTCAGTGTGGTTTTAATTTGCATTTCTCTAATGACCAATGATGATGAGCATTTTTTCATGTATTTATTTGCCATTTGCATTTCTTCATCTGAGAATTGCATATTCATCTCAGATGCCCATTTTTGGATTGGATCTTTGAATTTCGGAGGTCTGAGTTTCTTTAATTCTTTATATGTTTTAGACAAGAGGCCCTTGTCTGAGAGAGAGTTCACTAAAATCTTTTCCCAGTTTGTGGGTTTGCTTTTCACTATGCTGGAGATTTCTTTTGACATGCAGAAACTTTTTAATAAGAAGTGGTCCCAGTTATTGATTCTGGGAAGTATTTCCCGTGCGGTTTGAGTCCTGTTCATGAATTCTTTACCTACTCCTATGTCTCCAAGGTTTCTACCTATTTTGTCTTCCAATAGATTTAGTGTTTCTGTTTTAATATTCAGATCTTTGACCCATTTACATTTTAATTTAGTACATGGTGATAGACATGGGTCTAGCTTTAGTTTTCGGCAAATGGAGAGCCAGTTTTTCCAGCACCATTTATTAAAGAGACTGTCGTTCTTCCAGTGAACCTGCTTGGCTCCTTTATCAAAAATAAGGTGGTTGAGTGTGTTCGTAGCTGTGGTTGTATCTTCTAATCTATTCCACTGATCTTCAGCTCTGTTTTGATTCCAATACCATGTTGATTTTACTACTGTTGCTTTGTAGTATAACCTCAAGTCAGGGATTGTGATGCCTCCTGCTTTGTCTTTGCTGCTTAGAATTGCCTTTGTGATTCTAGGTCTCTTCTGGTTCCAGATAAAATTTAGGAGTGATTTCTCTAGATCTATAAGGTATGTTGATGGTATTTCTATTGGGATTGCATTGAATCTGTATAACAGTTTTGGGAGAATGGCCATTTTCACAATGTTTGTTCTTCCTATCCATGAGCAAGGGATGTCTTTCCATTTTCTGAGATCATCTTCAATTTCCTTTTTCAGTGTATTATAATTTTCACTGTATAAGTCTTTCACTTCTTTCGTAAGAGTAATTCCTAAATATTTCATTTTTTTGCTTGCTAATGTGAATAGTCCAGTTTCTCTTATTTCCCTCTCTGTAATTTTGTTGTTCGTGTATAGGAATGCTATTGATTTCTGAGTATTGATTTTGTATCCAGCCACATTACTGAATTTATTTATTGTATCTAAGAGTATTTCAATGGAGTTTAGGGGGTCTTCTATGTAGAGTATCATGTCATCTGCAAACAATGATAATTTAACTTCTTCTTTTCCTATCTTTACCCCTTTTATTTCTCTTTCTTGCCTAATTGCTCTGGCTAGTACTTCCAGTACTATATTAAATAGGAGTGGTGATAAAGGACATCCTTGTCTTGTACCCGATTTTAAAGTAAAGGCTTTCAATTTTTGGCCATTTAGTATGATGCTGGCTGTTGGTTTGTCATAAATGGCCTTTATTATATTGAGGTAAAGACCATTTATTCCAATTTTCTGTAAAGTTCTTATCATGAATAAGTGTTGGACCTTATCGAAGGCTTTTTCTGCATCTATAGAGATGATCATGTGATTCTTATTTTTGGCTTTATTGATATGGTGGATTACATTTATTGATTTGCGTATGTTGAACCATCCTTGCATTCCTGGGATGAATCCCACCTGGTCATGGTGTATAATCTTCTTGATGATTTGCTGGATCCTATTTGCCAATATTTTATTGAGGATTTTTGCATCTGTGTTCATTAGGGAGATCGGTCTATAGTTCTCTTTTATAGTTGGGTCTTTCTCAGGTTTTGGTACTAGAGTAATATTTGCTTCCAGGAATGACTTAGGAAGGATTGCTTCCCTTTCAATTTCATTGAATAGTTTGAGGAGTGTCGGCATTAGGTCTTCTTTATATTTCTTGTAGAATTCTGCAGTGAATCCATCTGGGCCTGGGCTCTTCTTGGTGGGCAAGGACCCAATTACATTCTCAATTTCATTAGCAGAGATTGGGTTATTCAACAGTTTTATATCCTCTTGATCTAGCTTTGGTACTTCATATGCTTCTAAGAATCTGTCTATTTCTTCTGTGTTATCAAACTTTTGAGAGTAGAGGTTTTCGAAATAGGTGTTGATGATCCTCTGTATTTCTATTGGGTCTGTAGTGATTTCTCCTTTTTCATTTCTTATTGCATGAATTTGAGCTTTTTCTTTCCTTTTTTTAATAAGGTTGGCTAGGGGCTTATCGATTTTATTTATTCTTTCAAAGAACCAACTCTTTGATTCGTTGATTCTTTGGATTGTTTTCTTAGTCTCTATTGCATTGATTTCTGCTCTGATTCTTATAATTTCCTCTCTTCTTTTGGCTTTGGGCTTGACTTGCTCTTCTTTTTCTAGCTGTTTGAGGTGTAGCATCAAGTTATTTACTTGTATTCGTTCTGTTTTCCTGATGTGGGAACTCAGTGCAATAAATTTTCCTCTCAGAACGGCTTTCATTGCATCCCACAGATTCCGGTAAGTTGTATCTGCATTTTCATTTTCTTTTAGGTATTGTTTAATTTCTTCTTTAATTTCTTCTGTGACCCACTGATTACTCAAGAGTGTGTTATTTAGTTTCCATGTGTTTGCGGAATTTTTGCAGTATCCTTTGTCATTAATTTCTAATTTCAGAGCGCTATGATCCGATAATATGCAAGGGATGATTTCAACTCTTTTGCATTTGCTTAAATATGTTCTGTGAGCTAATATATGGTCTATTTTAGAAAATGATCCATGTACTGCTGAGAAGAATGTGTATTCTGATGTTGTTGGGTGGAACATTCTGTATATGTCTATCAAACCCATTTGTTCACAGGTGTGATTCAGTTCTGTTATTTCTTTGCTCATTTTCTGTCTGGTTGATCTGTCCCTTGGTGTCAGTGGTGTATTAAGGTCTCCTGTTACAATTGTGTTACTGATAATTTGAGTTTTCATTTCTGTTAATAATTGTTTTATATAACTGGGTGCTCTGGAGTTTGGTGCGTATATATTTAAGATAGTTATCTCTTCCTCTTGGAATTTTCCCCTTACGAGTATGTAGTGACCTTCTTTGTCCTTTATGGTCATTGTTGGTTTAAAGTTCACGTTGTCTGCAAACAGAATGGCTACTCCTGCCCTTTTTTGGATTCCTGCTGCATGAAGAATTGTTTTCCATCCTTTGACTTTCAGTCTGTGAGTATCTTTCTGGGTTAGATGGGTTTCCTGTAAACAGCATATGGTTGGATTTTGTTTCTTGATCCATTCTGCTAGTCTGTTTCTTTTGATTGGTGCATTGAGACCATTTACATTAATGGTTATTACTGTTAAATGCTGGTTAATTGTAGGAATGTTATCTCTCTGCTGTTGCATCTTTATCTTTCGGTTCTGTTTAATTATTTGCTTTGCTTAGTGGTTTTTTCCTTTGTGTATCTAAACTGTCTTTCAATATTTTTTGCAGGGTTGGTTTGGTGTTCATGAAGTTCTTCAGCTGTTCTTTGTCATGGAAGTATCGTATTGCACCATCTATTTTGAATGATAGTTTTGCAGGATATATCAGTCTTGGTTGGAAATCATTTTGCTTTAGGATCTGGAATACTTCACTCCATGCTCTTCTTGACTTTATCGTTTGTGCTGAGAAGTCTGCTGTGATTCTGATAGGTTTTCCTTTATAAGTGATTTGTCTTTTCTCTCTGACAGCTTTTAATAATCTATTCTTGTGTTGGATTTCTGGGATGGTGACTATTATATGTCTGGGTGTAGTTTTATTTTGGTTATGACTGTTTGGAGTTCTATATGCTTCACTGATCCTGATGTCAGTTTCTGATCTCATGCTTGGGAAATTTTCAGCTATTACTTCTCTAAATATCCTCCTGACATCCTTCATGTTGTCTCCCTCTCTTTCATTAATCCCTATCATTCTTATGTTATTCTTCTTTGCATCGTCTTGCAGTTGTTGAATTGTTGTTTCCTGGTTCCTTGTTATTTTCAAAAGATCTTTCCTTTCCTGTTCACTAGCTGCAATCCTGTCTTCAAGGTCTGAAATTCTATCTTCACTTTCATTAAGGCGGTTTTTACAACTTTCAGTGGAGTTTTTTATTTCCTGTATATCTCTGTGCATCTGCATTATGTATTCTGTTTGTTTCTTATATTGCTCGTCTAGGGATTCTATCTTTTTGTTTAGTTCCTCCAATTTTTTATCTGTGTTTTCTTTAGATATATTTAGAATCTCTTTCATTTCTTTTATCATTTCTTCTTTTATCTGGGAGATTATTTCGAGTTTGAATTTCTTTAAAGCTTCCTGGAATTGCTTGTCAATTTCAGTGGCTATTGTGTCCGATATATGAGGTGGATGGGATATATTTTCTTCTATATACATCGCTCCTAGGGTTTCTTGAGATGGGCTGGAGGTTTGAGGTTGTAATTTGGTCTTTCGTTTTGTCATTTTCCTATATTTCTGTGTTTCAAGTGTTACTTGAAAGCTTCCTCAGGATCTGTTGAAAATCCCCTTCTATGTTTGGAGCTACTGGGACTCTGGCGCCGCGCTACTCCAAGCCATTAGGCCTACAGAACCAGTGGCCCTCCTCTGCCTGCTCAGAACTCCGCAGTTCCAGACAAGCTGGGCCTCAGGGACACTGTGCGCCCACCTGCCCCTTGGAAGCTCCACAGTTCTTCAATCGCAGCCGGGTTAGGGTACTCACCACAGGCCGCAGTGCTTCAGGAACCTGTGGACCCTCCCTGGTTGCAGAGATATCCACAGTCCTCCAGACACGCAGAGAGGCCAGTGAGGGCACCCCAGATCTGCCCAGCTCCTCCTCTGCAGACCTGTGGCCAGGCGCGGCAGCTAAACAGGCTGGGCTAGGCTGGTAGTGTGGGCCAGCCCACCTATCGGGAGCTCAGCAGGTCTCTAAATGAAGCCGGGAATGGGGAGGCTGATGTGGAAGCCTTAAACCCACCTCTCTCCTTCACTGCACCTGGAAGCCTGAGGGAACTCCAGCAGTCTGGGCGCAGAAATCCAGAGTCCTCCAGACACGCAGAGAGGCCAGTGAGGGCACCCCAGATCTGCCCAGCTCCTCCTCTGCAGACCTATGGCCAGGCACGGCTGCTAAACAGGCTGGGCTAGGCTGGTAGTGTGGGCCAGCCCACCTATTGGGAGCTCAGCAGGTCTCCAAATGAAGCCGGGAATGGGGAGGCTGATGTGGAAGCCTTAAACCCACCTCTCTCCTTCACTGCACCTGGAAGCCTGAGGGAACTCCAGCAGTCTGGGCGCAGAAATCCAGAGTCCTCCAGACACGCAGAGAGGCCAGTGAGGGCACCCCAGATCTGCCCAGCTCCTCCTCTGCAGACCTATGGCCAGGCACGGCTGCTAAACAGGCTGGGATAGGCTGGTAGTGTGGGCCAGCCCACCTATTGGGAGCTCAGCAGGTCTCCAAATGAAGCCGGGAATGGGGAGGCTGATGTGGAAGCCTTAAACCCACTTCTCTCCTTCACTGCACCTGGAAGCCTGAGGGAACTCCAGCAGTCTGGGCGCAGAAATCCAGAGTCCTCCAGACACGCAGAGAGGCCAGTGAGGGCACCCCAGATCTGCCCAGCTCCTCCTCTGCAGACCTATGGCCAGGCACGGCTGCTAAACAGGCTGGGCTAGGCTGGTTGTGTGGGCCAGCCCACCTATCGGGAGCTCAGCAGGTCTCCAAATGAAGCCTGGAATGGGGAGGCTAATGTGGAAGCCTCAAACCCACCTCTCGCCTTCACTGCACCTGGAAGCCTGAGGGAACTCCAGCAGTCTGGGCGCAGAAATCCAGAGTCCTCCAGACACGCAGAGAGGCCAGTGAGGGCACCCCAGATCTGCCCAGCTCCTCCTCTGCAGACCTGTGGCCAGGCGCGGCTGCTAAACAGGCTGGGCTAGGCTGGTAGTGTGGGCCAGCCCACCTATTGGGAGCTCAGCAGGTCTCCAAATGAAGCCGGGAATGGGGAGGCTGATGTGGAAGCCTTAAACCCACCTCTCTCCTTCACTGCACCTGGAAGCCTGAGGGAACTCCAGCAGTCTGGGCGCAGAAATCCAGAGTCCTCCAGACACGCAGAGAGGCCAGTGAGGGCACCCCAGATCTGCCCAGCTCCTCCTCTGCAGACCTGTGGCCAGGCACGGCTGCTAAACAGGCTGGGATAGGCTGGTAGTGTGGGCCAGCCCACCTATTGGGAGCTCAGCAGGTCTCCAAATGAAGCCGGGAATGGGGAGGCTGATGTGGAAGCCTTAAACCCACTTCTCTCCTTCACTGCACCTGGAAGCCTGAGGGAACTCCAGCAGTCTGGGCGCAGAAATCCAGAGTCCTCCAGACACGCAGAGAGGCCAGTGAGGGCACCCCAGATCTGCCCAGCTCCTCCTCTGCAGACCTATGGCCAGGCACGGCTGCTAAACAGGCTGGGCTAGGCTGGTAGTGTGGGCCAGCCCACCTATTGGGAGCTCAGCAGGTCTCCAAATGAAGCCGGGAATGGGGAGGCTGATGTGGAAGCCTTAAACCCACCTCTCTCCTTCACTGCACCTGGAAGCCTGAGGGAACTCCAGCAGTCTGGGCGCAGAAATCCAGAGTCCTCCAGACACGCAGAGAGGCCAGTGAGGGCACCCCAGATCTGCCCAGCTCCTCCTCTGCAGACCTATGGCCAGGCACGGCTGCTAAACAGGCTGGGATAGGCTGGTAGTGTGGGCCAGCCCACCTATTGGGAGCTCAGCAGGTCTCCAAATGAAGCCGGGAATGGGGAGGCTGATGTGGAAGCCTTAAACCCACTTCTCTCCTTCACTGCACCTGGAAGCCTGAGGGAACTCCAGCAGTCTGGGCGCAGAAATCCAGAGTCCTCCAGACACGCAGAGAGGCCAGTGAGGGCACCCCAGATCTGCCCAGCTCCTCCTCTGCAGACCTATGGCCAGGCACGGCTGCTAAACAGGCTGGGATAGGCTGGTAGTGTGGGCCAGCCCACCTATTGGGAGCTCAGCAGGTCTCCAAATGAAGCCGGGAATGGGGAGGCTGATGTGGAAGCCTTAAACCCACTTCTCTCCTTCACTGCACCTGGAAGCCTGAGGGAACTCCAGCAGTCTGGGCGCAGAAATCCAGAGTCCTCCAGACACGCAGAGAGGCCAGTGAGGGCACCCCAGATCTGCCCAGCTCCTCCTCTGCAGACCTATGGCCAGGCACGGCTGCTAAACAGGCTGGGCTAGGCTGGTTGTGTGGGCCAGCCCACCTATCGGGAGCTCAGCAGGTCTCCAAATGAAGCCTGGAATGGGGAGGCTAATGTGGAAGCCTCAAACCCACCTCTCGCCTTCACTGCACCTGGAAGCCTGAGGGAACTCCAGCAGTCTGGGCGCAGAAATCCAGAGTCCTCCAGACACGCAGAGAGGCCAGTGAGGGCACCCCAGATCTGCCCAGCTCCTCCTCTGCAGACCTGTGGCCAGGCGCGGCTGCTAAACAGGCTGGGCTAGGCTGGTAGTGTGGGCCAGCCCACCTATTGGGAGCTCAGCAGGTCTCCAAATGAAGCCAGGAATGGGGAGGCTGATGTGGAAGCCTTAAACCCACCTCTCTCCTTCACTGCACCTGGAAGCCTGAGGGAACTCCAGCAGTCTGGGCGCAGAAATCCAGAGTCCTCCAGACACGCAGAGAGGCCAGTGAGGGCACCCCAGATCTGCCCAGCTCCTCCTCTGCAGACCTGTGGCCAGGCGCGGCTGCTAAACAGGCTGGGATAGGCTGGTAGTGTGGGCCAGCCCACCTATTGGGAGCTCAGCAGGTCTCCAAATGAAGCCGGGAATGGGGAGGCTGATGTGGAAGCCTTAAACCCACTTCTCTCCTTCACTGCACCTGGAAGCCTGAGGGAACTCCAGCAGTCTGGGCGCAGAAATCCAGAGTCCTCCAGACACGCAGAGAGGCCAGTGAGGGCACCCCAGATCTGCCCAGCTCCTCCTCTGCAGACCTCTGATCTCTTTGCTCTTGATTCACAACACAAATCTGGCTTAGAGCCCCCAGCAATAGCCATGCCACTGCCTCAATATTAGACTGTCTTGAAATTTCTTTTGCCAGATTAATCAGTCTCTGCCTTTAGTCTCAGTCTCAGGCAAAGTCTCTGGACACAAGTAAACTTCAGACAAACTTTCTGCCAAGCCATAGCATACATCATGCAGAGTCCAAAAATGAATGCAGTCTTTCTTCCCCGTAGAAACCTCCTGAGCCTGATCTTTACTGGCAGGCTTTTTAGCTACCTTCTGGTCTCCTGAGCTCTGACCAGAATCTCCTCTACAGAACAGCCTAAGCTATTTCAATACCACTCTTTCAGGTGACATCTCTGAACCTTTCCAAACTTTTCCAACAAGCCATTTCCAAGGGCTCTTGAACCACATGGCCAGGTATAGTCACAACAATGATTCCACTCCTCTGGTACCAAATTCTGCATTAGTTACTCATTTCTTATTGCTGAGACAAAATACCTGATGCCTAAAATTAGGGCAGGAAAAATTTATTTCTTACAGTTATTGGAGGTTTCGGTCTATACTCAGTTGGCTCCAAGGCAGGGTGGCATGGCAGGCTGATGTTGATGGCCACTACAAACAGCAAGGCATGAACCAGAAAGAGAGAAATATTCACCTTCTTTCTGTCCTTACATTATATCTTGGCTCCACCCCTCGATGGGCGTAGTGCTCACACCACCAATGTGAGTGCTAAACAATGAATCAATCACAAGCACTATATTTGGTTGAGTCCATAATTGCATGAGGCTTGGGGGCCACTGACACAGACCACAACACATTCTGCATTCTGGCTGTAACCACCTAGTTTGCTCCACATTCTCCTCTGCCTTCAAGTCTCTGCCTTAGAGCCTGGCAATCATAAATTGAAGCCAAGAACAAATTAAATCTCTCCTTTAAATTGTGGGTATTGGGTATTGTATCTCAGTGCTGAACAATGACTGATTGATTCATTGGTTCTACCACCCAATCTGTGACCAAATTAACTTTTCCTCATTCATGAAGATGGAATATTAATAACAATAAATATTTGTTGGCTAATAATCTGAGCATTATCTATATATTTACTCAATCCTCACAAGATCTTAGAACTTGGGTACTATTACAATCCTCAATTTTACTGATGGAAAAATGAAGCAGAGAGAGGTTAGTAACTTGGTAATAAGAATAAGAATTGAGAAATGAGCTCAGGCAGTCTGAGCTCAGGCAGTGTTGCAGGTTTTATTTTGTTTTGTTTTACTGTTGTGGGGTGTGTATGTGTGTGTATTAAATAACCTAGGTACACAGAAGATGCTGTTAAGTGTTATTTTCTTTTCTTTGAAGTTCTTCAAACTTTGGAAAGAACAGCTCATTGATTCTTTTGCTTTCTCCTGACTTCCAACCTCAGATAAACCCTAAACCAGGTCTGATTCCAATTAGATAAGCCTCTGTTTCATCAGAGGGAACAAGCTTCAGGTCCCAGGAGAATTCATTCACAGGTAGAAGGAAATTCCAAGGTCCCCAAAACCATACAATTTGACATATGTCTTTGGAGTAGCAGTGTCCTTCTCATTTGGGAACTTACTATGAATACATGATCTCAGGTTCCATAATGACTGAGTTAGAATTTGTATTTTAACAAGATCTCAGGTAGTTTGTGTGCATGTTAGAGTGTAAGAATTACTGTCATAAATTGACATTTTTCTCTGCTTGATCCTTCCAAGTTGTTGAGGCTATGGGAATTCATCAACACATCCTCTCACAGGTGGAATATTTATGCTGAAAACACATTTATTTCCCTTTGTAGGAGGTGCAAAGTCAAATACCTTCTATGGGCAAGATGGGTTCTCTTGTAACCTGGAGAGTGCATGCTTTGACTAAGAGGATAGGTACCACCTCCCTCTAGCTGATTTTGGTTAACTGAGAATGTAATCTCAGTGATCAGGTTTCTTGATATTTTAATCAAAGATGGAAAGATTAATTTCATCTGAAATTCCTTATTTGTAAAATGCTAACAACTAGTTCAAACTAGTAAAATAATTTTGAGATTCAAACAGAAATATGTTTAGCCTATGTTTCCCAAGGGATGCTTATTTGTAACCTTGGAAATAAGAATGACTTCAAAGTAGTACAGCTTCTCAAATAAATCAGATGTGTATTTTTTCAAAGGACACAAGACTTTCCATTATTTGGGGGTATCTAATACCAGCCCCCCTCAGTCACAAGTATTCAATTTCTGTTTCATCTGCTGTACTTTGGGATGTATCTGTTTTGACTACAAAACATATCTTACCTTATCAATACAGTTCACTTGGATTCATCCTTCAAAATGCAAGTCAAATTTCACATCCTCTGTGCACATCTTCTGACTAAGATATCTGTGAGCTGCTGGAGCAGAGGGTCCCAGTTCTTACTGATTGTTTGCCAGAGGACTTCCTCAGTTCTTCATCACTGAAGTCTCTCATTGGACAGCTGAAATTATGGCAACTGCCTTCCCTCAGAGCGAGTGAGTGTATGCTCCAGATGAGACAGACTTTCTAACCTAAACCTAGCAGCGACATCTCATCACTTCTGCTGTGTTTGCTAGAAGCCAAACACTATATCCAGCCCACACACAAGGGAAGTAATTACACTAGGGCATGGTCACCATGAGGCAGAGATTATTTGGACCACTTTAAAGACTGCTTATCATTATGCTCTATTTGAATTGTGTATCATGGATACATGCTTTACCATAGGATTCAGTCTGGCCAAATTCAAATCCCAGTCATCCCACTCGCTTTGTGAAAGTTTACTGAACTTTAATAGGCATCAAAAGTTTCCTGACGTGTAGAATTATTGTGGAGCCAGTGTTTAACATAGTGCCTACTTGGCTCTAAATAGATTAACTACGCCTAATGCTGTCCTTTAAATTCTTTTTTTATTTTAAAACTTTTATTAGTTCATGTTTTCCATACCAAATGATTAATTTGTTATGGGGAGCTGGTACATGTATGTAACACATTTTAATATTTTTTATTTCTCTTTCCTCTCCCTTCTCTTCGCTACCTCTACCTCCTTTCCATTTGTAAGAGCTCTATCTCCCTGAATCATTGGTAAGAAAATGAATGCACCTATTCCCAGAAGAACTGAAAACATCATACCACACTGATATATGTGCACCCATGTTTATAGCAGCACAATTTGTAATTGCCAGATCTTGGAAACAATCTAAGTGTCCATCAACTGAGGAATGGATAAAAAAAAAGTTGTGGTATTTTTATACAATAGAGTACTCCTCAGCTATAAAGAATGATCACATTGAGATATTTATAAATAAATGGACGCAGCCTGAGACCATACTCATAAGTGAAATAAATCAAAGTTACATGTATAAATACCGAATAATTTCCCTAGTGTAAGAAATGGTAAGAATACATAAAAGTATGTGGTAATCATGATTCTCTATTATACTGCATTGAAGCCTTATGTTTTCATTCATTAGTTGGAATGGTTTTATTCTGGGTTGTTTGATTTTATTGTCTGTGATGATATGAACAGCTATTTTGAAGAAAGCAAGACATTATAATAGCTAGTAATGATTTAATATCATCTTGTTTTGAAGTCCCACCAAGCTTTTGTTCTTCTGTTTCCATCAGTTTTATCATGTTGTATCTTATTGGATTCTATTATATGTGATAGTATAAACAAAAATTTTTATAGACAAGGAGATAATATAGAAACCATTGTTCATTTTCTGTTAGTTGGTTTTGAATACCCTATAATACTTTCATTCTCTTGAATGGTTTTATACTATCTTGTTATGTTTATTACTATTGTGTATGAAGGTATACTCAAATATTTCAAGGAAAGAGACACTCTGGTAGCTACTGTTATATCAGATTGTCTTGTGGTGAAACACTATGTTGCTTTAATTGTTCTGTTCTGACTTGTGTTGTTATGTCCTCTTTTATCTTAATATTTTTTTAAAATAGAAAAAAAGAAAATGAATGCACCTTGTGACCATAATGTTAAGGTAAATAAATCAGACATACAAGTTTAAATATCAAATGGTTTCTCTTATATGAGAAAACAAAGTATATGTAATTTAGATAAATAATTACTATTGTTTTAAGAAATGATTATTTAATGTACCATCAATATTAGATAAGAGATTGACCATAGAATAAATAGACAAAAAACACAGCCATTGAAAAAATGGCTGATGAGAAGTTTGAATCACTTCTTCTGGCTCAAGATAAAGTTTCCTAAATGCTTTTCTTATGAAAAGCATTAGATTGATATTTGCTTACTGTTACTCTCAGAACTTCGCCCCATCTTCCAAATCTAGTGGATTCTCCATATTTTTCTTATATGTTGTCCTTTTCCTACACAAGATTGTTTTAACCTTTGCCACTTCTCAAGCCAGAATTATTTAAATCATTAATCTCTTCCACTCCACTGTTCAGTAGCTGAATATCTGTGAAAAGAATTTCCTGATTGTGTAGGATGGGCAGGTCTATTATGAGTTCATTTTATTCTGCTTCAGCTAACCCATTCCTAAGTATTGGTCATTTTTTTAAGCTGTGAGAAGTTATTTATGTAAATACACTTAAGCAGCTTTCTGCATTTCCTCAGAAGATGGGCTTATCATATGTTTTATTGAAATGACAATAATATCCCAAATTCATTGACTAGTTACTATATATATTAGGTGCCATTATAAGTCTCTCAAACAGATTATCTCAGCTGTCACAATAATTTCTGTCATGTTAGTACTGGCATTATCCTTATTCTATAAATAAGGAGAGAGGGTCTCAGGGTTATGAAATAATTGACAAATGCCCAAGAGTGAGGCTGTGATTTGAATTCATGTTGATCTGATCTGAAAGCTTAAATTCTTTTACTTTTACTAAGAAGTAGATTAAATTATTCCATCAGCCCATGCCCTATCTCTGCTCAACCAGCAACCCACAAAATGCCTCCTTGTTTTTCCAAAAGACCTAGAAACTATGTAACCGAGTGCTCTTTTTACTTCATCCTTTATTGGCATTCCAGATTGCCGGCTGCTTGGTCCCTTTTGGAGCTCTTCCTTGGCTTATGTGGTTCTGTATACTTCAAGCTCTTCAGCAGGCTTTTCTCCTCAAGCTTCTTACTAAAACTTGTCTTCCTCAATCCATCACTTAAATACCAACACTTTCTGAAGTTGTGTCTTGGTTCCCCCTTGTAGGTTACATATTCTTCTTAAGGTGATCTTATTTGTTCTTGTTGCTCCAATAATCATCACTACATCGCCTCTTGGTTCATTTTTTAGTGCCTGTATTTATCTGGAGCATCTAATCTGTATTTCCAGACACTTGGGTGTTCCGGAGATGCTTCAAAATCAACTCAAATAAACAGTGCCATCTTTCCCAAAACACTCCTTTCAGTCATGTTCCTAGCTAGCTAGTAAAACTGTCTCCCCAATCTTGATGTTAGTTAATAAATTCTGTTCACTTTAGTACCAATGATTATTATTCCTCTGGAAATATTCTTGGCCCAACCTAGTTTCTCATTGAACTAATAATTTCCTAAATGTCCATTTGTCTTCAGTATTTTTAAACTACCCATCTCCATAGAAACACTGTACACTTATAAACACTAGTATTGGACTAGCATTCAACAGCCTTCTCACATTGCCCAAATCAGCTTTTAAAAATTTATTAAAAGTAATATATGGTAATTATAAGCATAGAGAAAAATCTCTTGATTTTAAAAGATGTATCTTACAATATATAAAACTTATGAAACTTCTTTTATTTGTTGATATAATGAATCACAATGAGTGTGATAAGTCATTCTCATGTTCCTAATGTAGGTATTCTTTTGATGAATTGATGAGTTTCATTTTCTAATTCATTGAAAATTATGTATCTGTGCTTACAAGTGAGTTTGATTGTTGTTTTCTTTCTCACATTTTCTCTACCAGGCTTAAATAGTAAAGTAATACTCTCAAACATTCATGTATATGGGCCTTAATAGAAACCTACCAGACACTGTTATAAGCAGTTTATAGAACAAACATATTTAATCTTCACAATTGGTGTAAACCAGGCTTGTCCATCACTTAACAGATAATGAGAGCTGAAAAAGAAAGAGACTAAATGATGTGCCCAAGATCACCCAACTATTACAAAGCCATGGCCTGAGTAAAGGATTATTAGGAGCTTTGTGCATACTACACCATTAGCTAACTTTTTGAAGGCATAATTGACTCAAGGAGTTTCTTTTTTCTCTAAGGTCTAAGAATTTAAGTAATGCACAAATTACTTGAACTTTTCAAAGGTCTAATAAACTCGTATGTAAATCTACATAAGTATAGGAATCTTGATCTTTCCAATATATTATATTGATTTGTTCAAACTTTTTTCTGCAATTCCTTTAGTTTTAAATTTGCTAGACATTCTTTTACTTCCTTTATATTTTAAAAATTTGTTGCCATAGACTTGTACATATTTACTCTTTATCTTCTGTGTAAAATTTGTTGCTAATGAGAAATCTAATGCCAATCAGATTGTTGCTGTCCCCATTTTTGCCCCTTCCTGTATTAGTTTCATAACACTGCTGTGGCAAGTTATCACAAATTTAGTGGTTAACAGAACACAAATGTATCATCTTATAAGTCTGCAGAAGTCTGAAACAGGTCTCACTGGGCTAAATCCAAGGTATTGAATGGGTTGTGTTCTTTTTAGGGGCTCTAACTAGAATCTGCTCTTTGCCTTGTCTAGTTCAGAGGTCATTTATGGGTAGCTCAGGAACTGGGTTTTATATACCAGGATTTCTGCTTTCCCATTTACTTTCCACTGGTTTCTCGGGCTCAAAATAAAATAAACATGGTCTACAGTCCAGGGGCCATTCAGTTATTTGCTTAAACAACTCGCCTACAAATCACATGACCTATTTCAAACACAAAATAATTATAAATAAAATATAACTCCAAGCATTAAATTCATTCTTACAATAAACATCAATATCTTGAGCTCAGATTCTGCAAAAAGTAAAAATAAAAGGATCCATAGCTATACATTCCTGTTAGTCTTTTCTATCATTTTAATAACCATTGTCCAAACACCAATAATGAAAGTATAAACCCTTCTCGGTATAAAAATACCAATCTCTTATTTCAAAATCCAGTTCTTCCCTGCTGGGATTTTTCTTTACTAAAATCTAAAGGTAACTGTCCTTTTCACTTTTAAATATTTCTGACTTGGAAAACTGGGAGGTTAAATAACCACGGGTAGCCAGAACACACAAAAACCTTTTCTTTATTTTTCAATTGTTCCTTCATTTACTGAGAACAGTTACAACCATTACCAATCACTATGGAGTGCCCATTGCATTTTGCATTCTGATGATCTCGGATCTGTAATGTCCCCCAAAGATTCATTGCTAAAGGCTTAATCCTCAACCTGTGATGCTGTCAGGAAGTGGTATAGTCTTTAGGAGGCAGGGCCTTGTGGGAAGAAGGGGAATGTGTCAAGGGGAATGTGCCCTTGAAGGGATTTTGGGATGCCTACCCTGCCCTTAGCTCTGTCTCTATTTGCTCCTTGACCACCACGGGGTGAGCAGTTTTGGTTCACCACACACTCCCTGTTATAACGATTTGCCTTGCCGCTGACCCACAAGCAATGGAGCCATGAACCACGGACTTAAACTTCTGAAACCATGAGCCAAAGCAAACTTTTGCTCCTTTTAAGTTATTTACTTCAGGTATTTTGTCACAGCAATAGGAAGCAGATACATATTGAGATTTCAGAGAAGATGAAGTCTGGAGCTCTTTATACATCCATAATCAAGCATGACTTTTTTCTCCAACTTTCTCTCTTCCACTCCCTTCTTATGGGCTATGATGGCTTCTTTAAGTCTCTGCCAAACAAATAGAATGTTTCTGCCCAAGGCCTTTCTATGGAGATATTCTGCTTTCCTGAAAAGCCTTCTCTTTTTTCCTGCCATCCAGACCTCTTCCTTAGGAAAAACTTTTCTGAATCTCTTACTATAATTACTCCCTTGGCACCATAAGTTTCATCTTCCTAGCATGTAGCTCAAATGTAATTAAGAATGTAGGGGAAGCTATGAATGTGGCATGTGGCTTATGCCTGTGATCTTGGCTAGTGAGAAAGCTGAGGCAGAAAGATTGTGAGTTCAATACAGCCTGGGTGACTTAACAACTTAGAAAGACCCTGCTCAAAAAACAAACAAACATCAAAAAAATTATTAGAGATTCCTCTCCTGAACTAAGTTCTATGTGAGCAAAGGTCAATAGCCATGATTTAAAGCACCCAGCTTTCCACGCTGTTCAACGAGGCTATAAGATGTACCTCCAAAGCAGACTGAGTATTAGAAGTCGAGAACATGTGCTCTTTGGGGATAAAAGATTGCCTGTCCTGTTAGGGCATAGATGTAACATCATGAGAGCATTCTGAGTATACTCAAAACAAAAGAAGAATTGGGGGCAGGATACACACTGGAATCATGCCCATAAGAGTTTTAAGTCTCTTAGATATGAGTGTTCTATGCATAAAATGTCATTTTGTCACTTGTTAATTTGGATATGGGTGAATGAATCAAATCTCTTTTGCCTTGATTTTTTTGCTTGTTGAAAAGTCATTGAGGCCAGGTGTGGTGGCTCATGCTTGTCATCCCAGCACTTGGGAAGCTGAGGCAGGAGGATGGTTGAGATTTCGAGACCAGCCTAGGCTACAAAGTGAGCTCAAGGCCAGCCTGAATTGCATAGAGAGACCCTGTCTCAAAAAGACCAAAAAACATTGCCTGCCATGTGAAAAGTGATTGAGCACCTATTATGTATTATACCTAGTACAAAGTGCAGCAGATACAACAACAAACAAAAATTCTCCTGGATCTCATATCCCTGTTAGGGCAGCAATGACCAAGGGTTACAGTCTGGATCTTGATTGCTCCCCAAAGGCTCATGATTTAAAGACTTTGTCCTTGGCTTGGCACTGTTGGGAGGTGGTAGAAAACTTTAGAAGCAGCACATAATAGATGTTTTAGGCCAGTGTGCACATGTTCTAGCACCTCTTCATGTCCTGATAATGAGGTGAGCAGTTTGCTTTCCTGCCTTGATGTGCTGCTCTGCCACAGACCCAAAAGCAATGGAATCAACTAATGCTGGATGAAAATCTCTAAAGCAAACTTTCCTTCTTTTTAAAATTATCTTAGATGTTTTGTTACAGTAATGGGATGCTGACTAGTATACCAAATAAACAAATGAACACTAAGATGATGTAGTTTGATAATAAGTGTTTCACAGAAAAGAGAATAGACAGGGATATGGCATATGTGCTCAAAAAGCGACCTTTCTGGGAAGGTAACGTGGACTGAGAGCTGAGGAGTAAGGGAAGTTAGGGGAACAGAACTCCAGGCAGAGGGAACAACCAGCACAAAAGGCCGGGGCCCAGTGAGCCCCGAGAATCAGTCTGACAAGAGGAGAGTGAGTAGGAATCAGGTCCTGTGGAGTCTTCTAAGTCTAGGTTTGCTTTCATTCCAGGTGTGCTGAGGACCATTGGTATGCTATCAGCAAGAAGGGACAATCTGGGTTGAGACCTCATTTACATTTCAAGAGCACTCAGAAATCTTTGGAAGCAATTTTCTCTGCTGACTTAGAAGAATTAATTAGTTAATATCTGCATGACACTCGACAATCTTGGAGGAGCAGGAACATATTATTATTATTTCCCCATTGAAGCTTTCTAAATGGAGGTCGGAGTACTTGGGATTCTTGCCCAAAAGAAGCTGAATGAGAAATGACCCACAGTTCCTTCTAAAGAAAACATTTCTTTCTCCTGTCCTGCTGGGAAATCTCACTTCCATTTTTATAAGGCCAAAGTGGAACTTGGAAACAGAGCCAGTTTTGACTCTGTAATTAATTTCAAAGAATGTTTTTTACCTTTACTGCTTACAAAAAGATTAAAAAATAACTTTTGTTTAGGAAATACCTTTCTCTAGAGAGCTCACTCAACTCAACAGCAGGGAGTCTGATCTTGCCTTGCTGGGAAATAAGCGGGGGAAACCACTGTTGTGGTATTTTTCTTTTTTAAAATATGTGAGAAATCATACCAAATGTTTCCCAGCTACTGGAATCTAGCTGTCAAGAGTTCTACCCTTTATTCTTTCCCAGCTCCTTACCCTTCAGTCCAATTCTTGGTTTTGAGAATTTGCATATTTGCTAACATTTTTATTCAGTTAATCTCTCTTCCTGCTTTCCCCTAATAACAGCCCGTGTTGATTATGCCCATGCCTGAGCCGCCCACTCTACATGCATCATCTCACTTAACTGAGAATTTACAGAGATGATCCCACTGACACCACCAATGTTATAGATAACGAAACTGAGCTTTCAGGAGCCAAGGAACAAGGTGAGACCATGTCATTTGTAAGAGGCAGGACTGGGACATGGACCTAGGTGATTTGAAGCCAGGGCACACACTCTGTGACATTACCACCTACTGTCTCCTTTGAATTAAAACTCTAAGAATAACTTGGATGTCTTTGCAGAATCTCTGTGCAGTACCACGTTCAGGGCACTGAAGGCACACTCTTTATTATTTATATATATTTTGGGCAGCAATAGTATTTCTTTTTTTCAATGTTAAGTTGGTGGGGGTGGGAGGTGGGTGGGTGCAAAGTGGAGAGAAATGCCTTTTATGGATCATCTGCTAAACCTTGTGAAGTCGTAGCTATGTCTCAGTGCCAGACGAGGGTGCCTGCTGACTTAATGGCTCTGAAAGATGACAAGGCTTAAAAAATCGACTGTCACCACAGAGCTTGGAACAGATTGAAATAGAGAGCTTTGAGTCATCTGTTAAAGATGCCACTCTGGGCCTCTCTTGCAATGCCCAGAGAATGCCAGAAACGCATTAAAAAATAACTTTGCTTCATTTCTGATGCCTAAGGCCCCCTGTCCCATGTGAAGGGACTGTGAGACGGATGCCGCTGCTTGGCAAACACCCCAGGTATAGCTCAATTACAGAAAAGCCTCTGGTTCTGCAATTAGTAAATAGTGAGGTTTCCAACAGAGCTTGTGGCAAGGGTTGGGAGATGCATGCCATGTCTTCTGCACTCACCCTGTGTCTACTCTGCTTCAGGTAACACTGCAGTCTCAGCATGCTATGTAACCAGGTAGCCCAAATGTCTTCCCAAGTGTGTGTGCGTCTGTACCCACAACCCTACCCACACTCAGCCTGCTGCTAGACAATCTCTATTTCAAACTTCACATCAAGCTTCGTTTGTAGTGCACCTCCGATATTACGGAAATTATTAGGAGAACTGAATTGAAAGCAAAGAATTTTTACCAGGGAGCCCCCATCATTCTAATTTGGCATAAGACAAATTCATGTAAACTGATGAATGTATGGTCATAGCTAATCAGGATGTCAGCAGATGCCGCTATAGCTCAGAAAGTATATTTGGGTTCTTTAAGATTTATTGTGTAAGGGAAGCAATGAGCATCTTGTTTAGTGAGGCAGGGAGGCTATTTAGGAAGGTAGAGGTGGGTTTATAGACAAGATAGCAGGTAGAGCTGGAGAGCAAATGTATTGATACTGATGATGGAATATATCAACCATTTTGAATATGGTTCCATTAATTATCAGCTGTGTGAGCTTGTATAGGTTACTTAGCGGCTCTGCAGCTTAATTTCACAAACTTTAATTTTCAGGAGTAATTATGGTATCTAACTTTTAGGTTGTAATAATGCCTAGATGATTAGAAAGGTAGCCATATGACATTGTGCTCATGTTCAATGAATTTTTTTATTTTAAAGAGATTAAGACAAAACATGACATAACAGAGCAGATCAGAACAGAACAATGGAATCAACATACTGTTTCACCAGAAGACAACCCATAATTAACAGTAACTACCACGATGTCTCTTTCTTTGAAATAGCTGAGTATAACTTCATATACAATATATCAAACATAACAAAATAGTATAAAAACATTCAAGAGAATGAAAATATTACAAGGCTTTCAGAACCAAATAACAGAAAACAAACAATAGCTACTATATTATCTCATTTTCCATAGGAAATTTGTTTATACTTTCACACACAATACAATCCAATAAGGTACAACATGATAGAGCCAATAGAAACAGAAGAACAAGAGCATGGTAGGACTTCAGAGTAAGATGATATTATATCAGTACTGGCTATTTTAATGACTTGTTTCCCTCAAATTAGCTGTTCATACCACCACAGTAACAAAATTAAAAAACCAGGACAAACACATTATAACTGCGATCATTGTAAGGCTTCAAAACAATGTAATGGGGAATCATGATTACCCTAAACTCTTATGTACTCTTACTATTTATTACACTAGGGATACTATACGATATTTATACATGTAAGTTTGATTTATTTCGCTTATGAGTATGGTCTCAAGTTGCGCCCATTTATTAGTAAATATCTCAATGTGATCATTCTTTATAGCTGAGTAGTACTCCATTGTATAAAAATACCACAATTTTTCTATGCATTCCTCAGTTGACGGACATTTAGGTTGTTTCCAAGATCTGGCTATTACAAATTGTGCTGCTGTAAACATGGAGCACATATATCACCGTGGTATGATGTTTTCAGTTCTTCTGGGAATATGCCCAGAGGTGGAACAGCTGGGTTGAATGGGACCTCCAATCTCAGATTCTTGAGAATCTCCAGACTGACCTCCATAGTGGTTGCACCAGTCTGCACTCCCACCAACAGTGCAGGAGAGTTCCTTTTTCTCCACATTCTCTCCAGCATTTGTTGTTGGTAGTTTTCTTGATCCTGGCCATTCTTTCTGGAGTGAGATGGAATCTCAGTGTTGTTTTAATTTGCATTTCTCTAATGACTAATGATGATGAACATTTTTTCATGCATTTATTTTCCATTTGTATTTCTTCATCTGAGAATTGTGTATTCATTTCAGATGCCCATTTTTGTACTGGGTCCTTGAGTTTCAGGGATCTGATTTTTTAAAATTCTTTATATGTTTTAGACAGAAGTTCTTTGTCTGAGGGACAGTTCACTAAGATTTTTTCCCAGTTTGTGGGTTTTCTTTTCACTATGCTGGAGATTTCTTTTGACATGCAAAAACTTTTTAATAAGATGTGATCCTAGTTATTGATTCTGGGAAGTAGTTCCCATGTGGTTTGATTCCTATTCATGAATTCTCTACCTACCCCTATGTCTTCAAGATGTTTACCTACTTTGTCTTCCAACAGATTTAGTGTTTCTGTTTTAATATTGAGATCTTTAATCCATTTAGATTTTAGTTTAGTATATGGTGATAAGCATGGGTGTAGTTTTAATTTTCAGCATATGAAGAGCCAGTTTTTCCAGCACTGTTTATTAAAGAGACTGTCATTTTTCCAGTGAACATGTTTGGCCCCTTTATCAAAGACAAGGTGGTTGAGTATGTTGGTAGTTGTGGTTGTATCTTCTAATCTATCCCATTGATCTTAGATCTATTTTTATTCCAGTACCATGTTGATTTTATTACAGTGGCTTTGTAATATAATTTCAAGTCAGGGATTGTGATGTCTCCTGGCTTGCCTTTGCTGTTTAGAATTGCCTTTGCTATTCTAGGTCTCTTCTGGTTTCAGATGAATTTTAGGAGTGATTTCTCTAACTCTATGAGGTATGTTGATGGTATTTTCTTTGGGGTTGCATTGAATCTGTATAGCAATTTTGGGAGAATGGCTATTTTCACAATATTTATTCTCCCTATCCACGAACAAGGGATGTCTTTCCATTTTCTGAGATTTTCTTCAATTTCTTTTTGCAGGGTATTATAGTTTTCCCTGTATGGGTCTTTTCCTTCTTTCATGAGATTAATTCCTAAGTATTTCATTTTTTTTTGCTAGTGTGAAGGGTGTGGCTTCTCTTCTCTCTCCATAATTTTATTAGTGTATAAAAATGCTATTAATTTTTGAGCATTGATTTTGTATCCAGCTACATTGCTGAATTTATTTATTATATCTAGGAGTCTTTAAATGGAGTTTTGGGGGTCTTCTATGTAGAGTATCTTGTCATCTGCAAATAATGATAATTTAATGTCCTCTTTTCCTATCTTTACCCTTTTTATTTCTCTCTCTTGTCTAATTGCTCTGGCTAGTATTTCCAGTACTGTGTTGAATAGGAGCGGTGATAAGGGACATCCTTGTCTTGTGCCTGATTTTAAGGTAAAAGCCTTCAGTTTTTGGCCATTTAATATGATGCTGGGTATGGTTTGTCATAGATGGCCTTTATCATATTGAGGTAAAGACCATCTATTCCAATTTTCTGTAAGGTTCTTATCATGAATGAGTGTTGGACCTTATCAAAAGCTTTTTCTGCATCTATAGAAATGGTCATGCGATTCTTTTGACTTTATTGATATGCTGGATTACATTTACTGACTTATGTATGTTGAACCATCCCTGCATGCCTTGGATGAATCCCACTTGGTCATGGTGTATATATGATTTAAGCCACCACACCTGGCTGGATTGTTTTCTTAGTCTCTATTGAATTAATTTCTGCTCTGATTTTTATGATTTCCTCCCTTATTTTGGATTCAGACTTGACTTGCTATTCTTTTTATAGATGTTTGAGATGTAGCATCAGGCTATTTATTTGTATTCGTTCTGTTTTCCTGATGTAGGAACTCAGTGCAGTAAATATTCCTCTGAGGACTGCTTTCATGCATTTCACAGATTCCAGTAAGTTGTATTTGTATTTTCATTTGCTTGTAGGTATTGTTTAATTTCTTCTTTAATTTCCCCTGTGACCCTATGATTGCTCAAGAGTGTGTTATTCAATTTCCATGTGTTTGTGGGGTTTTTGCAGTTTCTTTTATCATTAATCTCTAGTTTCATGGCGCTATGATCTGATAACATGCATGGGATAATTTCAACTCTTTTGCGTTTATTTAAATATGTTCTGTGGGTTAGTATGTGGTCTGTTTTAGAGAATATCCCATGTACCGCTGAGAAGAATATATATTCTGATTTGTTGGATGGACACTCTGTATATGTCTAACAAGTCTATTTGTTCACAGTTGTGATTCAGTTCTGTTATTTCTTTGCTGATTTTCTGTCTGGTTGATCTGTCCCTTAGTGTCAATGGTGTGTTAAGGTCTCCTGTTACAATTGTGTTACTGATAATTTGATTTTTTGTTTCTGTTAATACTTGTTTTACACAACTGGGTGCTCTGGAATTTGGTGCATAAATATTTAAGATTGTTATCTCTTCCTCTTGAAGTTTTTCCCTAACCAGTATGTAATAACCTTCCTTGTCTCTTAGGATCATTCTTGGTTTGAAGTTCACATTATCTGCAAACAGGATAGCTATCCCCATTTTTTTTTGTTCCTGTTGCATGTAGTATTGTTTTCCATCCTTTGACTTTCAGTCTATGAGTTTCCTTTTGGGTTAAATGGGTTTCTTGTAGACAGCATATGATTGGATGTTGTTTCTTGATCCGTTATGCCAGTCTGTTTCTTTTAATTGGTGAATTGAGACCATTTACATTACTAGTTGTTAACAGTTATATATTGGTTTATTGTTGACATGTTATCTTTTTGCTGTTGCATCTTTATCTTTCCATCCTATTTAGTTGTCTACCTTGTTTATTGTTTTTTTCTATGTGCATCTAAACTGTCTTTCAGTATTCTTTGCAGGGTTGGTTTGGTGATCATGAAGTTCTTCAGCTGTTCTTTGTCATGGAAGTATCTTTTTTCTCCATTCATTTTGAAGGACAGTTTCACAAGGTACATCAGTCTAAGTTGGAAATTGTTTTCCTTTAGGATCTGAAATACTTCACTCCATGCTCTTCTTGACTTCATTGTTTGTGTTGAGAAGTCTGCTGTGATTCTGGTAGGATTTCATTTATAAGTGATCTGTCTTTTCTCTCTGACAGCTTTTAATATTCTATTCTTATGTTGGATTTCTGATGGATCCTGATGTTGGTTTCCGATCTCATGTTTCGGAAATTTTCAGCTATTACTTCTCTAAATATCCTCTTGACGTCCTTTATGTCATTCCCTTCTTTTTCATTAATCCCTATCAATCTTATGTTGTTGGGTTCTTTTTTTGCATCATCTTGCAGTTGTTCAATTGTTATTTCCTGATTCTTTGTTATTTTTAAAAGATTTTTCCTTTCCTGTTCACTAGCTGCAATCTTGTCTTCAAGGTCTGAAATTCTATCTTCACTTTCATTGAGGTGCTTTTTACAGCTTTCTCTCTAATGAATTTTAGCTAAAAAAGAACTAATAAAAGGGATCTAGGATCTTATCTTTAACCTAGCAAGATGGTGAAAATAATGCAGAGGTTGGTGCATGACGGAATAGGAAATTTCTTGAGTTCTTAAAGCCAAGGAGAATTAGTAATCATACCTTACATGATGTATGATGAGATTTTATGACTGTCCTGATGAACAGTGTTGGTAAGAAGGAAAATACACAATATTGAAAGATGTATTCACAAGTCATATGTACACAAAAATATGTAATTAATACAGACTTCCTAAGAATCTGATGATTTGTTTATGCCAGTTTCTGAACATTTTGCATGTTCAATAGGTAGAAATGGAAATATGCTGAGTTGAGAGGACTATTCTTGCCTGGAATCACATGAGATGGGGAGGAAGATCTGGAGAGCATCTTTTTATAATTCTAGAGTGAGGTTTACCAAGAACATAGCTGGAGTTTACTCATAAGGAGCAGATGGGCCTTGTATTAAATCATGTGGGCACAACTCTTAGAGGCGTGATGGCAAGTCCTCTGCTCCTTATTAATGACACAGTACTGAGATGTGCCACAAACTAATAAGGAAAATGTTGACTATGGATGGGACAAAATGTGTTCCAACTTGAGTGAGAACCTGCAGTGAAATTTGGGACAGGTCCACACAGAGAACAAAGAAGGAGATCACATAGAAGTTTGGTGCCAGGGATAGCAAGCAAGTCCAAGTTTGTTTGGGAGAATATCTTGGGCGTAACTCATTGACAGTCCTCCCCTTCATTATAAGGATTGAAACTGACTTACAGATGGAAAGAGATGAAACCATGTCTTTCTGTTTGTCTTCTTCCATTGCCATCATTGGAAGTTTGGGCAACTCTGAAAGAAGCCTTATGGGTGTCAGGAGTCCTGTTCAGTGGGGGAAGATCACTTTCAGCCCAGATTATACTGGAGAAATGTCTAACACCATCCCAATCTGGGAACATAGTTTCTGTGTGGCAAAAGAGACATTAACTCAAAACACTTAACCTGGAGACTAGGTAATAATGTTGTGACCTATAGACTAGCTAATAATGTTGTGAGGCAAATCGTGGTAGTCATTTGTAAACTTCAAGTTAAAGCAAGCAGCAGCACCCCATAAAGATCTTGGAGGGTGGGCCTTCTGGAGCCAGGCTCTATACCCAAAAGTAAGGTAATTTGGGTAAAATAAATAGAAAAAATATGCATGAATATATGGTTAAACATTTTGATCAACATGCATTTTAATTTTGTTGAATCTTTGAAATCCTGTCAGAGAGAAGTTAGGCCTTCTTAGAACCTCATTAATAAAGTCTTGGCAGTTAGTCAGAACTTTTAGCAACTGTATAGCCCATAAGGCATAGTTTGTTTCAACCAGCAATAAGGCTTGAATTAAAAACAACAGTAATGCCAACTTTAAACAATGAAATTAAGGGAAGAATACTTAGATCACACAACAAACAGAATACACATTGGATGTCTGTAAGAAGAATGATAAGTAATATTTGCACTATACTATAGAATACGATGCACTATATGAGTCTTGTAATGTATTAATCCTTGTAACAACCCAATAACTTGGGTATTGTCCCTCTGTGAGGGAAACAAAGGCACAACAGTTGCTTAGTGTAGATTCAGAATTGAGAATGAGCTAGGGGACTGAGTATGTCTTCTAAGCCTTTCCTATTTCCTTACAGAAACTCAGATCAGAACTGTAGATGTAAATCATTCATATTTTGTTGTCTTTAGTTATTCCTATATTCAGAGTCAAATGTATATAGCTCTCATTCCTTGGTGGGAACTATATAATTCTCAATAAATCTTTTTGTGGTCTTTGTAAAAATTTTATGCTGAAAAATCCCTCCAGGTATAGTAACCAGTGGAAATCTTGTCAGATGGGCTCTACCTTCCTTTGGAAGTGAAAATCCTGCCCAGGCGATGTATCTGAACAAGCTACTTCATGGATATATCCAAATGTCTTGGGGAATCTGATTAATATGTCTAAAACAGGACTGATACTTTTCCTGAGTTCTCTTTTTCAATTGATGGTACTAATGTCCTGGTTACACAGTCTGTAAACCTAGGATTCTGTATGTTTTTTTTTTTTCTCTTTGAATCCCTACCCTCATATCAAATAGCTAAGTTGTCAGGTGCTATTTATTATTATTATTATTATTATTATTATTATTGGTACTGGGGATCAAACTTACAACTTCATGCTTGTCAAGTAGGTGCTTGTACCACTGAACTGTATCCCTGGCATTATTATTATTATTATTATTATTATTATTATTATTACTGTGCAGTACTGGGGATCCAATTCAGGGGTACTTTATCACTGAGCTACTTCCCCAGCCCTTTCTATTTTTTATTTTGAGACAAGATCTTGCTAAGTTTCCCAAGCTGGCCTCTAACCTGCTGTCCTGCAGACTCAGACCCCTGAGTAGCTGGAATTACAGGTAAGACCACCACACGCTGCACACAAATGCTGGTTCTTATATGGCCCTGAACGTGTGTTTGGATCTATCCCAACTTCCGTCACCTCCCTTCAGGCGCTCTGGGATCTTCTCAGAACTTCTGCAACTGCTATTTCCTAATCCAGTGACCTTACTTGTTTTGTTTGCTTTCTTGTTTTTAACATTTCCTTTATGGTTATTTTTGAACTTCACATTTTTTAAAACAAACTTTTCATATCTGTTACGTTTTTATAAAAAGCCTGGAGGCAAAAAGCTCAACTTTGTTCTATTAACAGGTACCTTAATGATTTTTTTAAAAAATGTATATTAAACTATCAAAATCAATTTCAGAATTTTAATTTTGGTGTGGTCCTTTCTGTGGGAGATGAGGAATTTCTCTGGTGTTTGTGAATTTAACTTCACTAGTTTTAAAATCTCACACACACATATATACACACACACTTTTGGATAGGCAATGAACCTTTTGTCCATTATAAACTAATATTGTAAAGCTTTTGTCTTTATTCTATTTAACTACCTCAGGTTGACATTCTTGTTAGTCACTGTTTCCTCGTGCTTAACTCTTTACCTTTGGTTGCTCTTTTGTTTATCTATTTTAAGTCTTTTAATACTTCATGAAGATTGAATTTTTATATGCTTGGAATATTTTTTCTGGTGAGTCTTCTCACATGGCAAACTTAGCTAGATATAGAACTCTTTGGTCATGACCCTTTCATTTGTTTTTAACCATGTATGTTGCAGGATACAAATCTGAAGCAAACATGGTATTCTCCTTGAATATTTACAGGAATTAATTTCCCTCTAATATTCCTGTGCAGATTTTATCTGTCTAAATAAGAGGCCAGTTTTTGGTGGTTTTTTTTTTGAATTATCTTTTTTTACTTAGAGAAAAAATGCAAAACAAAAAAAGGGTAGAAGTAATACAGGATTTTTAAAAACAGTAAGAAATCACTAGCTGATAAATTGCATATTATCTTAGAAGTACTTGCTCAAGTCGCAAAATCAAAGCATAAAATGTGGACAATCAAACAACAACAGTATAAGCCATTCTGTTTGATGAAGTAACAAGAACTCAGTAGTACGGTTATCCATCTTGCACACTTAACACACATACAGGTATATCCTCTAGAGCTCTTTCTTTTCCTTTCATTATATCTATTATATATTTTGGATCTTATTACTCTTTCAGTTTTTATTATTATTTTTTATACAAGAAAGACAATACAATCTTTACAAATGTGAGTCTGATTTATTTCACTTATGAGGATAGTCTCAAGTTGTAGAGGACAAAGCCAAACTTTGTCCTGTTTTATTTTTATTTTATTTTTTTAGTTTTTGGTAGCAGGAATCGAATTCAGGGACTTACGCTTGCCAGGCAGGTGATGTACCGCTGAGCTACATCTCCAGCCCTTTTGTCCATTTTTATATTCAAAATTTGCCTCTCTGACTCAAGAGTGTGTTTGCATTTTTGATGGTCCTGTTTGTGGTTGTTCAGATTTTTATCATATTCTCTGAGCTTAGTGTGAGAAGGGTGTGCATTTTTCTCTTCTCTCTCTCTCTCTCTCTCTCTCTCTCTCTCTCTCTCTCTCTCTCTCTCTCTCTCTTTCTTTGTACCGGGAATTGAACTCACAACCTTGCTCTTGCCAGGCAGGTGCTTATGCTGCTGAGCTAAATCCCCAGCCCTTCTCATTTATCTTCTATCTCATTGATTCTGTCTTCTGTGTGGCCTTTTCTTCTATGTGCTACCTCTAAAGTGGCTTCTAATTTGATTACTGTCTTTTATCTTTAGATAATTCTTTCCAATCTATAATTAATTTCACACTATGACTGCTTGTTCCAGTTTTACAGATGACAAAGACTTATTGGATCTTGTCGAGATCATAGCTCTGATATATAAACAAATGCTTTTCTCTTTCCTTTCTGTCCCTTTGCCTTCATTTTTTCTCTTTTTCCTCCTCTTCTTTTTTATTTGGCAACAAATTAATTTATCCTGACTCTACAGAGAAGTTCCCTTCCTTTGAAGTGCAGAACAATTTTTGTACGCTCCCACTGTTTCTCATATTTGCCCAGATCTTTATAAAAGGATCTTCAGTTCCACGCTTAAGGAGAAAGGAATAACACTTCAAGTCTGCCAGTTAGTGGCCAATTTTAGGGAATCAGAAGCTTCTGTGTTTGTGTGGCAGCAACTACGGAGCAGAGCCTTAAAAATAAGAAATGTCTTTGGGTGGCCTCTGCAAGGAACTTTATCACAGACACTAGAAATAAAACTCAAGGTTTCTCTCTGCTGCACCAAGATCCATAGGTGTCACGTAGACAACACAGAGTATGACGGAATGCAGGTATTCCTTCAGCAATATAAAAAGATCTGCAAAAGATCTGAATATGGATCTGCAAAAGAAAGTTTTGACTCTATCATTGTCTGACCTTTAGTGTGGCTAAGAAGTCCTTCATTGGCTTTCAAAATCCACCCTTAAGTCTCTGTTTTGAAACTAAGGAAGCTGTATTGTAAGGAAACTCTTCAGCTCTTTAATTACACTTGGAGTATATGGTTAGTTATACTGTTCTGAATGCTTCAGCTTCCACAGTAAGTCTTTGCTTTCATGGGGATTATAGTTTAGAGAGTTGCAGCCCAATATTAATTTAATAATCATGCAAATAAAGGTAAATTACAGAGTAACTGGAAATGGGCAGGAATGTCTGGAGAAAGCGTCTCCAGTAGCCCAGCCCTTTGGATGACGATTATGCAGCATTTAACAGGGGAATTGGCGCTGGCAAAAGTTTGGCAGTGGGTATATTTCCTCTGGGGACCACAAGGTGGCCAAAAGGCTTTTTATTTTTTCTACACCTAGGTACTGAATACAAGATCTTTGTACTGAGCTACATCCTCAGACTCTTATTATTTGTTTTGAGGCAGGCTCTTGCGAGGTTTTCCAGGCTGTGATTCTCTTGCTTTAGTCTCCTAGAATGCTAGACTAGTAACCAGCACACCTGGCACTGGAAGTGTTTTCTTTAGAAGGGTGGGGCTGGAAGGAAGTGATGACTCATCCAGAGTCTGCCTTTTGGAAAAAGTCAACTTTGGAAGCAGAGAATCTTCTGGCTGGGGCAAGGGTGGTAGGAGGAAGAGAGGAGGGAAGATCCACCCCGGATTTGAGAGGGATGCTAGCTGTGGCCGATGTTGAAGGGAATGGTAGTATTTTAATTGTCCTTTGTGAAAACCAGTGACTTATTTAGGATGGTTTGTCCAAGTGTGTGAAATGAATTGGAAAAGTTGGTTACTTACTTGGATGTGTTGATTTGCCTCTTCTTCATGGAGTACAGGAAAAAGATGTCTCTTGGGTTCACTGGTTAAATTACGGGGTTGAGTTCATGGCACTGATCACAGCCTACCGAGGGCCGAGCTCTTCCAGTGCTTCTGCAGGCCTCTGCCAAGGGGACAGGACCCTAGTCTCTTATCTTCCTCTTACCTAGAGCCCTAAACCCTTAGACTTAGGGAACACTTTGGGGGATAGGAGCCAGTGGGGTTTGCTACCAGGTTTTCCTCATCACACCCCAACCTCTCCTGGGCACAGTGAACTAAGCAGAAATTCCTAAAGTACCTGTCATGTCAATTGCTCCCATCTGTATCTTCTATTAGCCTCTGGTGAGTGGTGGAGTAAGAAAGCTGTGTTTGCACATCAAGACTTATGAATGTAAATATATGTGTACATATATATCTTGAACTATACTTCTAAATAGCCTTTCCTAAGAGATAAAACAATTTACACTGTTCAAAGCAATAAATTAGAGTGCCTGCTCTGTTTCTTTGCTGGCTATTTTTTGAATGTCTGCCACTTTTTTAAAAATGAAAATACTACATCTTGGATTTGCATTTCATTTCAAGAGCTTGCTTATGAATCAAATTTCATTTTTCATCAATACCTAGTCAGGTCACAAAGGGTTAATTTAAAATACCCTGATGCCCCTGCAGGCAAGCCCTGCCTTTGAGATACAACTAATTACACTGGCTCTAAGAGATCTCCGAGCTCATTTCAAGGTAGATGGGAGATGATGTATGAAAACGTATTCATCACTGGGCAGCCTTTTCAGAAGTGAGGGAAGGGCCTTTGTTTCTTAAGGACTAATTTGTTGGTTATATTCAATAAGAAAAATAGCTCTTGGAATCTGTTCTTATGTAGGTTTTTATTTTTTTATCCTATAACCAAGACTTGTCATCCATATAAAATTCAGTAAGTTAATATCTTTTGAAAATTAATAATATAATTAGTAAGTTACTTATAGGAAAAAAGAATTTTTAAAAATTGAAGTTACTATGACTAAATATAAAATAAGGTAGGTGATGGAATGAAACCATCAGATCATGTAGGCAACAGGGTGGGACAAAGGAAAATAGCAAAATACACTTCCTGCCTTGAGGGGCTGTTACTCCTAACTGAATAAGCATTGCCATGTGAGAATGTGGGCCTAATATTAATCTATCTTCCAGTTTTTTCAAAAGAAGCTGAAAATCTGGTTTTTGGTTGGCAGCTCTATTTGTTAAGGCTCTCTAAAGAAAAGAATCAGTAGAAAATATATGTATATTATAGAAGGGGATTTATTAGGTAGGCCTACAGGATCAGAAGTGGTATGGTCCATGATGCCTGTCCACAGGTTCAAAAGCAAACAATGCACAATGGTCATTTGCACACCGAGGAAACAGAGGAGCCAGTCCAAGCTGCTTAGTCCAAGAAGATGGCAGTCACAGAACAAAGGGATCAAGACCACAGCATCAGCCCAAGCTCTTAGGCTCTGAAGTTCATTGTAGAGTTGCTGATGCAAGTCTGCATTCAGAGGCTGATGAAATGAAAGACCAATGTCCAGAGACAATAGTGAAGACCAGAGCTCTTCCAAGACAGGGATATTCCTTCTTTCTGCTTTTATTGAGTCCAGGCTATAAGCCTACTGGTTGGTACCACCCATATCTGAGATGGACCTTCCTTGGTCAGATTGCTCACTGAAATGTTAGTCATTCACAGACACATCCCCAACTGTGCTTCACCAATTTGCTAGGCATTGCATAATCTGGTCAAGTTGATATGCCATTATTAGTGGTGACAGCAGATAAATTCAAAAGAGCATACAGGTCGAATAAGACCAGTTGGCAGCATTGGCTTTAGACTGTAAAGTGAGGAAATTATTTTATTATAGTGATTTACATCTTCTGGGGGTGCTGAAAACAAAGGAAAAATTAAACATTATGTTCTTCAGACCTCAGCCTCCTTAACCACAGCTCTAGTGCACTGTCACACATTCCTCTTTTTTGTTAGTATTAGGAGGAGCATTTTCAGAACTCTGCTCCTAAAGACTTTATGAACAAGTGTGAAAACAATTCACATCCATTTCAACAACCCAGCATGAGAACAATCACCAGGGAAACAGCAAATGAACCATCAGGGTTGACAGTCAGTTCCAGCCTATCACCATCAGCTGAATGAGCCAGTCCATGGAAGCTTCCATGTAAACTTGTGTAGGTTAGCCGTCCCAACAATTTTGGCACCAGGGACTGGCTTTGTGGAACACAGATTTACATGGACAGGGGTTGTGGGTAGTTTGGGGATGATTCAGGCACATTACAGTTACTGTGTACTTGATTTCTATAATAATAATAATAATATATAAATAAATAATTCTACAACTTCCCATGATGCAGAATCAGTGGAGCCTTGAGTTTGTTTTCCTGCAACTAAACAGTAGAATCTGGGGGTGATAGGACACAGTGAAATCTAAAATGTATTGATTATGTCTATCTACCCTAATCTTAGTGTGGTTGCTGTCACTGCAGAAATTCTTGCTTCACAAAAATAGGATGTTGGAAATCAAGAGGCTTTTTGGTGTTTTTGTGGCAATCTCAGGATATTGTGCCTTAACTTAGGTCCAGAACATAATGGAGATTTAAAGTTATCTTGGTCATACTTTTAGGGTCAGCATAATTTGAAATCTCAAACTGTTGATCATTTTCTAGCACAGAGAAAGTTGACTCACCTGGTTTATTCACAAATGAGTCATTAGTCCATTTTCTTCTAGGTCAGGGATATTTTGTGGTTGGCAAGTGATGCTTACACTCTTTTGAAAGCTGAGAGCAGTGTTCATGCATCAGCTGGGACAAAGAAGCCTTGGCTCAGTGTCTTTCAAAATCTCTGCTAATGTTCGAAATATATAAAAAATTCCAATGTTCACTCATTGTTCCTGTAAATCCAGGTTTTTTTTTGTACCAGGGATTGAACTCACAACCTTGCACTTGCCAGGCAGATATTTATGTCACTGAGCTAAATCCCTGGCCCTCCAGTATAGTTTTGATGCAGCCACTTTATCTACAGACTGGAACACAGGTTTTATTCTCTCCTGAAGTGGCACTGAATTTGTTGAGTAGGTTAAATATCTAAGCAAGTTTTGCGATCCATTGTTTGTCACTGAAATATACTGTTAGTGGTTACTGTTTTTCTAAAAGAAATCTCTGGAGCAATTCTTTTAACTCAAAAACTCTGACCAGTGATTTGCTTTTTCTTTTTTTTTTAATTAGAGAAAAACAAAACAAAACAGAAAAAACAGAAAACAGAATTTCAAAAAAATCATCTCACTTCTATGTATAAAGGAAGATGTGTGTGCTCTGTATCCATCTCCTTACAGAGCTGTATGAACATCAGTTAGGGCACATACTTTAATATGGATGATAATTTTAATCACATCCTGCAAAATTAAATTCAGGTGACGTTTTTTGGCTTGCCAGTCTCTCTATATAGATGATATAGTATGTAGACTTACATTCAGAAGCAATCTCTTTGATGCAAGAAGAGAAAGCAGAAAGCCATCAGTTATGACAGATACTCTATGCATATACCAATACAAAATGACCAGTTTTAGTTTTCTTGATATGTAACCATTCAAAGACTTGAACAGTTTACATCTATAATGTTGGTTGGCAACACAAGTTTACATAACATGTTCCCATGAACACCTACCTGAAAAGTATATCACACAAAAACAAATATTGTTGCCTTGTCAACATCAGTAGACTTGTCAACCTGAATTTCACACCACAGTGATTTACTAATCTGCTCTAACAATTTTGCCTCAATATCCTCTATTTTATCAGCTCACCTAGTTATGGTGGTAGACAAAAGAGGAATACGTACCACCTTCTGAACTGCAGCTTCTCCTGAAAGGGCACAAGAATGTCCCCAACAGGAGTCAGGATCAACTCTTCAGCAATAATAAAGGACTTCTAAGCTGTAGCAGCATAGTTAGCTACCAAGAATGACACTCTCAGTGCAGCGAAGTGTAACCATCAATAATTGCTTCTGTTCTTTATGGTCATGGATTTTTTGTTTTGCAAAACTCCAAAGGGTTGTCTTTTAATCCATATGGGGAATTAGTTTGAAGGTTCCATGGATTTATTAAACATTCAGTAGCTACATATTATACAAAGTAGACTTGAAGAAAGTGTATCACTTGTTACAATGAGCCAGTAATTTATGTAGGACTCTTGGTAGATTCTTTTAAATGTAGCATTCTTTTTGTTGGCAGTTTTAGAGTTTTCTACTGTCCCATCATTGGGTCTTCTCCCTTTTCAAGGATGTTCTCCAGTGACATTTTTAAAATCTCACTTTGAGGCTTGGAATACAGCTCAGTGGCACAACCTGCCTGGCAAGCACAAGGTACTGAGTTTGATTCTCATTACAAAAACCCCCTCATTTTGGCTAGGGATAGCTTGAAGTCTGCCAAAATAGTGACTGAGATAAATATACAGTGCAGGAAACAAGCATGGGTGAAGTGGTAAATTAAAAAAAAAAGTAAGCTATATGAGGACTAAAATAAGTGTCAGATTCTGACTTAAAACCTGCCACCATATAACTTAATTGTCATTTTCCACTTACTGACAGTGGTTTGATATGATTCTGGAAGCAATAGATTTATTATGGTCTCTGCACAGTCAAATCTCTCTGCTTTTGTTAATCTGTATTAGCAGCCATGCTCAAGTGCTAGCATCAGTGCCTCATCTCTACCTCAGATCCTCAGATCCAGGCATTTTATTTTTTTATTTTAATGAGAATAAAACCCAATGAAATAAAGCAGAATAGAGTCAGTCAAAACAAAACAATGAACATGGTACATGACTTCAGAACAAGACAGAAGTGAAAGGATTTTTCCCTGAATGGAAGCTGCAGCAGTGGGAGGCTGGGAGGTGGAACCAAGGGGCTCTATCTTGAGGTCCCCTTTCCCGCCCCCCTAGGCAATTTACCTGTGGCGCGAAATGAATTCCAATGGGCTACCTGTGCATCAGTAATGCCCCTTAGGCACCACCCCAAACCTAAGCTATATATGTGACCCCACACCACGTGTCTGGCAGAGAGAAAACCAGACTTCAGTGGTGGTGGTGGTGAGGTTTCTCTCTCCGTGTTCTCAGAATAAAGGTCACTTTTATTTCATATGTCTTATCTTTTTAGCCGAGCCAAAACTTCTATCAGATGGTTCCCTGACCGGGAATTGGCAGACAAAGTGACTCCTGGGACCCTCCCAGTCTGAGTCCCCTGTCAGTTCACGGACTGGACTGCATACTGGATTAATTCCTCACTTCTCAACACGAGGGAGCTGCTGAACTTGTTGCCGCTGGTTTGCAAACAACACTGGTCTAATTTGTTTACTGCAGGTGAGCCCATCCTATCTGAAGATTACTCTGTGGTAGGGCCGGGCTCCATGCCAGATTTTTCTTTCCATTCCTTGGACTAAGGAAATGCTCTCATGTCCCTTAGGGCAGCCCAAGGCAGAGCTGTTACTGATCCACAGAAAATCCACTCATGCCTTTTTTAGTGATGACCAAGAATACGAGTTTTGCAACCGATTACCGTCAGTCTAAGAGGTCAGGTGATGGCCTGGCCTGGCTTAGATTATGGTCCGTAAGGCTCACCTGACTGTGATTTGATCATGGGAAATACCTTCTCCCCTCCTGGAAAACCCACACCTTTAGGGTGCTTGGTTCATAATCTGGGTACTCTTGGATTAAAAAAAAACATAAAAACTAAACAATCTTTTACTGCCAGGAGGCTTGGCTGACCTACCCACTTAATGGCAGCCCATGGCCCTAAGAGGGGACATTTGACCCCTGTATTCTCAAAAATTTACATGACTTTTGTTACACTGGTGACCAGTTAGCAGAAATTCCATATATACAGGCTTTCCTTGCTCTGGGAACATGTTCTTCTATCATTAAATCACATACATCTGCTCAGATATTTTTAACTAACTCTACTGTGCCACAAACTTCCCCTTCCTGCTCCCAAGACCCCCTAGATGAGGTCCCACTGGTCTTTAGCCCACCCCTCCCTCCTTATCTCCGAGATCAAACCCCACAGCCTCTCAATTAAAGATTTCTGCTCCTGCTGTGCAATTATCTTCCCCTGCACAGTCATCTTCCTCTCCATTTCCCAGGGTTGCTAATTTTTCCCCTAGGGCCTCAGAACATTCTCCCAGTGTCTCTGACCCCTCCATTAGCTTTTCTCCCCAGTGTCTGACCTCTCAATCCTCCCTGCTGGAATTATCTGTCCTGTCTGAGGATTCTTTGTCTCCCTCCCCTGCATCAAGCATCATGGACATTTTCACCGCCCACTCACCACACTAGGTCTCAGGCACTCCAGCCTTCCAGGCAGGCCACATGATTGCTGCAGCTCTTGTGGGGGACGGACCTCCATGTGGTCCTCCACTACGTGGTGGGGTACCACCATCTTGGGACGGGTCTCACAGTCAGTGGTCACTTCCTTGTGGCTCCTCATGTGATAAACAACAACCACCCTGTTGCAGACCATATGAGAGTTCACTATCCTGCGAGCAGCAGCTAAATCGCTGCAGGGCACACAGTGAGGCACCAGCAGCCTCTGTTTCCTTGTCTTGTGCTGACTGGCAGCCACTGTATAGCCAATCATCAGATAATTGCTCACACACGCCTGCAGGATGGTTGGCTGCTCAATGGCTGTCTACTCCACAGTCTTTTCCTCCTCAATCTCTGCTACCACTTTGAGAGCAGGCTGGCCCCGAGGGACTTGTTAATATACATGTGCCTTTCCCCCTTTCTGACCTGTCTCAGATTAGCCATAGATTAGGTTGCTTCTCTGTTGACCCACAGAACTATATCAGAGAATTTGAACTTATAACTGTTATGATTTACATTTTAAGGAAATTTATGTGATTCTAAATTCTACTCTCAGCTCACAAGAGTAAACTCAGCTATGGCAAGCAGCTCAAGAAGAAGCTGATCACAGACATAAGGCAAACACTGCTGAAAATGACCCTGGACTTACTGTGGTGCCAGAACAAGAGCCTAACTGGAGTTATCAAAATGGAGAAGGTTCAAAAAAATGCATAAGATGATTAAATGTCTAATTGTGGGCCTTAATAAAATTACTTACAAACATACTAACTATAAAAAAACTTTTAGAACAGGTCCAAGAGGCTAATGAAAACCCAGCCATGTTCCTAAATTGGCTTAGGGACACCTTAATTAAGTTTACTAATGTAAACCCAGACTCTCCTGAAGGGATGATTGTTGTTGACTCGGATTTTATCTCTCAGTCTGCTCCTGATATTCATGCAAAGTTACAAAAGGTTAAAAATGACCCTCAAACCCCATAGGGAGAGCTTCTTAATTTAGCTTGCCATCTCTTCAACAGCAGAGATAAGATTCAAAAAGAGGAAAAAGAGGCTCAAAGGAAAAAATTTGCTATATATCAATCTGATCTCTTAGCAGTGGCACTTGGGGCTCCCAAGACAGGAAAGCCAAAACAAGGCAGAGTTGCCTGAGCCCCTCTTGGACCATCCTTCAGCAAAGAAGGACATTGGGCAAGAGAGTGCCCCAACTCTGGCATTCCTTGGGGGCCATGTCCCAACTGAAAACTTAAAGGTCATTGGAAGAGTGACTGTCCTAACAGCCAGCAAGTGGGTAAGCCATGCTCTAACTCCTTACCCTCACAGGAGACTCCATCACTGCCAGATTCATCGCTGACTGACTTCTTGGACTTGCTGCTGAAGATTGACAGGGCTCCGGGCCCACAGCACCCACTAAGGTATCCTTCTCGGAGTCCCGAGTCTCGCTGGAGGGCTCAGGTAAGACACTATCTGTACTTGTGGACATGGGGGCAACTTATAATGTCCTTCCTGAGTTTTCAGGTCCTTGTATTAAGTCCTCAGTCTCTGTTGTGGGCGTTGATGGCCAGCCTACACGTCTTTGCAGACTGGGCCTATCCCATGCAGATTCCAGACTCTTTTCTTTACCCAGAGCTTCCTAGTAATTCCAACATGCTCCACAACCCTTTTAGGTAGAGACTTCCTTCAAAAGATTACCTTCTCCCTCCCCACAGCTCTAATCCTCCAAACAGCCTTACAATGCATCGCAAAGTCACCCCCTCCTTCCTTCTTTCTCTGGTTGATCCCATAGTTTGGGATACCTCCAATCTCACCCTCGCTACTCATGCCACGTCTATTTTAATCCATCTCAGGGATCCTTCAATTTTTCCTTGTGTTCCCCAATGTCTCATACCTCCTAAACATTTACAGGGACTTAAACCTATAATTAAGTGCCTTTTAGACAATGGTTTTCTTAAACCTACCCATTCACCCTACAATACTCTCATTCTCCCGGTACTCAAGCCTGATGGGTCCTATCACCTGGTACAGGACCTTAGGGTAATCAACAGTGCTGTTACCCCAACCCACCCAGTGGTGCCAAATCCCTATCCCATGTTTTCTCATATCCCTCCCTCCACCACTCATTTTATAGTTGTAAATCTTAAAGATGCCTTTTTACCATCCCCCTATACTCTGATTGTCAGGACCTCTTTGAGTTTACATGGACTGACCCAGACACACTCTCAGGTCTCAACAACTTACTTGGACAGTGCTCCCCCAAGGGTTCAGGGATAGTCCCCACTTCTTTAGCTAAGCTCTCACTACTGACCTCACAGAACTTGACCTCAAACCTAGTACCCTTCTTCAATACATCAATGATCTCTTATTATGTTCTCCATCTCATATGTTAGCCATACAACACTCATCCAGTCTCCTTAATTTTCTTGCTAGTCGTGGATACAGGGTCTCTCCTGCTAAAGCCCAGATAGCCTCCCCAAAAGTTAAATATCTAGGTCTCTCTCTCACCCCCACCACTTATTCAATCACCACAGATTGTAAGGCTATTCTTTGAGATCTCCAGGTGCCCACCACTAAACAACAGGTTACATATTTCCTAGGTTTAGCTAATTTCTTTCGTCTCTGGATTCCTAACTTTACAGCTCTAGCTTAATCCCTCTACAAGGCCTCTAAGGGTCCCTTATCAGAACCCCTAGACCCCACTATGCCTATACTTGCCTCCTTTCATAAATTAAAAGAGGCTCTCGTAAGAGCTCCAGTCCTCACCCTTCCTGACCCCAGCCAACTTTTCACTCTATATACTACCTCTCAGGGCCACAATGCTGTAGGTGTACTAGGATGCAGAAAGGGACCTTCTTTTCAAACAGTAGCTTACTTGTCAAAACAGTTAGATAACACAGTAAAAGGATGGGCTCCTTGTCTCTGAGCCCTTGCGGCCACAGCCCTCCTGACACAGGAAGCTAATAGTTTACATTAGGGCAGTCTATTACAGTATACTCACCTCATCATCTACGTGAGCTTATCTCACATAAGGCACTCCCTGCTCTGATGACCCCTTCTTGCCTTCAACAGGTACACCTAGCCCTCTCTCAAGACCCTTGCATCTCTATTGCAACTAGTGGTCCTCTTAATGTGGCAACCTTACTTCCCACCTTAGATGGCTACCCTCACCATGACTGTATTGAGGTCTTACAGATGACTCCCACCCCTTTCCCTCACATCAGTAGCACACCTCTCTAGCCTTTGACACATGGTTCATAGATGGCAGTTCAACAAACACAGACAGTCCAAAAAAAGGCAGGATATGCAATAGTTAACCAGTCAAAAGTTATAGAGGCAAATCTACTGCAACCTGGGACCTCTTCCCAGAGGGAAAAACTTATTGCCCTTACAAGGGCTCTTACACTAGCAAAAAGCAGTCATAAATATATACACTGATTCAAAGTATACATTTAGCATTTTACACTCTCATGCCTCTATCTGGAAAGAATGGGGTTTTATTAACTCTCAGGGAACCCCATCATTAATGCATCTCTTACCCTTAAACTTCTAGAGGCAACACAACTTCCAAAGCAGGTAGCAGTCATTCATTGTAGAGGACACAAGAATTCTACAGATCCTATTTCTCAAAGCAATGCCTTTGCAGATTCACAGGCCAAGTTAGCTGCACAAAGGCCCTGCCCTTCTCATCTTCTCCTGTTAGTCCCAAACAGTCTACCTCAGCCTAATTATTCACCAGAGCAGCTACAGCTACTGCATAAACCAGGTTACACACAAAATGCTCAGGAATGGATTTTCCAGGGATCAAAACTTGTTCTCCCAGATCAACACGCCCTAGACCTCATCACTGACTTAAACAACTGTTTCCATATAGGATCACAGGCCCTATACAAACTCTCAGGCCCAGTAGTCACACACCTTTCTCTACAGGCTATCATTCTTCAGATTAGAGACCTGATCCAGATCTGTCATCTCTGTGCTAGGACCTCTCCTCAGGGACATATAGCACCCCCTTCCTTTCCTAACGATCAATTTCAAGGATACACCCCTGGTCAGGACTGGCAGATAGATTTTACACATATGCTCCACCACAAAACCCTCAAATATCTTCTCACCTTTGTTTGTACCTTTTCAGGATGGACAGAAGCCTTTCCCACAACCAGAGAAATGGCTGATATAGTTACTAAAGTCCTACTACAGGAAATCATCCCACGATTTGTCCTACCTCAGAGTATTCAGTCAGATAACACTCCAGCCTTTATTTCTCAGATCACTCAACAGGTATCCTCAAGCTTACACATTACCTGGTGCCTACATATCCCATATCATCCACAATCCTCAGGAAAAATAGAAAAGGCAAATGGCCTCATAAAAACACACCTTCCAAAGCTCACTTTAAAACTACACCAACGTTGGCCTCAACTTCTGCCCTTAGCCTTAGCCAAGCTCAGAGCACTACCCAGGCTCCTACCTTTTTAAGTCCTTTTAAACTTATGTACAGCAGGCCATTCTTACTCCACAATCTTCTTACACCCCAAAGTCTCCCTCCTCTTGCTGACTATGTCCCAGTCCTCTCCTTCCTCCAACACCTGTTAAGACAACATGCTGATCTCTGCCTTCTTCAACCCTCTGGAGGGGCCAAACCAGATCCTCTCATATCCCCAGGAGATCAATTTAACTCAAATGCTCTAAATCTACAGGACTACAACCAAGGTGGAGTCTCTATCTAGTCTCCTTGACAACCCCTACAGCGGTCAAAGTTGCTAGACTCCCGTCCTGGTTTCACATCACTCAGGCTAAGCAGCGCCCTTACAGCCCTAAATCTGATCATTCTGAGTGATCATCTCATCTTCTGTGGCCTACCCATCTCCGTTTCATGAAGGCCCCATAGCCACAACTCTTAGGCTAAGTTGTGTTTTGTTATCCAATTTGGTTCCTAATTTCTTACATTTTATTAATTATCATTTTTACAACAGGACTCTTATCAGTCTTTCCTAAAGACTCCCACATCATGCATAAGATCGTCTTCATATTGTTCTATGTGACAACTATCTTAATTCTCTCTGCCCTCAGCTGTTTGGTTAAACGCAACATTCCTGAAGGCCAAGGCTCTTACCTTCCCTATAGCGGTACAGTCACAGCCTCCCCCCTCCCCCATTCTTTCCAGTTCAACTGCTGGACCAGAGACAAGCCTTACCTACCTACCCTCTTAACTTTTACACTTTCAGATGGGGGAATAATCACCTTTCATAACTTCACTCCTCCTAACCCCAAACTTATTTTTCAGAATTCTACTTCATTGTGGCAATGATTCTACCTCAACATAGTCCTGATAAAATGACATATCTAAATCAAAGAGACCTTTCCTTCTACCTCACCTGGGTCCTTAAATATGATAGTGGTATGCCTCCTCATGACACCTTGTCTTTTTGTTTTTCCAGTCTAACGTGCAGGCATTTGTCAATGATAAAGTTGTCCTGGTTAAAACACCTGGCACCAGCTTCATTACATGGGCATCAAGTGTCATCCCGTTGACCCTCCTAAACCCCAGTACAGTGCCCCCTTTCAGCAAGAATCAGTAAAAGAAAGAAAAACTTCACCCTTCTTTTTCCTAATAATAAAAAGACAGGAAAGAAAGGATTTTTCCCTGAATGGAAGGCTGCAGCTGTGGGAGGCTGGGAGGTGGAACCAAGGGGCTCTATCTTGAGGTCACCTTTCCCACCCCCCTAGGCAATTTACCTGTGGCACGAAATGAAATCCAATGGGCTACCTGTGCATCAGTAATGCCCCTTAGGCACCACCCCAAACCTAAGCTATATATGTGACCCCACACCACGTGTCTGGCAGAGAGAAAGCCAGACTTCAATGGTGAGGTTTCTCTCTCCACGTTCTCAGAATAAAGGCCACTTTTATTTCCTATTTCTTATCTTTTTAGCTGCGCCAAAAATTCTATCAAGAAGGAAATCAATAATGGCTACCATAATGTCTTGTTATCTTCAAAATAACTGCCCATACATCAGGCATAATAAAATCAAACAAAATAGTGCAGAATAAAACCAATAAAAGCAAAATCATGGAAGCAATATAGGACTTCAAAACACAACACTAGTAAAACAACAGTGGCTACCCTAATGCCTCCTGTTATGTTCAAAGTAGTTGTTATACGATCAGACATAATATAATCAAACAAAAACAAAATAGATTAAAATCAATCAGAACAAAACAATGAAAGCAATACAGGGCTTCAAAACAAGATAATAGGAAATCAATAATGGCTGCCATAATATATTTTGTTTTATTTGAAATAGCTGTTAATGCAATCAAATATAGTAAAATTAGCCAGACCAAAATGAAATAAAACCAAACTAAACAGAACAACGAAACAATATAGGTTTCAAATCATGATAATAGATTAACAATGGCCACTGCCTTACCTTTTTAGACACTTCCTCCCCTTTCATTTTCACAACATGTATTGTGCATTTTGGATCCCACTAATTCTTTTTGTTTTTTACACTAGGAAAACAACACAATATTCACCCATGTGACTCTGAGCCATTCATCCATGAGCATGATGTCAAGTTGTATCCATTTACATACAAGAGCCTCAAGGCTATCTTTCTTTATAGCTGAGTAGCTTTCCATTGTATAAAAATGCGTCTTTCTTATCTGCTCTGCAGCTGATGCAGCCACCCCCACTTCTTTCTGGTCCTCTGTCACATGCAGTATTGTTCTCTCTCCTTTGACTTTCAGTCTATGAACTCCTCTCTTGTATAAAGCATACTGATGGATCTTGTCTCCTGATCCACTCTGCCTGTGTTTCTTTTTATTGACGAATTGAGGCCATCTACATTAACGGTTAGGATCAACATGCACCGACTCCTCTCTGCCATGCTATTTTCCTGCCATTGTCTACTTTTCTTTTCTGCCTAATTTTCCCCTTCATTCAATTGTCTACCCCACTCAGTGATTCCCCCCTGCCATTGTTCCTGGAACCGTGGTCTTTTTTTTTTTTATCTCTTTCTAGAATGTCTTTCAGTATTCTTTGTAGGGTTGGTTTGGTGGTCATGACTTCCTTCAGTTGTTCTTTGTCATGGAAGTATCTTGTTTCTCCACTAATTTTGAAAGATAGGTTTGCAATCTTGGTTGGAAGTTGCTTTCTTTCAGGATTTGAAATACTTTACTCCAACCTCTTCTTGACTTAATGGTTTGTGTTGAGAAGTCTGTCAGGATTCTGATGGATTTTCCTTTATAGGTGATCTGTTTCTTTTCTCTAATAGCTTTTAATATTCTGTTCTTGTGTTGCATTTCTGGAATGTTATTATATGTCTGGGTGTAGATTTACTTTGATTATGGCTAGCTGGATTTCTATATGCCTCACTTATCTGAACTTCCTTCTCCCATGCTTGGCAAGTTTTATGATATTATTTCTGTAAATGTACTTTTAATGTCATTTGTGTTGACCCCTGATTTTTCACTCACACCTATTATTCTTAAGTTATGTTTCTGTGGGTTTCTTGCAGCCATTGAATTGTTACTTCCTGGTTCCTTGTTATTTTTAAAGATCTGTCCTTTTGTGATTGCAAGCTTCAAACCTTTCTTCAAGGTTTGAAAGTCTATTTTCAGTTCCTTTCAAGTGGTTTTGCCAGCTTTCAATGGAGTTTTTAATTTCCTGGATATCTCTTTGGATCTGTTTCATTTACTCTAAGTCTTTTTGTATTGTTCATTCAAGGTTTCCCTCATTTTCCTACACTCCTCTACTTGTTTTTATCTATGTCTTCTTCAGAGGTGCTTAGCAATTCTTTTATTATGTTTTTCATTTCTTCTTTTACTTGAGATAGTATTTCTGTTTTAATGTCTTTTATAGCCTCATGAAGTTGTTTCTTTACTTCAGTTGCCATCACTTCAGAAATTTCAGGTGTGTGACTCCCTGTCTCTCCATGTTTACATCTTCTGGACCAGCTCTGCTTGGGCTGGGGGCCAGAGACTGCCTTTTGCTTCTTTGTCTTAACATATTCCTGGGTTCTTCCAGACAAGTGGGTAGTGGGGTCTTAGGCACTTCCTGCACTGCTACAATTTCTCCAAAGTAAGACTGGTTTTTCTAGCCAGTGCTGGCTACAGGTATCTGATGGTGGCCATTGGGTGTGCTGCTGCAGGGCTGTCTGCTGCTTTTCCCAGTCTGCACTGGCTCCCCAATGGCTACCACCAGTGTGTGCGGAGGTGCGGTCAGCCACCGCCTGCTATTCAGGGCTGATGACTGGGGGTGAAACTGCAGTGACCACTGGAATGCACATGGTAACAAGCAATTTCCACATGTCTGCACCCAGCGAGGAGCTGCTGGAGGAGGCCAGCAGCAGCTTGGGTTCTGGGCTTATCTGGCCTGACTCCAAAATGGCTCCTGGCCAATTGCTGTCTCCTGCAGGAAGACTGAGTCCTCGCACTTACTGCCAGCCAGTGCAGTTCTCTTTGTCCACCACTCCTCTCCACTGCCTTGTGTCTTTGCAGAGGCCTCTGGGGTCACCAGTAACCACCATCACCGTGACTGTGCATTCCCAGGTTCCAACAGCTCCTCTTGCACAGTGAGTCAGTCTCTGGGCAAAGGTTCAATCAGCTACAGTCGCCTTCATTTAAATTTTTCTTTTTATTTTCTGTGGACTTGCATTCTCACTTTAGATTTTTCCTGGGTCCCGGGGACCCACTTCTTTTCTTCTTGCCTTCCCCATGATGCTGTATTCCAGCGTCTGGACTGTGTCTCTCAGAGAGGCTGGTCACTCTGCTGCTTACTGTTCTGTCCTCCTCCCAGAAGCTGCTCCAGATTTTCATAAGGGGAATGCAACCTGGATCTTTTTGCACATGCAGTTCATAGCAGCGTTCTTGCTCCTCTGAGAATCTCATGCCATCTCCAGAAGGCAGAACTCAGGTGGAGCAGCTATAAATATAGACTGAAATAAAGATTCATTCACTTACCCAGCATTCACTTTTGCCCAGTGCAGCCCAGTTCCAACAGGCCATGGACTGGTATTGGTCCATAACCCTATGACTGGGAGTTCTGGTGTGGGTTGTATACTAGTCAATTGTAAGGGTCTAATTTACATTGTAGACTATGTTAATGGAATCCTTGGCATTGTTTACTGGAATCAAACAACCTTAATCAGGGATCAGATGTCCTATAGCCAAGAATCGATATTAAAAAACAATGCATGGTAATATACATATTTGGATGTGTCTTTAGTGTGCCTGAAGACTTTTACATTTAAATTTTCCATTTGAGTGGAGGAAATTTTACCTTGTTTATCTTATTTTCAGTGATTAGCACATAGTAGATTCACACTCCTGCAAAAAATGTTTAGCAAGAAAATGAAAATAATTTGAAGACTGAGAGAATAACAGGTCCAGAGGTAAAGGTTCATGAGTAATCAGTGAGTAAATGGATTGCTGAGTGAACAGGGAAGACAGAAATTCAGGTGGTAGAGGAAGATAAAATGAATTAATGAAAGAGATTGAGGAGTGTCTTAGTCCATTTTATGTTGCTATAACAGAAAACCTGAGACTGACTGATTTGTAAAGAATAGTGGTTTATTTCGGCTATAGTTCTCAGCTTCTAGTGAGGGTCTTCTTCTGTGTCACAAAGTGGTAAAACAGGAAGCAAATGCTTGCAAAAGAGACAAGCACTAGACACTAGGCTTGCTTCATAAGAACCTGCTTTGAGATAACTAATCCATTACCTGGAGAATGACCCACTCCTATGACAAAAGCATTAATGCCCCTTAAGAACGTAATTACCTCTTCCTGGTTTTCTTATCTCAGGTTAATTTGGGAACCAGGCCTCCACATGAATTTTGGAGGGGGCAAACTATCTTTAAACAATAATACAAAGGTGTAGAATCAGTGAGACATTGTCACAGAAGATAAGGATCCACCATTGCATCCCATCATACATAATGAATATTCTCAGTAAACATCTGATAAATAAACAAATGAACAAAGTAGTGAGTAACAGGCAGTGTCAAGTCCTTCAGAGAGATCATCTAAAATAAAGATTGCAATGAGGTCATTGGGTTGAATAGAGGCAATTAAAGTTGGTTGCTTGGCTAAGAGCAGTAACAGTGTGCACACATTTAGTGTGAGTTGAAAGAATAAGGAGAATTAGCTTAGATGTATCTTCTTCTAGAAATCTTGAAGTCCTTGATTGTCCCTGTCTTCTCCACTGATCTATGCCCTAGCATAACACCCTATATTCAAAAGCTAATGAAATAATTTTCATGTGGTGTTGACGATTGAAACAGGCATTTTACACTGAGCTACATCCCCAGATCTTTTTTAATTTTTTTAAAATTTTGAGCAGAGTCTTGCTAAACTGTTCAGACAGCGCTTAAACTTGGAATCCTTCTGCCTCAGTCTCCCAGAGTAATAATGAAGTGCTTTTTACTCAATATTACACATACCTGCATGTCCCAGTAGCTTCATGGAGTCTATAAACCATGTGAGTGTTGAGATCATGACCCGAGGCTTTTATACCAACCCTCATGAAGCACAATGGTTTAGGTAGTGCTATATTATAAATCTTTATAGTGGTATAGTGATAGCTAAAGAAATAGAGAAAAGTAACTTGCATGCTATATTATACATATAATATTGAGAAATTCAGAAACCTAAGTGGGTGTATAGTGGAGGGAGAAAATGATTATTCTGGGGAGAAACATTATTACAGCTCCACAAGGAGATTCTCAGAGTGCCTTAATGTTAGGTAGAGTGGAAGGAACAAAACATCCATTCTGAACTTTTTATAATGCTACATATAGGAGCAATTCTTCTACTTTGTTTAAGGCTTAAGAACTTGGAGCTTTGTTAGCAGCAAGAAGTCTAACAGAGTCAAAGTAAAAACAGTGAGGGAGGTTTGGTAATCTAAGTCTCAATGAAATAAAAGTGGAGGACAAAACTTCAAAGGAGCTTCCCACTACACACTGATCAAACATGGGACAGTGTTCACGATGTATTGCTAAATGAAGAGCAGATTATTTCTCAGGAAAAAAATGTGTTTTCTTTCCCTTTCTAAAAAAAAGCAAGTTCTTCTTGGAAATTGACAGAGGTATAGAACATAAAGGATTGCAAGGCATGCACTAACACGCTTACCTGGTCACAGCTGACTTTTTGTGCATCTCCTCTTTTCCCCAGGAGTTCTGCATTAGGGATTATTGCTGGATAATAAATATAATTCAGTGTGAACATTTCCATTACAATATCTAAATACCATGCTTAATACCGTGGAGAATGATGATATATGTTAAGTAAAAAGTAGATTGCAAAAGTTGTTAAATGTAGAATGATGCTATGTCTTAGCACTATCTGGAGCTATATGGAGCTGCTCATCTGTGATAGGAATAAAACATAGTTATTGTCCTTTTTTGGTGAATCTAAAGGTGATTTTTATGGTCTTCTTTATTTTCCATTGTAGCAACTATGATTGAGGTTGTCACAAAAATTTTAAATTAATAAAAATTTTTTATAATATCTGTGTTAATTGGTAATTAAAATGATCAATAAACATGAATACCTGCAAGGCTGTTAGAAAAACCATAGAGATGAGAAAACATATCTGACAACTTTCTATAAGGTTTTACAGTTTTGAAACTTCATATTTGATATTTTTGTTTGTTTTTTGACTAGTCCTATTTTTATGTGACAATTACAATAAGCCCCTAAAAAATTAAGTAATGAAAACTGCTTTGATGTGTCATTCTTCTGCTTAAAATCTCTCTATATCTCCCTATTACTTTAGAATAAACCCAAGATTCTCTAAGCAGATTTGGAAGATCTTTGATGATCAGGTTATGTCCTTGTATTCTCCTGTCTCCTTCTTCTCGCCCCTGTGCTGCTTAGGTCATATGTCACTCTCCCAGTCACCCTGGATTTGCATACTTTTCTAAGACATTCTTCTTCCTCTTTCCATAAGTTGTCTCACAAACTCCTACACAGCTGAAATGTCACTTCCTTTTAACTTTATCTGCTTCTCTGTTTAGTCATTCTTATTTATAAATTCTCTCAGCACATTGTACACCTTCTATTAATGTTTCCATGACACCACTGTCATTTCTTGTTTAGCTATCCACCTTGCCTATTAGATTGTGTCTTGGCATCTCGTTTACTATGGCATTCCCAAGTCAGCACAGCACCTACAAACCATCGGTACTCCATAAAGATTTTTAGGATGAATGCATATAATTGGGGCATCCAAGAAAGGCAGAGCACATTTATCCAGCACACTTCAGAGTGATGAAAGTGGTAAAGGTTCCCAATTGTTTAAAGTCTGAGTTGAAGAAAAGCCCAGGGAACCAGCTTGTCCTGATGGTTTAGTCCATTGCATGTTACTATAACAGAATATCACAGACTGGGTAATTTGTAAAGAAATAAAGATACATGATACAGTTCTGGAGGCTGGAAAGTCCAAGGTCAAGGGGTGTGCATCTAGCAAGGACCTTCCTGCTTTGTTGTCCTTTGGTGAAGGCATTACATGATGCCTAAGTTATTTTTACATAGCTAAGAGACAATACTTGCCACCTACGACTTTTAAGGGAGAAGTTTATCTTAGATCATAGTAATAGTCTATGGCCAACAGTCTCCAGGACAGACATAATATCATAAAGCGAATTGGCAGAGAAAAATGTTCTTCGCTCATGACAACTAGGGAATAGAGAGAGAAGGGAGGAGCTGAAGTCAAGAATGTACCTACCCTTCCAGGTCATACCCCCAGAAATCCCCCAAGCCCCACTGCTTAATTGCACAATTCAGCTGCTGAACTCATGGATGGATAAATTGACTAACGAGTAGGTAACACCTCCATGATACAGTGACCTTCCACACATGAGAATTTTGGAGACATTTTAGAAGTAAGCCCTAACACTTGGTGAGATAAATGTAGCATGCCAGCTAAGATCTCTCTTGTTTGTCTTATAAAGCCACTTATGGTATTCTGAGTATCTTACCTTCCTGACATCATCTAATTAATTCCAAAGGCCTCACCTCCAAGAATAATCAATATATGAATTCAGGTTCCAACACATGAGTTTTTGGGGACATATTCAAATTACAACAGCTGGGTACAGTGTCTGGGCTTAACGTAAAAAGACTGATCTACAAGAAGGAGAACAAAGAAATCACCTGTCAGGAGAATTTGCACAAGTAAAGGCCTATAGAGTGGAAACTGCTCATTAGGATCTAGAGTGAGGGGTGGAGAAGAAGGGTGTGATAGGGAATGACGTGGGGAAAATTCTAGATACAGATTGCACATGCTAGTTAGTTATGCACTTTTAATTTCAGGCAACCTGGAACCATCCAGGTTGGATTTGTTTGGTATGGATATTTTATCAAGTGGCTCAATAATCAGGAGCAAAGCCAATTAGCTCCATCACTGTCTCCATGTGACAGCCATGAATTCAGTGCACACAGACCTGCCGTGATTCATGTCAAAGACACTCCAAAACATGCAAACAGCTAACTCAATCTGCAGCATTTAGTCCTTTCATTCAAAAAAGGAAACTTATAAACAGCATTTACAGGCAGTGCCATTTGGGAGCTAAAGCAGTTCTATTTGGTCCAAGCTCTTTAAAAAATTTATAGCAAGATCAACATTATAATGCCAATAAAGTGATTTTAAAAAAACAAACACATAAATTTAACCGGTGGTTTAACACAGGAAAAACAACAAGCCTTCTGCTGGAGAATTGCTGGAATGGGAGAACCTTTAAAGGAACTTTTAAAATGAAAACAATACATGTTCATTGTTAAAAAACAATAGAAATAAAGCAGACAGTATAAAATAACTTTTCATGAAACCAATATTCTTACTCTTCTCCTTCCTACTCTCAATGCAGTTTCTCAGAACAACAAATCATAAATCATTTAAACTTTTTATTTGGCTATTTACATCCACATCTTTACAAAACATGCAAAAATGCTTGCTTCTAGATTTATCAAATGTGAACATTGTTTGCTGGCCACCAGCTATTATGGACAAGGACTTTTACTGATTTTTGACTACATCTCTTCATCTCTCCTCCATCTTGCTGCTGTGGTTATATTAATACAGGTTATATGATTATAGATGTTCACTGTTATACCCAAATATAGACTATAATTTTAAATCTGAGGTACTTATACATGCAAAACTGTGATGAAGCTGAGAAAGGAAGGGTGGCTGCAGGTGAGGAAGGACAAAACTCTAGAATGTACATCCTTTGTGATTTTGGGGGGCTGAAGTCTTGACAAGCTGCCCAGGCTTGCCTTTCACTCACAATCCCCCCACCTCATCCTCTTCAGTAGGTAGGACTACAGGTGTGTGTTACCACATTTTGATCCTTTACACTTATTTTCCCTCCAGTCCACATCCAAAGCACCCGCAGATCACTGTGCTCTGCCTCCTAAATATATCCGGAGTCATACTGTATTTTCTGTTTCTACTCTGGTCTGAACCCTATTTCTCCAGTTGGAGTTTTTGTACTTGCCTTCTTATGAGACTCCCTGTTTCTGATATTACCTTTTCACAGAAGAAGCCATTTAAGATGTAAGTCAAAGCACACCACTCTTTTGCTCAAAATCCTACCTTGCCTCACCATTCCACTGAGGGGCAAAGCCAACTCCCCAGACCACTGATATTCCTGATTTTGCCTCCAATACTTGCCCTTTTGCTCATTCTGTTCCATGTGGCCCATTCAAGTACGCTCCCACGTGAGGTCTTATGCACTTTGGTTCCGCTATGTGGAATGTCTGTCCCTCAGCAATCTGCATAGCTCCTTCCCTTTCCTGAGCTTCTCTGAAAGGAATGGCAGTAAATGATTGACATGGCAATAATGACCAAAATTTGAAGTAGCTTAACAGGTGAGGAAGGAACAGAGTGGAGCCCTAGGAAGAGGGTAAGACTGTAGAAAATCTCTAACAATAAGATGGCCCCAGGCATGATTATTGGTTAAAGCAGAAGGCGCTATTGGAGAAAGAGAGGCTAAAAATCCTAGAAAGAGAGAAAAGTTAATGTGGAGAGAATATCCCTAAGGAGGGAGAGGGCACAAGATCAAAAGCATGAGTAGATGAAACAAAATTAATTAACAAGTTCATGCCTGAGAGCTACAATTTTCTCTGTGAAATAGAATGCAGGGTCTAACCCAAGGGGGATAAGGATAACTTAAAGGGCAATTGGAGATGATAGTGTGGGTTTGATGTACGTCAGCTGCAGAGGGGAAGAGCAGAGAGTGAGAGGACCAAAAATATATAAAAGGACTGCCAGAATGCCAAGGGACAAGGCAAAGCTGGAAACCTTGAACTTGGTAAGTTCCCCTGTACATGTTTAGTAGTTTATTTCCTCCCTAGCAACACTCTTGTCAGTCCCTGTGTCATGATGATAATAATAGCAATAATAATTAGCACTTAGAAGAGGATCATTGTTTTGTCCATTTAACAGATGAGGAAACTGAGGCACAGTGGAGAACATAACTTGTTAGTAGTCATTGTTCGGGTTCTCCAGAGAAGCAAAACAGTTAATAGGATATTCATTCATTCATTCATTCATTCATTTGTTCCAAGGAGTTGGCTCTCATGGGTATGGAGGTTAATATTGCCAAGATCTGATCTACTCCTGCTTGCCCACTGCCATCAGAGGGTTTGCCTTCTGTAGGCAGCCAGTGCAAGCAGGAAGAAACAGCCAGGCTGACCCATGTGTGTTCACTGCCATCTGGATGCTTGCTTCCGTCAGATAACCAGGGTAGGCAGGGAGAAACAGCCAGATACATCCCATGGAGGCACTTGCTTCATGTGGGCAGCCATCACAGGCCAGGAGGACCATGTGGACATGCCCTTGTGCACCTGACACCATTGTGGGGTTCCCTGAGCAGCCACACAGTCAAGTATTTCAAGTCCTGAAAGAAAACAACTTCTAATCCAGATTGATGTACCTGCAAAACTGTCTTTCAAAATTACTGGAGAAATAAGATACTTCAGTGACAAAGAACAGCTGAAGGAATTCATGACCACCAAACCAACCTCACAAAGAGTACTGAAAGATATTCTAGAAAGATAAAGTTGACCACGGTTTCAGAAATAGCAGCAGAGGGGGATCCTCGAACAGGGCAGACAGTTGAATGAAGGAGGATGTGGAGGGCCAACAGCAGGAGGAGAGCATGGCAGAGATGAGCCAATGCATGTTGGTTGTAACCATTAATGTAGATGGCCTCAATTCACCAATAAAAAGCAACAGGGAGACTGGATCAAGAAACAAGATACATCAATATACTGTATACAAGAAGCACATTTAACTCAAAAGGAAACTCATAGACCAAAAGTCAAAGGAGAGAAAACAATGTTCCACGCAATAGGAAGCCAGAAAAACAGGGGTGGCTTGCCCATCAACCATCGAATGGGCAAGAAAGATATGGTATTTTCATACAATGGAAATCTCAACTATAAAGGAGGATAATCTCAAGGCTCTGGATGTAAATGGATGCAACTTGAGATTATGCTCATGAGTGAAGTGATTTGGACTCATGTGGGTGAACATCATGTTGTCTCCTAGTATAAAAAACTAAAGGAGTTAGTGGGAACCAAAATGTACAATAGATATTATGAAGTGGTAGGGGAGAAAAACATCTAAAAAGGGAAGGTGGTAACTTCCTTATTATCTTGTTTTGAATTCCTGTATTGTTTTCATAGTTTTTCTAGGTTTGGTTTTATTCTTTTCTGTTCTGTTTGATTTTACTGTGTCTGATGGTATGGGCAGCTATTTTGAAGATAATGAAATGTACCATTGTAGCCATTGTTGAATTCCTACTGTCTTGTTTTGCAGTCTTTTGATGCTTTCATTCTTTTGATTGGTTTTGTTCTGTTTTGTTTTGACTTTATTATATTTGATGGTATAGAAGAAACATTATGGTACCTATCATTGATTTACTATTTTTTGAAGTCCTGTATCACTTTCATTGTTCTGTTCTGATTAGCTTGCTTTGGTTTTATTCTCTTTTTAAAAAAAACCAAGTGCCAAGATTTGCAGTTGGAAAGATAAAGTCATAGAAAGGCCTATGAAGTAGTGATAGTTTGAATGCTGGGAGGCTTGAACCCCATAAACAGCTGATATTTCAGTTAAATTTAAAGGTAAGAAGGCACCAAGGTCCCAGCCAAAATGCATCAATAGAGGAATTCCTCTTACCTGTGGGAGGGGCAGCTTTTTTGCTCTATGTAGGTCTTTAACTGATTGGATGGAGCCTATCCACATTAGTGAAGATCATCTTCCCTGCTCAGCCTACTTATTCAGATCTTAATGTCATCAGAAACACTTTCACAGGCACAAACAGAATATGTGACCAAATGTCTGGAGACTTGTGGCCCAGACAAGTCAATATTAAAATTAGTCGTCACAGTGATGGAGCTGAATTCAAACCCATTCTCTGCCCACCATTGGCTCCCACTGGAGTCCAAACTGAAAATTTGCTAAGAGAGTAGACAACATGCTGAGACACTGTGGAGTAGCTGAAGCGATGCCCCACAGAAAGCATATGCTAGGAAATACCAGTACTAATTAATAAAAGTGGTATTAATTATTATCATCATTATTATTGTATTTTGAGATGAAGCCAGCATGGAAGTTTTGGAAAGGTGTTAGAAGTTCCCAGTGGGCTTATAAAACAGTTGAAACGTGAGTACTGGATGGTATATTAGTTACAAAATGGGCTAAACTGCAATAGCAGGACCAGAAAAATGTAAAGGTTAAAGAGAATAGAAGTTTATTTATTTTTCATACAGCAATTGAGTGGCGGGTAGAGTGACTTTGCCAGCCCCAGCATAAGGTTCCATTTCTGTGTCTAGTGCTTCTGTTTGTTTCATCTCCCCGCCAATGGGAAGAAGGCGGGCACAGAGCAGAGTGTGTCCATTATTTTAGGTCTACACCTGCGCCATCCAAGATGCAGGCCGCATGAAGCCACTGGGTGCTCAAACTTAATTTTAATGTAAATTTAAGTTTAATAAATGGTACTCTGTTCAGGTACTTTAAAACAGTTACATATGAGTAACCTAATATATTCTGTATGATTTTTCAACTGTAAATTTTGTAACATCAAAGATCATATCCATTACTTCTGATGAAAATTGGGATGTGCTACAACTATAAATGCTCTCTAGAACTGGGCACGGCAGTGCATGCCTGTAATCCCAGCACTCTGGAAGAATAAGGCAGGAAGATCACTTGCTCCAGTTTGAGTAACTTAGGGACTTAGTGAGATCCTGTCTCAAAATAAAAAATAACAAGAGGGCAGTTTATAGAGCTCAACATGAAGTCCCTCAGTTCAATCCCCAGCATGGAAAAATATTTTTTAAATGTCCACTAGAATTTCAAGACTGAGAATGGAGTTACAAGAATGTAAATTATCTCTTCAACATGTTTTAAATGATTATATGTTGAAATAGTAACATTTTCAGTCAACTGAGTTAAATAAAATATATTACCAAAGTTAATTTTACATTTTTCTCTTCTCACTTTTAAAACGATGAGTCCTAGAAAATTTCAAATTATATAGGTAGCTCCCATATTTATTTTCAATGGATCTGGTCTAGATTACTGAAAAATATACATATCACTTAAACTCACAGGCCACTGGGCAAAAAATAGTCACAACTGACACAACCTACAACAGATGCTGAGAAATGTGACTGTAGTCTCTGGCTAACGGAAATGTAGTGTCAGCTATCTGAGAAGCTGAGAAAGTGACGTAGACAGCCAGAACCCTCTGCCTGGTTCAGATGCTAAGTTCAGAGTAGGAACAAGAGATGGCAAGGTGCAGGGTGTAATAGACTGTGTCTAAAGTTCTAGACAGAGTGGGTTAGAAATTGTGAATGATCACCCCATAGGTGAACATAAAATATCTATCTTTTTGTTTACTGTAGCAAAAAGAATGGTTTGATTTCAGTAATCATATTGACACTATCACTATGTTATACCTTAAATCTTGACAGCAATGGAATTTCGTGCATATCATCTTATGATCCTGGATAAGCACTTGCTCAGCATAATATTTGCCTTAATACGGGTTCTCAACAAACATTTGTTGAACAAATATATGAATAGATTAGGCCACTTAGAAAAAGAATAAAAGAAGGCAGGATACATAATTCATTGATTCAACAAATATTTGAGCGCTTACTGTTCTAGGCACTGGGGATACAGTAATGAACAAACCATACAAAGAATGCTGCTCTCTGGAGAGCTGGGCTTAGGATAAATAAGCACACCAATGTGTAAAATGATATTGGTTCACAACAAATATTATGAGTAAGAAGACAAGAGAATGGAGAGATCAAGAGTGATGGTGTGGCTGCATTTCAACTTGAGGGATCAGGGAAGCCTTCTTTTAAGAGGTGGCATCTGTCTAAAAACATGAGTGAAGTAAGTAAGTGAGGCTTAGGAATGTCAGAGGAAAGAGTGTTACAGGCAGTAGGAATAGCATGTGCAAAGATACTGAGGCCAGAATATGCTAGTGTATGAGACTAGCAGCAAAAAGGCCAACATAGGTGGGAATAAGTAAGAATGAGAATAACAAAATATGAAGTCAGAACATGGGACAAACCATTTAGATTTCATTAGAGTTTGTCCTCATTGGGAAGGAGAGCAATTAATGCTCCATTTTTAAAACATAAAAGGCTCCTACAGAGACATGCACAATCTTCTGTATAAGGGCCCAGGTGGGGTCAGAGCCAAGCCTTCTTTGGCTTCCTAATGGCTTTTCAGAAATTGTTTACTTAGCTGCATTTTATCATTTCCACACTTTCTCTTTGGCTATCTAAAGAGGAAGCAAAGTGCTGGTTTGGGCTTCCTTCCAGACTTAGAATTAGTTTATTTTCTGTCTTTTATCACAAACATCCTGCTGCCCTTTGACAGTATTCCTGGTAATGGAACCTTTTTGTTTTGTTATATTTTAATCTGCTTAGTGCATGTGGCTTGTCTATCTGGCCCCACAAATCACTGGTTATCATCACAGCCGATGGTCTGTGTCCAGCCAATTTCACAGACAAACACTTCTTTCCTGGTCACAGTCCCTGATGTGGGGAAGCCTGATTTACAAAGTCAATAAAAATGCACTCAGGGAATTACTGGACCCTGCTGGCTTAATACATGAGATTAAAATCTCTAAGTTTAGGACAATAAGAAGTCATTTAACACGCATAAGGTGGCAAGCGGGTTATGGAATGTCAGCTGGTCAGAGTCAGGCTCCATTGGCAAAGGACTTATTGAAAGACAGAGGAGCTAATTGATGAATTTCCCCTGCGTGCCTTTCCCAGTGTGACTTGGGGAATAGATATCATGCCACATTATTGGTCACTTTGGAGACAGAATAACTTGGAAGGTCATCCAGTCCAAACAGTCTAGGATATTTTAAAAAGAAGTTTTTAAAAAATATTTTCATTACCAAATTAATCAGCCTTTATTTCCCACCTTGCCTGCATGAAGGTTTTGGGGGAGCCTGCTCAGCATCTCACTGGTCAGGGTGGGAGCAAAAGAAGAGACTGGACTCTGATGCGACTGGTGTCCAGGTCTCAGCTGCAGGATTCTGGAGTTGGGGGTAAGGAAAAGAACGAGGCCTCACAAACCACCACGACGTTTGTTGGAAGAAGGTGTTTTCAGAGAGTGTGTCTGTGACGCTTGAAAGCCTTTCTGTAAGCCGAAGACAGTTCCTGTCTCAGCTAAGAGCTGTCGGTGACTGGCACTCTCAGAGGGAAAGGATCACAGTGGCAAGGCCACGGCACTTGGTACAGTAGATATTTTAGGAAATAGAAGCAAACAGGAGAAAATAAGGATTATCCAGAAGCTATTAACCTGAGAAAAGGAGTGTCAACTTTTTGATGTATACAGATAAATAGATACATATCTCCATGACATTTACACATAAACATGTATATGAAATGTATAAAGTGTATATACACATATTATAAATATACACCCATATTTACATATGCAAAAATAAATCATACTATTTTCTGTCTTGGTTTTTCTTTAATGCAGCATAAACATTTTCTCTGTTAATAAAGATGAAAATAGATACATGTGACCCTTGATCCAACAATTTCACAATAAAGAATTTTCACTAAAGAAATACTCTGACTCTTGCACATGCAAGATATTTACTGTATCATTAGTTTTATAAGAGCTAAAAATTGAAATCAACCAAATTTCTAACAATAAAGACTACATTAATTCTGGGATATCTCTATCATGGCTGTTGCAATTCAAGTCTATTTTAGTGATATAAAAATCATGACCAATATATGGTTAATTTCTTTTCAAAAGGATGCAAAATACCACCATTTTGTGGAGAATAAAAGCACATACATATCGATACAAAAAGTATTCATTATAATGCTATGAATAGTTACTTCTAAGTGAATGGATCATAGGTACTTTTTCTTTTTATAAGAATCATAGAACAAATTAAGTTTGGGAGTCAAGATACCAATGTATAAATACACACTCAAACACACAGAAAGGGCAGCATATTTTTTATGCTGCTCACCATCCCCAACCTAATGTATCTTGAAAAACTTTCTGAGTCATAGCATATAGATCAACTTCACTCTTTTAATGCCTAAGTGGTGTTTTATTATATGGCTATGTTATACTTATGGATAGCTTTCTATTCTTGCAAAAACTGTTGCAATGACCTTATTCTACAATCTTTTAAACAAAATATGTGTAAAGACATTTGTTGGATGATTTCCTAGAAGTAGAATTGCTGAGTCAATGGGTAAGTGTATTTTAAGTTCCTATACGTATTTCCGAACTTCTTTCCAAAGAGGCTCCTACGTGTGCTCCTATGATGCCACACAAGGCTTGGCACACCTTGTTCTACTCATCCCCATGTCTGCCAGGTTGGTGGGTGTCACGTGCAACCTGCTCACATTGTCTTTTGCTCATCTTTTAAGTAAACTATTCATCTTGAGAGAAGGGCAATGAGAAATAAGATGGAGAGAAATTCTGCATTTTAATTTTTCTTTGTTCCTCCCTGGTTTTATCCTTCATCCATGCCTTCCTCTTTCCTTCTTTTGAAAGTGTGAGAAGAGGGTGTCTCTGGAGGCGACAGGGAAAGAGCTGAGGAAGAACTAGAGCTAGAAAATAAAGAAGCGAGAGGTTCTCCAGAGGAGGAGGGAAGGATTGAAACACTGGCTCAGCCCTCAAATTAGTGCATTTATACAACAAACACTTCTCTCACACACACATTGTGATGTGATAAGTTTTTTCAGTCCTCCTTCTTTCCACTGGTGTTGGGCTCAGTCAAGGACTCTTAGGGATTAGATATGCACAGAGGCCTTATACTTGGTTACACCATTTGGTGTGACTCCATTTGGCTTGTGTCTGATTATTTGCCATATAACGAACTTACTCTTTGTGGTGGCTGTCGTTTTGTCTTGGATCACAGACAGTTACATGTGCTCAGATGTGAGTTCATTACACAGCCAAGGAATCAGAAGCCAGCTTTCTGTCTAACCTGCAGCCTGGGCTCTTGCTGCTCTGTAGATTCACCAGCTGGAGAATAAGTATTCCTGGAGTAAATCACTGAGATCTGGGATGGTTTGTTATGCAGCAGGCTGACTTTGGCAATGACATATATATTCTGTGCCTGGTGTTCTAGAGTATTGCAGTAAACAAACAAAAATTAAAAATTTCTGCCATCACTGAGTTCACTTTCTGGGGGAAGTGACACCAAACCTCTATTTCAGATGGTAATAAATGTCCTGAGAATCCCTTTTCTGCATAGCATGGTCACCACCCAACCTCTAGTTGCTCTCTGTGAGCACAGTGGGGCCATCCTTTCTCTGGTCTCCAGGCTGTGGGTAAATAGTGTTCAAGTCTTCCTCTACCATTTCCTGAGCCCTCCATTTCCTGTGCTCTCTGCTGTCTTCTTCCCCTAGCAGTCCTGGGGACACAGGACAAGGGCTGGTGTAAATAATACCTGCCATGAATTGACCACCAACATCTATGTGCCTGACCCTGATAAACATTTCACACTCACGGATGTGTGTGAACTTTGTGGGGACAGGTACTGTTAGTGTCCTGCATTTTACATGAGGCACAGAGAACAAGAATCAGGATTTGAACGACAGAAGATTCTTTCAGGGGTCCACAGCCATGTAACTGTGGCACTTTGAATAGGTGTCAGGAGGTAGGCAATCTTTCCTTTTCTTTAGCTTTTTCTCAAATGGGAAGGAGATCAAGAGATGGAGAGAAAAAAAATGGTGGGGAGCAAAAGAGGGTGAAAAAGGAATTAAGATGTGTTATGTACATCTCCCAACTTCCCACAAGGAATATAAACATTGTGTACTACACACATTTATAAATCAATCAATTAATTGATCAATCAGTTAGCAATCCTGTTGGAGTAAATATGTCCAGGATCTCTGACTTCTCCCTCACTGCTTCTTGAATTTCTGCAACTGTTTGGTACTCAGATAAATTACTAGAACCTACTCTGCTTCAGGAAACTTCCTAGAGACTGGGAACACAAGAGTAAGATGCACCAGTTTTTCTTAGAGGCTCACAGCGTAGCAAGAAGGTGTATACAAATGACCACCATAGTGTGTAGATTGTATGATATAAAAACACAACAATAAGAATAATAATAATGTAATAGATAACACCGGTTGAGCACCCACAGTGTGCTAGACATTGTGTTGAGTGCTTTTCAGGTACTGCCTTCAGAAATTCTCACAAGGATCCCTAGATTTCTCAAAGGCTTCCCAAGTCAGTGGCAAAGCACATTCCACGCCAAGGTAGTGCAGCCTAATGAAATGTAGGCCACCCGGTGACATTTAAATTTCAGATGTGTCCTATACTTACACCAAAAAATTATTCATTGTTGATCTGAAATTCAAATCCAGTGGCGTGTTCTGTTTTTTTATTTGCTAAATCTGGCAAATCAAACTCAAGGTCACTTTTGGACCCAAACCTCCCTGACTCTAGGGGTGAAGTTTGCATTCCCCGCCACACACGACCCTACCTGTGACACTCACAGCTGGCTGGTGTTCCTCGGAGCCAACAATCTCCTGACCTGGTCTTCCAGGGCCACAGTACTAAGGGGTGTAGGCCCTGGGGAAGCTCGCAGAATGTGTGAGCGGCGGTGGATGCAAGGCCGGGGGAAATCTTACCACCTGTGCCCTCGGGGTGGCTCAGAGACAGCGCTGGGCAGCAAAACTAGCGACTCCTGTCTTGGCCGCGCCTTCCGGAGGGAAATCAATGATTTAGTTAAGCCTCCCGGGCCCTGTGCTGCGGATTGCGCCATCCCCGCGGAGCTGCTCTGCGAGAGCCTTTTTATAAACCGACAACAATTTACACTCCAAATGAAGTCCTAATAAACTGCCGCGCCGGCCCTGCCGGCAGCCGCCGGGTAAACACTTCCTTTTAATAATAAAGCGCGCACGCACGACCTGGTCTCTGCGGTGCGCGGCGCAGCCCGCTTCCCTGCTGGGACCAGGGCCAGGAGGGTCCCGCCCCACCCCAAGTGGTGCAGTTTCGATTTTTCTTATCCTTCCAGAGGAAGGTGACCCGGCTTTGTTCTCCAGGTTCCAGGGGCAGGAGGAGCCTTCAGTTCCAGCAAGGACAATCCCAGAGTGGATGCTGGAATCCCAGAGTCTGCACACCTCGCCTCCCAGATGCCCCGGAGGAACAGGGCAGGCAGCAGGATTGCTAGGAGCCTGGGCTTAGAGTTATCAAACCCTTGCAGGTCACATCCTGAGTCTACGTCCTAGCTGAGTGACCTTGACTACTGTACTCAACTTGTATGCTTCATCTTGTCATTTACTAAGTGAGAGTACTGATAGTGCCTGCCAAAGAAAGTTGTTGCACAGTACTGGTGTAAGTAAATGCTTAGTCACAGTTGCCTTGCGATTTTTTAAAAACCGAAAATAGATTCATGTCCAATGGCTGTGAAGTTCTTAGCACATACTAAATGCTCAGTAAATGGTACACTATATTGTTTTTCATATAATTAGAAGCATTAGTAATCTGTATCAGGCTTCGATAACTTTGAGATAAAGTTGTATCACTATGAATTCTACCCATCGCCCCAACTTCCTTCTCCTGAAGCTAAACAGAATAAATTGATATTTGCTTTACTCCCAGATTCTAAATTGCTCCTGGATGAAAGCATAAGAATTCTCCCAGTGTAGATCCAGGACATCCTAAGTGTTTTTCTGTGATGTCTCATGTTGACAATGGGGAAGCGAGTGCACACTGGATATGGGGAGGGCGTGAAGAATTGGAAATATTATTGGGTCAAACACATGCCATGAGCTCAGTCAAAATCTCCCGAGAAGTTTATTTTAAACAGCATTGCTTTCTTTCTTTTGGAAATAAACAGCTCTTCCTGATGCAGAGCTGAGGACTAAAACGGACTTCTGTCCACACTGAAGTCTTAGAGGCCAGTGAGGGAGAATATTTCAAAAAGCAAGAGTCGGTGTTGTCCCATGTTGGCTAGAAGTCAAGTGACATAAGGACAAAGAAAGGCCCAAAATTGAGGATCAAGGAGGTTATGTATTAGTAAAAACTGATTCCTCGGAGAAATGAGGGCAGAAGACAGATGAGAGTGGATGAAAGGCAAGGGAGGGCATTGCTTTGAAGAATTCTGAGCAATAGAATTCCTGGAAGAGGATGGGGGCTTAGGGAAGGATTTTAAAATTTGTCTTTCTAGATAGGAAAAACTCATGTAGAAAGCAAGTAGGACAAAGAATCTAATTCCAAGCTATCAAACTAAGTACAAGATACCTGTGATGGTTAAGCTTAAAGTGTAAATGGGAGAGCCTCCTACGGGAACAGTAAAGGACCCTTCTAAGTGTGTTTGCGTGGGTCATGGAAGAGTGGGTCACTTTGGAGTCTGTGTCTGGCCTCCGGCTCCTTCCTCACTGGCACTGTTTCCCTGCTCTGCTTCCCAGCCATCACGAACTCTGAACGTCTTTGCTCCAAGTCCTCCTGCCATGCTGTTCCTGCCTTAGAGTCAGCAGATTATTGACTGAAACTTCTGAAACCATGAGCCAAATAACCCTCTCCTCCTTTAAGTGTGTGCATCGGGTATTTGGTCCCAGGAATGAAAAGCTGACAGTACAGTGGCTTAGCAGACATTTGAGCAGACCACTTCTTTTCCCCTCAAGTCCAAGGATTGTATCTTTCACTACTCCCTTCACCTTCCTGCATTAGCAGGCAGCTCACCTCCTGCCCCAGGATGTGTGTTGCCTTTTTGACCATGACTTCCCTGCCCTATTATGCCCACTTTCCCACCTATCCCTCAGTATTCTTTGGGACCCAGGTGACAGTTCTGGTGGGTTGGGTGGAACCAGAGGTACTAATGGAGTGGTGGTGGGGTGTGGGTGGTGAGGACCCTCCCTTTTCCTCTGAGATTTATTCACTTATTTCAACTTGAGACTGTTCCCTTACCCATCCACTTTTGGACAGTAATCAATGACACCCCAGTTACATGAAAGCCTTGCTAAACTCAGAAAATCAGAGAAAGAATATTTACCTCTTCTGTGACTAAATTATATCTAGGGAGCAGCTCATCTGGAGGGTAAAGTAGAATCAAAGCAAGTTTTGGGGGAAAGCAATTAGAGAAAGAAGGATAACATCCTAATTTGAGTCCTCTGTGAGGGCTCCAGCCAACTCATGGAAAAAATGTAGACTCATCTATCACCACCAGTTGCTTGAGACCTTGGACAGGTGAATTGATCTAAGCTTCATCCTTTGACGGTTGTGAGATGTGAACAAAATTCAATTGTTAAATCTTTTGTAAAGTACTATGCCTATCTAGTAAATTCTCCTCTTTTTTTATTCAGTGTGTAGCTACTAAATTACTGTCTCTTGGCTCAACCTTCCACTTTCAGCTTTATGATGCTGGGACTAGGCGTCTGACCACTGTGTTTCTGTTAGGCTCTGCTGGCTGTCTTCTGCTAACCTTAGTCCATAAGGGATGCTAGAGGGAGAGCCTGGGGATGGACAGGTACTTCCTGTACCTGTAACCTTCCTCCTCTTCCTCTTCCTCCTCTTCATCTTTCTCCTCCTCCTTCTTTTGTGTTTTGAGAAATGTAGTTCAGGCTGGCTTTGATCTCACTATGTAGAACCCAGTGATCTTCCTGCCTCAGCCTCCTGAGACTGGGATTACAGGTACATACCACCACATCAGGCCTTTAACCATCTTAACAAGATTCATTCATGCCACATCCAGTCTATGGTTTTCCGTAAACTCATAAAACCAGTTTTATGAGAGACTCAGCCTCAGCACCTGACAGCTGATCCCAGCCTCCCTCCTTATAGGATGGGGTCCCCAACCCACAAGACTTTTCCTCCGATCTTCTGAGTTTTAATAATTTCAATGTCTTTCCTTGTTTCCCTAACCCTAGAGGTGGTACCTCAGACTTTTCTTTTTCCTCTTTAGTTCTAGTTATCAGCTTTATTCCTCGTTAATATTTTTTGCACTAAATTCCTCATTACTAGGGTGGCTCCTGTCCCCTGTCTGGCCCTTGTCTGATAAGCCCACACTGTCTCACACAGTCTCACACAGAGCACTACCACAGGATCTATCCATTGTTCTGAATGATTTCTTTTCTTGTATTTCCCTAAACATGGGGTTCCCAATGGTAGTGATCACTAAACATGGATGTGGCAGAATCTCCTGGGGCCTTTTTAAAAGATATTTTTTAGAAACTCACCTCTAGAGAATCTGAGGCAAGGATTGGGAATCTGTACTAATAAGTTCTCTGAGGACAGTGATGCGTAGTCTGGTCCCGGAAATAACTTTTATAATATATAATAGTTATCTATAATTTAAATATACAATGTTTATCCATCATCTACTCCACCTATATCAAGTTTATCTGTAGGGAAAATGGTTACTGGTTGATAGACAAATGTCTCTATGCTCTGGAAGGGTGGTTCCTAAAGGTATAATCTTTCACCAGGTAAAGTTTGTTTCAGTCCTGGAATGTAGGTCCCAGGAATAATTTTGCTAGTTACAGTCACACAGACATTGTAAGGGCAGAAATTTTCAGCTCTCACTAGCTAAAAAGTCTCTATTTGACAACCATTAAGGGAGAAGAGGCACATGTCAAAGCAAACCCACCCTACTGGGCATGGATCCAACTAGAAATAATAAGTTTCCTATCACAGTCTATAAATCTAGGCATTCAAGGTGGACCTGATGTTAAGTGGGAGTCCGTTGGCTACTGTATTTCTCAATTTTTTTTTTACTGTCAAAAATCTTGACAAGAAAGCTCAATCGAGTCCTTTGCAGATACACTTGACAGATCAAAGTCTGGTTGTACAACCTTGTCCACCTTATTCTAATGAGAGAGGCTTTTGTCCCCTGGGAGGTAATATCTAGAAAACTTTAGTGTTTGGAGGAGGTTTAGGATTATGGAGCTGCTGCCTGACGGACAGCATGGAAGCAGGAGAAAGAGTATTCTGAATTAAACTAATTACACATGGTTAACCAAGTTATTGTGTGATAATCCTCAGGTTCTTTGGAACTGGCCACTCACCTAAAGGAAAAGCTTGATTTGAAGCTAAGGAGTGCAGAGTATGCCTGCGGCAGAAGAAATAAGCGCTAAGAAACAGCCTTAGGGACCAAGCCTTTGACAGAGGGGAAATCTGAAAGACATCATAACTGTGATGCAAGGAAGTAAGGCATATGATCAGTTACAAGGAAGATATCTAGAAGACTCCTCAGGTCAATGGATGAAGGATGACTTAATAGGATAGCACATAATTAAGTTTCAGTTGCCACCAAAGTCTAAATGCCCTTAGATATTATCTAGCCTATGTTATAAGGATGCCTCAAATGACAGATTTATCCCACCCCAGAGTAGGAAGAGAGGTCTGCTCTAGATCAACCACAGGGCCTAACAACCCATTGTTATCCTTAGGAGATGGAGAAGTTGTGACTTCCAAAGGTCTTAGTCATGCAGTTTGTCTAAATTTGATAACAAGAATGCACTTACATTTCTGGCTTTTGGGGAATGTATCTTGGCAGGATGGGGAGGTAAGAAGCTATTGAACTAGGCCTTGTTGGGTATTTACTTAGAACAAATCAAGAAATTGTGTATGATGCAAGCAAAACTAAAGATGTGAGTTGTGATAATGTGCTTTTCGTGGCTGCTACAACTGTGCTCAGGTAAATAGGGTGCCCTGCCTGGCTTTGGAGCAAGTGACTACAAATTGCACCCACAAGAACTTTCCAATGCTCTTACTCTGCACATCTCACACCTACGCAATGTGATTGTTTCTACCAGCTCACAGAATCTAGGTACCAAACTGCAGGAATAGTGGCTGTGACACTTTATAAGGAACATAGATCAATGTAACAAAACCAATTACCTGAGGTAGTGAGCAATAAGAAAATAATAAGGTTATACTTGTAGTAAGGTATTTTTACTAGCTGATGCTAGTAAGGGAAACACTCAATATATCCTTTACCACCCCCTCTCGACACTGTCCAATCTGTCTATGTCCATTCGCATCTGTGGAAGCTTTTCTTTTTAAACTGGAGGAGGGAAAAGGAGCTTGGTAAAAGAGAGACCAGAGAGAGGAAGATGATGGAGGGAACAGAATCGCCCCATTCTAAAATTACAGGTTGGATTTGGGAGGTGATAGAGCTATGGAAATGAAATAGGAGTGGGGTGGACCCTGCATTATCAACAAATGTGCTGTGGTGCTTTTACTGCTGGTTCTTGAATAACATTTTGCATAGCAACAACCTTGAACATACTTGTGTTTTGACACTATACCCAAATATATGTACATTTATTTCTAAATTGCTCAAATATAATACTAATTATCGTACATGTATTATAAAACGTCTAAAATGGGAAAAATTAAGATACAATAAATAAATATTTGCATGTTTTTTTCCTGTATTTCAGTGGATAGTACTGTCCTTCCCAAAGGTATGTGCACACCAGTTTGGGACCAGTACTCCAGAGAGAAGATATATCTTTTGAAAGGTCCCAAATTTCCCTGGCTTCTGCCCTTGCTAAGGGTCATATGTTTGACATCCCAGAAGTTTTCCAATGATTTCCTTTATATGATTTCTGCTATTTGCATCCTAAAGAACCATGGTGGGCTGAATGTTGTTGTATCCTCTTCACGCAAATTCATGTATCAAATTCTAACCTCCAATATGATGGTATTTGGAGGTGGGGCCTTAGGGTAGAGCTCCCATAAATATGTTATAAGAAGAGGCACAGCCTGTGAAAATACAAAGAGATGGCCATCTGCAAACTCAGAAAAGTTCCTTCAACAGACACCAGAGTGACACTGAAGAAGTGTCACACAGCACTAGACCCTTTTCAACCTTTCACCATAGGAAGGTACTTATTTCTTACCAGACAGCAAATATGTGGGCCCCTTGATCATGGACTTCTAAGACTCCAGAACTGTGAGAAACAATTTCTACTATTCATAAATTATCCAAATAGTTTGTTATAAAAACAAGAACACACTAAGGCAGGCATGGAGCCCTTGCTAATTTATGATAGCAGCTCAAATTGAGAAACAGAAACTTTGACTAATAACAATTTTGTTTGTCACAAAAACAAAAGAAACATCTGAATTACAGTCCAAGACCTGTTATAGTACAGGGTTTGCTCCCAGGAGAAAGGAGAGGTTGTATATAGGAAATCGAGTCTGTTAATGAAACAATCTGTGGAACATAAAATTGGCCAAAGCAAGTGGTTTAGTTCTAAGGCCATGAACAATGCAAAGATGCCACCAGATTGTCTTCATGCTTCATGTTGCTTAAAGGAATGAGTAATAGTCCCAACCAACAAAGGACTATGCCTCCATCTGTAAGAAGCCAGTTAGAGATAATCCCAGTGTGCCCTCCTCCTCTTAGCCCTGGTAGTCAGGAGAAGTCATGGGAAGGCCTATGTTCAACAGAAACTTCTGAAATGATGACATGTAGGAAGGTTAATCCATTTGGCATTAAATGCACAAGAAGTGGACCAGCATAAAAGAAAATGTGAATCTAAAACATAAACAAAACAAAAAACAGAAGGATGCTCAATTCATTAATAAAAAGGCATAAATTAAAACAGTATTAAGATGTCACTTTATGCCTGTAGGGAGATAGAAATCTGGATAACACTAAATTTTGGTAGGAGAAGGTGGTTCTAGTAGTGTCAAGGGTAGACTGTTAGTTACTCTGGCCATACTAAAACAAATGGAATATTCATACCCTGTGAACCAGGGAGCCTTCTCTCAAGGAAGGAGACATACATGAGAATGATTCCCATGGCATGAATTGTCTCAGTGTCATCAGTGGGAGGGTGGAGAGGGAATGCCCTGAGTACTGAGCAGCAGAGAGATAAGTTGCATAGACATCAACACAGATGAGTTTTACAAACCCAGCTACAGTGTGGGGGAGGGGATAATCCAGTAGAACAAGAGAGTGAGTGGCCTTGTGTGGATCAGAGATGATACTAAAGGTTGGAAAGAAACTTTAAAAAAAAAGAAAAATATTTTAATACGAACAAAAGAAGAAGGAGAAGAAGGAGGAGGAGGAGGAGGAGGAGAAGGAGAAAGAAACCCTGCTGGCTCCTGAAGGTCTCATTGTGCTTCTTATGTAGAGTGAGGGTAGATTCAACAATCTGACTGTGAGTGCAAGATAAACCCAGGGAGTAACACAGTGCGTGGGGAGCCTTCCTTTAAAGCATTTTTCTGCCTCCACTTACACACACACACACACACACACACACACACACACACACACACACGTCTTTCCTCCATTTCTGGCTGCTGCTTCTTTCTGATACCCAGTCTCCTTGTATTAATATGTGATACGGACCTGTCTTCCCGGGAGAGAACTCTAACTTGTGAATCAACTAAACTAGTAGTTCCACTGGGTACTGCAACTACACTAATTGACACTATAACTACAGCCAGCTGCCCATCTTTGTGGGCTCCACATCTATGGATTTAGCTAACTGTGAACGGAAAATATTTTTTAAAATATTGTGTCTATACGGAATATATACTAACTTCTTTGTCATCATTCCTTAAATAATACTGTAATCATTTATATAGTATTCGCACTGTATTATACAGGTATTATAGGTAATATAGAGATTAAACAAGAGGATTGCATAGGTTACATGCAAATATCATTTCATTTTATATAAGGAACTTGAACATCCATATATTTTGACATGAAGGTGGTTCGTGGAATAAATGCCACAGATCAAGGAGCAACTCTATATGTATTTCCCGGGCCTGTCCCAGATCTGTTTTACTAGCATCTTTCAGAGTTGAGGACTTTGAATCTGCATTTTTATCAATCTAAGTGGTGATTTCAGTATTTTAGCATTCAGTTAGTTGATTGTGACCATGTAAAACATTTAGAAATCAATGATTAGTGGTTCTTGATATGGAAGGAATCATAACAATCACAAGGAAAAAATAGAAACAAACTAATGACACAAACATTAGTGCATGTCTTAGCTCTAGTTGAATAAATAAGAATCTTCCCAAGTGGGCTCCAGGCTGGTTTGTATTTTAACTTTCCTACATGGTTTTCTACTGTGTAGCCAGTTGAGAAACATTGTCTCCTGAATCACCCGAGGTGCCTGTTAAACACTCAGCTGCCTGGGCTGCTCCTCTGGAGGCTCAGATACCCAGGCATCTGGTTTGAGGAATGGAAATTCATAATTTCAAACTGTACAGTTGGCTTTCTGTATCCATGGGGTCCACATTTATGGCTTCAGTCAACCATTGATCAAAGATATTTGAAAAAGAAAATCTTGGGTCTGTTATAAACATGCACAGACCTTCCTTTCTTGTTACTATCCCCTGAAGAATGCTGCACAGCAACTATTTAGATAGCATCTACATTGTGTTAGGTATTATAAGCATTGTAGAGATGATTGAAAGTCCAAGAAAGGGCAAGCATCAATTACATACAAAGACTGTTATTTTATATAAAGTACTTGACCAGCCAAGGGTTTTGATATCTGCAAGTACTCTGGAACCAATCTCCCTTGCCCTGGGCACTAGATACAGAGAGATAACTGTGCAAACTATTGAACTTGTCAACAATAGTGGAATTAAAAGAATCCTTTTCCCCATACTGAAAGGAGTCCTTACTCCTTACTGGGCACACTTTTGAATACACATTCTGTATTCTGTTTACCATGTTCATCCTGAGTTCTAAGATCCTTTGGCACTCAGACATGTACTTCTTTATGTGGCTGTAGTTTTGTTCATGGCCTCAATCTTATCCCATTCTGTTTTGGAGCCTGAAACCTCTATAAAATCTGAGCCAAAATGAGTCTTTCCTCTCTTAGGTTGTCGGTACCAGGTCTTTTGTCCCGGTGGAAAAAAATAACTAAAAATCATTTTGTTCATTGCTCTTTCTTTTGTCTCTACCCTAGGTGCTATGGTTTATATCTAGATGTCCTCCCAAGACTCACATGCTCATGGGTGGGGCTTTTGGTAGGTGATTTGATCATGGAAGCGTAACACTCATCATGGGCAGTATGGTGGGGGTTGGGCCCCCGATGGGTTGATAGCTGACTTAGTTAGGAGGTAGGGCCTGTTTAAAAGAGATAGGTCACTCCAATGGCCTGGAAGGACTTATTTCTTTCCCACTCCTCTCTTCACTCTCTTATTCTCTGCCATGATAGGAGCTGCTTCTCCTCTTCCATCCCATTCTGTTTTGGAGCCTGAAACCTCTGTAAACTCTGAGACAAAATAAATCTTTCCTCTTTTAGGTTGTGAGTACCAGGTATTTTGTCCCAGTGAAAAAAAATAACTAAAATAACTAAGGCACTAGGATTAAATTTCCTCAAGCACCTATGGTGCAAAAAACGTTATCATTTGTAGATCTTCCATGTGTGGAGGTCAGGGAAGCAATGTGACATGGGGCAACCAGAGTGACTTACAAGGAGGAACCCAAGATGCTCTTCGTCTAGCCCTCCTGGCTTGTACTCTGCTATTCAACTCTTCCTTGAGATGAGGAAGTGAGAGCTCTGGATAGAATCCATTCTTATCAGCCATAGCTGAGAGATTTACTCTGGACTCACTGTATTTGAAGTCTCCTATGGAGTCACTGTCAGTAACTCTTAACCACATCTGAGCTTAGATTTTCATTATGTATGAGAAATAAAGGGCTATACCCCTCCTTCACATGGGCAAAGGATATACATAATCTAAGTACAGGAGACGGTACGAATTGCCTAAAACAAGTAATAGTAATAATGACACATGCATATAAAATGACTAAGCCATTAGGCTCTCTCTTTGTCTGGCAATAATTATCAATTTAATGCTTGTTGGTGAGGCTGCTGTGAAACAGGCATATCATTTGGGGGGATGGTGAATTGGCCCAAAAAATTTAGAGAAAAAAAAACCTGGCAGAAGTTATCAAAATTTAAAATATGCATTTCATTGAGAAAGCAATTCTACTTATAGAAATTTGCTTTATAGAGTTATTTCCAAAAGTATGCAAAAGTGAGTAGATAGATAGATAGATATCGCAGCACTCTTCCTAATAGTGAAACTTTGGAAACAATCCAAACGTCCACCAATAGGGAGTTGTCAGAAACTACAGTGCATCCAGATGCTGTGGCTGTTAATGAGAATGAGGTGAGGCTATATATATGGATGCAGAAAACTCTCTATTTTGTTAGCTACGAAAGAAAAATTTGTATTAATTAAGCAGTGATGAATACCCAGCTAGCTTATATCTTTTTAAAGTCTTTTTTTTTTGGAGGTAAGAGGAAATAAAGAGATAAAAGCAAGGATTTAACTCCCATTTCCATTGCTTTTGTCCATATTACTTAACTTTTTTGAAGCTCAGTTTCTTTATATTTAAAGTGGGAGTCATAATAGCCACTTCATAAAATTCTGATGGTGTTCAAGAGAGGTCATATATAAGATCTTCAGCACAATATTAAACTTAATAAATGTTAGTTCCCATTTCCTTAAAGGTGAGAGTTAAATTCATATAAACGAATGTCTGTATATAGAGTTAAGATGACCCCAGTTCCTTATGTATCTTAGTTATCCTTAGTGAACTATAAATCTAGATTTTTCTTGATGTCTGTGTTTCACAGAAGATGTAGCTCAGGATGGAGGAGTAAGATAGTATAGAATACAGACAGAATCATTCTGAGTTTCATTTTGCCAATCTTAGTCTAATTTAGTTCTCATTCACTTATTCTCTGTTATTCTGAGATCTCATTTGATGTCTTTACAACAGAGATTTAGCTAAAGCTGCATGTTAAAGCCAAAAATGCAAATCTTTTCTTGATTTTTAAAGGTAGCAAAAGAGAGTGTAGTAGGCTGGGGACTCAATACTTAAAAAGTAGGGAAAGTCTATTTCTACAAAGCCATCTGCTCACGCTCTGCCCCTGCCTACCTGGGTCTAGCTTTTATTTTCCCATATCTTACTAGATATAGGAAAAGAAATTATCTTAGCCTTTTCTTTTAACTCTAAGGAAAACAACGTAAGCACAATAAATGGGGAACAAAGAGCAACCTTAGCATCAAGGAGACTAGAGAGTGGCAGAGACTGGCGAGCAGGAAACTCTTCTGACTTGGGGGAGCAGCTGACACTCAGCTCTGATCCACTGATGCCACACAGAAATATAAGCCTAGTTCTGCTGACAATTCTAAGTTTTCAAGAGAAGCCAAAAATTTGTCTTTTATTGAAATTCCTTGAGTTCTATTTAGTGATAGTAATGATTCTATATACAATATAAAAGCATATCAAAGCCTAATATTGTGTAGGCCAAAAAAAACACATCTGTGGGCCAGATGTAGCTGGAGGGCTGACTTTGCAACCTTGATTCTGGCTTCTTCACAGAGTATATGGGGAGAGGATGAGGAGAAGGGATTTATGAGTTAAGTTCCACTTGGAAAACAGATGGCATATTCAAATAAGTATAAATTGGGAAGGATTTATTAAAAAAGAAGTTGTTCACAGAAGGATGGATAGGATAATAGAGAACCTACAGAATAATGCAAGATGTGAGGTTGGTACCTCCACACTCCAACAGAAGGGAAGAGAGAACCTTGAATAGGGTAGGTAAGCCTCCAGGAGAGAGACAGAGACCTTTTGTTGAGGGACATATCAGCTTGAGCTTACCTTGCAAAGCGAACCAGAGAAAGAAATGGCTTCACCTCTTTTCCTCTTATTCCGGATGCTTCGCATTGGTCAGAATCCACTAGAAGCAAGAAAGCATGGGAACCCTTATGTGTGGGCACATGGTGCAGAGGGTAGAGTTCAGGGGAACAGGACACCGGGAGGAAACAGGGGCTATCTGGCATAGGGAATAGAAACAATGGAACTTTGAGTATTTCCAATGTTACAATTTAGATCTAACATGTCCCAAAGTCTGGCTTTAGAGGTGGAGTTTTCAAAACCATGTGATTGCCTATCTCACAATGTTTTAGCCCATTGATGAGTTCACACAGCTCAATGTGTTGTTAGGAGGTGGGGCCTTGTCACAGTAGAGGGGCTGAGGGGGCATGGAGTGCAAGGGTGCATTTTCTCCTCTCCTCTCTTTCTGTTTCCTGGGTGCCATGAGTTAAGCAGCTTTCCCCTGCTATCCACATCCACCATGCTGTTTCTGTCTTGGAGCCAGCTGACCAAGGACTAAACTCTCTAAAATCATGCCCCCAAATAAACTCCTCTTTTTAAAATTTGTGTATGTCAGGCATTTTGTCCCCACAATGGGAAAATGAGTAATACACAAGGCTTCTTATTGGTCAGTCCAAACTCTCAGAGATGCTATCCACGCAACAAACCACCTGCCCTTCCCACGTCCTAACTGAAAAGGAGGAGCAGCTGCACCTGGGAAGTCATTGCTGGGGGCTGCAAGACTAGGGTTGGGCAGGTCTGGCTGTACACATTCACCTTTTGCTAAGCACGGGGAATTGAGGATAGCGAGGCTTGTTGGCAGCTCTATGAATAGGGATCTTTTGCTTCTTGCTGTAACCTAAGCAACCCAAACCATGTCACATCATGGATGCTCAATAAATCCTTGCTGAATGAGATGCTGGGGCAAAATTTGGCAATCTTATGATCTCAGCGTAGAACCAACCTGCCGTGTTTCTCAGGGATTAGACTGCCCGGGAGGGCTGAGGTATCTTAGTCACTTTCTGAATAATTCTTGGAGGAATACGAGCATCAGAAAGCCCCAGACTGAGAGTAATGTCCCAGTATCACTTTGGGATTTCCTGTCTCAATGAAAAAATTCTGAAGCTGCTTCCCCAGATGCCTCTTCTCACCAGCTGGAAGTAACTCTGGGAACAAGTGGCTTGCGTCTCTGCATATTTCTTGCTTGGCAAATTAACAAGCAGTAGGATTAGAGGATTAGGTACTAAATGAATGGCTAATGGCATCTGTGAGATGCTGCACACAGGCTGAGAAGCATGTGGCAGGACACATGCTGAGTGGTGCAGTTCGCTAAGGCAGGTATCAGGAAGCACTGAGGGAAGAGGAGACAGATCAATTCCTCCTCCCTTAAGTTCCAACCAGCAGATATGTTCACCCCTGCTCTGTGAACTGATAAAGCAAAGCAAAATACCAGAAGCTAGTTTTCATGCCCTTGACATTATTTATTAAATGTATACTGTATCCCAGGCTTGTTCCAGGCGCTGAAAACAGATAACTCTTGACCTGGCACTGTTCCTACCTTATGTGATCTCACAGTTGCCAGTTATACCACTGATTCAAAGGCAATGCCTGTATATTCTAATGTAGTCAGTCTACTGTGGGAACCATGAATCTGCGTTTTGAAAAACAAGCATCTTGGGTGCTTTTAATGCAGGTGGTCTCAGCCACCTTGAGAACTTCCTGGTCCACCAGGAATCTTACACACCAGGAAAGACAACCAAAACCCCAAAAGGCTGGATTCTGCCTTGTATTAAAGACTCAAGTAGGCAGAATAGGAGAACAAAACCCTCACACTTTGGAAACTGCCCTAGGAAATCCCTTAAAAAGGCTCCATGTTGGAGACTGAAAGTTGTTTGAGAAAGGCCAGCCCAACAAGTTTTCTTCCATTATAGAAAGAAATCTCTGCTTCTTTAGTTGGACACCAGATGAATGGCTGGCTTGAAGGTTCCTGCTGCTTAAAAAGTTTAATAAAGCAGGGGGAAAATGGTACCAATCTTTAAGTACTTCACATGGTGTGATATTCTTTTACAAGAGACACACAAGAAGCAGCAGATTCAAGGCCCTATTTCAGACTCACTCTGGGTGAGTTTGTATTGAATGGGGCAGCATGCAGAAATGCCTTGTATGATTTAAGTTATTATTTCTTTTGTTAATTTTTTCCAAGTCCGAATGGTTAGATTAGCAGAAGTTAAATGATACAATTGTGGTTTTAGACAGACCATAAAAGCTGCCTGGTGTCTACATTTCCCCACTAAAGTGGAAAGTTTAATATGCCTCCAAGTCCATCATTTCTCTTGCAAGACTATGATTCAGTTATTATGCTTTGTGCCATGTAATCTACAGGTTACTGAATCCAGATTGTGCAGCGCACAATCTTCAGGAATGCTACTCACAGAAGCTACAGTGTGAGTGGCTCCTTTAGAATTATGCAGTGCACAACCCGCACAACCTTATGTGACAGCCTTAATTATATTCAAAGGCAGCCATGCAACCCTAAGAATCTGCTCCAGGCCTTTCATTGGATGGTCAGGAAGTACATATTTTACTGCTTTCAAATTATACATGACTGAAAACCTAGACAAATGAAACGCCCAAGAGAATCTGAGTATCTGCATTTCAAATTACACTGAACATGAATTCTTCACCCACATAGTGCCAATTTGTATTATTATTCTGAGTTCCACTGAAACTGGCCCAAACCCCTGGGGCACTTCTTGCCCAGTTTCACTTGTTACCATAGGATAATTGGTTTAAAACTGATTACTGGGTCACTAATTATGGGTCCTATTGACAGTGTATTTCAGCTTAGGGAAGCAATTAAAAAGTTCACCCTAATTAATCAGGGGTAATTAACAGGTCCTAAATTTTGTCAAGAGATTAATTATCAAGAAATCCAGAACAAATCAATATACATTCCAGAAGGGTGGAGGAGAACTCAGTTATAAACTGGAGGTTATTTGGACCATTCATTTGTTCAACAAATATTCACTGAACACCTAGCTGGTGCCAAACACTGAGATAAGGGATCTCAATGGCTTTGCTGATGAAGATTTTCACTGGGACAGGGAGTGGAGTAGCACGTGACCTGGCACTTCTTACATGGCTGTAGAGAGATTCTCTGCAGGTGTGGTCTTCATCATCCTAATTAGTTGTTTTGAGCACTGATTGTATGTTATGAACAGTTCTAAGAGTTTACATGCATTATTTCAATGTATCTTCACAGTGATGCCATTACAGAGCTACAATCAACTGTTTCCATCAAACAGTTAAAGAAATGGAGATCCAGAGGAGTTTAGATACTTGCTCAAGAACACATACCCAGGAAAAACCAAGGTTGGGTTTTGCGTCCAGGAAGAAGAATTTTGCTTTGTTGCGCCCGTGTTGGTGTTCTGGGAAAGGATTCCCTGAAGGTGGTTAATAGGAAGTCGGCATGTTGTAATGACACATGAGGGACCTGGAACCAGACTGCCTGGGTCAAATCCTGGAACCACTCACTGACTAACCATGCGATCCCAAGTAAGTTCACCCAACAGTTCTGTGACTCTGCTTTCCTCTGTGTAAAATGGGCATCTAACGGGATAAACCTTATTACATCAAGATGATGAATGTAAACTGTTTCAAGTAGTTCTTCATGTGTGATAATTGCCCAGCAGAGGTTTATTGTTGATCTGCTCTGTTACTGCCTTCCTGCTGAATCAAGAAGTTACTGTCTCAGCTCTTATTCTAGCATCCGGCATTATTCTGCCACATAGATTCTTGTTGAAGTTTTAGGGAAAAAATTTCTGTTTAGCTTTAGATTGAATTCATAAACTGCGTTCCTAAAATTCATAAACTGAAGCCTCAATTCTCAGTGTGATAGTAGTTAGGGATGGGGTTTTAGGGAGGCAGGTGGGAGGGTGGGGCCGTATTATGGAATTAGTGTCATTGTAAAATGACTTGCAATGACCCATTTTCTCTCTCTCTCTCTCTCTCTCTCTCTCTCTCTCTCTCTCTCTCTCTATCTTTTGCTCCTCCTATTTCTCCTTTTCCTCTCTGACTCTCCCCCTACCCTCAAACTGGTAGCATGATCTTAGACTTTAGACTTCCAGGCTCCTAAACAGTAAGAAATAAAAATCTATTTTTAAGCTAACAAGTCCATGGTATTTCTTTATGGAAGCCTGAGCTGACCAGTGCAGAATATTTGCTAAGTTTTCAGAACTGACCACCTAAGCTCCCTTTGGGGTGAAGGTATCCCACAGGAACTGTCAGCCCTGTCTCTCTGATATAACATGCTCTGTTGCCTATAAGATAGCTTTGATAACAGGAAGGAGAGCAGCCCCAGAAAGTGACATTTCATAAACTCTATGATTGTATCTTTTCAGGAGTAAAAAGTCATAGGTCAGATGGAGTAATAGGCCATGCTCACATTCAATGTTTTCATGATATTTAGAGACCTATAGAGGTAAGAAATACTGATGCCAGAATGCTATCAATGAGGAAATGCAAGCAATAAATTGAATCCAGAACCCTGGGCACCTCTCAGTCTGAGATTACAAAATTAGGACTGCATTTCCTTTCATGTCTGACCAAGAGGCACAGCAAGCTGCAAAAAGTATGACAGTTATAAATGCAGCAGCAGGAGTGAGGTGGCCTGTGTTCAAATCCTAACCCTGATACTGACTTGCTAGTGACCTTGGGGAGATTGTTAAACTTGTATATGTCACTTCCTCCTCTATCAAATAGAGGCTATAATTGGTTGCCAGGAGGATTCAATGACATTGAATATGTAGAGTGAATAATTTAGTCCCTCACACTTAGCATCACCAAACAGTTTCCATGTTATTAAACAATTCCAAATACCAGTTGCCAAATGGAGAACCTTAAGTTTGTTCCTGGAATTGCCATCTCAAAATATTTCCAGTGTCCTCAAGGTTTTCTAACTGTTCTCTACTTTATAGATCAGAGAATACACAGAGAAGGTCAATGAACGTGGACGGACACTAGTCTGAACATTTTGCCTTCTGGTCTTGTGAAAGAGCAACTCTCTGTCTTCCCCTTACTCTTCTGTGATAGTGTTCATTTAAATACAGTTACTTTATTGAATTAAGATATCACCACAGTGGCAAGCTCCTGTGGGGGACAGTGCTCCTTTTCTGTAAGAGCAGAGGGTGTAGCCACAGGCTCTTCCTAGAGATGTATACCCATAAAGTAGTGTGTTTTGTAAACCAGAAGAAGGCCGTTAATAAAGACAGCCAAAGAAGCTGCGTGTGGACTGTTCTGTTAAGTACAGCAAGGATTTCCAGCAAGAAGGTCCTGGGTAAGAGAGGGGACCCACTCAAGGAAAGTCCAAGTTTACTGTCTACGGGGGTCCAAAGAGTGTCGAGTCAGCATGTGAAATGGTCCACGGTTTGAGAGCTCTGGGAGCCAGCTAACTGGCAGAATGATAATTTTGCTTAGGTAGCTGCGGTGGTTTTTTAAAATTTATTTGTTGCACTCTATGTTTGCTTCTCTTTTGATCTTTCAGCATTTAGCAATCTGAATATCCCAGCTAGCGTAGCCTCTGTGCTAGGATGTCTTTTTTAATTTCTGTTGGAACAAAAGAGAAATGTGATTATTTTGAAATTAAAAGTCAATTTCATTCATTATTGCTTCTATCAACCCAGCCAGCCATCTACCTACTCATCCATCATTCGTGCATTCATTCAGCCACTTATATTCATCCTTTTATTCACACATCCATTCATCCCACAAGTATTTATTTAGCACCTGCTCTGCACCAGGCACCGTTCTAGGTATTGCATATACACCAATGAAGGCAGAGACTTGCCTTCTGTGTACTTCCCAGCAGTAAGTGGTACGATCCATAAAACATCTAGTGTATCAAGTGGTGATAAGTACCTTGGAAACTATAAATCAGAGAAGGAAAATAGGGAGTGCTGAGGAATCGGCACTTAGAAAGGGAGTTCAAGGCGGCACACCCAGAGCTCCAGGTACCATTAGCCCTTTTCTATCAAGAGCCTTTTTCAGAACTGGAGATTGAGTCCAGGACCTTCACATTGAGCTACATTCCCAGCCCCTTTTTGTTTTTCAAGACAGGGTTTTGCTAAATTTCCAGGAGTGGACTCAAATTTGTGATCCTCCTCCCTAAATCTTCCAGGGTGGAGTGCTGAGATTACAAGTGTGTACCACCATGCCCAGATCCTATCAAGAAAAATTTTAAGAAAACACAGTGTTAGTGAGTTATGTCATGGAGACTAAAGCAGCTCAATTGTAAGAAGTTATCCACTCATGAAAGCATTTAGCATGTGCACACAAACTTGAGGAAGACTTTCTTATTTTTGCTTATCTAGCATTGTTATGGTTTATCTTTAGATACCCCCAAAGCCTCATGTACTCGTAGGGGAGTTTGGAGGAGGTGATTGAATCATGAATTAGTCCACTGATGAGTTTATAGGTAAATGTAATTTGGGAGATGAAGCTTGGTTGGGGGAGGTGGGTCACTGGGGTGTAGTATAGAAGGATTTTAGGCTCTCTCTCTCTGTCTGTCTCTCTCTCTCTCTCTCTCTCTCTCTCTCTCTCTCTCTCTCCTCCCATGATCTCTTTTAACTTCCTACTGCCGTAGACCTCTACCATGCTGTCCGGCTATGGAGCCATCTAACTATGGACTGAAGCCTCTATGGACTGTGAACTAAAATAAACCAATAAACCTTTCTTGTCTTAGTTACTTTTTTTTCCATTGTTGAGACAAAATATCTGATGCTTGTTGTGAAAGGGGACAAGCTTTGTTTAGCTCATGATCTGTAGAGATTTTGATCTATAGTCAATTGACTCCAAGGCAGGATGGCACGTGATGGATAGGCAACCATTCATGGCAGTGAAAGACTGCTCTGGTGTGGTATAGCACTCACACCCTCTAATCCCAGTGCTAGACCATAAATCAATTATGGGCTCTAGATTCAGCCCCTTCCCAAAAGCCTGCTCCCCATAACTGAATTTGCGGGGACAGCCAGACACAAGCCAGAACATTTCCTCTTTTAAACTGTGGATTTCAGGTATTGTGTCTTGATGACAGGAAAGTAACAAAGATAAGCATTATTCTTTTTTTTAATATTTTTTATTTTAAAAAGATTAAGATAAAAGAGGACATAACAAAACAGATCAGAACAGAATAATTTAAGTAACGTAGTGTTTCACCACAAGACAACTCGACGTAACAGTAGATGTCGTTTTCCTTGAAATATTTGAGTATACCTTCATACACTATAGTAACAAACATAACAAGATAGTATAAAATCATTCAAGAGAATGAAAGTATTATAGGGTATTCAAAACCAACTAACAGAAAATGAACAATGGTTACTATATTATCTCCTTGTCCATAAAAATTTTGTTTATACTATCACATATAATAAAATCCAATAAGATACAACGTGATAAAACCGATGGAGACAGAAGAACAAAAGCCTGATGGGACTTCAAAACAAGATGATTTTAAATCAGCACTAGCTATTATAATGTCTTGTTTTTTTCAAAATAGATTTTCATACCATCACAGACAATAAAATCAAACAACCCAGAATATAACCATTTCAACAAATGAATGAAAACATTGTAAGGCTTCAAAGCAATATAATGAGGAATCATGGTTATCACATACTTTTATGTATTCTTATCATTTCTTACACTAGGGAGACTATACGGTATTTATACATATGAGTTTGATTTATTTTGCTTATGAGTATGGTCTCAAGCTGCATCCATTTATTTATAAATATTTCAATGTGATCATTCTTTATAGCTGAGTAGTACTCCATTGTATAGAAATATCACAACTTTTTTTATCCATTCCTCAGTTGATGGACACTTATGTTGTTTCCAAGATCTGGCTATTACAAATTGTGCTGCTATAAACATGGGTGCACATATATCACTGTGGCATGATGCTTTCAGTTCTTCTGAGAATATGCCTAGAAGTAGAATAGCTGGGACAAATGGGACTTCCAATTCCAGCCTTTTGAGAAATCTCCAGACTGACCTCCACAATGGTTGCACCAGTCTGCACTCCCACCAACAGTGCAGGAGAGTTCCTTTTTCCCCGCAGCCTCTCCAGCATTTGTTGTTGGTAGTTTTCTTGATTCTGGCCATTCTTAATTTCTGTCACTGCTTCCTGGTTTTCTCTTGGAAGACAACTTTTGCCTTTCCTACTGTCACTTGGTTTAGAAGAGGGTGATCTCCCTCCCAAATTCCATAGTGAACATGTGACCTAGGCCTAGCAATCAGTGTCTCCATTTCCCTGGTCACATTGATTAGTTACCATGCAGGTGTAATGAGACAATCCTCTAGACTTTGCCTGGTACCCTTTGAAGAGTGGTGGGAGTCTTTATTTCAGAATGACTGCAAGGATGTTCAATGTAATAATGACAGTCTACTACTGCCAGTAGTCACTACTGCAGGAGAAGAGTGAATTAGCCCAATACAGATGGCACTTCAGAGACGGACAGGATTTAAGTCAATAGCATCATGGAGTCTCTGAATCTAAGTGAGTCTGATCCAATGATCCCTAAATTACCAACTCTCTGAGCTAATGATTTTTTTCAAGAAATGTGTCATTTTAATTTGGGATTCTGTCACCTGTAACTCAAGAATCCCAATAATCACAGGATTTAGTGAATACTCAATGAATGGATAAAAACATCAGAATTCTGCTGGCAGGAGTCTCAAGAAATCTGAAAGTCACTTTATTTCTATTTTCTACATTAAATTCAATATAACCCCTAATGTGACATTGATTTGCTCTTCATATTTAACTTTATAGTTTTAAAAAGGAATTTATGTTCAGACATGAAGCATAGGAAGCAAAACATGTCTTCTAAATATATTTAGGTGTGATTTTAGTATGTTTCAAAAGTAATAAACACTCCATATAGAGACACACACAAAAATGAATATTATGTTATCTAAACCCCCATAAATAAACAATGTGTCACAACAGTTTTTCTTTGCATCCATATTTCAAAAATAAAATTTGAGAGTGCTCAACTGCTCTTTAATTTGTGTATATTTTTACTGAAAAATATTTCTTCATGCCAGCAATTGTTCTCTTATACAACATGTTTGACTGCAATCAGAAAAGAATTTAAAGTTGCAAAAGAGCACAAAGGATAATATAATAGACACCTACAGTCCTGTCAGGTAAAATCAACAGCTGTTAATATTGTTAAATTTGCTTTCATTTTGCGAAAAAATTATATAGGTAACTAAATTTTCCTACCAGTTTTTATTTATTTTTCATCATTGTAAAAAGCGTTATGAGGAGTGTGATGATTGAAACTTGAACCTTCTCATTCTCTCAGGGTAAAGTCTTAGAAATGGTGGAACTGATTGTGTTCCTGTCTCTGAACACTAGCCAACACTGGGTTGTTTGAATTTTAGTTTTTAAAACCAACTTAATCATAGAAAGGTGACATTTTACTATTGTCTTAATTTGTATTTCCTTTATATCTGATGATGTTAAATACATATTTCATATATAATTGGGATTTTGTAATTTTTCTATTGTGAATTATTTATTTATTGTGAAGTATTCTATTGCGACCTTTTCTCTGTTGGAATAGTCATCTTTTTCTCTTTAATTGAAGGTGCTTTTTCTGTAGAAGGGTTACTGTCATTTAGTTTTTTTATTTTAAAGAGAATAAAATGAAACAAAACAACAGAACAAAGCAGAACAGAACAAAACAATGCAAGCAACACAGTATTTCAAAACAAGACAACAGGAAATTGACAGTGGCTACCACAATGTCTCCCTTCTTTTTAAAAAATAGCTGTCCATATCTTCACACACAATGAAGTCAAACAAAACAAAATAGTTAAAACAAAACAAGATAGTATAAAAGTGATCAAGCAAAAGAATGAAAGCATTACAGTCCTTCAAAATCAGACAATAGGAAAATCAACAATGGCTATCAAAATGTCTCTTGTTCTCTTCAAAATAGCTGTCTATACCTTCACACATATTGAAATCAAGTAGGATACCATCATTTATAGCCAATATATTTTGCTATGTACAATTTGTCCTTCAATATATATTATATATTATATTATATATATAAATGGCTCTATATATAAATGGCTCTAGCTCCAAAGGTTTTTTATAATTTCAGAATTTTATATGAGTTCTACTCCTCTATCATGTCTAGCCTGTTTCCAAGTGCAAGACATTTGTTTGTTTGTTTGTTTGTTTTCTGATACCCTTAGTATAATTAGTCTGAGGTATAGCTCAGGCTCTGGGATTTCTGGAAGTTCCTCCAAGGTAATTCTAATGTGCACACAGGTTTGGTAACCACTGTTTAGAAACTTGCACAGACATGATCACTAATTCCCCACTCTACTCACATAGAATTCTGTCTGGGAACTAGCAGGAATTTCAACCCTAGGTTTACATCAGAATCATCTAGGGAACTTAAAACACAAACTGAGCTAAATTTCTATGTGAAATATTAGCATCGATAATAAACAAAAATAGATACAGTTTCACAGGTGATTCACACTGAAGATTAAATACTCATTTTCTAGGTTAATTGGTCTTTTAAAATAATAAACTTTACCTGTTTTTATAGACACAGATATAGACTTGACTCTTACTAATCCAAGTGTACATCATGTCTTAGTATAGTGCTTTTATTTAACTCAAGTTATGTGTTATATTTTCCTGGAGAGCTTGGTGGCCCCCATCCCCACACTATCTGATTCAGTCGATATCCAACTGACAGGATTTTAAATTCCTGGGTAGTGAAGACACTGATGGTCTAATGACCACACTTTGAGAACTGCTGAGTTATGACCATTCATACAAATATACTTGTTCCCTGATGAAAGCTTTTTCCGTGGCAATGAACTTAAGCATGGTCTCTCAGCTGTGCGATGCAAACTGCTGAGAAGTTAAAGCAAGGGGCAAAGAAACTTTTGTGTGCCTATTTTTGCTAGAAATCACTACCAAAGCATTTTCTCAAGCCTCTAGCACTGTAGTCTTTGGTCTGACTTTATTGAGGTAATTTACACATCTCTCCACTGCCAATCTTGCTCTAATACTGTGGGTAACTCATGATGCATGACAGCAGTATTGCATTGTGACATTACACTGTGCGTAGATGCTGAGAAGGAACTTCCCGAAGGGTAAGGTGTTTGCATCTACTTGGAATCTCCATCTTCCAGCCCATCATCTACTATGGAGACTTCTGATTATGTTACTCCTTTCCTTCAGCCCTTCAACAGTTGCTCATGGCTCTTAGAATAAGATTCCAAATTTTTAACATGGTGCTGTGAGTTTGATTTTCCAGAAAGCAGATGCTGAGATGGAGTCTGGCATGAAGCATGCCTATTGACAGGTACCTTTGGCATCAACACTTCCACATGGGGCAGAAGCCTGGGAACACGGTGGGATGGTGTAGGCTCAAAATAACCTCACTTGATTCTCAAGGGAGCTCTGGGAGTTAGACTGGTCAGTCCTAGCTGTCTTGAGTTGCATCAAGATAGCCAAGCCTTTACATCCCCACTGGGAGATGTGTGTGTAGCCAGTGAAAGGCGTGACACTGGGCAAGGTAGATGTCTGCAGTCCAGATAACCCCTGAAGAGCCTAATGGCTGAAGGTTGGTCACCATAAACTGCTCACCACCTGTAGTGGCTATTCCTTTTATGAGTGGTATAGTGTAGTGTTTACCACATTTGGCCACAATATTCTTTATTTTTTATTTAAAAAGAACAAAACAAAACAAAACAAAACAGTAAAAGGGTACAAGTAATACAGAATTTCAAGAAAAAATATACAATAAGAAATCACTAGTTAATAAACTGCATATTGACATCTTAGAAATAGTTGTTCAAATTACAAAATTAAAGCATACAAAGTGGACATTTAAATAGTGAGATTGCAAACAGTTCTATTCAATGATCCAACAAAAACTTAGTAATATGGTTTTCTATCTGACACACTTAAATATACATGCAGTTATAGCCTTTAGATCATTTTCTTTTCCTCTCTTTTTTACAATATCAATTACACATTTTGGGTTTTATTACTCCCACAGTTCTTACTACTTTTTTTGAAGAGAATAAAACCAAATGTGACAAAGCAAAACAGAGTCAGTTAGAACAGAAGGATGGACATAGTACATGATGTAAAAACAGAATACCAGGTGATCAACAATGGTTACCATTATGCCTCTTGCTGTCTTAAAAAGAGTTGCCTATATCATCAGGTATAATATAACTAAACAAAACAGTACAGAACAAAACCAATAAAACCTAAACATTGGAGACCTTACAGGACTTCAAAAGAAGATGGCCACAATATTCTTTGCAGTGTTCTCTCTCTCTCTCTCTCTCTCTCTCTCTCTCTCTCTCTCTCTCTCTGTCTCTCTCTCTCTCTGTTATTCTCCCTCCCCCACTTATAATCTACTTTTTAGGCACAATACAGTATTTTTTTTCAGTTCACCTTGCATCTTTCTGCTTCAGGACCTTTACATGTGCACTTGCCTGTGTCTAGAATATTATCTTTTGCATTTCTGACCTCCTTCCTCTTCCGCAGACACCCCAACTCATTTGATTGTTCAAGTGATACTTTCTTTGGGAATCCTTCCTGATTTTCTACTTGGTCTAGGATGCCTGCTGCATACTTTCAAAGCTTAGACACCCATTACCTTAGGAACCAAGAAAGTAAGGGGCTCACGGAAAATTACTGTTTCATAGGACTTGCAATGTAAAAGGAAGCAGGCCTGAGATCCCTGTCAGCAGACATGATGAGGCAGGCTTGTGCACAGCATACTGATTTCTTTTAAACGTTAGCCCAGATTTTTTTTTAATTCCATGCTATATCTTTTACGGTATGTTGGGGCTGAAATTTAAAAGGAGAAATCAGGATAAGTGCCAGAATCAGAGCAAAGAGCCTAAATGGAAGGTGAAATTCAGGATAATAAATTCAAGGACACTCAATCAGACATCCTTCTTCAGCAGGGGATCCTCCCACCTTATTAAGCAGTGAGGATTCAGAGTTCCACATCATTGAATAATACCAGTATAGTAACAGCAGCAATGCTGCCCTTTACTGAGCATTTACTGGTCAACACCTTTGCCTGCCTCATCTCTGTAATCCTCAAATCAGCACTAGGAGAGAGTTCCTTTGCTTTGCTGAAGAGTCCTGTGTAGAGGTTAGGTAATTTGCCCAGCACCACACTGTAGTTAGTGACAGAGCTGGGCTTTAGGGCATGGTTGCTGGATGGCTAGAACTATTAGGCAGAAAAAATTGCCCATTTGGTGTGGATGCCTGAGCCTCCTTCAGTAGGGGTTGAAGCCTCTGGTCTAAGCCCCTGGTCCTCAGCAGGTCTCAGAGACCAGCCTCTGCGGTGGCCGTTTGCTGTCCCCATCCCCCATGCCTATTTCCCCCTCCCACCAGCCTAGACTGCTCCAATCCCAGCATGCTTTGGGCTGTAGCCAGCCTGAGTTATGACAGAACTCGCCCGAAAATTCCCCTGTAAAGGGAATGGGGCCAATCTAATGTGAGTTATTCTTATTGTAAGCTCCCCAAAGCCAGGGACCTTGTATGATTTATCTTGGTATAACCCACAGTCCTGGGAATAGGGCCTGGCACTCTACACACAATAAATGTTTATGGAATTGACTGGTGTTTTCAGAGAGATTGGGGACCAAACACACACACACACACACACACGCACGCACACACACATACACACATCCATACACAAGCACACGCATGCACTATAAGTATACCCCCCCACACACTCACACACACACACACACACACACACACACACACACACACACACACCTCAAACACACTGATTTTATGTGCTCTGTGGGTGTGAGTCTGTGTCTCTTTCCCTGACATGTTATGTGCATAGCCCCATCACTCATTTTAATTACATTATTGTAGGCTCTGTTTGGCCTTTGGCTATTTCTGAGACCAAATTAGAAAATTTATAAACAGCCATCTTTCTTGCCAGAGAACTTACAACAGCGATTGCCTTGGGGTGGTGAACTGGGATACAGGGTTGGGGGTGGGGAACTTACTTTTCATGGGCTCCCCTTTGTTCTGCTGGCATTTTTGTTTTAACAATGTGCATGTGTTATCTTTTCAAAAAAATAACAATAGAAACATTAACGAAAGAAAAGAAAATAGCTACTTTACTCCCCAAACCATCAGTGACTTACATAAAAGCTTTTCTAGCTGGATTAGTTAGAGATTAAAGTTGGGGTCTATTCTGGACAGGTTCACAGGCCCCTGGGGACATGTTGCTGCCACCTCGAGGGGGAAGGCAGACAGCACACAGATGTGGCTGACAGTTCTCTGCAGCTTGGGCTCAGGCCGTCCCCCTGGACAAGCCCAAAGGATGTCTCCTCTCCTAGGAGTCCCTTGTGCTGACCCCGCCACTCATTTAGTTATTCTCTTTGCTGGGTCAGTGACAGATCTGCAAGGATTAAGCGAAGTAAGCTTTGAAATCTACTCAGTAAGATGAAAATCTGTCCCTTCATTCTCAGGCTGGAGCGAAAGTGATTAAATCGGAGGAGTCAGGCTCAGGGGGCAGGGGACTGGCTGTGGCCTTTGAGTTCAAGGCTATGTTACATCCTTTTCTATGATTTGAGGATCATTGGCATCTGGTCCCCAGACTCTGTGGCAGCTGTTTGGAGCCTCTGAATCAAACCCGGGGAGGATTGGGGTCTCTAAGGTGGACTGAGCACTTACAATCGGCTAATGAGAGAGCCATGGCTTTCTTCTGAGTCCAAGATATTCCTAGAGGGATTAATTTTTATCAAATGACTTCTTAATGAGAGTATGCTTACCTCCAAATTTGGAGACCTTAAAGCTGCTGAAATTTGAAGCTAATCAGCAAGCTGGTCTGCTTTGACTATGAGTTCATACAATCAGAAACTCAAAAGAGAAGAGAGCAAGATAGTAATAACCAGGAGCTAGCAGAGTGAAAATACAAGCTAGAAATTCAGCAAGTGGCCTTGTTCTGTACTCCTGCAAAATGCTGGGGGGGGGGGGATGTCTGAAATTTGGATCCTGAAGGCTGGGGCTGGCTTACAGATGCATTTTATTGAGCCCACAAAAAAATTTTAAATTTGGGGAAATGCCATGTATAAATGTGGTTTATGTGTTTCTTTGTAAAAGAAGAAATACTGCCAAGAACAGGTCTGTATTTCTGCATGGACCACAGTGACTGAGCTGCCTGGCTGCTGTCCCTCTGTGAAGGTCTCTGGGTGATCCATCTTGTCACAGTTCCTACCTCTTCCTTAACAGGCAAGTTGTACGACATGTTATGTTACCTTCCCAGCCCTCATGGGTTTTTTGAGTCTGGGTTTGCCATGAGAGAAAAACTACCCCTGCTTAGAAGAAGCAACAGAAGGGGCCATTTTACACATTGGGAGGTCATTTGGCAGAAAGGTGAGGCTATGACTACTTCATTGAGTGCAGTTTGGAGAATTCCTCCATCTTAACCCGAACCTTTGCTCAGATTTGGCTCCCCTAGAACTTAGCTCCAGTGAACAGAGGTTTCTTCTTATGGTGGATAGACCCTAATTTAGCAGGTCCCAAATTATCTTCATGTCCTAGTACTCACACCTTTGTAAAATCTTCTGTTGAAGGTGGGCGGGATTTATGGTTCATATCAAACCAACATACAAGGTATGATAAAGAAAAATGGTGAATACTTAAATTTAAAATTTATTGTAGAAATGAAACAGTTTTATTAATCCTCCCTTAACATACTGCCCCTCACTTTGAACACACTCCTTCATGCTTACCACTTGCTGAAGTAGTTCTGGAAGGCTCTTTCCCCGGTGTCTCTAATTGTGTTTTCACGGTTGCCTTGATACCCTGATTTGATTCAAAACGTTTATGTTTCAGGGTCACTTTGACTTTGGGGAAGAGCCAGAATTTGAACAGTGCCCCAGCTGGTGATTCAGCTGGATGAGGACTCACCATCATGTTTTTACCAGCCTGCCTTTCCCTTGGATGGCACTCAGTGTTAGTATCCACTGTATTTTTCATACACCTTTGAAAGTCATTCAGGAGGAAGGACCTCCAGAACTGCTTTAGAAAGTGGCACAACTGATAGAATAAATGTGCTCAAAGCAAGGGGGGATACTTTGAGGGGATTAATGACTATGCATCTTTTACTGTAATAAATTTTCTGAAGAAAATTTAAGCATGTGTTGTATATTTTGTTCATATCTATTACTATGGCAAAGAAAACAGAATGTCCCTCTCAGACTGCAGTACGTAAGACAGCGGTGTTTGTCTTGCTAGCAGAGTATCTTTGATGAAGTGAGTGGCCATGCAAGGGAAGCTTGAGTTCAAGCAGCAGACAGAACCTCCTGCCAACAAACAGCTGGAAGCTGGTGGTGACCTCTGATAACAGCCAGTCAGAACCTGAGGCTTCCAGTCCAATGGCCCAGGAGGACTGGGTTTTGTCAGCACCTGTACGAGCATAAAGGCAGATTCTTCCCTGTTAAACCTTTGGATAAGATCTTGGGCTTGGCCAACATCTTAACAGTGGCCTTGTGAGAACCAGAAGCAGGAAAGCCATGCTCAGACAGGAATTGTGGGATAGTAACTTGAGTTGTTTTAAGGTGTTAAACTGGTGGCTAACTTTGTTACATGATCAAGAATTAACTCCTTCTGAGTGTGATCCTGTCTCTCTCTAATGTCACTCATGGTTTGAAATTGTTACTGATTCTGTCAAATCTGAAACTCTACTAGGACAGACATTTACTGAGGGGTGAGGGAGGAAGAAGCTAAAGTGAGCTCAGTCCCCTTTTGTGTCATTTACCAAATGTCTCTCACCATAAGTGTAGGTTCCTTAATGATAGGGACTCTGTCTTGTTTTTGATGTCAGGGATGCCAAATATTAAGTCCATGTTCAACCATCAGTTGTTAAGTGCATGAACATAGATGAGTTACAAGGCTAAATTAGGCACTGAAGGCACTTTTCCTCCAGTTTCTTTTTCAATGGCTGGATCATCTTCTGTTGTTGAAATGTACCACATTATGACTAATATGCATGACTAATTTCCTTTTGGAATTTGTTTCTAAATCTTTTGCTAATATAACCAGTGCTTCAACCCAGCATTCTAATAGCTAAATGTTTGTGCATATTTATGATAAGTGATGGGCCAAAATATATAAACAATTATTATGATTTTAAAATACCTACTAGAAAGACATTTATGCTTCCAGAAATGTAATACATGGAAATGCTAACTTTCCAGCATGTTTGCCAATATCACACAAGGTTTTTCTAGTTAATACTTGCCAACTTAATAGCAGAGAATGTTAACAATCTTACTATTTTTGTTTGCTTATGAATAAGGTAGAGTACTTTTATCAGTTGTTCAAAAGTTTAAATTTCATATGCACTGACCATTTTTCTATTGGCGTGGTTGTACTGATTTGTAAGAGTTCTTTATGTATTAGCACCTAATATATAACATTATATATTTTTGCCATGTAAATTTTACTTTTTAAAAAACATAAAGTATATTTTGGAACACATTGAAAGTTTTCATTTGATATAATTTCCTATTCTTTCGTCATTTCTGTTTTTGTTGTTACACTTAGAAATTCTTTTTCTACCTTCTAAATTGTATGTATATTTATTTTACAACCTTTTTTCTAGGGAAGTGGTCAATTTCAGAGGACTTTTGATGAAATTTGGCAGTTGATACACAGACTTTCTCCATATTAGTAGTGTTTTGATCAAGTGTAATTGAATTTTGGTCAACTAGAACCAGATTTGATCCTCTGGCAGGTTCATACCTAGATCCTTAACAAAACTGATTTTCTCTTCCCAAGACTCCAGAGACACTACATGTCATCATCTGTCTCGTCACTCCGTTATTCCTCTTTCAATGGGATAAGCCACTTTACATGTTGAGCAGCAGGCATAGAAAGTTGCCTTGGAAGGCAAGCCCAGCCACAGGTGTCGGGAGCATCCATAGGCAGAAGGCTGGACAAATGCTCAGTGCTAAGAATCCCACAGAAAATGAGAATGTCTTTGTGGATGATAATATAATAGGAGAACATGCATGGACTGAGTATGGGCTTAGTGTTAGAACTTTGTTAAGAGTCAGTCTTAATATTCACTATATAACTCAATCCCCTTAATAACTCTATGCCATGAATATTATTTTCCAGATCTTGAAATGAAGGATCTAAGAAAGGATCTTGATTTAGGTTTGTCTGACTGTGGCGTCTGTTTTTCCTCCCTCTTTGCACTGAGACAACCTATTTGTCCATGTGAAGAAGGGTCATATCCAGGGATGCCCAGCAGAGGGCTAAGCTGTGGGACTAGGTTTCTAGTGAGGTACTTTGTGAACAATTCCTAGCTGTCAAGGAGTAGGAACTTGGGTGAGCCTCACACAACAGCCTGTAGCAGAGATGTACAGTCAGATGCCTTGGCCTGTGACTGCCAACTGAAATACTATATACATCTAGCAGCCTGCATTTCTTATTTAGGGATGAAATCTTCCTGTGTTAACCTGAAATTCTTAGAGCTAGTTTGCTTTCACCACCCCCATTTGTCATCTGTAGGATTTATGTAATTGTCTCAACCCGTGGGGGTGACCCATATACAGACCCAGTATTTTCCTTAGTGCTGGGTATTGGAAATGCTTTGGTGTAACATCTGTTCTTATGGTACTTATAAGAAGACATTTTATATCCCAGGATCATAGAAGTTTATCACACAGAATCACTGAAAGCAAAATCACATTTCATTGATTTTTTTCCTCAAATATGTCTCCTAGACATACCAGAGACCAACATAACCCAACCCCCTTCACACTGGGCAGGGCTCCGTGATAAATCCTGGTTTAAAATGGAAGTTGTAAGTATCACTTCCAGGGCAAAGCATTTAATTACTATCATGGCCATTTACTATGGGCCAAGCACAAGATACTTGAAATATATAAAGTACATCAAACGAAGAACAACTTGCCCTTAAGAAACATATTCTAGCTGAGGAGGGGCAGAAACAATACACATACTAAATAGAAAATAATTAAGTACATCAAGAGATAATAATTGCTATTAAATAATTGCCAAAGATCACCAGTGGGGGTGTTAGGAGGTACAGTATTAAATAGGATGATCAAGGTAGGCATCACTAAGAATGCAATTGAAAGAGTTATAGAAATTAAGGAGGCAGATGCTTGGAAGAAGGTATTCCCAACAAGACCAGTGGCAATGAGATTGGAGTGAGTCGAGGGTCCCTGATGAGCAGGAAAGAAAATCATCTGTATCTGGAGGAAAGAAAGGGAGAGGAGTCAAAGGCAGAGGAGATGAGGTGGGGTGAGAAGGATATGCAGGACCTTGCAGGCCATAGTAAGTGTTTCAGCTTCTTGAATACAATGGCAACCTTTGCAGAGCTTTGCATAAATGAATGACATAATCTGATTTATCTTTAGAAGGATGAAATGGCTGAGACTAGATCATTATGAAGCAAGAATAGAGGCAGCGAGGTCAGCAAGGAATCGAATGGAAAAGTCCTGAGATGGTGGTGGCTAGATCAGCATGACAGGTATGAAAGTGGTAAGGATTAGTTGGCTTTTGCACATATTCTGAACAGAGAGAAAGTGGAATTTCTTGATGTCTTTGTTGTCAAGGTTGACATGAACAAGTCAAAGTGTAGCACTGCCATTATCTAAGACAGGGAAAGCATTAGAGGAAGCAAATTTTGAAGGGGATAATAAGGTACTTGGTTTCAGAAATCTGAAGAACTATTTCTTATTCTTCCCATAATATCTCCTGGTTCATCATGGAGTGAGGTGACACACCACATATGATTGAAAAGGGTACTGGAGAAATGTGCAAAACAAGAGAAGAACTTCACTGAAGGCAATTCACGAATATGTTGTGAGAAAGTCCTTTCTTGTGGAGAGACTTCCATTGCTCACCCTCATTGGCCCTCCACTTCTCCTCGACATACCAGAGACCAACACAGCCCAGCCCCCATCAAACTGGGCAGGGCTATGTGATAGCTTCTGGGCTTAAGTGGAAGTGATAAGTATTACTTCCAGGGCAAAGCATTTAATTACCATCATGGCCCTTGTGTCTTTCTCTTCCTTCGCCTACTGTGGTGACCAAAGAAGCCTCATGCTCTAGGCAGTCAGCAACAGGGTGTCAGAACTTTCATCACTGTGGATTCCTAAGTGACTGTACAAATCAGAACCCTTGACTGACCTTGCTGGATAAGTGCTATGAGGAGAAAATAAACCCTGCTGGGTTAACTGGCTGAGATTTCAGGGTTAATGTGTTACCACAGCAGAACACAGACTATCTTGACAAAAACAGTTCTTAAAGACAGAAGCAAATTATACTACACTCTATATCCATTTTCATGTCTCATCCTTTTAAGAAATATAAAAGCTGTTAATGCTTTCTGGATGGTCTGGTACATCAAAACTCCCACCCATTCGATAGGACTCAGCTCTGCGTAAAGCCTTCCCCACCCCCATCCCAAGAAGAGTTGAAAGATTCTTCCTTTTTGTTTCCATGACACTCTCATTGTACAGCTATTAGAGCACTTTCCGAGTTGTATTGAAATGATTTGTGTATGTCTGTCTCTCCCACTAGACCACAAGTGTCAGAAGCCTCCTTTATTTCCCTCTTAAGGATCAGTAGAAACACACTAAAGGAAGGATAAATTCAGGTAAAAGGAGCTGCTCTAATTCTCTCCCCTCTTTACCTTGCAGTGTTGTAGTTGAGGCGTTGTTGAGTACAGGTAACAAAAAACAAATCTTGCCAGTTTAAGTGAAAAAAATTCTTGGAATTCCAAGGAAAAGTAAATAATCAACTTAAGAAATTGTAGAAGCCAGGCAGTCCAAGGATCCTACTGACAAGAGTTTTTCAACTTTCTGAATCTCTCTTGTGGGAGCTTCTAGCTCCTAGACCTTGAGGTTATCTGTTAAAGTTTTCAGAGTAGATAATCTGATTGGCTTAGTTTGGATCAAGTGTCTTCCTCTACTCAATCATTAATGGTCACAGGAAATAATATGCAGTAGAAATAGTGAGCATGAGTTTCAATATGTGGGTAATTCTAAGAAATAACGGGCTGGTAAATCCTTTAGCAGAAAATCGTATCTGATAATCTTATCTAACACTCAGAGAGGTCATCTACTTGCTTCGTATTTCTGCAGACTTTTGATCTGACCATCCCACTTAAATGACAACCAAGTGTTCAGCCTCAAGCCTGCATTAATATCTGAGGCCCTATGCATCTGCAGAAATTTCTGGACAACTTATTTCTGGATATTGGATATGCTTCAGAAGTCTAGGTGGCTTTGTTTGCTTTGGGGCAGCTTCTCCATTGCCTCCAAGGTACTAGGATTCACTCATGGGTTCTACCAACTGCATCTGAGGCTGGTAATTTGTCAAACTTGATAGATGGAAACTGACAATGAGATTAGGATGCATTAGGACAACAGAAAATGTTTATTGAGTTAACCTGAAGTGGATTATTAAAAGCTAGATTGTGTCTTCTACTACCAACTTTTTCTGGAATGGAAAACCAGGAACAAATTGGAGTCTTGCAGAAAAGAAAATACGCAGCACAATTCCTGGAATCAGATCATGCCCAACTCTGACTACTCATTCCCAGTTATCTGTTCACTCAGCAAATATTTCTGAGTGTCTACTATGTCTGTACCTAGTAAGGAGATAATTATTTTTTGTTGCCACTAACTCAAATAAGTAGGGTGAAAGTGGGAAGATGCAGATATTTAAGTTCTGGGTGATAAAATGTACAGTGAAAATTTTATTAAGAATGTGGATCAAGAGATCTCAGTAGGAATTCTGCCTCCACCACTTTCCAGCTGCATGACTTTGAACACATTATTTGACCATGTCAATGTTAATTGCCTTACGATAAAAGAATGCAAAAATATGTCAGCCTTGCACTGTTGTTCTCTCATATAGTCAGTAAAATATCTGGCATATTATAAATTGCGATAAGTGGTAACTGTTAATATCAGATTAAATCAAAGTCTTTTACATAATCATGACTTTTTCATCATTTCCAAGACATATAACAGAATCTAGCCCATAGTCTTCAATAAACACTTCGTGAATCAATGAATCAATTATCACTGCTTGGACACTTACCCCATGCTGGGCATCAATATATAAATTAACTTAGAGAAAGTAAGTACATTAGAGTAATATAGTACTTGAGACCATCTTTATCTTTGGTGTCAGAAATATTTGTGTTTTGTAGCTTTATTATGATTTGGGCTCTTGTCTTAGGTCATGTTCCCTGAAGTAGAACCTGAGAAAGGGCTTTTGGTGCAAATAAATAGAATATTCTCAGGAGAAACTTGTAAGACAGTGTAGAAGGCAGGAGGATACAGCAGAATGATAAGGGTGACAAAAATGTGACGGTTTCCAGTGTCTTAAACTGGTCTTGGTCCAACCAGGACCAGTTGGTTTTAACACTTTAACACTTTACACTTTAACATTCCCCATATCCATCGGCGATGGGCTATATGAGGGCCCAGAGGAGAAGAAGAGGGTTCCAATTTCTAAAGCACCCCTAGGAGGGGTGGTTGTGGCTGAGAGAATGTGAGTACGAACCCATGGCATGAGTTAAAGATGCAGTGGGGCATGGGAATCAACTGGATCTTTATTCAAAAAATCTAAGACATGAAATGCTTCAAAATCTGCCATTTTTTGAGTGCCAATAAGCTATCACAATGGAAAATTCCATACCTGAGTTCATGTGATGAGTTACAGCTTAAAAAATGCAGGAGCACTGAAAATATTAGCTTCAGGCTATAGGTCTAAGGTGTATGTGGAAATAAATAAATTTCATGTTTAAATTTGGGTCTCATCCTCAAGATATTTCATTATGTGTATTCAAATATTCCAAAATCCAGAAGAATCTAAAATCCAAAACATTTATCACCCCAACATTTTTGATAAAAGACATTCAATCTGCACTTGGGCTTGTGAGTGCTGGGAATAAGGGGTCATAAGTAGTGCTGAGTTCCACTGCAATTAGAAGTGGCATGGCTAGGATCAAAATTCAGGGATGTCAGACTCCATATGTGAAGAAGCTTATCCATAGCACTAGGACACGATGAGACATTAATGTTTATATCTCTTCACACTAAGTTCTTTTTTCCTCTGTTTTTTTCTGATTCTTAAACAGGGAACAGTCTCTGAGACCTTTCCTCATGGGACATTTGCAACACTCAGTTCATTTGCACCATGGGAATCAGCACAGAGAGTTTTCTTTTCAGCCTTTCTCCTTAAGTTTTGGCCTTTGGAGAAGAAGGACCTAAGGACACAGGCAAAGTGTATTGGCTGAAGAAATGTAAAGGATCCACTACTGTTCCTAGAATTAGGGTCTGCTAGATGGGGGCAAGGTGATGTAAGACAGCATCTGATCAAAAAAAAAAAAAACTGTCCATCAATCCAAGGAACAAATTAGAGAATCTGTCACTAACAATGTTTTTAGTTTGGAAAACTACAAAATGATCCACCCACAAGAAACCAAAATTCTAAGCCTACACCAAGTGGTTACATTAAATGTCAAATTTACATTATTGATCAAGTGCAGAGGTATCTAAAGTGATCATCTGGCATGATAAATTTGTTCTAGACTGGTAAAAATAAAAAAGCACTGTGTTTCCCTTAGACACAAATGTAAAATCTTTTGGTAATAACATTGCCATAACCCTATGCTTCCCAGGACATCCAGAGTGTAAACAGTTCAAAAGAGGATTTAGCAATTATCCAAAAAGTACAAAGTAGAAGATGAAGTTAGCAACCATGAGAAAAGGCCTACAGATACCACAGAGTAAAACATCAGGAACTTCAGTAGCGAAAAACAATCTGAAAGACATTTAAAAAGTTTAAAGAGATGAAAAAAAGAGAATGATCTTAAAAACAAGAATAATATGAAAAAATAATAAGCACATTAGAGAGAAAATAAAACAGAATATCTCCCAATAAAAATATAGTCACAGAAAACAAAATCTCAATAAATATTTTAGACATCAGATTAAACACAATTAACAAGTGAGTTGTTGAAATATGGAATAGACCTAGGAATATTACCAAGAATAAAATCATAGAGAGGAGGTAGAAAAGATGAATAAAAGATTTGGGAAATATAGTATGAGTTCTAGAAAGAAAGAATAGAGAAAATGAGAAATAGGTAACATTCAATTAGAATTTCTAGAATATAGGATGCACAGTGAATTCTGAAGAGGAAAAATAAGAAAAAACACATTTGGATACATCCAGGTAAAAATTAAAAATGACAAAGACAAAAAATATCTTAAAAGCCACCAAAGATAAAAGACAATGAAACAAGTTACAAAGGAAAAACATATTGATAGCCAAATAGTCTCACAACTATAGAATGGTCTCAAAGTCCTGAAAAAAGAACACTATTCATCTAGAATCCTTTATCCAGCTTACATTTCAAGACTGAAGGTGATAAAAAGACATCTCTAGACAGGAGAGATGGAGAGAGTCTAATAATCCCAGGGAGGTGTTTCAGTAAGAAGATATTGAACATGGGACGGAGCAGGGAGCCCAAGGCATGATTGAACACACAAACTGGGGACAATTACAGGTAACTCAGTGGAAGCATTTCACTTAAAAATAATAGCTAATATTGAGAGAGAGGGAGAATAAAAACAAGTAAAAATAGACAATAAAAATAAATCAGATGGGAAGAAAGTGGTGAGACTTAATGGTTTCTAAAGTCTGTATGTTGTTTTGGAAAATAACAGAAATAGGTTACCAGCAGAAATGATACCTATATGTTAAAAACCTAAGTGAAACTATTGAAGTGTAGAAAAGGAATACATAATCTTAGAAAGTGGGGGAATTACCTCATTAATTTAACAAAAGTAGGCAGTGTAAACTATATAGAACATGTAATATAAAATAAAAATCACACAATAAGATGGTCAAAATAAATACAAATGTACTAGAAATTGCAGTAAATATAAATGGATTCTTGTCATCAATTAATACACAGAGATTCTTGAATTGGGTTAAAAAATTTGAATGTATCTGTATGCTGCTCATTAGATATACAGATATTTATTAGATATACATCTAAAAATAATTGTTGTAAACAATGGGATGGAAGAAGACATTCCAGGGAAATAATAGCCAAAGAAGTCTGTAGAAGATATTACAGATAGTATCAATAAAATGCTATTTAAAGCAACAAAGCATAATTAGATCATTATACAATTCTTTTTTTTCTTTAAAAAAGGTAAAACAAAGCATAACAAAACAGGACAAAGCAGATCAGAATAAAACAATGTAAATGACACAGGATTTCAAAGCAAGACAACAGGGGATCAACAGTGGCAACCATAATGTCTCTTGTTTCCTTCAAAATAGTTGTCTGTATCTTCACACACAATGAATTCAAACAAAACAAAATAGTATAAAACTGATCAAAAGAGAAGAATGAAAGCATTGAGGCCTTCAAAAGCAGATAATTACACAATTCTTAGAGAAAATTTATCAGCTATTTTCAATGAACAACAGCTTCAAAACATGTGAAACAAAGATGTTAGATTTGCAAGGAAACTCAACAAACTTATGATGACAGACAGATTTTAATAAAAATTTCTCAGAAACTGATGCATGGAAGAAATGAAAATAAGGATATTGACATTTTGAATATCACAATTAATAAGCTTGGTCTAATCACGTGTTGAGGATACAGAACCTAAAATTAGAAGATGTTCTTGTTAAGCACGTGGAATAGTTATTAAAATTTCCCCAGACTACAAAGCAAGTTTCAACAAACATTAAAGACTCAATATCAGACTTACAGACTGTTTTCTTGATGATGTAATAAAATAGGGAAAGAAAGGCAGAAAGACAGTTAAACTTTCTCTTCATTACATCTGGAAATGATATTTTTTAAACAACTCATATGCCAAAGAAGAAATATAATGGAAATTACAAAATATTTAGACATAAATAACAAAAGACACTGCATGCTAGAACATGTGGATATTGATTCTAAAGGCTCAGATGGAAGGGGAAAGTATCTACTTCAGCATAAGTGAGGGAGTGTGAATTGCAATACAATTTCAATTTCAGCTCCTTATAAACTTGATCAATATGGTCAAAAATTTGAAAGTCTAACAGTGACAATCATTGTCAAAGATGTGAAGCAACAAGCCCAATGCTGCTGCAAAATGGGGTGACTGCTCTGAAGAGTGGATTTCAGCATGCAGGGTCTCAGTAACCCAGACGCTTTCCCTCTGCAAGTAATCTCTATCCTTTACTATGGTCTGGTCACCGCTCTAAGGTGGATGCAGAACCTAGAAGGGTTACTTAAAAGTAAAAGAAAAAGGAGTGGAAGGAAGAGGAGAAGGAGGAAGGAGGAGCTACCAAAGGAGAAGAAAGGAAAGACAAAGAAGAAGGAGGAAGAGGAGAAGGGAAAGAAGATGTAAGTGTGTTAGACATAGGAAGATTAGGCACTGGTTCTGTAAAAGTCATGCATCCTGTTTGCGCACGTGTGTTGGTGGCAATGAAATGATGTTTTTTCTGCAGGGTGTGGGGAAAAAAAGAATCTGAGAGACAGTGCCCTGAAGAAACTATCACCTTCGCACGTAAGGAAATAGAGGAAAAGGTGTTTACTGTGATGTCGTTTAAAATAATGAGAACTGAAAAGTCTAAATGTGTATTTAGTGTGCAATAGAAGAAAAGTTTTATTTATCAAATTGTTGGAATATATCTTGCAGTTAAAATAACTTAGATGGATCAACACTGAGAAGTCTTAACATCAGTTATTGAAGAAGTAGAGAGCATGTAATGCTTCTTCATGTTGTAAAGATACGTACAAGCTGGGTGTTGTAGTCAGGGGTTACAAGGAGAACAATTACATACAGGGCACAGAATTTATAATATCATTTTATGATGGCCACCCAGAGTTAAATACAAGAAAGTGCAGGAAATCTGTCCACAAAACTAAAGACCTAAATATTCAGCCAAGGGCCTGGATCCCACAGCAATGTCCTGCATGAGTCCAGCTGACGACCCAGAGCCCATGATGGTGTCTCCCATGAGTCCAACTGGAGGTCTACAGCCCACAACAAGGATTCATGACAGTCTGTTTTATGGATCTGCACCGGAAAAGCCTAAAAGTCAGCAGTGGAAACTAGAGAGTCTGTGCTAATGGGGTGAAAGAGCTGTGCCAGTAGGCTGAGGGTTCTACACTGAAGCCAAAAAGTCACACTCAGAAAATAAGGACCAGGGCTCCCCTGAAAAATAGCATAGCTATCCTCAGCAACAGTGAGAACAGCCAAGTACATGCCAGGAAGCCAGTGTAAAAAGCTTCTCCTAGAGATTAAATAGCACCCACCTTCCCTTCTAAAGTCAGGAAGTGAAGCTCAAAATAAGGAGCAAAACTTCTCCAAAGTGAACCACAGCCACTCTTAGTGACAAGATCCCAAGCTCCTCAAGTGATAATGACCGAATTCACATGGGGCAGCTAATCCTGACAAGCTCCTCTAACGGCTCTAAACAGCAACACTTAGGAAAACCCACAACACCTCACACTTTCTCTCCACATCTTCTTTTATGCTGGCAACTTTCCTCAGGTGAGTCACTATTCTCAGCACCACCAGCTGGTGTTAAGTTGACCACCAGTTTTTAATCCGTAACACTGAGGATGGTGACACATTCCTATCATCCCAGCACTCTGGGAGGCTGAGGCAGGAGGATCAGGCTTGAGTCTAACTTGGACAACTTAGTGAGACCTTACCTCAAAATAATAGCTGAGGATTGTAGCTCAGTATGAAGGTATTAGGTTCATTCCCCAGTACTGACCAAAAAAAAAAAAAAAAAAAAGACATATGCCTATGTCTTTTTAAATTTTTAATATTAAAATATCCCCAGAAAAGACGTATACCAACTTCAGGTATATGCTTACAGGAGGAAAGTCAAGATTGACCAGACTTGTGTGCAAATCTGGGAATGTTTTTCTTTCTTAAAACATTCTATATATATGCAAAAAATTGCAGGCAAAAGTGTGTACACCTGAACAATTTGAGTGTTATGTACATGGGTGGCTGATATGCATAAATAATAAACTAAAATGTAAATTATGACAATAAAAATATCTTCAAAGCATCCCCCAATGGAGGCTTAGCTAGCTGAAGGGCCACTGTGTACTTGGTTGTTTGAAAGGGGATACTCTCTGGCATTTAAGTTTGAGGCCAGAAGACAGAATGTAAATTTATATCACATACTCCAAAGAAATCAATAGAGGTAATTTCCTGATTCAAACCCGTAACCATGCACAGCCCCATCCAGACCTACAGAGGACGAGACACGTTGAGAGGGGCGACGTAAGGTCTGAATTATTCAGCGTGTGTCTCCTGTCCCCATCACTTTGGACTTCAACTGGGGTGCAGAGAAGAAGAATGAATTCAGCTGCTGGATTGGCCTCGGCTCAGATGCTCTGACAATAACAGACCCGTGATGAATGGTAATTGTGTTTTCTCAACATCAGTGTATGGAAATCTGTTTATAGATTTGGATTGCAAATTCTGGAAGCTTTATATGTTTAATGATTTTTCACCAACCTTAAAGGGCTCTGTACTATTTCAACTACGACTTGGCCTAAATTCTGGGCACTGTTGAATTAACTCTGGTTTGACCTGGTGGAATGTACTTGTGTGGTTATGACAATCTCCCCTCTCTAAATTCTATGTGTGATTCAGAAAGCAGGCAAAGAGAGAATTTGGGGAAAACTTCACACACACACACACACACACCCCTCGTTTTTCACCCCGTTAGGCTTCTAGGAGCTCAGTAATCCCAAAGTTTATAACACAAATTCCTTTTGGGTAGAGGGTGGTCCATCGGGCCTCATTTGTTCTTCAAGACCAAAGCAACTGGCCTGTTTTAACAGGATTACAAAATATAGTAGCAACTGGACAGCAAAAAAAATCACAAGGTGCTGAGTGACATACACATTAAAAAAAGAAAATTGAATTTGCAACGACATTTTTTGGCCTGAGGCCTTGTGGGGTTCTTCTGGTTTTGTTTTGTTTTGTTTTGTTGGACTGTGGAAATAAAGGCAAACTTTGATCTATTCTACTCAGAACCTGACAAAACACCAAGGCCAGAATATTGCTTCTAATCTTATTTGCTGTTTCCAGATTTTGTATCCTTTTGGATCTCGGTTCCTTGAGGACAAGGCTGTGTGTATCTCTGAAGAGACATTCCATGTTTCCTGTAAAACAATCCCAGAGGGACATTCTGTCAGGTGTTCATGAGAGGGACCATGATCACTGTCAAAGAGCTGCGAGAATCTTCCCAGACTGCTTGTGGCTTTTCTTGATCCACAAGATTTAAATGCTCTTCCTCAGTGTGGCAAAACCATCACTAGTAGAAGTCAAATATGAAAAAATGTCAAGGGAATGGTAGCCCTGTGGAAGTAGAAATACAGAAAATGTAACAAGCAAATAGTTTGCTTTTCTTAAAGATTTCGTTATTATCTCAGGAAAATTAATTAAAGGGAACCTGTCGTCTAAACATGTCTATTACAGTTTTTAAGATAAGGATATTATGCAGCAGTCATTCAAACAGGCAAATAGTTATCTTCAAATACAAGAAAAAGCACAAGAAAAAAACACAAACACAAAGGAAAATAAAACAAAATATATATTTTTAAAAAGGACCCAGTAGGCTCAGATCTTTCTGCTTTATCCATAAAGCACCATCGTAGATTTAAAGGACGCCTGTACAATGCTGAGAAAAGAAAATTCTAACTCAGTAAGGGTCTACATTGGTATGCAGGTATGAAGAAAATAGAAAAGCATATGAGAGACCCTGGCAGGAAGAACAGTACTACAGAGATCCCCAAGTGAAAAAAAAAAAAAAAAAAAAACAAGCCTTGGCATGCAGGACTTTGAAGCCTAAAATAATAGCCTGGGTTTTTTTTTTTTTCCTAAGGGTTTTAACAAAGGCGTGATATGTGGATGTTTTATGAAAAACAATAATCTAGTTTTTTTGGTAAATAACATAGTAGGGGGCTAAGAGTGGGAATGAATTTAGGAACAAGGAGGTTTTGCACACACCAGCTAGGGAGTGATGAGGGCTAGGACCAGCACAGAGATAATGAGTGTGAGCAGTAGGTGGATTTGAGATCTCCCCTCAGGCTTGTTTTTGGTGCTGGGGAATTGAACCCAGGGCCATCACACTGAGTTACATCCCCAGATACCTTTTTAAATTTTGTTTATTTTGAGGCAAGTTCTTAACTAAATTGCTCAGTTGGCTAGCCTGGATTTGAACTTGTGATTCTCTTGCCTCAGCCTAAATCAGAAAGCTGGGATTAGAGACCTGCACCACCACACTGGCTTTTGAGATTTCTCTGGTAGGAGTTCAACACAGCAGAATTTGTTGATAAATTGTCTTACAGGTTGGAAGGCAAGAGGAAGACTCAAAGAAGCTTTCAGGTTCTAGAAAGACACTGCTGCAAGTTACTGAAGTGAAAAAAGTTGGTGGAAGCACAAACTTAGGGTCAAAGAACAATAGGGTGGTGTGGAAACTGTTAAGTTTCCAGATAATGATGGCAAAAATTAGTAAGACATGCAAGACTGGAGTCATGAAAGATGTTCTCAGTCACACACTTCTCTAGTCATCGCCTACAGACTCCTCATCCCTTGCTCCTTTCCCAAATCTTTCCACTGACCCCCTTGGTTCTCAGGCTGTGATCACTCCATGCTGATGTTGTATCTTCAACCTCCGCCGCTGCCAACTGTCGCTGCTGCCCCCATTAGTCCTCCTCATTCCAGTAAACGGCATGTCCACACGGAACTCCGACCTTATCCCCTGTGCCCAATTTGATTCCTAGTCCATCCTCTTATTTTAAGTAATGGCACCCTCAACCTGAAGTCCAAAACCTCAAAGTTCCCACAAACCTCTTTTCCTGTAAGACTCCACACCCAATTAACCAAGCAATCCAGTGGCTTTTCACGTGACTCAGAATAAAAATCCAAATGTTTAAAAACTCGCGAAGTCTTGTATGATTTAGACCAGTCAGTGATGGTGAACCGATGGCGTGTGTGCCACAGCGGTCCGTTTGTATCAGTGAAAACTCTAAAGTTTTGCCAGCGCTGACCTAGACCCTCTGACCTTATCTCTTGCTATTCTTTTCCTCACTCACTTTGTTCCAAAACATAGGCCTCCTTGCTGTTCCTCAGAGACTCCAAGCACAGTCACTATTCGGCACCTTTGCTCTGGTTTTTCCTTTTGTCTGAAATGCCTCTTGTCACTTATCTACACACCTCCTTTATTTCTTTCATGTCCTCCAAATATCACCTCATCAAGAAGGCATGCTCTAATCCAATATAGAACAATGTCCTTCCCCTTCTCCTCGCCATCTGGCATAATTTGCTGTCTTGTTTACTTGTCTGTCTCTCATTGCTAGCATGCAAGTCCCATGAGACCACTGCCTTTATTTTGTTCTCTGATGCTTTTGCACATTCTAGAACAAGGCTCAGCCATGGTGGATGCCCAATCACTATTCTTCCTGTGTGTTGCTGCTGGTGACCAGGAGCCAAACGGTCTGGAATTTAGTCCCAATTATCACTTCATGTAATGTCTGAGATACATCTTCCTTGGCTATATTGAGAAAATATTAATATTTGCCTTTCTTAGCTCATGGGGCACTGTGGAAATCAAATGAGTTACTGTACCCCATGGCTTAAATATTAGACAGAAAGGCTCTGACATTTTCGTAGGCTGTGATCTCATGCCAAAAATGAAAAGCAGAATATATGCAGCTCAATAAAAGGATGTTTGATAATTTCCTATATGATTTTCATGGGGACAAAGTGGGGATTGATATCCTTGGAATAGTGAGCTCTGATCTGAAAGCAACCAACATTTGAAAGAAGAGAACAAAACTAGAGGTGAATACAAGCAAGCAATACATGCAGACAAAAATGGTTTCTGTGAGGCTACAGAAAAAAAAAAGAGCCAAGGCTTGCAAAAATGTTAAGGACAAGAAAAATTGATCTGGGGGCACATTTGAAGCAAGAAGATAAATGACAGGATTGTGCCAAGAGATGACAGATTAAAAGAAGAACTTGGACTTTAGTTTGCTTCTGACCAAAAAATATGGCCTTCAGATTCGAAATAAGAAATCCTTTAAAATGGAATTTAAAGAAGAAGAGAGATATGAAGAGATAAATGGATTCTGCTTTATTAAATGAAGTTAAGTTTATAGACTCAACATAGCTGGCACCCAGATCTCTCATTTCATTTTATGCTTTTTTCCCTTTATTCCCCAAGTTTGGTACTCAAGTTACCATCTAGTTAAGAGCATATTCTCACTTAGTTCTCAGTTCAGCCTGTTGAAAGATGACTAAGGGGTCACATCAGACAGGTCTTATTACAATGGATAACTCTTCCATATAGAAGTGTATTTGTCACCTTTCCAATGCTGGGATAAAATACTTGACATACAGAACTTAAACAAGCAAAGGTTTACGGTTTGGAAGTTTCAGTCCTTGGTTACTTGGTCATTTGGTCCATTGTTTTTAGATCTATGGTGATATAGAAATACCGTGGTGGAAAGGTATAGCAGAGGAACTTCTCACCTCATGGCAGAAAAGAGGAAAAAGCCAGAGATGAAAGGGCCATGGATCAGATAGTATCTAGGGACATAACTCCATGACCTACTCCCTCCAAGTAGGCCCTATCTCCTAAGTTTCCATTACCTTTCAGCAATGCCACGGTCTCATTAATGAGTTTACCCACTAAAGTCTTCCTGATGCAATCACTTTCCAGAACTCCCATCTCTGAACATATGAGCCTTTCAAGGGATATTTTTTATCTGAACTATAACAACGAGTCTCTCTTATACTATCAAAGCAGAAGGGGTATGAGGGAGTGAGAACCTACATATTTGGTTGTGTGTATTTTTTTTTCACAAATGAGATTGTCTTCCGATAGTGAACTGGGCCATACAGTTGCCAAGTATTTTCTCATCAGAAGTGAGCACCTTTCGTGGCTAAGGGTTATGGCTCCCCTACTGCTAAGAAATATAACATAGACACACTTTGGGCTCTCTAGTTTTCCATTAAATACACAAAGAACAACTGAGAAAACCTCGCTTTCTTTTCTGGGAGCATCACAAAATGTTCCCAGAATGCAGACAGTTCTGTTAAGCCTTGGAGACATCCTGCACACACCCATGTTGTTAAAGTCTTAGTTCCCAGCGTTATGCTATATTGGTGGGTAATGGCAGGGCCTAGTGGGAGAGCTTCTGGTTGTTAGGGTGCGTACCGTGAAGGGGACCGTACAACCACAGGCCGTCCTCTTCCTTTCTTTCACTTCTCACTATGAGATGCATAATGTTGCTCCACCACACACTTCTATCTTGATGTGCTGCCTTCTCAAGAGCCAAAAGCAACGAAGCTTACTGACTATGGACTGAAACCTTTAAAACTGTGAATCAAAACCAACTTTTTCTCTTTATAAGTTGATGACCTCATATATTTGTTACACTCATTGAAATCTGACTATATGGCAGGATACCTAACATCAGAATCCTTCATCGAGATCCCTGAATGGTTCCTTGCTGCATTCTTCATAAGGCAATCGGTGGAGACTATTTTTCAAATTGTGTTTATTGTTTGAATGATTCCCTGAAACTTGGAAATTACCCATTCCCATGTCAACATGCTTTAATCTACTTATGCTTTCTTCTAGAACCTGTTGCCCTTTCCAACCCTTCCCTTATGCATTGTTTATGCTTCCCACATCCCATGCTGTCATAGCCAGGGTTGCAAGGGAAAAAATTTAGTACAGGACCAAAATTTATGGGATTATTTTCTAATGGTCACTAGAAGAGTCAAATACAAAAAAGTACAGGAAATCTGGCCACACACTAGAGACCCAAAGAATCCAGGTGAGGGCCCAGATGTTCTGCATGAGTCTAGCCAAAGGTCTACAGCCCATGGAGATCAATATACCATGCAAGAAGGTTTCACAGATCTTCACTGGGAAGGGCCAAAGGTCAATGATGGAAGCTAGAAAGTCTGTGCCAGTAGGATAAAGGATCTGTGCTAGCAGGCTGAGGAATTGGAGCCAGGAAGTGATGCTCGAAGTGAGAATCAGAGCTCCTCCAAAAAGAACCATCATCATCCTGAGCAACAGTGAAGTCCTAAGTTCCTCTGATGATGAGGACAGCAGAATTAATATCAGGAAAGCCAGCATGACAAGCCTTTCCAGGAGAACAAACAGCACCAGCTCTTCCTCTTCAGTTCTCCTTTTTATGTTGCTGGCAACAATCCTCAGGTGGGCTCCCCACACCCAGCACCACGCTGATTCAGTTTAGTTGGGTGTTACAAGCTGACCACCAGTTGTCAGTCCCCCACACATGGGGACAACCATTCTGACTCCAGCTAGGGGATGGGAACTGTACCCATGGGAAGACTTTCAAGACACTGCTTTTCTGTCTGCCTCAGCTTCTGAGCACTGCCGCTCTTCCCCACCGTGTGCCTTCACTGTCCTTGGCAGCCACGTGCCAACCAACCACTTAAACTATGACCACAGAAGTTCATATCCCCAGAAGTAACTGCTGATTGCACTGTCTACAAAGAGAATCTAGTTTAGACCACAGTTTTCTGTCCCTGCCTCCTTGACCTTGCTGTGGATTCTTTGTCTTTCCTGACTCCTCTTGGACAAGTGTCATTCTAGAACGCAGGGAAACAGGATTCCCAGTTATCTGCCAGTAACCATTTGGTTTCTCGAGGGTCAGACCCTGAGTTTCATTCACATTTGAAACTTTGGGCAGGGAGTATCCACAATATTTATGAGAATAAAAAACTCTTAAGACTGGAAAAAGATCTAATCTTTGTTTCCACAAAAGGCAAATTTCAAGAAGCTAAAGAAGGTTAAGTGGGAAAATCCTAAATGAACATTTACATTTTGTGTTGTGAGCACTTGGAAAAGAATGACAGGGTCACCAAGTAAATCATACGAAAGTGATCTAATCTAATTCTGAGGGTGTACATCTCGTGCCAATGAAACATGTGCATTGTGGTGCAACCAACATCACCATCTATCTCCAGAATATTCTCATATTTCTAAATTGAAACTCTACTCAATTACTCCTCATTCTCCCTTCCCCCAGCTTGTGGCAACCACCATTATATATTCTGTCTCTATGAAATTGATTATGTTAGGCATCTCATATAAAAGGAATTATACATTTGTGCTTTGTGACTGGCTTATCCCACTTAGCACAATGCCCTCAAACCTCCCCCATTCTGTAGCATGTGTCAGAATTTCCTTTCTTTTTAAGGCTAATAGTGTAACTCAATTTTAACAACTCAAATTTTCTATCACTATGCTGTGGATAAACGGCAGGAGTGCAGGAGGAGATGGAGTGCCGAAACATCACTGAATCCATTTCATTTGAGGCAAGCTTTTTTGGGAAGTTCCATAGTACTCTTATCCAGACTCTGACCTGGACAACATTTCTAACAATGATTTAAGTGAGGACGCAGGAGAGCTGCCAAGCTAATAACTTGTGAATGACACAAAATTGGACATAATAGCTCTTCTGTTGAATGATGAATATGGATTCAAATTAGCTAGTATACTAAAATGATGTACTGAAACCAAGGAGATGAAATTTAACAACAAGAAATGTAACATTCTAAAATTAGGCTGAAGTGCACACAAAGCCCGCACACACAACTTCAGAAGCACAGGATGGAGTACAACTAAGAGCAGCATGACCAACAATTGTGGGTTTTAATTGACCACAAGCTCAGTCTGAGTCAACAGTGGGATGTGGTTAGCAAACAAATAACTAATGTGATCCACTGGTGCATTAATAGAAGCACAAGGCCCAGATCGGGGCAGAAAATGGTTCCTCTGCAGACCTTGATGGTCAGACTGCACCTGGAATGTTGTGTTCAACTAAGTATGGCAGTTTATGAGGGATATCTAAAAACTGGAGGCCATTTGGCAAAGGGTGAATAGTCTGGAAAACGTGTTGCCTGAAAAGCAGGAACAAAATTGGGAATCTTAACAGCTTTTCAGGGGCCACATAAGACATAGTTTTGAAATCTGAAAGGTCTGCTTTTGTGTGTGACCTTAGCAAATAGATTATAAATCAAGGGTAGAAGTTATGGAAAAAGAAATGTCTATTTAGAAAAACAAAGAACTTCCTTATAGTTGGACTTAATCAAATGGGCTGCTTCAGGAGCTAATTCTTCATCCCTGGAGGCATTTAATAGTTGTTTTAAAAAGGTAGGCCTTTGGGAATTTTGCTCCCTGTGGGATAGTTGACAGTATCCACAGATATTGTTGATTGTCCCAACTGAGAGAGGAGAGGTTGCTGCTGGCTTCCAGCAGACAGAGTACAGAGATACTATAATACGAAGGACAACCCTCTCAACAAGAAGGAGCCAGTTCAAAATGTCCATAGTTCTGAGCTTGAGAAACCTGGAGAAGGAATGCTCTATACTGAGATGCTTTAGAGCAAAAGGTCAAGTCTGCTGAATATGGTCTACAGACTTTTATCTTTTAATATCACTTGCCAAGAATCTCAAGATTTCACATAAAGATCTGGATTTCCAGCCTTTCTTTAAAATAAAGAAAGTCCCCCATTTGGCAATCTGGAGCTGAATGACTGATGTCTTTTTTGGATGAACCAAGAACACTAATTCATCACAGTCCTCAACCAATGAACTAATTCACCCTCCAGGAATTTGAACATGGGACCTTGTGTGGCTTAAAGTCCAGTGGCTCTCAATGTTGCCTGTCTGTCTTAGTGTTAAGGCTGCACCCCAGATTACATTAGTTTCTTGGGATGAGGCCCAGGCATCAGTGTTTTTTCATAGTTCTCCAAAATGATTTGGAGATAAAATTCAAGAGTAAGAACCCCTACTGTAGGTAACGGAAGCGTAACTGGTGGGAGGAAGTTCTAAGGCAAGAAAACTCATGCTCAGCAAATAGAACTTTCTAGTAGAGAATTTAGGTTGCCAAACAGGCTGCTGTAGAAGGGAAGGCTAATAGAAATCCTGACTGAAATATCTGAAAGGGAGAGATTGATCCAAGGCAAAGGTTCAATATTCTGAATGGGAATGACAGTCATTTGGGGAATGTCCTGCAAAATACAGGTCCAAGCCCCATCCTGGAAGATTATACTTCAGTCAAGGAAGGTGAAGGATGAAACAGTGTAAATTGAAACAGCTTCCCAGACAATGCTGATCAGTACAGGGAGGGAAGAGTCACCAAGCGAGATGGATGACCTCTACGGTTCCCATCCTCAACCTTGGCAATGACTCACTCAGGTCCTTAAAAAGAAATCTATGTAAATCTTCAAATATGCACGGAAATAGAAATGTATGTAACACGACCGCTGTGGGTTGAGAGTGTTTTATCATGTACAAAGATGAAGATAGATTAGAAACTGCACAATTCTCTGATTTGGTCTAATACTGAAGCCTAAAGGACTCAAGGAAAAAACTGTTTTCCAGTTTTCGAGCTCTTTTTTCTGACATACTCGACATGTGATGTTTGCTTAAATAACCTTTCAGAAAGCAGCTTATGTACTTGCATGAGACTTCTTAGCTTTAAGCAACAGATATTGCTGCTGTCTTCTTTAAGCTATAAAGAATCCTATTAAATGGATATTGGGACAGTGTAAGCAGGTTTTAAAATATGCCTGCCTTGTGATACAGCAATACAGTGACTTATTACACAGCCATTAGACATTATCAAACAGATTAAACTGTATTGCTGTGTGAAAATGTCTACAAGGTAGGGCTTTCTGAGAAAATTAAACTGTATAACAGGACATATGATATGATACAAATTATTTTTATGGGAGCATATATTTATATTAATTTATATAATTAGTGACATAAAAAATCTGGAAAAAACCTGAACCTCAATCTAAACTCATGGTGTATTAAAAAGATTAATTGAAAATGGATCATGGTCTTAAATATGTCTTAAATACAAGATGTATTTTTAGATATAACATTTTCCTTTTCTTCTTTTTTCTTTTCGTACTGACCCAGTATATTTAACACTGAGCTACATGTCAGTTTATCTTTTTTTATTATTTTATTTCAAAATAAGGTCTTGCTAAATTGCTCAGGCTGAAGTTGGGTTTAAAATTCTCATGTCTCAGCTTCCCAGAGTGTTGGGGTTATAGGCATGCACCACCACACTCAGCTATAAATACAAAATTTTTAGAAAAAAATGAGAAAACTATTACAGATTTGCCTTGCTAGCTCAACACCCAAGGCATTACTGGTAAAGGAAATACTGATGCATGTGACCTCCTTAAAATTAAAATTTTCACTGGAGTATAGTTCAGTGGTACAGCACCTGCCTGGCAAGTGCAAGGTCATGAGTTCAATTTCTGGTACAAAAAAAATTAAAATTTTGTTCTACAAAGACTCTGTGAAAGAATGAAAAGACAAATTGCAGACTGAAACAAAATACTTGCAAACCATCCTGTGTGATAGAAGACTAGCAGCCAGAATATATAAAGAATTCTCTAATACTCAGTAGTTTAAAAAAATCAGACTAGAAAATAAAGAAAAGACATAAAAAAGCATTTTACCAAAAAGGACATGCATTTGGAAAATAAGCACATGAAGACGTGTTCAACTTTATTAACCATCAGAAAAATATGTTAAAACCACAATAAGATATCATGATTGGGTTTCCAGGGAGTTACCCTGAGTGAAAAGGGCCAATTACAAAACATTACACACACCACATAATTACATTTATTTTCCACTTATGAAAACGATGCAGTTTTAGGACTAGAGAACAGATTAGTGGTTAGGACAAGTTGGGTGGATGGGTGGCATAAAGAATCCTCCTGATAATGGAACTCTTCTGGGTTCTGACTATGACAGTGAATACACAAAAATATACCAGCACAATAGTCACTGTATTTGCATGCAAATGAACACAAACAAAACTGAAGAAATCTGAGTAAAATGGGTTGATTACACTAATGTCAGTATTCTGGTTGTGATATAGTATAATAATTTTCCAAGATGTCCTCTGAGGATAGCAGGAAAGGGGTATATCTTTTTGCATTATCTCTTACAACTGCTTATGACTGTATAAATACCTCAAAATAAGAATTTTAATTAAAAATAAAAATATATAGCTATTTAAATATGTCCACAGTACAGAGTTTCGTGAGAAATTTAGGTTGCAAAAACATAAGAGATGATATGATCTATTTTTATAATCTTGTGTATTTATATCAATAGTCACATATAAAATCTGGAGGGTTTTCAACCAAAGTGATGATGGTGAATTCTTCTAGATAGATTTTTGGATAATTTTAATTGTAACTTTCTACTACTTTTGTGTGTTCTGCTTTTTAATATTAGACACATGGGTTAGTGGGATGAAAAATAAGTATTTTATTTATTTTGGTACCATAATTGAACTCAGGATCTTGAGCTTGCCAGGCAGTTGCTTATACTGCTGAGCGATGTCACCGGCCTATAAGCATTTTAAAAGAGAATAAAAGGCTATGCTTCATAGAATCACTGAGATGTCTGGAGAAAGAGAAAGTTGGAAGAGCCAGGAGGGTCTTGGCAGCAGGAATCTCTGGGCAGGTCTGTCTGAGTTATCTGTCAGCGATATTACTGCTGCTGCACCCAGATTAACTTCTGCTCCCCCATCCCTATCACAGACGTTTGATGCTCCCGTGATCCCTGCTACACTGGGTCTAGAACTTAATCTTGGTGCAGCTGTTGCTGCCACACACATGTACACACACACACTCACACACACACACTCACACACACATACACACACACACACACACAGAGAGACAGAGAGAGAGAGAGAGAGAGAGAGAGATGTAGAAACAGACAGACAGACTCTCTCTATAGTCTATGCTTCCTGTGACCTTTTCTTCTGGCACAAAGTTTGGAATAGGTGCACAGATAACTCCGAATGTTTTCAGGAATTAGAACAAGAGCCCAAATAGAGGTTAACATGCTACATATCCAAACATTTAAAAGTAATAAACCAAACCTTCAAAGTACTAAGTATGTTCTAGACTTCCACACTGATAACATCCTAGACAGACCTACTGCAAATGAAGGTGATGGTCCTGGGGAGAACCAGCCCCTAACTGTGGTCTAATCCCTTTTTCTTTCCACTCCCTGGTCCTCCTCCACTTTAAATTGCCTTGTGCACAAGTGTATAAATATCCAAGATCTACTCACACACTGCCTCACCCCTACACAGCCATTTCTCAGACTCCCTGAGGGTCCCAGCTATGCCTACTGGCAATGCAGTCCACAATGGGCAGGATGAACCTGGTGAAAAGAAGTCTCAGAAATAGGCAGCGTTGTTTTGCCACGTATTCCAGGATCCAGGCTACCAGGATGTGGCCTATAAGGAGAAACTGTAGGTAGGCCATCTCCTTGGCCCAGTAGACTCCTCACCCCTGCCCCCCCCCCCAAAAGGACACAGGAGGTGTCTAGAACTCCCTAGCTGAAAAGAACTCTACTTAGTGAGATCTGATACTTTCAGCTTCCAGGTGCAGGATCAGTTTTCCTGACCCCAAGACTCTGAATGTAGGCAATTCCATAAACACCGGAAATAGTAGACACACAGCACTGTGATCCTTTAACACTTAGATGCTATCTATGATCAACTCAGAGAGTTATAAATGGTGTTGGTGATGATAATGATGACGATGATAACAACAAAGATAATGAAGCCCAGCTTTTCTGGAACATTCACTTCTGCCAGCACTATGCAAATCTCTTCATATATTTTCTTCATCATCAGAACAGCAAATTTTCATTTCCTTTTATTGCCACTCACAAAAAGATAAGAAAATTAAGATACCAAGAGGTTAAAAAAAAATGTGGTCAAGGTCACTTGGTCAGCAAGCTAAAAAATATAGCCTTTGGATTCAAGTTTCCCTAGGGGAGAACCGCCCCTAGTTGTGGTCTAATCTCCCCTCGGGCAAGTTGCTCCTAGACCTACAAACTGGATAATCTCTGAAAGGTAGACTGGGACAGATGACTTTGAATCTAAAAATCAAAATGTATGTTAGCAGCTATCAGTCTTGACCGTAGAAAGCCTGACTAGTGTTCTCTTCACATGACAGATCCTGAATCAGGACACACACTACAGAGACAGTTCACCGCACGGTGTGTCCCTTGGGACAGGCAGTCAAGTTGAGTTCAAGAGTATTCTAACACTGTTGGCCTCCCACTCTCTCCCCCCACCAGGCTTCTTTAGGATCAAGGATTCACGAAGTTGGAATACTAAGACTAGGACTAAGGAATCCCAGTAGAAATGGAAAATAGATGACAGATGTCTGGGAAATGGAGCCGGTGTCTCCATGGTGGTGGAGGGAAAGTAGGCATCCTCTTGTTTCTTCCCCTCCTTCCTCTCTTTGCCATATTTCAAGTGCAGGCCGAGAGTGGGATGTTTCTAGGGATTATTAACAAAGACAATGCTTTTCAGGTTTGTAGGAAGATGGCAAAAGATGAGAGGACCTTTTATGGTGGAAGAGCTTTGGGGTAGTTTACTTTGGTTTTTTTTTTTTAACTGAGTGATTAGGAGAGAGTTGGGTAACTCAGGTGCTTCTAGGGGTTTTAGAGGTATCTTGTTGCTTGAAGAGAGGTAGCTCCTAAGCCAACGTTTCCCTGGCCTGTCTTCCCATCAGAATCATCTGGTGCACTTTTTAGAAATACAGATTTGAGTTGTTTTCTAGACCTGTCAAGTTAGAATCTCTTGGGGAGATTTATTGGTCATTAGATGGTTGGTCGGGCTTAAAAAAAAAAGATCCAAATCATAGTCAAGATTATTTCTGGCTCCAGATGAAACAGGAAAAGAGGCAGATAGAGGCTCTCAGTAGAAATAAAAGTAATCATACAACTAAGATGAGTGTTTTTGCACACTGAGATATCATGTGTCATAAATATAATCATCAATTTGCAAAGAATGTTATTCTTTTACAAACATCTTTCAGTCCACTTAATTATATCAAGAAATATCAACATGCACATCAGTATTTATAGCAGCACAACTCAAGATAGCTAAATCCTGGAAGCAGCCTGTGAACCTATTGACACATGATTGCATAAAAATACATATCTACACACAATGGAATGTTGTTCAGTTATAAAGAAGGACAAATTTGAGATATTTGTAGGAAAATGGATGCATCTGGAAAATACAATGATACAATGAAATAAACAATAATTACAATAAACAATGAAATAAACCAGGCACAACCTTAAATACTTGTGTGGTATCTCTCATTCTAGTAAAGCAAAGCATTAAAAGAATAGCATAATAAAGGATGAGTAGAAGAAGGCAAGGTATGGATCTCTTGCAGAAGGAAAGGAATCCAAGAGACTAAGGGCCAGAGGAGAGGAGAAGGGGAAATAAGTAGAATAAAGATATACCTTGTACAGGAACCTAATAATATGAATACATCATAAACAAGATCAAAATTTATAATATTAATAAGAATGAAAATGTGGAAAGGGGAATCAGTGGGGGGGCAGGAAGGGTAAGGGAATTAAAAAAGAAAAATGAAAAAAAATCTGTATTATGCACATGTACCCACTACTCAAGATGATGGTAAACTGCATGTACAGCCAGCATGTACTGAAACAAAAGGGAAATATCAGTCAGTGCTAAAACATCCTTAACACCTCTCTTGCCTATTCACCTTTTAAACAAAAAGAGCAAGTCTCAAACTCTGCTTTCAGCAGGCAAGAGCATCTGTAGAATATCATAACAATTGCTTCGTCTTTATCGTTTATGTGTTCAAGCTTACCTTCAAATATGGAAAAGGACACTGATTTTTTTTATTTTGAGCAATAACTAGGCTTATTTTAAAATAATAGGTATATGTATTTAAGTGTTAATAGAGATGATATAAAGAAATGTTACAGAACTAATTGTATTACTGATAGGGGTGGGGCAGAGACCGTGAGAGTACATTCACCACAAGTAACTGGACTCTGGGAAACAGTGTCCTGGTGTACCCCCCCATTCCCTCCTCCCTTTCTTGGGAATCTTACTGTGGTGAAAAGGGCACAGAAAATTAAAGATCCCCAATAAATATTATCCCTGTCACTTTCCCTTCTGTTTTATTCTTTCCTTTTAGAAAGGGAAATTCTTGACATTAATGAGCCATCTCCTTTATTATGTTAATTATCTGAGATGACCTGTGATCCCTGCAGGTCACATCATGAGAGATGGGGAGAATGAGAGGCAGAGAGAGGGTAGTTGGGGGGATTAGGGAAAAGGCAGTGGCTGATGAAAATAAAACAGGGTTTCAAGGTCTGCTGCTGAGCCTCAAGCCATCACTGTGTGAGCCAAGAAGCAGGAGAAAGTTGTTTGTGTGAAATGGAGTGTGAACTGCAAACTTGTTATTGAGGTGTGGGAGAAGGGAAGGAAGAGACAAGGGGGTAGAATGGCTTGTGTGGACAGGAGGGACCCACTTAGGAAGCATTATCCCCACCTACCCCATTGCAAGTGGGAGGGAGTCTCTGTAGGAGTTTGTCTGCCTTTATTTATACAATACCAGATAGCTCTGCAGCTCACTCTCTGTGCGTGAGCTGCCATCTCCATCAACAGATGGAGGTAATAAAGAGGCTAAAAATGGAAACGAGAACTAGAGTGTGGCTTTGTTTTGGCTGTTTGTCACAGAATAGTCAAGAATCCTTCCCCGTAAGTGCGCTTGTCAAGGTCACTCGTGACCTCTTTGGTGTTAAATCTAATCAGGCTGGCCAGGCTCTCGCATGGGTAGCAAGGTCAGTCTCTTGGGCCATAAGGTTGGCTGCTGCCCATTTATGGATAGGCAGACTCAAGCAATGGCCAGCTTCCCTGGAGTTCCTTGAGGGCTGTTAGTTCCAGCTTTGGTCAATAGCCTATGTAATTAATCAACTTAAACGGGGTTTTGCTTAGCAATGGATCTTGACCCTGGCTGCACATTAGAATTATACAGGGAACTTTAAAAACTCATACCCAATGCATAAGCTTCAAACAGAATCTTTTATATTGGAATTTGAGGGGCCTCAGTTATGAGCTTTTTCCAAAAAATAAAAATGGTCCCTAGGTGATTTTAATGTGAAACCCAGAGTGGCAACCACTAGTCTGGATCATTGAGGGAACAAGCTTAGACACACATGCTTAGTACCAATTTTGTTCCTTCTCTAATCCATCATCTCCTGCCTTTTCCTGGTCAACACAGTGGAGACAGAAGATTGGCACTGAGAGAGCAAGAGACTATAATTAAGTAAAAATTAACCAATGCATCCTTCAGGATTCTTCTCATTTTATTTATACAACTTAATGAATGTATCTGTGATCTTTTTTCTCAGGATAATTTTCTATGCTGGATAAAAAGGTACGAATGCTTCCGTAAGTTTTTAATACAAATTGTCTTCCAGAACTATAGTTCCAATCACATATTTTCTATATGTTAAATAGCTTGGAGTTTATCATTTAGAAGAAATTAGCCAAATTCATAGTCAATAAATTCTACTTGACATTATTTTTATTTAAACTGCTGTAATATTAGTGTATTAGTCAGTCATTTCTTCATCTTCTCCTTCTTTTCCTTTTTTTTAAATTTTTGAGACAGGAACTTGCTTTCCGCTCATGCTGGCCTTGACCTGGCTATATATCCCAGGTTGGCCTCAAACTCACAACCTTCTTCTTGCCTCAACCTCCTAAGTGCTGGGATTACAGGTATACTTCTTGCAGTACTGAGGACTGAACTCAGGGACTTTGAATTGAGCCAACCCCCACCCCAGCCCTTTTCCAACTTGCATTTTGAGACAGGATCCTACTAAGTTCCTCGGGCTGGGTTTCAACTTGTGATCTTCCTGCCTCAGTTTTTCAGAGTTCTGAGATTGCAGGAATGTGCCACTATGCCGGACTGATGCCTTTTTTTGTGAAGTAGCTGTACTTTGATCATTTTTCTCTTGTAGTGTTCATTTTTTAACTGAATTTTAAAAGACTCTTTGCCTATTGAGAGTATTAAGCTTTGCTTCTTATATATGGATGATATTTTTGTTAGTGTTATTTGCTTTTTAATTTTACTTAAGGTGTTTGTTTTGGTTTTGGCTTTTTACACAAATGAGTGTAAAACATTTATGTAGCTTACATTTATCAGTGTTATCCTTTATATCTTCTGCTATTTTATGCTATTTATAAGTTATTCTTTATCCCAAAATATCTTGTAATTATTTTATGGCTTAATTTCTAATATTGAATGTTTTGATTCATCTGAAATATGTTTTGGCAAATAAATTGCCACTATCCCAACACCTATTCCATCATATGCAAGCTGAAAGACATATCTATTAGATTTCTCTTCTCTCTCTCATCACTGTATCTGATTTTTCTTGAGTTAATACTATACTTTTAAAACTAGCATAATCTTATAATATGTTTTAAGATCTGGCAAAAAGTACATCATTCTTATTTTTATTTTCAGAAGCATTTCATCTATTCTTAGGACTTCTTACTTTTTAAGAAATAGTATTCTTAAGAAAATTTAAAATATTATTTTTAAGAAATATTAAGAAGTATTATTTTTAAGAAATATCACATTAATAAATCAAAGTATATGAAGAAATTTTCTTTCTAAATATTGATGCATGGATTTGTGGAATCAAAGAGATAATCAGAGATGAGAAATGTGGATAACAGTGAGAAAAGATGATTACTCAGTAATTGATTTGGGGCAGTTGTTTATCCAAAAATTTAGAGCATTACCTCAGATTATACACAAAAATAGACTTTAGGAAAGTTAGCAAAGTTGGTGAGTAATCAAATTACAGACAAGAAATCCTAATGGCCACAAAACAAAAAGATTCTCACTCTTGGCAATATAGAAATGCAAGTAAATACAATTAGATATAATTATTTTTCTTCCACATGATTAACAAAATAATTTTAAAACATAGTTTCTTAATCTGACAAGATGAAATGAAATTCCTGGCAGAGTGTGGGCCCAAGCACTTTCAGAGAATTCACTGAACTAGAAACATGCTCATCACATCCTATGACCCAGTCAGTCCACTGCAGTGAAACACTGCCGTGTGAAATCTGTTAGGGCAAGAATAAGGGCTACACTACTTGCTAAAGCTGAAATTCTCCTCATTTGGTTGGTGACAGTCATAATGTGAGGTCCTGAAAGCACCCTGACCCCTAACTTTCTGGGTTACACTCTCCCGAGCCCCATCCTCTCATGATCCAGCAGTTACAGGCTTGATGACTGGCTGAAATGGAGTTTTGGGAGTCCTCCTTCAGCCTTATAGACAGGAACTGGCCTAATGGGCTGATGATATTTTGACCGATTTCTGTATTAAACGAGGTTTGTGAAAGTCTTGTAAGAATTACAGAATATAAGCAATTTGAAACAGAAATTTCTAATTGCCTTCCAAATACCACTTCCTCTTTCAAAATAACAAAAACTTATCAACATTATTGTCTGTCAAAAGAGTACATGTCCCAGATTTCTTTGCAACCAGATGTGGGTATGTGATTGAATTCTAGCTAATGCAAAGTGGGTACAAGTGTAAACTTCTGGGAAATTTTCCTAACAGGGAGGTGGAGCAAGCTTCTCCCCTCCCTCCAAGCAGTAATCTAGAATGGGCATGTGATTTTGGAGACTTCAACCACAGGAAGATAGGAAGATGGGACACACTGAAGACTCTTGGATTTCTGATAATTTCATTGAGCCACCATAGAAGCCCAGATGGCCTCCTTCTGGACTTTCCTTAAACAAGATGATAAATTCATATCACATGCAAACTACTGTTGTTTTTGGTTTCTCAGTTATATACTGCTAAATTTCATCCTAATGGACACAAAGCTAAATATCCACTAACAATAAAATGGTGAAATATATCATGATATATAAATTAACATAAACTGGAAAACCTAGAGGCATCATATACCTGAGGAAACACTGTAGAAACTCAGTTAAATCTATAGTCACAGCATGCTGTGTGAAAAAAAACAAGTTACAGAATATCATAGTCATATATGTATACTCTGCTCAAAACCTCTAACAAAATATATCCCAGGGTTTTCCTGTTTTTCTATATAACAAATCTCTCTCTCTCTCTCTCTCTCTCTCTCTCTCTCTATATATATATATATATATATATATATATATATATATATATATTTGGTACCAGGGATTGAACTCATGACCTCACGCTTGCCAGGCAGGCACTTAAGCCACTGAGCTAAATCCCCAGCCCGGTAACAAAATATTTTTAACAGTATGTAAATATACTACCTAAATTGTAGTAATGTTAGGAAATTTTAGGGAAAAGAAGACAGCCCTCAACATACTGGGGAATGGTCAAAGCATATCTTATCTTTGTCTACATTTTTCTACATTTTTGCATAAAGAAATGATTCATGTACTACTTGTCTAGTACAAATTAATTAGGTTTCCCACATAGCTAGCAGCTGACCTTACTGAAAACTGTCAGAGCTGGAGACTCAGACAGGCAGAAGCAGCATCTCTGGCAAAGAGAGATTAGCTTAGGAGCTATCGCCTGAGAGCTTTGTGTTGGAGAAGTTCAAGGTTCTTTGAGAACCCCCCTGTCACACACACTGTATTTTCACAATATCGCTGCCTAGAGAAATGAAATAAAGGTAGTAATCTATAAGAACAAAGAAAGTAAGAGGACACCACAGTAAGCATTAGATTTCAATTTTAAAAAAGTGGAAGCACGACCCAACACAGCAGAGCCAAGAAAGTTGTAACTGTGCATCTAAAATAGGAAGCGTTGCTTCAAAGAATTTTCACAGGCTCAGTACCTGGAGGCATCGGATACCTTGCAAACCAGGCAAGAGGCATGGGGCTGAGCAGTGGACCCCCGAGTACCCCTTGCCACATACATAGCCAGGAAAAAGTGCATGTGGCTCTTTAGTCACTTTTTCATCAGGAAATTAGGATAGACTCTAGGCTGGAAGATCTCAAACAGACTAATGGGAGGGGTAGACTGCTGATGTAAACTGAGGTGAATTAGATTGAAGATCATTCTTTGTACTAAATTCAAAATTGTCAAACATACCAAGAGTGTTCAAAAGCTGCAGGGCAGCTATAAAACCTATTTATCACAATATTATTTGGTCTTCTGAAAAGTAAAATGATTGTATTTAGCCTTTGAAACTTTTTTTCAGCAGATTATTCAATAATTTTCAAACCAAAGTCATCAAAAGTCAACATATTTTTGAGAATTATGACAATCTCTGAAATTGTGTGCTTTATTAAGTTTAACTCAACTCATTAGGTGATATTGTGTTTAAGCTGACAGAAAAGTAGTTTTTTGTACCAGATTTCAAACTCAAGACCTTGTGGTTGCCAGACAGACTCATATGCTTCTAGCTATATCCCTGGCAAGAAAAGTAGTTTTAAGTGATTTCTGTATACAATTAATTCTATTATATCAATACATTTGGCCTGTCCTTTAAAAAACAAACCAAAAGAATCATTCTTTGTTCCCATTTAGAGTTTTTTGATTATTTCTCATTATTGAATGAGACCAGTTCTGAGCTTGTTACTTGCTTAAGGATAGTGTGGTGGACATGATGGAGGGAAATGATCTGGACAGTGGTGATGCTATTTTTGTTTATTGTTTCAGACTGCTTCTTACTAGATTGACAAGTCTTTAGCTTCAAGGGTAGATCTTTGGAGTGAGCTTAAAAGTCACAGTTTTGAATAGAAGGTCCCTCATGCTATTGAGACTGGGTTTAGGAAGACTTGTTAGGGGTCTCTAAGAATGTCTGCTCTGGAAAACAGAACTACTCTAGATATTTTAAATAAAAATAATTTAAATCAAGGAATTGATTCCAAAATTGATGGAAGAACTGGAGGAGTAAAAAGGACAAAGTCACTTAATAAATTAGTAACTACAGGAACTACCTCTAGTCTTCTGGAACAGAAGAGAAAATGATGTTAACAGAGCCCTAAACTGTTATATCATGTGACTGCTGAAGCATAAGCTACTGCTCCCCAAGAATCAAGGCCACATCTAGTTTGCAGGGAGCAGGAGGTCATATTTCCACTAGCACTGCAAGTTTCTGTGTGTCCCCAAATGTCTGAGGGTCCAAGGGTCTGTTACAGTGCTAGAGACAAAGTCCATGAATTGTGTGCTGCCGAGTCTATAGAAATAACTGCTTCAACTACCATGCTATGTGGACAAGAGTTAGAAGCCTGTATTTAACCACCACTGTTGTGGCTACTAATGCTGTAAAAGATACTTCTAGAAGCAAAACATAATTTCTTCCTTCTGTTTGAAGTCTCCTACCAAGACCTCCCCTGGGTTGACTGTAACTAGAAATCAGCTGATAAGGGTTTCTGGGAAATGTGGTTTTCAGACATCGAGAAACTTGCAATCCAAAGGTGAGCAGGGGAGAGTAGCAAACTAACCAAGAGAAAAAAAATGACTGACAGTAGCTTCTGCAAATTTCAATGAAAAGGGGCAAAAAGAATTTAGATAAAAAACAATGGTGATTTGGACTAGTATAGTAACAATGGTAGTAGTGAGAGCCAGTTAAATTTAGTACATATTTAGAGGGGAAAATGAACTGGATTTCATCACAGATCAGATATGAGCTATGAAAAAGAAGAGTCAAAGCTAACAAGATTTGTCTTGATGTAAGCTATTAGAAGAGTGCATTTGCCATTTACATAGAAGACTAAGGCTATGATTAAAAAGCAAATTTCTAGGGAGCTAATTAGTGTTCAGGTTTGGAATGTGTTTAGTTTTAGGTGTTTATTAGACATCTAAATGGAGATCTGAGCAAGTTCACATTTGAGATTTAAGGGAAAGGAAACATAAGATTCAGTGAGTATAACACAGTTAATAAAATCATTTTGATAGAAGAGGAAACGAAGTATGTATACATATTTGGAGGTAGGTGGGAAGAGGCACTGGGAGGAGTTCTCTTCTGGTTGTTTCATTTTTCCAGTGCAGCAGGAAGCAAGGTCATCAGCTCTAGGGAATAGGGAAGAGGTGCTAGAGGTTTGAGAGGACTGGTGCTAAGTACTTGCATAGGGAGACTTGCGAATGAATGGACAAGAAAATGTAGTATGATTGCTAGGAAATGTTAAGGGTCCACTTGAGATTAGAAACACTGGATTTGAAGTGAGACTAGTCATTGTGCTTGTACATTCACCGTGTTCAGCAGTGTGGGTGCAAGCACGGATGGAAGTTATTTTAACCAGGAAATACATAAGTGAGAGAGTCAAGGGAATTGATGATATAAGAAATAATGTGCTTATCATGTTTACTATAAAACCAAGACTGAATAAAGATGGGAGAGAGAACATGAAGGGAGTGACTGATAAACAGACAGTTCAATTCTTGAAATTAGACCATTCTTTCGTTTAAAATAGATGTTCTCTAGACAAAGTGTTGTTTGAGGATATTATCTATTTATCCAATAGAAACTTACTGAGCACCTGTATCTAGAAAGAGTGTTTGATTATTTCCCTAGGAACATGTAAAGTATCAGGAAAATACATTGGATTCAAAGCAGGAGGCGTCTTAAGTGATTTCTGAGAACAGAGATTGATTTCACTGTGTTGTTATACAGATCTCAAGTTGCTTGAGAGAGGCACATCTAGTTGAAAAGTACATATCTGTATCAATCAAAATAACATATGCCAAGAAGAACATTTATTGGCAGGTGTAATCAAACAGTTCTCAGCATAAAAATGGCCATTGTTCATTGAAGGCTTATTGTTAACCAGGCTCTGTTTTAAGTGCATTTCAATTATTATGCAGTAAATTCTTGAAGCAGAGCCAGAATTCAATTGCCAGTAGTCTGCGTCCATGGATTGTACTCTTAACAACTATGCTTTATTGCCTCTAAAAGATAACTTCAGGCAAAGCTGGATCTAGGGATGCAAACATTATTATTAGGACTCATTCACTCTTACTCTGCTTGCTTCTGTGTTGAATTCATTCTCATTCAGATTAGGTTTTCTCCATTCATTGTAATTGTGGGCTTACACCATCCGTACATCTAGCATTTCCAGAAGAAAGTTATTTTCTGTTTCTGAAAGAAAGATCTATCACACAAGTCTGTATTTAATGACATAGAATAGATTCACAACATTGTGAAGGGAAAAGGACACTTCATCAAATAGTAGGTCTGGGTTGATCCACAAGCAACCAGATTAATAAATACACTTATAAGTGGAAGGATATAAACAAAGTATTAACAATATTGACAAAATCAACAATAGAAAATAGTAACAAATTTCTGGTTATTATGATTTGGAAATTTTTTCTTTGTACTTCTCAGCATTTTAATTTGTCTCTACACTAAGGCTAGATTATCTGTGCAATAAAAACATTAAATAGAAGGGTGCAGCCCGGTGACAGATGCATGCTTAGCATCTGCAAGGCCCTGGGTTCAATCTCCAAAACTCCCTTTCCAAAATAAAAGGTAAAGGAAAAATTTTAAAGTATGTAACACACTGATTACTGATTTCTAAAGTTTTTCTTTAATGTCTTTACTATATGAAGCAAAACAGGACTCAAAAAAATAACAGTCATGTATTTTCTTTCACATGTGGAATATAGGGAAGAAAAGATGACATGACAGGAGAAGGGAGATGATTAGGGAGGAGAAAGAGGTTCAGGGGAAGAGGGAGAGGAGGGAGAGGAATGGTAATGGAGGATGGATATGATCAAGTATGTTATATACATGTGTGAAAATATGACAATGAAACTCAATATTCTGTTTAATTGGTATGCACTAATTTTTAAAAGTCAGTAAAAAACAAGTTATCTCCCTGTTTTCTGTAATTATATATTCTCGCACTCATGCCTTTCTATATCCCTGAGGTCTTGGGGTTGAGGATTTAGCTCAGCGGCATAAGCACCTGCCTTGCAAGCAGGTGATTGTTATATATATATATATATATGAGGTCTGTGTTTCGGGAAACTGATGAATTGGGAGCAACACTACCAGGAATGCCATTTTTATTTGCTTCTGTGAGGTTAAAGAAAATAAGACAAAAGACAACCTTACTTGATTAGCCATACTATATTATTGTGCAAAAGCACAGACTTAGTATTTTCACCCACATTTCAAACAATGTACTTTGGATATATTTGAAGTGAAATATTAGTCCTTCCTTGGAATCTCTAACAAGGGAGTTATTTAGTGGCCCATCATAGAAGGAAGAAGGAGATAAAGATACCATGGGAATTCAAACATGAATACACAGTCCAAATTTTAAGTACTAGACTGAGTTAGAATTAGTAGTTGTTTAATCCCTGTCTTTAAGGAGTTCATGTCTCATTAGGAAGGCAGAATTCTAAGACAATGTGAGATAAGATATCATAGGTTGTTGAACAATTTAGAATTTGGGAGCTGGGGTTGCTAAACAGCATTGATCCAAGGAAAGATTCAGAGCTGGGCAAAGGTGATTCTAGATCCACACCCTTCTTCATGCTTTAAAAAAAAATTCCCCTTCCCAGCCTCCAGGATCTGTGGAAATATGGTAAATTCACCTCACCTGAGGTCATTTCCTTATTTATAAAATAGTGATAGTAATACTGTATATCTTACTGATTTATTGGGAGGGTTCAACTAAGTAATGCAACTAAATTCTTAGCCCCCTCTGGTACGAGTGAATGTGTTATAAATGATGTCTGTTTTATGATTGTTGTTATTGCCAATAACAGAAGTAAGTAATATGGGAAATGACAAAGAGTCTAGAATCTTACAAAGTTCTGAAAAATCAACTATGGTCCTGGCCTTCTAGATTTGCCTCTTTTTTATGGGCAGCATCTGGAAGCACCTCGACCTTTGCCCTCTGAATGTATCCAGAGAATAGTGTGTGACTAAAAGTTTCTCTTGTCTTTATCTCCCACTCTTTCTTATAGAACATTCACATACATTTTCTTGGCTCATGTGTGACCTTTGCACCTCACACAACCAATCAGCTATGTGATTCCACTTTACTGCCCTTTGCCTCTGGAATCACCATCTTTGGAACATTTTGTCACACTTTACAAAACTCTATTCTTGGGAGAAGATTCAAAATTTACACCAAAATAAAACTGAGTAGTAAGGCTTAATAAAATCCAAAAACTTAGGGGGAAGAAGGTTTCCTTGTTTCATAACTTTGAATTTATGAGTTTCTGTGCAGGGCATTACAGTAGGAAGGAAGAATGAAGGTAATACTTGTGCAAAAGAGAAAAGGAGACTCAGGAGAGAAAGAGGAAGAGAAAGTAGTTGCTATTTTTAGCAAGTCCATTGGCCTTCTCTGTTTAATTCTGTGAGTAATCTGAAAGTTCTTTTCCTGTATGAGCTATCCAAAATTTCTCTTTTTGCTTATAATAATCAACAGTCTCTGTTATCCAAAAATTAGTGACATTTCCTGATTTATAAATAAATAAAAATTGACAGTTAAGAATTGAAGGAAAAATAAATAAGATACAAAGATAAGTAAGGGAAATGAAAAAAGGAGCTGGACCCCATGATCGTCTCAAATTTATAAGAGTTCCAGTCTTAGTCTGTGCATATCCATAAAATATACTACTACTCATCTCTAACACTTTTTATTAAAATGGTCTCTATTTCCTGCAAATGCCAAGGGTCTTTCAATTATAAGTCACATAAAGATAACTAATTAGCTAAAGGGAAAAAAGTCTAGGAATAATGCTTCCATCATGAGAAGATTCAGAAGCTCAAAGAATCAGAATCTCCAACTTTCCATCCCATTTCCCTCTTTGTTAGCTTCACTTTTAGGGTCATCTTGATGGCAGAGATGATCTCCAGAAGTGCTCTTGGTAATAAATCCTCCAACTTTAGCCAGATGCATAGCTATCCAAAGCCAGGACTACATTTTGAAGGATGTTTTGAAGCTAGAAAGTATTGTGTCAGCATTTTGATCAACTGAACAGATGTGGGAATAATAGAGACAGCTTCCAAGAAATGTCCTAAAGGGATATAGTATGTCTTTTTCTGTACATTTCTTCTTTACTAGTTGCCATAACATGAACATGATGGTTGGAGATGAACAAATAATCTTAGAATACACAGTGACTTTAGCAAGGAAGAAACATGGTAAAACAATAAGATAGGAGCCTGGGTCCCTACTTGGTGGAGCTTCACTACGAGTCTTGAGTTTCCTACTGAACTATGATGTGATTACAAAAAAAAAGGTATATCCTGTTTATGAGTGTTACTTGATCTATCATATAACGTTTCATAGTTATAACATGACACTTTCAAAGAAGAATCTTTAAAATGATAACCAGTGAAAAGCGATAAGTAAATATGTTCATTGTCTCACTTCCTGGAAAATTCCATCCAAGTCATGGTCATTACTCTGTTGGAAATTGGATAAAGAAAGTCTGCCTGGCCCTGATGTACCTGGAATTTCAGAGTGTGTAAATTCAGTGATTAAAAAGTAATTTAAAAATTGAGCCAAGCTCAGAGTTATGAGACGTAACTGTATGCATGTCTTTTTTCCAAGAAAAAAAAGCACCTGTCAGAGTGGATTACTCCATATTTAACCTTGTAATTTTAACAATGGAGTGCAGAAATAGTAGGTTTGTGATGTGAAAAAATGCTGAAAGTATGTATTATAACTTCTTTCAACATATTTGTTTTGACATTTTTATTAACAATTTGAGTGAAGAATTAATTAAATTGTAATCAAATGTGGAGATGACATGATGCCAAAAGATTGGTTTATGCTGTGTATAATGAAATCATAAAACTACACAGCATCAGAACCCCACAGAGACATAACTCCTTATTTTATAGCTTGAGAAACTGAGGCTCAGAGAGAGTGACAGACTTGTTCAAAGTACACCTGGGATACAATATTTATACTTTTTCTTTTTTAAATATATGAAAGCTACATCACGACTTGAGATTTAAATAGATATTTGAAAAAATAGGAGCAGTGAACTGATGAGGCAAGATGGAATTTAATCAGGTCAAATGTGTAAGGACCTTCGTGTTGGGTCCAAAAAAGCCCACTGTTCAAGCACAGTGTGGGGCAGCTGTACGTTAATCAGCAGCACTTTAGGAAACACAGATGTCACTTGGCTTCAAGCCTGAGATGTCGGCAGTGTGATGTGGCTACATGAAGAAGATAATGGAATCATAGATGGCCTTTGTTATGGATTAAGAACTGGTGGTCAACTTAATGCCAGCTGGATTACATCAGCATTGCACTGAGAGAAGATGCTCCACTTGAGGAAAGTTGCTAGCATAAATAAGTGGAGAAGAAGGGAGATGTGGAGGCGTTGAGGTGTTAATGCATTGTTGCGTTGAGGCATTGTGAGTTCTCCCACAAGTTGCTGTTTGAGCTGCTGGTTCTCCTGGAGAAGCTTTGGCCCTCACATCAAGCATTGCTTCCTGGCTCTGGAGGGGAAGACATGTGCCCCTTGGTCTCCAGGATAAACTCATCATGCTGCTTCCTGGCATGTACCTAACTGTGCTTGTCATCAGAGGAGCTTGGGGCCTCCATGTCACCAAGGATGGCTGTGGTGCCTTTCAGAACAGCCCTGGTTTTTATTGTGAGTGTGACTTCTCCGCTCCAGCGTAGAATCCTCATCCCACCAGCACAGCTCCTTCACCCCGCTGGCATGAGCTTTCTGGCTTCCACTGCTGACCTTTGGGCCTTCCTGGCATGGATCCATAAAGAGACTGGCGTGAGTCCTTCTTGTGGGCTCTGGACCTCCAGATGGACTCCTGGGAGGCATTGTCATGAGCTCTAGGTTTTTATCTGGACTCATGTGGGACATTGCTGTGGGATTTAGGCTCTTGACTAAATATTCTGTGTTGTTGGTGTTACAGATAGATGTCCTGCATTTTCTTGTGTTAACTCCCAGTGACCATTATAAATATATTATAAGCTCCATATCCTGATTGTAATTGTTCTCTGCACAACCCCTAACTACAACAGCATTATTAGAAAAAGAACTTACAGAAGGGAAATGAGGATCCTGTTACACTTTCCACTCTGTCACTGACTTTTTCATTCAATCCAAGTGCCACACATTAGTAGAAACCTAGAAAAATCAGCTCACATCCAGGAGTGAAGCTTAGGATGGAATCATGTGAATAATGGTTTAAGGGAGCTTCACAGCAGCATAGCTAGGACCTTAAGTCTTGGAGCCAAGCTGCCTTGGTTTAATTGATTGATTACTGAGTATGTGTTCAGAAAACTTCCTTTTCACTGTCTGTAAATTATGAATTATAATAATATCTATCTCCAAAGATAAATGAAGTAGAGCTATTGAATGATTAACAAATTACTGGCATAAAACAAGCACCCGAGAAATGTTAGCTACTGTTAGAATTAAGAAAGCAAAGTGACTTGGGGATTATGGTAACAACCTCATAGATTATAGTAAGTATTACGTGAGTTAATATGTGCCAAATGCTTGGCACAAAGTTGATAGCTATTATTACCTACAGTGGAAGAAATGGTTTGAGGTTCCTATTTATGGGCCTAGTTTGGGGACAGAATATTTCCTGGTTTGAGTTACGATCCACAGAGCCTTATGATAAGGTCAGGAGCAGCATGAATGCAGGATGGGGAAGGAAGGGTCATCCAGACATACTATGGGGGATCCTAGCTTTTGGAATATCTGGTCATGGCAATTTAACATTGTCCAGAACTGACTCAGCTGTTTTTGGTCATAGTCATTCAAACCTGATTCACTATATGGTACTAATGTGGTCCCTTAGGGACATTTCTGGGCATGACCCCTGAGAACTGTCGCATAACTAGTCACTTAGGAATTATTCAAATTAAAATTGCTCCCTATAAGTCTTCTCAGTCCTTTGTTTCCTTTAGTTAGAGCCACTACCTTAGGGATAGCACTCTGACCCTTAGGATACTCTGATACCCTGGACAGCTCCCGGGAGCGTCCTACCGCTAGGGGGCGACAGCTAAGAAGAGCCCGCCCGGCGCAGAACGAGCTACTCTGGTCCTCGCTCTCCAGCCAGGCCCCAGAAGAGGTGGAGAGGGAGTAGGGTGGAGGTGCTGCCTCGCGGGTGTGAGACAGAGCAAGCCGCCTGGGTGTGAGTCAGCGCGCGGGGGGCCAAGGAGCTCGATGACTAGTCACGGAATCTCACTCCCGCTCAGTTCCTCCACCCATCCCATTCACAAAGTGCGTCCCAGTCCTGGGCGTGTGTGAGCACACTGCGCGAGGTCCGAAGCCAGACTGTGAGGTCCATTTGGAGAGACAGAGGGAGAGGGGGTGTGTCTCTCTCTCTCTATTTTTTTTTTTTTCTTTTTTGTAAATCCAGGTTACGAGGTTTCTCCTTCCCACCCCTTGTGAGGTGTGGGGATGTGTCTGGGTTTGCCTGCGTGTCCTGTGTATGTGACTGTGGAGTCAGCGTAGTGGGATTGCGCATCAGGGCAGGGTGCTAGCGTCTGCGCTCAGGTCTATGTCTATGCTGGTGCAGTCACGACCTGTGTTTCCACCCCTGGGCGTTGTGTCGAGAGGCCAGCGTGGAAGGAATGTCCAGTCTCCTGGGGGGTGGGGGGGTGGGGCAGGTTACAGGGTCTTCCTGGACAGCCTCCCTCGCCGCCCAAGCTGATTAGGGTTCTTCCAGGAGCAGTATGTATGCAGGAAGGCCTGGGGGTAACGGGTCCCTGAGAAGAGTAAGAGAGTGGGGGCGCAGGAGGCGGGCCAGGTCCCCGGGCGCGGCGCTGGCTCGGGGGACCCGCGCGGCTGACGTCAGGCGACTCCTTAAATAGAGCCAGCAGCTCTCCGCGCTCTGCATTTCCCGCGGAGCCGGAGCGCGGCCGGCGCTAGCGCCACCGTCTGGTCCGCCCGCACCCGCTCAGTCCCGCCGCCGCCGCCGATCTTTCTGAGCGCGGCGCTCGGATCTTCAGGAATGGGGCTTCGGCGCTGGGCGCGCTCCGACGCCGGCGCACTTGAGCCCGTGGAACGCCAGGAGCCGCCCGCTGCCCGGAGCCCCATCGCCTAGGACTTGGAGATGTTGGGGACGCAGCCACCTATTCCTCGAGGAGCCGCCCCCGGGATCCCCGGGTACGGTGCGCGCCCGGGCCAGCAGCGCCGGGAGACGACAGCGCCCCCTACGCCCGACCCGCGCGGCCCGGGCAGCAGCACGCGAGCCCTCTAGGCGACCGCAGGGCCACAGCCGCTCCGCCGCAGGTGCCCCCTCGGAAACCATGACCCCCGGCGCGGGCCCATGGAGCCATGGCCTATAGGGTCCTGGGCCGCGCGGGGCCACCTCAGCCGCGGAGGGCGCGCAGGCTGCTCTTCGCCTTCACGCTTTCGCTCTCCTGCACTTACCTGTGTTACAGCTTCCTGTGCTGCTGCGACGACCTCGGCCGTAGCCGCCTCCTCGGGGCACCTCGCTGCCTCCGCGGCCCCAGCACGAGCGGCCAGAAACTTCTCCAGAAGTCCCGCCCCTGTGATCCCCCCGGGCCGACGCCCAGCGAGCCCAGCGCTCCCAGCGCGCCCGCCGCCGCGGTGCCCGCCCCCCGCCTCTCGGCTTCCAACCACTCTGGCTCCCCGAAGCTGGGGACCAAGCGGCTGCCCCAGGCCCTCATCGTGGGCGTGAAAAAGGGGGGCACCCGGGCCGTCCTGGAGTTTATCCGCGTGCACCCGGACGTGCGGGCCTTGGGCACCGAACCCCACTTCTTTGACAGGAACTACGGCCGCGGCTTGGACTGGTACAGGTAAGGAGGGGGGTTCCACTGCGCGCCCAGGGGCTCCGGTCGGCTACCTCCTTTGAGCCGTCTCCTGCGCTTTCTCTTCCCAAGGTCTGTTGTGTGGGTTCAACACACAGGGGTGGGGTAGGATGTGGGGATGTACCAGAAAGATTCACCCAGAACTTCCTAATGTTTAGCCGGGCACGCGGTTTCTGGAACTGCAAAGGGCGTTCCCTCTAGTCCCTGGAGTCTCTGGTAGGAAGGGGGATTTCCAGGTGGAGGGCTGGCTCCCTGTCCAACTGATTTAGAATGGGTGGAACAGGTTAGCCCCGGAGCTGCAAGACCACCACGATCTCTTGACCCTAAATAGGTGTTCCCCGCGTTCAGAGCACCTGAAGGACGAAGGGGAAGTCAGGAAAGAAACCCCCGTGGGCGGGGGCTCTGTTTGAGAAAGGTCCCGTAATGAGAGACCATCCCCTGAGGTCTTTGGATGAGAAGGCCTCTTAGGGCGCCTCAGGTATGGAGTTGACTCCCTCCATTTGCTCTGCCTCTGGGTTAATGGTCTTGGAGTAATTGAAAGAATCCTAGATTCTAGTCTTCCTTCTGTCACTTGCTTGAGCAAGTTCCTTAAGGCTCTCTGCCTCTTTTCTCATCCATCACAATGGGCAGGCAAACAGTCCTTGCCTTGTCTGTCTCTCAAGGTTTTCCCCAAGCACTTTAAAGGTGTGAACAGGACACCTTGCATTGGGCTGCACTGGGCAGTGCTTCCAAACCAGCAGCCAAGGTGTGGAATTTGGGGTACAGGTGAGCAACTCAGGTGAAGGCTGGTCAGGGACTTAGGGGTAGGCAGACGGATATAGACTCGCTGCTCCTCCATTGCACTTGCTGGTAGTGTCTGAGCATAGACTGACACTTCTGTAAAGTGAAAGTTCCAAGCCCTGTGTGGTGCGGAACTGTAGGATACATCCACAAATGGGCTGAGTCAGGGTCTTTCATGACACCTGGATCCCAGAATTCTTAACCATTTCCCTGATCTCTTGAAGACATTCTAGAAACATCTGCATAGTAATGAAAGTGCAGAGGGGTGCCAGAGTAGTTGGCAGAGTAGCTGATGCCAATTCTATTATTTTTATGAAAGTAAACCTTTAGACAGGAGAGGTCATAGCATATTGGACATAGGATAATTTTATTAGAAAGAGACCCTATTGGATTCATAACAGAGAGCCCTGGATTTGCAAGAAGGTGAGGCTATAGGGCCAACTTGTCACCTTTGCCAGCTACCCCTGGCCTGCAGTGGCGGTGGCTATAAGGGGCATGTATTATCCTCAAGGGACAAACATATCTGCAGAAACCAAGCAGCGGATAGCTGGCTAATGGATGTCCCTAGCACCATCATGTCTATTGAGTGAAATAAGTGGCCCCTAGTGCCAATGCTGATGGCTCACTGTGCTTTCTGTGCTCTGGCTCACAGGCATCCCGTCTAGATGTATGAGAACACTGTCGAGCCAGAGTGCGGAAGGCAGAGGCAGGAGAGCAGCGCCCTGCCCAAGTCAATCAGCCATGGCCAAACTCAAATGCATGCCAGGGTTTCCTTGATGGAAAACCTGAAGATCATTATAAGAGCTTCTGCAGGGGTGCAGGGCCTTTTAAATGCAAAATAACAAAATCCCGAGCATCTGGCTTTTAGGTAATATGCCTCTAATAAACACCTATGCTCGGAACCCAGGCTCCCCTTTCCTGCTCTTTCCTCCACCACCAAACAGCATACCTCAGGCTTCCTTCCCAGAGTCTGTGTCATTCAGGGATGGCTGCTTTTTATTTTTAACCTTGGCATGTGTGATTCTAAGCCAGCTTAGCTGTGAACCTTAGAGATGGGAGCCATGCCTTTTTTTTTTTTTCCTAGCACATTTGGATTCTGCTAAAATTCTCAGCTGAATCTTGGTAGGTTTTATTTAACATCAAGCACACTGACAGCTCCACTTCTCTACTCTACCCCCCACCGCACACCCCACCGGCCTTTCCTCCTTTATATAGCTAAAAAAGGGATTAGCCCTGAGGTTTGGTCAAAACTACTATCCCCATCACCTGCCCAGCCTACAGCTGTCAGGAAAACACTGTGTAGTTTGTGCTTCTTTCGGTTGCAAATCAGCACACCCAGAGTCTAGGGTTTCAGTTGTCATTTCTGCACAAGCTTATACTGCCCCATTTGGAGCTGTTATCAGTAATCTCCAGAACATTTCTCTGTGTGTACTTTATCTTTATTATCACTCAAGTAATATGCACTAAGTGAGAAAACAGGGGATTTCTGGGACTCTTTAAAACCCATGTTTTCATTTTCTTTCTGAATTCCATGAGTAGGTACAGTGGGTGATAGTAGGTTCAGCCCTCATCATTTCACACTTGCCATCATAAAGCCAGTGTCCACCAGGTAGACAAGGCGGAGGAGCCCTTGAACCCACTGTGGTGGGCTGTGTTTTCCAAGGGCAGGTTGCAGAGTTCATTACAGGCAGAGGATTTACAGTGCTGTGCTCACATTCAGTTTCCTGATGGCTCTTCCCAGGCTAGGAGATCTAAATCCAGATTGACAATGAGAAAATCAAAATCATTGTCTTAACCCACAGGTGAGACTTCTTTCTGTGTGTACTTGAGATATGATTCCCAGAGGCAGAGTTATAAGAGCCAGAGAAAAGGCGTCAACCAGAGGGACAAGGAGACAGAACCCATACCTTCCTTGTCCCATCTGGGTTTCTTTTTGAGGATCAGCCCAGCCCAGTCCAGGTCCTTAGAGATTCCAGACTTGTGCTGTAGGATTCCCTTTCACTTGATACCTGTTTGTGATCTCTGATGTTTATTTTCCCTGTGCATATAGTCTAGGTTCCCTTCTCCAAATCCTGCCCCCCCCCAAGTGAACAGACGCAGAGTAAGACCCACTAGAACTGCTCGGACTTGGAAGCAAAATGACACTAGGGAGTTGGGGAAAACCAGAATGGACCACTTGTGTCAGAAGATCAGAGATCGTCTCCCAGACACTGCACGATATGAAAAAAGGCACTTCTCAGCTGCCTTATCATACAAGGAGATCTGTAGTAACTATCCTGGAATAATTGGAATCCTGAATATGGAGTACCCTGGAAGATGTCTTTCATACAGGAAGATAAGGCAGTAATAACTAGCAGTGCCACTAATTCTGACTTTCCTATGAATGTTCCTGTCAGCACTACTACACTGTTAATATTAAAACTATTCATTTTTGTCTGTGCTGCTGTTACCAATGTAGCTGAGGAATTAACTGCTAGAAAAATGATTTCATACTTCCTTTCTGTCTTCTTTTTCTCCTCTCTCTTCCCTTCTTTCCTTTTTCTCACTGCTTTTCTACCTGCCTCCTTTCTTGCTTTCTTTTCTTCCTTTTGCTTTGATAAAAAGTCACTTCACATTTCTGCATATCAGTGTGCTCATCTTTAAAGTGGGCTGATGCTTGATCTGAATCCCAAGATTGTAAAAATCATGTAAGAGAATCTGTGTGACAAGGGTTCTCCAAGTCTAAGATCGTATTTGAAATACTGTTGTTTTACTGAAGTTTGTGAGACAGACTGTTCAATGTCTTCATCTTTTATCAAGAAGTGGAAGTTATACTGTGTCCAGTAGTCTTTGGAGTCCAAGAGAAAACTGACTTTTGTCTGAAGTATTCTCAGTTTTGCTTGTGCTCCAGGTTGTGTGTGTGAAGAGGAAGTGAATCTTTTCTAAATGCATTAAAACGCCAACAACAGCAAGTTAATACATGATAATTGACTCTGTGCTCTGGTGTCCAAATTTTGATAGATGAGCCTGTGCTATAAATTTTCAACTCCATTTCACAACTCTGGCTATTTATTTGTTCAGCGTCAGTGATGTTCTTGGGACTGCATAAGACAAAAAAAGACACGGTGTTTGCCCCAGAGGCAATAGTCTAAGTAAGATAGAGAATAAAAAGCACAGAATGAAATCTATCATATTATCAAGCTCATTTCAATCAAGAAATCATATTCCAGCAACAAATCCAAGCTCTGGAAAGACAAACATTACAAAGATATAAACCAAAGGCAGATGATGCAGGGAACTCCTGTCTAAAGGAAAGAACGCAGAATGTTTATTATCTTATAACAAACTGATCTGTAAATGAAGTAGACTGGCCCATGTTCACTGGAGGTGCATAGGTGTACACATGTGCACACCCCACATTCATGCATTTGCATGCACAACTAATGCTTTGCAGATTTACATCTTTCTAAGGAGTTTTCCAGCCTTGGTCCAGGGGAATGTCACACACTCTGATTAAATGAAACCATTGAGTCCCTAAATCCCCCACCTACCTTGTAGCTCTCTGTCAGCCTTGAAGCACACTGGAGATACAATAGTTAGTTCCAGCACGTGTACAGTTCTTGTCAGGCACCAAGGAACATTCAGAATGGGCAAGTAGAACTGTCACTGCTCAAGGGAGCTTCTCAAAGAGCTGGCTTCACTTCCTCATGGAGCTGGAAGGGACAGTAGGAAAGTGTGGAATGATGAACAAGAGTTCCTTAAAGCCTTGCAGATATGAAATCTGAAATGGTGACCTGACAGCCCCTGAGCTTTTCAGCTGACATACACTGTCGTGACTGTTTTAAGTGTTGCTGTGTGACAGTATGCCTTATCAGGGAACCTAAGTAGCACAATCATTTTTTCACATTTTATTACCTCTGTGATTAGGATGTGTCATACGCTGGATGATGAATGCCCTAGATTGAATGTGATATACTGGTTCCACATTGGTTGGAGAGGCCACCCCTTCCCATACCAAAATGCCTTCTCCCTTACAAACGTATATTCTCCAGTTAAACTGAAATCCACTGGACCTTCTGAAGGGCGGAGGATGTCTTACTAGCTTCTTCTCTAATCAGCAGAAGTCTCTTCTGATTGGCCAAGGTGCATCATGCCATCTCCCTGAAAACGTCCATTCTAGAAATCAGAGAAGGTACAGGGCTGATGCTCACTGTGGAGATAAGATACTATGATGGACATGTTCTCCATAGACTGGTGGACAGAAGCACTCACTTTACTCCTCCCCTACATACATGGAGGCACACTCAAGAGTCCCAAATAGTTTAGTACAGTCAGTGCCAATAGGTGCTGTTACTTGTGTGTTTGTAATGTTCTGTGCATCAGGCATGCAGGACTGTAGAATAGCTTTCTTCCTTTGGTTAGACCTCCATGAATCATTTCTGAATGATTGAGTGACAAAGTGGGTGTGGAGGGGGTGGAAGCGCACAGCTCTCTATTGATCTGAATCTGCTGGAGGGCTTGGAGGGGGAGCTGTTTCTTTGTGTCAAGGCTCAGTGGCCAGGGGGTAGACAAGCAGATTTGCCACTGTAAGTCAAGCTGGAGGGGTCTGAAAGGTCACACAGCCAACCTAACCTTGGAGGGCTCACTGTCTCCCCCAGAGCTCCCTGTGAGGCAGGTTAATCCATTTATTTGTCAAACGCCTACCATTTGCCAGGCTTAGTGCCAGCCTGTTGTAAGCTGGTTCTGCTGCCACTTTTTCTCCTAATGGGCTGCACTGATGGGCTGGAGTGCTTTGTAGTCCACGAGCAGCTTGACAAGGTAGGTAAAAGCCACCAATGAGCGGAAATAACTTAGCATTTCAGAGGTAATTGCTGCCTGTCAAGATACACAGCTGGACTGTTGGTCCATTGCTGCACTCCTCAAGGCTCTCCTATAAGATAATGGGACAGGAAGAGGAGTGGGAGTTTTGTTCGAGCACAGTCTTCTGGGAGACACGGGCCAGAGGTGCTAATTCGGTGATCAGGGACTTGAACATCTCATGGGTTTCCTGAGCACAAGTGAGCTGGACATGTCTTCCCAAGCTTTTCATGTTAGAGGAGCTAAGAGTGGTTCCATCTCTGTACCCGTGGCCACCGGCTCCCATGTGTGCTTCTCAAGGAAGATAAGCAGGGCATCTGCTCTCGGTGTGTGAGGACCTGTCCCTCTCACTGCCTTTTCCCAATTAGTAACACAGCTCCCACATTCTCTGGGAGAAAAGTAGTTTCTAGATTTCCATCATTCTGCCACCTTCATATTTTTAAAGCCTAGAACACCCTGAACTATTGTCTTCTGAATATTTTTAAGTTAATTATTGAGACCATAATGTTAAATGAAATAAATCAGGCACAAAAGGTTAAATACTGCAAGTCTTCTCTTATATGAGAAACCCAAAATATAAAAATTTAAAGAGCAAAATAAAAAGTCAGATGATAGGAAACAGCACGGTAGATTTGTGGAGATGGGACCTCAGGATAGGCCAAGTGTAGGCAGAAGTGTAGGAAGGTAAAGGGGAAGTAAAAATAATTAAGATGTGATGTGTATATATATCAGCTCCCCAAAATGAATGTAAGTATTATGCATTGCAGACATATGAATAGAAAAGAGACTAAAAAATTCTATAAGCCCCTTCCAGGGGCTCAAGAAAATATGGGGGTGGGAAAAATAAGGAAAGGTTGATCAATGGGTGCTAAGTTACAGCTAGATAGGAACACAAAGTTCAGAGGCTGACTAGAGATAAAAGACTTGACTAGAGATTTGTACATTTTCACAAAGGTCGAAGAAAGAAGTCTGACTTTTTACCATAATCAAATGATAAATCCTTGAGAAGGTACACACATTTAACCTGATTTAAACATTCACAATGCATACATATATTGAAACATCTCATGGTGCCCCATTGTTATTAGCTTTCCATTACTGTACCAAATCTATAATAATTGACATAAACGGAGGAAAAGTTTATTTTGGTGGTTTCAATCCATGGCCAGTAGACCCCTAGCTTCTGGGTCTGTGGTAAGGCAGCGTATCATGGTGGGAGCATGTAGGAAAAAGTGGGAAGAAGCCTTCCTCTTGGCAAGGAAAAGGAAGAGACAGCTAAGAAAGAGCTGAGTGAGTCCTTTACAGGCCACACCCCCAGTGACCTTTGACCTCCCCTAGGTCCCACAACTCAAAGATTCCACTGCCTCCCAATACCACCAAATAAGGGGCCAAACCTCTGACACATGGGCATTTGGAGGACATTTTTCAGATACAAACTACAGTACATTAATGTGCACAATTTTTATGTATCAATTAAAAAGTAAATTTACAGATTACACTTTTCCATAAGAAACTCAGCTCACCTTTCCTTCAGTTTGTATATTTTAGAATAGATAATATATTGTAATATATTCATATCATACAATTCAGAAGTGACAAAGGTTATTCAGTGAAAAATTTTCTCCTCTTCCTTGCCCCATCTTTTGACCATACCATTCTTCCTCCCAGAAGCAATGACATGCACTCCTTTGAGGGGGCATCCTTCTAAAGACATGCTATGCATCCGTAAACCTAACCTACCCTGTACAAATACAGTTGAAATAGTTTTACAAAGCAACTTTATTTTAAAGCTACCCTAAATGGAAAGCCAGAATCACTTTCCATAATTAGAAAGTAACCATAAAAATAGATAGATTGAAAGCAAAACAGTGTTATTGAATTTTTGCTAAATAGAAGTGCTAGAATGTTCCAAGCCTGCAGTGTCTGTATCTTTGTTTGACACAGTATATGAGAAGACATTACTAGGAGACTAAAGAAGTATTGATATCAGTATGAGACTTTTCTCCTTGATACAAGCAGAAGGAATGAAAATGCAGTGGAAAAGATGATAAATTTCCTCCCCTTTGATTTAATGGTATTCAGAAAGTCTATGTCTTAACCCAAAAGATAACCACGGACATCAAGAGATGCTAGAATTTGCAGAAAACTCAGTTTAACTAAATCCGATGGTAACTCGAGCTTTTCAGATTCCTTTGATGTGTTAATAAATGGGTGAGATAAACTGGAGGAAAACTCCGGAACAAATAGGAGCATTAAGAGAAGTATTTGGACTTAAAATACTCTGAAGGTTTTGAGCCTTTAAAAGGGCAGGTTTCCTAAAGAAAGGGTGTGGTGGGTATTTAAAGGAAAAAATACATCCCTTTAGGTTACTATGAGTTTCTTCATTATTCTCTTGGTGGAAAGTCTGCAGTCATCCCCCCCCCCACTGTCACACCTATGTAAATTGTCACATACCTGCAGGTGTCAGTGTTTCAAAGATCAGAGAGCAAGTTCTCTTCACTGGAAAATCAGCAACCTATGAGAAAAGGGGCTTAAGGATTTTTTGTTGTTGTTGTTGTAATTTTAAGGACCATGTGAAACAGGATGTTCCTTTTTAAAAATCTATGGATGCAGAGTTCCGTTTCTCTGCAATACAGTGTATAATATGGGGCTTACATATAGAGTCGGGGAGAGTGTCATTTCTGCTTTCTTAGATAATTTAATTTCACTGATTCAGGAACAAAAAGTAATGTAGTTTCTTCATATATCTTTTAAAAAGAGGTCTCACTGGGGAAATGGTCCCTGGGACTTCCCATACTTGGTTACAAAATGTAAGTTAGAGGGTGTCTGTGATATCAAGGCTTCCCATACCTGCTTATAATTAGGAATAGAGTCATCAATACTAATGAGGAAGTGCTAACTTGGGGTTCGACAGGCCTTGGTGTATACTGCCAGGCAAAGGAACCTCAGATCTACCTTCAGGTCCAAAGGGAGATGAGCAGGCCTAGCAATGCCTTGTGGTAGAACAAGTCCCTTAGGATGAATTAAAAGGCAATTAAAAGATGATCTTATCAGAGAGGGAAGTAGAAAGGGAGGGGAGAGATAGGAGAGAAAGAGACATGGATGAACAGACAGACACACAGACTGAGATTCAAAGGCATGGGTGTGCTGACCTCACAATAGAAAAAAGAAAATAGAAACTACAGTGGTTCCCCCTTATTAGCCAGGGATATGGTTTGTTCTAAGACCCCCCAGAGGCTGTCCAAAACAATAAAGAGTACCAAATCCTATCTACACTATACTTTTTCCTGTATATACACACATACATACGATAAATTTGATTTATAAATTATGCAAAAATAGATCAACAATAATAACTATTAGAAGAAAACAATTGTAACAATAGACTAGAAAAAGTTGTATGAATGATGTGTATCTCAAAATATATCATTATACTTTCCCTTAAAGGAAGAACTTTAGGGCTTCTCTTTGGAATATTGAATTGCCAGCATCAATTTGTGCTTCAGAGCAATTATTAAATAAATAAGGGTAGCACAGATACATAAATTAAAATATTGCAACTATTAACCTGAGTCAACTACTAAGTGACTAATGTTCAGGTAGTATATACAAAGTGGATACACTGGATAAAAGGATGATTCCCTTTCTAAGTGGAATAGAGCAGATGGAATAAGACAGCCTGACATTTTTATCACACTGTTTACAACTGCACAATTAAAAAATTTTTGTGTTGTTTATTTCCTTTTAGTATTTTGGGGTCACAGCAGACCATGGGTAAAAGAAACTAGAAAAATGAAACTGTGAGAAAGAACTGTCAGATGAGGCAATTGTAGCACAGCCAATTAGTAACTTAGGCTCTGGAACTGGAACGAATATGTAGGAAGCTCAGCTCCACCACCTGTCAGGAGTGTGGCCACCAACTAGTGTTCTCTGTGGCTCCATTTCCCATGTGCACACTGAGCTAACTGTGTTAGATCCCAGGGAGGAGTCCATGAGCAATTATACGTAGAAGTGCTCCAAACATGTCTGGCATATATAAGTGTCTAATAAGTGTTAGTTGTCATTCCTGCCCATTGATTCTTCCATTAACTCTTTACTTCTCTCACTACTGAGAACACAGAGATGAATGGAACAGAAGTCCTGCCTCTGAGTTCTTCCCAATTGTGGGGGAGAGTTGAGACATACAAGGAAAATTTATACACAAATCAGATAGGAGTAGGCACCATAACAGGGATACAAGGAAGAACAGAAAGGAGAATGTAGTAGAACAGAAAGCAAATGAAATGTAATTGGCAGAATTTTGGAGGGTTTCTAGAAGGCAGTGGTATATTATTAGGGTTACAATAGGCAGATAGGATTTCTTTAGACAGAGATGTTTTTGCAAGAGGATGGTGAAGTGGGCCTAGAGGTATGCTGTTGCTAAATACATTCATTCTATAATTTCACTCCTGGTTGGAGTCAAATCACAAAACAAAATTATTTTGGATCATTTCAGTTCTGCACACATTTATTGACTATCTGCTATATGCCAGACACTGTGTTAAGCCATAGACAAATGAACAACAGAGAAACAATCTCTCTTTTAAGGTGCTGTACAGGCAGACAAGTCATAGTAAGAATTGCGAGGGGAGGAGGGAGGGAGAGAAAGACTGTGAACCTGATCCAGGAAGGATCAGAGATGCACTCAAAGAGGCAACGCCCAAGGTTTCCATCTGCTGTTTTCTCCACTGAGCTCCCTCTTTCCCCAGAATGTCCCAGATCTGATTGCTCTTTGTCATGCAGACTTGTCATCTCCTCAAAGACACCTTCCTCAGCTGCCCAAGGTAGGTTGGCTCTCCTTCTTTATCCCTTTCTACCTCTCATCAGTGCATTTTTTAAAAAATTGACTCCACACTTCTTATTCTTGCAATTCAAAATCATTCTGTTTGATTTTCTTTCTGTGATATCTTCCCAGTAGATCAAAATTCTGAGAGCAGACTTGTCTGTCTTGTCTTGCTTGTGGCTGTGTCCCTGAAGCTCAGAATGGTGTCTGCCACATAGCAGATGCTAAGTAAATATTTGTCTAATGAATAGGTTTAGGATGAAAGATGACTAGCAATTGCTGAGCCTGTTCTGAGGTCACCAGTCATCCTATCCCTTTATTCGGTTTATCATGTTCATTTTGATGGGCGGATAGGATACATAATTCGGATTTTGACAACTTAGAGTGTCACCAGATCTTTATTGAGCATGTACTATATTCCAGGCACTGTAGTAGTCACTGGAGAGAGTATAGTGAAACACTCAAACAAATATCCATGTCTTCATGGTGTTTGTTTTCTTTGGGGTGGGGAGGAGATGGTCAATAAATAAGTAAAATGTATTTGTATCAGCTGGTAAGTGCTATGGAGAAACTTTAGAGAGTACTCAATGTGTGGAAGGTTTTGCTGTTTTGAATAGAGTGATTAGGAAAAGCCTCATCGAGGAGTTGGTATTTGATCAAGATTTAGAGGGGCAGAAGGGGTCAAGTGAGCTGTGAGCTGGAGGAAGAATGCTATAGCAGAGGGGAAAACAAATGTGAAGGTTCTGATTCCAGGGGAGTAACTGGGACGATGGAGGAAACCTTCAGGGTCAGTATGGCTACAGTGGAATGAGCAAGAAGGGGCGTGATAGAAAATAAATGTGGAGGGGGACCAGGGTCCTGATCAAGCAGGGTCTTATAACTACTGCAAAGCTGTGGCTTCTACTCTGAGTAGAAGAGGAGCTGTTGGGTGTGCTGGAGTTAAAGAGTCCCGCGATGTGACTTCAAAAGGCTGATTGCAAAACACTGCAAGCTTTTAAATAAAATTTGTTGCAGTAAAAGACACATTACCATTAAATCATCTCACTTCAAACACATTTATCCCATCCTTCTCGTCATTTTCTGAAGCAGTTCTGTAAGTCCTCTTCATGAGTGTCTTATGAGGTGCAGTCACAGATTGAGTGAATGTTACTGCTGAGTGCCCACCAAGGAAAACTCAAGCTTATAGAAACGTTATGGGGTGTCCTTGTCTCCACCTTGTGCACTGGATCTGGCACAGTGAAACTTCTAGCTCTTTGCCAAAGTCAAAATGACCATAAGGTAAGTGTTGAATTGATTCAGGACACAGGGCTCCTGCAACAGTGCCACCAGAGATACCCATGAAAGAGGACCTTCAGTACCTCTGGAGAAAGTGGCAAGGACAATGGAATAGGTGTCACTGAGTGTTTTGAAAGGGATTATGTCCACATGGCTTTTACCATCGTAAATTTTTTAAATTTAAGTATTCACAGTATTTTGTGATCACACCCTTCATTTTTGTTGTTTTGTTGATTTTTTTTTTTGAAATAGGGTCTTGCTGTGTAATTTAGGCTGGGCTTGAACTCACTATGTTTCCCAGGCTTACCTCAAACTCACAGAAATTCTCCTGCCTCAGTCGCCCCAATGCTAGGATTACAAACGTGAGCCACCACGTGCAGCCATCTCATATATTTTCAAAGGCTTCTTGAGCTGCTGCAAAGGGGAGCAAGGACGGAAGCAGGAAAAGTGGGAAAAGATGATGGTAACGGGACTAGAAGAGGGTTGGTAAGATGCTGGGTGTGGCTTGAAGATGCATCCGCAAGTTTTGCTGGTAGGTTTCATAGAGGCAAGGTGGGAGAAACAGGAGGCAAAAAGGAGAATGCAGGTGATGATGATGGTCATGCTTCTCCTGAGGGTGATACCTAAGCTTTGGGACATTTACATTTGCTGTTTCCATCTATTAAGGATTTGTAAGCTTTCAGGTCCTTACAAATGAGTCTGAGATTTGAACCTAATGCTCTGTCCCTGATGGACCAGCCCTAACCTGATTGGCCAAGCATCTATTTGTGGGATTCCTTGAATTAGACAAAGAAAGCAATGTTATATTCAACTGTAGAATGGGGCCTTCCCAAACTGGTAGAAGGTGGCAGAGCCCTCCCTTCTAAGCCCTTTTTATAAATGCAAGGTTCTTTGATAATCTCTTGAGATCCTTTGAAGATTGAATTAATTGTGCTCCAACTCTGAAGGGGCATAAAAGGCATTTGTCACATGATATGTGCCACCAAGCTTCTCACACTTGTCCCAGTTCCATCAGGATGCAGGATCAGGTAACAGTTATGAAGCCATTACCAGATTTAGGGGACTTGTGTGTGTAATTCCCTTCCAACAGAATTGAACACTAGCATGCCTTCCTCCAAAATCTGACTCTCCCCAACTTTCCCAAAGCTGCTGAAGCATAGGGAAATGTTCTCTGGCTTGGCAGTCTCTTTGAAGCGTGTTTCTGCTTTGATGGTTTTAATGAAGATATGAAATCATCTAACAGCTTTCATTTTGCTCAGGCAAGATGGCTTAAAGTGGAGATAGCATTTCCCAGGATCAATCCCCACTTTCAGAAGTGGTTGGTTAAACTCTCTGCAGTTTATAGCCACTTCTCACTGAAACAGTGTGGGATTCTGAATTATTAATTCTGTGAAAAATGAGTTAAGTCATTGCAGAGCTCTGGGGGGCACAGTCCCTATTTTAGTCACCCTTTTGTGTGTTTTCTCTCGCACAAACATCTTCATGAACCAGATATTCTAGGATACCTTGGCCCGATCTTTGTCAGTCACTTCTCTAGGAGAAAAGAGTTTGATTTAATTCATCTCCTTTTCCCTGACATGGGTAAAGAGGAGAAAATTGACATAAATGACTCTGGGAGGATACCTCTGTCAAAGGCATTTACAGGTTCTCAAATCTGGGCGTCACTCAAATGACAAGTGTGCAAACAGGGTCATCTCTAATACGTAAACCTCTCAGCACCTCTACACCAATGCCAGAAGTATGTAGAAAGTTGAGATGCCCTCAGCCTTTATAAATATGATGTTGAGAGCTGGGGTAGTGACTAAACATCACAGAGCTTTTGTCCCTGCAACAAGAAAAGCATTAAAGACTCAGGGAGGTACTCTGCGAACATATAGGTGATTAAATGATGTCGGCTATGGGGCAAAAAGAAGAGGTAGGGACTTGTCCCCAGTTACAAAATTCCCACAGACAGGATGACCACTATATCAATCCCAACTGATGTTTTACAATGCCTGTTTAGCTGTATTTCCCATCTGATTTTTATTTTTTTCAGAAAAAGTTTCAAATGTGGCCTTTTTTTTTTAAAAGTGAGCTCTGTATTTGTAATTGTGTTCTATTGATTCACAACTTTTATAGGACTGGCCTATGGTCTGTCACTTGTCATCTTACAAATGAGTACTTACAAATGAGACCTTACAAATGAGTACTACTGCCTTCTAACCTAACTTCTGCTACTTATTCACTGTAGGATAAATTGCTTCATCTTTTTACCTTTGGTTTCTCCCATGCAACATGAGAATATCAAGTGTTCCTGCTTCATAAGTTGCTATAGTGATTCCACATAATAAGACAGTGTTCGATTTTATTACTGCTGTTGGTTCCCTTCCCAGGCTGTGTTTGAAACAGCTATGATCATTGACAAACTGGTGGCCGTGGTGCCTGCAAGACAAGAGATAATCTCTGTCATAAGTGAACTTCTGTCAATATGAGGAAAGCTGGGGTCTGATCAACTCAACAAATGGGGTGGGAAATAATCTGGAGCCAGGATGAATCAAGGTAGGAGAAATCCATTTGGTTGTAGAATTGAACCCAGGAAAGAAACTAGCAATTTCCATTGGTCTTTATTGTCATTCATCCTGGGTCCCCACAGAATCCCTATAGGGTGCTGACTGTGTGGTGCTGTCACTGCTCTAACTTCTTGGGATAGAGCTCTGTGAAGTTTGGTCCCTGTGGACAGCTCTCTATGCAATATTCTGAACAATTCAGAACCTCTCCATTCTTCTATATTCTTTTCTTGCCAGCAGCTTTCTGGGTGGGTTAGAAGTGTTCAGAGGTTCACATTTTGGAGACGCTCCTCTTCTCCAGAACGTGAATGCTTCTCTAATTCTCAAAGCTTGGTGTTTATAGGGTCTAAGCTAAAGAGGGAGATTTTGCTAACAAAGAGAGGTTCAGAATGAGCAAGGCAAGGCTGGGCTATAAAAATCAGCAGGATGAATTTACATCCTGCCATGATCAGTACTGGGCATCTGCTAGAAAGATAGAGGAACACTGGAATTGAGGGGTAGGGGCAAAGGAAACTGGAGGGAAGAGAATGTAATGAGTGGAGACAGCAGCGCCCTCTGGGAAAATGAATACCCATCAGGGTTGCCTCAGAAATAATACAACTCTCTTTAAAGCCAAGACAAACTTTGATGCCATGGGAGTCTGGTGGCATTGGTTTAATGATTGGTATTGAGATCCACACTATAAACTGTGGGTGAAAGATCTGGGAGATCAGCCAAGCTTTGTTTTGACTTTGGGGCAATCTGTCTATTGGTCTCTTCAATCATGAGGCCGTCACTGTTCTTTCTGAAACCATCAGGCTTGGCAATGCATGTGTCTACGCCAAGCTTCTTGGGAGGCTGAAGCAAGAAGATTGCAAGTTTGAGCCCAGCTTGGGCAATTTATCCAGCCTGTGTCAAAATATGGTGGCAGCAGGAGCAGGGCAGAATGACACATTCTAGTACAACTGGTGGTAGAGCTCAGTGTGAAAGTCCTGAGTTCAGTCCCCAGTAGAAGAAATAAATAAATAGATAAATAAATCATTATTTTCCAACCTTCAGCCATTTTTGTGCCATCTTCGCAATTAGTTTTTAAATCATATCTACAGATGTCTTCATTTACTTTACATCATAGGATAGTCCACTCATAACTTTTATTCAAGTGCATTTATTTAAAAATGAAACCCAGTAGTACTATCCTGGATGAGACTCCTCGTCTCATTAAATAAATAGAAATAAGTTTAAAAATGCTGTTATAACTAAACAATGCAATTCAGTTCTAGCCTGACACTTCTGGCTGTGCCTTGTGCTGCCTGAAGCGACCCCTTTCTCTGTTACAGAGGGAGATCAAAAACAATTAGAGAGGTGTTAAGAACATTCTAGCACCTGACTGAGACTTTCTCCATGATGTAATCCGGTGGTTTAAATACAGTGGAAAAGGAAAGGTAATTATTTTCTAAAAAGGTGATTAAGTGACATTTAAAGTCACCATGTCAACCATCTAATTAATTGTTTTTAGCCACTGGTTGGACATATCTCACACTTTGGGAGATGCTGACCTTCCCTTTTAGATTTCTCTCAATGTGATGTCATTGTATTATTTTATCATATTTGGTTGTCATGGTCCATCAACAGCTTGGGAGGGACTGGCTGACATTACAAAGTCTGAGTGGTTTAAAAAGCTGTGATTCCAATTTAAATTGCAAATGAATGGGGGCATCACGGGAAAGCAAATGCAGACATGAAAAATGGGAGGAAAAGATCCAGCTCTGCAGTATTTTTAGATCTTTTTTCCCCAGATTGGTTTTGCATAATTTGTATCTGGACTTTAGGTTAGATAAGTTCCAATATCTGCTCTCTAACATGTTACCTGAGTGCAACCCAAGTTTCTTTACAATTCCAATTTAAATCACCTATATAAAGCCTTTGTTTAATGCTCCTTAAACACACTGTGACTTGGATGAATCTCAAAGGCATTATGCTGAGTGAAAGAAAGGTTATGTACAGAATGTTTCCATGTATATGACACTCTCAAACAGGCAAAATCAAAGTGTTTGGGAATAATCAGAGGGTACCAGGCTCAGAGAAGCTAGGAGGAGCGACCATAGAGGCAGATAAGGAATTTCTGAGGAGTATTCTGTATGGACACCCTAAGCACCCTGTTCAGTATCCTGACTGTGGCGGTAGCCACTTGAACCTTTCCATGTGTGGAAATTCACAGAGTGGGGATTAGAGATGTAGCTTAGTGGTACAGTTCTTGCCCAGCATGTGTGAAGCCCTGGACTTGATGCTCAGCACTGTAGAAATTAGATATAGATAGCTATAGCTATAGATACAGATGGCAGAACACCAATAAAGTCAATTTTGCTGTATAATATTTTTGAATATAAAGTTTAGTTTTGAATATAAATGTAGCTCACTGTGACTGATAAGCATTCTAATGCTCTTCAGTACAGTGTGATTCCTACTGCTGGAGACTCAGCACTCAAGTTTTTTGGAGTTCACAGACTTCCTTATCTTTGTTTTTAGAGTGAGTTAGAATTGATGATGGGGTAGCTTTTAGGATGCCCCACATTCCCAGAGTAAAGTGGGATTTGTCAGGCCGGAGAGATCTTGTGGTATGAGACCAGGTAGCTGGCACAGATATCCAGCCAGACCCAAAGGTGTGAAATCAAGACATGGGAAGCAGCAGTGGGCAGTGCAGCTGGTAGCCTGAGTGATTGCTGGTGGATAACATTGATCTGAGGTCCTGGTAAAAGTTGGAGGGGATGCAGGATAAGGAAGATGTGTCTTGAAAGCCACAGTAGAAGGAGTACTCAAGGATTTCCTTGAAACAAAACAATTTAGGATCCACTGACAGACCCATGTTGTCCTAACCACCAGAAAGCCTATGGGCTGTGCTAAAAGCCTCTCATCAGCTTACTCCACCCTGTGTTTTTAGCCAGAGCAGGATTGAAAACCTCCCTAATCTGCACTGTCTGCCAGAGCACCTCATGAGCTAGAGAGACATCCACCCTGGGCGAGAGATGTCCGCAGTTCTTCCCTCCTAGTAGAGAGTCTGTGTGTCCCACAGCCTCACGTGCTATACAGTCTCACTCCACAGACGCTGATAAAGATAGGCCACTGACCACACTCTCTCTGTCCATGTCATCTAGAACGAGACACTATGACTATGTATATAAGAGAGAAAATAGCCAGTAAAGCCTGCACTTTGTATCCACAAGATACCTCAGCATCCTTTCAAAATCCCCACTTTCTACTATAATTAGTTTAAATAGTTTACTGTTTCTTAGATAACTGAGACACTAGGGGGATGGTTGTCACTCCCTTGCTTGAGTTGTTATAGACAGTAATTAAATTAATGGAGTGTCTGCAGTAACCCAAGAGCTTGTATAGAGAATGTCACAGTTAGTGTGACCAGAAAAGGATGAAGAGGGGCAAAGGATCATGCCATTTCCTAAGACACAGTAGGAGGTAGTTGCATCAGCTGTGCTGAAGATGTCCTTCCCTTCAGCATTTCTTACTCTGTTTCAGACTCTGGGGGAAAGACAGTAAATATTTTATAATTTTATCATTTCCTCATAGTTATTGTTCTGTACTCTTGTAGTATTGGCTTTGGTAATTTGTGTTTATGTGTACTAAAAATGATCACATTGCACATCGGGACATCTGATATTTGTTCCCAAAATATACTTTTATTTGTTCTGCTTTAAGAGTAATTGATCTAAACCTGGTGTGGTGGCTCATGCCTGTAATCCCAGCACTCGGGAGGCTGAGGGAGGGTCATTTCAAGTTCAAGACCAGCCTGGGCTACAAAGTGAGCTCAGGGCCGGCCTGAACTGCACAGTGAGACCCTGGCTCACAAAAAGACAAAACACACAAACAAGAGTAATTGATGTAAAAGTAAACAAATAAACAAGGTTATAAAGGTATATATCCAGATGGAATATAGCATTGTGATAAAGAAAGACATACAAGTATTTACATGAAAAATTCTTGAGAAAACTTTACTAGAAAACTAATAAAGTGAAAAATATATTACCTTTTGTACACAAGAGGGGAAAGGAATAATATATATTTAAATTTTCTCTGTTTTGCATAAAATTCTGAAAGGTTACAGAAGAACTAATAACAGCAGATTTCTAAGGGTAAAACTGGCTGGAGAGGAAACAGAGGTGGGAGTGACTTTTCACTATATCCTTTGTATATTTTTGTGCTATATGAATGTATTCTCTGAGAAATTAAAATGGTAATTGTGCATTGTGGAAAGATTAAGCAACAGGTGAAAGGATTTTAAAAATTACCCAAAATTGGGGCTGGGGATTTAGCTCAGCGGCATAAGCACCTGCCTTGCAAGCAGGTGGTCGTGAGTTTGATCCCTGGTACCAATAAAAAAGAAAAAGACAAAAAAAAATTACACAAAATTGTACTCATAATTGTAACCATTTTTAGAATTTTGCCTTTTACCATTCCAGATAAATCATGGCATACGTTGTATATCATTTTATGCTGATAAATATATATGCATATATAATATATATGTATATATATTATATATTTTATATATACACATTTTACATGCTGTATTATAACTCGCAATTTATTTAACATTGTTACATGTATATCTTTCCATGCCAGTAGCCATGAGTTTACAGAATCATTTAAACGTTTGTACAGCATTTAGTTGTATAAATATATTATTATTTATTTAATCAAATCACCTATTGGTAGACGTTTCAATTATCCTAACTTTTTATCAAAGGATGGAATGGGGATGTAGCTTTGAGATAGTGTTGGTTAATCATATTCAAGACCCTGGTTTCAATCCCTAATACAAAAAAAAAAAAAAAAAAAAAAGAGGCTGGCAACAAACATTTTGCCCAAGAGGAGAAATTTTTAGCTTTAAAAATAAGCATCTTTTTAAAAAAGTATCAATTTTGCCTCATACTGCTAGCTTTTCCCTATCACTATGACAATATGAATGGGGCAGGTGTACTCCAGCAGCGCACTCTGCCAGGGCTTTTTCACTTGTCAAAGAGCTGATATCAACCTTGTCAATACTGACCGTTCACCTATTTGCCTACACCATTCTAATGCATAAAACTATCTCTTACAATTTGAAAACTTTTTGCTGCTGTTTAAAAATGTTTATCGCACATGCAATGTATTTCTTTGAAAATTTTTGTTATTCTTTCTCCTTTTGGATATTTTTCTTTTCACTTTTAAATGAATCCTCTCAATGCACAATGACTAATGATTACTACACTGGATTGAGTTCATCTTTCTATGGCTGTTATTCCTGATATTTCTGGTGAGTTGAATTTGGTTGGATTTTATATATTTTATCCAACCTGATAATTTGCATCTTTCAATAAAAAATGTTCAAATCTTTTTGAAAGCCCTGCTCTCTAAATTCTCTCTGGGGCCTGCGGGCCCTTCCCTCCATGCATCTCGGGAAGAAGTCACACTATATTAACTTGAGGTTGTTTCTCCCCTTTAATAAATGGAAGCAACCTGAAAAAGAAGAAAATTTAAACTTATAAATAAATTTGGATTTAAAAAGTAATTTCCTTTGTTCGATGTCATTGCCTTTCTTCCTATCCTCTCCTGAGTCTGTGCTACTGGGTTGTTGGAGTTTTCTTTACTCCCCTTTTCTTCCTCTCTAATATGGAAGTTATAGTAACTAATTCAGCACTTCTAATAGGTAACTTTATATCTAATAAAACAAAAAATTAATCAAGAGTAACACAACAGTGTTTCCAAGCCTCCTCCTGCCTCAATACTCTCCAAAGAGTGGCTGCCAGGTATTTTGCTCTTTTTTGTTTTTGTAAACTTTTTTTGTACCGGGGATCGAACTTACAACCTCATGCTTGCCAGGCAGGCGTTTTGGCCACTGAACTAAATCCCCAGCCCTGTCTTTGTAATTTTTTTGCTTTCATCAAAACAATGTGTCTACATGGTTCCAGCAGTTAATATCATAGGTTTAGTACAGATCAGGAGCCCTTGCCCGGATTCCTGTGCCCTCCGATTCTTGCTTAATGGAAGCAACCGAATTTTGATTCTTCTGTCTCTCACTTCCATGTTCTTCCATATTACTAAAAAACATGTTTATATTGCTGTGTCTTATAAATTCCAAAAAGGACAGCCTTGAGGATTATAATTTCACCTGCCAGTCATTCAGGTAAAAAAGAATTTCAAAACCACTACTGCACAGTATGTAGAAAATAATGATAATGTATACAGTAGTTATTGAAACTAGTCAGGTGTGGCCAAAGCTATATTAGGCAACAACTTAGCTTCTTCATTAAATAAAGAGAATGAATTGACTTAGGATTCCATGCTAAGTCATAGGAATGATAAAACAAACACAAGAAAACAAGAAAGTCATTTAGAAAGACAAAAACAGAAACTAGTGAATAGATGAAAACAGTAACATTGATTTTTAAAGACTAAATCCAAGAACTAGTTCTTTAAAAAAATCAATAAGATAGCCAAGCATCTATGGTGTCTAATCAGAGAACATCGCGAGTGAAAAAGAAGACAAAGGTGCAAGACTAAAAAAAAAAAAAAAAAAAAATCTGAAGGATTCAAGTCTCATCATGACACTGGAAAAGAATTAGGTAAAAATCTAACATTTAATCCTCACAGGACACAGCAAATATGTAAAAGATATTGTCTGAATATGATTTCTAAAAGATTTTTCAAGCTAATAGAGATTTATGGATGGCATCCTGAGCTGATGTGGGTGTCGCTTCCTCCAAATTCTTGCTGATAAATCACAGAAATGCTAAAGTGCTGATCACAGAAGAGGTAGACACAGTGCAACAAATAAAAACAAAAATCTTACCCCAGAACTAAGGAAAAGGAAGTCACTGGCAGCCACAGAGAATAGAGTGTGGTGGCAGTGATTATTGCTGGATTTTGCTTCTATGTATAAATATTTTTTAAATATTACATTTGATATTGCACTTAATCTCCGTAAGCATATTAACAACATAAATCTCTATTCATTCTAGACCTCATCTTTCTTCTTTAGTTTATAACTTCTTTAGTTGTTTGTTTTTATTTCTCTCTCAACTAGTTGATGCACTTTTATGAATCACCTGTTTTTATTTTTAGTTAATGTTTTAACCTAAGCCCTTTGCAGGTTAGAGAATATCTTCCTGCCTCTCTCACATGCAAGTAATAATTTGACAAATTTAAAATTTTTAGGACAATCTCTGATACCAAAAAAATTATTTTTTTTTGTTTTAGGTCAAAATCTCTTTAAAAGCACCTCTGGAAACATGAATTCAGTTGTCATAGGGCTTCTTTTGTGTGTGTGGCGTAGGGGACTCTGGTTGTCGCCTGGATTCATTTGATCTCTTGGTAGGAACACTGTTTTGTTTTGCTTTGTTCTGTCTGCCTGGATGCCTACAGAATTTCTCTCTACTATTTAAGTTAAAAATAGAGGCTTAGAGCCAGATTGACGTAGTTCAAGTCTCAGTTCCTCTAGTTAATGGCAGCATCCTCCTTAGCAACTTACTTAACTTCTCTGTACCTCATTTTCCGCTGTGTGTGAGAGAGAGAATCATACTGACCACATAGGGAAAATATGAAGACCGACATAAATTAACCAAGTGCTTAGAAGAAGATACAGTCCTTAACAAGGACTACAGGAATTTATATTTTAATATTATTGTTACTACTAAACATTTAGATCATATCTCACTATTAATTTTCTTTGTTCCTATGAATATTAAGGAGTTGAGCACCTGCAAGGAAATTTTCCAAAGGATATTCTATAATCCTGATGGCAACTATTAATGATCTGTCAGATTAGTTTCCCCTTTTCCTTTTGAGGCACACCCTTGCATCCGGGGAATCCACTGGGGATAAGTGCTTTGCAGCATCTCTGCTCTCTGAGGCCTCTGGTAGTTGGTGAGCCCCCAGACATTAGCAAGATTGAGCTTTGCATCTCTATCTCTGCCTTGGCTTGTCCTGTAGCTATTCTCTCTCTACCCCCTGCATTTTGAATCCAGAATGCTTCCTTCTTTAAGTCTTCCTTTCCACATATATCTCAGGCAAGCTGTTATATCCCATGCTGCGAATCACAGGTTGGTTGGGTCTTCCCTCAGTGTGGTCTCATCTTTATTGTATCTTGTAAAAATGAAATCCCGAAAAATCTTGGTATATAAGTTAAATGCATCCCCAGTTCTCAGTGCAGACACAGATTTTTCCTGTTTGTCATTACTAGGAGATACCAGGAAGGTTGGGAGGAAAAAGTTGAAAATGCAAAGAGCCCCTTTATCCTGAAACTAGCTTTGTCATCATCATTTATCTCCTGGAAGGACTGAAGGTTGTTTGTTTGTTTGGGTCTGTGCAGTAGGGCCTGAATTTTAAATGTAGGCTTCTTGCTAATGAGTGAATCATCTCTCCTCTTCCCTCATGCTGATGGAGGTAATGTTTTGTCCCCAGGGAAGAGTGCCCTCTATTGAGAAGGACAGGATCTGATCCCTTCTATGCAGACTTCCTCCCCTCTCTTGGCACTCCCCTGGGCTATACCTGGATTGGATGAGGTATTGGCATGCTTGATTTTCCTGAAAAGCAGAGCCAGAGACAAGAATATTCATGCAGGTAGTTTATTTAGAATGAGATTCCTGAAAGCAGGAATGAATGAAGAGGGAGGATGAACGCAAGAAAAATGGAGAAAAGCCATTCAGAGGTCACTGGTTATTACTGTGATGGTTAGGACTCAATTCTGCTGGAAGACCCAAGTAATTATAAAGAAAGTGCCTCCAAATTGTCCACGCAAGGAACCTGTTGGTAGAGAATTTCTCCAAGGGATGCTTCATTCTCTGTGCTTCTGGTCTACCCTGTGTGAGGGAAAGGCAAGTAACCACACTTTAGATAGAGCTCTGAGCAAAACCCAGAGACCACACAAATTCTTAGGGAGGGGTGCAGTCAGAGTCCACAGGAACAGTTCACCCAGCTGCACCTGAATTAAAGGTGGGGAAAGTTGAATATAAAAAGGGACGCAGACTGTGTCTACTGTACAACAGAGCAGAGCCCTTGAACTCAGAAAGAAATTGCACTTTTTCTCCAACCACATTCTCCTCTAGAGTCTTTCTTCGGAAGCAGATACAGAGAACAACCCAGGACCAGGAAGTAGGCATCTCACTAAGAATTAATTTGCTGCTCAGTTTCATTGATTCAGCAGTGACTTTCAAATCTTTGTTTTACAACTGATCTTGCTCTGGACCAAGAGGGTCTAAGACCAGTTTCTCAGTCCCATCCTGGGTTTCTTGGATCAAAGGTGTATATCAGAAATTAGTTTGCTCTGAATCCTCAGACAAGGCCTTCTCCTTTGGGATGAGGTATGTGGAGGTTCAGTGGCATGGCAACGAGTGATATTTAGGTCTCTGACCCTCTACTGTTACAACAGCAAGGAGAAACACTGAAAGGATGCCCAGGATTTGGAGGCATATTTAGTTTTTATCAGTGGGCACTGAGTGGGATCATTCCCAAAATATCAGACCCTGGTGGTCTAGGGCTTATATGTCATAAGCAAGCAGGAAGTGCAGAGGGAGAATGGCTTGTCAATTGGGGATTGGTTTGTACAATGTGCATCATAATGACCAGCTGTGCATCACAGTGACCAGCTGTTTCTAAGAGACAAGAGCAACTAGAACTGGAACAGGAACTATTATCCAAGCAACTAACACACTGAAGTATACTGGGGGTGAAGCAGTGCATTTTCTGCTACACTGTATTCAGTTATAGTTGCCTCAGATGAGTAGACAACAGCTGAGCCTCACTAAGCTGATGACACAGGGCTGGTCCTCCAAGGGACCTGAATGGCGCTAAGGTATACTACACCATGATGGAAAGAAAGCCTCATGCAGCAACAGTGTCTGAAGAACTCTGGTCCTCAGTGCAGAAGTCCCGGTTGTAGTTCCAATGAATTCATCAACATGCCTCTGACCTTGAGTCAATATCTTGTGTACTCTTGGTTGTCAGTGTTCTTATTTAAAGAATTAGACAGTTTAGATACACTTGTATAGCCTGATTGGATAACCTATCATAAGCTGGGTAGTTTTAGCTGATACCTGAAGTGATACAGCATGCTTCACACCCACGTTATACATGTCAAGGACACAGGGAAACATTCTTTAAACTTTCATTCCCTCATTCTAACAGAGTCAAGGAGCAGGTTTCCATTTGGTGTTAATAGCTCTTTAACATTCTATCACCTGTATACTCTAGTTAGATCTTAATCTTAAATTTCTCTGTTTTTATTTTTATACTTACCTACTGTTGGAGCAGGAGGTATCGTTTTTCAGTTGTGTTTCTAACAAGGCTTTAGTGGGGAAACCCAAAAATCCAGATTTAGATAAATAAAAAACAGCAAGTGAATTGTGAAGAAAACAACAGGCGAATACAGAACGAACTGGTGAAGTTGTGTATGAAGGACTCTGAAGAAAATGGATTTAGAGTTCCTTTGTCTAGTTCTAGAATCTCTTTAAACAAAAATCTGTCTGTGCAGTTGGGACGGGATGCAATATTCCATTTGGGAGTCTTTGGAATATGCTCATAGCTGACATGCTGAGCAGCACCGTCCATGCGCAGCATGTCTGGCACACTAGATCCAAGAGGCTTTTTCGACAGTTGGTGGAGGTCTCTCTCCTTCAGCAGCTATAGAATGAGTCCTTAAAAATCATAAATGACAAATTGCTTCTTTGGCCGCTTTGACGTCCTTGTTTAGTTCAGTACAGGTGTGCTGTAGCTGAATAGTTGAGCCAGAGTCCTGGCCGGGGAGAAAATCATTATGAAGAGCTATCGATTAGGTGTCCACAGCTGCTGAAACTCAGCAGCAGAAGCTCCTGGAGCTGCATTTATGAAAGGGCAGGGGTCATGGTGAAGGGCAAGAATGAGATAGAGTGAGGAGGCAATTTGTTTAAAGGACAATGGTGTGTGAAGTCGGGCAGCTACCGGGAAGTCGTTTCTTCTTTATGCTGGATACTAGTGGAGGTCACATAAGTATATGCTAGGCTGTGCCTTGCTGTCTCCTCTGGCTGGAAAAGATTCAGGGGATGCTATTTCTTGGGAAATCCTGCCCTGAGCTTCATTGTCTTCCATTTTCACCACACAGTCTCAGCTTTGCCCAGTGCTGTTGTTCACTGTCCAGTTACAATCACCCACTCTGATACTTTGCTGTAATGCTCAACCTGCACGACCCTAGCCAACACTGTCTCCTCCATCTGCGAACTGTGCTAAGCTGTGATTAACACAGAGCATATGCACATTGCCCTTGGAAGCCCTCTGTAACATGGTTACTTCCTTGCTGTACTGAGCACACCTATGCACTACTGCAGACTGAGTCACTGCCTTGCCATGCCTGTAGCTCCTCTTCCTAGAAAAGTGTCAGGCACATGAGAAGGTATAAAAATATTTGCTGAATGTATGCATCATAGTTTGCACCATATAAGCAGATCAGGACTCAGAAAAACTCACAGCAAGCCCATCAGACTCTTTACTTAAACTGCAAATATATGAAAAAATGAAAAGCTGCTCGGGAAACCTGGAAGGAGCTCTTGACAAGAACAAAAATGTAAGTGAGGGAGGAGTGTAGCAGTGTTCCTTCCTGCCTATAGATTTAGAATAGTTGTAATTTTCAAAGATCTGTCAATCATATCTGATAAATTAAATCATACTTTAGAGGAGCATTTCTCAGTGCTGGTGTTTTTTTTCTTGGTACAAAAGCTGCTGCGTAGGTAACTTCTGTGAGTTATGTGAAATTTTCTTCCCTGGGTAGTGGTAATTTCACTCTTTTTCTTCAACTCAAGATAGTGTATTTTTTTCTTGAGATGACCACAATTTCCCCCCTTTCGTCCGAAGTTCTGATATATTTCCTACTTGCTGTTCTTGCTAGAGTTAATATCTTAGCTATCTCTTACCTACATTTTGTTCATAATTTCTCTGCAAATAGGAGAAAAGCTATATTGCTACTCCATCCTCCTCGTGTGTGTGTGTGTGTGTGTGTGTGTGTGTAGTGTGTGTGTGTGTGTGTGTGTGTGTGTGTGTGTGTGTGTGTGTGTGTAGAGGGTGTATGTGTGTGTGCCAATGCAACACTTTGCAGAGAATTTAACTTACTGCAATGGAAGTCATTTGCCTTCAAATCTGTGCCATATGAATGTAATCTTTGTGCAGAGTTATCTAGACCTTTTCACTGCAGCTTTTTGATATAAAAGTGATCATTTTATAGAGGCAAATATAAACTCAACATTAAGTCAAAAAGTAGACTTTAGCTTTATTTTTTAAAAGAGTTTTTTTTTTTTTTTTTGGTGCATGCCTGTAATCCAGCACTCGGGAGGCTGAGGCAGGAGAATTGTTGTGAGTTCGAGACCACTGTGGGCTACAAAATGAACACAAACCAGCCTCAACTGCATAGTGAGACCCTGTCTCACAAAGAGAAAAAAAATTCAAAAATCATGCTCCCAATATTCAGATTGCAGAGAAACTTGAAGTTGTCCTGCACTGCACATGCCATCCTCGAAATTCAGTAGAGTCTGACTTTTGGTTTTGATGACAATGTGCACCTATTCACAAGGATAAGTAGCAGCAAATGGAATCAGAAGCTTCCATAAGTAGCTTTGGCTGATGAGGGTGACCCTGGTCAAAGAGCCTGAAATTTCTCCAGAACTATCAGTGAAATTCATGCCACATCTTTTCCTTTGTACTTATGTCAAACAGGTCAGCTTGAACCCAGTCTGCATATTTTTTCCTGGGCAAAGAAACTTCATTATTCCAGAGTTATCATCGGCATTTGCAGTTTACTAAAAGGAACTCACAAAATAAGAATTCTTTGATGGTTCCAGGGTCCATATAAGAGGTGAAAATAAGTTGCTGGGTGTACCAGGAAAAGGCAGCAATTTCGACCAGCTGCATGCTAGAGGAATAGCACAATGGTCATTTTCTCCATGACCTGCTTGCAGCTAGGCGAGATGGGGCTCTGCAGAAGACAACATTCTCTGACGGTGATACTTGAATTTCTTCTTCTGAAATAAGCTGCGAGCCTGCTCACCAGCTCACCTTCAGCTACATTGAAAGTTGTCTGTTTTATTTATAATCCCTGAAATATTATCCTTAAAATGTCAATTTGACTTAGACTAGAACATATTAGTATTTTGTCTTCTTCTTGAATAATGCAACCACCTTAGCACACTGATTCTTATCACCACCCCCACCTCCCATACCGTGATCCAGTGTTTTAGTTACATGGTATTCGTACCATCACTAATCATATGATCAGTGTTGATTCCCTTCTTAAACGTTTTCCTAATTCCTTTGCTCACCATTACATCTTTTATCCACTTCCTCCTCCTCAGCTCAATTATCTTCAGTCATTTTTTCATTGGTTTTTGGGGTCCCTAGTTTAGTTTTACATTAATTAATAGTAAATCAGTGCGGCATTCTGTGTTTGAGCTCTTTTCCCTCAGATGCTGGAAGATACAATTCTCATGTCTTATGAACTTTCTTACAGTTATTAAAAACCTGATCTTAATCTAAATAACCTATCTTTTCTCTGTTTTTTTAAATTCCATTTTTGGTAGGTACAATCTTAATACAAGGTATCCAAAAACAGATTTGCCTTATGTTTCTTTCTCAAGAATGCAATGCAGGTCTGAGCATGGGCATTCCTGTAATCCCAGCACTTGAGAGGCTGAGGCATGAAGATCACCATAAATTCAAAGCCATCCTGAGCTACACAGTGAATTCAAGGCTAATTTGAACTACACAGTTAGACCCTGCGTCTAAAAAGAAAAAGAAAAAGAAAATAAAGAATACAATGCATTTTTATGAACTATAGTCACCATTTTTACAGATAACTTGAACTTATTCCTCCTTCTTTACTCGAAATTTTATATTCTCAGATCAGTGTGTCTCTAACAGTCTCCTACCCTGTACACCCCAGCCTCTGGTAACCACCATTCTACTTTTTTAGCTTTTGATCAGAACACATTTTGCTGCCAGAATCTGAAGAGAACTCTGAAGAGTTTTATGTCAATTCTGGAAAATCCTCAGTGATAACTCTTTGTATATTTTCTTTTCCATTTTCTCTACTTTCTTCATAGAGAACCTCCCATTAGACACATGTTGTACCTTCTAAAACATTTTCCCATCTCTTAATGTTCTCTCTTGTCTTTCATCCTTTAATCTCCCTTTGGTGAACCATAGAAATTTTCTTCTGTATTTTTTTATTTGCCCAAGAGCATTTTTTCAGCACAAAAGGGTGCCATGTGAAAGGCTAGAACTCCTGCTGAAACTCGGATTTGCCTGCCCTCCACAAGGTGCTGTTCTTTTACTAGTGTTTCTAGTCACTTTTAATCACTTTTATTGTTAAGCATATCTATTTTATAATTTCTTTTAAGTATTATTTCAAATTTCCAAGAAGCCCATTGTCTTTTTGGCATGTCTCCTTATTGTCCAGTATGATGGATCGCTTCTAGTATGTTTTAAATTTTGAGCTTATCTTTGATGAGGTTGTTTTGGTCATTTAAGTACCATGTGTCCTGGTGAGGAAGCCACCAAGTGGCTTTGCATTTGCTTCAGCTGCATTGGGACAGACTTTTGTGTTAATTTCTTGCTTTGAGATTCCTGAACCATGCTAGATACAAGCTCAGGGATTTGATTTCTCAAACCCTCAGTTTTTCTCTTAGAATTCTGAGTAACAAAGTTGCTTACAGTTAGTTGCCCTGGGCTAGTAGGAAGAGCTTCTCTAGTCTTTCCTCTCCAAAATGGCAAGTTTCATAAGATTCCCAGCTCTGTATAGGGTCTCAGTTCCAGACAGTGGTGACTCATTGCAAACCCTTTGCTGTGCTCACACCTTTCATGTCTCCCTTGTTATATTTTGGTCTTACTTTATAACCTCATGAGAGCCTTAGTGAGAGCCTGAGCTAAGTTATCTACTTGTTGTGTGTTATTTATACTGCTGAACACACAGTAAGTACTTTAAAATCTGTATATTTTACATGAAGTCATTTGTAAACAGAAATATTAAAGTTAACAAAGATGTCAGTTCACATTTATTAGATAGCAAATTCTTTTTCTGCCAGCAGTGGGGATTGAAACCAAGACCTTTGCCCTGAGATAGATCATTAGCATTTTTCATTTTTATTTTCATACAGGATCTTGCTAAATCACTAAGTCACCAAGTTGAAATCCTTTTATTGCAACTTGAAATCCTCTTATTGCAACCTTCCAGAGTGTTGGAATTATGGTCATGCATACCAACCTAGCAAAAATAAGTTTAAATGCCATGTACTAGAGTGATCAGCTGTTAAGAAATTGTCATCCACTGATGATAAGAAAGTAGACTGGGAAAATTCTGAAGAGCGGCTCAACATTACTGTCAAATAAAACCTATCAAACCCCACTCGTGGGCATGTAGGTCAAAGATGTTGTCACAAAGCTGCATAAAAAACATGGATGAGGAACATAATTGCAGAGTAGTCATGATGGTAGGAGTGGAGAGTATCTTGATGTCCATCATCTTTGTAAGATGATGGGCAAAGGTGGGATACACAGCATGGAGTTCTCTGTAGCATGTAGAAATAGCAGATTAGATAAATGCAAAATAGTGTGGATGGAATTTAAAGCACTGCACTGAGTTAAAAGCAAGCACAAGAAAGGCAGTGAGATATGTAACGCAACACCATTTGTGTAAATTTTTTAAAGCCCACGTGCAAAACAATATACATTTTGCAAAAGCAGACGTTAGCCAAAAGATACCCATCAAATATATGAAGCGGATTGTCTGTCGGAGAGCGGGAATGAGGATACAAATGAATTCATTAATTAATAAATGCATAAAAAAGGGACTGTTCACAGACCAACATGATGATGATAAGCTACAGAGTTAAAATATGATTAACTCTCAATACCAAGTGTTAGTAAGGAGAAAACGTTAGTTCAGCTGAGAGATTCATTTTCTTCTTGAATTTTGTCTGATCACTTCAGCCACTTGTGTTTTCTGGAATCCCATAATTCTTATTTTAAATATGTACCCCTCATCTTCTAGGAAGATTTTTCATTGCAAGAATTGTGTCTTATTCACTGTTGTATAGATGTAGCAAGATGTAGTTAAAAGAGCCAATGTTTGGAGCTACATGAGCCTCTTCCACTTCATGTTTGACCCTAGGTAGGTCACTTTGTCTTCTGAGCCTCAGTTTCACCACTGGGAAAATGAGGGCAAGTGGACTTCTAAGAGGTGTTATAGCGACCAAATAAGAAAATATAAAGTATTTGCAGGACAGTGCTTATGGTAGATACTCAATATTTGTTAGTATCCTCTCCTGGATTGTATTTTCTATACCATCTAACACATAAGTGTTTTGTCAGGACTTTTTTTTTCCTTTTTAACATAAATTAACTGAAGTTCACTACAGACTGAAGTAAAAGATGGTAGCTTTAGCACATGCTAAAAAAATGAAGTTTTATACAGCATTTTAAAAAGGAATCAGGATTGCTTCTGAGTATAGTTGCAAAATATCCTCCTTTGAATACCTCTAGAGAAGAATTCTCTCCTTTCAGGGGCCTCAGCGTCCCACTGCCTGGCTCTGTTACTCTGCTTGGAGGCTGGAGGACTCGGTGACTTCTCACTCACCTTCCTCCCTGCTGGTCTCATGGAGAAGTACTCTTAGTATTCCAAGCTATTTTTCCTTTGCTTTTGTTCTCCGCCGTCTGTTAGAAAGTCCGCAACTTAATGTGAGGCTGTATGATTCTCCCCACCCTGGCTGCCGAGTGCAGAAATCTGACACTGTACCATGGACTGTGGTGATTTTCTGAGGCCTTTAGATTGATTGCATTCATCTTAGCAGCAGGTTACACACGGTATAAAATTATCCAGCTGCTTTCTAAAATGTTGCATTCAACTTGAGAGTCTTTAAAAGCATTCACATTTTGAGCGTTTTAAATCCAGCAGATTTGGACAATGCCACTGACTTACCATGCTTTGAACTGGTGTTTTTCCTCTGTATGCCTTGTTTTTCTCATCTAGGAAATGGGAATGATCTTCATTACCATGTGTTTAAACACCCAGAGAGACAAGAAGCAGGTAATGTGCCCTAAATAGTAAGTTTAGCAGATGTTATATTGCTCGCTGGTAGTTAGGGCTCCTCCACTTCTCTAGGAATTTGGCCATGTTATCTCACCATTGCTGGCCAACAGAAGCTCACCGATATATGTGTTTACCTCTTTTATGCAACCCAGAACTTTTTTCACTTTAAAATAAGCCAGCCCACCAGAGCCTTAAAAGTATATATTAAAGAAGACAAATCTTTTGTTAAAATGTTTACAGCACAGATATGTTACAGCTCAGTTTGCACATGTGAAGGAATACCATCTATTTCATTATCTATCTCTAATTCTTACTCTCTTTAGACAGTCTATGTTCTGCTGCATTAACAAACAACTCCCAACATGTCAATGACTTAGCACAACAAAAATGTATTTCTTGTTGGTGCTTGAAGCCCTGCAAGGCAAGCAGGTGATCTGTGTATGCTGTGGTCACTCAGGGACCCAACTGGCAGTAGCTTCATCTTAACATCTGCTTCCTTGTTGATACAGAAGTGAAGAGGGAATATGGTAACATATTTTACCTCTTAACGTTTCTACCTGGAATTTCAGGAAAGGCTTGATAAAAGCCTAAATAAGTTCTTATGCTCCATCTTGAAAATCGGATTCAACTGCTTATTTCTACCCTCAAATTTTGCTTGATAAATTCATAATTCTCAGTTCAGCAAAAGAGATATGGGGCCCCTCATGTAGTTCCCACATGAATTCTAGGATTCATCTCCTATTGTCTTACATTGGGTAATATAGCCATACTAAAATGACAACTGGGTAGCCTATATTTTTACCTGCTAAAACTGGGAACCCAATATACAAGCCCATTCCAAAACTACATGTAGGAAAACGGTAGTTGCTCTAATACCATTTTGGATGGCTTTATTGGCAGAATGAGAGACAATGTCTACTGAGAGGCATAAATCCCAATTGTTCATTCTATTAACTATGATGATGAATTGCTGTAGTCCTCTCCAAGGCACTTTACCCTGAAAATAATTTCTTGTAATGGTATAACTCTGTTCTGATTATCTCTTGCTATGTAACAAGATACCACAAAATTTAGTTAATTAAAACAATACTTTATTATCGCTTATAATTCTATGCATGACTTGGCTCAACTGAACAGTTCTTGGTTAACGTCTTCCATACAGCTGCAGTCACATGTCACCTGGGGCTGTAACCAACTGAACATCTCACGGAGATAAATGTCAATATGTGACTGGGCTATCAAATAGAGTGACTACACAGGGATTCTCCATATGGCTCAGGCTTCTCAGAGCAGAGCAGCTGACTTCTGAGATGGAGGCTTTCACTAGCAAATTGTCCAGAAAGTCCAGGCAGAAGCTTAGGTCTTCTTAAGACTTGGTCTCAGGAGTTTCAGAGTATATCACTTTTCCTCATTAACCATGCAAGGCACTGAGGCCAACCTAGATTCATGAGAAAGGAAATTAGAAACTCATAGTCCATATACTTATAGGATAACAGGACTTGTGGTGCCGTCTTGGAGATTATCAATCATATGTATTTTATGCATAATGTAACTTAACCCACAAATCAACACTATTTGGGAGAAAGTGATTTTGCTTACTCTATGAACAAGGAACTATGTCTTAGTGGAATCAAGAGACTTGCACCAAATCCAAGCCAGTAAGTGTCAAAGAATGGACTAGAATCTAGGTGCTCTGATTCCAAATCAGTATTATTTTTTCTCCACTGCATCCCAGTGGTACAGTCATCCCTTTGGAGTGGAACAGTCATCCCTTTGTATCTACAGGGTTTTGGTTCTAGAACCACTTCCGGCACCCAAATTCATGGAGGCTTCTTACATAAAATGGCACAGTATCTATGTGTAGCCTACATATATCCTTCCATACATTTTTAATCATCTCTAGATTACTTATGTTATCTAACACAATATTAACGCTAGATAGATATTCTATCTTATATAGGAAATGATGATAAGAAAAATGACTCTGCATGTTCAGTACAGAGGCACTTTTTTCCAATAGTTTTGATCTATGATTGGTTGAATCTGTGCAATCAAACTTGAAGATACTGAGGGCTGATGTTACAGCTGTTGTACATGAGTTTAAGAATAAGGTTGAAAATCTATCCTCCTGCAGGAGGATGTTCTCAGGTATAAACCATTTTCTCCTGATTTGTGGGAGTTTCCTACTCATTATTTGTTTTATTATATACCTTGGATCTTCTCTAGGATGACTTAAGATAAAAGGTGAAAAACATTGCCCTAGACTAATATCAATTTAAAGCAGTTATAGTGTTGATGGCTGTGATAGTTTGGATTATTATCCCATAAATATTACTCTGACCTCCCCTCTGCTGGAGCAATCTTCTTTCTTACACCATCAGTCGGGTCTGGCCATGTGGTCTGCTTTGTTCAGGGGAATATTAACTGATGTAATATGATCAAAGACTTGAAATGTGGCTGTGTAGTTGGTCTTGCTCTTTTGTGTTTCTGAAATTACCACTGAGAAGAGCATGTCCCAGGTAGGCAGTTGATTCAAAAAGGATTGGAGACGCAGGAAAGGACCAGACCCAACCTGACGCTTGGGCCAAAGCCCCATTCAGCCCTCAAGTAAGCCTGGATCATTGATTCTCCATCAAGTATGAATTTATTTCTATTGAAAAACCTTTGGCAATATCTAGAAGCATTTTAATTATTACAACTTCGAGTAGGGTAATATGGGGATCTAGTGGGTAAAAGTCAGAAATGCTGCTAAACATCCCATAATGCAGTCCCCATAATAAAGAATTATCTGGCTCAAAATGTCAATTTTGTGGAGGTTAGGAAGCCCTGGCCTAGATCAGCAAACCTCCAGCCTACCTATAGACACATTTGCAAAGCTAAAGTGATTACTATTTGAAACCTCTGAATTTTGTGGGAGGTTTTAAATGCAACATTATTGTGATAATAATAAATAGCAGCTATAATGGCAGATGTGAGCGAACCATGTTTTATGAGGCAAACACAATAAGCAGTTCCTCCCAGATAAAATTCCCAGTCTCCTTGTTGGCATCATCCCTGGTCATTCTCTCTAGCGAAGGTATGAGAGGGACTGTGGATAAATTCAGTTCCTCCTGCCCCTCCCCCTGATTATGATTATGAGGATTGAACACAGTGAGAACTGGGTTACATTCCAAGCTTTAAAACAAAAATGCTTGTTGTGAGACAGGTTCTCATTAAGCTGCTCAGGCTGCCCTCAAATATGTGTTTCTACTGTACTCTCAATAGCTGGTAGTACAGGCATGCACCACTGTGTTGGCTTAAACTCACATTCTACTACTTCTTAGACCCCCTCGGGAGAAAAAGGTATCTCCTTAGACCTTGAAGGTTCCTTCTTCAAGCTTCCTGGCTTCCTCTTTCTTTCATTCCAAAGCTTTTAACGACTCTGTACCTCATAAGAAATGCCCCTTCCTCTCTCTTTCATATTCAATTTGAACATTTTATGCAGCTGGTGGCCAAGTTTTTTCCGCTGAAAAGCTCAGCCTGTTCTCTCCTCAATCCAGCCTAGACTTTCCAGCCCTCAGGACCACATATCTTGATGGCAACTCCTGTCTCCCAAGGAAGCTAATTCATTCTGAACATTTTTAGAGGAGGTGAAAAGTGTTCCTTTTGGTCCTCTGTTAAATCTTCACATCCCTCAGGACTTCTTTTCCCCAAAGCCTTGTCCCCAAACTAAACGGAGAAAAGAACTGTGCAATGAATAATTAATAGTAACAACAACAACTACACACACACACACACACACACACACACACACACACACACGGTTTTTGGTATATACATCAGCTTGCTGTTACATCCACTTTGGAAGGTCTTTTAGAATGGAGGCATAATTTTGCATATAGTAAAAAAAAAGCACAAATCAGTATATCTTGTCCACTTTTACGTCTGTATACCTGTGTAACCACTTCTCAGCTCAAGATCTAGATCATTCCATCACCTCCAGCTTTCCAGACAACCCCACAAAACACTATTTCTTCTAAACGAAAGACTATTTACTTTTTATGTTCAGAATTTTATATAGGTGGAATCATGCAGGATCTTACAGGATGGGCTCCTTTGTGTCAGGCTTTCTTTCAGATTCTATCTTTTGGAATCCAGCCATGTGACTGGGTGTACCAAATAGATCAGGGGTCTCCAACCCCTGCAGCACTGAACAGTACTAGTATGTTGCCTATTAGGAATTGTATTATACAGTACAAGTGAGCAGCAGGCAAACCAGCAAAGTTCATTTGCAAATGTGCTGTTCCACACTGCTGGGATCACTGTCTGAGCTCTACCTCTTGTCAGATCAGCGGCAGCATTAGATTCTCAAAGCAGGCCAGGGAACTCTACTGTGAACTGCGTGTACAAGGGATCAAGCTTGCATGTACCATTCTAAGACCACCCCTTACTCTCAGCCTTCACTGTATGTAGAAAATTGTCTTCCAGAAACCTGACCTTCAGGCCCAAAAGGTTGGGGACCACTGAATTACAACCTGTTTTTTTAGTGTATCATTTTATTACAAGTATTTTTGTGAGGGGACTCAAAATCAATATTTGGGAAATTTTTGTAAAATTCATGAAAACATAAGGAAAATAATGAAATTAACAAGAGATAATCACTGATAACAATTTTGTATTGATGCCATTCATTTTTTTCAAGTTTTATTTTTTATTATCACATGTCTATAGTGTATCATGATTACATGTCTGGAGGGGAGTTGGTACCAGGTACATAATACATCTTAATTTTTTTCTTACCATTCTCCTCCTTCCTTTCCCTTGCTTTTCTTTGAAAACACTATTAAGGGGCAAGTCTCCACATAAACTCACAAGAGAAAAAGAAGAAGGAGGAAAAAAAACAAAACATAAATACTATTAGCAGTGAAGAAAAAGAATACAGACATATACAGTAGGTATTAGATCTATAATATGAAAAGAACACAAGCAAACTTTATATATATATACATTGAAAACTTAAGTGTCTGACTTCCTGGAAGAAGAAGTTGCTCAAAACTCAACAAAAGCAGAAATCTTGAATATGTTCATAACAATTTAAGAAATTAATACTTTAGTTTAAAATTTACTCAGGAGAAAAACAGACAAGCTAAAAAGACCCAGTTAGTTTTATGAAACCGGCAAGGGGCAGTTAATCCCTGCTACGCAAAAATTATTGTAGAGATCACAACAAAAAGATATCTGAATGGCTTCTTCCATACAGAAAAGAAAAAATTTAATAAAATTTCTACCACTGTTGTTTCATACGTCATGAATAGCTGGAAAAGGGAACTGAAGACTTCTTGGAGTGATAGGCACTTTTCCATAGGCATCTAAATCTTCTGTCATCATTTCTCTTCCCTCCTAAGACAATGACCAGCACAGGACAACAGGAGGAAAATCTGCATTGACGTTTACAAACAGATTGAGCATCCCTAATCCAAAAATTCAATATCTGAATTGTTCCAAAGCCCAAGACTTTTTGAGTGCTAACATAATACTCCCAAGTGGAAAATTCCATGCTTGGCTTCATGATATGAAAATTCCATGCTTGACTTTATCTTGATGTGAAAGTTGTATAAAGAAGCATAAATAAATTTCCTATTTAGGCTTGGGTCACATCCCGAAGATATCTCATTATGTATATGCAAATGTTCCAAAATAAGAAAATCAAATCAGAAATACTTCTGATACCAAGCATTTTAAAAAAGAAAAAAAAATCAAACTTCACTAGAAATGGCTTCCAGTGTATGGTAGAAACCTCAAGGCATCTTTTCTAGAGCAGTCCAGATGAGAGGAGACTGGGCGGAAGGTACCCTGGAAGGATGCTCACTCCCCATCCTGGCAGTCAGCCATCGGACAGGCAGAGAAACCCAAAGCAGGAGCCAGCGTGGAGCTGGGTTTTCTCCAAGACTGGAAGGCTGCCATGAGCCCAAGAGTACCACAGAAGGCATCTACCCAATGCTGGCAGACAAAACAAATAAAATCCACTGAGACTGGGTATCATCTGAGGCTTGCTGTCTGGTCAAGCGAAAAGCCTGGCACAGTTAATAATCTAAGCAGACTGACTCTCCCTTAGTCAATTTTGGTGATTTGTTATGATTGTGTTGATTTATTTTTTCCTAGGAAAGCATTAATTTCATCCAACTTTTCAATTCCTCAGCATGGGCATGTGGTCTCACAGTTGTATTTTGAATCAACTGATGGTTGGCTAGTGTCTTACTATGAGAGCATAGACTGCATTAAAGTTTCTGAGTTCTCAAATATTGGAGAATGTTTTGCTGTTTCTGTGAACAGTAATTTGGCTGTGTGCAGAATCCTGGGGGTGTGGCTTCCAGAACCCTCAAAATATGACATTGTCTTGATATCTAATGCCATACAGGTAAAGTCTGAGGTGAGGTTGATTTACTTCTTTCTTTATAAACTTTTTCCCTGAATGTTTTAAAAGTTCTTCTCAGGGCTGGGGATTTAGCTCAGTGGTATAAATGCCTGGCAAGAGCAAGGTTGTGAGTTCAATCCCTAATCTCTTTGAAATTATAACTTTACCAGTATGCTTGCATAGATTAGGTTTCTTTATAAGTTTTTTTTCTAATGTGATTTGTACTCTTCTGAAACAGATGCAGATTTTTATTTCACTCAGAAATGTGTCTCTCATATTGAATATTGTTTCTGTTGCATTTGTTTTGAACACAGGGATACATTTTTTTTTTATTTAAGAGGAAAAAGAGAAAAACACAAAACAAAACAAAGCAGTGTAAGGTTACACATAATACATAACTACAAAAAAAAAACATAACAGTAAGAAATCACCTGTTAATAGATTACATAATATCATCTTGGAAATAGTTGCTCAAATCACAGTATCAAAGAATACAAAGTAGACATTCAAACGGAGAGACTGCAAACAGCTGTGTTCAATGATCCAAAAACATTAATATAGTCAGCTATTTGTGATGTGTATCCACATTGTCTCGTATCTCCCATCTCTCCTCATTTCACCTCTACCTTTTCTTCTAAATCTTGTGGGACCTTCTTAAACTTGTTCTGGTTCTCACTGAGTTGTTTACTACACTGTTAATTTAGCAGTTACTGTATCAAATGCATTTTAAGGGGCTTGTTTCTGCCTCTACACCATAATTGTTTTCATCTCTTTATCTTCTCACCCATCCATATTTTAGTTTTATGGAGGCCATTTGATATCAGAGGCCACCATGGCAAGTTTCCAACATCCCAAGTTTGCATACCTCCCCCACCTGGAAGCCTCCTGTCTCTCCCCAGGGAGCCCTGCCACTGTGGGAAATTTCTCTTCCCACCTAACCCTAACAGGACTCCACTGCTTCCCCAACACTAAAAGGTCCTCCAAACTCCTGAACTCCAGAGAAACTCAGAAGACTGAAGATGAGCCTCCTGCAGATGAGCCTTCCCAGTCTTTTCTCCTTGATCACTGCTAAGCCTTCCCCTTAAATCAGGGCCCACCAGTGGGGCTTGGAATTCTTGTGATTAAAAAAAAAACCCAGACTGGTTTGAGCAAAAATGAGGTATATTTTGTCCATCATACCTAAAAAATGGGGTATTTGGGTATTAAAAACAATTGCTCTCAGTTTTTGTCTCTGTCTCCATCCCCGTCTCTGCCTCTTTCTCTCGTCTATTTCCTTCATTAACACATTTCTTATGGTAGCATTATACCTGCTACAGCTTTGGTCCTTATCCTTTGTTTCCTTACAATTCCAAAAATAATAGATTTTTTTTCCTCCCAGCTTCCCTAGATAAAGTCCAGTGGTCAATCACTGGCTTGACAGAATCGTGCTCATCTTTTGAAGCACTCATCACTTGTATAGGGTGGCTATTCTGCCTGGTTAAGGAAGGATCCTTTGCTAACTTCTTAAATATAGGGGTTTAGATCTGCCCCTACTAGAACCTTAAAAAGAAACATTTGGATACCAGGACTACTGGGAGACTGGATGATGGTTCTCACAAAAAATAGATATGTTTTAAAGAAGATTTCTCCACTTAATTCTGCAAAAATTCTCTGCTTCCTAAGCATGGTAAGTTGTGAACTGACTTAGCAGGGCTGCCATGTAAGGTTTGGCAGGCTGTGCACAACACAGTAATGCACATTTAAGAGAACTCAAATCACACTATGGATTTGCATAACTTACAGTTTTTCAACAGATGAAAGTAGTGGTTTGAGAAAGGGGTATGTTCGCTAATTATATAAAGGTGCCATGTACACTTGTGAAAAGTGGCAATCCTGTCAAGATGTCATTGTTCGGTGTTTCTTTCTGCAGGCTGTGATTTGTTGCCTTCAATGGCCAGTCCCGAGGCAGTTTCTTTAGATTATTTTTACATATGGAAGCTTGTAAGTCTTCATTCTTTTTTCTTTTCCCAGAAATAGAAATCCCATTGTTAATGTATGATTATGATGCAAAACTTAAACACATATCATGCTCCCTGGATGCCCCTAAAACATACACTTCCATTAAGAAACCCACCTCTCCCCATGTACTACATTCTTGGTTTTGAGCATTTCTGATGAGAAGGAGTGACGAAGTCCATTCCTTGGGAGATGGGTTAGACTCTGGAGGAGCAGGTGAAGTACCTGTCTACTCCTATTTAGTAAATCATTATCATCAAATTGGCAGTGACCTCGAAGCCCCCAGAAAGCAGGTCTTTGCCAAGAGAAACCCACACTGACATTCTAGCCTTGATATTTTCCTCTATCTCAAGTGTGTTTCATCTCTTCCCTGAGCGTTTCCACTGGAAAACAGAGCTGGATCATTTCAGCAGGTGTGGCCACTCTCAGATTGGATGCCTGTAGGTGTTCAGTGGTATGAATTAAAACATTTCCAAGGGATGCTGCATAAGCTCAACCAAAAACCTTCCATTCATTGCTAGCCATAATGTACATGAGCTGCTATTCTGGGTGTTTTGGGTACAGATGAAGCTTATTGGGTTATTATATGCCAATAAACCCCACTGCAATTTGAAAATATATATATGTTGCAAATGCATGCATAACCTACTGAGCACTCTAGATTAGCAACAGTGCACCGTTGCACATTGGTTGTTCATGTCGGTGGTGGTGTGGCTGACCAGGTGCTGAGTCTCAGCATAGCAAGAGAAGACAGGACCAAATATCACCAGTGTCAGAATTCAAAGTATATTTTTACTGAGTACATATTGTTTTCACACTATCATGAAGTTGAAAAATCCTTAGTCAAGCCATTGAAAGTCAGGACCTGTGTAACTATGCCATCAAGACCTCCACAGAAGTATGTTAAGTATTACCTGCATTTTATAAGTGAAGAGAATGAGGCTTAGAGGGGCTGAAAGACACTTTGTTTAAAAACATCGGTTATGGCTTATTCCTGTAACTTGATGTGTGATTTTGGTGCAAATTATAATAATGTTAATTTCCACAGTGATAACTTTTTCACAGGAAAATATGAACTGTTTATGTCACAAGATGCTCCTTGTGTCTTTGCACATACCTGTTACTGACCACTGTTGTCTTCTTTCAAGCCAGATGCCCTTTCCTTTTAAGAAAGTCCCCTCCCTGTTATTTTTTTCCATAGCCTCTTGATGAGTATTTGAGGTGGTTTTAAAGCATAAATGGTGGAAAATGCATTGATATAATTTCCTTTGCAGTCTTATTTCAAAATGAAAGGGAAATGTGTTTAGGGAAAAATTCACTTACAAGTTTGGCCAAATGCCCAAACTCTGAAGACAGCCTGACAAACAGAACAAAGTTTAACTCTCTAAATAAATTCCCTGTGTCTTTGATTCTGCGCTGAAGGAAGCTCTTAGGGTGACCCATTTGCTAATGATAGCCCGGACATCAATAATGGAATGTGAAAGACAATCTTCTAATCAATTTTTTTTCCTGCTGGTTTAGATTAAAGCACAGAAAATGCCCAAATGCTCCATCTGCTTCCTCTAAGATTTCTGGTAGGCTGGAGCCCAATTATGGCTGCCTTATCCATTTTTAATAATCTACTTATGATCATGCAAACACAGGGTGTGATTATACCCACATCAGCTTCTGTTTCAGTGCTTCCATTTCCATCTATAATTAATAAGCCATTCGGTGCATCGGAGGGGAGCTGAAGGAGAGCTATGAGGTATTCTTAAGGAGGATTTTTTTTCTGTTGTTCATTCATTCATTTTACAAAGCTTTACTGATGTCTACAATGTACCATGAGCTATGCCAGATCCAGAGGTAAAAGGATGACATGCTTTGGCCCTAAGAGCCCCTGGACTGTTGAGGAAGATACATAAACACGTATGCTGATGATGAAGATTGTGCTTGTGTGTTTACTAGAAAATTCAGCTGCTGAGACAACCAAGATGTTATATGCTCCCAAATGATGACGTATGGGATAATTAGATCACTATATTGTTACAAACATAATTCTAGAAAGGCCTATTTTGGAACTAATTTCTTTTGAGGGAGTGAGCTATTCTGGGGAGGGAGTCAATTTAGTAAGGAGGTTGGAGTACAAGGGACTAAATTCACAGTCAGACAGTCAGTAGGGTTCAGGTCCCTGCTTAGCACTGTTTGACCTTGTGTCTCTTTACCTTTATGTGCTACTTTCTACCGAGTAAAATGGGGAAGTGGCCCCCTTGCTGAGCTTTTCTGGGATAATGTACATGATAAACTCAGATCACCAGGTGCTGCATCAGTATAATAAGGAAAATTCAAAGTCTCGCTAATCAGAGATATCATAAAAGCCACTTTGTCCTTATGTTGGTGAGCTAGTCTCCCTGCCCAACTCTCCCAGCCAAAAACTTCACATTGGAGACAAGCATAAAGTATTTTTGCAGTATTCATAGTACAATTTATTCTTATTTGTAAAGAATGCAACAGCCTCTAATAATTCTCAGCACAAAGGGAACACTTTAGGAAAGATAATAAGGACTCACCAATTTGCAGAAGGCAAGACAACTGGATGTAGTACATGTACTGTTATTATTTGCTGAAAATGTAATTGAATCAATAATTTACTACTCACTTTTATTTGCAGTGCTACAGCTGCCAGACTTACTTGCATCTTTTATGGGACTTGCATTAAGAATCCACGCCACCCTTCTCTTGTCTCAAAGTTTTCTGCATTAACCAGACTAGTTCTCTCCTGTCCAAGTTTATTTCTTAGTCTGTCCTACAGGAAGTCTCTGTCTCTGCCTTCAAAATCCCCATCTCTAGGTTTGATGGAAATTTTCAGCAATCTGTAACCTATGATTTATGATGAATGAAACCTACAAATATTCATCTCCAGCAGTTAGCCGAGCAGTATAAAATGAGGGCGTAGGCAATAAATGCCAGAACTATGAAGCAGAAGTCTTTTGATAGGTCTAGTCCAAGAGGGCTTCTCAGGAAAATGATGGTTAAACTGCAGCCTGGTGGGAAGCCATGAGTGGGTGACAATGGAGTTGATGCAGAACAAGAAAACCTACATGATGTCACTGCAGTGCCATCAGCCTCTGCTTACCTGCTGCTCTCCCTTATCATGCCCTTTGCACAGAGCCTATGCGTCTTCTCATCCCACTCTCCCCTCGTTAGCCAGGGGCCTCGCTCTTCTTTCCTCTTTTGTGTGCATCTCTGCTTCAAAGACAAAGACACTCTCTGCAACCATTCCATTTAAAATTGCAGGCCCAGCTATTTCCATCCAAGTATCTTCCCAAGAGAGCTAAAGACATCCTATCACAGTGATACATGCATACTCATGTTTATAGCAGCACAGTTCATTATAGACAAATCCTGGAAGCAGCCCGTGTGTCCATCAGCAGATGAACAGATAAAGAAAATGTGGTATTTATACACCATGGAGTACTACTCTACTGTAAAGAATAAACTAGCATCATTTATAGGAAAATGGATGCGCTTGAGCTGTAATGTTTAGTGAAGTAAATGAGATACACAAGCTTAAATATCACAGGGTTTCTCTTTTTTCATATTAAAAGAAAAAACCAATATACAAATAAAAAGCAAAATAAAAGACTGATAATGGGAAGTGGGAAGATAGAGTTTTTTTAAATGGGAAGGGGATCGAGAGATGGAAGGAGAGAGGTGGAAGGGAAGCACAAAGCTGTGAGAAGAGGACTGAGGTGTGTTATGTGCATGTACCAACCCCATGAGAAATGTCATCATACGCTGCAAACATGTATTAGTAAAAAACAAAAACTGAAAAAAATTATAGCTGCTTCTCCCCACACACTCATTGGAAGTCTCATTTCACTTTGATGATTTAATTTTCTTGCAGTAATTATCATTTTTTACTATGTCATTTATTTTTGTAGGGCTTTATACTTTCCCCCTCTAGGCAGGAATTGCCATCTTTTATGCTTACTATTGCAATTCCTGTCACTGAGGACTACTTCACAGAATTGTAAGTTCGTAGGAAATATTTAGGAGAACAATGAATGAAATAACCATTATCTTATATGTATAACTTGCTATTATATATCTTAGTTACACAAGTATACTATATATGTTTATATGCACATTAATGGCATGCACAAATGTATATATTTCATAAACATAACATGCCTCTGTACATATATACAAGTGCATATATACATAAACACATTATATACACAATTTATATATTATACACTATGTGTCATATATCTGTAACATTTATACCTATGTGATATATAGGTCTATATATTACACACAATGTTGTATATTTATAGAGACTATCATATGCATGTCTATCATTTGTATGTATGTATACCTACACACTATAGACATATGTATAAAGATGGTCACAAATGTCTATGTAACTACAATCTATAAGTTATCATGTATGGTTCACACGGCTCCATGTCAGCCCCTGGACTCCTGGGATGATCTCCTCACCCTGATCTCTAGTGTTGCCTGCAGACAGCAGCTCTGCATGTGACCCAGAGCTGGGCCTGATTGGCCACCAACAGCACAGAAATTCTGTGTCTGCTGGGGAGCTGGTTCTGGTTTCCAGAAGGCGTGGAAGACTGGGCCTGTGCTCAGTGTGGGAGTGGGCAGATGAAGCAATGGGGACCTGGAGGAGCTGCTATTCTGAGACTAGTGTCATCCTCCCCTCTTCAGGGCCATGGAGCCATCATCTGAATCATCAGTGATGCACAGAGATGTATTCATGAGAAATGTGTACAGCATGATAACTAAGAGGAATATAACTTATAATCCAGAGCCGGGGAGGGAACCACTTTCTAAGAACCATGAGGATTTAAAAAAATAAAATATAAACCCCTTTCCATAGCTTCCAAGCTCGTACATGGTTATTCCCACTGCAGGCCTCCGTGGCCACGTCTCCCCACCTTCCCACCACACTCCAGCCGTAAGAGGTTGCTGAGTTACTTCTTGCTTCAGGGACTTCGCATTTATTTCCTGGAGTCCTCTGCTCCCCAGTTTGGGCCTTCTTTTATCATTCAAACCTCAGTCCAGTATATCCCATGAGAGAAATCATTCTCCATCTAAAATAGACCTCTCATTCTGTTTACTTTCTCCATGGAACAAATCCAATTCACTGTGCAATTTCCACTGCTTGTCTCTCACCCCACCTCTGCCTTGGGAGTGTGAACATTATGAATGTGGGCATCTTTTCTCCGGTCCATTTACCTTTGCAGCCCTAATGCTGAGTGTACTGGCTGCATTTCATAAGTACTTAATGCACACTTGTGGAATGAATAAATGAGTGAGTGAATGAATGAATGTACCAACAGGCCAGTTAGGCATTCCCATTTTAGGATCTGAAGGCAACTGTGTAGGTGTGTGTCTCATTTACAGTCAAGCTTTGATAAGAATCAGCAGCAAACGTTGCCAACTGGTAGACTGTGGGATAGAAGGAGCCTGTGGATTTGTTGAAGTGGTTTGATTGGCCTCCCACAGTGTTTTAAAGGCAAGCTAACCAGGCACCTGTTACACTTGCATTTCCAGCTGCTCAGCCTCAATCATCTTACCATCCTGATCTTATCCATTTCTTTTACCTATGTAGATCTGTAGCTTTTGATCTTACCCATCCTGAACTATAGAATCACTGGGACTCCAACTAAATTTTCTGTGATTTCCAGTGCTGGGTGATTTCCTTGGGGGTGAGAGTCAATTCTCAGGGACCCGGCTGGCGACAAAGTCATCTGGGACTCAGCTAGGCTGTTAGCCTGTGACATACCCATCACTTCTCCTGGCTCAGGGGGTGGCAAGGTATGGCAGATACCTTTCATTTTTCCATATACACTAACTTGAGTACAGTTGTCAATCAAGAGGCATGTGAGCTGAGATGGAGAACAAAGGTTTGAAACATCTCACAGGGATACAGAAGGCAGCCCATGAGAGGAGGAACTGGTCTGTTTTGTTCACTATTCGCATCCTCAGCATCCAGCACAGTTAATAAGAGAGTGAGTGTGAAGGACAATTTCCCCAACTCAAGATTCTTAACCTAATCAAATATGCTAAGACAGTTTTCCTCAATGAGGCCACAGTTTCAGGTTCCAGGGGTGATGATCTGGAATCTTTGGAGTCCATATTCAGCCAACTACATCTGGTCTTCCCTGTGTAGCTCTGGAAACAATAAAGAGCTTTCATAAATGTGTCTTGGATTCCTAGTACCCCCCCCCATTAATACTCTGCAATGCCCAGAGCTCATGACAGGTGTTTGAGAATGGTATGCCTCCTGAATGTAGCCCTTTGAGATACCATGCCATAGATGTTATTGCCTATTTGTCCCGTTGGGGTTTCTTATTATGGATGTGTTCATAAAAACAGCCATCTCACTTCTGTCACACACACACACACACACACACACACACGCACACGCACACGCACACGCACACGCACATGCACATGCACATGCACATGCACACACACACACTTCCTGACATTCCTTCCGGAAGCCCTCCAATCTCTGACTTCTCAAGGTAGGACCCATCTTTTGGATACCCTTGAAGTCATCAGTTCCTGCCTCATTGCTTCTGATTCAGCAAGCCACCTCTGATCACAAGGCACACACACAATGGAGAGCTCAGCAGTCTCAATGTGAGACAGCTGTCCTGGCTCTTTTAGTACAATTCCTCATTCTTCTGAATCCTGAAGCTATGGAAAACATCCACTACTCTTTATCTTTATCCTCTGAAGTTCCCTATCCTCAGTGCTTCATAGTTCCTTCCTATGTTTGGTTTGCAGAAGCTCTCTCTCTTTATCTGAAAGCCCCTACCCTAAAGCTCATAGGAGCAGGGTCACCTCCAAGATACAGAATAAACAATTTCTTAGCAAGTAGTTTGGAAAACTGGAGCCTCAACATAACATAGAAATTTAACTAACAATATAGAGGGACTGACAGTCATGCAGTCCACATTATAGCAACACAATCAGTATGTAATTTCTCCTACTAGAGAAGGTGGTGTGAAAGATACCAGACCCTTAGAGACTATCTTCATCAAGTATCATCTGATCGTGAACGGCAGAAATATACTGCATTTACATAAAACAGAAAGAGGTAGTTTATTATAAAGTTACAAGGTTATTTCAGGGAACAAGAAATACAGATCCTCATGAAGAAACATAGTCAGGAACCAAGGTAGTAATTATCCATTTGAGAAAATGGTAGACATTAGCTAGCTTGTCTGACCTGCAAATCTGAGTTCCCAGGAGAGATCTGGTTGGCGTAGCTTGAGCCAAATGTCCATAGCTGATCTGGTCCATGTCATGAGGCATGGGTTCCTCAGTACAAATGTAGCTGCTAGGGCTTGTAGGTAAAGAGGGTGTTCACAGGAAAGTTGACAAGAGCCAGGCAGAGTCCAGAACACTCCATTCTAGTAATTGAGTACAAAACTCAGGACATGCTGTGCTTCTAGGACTAGTGTGCTCTCTAGACGCTGTAATTAACAAAATCAGATACCTAAAACAACAAAATAGACTGATCTCAGGTCAGGTAAATTGAGGAAAAAAAGAAGGAAGGGAGGAAAGAAGGGAAGAAAGGAGAGAAAAAAGGAAGAAAAACTCAAATTCACGTTATACTATGAAGATGAAACAGATTTTTTAAAGTTATATTTACTAAGAGGTAAAACCTCATTTAAAGGGATTTTACAAGAAAAAAAGTTGATTGAGAAAAGATAGACTATTCCAACACTCAGATTTATTTTAAGTTCGTATTTTTTTAAAGTGAGTAGTTTTTAAAAGTTACTAGATGAAAAAGATTTTTTTTGGTGTGAGTTCAGTCAAATCTTCAGGGAACCAGGTTATTTGTATTGTTCCAGATGCTAACAAAAATACACTTCCCTATTTATTTTACTAGCAAGTACCTAGATTACCCTGATAACGAACTGAATACATGTGCAGAAAGTCTAAATAATATAGGAGAAAATTGTATCCAACTAAGTCAGCAAAGTGAAATGCACATCTAGAGAACACAGGAGTAATGTACTGTGGTTGAATAGAATTTCTCCCAAGAATGCCCCAAGTATTACTAAAATGCCCAGCAATACAATTAAAATCCTGTAGTGGTCTGGCAGAGGGGAAGAAACACAATCAGTTGGATGAATTTTAAATCAGGAATTGATCGAAGTTGATAGTCATTTCTAAAAACAATTATCATTCCTTAATTAGGGTAAGAGAATAGCTTTCATGTCAGCATTTGCCTATCTTATATTTTGCTTATAGCAGCATGTAAGGCCTAGAAAATCATGAAATAGGTATTTATTATTATTCTGGAAGGTATAGCCAATGTAACAAGATAAGAAAAGAAAGAAAATACAAACAAATCCTTAATGGAAGTCATTTTTTCATGGTTAGCAGCCAATAGCACTGTCCACTTACGAAACAAGAAAAGCAAGTATTAGAACTAATTAAGAGTTTGGTAAAGCCTTTTATTTTATGTTTTCAATTGAAGGAGGAGAATTTGTTGACAGATGCAATACAAAGCAAAAGACCATTTAAAATTAGTTTTAGTTATGCATGTTTGCATGTATGTGTCTGTTCATGGAAAGTATGAGCTAGTTTAAAGTACTATACAGTTCTTCCTCCACCAAGAGTTGAGATGTTCAAGATTTAGGAGGAAAAAAAATAAGTCAACAGCTATATATAAAAGTTGGCATAATAGTCGGTGTACTCTTCACAATGCCTGACACCTACTGATGCTCTATATATTTCATCAGTGGTAATCTCTAAAACCTGATAATCTCTAAAAGACAGAAATCATTCACATTATTTAAAAAAAATAATTTGGCAGGAAAAAGAATACATATGGGCATACACATAAGAACTACTTGGGCAATACTGGGTGTGTAAGGAGTTTGGAAAAAGTTTATTTGCAAGAGAAGCAAAAATGTTAATCTTTTGTTGTTGTACCAGGGATTGAACTCACAACCTCGCACTTGCCAGACAGGCACTTATGCCATTGAGCTAAATCCCTGGCCCTTAAATATTTTTTTTAAATGTGCAGGAAGAATTTTTGTCAAGAAAACTGTAAAACATTACTTGATAATGAAAACAAATGACCTGAAGAAGTGGAAAGTGCCTGGATACCAGTTCTCTTCAAGTTAATCTGTTTTTTTTTTTTTACTCAGTGATATGGAACATGCAAGGAAAAGAAACTTTTTACTTTTACAGTTAACTGGAGATCGGTGAAGAATACTTTGAACATGGAGAGGGAGATTATTATATTAAAGCCTAATAAGTATATAATTACAGAAATAATGCTGCTATAAGCAAAAATAGTGAAGCCCTGCATGGTGGCGCATATCTGTAATCATAGTACTCTAGAAGGAGGCTGAAGGGGTAGGATCACAATTTGAACTCAACCCTAGCAATTTAGAGAGATCATGTCTCAAAATAAGACAAAAATAAAAAGGGCTGGGTATGTAGCTCAGTGTAAAGACCCAAATCTTTATCTTTCCAAGTGAGAGAGAGACAGAGACAGAGACAGAGATAGAGACAGAGAGAGAGAGAGACAGAAAGAGAGAGAGACAGAGAGAGACAGAGACAGAGAGAGAGAGAGACAGAGAGAGAGAGAGACCAAGACAGAGACAGAGAGAGAGACACAGAGAGAGAGACAGAGAGAGAGAGAGAGAGAGAGAGAGAGAGAGAGAGAGAGAAAGAAAGAAACAGAAAAATTCTAGACCAGGCATGGTGGTTCATGCCTATAATCCCACCACTCAAAAGGCAGAGGCAGGAGGATCTCTGTGAGTTCAAGTCCAACCTGGATGACATAGTGACACTCAGTCTCAAAATATAAAAAAATAAAAAAATTGGAGTTTAATAAACAAGCTGGCATTTGAATTGGGAGAAAACACATATTCACCAACCAATAATGTTGGAATAACTGGCTAGCCATTTGAGAAAGAATTCTTACCTCATATATAAGAAAATCAGTTTCAAAATGGTTACAGAATCACATGTTAAAAATTATTATACAATGATTAAAATTGTCAGCATGGTGCCCAAGACAGAGAATATAAAGGAAAAGATAACAAATTGGACTAAATGAAAATGTGATACTCTATGAAATATTAAAATATAAAAGATTTGTATATTTTAAAAATCATAAAGGCAAAGCAGATAATAAAATGAGTAATGAGATACTGAGCAAATAAAGTGGAGGTTTAACTCCTTAAATTGCAAAATTTATTGCATATAATTAAAAATTGACAAATGTCAAGCAGCAAGTTGAGCAATGAGCATGTATAAAGGCAGAACTTCACAAATGGACAGTCAACAAATGAAAGAAGAAATACTAAGTGGGGGTAAGCAGAAGGGAAAAAATGAAGTAAAATAAAGGTAGCATTTTTTCACCTGTGAAGTTGGGAAATACGAAAGATCCCCAAGCAGTGCTGTCCTGTGTTGGTATAATCCTCTGGAAGGAAATTTGTCTCCATTGTTGCAAAACCTCTTACATCAGTCACATTCAGGATCTGGTTTTAGAAAACAATGTCAAGGAAATAAAGAGTATTTGCATATGTAATCTCAGGAATGTTTAATATAGCTTCGTTTTAATATTAAAATGCAAACAGATCCTTGTACAGAAGATTGATAAGGAATACCTACACTGTTGAAAAAGATGAAGTAAATCGGTGTAAACTGTTCCCATGAAATATTACTCATGATATATGATCAACTATAAAAAGATTTCAGAATGATGCATTCATTTAGTGTGACTAGATTTTTCTTTCCTCTCTCTCTCTCTCTCTCTCTCTCTCTGGGCATTGAACCCAGAGCCTTCAAACTAAACTATATCCCCAGCCCTTTTTCAAAAAATTTTTGACTTTCAAACAAGGTTTTGTGCTGTTACTAAATTCCCTAGGCTAGGCTTGAACCTGTGATCCTCCTGTCACATGCTGTCAGAGAGCTGGGGTTACATGCACACATCACCATATTCAGCTCTATTTATGTTTTGAAAAATACTATGCATACACATAATCACACACAAATAGAAACAAATGTCTAGAAGGATATACAACATACTATTAGTAGTGTTTAATATCTGCATGTGGAATTGTATAAGGTTGTTTGTTTGCTTATGAGGTTGTTTTGTATTGTTTTGTTTTATCTATTGTGTTTTTTTCCATGTATATCAGCCAGAGAATGCAAAGTCAGGAAATACTTTAAAGTCAGCAGCAGTTAAGTTTTAGATCCACTTCTGAGTGTGGGCCCTACCCAGGCCTGTTGTTAATCTAAAGATGAATTCATGCACGCCTGTGCTCCCTCTTACAATTCCAGCGTTGATTTGTTTCTTTCTGGAGTTAATTTTGCTGCCGCAGCATTCTGAGATTCCCCTGAGCTGGGGGTGCCTGTTTAACTACCAGTCCTTTGTGTCCCTTGCCAGATTTATTCAGCGGTGTATCAAGTGCTTTTCCTAATTGAATAAAACTCATAATTTCATTTTTAAAATACATGGACCCATTAGCGCCAGTAATTAGACATTAACAAGTATGAAGATGGCCCATTAATGAAAGCAGTTCCAGGAGACTCCACCGTGCTAGTACAGCTACAAGGAAATCACTTATAAATGCTGTCCTTTGCAGATTTATGATGGACCTGTTTGTGTACATCTGAACAGCAGCGGGACCTATGATGAAATTAACGTTTTTCTAACAGGTATTAAACAGCAAGAACTGCAAGTTGGATTTATTTTTGTTGCCCAAACAATTAGAAGTCTGATGCCACTAGAAAAGCAGGCTTCTGTAAAATAACCCTAAGATGCAGAGCTGATTCTGACTGGGCTTTCTGATCGAGGCCACGGTCGTCTTGTCTGCTGGAAGTCTTTTTGCAGCAGGCCTTCCAGCACATGTGTGAGGCAGCATGGTATCATGGAGAAAGGCGTGGCCTTGGCATACAACAGCTATGTGTTCAAATCCAGCTTGGTCTCTTTCTAGTTCTGTAATCTTGGGCAGGTTTCTTCAATTTACAAAAACTTAGCTAGCTTGAGGCTCAGTTTCCTAATTCAAGATTATGAAGCTTACCTTGTGTAAAAACTTCAAGATCTTCAATGAAGTTCTAATTTAGATCAGGGATCTAATTGTCAAAAGGAGCTCGTCAAACCCTTTCATGAAAATGAAAAGGAAGCAGTATACCCACAGTCATTCCTCGGAGCAAGCATTATCCCAATTCCTAAACAATAAAAGGACCCAGGCAAAAATAGAATTCCAGGCCAATCTTTTTTAAAGGAACTCCCTAGCTAGACTAGGCATCTAACCTGTGATCTAGCCCAGGTTGAAGAAAAAGCCTCAGCGTCTCAATGAGTCACTCACCCAGTGGGGAAACTGTATAAAAGTAGCTAACATGTATTGAGCTATGAAGAATCTAACGCCTAATATTTCTCAGTGAACTTAAAAGGTAGGTACAACTGTAAATACACCTGGATTTATGCGTGAAGAAATAGCATTCCTTGGGAGGTCTAAAAGCTGCCTTAATGTTGTAGAGAATAAGCAGCAGGCATGAAAAGAACTTGGGACATTGAACGGCAGGGTACAGCTTTTGACCCCTGGGGTACCCTAACTGCTCATATGTGTACCATACCCAAGGCAGCATTTTCAGACAGTTTTCCAAGAAATAAATAATTCTCCCCACCCCAAGAATGCTCAGTAGTCCCCGGGCCAGTAATAATCAAGTGTTCAAGGATTTCAGTGTATCCGGAATCTGATGAAGTCTTACCTACTTTTGGGTCAAGCCATCATTGTCTCTTTTGTAAATGACCATTGACAACCTCTGGGCTGACTCTGGCTTCTATCTTTCTTCCCCCAACACAGCAACCCATGATATCTGCTAAAGTAGATCACATGGAGGAAGTTGGATCCTGTCACTCCTCTTCTCTTTGTCAGAGAAAATGTCCAGGTTTTTCGATAACTTCAAGATCTTCCACCCCTTCCCCTGCTTCTTTTTCTTGTCTCTCTGACTTCCTGTCCTGATGCTCCTTTGTTGTCCTGGTTCCTTTGTTGTTCCTTAAATACACCAAATGTACCTGCAACACTCTCTCCCCCGCCACCAACAATAGCTCCTTGGGAAACTCAATCCAGCTTCCTCAATGCCTTTATGTCTTCACTTAAACATCCTTTTCTTAGGGAAGTTTTCTCTAGTCATCCTTTACAAAATTTAAAGCTCCCTAGCCCTTCATTACCCCTTCCCTGCTTTATTTTTTCTGCTTAAGACTTACAACCATCTAACATGGTTTAACTGTCAGAAAATTAGTTTACTCATTTGGTTTACTGTCCATCTCCCCACAACAACACAACATCCTTGAGGACAGAGATTTTTGTCTCTTCTGTCCAGTCTATCACTGCACTCTAGAACAGTACTTAGCACATAGTAGATGCTCGGTAAATATTTGCTAAATGAATGAACCTGGCCCAGTACCCTTTTATTCCTGGAGTATCTTGGATTTGCTATGGAAAGTCCAAAGAAAGCCAACACAACTCCTACAATGATAGCAGCTGTTAGTGGTAACACCACGTGGGCTAGAAACTTGTGTGACTCAGACTCTGAGGTTGGCAGGCACAAGATACATTTCCAGGGCCAGAGTAGGCCCACCTGGGAGGGGTGAACAGGCCTGGAATTGCCCTGTAGGGAAGTGACCGGGCATAGCAACATTTCTTTGGGTGCCAGTGTAATGATTACAGATGGTGCTTGTTCTTCTCCAGACAGTCTGTTTACGGTGGATGGAAATGGGATCTGTGTACTTTAGATACCCAAAGAGCCAGTAGCACAGTCGACGCTGAAATGAAAATTTCACAATTTGGCTTGTAAATCTGCTCCCTACCCAGAAGTAGGGCAGTCTTGTGATTTGTCAACCAAGCATTAGGATGTCAAATGGAAGCCTTAAAGATAAACCCAAGTAAAAGACTATTTAATAATCTACCCTTCACTTCTCATATCGACCCTAAAGATAGTTATTCCAGACTTATTTTCTGGGAGATAAGCTCTCACTTAAATATATTCTGATTTTTATTGTCATTTACCCTGAGTTTTATTCCTATACAAAACACAGCAAATGCTGTGCTTGGCCATTAGTTGGTCCAGAGAAGTTGGGCTCACATAGCATTTTGAGGGGGAAAATATATTGGATGCAATTTAAAAATTCAAACATACCTCGAAAATTACATTTCTGTCTTATCCTGAAAGATGGAAAACTCGGACATTAGACAATATTCCTGCTTGTTGACAATCAACAGGAGAAAAACAGTCTCTCTGTAGATGGGGTGTGTGTCCTATGCTTCCCTACCAAGCCCACCCTGTCCACTCCGCTCACTGTTACCTGGTCATGCTATGCCTGAACCAGCAACCCTGGTTCCACTTCTCAGTAGGGGGCTGCCCAGTGACAGACAGACAGACAGCAGCACCCAGACCCAGATTCTAAGACTCATAAGACTCTATAACTTTACCCCCAAAGAACCCAAACATGGATTTATCAGATAGTCAACTTCTCTGCCTGTGGCCTTTGTGTTCAAGGGCACGAGCTCTTACTTTCAGCCACTAATAGCGAGCTCTCCACCCGGAAATACGCATTTTCTGGCCAGGGGCCAAAGGTTCCCTCAGCCACTCAGCAATGAACAAGTTTCTCAACCTTTTCATGCCTCCGTTTCTGCATCTGCAAAGTGGCAATAATTTCTATCTTGTTGGGTTAGACTTGAGGAATAAATTACTCATGCACAGCATTCAGAAAAGTTCCTGGCATACAAGTAGTAGTCAAAAAGATATTTGCTGAAATAGGAATCCTGTGGTGTCAAGAAAACCAGCACACATCGTGCTCACAGAGGGAAATTTAGAACCTGGCTGTGCCACTCCTAAAGAAAACAGCACTGCATTGAGCCATGGCTTCAGTAAGTGTGAAAGCAGAATCTATTTTATAGGCTATTAAATAGTAATGCCAGAAGCAAACAAAACCAAGGTATTTTTTAAAACATCAAGTTCAAAACCTAGAACTTGGTGGAGTTTTAAATGTTCATTGGATCTTATCTCACTTTAATGGCAAATCTTGGACCATTTTCTCTTATCCACTTAAAAGTGTTAGGTGACAGATAACGTAAACTGGAAAGAGGAGCACTAGTAGACAGTGTCTTACTCTTGGGCCAGGTAAATTTGAATACCCAAATTCTGTTGTATAAATCTTGGTAATGACCATTCAGGAATGATGTCCTGGTCTAGCTGGAGTAATCTTCATCTCCTCATCTAGCAGTCTCCAGCAACACAAAGGCCTTGTGTTTCACTTTGCTGTTGTTTAACAAACCACCCTGAAACTTAGCAGTTTAAAGCAATGGTTATTTTTTGAGCCCAGCAGCTCTGCAGGTTGACAATTTGGCCTGAGTTCACTGGGAAAGTTCTTCTGGTCTGGGCCAGATTTAGCAGAACTTGGTTGGTTCCACTCATGTTTCTGTAGTCAACTAATGGGTCAGATGGGCAATGTAAAGTCCAAAATACATAAAACAATGAGGTCATATGGTCACTCATCCTTCAGCAGGATACCTAGGCCTGCCCAATAACTGCTATGGGGTTTTAGGTGCAGCAGAAAGAAAAGCTTCATTGTGCAAGAGCTTTGCAAGTATCTGCATGTGTCATATTCATTGGTGTCCTTTGGCCCAAGCAAGACACAGGGCCAAGTATTGAGTTGGTGTGCAGTGGCATGACCAAAGGGAGTTAATACTAGAGGTTGAGTTATTATAGCTGTATCTTCAAATGATGATCCCACCAGGACCATAAACTAAGCTAGAAAGCAACTCAACTTCTATTAAGTGGAAAACGCAGGTGAGTTTTCCTTATTCATTTTGTATCTGCAAGTCAGCTGGTGGGGAACTTGTTCCAGCGAGTTTTGTACTCAGCTCTCCTCAAGTTGGTTCACCAGGATCCCCATTTGAGACTTCCTAATCTATGCCTCCCTTGGTGGCCTGGATTGACCAGAGTAGCTTAGGAAATGGTTCCATATGGTTGTGATTCTGTGTCTCTAGAATGCCAGACTCTGCCAGGGCCATATGGTGTCTGGGAAAAGGCATTTTCACTGTGTCATTGCTGAGACCTGGCAGAGGCATCTGCTGGGGCTGGGACCTGTCACAGTCAAGATAAGTACTGGGACCCAGTGTACCTCCAGGCTCCAGGAAGTTGAACCAGATGACCCAATGATAAATGCCCTGGTTCTCAGATTTCTAGATGTTCTGCCCCTAGAACACTAGTACCAAGAAATCCTCTGAGTCCAGAAGATCCTAAAAAGAGATTCATCAGGTTTTAAACCTTGAGACTTTACCAGAATCTGGACAATCTGGGGCTCACCTGTTCCTTGTACTCTGTGGAAGGGCTATGTGGGCTACATCACCCTGTCTGGGTCCACCAGAGTGGCATCCATGCAGTGAGAATGACTTACCTGAGACTGACAGTGTGTGTAGTCTGAGAGTCAATGCCAAGTCATATTCAAAGAGAGTGTCAGGGCCATGGGTGCAGAAACATGTCCCAGTAGAACAATCCTAAAAGCAACCAATATCAACAGGGCATTTATTATGTATAGCAGGCACCATACTCAGCACCATCTCTTGCAGAATCTATATTACTATTGTTGCTGTTTTTAAAGGGAAATTGAGGCACGGAGTTCACTTGTACTGACTCAGACAAGGGTAAGTAGAAGGATAATGACCATGCCTGAGTTTAGTGGTCTAACTCCAGAGCCCATGTTCTTAATCACAACACCAGGATAGCAAAGATAAAGAAGACGAGGTAACCGTGAGAGGTTGGGCTTCCTGGGTTTTGTCTACAAATTCAACATTGGTGCTATGCTTCACTAAACCAACATCTCTGTCCAGATAGCTCCAAGCTCAATTTCTGTTTTATGAGCGAATGATCAGTTCAAATGATGATAATTATTATTTTTTGGATTCCTAGGAATTCACCACAAGTTTCAGGGTCTGATGGATTATCCCCACAGCTTTCACATACCTAATGTCCTGCAGGCAGGACTGCTGATGTCATGAGCTCTCCTATCTTGGAACTGTCACTAAGTTCCCCAAAGGAAGGTAATTGAATACTTCTGTGAACTACATTCTTCCAAGGTGTCCTGCGTGGCCTGTATCATGCTCTTGGGCAGGTGACAGCAAGTGGTGATGAGGGTGAGGAGTTGTATGTCCTCTACTGGTTGGTAAACCAGTTGAGAATCTACCTGAGGAATTTGACAGTGAGTGCCTATGGTCTCAGTGAACTGGCCCCATTTTACATGAGATTTATGTCCAAGGTGTGGCCAGAGAAGAAGAACTTAGAGCTAATGAGCTGAGTTTCTGGCAGCATTAATGCGGCTGCACACCCAGCAGGCACTGCTATCCATCAGTCTGTCAGCCTCTCTGGGGGCTGCCAGACTATAAATTAATCTGGAGGTAGCAACTCCACTGCCAAATTCTTCCTCCAAATATGTTTGTGTCTGAAATCTTTCCCTGGGCTCCCCGAGAGGATAAGGCAGTCAATTCCACCTTCTGCAATCGAAGTGTGGGGATTTTCCACAGCTCTGAACACCAAACAAGGCTCAAGGGTCATTGGCCTAGGAAGAAGACCAGGATTGCCAACCAGAGACTGGGTGAATTATGATAAGAATAGAACAAGAAAGACCCCTGGGTCCACAAACCAGACTCTGGAACTACTTTAAAGACTGTGTGCTAGTCTAGGAGTTAGAGAATAACCAAATGACATGAGAATATGGTCTTTTCACTAAATATCCTATTTGCATTTGTCTTCTTTCCAATAAAGTTAGGGGGAAAACCTTTGATGTCACAAAGTACAATATCTTAATTTTGCCCACACAGTATCCACTGTCCTCTCTGGCTCTTACTAAATCTTGATTTTCCACTGGGGAATCTTTTTTTGTGCTCTGTGACCCTAGTTGAGAAGTCTGACTGAACTCCCCATAATGACGAATTCATTTTGGAGAATTGGTGCATGTACATATAGTATCTTAATCCTTTTTCCTTCTCCTCTTCTCCTTTCCCTCACCCTCTATCCCTAAATCCCTGCAAGTGCCAATGAACCCATGTGCCCAAAAACATGGAAAAATTGGTCTGTAAACTAGAGAACAGGAGACCCAAGTGGTCAGGAGGCTATAAGACCACTACTGGATACCCTAGATCCAAATGGGTCTGAGAATAGGTGACATATTGGACTTGTCAAAGCATGTGTAGCAATAAATTCTCTTGTTGTTTGAGCTGAGTTCCTGTGACTTGTCAGCAGACAGCTGAACTTGACTCACATTCTAGCTCTGCTGTCTATTCATTCTATGATTTAGGGAAAGAATGTAGTATGTCCTTAAAGACATTTTCCTCTGGTGAAAAAATGTACATGTCCTATAAGGCTATGGGGAGGGTTAACAAGAATACATGTAAGGGCTCTTGACCATTCCTTGGCATTAACTGCAAGAAAGCTGGTTGCTTTCCTTCTCTGATGTAGAGGGCTACTCTAGAGAACAGGCTACTCCTGCTGACTGGTGCAGATACTGGCACCAGATATTTGTAGAAGATAAGGTAGAATCCGTGTAAACACAGCAAACTCCAATGGCTACTTTTAGAGGTAGTCTCTTGCACTGTCTGTTCTTTCTTGTTTCTCCATCTTCCACAGCAACCAGCCCCTCCTTTCTTTAAAGAAGTCACCAAAATGCACATCTCACCAGATTGGAATGATAAGAATCAGAAGAAGCCAGTAGAGAGAAAGCAGAGCTTGCATGAAGCTGACAGGAGTAGAACAGAGAGGTTTACAAAGAGGTTGTTAATGAGTTCCATGACACAGAACCCTTCTCAACAAAAATGGGATGCGAAAATTTTCAGTGGCCTTGAAAAGCTGGCAAAAACACTTCATAACATCTAGTAACCTTGTGCCAGTGTTTCTTAGCTCAGTGTAACTACATCTTCAAGGGCAAGAACTCTCGGTCCTTTGCTTCTCTTCCTGCCACATCTCTAGTATTCAGTAGGGCCTTTGTAAACATCAATAAAAGAAAGTTGAAAATGCCAGTTGCCTAGGCACACAGGCTGTAAACTGGCAGCCAGTAGAGTGTAGCAACAGGAGACAGATTTTATTTGGTCCTTGTATTTCTTTTTTAGCTGTTGATGTTGTTTTAAAAACATTTGCCAACATTTTATAACTGAGAAACTTCACATGAAAATCTTTATTTCTGACTTCACATTAAAAAATTAGCATATGTGGGATTTCCAAGGAGAGTCTTCGAGATCAGCAAGGGAGGTGAACTTAGCTGCACTGATATTCCCAGACTGCAATAATATTCCTACTATCCATATGCTCCATTTGGGGAAAATTCAGATCACTTTATAGTGCTTGAGAATATTATGAACTGTAAACAGACCAATTCCTGAGCACACTGACCATTCATGTTTCTAAGAATAACAGGGTGAAAGTACATGATAGCAAAGATGCTCAGGGAAGGCCCCACCAGATGACTCGGCTAAGTCAACTAAGCACCTTGACCTAAGGGTGTGACACACTTTTAAGAGAGTTGGACAAAATTGGAAAGAGGCCAGAAAGGTAAGAAAACCATAAAAACTGGCACAATGAACAAGAGTGAAGGGAATTGGAGCTACTTTGTCAGGACACAAAAGTTATCTAAGATAAAAATATTTGTCATATTTATCTTGTGAGGATGCATAAATTAGGATAGAAGTATTTGAAAAGCTAGGATCTGGAAAAGAAATTGTATCCATGCCACGTGGGATGAGTAGAAAGGTCAGGGAGTCACAATTAACACTATAGATAAAATGAAGTGAGCTGTCTTTGAAAGTCACTAGAGTGGCTGGAATCAGCTGCTTAACTGAATCTTTGTTTTTGAATTTCATTACATTTGACTTGAGGATAAAATATTAGAAGTTGATTGAAGTGTATAAGTCAACAGTTAATCACATCCCTTCCTCATTTCCCGGTCCTGAAATTTAAAATCTGGAAAAATAGGTACAGGTAGAAGCTGAAATGTCATTTCTTGTATTCTTGACTAAGCCAGGTTGAAAAGTGTGTCTTGAACTCAAGGCCAAAATGTCCTATTCTACAGGTATCCCTTGAAAGCGTCTTGGGATCTGCCTTGGGAAAAGTGAAGGCACCCATGAAGCCAGCCACTTAGGGGCGCTGGACTTCCTTTAGGTCTGGGAGAGGAACACTGGAGAGGTGGCTTCCAGGCCTGGTTCTAGAGACCAGAATAGGCAAGTCCTATGCGAGATGAACAAGGGATCTATCACTGCTCTGTAATAGGCAAGTCCCACATGGAGGGAAAAGGAAAAATACAGGGTCAGGAAGGAAGGGAGGACATACTTGACCCAAAGTTTACCATATAAATGTTAATTGTTACATCGAATACTGACAGGGTACCTATTCTGTATTAGAAACCACTTTAAGAGCTTTCTATAATCTCATTTATCTCCTTATATTATCTCATTTAATCCTTGTAACAACTCTAAAAAGCATTGCTATTATTGTGGCCATATTATAGACAAGAAACCCCATGAAAAGAGAGGCTAAGCTACTTGCCCAAGGAAACACTAGTAAGAAGTTGGGCTACATTTCAAACCCAGGTTTATCTGACTCCAAATTGGAGCTCTTACTAAGAAAGTAGGAAGACCAGAAACTTCATCTACATTTCAGTTTTCTGAAAATGTGTAAGATTTAGCCATGAACTCATTAATAGATTAGTCCGTGGATGAGGTTGGCACCTCTATAATCCAATTGCCTTCTCAAAACCTCACCTCTGAACAAATGAGCCTTTTGGGAAATATTTTGATACAACTTGTAACAAGGAGAATGTTTGACCCTTGGGCTACTGCCCTCAAATTTCATTCCCTAGAATGGTCTCACAGTGTGTACCTGTAGATTCCATTTTGTCCTAGATTTTGACCAGAGATGCCTTCTCCTGGGAAGAAAGAGAAGACCCTTTCCCATGGAAACACCTTCATAGTGGGTTTTGGGAAAGACTCACTGCTGCTTGAGTTGCAGGCCTGGCTCACAGTGGGATCGTCAGCCTCCCATGGCTGTTGGTTGCCAGAAATCTGAGATCAGAGGGTTCAATTCACAGTCTAACCCGATTCTGCTCTCAGTCTCTATCTGATGGCCTGGCCATCAGAAATCAGGTTTTATTTCCAGCTTTTATGGGATACCAGGCTCCTTCACATCCCAAGACTGAGAGCTAACTGCACATCACTCTCAGGCAGTGTCATTAGCACGTGGATTGTCTTCTAAGAAAAGTAGCCCTGTAGGCTCATTTGCTTCTCTCTCAGAATCCTCTCCAGGCAGCCACAGTTTCTGCTTTATAGCTCAAGTTAGCTGCACAATTAAACCCAAAGCAACTCATTTATGAATATGAGATGCCAAGTTTCCCTGCAAAACATAGCAAAGTAACAGATGCTTTAGAGCAATGAACAAATTGATGTATAGCTTTTTGTTTCTTTCTCTGATACTAATGGACAGAAAACTTTTCCAGGAAAGTACAGCTTGAGCATGGAATCACTCCACTTAGCATAAGGCCTGGTTGATCAACTTTTGAAGGTCCACATTGTCCAAATCTCCAATGAAAGAGCCTCCTTGTATGAATCTCAGGGCCACTGCCAGGCTCATGCAAAGTAAACAAAGATGCCACCTTCAAGTAAGTCCAGCTACACGGGAGAGAGCCTGCTAAACTAAATGGAGACTTGATTTACCTTCCATTTTTCCCTGTGCTGGCCACCCCACAGGAAACAATTTACAAAATTTTAAATAGAGGGACCTATGCAGGCTCTCTCACACTACACAGAAAGTGACCCCTGTTTCATAAAGTTGAAAAACAAACTTAAAAATTAAAGAAGAGAGACATTTGATCTGCTCTCCTTTCCTGATATGTACTTTGCAATTTAAAAGCTATACTATAAATAGATTCAACTTTAAAATTATGGGTCATCATTTGTCCAAATTCCTATCATTTCAGTGTGATTGTGTGTGTGTGTGTTGTGTGTGTATGTGTGTGTGTGTGTGTACCTGGCAACCTTCCATCTCCATCCCTGCCTTAAGCCATTTCAAATACTTCAAACCTTTCATTCTACCTTACGTCTTTGATACACCTTTGCCAGCCACTCAGCAGTGATCTTGTTGCTGTAAACCCTTCCATTTCCCACTTAGTCCATTACCACTGCTATAACAAAGACCATAAGCTGGATAGTTTACAAACAGCATGCATTTATTGCTCACAGTTCTAGAGGCTAAATCCAAGATTTAGGTTCTAGCAGATTCAATGTCTGCTTTCTGGTTAATAGATGAGCATTGTTTCACTGGATCCTCACATGGTGGAAGAGATGAAGAATCTCTTTGAGGTCTCTCATATAAATTTAATCTCACTCATGAGGCCTCTTATGAACTATTTATCTCCAAAAGTCTCCATTTGAAATACTATCTCCTTTGAGATTATGCTTCAATATATGGATGTGGAGGCTGCACAAATATTCAGTATGTAGCACCACCTCCACCTATTTAAACATTTGTATGCTCCTGTAGCAGACACTAGTGATGCTCTAATCAGATCTGCCTTGGGCTTTATCCTTTCACAATGAAAGCCACAGCCAACAGTGGATTGTTCACCTGTGAAGGCCAAGCCAAAATTCCAAAGACTTCATTGCCCTGGAAACTCCCTTCTACTGATGGCAGACGAAGACTTGGTGAATAAATGCCCCAGTATTCTTTTTTTGGGACAACTCTAAATCATATTCTACACTATCTTCCAGAATAGTCACTGACAACAGCTCAGTTTTTGTTCACTTCTTTTCTGTCTTCACACTGGTGTTTCCTAAGACCACCTTCCAAATAAATTTCTTGTATTAAAATCCTGTCTCACATAGGGGTAGGCAAAGAGTTCATGAACAAAAAGCAAACTGCACAGGAAGTACTTCAAAGAATAAACAACTAGGATCTCATCTTATTAAAAAGTTTTTGCACATCAAAAATCACCAACAGAGTAAAAGAAAACCCACAGATTGGGAAAAGACTTTTGCCAACTTTCCCTCAGACAAAGGACTTCTATTTAGAATGCATAATGAATTGAAAAATATCAGGCCCCTCAAATTCAAAGACTCAATCTAAACATGGGCAACTGTGATGAATACACACTTCTCACATGAAGAAATACAAATGGAAAATAACTATATGAAAAAATGTTCAACATCACTGGTCATTCAAGAGATGCAAATTAAAACAACACTGAGATATTATCTCACTCCAGACAGAATAACTAAGATCAAGAAATCAATCAATAACAAATGCTGGTGGGGTTGTAGAGAAAAAGGAACACTTCTCCACTGTTGATGGGGGGTAGACTGGTACAATTACTATGGAAATCAGTGTGGAGATTCCTCCAAAAACTAGAATTGGAGCTCCCATTCAATCCAGCTACCATTCTGGATATTTTCCCAGAAGAACTAAAAACATCATACCACAGCAATATATGTGCACCCATGTTTATAGCTGCACAATTTTTAATGGCAAGATCTTGGAAATAACCCAAATTCTCATCAATTAAGGAATCGACAAAAAGATGTGGCATTTATATACAATGGAGTACTATTAAGCTACAGAGAAGGATAAACTCAAGGCTTTTATAGGTAAGTGAATGCAACTAGAAACCATGTTCATAATTCAAATAAATCAGACTCACATGTGTAAACACCATATTGTCTCACTAGTATAAGGAATTGAAAGAGTCAATAAGATTCAAAATCACAATAAATACAGTGAAATGGAAAGAAACTGTTCAAAGAGAAACCATATTGTCTGATCAATTTTACATGCCTATATCTGGTAGCCTGAGCATGCATTTTGTAACAACCATTGTTAAATTCCTATCATTTTGTTTTGCAGTCCTATATCACTATCATTTTTGCCGTTTTCATTTTGCTTTTGTGGTTGTTGTTTTGTTTGCTTTCTGATTTTTCTAGTTTTTTTCTCTTAAAATAAAATCTTGTCTCAATCTACTTCAGTGGCAGCAAATATAGATACTATCTAAGTTCACCATCAAAGTTTTATCTCTCACTCAAGGGTGATTAACTGATGTGTGCTCCCATGCTCACTTTTGTTATTGCTACCCATGATCTGTTAAATACAAGGACTAGGTTTTAAGAATTTATTTAGTTACAGCATTGGACATTATTTACTTCTTATGGAAACTATACTATCCTTTGATTTTCTGCTATTGTGGTTGTTAGTTGGGATGCAGACTTAACCATATTGATGTTGGCTTTTTCAAGATGCTCTTGACTCTCTGGAACGAAGTAAGATTCTACCTCATCACCTGTACTCACTGAACCTTTGATACATGCCTACCTTTAACACTACTTATTATTTAACAGTCATTTGTCTTATGTGCTAGCTTATGATTTCCTTAATTAACACCTTTAAAAATTGGTTCAGCACCAAGGACAGTGTGCAGCACAAACAAGTTAGCTTCTCAGTGTTGAATGAACTAGTTGGTAAAACTGCAATATCCAATGCATCATGGACATCAGTATCAACCCATCTTCCTTTTATGTTTTGGCCACACATGAATATATCTGCCTGAAAAGTCACATGTACTTGGACATGCACAAACACAAATACTTGTATATACAATCTAAATAAAAATAAGAGCAAACATCAACAACAATGAAAAATATCAGTGATAAATTTATGATGAAAATTAAACAGTTGCAGTGACAAAGGTGATTTATGATGCCATTCCATCATTTATGTGCAGGTAACTTTGCTAACACCTCATGCATCTTATTTAATCCTCATAGGAAACATTACTTTGTCCATTTTGTATGTCTAGAAACTGAGACTCAAAGAGTTTAAGTGACTTGTTACGTATTCCCCAATTTTTAAGTGATGAAGACTAGATTACAATTTACATCTGGGCTTTTCACCACATTGAAATAGTCTCTGGTGGAATGTATGCTTTACATGTTGAATAGGTTTTTACAACTAGAAGGTGAGGTGAGATCTGAAATTTTGGAAACTGCTTTCCAATTTCTGGCAAATAATGAGCTTTTGCCAAAATATTTACTTAAATATTCAGTAAAAAAATGAAGCAGTGTGAATATCTCCCTTTGAAGCCATGAGTACCCTTAAGCTTGAGCTCAAAATGTAACAGTTAAATAGTGACTATCTGGATCCATTTCTTGGTATACTCCATGACAATCTTGTACAGCCAGAAAAACAAAAGATGATATTTCTATTTTGAACCTCTTTGTCAATCCAGTTATCTAATACCTTTTCACACAAGGTCTTAGAAATAAATAATGATCAGTTATTTATATAATAGACTGTCACTTGAAATGTGGATATATGAGAGATTTCACTTGATAGTCACAATAAAAACTAGACTTCAGGATTTTCTAAAGAAATTTTTTTCTTAAAACAACATTTTTTTCTTCATAGCTATTGAAATGTTTTTGACCTTCATAGAATCATACTTTCAAACAATTTTTTCACATTTTCTTTTTGGGGTTATCTAATAAACAAGTTATTTATATGCTTAACACAGAGGACAATGTGAATTTTCCTTGAGATTTTTTTTTTTTGTTAAAGGGTTTCCGGAAGAGCTCTCACCTATGTACACTTTTCTGCAATAGGTTTCCTTGTTTCATTGTCTTCATGAGGACCTATCATTACCTCCAGATCTTCTAATTAAGAAACACATACATCTTCCTTTTTTAATACTTTTGAGGACATACCCAGCATCAGGCACTGAACAGAGTATATTTTCTCATTTAATTCAAATAGATATAACTGGCCCTGTTAACAGATGAAAACACTGAGACCTTAAATAAATTACCTATGATTGCAACCAAACTAGAAGCCATATCAGGCAGACCCCAGAATCCATAGTCTTAATTGCCAATACACTGTGCCTTCCTGAATTGAAAGAGCCATCACACGGACCTACGGCATAAAAAATGCCTTTCTGTGGCTTGAAAAAAAGTTCAATTTAACTGTCCAATTCTCCTAGCTTTAGTATCTTGCTGGAGGCACTGGTAGCAAGAAGATATTGCTCATGTTTAACAAAAAGGGACCAGGGTTTGCTGACATGTTTAGTTAATCCACATAGAGATTGCTGATGAGGATTCTGGTTAATTAGTTGTGGAATTTTTAAAAATGAGCAGATGTGTCATGGTGAAATGCATTTTACTCTCATGCCCTGGGGGAAAGCACTGGGTATGTTCTGTGGCTGTGGGCTCTTACATATCTTGATTGAACATTCAGCCACATGTTTTGCAAGACTTGGGTATTCTGGCTTTATTTCAGTGTGGATAATTGCATTCTGATTTGGTTCTTTTTACAGTTCCAGGCAGGTACAAGGTTAATAATAGTAACCATAGCTAACACGCACCTACTGTGCATTGAAACATGCTGGGAAATTTCTGTACATCATTCCTAAGACTTTCCACAATCTTAGGATTTTATCTCCTTCAACAGGGAAACTGAGACTCAGGATGTGATTAGGTGACTCTCCTGAGGCTACACAAGTAGTAAAGCAAGAGTTCAAAATTTCCTCTTTTAGCCTCTTCATTTGAAAAAAAAATGGACTCAACAAAAAATTAAGGATGCAAAAAGGATAAAATTTATATTCCAAAGGACTAAAATTATAAAATATTTCATTTAAATTAAATCAAACTAAATTTAATTAGTTTAAATTTAACTATAAAATTAAAATTACCAAGACTCTAACTTGTATTTCTTTGTATTTAATGAATTTAAATATTTTGCAAATTTGATATCTTCTCACAGGAATTACATCTCATAATGAAAAATGAGTTTCCTTCCAGTGCCAAGCTGCCTGACTCCTTTCCCAGGGGTCCCGTCTAATATGTTCTTATACCTCATCCAACATATTCTACGCAGCTACACCTTATTTTCTCTTTAAATTGCAGTTACACGTTGTTTGGCAGAAATGGACTATAACTCTGTTCCTATTTCGAATTTACAAGCGCATTGGGAGTGAAGTAGTGAAGAGTTTAATATGAATATCAACAAAGAACAGACCATTCTACAATGGTCTTTCAGGAAAAGCCATCAGGAACAACAAGTGATACGTTTTTATATATATTGGAATAGGTAGGGGATACCAGACTGTCATGGAGTAGATTATGTCCTTCTTTTTTGTATCCAAACATGTGCAGACAGAGACCTGTTCTCATGTGTAAAAAGTATTTTTTTAACTTTTTTAACTCACCGGTTTAACACTGGCCTTTTCTCTTGTGTCTCAAATATCTTCTAAAATGCTATTTATTACTTCAGCATAGTATTTTATTAGATGAGTGTACTATCACTTAATCGGTGCTATATATGTTTATGCTGTTTCTATTGTTTTACACTTTAAATAAACAGTACTATGTCCTTTTGGAACTATTAATATTTTGGCATAGTACATTCCACAAGGTGCCTTCCATGAAATTTAAATTTATTTGAAATCTTAGCATTTCTTATGGTGTAGTCTAAACGTCCCCCAAAAGGCTATGTTCAGAGGTTTGGCTTTTGAAAGGTGATTGGGTGATGGGGGTACCTTACTCATCAGTGTGTTAATCCGCTGAAGAGTCCACAGCAATCCACAGTTAGGGCGTGGGGTCTGGTCAGCAGAGGTGGGTCACTGGGGCGTGACCTGGAAGGGGTCTCCCTCCCCGGCTCCTCCCTTCCTTCTCTGCTTGCTGGCCGCTGGCAGCTATGCTCTGCCAGGCTGTTCCACCAAGCTGCTCCTGTCTTGGAACCAGCTGACCATGGATTGAAGCTGTAAAGCAAAATAGACCTCTCCTCCTTTAAATTGTAGGTTTTGAGTACTGTGCACCCATGATGAGGAAATAACAAAGACAGCATGTGTATGAGAGTACCTATGCACGTATGCACAAGAGTACGTATTTCAATGTACCATGGATAACACTAAGTAACTTTTATCAGAGTGATACATCAAAATGTTGTCTTACTTGGATTTAATTTATATTCCTTTGACATATAGTGAATTTGAATATGTTGCCAATTTTGTATCTTTTTCCAGGAATTATGTTTTTTCTTTGATTTTCCATTGGGGTTTTATCTTAATAGTTTATAAAAAGAGGGGGCTGGGGATTTAGTTCAGCGGCATAAGCACCTGCCTTGCAAACAGGTGGTCATGAGTTCGATCCCCATACCAATAACAAAAATTAAAAAAATAGTTTATAAAAAGATGTATTAAAGAAATGAAAAACTTGTCTATTACACATCTTTTACATTTTCTTTCACTTTAGAGTGCTATTTCGTCTTTCATAATTTTAAGATTCTTATACTGTCACATCCATTCTTGAACTGTTTATTTTCTTCCTACGATAACCTGGTTATAAAGCCTCTCATTTCTCAAGGATATGCACATATTTAGCAGTATTTTAATTCTTTATGTCACTGATTTCTTGTTAACAGTGAATTATTTCACTCATCTTGACCTAATATTAGGGTAGGCTGTTAACTAGGAAACTTCATTTTCTCTGCAAATAGTAAATTAATTGTCCCAACAGAGAATTGGTTATCAATAATTTCCCAAAAGACTTAAAATGCCACATTTATTTTGTGTTTTTTAACACAAAAGGTAAATTAATCAAAAGAGCCAATAGATTTTGTTGTAAGAAAGAGGAATAGGGAGAAAATTGCAGAATCTTGTATTAGCATATGTATATATTTACATATTATAAATCTGTAGTAATTAGTGTGTTATGAATAGAAGTTCCCTTTCATATTTATCTGTAGGTGAGCCATTGTGGCTGCTTTGATGTCCTGAATCAGTTCAAAATGTTTACCTTTTGTGTATTTTGTGTTTTTTATTTTGTATTATATTTTATTAACCTATTCATAACCCAATACTCTAATTACTTCAGATTTACAATATGTAAATATATATATATATGCTAATACAAGATTCTGCAATTTTCTCCCTATTCCTCTTTCTTGTAACTAAATCCATTTTGTTTTGATTAATTTACTAATCCAATAGAAACTTTATAATTATTTTGCCAAATTCAATTTTTTAAAAATCCTTTTGAGTTTTGGATTAGAATTATACTTGATTTATAGACTAATTTGAGAATAATTGATGTCTTTCTAATATTATGATTTCTTAGCTCTCCACTTATTAAAGTTTTAATTGAGTTGTCTATAAATTATAGAGCAATATCAAATATTAATTACGTTAGCAGGCATCTTGATCTTGCCTAACTTTAATGAAGTTCATAGCCTGGAATTTGCAAGAGCAGGCACTGGAATTAAAATTCTGGAGTTCGCATGCTGGCTTCACTATTCAGTACCTTGAGATCCTTGGGCAGGTTGCTTTCTTTCTCTTTATTTATTTTTATTTTTATTTTTATAGTATTGAGTCCCCAGCATCTCTGCATTGAGCTACATTCCCACCCCTTAATTTTTTTTTATTTAGAGACAAGGCCTCTGTAAGGCATTAAATTACTCATGCTGAATTTGTTGCTGCCTCCGCTTCCCAGAGTGCTGAGATTAAAGATGTGTGCCGCCATGCCCAGATGAGCAGGTCACTTTTCTATGCCAAATTTCCTTAAGTGAAAAAAAAAGTTATAAAAATAATAGTGATGCCAACTGGAGGTATTGGAGGTTTAAATGATACAGACATGCAAAGAAAACACATACAGCTATGCCCACCCAAAGCCCACAAGAAGTATTACTTGGTAGGATCAGAAGATACTATGAGTACTTAAATTTAAAAAATAAAGTGAAAGGCACGTTGCTCTTAATTCCCTTCAAGATACTCCTCTTCTTTTCAAACATACCTATCCCATTGTTCTTGCCACTCCTGTGAAGCAGTTCAGGAAGTGCCCTTTCATATCTGTAGGTGAGCCAGTGTGGCTGCCTTGATGTCCCGAATCAGTTCAAAACGTTTGCCTTTCGTGGGCACTTTAACTTTGGAGAAGAGCCAGAAGTCACACAGGGCGAGATCTGGGGGCCAAGGACACACCGTAAAGTCCTACGAGCCTCAGCAGCTACTTTGGTCACACCTGTGGAGCCACTCACAAAGGAGGACTTCAGAACAGCCTCAGGAAGGGGCAAGAATGATGGCATACGTGTACTTGAAGTAAAGGGCGAGGTAGTCAGGAGCGTTAATGGTAGTGTGTCCTTCACTTTAAAAACATTTTTGCTTAAGCGTTCATTGTATGTTGTATCACACCTCGTCTGTGTACTACTTCATCATCCCTCATGTACTGTGCTCAGGGGTTGAGATGAATTTTCTGTTTCATCTTGAAGATGCAGCTTCCTCCCTTCTTAAGGTGATGTTTTTCTGAATGAGTAATGGATGTTGCCTTTACTAAGTGCTTTTTCAGAACCTGTTGATATTTTTCTTTGACCTGTTTCTACACTGAATTTTAGCTCCATGTTTGATGAAATAATATTGATCTCAGTGAGACCTTTAACAAAAGTAAACTGGGATAGATAGAACCTGCCATCTTGAATGTTCAGTTTGTCTTGAGGGGCACCTTCCACTTGCTGTCTGGGAACAGACATATCTACTCTGGCTCAGGTGCTACCTCATTTTTCACCCTGCCCCGTCACGGAGTCTGGGTGTTCCTGGATTCAATATATCGAATGGATAATCTCCCGAGTCTGCTTCAGGGGGAGCGAACTGGCAGCCTGGCTGTGGGGGTAGCAGGGAGGCTTTGTGGGTCTGGTTGCTCGCTGTAGAGACCTCAGACACTGATTGCGTTTTTACTTGTACATCGTATTCCTTCTGTGATCCCTGGTGCCTCCCACTCCTGAGTTTGGGGAAAGTCGTGGCAAGAATCCACCTCTCTCCATTATTATCTCCTGCCTCCCAAAGCTGGGTAAATAATAATATTATTTCTCTTTTTTCTAAGAACAATACCCTTCATACGTCAGCCTCCTTCTTCTAACGTCTTTCCATACTTACTGTCTGTCAGCAACTCTCCTTCATGTCTCTCTGACATTTTGAATGTATATCTTTTATCAATTCAGTGGTAATCCAAGAGGGAGTAGACTTGATTCACCATGTGGCCTAGAACTTCTAGCTGTGCACTGGGCCCTTCATCAATACTCAGTGAGTTACTCTGTTCCATTTAAAGTCTTTTGCCGTGGATTCTGCTTTTCCTGGGAATTATCATTCTGACTCAAGCTTTCTTGAGGATGACATTTTCCTAACATATCTTAACCTCTCTATTTTCATATAAAGTGTTTCTGTACCTGTGTCCTGGGGAGTGATCTTGTTCACACAATCATGACTAAATTTGTTAGAATAAGAAATCCTTGTCACTTTTAAGAATTATGGTCTTGGCTTATTTCCAATTATTATAAATGTTAATAATATCAATCACCTATATTTCTGTCATCTTGCTGTAACAATTTTCTTATACTATCTCTTTCATTGCATGAAAAACATTTTCTCTGTTTTTATACTTTCCATTGTGCTAGAAGTTATATGCCCTGGTTTTAATTTGTCCATTTTACATTTTTATAAGACACTAAATGAGTAGACAGTTATACAATTTATACAAGACTAAAAGAGTCTTGTATAATTTTGTTCTATTTCTTCTCTGCTTTTCTTCCTCTGCTGCCAATCTTTGAATCTTTATTAATTTAATCTAGGATTTGGAATTTGATTTATCATAATATTAATTTTGTGACGCATAAACTTTGCTTGATTTTATTTTTAACTGACACGTAATAATTATATGAGGTAGAGAATGATATTTCAATGCATGTGTGCATGTGATGAGTAATGAGTAATGGTCACATGAGGATAGTTGCCATCTCCATCTAACATCTATCTTTTTTTGTGTTGGAAACATGCAAAGTCCTCTCTAGTCACTGTTTGGTACATACAGCTAATTGTCATTAGCTACAGTTATCCTACTATGCTATAAAATATTAGAAGTTGTTTTTCCTATCCAAGTTCTTCTCCCTGTACCCACTAAACTATCTTCTCATCTTTTCCAACTCTTCTCAGACTCTGGTTACCACTATCTAATCTACTTCTATCAAATTTTAAAATTTTGTATGTAAGTGAGAACACACAGTATTTGTTATTGGAAGCTGCGTGCATTACCCATTGGGTTTCAGTACCTTGTCAACTCCCAGTTACTTTCCTTTATGCACTATTTTCTCAGACCCAAATTCTTTCGCACTGTCACACACGGGCAATTGTTTTTATTGTCAAGGGACTTTTTGGAGATGTAATATGTTTCAAGCTGTTCAATGCTTTTCTTTTGCCTTTGCAATTAACTGGCTAATTAATAAGGATTAGAAATCAACAATACTTTTCTACAAAACTCTATAGATGTTAGTTTTTGTTTTTCTAACATTTAATGCTTCTGCAAAGTTTTTACCTGGCTTGAATTTGTAGAAAAACTATTTTGTTTGCTTTACCTGTTTTAGATAATTTAACTGTTTTAGAACATTTTCCTTTTATCTATAACTTAAAATGTTTGCTCTGATCCATTTCTATATAGATAAATGGATGGATGGATGGATGGATGGATGGATGGATGGATGGATGGATGTAGATTCATGCTTATAGTTCTATTTCATTAGGACTAATCCAGCCTTTCAGTTTACTCACATATCCATTGCTATAAATATTTATTTAATGAAAATTTTGCTTATAGGTCTAGGCAATTGGTTTCCTATATCTTTTTTAATCACATAAATAAACTACATATTGCCTATAACTACTCTGTCTTCCACATCTTCTCTTTCTCTTTCTCTGTCTCTGTCTCTGTCTCTGTCTCTGCCTCTGTCTTTCTCTCTGCTCTTTTACGTATAAGCTTCTAAGACCTAAGATTAGGCTCAAATTTTTTTCTGACTTTCATTTTCCAACACTAATTCTATTCTTCCCTGCTGTCAGCGTAGTGTGCTCCTGAATTTTTAGGTTCTTTGTAGCACCATCTTACCTCATTCCTACCCCATTTTCTAACCTTGTTGTCTTTTTATGCCACGCTGTCAACTTTTCAGCCAAACTTATGCTTGCCACTTGGGCCTCTGCTCCCCGGAACCCTTGAGGATTTCTCTCACCACTTAATGTATTCATTACTCTTGATCTCTTTCTTTATTTTTATAAAGAGTTGTAGTGAAATATTTTTCATTTGCTCATTATCTCCACCAAACCAGAAACTTCAGAAAGGCAGGTACTACATCTATTTTATTTATAGCTATGACCTCAGGGCTTAGCAAAATGGCTAGCAAACATTAGATGCTCGGTAAGTATTTATGGAATGTATAGTACAGCCACTGTTTTGGTTTTGATTCCCTTTTGCTGTACCAATGCTGCTCTGAGCCAGAGGTTCCCAAACTTTAGTCATTGAAGTGCTACTTTTTTAAAGCATTCATATACCATGGATACTTATTATTTACTGTATTTTTAGATCACTTCACATTTTCCACATTCACTATATATTTAACCCCATTCTAAGTGATAAAATCTAGTAAACAAAGGGGGTGTCCTAGCTCCAATTTCCTAAAATATGTTGAAATAAACACGTAACTGCAAAAATGTACATATTATCCATGAATCAGTTGTATACTAGAGATGGTAAGTAAACACACTTTGGGAAATCCTTCCTAAAGATCTTAGGCAACTGCATTTCTTTGAGGAGCCCGTGTCTCCTTGATTTAGGCTTTGATCCCTTCCCATATTAATCATTTGACATGCAAAATGTTCAATGGTTATGATTTATTCTCTTTGCTGCCCATGATGGAATGGTACAGTGACAAGGATTAAAGATACTACAGCCAGCAAGGCAGAAACCATCCCTTCCTGCTGGGGTTGACACTCACTGTTGGAAAAGACAATAAATAAACAAACATATATAGGAGATAATTACAGATTGTGCTTACAGCAATGTGGAAAACATTGGGGTTTAGAGCATGATGCTGGCAAGTGGTGACATTCAAACTGAGACCTGAGGGTAGCAGTTGACCCGTGGGCCTGGCCAGGGTAAAGTGTCCCAGGAAAGAGAAGCAACAAAGTCCTAGAAAAGGGGAATGATGGAACTGGTGGCTTGGGAGCAGCTGCTAGCACTTATCTCTTGAATTCCTTAAATGCCTTTCAGAACTCGAATGCAGAGCTGGACCACTCCATTTTAAAACCCAGACAAGAATCTAGATTTGTATGGTTTAGGCAGACGTAAGAGATGGGAAAAGTACTGATGACCCAACAACCGTTTGTGTGGTTTCAAGCATATCTGAGGCCTGGACAATATGGGACCAGCTAACATCCAAGCTCATCACCCAGCAGCACTAACCATTTCTCCTTCCCTATATAATCAGAAATCCAACTTCTGACAATAATATGCAGCTATGGGTTTAATGTTTCTGCTGCACCCTCAACTTTCAAGAAACAAAATGGAAAGGCCCTTATGAGTGTTTTTCTCCTAGGGAAGCAACGGATAATCGCCAAGAAAATAGGCATTTGCTTCATCCCCGTAGTTGAACCACCTCGCACTAGGGGGCGCTGCTATCCTGCAGGAAGTGGAGCAGGATTGCAGTACTCATCCCTGCAAAACCATTCATATCTCTGGGAACTCGGGAGGTTAAGGTTTTAAAACTTGGTGTTAAAAAAAGAAGTAAATTCGTAGACTCTTGGGTAGAGAGTTTGCAAGTGCCTAGGAAGCATCCAGAACCTATGGGGACTGACCAGTGCTTAAAGTGGATCTCATTACAGATGATAGGGGAAGAGTGGTACAGTGTGGACTGTGCAGGCAGTGGACACTAGTCATTGAAGATGCTCAGATCAGGGAGTCTGGCATCAGAAGGTTGCTGGGTCGACCAGCTTCTTCCTCCTGCTGCTCAGAGTGGGCAACTTTATGTGCCTGGTAGCAGGAGTGTGAGTACAAACCATTTTAATGGCTTTGTGTTCTCCAGGGAATGTGAGGAAAGCTTTCTGCAAAGTATGACAGAAAGTGAGGAGGGTTGAGTCATTTACAGACAATGGGAAAAGTCTGAAATTTTGATCATGGAGAGTGCCAGAGCCAGCTGTCCAGCGCGATATGGTGGACTTGCCAACTGAGTGCTAAAGGCCCCCAGTACGTTGGCTGACAAGCAGGTATCTGTAGTGGAAGCAACCTGCCAATTTAAGGTATTCTGTTAAACACCTCCTCTGCTTGGGTCGTTTGAAAGCAGATTTAGAGAAACAGTAGCCTGGCCCCCAGTATCACTCAGGAAGCTTGTTAGACAAGTTGTGGGCTTTTTGAAAGTATCCTACAATCCTGAAGGATGGTAAGTCATTCTGCCCAGCAGTGGTGGCTGCAAAATTTCCATGTGGAGAGAAGGGAAGAGGCGGCAAACCACTGGAGAAAGGACTGAAAGCTTGTTGTAGAATTGCTAATGTACTGGATCACTTACATGGGCTCATAGGAACTATGAGGGGAAGTACTTTCACTGCCCCCTGCAAGTACCATCTTTCTTCCTGGATGGCGGTGTCATGTGGGGAAGTGTCACACATGAGTAAGTTGGCATCAAATGGATGCTAGGTAGAGAAAGGTGGTGAGTAGCTCCCTGTAGCTTTGGCAATGTTAAGAAAAACTGAGATGGTCCTGTGCTGGCTGGGATGGACATCAGAAGACAGTGTTACCAGTTGGATCTGGCTGTAAATTAAATATGGGTGTTGCTAAGGCAACTGGTGGATGTGGGGCTATGAACATTAACTGAGACATGCACAGACCAATGGTAAGTCAGGGAAATATATGTGCGCAAAATGTGCATGAAGACCACCACCATGTACTCCCAAAGCCAAGAAAAAACAAATTTCAAGAAGTAGGGAGTGGGCAAATGTCTCACATGTCACAGGAAGGCGAAATAAGACCAGAGGCAAAAGTGGAATTTGTGTCTGAGGGTTGTGTTCAGAGAACGCTGTCTCAGAGTAGGCAGGATAGGAGTCAGATTGTGTAACAAGTCAGGGGTGTAGGTGAGGTGAGGAACTGGAGACACTGAGCCTTGTTTACAGAACTTTGGCTGGATAGAATAGGAATCACTAGGCTGTAGCAGAAAAGGGTGGAGGGATGGATGATGAACTTGCTGAAATGAAAAATCTAGAATTAAAGGGGGGAAATTAAGTTTTAAAAAAAAGAAAACATTCATGGTGAGCACAGAGCTTTATGATCTACATGCTATTCTCACCTTACCTAGACGAGACTTCATAACCGTCAGGAGAAGTTACTATAATGATTAATACAAAGTCACAAGTCCTGGAAATGGACACCCTGCAACTCACATCCAGGTGTTCTGAATTCAGATCATTCACAACTCTTCACCTAACGTTAATTAGTCATTCCACTGAATACACTAAGCACCAAATGTATAATTTGTGCCAGTATATATTATCTTGCTGCTCAAATGGCAAAGACCAAGAGGTCAGCCTCCCTGTGGAGCCTGTTAGAAACTCAGAATCAATCTCAGCACGGCCTAGAGGCTCAGGACCGTAACCCCAGCACTCTAGGAGGCAAAGGAAGAAGGACTGTTAGTTCAAGCCCAGCCTGGATAATTTAGTTACTTAGTGAGACACTGGCTCAAAAATAAAATTTTTTTAAAATGGGCTGGGGAATGTAGCTCAGTGCAAAAGCCTTAGGTTCAATCTCCAGTACTATAAAACCAAACAAACCAACCAGAATCTCAGACCTACTGAATCAGAATCTGCATTTCAAGCCCCCACCCCACTCCCAGCTACCCACATGTATATTACAGTGTGAGAAGCCCCGCCTTAAGTCACACAGTCCCAAGAAGAAGGGAAAGGGAGAGGAGGAGAAGCTAAGCCCAGACTGAGAAAGGGTACATGTCCAGTCACCTCCAGGTTCTCCGTGTTAGCCACACATGGAACCTGAGAAAGCAAGGTCCAGTTGCCTGGAAACTTATTAGAGCTGTACACACAGCAGCAGAACATTCACCCTTCACCCACGATCGCCCTGCCTGGTTTCCAAGCCCACCTCTAGAAAAAGGAGCGGTGCATCCGCAGCCTCCCATGTCCTTGCCACCCACCCACACAGCTCAGTCACACTGAACAGCTTTCCTCCGCTTCCTCCATGTGGAGGTTCTCTTTTCCCTAGATAACATCAGTGGAGACATTTTATTAGCTAGTTTTTAAATGACAAAGGATACATGCTCATTGTGAGGAGAATAAAGCTTCAATGACTGGTACAGATAGCTAAGGGTAAAATAAAGTCTTATTCTACATTATAATTCATCTCTGCTTCTCCAAGGTCATTCTCCGAAGAAAATCACTGCTAACATTTAATTGTGCATCCTTTTAGAAAAATTTTATGCATGCATACTCTAGCATGTATATGGATATTTTGTATGCAAATAGACTTATTAATCTCACTACAGCTTGCTTTTTTCACTTAATGATACATCCTACACTCCTTTTTGTGTCAATATTTATATTAATTTGTTCCATTTTTAATAACCCTGTGATAATCTATTGTATGTCCTTCTTATAGTTTCTCTGACTAGCCACCTACTAATGAACACATGGGTTGTTTCTGGCTGTTTTCTATTATCAGGTTGCAGTAGTTAGGTTTGCACTAGCTGCTGTAACAAATAAGCCCCCAAGGAAAAGTTTATTTCCTGCTCTCACTAGTCTGGAGAAATGGTTCCTATTTTTAGGAAACCTTTTATTCTTTCACGTTTTAGACTTGCCTCCTTCTAGGGTCACAGAGTGCTTGCGCCCTACTAGTGGAGCAGAAAATAAAACAGCCTAGAGGTAACAAACCTGCACTTCTGCTCACTCTTCCTGTCAAGAGTTAGCCATAGCTCCCAATATAGATGCAGAGGGTGCTGGGAACGATGGCTAGTGACTGGCAGCCACCCTCTGGGAGCAGCACTACACTATGAAAGGAAGAGCAGGTCTGTTTGTAGATGCCTCCCTGTCTCTGCCATAAATGTTGCAGTGAACATCTTTGCACATCATTCTTTATACACATTTGTGCCAAATAAATTTCCAGAAGCAGAATTTCTGGGTTTAGAGGTATGTTTGCTCTAATCCAATAGATCATATCTAATTGCCTCTTAAAACATCATTGATGGTCATACCGACCAATATAAGGGGGTGTTTGTTCTTCATGTTGCTGCCAAAAATGCAACTATTAAAATTTTGAAAATACACGTCCTAGCCTTTTAGGTGAATAATATGATATTGTGATTTTAATCTGCATTTTTTAATTTTCAGAGATAGAATGTATTGAGAAATTTTCAGGTGTGACACTGAGAGTTTTTCATGTTTTTCAATTGTGGCTTTTTTGTCAACTCTTTTCTCATAGCCTGTTTTTCCTTTCTTTTATTAGCTGGCTCTTCTCTATGTACTGATCTTCAGGAAGTCTGAAAAAATATATAAACTCTATAAATATATGGATAAACATATAAAACCACCCCATTGTGTTTCTAGCATATATGCTACAAATATTTTTCCAATTATTTTCCTCCTATTTTATTTATGATATTTCTCCACTCCAACAACTTGCATTTTTTAAAATGTAGTCTAACTTTTCAATCTTTCCCTTGTTTATGCCCAGAAAGGCTGTCTTCATGCCAAGATTAATTTTTTATATTCTCACGTTTTCTTCTAGTGCCAAAGTCCCACTTGAAGCCAGATTCTGCAACTGTGTTGCTTCGGTTTAGTTTGCTTTAGTTCTCTGTGTCCTAGTTTCCTTGTACCTAAAACAGGAACAGCCAGAGGGTCTGATTTGTAGAGTTATTGAGAAGTCAGAGTGAGATGAGTCACACACAGAGCTCAGCCCAGTGCCTGGCCACTCGTCGCACGACTGTTGGCTCTTTGTTTATGTCCAGGGTCGATGATCATGTATGTGTCTGATGTCTGCTGCATGCCCATTTCTTATGGTTAGCAAGTGATAGGACTTCTGCAAAAAGGACTCTTTGTTTCCCAATTCCAGATGCATAACCAGCCATAAAATAGCCCTTGGTCCTTGGTGTAGATCCACAATGAAGTGTCTTCTTACCATGCAGCAGGACTCCAGACAAATCCCACAGCACAGGGTATGGGTGAAAGAATTAGTTTTACTGGGGGCTTCTGCAAGCCAAGAGTCACAATAAAAGAGAAAGGAAGGCAGGGTTGCCCTTTCTGAACGTAGACAACTGTGGGTTGATGGTCTAGGGAAGGAACTTCGCCCTCCACACAACTTCTTTTCTTGGCTGGGGTGAGTTCAGTAGTAGAGAACTGGCTTAGCACAAGCACAGCCCTGGGCTGGGTCCCCAGCAGTGGAAAACAGACAAAAACAACAACAGTGACAATGCCTTTTATTTTACAGGCAGGGATAAGAGCAGTCTTGCCCATAGGGAGACAATCAAATGACTAATTGAGCTGTTTACAAGTTACCTAGCTGCTTACCACTTGCACATCCTGAGGACCTATGGAAAACTGGGTTCTTCCCTAGACCCTCTTGCCAGATGGAGGAAGCTAGCTGACACTTCTTGTGGGGAGCTGAGTTGAGCTGAAACCCCTTACACAGGAAAATGGGGATCACATTCCTTTCAATCCCAGTAGTTCCACAAAGCTGTTAACTCCTCGAGAAAAAATACTATACTTCATGTATTTTTTTTTTACCCCTGGCCTACAGAAGGTGCTAAATAAATGCTTGCCTACTGAATGAATACATGAATACATACCAGGAACAATGCTAGGCATTGTTGATGTAAAAGATGTGACAGTTATGATCCCTACCTTCAGAGATCTTATACTCTAGGGGACTCAGATAAAGAGTTTTTAAAAATGGATTGTGTCTATACTGGGTACCATGGATGCACAAAATTAAAAAGTCCCTGACACTTCTGAGCAGGCACTAGTAATAAGGGCACAGTCAGGAATGCTCTACAGTGGACTGAGAGAACAAAGTTTTGCCAGATAGGTTAAGGGGGATTCTATTAAAATCACACATGTCAACATTTATTTAGCATGAAAAATAAAATAGAGCTGGGGATTTAGCTCAGTGGCACAATGCCTGTCTAGCAAGCATGAGGGCCTGAGCTCAATTCCAGGTACCAGAAAAAAAAAGAAGAAGAAAAAAGAAAAAGAAAGTATTTGTGGAAGAAGAGACTGAACGCTGAATAGTCCTCTCTAGCCACAGAAATCCTAGTATCAAGTGAAGGGTGAGTGATGGAGTATAAGCTAGGACTTCACATCTTGCTCCTGAGTCACGTAACAGTAAGGACAGGGTGCTGCAGACTTGTGAGGCAATAGTCTCATGATACTCGACTCCAGTCTACACTCAACTAGATGAAGATAAATGGTCACAGGTGCTGTGCCTGGCACTCAGCTCACCACGTGTGGGATTAGCAGGTTCAGTTTTAAGAATCAGTTCCTTTCAATAAGGCCTTTTCCCTCCTTTCTGCTCCTAATTATCCCTCCAGAGACTGCAACGATTTTCAAGGAGCCTGGTTGCCCAGTTAGGAGCTCATAAATCACCAAAGTCCCCCAGGCAACCAGGCCTACTAGGACAGATACACAGAGTATACAAATTTAGCAGGAAATGAACTTTTCCGGAGCATTTTATCAAGTAATAATCAGAGGTGTGCTGGTTCCGTGAGCTGCCCCCAGTGGCTGCTCAGACAGGCTCCCACGTGCAGACACACACAGGATGTTGCTTGTGTGGACAGCAGAGGCGAAAGGAACTGTGTCTACCCCAGCAGGAGAACAATATGGGTCAAAAATATAATTTTAAAAATGTTTTTCAGAAAGCCTCAGGATGATGAGAAAGTATTTGAACTTTTTTCTAACAAATACAATTGAAGGTGTGTGATGTTTTCCTCTGGGTGATAAAGTATGGAATTCTGAACCTTGGAACAGAGCAACACATCTCTGCTAGTTCATACTCCATGATTCTGCCTCACTATTCACAGATGAAAGCCCAAGCTTTAGTTTTAACCCTTCAGTAAATATTTTCAGAACACCTACTAAGTGCCAACTCCCTTCTAGGCACTGAGACTACACCAGTGAAAAAGACAGAAAAAGACTTTATTCTTGGAATTTGCAGTCTATCCTGGCAGTGGAAAACAGGGACCCTAAACATACAAATAAGTGTACAATGATTCGATGGGAATGAGTGTGACCACATTAGTCATGAAAGTATCCTTTATTAAAGTTGTGCACCCCAAATTTCTCTAACTATAAGAATCATGAGGGAGTTTGTTGAAAATATAGATTTGTGGACTCCAACTGCAACTCACTGAAAAGAACTGTACAGGAGAGGAGCACGAGGATTTTTTTCTGTAAGCCACACCCTAGTTGATAGCCATGATGCAGTAAAGGACCTACGGCTTAAGGAATGCATTGTCTACAGCAATGCTTCTTATCTCACTAGAATCATCTGGGGAGCTCTAAAATTGTGGGTTCATGGGCCCTGTGCCCAGAGATTCTGATTTAATTAGTCTGGCTTGGGACCCAAGCATTTGCATTCTTCCAAAAGCTCTTCAAACGGTCGCAGCCACTCTGCAGAACCTTGGGACAGGGGCCATGAGCAGATGGCAAAATAGTGATGGCATGAGAGGTGCACCTTTAAATCTCACTTTACCATCCGAGGTTTTGGTCAAAGTTGACCTTGGATGCACCCCTCACACACACACTTGCTGATCTATTAACCAGAGCACCCCGGTCTACAATGAATTCTTAACGATGAAAAAATATCTCCTCCGAGACTATCTGCCAAAACCTTCCTCTGCTCAAGGCCAGAACACTAAGGAAAAGCTTCAGCATTGGTTTGCTGTGGTTTGGAAAGGTAGTAGAAACTTTAAGAGGTGCAGCCAGTTGGGAGGTCTTCTGGTCATTGAGAGGATGCCTTGGAAGGGGGTATTGGAGCCTCAGCTCTTTCCTCTTCTATGCTTCTGACCATGCAGTGAAAAGTTTTGTTTTGCCACATACAATCTGCCATATTACACTGCTTTATCACAGGTCCAAAGGCTGTAGGGCCAATCAGTCAGGGACTGGCACCTCCAAAACAGTGAGCCAAAATAAGTCCTTCCTCTTTATAGATTAATTACATCAGCCATTTGTTTCACTACTGGAAAGCTGAGGACACAGGCCTCTTCTCAGTCAGTGCTTGCCTCTAATCTTGAACCCATTAACTAACTATGGTGTGCTAGGTAATGTGCTTAGGAGGAAAAAAATAAACAAGAAATATTCTTGTTGCTAATATTGTGTTGATATAAAAAGGAGGCATAACTAATAGTTACCACAAGATGGGACAAAGTGCTTGCAGGTATACAAAGCACCATGAGATCACAAGCAAGGTTCACAAAGGGTATCATTTTTTATTTGAACTTGGAAAGATGAATAGACATCCCCCATGGCAAGAAAGACAAGAAAGATGACCCAGAATCTTAAAATCAAACAACTCACCAAGCGCAAAATAAACATGAAAGAACAAGATGTGTTCAGAAAGATGTGAGCTTTAGGTTACCAGGAAGTGGGAAGGCATTAATTCTAGAAACAAAAACAAGATATTCATATTCAAGGAACATGGGTCTTATTCAAAAGAATTGTTGATGGTTGGCGTGGTAGATTTTGCTTTAAAAAGTTTTTCCGGGTGACCATAGAATGCAGGATGGATTGAAAAGGAAAACTTAGTAGAAGCCTGGTAATCGGAGGAAAATCTATTGTCTTCAACTACATAGAAATGGGCTAAAAGAAAGGTCTGTGCTCATATTGTTTGGACAATAAAATGCCGATATCTTGTACTCTGAGTAATTAATTTAAAGATAGCAATAAGTAATGTATTAACCATTGTTACCCTCCTATTATCTTGTTTTGAATTTTTGTTATTTTTTTTCTTTTCTTTTTTCTTTTTTTTTTAAAGAAAGGCCATGGGCTGTGTGAGTGACTAGGAGAGAAGGATGGAGAGTTGAGAAACTGGGCAGAGAAAACTTACAAGAATGAAAGAGATGTGCAGAAGAGTCAAGACTGCCTCCGGGGCTTTTCGTAGTAATATTATTCACAAACGTAGGCAAAAAAGCAAAGTAAATTTGGAGAGGCAAATAGTGAGATCACTATTGAGGTGAGGGATTTGGTCCATAGCTATAGTTTGACGTTCCATTTGTGGAAAAGTTGCACATTGCATTCAATTATGGAATTGTGTGTCGGCATCTTGCAGGTGAGGTTAAAGGCTATAGAGGGAAGAAGTCATCCCAGAGGATCTATAAAATGGGAAAAGTTGGACATTGATCACTGCAAAGATTCAAAATCATTTGGAAGGGGTTAGGAACTGGAAAAGGTTGTGGGGGCTTCAAAACATGACTGGGTTAGACAGATTTTTTTGTTTCATTTAAACCTCAGAAATACTGATGGAGACCCTATTTGTGCCATGGCATGCAGTTTATGATTAAGAGAAGTAGATGCAGCTTTCATATAAAAGGAGAAGCCAAATTGTGAAAGATAGAGGTGCAAGCAACGGAAACCAACTCTAACCTAAATTCACAATAATTTATAGGAATGACTGTAGTAACACAAAATCCTGAAGAATAACAGCTCAGAAGTATAAAAACAATGAGAACCAGATGTGGTAGAATATACCCATAATCCTAGCACTCTGAAAGACCCTCTCTCTGAATAAAAGGGGAATGAAGGCCTGGGAATGTAGTTCAGTGTGGAAGTCCTGCATTCAGTCCACAGTACCACAAAAAAAGTACCAAGAGGGCCATAGAAATTTGATAACTGTGATGGGGAATCTCTTCCAGGGCAACATGTCTGGTTGGAAGAGCTCCGTTTTCAGTCTCTATGAAACATTTTTAGTCTTTGTAACATAACTGGCATTTATTGATCCTGACTTCCATCATCTACCCACTCTTCAGCCCACCAAAATTTTGTCCAAAGTATGAGTGGTAGTTCAAAGAAAAATCTGGGGGCTGTGACCAGATGTAAATTGTTGCTGAGCAAGTTAAAACAACAGATGGGAGGTAAGTCCAAACAGTGAGTGTTAAGCTATTCTTCCTGTAATTTTTGCAGAGCTACACAGAAAAAGAAAAGAGGCAGAAGCTTAAGAGGGTTACAGGGTGAGAGAAAAGTTCAGCTGTTTTCTAGCAGCTGGAAGCAAGTAAACAGAATTTAATCTGTAACATAATGAGAAAAGGTGTATCTCAAGGCACAGTCTAACACTCCACTCCCAGGCACACTGAACAAGGAGTATATGTACATCATCATTGACAATCCCCAGTATACCATTCCAATGGATGAAGGAGAAATAAATATTCGAGTGTGTTCTCTGGTGGAATAGAAAAAATTCGGCATGCACAGGAGTCCTTTGATTTGTGACATGACTACTATGAATTTATTTAGTGCTGTAGTCAGGGGTTGCAAAGAAAACAATTACACACAGGACACATAATTTATAGTATTATTTATAATGGTCACCGAGGAATCCAATACAAAGAAAGTGCAGGAAATCTGTCCACAACACTAAAGATCTAGAAAGCACAACCAAGGGCCTGAATCCCGTGGCAATAACCTGCATGAGTTCAGCTAAAAACTTGGAGCCCATGACAATGACCCATGCAAGGTGGAAGTTAGAAAGTCTAGGCCAGCAGGATGAAGGATCTGTGCCAGTAGGTTGAGCATTCTGCAGTAGAGCCAAGAAGCAACACTTAAAATAAGGACCAAGGATCCACTGAAAAGTACCACAGCCATCCTCAGCGACAATGAGGTCCTGGGCTCCTCTGATGATGAGAACAGCCAAGTTCATATCAGGAAGCCACCATGACAAGCTTATCCTGGAAATTAAACAGCAAACATCTTTCCCTCACCCCCAGCCAGGAGGTGAGCTCTCTTTCACAAAAAGTGAACTGCAGCCATTCTCAGCAACAAGGTTCCAAGTTCCTCTGTTGATAACAGCCTAGTTCATATCAGGGGAGCCAGCATGATAAGCTCCTCTAGGAGAACCAATGGCTCCAAATAACACCACCACTTAGGATAACCCACAACACTACTCTTCCTCTCCATGTCTCCTTTTTATGCTGGCAACAGTCCTCAGGTGGGCCATCCACTCTCAGCACTACACTGATTCAGTTGATCTGGTGTTCAAGTTGATCACCAGTTATCAATCATTTAGTCTGTGACTAGTTACATTTAGTCTGGTTTTATATTTTAGGATTTGTCTTTAGTTTTGCCAGTTAGAAAACTGAATGGTAGAGCGAGCTTTACAACAGTGCCCAGCTTGGTAATGTTGTGCTACTCTGGGTATCATTGGAATTTATCAGAATTTTCCAAACTGGTAACAAAGAGAGGCATTAACTGATACTCCCAGTAAAAGTTCTTGACTCCATAGTCAAATACACTTGACAAATGCTGCACACACAATTCTTTTGTGCACAGAAGGTTGTTGCAAAGAAATCCGTTTGCTGGCCTATCAAGTTAGTTACATCTGTATACTGTGAGGCTGATGTCAAAAAGTCCTTAAATAGAGTTAAATACACTGTCTCTGTGTACACCTTTGTCTACAGTCATTGTAAATGCCTGACAACACTGAGTGCCAAGATCATCATGTAGTATAACCAAACTTCTAAGAAAATCAGCCAAAGAAGTCTATTTAAGTGTAATTGTTCATAATGATATCCTATATTAAAAATCAGTCTACTAAACACTATTAAGGCTTTCTGTTCACAAACATCCATATAGACCATAGGCAGAGGCAATATATCACCTGTATCAACCTAGTTGCATGGTGCCTTTGTGAACTCACAGAGCTAACTGGCAGGTTTTCAGGGTTTTCAGGAGGAATCTCAGCACAGGTGCAAAAGGGAGCCCCTGTGACGCTTGGTCTCTGAAGCTAGTAGGAGGGGCTCGGGATGGGTGCAGGTAAAGGTTGAGCTCCCACTGCAGAAGAGGAAAGTTGAAGAAATCCAGATGTGACACCTTATACCTTTCCACTGTACTGGAAATTAGATATAGGAAAGAGGTGGATGACAGGAGCAGGGTGGGAGCTTCTGTTGAGAAATTGGAACAATTACTATGACGAATGATGTGAGACAATGTAAAGACAAAACAAAAAAAGATTATTTGGCAATACTAAGGATTCAACTAAAGAGCAGACCTAATAAATATATAAAGGGGCAGCAGTTTTGTTCACTGCTGGTTGGTGCCCTCGGGACAGAATTGGGAATGATGAAAGGTTGGAATGATGCATTATTAGAGAGCAAGAAATACAAGGAAATTAATGATAATTATGATGCTATTGAAATAATTGTTAATTGGGCCCAGGAAAGTATGAAAAAAGTGAAATTGCAGGAATCATAGGTGCATATGACAATAGTATAATGAGTTTTAGACTTGGTAAAAGTAGAAAGTTGTGATCTGTAGTTTCTTATGGTTGTCATAACAAATCACTATACACCGGGTAACAGAAAACAACGTGTATCTATTCGAATTTTCACAGTTCCGAAGTTCAGACTTCTGAAACAAACTTCTCAGCAGGGTCCAATTTTCCTGATGCTCTGTAGAAGAGCTACTCTATCCCTGTCACCTAGGTTCTGGGGACAATCTTCGGTGTTCTTGACTTACAGATTATTACTCTACACTTTGCTTTTGTTCTCAGGTGATCTTCTTCCCTGTGTGTCTCTTTTCTTAAAAGGACATTGATGAATGGGATTTGAATCCCACCCTAATCCACAGTGATCTTATCTATAGATCTTAATTATATTTACAGAGACTTTTTAAATACGGTCACAATTATGTCACACTCAGGTTCTAGGTGGACACATTTGGAGGTTCATCATTCAACTCACTACATAGTCTTTGAGTGAATGATTGCAGTTAACCATTTCAAAGTTATGAAATTTCAATGACAAAAGCCAAGAAATAGCCATGTGTCAGAAATGCTAACGGGAAAAGAAATGGAGCGATTTGTGGTAAAGAAGATCACATAACTAAGAGGCCAGCTTATTAGATAGCGATGACGTCTATCACAAGAACAGGGAAGCAGAAGACTAGCAGAAGTCTGCGTTCCTGAGGAGTGAAAGGATAGATGTTTTGCCAAGTGTTGGTAATCACAGTATTAGGACCTGGAAAAAGAGGACTGAGGAAAGTGTTTCTTAGCTCTGCCTTATTAACAGAAGAGTTTTTAAAAAGTGTCCAACTTCAATAGTTTAAATCAGTTGCTTTAGGAAAGAGCCTAGACACTTTATTTTAGAGAAAAAAAAAATCTTTAAAACTATTTGCATAGTTCGAATGTGCAGCCAAAATCAAGAAATACTAGTTTGACAGAGAAACATGACCTTGCTGGGCAAAAAGCAGTGGCTGGGAAACAAGGTATTCACCTCCATCAGGGCTGAAAGAGGTCCACATGGGAAGGAGATTGCGTTGCTTCCTGCCTCAGCCCTACAATCTCAAGCAGAGTCAGGAGATCAAATAAATGAGGATGAGAAGAGCGGATAACCTACTCTGACTGAGGGCCCCATGACCCTCGAGTTCTATGCTTCCTGTATTTTACACTACAGATTTGTTTCTGATGTTTTTTTCAACAGGAGAAGATGCCAGAAATCATTTCTGTAACAGTTGCTATTCATGCAAAACAAGCCTTCCCCCATAAAAAAGATTTTCTTAATATATTTGGAGCAATATCTTTTGCCAAAACAATATTCAGTGCTTACTTTGTATTTTTTGAATATGCAATAAATGCATTAAAAATTTCAAGCAGTATAAAAGATTATACAATAAAAAGTAACTCTCGTTTATCCTTGATCTCCCACTTCTACTCCCACCTCAACCTGCCTACCCTGAGGCAACTAGTTCTACCAGTTTCTTGTGTATCCTTCCTGAGATAAACATGCTATACCTTGCCTTTCTATATTAAAAACTACACAGTTGTTCCTTAGTAGCCACTGGGGAACGGTCCTAGACCACCCTTCCAGCCAGACACTGAAATCCACCGATGTTCAAATCCTTATATAAAACGTACCGATGGCATGTCCGTTGGAGAACTCAACCATGATTCTGGTTGCAAACCTAGTTGGACAAGAACGGAATCAAATTCAGTGGTTAGGTTCCCTGTCGACCTTATGGGGAATTTTGATTCAGTTCGTGTCCAATTTAGTTTGCCACCGGAATCATGGAAAGAATTGAGTTTGTGAACCAAGATACCACTGCATAGTATTTGCCTATAATCTATATACAACCTCCTGTATACTTTAAGTCATCTCAATATTACTCATAATTTCTAATACAGTGTAAATGCTAAGTAAGTAAGTAATAGTGACAAGAAAAATTCTGTATTAATGCATGGAGACCTACCTGACTCTTTTAATGGGCTAAGCCACAATTTGTTTAAACCATTCTATGGGTTATTTTCTATCTTAGAGAAAATCTGTAAAAGATATTTCTAAAAACCAACAAGAGTGAAAGTGAATTCTTTACCAGGTGACAGAGGCCAGGACTCTGCCAATAGGGGAGGGAGGGAGCTGATGGTGCAGAGCCTGGGCCTCCTGTCATCTGGGAGCCCCATCTAATGATGTATTGCTTCTGCCTGCAGGAGCCTGATGCCCAGGACCCTGGAGACTCAGATCACACTGGAGAAGACGCCCAGTTATTTTGTCACTCAAGAGGCCCCACGGCGGATCTTCAACATGTCCCGGGACACCAAGCTCATCGTGGTGGTGCGGAACCCAGTGACCCGTGCCATCTCTGATTACACACAGACGCTCTCCAAGAAGCCCGACATCCCAACTTTCGAGGGCCTCTCCTTCCGCAACCGCACTCTGGGCCTGGTAGACGTGTCCTGGAATGCTATCCGCATCGGCATGTACGCGCTGCATCTGGAGAGCTGGCTGCGCTACTTCCCGCTGGCCCAGATCCACTTCGTCAGTGGCGAAAGGCTCATCACTGACCCTGCGGGTGAGATGGGGCGCGTCCAGGACTTCTTGGGCATCAAAAGGTTCATCACGGACAAGCACTTCTACTTCAACAAGACCAAAGGATTCCCTTGCTTGAAAAAGACACAATCGAGCCTCCTGCCTCGATGCCTGGGCAAGTCCAAAGGGAGAACTCATGTACAGATCGATCCCGAAGTGATAGATCAACTCCGGGAATTTTATAGACCTTATAATATTAAATTTTATGAAACCGTTGGGCAGGACTTCAGGTGGGAATAAACCACCAAAGGGCTCTTCCCTCATCTCATTCATGAAGTTTGCTGCCTGGGCCTCTGATGTTCCTCTCTTAACAAACTTCACCTCCAGTCCCTTTGCCCATCCTAGGGTCCACTGTTTTGAAACCAGGAAGTTCCCAAGGCCAAGGCCAAGAGACCAGGAGGTTCCCTGCCACTGGCTCTCACCAATCTCCAGGCAGATTTGATCTGCTTCTGGCACATCCATTCAATTCCCAAATTGTCTCCCTTCCATCAATAAGAGGCCTTGAGTGGATCTTCCAATGACCATGGAAATTATAAGTGGTGATGGTTTTGTTGCTATGAACACAACTGTCTGTTCCTGTCACCACCCACCCAGGAATGGGTTTGTTAATCCCAAGTGGCATGTACTTCCCCTCTGAGCTTAATTCCCCAGAGCAGCCCTGGGTGGTAGGACGGGAGAGCATCCTCAGTCCTTCTCAGATCTTGCAGAGATTGCAAAGCTAGAAGCACCCCTTTGATGATGATATAAGGCAGTGATTTCAAAACCTGTGGTGTCAATGTGCTTGGAGGATACTGTCTTTGAAAACCACTTTGTGATTCACCCTGCTCCCTGTGAACAAAAGCACATAACTGCTGTTACGGGTACTTTCCTCATGCGAGCTTTCGTGTGTAGCATGCGACGGAATCATGCTTGTCCATGTGAAATAAATATGGCTCTCTCGTGTCCTTAACACTGAACTTTGTAAGCCAGGCATATTCCATGTTCCATTCATTCAGCTCCTCCTACCAGAAGGTGTAGCTGGTGCCCAGAGAGTCTGAGGGAGTAGTGAGCAGTACAAAGATCAAATTACAGGAGGGAGAAGCCTGAGTACAGGGGTAGAGGAGCCCAGAGAAGCCTGGCTCAGAAATATCACACAGAAGGGGCTGGGGATTTAGCTCAGTGGCATAAGCGCCTATGTTTTAAGAAGGCAGTTGTGGGTTCGATCCTCGGTACCGATAAAAAGGAAAAAGACAAAAAGAAATATCACATAGAGATCTGCACAGATTTTTTTTTTTTCTGAAACATACATCTGACTGGTAAAATTTTTACTTAGACATTTTAGATTGCAAATCCCAAATGGAAGGTCTGAAGGCTGAGGGGACAATCTTATCTTTTGCTTGGCTAGCATGATGCTTTGAAATAACTACAAATACTTAAAACTAGAAAAGCTAGAGACATTTATATAAAAATATGGACACCTCTTCCCCGCCCCATTTTGGTACCAGTTATTGAGTCCAAGGCCATGAGTATGCTAGGCAAGTGCTTTACCACTGAACTGCATTCCCAGGCCCTTTAAAAATTTTGAGGCTGTGTGTTGCTAACTTGTCCAGCCGAAGTTCCTGCTTCAGTATCCTTAGTAGGTAGGTTACGGTCATGTGCCACCACGCCTAGCCTCAGCTGCTGCTGCATTTTTTTCTTTCTTTCTGGTGTTTTGTTTTGTTTTTTTCTTTTTTCTTTCCATATTGGAGAATAACCTTGGGCCTATTTCACTGAGCTACATCTTCAATCCTTTTTAATTTTTTTTTATTTTGAGATAAGATCTCACTAAATTGTTAAATTGCCCAGGCTGGATTTAAACTTCTGATCCTCCTGCTTCAGCCTTCCAAGTAGCTGGGATTACAGCTATGCACACTATGTCTCAGCTCAGCTTATATGTTTTAAGTGGTATTTTGGCAACACAGAGCCTGCACTCCAGCATGACTTACCACCTTTAGGTGGGGCCTTCACTCCCTGCTTCCCTCTCCCAGTTTATACCATCTGCCTGGCTCCTGTAGGCATCTGAGTTCCCAACCTTGAATGTGTTGGAGAACCTCAGAATAGTGTCCAAACTTTCCAACACGGTGCCCAATGTGACCCTAACTTATGATTCCTGGCTCATCTCCTGCTTCTTCCTCATCCTCTGCTCTTCTCTCACAGAATTATATGCCTTTGCTTACCTCCAGTCTTGACCAAGACCCTTTCCTAGAAAGGATTCTCTCCAGTATCACTTGCTTGGTATTTGTGAAGCTTTCCCTAGCTTATCTACTCACTCTTCTGTGTTCACCTAGTAGCTGTACATAACTTGATGCCAGCATTTATTACACTAGATTATACTCATGTGTAAATTCTCTACCATAGACTGAACTTGTAGAGGATTAAGCCACTCTTGCTCACCTAGAGTAGGCACACAGGAACTGTTTGGTGGATGAATGGAGAGGTGAATAGATGTTGGAGACCTGACAGCAAAGCATGTAACTGCATCCCCAGTAACTGCATTTCTGGGATTTGCTTCCCAGATAGTTTCAGAGCACAAGTGGCCAGGGAAGGATTACAGAACCCCAGGAGCCTCTTAGCTTTTGTCTGCTCTGTCAGGCATGAGCAAGATCTGACTACTTATAAGGGAGATGATACAAAAACTTAGTGTTAATTCTGTGTCTTGTCCTATCTTTCTGACCTGTAGCTACACTCAAAGCATCTTCGAGCCAAGACATCAAATGACTGGGCTTGTGGTATTGAGCATTCAGTTCTTTGAGTTTGCTGCTTTATGCCTCCCATGTTGGTATAGAGAAAGGATAGAGAAGGAAGTGAAACCATTTTGCTTAGAATCTGGGCCCCTGAACCCCTGGTGATTAAAAGAAGATGGGTTATATTGGAGACGTTAATAAATCACCCTTCTATATTCCCATCAAAAGCATTTGGCACCCTGGGGTACTGATCCATGTAATCACCAAAGCTATAGCTATCCAAAGGGAAGCAGAACCATCCTGGAACATAAGAAAGCACCCTGTAAAAAATTAGTGATATATGTGCTATTTATTCTGATTGGGAAGACTTCAGTCAGAATTGATGAAAATTCTGGATTTTGTGTGAATAAACACAGCTTTATTCCTTTGCATTAAAGTGTTCTCAGACTTCCCAGACTGAGTAGCTTCCCAGTTTTAATGAATAGGTTGAGTTTCTTATAATTAGCATATCAATCATTGTATGCAAATAGAAGATGCTAAAATATCTTAAAAATCCTAGTTTAAATGAGTGAAATCTGTAGTCCATGAATCTGCTCAGCAAACTGATTTTTAATCCTGTGCAAATGTACCCTATCACCCAGGGTGCCCCAGGGCAAACTCACATAAGTTCCAAATTAGTAAGGTTTAAATAGATGAAGTTTGACTGAGACTTCAATCTGAGACTAAAAAGGCTCCTCAGGGTGTATTTGTGACTGCGTGTGCATATTTGGCTAAGTTGCTGAAGCAGAGACCCAAAATAGCAGTGCCTTAGAAGAGTGAAGTGTGATCCTCTGTCACTGGTAGCTCAGGCAGTGGTGGTAAACCTATGGCTTGTGTGCCTCAGTGGATCATGTGTATCATTGAACGCTATGCAAGGTTCACTAACACTGACTAAGTGTGTGTGGGTCCACAAAGCTAGAGACTTAGAATCCTTGCCTCCAAGTGCCAGTGATTCAGGATGGCTCTTCTATGACTGTAGCAGAAAGAGAATGAAAAATGAAGAGACCACCCAAAAGGGAACAAACAAGAGCTACTGATTCCAAGTTTGCTACAGCAGGAATCTTTCATTTGACAGAACCTCAAAGGCTGGCAGAGGAGGGGAAAGCTTTACAGGATAAAGGCAAAGCTTCAGGTGTGTCAGTGTGAGACCTTTTGCTGTGGAAGCTGGAAGCAGGCTCATTGGGAGTGGGCCATCTTCTGTGATTGGCTTAGGTCTGTATTGGCTTTCTCTAGTGGGTTCTGAGTTGCAATCAGAAACACATAGAGGGAAGACAGCAGTCCATAACCAAGTCCTGACCATTCTGGGCCACTTGCTGTAGAGAATATGGGCCCAAGTTTCATTGTCTTCTCATCTAGCCATTTTTCCCTTGGCACATTCAGTCTCTCAGAAGTAAAGAGGGCCACAAGATGAACACACTTCTTCCTTTTGAAGTTGCACCATCATTTCTATCCACAGATTTCTTGTATTGTGAATCCTTCCTCTAGAGTGGTGCAAAGGAGTGCTACTACATCCCTTGGGGAGACTCAGTTCTTTGATCATGCACTTAGATGTGGGGGAAGCTGGGAAATGTAGTCTTTCATTTGGGTGGCACCATGCTCAGCTAAAGCAAATGATCCTCTCATACCAAGTGCAGAACAGATATTGACGTATACCTGGTCTTGGTCATAGACCATTCTCCATATAGCAAAGCTTTCGGGTATGTCTGGCCCTTTCTGTAACTCTGGGAGTGTCACAAAAGAAAATTCTCCATTCATGTGGAATTCTACCCCTGTGTCAGTCCTGCCTTTCTCCACCTTTCTCTGTCTCTGTCTACATACAACATGCTGTAGAGGTTTGCCCAAAGAGGGGCCCAAGAGGGATTTTAAGTCCCACCTATGCTCTTTCCTAGCTGCATGACTTTGGGCATATTATGCAACTTCTCTAAACCAATTTTATTATCAGTACATTGGCATAAAAATTGTACTTATGGTGAGAGGCTTGTTGTGACAATTAAGTGAGAAAACACTTGCCTGGCATAAAGTAGGTTCTTAAAAGGAAACTCTTGCTTTTTGGTTCCTGCAGTAGAATCTACCATGGATCCCATCTTCCTGTCAATTTAGATCAACTGCAGCTCCAACAAACCAGCTTGTGGCAATTTCCTCCATCCTTTCTCCTCCAGTGTACCTTGAGTCAATTATAGCCCAGGCTCAACTGGATACTCTCAACTGGTTCATCTGATCTCTAGGCTCCAGTCTCTGACCAAATTAACCCAACATCCATTGTCTCTAGTGTGAGGATAAATTTTAGCTTGCTTTTTAGACACCAGAATTTAAATAGCGTTATATCTTGCAAGAAGCTGAAAAGAATAATGTGGTTTGTTCTGTTACCTGGACAAAGAATCTAGTAGACGAGATAGATAGATAGATAGATAGATAGATAGATAGATAGATAGATAGATAAAAATAGAAATACATCTTTTAAAGAGTCATCATTAGGGTTTTATCCATCCAGCCTACACTTAATGTACACTTTGGTGTTCTGGCCAGGCACCAGAAATGCATTACGTGTCAGCCTTCATTTTGGCCCGTCTATGAAGCTTGAAGATTACTGAAGGTGAGAGTCACACAAATGAGTAATTGTTATATAATGTAATAAACTGAAACTATGTGGTGAGGAGACAGGAAAGAAAGAATGTCTTAAAAGATGAAATGAGTAAGAATTGTCATCTTCTGGAGAAACATGTTCCATGACAGTATAAAAATCCCAGCAGGTATGGTTTTCAAAAGTGGATGTGATCAGGACCAAGGACACCAGTTATGGAACTTGACTTTGAACCCATCTCTTTGACATTCCCATCCCACTCTCAGTTTTCCCACATATCCAAGGTTGTGCTCGGTCCTGTCTACCTGTACAGAAATACACACCACTCTTTTCTCAGGATAAAATGAATTACTGGTTGACTTAGTCTTCTTCCTCAGTGGACTTATGCAATCTCCTCTCCTTTTAGGATCCAGCACCACAGACCTGAAAAATCAATTTAGCCCAATGGACTAAACTGGGTATCTCAGTGGCCTCCTCATATTTTGACAATGACCTTGACAATGAGTTTCTCGCTAAATATGGAAAATATGCTATTTCTATCATCAGAGGGAGGGGAGCAAGAATACACGTCCCCAAACAAACTTATAACAAATCCTACCCTATTTTTTTCTAGTGCGAAATTAACATACAAATGTGCTATTTAGGAACTGTATTCTTGACTTCTTAAACTGGCAGGAATGGCTTAAAGAAATTAAATAATTAGTCTTAGATTTTAAAGGACTGCATTTGGATAGCCCAGGGTTGATATAGCAACTCTATTATTTTAGTAGGAACTCAGGCTCCCTCTGTCCTTCTGCTACACAGCCCTTAGTCCATGCCAGAATGGCTGTTAGGGCTTTGTTTTTGGTTACTTTTCTCTCATTGCTGAAACAAAATACTTGATGTCCAAAATGAAGGTAAGAAAGATTGATTTAGCTTACAGTTTTTGGAAGTTTCAGTCTATACTCAGCTTCTCCAAGGCACAGTGGTATGGCTAAGGGGCAGCTGTTCATGGCAGCTGTGAGTGACAAGAGTGAAAAGAGAAAAAGGGGAAAGCATGCCTTCTTCCCGCCCTTCTATTGTATGCCAGCTACCACCCCTGGGCTGGTGCACTGATACCATCAATCCCAGTGCTAGACAATGAACCAATCACAAACTCCAGATTCAGTTGGCCCACCCCACCCCCATGACCACATGAGGCTTTGAGGGGACATTTAAACACAAACCATAACAGGTTCTAATAACCACATCTTTGTTCAGTCTGAAAGAAAAGGGGAAGAAAGAAGCCAAGGAAATACTGCCACTAACCAAGTCAACCACCTTTGAGGAGACTGTGCTAAAATTTGAACCAGTAACTTATATGTACATGTACAACTCTAGTTGCAAAGAGGGCCAGAAAATGTAGCTTCTTGGCTGAGCACACAGCCTTCCTAACAACCGAGGATTCTGATGCTGAGGAAAAGGAGAGAAGGAATATTAGAAAGCAGTTAGTAGTCTCTGTTACAATGAAATTCCAACTGTTTGGAAAAGCTATCTCTTAGCTTACCAACATTTTCCAGCTCATCTCAAAGTTTCTCTACCACCTCCCTCATCTGAGATATCCAGTTGGTCATCCTATCCTTTTTTATTTGGCTTCTCAATGTAAGTACTCCTGTTCTAATTTCTCTTTGTCTTAATCTCCACCTAGTAAGCTGGCTTCCTGAGGATCTGGCAAGAGAAGCAGGGACATCTATCTGATTTATAGCACCTTCCAATTTCCCTGGTGTAAATATGCTCATCATGGCTAATTTTCAGGCTGCCAAAGTAGCTCTGCTGAATGCAAACTTATGAAGATTTGTACATAATCAGCTCTAGGAGACAAAACCAGCCAGGTCTAGCACACCACTACAGAATCTCTCCTCTCCCTGCTTGACTGCCAGGAAATACCTGGCAGAATAAATCAGAGGCTGCAGAGTTTTGGTATGTGCTTGTCCCTGGTGCTTATGCTGAGCAGGGGGCACTGGACAGAAAAAGTTTTCAACACTAAGTCACACTGTATTTCATTAGATGATGCAATCAGTTCACCTTAGGAAGTCCTTGACTCACCTACAGTCAACTCCATTCTGTTAGACAGAGAAAAAGAGATGATTAAAACAGTATAAGCCATTTAAACTATCATTTTGCAGATAAAATATGTGTATACAATAGAATGACTACAAGATAGGAGGTTTGGATTTTTTCTCCTACTCCATGTACGTCCTTCACAGTACAGGCATTTTACCTCATTAATTAGGATTCTAACAAATCACTGCTTACTTTTTATATCCATGGTCCCTAAAAACAAGTCACCTCACTCCTCAGAGACACACTGGATAAATAGGAATCTGTTGCAATGATGAACTATCCTAATTGTGGTTTGAATAGGTGTCCTCTCCAAAATTGATATTGAAGCTTAATTTCCAATGAAACAGTATTAAGAGATGAAGTCTTTCAGAAATGATTGAGTCATGAGAGCTCCTTACTCATGAATTGAATCAGCAGTCTTATAAAAGGGCTCAAAGGACTGAGATCAGTCGTGTTTCATCATCTGTCCCTTCTACCATCTGGGTACACAGCATTCAAAGCACTATCGTGGAAGCAGAGTCCAGGTCTTCACAACACACGGAATCTGCTGGCAGCTTTATCTTGGACTTCTGGTCTCCAGAAGAGTGAGAAGTAAATTTCTATTGTTTATTACTTATACCTTGTCTGTGGTATTTTATTTTAGCAGCACAAATGGACTAAGATGGACACTGAAACTGGAAGTGTTGGATTAAGGGGATTTTTTCAGGGTAATTTTATGCCCCTTTGTCATCTGACTTGTTGACTTTAGAACCTCATCTCTGAGTAAGATGAAACTCCATTTCATTTGGTCTCCACTATTTAGCACTTTACCCTTAAGGCACACTCAGACTTAAGTAGTAATCACCAGAATGCAGGAAAAAAGGAATGGGATCATGAAGGAGATATGCAAGAGGAAAACAGGAGATAAAGGAAGCAACTTCTAAAACATCTGAATTCTTATGTAAACTTTCCTTCTGCTTGCTACTGGGAGAACCTGTTTTGTGCTTCTTCCTCACTCGACAGAGTGTTTGAAGAAAATGCATACAGCAGGCGTGTGTGTGTGACTGACATTTTATTCCCATGTACCTTGAAGGACTAAAGATGAATCTGCATGGCTGACATGTTTCTGTCTGATGCCCACCTGATGGGAGCATGATTGACTCCACATGGCTAATTGAATTGTGGCTGGATGACAGGTGTCATGGACATGACCCACCTCAGTCTAGAGACTATGTGAGATCACCAGCCTGACTGACATATGCTCAGTGTGCAGTGCATATAGATGACCTCTTGCCATACTGCCTTTAAGTTTCTTGAAATAGGTTCTGTTTCACTAGGCCTAGAGAGAGGATGTAACAATACATCTATAGCTTGATATGCTTGTACCTCAGTTGGGACCCAGCTTTTCCTTTATGCTGTGGCACACACCAGCCTGGACCCTGAGCTCACCAAACCTAGAGAAACCTCGTGGTAGTAGAGCTCTGTTCTACATGCTTCAGAGTGGCTTTAAAGTAATCTTATGTTACTTTCAGAATCTGAAGTGCCATGGTGGAGGTTCTATTTGTTCAGAGTGCTTGGACAGAGTCACAGCAATGGGATTCTGGGCAATTCAGAAAGGCAAGATAAAATAACAGAGGTAAGGAATTCAAGCACAAGGATATTTTAGATAGGGCTTCAAATTTACTCCTGTCTTTGAATAACAATGTGATTTTGCACACAGGGTTAGGGGAATAAAGTCCTTTCACATACTTTATATCACTTTCTCTTTGTAATAACTGAGATTTTTATTCATGTTTTGCAGAGAAAGAAACTGAAGCTGAGGGATTTTTTAAGTAGATTGTCTGAGACTACAGTCTGGACTCAAATCTATAACTTCTAAGTCTAAATTCCTCGTCTTCATAAAGGGATTTATGTTATATCCCTAAAATTTAAATTGTCTTCTAAGAACTGGCCATCAATTGTGTTATACCTAAACAAAGAAAACAGATATACATTGTCTTTTTCATAGCATTCATTAAGTCTTTACAGATATTGTTATCTGAGAGGCTGAGATAATAATAAGGGATTAGCACAAATCTTAACACTGTGTCTAGTTTTTGACATGAAGGACAAACACTGAACGATATGGTGTGGGAATCTGACTAAACCAGCTCTTCAAAACTAAACTGACCTTTGGGGAATAGAGTTGCTGCTCCAGAGGTCAAGACAAAATTCCAGGTTAAAAAGTTAAGTAACAAGATGATAGAATCATATCAAAAATACCATAATGAGAAATGTTCTGTGACAATTCCACTCAAATATAGCTCTGAGTTTCCTAGCTGTTAAAGAAAAAAATTGATGGAAAATGTGCTTCATGTGATCTAATGATGTGAGGTTAATGGAGACAGGATCAATATCATGAGGGAGAGCTTTACATAAGACATATTAGTCAACATAATTACTTCTACAGGAAATCCTAAGATAATCCACATATTAGTATTTTCTATATAAAATAAAGATAACTCTGAATTATCAGGGGCATGCAATAATGGTTTCTTAAAATGATTCTGTAGAGGATCAAGATGATACAATGCAGAAATTATAAATTGGGAACTGTCTAGCATGATAGAGAAATAAAGCTCCTGTAGAATTCAGAAAGTAATGATTGTTTTATCCCTCCTAGGACCTCAACCATCTGATTTTGGCATTTTCAGTAAGCAAAAGGATTTGTCACTGATGTCATTGGTAAACATATAAAAGGCAACTATTCTATGACTTTGTGTTTAAGAAAAGATGCCTTTAATAAAGAAATTTGGCATATGGTCAACAAAAATTATACTTTGTAATAAAAACAATTAAAAGCTTGACTATTCTACAAAGATGAGGATTACCTAAGAAACTACTGGAAGACCAAGAATATGCCTCCAAAAATGGTTCCCAGTTAGTTAAAATATTCAACAAATCTTCTGTTGAGTCTCTAAAATATCATGGCCCCCGCTTTGAAGATTCTGAGGTTAGAAAGCTCCAAGTCTCCACTTTTACCTGGTAGCACAAATATCTGTCATAGTTAAGGTTAACCACCATCTTCCAAATGATATTTTATAATGCATTTTGCCAACTTGAGTATATGATATTGAACCACATGAAATTCCCAATACTTAGCTGTGTCGACCTACAAAAATGGCACTGTTCTATGGCTCTTTCTAGTATATAAACTTCTAGAAATTTAGATAGCATAGTTAACTAACTACTTGTAATGTCTAATTTATTTTACTGACTTGAATATGTTGAAAATTACATTACCTGGATAATATATGAATTTAAAGTGTTGTTTCCCCCCCTTATATCTTATATCATAATAGTATTTAAATGCTCATTAGTCTTTGGCATTAGAATCTTGTTCTGTGTTGGCTGGAAGTTCTCTGCCACCATTGTCCGGGAAGTCCATCTTTACAAATCTGTGTATGGTGACACCAAGAAGATTTTTGTCCCAGCCCCATATGCCCATTCCCAAAGCCTTAGGAAAGCTGGTGTTTTGGACATTGGTGAGGAAAGAATTAAGTCAGTCACGAGTTCACATCACCACAAATGAGGACTAAATCAAATTTCTTTGCCTTCTCTGTTCTGTTACCAAGCCCATCCAAAAACCTGTATAAACATCCCGAATTAGTATTGAGTCTTCTCATTGTGTGCTGTACAAACAGTACATCGTGGTTCAAAAGAAAGTAATTCAGAATGTCTTTAAACATGGGAACTTTATAAGGACTCAAATAGAACAGATTCTTATCTTTTCTGAGGGACTTTTTTAGTGGGGAGAGGCTGCCAGCATATTTGGAGACTAGCTTTGATTTTTGAGTACAGATATATAGCAATTAACCTTCGGGGAAAATTTGGAAGCAAAATGGTCCCCAAGTAATAGAGTGAATAAACTTTTGGGGTACAATAAACTAATATTTGCCACTTGGATACCAGGACTTTTCTCCCAAATACAGGTTTCCTTTTTGGCATTCTTCACACATAGCAAATCCTACCCAGCACCAGTTAGCCACTGGCTCAGCTATTTCTCATTGCCTTTTGGAACCTGTGAGCATAGCCTTGATACAAGTGGGCAAAAGGACACTCAGTGTGCTATGGCCATAGGATGTGTTTATAGTTCACCTGCAAACCAGACCAATCTATTAAAGGACAGAGTCCTCATTTCATACCACTAAAAAATGGAATTTGCTCTCCTATCCCCTCAGATTCTCAGAGTGAATTTAGAAAAATGAGAGAAAGAAAAGAGAGAATTAAAAGCCTTAGATCAATACTGTTAAGATTGTATGACTTGATCTATAAATGATTTATATATATGAAATCAAAGCCAATACTACATCAAGGGTCTGAGTTTATTTGTTCTAACCACTCTATTAAGTGAAACTGAATCAAACCATGTCCAGTGATCGAATAACTGAATTAAAACCTCGCATCCTTCACAGAGGACATTAAGACCGTAGCATTGCAAACTATAAAATAAAATATTAAAATAAAGTTATATGTGAGAGCTGAACATGGTGGCACACACCTATGATCCCAGCACACAGGGAGGCTGATAAAGGAGCACTACAAGCTCAGTCCCAGCCTGACCAGCTTACTGACTTGGTAAAGACCTGTTTTAAAACTTAAAATACTGTTAAAAAGGACTGGGGGTGTATCTCAGTATGAAAGCCCTGGGTTCATTTAAAAGCTTCTGACACATCCACAAACTATTTGTACTATTCCTACCTTAATCTCATCTTTTTTAATTTGTTTCACTTAAAAAGAAAACCTTATGTTTCTATCATAAATGGAAAATCAGTTCCACTAAATTTGATTAATTAGAACACACAAAAAACTCACAACTGCTCTGAGAATGTCTTTTCCTCTCTCATCTGTTTCCTAGAGAAGGAGTTTTCCCCCAAATGCTGTCAGATTCTGCCTGCACTTTCTCCTTCTCACAGAATTTACCTGGTTGGGGGGTATAGATAGTTATTGAGCCACATTTCCACATTGTGGGGAGCTAACATTAAAAATCATAGTTTTTGTCTCTTGTCTCCCTTCCCAGTCTCCAGTCAGGCAGTACTGGGTTAAGTCTATTGCTTAGGCTTGTGCTTTCCCTCTTGAGACCTGCACATCTGTTCCAGCTGGGGACAAGATGGCAGAACATAAGTAGGGTCTTTTGACTCAAAAATCAGATCTCAACTTGGCTTTTATCATAATAATTATATTATTGTCATCTCCCGTCTACTCTCAACTTTTATCTTTTGCTCAATTCATTCAGAATTCAAAAAGAAAACCAGGGTCTTACTTTATTGTGTTAGTCAAATTCCAACAAAATATTCACACTTTAAAAAATTATCAACCAGGCATGGTGGTGCATGCCCATAACCCTAGCACTCAAGAGGCTGAGGCAGGAGGATCACTGCAAGTGTGAGGCCAGCCTATACCACATAGTTCAAGGACAGTCTGAACTACATAGTGAGACCTTATCTCAAAAACATCAAAAAGTCAATGCATTATGTCAGATTTTCTCACATGCCAACAATGAGCTAATTCATCTCACTTTAAGATATACAAAGTATGGGTAATAAATTGGAGTTATAGAAATTTACTCTTTTCTTTTCTTTCTATCTTACTTTAAGTTTACCCTGATGGACTCTATTCAAAGGGTTAATTAAAATAATTTGCAATAATCGGGGCACTCAAAATTGGGAGCAAAGCCTAAAATAATCTAATAGCCAGACATTTTCTCCAAGAATAGAATAATAGTTTTTTAAAAATAATAAAAACAGTACAACCTTGACACTGACCAATGGGTTAGATTCCAGACATGTACAAGCAGCATAGCTGCCTTCTATTTGGGACAACACAAAATTCCTGGGATCCTGCTACCTGAAGTGTGCCCTACAGAGCAGCACCCGGGAGCTTGCTGAAACGCAGACTCCTGGGCCCCTCATGTTATGGTTTAGATCTAAACTTCTCCCAGAAATCTCATGTGTTTAGAAGGTGACTGCATCATGGGGTGCTACACACTTTGCAGTATTGAACTCATTCATGAGTTCAATAGTGAATGCGTTGTTAGGAGGTGGGGCTGGTACAAGGTCAGTCCTGGGGTTGTGGGATGGGGTGACCTGAAAGGGTGCATTCTTTTCCTGCTTCCTCCCTTCACTCTGCTTCCTGACTGGTCTGGAGGGAAAGCAGCTTTCCCTCACCGTGTTCTCCCACCATGCCTTTTCTCCATTGGAGCCCAATGACTGGGGTGAACTGTGAGCCAAAATAAGCCTCTCCTCCTTTAAGCTACAGGTTCAGATATTTCATCAAGAGATGGGAAAGTGCCTGAAACACTACACCAGACCTGCTAGATCAGAATCTGCATTTTAATGTTTCTAAGATGATTCATATGGGTGTTATGGTGGGATAGCCCAGTGCATTTCTAGACGACTGCCAGAGGATACTCATCAGCACACACTGTAGACTGCAGAAATGGGGGAAGGGGGTTCACAAGCATCAAACCTATGTACACACCCCAACTTCCCTCCCCACATATGCAGCAAGAGCAGTACTATCATCGAATCGGATTTGGTCATTCTGCAAGCCAGGGACCAGGACTCCTGCTGATAATGCTCACTGCATTGTCCACCGTCAAGAAATATACTGTCTCCAGAAGGACTTTAGCAAGTTCCCTAATTAACTTTCTCCAGGTATTGAAGCCTTTGATTATAAAAAGAATCAATACTCTTAGAAAAATTAGAGCAATAACCAATGAGGCAAATGATAACATGTTAAATTTTATGGTGGGTATGTGGATATCAGTTATTTTCTGTTTTTGACTCTTTATGAATTAAGATCCAATAGAGATAGGAAAAATTGCAAAACAAATCATTGGTTATTCTATTATCCAGAAAGAGATACCTTTGAATATTTGTTCCTTCAGTCTTTTTTCTTCTTAAAAGGGAAATTTAAATTTTGTATTTTTATTATAATCATTTAAGCTCATGATGTCAATTCTTCTTTCTTCACAAGTTCCAACTGAAATGATTGCAGAAATGGATACAAAAATAAATGGATGAGGAGGGAGCACCATTAAAATCAGGAGACTGAGAAGCTAGCCAAAAAGTAAAAGGTGTCCACCAAGAACTCCAAGCTCAGAGAGATGGGCACAGTGCAGGACTTAGGGTATTGACATGGATGGTACTGGTGCTGGCCCACAGAGCCACTGGCCCTTGCAGTTCCCTGGAAAGTGTGCCAAACCCAGCGGAGGCATTTCCGCATGCTCCTAATGCAGCAGCCAGTACCCTACTCACTTCTGCTGCCAGAATAAACCCAGAAAGGAAACTGCTTTGCCCAGCAGGAAACTTCTCCTGGACAATGCTGACTCCTTGGAAATTCACTTCCTACTCATCACAGGCAACCTAAACCCCAGTCTAGAAAAAGAAAACTACAAAAATATAAGCTTTGCCATCTTTCCTTAGCCTGAGACAAAAAGATTCAACAAAGACCCACACACTCTCTGACATTTTTTAAAACCCAGAAACAGACAAGATCTCCCTGTGTGAAGATGCCCAAGGAGGAAAACACTGCAGATAAATAGAAAATAAAAAAAAATAAACTACGTTTTTGGAGTTTAAAAAGAATTGAGCTAAAAGATTCCTCTGAAAGTTAAGCCAAATGAAAAAGCATTTTGCAATTATTCCTTGTGCGTGTTTTCTCAAGGCTTCATATTGCATTTATAAAAAGAAGATGCTTAAGAAATGACTGCATTCAGCCGAAAGAAGGCATGAGTTAGGTTAAAAGTACAGGTTTTCTTCGGCTTTACATAACCCAGGTTCAAATTTTGGCTCTGCCATTCTTTTAGCTGTGTGAGTTTCACCAAGAAAACCCCTCTGTGCCTCAGTTTCTTCAGCTACACAAAAGGATGATAATATAGTTTCTGCCTCATCGAAATCTAGGGTATGTTAAGTGTGACTCCGGATATCTCTATTCCTTCTCCCCAAATGCCAACTAAAATGATAAAAACCACAAACCTGCAACCCAAGTAACCCTGGAAGAGAGAGAAAGGTTTCATCAACAGACAGGAAGCCCCAGAAAATTATGGGAAGATATGAAATGATGCAGTCAGACCGACAGAATATTCCATTGTAGGAAGCAAGGGCTACATGAAGTCCTTGGCAAGACCAGCCTCAGGTCTCCAAGACTCCTTGTTTTGTCTTCCTTTCTCAGGAAGTGGTGCTCCCTGCAGAGGATGAATGCAGAGAGAAGTTGCCCACGCAGAGGTCTCTAAGAATGAAACGCAAACCAGATCTAATTTAACATACCTGTAATCCCAGTGCACTGAGAGACGAGAGTGGGACTATAAATTCAAGGCAGCTTAACAATTTAGTGAAACTCTGTCTCACAGCAAGAAATAAAGCTGGGATGTAGCTAAGTGTGAAAACCCAGGTTCAAACCCCAGTACTACCAAAAAAAGTCAAATTAGCTCTTTTAGAATAATTTAAAATTATGTCCTTGGATCCCTCATATCTGCTGACTTTTTTCTTTCATAGGTACAGAAGTTGGCAGGGCTTCCTGAGTGTGTGTGTGTGTGTGTATGTTTTTGTGTGTGTGTGTGTGTGTGTGTGTGTGTGTGTGTGTGGTTTAGGGATGCACATGGGTGTGTGTTTGCACTTCAGTGTGTTTGTGTCTATGAAAGGGGTCTATGTGTTTAGAAAGTGTTTGAAGTACATTTGCGAAAGTCTGTTACTATCCAGATGCATCTGCAGCTATGTGTGAAAGGAGGTTTTTGGCAAGTGGCATGGGGAGGTGTGAAGAGCCACACTCAAAAGTCAGATTGCCTGGGTTTAAATCAGCTCTCTCATATGCACTGGCTCTGTGACATCGGCAAGTTCCTTATAACCTTCTGTGCCTCTCTGTCTCCTTTGTAAAATGGGATTAATAGCGTTACCATTCCTTAAAGGTATGACATGACATGGAAATATCCAATGTTACTTGCCTTTTTCCAGGTACATGGAAAGCATACAACAAACGTAACTAATAACATCTGTGATTGTGTGCAGGTGTGCGTGTGTGTAAATGTATACTTGTGCAGCAGGCCATCAAGTGTAGACAGGGCCTTTTTATCTCTGGAAAGTGACTATGTAGGAAGTTTGAGAGCAGTTGAGAAAGAAACCCTCCCAACATCGAATGCAAAGGCTGTAGTAATCTGAGTCACAACATGTGGTCCAAACTCCAAAGCAGCTGTCTTAACCCCCCAGGTCTATATATCTTCCCCAGAGCAAGAAGACTGCAAGAGACATTGTTGCTTGTTAATAATTTCCATAATCCTCACTATCAGCCACTAAACCAGCAGCCTACTCTACAGAAGCAATAATAATTTATAGTTGCAGTTAATGGGCTGTTTTATAGGAACCCACAATTATAATTGGATGTCAAGTGTTGTGAATCTCAGCGGATGGAAAGTGACAACCACTGGGGCTTGGTGTTTAATTTTTTAATATGATTATTAAATTTCCCATCTCCTTGCTCCTGTATTCTCGCTCAGTGTGGCTCCCAGCTGTGTGCTCTCTCCGTCATTGCTGTCTTCCCTCGACCAGAATCTTAAAATTAACTGCTATAAACCAATTTCTGACTCTGGATTTTTCAGTGGGTACAGATGGACAACCAATCACCAGTGTGAATTCTACAAAATAAAACCAAAAAAAGAGGGCAGATATCAACTTTTCTGACTAGGAACTTCTTACCCCACTCCCTGAAACATCTGGCCAAAAAGGACCCCGAGTCCTTGGGTTTTCTCAGGAACTGGTTTTTTCACTTTGTACATACTGAATCCCACAGCACATCCTGGTGGCCACCACCATTCAGAAGGTGACCACAAGGAATACCTGACTCCTTCAGCCCAGTGGCCATGAGCCCTTAGAAAAAGGACTTCAACATTCTGCAGTCAGTATCTATCCTTGGGGTTCTTCTAGACTCTGGGACATAAGATTTACAGGGTCCATCAATAGTAAGTGTTAATAAAGTGGTATAGCTGTTTTTGGAAGTGTCAAATAGATTAAGAAACCATACAAAACATGTTTTTTTTCTATTTTCACTTATAGGTGAAGGAGAAAGTATGGCCCTCTTGCAGTGTGGCTAAGAAAGTCTCCCCAATAAGATTTTAGGGACTGATTGAACAAAAGAAAGAAAAGGCAATCAAAAAGCAGCAGACCAGGATGTTACCACTGATGGGGCTCCTGAGCTCACCTGTTTTATCTATCTTAATTCCCAGCTCTGCCAAGACACAGTGTCCAAAGACAAATACAGAGACCAAAGGAAAACGAAATTTTATTCGAAGTCTAGCCAAAGCCAAAACTACATGAAAACCTAACATTTCTCAGGACAATTGAAGCACAAGTCAAAGTATAATTCAATTATAACACTCCAAATTATAACATTCCAAAACCAATCCTAAAACACAGTCAAGCCAATGGAAAAGTAGTCTTGAATTCTGTCTTACCTAAAATTCATCACTGAGACCCAAATCCCAAGAATGTCTCAAGATGAGAAGAGTTAAAAGCACTAAGTTACTAAAAACTTGTGTGCACTAACTGTTACCTGAGTCAAGAATCCTTTGACCCAGCATTTCTTTCTGGGAAGAGACTGCATGCCAAATAAGTTTGCTGCATTATCCCCCAAACACCTGGATTTCTAATTCTCTGTGGGTAGAGATCTCTTCTACCCCACTAGGAAATCCCAGTCCCAGGCCCTACATGATGAAAGCCTACTCAATGACTAGTTAGAACACCCAGAATCAATTAAGAGAAGACATTCTTTGGTGTCCATCAGACCTGGATGAGAATTCCTATTCTGTCACTTCTTAGCTATATGACCTCGAGTGGGTCACTTCCCCTCCCTTGCCTGTAAGGAGAAAATGAAAAAGTGAATCTCAACTACTTGACACTGGATTTTGGTTTCCTATTTCCTTCTCCAAGGGCAGCATCTCTGAAAATGGTATTAGGTAGTATCTACTTTTTCCTATGCATCCCTGAGTGTACAGTCCTCAAAGGGTTTCAGGTTCCTGGGGCCCTTGTGATCTTCCAAATCTATTTTGCCTTCCTGTGCTCTGAAATTCCACTGTGCCTCTTTCCAGGATGGAGTCTCAAAAACCCTTTGTATTTGTATCCCTGGTCACAGTAGTGTGTGTAGTAGTCGTAAAACTCCAGGGGTGTACAACACTGTGAGTCTGGAGTGGTTAAGCCATTCTGCTGAGCTTGGCCAAACTTATCTCTGGCATCTTTGAACAGATGGAGTCCTCAGTGTTACTCCATGGGGCTTCTCATCCTCCAGCAGACTACCTTGAGCTATCTGTGTGACAATAGCAGGATTCCAAGCGAGAATTTTGACGCCTGGGGTCAAAACTGGCCCTCCATTCCTGTATGGCAAGTTATAAGGACATCCCAGTTTCAAGGGAGTAAGGACATGAACTATTCCTTGATGTGAGGAACTTCAGAGTCAATGCAAGAAAAACAGATCTAGAGATGAGAATTATGACCATTTTGGTAATCAATCCACTCCTTTGCACTCCTTAAATCTCTTCAGTTTTGATAAGGTAGACAAGATTCTGGAGAGAGTACATGCTTAGACTGGAATCAAATATTTGAGTTTTAACTCTACATGTATTACTTAGCCTTTCTGAATCTCGATCTCCTCTATGCAGTAATGTCAGCTACAAGAATTACTGATCTCCATTCACCTCCCACTGCTCCTTTAGGGTGTGCCAGACACTGTGGTGTTTTGAAGAGCAGGAAAGAAGATGTCAGCAGCACATTGGTGGTGCTGCCTGGTGATTGCCATCTCAGACCCCAGGTCAGCTGTGACCCCAGTATCTGAAGCCAAATACAGAACTGCAGAGGGCTAGAAAAATGTCCTTTTACAATTTCCCAGGAAAAATGTTTCTCCAGGCAGCTATCCCATTGGAAGAAAGTGGCCCAATAAAATAAGCAAGTGCCTGCTTTATTAGCCTTTTGATTTTTTACCAAACTCTGTGAGAGAATTCAGAGGTACAAGCTATACCTACCTGGTTCTTTCAAGGTAACTTTTACACATAACACAAATGTTTTCTATCTGCCCCCATCTACTGTCTACTTTTCCCCAAGATAGTGCTAACTAGGCCACACACAGCTCTCTCTCTAATTACTGTTTATTTCACTTGCATTTTCCAATTACAATGCTATTGTCCTAAAGTGAGTACCTTATTACCAGGGCAACCAGAAGTGGAGTTTGTGCAAATTTAATCTGTACTGAGACACAAATTTTACTGGATTCAAATTCACTCTAGAAGTCAAAGAACAAAAATGTCCCAACTTCTGCCTGCCCCCTTCCCCTGTTTTGTCTTTCTACAGACAGCACTTAGCTGACCTCTATGGTTTCTCTGGAGTGCACTCATGCAATTCATTTTCTTTGTTCCCTGCAGCCACAGTATCGTATTCCTCCTATAAGCAGGCTCCCCTCTGATCAATACCGCCCTCTCAAAACTTACCCCATGGGGTTGAGGCAAGGTTAAATGCATAATGCATTTAAGTTCCTAGCATGGTGCTCAGCAAATAATGAGCAACTCAGTAAAGAATAACTACCACTATTATTATTAATATTAATATTGGTGTTAATATTAATCTCTCCCCGTCCTCACTGGAGTCTTTACATTCATTGTTTCTCTCATACACTTCATCTTCTTTCAAGACAAAGGCCGTTTCTTATCCATATTCTTTAATTCTTTCCTGTCTGTAGAAGGCCCTAACCTCTGGCCAGGTGAACCCAGGTCAAAGAATTGTTACTATCACCATTGAGGAAGATGCTTCTGAATCAAGTCCAGACAGGAAGAGTGAAGAGATCTTGGCCTATACTTTCTCTGTTAACTCCTGGTGCAAGCAGAGGCCAGGCCCATAGGGAATAGGTGGTAGTAGGCAGGTGCCCCTACGTGTCCTGTTAGAGCTAAAATGAGGAGACCCGCAGCTGGCAGGAAATGATTATGACACAAATGCTCTGCTGGAAAAGCTATAAATAGGGAAAGTCAATGGAGTGGAAAGGAAGGCATTTAACAGCTAAGTGTTCTTTGCAACAGCAGGCTCACACCTCATTTTATGAGACATTATTTACACAAAAGAAAGTATGATGGTGCTTATGGCATTATTAGCCACGGATTGCTTCCTTAACCATGAAGGCAAAAGCCCTCTGGAAGCAGCACCTCTAGAGTTCCTCAAAGATGCCAGAGAAAGTAAGATTTCAGGGAACAGACTTGGCATGCTCCTCAGCTCAGCCAGGTTATCCTGTCAAGGACCTGGAGACTTATGCAAGACCAAGTCATAGAGTACATGACCTCTGGTGTCAATTACCCATGAAAGTTTGTTCTGCTTCTCTGTGTGGTGACTTCAGCTCCAGGTTCTCTACCACTTCTAACCTAGTGTGACACAAGTGTCTTTATAAGATTAAGGATCCAAGTCTCCGTGGTCTTATATCCCTGGACATGTTACACGCCCATTTCTCCTTCGGGTCCTCCTGTCTTCCTATTGCTTTGGAGGCCTACTGGCCTCTCTCCTGCATCCTGCCTCGTGCAGAGAATCTCTCTCTCTCGGAATGAAGAAGCACCTTCCACTCCTTTCTGAGTCTTCCAAGCCCACTCTACTTCCTCCCACAACCCCACTTTCAACAGATTTGAGTTTTCCACGATAATGACAGAAATATCAGGGACACTTCTGCCTCCATACCTAACACAAGGCAATCAAACACCAAGCAGACCACCTGCTTGCATGGATGAAAAAGTGAGAAAATAGAAATTGGTATCTCACAATAGTATTCAGGCAGCAGCATTTTAAAAATGCTGACCACATGTTCTGTCTACATAGGCAGTGTGCTCTTTCTGGAACACACATAAGCCTACACATTCAGAGTAGTAATTTTCTGCTCTAACCAAGCCCTGGAGATATTCACTCGCCCACTGGCTGCTTGCCTAAATCACTTGTTCATGCTGGCATAGTATGTATAAGGTGGGCCAGAGGAAAGGGGGATGCCAGGCAGGACCTCACACGGACTGATCTTGTCTTGCAGTTTGTGCCTCATTTCACCATATTGCGGGCTCTGCTTTGAAGAACAAAATCACCACATTTTAAACATGAAACAACCATAACCCAAGTGATGACACAGCCATTAGTCACTCAGAAATATTACTGATTGCTGGCTCTGTGTCTAGGTTTGTGCTAGAGGTCAGGGGAGCTACAGTAGAAAGTCATTTATTTTTTCATTCATTTAACTGATACCTTTTGAAAGCTTTCCCTACCATAAGCACTGTTCTGAACTGGGGGGCTACAGCAGAGAAGGAGACAGTCAAGGTGTCTTAGGGAAATAATATTGTGGGGGGAAGAGATAAGATGAACAAATAAGCAAATAGGTTGGTTACAAGAAGAAAATAATGGAAGGCATAAAGGATGGAGGATGAAGGGGTCCTTATTCACAGGCTGACCAGGGAAGATCTCTCTGGTGAAGTGACTTTAAGCAGCAACACGAATGACAAGATCCTGGGGTTGGGGAAAGCGTTCCTAACAGAACACCTAGGAAGGGGGATTGCGCTGGGTGAAAACTGAATGTCTGAGTAAAGTAGTGGCTGATCATAAGTCCTGAGGACAGGAGGGTAGAAGTTGAAGTCAGTGAGATATGAAAAGGCTAAAAGCCTCTAGGCATAGCAGGAATTCCAAATTTACGTGCCAGAAGAAACCAGGAGAGTTGTAATCAGGTGAGGAAGATGATACATTTCAAAAAATCTCACAGACCCAAGTGTGTAGAATGGGTCATGGGGGAAGAAGTGATCAATGTGTGACCCCTGTTGTGAGGAAGCTGGAGGAGTAGACCAGGGTACGGACAGCAGAGACAGAGAGCAATGAATACACTCAGAGTGTCTTACTCTGTTTTCTTTTATGATTAGCGAATGCCATAGACTGGTATTTATGGAGAATGGACGTTTATTTAGGGGACAGTTATGGAGTCTGGGAAATCCGAGAGCGTGGAGTCAGTCTCTGGTAAGGGCCTTCTTGCTGCATGATGACATGGCAGAGGTATCACATGACCAGACAGCACAAGCCTGCCACGGCTGGTTTCCCTTCCTCTTCTTACAAAGTCACTAGTGCCATCACAGGGACCCCGTGACCTCAGCTAACCCTAATTACCTCCCAAAGACGCCTCCAAAAACACCTTTTACATATGATTTTGAGGATTAAATTCCCAGCACATGAATTCTGGGGGATAAACATTCACAGCACACAGTAAATTTGGGTGTTGGAGACAGCAGGTCAGGCTGAAGCACAAGATACTGACATGAAGGGAAAGAAGAAATCAACATGATTAAGACTTTGTTCCTATTTTAGAGAATTTAGACCACAAAAAATCCATCTTCACTCCCATACAAAGTAGAAATCAAAGACTCTTCTGCTTCACACTCTCACATTTTTAGGATGATTATTCTCCCAATCTGCGCTGTATGAAGCTTTTGTAAAATACTTTATTCTTTCCAAATGTGAAGGACCAATTTCTTATTACCTGGCCTTAGAAATTTCTAGAAGGATGAATGCTCAAGCTCTTGGTTGCCTACTCAGGACAATCTAGACTATAGTTTAGCTTCCCACAAAGTAGTCCCTTGAGCTGGGAAAGATTTATGTAAGTATGTGATAATGTTTAGCTCATTAGATTCCGGTGATAAAATGTCCCTAGATGCACTACATTCCTCTAAATAATGGCACAGAATACACGCACATTTATTTATAAATATACCACCCAGCACACACTTCTCTAGTGTGCCACAAGCTTGGCATATGCTTTCGTGCAATTGTGGTAGGTTCTTCCTTCTTAAATGAGACTAAAGAGGTGACATAGCTTGAAGCCCTGGATCTGAGAAGTCCAAGGCCAGTGATGAGTTGTACATTTCTTCTTGAATCCCAACTCTGATTGATGAGAAGTGGGACTACACTGGAAAGGATGCTCTTGTTGATTAGAAATGTCTCCATGGCTGCGGAGGTGGCAACGAACCATGCATGGGACTCCTGTACCAGTAACAATTTGAGAAAGCTACTTTGCAATTCCATTGCACAGATGAAGAAACTGAGGCACAAAGTAGTCATTTTCCCTGTCACAGTAAGTGGCAAAGCTTGAATCATACCTAAGTTTGTGGAGCCCTGGGCTAATGCTGGAGCAACCACTGTTTTATTTATAGCACCCACCCACCAATTAAACACCAGCTCCTGCCTGGCTCCTAAGCAGAAAAGAGGTAAGAACAGCTGCTTCTGGCAGATAATGTGGGGGCCACAGCTCCATATCTGCCTGTCGTGCCCCCAAAACATTCTCACCAACCCCAAGAGTTCCTAGAACTAGAGACCCCAGGCAGAGTTCCCCTCCGTGGTCACAGGGGCACAGGGCTGCCACCCTAGCCTGGCTTTGCTGGCCAAGCAAGCAAGTCTGGCGCCTTGGCTGGGGTCCTCTCCTCGCCTCGCAGAACAGGCAGCCCCAGCAATCAGCCCCCCGCTGCGGCCGCCCAGCTCCCAGGCTCTGCCCCTCGCGGGGCGAGGACTCAGATATTGATCCTGGCGCTCCTCGCAGCCGCCTCTGCCAAGAGCTGCAATTTGCCACCAGCTCAGAGGTCACCGCGGAGGAGCCCGGCCGCCCGCTGGCGCTTTTGTACCGCTATAAAAGCCATTTAAAGGCTACTTTGAGAGCCGCAGCGCCACTTGCACCTCGGTGGAGGGAGGCGGCGGAAGCCACTGCCCACAGCCCTAGGGCTTCCAGCTCCCGGTGGGGCTGCGAACCCCTGAAACCTCTGCTGCAACCCGCTCCGTGGGTTCCGGGGCAGCTCCGGGCGTGCCACAGAAAGGAAAGGAAGAAGCCACCAAGTCCCAGCCCTGACCTTCACGCTGCTGCCCATCGCAGCTGCTGCGCCCTTGCTCTGGGCGGGACTGGCCTACGCCCCACTTCCGCTTCCACTTTAGGAAGGAGGTGCTGTAATATCCGTGCCCATTACTCGGAGGGAAAAGTCGGGGGTCAGGGTACTGAAGTATCTTGCCTGCGGCTTTCCAGGTGGGAAAGTAGCAGGGGCTGAATTTAAAGGCAGACAGTACAATTCCAAAGCCAGTGATCTTAATTTAATCGCCGATGTCTCCCCAGCACCCATATTTAGCAAAGACAAGGCCGTAGATAAGCCACCAACTCCAGCAGCACAATTATGCAGCACGTGGTTTAAGGGCAAAACTGCAGGAACCTGAACCCTCACTGCCCTTCAAGCTCTGATCTGCCTTTCAAACACTGCCACCTACAGGTTGTGCTGGTCATTGTTTGGGGGGGGCATCGTTGAATCATTCTTTGGACGTTCGGTTATTCCGCAATTTTTGATTGGGCCTCTGTGCAAAGCATGGAACTGGGCTTCGAGGAGTAGAAGACACAAGATATCTACAGTCTAGAGAGGGAGATAGACATTTTACACAGGCAATTAAAGTACGGGATAAAGGGATAGTGAAGAGAGAAAGAGGGAAGGAGGGCTTCCTGGAGGAGGAGTCACGAGCTAAAATTTGAAGGATAAGCAGAAAGCACCTCAGCAAAGAAGGTTCAAGAAGTGCGTTCCAGAGTCAGGCACAGTGGCATCTATAATGACCCCAGGAGACTGAGGCAGGAGATCATAAATTTAAGGCCAGCCTAAGCAGCTTAGTGAGACCCTATCTCAGAATAAAAAATTTAAAACGCAGCTCAGCCCTTGCTGGGTCTGAGACCCAGGAAGGAGAGGGTGGAGAGAGGAGAGCACCGAGGGAAGAGGGGGAGGAAGAAGAAAAGGAAAAAGAAGGACAGAAAGCTGTTCCGGGTAGGTACTGGAACAGCCTGAATGAAGCTCTCGGTGGAGCACAGGCTCCCAGCCATCAGTCGGGCTTCCCGGGATCACACACAAACTGAGGAGCTGCATCCCGCTTCCTCCTTTCTTGGAGATGAACAGTGGAGGTTGCCCCAGTCTTGTGCAAAGTGTTCTACAAATACAGCTTGAGGCAGGAGCCCTCCTTTCTCCACAGGAAAACCTGAGCCCCCTGGGGAGAGGGAAAGCTGGGAGATTCTGCGGGTGAGGGCGGCTGCAGCTGGCAGCTCATGACAGGTACCGGAAGTCAGGTTATCTCCTTGGCCTTTCTCAAGCTCCTAGTAAACAGCAAGAGCTTAAGGGCTTAGTGAGAAGCCTGGGCCACAGATGCCTGCTTCTTAGATAAGAAATCATGGGACTTCCTTTCACAGGCCCTGTGCACGTTGAAGGCCAGCTCCAAAAGAGTCAAAGTAGGAGAGGAGACTTCTGCCCAATGTCATCCCAGTAGTCTACAGGCACCCCCGTCCCTGGAGCAGGTCCACAGTGGAGGGACCAGGCTAATGCCACCCCCTGGCTACTCACTTTTTCTGCAATGAACAGTTTCTTTCCAAGACTCTCATCACCACACAGACCCAGGGCCTCCTGGCAGCTGACACCTGCCACATTCTGCCTCTCCTCCTCAGGGTTCCTGAACATCTTTCAGCTCTCATTCTGGGCTTCTGCCCTGAAAGAAGTACCTCCTCTTCTCATTTACAACTTCTCTGCCTGTATCCTGCACTCTGCCTTAGCCTGGGGTTGCCAAGGCTTAGTTCCTCCTATTGTCCTGTCTCTCTCTTGCAACTTCAATGTTTTTTTCATTCTTTCTCTGCCAGTGGACATAAATTTTAGAACTAATCAAGCAACCTTTCCCACCCCTCCCTGCCAACATCCTTTGGGCTGTCTTTTCCTCCACTGTCACACTGTGTATTTCTAGGCACATCCCCTATTCTCATTCTGTCCAGGACCATTTGTTTAATCCCAGCAAGGTGACCACTCTTTATGCATCTTCTGCACGTCAGTTCAGTGTCACCTGACACATGAGTTTATTTGTCACACAGCCACCTCATGATGATCATTTTCATTTTATAGATAGAGAGACTGAGGTCAAGGGATGAAATAAACTACTCAGTCTTACCAGTGACCCTAAAATCTGCTTCTGGTCACTACTCAGGGACCTTTTATGTGTCCTGGTGGACCCTTCTCAGACACAGCCGCTTGTCCTATTCCTTGTATCCCTGGTATATGGGAGGCACAAAATAAACATGTGTTGACTGTGTGAGTGCTTAAACCCTTTAATGACTCTTTGCCAGCTTGTCTAGTGACACTTACTGCAAAGTTTTATAATTTAGTAATAAATACAGCTGGTAGTGATGTTGCATGTATCATTGTGTCTCATCATCCCAGAATTACTTTATGAATTAAATATCTTGAAAAATAAAACAGAGTAGAATTCAATATAATCCTGAACCCATCTATCTTGTGCCATCATTCTTGCTGTCAAAGTGCCAATGCCGCCTTCAACAGGAGAGAACGCTGACAACATATTAATTTGGTTTAGCTCATGAAGTACACTTGGGCATATGCAGTAGAAAAAGAGAAGTCAAGGAGACAAAAGTAATGAAAATGCGTTTGGCAAACCCTGTTCAAAATTCTACAGGTCTGAAAATATTTACCGGAGGAAATATACTCAAGAAAGCTTATTCAGCAAACAGAAGAGAAAAAGGCATCCACAAGCACAAAATGGATCAAATTTGGAAACTGTTTCAAAGAACTAAAAAATTAAGTTTAAAATCCCCCTAGGAAAAGTGGGAAAAAATAGCCTTCTATTAAGTGAACAGGCAACCAGATGAATTAACTTTAGAGAAATTAGATAGTGTCAGTCAGAATGGGTTCTGTTCTGCTGAAGTAACAGCCTCCAAATCCCCGTCAGTGAACACAGCAAAGGTTATCTGCTGCTTACTCCATGTATTCAGTATGGGTTGGCTGGAGCTCTGCTCTATATTATCTTCCTTCCATGTCCCCTGCTAATAGTCCTGAAATGCTACTAAGAGGTGGTAAACTCTATACTACCTCTAACTGGTTCTGCTTAGATGCTATAACTTGCATTGACCAAAGCAAATCTCATTGCTTTGCATGAGCTCAGCAAGTCAGGTGGGTGGACAGCAGTGCCCCACTGACCTGTAAGAAACAGGCTCCAAGACCCCCAGAGACATCCAAAGCCACCGATAATATTGCAACCTGTATACATTATACATACATTCTTAAGATAAATTTTAACTTGTAATTAGGCACAGTAAGTGTCTTGGTCCATTTTCTATTGTTATAACAGAATATCTAAAAATAGGTAACTTATAAAGAAGAGAGATTTACTTTAGTTCATGCTTCTGAAGGTTAGGAGGTCTAATCAGGTGACTGCATCTGGAGAGAGCCTCCTACTGCTGTAACTCATGGCAAGAAGGCGGGGTGGGGGAGCAGGTCCGTGCAACTTGCTCTCTCTGTAACCAATCCAGGTCTGCAAAGAAGGTCTTAAATCAATTCCTGAGCATTTCTTCTTACAAGGTTCACCTTCCAACACTGCCACAATGAGGTCCCAGCACATTAAACTTGGGGGGGGGGCACATTTAAACCACAGCAATGAGAAGTTAATGATGACAACTAATAATAAAATACAGCAATCGTAACAGTACTGTAGATTATAGCAAAAGCTGTGTGAATGTTCTCCCTCTACCACCCTCTCAATATCTTATTGCATCATTACTTTTTCACTTAAAGGAAGAGCTTTGTAGCTTCTCCTTGGCACAGCCAGATTGCTAGCATCACTGCTCCTGTAGATGATATTTTCTCATTTCTCACCCAACATGAACACAAACAAAAATCCCTTAAAATATCAGTGACTTGAACAAGATAGAAATGTATTTTTCTTTTATAAGAATAAGCCTTGAGGTAAGATGTTCAGGACTGGTCTGGTGACTCTGTGGTCACCAGGGGCCCAGTCTCCTTCTATCCTGATGCTCCACTGTCCTTTCCATCACTGGATGGCCCAAGATGACTTTTTGTAGTTAGCCATCACATCTATGTTGCAGGCAGCCAGTGGAAGGAAAGGAGGAAAAAAGGATGGGCTCTTTGCCTTTTAAGGAGACTTGCTGGAACTCCTACAAAGTGTGACAGAAAAACATGGTGAATGTTCACATTTACAAAAAAAAATTGTCACAGTAAAAGACATACCACCACTAATCCCCTCAAAACACGCATCTTTGCTTTGAACGCACTTAACCCACTGTTCTTGCCACTTTCTGAAGCAGTTCTGGAAATCTTTTCTGTCTTTAGTTGGTGCTGCTTCAATGTCCTAATTAATTCAAACCATTTACCTCCATGTTATGTTGACTTGGGGGAGGAGCCAGAAGCCACACAATGCCAGATCTGGTGACTGAGGCCCGTGAGAAAGCACTAATATTTTTATGAGCCTGTCTTTCCATTGGCCAACACTCAGCAGCAGCATTTACGTGATTGTTGATCACACCTCCAAAGAGAATTTCCCGGGGCTGGGGTTATAGCTCTGCAGCACAGGGCCTGCCTGGCAAGTGTGAAGTCTTGAGTTTGATTCTTGGTATTAGAAAAAAAATAATTTCCAATACTGCTCCAGAAAGTGGCACAAACAATGTAATAAACATACTTGAAGTGAGAGACATTACTTGTAGGATTAATGGCAATATATCTTTGACTATAATACATTTTTTTAAAATTTAGACATTCACCATATTTTAAAATTTCATACATAACACTCCCTGTTACATCTCATTGATCACAACTTAGTCCCATAGCTGTACCTACCTGGCAATGAAACCCATTAAATGCCAGTATTTCATTACTGGAGAGGACAGAGTGGACCTCTGGCACTCCTGCTACAGTGTTCAGGGGACACCCCTAGCTCCTCCTGCCCTCCCTCAAGGGGCTGCCCTGTCCTGCTAGATCAGACTTCAGGCCAAGACTTTGGGTCTCAGAGATTGATTTTCTCTTCTTCTCTTCCTCCTTCTCTTCCACCTTCTGTTCCCCCTTCTCCTCTCCTCCTTCCCCTTCTCCTACTTCCTCTTCATCGCAAAACTCATTGCCCTGCTTTCTGCTCTTTGCCCAGAGGTGACATGGAACCTTCAGCAGCACAAAATATGTCTCGTTTGGTCCAAACAGTGTTGCTCTTATTGTTTTGAATGTGTGTCCAGCATGTAGTAATCAGGCTATTTCACACGGGGACACAAAATACCAATGCTCTTTTCAATATTAATTAGAAGATTGGGCCACACAGGGCCTACCTTCCTTTGTGGCTTCAGCCAGCACAGCTGAGTAGAGCTTTCCTGCAGCTGGAGCAGGTGTTTCCAACACCTTGTGTCCACCTGACTTACTAGTGCTACTTCTGCTACAGAATAGGGGACTTAGGAGCATAGTGTTCTCACCTGGGCATCTCCTTAGCTTAGCTCATGAATATGTACAGGCCACAGTGCAATCACGATCTCTCACTGGAATTTCAATCCTGTATTTCTAACACCTATTAATCCTTCCTGCTCTCAGGAGCAGTGGGATGTGGCTCATGACTCTGCCTGGTTTAAAACTATAGGACTCAGGGGAGTTACTTAAGCATCATAATTCCTTAACTCACATGTTTAAAAAAGCAATCATAAGGCATACGAACATCACGAACCTCTTGGTAGGATGCACTGACACAAAAACATCATCACTTAGATGGTGTTCTTGCCAGAAATGCAGAAGCTCAACTTAATCAGGAGAAAACATCAGAGAAACCCACACTGAAAAGCATTATACAAAAATAACTTACCAGAGCTCATCAAAGTGTCAAGGTCACGGAAGACAGGAAACCAGCTCTGCTTGGGAGAAACCAAAAAGACACAATGACTAAAATGAAGGGCAAGATCCTGGATTGATTCCTGCTGCAGCAAAAAGATGTTGGGGGGATCATTGGTGAAATGCAAGTAAGCTCTGTCGTTTATGTAACAGAACTGCACCAGCGTTAATTTGCTGGTTTTGAAAACTGGATTTTGGTTTCAGATGTTGGCTGACCTGAGGGGAACTTGGGTCAAGAACCTGTAGGAAGTCTCAACACTATTTTTTTCAACTTTTCTGTATGTCTCAAACTATTTCAAACTAAAGAGTTAAAATGGATTTATTATAAAAAATACGTATCTCATGGGGTCATAGTGATGGGGAAGAGATATACATAAAGAATGTGGTACTGGAATGAATCCCTTCAAATACTCCCCCAGTTGGAGCCCACATAGTGCCTGCCTCCTGCGGGTGCTGGCCTTGCACTAGACAGTGAATTAGCTGTGGAGAAAGGGAAGGGAGACTAATATAATTTGATTTAATTGTTACGATAGCCTTGTGAGGAGGGTATTATTATCCTCATTTTGCAGGTGAGGAAAATGAAGTGTAAAGTGGTTTACATCTTACACACTTGAACACACTTTGTTTCTGCTGGAGCTGGAGTGAAACCTCTCTTGCTGGCAACAAGTCCAGCCAGGGGACGCACTCTCTGCTCTGGCCAGGTGCCCCCAAGCCCACTCTCCCTAGCTCCCTGGTTTGTGCTTATAGAAAACAGAGCAGCTCCTGCCAGCTTCCTGCACAGGCGTTTGGATTTCATTAGCAAGCACAATTCTAATTGAACTTTTATTCACTACCCACAGCTTGGCAATTAATCAAGCATCTTCTCCCCAGCTCAGAGCTTCCATTCACTTCCTTTCAGGGAGAGGCAGGAAGGAAAGCAACCCTCAATCCTCATTCCTGGAGCAACATACCCTGCTCTCTGGCGGGTTTCCGTGTCTCCTTGTGTTCCCAGGACGCTGTGCACTTAGCAATTTCTAAAGAAGCCTGTTAGACTCAGATGGTAATCACAGCCCCTTCTGGTGCATTCCCTGGACTCTTGGCCTCATTAGAAATCCTCTCATTGCCTGCTTCCAGCCGCTCACTTACAAGTAAATGCTGGCCACTGCTATGCTGTCTGCCAGATGCCGAGGGCACCTCGTTTACTTTTTTCTTTATGTAATGCTTATTGTCATTTCCTCCCTGTTCTCTGCTTAAAAAAAGAAATGTGGTCATTGCAGAAGAACTGGAAAAAATGAAAAATCAAAAGGAAGAGAATAAAAGTCATGAAGCCACTAGCTTGTATATAGAAGGACAGATGATCCTTGACTTTCTCAAATATGGCTTTGAGTAAATTGAACATTATATGTTAAAATATCTAATTCAAAGACCCAAAATGCAAGTAAAAGCAGGGCAGGATCACCACACTGCATGACTTTGAGGGGCACCTTTCACGTTCTAGCTTACAAGGAATGGCATCCTCTGAGTTTGTGCAGTGCACCTTTTGAGCAGCTGTGCTTGGTGGTTGTGAGCAGAACCTGAGAAAACACCTTAAACACATTTAAACACTTTTGCCAGAATCTTGTGATTTTCAGGAGAGGCTGGAAAACAAACAGACCTAACCTGGACTATGGAACACTTGTCAATTGCAGATGATTTGAAATCATCCCAAGATCTTTCCCTCTACTAGGACATTTCTCTTTTCTCTTCCTACTTAGCCTTCTCCCGTGTTTGTTTACTGCATGGGGTGATGAAGGTCTTCTTCTTAGACAGGGACACTTGCTCTGATTGTCCTGTGTTTGACTAGTGAAAAGGGACATTAGCAAAGGCCCTACTCATCCCCTGGTACTCAGACAAAAACGGAAAACCATTTCTTCTACCTATTCCCTGGCACTTCAAAGCATGGAGGATTTAAAACTGGTGGCTTGCCAGATGCAGGAGCATAAGCCTATAATCCTAGCACTCAGGAAGCTGAGGCAGGAGGATCATTATGAGTTCGAGGCCAGCCTGACCTGCACAGTGAAACCCTGTCTCAAAAAGACTAGTGGTTTCCCAGGTACCTGCTCTGGCTGCTGGGACAAGGAGGGTGGTGGACCAGACGGTCCTGGGTAAGGAGAGATACTCCAGCCTGTTTTCCCAGCTTCCATGCTGGGGAAAGTTGACCTCTGCTTTAGGCCACCTCCATTCATGCTACTGTTGTGTTAAGATAGGTCTCACTGGGCTGTAAACTACCTGGGAAGGAGTGAGTGTGCTCTTATCTGGTGTGTTCCGGGATCCAACCTCTGTGCCCTGGTGAAAAGCAGGCCCTAAAGTAACTGTCAATTTTCAAAATACTATAAATATTTCCTTAGGATATAAAATATTCTTCTATAACATTATTTTTTACACCACATAGAATTCCATTGCATCCATATACCATACTTACATTTCTCAGTAATGACCATTTCAATTGCTTCCATTTTTGGTCTAAATAAATTACTGGTAAACATCTTTGTCCAGAAAACTCTACCTATATCTCCAATTATTTTATTTTTAGAACAAAATCTTTATATTAGTTTATGTTAAACTACCTGATAAAATGGTATGCAATTTTGATATGCATATGCCCAACGCAAAGATTGTATCAAATTTCCACATACAATATGTGAAGGCTTGTTCTTCTCCCCCAGATCCTCTGTATATTTCGAGCTGGATTAGGTAGCAAGATGCTTGGCCATTTGAGGCATCAATTCTTCTTAGAAGAGGTTCCTAGGTGGTTGAAAGGAATATGCTATTGAGTCACTTGCAGAAAAGAGGTGAGGCCCCTAACAAGATAAGTAAATAATCATTAAAGTCATGTCTAAGGAGACTGGCCCACATCACTGCAGGGTGTCACTTTTGCTCAATGGTGTATGCAAGCTCAGGGCCAGAGCTGAATAGTTAGGGCACTGGTGGAAAGGCTGAAGCCTTCTTCTCTACCATCACCCAGGACTCAGCCACTCTGCTTTATACCTACTGAGCAAACATCTAATAAGCATCAGTTTTAATAATGTAGAGTATTGTGTACTAACTGGGAGACATTCTACCCGTGATAAACTGATAACTGACCAAATCAGGCTGAATTACCATATCTTTTGTATTCTCCACTTCGTAAAAACAAAGGGGAACCTGCATAAGTACTAATGTTTCTATATGTTTATATAAGCAAGGGAAGATACAGAAGGAAAGCATACCATTAGGGTACGTTTGGACAGATGAAGAAACAATTATTAACTTCATTTTAGATGTCTGAATAGCAGGCAGTAATGGTTTAACTCATTTCCACAGGCATCTATGACTCTTATTATTCATATTTTAAATTTTAAAATTAGGTTTGAAAAAACATACCCACAACAGCTCTCATGTCTCAGTACATCTCTGGCTATATATTATTATCTTTGAAAATATTTGCCAGAAAACTGACTGTGTTAAATGTCAATGATGTAGAAATCATAACAGGCATCTCTTTTTGCTCTTACCCATAAGGGATTATCTCTATTTTACTTTAAGTTAAGTGAATATTATTTGAGGGTAGAAATTCTTCATCATATTAAAGTGTACTTTTAACTCAATTTTACCTAGTAATATTAAGATAAATGAATATTGATTATTATCACATGCTCCTAATTAAACCTACAGTGTTGATTATTTGGCTTTGCTTTTCACATGTGTAACCAGATATGTTAATAACTTTCTTAATACTAAGCCTTTTTGGCATTACAAGACTAAGCTTAGTTGAACCATCCTTTACTACAATCATAGTACAGAGTTAGAATCATCTAGATTAGAATCAATATGATGAAAGTTAATTTTTGATTTTTAAATCATTATCATAAGGATGTTTACCTGGGCAATAGTTTTCCTTTTTATGTACATATTTGAGATGTTGCTATCAATTTTGGTAGTTTCATAAAATGATTTGAGAAATTTATTTTCTTTTTATTTGCTCTAATAATTCAAGTGGTCTGGAAATTTCTCATCTTTTGTATGCAAATAACTCATCTACAAATTGAGCACAAACTCCTTTGGCAAAGTGGGATTTTGTTTGTCTATAACTTTACCGTTTGTTTCTAGGATACTGGTTTATTTAGATTTTTCACTTATTTCTTTAGTAAAATGTAGTTATTTGTTATTTGCAAAAGTCCTTGCATCAAGATATGTAAATTATTTGCATTGTATTATAGTATAATCCTTTGATAATTCATTTCAAATACCTCTAGTTCCATAGTGTTGATTTCTGTTCCATTTTGAATTTTGCCCTTTTTCTTAAATTTATAAGAGGTACGTTTACCTCGATGGCCTATTTAAAGTACCAGCTCTTGGATGAGACTGTCCATCGGCCTTATGTTTTTAGTTCAATTTATGATTTTTATTTTTCTCAATTTTTTCTACTGCTTTGCTTCAGTTTATTTTGTTGTATTTCTCTTCCTAATGCTTGAAGTCAATTCTTATTACATTATTTTCACTTTTCACTCCCTTAATGACTAAAGTATTCAAGCTAATTATTTTTGTTGAATCTAGCTTCATCTAATCCAATAAAACTGAAGATTTTATATTTCATTTCCTCCTTCTTTGAAATGGTTTATACCCACAGCTGAGATTGTAGGAGAGTATTTATGGTTGTTCTTAAAAATAATCACTTTAGGTAATTTTAAATTAAAATGGAATTATTATGGCAAACAAAAAGAAACAAGAAAATTAACTAGAATTCTCCCATTCAGGTGGCTGGCTACATCTTCCCAATCTTTTGTTCGTATGTTTACTTTTTTCTTATCATTTTTAATGAAATATCTCTTTTGTCTTACAAAGTAACTGTCTTCCCTAGATAGTATATGTGTGGTTATTAGGAGCTTTTGTTGGAATGATTGTGATCTTTTAGGAAGCTACAGTAACTTGAGTGAACATGGAGATTATTAGGTCGGTGGATTGATTGATTGATTGATTGATTGTACTGGGGACTGAACACAAGACCTTCACATTGGGCAACATCTCAGTCCTTTTTTAATTTTTAATTTTTTATTATTCACTGTTTTGTTTCAAAAATCAAAAAGGATAAAGATATAGAACTTCAAAACAAAATGATAGGAAATTAAAACTAGTTAATATATTGTATCTTCAAAGTAGTTGTTCAGATTATAAGATTTAGGCATGAAAAAAATGACCAAACAATGAAAACACAAACTGTTTTTCTATGAACTAACAAAGATTAGCAGTATAGTTATCTATCTTGCAGATACATACATACACACATATGTGTATACATATATACATATAATCTTTTCCTTTCTTCCTTTTCTCCTTTCCCCTATCTCAGTTGTTCTTTCCTTTTGAGCACTTTCTTCCCTTTTTATTTTCACTGAATTTGTTGTACATATTGGATCTTATTTACTCTTTCAGTTTTGCTTTTGCACTAGGGAGATAATGTGATATTTACACATGCAATTCTGGTTTATTTCACTTATGAGTATGATCTCAAGTTCCATCCATTTACCTCTAAAGTTTACCCTTCTCTATAGCTGAGTAATACTCCATTGTATAAAAATATCACATCTTTTTATTCATTCCGTGATCGAAGGGCATCTGGCTTTCCAAGATTTAGCTATTACAAATTGTGCTGCTATAACACCCAAAAACACCCTGTGATAGAATAGTCTTGCTAGTTGGTTTGGTGTATTTTTCTCTTAATGTCTCCTCATATCCCAGCAGTGGGTGCACATTAGCAGGCTCACATTATCCATAGCACAAAGCAGTGGAAAATAACAGATAAATATGAGTGTACATGTATCACTGTGGCATGATGTTTTCAATTCTTCTGGGAGATATTCCCAGAAGGGGAATAGCTGGATAGAACCTCCTATCCTACTTTTTTGAGAAATTTCCACACTGATTTCCACTGTACCACCCTACACTCTAGTATTTTATTTTGAGACAGAATCTTGCCAAGTCACTAAGTTTTCCAGGCTGGGTTTGACCTAGTGATTCTCCTGCCTGAGCCTCACTGAGTATTCAGATAAACAGGTGTGCTCCACCATGGCCAGTTTTTCAGGTAGATTTCAGAAATTATTGATGTACTTTTCCCTCCTTATGAAAGAGAGAAATAAGAACCATGTCAAATATTTTACATTAAGAAAATATTGTTTTACGTCCACTACCTTTAAAGTCACCCCTGCCATCAAGCTTGAAGACAAAAAAAGAACAAGAAAAAGTACTTTGTACCCTCCAACAAGGGCCACTGGCTCCTCCCAGGGTCCTTGCAATTTACAACCAGAGATGTCCTTCACTACCATCACATCCTTCTACTGAGCTTTGCTTTCCGCATCTGTAAAATGGGGGCAATGGAAGTCCCAATCTCAGAAGATAGTAGTGAGTTTTAAATCAAGTTATGCACACAAAGTAGTTGCTGCAGAGCCTGGTGTATAATAAATAGTAAGTGATAGCCGCTCTTATTTTTTCTTCCTCCTTACTTTCCAAACAAGCAAGGGAAATAAAGAGCCTGCCTCTCAACAGAGCCTAGAAGGGACCTCAATGCCTGATACTCACCTGCAGTTTTACAAAAGCAATTAAAGCTCGCCTGTGATCGTGAGTCTCTGGATTGTCCTTGAAGCCAGAGCTGCCCTGTTGAGAGCGGAAGGCAGTGCCCTTCTGGGTATTCCGGTGCTGTTTATTATGCCAGAGAGGCTGCTCAGACTCATTACTGCTACGGAATACAGGCCCCTAGAGGCTGAAATGGAGCCAGATAATTACCAACAGATCCCTAATAGGTACAGACTCAATGGAAACGAGTCAATCAGGAACGTCAGCGTTTATGTCTAAACTATTCCAACCCACGCCCTGGGGCGCAGGGGAGTACTAATGAGGGCCCCACTTCTGGGGCCAAGAGCCCTGACCACCAGCTCTACCATGGAGAAACTGGTACCCAGAAGAATCCCAACAAGTGGATCCTCCCTAATCCTCCCAAGGGCTACCCCTGGGGTAAGCTAAAAGGCCAGCTGCTTCAGCTGCATGCCAAGCCTTTGCTGATGAGGACCACTCTGCCCTATCTGACAGCAAACTCTGATTCTTCTTAGAAATTAAAGAGAGATCTCCTTGACCAAGTCATCCCACGCCTCCTCTTTCCTCCCTTTTCCTACTCACCTCTAGTTCTCCTACATTCTTATGCCAGGAAGCACACTTTCAAATCTGGTAGTGACTTCTAGAAGCCACCTCACCTTGCCTCACTGATTTTCAGGACCTCAGGGTGGCCCCTGGGGTAAGGTGACTTTATGTCTCATATGTGCAGCATGTGGGCAACGTAACCTAAAAACATGATTGATTAGAGTTCCTAAGAGTTAGTCCCCAAAGAAGTAAGGGTTTTGGTCCATGAATTGGAGATGGAAGAAACTGAGTCTTATGGATAGTTCTATAGCCGATCTTCATTGATATCCCAGCTTAGTTCCCTTGAGTTATGGAAATACAATCTCAGCAGTTCTAGGAGGTCCCCATTTGCTCACAGGGTGGGTGGGATGTAGGGTACAGAGTGGCCAGGGGGTGAACTGGTCCTTTACCCTGTCCACCATCCGTGCTGGCATCCTCCCAGCCACACTGCTCCTCTCTTGACTTATCTGTCACCCATCCCCATCTCCCGTGAGAGTCCCTGCTGAGATCCATTCATCTCTACTGCAAAGTCACCCTGGGTCTAGACATGCAGCTATTTCCACATCCTTTTCCCTTATCAGCAAACTTTCACTACTTTTCTATCCCAGCATTCCTCCTCTCAAGCACTAAAATGCACTGAGTTGACAGAGGGGAAAGCCAGGGAATAAGGGAAGAATCCTTGTTAGCATCTAAAATAATTGTTACCTCGGAATGTTGGGGAACATGGCGGACAGACAACAGCAACTACTGAACGCTCTCTAAAGGCTCGGCTCAGAGGCCAGGAATGATGCGGACTAAGGAGATACGAACCAGTAGAGATATGCTCTGCTGACTCAGGAACGAACTGGGCTGAGAGAATCCAACTTGGAATACAGTCCTGGCGCTAAAATAGGAACAGAAAAATCTCGGTGTGGAGGCTCGACTCCGCGCCATTGGAAACCGCGGTTTGGATTTCCCGCCGCCCGGCGGCCGGCTGCCTCCATAGCGGCTCGGCAAGGAGAGACACGCAGAGGCTTGGAAACGGGAGTCTGCGAACGGAGTCGGAAACGCGACGGACAGGGAGGAAGGCTGACTGGTGGCGAGGTGAGCGAGGAACTGACTCCCTACCGCAGGTTGACTCCAGCGGAGGTTTTTCTGGGCGCGGGCAGTCCTGTAAGAGCAGGGCGCGGTGGCAACTGCAGCCGCACGTTTCCCTCTCGGACGGGATTGGTGAAAGGTGCCTGACCGGAGGGACGCTGCTGGCGGACTCCCTAGGCTGGCCTAACCCAGATCCCAGAGCCTGACGGTGGCCCGGAGGAGCGACCGACTCCCGCGTAGGCTGCCTCCTCCGCAACTCCCTGGGGCGCAGCGGTGAGCGGGAACAACTAGCCAGCGCAATTTGATCAAGCTGTGGCTGACAGGCAGGGAAGCAGGGCCTCCTGTGTAAGATTACATTTTATAAGGAACAGAAAATATGGGGAAGGGAAGCAACAAAAAAGGCTCCTCGACCCCCAATCCTGAGAATCAGGCAGTGGACACTGCACCAATATACATTAAGCGCCATTTAGAGAGCCTCATAGACCAATTCAGGAATGAAATTATCAATGACCTGAAGCTAGAAGTATGCAGAATAGTTAGAGAAATGCTAAGCACCACCCAGGAAAAAGCAGATGGTGGAATGGAAGAACAGAAAAAGAGGGGAGAATTGCTTGATGGAGAAAACAGAGAAAGCATTGAGTATGTGAAGCAGGTGCAAAGGGACTGTCAAGAAATTAAGAAGTCTACCCAAGACTGGCATAACAGCTTGAAAGAAACTAAGGACAGACTATCTGAATTGGAGGGCAGACTTGAAACATGGGAGAATGAAATGAAAAACTTCTTAAAAATAACAAAGAAACACACAGCAATAATACAAAGACAAGAAGATGATAAGAGGAGCCATAACTTAAGGATTAAGAACATAAAAGAAGAAGTAGGGACACAAACAAGTGAACTACAAAAGCTACTCACAGAAATAATCCAGGAGAATTTTCCTAATTTAGCAAAAGGTAAAGATACTCAAATGTATGAGGCATACAGGACCCCAGCTACCTACAACCCTAACAGAGAAACACCCAGGCATATAATAATAAAAATTCCAGAAATTCAATACAAGAACAGAATATTAAAAGCTGTAAGAGACAAGAAACAGATCACTTACAAGGGAAGACCCATCAGAATTACAGCAGATTTCTCTTCACAAACCATCAAATCACGAAGAGCATGGGGAGAAATAATTCAAGCTTTGAAAGATAATAATCTACAGCCAAGATTGAGATATCCTGCACAACTGTCCCTGGAAATTGATGGAAACACGAGGTGCTTCCAGGATAAAGAGGAACTGGGGGAATTTGCAACCACCAATTCAACCCTACAGAAAGTATTGCAGGATATTCTAAAAAAAGAAAAATACAAAGAACCCAGAAATAGGGGCGGGGAGGCCACAACGAATGGAGCAGAGAACAAAATGAAGAAGACAAACTGACAGCTACTGACAGAAAAAGAGCTCAACAGAAATGAGACAGAGAAGATTGGATGATAGGAACAGCTTTTTTTGGAGAAAATGACATCTTAATAGGTAATGCTGATTTAGTACCATCTTGTTTTGAAGTCTCATCTAGCTTTTGTTCTTCTGTCTCCAATGGTCTAAACAGGTTGTATCTTATTGGATTTTGTTAAGTACGATAGTATAAGAAAAAACCTTTTAAAGACAAGGAGATTATACAGAGACCATTGTTCATTTTCTGTTAGTCGATTCTAAATACTCTATAATGCTGTCATTCTCTTAAATGGATTTACATTGTTTTGATATACTTAATGCTACAGTATATGAAGTTGTACTCAAGGACTTCAGGGAGGGAGTCAATATGGTAACTATTTTTGGGTCAGGATTATCTGGTGGTGAAACACTATTCTGCTTAAATGGTTATGTTTTGATCTGCCCTGTTTCGCTGTTATGCCCTCTTTTTTCTCAATCTCCACTCCATTATTTACTTTTTTATTTTTATCCATTTAATTAAAGGGAAAAATATAGCAGGATATAATATAGTAACCCACTTTGACTTTCTATTATCTCGATTTGAAGCCCTGTGTTACTCTCACCATCTTGTTTTTGACTGAGGTTCCTCTATTCTGTTTTGCTGGATAGTATCAGGTTCGAAAGTTTAGGCATCAGCTGAGAAGATAATGAGATTCATTATAACGCCCATTCTCGTTGACTTTTATCTACTTTTGAAGACCTACAATATCTCCAATGTTTTGGTTTTGTCGGTTTTATTCTTTACGGTTTTGTTCAATTGTATTACAACTAATGATATAGGCAATTCTATTAGAAATAGCGGGAGGCATTATGGTAACCATTGTTGATCACCTTGTATTATGTTTTTATATTATCTATTATGTCCACCCTTTTGACTTGACCGATTCTGTTCTGTTATGTCACATTTGGTTTTACTCTCTTCCAAAAAAGCAACAAGAACCATGGGAGCAATGAAACCCAAAATGTGTAATAGTCACTGTACAAAAGAGAGGAAAAGAAAGTGCTCTAAACTATATAACTGCATGTATATTTAAATGTATAAGATAGAAAATGATATCACAGAGTTTTATTGGATCATTGAACAGAACTGTCTGCAGTATCATTGTTGGAATGTCCACTCTACAAGCTTTAATTTTGTGACTTGAACAATTATTTCTAAGATGGCAATATGTAATCCATTAACTAGTGATTTCCTACTGCGCATTTTTTTATTCTGTAAATCTGTATAACTTGTACCCCTTCACTGTTTTTTTTTCTTTCTTTTCTTTTCTCCTTAAATAAAAATTAAAAAAAATAAAAGAAAAAAAATAAAATAAAATAAAATAATTGTTACCCCATAAATTACAGAGGAAAAATAGGTGTTATGATAGGTTTGGTCAAACCACCACGATCACCACCACCACCACCATCCCACACAAAAGGAAGACCTTCTCCCTAGGGAAGCATCTGTAGCACAAGTGCCACAATTTTGTACATGGTTGCTGCTCCTGAATGGAACACAGTAAGGTGAGTCAGTAAAGGAGAAATCAGTGTGGAAATTACCACAGCAGATGGCACTCCCCCTGACCTCAGAGGCTGTGAGTAACTTTCTTCACTCCAGATTCTATGGAGCCATGAAAGCATGCTTATACTGAGGGGTAAACAGTCCAACAGAGGTTCATTTGCCTCCTCTAGGGTTGTGCCCACGAGTTTGATTGTGTCATCCTACTAACAGCGGGATCCACCAGGGTGACTGCCCACCATTTGCTCTTGGAATGAATTACTTATCAAAGTCTACAAACTATGTGAGATTGAGTGAAACCCAGAGGCAGTTAGATTCTCTTGGACTCCTACAAAAATAGTCGCCTGAGCTGGAAACATGAAGCTGTTCATAGCACCAAAGAGCTCCACCATTCTGGGCTATCTTATAAAATGCTGCTTCTTCAGGGGTCTGTTGTCTGGATCTTTTTCACCTTCAAATTCTCCTGAGTGTCTTCCAAATCTAGGCCAAAAAATAATGTCCACTTCTCTCTCCTGCCTCAGCACTGACATCCAAGGCTACCTGGACCCTCCTCCTTGACTGAGGCACCTTCAGCGTCTGTGAAGATGATCTGCTCAACAAGGAAACCTTGCTTCCTTTACTGTGCAACTCTGATTTCTCCCAGTTCAACCTGGGCCATTCTGACACTTTGGGGCATCTCTTACCCTCCCCACTGTTCCTGTTTCCATGACACTGAGCCATCCAGCATCTTGTTCTTTTTTTCCCTATCCAGGAGTTTCACACCCACTCATCTTAGCTCCTTGTTTCCCACTCACACTTCAGCTGCCTTGCTCCTGTTCCCGTGTCTCTGTCACCACCGATCTAATGCAGAGCTTGTGCAGGCTGCCATTCATCCCACTGTCACTACAAAAGCATCATCTCCAGCTGCAGGGTCACTGTCTAGCCTGTATAGGAATCATTTAAAGAAAAAAGTCAAATATAAATACATATGGGCTTCATCGTTAAACTCACTAAGTTATTTAGCTTCATTAGACTGATGCTTATGCCCCAGAGAAAATGGAACAAAGGTAAGGCCAACTACCAAGTAGCAACAAGATTTTGTTTTAATGGGTCTTGTAGGCTACAGCTCTCCTGCTGTTATTTCATCGAAGAATCTACTTGGCTTGCCCCAGGGACAGCTTTGGAGAATTCTGGAATCAATTCCTCATCAGAATGCAATGCATACTAGTATTAGCATCTCTCAAAGACCTTTTTTTTATTTTACAGAGAAAAAATAATAAAAATAATGCTATCAAATTTCATATCATGATATAGGAAACTATCAATAATTAATACATTGTGTATTATTATCATCAAAGTAGTTGCTGAGTTTACAAGATATAGGCATGCAAAATTGATCAAACAATAAAAGCATAAACTGTTCTTTACAATGAACTAAAAAGAAATTAGCTCATATATATATGAGCTAAGTTGTTTTTTCCTTTTGAGCAGTTTCTTCCCTTTTCACAATGTAACGTTTGGATCTTATTTACTCTTTCAGTTTCTTATACTAGGGAGACAATCCAATGTTTACACATGCAAGTCTGATTTATTTTACTTATGAGTATGAAAGACCCCTTTCTTGGTGACTGTGTCCTTGCACAGTGACCAAAGCGAGCAAAGGCTGTCCCCGCAAGGAGGAATTCACCTTCAGAATCACCGTCAGCTCACGGTCCTCACCCCTAGGGTAAGGTTGGGGCCAGCCTCGGTGACAATCCATCTGCCCCACTCTGGGAAACCAGAGCAAACCAACGATTTTACTTTTGGGCAGAACTTCCTCTCCTGACGCTTGGAGGTGGTGACTGAAGAGGCAAGCCCGCGCCTACGAGTATATAAGCACACAGAAACTTTCTGAACAATGGTCTACAGCTCCTTGCAGTCTTGTCTCTCAGGTAGTGACACACCACACCGTCTGGATCTAAATTAGCTCTTGCTGCCAGGCCCTCCCTGGTCCCACGTGGCTGCCTTGAAATACCCCTGAGAGAATGGGCTGAGTGGTGGGGCTCAGTTGGCTTATCTGCCTTTAGCACTCACATTGTGCATGGTCACTCACCCCTTTTCTCGTGAACAGATTGACTGCCAGCCAGGTAAATAGGCCATTTTGGGTGCCTGCCAAGTGGAGCCTTCAGATGAGTATAAGCCAGCTGTCCTCTACCTGTGGCTGCAGAAGAGACCCCCAAGCAAAGGCCGCATGGCTGAGCCCAGTCAGTCCACAGACCAGGCCAGAGACAATACCCACCAGGTGTTCTAACTCCTTCAGTTTTAGGGTTGTTCTTTACAGCAGAAATAAAAAGCCAGCCAGGCATGATGGTGTAAACCTATAATCCCAACTACTTGAAAGGCTGAGGCAGGAGGACACAAGTTTGAAGGCAGCCTTAGCAACTTAGTGAGGCCTTGTCCAAAAAAAAATTTTTATGGGCTGGGATATGGTACAACACTCGCCTAGCATGTACAAAGCCTTGATTTTAGTCTCCAGTACAAGAAGAAGGGAGAGTGGGAGGAAGGGAAATAGAGAATGAGGAAGGCATGCAAGAAGGAGACAATGTCTGACCTGCAATAAATTGTCAGTTGTCTTCCCATCTATCCTCAGACAACTCCTTCCTTTATCCTGAGCCTTTGTCACTCACCACCTGGTTTGCTGTTTGCAGTTGTGCACTGAATGTTAGAGAGGGCAGAGTTCAGCTCACAGAAAAGGCAAGAACAGAGGTTTGGCTAGGACACCTGTGGGGTGCTAAGGATGACTAATCTCAGAAATCCAAGACCTTGTTGATCGGATCAATTGAAAGATAAGACTGGGAGGCAAGGAATGGAAGCAATTCAGGAGGATCCAAGTGTCCCTCCAGTATCTACTCTTTATTTCATAGAAATTTGCTAGGTGCCTGCTGGGGCCAGGCGCTTACCACCCCACCCCTCTCTGATGTACACATCTCTCCTCTTCTCTCCCCTGATCATCACCTCTGATGATGTCCGACACTGCCCACATCAAATTTTCTTTACCTTTTCTTTATGTGGTGATCCCTGCGGTCCTACAGCTGCCCTTTGTGCAGGACACTCCCCTCCTCAGCACTACACATGGCCCCTTCTCAGGCTGACAACTTCTCTACATGCAGCTGGGCCCCTGCAGCTTCAGCAGCCTGCACCAGAGAAAATGCTTGAAAACAAGGACTGCTGAGTCACCTCTCCACCCAGGTGTCTCTCCCTGGTCCAGCCAGTGTTGAGAAGGCCAGCATATGGATGGGAAGTTGTTCCTAATAGGAAGGCACAAGGATAAACCCAGGACTTGGAGCTCAGGGTACGTGCACTCACAGAATAGCACTGTCACTGATTTGTGTGATGCTTGGAGCAATCTACTTCACTTCTCAGAGCTTCTTGCTTACTCTTGTGTAGAGTGAAGTCATCACAGTGGGCAGGTGGAAGGAGGGAGTGACATAGTAAATGCTCCAGGATCTAAGAGCAGAAAAGTTGCCTTATCTTTTTTAATCCCTGAACAACCCTACCATTTTTATTTCTCAGTTGGGGTGAGACTTAGTGACATACTCCAGCCCACAGTCAGTCCCCCATTTGGGTCCAAGATGCAAACTCTTTGCCATCAAAAACTGCGCTCTGAGTTCTTCCCTGGCCCCCTTACCAGTGCTGTGGTCATTGTACCCAGAAAGAAAACAAAAAGTAAGATAAAAAGGGTGGAGAAATGCTGGAACAGTCAATATTCTTGCAGCACTACATTTTCTTACAACTCTTGTTTTGTTTGGATAAGCATTTTGAGACTGTGGGCCTTGGTTACTAACAATGAGCAGGATGTAAACCAAAGGCCTCAAGGACAGATATCAGCAGCTTACAATGACATCTCCCCCGCCCCCGACCCCAGCAGGAGGATTTCATGACATCACAAAACAAGGGTAGGGAGATCTGTCCATCCCTCTGTAGTGATACCATTCCAGAGAAATTTTGAAGAAACAACTTCATTGGCTACAGTGTCTGGAAAAGTGGTCCCTATAGAGCTGTGCACACAGGGTGTGGTTCAGGTGCCTGGCTGTAGACCCCCATGAACTAAGCTTCCTTCTTCCTTAGCACCATCCCAGTGTAAGAGGGCAAAGTCCCAGGCCAGCACAGAAAGGGTTCTGTCTTCCCTTGTACCATGGTCCAAGGAACAGGCTTCTCGGGATCTCTAGTGTGCATGCGAATGTCTCACTCTGTGCTGTGGCTGCCTGGCTTGCATACAGATGAGCCTCAAATGCAGCTGCTGCTGCAGAAGGGACTCGCTGTTGCCTGAGGGAGAATCCCTACACCCAGCAGCTCCCAGCTGGGGTTCCCCCACACCAAAACACACACACACATGAGTGCAAAAGGAGTGTATACAAAATAGGGTGGGGGTGCTGATGGCACTTAGTACTTCATAGTTCCAAAACAAACTTTGTAGACATCCTTGCATTTATGGGTTTTTTCAAACAGTTTTTATTTTAATTACACCTGGGATGGGTATTGGAAACCATAATCTTTCATAATAGCTGGGCCTTAATGTACAGTGCTTACTCTGTCTCAAGCTCTGCTCTGAGACTTTTTAAGAATCTGAACTTAATTTAATGTACACTGATGCTTTAAAGTACGTGATCCATTTTAATCATTATTTCCAAGGAGAGGAAGCTAAAGCACAGAGAGGTTAAGGGACTTTTCTGAGGTTAAACAAATAAATGGTGATCCAGGGATTTAGATCTAAACAAATTACAGTTGTATCTGTTTGCTTTTACTGTGCAACAAACCATCTCAAACTTAATGATGTAAAACAACAGATACTTATTTAATTTAATTTAATTACTCATTTTGGTGGTATTGATATTAAACCCAGAGCCTTTGCATTGAGCTACATCCTCAGCCCTTTTTAAATGTATTTCGAGACAGGATTTCACTAAATCACTAAATTTCCAGGCTGGGTTTGAATTTATGGTCCTCCTGCCTCAGCCTGACAAACTCATCAGGGGTAGAATCCCTATAATTAAATATTGGTGGTTTTATAAGAAGAAATAGAGACCAAAAGAGATACATATGTGTGCTCCCTATCTTTTGCCACGTGATACCCCAAACTATTTAGGGAAAAGCTAGAAGGATACCCTAAGAATTGGGCCCTTGAATCACCAAAACGATGAGGTAAGTAAACTTTGTTTCTTAGAAAGTTATCCAGCTTCATTCATTACATTTTAGTAACATGAAGTGAATTGACACATTCATATTTGCCAACCATCCATGGGCTAAATAAAGCAAATTACATGACCAATCCAGAGTTCATATGGGAACTGGATAATCCAAGACTAATTGCAAATTATTTTCTTTTTTTATTATTTAAAGAGAAAAAACACAGAAGTAAAAGGGTACAAGTAGTACATAATTTCAAGAAAAAAAATATACAGTAAGAAATCACTAGTTAATAGATTACATATTGTCATCTTAGAAACAGATCATCCACATTACAAAATTAAAGCATACAAAGTGGACATTCATACTTGCAAGCTATTTTCATGATCTCCAAATAGTCTTAGTAGTGAACCACTCATTTATCTGCCTCAGGGGCTTCTAATAATCTTAAGGCAATTTGGGTTATCACTGAGGCCTGAAACAGGTAATAGGTGGAAGGAAAATCTTACAGTCAAGGTGAACCAGGTACTTCTCATTCATGCCCAGGTCATTCCTGTCCTCTTCGTATTGCCCTGGCCAGTCAAAAACCCCCTAGCTCAACTGAATGGAGAGAAAATATGATTAAGCATTCAAAAGTTGGAAAAGAAAAATGGATTGTAGTTCAGGGAACTTGAATAGATTACCTCATTCCTCTGCATTGCAGTGATTTTTACTTGATTTAATTCAATAATCAATCATTTCTTCAATAATCATTTTATTCAGTTACCAGGTAGGCATCGCATTGAACAACACAGCCACAGTTGTGAAAATAGACATAGTCCTTGCCCTTACTACACAACGTAACTGGATAAGCAGATGTTAAAATAATCTCAGTAATGAACATACATTAACAGAGGGAGAAAAATAAATGCCCTAAAGTACAAAGTTCTATGAGAATTTATGACTCTCATGACATTAATTATGAGAAAAGGAGATGAAGGAAAAGCTCCCTCAACTGAAGGACATTTAAGTGGGAGGGCCAAGACAGATGATTCAGAATTACTGGGAGAAAATTCTCCATAGATTGCTTGCATTTCTGCATACTAGAAGCAGAAGTCCTACTGGCCTGTGATCTAGGCTACCTTTGCGTAGCAAACATCCTTAGACAACAGAGGTATCTCCCTCAGGAGCAATGGGTAGGCAAAATCTCTGCCCTGAAGAGAAGATTCAGATTCCCTCAGCTCCCAGTTCCTCTCTTGGAATGTGGCTTGCCCGTGATGTCCCTCTTTATGTCACACTGCGGGACCGAGGCTTGGAGAACGCCAAAATGCTGCTACTCCAGACTCTGTGAGTAATGTGGCATCCTTGTCTCTGACCTAGAGGGTCTTGTGTCTCCTACAGCATCCACGAAGATGTGTCCAACGAATAGGTTAACTTGCCAAGAAGGTAAAATTCGGAGCCTTCACAGTCTTGGTACTTGGATGCCCCAAAAATGGGCCCTGTAAAATGAAACCTAAATAATGAATAAAGTAGAAAGAAGGAGGGAGGGTAAAAGCTGAGTTCTAGAAAGAGATCAAGTGAAACAGTCTGGATGGAGGTGGTGGGGAGCAGGGCCATGCAGAACAAAATTTGTTCAGTCTAGTGGGAGGAGAAGCCTTGGTGAAGAGGGGATGGAGAGAGATGAAGCCAGATGGGAGGCTGGTGGTCAGCTACGCTACATAAGGAGACTATCCTAAAGGGAAATGTAAGCCCCTGGAGGACATTTTAGCCAGAGAGATTTGAAATCCATCTAGGGAAATTTTGAATGCCCCCATCACCACCTTATCCTCCAAGCACCATTTCTACCTCGACAAACCCCCATAAAATAGCCTGGGTCGTAGCACAGGTTGGCATAGCAACTGATTATGTGGCTGTTTTCACCATGGTTTTATTTTTATCAGCTCCAGACTGTCAAGCTTGCCCTAAGTGTTTGAACAATCACAGGGTTCTAGGTGGAAGAAGTGGGTAAAAGGGCCACATTCTATCTTGACTGAGGAGTGGACCGCAGCCAAAGATAATTTCTTTTGGGAGAATGAGACTCGTGCCCATTCCTTTCTGGCCTGACATGTAATTACTAGCAAAACAACCTGTTTTCTTTAACCCATGAAATATATGCTGGCAGACATCACACCTGAGAATCCAGAAGGAGCTAATTCCTCTTATTTGAGTCTGTATGACATGTACAGTCTATTTGACTACGTATGATACATAGTCAGGCCACTTGAGTTCAAATCCTGCCTCCTCTATCTACTAGCTTTATGACTTCTAGCCAATTAACTACTCTATGCTTTAATTCCCAATCTGATAAGGAACTAGCCCATCGAATTGTCATGAAGAAGATAGGTGTTAAATGTTTAGAACTGTATAGCACATTGTAAATTTTAATAAATACTATATCTCATTATTACTTGCTTGAAAATTAACTCTATCAGTCAAAAGCTTTAAACATTTACATCATACAGCAGCAGACAGAAAATTAAACACTTGGAGTTACTGCATCAATTTAAAAGTAACTCCTTCTTGGAATTTTTTAGTGTCACTCTGGTATTCAAAAACCTACCCTAAAGTGCCCTAAAGTGAAGGGCCTCACGTTAGGACGATGTTTTAGGGGCTTTTTGAGACAAAATCTCACTATGCAGTCCAGGCTGGCCTCAAACTTAACAGCACTGTTCTTGACTCCAACTGAGATTATGGGTATGTACCACCACCCCAATTCACTTCAATACAATTTGCTGATGATTCCAATTGTGCTTACAATGTTTTCTTCCTGGGAAAGATTGTCTCCCGTTGAATCCAGTGCCTTTAAAGTGGAGAGGGTCTCAGTCAACCTACAGAACATGAAAAATAATGAACTATTATTACTATTATTATTTGCAGCTCTGGAGATTGAACCCAAGTCCTTTGAACCTCTCAAGCTATTTTATGATTATTTTTTGAAGCAGGATCTTGGTAAGCAGCTAATTTGTCCAGGCTGGGCCTGAACTTTTGATCCTCCTGCCTTGGCCTCCTAGAGTATTGAGATTACAATTTTAAACCACTGCTGGAGGTTGCTTTGTTACTCAGAAACAGACAACCAATACACAAAATAAGCAAATTTCTCATCATTCATCCCCCAGAAATTCTGACTCATTAAGTCTGAAGGGTCTTGGTGGCTACTTTCCCAGATAATGGTAATTCAATGGTTTTCACTGGTTGTCTTCTCACGTTTCCTGGAGCTTCCTGGGCCCCAACTCAAATCTTCTGGGTCCAAAAGCCCAGAGAAGAGATCCTAAGATTCAGAGGTTGTATATGTAAGTGGCCAGTTGCCAGACCATTGATAAAAACAGAGCTCTAACCAATCATCTGTAGGAATCAGCCCAGGAAGTTAAACCACAAGCCCTGAAGCCACTGGCCCAAAAAGATCATGACTTAGCCAATAGTTGACAGCTTCTCTAATGTTCGACCATGTTTCCACTTTAGGACTGAACAGAGAAAACAAAAAATCCTTCCTATCGCAAAGGTGCTGCTTTTTGTCACTTGGCCCTAGCTTCCTTAGCTCAACAGCTTCATCAGAAGATACCTGAGGTTTCCCTTTTTCCACTCCAAAGTTTTATCACTCTGCCGCCTGACAAATGGGAGTGATAGTGGTGGCCATGGCCCTTGCTAAAGCAAGCTCTGAATAAATACCTTGTGTTTATTCTCACTGGATGATCTTTGTTTACATTCACAGGACTTATATATTTAACAGGAGCAAGTGATTCTCATCATCAGGGAAGTTTGGGAAATCCTATCCCAGGCCTTGTCTCCTCAAAGTGTAGTCCAAAGACCAGAAGCTTTAGCAACACTTGGTGGCTTGTTGGAAATGGAGAATCTCAGCCCCTCTCCAGATCTACTGATTTTTTTTTTTTTTTTTTTTTTTGTCTTTTTCCTTTTTATCGGTACCGGGGATTGAACTCAGGACTGCCTGCTTGCAAGGCAGGCGCTTATGCCGCTGAGCTAAACCCCTTTTAAAACAAGGTCCTGAAGTAATCTTTTAGCCCATCGAAGTATGAAGATAACTAATCACAAACATTGATCCAGATCAGTGGATCTGCAACCTAAGCACACATTAGAGTCCTCCAGGGGCTGGTCTTTTGGTCCTGAGTAGGACTTGTGTCTCAATGGCTTAAGAGTTTCCCAGGGTGAACCATCACTGCTCTAGGACCACTGTTCTCAATCTTTGGTTGTGTCAGAGTCATTCAGAAAAATAGTGTTCAGAGCTCCAGACTTGACAAAGAAAGATGGGCCTGGCCCTTGGCCATCTTACAAATTTCCCAAGTGGCTCTGAACTGATGAGTGCATGAAAATGCTGATCTAGGAGCCCAGGCCTAGGAGAAGAGTCCCAGAGAAGCCCCCCATAGTTTTCTTCTCTTCCAAATTTCTTCTTCCTCAATTCTACTTCACCATGTCTCTTAAAGATCAAGGAATTGGGAGAAGGAACTAAAGAAATGGAAGGAACTAAAGCATCTTCAAACATAGGGATTCACCAAATTCAACTCGTGGCGGGATGTGTGTGTGTTTACTCAAACAAATTTTTTGTTGTTGTTTTCTTGGTTTTTTTTTTTTAAGGTTTTGAGTCACTGCCAACCTTTTACAAAGGAGATTTTACATAAAAATTTAGATTTCCAGGTTGTCCTAGATCAAGAAACCTAGCAATAATATACCCACATTTCCACATGGTAGCAGTGGACCAAATGGCCCCTTAAAAGGTGCATGAGATCAACAGTTTTCCACCGTCTGCCTCATCTATAGCTCTCGTTTTGTTGTATGGATAACTCTGTAAGCATTTCAGTTTGGAATCTTAATAAAAAGTAGAGTCTAATCCAACTTTTATAGACAAAAGACAAAACAAAACAAAAAATGTTTCCCAATAGAAGTTGTTTGTAGTCTTGTTATGACCAAAGCTAGAATTTGGATCAAAATTCTTACTGCTTCCTGTGTGAGGGAGGTTGGGGATTCTACTGAGTTAGACTTTCCCTTCTAGAGAACTCTAAAAACCCATCAGAGGCCAAGGACCTAGACGTGTCCTGTTACACTGGGCAAATCACTTCAGGAGTACAGGCAATCTTTGCTCTTGTCCACGGACTGTCACCTGCTCAGAATCCGCTACAGAGCGAATTAACTTAACCTCAAACTCATCTATATGATGAGAATAACAACAGTATCCAATGTATACAGTTATTTCAAGAGTTAAATTAAATCATAGCTGTAGAACATAATTCTTCCACTCAAGCCATGTGAAGAACTCCATCAGTGAGCACTAAGCATAACTAATAATATCTTCAATATTGAATATATACTCACCTGAGAGAGCTGCCGTTATTCAGCTTCAGAATGATCAAATTTTTGTTTCCCCCAATCCAAAACTGACTCAGAAAGCAATGTGTTAAGAGAGCCACCTATCGGATGAGTGGTGTTAGGCAAAACTCTTAAAACTTGCTAAGCCTACGGCTTTTTCATGTGTAATTTAGGGATAAATAGTAGCATTTGCTCATATAGTTACCATGAAGTTTAAATGAGATGAGACTTATAACTTACCTGCCCATCAAGTGTCCAGCTCCCAGTCAATAATTCCTGGAGGTTTTGACTCCTCAAAGCAGGGTCACCACCGAGTGGTTTAAGAAAGTAACTCCAGGCTCTCTAGGGTATAAAAGTAAAAAATATGATCCCAAAGGATGATAGTAAGGGACGACTGATCCCACAGTGAGCTTAGGAATCATCCCTAGGTCTGTTTCAATGCATTCAATGACCTGTGACAACCCTGATTTCTCAGCATGTTTGGGGATTCTTTTGACCTTAACTAGCTGGACGCTGGGTTGAACTACTTGGCACCTGGATTTGGTTTATGCTTGTGTCTATCAGTGCAGGCTACTTTAACAGAACACCACTGACCTTGTGGCTTAAACAACAAGCCTTTATTTCTCACAGGTTTGAAAGCTAAATTTCAAGATCACGAGTCCAGCATGTCAGACTCTGAATGAAGACCTTCTCCCCTGTGATGTCCTTGGTGAGTGCAATGATGAGGGGCCACACACTGCGATGGGGAAACAGCTGAGAACAAAGCAGACAAACATCCCCACTCTCCTGGACCTTAATTCCAAAGCAGAGAAATAGATAATAAAGAATATAAGTAATTGAAATGCATAGTGTATTTGTGATAAGTGCTGAGAAACAATAAATCAGGGAAATGAGATGACGTTTAGATGTAGACCAAAGGTGGCAAGGGGGCCTGATCACACAGACATTTGGGAGAAGAACATTGCAGGTGAAGGACAGAGAAAGTGCAAGTCCCTAAGGCGGGACCATGGCATGGTTCAGGGACAACGAAGAAGCCAGTGTGGCTGGGATAGGTGAGTCAGGGGGATGTAGGAGATGAGGTGAAAGAGACATGGGATAGACTGGAAGGTGAGAGTCTAGGGGCCCTCTGAGTTGGAACCACTTGAAGATGTTGATGAACAGAGGAGTGATTGTGGTAAGCAGCATCACTCTGGCTGCTGTGTGGAGAACTGATTAAAGGAAGTAAGAATGGGGAGGGGCAGAAGCATGGAGTCCATTTAGGAAGCAAAAAAATGATGGTGGCTTGGGCCAGGGGAATTACAGTGAAGCTCTAAAGTGGTAGGAATAAGAAAATGGTTTTGTCTGATAATGAGTCCTACCGAGGAGTCAGCACTTATTACCAATGCAGTTAATTGCATATTTATTCCCTACCCATCTTATCAGACAGTCTGCTGTCAGAAACCATGCTGTTTCTTTGATTCTGAATCCTAGTCCTCAGAACAGTGGCTGAAAGCAAGTGGCCACTCAAAGGATGGGTGGATGCGTGGGCAGGTGAATGAACAGATTGATTGCATAAGTGGACAGATGGCTACATGGACGAATTCATGGATTCATGGGTGCATAGAGAGATGACTGAAGGCCAGCTATGTCATTCCCTTTTCCTCTTGTTCAAACTACAGAGTGATGAGTGGCTGATTTAGGGCAATTCAGAGAGATGCCCACCTAGCTAAGGATGCTCCAGTGATGCCCCACCCTAAAAGAAAAACTAATGTTAGGACACAGCTATAGCTGAAGCCCTAAGGAGGAGAGGAATCGCCTTAGATTCCCGAGGGAAACAACTGGAACCTTCCTTTTCATCTGTCATATCAAGGTGAGTGACATAAAACTGGGGTTTGGACACAGGAATTTTCAGTTTATGTGAAAATTTGCCAAATTGGGGGATGGTGTGTGGTTCTTTTGATGAGAACTTCTTATCTAACCAGGCATAAGGAGTAATCTGGGATCATGTCTGTCCCACATAGTATGTATTCACAGAAGCCCATGGAGGGAGTCTGCCAGCCGAGAGTATATTCCTAAAAAGACTATTGTCTGGGTAACACTGACGTGGGTATTTTATCTAAGAACTTGTCCAAGGCCATGTCTCTCCTCACTGATCCAGTAAGACCTTTCCCTGGTCCAGCATCCACCCTCCCAGGGTACACCTGGCCCTTCCCATACTGTCCTCCCAGTTGGGCCCACCTATGGCCACAAGGACACTGGAGACAAAAAGTTTATTAAAAAAACATAACCTAGTCTTGATTACCTCGGCAGACAATGTTTCAGGAGAGGTTACTCATTCACATCTTAGTCTGGATTCAGTCTGGCCACAAAAGCTTCTGCTATACCACATGGTCGTTAGCAATACGAAATCAATAGACAGACCATACCAGCTCCAGGAATGCAAAACAGACACAGACACAGTGCCAGTTAAGCTGTTGTAGTGGTTAGGAGCTCCCTAGGGAAAACTGAAGATAACTGCATACCAAGCAAGTGCGTATGTCTATGAGGGCTTTCGATCTCTCTTGCCCTCTCTGACTCTTCCTCTTTGTCTTTCTTTGTCTCTGTCTCTCTCTGTGTTATATACACTCCCCCACACACCCTTGCTTTTATAAATAGCATTGGCAAGAATGCACAGTGATAATGATATCTGAGATAGTTAGCAGGGGAGTCTGCACAAGAAAGAAACAAAAAGCATAACTAAAACAAAAGTTAAGGGAGTTACTTTTAAGATGGAACAATAAAAGGGATATAATGCTTGTTCATCATATTTTTTAAAAAAAATAAATTATTCTTTTTTTGGTGGGGGGCTACTGATGCTTGCCAGGCAGGTGCTTATGCTGCTGAGCTAAATCCTCAGCCCCCCAAAAAGGTAGCATTATACAGAATTTTTTAAAAAAGGAAAAATTAACACTAAGAAATCGCTAATTGATATCTTACATATTGTCATCTTAGAAATAGTTGTTCAAGTTACAAAATCAAAGCATAAAAAGATGATATATACTCAAACATTGACAGTGCAAACCATGCCTTTTTTCCTATTTTTTTCTTTCTTTAAATAAACACTCACTTTCAAGCAGAGAAGTAAACCCATATATTTAAGTTTGACTATGTAAAAAATTTAAAATATCATAGAAATATACAAAGAAATTTGCAAATGGGTAAATATTTTCATTCTAAAAAATTATGAATATACTATTACCAAATATGTTCATCTTGTATGATTAAGAGAAATGAAGTAAAACAACATGGGACTTGCTTCTCTAATAATTTAATAGACGACATCCTAGGAAAACACCTCACATAAAAAATGTAGAAATCTTTCCAGCATCCAAATAACAGAAATCTCTAAATATCAAAATATGAAGTGGGGCCTGAAAAACAAATGGAGGTATTAGTTGGCACTGAAGATATAGCAGGCTTAGGACTGTTTGAAAATCTCAGCAATCCAGAAATTTTACACTTTTGCAGATTTAACAAGTCACATGAGGACAAATGACCAAAGTCTTAGACTTACCCATGTTGGGGAAATACCACATAAGGCCAAGGCCCTCAAAGCACTATTCCCTTGCTGAAAGGTTGACAAGAAAATAATTTACCCAATGTCAAAGAAACCTGTTGGGTTTTCTCTGGAATCTGAAAGGGGAAAAGTTTCCCCAAGAATTCATAATGGAAGAGTTCTTCTCATGTGGATTTGGGGTTTAAACACCCTGAATAATTTGGAAAATCACATGTTGAAAAAGCAGTACAGTAAATTCAAGTTGGTAACATCTCAGAGTACCTACAGAATGAAAATACAAAGTCTCTATAGGAGTAGCCACCCTCTACCCATACCTGCTGGAATTCCAAAGACAACACCCTTATAAACATGTGTTTACCTGCCCAATATAAAAAGTCTTGTAAATAAATAAGCCACCATGAGTGGATATAAGGAGAAACAATAAATAGCACAATTAGATCCCCAAGGACTTCATAATATAGAATTATCAAATTCAAAATACAAAGTATGTATTTTTAAAAGGAGACAAATCAGAATACTATGCAAAAACAGCGAGGCAAGAGTGAAAAATAAAAGTATATTATTTTTAGAAATAAAAATGTAATGCAAAATAAAATCTTAGGCCAAGAGAGTAACTCAGTAGTAGAGTACATGCTTCATATGGTTGAGACCCTGAGTTCATTTCCCAGCACCAAAAAATAGGCTACCCAGAAGATTACACAAAGATAAAGAAAAATAAAATTATGAATAATTATGAAATATTAATTCTAGAACATATATCCAATCATATTTCCAAAAACAGAATGAAAAAGTCCTTGAGAATTCAATAACTGAAGATTTTCCAAAACCAACAAAGAAATTAATTCTCACACTTAGAAAACACACAAATCCAATTTGTTAAAAATAAAACAAAACAATAAACTCACACCTGTGCATAACTCATGAAACAGAAGAATTCTCAGACTATTCTTCCCTGCCAAGGAAAAATATATTAAAAACAGAAAGCAGAAAACTTCTGATTAATTACAAAGATGAAGTCTTCAAAGTCCTGAAGGAAGGTAACTGTCAACTTAGGGTTGTGTTACCTAGCTAAACTACCATTCCCCACAAGTCAAACAGGCCACTTTGAAAAATAAAATACTCTTTCCACGGAGGAACTAGAAAAAGGAAGTATTTCAGGAAAAAAAAGTAAGTCTCTTAAGTAAGGAATAAAATATACAAACTGATGTAGATACAATCAGGTTTGTAATAAAATATACAAACTGATGTAGATACAATCAGGTTTGTAGATTTGTTGGTCTCATGTAAATTAGACTCACAGCTGCAATAAGTCATCTCAAACTTACCCTAAAGTAAATATAGACAAGTGTTTCTACTGAAGATGCTAAGTGGATTAGAAGCTCTCCCTGATGTATTCTGGTCCAGAAAAAATCTTGCCATTAGAACTTTTGAAAGAAGTTTTTCTGATCGATTGGCCACAGTTTCTTCCATGACCCTCAAAGTCCTCTCCCTTTTCAGCTTTATCTTCTGTCAAAGCTGCAGAGCTGTTAATTTTCCACATAAACTTCAAAAATCCATACATCATCTGCTACTCAATTGAAAATTCTGGATAAATCAGCTTGATGCCTCAAGTGAGTAGCTATTGAGTTTAAGTTACTTATTTTGTATCAGCTGTGAAGTTTTCATTTCCTCAGGAAGACATCTTCTAAGAGAGAAATAAGGTCATTGGCAGCTTTATTAATGTTTCCATTGGTCTTTTGAGTATTTGGATAGAATAGTCTCAGATGTAAGAATTTGAGATTTTTTTCAGATATTAAGTCATCTAAAAATTCTGTATCTTTATTTCACTATAAGAACCATGAATTTACATTGTAGAAAATAGGAAGAAAACTTTACGCTCATGTGACAAGGACATGGTTTTATTATATTGTACTAAGATTTACTACCACGAACCTGATGAGACAAGTAACTTGTACTTAAATGCAATAATGAAAAGTACTCAGTGTCAATCTTATAAAACTGGAAATTACTGTCTTTAGTAGTCACTTTCCAGATTCATCTGATCAGTAATAAGTGACCGTTTAACATTTTTAGTATTTGTATATATTTTGCTGCTAACTCAACCTGGAAGACTCATGGGGAGGCAATGCTGTCAAAGTAAAAAGTTTTCTGTAAACATGACTGAAGGTACCTGAATCCAGGAAAACCATAGCATGTACAAACTAATAAAGGTAATGAATAGCCTGTGGATATTGCTACTACATCAATGTTAGGAGGAAAGGCAGACACAAAACTGGAGAAACAGGGAGAGGTCAACTCACAAAGACTGCCTTGCTGAAAATTTTGGAGCTCTATTTTATAATTATATTTCAACCCAAAGAATTCTAATGTAGGAAGCAGCGTAAAACACTTTATGTCAATAAATATGAACTATTCCAATGCAATACACAAAGGTAAATTTATAGCTTCAGATAATACTAATAAAGAGAAGGAAAAGCATTTACACTTAAAGTTTTGAAAGTGAAAGAGGTAATATTTTTAAAGGAAATATTAGGGTCCCAAATTTCATTTTTAATGGTTTGTGTCTAGGTGGCCCCCCAAGCCTCATGCAATCATGGAGGCAGCTGAATCTAGATTTGTGATTGGTTTGTTGTCTAGCACTGATTCACAGTGTGAGTCCTGCACCCACCAAAGACAGAGCTGGCATACAATATAAGGGAAGGAAGAAGCTGTGTTTTTCTCTCATTTTCCCTGTTCGCTCTTGCTTTTTGTGGTTGCCATGAACAACTACCCCTGTGCCATGCCACCCTGCCTTACAGCCAGCTGAGTATGGACTGACACCTCCAAAAACTGTAAGATAAACAAATCTTTCCTTCCCTAATTTTAGATGTCAGGTATTTTATCTCAGCAATGAGAAAAAAGTAACCAAGACAATTTTATAGATCATAGTTTATATTTATCTCTCTCCTAAAATGTTTCCACCCCTATATAAGTGAGATGGCATACATCTGTAATCCCAAAATCCTGGGAGGCTAAAGCAGGAAAATCACATGTTCAAGCCCAGCCTAAGAAACTTAGAAAGTTAGTAAGAGTCTGGCCCCAAAATAAAAAAATACAAAAAGACTGGAGGTGCAGCTCAGTGCTAAGGCCCTGGATTCAGTCCCCTCTACTGAAAAAAAAAAATGCTCCTGTGGTGTTTTTGTTCTTGCCATGTCCAAACTTACTCATTCCTCAAGACCCAAATCAAACATGTTTTGTGAAATGTGTCCTGTCTTGCTCCATCCTAACATTGTACCTTGCACAGAATATTCCAGTTTTGCCATTATTTTTATGTGTCTGTCATCACCACTAGACTGTGACACATGCTTTGTATTTATTGAGCGAATGAATTTCCTTATGGCTCTGGATTTAGAGAGGAAGTTATGCAATACATATAGACTATCTGATAACTAGGTCATCAAGTCTTGCATTAATATTCTGGATCAAAGGAGAAATGTAACTCACAAAACATAAGTGCCCACAGGATATACTTTCTAATGAACTAGGAGGATGTGCATTACAAAGTAAGGACCTACACTCCAGCAATATCATTATATCAATATCCCTGTAGGACTTGGGGTCAAAGATATGTGGTATTGAAGTCATGCAAAATTGAGCCCTGAGACTGCAAGAAACCCTAAAGGGCTCTGAGATCTTGTAAAATCCATGGCCCTCAAGACATTGATTGAGAAGGACACTTACTGGGGTTGATGACCTCTCTATTCGGATTTGGCTGTCTACTCTCTCAGTCTCTCATTAACCTGTAGGACATTTTTTAAACCTTGATCATTATTGTCTTATTAGCATATCATTAATTTCTTTGTAACACAGGGGTCACAGACACCACTGTGACACAATAATGTAGGAAATGAAATCTTTCACATTTCTAAGCAAAATCGAAGTGATATATCACAAAAACTAGTTCAGTAATAACAGAACAAGAATGATCCTTGCATTAAAAATGCCATTTTGCAGAGTAAGAAAGAAAAAGTGAAAAATTTCATGTAAAGACTCTGCATAAAAAAGCAAAGAGAAAAGGCAAATTTATAATGACAGAAAGTGGATAAGTAGTAGCCTAGGGCTGGGGATAAGAAAGAAAATTAAATGAAAATTGGGTCAAAGAATCTTATTGGCTGTGGTCCTAACATTCTAGGAGACTGAGGCAGGAGAATCACAAGTCCCAGCCCAGCTTGGGCAATTGTGCAATTTAGTGAAATCATGTAGGGGTGAGGATATATTTGGTGTAAAGGCCTTAAATTCAATACTCAGCACTGCCAAAAAATATCCTATTGGGTGATAGAAAAGTTTCAAAACTAGACTATAGGGATAAATGCAAAACTCTCTGAACTTACTAAAAATCACTTTAAAAGATAAATTTTGCATATAATACATAGACGGTTTCAATAATACATTAAGAATTTTTATGTTTTAAAAACATGGCTGGCTTATTAAGACAGGAACAATGTTTTGGTCAGATGCCACTTAGAGCCTCTGGACCAACAACATTAATAATGAAGGAAACTGGGGTCAAGAAAGATTTAAGAATGAGTTTAAAACAGGATATTCACTGATACATAAGTGTTTCACTTTTCATTATAGAAAGTAAGGGCTCATACACAGTAATACAAATTCCCTGTTACCCAGAATGCATCGTAATTTTATTTCACCTAAAATGACACTGATCAACTCCCACCCCACGCTAGCTTGTTAATCACTATTTTTTTAGTTTTATTGTTATGAAAAGTGTCAAATGTACACTAAAGTAGATAAATAATATAATACATTCCCATAAGCTACCTCCCAGCTTCAACAATTATTAATCCATGGCTGGTCTTATTCGTTCTATATTTTTCACACTTCCTCCATTCCTGTATTATTTACAAATATATCTGAGATGCTATATCATTTTTTTTTTGTATCAGAGATTGAACTCATGACCTTGCAATTGCCAGACAGATGCTTGTGCCACTGAGCTAAATCCCCAGCCCTGACCATACCATTTCATCTGCAAACATTTCATTCAGTACAGGCCAAGCATCCCTTTATCTTAAATGTTTGGGGCTAGAAGTATTTCTGACTTCAGAGTGCTTCAGATTTTAGAATCTTTGCATGGACTTTACCAGTTGAGCATTCCTAATCAGGAAATCTAAACTTGAAAATAAATCCTTCAAATTCTATACATTTGAGACTTCAAAAGTTTCAAAATTGATCATTTCATATTTTGGATTTTCAGATTAAATATACTCAACCTGTGTACAAAAAGTGATAACTTTATTCCTTCAATACAGCCATAATGTCATTATCATACCCCAACAAAATTAATATTTTCCTAGTATCTCTATGAAAATACCCAGTGTTCAAATTTCCAATTCTGTCATAAGTGATCAAAAATATGAATTTTAAGAGCTTGTTTATTTGAACCAGGGTCCAAGAGTGTCCACCCTCTGCTCTGTGTTGGGTTGTCGCCCACATTTCTTTAATCTGTAGGCCTTCTTCCTCATCCATTCCTTTTTTCTTGTTTCTTTGGTAAAAAAATCAGATCATTTGTAAACTTTTTCATGGTCTAGATTTGGTAGCACTGTTTTTAGTAACAAAACAATGAAACCAGTAGATGCTGCTGTCCATCAAAGGAGGTTGGGTAGATAAATGAAGATACAGCCATGCAACAGAGTTCATAAAAACTCTGTGATTAATTTATGTCAGGCAGAAAGTTTCAGCAAATATGTACAATATTAAATATATACTTTATGACAGATTCTATTCTAGGCACTAACAGTGTCGCAGTAAGCAAAACAATATCCTTGGCTTCTTAAAGTCTGCATTTTAATGGAGGGCAACAGACAATAAGCACGTAAATAATTAAAATTCAAGGAATGTTAACTGGTGCCACCTGTGATGGAGAATGATCCAACAGTAAAAGGAAATAAGGCATCTGAAGAGGTGGGGAAAGGAAAGTTGATGTAGTAAATGAAATGATCACAGAAGGATGTAAAGATAAAATGACGTTTTAGAAAATATCTGAAAGAGGTGACAAGCTAGCAAATTACGGAAATAAAAGGTAAGACAATACGGTGGAAACAACCAGTGCAAAGGTTCTGGGCTGAGAGTCTGCCTGGTGTGTTCAAGGAACAGCAAGACAGCCACTGTGGCTGGAGAGAGAGAAGGGGAGAGGAGAGGAAGGTGTGGTTCAAGAGGGAACCAGGTCCGGATCGCACAGGTCCTTTCAAGCACAAGGGCACTGACTTTCACACTGGGCAAAATGAAGCCATGGAGAGTTTTGAGCTGAGCAGTAATATATGATCTAATAACACAATGTGTATAAACAAAGTTGCTAAACTTCTTGTGTGGCTTGATTCCATTTTTGCTTGGTACAAAATCTGATATTTGGGGAAAGAAGTTGGACTTTGACTATTTTGCCATCAAATCTCTAGTATTGTCCAGGACATCATATGCTCAATGACCAAATTACCTTGTGATCACCAACAAGGAAACCACTGCAGAGGCCTGTGTGCCTCTCCACTAGAGCTTGGGACAAACCACCTTGGGTGGAGGAAGTTTATTAGGAAGAAGTTTCCCACACGACACTGTTCTACGATGAGATCACAACTTCCTGTACTCTAGCTGGGATGTTAGCAATTGATCTGTCCCTCAAAGTGCTCCTAAAGCAGGTACCTGAATACTACAGCCAACAGACCAAACCCTGCTCATCTCTGTTTTGGCAAATAAAGTTTTATTGGCACATTTCACACCCCTTTGTTTATATATTGTCTATAACTGCTTTTATGCTCCAGTATAAAGTGGGATGTGCTTGGATACCCCATGAGACAGACTATAGGACCTAAAAACCTGAAGGACTGTATTTACTATCTGGCCTTCTACTAAGATTCTACTGAGAAGTAAGATTTCAATATATGTATTTTGAGGGGACACAACTCAACCCATGACAAAGAGTCTCCCAAATAAGATATACCTATTTCCTAATGGCATTTCCAGTATTATCAGATCTGTGCCTCTTACCACTAGGATCCCCCTACCTGTGGACCCAGAGATATCCTAAGAGATGCCCCAAGGGACACACTGAACATAATTAGCCTGGCCTGCCCTGGGACACTTAGCATCTTCCAAATCACCCTAGTTGTTCATCTTCATAACCTGGCTGAACTCCAGTTTAGGTAGTTGTTCCATTTATTAATGCTAGATCTAGTGAGTTTGTTGGTTCAAAAAATAAACCATGGAGCCCCCAAGTAAACCATCCATATATTCAACATACACTGAATGTCATAAATCATAACACTCTAAAAAATAGAAATATGACAAAACCATCCTGGGACACAGTGTATATGAGATTGGCTTAAGCTACATCTTGATACAGACAGCCAGTCATTAAGACAGTGGGAAGAATGTTGGGATTGTCTAGTGACTTTTTTTTTTTGTCTTTTTCCTTTTTATCAGTACCAGGGATTGAACTCACAACTGCCTGCTTGCAAGGCAGGCGCTTATGCCGCTGAGCTAAATCCCCAGCCCCTGTCTAGTGACTTATTAAACACTGCTCACATGCATGCTCCCTGCAGTTTCCTGGGGACATCTACACTCTGGTTCCAATACTATAGGAAGTATTAATAAAATTTCCAAGGTTTTGTGATTTGTTCTGTTGCCTGATTTTTCTGTGTTTAACCCAAGAGTTCAAAGGCATGCAGTCATACAATTCCATCACAGCCCAAGAAAATCATTTCCTCTCTCCATTCCAACTGCTCCTCCAGTTCCTAAATCAATATGACCTTTTCTTCCATTGCCCCAGCATCTCTCACTGTCTTTATCCTATTGGGGGTAAATCTCCACCAGTTGTGAGTCTGAGACAGGTGCAAGAAATGTAAACCATCCAAGCTGTGTGGATAGTAAGAAACCAGGTTCGATCAGGATCAGTTCAGCCCTAAACTGACCATCTTTACCAAGAGCCTTATGTTGGGCATTCTCTGTACAGTCTGCTAATCATTCCTCAGTGGAAGCACCTATCCAATTTTTAACTAAACAGGATTGTAGCACCAGTTTGAAACCCATTATTTTCTTCATTATTCCTCTCCTAGTTCCTTCTTCCAGCCTGTGTATGCTAGGTATTACATGTTAATGATAAACAGTAAAATACATTAAATTTTCCAGCAAATCTTATTTCATATTGCAAACACATACTAATAAAAAAGAAGAAGAAACAAGGAAAATCACCTCCATTTTTGCATGCTATATGGCAAGAGACCAGATTTGTGTGTTCAGCACTCATTTGTAGTCTGCTTTTCAAGTAGAGAATGACACCCAGCCTAACAGCAAATCTGTAAATGTACTCATTCATAGAGGAGTGCTCGGTTCCTGTGTCTACCTTTCCAGGAGCCTGGCTATGGCTTTCCTCTCTAACCAAAAGAGGGTTTCCATCAACCCTTCTCTGGATTCCACACTGAGAATTTCCCAAATTAAAAAAGACACTGTTAGCTACAATTTCCTCCTGGTAGATGAAGCACAAGCATAATTTACAAAACACATGTAGGATGTTGAGTACTGTAAGGGATCACAAAAATGAAGAATCCTTTACTCCAAGGACTGATATATTGAGAGAGGTGAGCACCCACAAATAAATGATACAAGGCAGATTTTACCGAGTGCCATGTGGGGGTGTGCAGTAGGTGTGATGTGAGCTGTTGAGGTCTTGCATTTGAGACTTCATTTGCCCAACTGCCCAAAACATTTCTGCCCTCTGCTCCATGTGTTTTCCTTCTCCTAAAGCTTCCCTCAGCTTTTAGGTGTGAGTTTAGAGAACAGCTTTGTAAGGATCATCTCAATTATGGAGTCCTTCCCGGACCAGCTGAGATTTCCCTTACAACTCCTTCTCAGTTCAACTTTTGTCTCTGCCCATCCTTGGTACCTAGCACCATAGGTGTTGTGCCTAAGAGCGCTTTCCAGAAGGTCCTCACATACACATCTTGACCTCAGAGTTTGTTTCTCCAGATCGTACCCTGAGTCATGGCACCAAGGGCAAAGAAATATTTCTACTACAAGATTTGGAAAGATTTTAAAATATTTATCCAGCTAATATTTGTTGAGTGTTCTGATTCAGTACTTTGCAAATACTAGAGGTGCAGCAAACAGGACAGATCTGACCTTTGCTCTCATAGCAGGTAAATAACAAGTGATAAGCACTAAGAAGAAAAGTGAATGTTGTTAAGATAGTCATGCTCACACTTGGCATGCATGTAAATCACTGAAGAGGCTTGCTAAACTTTAACTGCTTCCCCAGAGATTCCAAGTCAGAAGGTGGAGCACATGGGATTGCATTTTTTAAAAATTTTATTTACAGAAAAACTAAACAAAACAGAAAATGGGTAGAAATAATATATACTTTCAGAGAAAAAAATAAACAGTAAGAAATCACTAGTTGATGTTTACATACTATCCTTTTACAAATAGTTGTTCAAGATACAAAAGTGGAACATATAAAGTGGGAATTCAAACAGCGAGACTGCAAACAGTTCTGTTCAACTATCCAACAAAAACTTAGTAATATGGTTGTCAATCCTATACACTTAAATATACATGCAGTTATCCATATCTTCATTTATGTAGAGATTAAACAAACTAAAGCAGGCTAAAGTCATTCTGAACAAAGAATAATAGTATTGCTGGGTTTCACATCATGACACTCCTGGATCAGCACCGGGTACTGTAGTGTCTTTTTTTTAACTTTTATTTAAAGAAAGACTAAACAAAACAGAAAATGGATAGAAATAAAACATACTTTCAAAGAAAAAATAAACACTAAGAAATCACTGATGATTACAGATTGTCCTCTTACAAATAGTTATTCAAGATAATAAAGTGGAGCATATAAAGTGGGGATTCAAATAGTGAGACTGCAACCAGTTCTGTTCAACTATCCAACAAAAACTTAGAAATATGGTTATCAATCCTATACACTTACACATACATGCAGTTATTCACATCTTCAATTATGTTGAGATTGAACAAACCCAAGCAGGCTAATATCACTCTGAACAAAGCATAATACTATTTCTGGGTGTCACATTATGACACTCCAGGATCAGCACTGGGTAATTTAGTGTCTCTTTTTCTTCAAAGTATCTGTTCATTTCATCATGTGTCATAAAATCAGTTCTCATAGACTGTTTATAGGTTCTACACATGCATGAGTCTTAACATGTATTTCTATCCTTTCTATGTTAGAGGGAGAAACAAAACAAAGCAATACAAAACAAAAAATATTCCTATGAATACATGAAACAAAAAAGACACATAAGACCATTGTACAAGGAGTTCTACCATAGTTCCTGTGTTGTCTCTTGTTATCTTCAATAGAATTGGCTATATAAGCAGATATTGTATGATTGAATATATCAGTACATAACAGTATTAATAAAAGCACAACATTGTATATAGTATAAAACTTCAAAAACAGGCAGTTATCAAACCAGAATATATATAGTAGAATCTTGTCATCTTCAGTGTAGTTGCACCAGATTTAACTAAGATCAGTCATGATAAAAAAAAGTACAAGTCATACAGGACTCCAGATTAAGTTAATAGGAAATTAAACATGATTACTGTGCTATATCCTGATGTTTTTGGGATAGCTGTCTGTGCCCACAAATCTAATGCAAGTAGACAAACTGGGACAGAATAAAATCTATCTAAGCAAAGTGGTGTGAGTAATGTGGGTTTTAAATCCTGATACACTATTTAATTTAGTGTATCAACACCATCTATATTCTATAGAGATTATAACCAAGCTTCTCTGTCTCATTTCTGTTATGCTCTCCTTTTTTTTGCCATCAGTTGTCTGCTTATCTTCTTCATTCTGTTTTCTGCTCTATTCATTGAGGCTTCTCTGCCACTGTTCCTGGAATGCTAGTACTTTTCTCTCTCTCTAGAATGCCCTGCAGTATTCTCTGTAGAGTTGGATTGGTGGTTGTGAATTTCCCAAGTTCCTCTTTGTCTTGGAAGCATCTTGTTTCTCCATTAATTTCTAGAGACAGTTTATCAGGGTATATCAATCTAGGCTGGAGGATATTTTCTTACAGGACTTGGAATATTTTGCTCCAGGCTCTTCTTGACTTGATGGTTTGTGTCGAGAAGCCATTATTTTGATGGGCCTTTCTTTATAGGTTATCTGTTTCTTGTCTCTAACAGCTTTTAATATTCTGTTCTTATATTGAATTTTTGGGATCTTGATTATTATATGCCTGGGTGTAGCGTGTAGCTCTGTTCTGGTTGTAGGTGGCTGGAGTTCTGTAAGCCCCATACATCTAAATATCATTTCCTTGTCCTATGTTTGGGAAGGTTTCCTTAATTATTTCTGTGAATAGGTTTTGTAGTTCCTTTGTTTGTACCCCTGCTTCTTCATTCATATTCTTTATTCTCAAGTTATAGATACTCTTGTCGTCTTCTAGCCTTTATGTTGTTACTGCTTGTTTCCTTGTTATTTTTAAAAAGTTTTTCCTTTCATAATCCCACATGGCAAAACTGTCCTCCAGTTTGGATAATCTATTCTTAGTTTCTTTCAAGTAGATTTGCCATCTTTCCACAGAGTTTTTAATTTCCTGGTAATCTCTTTGAATCTGCTTCATGTATTCTATATTTTCTTTATATTCTTCATCAAATGGTTCTCTCCTTTGTTTGAGTTCCTCCCTTCTTCCGTCTGTGTCTTCTCGAGGGGTGCTTAGCATCTCTTTAATTAATTTTCTTATATCTTGCTTTACTTGGCTAAATATTTCACTTTTGAACTTGCCTCTGAGGTGCCAAAGATATCTCTTTATGTCCACTGGTGCCGTGTCTGATATTGCATGTTTGCTGTTCTCATTCTCCTTTGTATTTATCTGTCCTGGGTCAGTGTTCTCAGAGTTGGGACCTGGGGACTTTTTGTTGTTGCTTCCTCTTCCCATCTTTTTTGTTTCTTCTAGGAGGCCCCAGTTTCTTTCTTTGTTGGTTACAATTCTTCTGAAGCTCATTGCCTAGGTGACCCTTCCCACTGCAATGTGCTAGTGAGTTGCAAACAGGGGCAGTGTATGCTGGCCCATCTCCTCTGAATCAGTCAAGCTGCTGTGGCCTGCACTGTATTACTGTGCATCGCCTCCTTTATGGGACAGTCAAACTACTGAGGCTTCACTGCATTAGTGTGCACTATTACTGTAGGGAATTGATTTTGGATAACTTATTGGTCTCAGCCAGGTCGTGTGACCCAGGCCTAGCTCACTCCACCGATCCCATTCAGGAAGGGAACAATTGACTGAAGTCACTGCTGCCCCTTGTACTTGCCAATCCTACCTGGTCCCAGAATTTTATCCGCTGGAGCCCCCCTTTCTGTGGAATGGCTCCACTTCTGTCACTCACCACAAGCCGATGCAAGCTCTCCGCCAGCTCAGCTCTCCGTTAGGCTGGTTGACCCCCAACCTCAGTGTGACTGTGCCTCCAGTGAATCAAAGTGGCAGGACTTCAGACAGCTTGGCAAGTCATCTGCTGCTGAGGGAGCACGGAACCTTTAGCTGTTCCAATAATAGCACCGGGACTATATGTTTGATTAGTTCTTCTCACCTTAGTTTCTTCTTAGGACGAGAGAATTCATGTCTCTCTGTTCGGGGCTCCCCATGCTGTATTATGTTGAATTCTAAGTTGACTATCTCAGGGAGGTTCTGTAGCCAACTGTTATCTATCCGCCATCTTTTCGAGATTGCATTTCTAATAAACTCCCAGTTGAGGCAGTGGCCACAGGGTTCTGGGACCTCAGTTGAGGCTGTCTTCAGTAACTCTGGATTGAAAAACTGGCTTCTTATGAGCAGGGTTCTGGAGTCGTACTAAGATAATAAAATAACAATGAGTATAGCTTTTACTACATGCCAGTCACAACAAAGTACTTCTAGGCATTCTACCATTTTAGACCACTGACATGTATCAGATGGAATTCAAAATATACCTCTGTCAACACAAACAAATTTCTATTTTGCCCATGAGTAAAATGTAAAAGAAAGTTGAAGCAAATATAAATCAAAATGCACAAACAGGACAATAATTTCCAACACTCACAGTTAGGAAAGCAATACAATGGTAACAACTGATCACTATGAACTATCCCAAGACTAAATCATTTGCAAATATGTATGATTCTTGACAGACTGTGACACGAAGAAGAGCAGGCTATACATTAAGAGCACAACTCTACATTCTGGAGATTTGGAAAGTAAATCACTTGAAGACCTCATCTCTCCCCATCTGGTTAACATCTGTGACTTTTGTGTACCTGGCATCCATTCCACTTCCAATTTTATGTGGAAAGGAAATCCTTTCTCTTTCATGTTTTGGGTGGAAGTGACTTCAGTCCTAACGCTAGAGGTGGGAATGTGACCCTTCATACCCAACAAAAACATGATATGCAGCAATCCAGACCACTGCTTTAGGGTTAGCCACCTGGTCAATTAGAGTCTATCAGACTCAACACAGGGACCTTTGTGAAAACTGTTGAGAAAGTAAAGCATCTTCTGTCTCTTGGTCTTCTCACTGGGAAAATGTAACATTGGAGTGACTGAGGTCTGCATAGGGAGATTGGGAGGCCATATGATTTAGCATCCAAATTAGAATACTTTTGAGAGTAAGAGGGGATGCTATTAATAATTATTTCGGCCAATAGACACAAATTGGGACTCAGGAAGATTAGAATGATTGGTTGTTCTGCCTATGAGAAGAACTGACAGAAGGAAAGCAGAGTTCAAAAGTGGAAATATTATTTTCAACACACAAAAGGAAGAAACCCAAATATCTAGTGGCAGATGAATGGATAAGCAAAATGTGGTCTATACACACAGTAGAATATTATTCAAGCTTTAAAAGGAAGGAAATTCTGACATATGTTACAACATGAATAAACCTTGACAACCTTCATGCTGAGTTTAAGAAGCCAGTGACAAATACTGTATAGTTGCTCTTAAATGAGGCATTTTGAGTAATCAAACTCACAGAGACACAAAGTAGAATAGTGATCCCCTAAACCTAACAGGAAATGGAGAGCTATTATTTAATAGCTACAGAATTTTAGTTTGAGAAAATTAATGGGTTCTGTGGATGGATGGTGGTGATGGATACACGGCAGCATGAACATGTTTAATGCCACTGAATTGGATCCCAACAGCAATAAAACTTGTTATGTATTGTATTTGTCACTTTCCTATTGGTGAGAATAAAATACCCAACACCCATAATGTAAACAAGGAGAAGTTTATTTTGGGCTCACAGTTTTCAGATGTTTATTTTTGGAGTAAGCTATGGTTGGTTGGCTTCAAGGCAGAAACATCATGGTGAAGATTCATGGCAGAGGAAAGTTGCTTAAACCACTGAACTGCGGACAAGAATACACCTTTTCAGATCACACCCCCAGTGATGCATCCAAGACCCACCTCCTAACAGCACATTCAGCTGCTGAACTCACCAATAGATGAATCCACCGAAAAGTCCAGCACTCCATGATCTAGTCACTGAACACATGAGACTTTTAGGGGATATTTTAGTTTAAACCATAATAGGTATATTTCCTGCAATTAAAATTTTTAAAAAGATAATAGAAAAATCTTTCTAATAAACGTACAAATTCTTAAAAATAAATGAGATTCTGCTGTTAGCTTTTTAAATAAATTTTATTTTGCAGTATTTTTATCTTTTTAATTTGGTACCATTTTAGTTTTTATTTTTATTAGTATATGGTTGTTGTACATAAAATTTACATTCTTTGTGTGGGATTAGTACATGTATATAGCACTCTTTTTTTTATCTTTTTGAGATAGGGTTTCACTATGCAGTTCAGGCTGGCTTTGAACTCACTTCATAGCTCAGGCTGGTCTTGAACTTGCAGCGATCCCTCTGCTTCAGCTTCCTGAGTTCTGAGGCATGCACCCAGTACATAACACATCTTAATTCCTATTTTCATCCCCTTTATCCATTTCCTTTTCCCTCCCTCCATCTCGATTCCCTTCCCATTTGAGAAAGATATATCTCCCTATTTCTGTCTTTTATTTTTCTCTAAAATAGCCAGTAAGTACATAAGGAAATGCTCAACATCACAGACAAGTAGGGAAATGTAAATTAAAACAATACTGAGATTTCATCTTACCCTAGACAGAGTGCCCATCATCAAGAAATTAAATAACAAATGGAGGCGGGGGGGGGGGGGACCCTTCTAGACTCTTGGTAGGAAAGAAAACTAGTACAACTACTATAGAAATCAATACAGAGATTCCTCAAAAAGATGAAACTAATAATTCCCTTCCACCCAGCTATTCCTCTTGTAGGTATTTTCCCTAAAGAGTGATCATGCATGCCGTATTACAGTGATACACACATACCTGTCTATAGCAGCACAATTGATAACAGCTGTATCCTTAAAGCAGCCTATATGTACATCAAGGATGAAAAGATAAAGAAAAAGCAATATCCACACACAGTAGAGTATACTCTGTCACATAAAGAAAAAAACTTTAGTTGTTTTCAGGAAAATAGATGTACCTGGGGGTCATGTTCAGTGAAATAAATCAGACCACAAGCTTAAATATCACATGATTTCTATTACATAAAAAGATCAAATTATAAGCAAAGAGCAATAATTTTAGTGTTACAGAAAAGCTACAGAGATACTATAGTGTTCCCTTACACTTCCCATGGGCTTTAGTTCTTGCTTTAGATCCTTGCTGGGTCCCAGTGGCCCACTTCCTTCTTCTCTTCCACCAGTATCTAGACGCCAAAGCCCAGAGAGATTGTTTCTCTACTCCTCACCACTCCATCTTCTTGAAAGTTCCCCAGCATGATTTTTTTAAGTGACTATATGAAGAGTTTCCAGAACTACCACTAGGTCATAGCGTGTTTATACAATTCACATGGTGAACATCCCTTGAGGTCTCCAATTAAAGTAACCCCCTTCTGCCTCCCTAGACTAATATATTCTGTTGACCAAAACTTGTCAGACCAGAAATCTGCTCAGACTTGCCATTTTGCCACATTTAAAAGCTTAAGTACCCAGAAGTATTTATAGACATGATCTCAACCAAGGAGAAGAGAGAGCCAGTGCTTTGCCAACCTCACTGACCCAACTCTGAGGTTAGTGAACTTAGCTGGGGAAGTTGAGTTTGATCATGTGAGTCTGTGCATTTCACAGTAGTGATGGAGTTTTGAAATACTGGTGCATCCAGTTCCTTAATTCATCCACCCATTCATTCATTCAATGAATATTCATTGAATATCTGGTACTACTCCAGCCTGAGTGAATGCAGTGGAGCAACAAGACAAAGTCCTTACTCTCATGGGGCTTATTTCTTGGGCAAACTAAAGAAACAAACAGGACATAAACCAAGTATGGTAGTTTCCTCTAAGAAATGCCATGAAAGAAGTGGCAGAGAGGGGAGAGAAATGAGTAACTGCTGAGGAAGAGAGAAGTAGATGTTGCATAGGATTTTTAAGGGAAGACATCTCTAACAATGAAAAGGAGGAAAGGAACCAATGGTGAGAAACACCAGGGTAAGATCTCTACAGAAGAGAAATAGCGCTGGAAAATCCAGAAGGCAAGAAAGAGCTGGATATGCTAAAGAGACAAGAAATAAGCCTGTATGACCCAAGTACAGTGAGTGGGGAAAAGAGCCAGGAAAGATTACACTGGAAAAGTAAGCAAGGGTCAGATAGCGTAGGACCTTTTGTAGTCATGGAAACGAGTAGTTGCAAGAAAAGGAATGACACAATCAGATTTATGTTTTTTAAAGACCACCCTGGCTGCTCAATAGAAAATGGATTTCGAGGTGTCAGCATGAAAACAAAGAAGACCAGCTAGTCATCGCTGCAGTCCAGGCAAGAGAAGACAGTGGTGCCACCCTGACTTGTAGCTATAAACACAGAGAGAAGTGGAGAGATTTTAGATTTGTTTTGGATGACAGGGCTTGCTGGTAAGTGAGAAGCGAGGAAAGAATGTGGACTCAGACCTTACCTTGGTAATGGCACCATTACCTGCATTGAAAAGGCAGGAAGCTACATTATGGACATATTAAATGTGTGATGTCTGTTAATGAATAATAAACAAGGGCATGTGCTGAGAGGCAGCAGTTAGGAGAAGGAGAGGCTAGGGAGGTTTGAAAAGAGATGAAAACATGAAATAATGCTCTTTGAGAGTAAGAAAGAAAATTCAACTAGGAAAATGTGATAAGGTTTCCAGGGAGCATTATATGTCCATTTGAAATTTGTAGCCATGAACTTAAAGTGCAGCAAAGCAGCCCAGGTGTGTGATTTGCTCCTGTACTATTCAATTGCATGGGGATAGACACATGGTTTGGTCCAGCTAGGAATGAGGTGAGATTTTTCCCTAAGTGAAGAAATGGTGGAAGAACATTTGGAATGGTGTGATTGATCGTAGTAATGAGAAATGGAATCTTCATCAGATCAGAAAAACTGAAGAGCATTGAAAATGTTGGATGAAAATTTAATAGTCTAGAGCAGTTCTATCCAATATGGTAGCCACTAGCAATGTGTGGCAGTGAAAGAGCATGTATCTAGTCTGAACTGAGATGTGGTAGATATAAAATACACATGGGTTTCAAACATAGTATCAAAAACAAACATACAATATCTCATCAATGAATACACATTGGTCACATGTTGATAACAGTATTAAGTTTAAAAATATTGCTAAATTTCACTTTCAGTGTTAATTTTACACTTCTTAATGTGGCTACTAGAAAGTTATAAGCCATATATGTGACTTGTATTATGTTCCTATGTTGTGAGATCGACCTGAAGATCTCACTAACATAGGAAAACTGGAGTAAAAGTATTTATCCAGAAACAGGAAAATTTGAACTCCAGACTCCAGAGGTTGTGCAGTTGCCTCTGATGATTAGGTCCAAGGTGTGGCTAAAGGAGATTGCAGTAGAAAATCATGAATGAGTCAAGGAAAATCTGGAGGTCAAGGAATGTAGAAGTCAAAAGGCTAAATGAGTTATCTTCATGGATATTGAAATCACCAAAAATGATGAGCAAAGTGGGAAGACAGAGAGGACAGATAAGCAATGGAGTGCTTAGTGATGGTGGGGTTGGTAGATGACCCATTTGGGGAGCTGACATGAGAGCTATTCTATCCAGAATGGTGGTCATTGACCACATGTGGCTGTTTATTAAGCACCCGAAATACAGTTGGTCTGAAGTGAGATGATCTGAGGACTTCACCTGAATGGGATTGCTTTAAGCAAAAAGAGGTGGGGAATTTTGCAATTTGAATTCTACAAAGGGGAATGCTAAGCACATGAGGTGAGAGGGAAAACATCCTACCATTGAGAAGGCTGCAGGAGGCTAGGAGACCTCTAGGTTTATGCTAGGGGAAGAAATTAGAAGGCTATGCTTGGAGGAGACATTGAGAATGTAGGGATGTTACAAGGGCCTGCATGGCCAGCACAAGGTCCTGAGCTTGATTCCTGGTACCAAAAAAAGGGGGTGAGGTGGTAAGAGGATAAGGACATTTGCTGGTTACACAAAGGGATTCCAGTGTTTGGGGAGCAAACAGTGGGGAAACAAAGCAAACAGGGTAATGTGAGATATACAAGGCTCTCTGTGGATCTGAAATTCTGGGTAGTGACCAGTCCTAGAAAGTGTGAACTTCTGGAAGTGAGTGATGCTATCAGGTAATGCATGAGGATATAGGTCCTGCTAGTCTTCTAGAAGCAAGTGGGTAATCAGCAATTTCATAGTCCTGACTAGGCATGACCGTTTGGAAGCAAGGTGACAGTCTCCAGGTATCTGCCATCCTCACTGATCCTAAGCCATATTTTAAAGTAACAGTAATTTGTACTGATTTTAAAAGAAAACAATCATTATAATGAGAGGTACCAGAAATAATTAGAACTGGCAAAGATATCGCTATTGTGAAGATTATTTAGAAAAGAGTTTTCATTAAAACAGATCCATAAAGAAAGATATTGGAGACAAGGAGTGAGAATGTCTGTGAATGTGTCCAAAAAATGCTGCTAATGGAGAATTTAAGAATGCTTACCCAGGAAATTTGCTCACCTACAGATTTAGTTCTTTTGTGATATTATTTTAATGATATATGCAGATTAGTTGCTGCTCTAAAAGGAATTTGGAGAAATCTACACTAGTTGTTAACTGAGACCACCAATAGGAATTGAGTTAAAAGGGGATGCAAATGGTCATTATGGATTCCTGTGATGTTACCATTCCTATTATCTGCACACATTACTTTTGTAAACAGAAAATATATGTATATCTAAATTTTGAAGCTATACATTTCTGAAATAGGAAATATATATATACATATATATATATATATATATATATATAATTTGAAACTATTTTTAAAAAGGGTTTCAATATAATATAGAATGTGGCAAACTTTCTCTGGAAAGACCTAGATAGTCAACACTCCAGGCTTAACAAGCCATAGAGTCTCTCTTGGGACTACTCAACGCTGCCACTAAAATACAGAAGCATCCATCAACAATGCATAAATTAAGCCAGGTGTGGTAGCTCATGCTTGTAATCCCAAAACTCGAGAGGCTGAGGCAAGAGGGTCGTTGCAAGTTGCAGACCAGCCTAGGCTACAAAGTGAACTCAAAGCCAGCCTGAACTATATAGAGACCTTGTATCAAAAACAATTCATAATTTAATGAGCACAACTGTGTTCCAATAAATTTTTGTATTTACAAAAGGGACAGCAAACTTGGATGCACCCCACTGGCTGTGGTTTATCAACCCCTTAACTTACAAACACATAGAATGAAACAGTAGCCAACTAAAGGGAAGTCAAATGACAAAAGGTATAATTATTTTCTCTGTGTGCTCAGTAAGAATTAATGTAACCTTAGGTGCAATTTGCATCATATATGAAAAGCTCTAACAGAAAAAGAATAAAAAGCAACCCAGAGGTAACAAAAACAATTATCCTCAGACAACTTAGACTGATAGATGCTACTGACATCCGTAAAATTTGTCCTTTAAGGTCAATGTAGAGAGAAGAACATGAGAGCTTTCCAGTCTCCCATAGCAGTTGAAAGGAAACACTCCAGTTTAGCAGAAGAAACAACTCTTTTTCGTTGTATGAGCTTCAAGAGAATCCTGTTTTCCTTTGGATTTTTATTTGGGGTAGGGTAATCATCTCATCTCCACTTTCCTAGGACTTTTTCAGTTCCATATGCACAAGCAACTAAGTTTTCCCAGCAACAAGAATGAGCTTGGAAATGAATTCTCCTCCCAAGGCTTCCAGATGAGAGCCTACCTAAGTAAAGAATCTGCCTGTGCCCACCCCAAATTCTTATCTATAGAACTGTGAAATAATAAATAGATGCTACTCTAAGCTAAGTTTCCTATAGCATTTAAACTAATAGCATAAATTAGCACCACCTAGCTCTGTTGGATGAAGAGGATACACAATGACCATGAATTGAAAAATTGTCCACACCTGGGGAGCAAAGATGAGATCCCATAAGCTAGGATATGCTTGTTCTAGGATTGCTTCCTGTTTGTCATGAGTCCAGGCCCCTGAAGCTGGTCAACTGTTTCTTTTTAAGCTTGCTCCACCCAACACAGCCTGAGCACCAATGTGCAATCAGCCTGGGAGGGGAAGCATTGGAAGACAGGAGATAGAGACAGACAGCATTACAAAGCAGGGGACACAAACCAAGATGATAGCTGCTGAGATCTATGACAAGTCTGAGTCGCAATAGGGTCCCATGAGCTTTCCTAATTCCCAAGCAGTTTGCAGTGCTCAGCACACCACAGTGAAGTTATGTAAACTAAATGTCCCTGGGCTTCACTAGCCTCAGGGCACAAATGAGGTCACATCAGTATTTAGACCCACAATTTGCTTGCTCAGATTCCTTCTTATTGACTGTGTTAGTTAGAACGCAGGAAGTTGCTGAAACAGAGTCATTCAAATACAAAGTAGTTTGAGCAGAATCAAACTTTATTTCTCTCTTGTAACATTCCCAAAAAAGATGGCGGTCTGAGGCAGGAAGGCAGTTTGCTCCACAGTGTCACTCACAGCCCCAGATTCCTTTTACCTTGCAGTTCTCACCTCCGTTGGCACCACCACCACCAAGCCACCTTCAACCCCAAAAGAAGGAGAAGAGAGGCGACAGAAACTAACAAAGAAGATCCAGAGGTGAGAATTTCTTTTTTTTCCCCAAAGTTGCTGTGAAAAGTAACCCCAAGAGGTAAGAGTGAAAAAGTAGGGGAAGTAAAAATAGAAGGAAAAAAAAAAAGGCAGCACCTTGCGTGTTATTGATCTTAGTCCACGTTCTGTTGCTATAACAAAATGCCTGACATCATATAACTTATGAAAAATAGGTTTGTTTAGTTTATGATTCTTAAGGCTGGTAAGTTCAGCAATGTCCTGTTGGCATCAATTTCAGCCTCTGTGAGATTCTTCCTGCTGCATTATAACATGGCAGAGAGCATCATATGGTGAAACAGGGCAATCATACTAGCTTGGATCGCTCTCCTCCCCCTCCCCCTCCTCCCCCCCCCTCCTCCTCCTCCTCCCCCTTTTTCCTCTTCCTCATAATCTTTTTCTTCTTCCTCCCCTCTTTCTCTTTCTTCTTTCTATAATGTTTTTGTGGGGGTCTTACCTTCATGAGCTCATCTAATTTTTATTACTTCCCCAAAACACTACCTCCAAATAGCATTATATGACTTTGGGGATTAAGTTTCAAGTACATAAGCTTTTGGGTAACACATTCAAACCATAGCATGCCCTGATTACCACTGTGAGCACACGACCCAATCCTACTGCTGATACACTCTGTGTCTTTCTGAAGGACAGGAATCTAAAACTTATCACTGACTCTCACATTCCATTGTTTGACAGGGATCCTTTAAGTATTCTCTCTCCTTACCTACCCAAGGGGTGCATGAGCTCTCACTGAGGCAAAAAAGCAGAGCAGATGTGGGGTGCTGTCCACATGCATGAGGGAAGCCTACCATGGTTGCTGCTAAAATCTGGCAAGAACCAAAGGATACAGTGTGAGTCCCAAAAGCAACAGAAACAAGGTACAGAACTGAAGCCAAAGTTACTAAGAATTGGAGAAATGTACATCTGCCCTCACACACATACCTCCCCAGTCCACAGGGCTGAACTAGGGACATGCTTCTTCCTTCCTTGATCCTGTAGATGAACCTTTAAAAAGGCCTTACCACTGTAGTCTTGCCCTTGTGCAGCTCATACATGTGTATAAAGCCTGTGAGCCTTTGTATCCAGTTTTAGCTGAGGCACAGCCCTTACCACCCCCAAAAAGGTAGCCACTAATATGTTCGTCTTTGTTTAAATGAATTAATCAAGAAATTAATTTTTTTGGACTTCAATAAATTATTGAAACTAAAATAGCTAATGAATTATTATTATATACAAGGTTTATGAACAATACCCAGCCAGCAAGAAGCACACAGTATGTAAAATAGAAGCCAACACAGGGGTCTGGGGCTGTAGATCAGTGAAGGAGCATGTGCAGAGTGTGTTCAGTCATTATTCTGGACTGAGATCTACAATTGCACAGTTATTAAATGGTGAAACTAGCAGTTAAACCCAAGAAACTTGATCCCAGTCTATGGCTTGTGTCTTTCTAGGGGTGCTCACTGGTGACATTTATCTTGTCTTAATGTAACATAAAGGCCCAGCTCAGGAAGCACCCAGGAAGAATGGAGGCATGGATGCTCACTTTAGGAATTTCCAGTCAATCAAGCCTTCTAGGGCAGCCTCATTCCATCCCCCACCTGAGCAAGGCCAGCATTCAGCATTGAGATCACAGTCTCAGCAGCTACCGTAGCTAAGTGCTTCTGTGGCTCCCAACAGATGGGAAGGGTTGGGAGGCAGAGGTGAGGTCAGGACCTCAGAGAACACTGAGTAATGGTGCAGGAGTTTTAGAGCTTTGGAGTGAGCAATTTCAGCTTGGTTAGCTTTTTAGGGCACTGCAAAGAAACTGGATGTGGAGTAGGGCAGGTGCAGGGAGAAGCCGCTGGGCCTGGAAGGCTGCCATACCACCTGCGAGGAGAGAGCAGAGGAGGAAGCTCATTAACAGACCCCGGATCATTAACTCCTGGCCCTCAGGGGCACAATCACTGAGTCTGGACTTTTATTTTTATAAGTCCCTCTTCAGGGGGTCCTTGAGGGATCTAGCCAGGCCAGGGCTCTCATCTCAGGTATGTAGCAGTTCAAGCAACCCTTCCAGCTAGAAGCATCTGGTAACCGTTGCTGGAGAACTAACAAAAGCTGACATCTATTGAATGAGCTGGCTGCTCAGATGGGGAAACTGAGGCTGTGGTTCAGAAAAGTTAATCAATTTTCCCAAGGCATACAGTTTTGAGAGTAGCAGAGGCAGAGATCCAAGCAAGTCTGCCTGGATCTCCAGTTCCATGATATTAATAACTGCATTGCCCCAAGTCTTACAGGACAGAGGACAACAGTCTTCCATGGCCAACCAAGTATGTAATGAACAGGACTCCTCAGCAGCCAGAGGGGCTTAGGCAGGAGGAAAGCTGGTCAGAGTATGGGTCAAAAGAGAGAAACTAAGTCCCAGCTCTGTGAGAGGAGGTAAGGAAAAATATAAAAACACTGGTGCCTAGGATTTCAGAGCGTGCTTGGAAGGTAACAAAGGAAGTGACACACAGTGATGGAGCACAGGCTACAGGACAAGCAGGGAAGGTCTACTATAGGGGAGGACATTTGTCTGAGCCTGCATGGTGTGAACTCCCAATGGGTTGCAAGGGGACAGCAAAAGCTCTGAAGTCAGAAGAGACTTGATATATTTTGAGCCTAGAAAAAAAGCCAATGCATCTGAAGTGTACTGAGCAAGGTGGGGAAAGTGGGAGGAGAGAATGTCAAAGGAGTATCCCCTAGTCACCCCACTAATCTGAGGCTGAGTAAGATGTTCCTTTTGAATCTCTGCTACTCAGTAAATTCTAATGTTATATGTCAAGTTGGCTGACCAGTTTCTAAGCTTCAGGTGTCAGGTCTTGTCACAACACTGATTCTTAACTGATGTTCACTGAACAGATCTGATCTGACCCCCCAAGGAAAATGTGGGAACTGTTGGTAAAGTTTGGGTGACAGCCACCTAGAAGTGGGGACAAATCAGATTTGACACCCCGATTCTGCTATTTGCTTTTTCTGCTGTCTTTTTCTCCAGGGCACTTAGCACCCCATATCATGCCATATTGTTTACATATTTACTTTGCTTATTGCTTGTCTCCACATTCCTAGAAAGTAAGCTCCACAGGGGTAAAGATGTTTGTCTTTTTATTAATGGCTGTGCTGAGCTCAATAAATATTAGTTGCATGAATGAATCACACCACACTCATATTACTCAGGAAGCAAAACAAACATCATCATGGGACACCAGTTAAGTAGTGATTTCTTTCCAAAATAAGACCATTTCTGTTTCAATGAACATATTCAACATTTCCCAATATGCATCTTGGAAAGGAAGTCATTTCAATATTATGTTTTATGTGTTAGTATTGTTTTTGTTTTGAATTAATATTGGCAGTTCTGGGGAACACTAATCTTTCAATGCTTACAGCCTTATATCCCAGCCTTAAACACTGCAACTTTCTGGGCTGCTGAGTTTTGTCAGTGACAGTCACCTAGCAAAAACCTCAGCTTCCATTGCCTATGTATTTTTAACTTTTATTATAAAACTTAGGTCCTAATTAGTGAATCTAATCTTTCATGTGGATGTGGCTTACCAGGTCAGAGGATGGCTGGGAAAAAATGCAGATTCCCAGGCTGAGTAGGCCCAGGGTGATACCTGGAACCCGGACCCTGCAGTGAAGAATGCCTGGCTCCTTGATTTCCTGTTGATCTCCATCTGGACCTGAGGCCATAGTAGAGGGACTTACGCACCACATGCTTAGTAAAAAACCCACATCCTTCAAAAATTACGAGCAGCTGTTAAAAATCCTAAAATGATGAACAGTTCAGAATGAGAAGTTGGGAACTCCCCAACCCCGGGACAAAGCAGATTGCAATTGCTCTTTTTGTCTCTCAGCACCTTCTCATGTTGCCCAGTCACTCCGTGTGGGTACTTATAATGCTGTATAGGAAGAGACTGAAATGGAAAAAATCACCTCATGTTGCCCCTGGAGAAGATTCTTCTATGGTTTATAAATTTCAGGCAAAACCATCACCCTGGATAAAAGCTCAGAGAAAGTAAGAACATACTTAAAAAGAGCAAACTCCCTCAGTTTATCACCAATAAGATGGGTCTTGAATACCTTGGAAATTTCCCCATGAGCTTAGCACATCCAGTATACTAAAAATGAGGTGCTAGCCAAGTCCCCTCTCCCTATTCGAGCACTTTCACTTCTAAGACATTCATATCTATTATCTCCTTTCCTCTACCCACTGGAACCTAGGTCCCAGAGCTATGGTGGTCTGCCCAAGGCCACCCAGTGCAGTACAGCAAAATGTTCCTCATTGTGGCCGTGATCTTGGTTCGGACAAAGCCTGAGAGACACCTGATTGAACAACCTCAGCTTCCTAGAGAGGCCTGGGGATGGAGGCAGACACGGGCCTACAGAGCAGGAGGTCTAACCCAGTGCCCACTGAGCCCAGTCAGGCCTTGGCAGTAACTAGAAAAGGGTAGGCTCACTGGGGAGCTGAATAACACACGTTCTTTTAGTGGCAGCAGCTGCTGCTCAGCTCATTTCCACTCAAGTTCCTCCAAGGCTTTGAAGACAGTCTGCAAGTCTGCATTTTGAAATGAAATATCACTGTTTAATCCTGTCAATGAGTTTCACTTTCTAAGAACTGTGAGTCAAAGAAAATGTACCTGTGGAGCACCAACAGGGAGCCCTACCAATACCTGTACCGGGAATGTGGGATGAGAGGTGGACTAGAAGCTTTGTCCTATAACGAGGTTTGGGGACAGAGAGACAGAGAAACAGAGACAGGGAGATAGACAAAGACACAGAAAGAGACACAGAGACAAAGACAGACAGACAGAGGGCTCAGAACTTGGGTCAAGAGCCCCTCGATCAGGCAGGAAATCTCAGTGGCAGAGTGCTCCCATATTCTGGGATCTGAAGGTCAGCCTTTCAAAAGGTGTCACTCCACAAGTGAGCTTCATGCTAGGGCTTGCTTCTTCCACTCTGGCTTGGTCTGTCATAGAGCAAGACTGGGCTGGTAAAGAGAACTCACTGCAGCATTCATGGGGTAGGAGACAGCAGGCACAGGACCTTGGGAGTAGCATCCTGTCAGCATTCACTCTCTCTTCCTCTGGAAAGAAACATTACAGTCCTTCTTTGGGGCCCCACTCTGCCTTCACTTTCAGCTCAGGTACACTAAGTGGTGCTCACCATGGGCCCAGAACTCTGTGATGTGCCTATTACTGTATCTCTTCCCTTTCTCCACAGGGACTGGTTCAGGACTGAGCATATGCATGACCCAGGCCTGGCCAGGTAACATGTAGTACTGGCTCTCCAACTGCTGTGGCCATCAAGAATCAGATCTCATTGATCTGGTTTTTGTTGAGTGCTCATCACTGTATTAATCTCTATGGTTCAGGAACACATGAATTTGCAAGCAGGCGGTTGTGAGTTCGATCCCTGGTACCGATAAAAATGAAAAAGACCAAAAAAAAAAAAAACAGGAACACATGGATTCTGACTAGTCAGACCTGTGCTGAGGCCATTTGTGAATTCAAGAGAGAGATCAGTCCCACCTAAGCACAGAGAGTGGCCGGGGAGTTGTTTCCTGACTTATGGGTTCATGTTCTATTTGTCTTATAAATGTTTAATCATCACAACTACTTTGGCAAGTAGACAATAAACATAGCTTTAACCACTCCCTCACTGAGACCTCTACTATTACTAGTGAGCATGGATAAAAGTGCACCCAGCTATTCCACACTAGGTAGCTATTTGACTTTGAAAAATCTATTTAGCATTTTGTGCCTTGGTTTTCTCACCTGAAAAACGAAGAGAACATTCATATCAACCTAATTAAATTGTTCCAGAGAATAAAAGCTTGGGACAGTGTCTAGCAAAAGTAAGCACTCTGTCTGCATTTGAGGTTATAGGAGCCACTCTTTGGCCATTCATGCAAGCAGTGGTTTAGGCAGCCAGGCTTCTCCCTGGATCCCAGATTCCAGAGTGAACAGGAGAAAATGGAGACTGCAGAAAAGTAGGAAGGGCTGGAATGAAATGGGAAGAGGGGGATGAAATGGAGAGGGAATGAGTGGAGCAGGTATAAACTGAAGAGGGTGCGGGTAGCACGGGTTAGAGAGGCGGATGGGAAAGAGAGGGAGGGGTGGGGGGCAGGATGGAGGAAGGGATGAAGTGAGAAAGTGGGATAAGATGGGAAAAGGGTACCTCCTAACCTGACACGGGTCCCCCAACACAGTCTTTATCTAAATGTGGCCTCACGAGCTCATTCAGGGAGGGGTCTGAAGGTTGTCCTCCTTGGGAAGATCACTCAGAGGGAAAGGAGAGACACTGCACAGGTTCAGTAGGATCCTCCTAAGTGTACTTGCTGGCGCTCACCAGACCTTGTACTTTCCACTCCCTCAGCCTGCAGGGCATCTTTCAGAATTAGCAACAACCCTAAACACTCTGTGAGGATCTCAGTGAAGTGCAGCCACTCCCATTCAAGGTTCTGGCCCAGTATAGGAATAGAGGATACCAGGATCCCTCAGCGAGTGTTCACTGGTGGGGGGGTCAAGTGAGGACACTGTCACTTGGTGACTTGTTCCATGACCATTATTGGGACCTTAGTGACAACCTGTAGTCCCAAAATGCTGATTTACATTATTTTGGAGATGGGCTGCCAACTGGAGTAGGAAGTGGTCTCCAAGACATATTCCCAAGAAAAATGTGTCTACCAATGGGAGTTTGATATTTCTCAGCCCAGAGTAGCTGCTCCCACTTTAGGACACAGCTGAGCTTTCCCTCTCTCTAGACAGAGCTCAGGACACCAGGAAAGAAACCTAGATTAGAATACTCAAATATATGGGGAATTGGCCAAGTCTCAGTACCTATGGGATCGGACTCATTAATCACCCTAGAGCAAAGCAGGGCTCACACAGGTAGAAAAATTTGCTACAAGACACACAGGCAGCAAAGTGGATGTATGTTGAGGCTCCTAGGGTTTCAAATAATAGTAATGATGCTCTAATGTCAGCATCTGAAAAGTGGATATAGTTTTTCATAGATCTAAGACATCCAGAAGTGAGTGCTTCAGATACAAATGCAGGAAGATGATATAAATTTAGGCACAGATATAGAGAAATATTCCTTATTTACCATCATGATTCTGCTTTTTTCCTTCTATCCTACTTCTGGTTTTCTGTGTTTATTCTCAGGCAATGTATCTTGACATTGTGGGAAAAACAACACTCGGTAATTTCTGTTTCCTTTAAGAACTGACGAGTCTCTCTCTTTCCTAATAGTCGTATTATTTCACCTCAAAGGACTCTGGCTGCTGTCACTCACAGACCTTCTGGACACTTCCCTTGGACTTGTGGGGATGGCACTGACATACCCTTTCTGAGTAGGGGTGAGAGTGTGGGCTCACCATCTTGGATCCAAGTATCCTTTACTGATGACATCCCTAGAGTCACGTGAAGAAAAGAAAGACGCTTCACAGAGAAAAACAACCTAACAATTTTCTGTCTGGTGGAGATGGTAGCACAGAGGAGAAGTTTTAAACTTTGAAGTCCAACCTCTCAATCTTTTTATTCTTTTCCTAATTTTGAGACAGGACCTTGCTAAATCTCTAAGTGACCATACTGGGATCAAACTTGTGATCTTCCTACTTCAGCTTAGCAGGGTACTGGGATTACCAGCATGATCTACCGTGCCTGGCTCTCACATACAGTTATGATGCTTGAGATTGAGAAGGAAGAATGCTTTGCTCAATTTTCCCCAATGATGAACTTAATCTTGAATAAATATAGCATAATATTACAAACAAAAAATCAACATGGATACAACTCACCAAACTTAGTATGTGTATGCAAATCTATGAGAGAAGGAGCTATAAGGGGAGAAAAGAGAGAAGACAAGAGAACAGAGGCCTGACCATCACCAAGATTCACAGCCACAAGGATCCCTTGTGCTGTTCTTGTGTAGCCGAAAGTACCTGCCTCCCTCCTCTGTTTCCTAGTATGTGACCCCTATTAATGTATCCTCCACTTCAATAGCTGTGTCATTTCAGGAAAGTTGTATAAACAGAATCATATAGGCTGTAACCTTTTCAGATTGACTTTTTCACTCAGTGCAATCCCTTGTGTTCCATCCAGGTGGTGGTGTGTATCAATACCTTGCTTCTTTTTATTGCTGACTGGAAATTCATAGTATGATGTTCCACGGTTTGTTTAACCATTTGCCTGTTGAAGGACATTTGGACTGCTTCCAGTTATTGGTTGTTATGAATAAAGCTGCTATGAATATTTGTGCAAAGGCTTTTGTATGAACATAAGATTGCATTTCTCTGGGACAGATGCCCGAGAGTGCAAACACTGGGTTGTATAACAAGTACATGTTTAACTTCATAAGAAACCGCCACCCTCTTTTCGAGAGTATCTGCATCACTTTACATCACCACCACTAATGAAAGCACCATCTCAGTTCTCCACATCCACATCAGCATTTGGTGCTGTCATTATTTTTTATTTGAACCATGCCAATAGATGTGTAATGATAGCTTACTGTGGATTAGTTTGCATTTCCCCAACAGCTAATGATGCAAAACATCTTTTTACCTGGGTCTCATTGACTTTTATAAGGAGATAAATCTTGAGAAAGTTTTCTCACCTGAAAAATGGAACTCAAAAGAGGACAATAACATTTTCCATGGAGAAGTTATGAAAGATTTCACCAACAACCTATCAATTAGTATTTAGGAAACATTAACCATTAATTATTACAAGAAACATTAACTGTTACTGTTTTTAGAAGAGAGTTTAAGTAAAATTCCCAAAATGTCACATTATTCCTGAGAATCATCTCCCTGAATCTCACTTTATCTCTCTATAAAATGGGAAGAAAATCATTACTTACCTTATAAGGTTGCCATAAAGCCTGAAATAAATAAAAAATTCAAAGCACTTAGTACAGAGCCCAGTGAGTACATAACCCTGCCCCCTGCTCCCAGTATCCAGCATATCAGAGGCTTCCAATCAAGCCTTGTCTTCCTAACTGACCTTTCATGCCTCTCCAGTCTCCAGGGTCACTTGCTGAAGCCAGGCTAAAGATCTCCAGACACACACTCTCCCTTTGTGGATTATTGCTTTACAGAGCTGTCCACTGTTTCCAGGGAAGACACAAAGGATTTGGCTGGGAGCTGAGTGAGATCACATTTATCTAAGAAGCTTCCAAATGAAAACTAGCATTTGTACTTATTGCATTTCACCTCCAAATTTGATTACATTTCTCTCCCGCTGTAAATCTGCCTTCCCTTCTGCCAACACATTATTAAAGCCAGGATGGAATTGGTGGAGTGATACGTAAAATTTCCATCTTGGCTTTGGCATTCCAGGAAGTTACAAACCAATTACAGCTGCTGAGCCTCAGGCCCTGATGAATCACAGAACACAACAAGGGGTGAAGGAGGCCAGAGCAGGGATGGAAGGGAGATAGTGAGTTGAGAGATAGTGAGTTGGGAATCAAAGGTCAACGAAAATAAATAGTCCCTTTTAATTCAAATGCCTTGCTTATATTCATGTTCCTTTCCCATATACAAATGAAACTCGTTCATTTGTCTGGGCCTGGTATTTGTGGTTATTAAGACAATTAAAGCTTTTGAAATCATTTCAGAATTTCAAACATTTGAAATCTAAAATGTCCCAGGGAGAAAACAGTGCAATCTGGTGACCTGACACAGTGTCAGCAGTTTCTGAATAGCTGCCTAACAAAGAGCCATTGGCAGTAGTCTTGGGATGCGTGGGTCTGCTGTCACCAGTTCCAGCTGTGGGAACCAGGACCTCTGTGTCTGAGCCCTGACTCCGTCACTTAAGAGTGATGGAGTGAAACTGTATAAATTTCACCAAAGTTGAAAACAAATTTTCTATGAGCAATTTTTCTATGCCTGTATTTTTACAGTAGAAAATGAAGATAATAACCCATGCTGGTTATGTTAAAGGTTAAGCAATGTAGCTAAAGTGTCAAGCACAAGTCTAACTAGATTTTCTTTCTCCTTGGCCAGGTGTCCCAAACCCAATCAAATGACTTCAGATAACTACAGTGGACGGGACCCTAATTTAATCATGTGCATCTTCCTGATGAGGGCTTAGGTTCCAGGACAATTAGCTGCATTTTCCTTCCTGTAAACTTGTTCCCGTTCTTCTAGAGGCAATTGGTGAGTAAAATTCAGCACCGTGGACAGCAAAGAGGCTATTGGTCAGGGTTATCAGCGTTTAATCCCCTAATCAGACCTTTTCTGCCCCTTCTACTTAATTTATGGCTGGAAGACATCCTGTGAGCCCCAACAGTTGGAAGTGTAAGGTCTCAGTCTCATAGCTCTGACCTTCATCAATGGGTCATTTACATTCAAATTTGTAATTCTCCTCTCCAGTTTCAAGGCAAAAATTCATCTAGAAGAAATTCCTGATCTCCAGGATGCCCATTCTAAGTGATGCATAGAACAAGCAGGAGAAGGCGTGTCATTTTAAAGGTCAGCGAAAGAAGTGGTAAAACTCGAAAAATGGTTCCTCTAGGGAACAGAGGTCGGAAGTGGAGCAAGGCCCAGATTGTTGGTGAGGAGCAACAATGATTTGTGAGCAGCAACAATGATTTGTGTTTCTTTTCCTTCCCTCCATCATTCATAAATCAGGATGGGGGTGGGGTCTAGCAAAGGCAGCAGTGATTACGGGGATTATGCTTCCAAGTGGGGGGAAAGAAAGAAGTGTTTACTCCCTCCATTCTTATATTTCTTCTCACACCGCAAACATCACGGCTGGGCTGGGAAAGGCAGCACCTGACAATGTGCCTAGGGAAAAGTCCCAAATTAAGTCACAAGACACACAAGGAGAGATCTCAAGAGACTCTCTAGCGGGAGAGTGAGAGGTGATGGTGTCAACCTAGGATTAAAAGGAAAATAAGGCAGAAAACAGTACCCATACATAAAGTACATCTGCCTAGCAGCAATCAACACCTGTTAATTCATTTGCAAGGTTTGGTTCCTAGCAACACCTGCGCCTCTTGTCCCCAGGCATCTGATGTTGTCCTCAAAACTAGAATGCCAGCTTCCCAGGGAGGAGCAGAAACACCAACAAACACAGCTGGCAAAGTCCCCTCGCTGGCTTTCTCTCCTCCTCTCAGCCCTGTACCTTGCTGGTGAGGGCCAACCCACAAGCTGCGTTCTCCCTCGGCCCACACCTGAGCCCCACTCTATAGGAACCACAGCCTTTTGTATTTACTGAGGAGTCTAGCCCCTCTTTACCTGGCCCATTCTGAGTGATGATCATATGGGGCTCCTGGCCAGTGAAGAGGAAATTGGAAGACATGCCCATCCTCCTGCTAGACTACTGTTTGAGTATTTGTCACCAACCACACTAATCCCAGATCTAGATGGGCTCAGAGTTTTAAACGGCTTTCTCATTTGCCTGTCTGATTTCAGAGTGTGGTCCTGGGATCGGCAGCATTGCTAATGCAAATTTTTAGGCTCAAATTTGCTAGAGACAGAAGCTTTGGAGATAAGGACCAGGCTTCTGTCTGAACAAGCTCTCTGGGCGATCCAGATGCTCACTAAAGTGTGAGAACCCTATCCTACAGAAATAACAGGAAATGGATACCTAAACTGTCACCATATGGAATTGCCATACTGCTTGCCCTTGTTGGTGGACTAGTTCCATTTTCCCCCTTGGAACATAAAAGTTTACCTTAAACCTTATTTTATCCACATTTTCAGGGACCCATATAAGAATTTCTACAGGACACATTCTTAGAAACTGATTTACCAGAACAAATCATGTACACACTCAGATGTTAATAGATATGCCAAAAGTCTTCCCAATGGGTTGCACCAATTTGCACTCCCTGCACAGAAAATGAAGGGGTATATACCCACCCCCACAAGTCTTTCCAGCTTAAGCCAAGCATTCACAGTGTTTTCATTTTTTCTCAATCTGAAAGGTGAAAATGATACTGTGTTTTGATTTGCATTTCTCTAAGAGGGAAATTGAGCAGCTTTTCTTATGATTATTAGCCATTCCATCTTTGTACTTTTTCGTTATCTTTGTTTTCAGCAATCAACATGCATGACTTGTATAATCTTATACAAGAGATAAAGGAAGAAAAAAAATTCTGGCTCCTTTTTTTCAGCAAAATGTCTCATGAAGGAGACAGACACAGGTTTTAGGGTGGAATGTAAGGTGACCACAGTAGTTTGGTTAAAAGAGAAGGGTCTCCTGGGACATGCAGAAGTCCCAAACAAATTCCATTAGGTGGACACCTAGATGAGTGATTTGCTGAGGTTGTTACACAGCAAATCAGCAGTCATCCTCAAAGAAGATTCCCAAGCCGCTGGCTGGCATTTCAGGGTTCCCTCTTCTATCTTGGGTCTCTTCTATGGAGAAACAGAAATGAACCAAGTTCCTGTACAATATGAATTATCTCTACAAATTATATCTTGTTAGTTTAGAAGCTCCTTTTGCTTACGTGCCTCTTATATCCATCATTTATCACAGAATCTGTTGAAGAGTTGGTAGCTAGATTTGGACCAGAGGGATTATCACAGGATGGAGAGGTCGAGAGAGTCAATATGCAGTAACCATAAAATCACAGCGCACACAAAAAACAATCAACTCATGAGTCTGACAGGTAAATGTTGAAGGCCCAAGCTCTATCATCCCAGTCTCAACACTTAACAGGTATAGAACCTTAAAATGCTCTTTCTGATTGTCAGTTTTCTCATCTATAAAATCGGACAAACAACACCTACATTCCAGTAGGATTGTTAAAACATGAGGAGAAGATGACAAAGAGGCAGGTCATTCTTTTGCTCAAGGTGAGAAGAGCCAGAACTTGCCCAAATACTATGAAAAAATGAACGGCATTTGTTTCTAGACCCCATTCCACTGTTTCTCACAAGGGGTTCCTCTGGGAGCTCAAATGCAGTCTACATTCTGATCACCAAACCATACTCCCTGGCACAAGGCCAAATGTACTGAGACAAATAAACAGACTTTCTTCATAGAAGAAGCCCTCCCCTTGCCAACCTGTGCAGCAGTGAGGCTGTGTCTCCTCAGAGGGGCACAGTTTACAAATGCACACAAAGGCACCATGGAGCCTGGGAGCAAGTGCTGACCTTCAGTATCCTCAAGCTGCTGTGGCCCTTCTGGACATCTCTATCCTTCAGCACATGGAGAATGGGGGCCTCCCCTCTAGACCCCAAACCCAGGTCATTCTTACCCTCCCAGGCCATATTGCAAATCTTTAGCTCATCATGAATTATAAATTGTTTGCAAAACAGAAAGTCCCTTCACCACTGGCATGGGGTCTCTTTGAGTCACTATATGAAGCAGATGGTCTGCCAATTAAGGAGGGACTTAACCAACAGAGATTCAGGAGGGCCCCAAACGAAGCTTTATTCACAATCCAAGAATCTGGCTCTAAATTCAGAAGCACCTTTGCCCCAGCCTGGCCTTGTGTGTTTACAGACCATCAGGAGCCCAGCTGTGGATGCTCAAGAAGTCCTTGGGCAGAATACCAATCCTCTCAGCCGCCAGGCTTTGTCAATTAAGAGAAGAAAAGATGATGGCTAAATGTTCAGTTTACTTCCATCCCTACAAATATCCAACCCAAGGGAGACAGTAATCTAATATATTCTGAGATGATTTAAACTCATTTAAATTTAAAAAACAGAATTCTGCAGCATTGAGCTGCTGAGAGAATGAGATGCTATAATGACGCTACAGAACAAACCAAAAATGTCTGAAAAGAAGAAATCAACAAAGGTTATTTGAAACTTGACCACTTGGCCAGCTAACCATCCAACGAAACAGTCAGATATGTCAGGACCAGGAGATAAACCTTTGACACCATGTGGAACCAGGATGGATGCTTCCTATTTCTTCTGTCAGTGTTAAACCTGACTAAATGATCCTGGTGGGGGCTGCTATCAATTAAAGTGGAATAATGTGCTGATAAAGGAACACTGCAATGATAAAAGTTAAGCACATTCATTTGCCCACACATTACACACCCTGTATTCAAGGCACAGGCTCCTTATCCCTTACCTTCACAGACATAATTCTGCATTCCCTTTGTGCATCTAAAGCACAACACTCTCTACTCAGATTGCACACCAGCTATCCAGAGACCACCCAGAGATAGCCCCTCCCCACAGAGACCCAACACACACTTAGACACAAACAAGCTCACTCATTCACCCCCTTCTCCCAGCCACACATACACCCGTGGCCTGCCATCCCATGTCTAACTGGATTCTGGGAAATTCTGCAGCTCTGGTGATGTCAACTCTCCCCCTCCAAAAGATACCATCCCTGATGACCTTCTGTGCCCAGGTCACACTGTCTCATGCACAACTCATACTCTCCCTTAGGATGTAGGGACTCCATGGACTCCTGGGACCCTAGGCTAACCATCCTGCAGGCTGATGCCTACCTAGTATCTATCTTAGGCCATGGAGGCAAAGGGAAGATAGACCTCTGTCCTCTCTGTTCCCCAAAACAAAGGGTCCCAAACACAGAAGGAATTGAGAACCAGACTGGTGATATAAACAAGGGCAGCTGGTGGAGGGATATAATGGAGTCTCAAGTCCATTTCAAGAAAACAGATGCTACTCAAGCCATAAATGACAAGATAAATTAGAAGTGAAATTTTCAAATCCCCTCTCCTATTACCAGAATGCTCCCCCACTATCAAATAGTTTGAATTATCCTTCCTTTGATGCAAAACAAAACAACAAAATCTGCTGGCAACTGACTCCTGTTCTCCTTTGTCTCTACTTCAGGTCAAATCTGGTCAGTTTTTACCACCAACCTCCCTTTGGCTGTTGCAAATATGCAAAACTCAGTGAGTAGTCATAATACATACACAATATATCTGATGCAATTTTTTTCCATATATGATGATTCCTTTGGAGTTAACCATAGATATCCATTTCATAATAACTTAGGTGCTTCCCAGATGCTTCTTTTCCTCCATTTTCAGGTGACTCCTGTCCCCAGTCCCCTAGACTCTTACAGTGACTTCAGTCTCCCTGCCACTTCTGAATGTGGACATCCGGAAGAGACCTTGTATAAATTACTTTCCCATTGCTGGGATTACTTGTCTCATGATTTAAGAGATTCAGTCCATAGTTGCTGACTCCAAGGCAAAACATCACAGTAGAAGGGCATGTCAGAGGAAAGCATGGCAGTCAGGAAACAGAGATGAGAAGAACTTGGAATAAGATCACACCTCAGTGACCCACCTCTTCTGACCAGCCCCTACCTCAGAACACATGAGACTTTTGGGGACTCTTCCAGGTCTAAACCATCACACACCTTATGTTACTACAAAGGAGAATCTTATACTAGTTGTTTGAATAACACAAGTCTATGACAGCTATATAACCAGCTATATAACCAGCAAATCTATAGTACCAAAAAATGGCATTAGAGTGTTATGGCTTGTATCTACATGTTTGTGCAAAAGTCACATGTGTTCATAGGTGGGGGCTTTTTGGAGGTGGTTGGATGGATCAAAGGTGTGTGAATACTGATTAAGGATATGTGACAACTAAATCAGTCTACTGATTAACTTAGCATAGTTCTGGGTGTGAATGAAGGGAAGGCTCAACCTGGTTATAGGTAGCACCACCTAATAGGCTTGTAGTCTAATGGCATAAAAGGAAAAAGAAGCCTATTAGATGGTGCTTCCCTCCCTGCCATGCTGTGGACTGCTTTCCCTCTGCCATGCCTCTGCTCCTCCATGCTGCCCAGCCTCAAAACCATTTGACTACAGACTGAGGCCTCTAAAAACTGTGAGATAAGGTAAGCCTTTCTACAATATTTTTTAAAATTTTTAAAATTTTACTTTAAAGAGGATAAAGCCAAGGAAAATAAAACAGAATAAAGCCAATGTAAATAAACCAGAATAAGTGACACTGGACTTCAAACCCTTATGAAATCAGCAATAGTTACTGTAATGCCCTTTCTTGTCTTCAAAATAGCTGCAAATACCTTCAGACATAGTAAAACTCGAAAAGAATAGACTAGAAACAATAAAAATAAACCAATGAATGCAATAAAGGACTTCAAAATAAGTCAATAGTAAATCCAATATGGCTACCATGTCTTCCTAATCTTTTAAATAGCTGCTCACGCCATCAGATTTAACACAATCAAACCAAAAAAAAAAAAAAAAGAAGAAGAAGAATAAAACACAACACAACCAAACAATGTAAATGATATGGTTTCCAGGCAGGGAATTGTTTTGTGGTGAGGCCTTGTTCTCTCCCTCTGCAGTCCGAGAATGAGCCTTTCTACTTTAACTTGCGGGTGTCAGGTATTTGTCACTGTGAGTGTGCCCTTGACTGTGAGTGTGCCCATTTTCTTCTTCTTCCCTCTCTTGCTTACGAGTTGCCATGAAGTCAGCAGCTTCTTTTCCCCACTGTGCTCCCACCATAATATAATGGCTTGCCACAGGAATGGACCAGTGGACCATAGATCAAAACTTCTGAAATCTGAGCCAGAATAAACGTGTCCTCTTTCTAAGTTGATTATCTCATGTATTTTGTCACAGTAATAGGTAGCTGACTGTTACTTATTTTTCATGACACATGGGTGGACCTGGAGACATTATTTTAAGAGAAATAAATCTGGCACAGAAAAGCAAATAACACATTTTCACTCATATGTAGAAGCTGAAAAGTCAGTCTCCTACAATTTGAGAGTCAAATGGTAGTTACCAGAGATTGGGGAGGGTTGAGGGGAGGAGAAATGTTGGTGAATAGGTAGTAAGTTATAGTTAAATAGGAGAAATAAATTCTGATGTTCTGTTTCACAGAAGGATGACTATAGATAATGATAATGTACTGAATATTTTCAAAAAGATTTTAAATGTTCTCACCATAAAGAAGTGATAAGTATCAGAGGAGATAGGCATGTTTAACATTATCTGAATATTACATAACATATATATGTATCAAAATATCGTGTGTCACCCCATGAATATGTACAACTATGGTCTGTCAATTAAAAGAAAATTAAATGAAATGTTAAGAAGAAAAGACCTAGCAGTATCATCCACCCAAACAAACTTCTCTCATAGTTATAATGCAGAAGATCAGAAAAGGAGCTTGACACATTCAGGAAGCTTCTAAGAAAGGCAGCCTTTCTGAGTCTCAAAAACTGGATAGGATGGTGTTGTGGCTTGTGTTTAGATGTACCCCCAAAGTCTCACGTGGTCATAGGTGGGGCATTTTCAAAGGAGACTGGATCTGGAGTGTGATGCTGGAATTGGTTCACGGCACAATGCTAGGATGAAGGGCATTAGGATTAAGGGTCTGAGCAGTGCCCACTGTAAGTATCGGAGTAAAATATAAGGGTCAGAAAGAGCTGTGATCACTGCTCGTTGCTTTGCTACTGTCTGCCTGCAGCGAGTTGTTTCTGCTCTCTGGTGTCAGTCTGCCATGCCAGCCTGACTTGGAGCCAGCCAATTATGGACTCAAACCTACACAAACTATGAGCTAAATAAAACCTTTTCCCTTTAACGTGGAGTGTCAGGTATTTTGTCTCCACAATGAGAAAAAAGAAACTAAGACAAGTGGCATTTGCTTTGGTGGAACCCCAAGGGTCTCAATCCAGCTCTCCGTTGATGAGGCTGAAATCTCATCTGGACTGTAACCAGGAACTCACTTCTCTGAGGCAGATCCACATGAAACTGAACTTGATGCATGATCTGCAATTCCAGAGCATTCATTTGCATTTAGAAATACAATTGGTTTATTCGCCACATTCCCTGCTATAGAGAAGATCACATGAGAAGCTTAATTATAACCAAAACTTTGTCATACAAATAAAACAGATGGGATCTCAGTATTGTTTTAATTTGCATTTCTTGAATAACCAATGATGTTGAACATTTTTCACATATTTATTTGCCATTTGTATTTCTTCATCTGAGAAATGCATTTTCGTCTCAGATGCCCATTTTTGGATCGGGTCTCTGAATTTGGGTGGTCTCATTTTTTACAATTCTTTATATGTGCCAGATAGAAGGCCTTTGAGGAACAACTGCCTATAATTTTTTCCCACTCCTTGGGTTGTCTTTTCACTTTGTTGGTAATTTCTTTTTTATGCAAAAGCTTTTTTAATGAGATCCTATTTATTCTTTGTTGCGTGGTGAGTGAGGAAGGCTCAGGATAAAGGAAGAAGTTGTCTGACGACAGATGGGAAGACTACTGACAACCTTTTTGTCCTGAACTGTCCTCCTTTCCTCCCTCCCCCCTTTCCTCCCCACTCTCCCTTCTTTCTGTCCTGGAGACTGAAACCAAGCCCTTGCACATGCTAGGCAAGTACTGTACTACATCCCTAACCCTTTAAAATTTTTATCTTAGGACAGGGCCTCACTAAATTGCTAAGGCTGCCTTCAAACTTGTGTTGTCCTGCCTCAGCCTTTCAAGTAGTTGGGATTACAGGTTTACACTATTATGCCTGGCTGGTTTTTCATTTCTGCTGTAAAAAACAATCCTAAGGGGCTGGGGATTTAGCTCAGCGGCATAAGCGTCTGCCTTGCAAGCAGGCAGTCATGAGTTCGATCCTTGGTAAAAAGAAATAGACAAAAATAGACTGATAAAAAGAAAAAGACAAAAAAAAAAAAAAAGAACAATCCTAAAACTGAAGGAGTTAGAACACCTTCTTCGCATTGTCTCTGGCCTGGTCTGTGGACTGACTGGGCTCAGCCATGCGGCCTTTGCTTGGGGGTCTCTTCTGCAGCCACAGGTAGATGACAGCTGGCTTATACTCATCTGAAGGCTCCATTTGGCAGGCGCCCAAAAGGGCTATTTACACGGCTGGGAGTCAGTCTGTTCATGAGAAAATGGGTGAGTGACCATGCACAGTGTGAGTGCTAAAGGCAGATAAGCCAACTGAGCCCCACCACTCAGCCCATTCTCTCAGGGGTATTTCAAGGCAGCCACGTGGGACCAGGGAGGGCCTGGCAGCAAGAGCTAATTTAGATCCAGACGGTGTGCTGTGTCATTGCCTGAAAGATGAAACTGCAAGGAGCTGTAGACCATTGTTCAGAAAGTTTCTGTGTGCTTGTACTAGTAGGCACGGGCTTGCCTCTTCAGTCACCATCTCCAAGCGTCAGGAGAGGAAGTTCTGCCCATAAGCAAAATCATTGGTTTGCTCTGGGTTCCCAGAGTGGGGCAGATGGATTGTTAACAAGGCTGGCTCCAACCTTATCCTAGAGGTGAGGGTGCCTGAGGACACATGAGCTGACTGCTTCTGAAGGTGAATTCTTCCTTGCAGGGACAACCTTTGCTTGCTTTGGACACAGTCACCAAGAAAGGGGTCTTTCACACTTAATAAGTAAAATAAATCAGACTCACATATGTAAACATCGGATTGTTTCCCTAGTGTAAGACACTGAAATAGTAAATAAGATCCAAACGTTACAATAGGTATTGTGAGGGGAAGAAACTGCTCAAAAGGAAAAAAAAACAGGGATGGGGGAAAGAAGAAAAGAAGATAGATAGATAGATAGATAGATAGATAGATAGATAGATAAAAAAATTAGTTTGGTTGACCTCACATGTGGCAGCTATGAGGAGCCTGGCCAGGACCCACTGGCCTCTGACTTTTCATTTGGCTGCCGAATGCATCCATGAGCTCGCAGGAAAAAGGATGGTCTTTGGTTGTCCTAACTTTTGGTTTGGGTAGGCTACATTGAGTTAGGAGAAATTGTCTTGGGCTGCAGATAAAATATATAATACAGTTAGTGTATATAAGTAACAAAACTTCCTTCTTTATATTTTAACTGAATTATTTACACAGGCCTATTTAGTTATCAAATAAGAAAATTTTTACATATCTGCTTAATATCAATAAATACCTAGCTTCGCAGCCACACATATGGGTAGGTAGGGTGAAATACTATTGTCAGGAATTGCTGTTATACTCGCTAAATCTCACATTAAGTGCAGGTAACATCTGATACACATGGGTTTCTATTCAGCTGAACATGCGTGATGGTCACAGGAGCAGAGGTAGCCCTTCCTGTTCCCTCCCCTCAGGGCTCCATCATCATTTGTGAACCATGCTGGAGAGCTGCGGAAATATCACTAATAGGAAGTGGCGATGGACTGAAAAAAAAGGAGCTGGAATGTGTTGTAACGTGCACCCACTTCCCACAAGAAACCTGATCATTATGTGCTACAGAAAAAGGGAAGTCTAAGAAATGGAGGGAGAGGTAACTAAAATGAGAATTAAGATATGTACATGTATCAGTACCCCTTGATGAATGTGGTAATTTTGTGCTACCAACATGTACTAATAAAAAAATGCCTCTAATAATCATATAATAATGTTAAAAGTTTCCAGTCTTCTAGGGTCACATTACTAACTGCTCAGGGCTGCATGTGGCCTGTGGACCACAGGTTGGAAACATCCTCTCTAGAGTCTGGGAAAAAAATTACATCTCTTTACCAAAAGATTTTTGTCCCAGACCTAAACCTTTTGTCTCATTGATTTGCTTAAATCAATTTGAGTTAGGTTTTCTGCCCCTTACAGTTAAACAAAGACCTGATTTACACTGAGACTACATCCAAACACTGTCCCTGTGACACACTGCTTGTTCCACAAAGGAAACTAAAACTCCTGGAGGGGGACCACACTCTGAGAGGGGGCTTGGCAAGGGGACCTGAGCGTGTGCCTTTGCAACTTCAGAGGCTTGGAGGGAGTCCTGGCTTCAGGGACTTAGGGTGGCTGGTACCTTCATCTCACAGCCCTCCATGTGACTGTGGTACCCTCTGGAGGAATCTCTCTGCTTACCGCAAAACAAAGCCTTCCAGAAACACTCTGACATTCCTTTTAAATCCTCAAAGCTGCAGGACCAGGGGGATTTTTATTAGACATAATTATTCTATAATCCTGCATCTCACAAGACATTCCGGAGTTTCTTTTAAACTACTTCTCCCTCGCAGGCAGAATACTCATGTTGCTTCTCAGACATTAAAAATAAGATGAAAAGATCCCTGTTGCTCTGGTCCAAACCGGCTTAGCCAACAGGTTCTTCTGCTTCCTTACCTGTACCCCTGACTGGCAGGTGAATGCACCTGCCTCCTGCCTTCCTTCTTCTGGTCTGTGCTGAGCCCTCTCTGAGCTGGAAGCCTTCATCCACCATGGTCAAACTGCCTTTCGATCCTACAGCCTGAGGAAATGGTGCAGATGCAAAACAAATTTGCTCTATTTATATTTTCATTTCTATGAGACCTTTATGATGATTCCTTATTGAACAGAAGCTTAAATGGCTCACGACTGATAGTAATAGAACATTTAATTGTTTGCTTGTCTAACTCTCTCAGCCCTAATTAAATATTGCTTTTCATTGAGCAAGTAACACATGATTTTTTTTCCTGCTGTCACTGAAGAGAGCAAGGGGACTGAGGCAGAATTCAAATGAGCCCGGCTCACTTCCCACTGGCCTCCTTTTTTGTTTTTCCAGCCCAAGCATGGGAAAGCAGAGCCCTCTGGAGGGAGAATCGTTGAGTTTCAAGGAACAGCATTCAGAGGTGATCTCATGCAGGGCGACGGAGAGGAAGGAGTGGATGAAAGACGGGCTGTAAGAGATCATGCTGCTTTGTGGGGTTTCCTATAGAATCAATGGGTTCTTGGCTTTAAAAACTGCTGTTGGGGTCATCACAGATTCCTCTCTTTACCTTTGCACCTGCTGTCTGCAGCATGATCTTCAACATTCTTAGTGTCCAACACTTTCATCAACTCCATAAGGAAATCCAGGGTCAAGCCATCATCACCCAGGTTAGCAGAGAAACCCCTTAACTGGCCTCCTGTGTGTATGCAAGCTTCACTTTCAGCAGCCACAGAAATATACATCCACCCTTTTTCAGGATCCTGGCTCACAGCTCATTCACCCAAGGTTCTGTCTGACGGCCATCCACCTTGGGGTGCCCTCTGACTCCATCTCCTGCTACCCTGCCCTTCACACCTTCTGTTGTAACTCTGAACTCCTCACTAGTCCCTCAAATATTCTTCATCTGCTTCCTCTTTAGGGATTTTCAACTTGTCATTCCCTGTAGCTGAAACATCTCTCTCCCCTGAAATCTGATGATCCCCTCACTCACTCTTTTATTCAAATACCACTCATCAGCAGGGTCTTTAATTCTGTTTAAAACCACATACTTTAATTTATCTGCTTAAATACCCCACACTCCCTAACCTCCATTCCCATTTTATTTTTCTCCATAGGCCTTACTACTATATGATATGCATTTTACTTGACCAATTTGCCTTGTTTATTGCTCATCTCCTCTTTCAGAATACTAGCTCCAGGAGGGCAAGGATATTTTGGAAGAAAAAAATGGTTTCCTATACTGGTCATCTGGCTCCCCGGCAGGAACATTATGGTAAAGGGATGTTATTGAACAGAGCTACTCACTTCGTAGTGGCCAGAAAGTAGAGAAGGTTGGGAATTACACCAGGAGGATAACATCACCATCCAAGGCACACCCCAGTGTCCCCCTTCCAGCTGGACTCCACCTGCTATTCAACTCTGAACACCAGTGGATTAACCCGCTGATGGGCATTGCTTCCCTGAGACCCAATCATCTCTCCAGAAGTCTCTTATCCAGTCAAGTTAACAATTAAGATTAAACAGCACAATAGTGAATCTCCGAAGTCTAGTAAAATGCCCAGAAGAAAGGAGATAGGCAATGAAGTATTTTTGAGAGAATTAATGAGTAAGTGAACAAACATAAACATACACAAATGAATGGTGTGTCATTTATTTCACACGATAAATTCTAAATGGTCCAGATTTACTCTGGGCCAGGAGCCTGGATGCATTTGTACCTTGCATTCTAGGATGCAGGGCATCAAAGAAGAAATCTTCCTTTCAGAGATGGAACTGCTAAGGGCAGACAGGTCCAGAGCTCAGGGTAAGCCTCAGCCTCCCATCCCAAATGCTAATTCTTCTAAGCTTGGGGGGAAATGGTGACAGAGGAGGGAGCTTGCACCTGAACTCAGAAAGAGCTCTGCATTGTAGCATAAGAAAGAGCAAGTTGAGCTGAGGTGCCATCAGAGTTAGTTCAGCAAGTGAACAGGGCATCACTGAGACCACCCATAAAGTTTAGAGGTGCTCTGGGATCTTGGTGATGAGTTTTATCTTCTTGAGAATGAGAAAAATCCAGGAGAAATTTCTAAAGGAAGACGAAAGGGCAGTGGAATAGTCAGGACTGCTCCCCATGTTTTGGGTCAATATAATCATGGGGACCATGTCATATGGTCCATCCACAAGACCAGAATGATTGAGACACATCCTTCTCTCATCTGTTGGAGAAGTGTCTCCATTTCATCTTTTCTCAGCAGGTCCAGGTGCCCAAAAGTATCACAATATACAGTATTTTTTCATGACTCTTCACATTTGAGAACCTCATTCAATTCAATCTAATATTTATATATTCATCACTTTTTCAAGGTGTGCACATTTTGCATTTTGACAGTTGTGTCAAACCACAGAAATGTACTGTTATACCCTATCCTTTTCTCATAACTTACACGAAATCTGTTTTCTGTTGTTTTAGAGGGAGTCAGTTTTCCAGAGATTTATCTATTCCATTGATTTAAAGTTCTGATTCTTGATTTATCAGTCCCACTGACTTTTTGCTTCATGATTAATGTATGCTCTTATCCATATTAATTGCTTCCTCTGACTTTACATTTATCTTGCTGTTCATTTTCTACTTATTTCGCTTGTAGATTCAATTATTTTCAACCTTTAAACATTTAAGCATGTTTATTTTAGTAATAACAGCTTTAGAGTCTAGATTTTGTTAGAACAACTTTAGTCACCTTCCACACATGTATTTTTATACCGTAGCCGCATTCTCTTAAATGTCTAAATAGACTCTCCTCTTAGCATTGATTTCTGCTTGGGTAAGAGGGTTATTTTTATGTTATTCAAATTTCTAGTGGCTTTCATTTACCTTACTTTATCATTTAAAATACACTTTCTATTAATATGACCAGAAAATGTCATTTGCAAAATTTCAATATGGAGAATTTGTTATGGGCTTGGGCACCGCATTAGTCAGCATAGGGCTAGTTAGGCTGCAATACAACCAACCAAAACAGGTTCAGTGGTCTAAATAACAAATGTTAACCCTTGCTCATGTAAGTGTTTATAATGGGTAAGCTACAGGGTCTCATAGGTCAGTCACTAAAGGACTCACGCTGATATAAAGCCCATCTCACCACAGATTTCCATGTTCACAGAAGAAAGAGAGCCTGGCTCTTATTGCCAGGCTGTGCCCATTTCATTGACCAAAGAAAATTCAAATGTCTGAGTTCAGCAGAATACAGACATTTTATCCTGTGAATGAGGGAGCCCTGAATTTTTCTGAATAAACACCTACCATATGCAACAGACTTTTACACAGAAGTATCGAGATACCACCTACTTTAGAACAGGGACTGTCTGGCACTTTGTTAGCTGGTGACCACCTCCCATTTCCAAAACCCCATTTCCCATCTGCTTTGCAGACAAAAGTAGCCATGTGACCTGAATATAATTGTAGCTGGGTGGAGCTCCTGGCACATTTTATTTTTTTTTTTTATATTGATGCTGACTTGTCTCTCTCTGATTCTTGTCTTGATTGTAACTGGAGAAAAGCCAAGAGAATATCACAAGTATTTGCCTCAACAATTTTGAGCTTCAGAACCAATACCAGAGGTGCCTACCTCGATTTCTTATATGGAAAAAAAAAGATTCATGTTTGTACATGCCATCGTGGTTGAGTTTCTTGTTACTTTCATCTGAAAGTATTTCTGAGTGATAAAGAATTCAGCGTGTAAACAAGACAGACAATTCCCACCTTCAGTGAGTAATAATCCTTTAAAAGTATTCCGTGGACAACTGTAAAGAATACTAAATATGTATCTCTAATGTGGGAAAGAGTTTACATGTTTCCACATCATCATTAAAAATATGCTGTATTAAAAATATGCTGAGATGATATGACTGGCAAAATATTGATAATTATTGAAGCTAAATAAAATCCATTATATTTTTGATATAAAAATTTCTATTGTAAAAGCACATCATCCATTTTCCCTATAATCTGTTTCTCCTGATAAGATATAATTTTATAAATTATAATAGACAACCACACTAACATTACCTATACCAGTCTATTTTGCTGGTAGTTGATTCTTTTTTAACGACTTTATTAAGATATAATCCTTATATGATAAAATTCATCTGTATAAAGTATGCAGTTCAGTTTGATAGTTTTTCTTACAGTCACAAAGTCATACACCACAATCTATTTTACAGTATTTCATCTCCCACAAGAAATGCTGCACTCCCTGGTAGGACTCCCTGGGACTGTCCTTAGCCCAAGACATTTGCTAGTATATTTTGTTATATAGATCTGCCTACTCCAGACACTTTGTATAAATGGAATCAAGTGTTTGAACACCTGTATTCAATTATTTGGGGTTTATACATACCTAAGAGTGGAGATGCTGTATTGTATAGTAAGTCTGTATTGTATGGTTTTTGAGGACTTTCCAAAACACCATATTACATTTGGTGTAAGAACAGCAGTTCCAGTTCTTATAATCCTTGTTGTGAGCCACGCTTCTATTACACTATTATAATGGGTGTGAAGTGGGATCTCATGGTAGGGTTAATTTGCATTCACCTGATTGCTAATGATGTTGACATTCTTTCATGTGCTTTCTTGGCCATGTGTATAACTTCTTTGAGGAATTATGTATTTAAATTATTTGCCCATTTTTAAATTGAGTTGTCTCTGCATTTTTTTGTAAACTGTTTACATTTGCTAATACAAGATACACAATTTGCAAAAATTATATCCCATTCTGTGAATTGTCTTTTCACTAATTTATGGTGTCTTTGAAAGCACAAAAGTTTTCAGTCTTGATGTCAAATTATCTTTTTTCTTTTGTCATTCATGTTTTTGGTGTCATATCTTGCAAACAATTACCTAAATCAAGGTCACAAAAATTTACAACTTACACAAGATGTAATAAAAAACATGAATGCTTAAATTTAAGATTTTTATTATGATAAATAACACATTGTCTTTAATTCCCTTCAAAATGCTTCTTGCTTTGAATGTGCTTTTTATAGCTCTTGCCACTTTCTGAAGTAGCTGTGGAAGTTCTCTTTTGTGTCTTAGGTTGTGCTGTCAGGATTGTTTTGATGTCCTGAACAGACCCCAAAATGTTTGCTTTTTATAGTGGTTTTGACTTTGAGGAAGAGTCAGAGATTACAAGGTACAAGATCCAATGAATACAAGGATAAAGACACAGCATATTTTTAAGAGCTCGCCTTTCTGTTGAATGGCACTCAGCATTCACAGTACTTTTTTATCATACTTCATAAAGGCACCCGGAAAAATGGACTTTCCAGAACTGCTTTAGAAAGTATCAAGAAAGGTGGGATGAGCATGCTCAAAGTGAGGCAGACTATTTTGAGGGGGGTTAATGGCAATATATCATTTGCTATAATAAAATTTTAAAATTTAAACACTAAACATATATTTTTATACCTCATATTTATTTTGCATACTGCTATCTTGCTGAATTCTTAGGATTCTCTTTGTATAAAATCATTGTGACCATTAATCCTCATATGTCAACTTCACCAGATTAAGAAATGGCTAGCAGATTAGTAAAACACACTCCTGGGTTGTTTGGCTGGGTCATGGGGATGTGACTGTAGGAATTACATACTGCTCATTCCCTTCTGGCATTATGGTTCTCCTTTACCACACCTTCTGCTATGATATTCCTGCCTTGGATCCAGCCAACCATGGACTGAACTCCTCAAAACTGTGAGTCAAATTAAACCTCTCCTTTATATTGTGTGTGCTAGGTATTGTCCTGGTCACAAGAAAGCTGACTAGTACAATGAGGTTTCTGCAAATAAAGATAACTTGGCTTCTCCCTTCCCAACATGGATGCCTTTTATTTTCTAGACTTTTTCTAGCTAAAATCTCCAATATAATGTTGGATAGATCTTGTGGGAATGAAATGAGATGTGATGCACACTTACAAGGTGCACACTTATAATTCCAGCACTTGGGAAACTGAGGCAAGTGAATTGAAAGTTTGAGGCCATTCTGGGCTAGAGTGATACATCATCCCAAAATAAACAAACAGGTCATGGGAGCATGCATCATTCTTGTTCTTGATCTTAGTAGAAAGCACTTTCTTTTAAGTATAATATTGGCTCCAGTTTTTAATCTTTTAAATTTTAAAAAAAAATTTATTTTAAAAAATCAGAAAAAAGGATAGAAATAATATAGAATTTCCAAAAAAAGTAAGAAAAAGATGCTGTATTTTTATATGATGGAATATTACTCAGCTGTAAAAAAGATAATCTTGGGGCTTTTATAGGTAAATGGAGGCAACTTGAGACTATATTCATAAGTGAAATAAATCACTCACATTTGTAAATATCATATGGTCTCCCTAGTGTAAAAAATAAATAATAAAAAACTGAAAGAATAATAAGATCCAAAATACACATTAGATACTGTAATAATGAAAGGGAAAGAAAGTATTCAAAAGGAAAGAAAAAGTAGGATAGGTGAAAGGAGAAATGGAAGAAAGCTCTACGGTTTTTCTTTTTTTATTATTTTACAAAGCAAAATAGGAAAAAAAGGATAGAAATGATACAGAATTTCAAAAAAGGGAAAAAACAGGGAACACTAGTTAAATTATTGCATATTGTTATCTCAGAACTAGTTGTTCAAGGTACAAAATCCAGAAACAAAAGTGATCAAACAATGAAAGCTCTAGTTTTTAAAATGAATATCATTTATCAGATGGAACAAATTTGCTTCTACTCTTAGTTTTCTGAGTACTTCTACAATGTAGGTGTGCTGAACATTGCCGAATAACTTTTCTGTGCAGATTAAGATAATTACTTGCTTTTTGTCTTTTGTTTATATGATACATTATATTGATTTTTGATGCCTGTTAAACCAATTTTACATTTAAATGGGATAAATCCCATTTGGTCATGATATGTAATCCTTTTATATATAGCTAGATTCAGTTTACTAGTTTTCAATGAGGATTTTAGTATCCATGTTCATAAGAAATATTGCTATGCAGTTTACTTCATTGTGATGCCCTTATTTTGTTATGGAATTACGGTACTATTAGTTTCAAAAAATGAGTTACAAAGGGTTCCTCCTCTCCTCTATTTTTGGGAGAGTTGATGAAGAGTGTAAATACTAATTCTTCTTTAATTGGGGGAGGGGGTAGAAATTACCAAGGAAACCATCTGTGTCCGAACTTTTCTTCATGAGTATTTTAGGATTTACTAAGTCAGTCTTGTTAAAAATGTCTTCAGATGTTCTATTTTTTCTATTTGTTTTGGTAGTTTATAACTTCTAGATATTTGTCCATTCCATCTGTGTCATCTACTTTTTGGCATATACTGTTTACAGTATTTCTTATAATTTATTTCTGTAAATTTAGTAGTAATGTCCCTTCATTCTTGATATTAATAATTTAGGTCCAACTTTTTTTTGGTCATTCGGGCTAAAGATTTGTCTATTTTGTTGAAATTTTCAAAGCACCAACTTTTAGTAATACTATTGATTTTTCTGTATTGTTTTTTCTATTCTCTGTTTTGCTCATTTGTGACCCAATCTTTACAGCTCCCTTCCACTTGCTTTGAGTTTTGTTTACTCTTATTTTCCCCCTGCAGTAAGGAAGTAGGTTATGTTTTTAAGATCTTTCTGCTAAAAAAAGTTGGTGTTTATAAATTGATCAGTTTCAGCTGCATCTTGTAATTCGAGGTATATTTGCCTTTTCATTCATCTCAAAGTATTTTGTAGCTTCCTTGCAACTTCTTTTCCTCATTGATTATTTAGGAATATGTTTTTAATTTCCACATATTCTCCTATTTTCTATCATTAATTTCTGATTTCTCAAATTATAAACCAGAGAATTTACATTTTATGGCTTCAAACGTTTCAAGTTTACTAAGGTTTGTTTTGTGGCACAGCATATGTATGACCTATCTTTGAGAATATCCCATGTGTGAACTTTAAAAGAATGTATATTTTGGTGTTGGATAGAGTATTTTGTAGGTGTCTAGTAGGCCTAATTCAATTATTATTGAATTATTATTATTCAATTATTATTCTGTCTTCAGTTCCCAAACTGGTCCTCTAGGGTTGTTCTATCATCAACAAAAGTGAGGTATTGATTATACTTATTATTCTTATTTGAGTAGTAAATATTCTTGAGTAGTTAATTTTCTCTTGTTACTTGAGTAGTGAATAATGCAACCTACATCAGTGTCACACTGCATCCCAATATAACTATGTATCAAAGGAAAACAAACTTAAAAATAAAGTGGGCTATAAAAGTCTTCAATTATTTTTTGTTGAATTATATTTGACCCTCAGTTTTGGCCATTTCTGTTTCATGTATTTGGAGATTCTGTTGACAGGTGAATATATATTTTAATTGGTACATGTGCCTATAATCTTTTTACCGTTGTAAAATTGGTCCTCTAATATCTGTTTTTGTTTTAAAGTCCAATTCATTTTCTATTAATTCAGTCACTCCAGCTAATTGCAAATCTTTTTCCTTCCTTTTTCTTCTAACTTACTTTTAATCTGTGGTGTATCTTTATAAACAGCATATAGATATATTTTTAATCCACTCTGACAACCCAGATTACTTTGTTTCCATTGGATTGTTTAATCCACTAATACTTATTGTCATTATGGATATAGTTGAAACCACTGATCCTCACATATCATTTTCTTTTTGTCCAGTCCTTATTTTTTTATTGGTCTGCAAATCTGCTTCAAATATATTTCTTATATGTAGGTAATATCTTTTATGAATTCTTGAATGTTTAAAAGTATTTGCTTTCTATCTTTATGCAAAAACAACAGTCCCGGAAGTCAGAGGATCCTGGAGTCCCTACCCTTCCTCCACACTCTGTAACCCCTGTGCTTTCCCAGTCAGTTTGCAGGAGAACAATGCATGCCATTCCATTTTTCATTCCTACCTATCAGATTTGAGTATTTTCTTTTTGTACTAGGATTTAGAAAAAATATACAATGTATGTCTCAATGCAGATCTTTCCATTGATCCTAGGTACTTCACACACACACACTTTTTTTTTCCTTTTTCTTTTTTGTGGTACCAGGAGATTGAACCAAGGCCTTCACACTGAGATACACCCCTATCCTTTTTTAAATTTTGAGACAGGCTCTCATTAAATTGCCCAGGCTTGGCTTCAACTTTAAACTTGCGATCCTCTACCTCAACCTCCCAGAGTGCTGGTATTACAGGCATGCACCACCATGCCTGGCCTTTTATTTTGAGGCAGGTTTCTTGCTAAGTCTCTTGGTAAATTTCCCAAACTGCCCTCCAATTTGCAATCCTCCTGTCTTCACCTCCCAGAGGGCTGGGATTATAGGCAGGTGTCACCACACACAACAGGGAACACTTCTGACATAAAAATTTAAGTATTCAGATCAAGCAAATTTTCTTGTATTTTTTCTTCTATGATGTATTTCTGGAATTTCTTTTACATAGATACTGAATTATTTGATCTAGTGTCATATCTTTGTCTTTCGTGATTTTTGTCCTTTTTTAACGAAGGACTAGAGGTTTCTTGGTAAAGACTTAATTCATTGAGTGTTATTCAATTGTCTTTCAATCATGCTTTCAATCTCCAGAAATTTTTGTTTCTTTGTTAGCACCCTTTCACAGCCTTCTGGTTTTTTTTTTTTTTTTAATCATTGCCTCATCCTCTTAAATTTTGCTGCAGTAACTTGGCTTCCCAATGTGTTACTTGTTCTGAGTCCTTATAGTAGCTTCCCATACTATCTCATAGTGATGAATTTCTTCAAGTGGCTGGAGACTCTTCATAGAAACAAGGTCATGATAGGTCAGTAAGTAGGTAAGAGTGGACCTTATTAACAACCCCTCGTAGTGATGGCTTATGTGACCAAAAAAGAAAGAAATCTTGTATTTCTCATCATAGGATCATTTAACTGATCTCATTTGCAGAAACATACCCTTTAGTGTACTGCGTAGGCTCATCTTCATTTGTGACAAACCTCCTCTATTTGGTAATTCCCCACCTTAGTTTACAACACATCCCTTTCTACTCAGCTTCCTGGTGGCCTTAATCAGAATATAGAGTCCTGTGTCTACACTCCAGGAAGCGCTGTGAATCCCCACTCCTAAGAACTATGCCAGTGGCTGTAAGTTCAGTACGCATCCTTCTGATCCCTCTGCCTTTACTTACTGGTCTTTGTCTCTAGCCTTTCATTGATTAACAGATGGCACGGGGTTGAGAGGCTGGAGCTGAGGGAATCCTCTTAAAACTCTTTTGGCAAGGATTTCATCAAAGCAACAATCAGGTGGGCCATTGCCTCTCCCGACAGCAAGCAATTCACTGAACTCTTTTGAGTTTTAGTGTGGAAGGACTCGACCTCTACCTCGAGTTGCTTACAGCATTTCTCATTTTTAAGCTAAGACACTTGAAAAAGATACTGGAAGAAAGAATCAGGCACACGGCTTCATACTGTCATCTGATCTATAAAATCCTTTTCTCCAGCTTATGTTTTTGTAGTCCTATCAGAGAGGAAAGCCTAAATCTTAAAAACCAAACTGATACCAGACCTTCTTCCCATTACCAAGTTAACTACTACTAATGGCTAATATTCTTGTTTTTCTAATTGACCTATATAAAGCAGAAAAATACTAATGTTTCTCTGTGAATAGTGTGGGTCAATGAGGATATTTAATTAATGTATTTCTTTCCACTTGATTCTAGGCTATATAAAGCTGAAGAACGTTATTTTGCTTAACAATGTATTCTTAGTGCCTAGCATATATACTGGCTGACACACATTGGTACACATCTGTAATCCTAGGTACTGGGGAGGCTGAGGCAGAAGGATCCCAAGGCCAGCCTGGGTAACTTAGCAAGACCTTGTCTTAAAATATAAATAAATTAATAAATAGTAAAGCATTTTTAAAGGACTAGGGATATGGCTCAGTGTTACAGTACTGGAAAAAGAAAACAAAAGAAAAAACAAAACCCTGGGCAGACTGATGGGATCTACCATGAACTGTAGAGCTGCAGCTGTAACTGCAGTTCTGTGTTTTGGCTGTAGGAATAAGGGGTGAATTCACTGAGGACCCTTAGTTTCTAAGGGCACCGAGCCTTGGGTCAAAGAACAATGACCTCTTCCTCCTGCCCTGACAGGCCATAGAAAACACACTTAGAACCTCAGCTGGTTGAGAGCCACCCCGAAGGTGACCTAAGACGCAGAGGTGCATACATAGTCATAGTTGTAACCAATACTGTAGATCAGGGGTATGTGGAATTAAAGAGAAACTTGGTAGGAGAGCTGAAGAGGGGATTGACCTGCTCACAGAATCAAGAAGGGATTTTCTGCACTTGAGATGAATACAGATCCACTGGGTGATGAAAATCCTTCTATCCATACTTTCAGTCCTTCTCCCCCCACCCCCTTCCTACTCTTTTCAACCTCTTCTTGGAATCTTGGAAAGTGATAAAATTGTTGTCAAACGAAACATATATTAAGGGACAGGCTATGCTGCTGAAAGGAAGCCCCAGTGACAGGCAGCTTAAATATAATAATTGGCTTTTATTTCCCTCCAAGTGGGCCCACAGCTGAGCAGTCCAGAGCTGCAGGATGGCTTTGCCTCCCGTGACACGTATCTTCTGTTTCTGGATCCAAGGCAGCTGCTCCAGGTATTGCCAATTTACAGCCAGCAAAAAAAGGAGAAGAGATGAAGGAGAGGGCAAAATGCTGCTTTTTGAAGATATGATTTGGAAGTTGCATATATCACTTCTTTTTTCACTCTTGTGGTCAGAATTTATTCATGTGACCATACCAACCTGGACAGAGTCTGGGCAATGCAGCTTCTGGCTGAGTAGGAAAGAATGGATTATGAGGACAATTACAAGTTCAAAGGCAGAAGACAATGTCGTTAATCCAGAGAAATCAACGTCTCTCAATTTCTGTTCACAGTGCCTAAGCGTTGACAGAAGTTCCTATTTCATGGACCACAGCGAGGAAACTGATGGTCCGACCAGTTCTAAACCACAGTGTTTCCCCCAAACTCCAGCCATTTTAGACTGCATTTTAAAACCATATTTATCACCCATTTCCCATGCAAAATTATATCACAGCCCTTTTATACTAGAGCTCCACAGCCCTTTCCTGACCTCATCAGCAGTTCTACGTGCCTCCTGCAGATTCTCCCGACTTATTCACCAGCTTGTCTGTTAATTAACAGGAAATACACTCTAGATTTAAATACTGCAAGTATTAGACTACCTTAAACCAGAACTATCAGAACCATCCAGAGAACTTAACAATATGCAATCATCCAACCTTACCTGACACGAACTGAATCAGACTCTCTAGAAGAGTATTATCTTCTAAAAATTTCCAAGGGGATTCTAATATATAAAAGGAAAGAAATCCAGTGCTTCCACATTCAGAATGCCACTAACCTTCCACAGAAGTCAGAAAAGGATGGTTCCTTCCTACCTCAGAACAGACTGGGCCAGTGTGGGCACTGGCTGGGAAGAGGTAGTTCATCTCATAAACCTAAGGAAGGCAAGAGGGATTTGTTTTCTTCAACAGGTCAACAAGACAGAAGAAGATGTAGATTTTCCCCCTTAAGGTCAATATCCTAACTCCTGCCTAAAGATCCAATCATATGAATTTTTCAATATTGTACAAAGGTGGGCCACTGTGTTCTGTGGCCCTTGTTCATCCAGTCATCTTGGATGAAGATTAGGGGAACCATAATCACTAATCTAATTAATACCAAGCAACAAAATTTCTCTAAATTCGTTAAATATATGAAACAGAGACACAAAAACTGTTAAACAGCTTAACCAGGTCATAAAGTGATAAAGCTGGGATCTGAACCCAGGAGTCTGGTTCCAAAATCTGTGACAAACCATTGCCCCAGAACATTTCTACTGCTGGAAGGGAGTAGTCATTTCCACTTCCATGACTTGAAGCCAGAAAGAAGGTAATATTGGATCAGATGGAACAAAGATCAATAGAATATCAGAATGTACTGGGAAACCTCTACTCTATCTCCCAAGAAGGTTCTAAAGAAACAGGTAGAGGATCAAGTCCTCTAGTCCTCTCACCCAGCTGCTCCCCAGGTAATTCTACGCTGCCACCTAGAATATCTGCAGTAGCCTGCTTTCTGAGAGTCCTGCAGGGAGACAGGGAGCTGCCTTCCTTATCCTCCTCTGTGCCCAGGATAGTTCATTAAACACAGTCCACCCAACTGTGGACATAGGGACTTCCCCTGCTCTCACTGGGCAGGGATAGTCCAGCCCCTGATATATGGATGGAAGCAATGCCAGAGATGGGCTCTGTGCCCTCAGCTTACAGGGAAAGACTGGCTGCAGAAGCCCATTATCCCTGACACACAGGCTCAGAAGGAACACAGGTTCAGAGAACACAAGAGTGGTTGTTAAGTAGAAAGTACCATGCATGACACCCGTTTGTTATTCCGTTTCTGCACTGTCATTCTGACAAGCTTGGCCTGACAAAGGGGCATTAATTTTTCATGCTGCCCTGCTGCAGACACACAGAATGGTTTGGAGCAATGATAAATGAAATGCAAATGTGGCTGGCACCCAGTGCTGAGGAGCTGAGGATACAGGTCACATCACACTCCTGCCTCATCCTTCTGCCCCATTACACTACCAGTCGCTGCTTTACATTTGCTCCCGTGGCTCCATGAAGCAAGAGGTGACTGCCGAGGAAAGGGAATACGGTATCCTCAGTTGGTAGCAAGAAAGTTGATTAAGAAAAATTCACTCCCCCAATAAGGTTTCTAATCTCTTGTTTATCTTCATTTAGACTATCCTAGATAGATGTGTTTTAATTGCAAGGCACTTCCATTCTTTTTCTGGAAACAGGCAGGGCATACATTATAAAATAAATAAATGATTAAGAAACATCTAATTATTGTTATTAGTTGCTTACTTGAAGGTACTTCCAAGCTGCTTCTTATTAAAGTCATTCATCATGGAGCCACCGTGCCCTTTCCAGAGGCACTGTTCCCAGGGCCAGAGCGGGACTTGCTGTCTCCCACAGCATGAGATGCTTAATAAACACGGGCAATATTGATGGCTGTGAATTCCTCCCTCAGTCTAAACTCCAGCATGATGGATTGATGTTTCCTAAACATGGAGAATATTTCTCTGGCCATTCATCAGCCCTACCACAAATACAGGTGTCAGCCTGAGTAGACGTCAGACCCTAACTGCTTCCTCCAGAGCATACGTAGAGAAGCCTGCATTTCCCACACAGGGACCTCATCAATTTTTCATGCACTGCAGTCCCTAGGCTTATTAAATATTTATAACAATATCATTATTTACCAAACAAGTTACCAGCCTACAACAGAGCCCCCAGAGCAAGACTCGCACGTGTATAGAGCAGAGCTCTCCCTTCAGCCCCTCTCCCTCTGGAGAACCTCGGGGCACAGGTGATTGGACCTAGCAGAAAATTTCTGTGCCTTCCCCTCAAATGTCTTCTGAGGTCTCTCCAAGGCTTTGGTAAAGGGCACTGCAGAGCCAAAGGGGCTTACTCTGATGGAGACTCAGACACCATGAGACAAGGGTGTCATCCAACAGGGGACCCATTACGGCCACCCAGATTGTCATATTAACATCACCCTTCCCCTGTTGCCTAAGTCACTCTTTTCTCTGATTCCATGGTCAGGAGCACTGATGTTGTAGGTAATGGCAGATTATAAACCTCCAGGCAATAGACAAAGAACCTCATCCACTCCACACAGATTTATTGAACATCAGCAGGTGCAGGGCAGGACATTGCCTCAAAAGCTGCAGACCACGCAATGTGGCAGACACCATGGCTGCCTCCTGGACATTTTCCAAAGTGCTTTCTATGCCTCGCTCTACTCCACCGTCACCCCAGATGGGAACGCCAGATACTGCCTTTACTTTCTTTGTCATTTGGTCACAGGCTGGTGACCCAGATCCTTCTGAATGGGATCTGGGGAAGGCTTTCAGAGTGGAGATGGTTCGGTATAATGCTTAATTTTCTGCTTAAAGGAGACATAGGTGGAAGAAGATAACATTCTCTTAAGGTGATGTCACAGATGCACAACTGTAGTAGCTATGGAAGAGTAAGTCTGAGGACAATACTGAACATGCTGAGAATAGCAGAGAGTAGTGTTGGCTGATGATATCACTGAGGTAGACAGCCCACGCTGGAGCTGCCCAGCCCCTGAACTCCCCATTAAGTCAGCTTTAAAGTATCCCTCCATCATTAGAATGACGCAGTAATAAACATTGTTGCTGGCAAGATCCACACTGATCGATGCTAGAATTAGTGAGCCTAGTGTTCAAGAAAAACAGAATATTTATGGTCTGAAAAAGTATACCCACAAAGATAGATAATAACTATGAAAAAATAATTTACAGTGAGTGGTAAAACCCACCTTCACCAAATGATCAAGGTTAATATCACCAGTAATAAGACTCCTTACTCCCCATGAAGCATGGAGAAAAGCATATTGCTTTTGTGGTTTTCTTGCCAAAAAACACAAAACCTCAATCAATTCACAAGCATACACAGGAAAAACCTAAAACTGAAGAGTATACAAGCATCTAGCATTCCTCAAGAATGCCAAGGTCATCACAGAGCAGCTGGAAGAACTGGAGATTTAAAAACTAAATCCAATGTAGGATGTGATGTTGGATTCTGACAAGAACAAAGTCATTACGGTAATGTGGAAGAAATCCAGATAAAATCAGTAGTTTGGTTAACAGAATTGTACCAATGCTAATTTCTGGCTTTATTCATTGTACTGTAATTATAAAAGCTGCTGATACTCTGGGAATCTTGCTGAAGGATATATGGTAATTCATTGAATTGTTTGTAGAACTTTTATGTAAACCTAAAAGTTTTGTGTTCTAAAAAAAAAAAAAAAAAAAATCAACCTCACCTGGCAAGCACAAGGCCCCAAGTTCAATCCTTGGTTTAAAAAAAAAAAAAACAAAGAAAAAAATCAACCTAAAGACGCTTTTCTACATGGTTACTAAAATGTCATCATTTTCTGAATGTGCTGTAGTGAAAATACTAAGGGATTACAAAGAAAAGGACAAATGCTCAATCTAGGAGTCCCCTTGTAGTAACTGCATTACTAAATTACAGTTATTAAATGCTAAATACAGTTACAATTACTAAATGTAGTTACTAAATGTGTATGTTGATTATTGCATTTTCCTATTTAATGTAGTAAACACTATTGGAATAGTGAGGAGGGAAAAAAGCTTTGAAGTAAATAGTCTAAGTTCATAGTTCACGTCCAAGATCTACCATGTTTTATTTAGGTTTTTTTTTTTTTTTTTTTTTTTTTTTTTTTTTTTTTTTTTGGTCTTTTTCCTTTTTATCAGTACCGGGGATCGAACTCATGACCGCCTCCTCACAAGGCAGACACTTATGCCGCTGAGCTAAATCCCTAGCCCCTTATTTAGGTATCTGTAGTTAAGTTATTCACTCTTTATGGAACTCAGTAAGTATATGTATAAAATTGAAAAAATAAAAAGGAGCTGGGCATGGGGGCACACACTTGCAATCACAGCACTCTGGAAGGCTGAGGCAGGAGAGTCACAAATCCAGCCCAGGCAACTTAGCAGGAACCTGTCTAAATAAGTAGATAGACAAGAGGTGGGAATGTAGCTCAGTGTGAAGTCCCTGGGTTCAATCCTCAGTACCACAAAAAAATTTTTAAATTTGAATTTTTAAATTTGAAATTTGAAAAACGGTGATATATGTGCATCCATGTTTATAGCAGCACAATTTGTAATAGTCAGATCTTGGAAACAACCCAAGTGCCCATTAACTGATAAAAAAGATATATTTTTGTACAATGGAGTACTACTCAGCTATAAAGAATGATCACACTGAGATATTCATAAATAAATGTATGCACTTGAGACCATACTCGTAAGTGAAATAATCAAACTTACATGTATAAATAACGTATAGTCTCCCTAGTGTAAGAAATGGTAAGAGTACATAAGATTTTATGGAAATCATGGTTCCCCATTACTTTGCTTTGAAGTCTTACAATGTCTTCATTGGTTGGAATGGTTTCATTCTGTTTTGTTTCACTGTATTATGTGTGATGGTATGAACAGCTACTTCGAAGAAAACAAGACATCATGGCAGCCATTGCTGATTTAATATCATCTTGCTTTGAAGTCCTATCATGCTTTTGTTCTATTTCCATTGGTTTTATCATGTTGTATCTTATTGGATTTTAATATGAATAGTACAAATTTTTTATGGAAAATGAGATACAGTAGCCATTGTTCATTTTCTGTTATTTGGTTTTGAATGTCCTGTAATACTTTCATTCTCTTGAGTGGTTTTATACTATTTTGTTACATTTCATATTATTGTGTGTGGAGGTATGTTCAATTATTTTAAAGAAAAAAAGATATTATGGTAGCCACTGCTAATATCTGGTTGTCTTGTTGTAAAGTGCTGTGTTGCTTACATTGTTCTGTTCTGATTTGCTTTGTTATGTCCCCTTGTTTTATTCTCTTCAAAATAAAATTTAAAAAAAGAAAAGTGGAGCCTACTTTGGTTGGATGCTCAATTTCCTATAACTGAAGGAATCCAAACCAGCACACATGCATCAAAGAAAAGACAGATCAAAGATTCTACTCTCATGGTAACTACATTTCACATAGGAAGGAAGATGCTGAACCAGTGAACAAAGAATTTCAGGAACTGAGAAGTACTTTAAAATAAAATGGGGAATGACTACAGAGTAAGACAGCCACATTAGAGATGGTGGCCCAGGGAATTTTAGAAGTTCCATTTGAGACAAGGAAGGGCTCATCATATGAACATCCCGAGGAAGAGTATTCCTAGCAGAGCGAAGAGCAGATGTCGAGGCTTTGTGTTCAAGACACAAAAAGGCAGACTCAGTGTCTGAAGTGAGGGACAAGTGATACAAAGTAGTGCTATGGTCTAAATGCTCCTACCCCCAACTCATATGCTGAAATTTAGTCCCCAATGCAGTAGTGTTAAGAGGCAGGCATCTGCAGGTGACTGGGAACAGAGGGCTCACGACCTCATAAGAGAGGCTCAAAGGATCTTGTTTGCCTCTTGCACAGGTGAAGACAAGGAACAGGTATAATCTCTGAAAAGCAGGCCCTTCCCAACACTTAACCCACTAAAACTGAGAACAATACATTTCCACTGTTTATAAATTATCAGAGGCATTTCATTATAGCTACAAGAATGGGTAAGACAGATGGGACTGGAGAAGCAAGACAAACGTAAGAGGCTAATACAGGAGCCCAGACTAGAGATCAGTGATTTGGACGTGGATATTGTTGAGGGGGAGAAAATATAGGCACATGTAAGACGTGACTGCAGAAGTGGAGGTGAACAAGACTTGTACCAATCACATTGAAGGGGGCTTGAGGAGAATAATCAAAAATGGACCTGATTTCTGCACTGAGTCATTAGGGTGGAACATGATGTTATTCCTGGGATAGGCAGTCTGGGTTGTGGGAATGAGGGAAAGGAACAGAAAATCAGGCATGTTTTGGTATAGACCTCCTATACAGGTGATTGTTTTTTGTTTTCCTTGTTCTGCTTCTGGTATATCAAACCTGGGCACTGTACCACTGAGCTACATCCTCAGTTTTTTGGTTTTTTTTAAGTTTTTCACTTTGAGACACAGTCTTGCTAATCTGCCCAGACAGGACTTGAAACTCCAGGCCTAAGCCTCCCTCAGTACTGCAATTACAGGCATGCACCACAGCTCCTGGCTTCCATACTATATTAATACCAACTTACCTCCACCTTTTCAATTTGTCAGGAAGTTAGTCCCAGATGTGGTTGTTCTAATTTTCTGTGATGAAATTCTAGGCCAATGAACCGGAAGATAAATGCCAGTAAGGGAGAAAATTCTGTTTTGTTTTGTTTACCGATAGAACACAAGTCCCAGATGGTGCATGGAACAGTAGGCATCCTTGTTGAATGAATGACAGAATAAATGCTTAATCTTACATGTCATGACCCAAAAACTGATTCTCTTAAAAAATACAACCCAGCCAGGTGTGGAAGCACAGAGAGGCTAAAGCAGCAGGAAATTCAAGCTCAAGCCTAGCCCAGGCAACTTAGCAAGACCCTCTCTAAAAAAAAAAAAAAAAAAAAAAAAAAAAAAAAGATGAAAAGGGCTGGATATACCTCAGTGCACAGGCTCTAAGTTCATTCCCAGAACTGAATGAATGAATGAATGAATGAAATAAGCAGTACAAAAAGCTCAGTCCCTTGCTGCCAACCAGGAATAGGATGAATTGTCTCTGGAGAAAGATTGTCTTATCATCCAGAACCCTTACAACTTTGCTTCTACATGTTGCCTAGCATTAAATCAAGAAAATATGCCAAGCAGAACAAAAGAAAAAGTAGTAGAAAGAAATGCACATGTGACTCAATACTAGAGTTATGAGATACAGGTTTTCAATTAAAAACATGTTTAAGAAAACAGACATGCAGATGGAGAATTGTACCAATCTAGAATTTATAAAGAGTACAATGGAAATGCTAGAACTGAAACCACAATAACCAAAATTATGAATACAACTAGATGGGTGTCTTAGTCACTCCCATCACTGGACCCAATATCCAATATCCATAACTTAAAAGAGAGGTTTCTTTTAGCTCATATTTTTTTAGAGGATTCAGTCCATAGTTGACTGGTTCTAAGACAGGAAGGAAACAGTGGAAGAGTCTGATGGAAGAAAGCTGCTCACACATCATAGTGGTCAAGAAACACAAAGAGGGAAGGTCCCAGGAACGAGAATACACTCTTGCAGGTCAAGTGCCAGCGACCTACCTCCAACGAGGCCCCACCTCCTACAGCAGTCAGCTACTGAACTTATCAATGGATCAATCTACTGATGAATATAGCATCACTATGGTCCAATCACTTTCCCCTAGTTTTTTTTTTTTTTTTTTTTTTTTTTTTTTTTGTCTTTTTCCTTTTTATCGGTACCGGGGATCGAACTCACGACTGCCTGCTCGCAAGGCAGGCGCTTATGCCGCTGAGCTAAATCCCCAGCCCCAAAACCCCTCCTCTTAACACATAAGTGTTTTAGGAGACATTCTAGATCTAAACAATAAAAATTTACCAGAAAATTGTACACAGCTAGGGCTGAGAGAGTTGGTAAATAAAAACACAGGATGCCCAATTCAACTGGAATTTCAGGTAAACATTTTATTTTACTTTTTTTAGTGTAATTGTGTCCTGCTGTGGTTTGGACACCCGTCCCCCAAAGGCTCATGTATTGAAGGCTTGGTCACCAGCACACAGCACTACTGGGAAGTGGTGGGACCTTGAGAAGGTGATGCCTAGAAGGAAACTGGATCACTGGGGCTGTACCTTGAAGGGGACCTTGGAGCTCTGGCCTTGCTCTATCTCTATTGGCTTCCTGGCTGCAAATATGAGCAGCTTGCTCCACCATGCACTCCCACAGGATAAAGAGCTGCCACAGGCCCAAAAATAAAAAGCCAAATGACCATTAACTAGACCTCCAACACTCTGAGCCAAAATAAACCTCTTCTCTTTATAAATTGGTTCTCTGGGGTATCTGTTATAGTAAATCTAAGTTGATCACATAAATGCATTCAAAATTTCGGACATGCTTATTCTTAAAAGTATTCACAATCAGAAATACAAACTTAATAAGATTTCTTCATTTCATCTGGCAAGGCCAGACACAACTAAAAGGAAGACTCATTTTGCCAAAGATATCCATGATAAAAAGGACTAAAAAGATGAAAAATGTTTGAAGGAGTGAAAGAGATGGTTGAGGCCTGGTGGAAGTTATAAAATAGTCTCAGAGTCTTAAAAAAAAGGCTAGAAAAGTGGATTAGAAGCAACATTTAAGGCAAGAGTAGTTGTGTAGTTCCTGATTCATGAAGAGATAAACACATGCACCTAGGTCCATTAGAATGTAACCGAGAAACAAACACGAGCAAACTCAAAGCCACAGGGGTGGGGACAGACCTGCCTATCTTGGAAGTTTCATCATAAATTTATAACTGACTCATCAGCATAATGAAACAGAAGTTCATGAGACAAAAATTAAAGAGAATAATTTCCAACTTAAACTTCTATTTTCAGAGAAAATAGCTTTCAAAAGTAAAGTCAAAAAAAGACATTTCCAGTCAAATAAAAACTAAGAGAATGCATCACTTACACAGGCTTGAAAAAAAACAGCAAAGAGTTCTTCAGGAAGAAGAAAAAAATGATCCGAGGCAGAAACAATGAAATGCAGAAGAGACCTGGGCTTCTCCCGCAAACTCCCGCCTTCTCTGCAGGCGCCCTCCTGGGACCCAGGAACTCAGCCAGAGGTGCACACTGGTAAGGCCAGAACCATGCCCCTCCTGTGTTCCTGTGTCCCACAGTCCTGGCCATCCATCTCAGGACCCAGGAACTCCAACCCGTGACACGCGCCTCCACAGTCCCACCCCTGCCACTGGGGATCCTCCCACCTCCTGGACCCAGCATTGCTGTTGATCTTCGGCTCCCTCACCTCCCCCCCAGAACCTTGGACTGCAGTGGTTTAACCATGCAGTATCCAGGGGAGATTCAGTAAAAAGAACTCAGCAGGCTTCCATCAGTGAAGTGAGTTTGTCCCTAAAACAGGAATAGAGTTTGCCACCTTCAGTGGATGAACAGGAGCAACAGTGAAGCCCCCTCCAGAAGTAGGCGATAGGCAAGCTTGGCAAGTGGATGGGTGAGTCCTTCCTCCACATGGAGAATATCAGGTAGCTTGAGGAGGGTGCCAACAAGGCCTTCCCCAACCTGGAGAAAATGAAGGGGACCCAGAGACACAGTAGGGTCCCAGATGAGACAAACACAATAAACAGGAGGATCTGGTGACTCTGAACAACATGTACACATAACAACAACAGCAACAAGGGGTTGATTTCCATCAATACTCCTAGGCTTGTAAGCCTAGGAAGAACATTGGACTCACCCAACAGGCCCTGCAGGAGGAATTCAGGTGACGGGCCCCCCCCTCTTCATTGTGGGACCCAGCAATTGGACAAACATCAACCTTACAGTAGGACTGCAAGATACACACTACCAACAGTTGACATTAGTGGTATTAAAGGATCAAATATTAACCCAAAAGGGGAAAATGGCCAAAAAAAAAAAAAGCAAAATGCAATCTCAAACATCTAGTCCACCAGGAACAAGTACAGGAGACATTGAAATAGAGGACTTCAAAAGTAACACACCAGAAATCTCTGAAAAGATAGCAAGTGAAATAAAAAAAGAACTCCATGAGGCTATAGAGGAAATCAAATTAGAAGTAATCTCTCATGTAAAAACAGAAATAACAACTATAGTAAAGGAGTTGCTCAGCACAGCGAGGGAAGAAATAGATTTAAAAAAAAAAAGTACAGGAGCATGGGAAACTGATTGAAATCCTGAATAAATATTATAGAAAACAAACAGAATTCATGAAACAAACTCAAAGAGACATCCAAGAAACAAAAATTTTATTGAAAGCTGGCAAAACCATTTAAATGAAGCTGAAGATTCAGACCTTGAGGACAGTATTGCAATTAGCAATCATGAAAAAATAAAACTTTTAAAAATAACAAAGCAGCATGAAATGACAATCAGAAGCTTCAAAATGATGCCAAGAGAAATAATATAAGATTAATAGGCATCAGTGAAGATGCAGAAGTCAATGTAAACGACATAACCAAGGTAAGTAAAAGCAGAAAATTTCCTAAACATGAGGAAAAATCTGATATACAGATAAGGGAGGCATACAGAACACCAAAAAATCACAACCACACATAAATGTACATCCAGACATATAATAATTAAGATCCCAAACATCCAGCAGAAAAACTGGATACTAAAAGCTGTCAGAGAAAAGACACAACTCACCTATTAAGGAAAGCTCATTAGAATCACAGCAGACTTTTCAGCACAAACCCTCAAGTCAAGACGAGCTTGGAGTAAGTCCTAAAAGAAAACAACTTTCCCAGACTGATGTACCCAGAAAAACTTTCATTCAAATTTAATGGAGAAACAAGATACTTCCATGACAAAGAACAACTGAAGAAATCCATGTCCACCAAACCAACCCTAGAAGTGTTGAAAGACATACTAGATAGAAATAAAAATGACCACAATCCCCAGAACAACAACAGAAAGAAACCACCAGGTAAGACAAGCAATTAAACAAGGGGGAAAAGCAGAAAGCAAACAACTGGAACATAACATGGCAAAATCAAGCCAGTACATATGAGTTATATCCATAAATGTAAATGGCCTCAATTCACCTATCAAAAGAAATAGGTTGACAGAATCAAGAAACATGATCCCTGTATATAAGAAACACATCTGACCCAAAAGGAAACTCATAAGTTAAAAGTCAAAGGATGGAAAACAGTATTCCATGCAACAGGAACTCAGAAAAAAGCAGGGGTAATTATTCTATTTGCAGACAATGTGAACTTCAAACCTAAAATGATTAAAAGAGATAAAGAAGGTCACTACAAACTCGTTAGTGGAAAAATTCAAGAGGAAGAACAATTATAAATATATATGCACCAAATACAGGAGCACCCACCTATATAAGACAAATACTAATGGACATGAAAAACCAAATACACAAGAATACAATTATGACAGGGGACCTTCACATCCCATTGTCACAAAGAGATAGATCAACTAGACAAAAACCCAGCAAAGAAATAACAGAACTGAATCATACCTGTGATCAATTGCTTAGCAGATGTTTACAGTGTTCCACCCAACCACATCAAATACACATTCTTCTCAGCTGTGCATGGGACATTCTCCAAAACAGACCATATATTATCCCATAAAACATTCTTAAGTAAATGCAAAGGAAATGAGATTACCCCATGTGTAATATCTGACCATAGCGCACTGAAATTGGAAATTAATGGCAAAAGAAACTGCAAAACCTGCATAAATACATGGAAATTAAATAACAAACTTCTGAACAACCAGTGGGCTACAGGTAAAGAATAAAGCAATACCTACAATTCAGTGAGAATACAGAAACAACATACTGCAATCCACGGGATGCAATGAAAGCAGTCTTAAGAGGGAAATATATAGCAATAAATTGTCATATCAAGAAAACAGAACAAGCACAAATAAACAACCTAATGCTTCATCTCAAACTTCTAGAAAAAGAAGAGCAAGTTAAACCCAAAGCTCATAGAAGAAAGGAAATTGTAAAGATTAGAGCAGAAATCAATGCAATTGAAACTAAAAAAAAAAAAAAAAAAAGAAATACAAAGAACTAATGAATTGAAAAGCTGGTTTTTTGAGAGAATAAACAAAATTGACAAATTTCTAGTTAACCTAATCAGGAAAAAGAAAGAAAAAACCCAAATTCATGCAATAAGGACTGAAAGGGGGGAAATTACTATAGATCACATGAGAATTCAAAAGATCATGAATACCTACTTTGAAAATCTCTGCTCACATAGAATGGAAAACACAGAGGAAATGGACAGATTGCTAGAAACATATGAACTGCCAAAGCTCAACCAAGAAGATGTAGCAATTTTGAATAACCCATTATCAGCTATTGATATTGAAAACATAATTAAATACTTACCAACAAAGAAAAGCCGAGGTCCTGATGGATTCACAGATGAATTCCACAAGAAATTTAGAGAAGATTTGACGCCAATACTCCTTAAACTCTTCAATGAAGTTGAAAAGGAAGCAATCCTCCCTAAAACATTCCTGGAGGCAAGTATTACTCTAATACCAAAACCAGAGAAAGACCCAACCAAAAAGGAGAACTATAGGCCAATCTCACTAATAAACATTGATGCAAAGATTTTCAATAAATTACTGGCAAACAGAATGCAGCAAATCGTCAAGATAATACATCACGACCAAGTGGGATTCATTCCAGGAATGAATGGTTTAACATACGCAAATCAATAAATGTAACATACCACATCAACAGAGCCAAAAACAAAAACTATATGGTCATCTCAATAGATGCAGAAAAAGCTTTCGATAAAGTCCAACACATGTTCATGATAAAAACCCTTCAGAAACTCTGAATATATGGTGTCTACCTCAATCTCATAAAGGCCATCTATGACAAACCAACAGCCAACATTATACTAAATGGACAAAAACTGAAAGCTTTCACACTAAAATCAGGAACAAGACAATGATGTCCACTATCACCACTCCTATTCAACAGAGTTTTGGAAATACTAGCCAGGGCAATCAGACAAGAAAGGAAAAGAAGAAGTTAAACTATCACTATTTGTAGATGACATGATACTCTATATAGAAGACCCGAAACACTCCATTAAAAGACTACAAGAGATAATAAATAAATTCAGCAGTGTAGCTGGATACAAAGTCGATGCTCAAAAATCAATAGCATTCCTGTACACTAACAAAAAGCTCGCTGAGAGAGGGAAGTATTGCCCCTCACAATAGAATCTAAAAAAATGAAATACTTAAGAATCAACCTAACCAAGCATGTAAAAGACCTATATGCTGAAAATTAAGCTATGCTAAAAAAGGAGGGATATTAGAAAATGGAAGGATATTCCTTGCTCTTGGCTAGGAAGAACCAATATTATGAAAATGGCCATACTCCCAAAACTGTTATACAAATTTAACGTAATCCCAATCAAAATACAATTGACATACCTCACATATCTAGAGAAAACACTCCTAAAATTCATTTGGAAACTGAAGAGACGTAGAATAGCAAAGGCAATTCTGGACAACAAAGGCAAGGCAGGAGGCATCTCAATTCCTGACCGAAACTATACTACAAAGCCATGTGATAAAAGCAGCATGGTCCTGACAAAGAAATAGACCTGAGGATCAATGGAACAGATTAGAAGGTACAAGCACAAGTACAAAGACACTCAGCCACCTGATATTTGACAAAGGGACTCAACATGTTCACTGGAAGGACAGCCTCTTTAATAAATGGTGTTGGAAAAACTGGCTCTCCACATGCTAAAGACTGAAACTAGACCCATGTATATCACCACGCACAAAACTAAATGGATCAAAGATCTAAATATTAAGATAAAAACACTAAATCTACTAGAAGACAAGGTAGGGCAGAAATCTTGGGAGACATAGGGGTAGGCAGAGAATTCATGAACAAAATGTAAACTGCACAGGAAACACTTGAAAGAATCAACAACTGGGACCTCATACTACTGAAAAGTTTCTGTACTTCAAAAGAAATCACCAAAAGAGTGAAAAGAAAACCCACAGAATGGGAAAGAATTATAGCCAGCAACCCCTCTGACAAAAGACTTACATCAAGATCATCTAAATAATTGAAAATCATGCCCCCCCCAAATTCAAAGACCCTCTGCAAAAATGGGCATCTGAGATGAACACACAGTTCTCAGATGAAGATATACAAATGGCAAATAAATACATGAAGAAATGTTCACCATCACTGGTCATTTGAGAAATGCAAATTAAAAGAGCACTGAGATTTCATCTCACTCAAGAAAACAACTGATAACAAATGTTGGCGAGTGTATAGGCAAAAAGGAACTCTGCTCCACTGTTGGTGGCAGTGTAGACTGGTGCAGCCACAATGGAAATCACTATGCAGATTTCTCAGAAGACTAGGATTGGAAGTTCCATTCAACTCAGCTATTCCCCTCCTGGGTATTTTCCCAGGAAACCTGAAAGGGTCATGTCACAGTGATATATGTGCACCTATGTTCATAGCAGCACAATTTGTGATAGCTAAATCTTGGAAACAACCAAAATGCCCACCAACTGCAGAGTGGATGAAAAAGATGTGGTATTTTTATACAATGGAATATTACTCAGCTATAAAAAGGCTGATCTTGAGGCCTTCATAGTGAAATGGAGGTAACTTAAGACTATTCTCATAAGTGAAATACCACATTGTCTCTAGGATAAAAAGTAGTAAGAACTGTAGGAGTAATAAAACCCAAAATGTGTAACTGATATTGTAAAAAAGAGAGGAAAAGTGCTCTAAAGGATATAACAGCATGTATGTTTAAGTGTGTAAGGTAGATGACCATATTACTAAGTTTTTGTTGGATCATTAAGCAGAACTGTTCCCAGTCTGAATGTCCACTTTGTATGCTTTAGTTTTGTAACTTAAACAACAATTTTGTAACTATTTCTAAGATGACAGTATGTAACTTATCAACTAGTGATTTCTTAGTTTTTTTAAAATTCTGTATTATTGCTACCCTTTTTTGTTTTGCTTTTTTCCTCTTTAAAATTTTTAAAAAGAGAAATGCAGAAGAGAATAAACAACAACAGTAAATATACTAGTAAATTAACTGAATATTGATTATGGAATATTAATAAAGTTAAATGTACTTACAATTCTTAATTCTAATGCAAAGAGCAAATAGTAAATACGGATAAGCAGTGTTACAGTGTATCACATCCCTAACAGGCATAAAAAGAAACTACTGCTTTTTTGGACTCATAAATGCATGCTGACAGCACAAGGATAATGACTTTAAAAGAGCAAAAGAATAAACAGCAAACAGCAGTAAAAGTTTACATTCCAAAAAAACTGGGGTGAATGAAAAACAAGGAAAAGAAAGATACAGGTGGGCAAATACACCAACGAACAGTGAGATAGCATTATAATTGCATTAGTAAGTATATTAAATACAAATAAGCCAAACTCAATAAAGTCTGTTAATAATCATGCAGATACCATTGCCTGCATTTTACAGTCAAAGGATCTGAGGCACAGAGAAACTGAGTAAACTATGCTGGATGCTCACACAGCAAGCTGCTATAGCAGGAGTGGAACCCAGCATCTTACCTCTAGGACTAGGTGAGCACATACCCTGCCAGGCACTTACTGCCTCCTCTCCATCCCCACCACCCAGCCCAGACTCCTGCAACAAAGTCCTAACTGGGCTCTGCTGCACCACAGTTGTCCTGATGACCTTGCTATAGCACAAACTGATCTCTCCCTTAAATTAAAATCTCTTGCTGGATTTTCATGATTTCCCTGCTCCCTCCTCATCCACTGCTTCCTGTCCTACATTCTACTAAGACTGGACTTTTGGGATTTCCAAAAAGTACAGTGGTTACCCCTGCCTGCAAGCTGTGCTCTACTACTCCCTCTTCTGACCCACAAGAGTAGCCCCTCTTCCCAGTGCTAAGTTATAATTATACATGGCACCACTACAGCCCTTTCTGTGCCCAGCACTGTGCTGAATGCTGTAGAGGCACCCTTCTCATTCAAGCTTCAATTCTACATATAAGTACTTCTACTCAACCTGCAGACAGAAAGGTTTACTCAATCAAGTAAATTACTCCATTCAATTTATTGTCAAGCCAGCAAATACTAAGTAAGCACCACGTGCCTGGGTAACAGACCAATCTGCCTGCACTCATATGCACCATGCTAGTTGGTCATAAGTGACAGGTAAAAACTACGGAGAAGGAAGAGACTGTGAAGTGGGTTACAGTGTTTTGAGAAAGGACCAAGGGGGGGGGGGGACCAAGGAAGGCAAGACTGAGTAAAGAGGTTAATGAAGTGAGGGATGAGCCATTGAGGTCTCAGGGAACATTCTATTCTAGGTCTAGAGGGCAAAATTCACTGAATGTCATCTGTAAACCACTTGGACCCCTGACCAGACAGTCAGGTATGATCATATGCCCACTGTTGGACATACAGGAGGCACTGCCAAAGGACCAGGACTTAATTTTGAATGACAATAAACTAGTACCTTTCCCAGATGACCTCCGTGGACTTGAATCCTAAGGCTGTCGCAGCCTCTCACCGTCCACAGTGCACAATGCCCATGTCATCCACTCTTCCCTCCTAGGAGTCAGGCCTATCTTATAACTTGTTTCTGAGTTCTTGAAACTGGATCTGTATACTATGGGCCTCTATGGATTCTTTCTAAACAAAAAGAAGGCACAGGGGATAAAGAGAAGATGCCACTAGTAATAGGGAGGGAGGCCTGATTTTGACTACTAAGTTTTCACAATCACCTTCTCACCTTACTCAAAAAAGATGGAGCTGTTAAAATCCAAAGAGCAAGCCAAACTCATGCTGTACCTCTGAAAGGGTCTAAGAAGTAGAGCAAAAGGCTACTGGGTTATACATGCAAAAGCCATGTCCTCTGTGTAGCAGATGTTAGCAGGGAGGAGGAAACACAATCACTAACACCAGAGCAAAATCAGGATTGAATCCCAAGGTTTAGCATGAGGTAGACCCAACCTATCCAGGGAGAAACTTCCAGATGAAAACGAATGGACATCCTAAGAAAGGAACAGAGTCACCAAGGAAAACCAAAACATCCACGTGGGAGAACCTGCTTGGGTTCCTGCATGGGGGAGAGCAGGAGCACTGGCCTGGGGACAGGCAACCCACCACTTCCTGCCAAGTCAGTGGCCTCCAGTGTCTTATGGGGCACTCGAACACATAGAACATGTGGTCCTGGGCAAGGATCATTGCTCTCCTCAGGGAGACTCAGAGCTGTTGACCAAGTATTTGAAAATAACCCTCCAAATTCTAAGGAATGAGACAAAACAACCTTCAATATTTGCATAACTTCTAAATCTACATATTTCATGAGATGTGAACATTTTCAGGTGTATGAAACCTCTTAGATAATCAGCATGCTACACAGTTGAATTCTCTAATAGTTCATAGAACTCAATTTCACCATTTAAAACTAGAGAAGTTAAAGTGCCGTGCCTTGGGTTTTTACAGCACGTGACTCACATTGGTTTTTGGTCAGGAACACCACACTTCTTTCACCCATCCCTAACACACAATGCTGTGCTTCAGGAAAACAAGATTTTCTCTGTGATCTGGATTCCAGCTTTGGGAACATATGATGGCCGGGGGTACCCACCTGAGAAACTTATGCTACATTTCTGCTCAACTCAGCATTCTCACATTCAGAGATAAGTCTAAGAACCAGTAGGCCAGACTCTGGAAAAATATTTAATAATAACGATTTCTACTGCCCCCAAGTGGTCATATGTGATGTGACATCTCCAACAGGCAATTCTGAAGGAAGGGAAAGATCACTTAAGTGCTCTCAGAATAGGATGGTTAAAAAGAAGGAAAAGGAAAGAAAAAGAAAAAGAAAAAAATATATGTATACATAAAAGGCAGTTAAGTTTCTTTTAGTTCATTGAAAAAATGGTTTGTTCTTACATTATTTGATCAATCATGTATCAAATACGGTTTGTTCTTACATTATTTGATCAATCATGTATCTTGTAATCTGAGCAACTACTTTGAAGATAATAATACACTATATTTTAACCAAATTTCCTTTAATCTTGTTTTGAAATTCTCATTGTTGTGGGTTTTTTTCTCTTAAAAAAAAAGAATAGGATGACTAAATACCAAGATACTACATATCAGGGCAAAACAGGAAAAAAAAATGGTCCCTTTTCTATTGGTATTTTCCCCTACTCCAGAAGTTTGGTGAGATAGGAAAAACAATACAGACTGCTAAAAGTCTACTGGAATTGAATTAGAATGAATTCTTATCTGGCTCCACAACCCAGGTCAAATTACCTCTGATTTACCATATAGTCACTAATTGTGAAAATTATATAAACACAGATAGGATTTTTAAAAAACTTTTACACTTAACATCGCAATTTAAAAGCATTTTGTATAGGTCAACACAGTACAAATGCTAACAGTCAACAAAAAGATACAGGCTGGCAAGAGGGAGAAAAGAGGAATATGACTTGAAGAGGGCATCATGTAATAAATTTATTATATTTAGTTACATTTTCGACTTTTCTCTTAATTCCAACTGTATACTATATAATAACTGCTGTTTCAGAAATAAAATGTTTTAAACATAAAAATATAAATTCTGTTTCTTAAAAGTGCATACACCTTGAATAATAAAACATGAATAAATAACAAAAGTCAGTGACATATCTCATGCACTTGGTCTAAAATAATTTAAAATGTAAGATACTTTTTTCCAGCCACTAGAAAAGACATCCTGCCTTCCATCTTATTGTACAACTAAAGAAGAAAATTACACAAAATTTTTCACGGTGCATGAACAATACCAAAGCATTTTGTATACAGTGACATGACATGCAGCTTTTAGGACAACTAGAGAAATTCCAGTGTAAATATGAGAGTTCAATCAAGAGATACGTTAGTAACGGTACCTAAATTCAATTTTAACCAATGGTGAGAGGCACGTTTGGTGAGCAAACCTATATGAAACACAAATGCGTATCTGAAAGGCCTACAAAGAGAATCTCAATTTTAGAAACACTATCTGCCTCTCTATTGGGTATAATGACATCACACCATTTAAAATAGCACCTAGGATATTTCATATTGCATTTTCATGACTATAAAACATCTCTTCCATACTAGAAGGCCTTTCTAAAGAAGCATTTCCAACACAGATTTTGCCTTCTATCTTTATTCCATAAAATGTTGAAAATATCAGAAAAACTGTTTATTTTGTAGGCAGCATAACGCTCAGAAAGGATGAAACCACCTGCGCACAGTAGATTATTTTGCAGATGTTGCAGTGCATTCAGCTCACCACAGATTAAAATTAAATTTCATTTGCCTCCATAGGATAACATAAATTTTTGGATGTTTACTTGTTTTTTTTTTTAAAAATTACATGAAAAAATAGCAGTAAGTTACCAAAACAAAAAAAAAGATTCCAAGTAAAATGTTTCATCCTCATTTTCAAACTTAAAAGAATTCCAGAAACTATATTCTGGACTAGTAAAAACTACCAGAGAGAATGAGCTAAGTAGGAAATCAGCAGCAGCCTAGAAGTTGCTATTTTCATTACTACAAAAAGGCAATCGTTCTATCAAAAGCAGGGAAGGTTTTGCAAGGCCTGAAAGTTTGTTTTTTATTTTCTTTTCCCACATTTTCTAGCTTATGATATTTCCCTCTCCCCCACAAGTCCCACCACAGAATCTAGGAGACAGGCTCAGGGAAAGCACACAGACCCATCCATTACTCTGCCTACGCTAGCAACTAAAATCACCTATTCCCATTACACTGGCAGGCATCAGCCAACCACAAACGCTCCACACTCTCCAAACCAGATACTGATACAAGTAGTTCTCTATTTTCCTCTCCACAAGAACTGAGCAATTGGAGTCACTCCAGAATACTTCCTATGGCAGTGATTCTCACCATAATTCTTGGCAAAGGGACAGTGATCCACAGTGGTTCCTACTCCTGCCTGCAAATTAGAAACACACAAAAACCTCGAGATATATGGTAATTCTTGGACCTACCTCTACACTAATTAGCTCAAAATCTTGGGAGGGAGACCCAGACATGCAAAATTCCCTAGATCATCTTCATGAATGCTGGGCATCACCACAGATGAGTCACTCAAAACGGGCCTAAGAGAATCTCAGAGAGGGTATATGTGAGAATCAAAAACGCTTCTCACATCAGCTATGAACCTCCTTCTCTCCCCAAATGGAAAACACTGGTTTTAAATGAGCATCAGATAAATCTAGACCCAAATCTACTGTACAACACCATGTAAGTTTCAGGGCCTTGTTCTTACTGTAATCAGTGGGAGGGAAGCTCCAAGCCTTCCAAAACAGCCCTCAGTCTCTACACAAAAGCATTTTAAAATTGTTAGCACTATTTGAAGCCACATTTTTTTCCTTGTGACGACGAATTCTATAAGATATAAAAAATTAAAATCTATAGAAAATGGCAGGTTATTTTTAGAACAAAATACTTCAGGAAAGTCTTCAGGCTAAATACACTATGTACATCAATGTATGCTCAACATACCTAATTTCACTCCTGCCTGCAAAATATTTATTTTACACACAATCTCGTCAATGATAAAAAAAATCAGTAAAGAGAAAAACATGTAAAGCAAACCAAGAAGTCACATTCATGCTCATCTATACTGATTAGGCCACATTTCAAAAATTACAAAGTCAAAAATAAAGTTCCATAATTTAAGATTTGCATTCTTAAAACTTTTTAGTATAGCCTTTTTTTATTGGTTGTTTGCATAGGTAGTAAGAGCATGCTTTCTAGGTTAGATGAAGGGCATGCAAAATTGTTTTTATTACATGGGTTAAAATTTGTCATGCTCAAAATGCAGCTGCAAAAACAAACACTTTGGGAATTGATCAAAGACAGTATGAGATATTATTTATTTAAATAAAAGCACTGGATGACCCACCCCCAAACATGTAGTCAGATTAATAATGTACCCTTTATGAAATTAAAGGCAAAATAGCTTGCACACTAAAGCTATGTTTTGTGTTTATGACAGGCACTGGTTTGTCAGCAAATTTTGTCCCTCTCAAATACAAAACTCCAGTGTGCCTCCAGGACATATTTTATTGAATCTGTGCTTATAATTTGCAGATTATCTCACAAATCCAATCCAGGAACACTAGGTATCTTTATTACCTGATAACAATCATCTATAGAGAAAATATTAACTTGTCAGAATGTTCAGTAATTCGTCAATGAAATATATCAGATGTCCATCTACTTTAAAAAATATTTGTTTGAAATAAATGAGCTTTGTTCACAGCTTTTCTCGGCTTCATTTTCCCGGAAGCTGCCACTACTGTTCCTGTCTTTTCAAATGATAGTTACTTTAGAGGGAAGATATCCCTCTAACACATAAAAAAATTCCACACATCTATTGCATCTCATCATGGATGGATATACTCTAATGTACAAGTGTTGTGAAATGGATTTTTCAATCGCTACAGAGCAGAGACAGCTCAGTAGATATGAGTGCAATGTCTCCAGTGCAGTATCTCCAGAGATGAAGGGCACTTTTGGTTTCCAGACAGAATGTATGTACTGAAGAGGATCACAAGCCTTAGCCAATCGACCAGAATCCATAAGATCTTTTGGTTGAAAAGGAGTATCACTCCTTTAGAGATTATCAGCATCCTCTGATTTATCAGCTGTGTCCTCAGGACTCCTCAGCTACAGCAAATCCCTGAGGCTTTCAGCTTGCCTTTAAATGCAATGCAGGCCTTCAATGAATGTTTACAGAATAAATGAATGATGAAAGAATGATTTCAAGAGTTTAAGGTAGCCTCATAGATAATGACAATATTTTAGTATATACAAATACTCTCACATTCGCTTTTATTGATCCAGCACATTATTTTCAGTTAGGCTGCTGTCAGGGTGAGAACATACAAAAAGGGAAGGAAGCAGTGTGAAACAAGAGGAGCTCACTTGGCTTCTCTGTGCTTCCACACTAAGGGATTACAAAGGTGTAGGACTGTCTAAAGAGGTGATACAGCTTCAGTGCCCTGGATTTTTATAGAAAAAGAAATCAAGAATAAAAAGTTACATATATATAACTCAAACAAACACTGTAAATCCAACTTTGTAATTACGTGTAGTGCTTACCAAGAACTGTGGCGATTATTTGGTGCCCATCAGGAAGTGACTGTACTGATTAGGCCTATCTGGCTGCTGACTAGAAACTCAGGCTTACCAACCTCAGCAGATCATATGCATTCATTGTGCCAAGTATCACAGGGGTAGGGTGACAAAAAACAAGTTTCTAACCCTAACGAAGAACTGAACTGAGCCAAGTAACAATGTTCCTAAGATACTTCATTCTTCAAGAACACCTTTAAACTTTTGGACAAAATATCTTTTTCAGCTGCTTCAAGTTGTACCTAGCTGTTAGGAATAGTGAAATTTTCATTCTTTGCCAACTATGGAAATATAACAGCTTAATGATTACTAGACAATGTCATAATACTGATTTTTTAAATTTAATTAAACCTGAAACAAGGACTAAACTCCATAGACATATATTTACAGGCTTATTATAGTTGTATTTCTAAATCTCATGGAAAATTAAAGAGATTTGTACAGTTTTATAGAAGACATTATACATAGTGGAAACTCCATCCGTACAGGTCTTCAGAATAAAAATACCACCGTGAAAATAAAACTAGTTTCTACTAATACTTAACTGATCAAGGGGAAAAATGTGTTATTAAAACCCTCCAACTATTGTCAAACTATAATTTTAAGATGGCTTCAGAGCCTCAGATAAGAAATTTCAAATAGCATCTATCTGCTAAACAAAGATGAGAGATTCAAATTAGATAAACATTCAATTCCTGATAGTGACGGTCCCTCATTTGCTACATCTTTCTCAGGAAATAAAATATAGGAAAGTTAGAGCGGTGTTGTCAGTATGCCATGGGAAGCAATGTAGTGTGGAAGGCAGCCAGTCACCTGCAATTACAGACCAGCAGAGAGTGTTGCTGCTCTGGAAAGCCACCAAAATCTATATGGGCAAACCTAGTGAAGTTGCAAGGGTAGCAATAAGTGCAACGGGCAATGAGCTTATGTTCAGTGAACTGTATGGAGCAACATAGTAACTTTTACAAGAGTGAGTTATGCCAGTCTTAAATATTGTGAGGGTCTAAAATTCCAGTCACTCTCAATGTAAGTGACCTCCAGACTTGCAAGTTACCAGCTCATGCGTAAATCAGCGGCAACACAAAGTTAGGTAACCTACTGGTAATATTTCCCAAAAGATATTCATGGGAAAGAAAGAAAAGAAAAAAGAAGGAAGGAGGGATACAGTGCAGAATTCACAGCATGCTTACGTGTTGCGATTATTCATACACAGCAGTTATAAGAAGGGTGATGATAAATGGATCTGTGCACCAAGAATTCAGAAAGAATTTCAACAGTTTATGACCAAAAAGAGTAAAGCACATAAACTAACTTAACATGCTGTATTTTATGGCAAAGTAACAAAAAGTATTCAAGGAGTATCATGATTTTGACTCTTTTTTAATATTAAAAACTACAGAAAAAAAAGCTAAAACTTAAGTAGGAAAATACTGCCAGGCGACTTTCACAAAGTTTGAGAAAGTACAGATTTTGCTTATCTGATATTTCTGTGAGGTTTCCTTTTTTCCATAAAAGAAATGCAATTTGTACTGACAATGCCAGATGGAATATTCTCCAAAACCTCCTTGCAAGTTCTTGGTATGAAATGAAATCCTCAACACAAAGAAGACATAAATGAAAGGCAATCTTAACAAAGACTGATAAACAGAATCTGAAGTCATACATTGCTTCAACGTACTATCACTGACTCTTGGCAGGAGGCAGTTTCTCTCCAATTACAAGATGAGGAAACAAGCATGCAGACAAGGTATAGCATGGAGCCTTCAACTTCTAACAAGAAAAGTGTAACACCAAAGAACGAAAGTGGTATCAGTTCATGTCTCCAGTTTACAGCACATTCCTTTCCAGGTATCTTTCAAAGGTATTAACTGCTCTGCTATAGCTCAAAATCCCAATAGCCTTAGCAAGCAAATATAGAAGAAAAATAATTTAACTAGTGATTGGCTTTCTGGTTATCCAATTGCCAGCTGAGGACATATTCCAAGTGTCAAGACAGGTTAGGTTAAGCACATCTCTGCAGATATGAAGGTAGCGAAAGATTTCATAACTACCCCTGAAACCTTCTATCTGTGGCAGTAAAAGAAATGACACAGTCACCCATATGTCACCTTCCTCTTTAATCCATTTACTGATGTACTGATCCAGCCTAGACCAGCTGAGTATATATACCTGAGAAACATTAGTGTTAAAATATTGCCCTTTACAAAGACTGATAGATGGGGCAAAAGTGCAGAAAGCAAGTTTTTCCCTCTGTTTCATTGTTAGTTTCACAGTTTTTGAGCTCCTGGTGCCACATGAAAATTCCAGTGAAGACAGATCCTGCTCAAATGAAAATAATGATAGCTTAACTGGTTCACAGGCTTCAAAACCCTAGGGTCCAATGAAAATCATTAGAGTTCTCGAGAAAGAAATATGTACATTTGCTAAAGGGACTGTCCAGGGTATCATCTACAATTATTCCAGTTAGCTTGGTATTGATGCTTTGCCTATGGCTGTTATTTGGTACAATGACAGAATAAGGCGACACTTTTCACAATTTGCAATTGAATTGTTCTCACACGCCCACACGCGCACACACACACATACACACACGCAAAAAATATAAAACAAAAGAATAAAGGGCTTTGGTGGGAGGGGGAGCTTCTAAATAAATAAACATCTTTACATATAAAACACTTGGATTGCAGGAATATCACTGAGGTTTCTGAGAAGGCCGTGCAGAGGTTTGCATGCTAGCAGGTAACTTTTTAGAGGCTTTCTCAGCAGACTGCCTGCCACTGGGAGACACAGGAATTGCAGAATCTAACTGGGAAGACTTGGATTTGCGAGCAGACAGCAGGGAATGTTTGGCAGAAGCAGGGTCCTTGGAGACAGGCTCCTTTCCAGCTGCATTTGCATTTGGCTGCTGGGAGCTTTGAGGCTGGTAGCCTTTCTCAGCTTTGTCATCCACGACATTCTTACCAACCAACTTGACAGAGCTTCCACCAGCCTTTTTAGAGAGCAAAGTTGTCTTGCCAAGATCAGTTGACCGCCGAGTTTCTTTCTGTCTCAAAGCAGACTTGAAGAAAGACAGCCCCTTGTCCTCAGACTTGCTATCTCTCTTCAGACCAGACCGCACACTCGTGCTGGGGGAGCGTAGGCTGGCCATGGAAGAGCTCCGGACATGCCTGCTGTCGCCTCTGCCCTCCCCCACTCTGGCCTGGCTCACCCGAGGAGAGCTGGGTTTAGAGGTGGAGGTGACGCTGGCTCTATCAGAACCCAGGCTTTGTCTGGAACCCTCTCTACTCAAGGTCCGATCTGAAGTCCTGCTCTTCCCAGGAGGGAAGGGGCCCCTGGTGGAAGGGCTGGAGGCTTTTTTGGCAGATGAAGAGGAAACAGTGTAAGTGAGGGTAGCAGCTGACTTCTGCTTCTGTGGTGAAGGAGATGATATAGAGTCCTGGGACTTAGGGGATGCCTCCTTTCTGGGTTGGCCAGGGGCCGGAGACGAATGCCTTCCACTGGCCCTGGAAGATGAATCTGCTTTGCTTCGAGAGCGGGAATGCTTTAGAGAGACTTTTATTGGAACAGGAGAAGAAGGGGATGTACTTGAAAGAGATGAGTCCTGGCTTGCCAAGGCTGGCCTCCCCTTCCGCAAGCTTTTATCTGGCTCAGAAGTGCCTTTGGAACTGGGAGATCTCTTGGTTGTGCTCTCTGGTTTCTTTGTAAGTGAGCCTGCATGGCTCGGGGGCTTAACCTCTTTGACTGGAGAGCTATCTACAGAATCACTCTGATCCACATAAGCAATTTGATTATTGTTATCAAATGGATCAGAGACTGGAGGTAAGTGATCCCCTTGTGCTAAGTTTTTGCTCTGTGTATCTGCAACACTGGAGTTCAATTTGCGGTTGTCTGATTCATCTCTGAACATACCTTCCATGACAGCCAACGGGGCCCGGCCTACAGCCTTGTTGTGCTCACGTCGACTGTGACCATCACTTGATTCCTGGTAACTGCTAGAAAGATTTCTCAAACTACCAAAGCAAGAGATAGAGACCTTATCATCCACTGCCTCCCCGATCTTCTCCAAGGTAGAGGCAGAGCTGTGAATTGGAGAGTCCCCTGAGAATCGGGAAGGAGAATTGGAACGCAATTGCAGCTTAGCAGACAGGGACCAAGAAGGTCTCATGCAATTTTCATTGACGGCCAAAGGGCTGGTGACAGAAGATCGGGATGACAAGCTCTGACGCTGGACACTTCTCACAAATGGTCGAGTTGAAAAGCCTCCTGAACAGAGCAGAGAATTGTGTTAAGTTAAACCAACAAAAACATTCTAGTAACATCTTAAGATATTGAACAAAGGCAAGACACGTGAAATGATATGAACATGGCCTTCAAAGTCATCCTGTCTGGAATTAAGTCAGCCTTTTGACTTCAACCTTTTGGCCAGCTTATCTATAAATAGAGACATCCTAACACAGGGACAAGCAAGCTACACTGGACCTCCTGGCTCTACATCAGACATCAGCACACTTTCCACGTAAAGGCCACAGAGTAAATTTGTTAGGTCTGAAGGCAAACCACTCAACTCTGCAAGTGAGGCACAAAAGCAGTCACAGATGAAAAATAGGTGTGGTTGTGCTCTACAAATCTTTACTTACAGGGAAAAGGGAATGGCCCATATATGGCCTGTGGATTACAGTTTGTCAACCACTGATACAGTGTGCTAATTAAATAAAAATCGTAAGTCCTGTGCCTAGCAGGGTACCTGGCACTCCACAGATGCTCACTAAATGTGAACTGCTAATCCAACTTCATCACATTACTGAATGGCATCTGGGACTCAAGAATGAAGTTTTTGCCTGAGGTTACACAAATAATTACAGGCAGAGCTAATATCAAAACACATTACCCTGTGGCCCCCTCTCAGTGCCACATGTAAATTAGTTTGGAACAGCTGACTATTAAACTGCAATAATGAAAAGAACTAGAGACTTGGATACAATTATACCTATCCAGAGTGACCTAAAACTGCCAAGGAAATACTCATAACTAGAAAAATATAGAATGTCTGTATTTGCAGTGGTTTAAAACTTCCAAATAAAATTCTAAACTGAATAGTATACACACTTGGTACTGAGGCAGTGGCATTTATGAAATTCCATCTCTACAAAATCCTAAGAGCCAAGCTCTGTCCTGTAGGTACCATCCAGCACTGTTAAACGAGTTGATGCTTGGGAGGATATTGACTTCACCAACTATAGTGTTTAAAAAATACACCGAGACAAATCAAATCTAGATAATGAATTCCAAGTTTACAGACTATGTTAAAAACAATCTATCTAAATATGCAAAGGTTCACTAGTTGGCATATATTAAAATGTTAGGAGCTACAACGAGTTTAGCAATTACAGCCTGATGATCTTAGTTTATAAATAAGGAAACAACAAGCCAGACAGATGACAGAGATAGAACTGTGACACTGTTCTGCTAACTTGGTCATCTTCCAACCTCCTGCAATTTTAGCTTCATTTTATTTTCTCAAATTATCCATCACCACTGGAAGCAGTTTTTAGCAATCGAAATGCTGGCCTCAGAGTGAGACTTGGAAGAGGAGTCAAAGTCCTCATTATAGAAGCTGAGCTCACTCTTCCCTCCTTCCAGTACTGGCTGCCGATCTTTCTCACATAACCTGGGGTCCCTGTTAGAACTAAGGTCTATCCTGCCATTACTCTAGCAACAAAGAAAAATTTTAAAAAGCCAAACACACAAAAATCCAGAGTTTACTTTTTAACAGATTTTCGCAGTTTTTGTATTGTAACTATGTTGAGAATCAGAAGTCTGAAGCTTGCAGAGTCAGGGGCCTCTTCATTAGGCTGGAAACACTATCTACTAACCAGGTAACCTTGGGCAAGGTACAACTTACTTAAACCTTCTGAGGATTTTAAAAGCACTTTTAAAAAAGTGTGCATTACTACACAGAGTTAAAGCCTGACTCTACACACTAGACAACTAGAGCAGAAAATAATGGAAATAATGGAAAATAATGAAGTAAAAAGTTCTGAATTATAAAGGAAAAGCCAACAACCCCCTTTATACAGAATGTATTTATGATTGTGACCCACAGTTATGCAGCCCCACTTGCTATATATACCTCCTTTCAGTTCTCCCACAATCTCTTGGGACTTTGTTCATGAGAAACCCTGCGCTATGTTCATCAGTTACCATTTTGGAAATCTGTCACCAAAACTCACACCTACCATCATCTTCACTTCTTTCTCCAGTCATCTCCACAGACTCTGAGAGTGAGGCCAAGGAGGTACGTCTGGAAGAAGCTGCAGAGGTCACACTAGCTTGCTTGCTCCCTGGGAGCCGGCTCACCCAATGCTCGCACAGGGAAGAACTCGTGGAGCCTGTGGAAAAGAGGTGGACATTGCTCAACCAGGGTCCAACAGTCAGACTGTGCTGCACCTACCCTTGAACTGAGAGTACTCATGTCCTCACCCAGAGGCTGACATACACTACCAGAGTCAAGTAGAAGATGAAGAAACGGAAGGCAGGGCCAACATATGAGATTTACAGGAGTAATAGATGCAAGAACAGGGAGAAACATTTCAGAATGCAATGTCTGAATCTTACAAGTTTACAAGAGAATGGAATATAAACAGTCATTCACACATTCATCCATTCCACCAATATTAAGCACTTCCAAGCCAGGCAGGCTCTGTTGTGAGCACGTGCAGTAGTATTTCTAATTCAAAGAGAACAAGCGATAGTACACTGTGTTTTTTCTTGACTTAATTGCCTTATGGAATTTAAGGAGCAGGAGATCAGTGTGAAAAATAGAGCCCAAGCTCTATTTTAGGCTTATCAAGCACATATGCAGTAAATGCTCTACCACTAAGCTGCACTCCCATCCCTTAATGGATATGTTTAACCATTTCATGATATTAATAATACACACACAAACCTAACTATGTGTCAATCTGTATTGGGATACCCTTAAATATTTGTGAGGACAACAAAAAATACTCTTGAAATGGACTACAATTTCAAGCAGGACCATCTTCAACTATACTCAACAGCATGTCATTTCTGAGCACCTCTCTGGAAAGCACAGAAGCCTTAGAGCACTGGAGCTTCCACATCCTGTCAGGAAATGAGCAGCTACACACTGGGTGGGTATGGCTCTAGCAAGCAGTCACTTCACTTAAATACAGTTCACTTTCAATGCTTTAAACTTAGTCTTCATAGGCTTAGAGAGGGGTAGAAGTCACCACTCTCTAGCCTATCATGTTGATACTTTACCATGTCACAGTGCAGTCCTCTGTCATGTTCTATTACAGTCAAACGCTGAATCAGGAACACATGTGCCCTTGTTTGGATCATGTGTGTTGCAAGCATACTGTGTATTGGTATTCACCGCTGTGTTTATTAATACAGTAGGCTAGACACCATGAGACTAAACACAAATCATGTACTATTATAACTCTCAATCACCCTACCAAAACAGGGCAATCTCTGAATTGGAAAAAAGACTATTTTTAATGGGTTTCCCTCTTTACAAAATGTTTTTCACATACTTTTACCTAATTTAGTGCATACCATGATCCCACAAGGTAGGTGTTATGATCACACATTAGAGATGATAAACACACGGCTTAGATGAAATATGTACCAAGGTAACCCAAAGTAGAGGTTTTGGAGCAGAATGCAAGGTTTCTTCTCCATTCATCCCATACACGCATCCCACAAGGAAACAATACAAGCCCTGTGTGCCGTTCTACATGAACTCTGCCAGGCCACGGGTTCCCTCACAGTTCATCCTCATGTCCTTCTCTATAATCACGTGGGTTTGCAGATTAAAGGAAAACATGAGAATTAATTTGATCAAACTGACAGTCATAAAGCTTCTGCGATCCTCCGGACCATGAATTACAATCTTCTACTTTGGGAAACACTGACTAAGAACAGGAGTCAGTCTTACCTGCCACCGAGCTGTTGGCTGACCATGATGGGATGGCCGTCCGCCTCTGGTAGAAAAGGATGTAGGCTGTCTGTGTGCACACTTCATCCTCTGACAGCTGCTGCACATCGCTGTCATCAAAGCAATACCAGAGACCATCCACAGAGTTCTTACAGTAAGCTGCCAAAAGGAGCCTACAGTTAGTACCAGGTGGATGACACACCCACCATGCCCTTCTACCCCCCACCAACACCATCTCTTTGGTTAATATAATTAATTCAAGAACTGTGTAAGCCTGTACCCAGTAACACAGAGCTTTTAAAAATCCAAATTCCACACCACTCTCAAGCAAAGTATTTTGAGAAATTCCAAATTATTCCTAGTAGACACATTTCTATTTAAACTTAGAAAACACAATATACTTATTTAAACCACTGCATCTCAATCATGGCAATTTTGCCCTGCAGGGGACATTCAGCAATGAAGGAGACATTTTAACTGACAAAACCAGATAGGAACATGCTATCAGCATCTAGTTGGTAGAGGTAAAGCATGCTGCTAAATGGTTTACACTGCACAGAACAGCACAGAATTATACAATCAGAATGTCAATAGTACCAAAGGTAAAAACCTTAAGCATTTAACATTCTAGTGTTTATTAGAGACACAAAATAATACAAATAGAATTAATATTAATAACCCAGCCCCTAACTTCTGTTTAACACGTCATATGCCAAGTGCCTCATTTTAATTCTAAGATTTGTTTTATTATTACTCTCAATTTATAGAGGTCCAAAAACACTCCCCTGCATGCCCACAGTCACACAGCTGGTGAAGGGCAGAGCCTAGCTCCTTTCCAGTTTCTCTAATCCTTGAGTTTAAACTTAAACCCTTTAGCAGGTAACACTTCGTGGAAGTTCCCCAACAAATTGAGAACATATAAACTAATAAAGAAGGCATTCTCTCCAATTCAAACTCTAAACTTAATAAAGAAATTCAGCATTCAAGTATCAACAAAAATTAAACAGTTTGGGGCTGGAAGCGTGGGCTTGGCATGCAAAAGGCCCTGGGTTTAATCTCCAACACACCTTTCTCACAACGCAAACTTAAGAGATCAGGAAGCCAAGTCACCCTGTAAGGATTTATAAATGAGTCTTACAAGTTTGATCCAAAAAGGCATATTACCATCACACTTTCTAAAAATATCCATTTACCAGAGTGAGATCAAATGATAGCTAGAATATCTCATTGAATGCCAGATGATATAGAATTAGTGTGGTCCCATGAATATTGCATATGAGGTTCTGACAGGTTTTAGAAGTGAATCCCTCAATAAGCCATACAACTTTAGCAACCAGACAACTAAAAGAGATAAAAGGGCCCCAGACAAGGAAGGATTACTATACCAGACAAGTCCCCAAAAGAAGAGCAGAAAAAGAATCTATGAACATGGAAAGGAATGACATTTGCAGCTAAGGACTTATCAGAACCAGAACTAGGGAGAAATGGAGATACAAGCAGCAAACAGAGCTAAACCTTGCTTGACCAATGGTTTCAGGTCAGGCCTGATGTATAGATGACCCAACTGGCAAGGAGTGGCAGCTCCTATTCTGGAATGGTGAGCAGGGGTAGAAATGTAAAGTGGGCACATGCCCAAGACAAGGGGGCACAATAACGCTGTTTCTTATTTCTCTGAAGGACAGTCTGTTCTCAAGCATGGCATGGAAAGTAAGGCAGTTAAATAACTCACTTGGGAGGAAATAATCTATTTACAAAAAAAAATTCTACTTGCTTTCCTCCCCAGCACTACCTTCTAACATGCTGTCTAGGCCAGTCCCACTTGAATTGAGTCTCAGACTGGCATTTGTCCACAAGAGAGGCACCAAAAACAGAGATAAGCGTTCAAAAGCTTTCACAGCAACTTGATACTGCTATAATGTTTTTATCACATTTTTACAAAAGTACTGGCTTATGAAGGATTAGAAAACTGTAAGTAGAAAAAAACAAAGTCTTCATCACAAATGGTTTGAGAAGCACTGTTCTAGAACCCTTGCACAAGTGAGCCATATCATATAACTATAGCTAGAACCAGTGCAAAATACAGAACACATCAGAACAGACATTCAACATTTAAAGTGAAAAACAGCATCTTTAATTCAACAATGCTGAAGGTATCTGAAGTGTTCTCTAAACTAAGATTCTAAACATTTTATATACCAGATAGCCAGAAGTATGTCTCAGGTACAGGAAAGGGAAAATAATATAAAAACTATCTGAGTAACTCCCAGGCAAGGGACTCCATGAGGCAGCCAGGCTCACTTCCTGATTACCAATATGAAAATCAAGCTAATGGAAGGTTATCTGGCCAAAATTATGGAGCCAAAAAGATGGGTCTTGCTTCTAATCTAAGGTCCTTTCACTAAAGTATACCACCTCTATGGATTTTCAGGCATTTTCCAAAGATTGTTCTAAATAAACAATAGGATATACCAAAACCTAATACTGTCCTTTTTTTATGTCAAGATTTCTTGCTCAAAAACACATCACAAGTCAGTGTATGTTTTCCTTAGGAACTATTACAAATGGAAAATGACTTCTTTACTAAAGCTTTAAGCTGGGTGAATACTGGTCAAAAATGCAGACCAGGTAAATCAATGAAATTACATTATTTCTAACCCTTTTTCCATTCTAAGAGGCTATGAGCATATAATTTCATGACTATCAAAGAACATAAATATTACTAGTAATGACACTAGTAATAAAAGCAAAAATCCAATTAGCAGAAATCTTACACAATTTATAAATATAGACATACAATATGTAAGACATTAAATAGGAATCATAAATTCAAATGGGTTTAAACCAAAGTACAAGGTAAGATGTGTTTAGGTATTTAATTAATATTTAGCCTTTCATGAAGCCAGAGCATCTCTGAAACCTATCTTCTGTTTCTCCTTCCAAGTGCTGCCTATAGCAAGAATAGGCAGTCCAAACTGTTTCATTATGACCCATGGAGAAGTTTGGATCATTTCTTTTGCAAACAAGTGTTGCCAGCATCATCTAAATATTTAAAGAGATTGAAAAAAAAGGATTTTAAGAGTAAAGGATGGCATCCAGTCATTTTCTTGATCTCCTGTCTTGGGAGAGGCAGAGAGAAGATGCTAAAAAAGGACTCCTGCAAGAGCTGGGAAGGTTGACAGATTCCTTTCCCTTGGTGATTGGCAACATAGGGATAGAAGTCCCACATCTAGTTACCTCCTCTTACCTTTTGAAATATATCGTCATTACTAATGTTCTAGGGTCTTGCTATAGAAACCTTAGAACTGATTAAGAAATAAAGTTCCTGAGAAGTATGCTGTGAAATATATTGGGTATAAAGGATACAGAAATCACAGTCCTGGCCTCCCATAAAGATAAACCCAACTTACAATATTATTCTCACTTCAATTCTCATATAAACAGATATCCAAGCAAGAAGCCCTAAAATCTGGCTTGCCTTCAAGTGGTTTTTGTATGGCCTTAATCCAACAATTCTATTTCTAAGACTCTCAAAGAAATTCAGAATTAAAAGTCAGAAAAAGTGAGTATACACAAAGATACTAGTGTTAGTTGATAGGAGCCATCTAAAAAATGTGATATTGGGCAATTTCATCATCTGAACATCACAGAGTGTAGTTACACAAAGTAAAATGGCTATGACAGCACTAGACAATTTACTCTTATAGGAACAGTAGGGTATACGCTGTACCTCTGTGACTACTCCCTCCTCTGGCCCCCTGCCTCCATCCATTGTTCAGATTTCCCACACAGAACCTACTACACATTACTGCAAGTTTTACTTGTCTCCCCCTACTTGATTATACTCCTGAATTCAGAGGTTGAGATAATATATATATTTATCTCCATGTGAAAGACATCACTGCAAGCTAAATACGAGGTGCTTAATGTTCCCCTGGATAGAACACACCAGCATAACTGCAACAGTGTAAAATAACAGCAACAATTTACAGAAAACACTGTAAGTATATGCCATAGGTGAAGTATATACAATGCTACATTATTCAGCCTTAAAAAGGAAGTAAATTTTGATGCATGCTACAACATGGATGAACCTTAAAGACATTATCCTAAATGAAATAAACCAGCCACAAAGAACAAATACTGCATGATTTCACTTACAGGAGTTACCTAGTTAAGTTCATAAAAACAAAGAGTATGGTGGCTGTCAGGGGCAAGAAAAGAATGGAAATTTTTCTTTAATGGTATAAAACAGTGGTGACAAACTTATGGCACAGATGCCATAGCAGGCTGTTTACATCACTGAAAGCTCTAAAATGTTTGCCATCACTGGTACAGAATTTCAGTTTAAAAACATGAAAAAAGTTCTGGAGATGTTTAACAATGATGGCTGTAAAATGTGAAAGTATTTAATACCACTGAATTACACATTTAAAAATGGCTAAAATGGTAATTGTACTATATATATATATTATCACAATTGTTTAAAATGTATACAATGGTTCTCTTTGAATAATAAGTCCATGGATCATAATATTCTTCTTTCCACCTCTCTCTAGTCTCTAAATTTCATATAATGAACAGAGTTGCTTCTATAAATGAAAAAGTAAGTTTATCCTTAAAACAAAAAAGAATAAAGACACTATTAAAAGTGGCTCAGAGTAATTGTAACTAACAGAGAAGCTAGAATCTCAAAGAAATAAAGCAAAACCTTAAATGAGTACAAATGGGGTAAACAGCATGACTCCCCGGTGGACCAGACAGTGCTATCCACACATAACTCTCCACTCAGACCTGATAACTACCAAATGATCCAACTCAAGATGAAGAGGAAGATTTGTAACATACTCGCTTTTGGATAGAGACCTCAAGGATAAAACGGCCCTCACAACTGGCATACTGCCCACTGGAAGAGAAAGGGAAGTTCTAAAAGCCAAATAACCCTATGATAAGCCAAACCCGCCTATAGGAATGTCAGCACAGACACGCGGCCTCTCACACTGCAGACCTGTGTAGTGCCCCCCTTGCATGGTGCCATGATGATTGCACACAGCATACAGGTCATAGATGTAGTCCTCAGGGTCTCTCCCGAGTCCGTAAGGCCGTCTCCACGGGGACCAATGGGATGGCAAACTCCAGCTGCTCTGGCTTCTCTTAACCACATGAGGAGTCATGTCCAGGCCATTCAAGGGGAATTTGACCATGTTCTGAAGTTTCATACGCTTGTCTCCTTCCTGTCACAAGAAGAAAAACAAGTTCAAATAGCAGATCAGTTCATGTAAAATATGGATGATTTTTGCTAAAGCAGTCTGAGTCACCTATCTAAAACTTCCCAAGACATACATTATAATAGGGAAACTGTCTAGAGTTTTCACTGTCTAGAGCAGTGAGTTTTCACTGTCTAGAGCAGTGATGACAAACCTTTCAGAGCTTTCAGTAATACAAACAGCCCAATGCGGTACAGGTTCACCACCACTGGTCTAGTGGAACAGGTTTCAACACAACTCAAATGGAATCAGTAAAAAATCTACACACAAACAGTAAATGAACCCCTCTTGAGTCTTCATTTCCTTATTTGTTAAGAGTTTTAAGGTTTTTAACTTATAAAACAATGGACAATTTCAGGTGGTTATGCTGAGACATCTTTTAGAGAGGCATGAGAATTAATGGAGTGGTAACTCCATGAAGGACACACCTTTCTAGTGGCTGTGCCAGAGGAGTCACTCAATGAGCAGGGCCCTTTTCTCTCTCCTTCAACAAATACATTACAAGATCACATTGACTTAGCTTAAAATATTCATTTAACTGACAGTTCTGAGTAATTTGTATTTTCTATTAAGTGCACAGGAAAATCCTTTGAAAGCCCCCCAACCATTAGTTTAATAGATATTTATACATGTTTTCTGAATCACAGAAGCTTTACAAAACTAATCAGGCATAGATATGCCAAACCCTAGAAGCTACAGATCTATTAAAGGAAGAAAAATATGAAAGATAGGAGAAAGAGCTCTAAACGGTTGGGAAGGCTAGGCTGAAGACTGTGGACCTTAATCTCTGGTAAAAGGGGAAGCACTGAGGTTTTTAAAGAAGAGGTGATGTCACTGGAGTCCTCTGTGAGCAGCAAGTAATATATGTTAGAAAGCAGAGTGATGAGGTTAAGAAATCAATTTTAAAAACACTGTAATTGCAACCAGCTGGAAAATAACAAGAAGTCTCAAATAGCCGGGTAACAGCAGAATGAACACAAGGACACACATAAAGATTCTGCAGAGAGCCACAGCCAAACTGCAAGTGACTGCCTAAGTGAGAAGGATAATAAAGAGTCAAAGATAAGACTCAGTTCTAGGTTTCTGGAAAGGAGAAGATATGCTTTCAAAGAAACCAAAAAAAAGGGAAATCAGTCCATGTAGGAAGGAGACACCGAAGACTGGCATCCAAATCCTCAACCAGCTTTCCCCTTGTGGAGCCAAAGGGGAACTATGCTGAACACTGATTGCCTAAGCAAAAGCGCTCATGTCTGAGGACCGCGTGTCATCACTGCCACCTCTACTTCCTTGGAGGTCCTGCCCCTATCTCAGCTGATTCACATCTCCTGATCCCAAACCAGCAGCATCCTTCCCCAGATGACTGCCCTGGCCTCCTCCTGCTCTCCCTGGCTTCATTCTTACAGTGTCTCTCTCATCAGTTCTCCAGACAGGAGCCAGAATGACCCTTCCAAAAGATATCCCAGCTCCACCACCATCCCACCTCTGGAACACCAGACTAGTGCCCTGCTTTCAGTCTCACATAAGTGCTATGTTCCTCCAGACCCCAGCCTCTGGAGACACTGCTCCCTATGTCACTATAAGCAAGCATCCCAGCTTCCATATTCACTGGAAAACACCTGCTCATCTTTCACAGACATTCTTTTTTTTTGTGCGAGGGATCAAACCACAACCTCACGTTTGCCAAGCAGGCACTTATGCTGCTGAGCTAAAACTCTGGCCCCCACACACGTTCTTAAAGCCAAGCCTATACTCTGTTCACCTCCCATTTACCTTTCTTGCTAACAGGATTGTCTAAGACAATCATGATCTCAGACAATAGACAAGTTTTCTTTTTTTTTTGAAAAACTGATACACAAAGCAATACAATAAAGAGCAATTCTTCTTTGTACGTATTTATGACTCATCTCTTCAATAATACAACAGCTCCATGGGAGCAGGATTACATTCACTACTACATTAGATAGAAATAGAATTCTTTCCCCTACAGAAAGGATCTCTGGTTTTCGTTTTATAATACCAAAATAAACATACTAAACATTAAGCGAAACATTTACAAGTTTAAAGTAAACTCATAAGACAAAGTAAAACATCTGCAATATAAACTAAAATGTTTAGGACTTAAAGGGTAAAGAATGCTCAAATGTTGCTTCAGGAAAGAAAATGACAACTCCAAATAGGGGTAAATGTGTGACAATACATACCGAGACAGGATAACTGGATCAAACAGGGACACCAAAGACCCCACATACCACCACCAGGAGAGGGCACAGGAAACTCAGCCATGCTAGCCTTTCCCTATGACAGATTTCCTTACCTGGCGAAATCTCTTGAGGTGTATAATAAGCACATCAGGCAGAGTCCACAGGCTTAATGTAATGCTCCCCTGCTGTAGCTGCTTACAGTGTGGGCAACGCCAGGCATCATCTGGGGCAAGCTGAAAACAAGGAGCATGATTTTTGTTATGTACTGCTTCATGTAAGACTTTGAAAACACAGACTAACTTCTTGCCCAGGTCTTGGGTAACTCAGAATCTCCCTGGAAACTGCCCATGAGGAAGGCAAAGGAATAACAAGCACAGTCACAAGTGGCACTGACGAAGAGTTTGCACCTGAATGTGTGCCAACCAGATCATCCTTCAAAGAGGAACAACTAAATTGGTAAATACTATAGAGAAGATGTTAGGCAGCACAGAAGCATCCCAGAGTCAATATACTCCCACATTCAACTCATTATCTTTCCATCAACATAGACCCCCCTTCTGTTCCTGCATGTCCTCTTAACAAATACCAGTGCTGCCCACCAAAGATGAAAACACACAGAATCACCCCAAACTTCCCTTTTCTTGCTCTATGTCCAATCAAAGTAATTCACTCTGCCATTTCTTGTACCTGTCTCCTCCTCTGTGCTCACTAACACCACCTTCACTCCAAGTCCTCACTCACACTCACCTGGACTTCATCATGTCCGTTTTTTCCTCCAAGCACTGAACTCTTCAAATAACCCTCCCCTCTTGCTATCAACAAAGTCTTCCTAAACATCAAGCTAAGGCCCCAAAATCCATTTATATCATCTCTGCAGGACAAGGTTCAAGGTTAGGATGTATGAATTCAGAGGTGCTAGTACATGAAAAATGTACTCTGTATTCAGAAGATATACCAGATCTGAGATCATCAATATGGTAAAGGAATTCCTGGGAATGGATGACAATTCCTACTGAAATGGAAAGAAGCCAAGGATAGATTTTGGAATGCATGTTTTAAAGGGAAACACCAAAACTCAGAACCACCAGAGCCTTCAGATGCATAGTCCAAGCCTTCAGATACACAGGACAGCACCATGCTCGAGTGCTGCCAGAGTGGGGACAGCCACACTCAAGCCTCTCTCCATGACTCAGCACCATTTGCAGACTGTGCAGAGAGAGAACCAGGCCTCCCAAGGAGGTAATCCCCACCTGGAATGATTTTCATTGTTTTCTTGGGTTGGATTTTATTCTCTTTTGTTTGATTATGTTAAATCTGATGGTATGAGCAGCTATTTAAAAGATAGCAAGACATTATGGTAGCCATTTTGGATTTACTATTAGCTTATTTTGAAGTCCTTACTGCATTCATTGTTTTGTTTTTACAGTTTCTATTCTATTCTGTTCTGTTTTATTTTTACTATGTTCAAAGGTATCTGTAGCTATTTTGAAGATAACAAAAGGCATTATGGTAACTATTGCAGATTTCATAAGGTTTTGAAATCCTGTATCACTTTAATAGTAGTTTACTTTGATTGGTTTTATAGTTTCATTTTCCTTTGTTTTATTCTCTTTAAAATAAAAAAATAAACTAAAACAGGAAAATTACAAGATTACATACCAGAAAAAAAATGAATGGCAATGGGTGGTCAGCCCCTCCACATTCAAGACAGAGATCAAATTGCAGCCTAAGCAGAGGCCACTGAACTCAACAAATTAGGAGCTACCAAGAATTGTAGCAATCAATATAAAAATGCAAGTCAGAGACATGATAAAGGGCAAGCAGGAGACGGAGGGGGGCAGAATATGGGACCACTCAAGATAAAATGGGCAGAAGAAAGGAGAAAAACTGGCATCATAAACTGAAAGAAAAGCAGAACTAAGAGAACTTTGTTTTTATGACAAGGAGACTAGTTATGTTTGCAAGAAAGATAGGGAAGGACAGATCTTTAGGTAGATGGGAGTAAATCGGAAAAACTGAAACTAAACTGCTATCTGGTAAGCCCACATCTCCATGTGACATATTAAAATTCCCTGCAATCACCATCCTACCAATGCTTGTGTTATAGAAGAAACAGGTTTTGGCTTAATTCTAATATATTACAAACAGATACTTGCACAAAATATGATAAGAATGTTGTGACAACATCTAACACTGAAAGTTTCTCAGATGCTTCTCTGGTATCTGTAATGATCTCACTGTACATTGCTGAAAAGCTCTCATATCTGTAGACCACACTCTGAACATCCCAACTCCTCCTCTTCTATATTTATACTGTTATTTTGGGCCTTCCAAGGAAGGGAACTAGCTCAGCAGATAATGATTCTATTTGCAGATGGTCTGCCACAAAGGTCTTTGATGTTTAAGACAAATCACTCACCTTGTTATTTACAATCTTTAGATTTTGCCTTTTATAGAAAATTAAGTTTAATCCTTTGTCAACAGACAATACTTAACAGTGCCTGAAATTAATATCAGATCCCCGTAAGGCCTTCTGTGTCAAAATATACTCTTTTAATCATAACTTCCAGGCACCCCACTCACCACACATTAGAGACTGCCCCCGGTTGCCATCTCTTAAAGTAAACATCTGAAGCAATTAAAGCAGTAGTGCTATCACTATCAGAGCTTTGGGCACTGTTCCTAATACCTCAGGCAGCACAACAATGGCTCACACTCTTGTGGCACTGCTTATCGACATTGAACATACAGACAATTATACCCCAAAGTTACTGTCATACAGCCTTCTGTTAGCTAAGTCCTTCCTCCTCCTCTCCTATAGTTGTAGTATTATTTTGGGTTCAATATTTAACTTTCCAAGTACTGTTCATGTATCCAGTACATGTTTATAAACATTTCCCATGTGTTCTAGAATACTAGAATTATTTAGTTACAAAGACAATTACTGCTCTCATAGAGCTTATACTGTCTTAACTCCCTCCTTTAACCTCTGGTGTTCTCAGTCACAGGGTCTCGTTTCTGTTTTATAACCACGGAATCTCCTTCCTACCCCATGATCTTTGCTTCCACCTAAATGAATGAACCCTCTGGAAACTATCTTGTTAGCATCAGCTTATTCTAGGCCACTGAGATGTTTGTGAACACCAGTGCTGTTACTTCTAACCTTTGTGGAATTATTCTTTAGTATTTCAAAAGTCATGTATTTATCTCTTAAGAGATAAACAGAAACACAGTGCCACATACACAGTCTACTTTCTCAGTAGTCACTTTCAAAGCCAGCTACTTTATAATTATGCCCAAAGCTGAGAAAACATGTCTCATAAAAAAATACTATTAAAGGAAACAGCTATGATGAATAGTTTGGAAGTGAGAAGATTCAGTCAGAATATGAAAACTATTTTCACATAATTGAAGAAAAGAAGAAAATGATGAGTTTTAAGTATGAACAAACTTGAGAGACCAGGACACATTTCAGGTTAGTTGTAAACAGGACATATTTCAGATTAACTTCAGTCACCATCAGAGTTATCCAAAGAAAAAGTGGTACAGGCAAGCTCCTCAAAACAGAAGATACCTGTAAGTGGAACTATCCATCTGAAACTAAGTAGACAGATGTAACATTACAAAATAAGTTTCAAAGTACCCTCTGATCCTGAAATTATGCCATTCCCTATGTACAGAAGTGAAGTCTAAAAACTAATGGTCAAAATTATTATACTAAACATCAATACAAGATTAGATAAACTGCAAGAGCTCTGTCAGTGCTTCTCAAGGCACATTAAAAACACACAGGCCTAAAACTCACACACACAGACTTATCTACCCCTCTATCTGTCCATCCATTCACTTGAATATTTACTGAATCCTTAATATCTGCAAAGTACTGTGTGCTATGTGCTCCAAAGCACTACTATCCTATAGAGCTTTACATCTGCACTGTTCAGTATCAAAGCTATGCATGTCTATTAAGCACTTGAAACAGGGCTTATTTAACTAAGGAAGAGAATTTCTGATTTTTTGTTGCTTTAATTAAATTTAAATGGGTCCTCACACCTAATTCCTCAGTACTTAGGTAATAAGTTGAAAAACATTTGTTTTTGTCATTTAAAAAAATAATTTAAAACTCATAGAAATCATTAATTATCAAAAAGAAAAAAATTACAAAGATTCATTCCTAGAGCATTCCAATCTAACAAAAATCTAAATCACTTTCTGTAAAAGTCCTACAAGGAATAGCACTAACATGCAAACACAAAATCCTGGGGAGTTTTCTGGGGCAGATTTTATTTCTCCATTGTCATCTTGCCATGCCCTTGTCTACTACTGTCAGCATCCAATGGCTGCTGCCCAATCTCTTACTCGTTCCTCTTTGGTGTACAGTTGGAAACACTGAGATAAAGTGCAGGTCTGAGGCTGATGATGACGCTCCTTCTGTAGACGGACACTTTCTGAGTCAGGGATGTACTCATCTTCAGTATTTATAAACAAGCTACAATTAGAGGACAAAGCACTATCAGTCTCTTACAGAAGAGACAAAAAAACATAATTATAGCTTTACAAAGTACTTAAGAATTCATAACAAAAAAAATCAAAACTGGTCATCCAATCCCTCTAAATATTACAAAATGTTCTAGAAAAGATCTCCATCTGCAAAATTATCTCAAGAACTAAATTGAGGTTAATTTTTCAAGGATTATCTGTGAACACTGCTGACTAAAACATATCTGTCCATTGTACCTAAGAGCATACATTTGATATAGCTTACTAGCATTGTCAGGTCAGTAATAAAAATCAAAGTAACTGCACCTATATAGTAGTAAGTATACAGCTTCTGTCTCAGCAGCAGATAAATGTTCTAAGACTTTCAGATAAAGAAGACTATAGGAAAGGAAAAATAGCCTGCTTAAAAAGGATTAATAACAAACTTAGCTAAAGAGATGAAAGATTTATATTCCAGTTACTAAAATAACTAAAACAATGTCTGAATAGATATTAAGTTTAAAAAAATACTTACAAATCTTTTGTCTCCTTGTCCCATTCTACTACTAATTTCACATGAGCAGTACCACCTGGCCCACAAGATTTTAATGCTCTATAGAATAGGAAAACCACATATTACCATCTAAAAGCTGGTGTTACTTAACTGTGATTATGTTCTTACCTAGAACCCTGTGATTACTGAAAAATCTTGCTCACAACTCCCCAAAAGAAAACATTTTTAGTGAGATCATCATGTAATGGATTTAGTAACTCATTTACTTAGAGGGCTGAAAATTTTTTAAATTAAAATGCCCAATAGAGAATAAAGAGGCCAAAAAAAATTGGTATCACATTGTAAGTGCCCTCAATCACTCTCAGATGTTCTTTATCGCCTTTCTGATTTTTGCCCAATTTCTTACCCACACAGAGACTGAACAGACATTTCCTGGAAGGGTCTGCTCTCCCACTTCTCCACCTGCTCCACACTCCACACTCCACACTGGTGCCCATGCCAACTTACACTGTGCCTGCCTCCTCCCTCCTTCATGAAAGCAACACTCTCCACCCCCACGCACTGGCCACTGCTGCTTCTGAGAAAATGTTTTAGCACTCACAGCTAACATCACTCATTTAATCTTTCTTATGTTGTACAATACTTTCGATTTAGTTTAATCTATTCTCATCTTTAAAATCAAACCAGGGGCTATCAAACAGAACTATGCTGTACAGTTTATGTAAATTCTAAAATCCAGAGACTATAATACCTGTTGAAACATATAATAAAAGCATGAATTTCCAATTTATTTATCAATTTATATATTAACATATATAATTTCACTAACACAATACATCATCATAGATATAATCAAAATATGTAGAAAGCATGAGGTAGTAGCAAAGAAAAGTAATTAATCCTATGGGAAGAAAAGAAATACTATCAAATACTTCAAAGAAATACAGACCCAGAAACCCATATATACAAAGGCACATATAAAGGAATATGTATTTTCAAACAATACTTTGACACTAAAGGAAGTTTAGGATAATGGGGAAAGAAAAAGCAAAGTCTGATAAAAAAAAAAAAAGTAATCAGACTTCAAACTGAAAAATTTCCCATACTGCAGGAACCCTTCTCCACTGATGGTGGGAGTGTAGACTGGTGGAATTACTGGGGAAATCAGTGTGCAGATTCCTCAAAAACTAGAATTAAAGGTTCTATTCAACCCAGCTATTCCCTCTCTTGGTTTCTTCCTAAAAGAAAAGCACCATGATATTTGAATACTCATGTTTATAGCGGCACAGTTTGTAATAAACCAATCTTGGAAACAGCACAAATGCCTATCAACTGGTGAATAGACTGAGATGTGTTTTTTATGCAATGGAGTACTACTCTGCTATAAAGAAGGATATGCTTGAAACATTTCTAGGCAATGGATGCACCTTGCAACCATAGTATTAAAGTGAAATAAATTGGACACACAAGTATGAATACTCCATTGATTCTCTGCTGTGAGAAACTGAAAGTATAAATATGGACCAAAATGTATAACAGACAGTGAAATAGGAAGAAAATGTTTAAATGGGAAGGGACAGTAAGAGAAGAGGGAGGGGAAAGGGAAAACTAAAACAAAGAGAAAAGAAGTAAAAAATGGAAACAAAGGTTTTGTAAATAAAGAAGGAAAGAAGGGCTGAAGGGAGGGTGGGAGGATAGAGAAAAAGAATCAACTCATATCATGTACAGGTACAAATTCCCTATGATAACTGTGATCATTATGTACACCTAACATGTACTAATACAAACCATTTTCTTTGAAGAAAAAAAATTCTTGTACTGTAGCACCTGGGCTTTATCTTTTAGGCCATGAGTTGCCATTTTAGGGTTTCAGGGAAGACCAAGTGAGCTACTCTGGAAATCTCTTGATAAACAAAAGTGTAATTTATCTGTAGTCCCAGGTCATACTTAATTTGCTTCCTTGAGTGCTCCACAGTTTTTCTGATTGAAAAAAAAGTTCACAGGGGGCCCAGATTTAGCTCAGTGAAATAAGCACCTGCCTGGCAAGCATGAAGTCATGAGTCTGATGCCTGGCACCAAAAAAAAAGAGTTCATAAACTTCATACTTAAATATGAATAAAAACTAAATTTTTAATTTTTAAATAAACTTGAAACACCTAACACACTTATACAGGAATTATATAGTGCATCAATTTAGATGACACATGACCATATGTGAAATTCCAAAAGGTGATTTTTTTTCTTACCTTTCTACTGTTGGGTGGCATAAGGGCTGCTCCTCCTGTGGCAGCAAGTACGTTATTCCCACAACACTGACCACACGCAAACTGAAGGGACACACCTGCATCAGATATCCAGTGGAAATTGGACTGAATTTCTCTTCAAGTACATGTTTTACGGTGGCGTTATTGCAAACCGTTCTGTAAAATGCTTCTCTACAATATTGTTAGGTTGCTGAGCCATCCTAATATATTTTAAATATGATTTACCCAAATACAAGTTATATATCAAATGTTATAGAAGACAAATAATACCCTGCCTGCGCCGCACATTGACTTAAACAGTCTTACACAGTTATCTTAGCACAGTAATAATATTTTAAATGTATAAATAAAGGTTCTAGTACAATCTCTCCAAGATAAACACATACTAAACTTTTATAAATATTGTAAAAGACACAGCAGTTTAAGGAAAATCCTAGAGCAACCAACTAGTTCCTTTTATAAAATGAGGGATACGTTCTCAGTTTGAAAATCCATAAAACGAATTCAAATTTCATTGTAATAACTGTTTCCTCACTGAGTATGTATGCTGAGACAACAAAATATTTACACACCTGAATGCAAACAGTAGGCCTCAAGAAATACTTCATCTTTTCCAAGATTTCCTTCTGTAAAACGTCCCATGCTACTGTCTTCTCCAAGTGCAAGACAAAAGGCAGTCCAAATCTACCACACATAAATACTATAATCACCTTAAAAGTACAGCAATCCCTTATGTAATCACAATATAATTGATTTGAGGATAAAATCAAACAGGAAAGTCAACAGTAACTCCACAAAGAGGTGATGAAAAAGTCAAAAGAACAACTTAAGATTTTTAACTAAAACTGAATGCTTATATACCAAAATGACGTCAAGGAAAATAATGCTAGGCTATACGGTAGCAAAGAGAAAGTATTAACAGTGACAGTGAGAAACAGATGTAGGAGTGGCCAGGATCCTGGGACACAGTGTGTCAGGCAGTGTGTCCTACAAGGAGTGAAGTAACACAAGAAAAGTTAGGTCTGGAAGGGCTAATGGGCAAGCAGTCATAACCCAGTAGTCAGACAATAAGGGAGGTAACAGCAAGCAAGTGATACTGCCAGTGAGCTGCAACCTCAGAGCAGAAGCTGCCTGGCCTTGGCCAGGTCCCTGTGGGCAAAGGAATCAGAAGCAGTACTTGGATTCTCAGGCTTAGCTGCATACTGCAAGTACCAAAGCAGCATCAAAAAAGTGGTGCCCAACTCTAGTCTCAGGTGAGACTTTTTTCTAACAAAATCACCTGGAATGTGGCTCAAGGATTTCTTTTTTTCAGGTGCTCCAGGTGGTTCTAATATGCAACTGAAGTTGAGAACCACTGGTCTACCCTCAACTCTCATATATGTCCTCATCCTATGGTGGCAAACATATGGCAGGTGTCCCACAGCAGGCTACTTGCATCATTAAAAGCTTTAAAGGGTTCATCATCATAGCCCTAGTCATTCAAACCTAAACACATCTAAATGTGTCCCTGTCTTACACATCCAGATCTTTTTTCACTAAGCCTGGAATACCCCTCCCAACCATCTTTTAGGCACCCACATGAAGGCCCAATGAAGTATCTTTCTCCAGGAAGCACCCTGTTCGTGTGCTCCCTGTATGGACTACAGCACTAATTACACTTTACTGTATCTGCCTATCTACACTGTTGTCTCCACCAACAGACTGCATTATCTGACAGGCAATAACTGTGATTTACTTATCCTAGCAGCAAGAACAGACAATGCCTAAAAAAAATAGTTGACGGTGAATGAATGAGTGAGTGAATGAATGAATGACAATTTATCTAACTAACAAGTGAACTCTGGCTCACGACCAGGCTGAAGCAAAGTGCTAATACTGCCAAAAATCCTTCCTAAGAGCCATCTAGCCATTTGCTTATAGCACTACTTAATAGTGAGCCGAGCCATCTAAAAACTACTGATATGAAATGAGGCCTATGTAACCTATGTTTTTCATACAACACTATCCTCACTCTTTTTTTATTAGTATATGCTTGCAGTATGTAATAATCACAGTCATCATGGGTACATGGTATGTGTAACACATCCTGATTCTTTTTATTTCTCCCTCACTTCTCCTTTCCCTCCATCTCTAGATTCTCTTCCCATCTCCACTGCTACTATCTTTTGTTTTGCTCTTTGCATTATTTAAACTTAGGGTTTCTCATATAAGAGAAGCCATGCAATATATAAGCTTATGAAGACACGGTCATCACTCTTTAAGAGACACAGAGAGGATTCCATAGCTATTGCATATAAATTGGATGAGCTACCTTTCTTCTTTGCCTTAAACATGCCTCTTTCTTTCTAACCTTAATGACTGCATTCAATGTTCCGTCTACACAGGATCCTCTCCAGGATGCTCGCATAGCTCTCTTTCTTCCCGCTATGTCTGGCTACAGCCTCCTCAGGACACCTTCTCAAGTTCCCTTTCTAAACAGACCTGCTAGCCTCTCTTCATTCCCATGTATGCCTTCATTCTAGCTTGTGCTGATGTTTTCAATATGGTGACTTGTCTCAAGTTAAATATGTTGGCTTAGGTATGCTTACAACTAGAATGCAAGCTCCTGGACGATACACGATCTGTTTCATTCATTGTTGTATTCCCCAGGGTTTAGAACAATGCCTCACACACTACAAAACTAACATTTTTGCTAACAAATATCATAAATATATGGATCAAGACATTTTCAATTTATGCAAGGAATCTATTTCAAAGCAAAATTTTTAAAGATTCAGATGAAGAATACCCTGAAAAGTATTTTTAAAATAAGAGTCCTTTATCCCTGAAACACTTCTAATTACTACTCAGGTAACAATACTGCTGTAATAAAATTGCTTTAAAAAGACATTCTAAATCTCCCCTAGTTTCCTACAGAAGGCAGCAGATGAATATAAAGGAAATTTCTGCCTCCAAAATTTAGGAAGGCATCTGACCTTGAAAGTCTATTTATTGGAAAATAAGGTGGCTTTCTTCACCTCTTCCCCTGCTGCCCAGTGCAGGCTCTGTTACACACCAACAGAACAATCTTGTCACTTGCGGCTCTGGTGGCAGGCTGATCCACTTTCCCTTGCTTTGCTGTTGTTTGTGCAGCAGAAGACAATCTATGGTGATCCAAGCCAAATTTCAAGTGGTTTAGATTGTTGTTTAAGTGAATTCCTGAAATAAAACAGCTTGTTTTATCTCTTCAAAATTTTCATTCATTCTTGACAAATGAATTGACTCTAAAGATTAAAACTAAGAAATTGTCTTTATATAATTTAAACTGCAATTTGAAACAGGAAAAAATACTCTACTGGAAGATTACTTACTTGTCTAGCCATAAAAGTAATTTTTATCATCCATTACGTCCTTTAAATTGGCCTTTTAAAAAAACTGAAAATCAAGAGCTAGGGATTTAGCTCAGTGGCATAAGCACCTGCCTGGCAGGTACAAGGTTGTAAGTTCAACCCATGGTGCTAAAAAAAAAAAAAAAAAACTGAAAATCAAAACTTTACACTCTTAAATGTCAGATAGTTTTAGATGTCCCACCAATAAATCTCAAAAGATATTCAATAACCAGCAATGAAATACATTTCTAAACAATGAAGACAAGGCCAGTTAGAATAGTCTACAATGTTCCAATTGTTTTCTTGTTCCTGATTAGTATTTTAAAAAAAAAAAAAAAAAAGACAAAACTGTACTTACTAGATCCAGAGACATTATGAGAATGCCAACTTTAATAAAACCAATGAAGCTGGATTAATCCACATTAGAGGGAACAAAAATATGTTTGGCAGGCACAGTGGTCTTCATACTACCCTAAAGCAGAGTTCTCAATAAGAGATACCCAGCAAATCAGCATCTAGCACAAGGCTCTACACTTAGTCAACAAATACCTGATTGAATATCTATTCATTTCTTTAATCCTTTGGAAGTTTATTGCTTAATAACGTGACATCTCAAATGGAGAACAGAAGAAAGGCCCTACCATCACTGTCATAAATAATAACACCACCACAATGAAAATAAAAGAAAAATGGATTATAGGAAAGTATTCAGGGCTGAGCATGATGCATGCCTGTAATCTCAGCACTTGGGAGACTGAAGCAGGAAGATTACTGTGAATTCAAGGCCAATCTGAGCTACATAAGTGAGTTCAAGACCAGCCTGCACTACATAGTATACACTGCCTCAAAACTAGCCAAACAATATAGTATTCATAGCACAATTCTGTCAGTAATCTAAAAATCCAGCAATACAAGACTTGCCATTAAGATATATCACAATTATAGCAATTTGAAGTATACAGTTAAAACCAAAATAAATTTCAGATAGTTTTTAAAAAAAAAACACAGAGATACTAAAATTAAAAAAAAACTGAGTATCAAGCCACTAGAGAAAAGAATATCTTTAAACTTAAAATACTCTAAAGAAATCACAAAATGAACAAGAATAGACTTTACTTCATAACCATTTTAAAGTTCGTAAGAGAATATAAAGATAACTGAAAACTAAACCGGAAATAATGACATTTGCTAGGTTATTAGCAGAGGTAAGAGTAGGAAGACCTGTTCTACAAGTGATCAGGGTTCCTAAAATGTTATTTGATTGCACAGAAATCAAACTCTGTGCTCAGACTATAAACCAGTCTACCACCAGCTGTATGACCCTCATTTGCAAAGTGAGAAAGCAGTAACCTCCTATATGCTAAATAAAATATTCCTAGGGTCTTTAGATCAGAGGCTAATAACATTAGTAGTGTATCTTTCCAATAAAGTCCTTCTCTGGCTAGAAGGATAACCTCTGGATTTCTGAAATTTATTTAAATAGAAACTCAATGTTAGCCCTAAACAACCAGGAGTGAGGAAGGGAATACTAGGAAATTTTCAGTTGAACAATTATTAGCTGGGCTCTTGCTGTATAAGAACTGCCGGGTATAGAAAAATAAAATAAAAATGATTACAAGTGCAAAGAAGTCCAGTGCAGTAGAAAAAGCAAAGGAAAAAAAGGTCGTTTCAACACAGTCATGAGAATGTGAGGTCAGCAGAAGTTACGACTGGACAATGGAAGAGCAGAAGTTAGCAGACCTAGGAGTTGAGTGGGAGCTAGGGGAGAGAAGAAAGACTCTCTGGACAAAGTAATGACTGGATATGGATGGATGGACATGGTTGGAGACAGACACACACACACACACACACACACACACAGAGACATGTCATAATACAATGAAGTTAGAAAATAATTTAAACAAACAAAGGTATATGAATGCAAGTGAAGTGATTGGAAGATAAAAAATAAAAGCTACTGGGCCAAAGGAAAATCAAAACCAAATCAAATTAGACCTTCTAGAAAATAATAATGTAAATATAAGTAGATCAGACAAAACTCAATCCTAAACTGACAGTGGAGAAAGCTGACCAACTTACTACACAAAACCACTAAAAAGTTCAAAAAATAAGAGTTTCAGAGGCCCCTGAAAATAGAAGCTAAAAAGAAAAACTAAAATAAAGGACTTTCAACAGGGGTACCAAGACCAATCAATGAGAAAAGAAAAGTTGTTTATGCAAATGGTGCCTGGATAACTGACTACACACACGCAAAGGAACACAGTTGGGCCCCCACCTCACACTAAAATTAAACAAAAATTAATTCAAAATGTATCAACAACCTAAAAATAATGGTAAAAACTATAAAACTCTTAGAAGAAAATACAAGAGTAAATATAACCTGGGATTTGGCCATTGATCCTTAAATAAGACAGCACAATCTTGAGCAATGAAAGAAAAAATTGGCAAACTAGATTTCATTAAAATTAAGAACTTTTGTGTAAACAACAACAGAATGGAATAAAATATTTGCAAATCATTTATCTAGGAGCCAGTATTTGTACACAGGTTTATAAAGAATTCCTATAACTAAATGAAAATTCAATGAAATTTAAAGTAGGAAAAAAAGGTGAATAGAAATTCTCTAAACAGGATATACAAATAGCCAACAAGCACATGAAAAGATATTCAACATCACCTAGCATTCCCCAGAAAAAAAGACCTAATTGATCTAAAGATGGGTTCCAGGTATCTGTTTCACTTGTTTTTTAAGCTTCTCAGATGATTCTGGTATGCAATGTAGGTTAAGAAAAGAGACTCAAAGTCATTACTAATTACTGGCCAAACTACAAGTTAACAATATTGAGACAATTAAAGGAATCTCAAATTCAATCAGTAATTTCCTAGGGTCTGAGTTCTGTCAGGTCTGTCTCAAAGATCTTGCCCCTTTCTATCCCATTCTTGATTTCATCTCCTGTTGACACTGTTTTCTATTAGAAATATGTTTTCTCTGTTTCAAGTCTGGACAAACAAGATAGAAACTTTGTAACACAACAGGTCTGATAATAACTACAATGAGTCAACACTTACTCCTCACTGCTCTTCATATCTTACTGCTCTGGGCAGAAAAGCCAAACTATTAAATAAGAAATATAGAGTAGGGAAGGTTTTTTAAATATTCTTGATTTCAAAGTCATTGTCTTTTATATTATATATATATATATCCTTTGAACATAATATTGGTCCATAAATTATTTTTTATATGAAAGGATACTATATCTGTAACATACAACTTCCTCCTTCTAGGCAGAAACTATCTCATTTATCTTTGTATTTTTAGTACCATATCCAGTCTAAATCTCTTTTTTTCTTAGAATTTTTTTCTTAGAATTTCTAACTAAAGTTTTACAAAGCCTGTTAGCAATAGTTTTTTCCTTTAAAAAATTATTTTGGAGATTTAACTCTTTCACTGGTTTTCTATCTTAAACTTATTTATTACTACTTTTAATTTCTCATGAATAGCTAAATATGAGGAACACAAACCCCTGTAATAATGAGATAAATACAGAAAGAAAGAAAAAAAAAGGAATATAAGAATAGTGATTTATGAGAGAGACCAAGATGGTGGAGCAGTAAGCAGCAGAGAAAATAGCCTCTCTGAGGATCACCATCCAGACACTGGTATATATCACCGTGACGAAGGAAGAAGGAAGGAGGTGGGTCCCCTGGACCCAAGAACAATCTGAAGTGAGAAGTGAAGCCCACAGCGACAGGAAAGAGAGAAGTTCTAAAGAAGAAGGAAGTAGCTGCAGTGCTTTCTCCCTGCGACAGGACTCAGAGTACAAGAAGAGCAGTTCAAACTTGTAGACACAACGTGACAATGACTGCTGATGACCCCGGGACAGCAGAGGAGACCAGCAGACCTGAGGGACTGCACTGACCGGCCATAAATGCTGAGAACTTAGTCCTCACACAGAAGAGAGTGATTAGCCAGGAGCCATCTTAGAGACAGGCTTGCTGAACTCAGAATCCAGAACTGCTGCCGGCTCCCAACTTGGCTCAGTTCTGCACAAATTACTTGGACTGCAACAAGCCCAGTGAGTGTGGCCTCGGGGCAGGCTGGCTACAATTCTCCACTGACCTACAGAAATCGGGACTCTGGCTCCACAGTTCTACTAGTGAAACCAGAGAGAACTGTGGAAGTGGCCTTTTTTCTTTCTTTTCCTCTCTTTCTCCTTCACTGTTTGATCTTGTTTTTTTAAGTGTAAATGTGGTTCCTAGCCCCTTTGTGGATGTGGTTCTGTTCTGTTCTTCCTTTTATCTCTTCCACCTCTCTTTCCCTTCAGTCTTCTACAGGAATTTCCCAAAATTGGTGTGATCACCCTTTGCCTTCCAACTTTATTTTTAATCTCTTCCTCTTCTTTATTTTCTTCTGAATCCACCACATATAATTTTCTGATTTGTTTTAGGTTTTTTTACATAGCCACAAATCTAGTTCATACAAAAGTGACGAGTTAAGAATTAGCTCTGTTTCGGGGCTGGGGATTTAGCTCAGCAGCATAAGCGCCTGCCTTGCAAGCAGGCAGTCGTGAGTTCGATCCCCGGTACCAATAAAAAGGAAAAAGACAAAAAAAAAAGAGTTAGCTCTGTTTCTCATTCTCTAGGATGTGTTTGATGTTATCGGTACCACTACAGCCAAAATTGATATAGTTGTTCTAAACAGCTGTTAGTCACAGTATTCCATGACTAAGGGTCACAGAAAATACTGTGGCACAATGCCAAAGAACCAGGGACTGGACCCAAACAAGCCACAACTTCTCATCACCCATAAACTGAAAATGTAACATCTTCCAACAGATGCAAACCCAAAAACCAGCTACCACCTGGAAGATACCTCAGAGAAGCAGTCATTATCTGGAGATCCTAAATACTAGCAATAAAACAACCCATCATATGCAATTTACAAGCGTCACCCCAGGAATTAAACTAAAAAATATATTAAAAATGAAAAGATACTTAAACAAAATGCAGCCCCAGACATCAAGGTCACCAAAGGCAAATCAGGGGTCAAGGAAGTGGGAAAACTTGAAAGTCTCCCACCTGCTCTTCCTGAAGTGGTAACAACAGAGCAATTGAATGAGGCTCTGGAAAAAATGAAAATCAGAAATAATCTCTCAGATAAAGACCTTGCTTAGAGATGCAAGAGCAGATACAGACAAAAAAATAGACGAACTTAAGAAAATTATGGAAGCTCAGCATGTGAAAGAAATGGAATCCACAAAGTAGATTCACGCAGATCCCCCCAAAAATTAACAATTCCATTCAAAGATCTTGCCCCTTTCTATCCCATTCTGCTTTGAATACAAAGTATTCAAAGCAGATTAGGCCAATGAGAGAAACTAAAGACAGGAAATCTGGAAAAGAAACAGATCTTTTTTTTTTTTTAAGGAAAAAGAGAGAAAAAGCAGAACAAAACAAAACAGTGTAAAAAAAAACCTGTGGTATTTCTATACAATGGAGTACTACTCAGCTATAAAGAAGGATCACATTGAGGTATTTATCAATAAATGGGCGCAGCTTGAAAGAAACAGTTCTTAAAAATATCAAGGGGCCATGAGAAACCAATCCAGCAGCTGCTAGAGGAGACAAAGAATAACTTAAAATAGAATGCAATCAATGAAAAAGGAGATAGCACAAATGATATTTTAAAAAATGTTCACAAATGTCATGGCAGAAAACTTTCCTGGTAGAGAAAAAGAATTTGGCATACAAATACATGAGGCATACAGAACTCCAATTAGCAATGATCCAAAAAACAAAACAACAAAAAACCCTACAGCCAGGCATATCATACTCAAGATTCCAGAAATTCAACACAAGAAGAGAATCTTAAAAGCTGTTAGAGAAAAGGGTCAAATTACCTATAAAGGAAAGCCCATAAGAATTAGAGTTGACTTCTCAGCACAAACTCTCAAATCAAGGAAAGCTTGGAGTGAAGTACTCCAAGTTCTAAAGGAAAACAACTTTCCACCCAGATTAATGTACCCACAAGACTATCTTTCAAAACTGATGGAGAAATAAGATACTTCCAATGACAAAGAACATCTGAAGAAATTTATAACCACTAAACCAGCACTCCAAAATGTTCTGAAGGACACTCTAAAAAGAGATAAGAAGGACTACAGCTCCATGAAACGCAACAGAAGGAATCTACCAGGCAAGCAAAACAATGAGCAGGGGGAAGGGGAGGAGCCAACAACAGGAAAATAACATGACAAGGATAAGTTAATACATATAGTTATAATCATCAATGTTAATGGTCTCAATTCACCAATCAAAAGACATAGATGGACAGAATGGATTGAGAAGCAACAACCAACAATATGCTGCTTATAAGAAACATACTTAATACAAAAAGTAATTCATAGAACAAGAATCAAAGGATGGAAAACAATACTCCATGCACCAGGAATCCAGAAAAAAAAACATGGTAGCTATTCTAATTGTAGACACAGTGAATTTTAAGCCAAGACTGATGAAGAGAGATAAAGAAGGTCGCTACACCCTAGTAAAGGGAACAATCAAAGAGGAAGCAATAACAATTTTAACTATATATGCAACAAATACCAATTCATACAACTATATAAAACAAATACTAGTGGATATGAAATATCAAGTAAGTCCTACTATGACTGTAATGGGAGATCTCAACACCTCACAAAAAGATAGATCAAATAAGCAAAAAATTAAGAATGAAATATTAGAACTAAATCAAACTTTTGAACAAATGGACTTAGTAGAGTATAGAGTCTATAGAATATTCCACCCCACGACATCAGAATACACATTCTTTTCTACTGCACATGGAATGTTCTCCAAAATAGACCACATACTAGCCCATAGAACATGCTTAAGTAAATGCAAAGGAATTCAAATTATCCTATGCATACTATCAGACACAGTGCAATGAAACTGGAAATCCATGATAAAAGAAACCACAGAACTTCAACACATAGAAATTATTTTTTTATTTAAAGAAAGAAAAAACAAAACAGGAAAAGAATAGAAATAATACTTAATTTCAAAGAAAAGATAAACAGTAAGAAGTCATTAGTTGATAATTACATATTGTCCTCTTACAAATAGTTGTTCAAGTTAAAGTGAAGCATACAAAGTGGACACTCAAACAAGACTGCAAACAGTTCAACTATCCACCAAAAACTTAGTAATGTGGTTATCAATCCTATACACTTAAACATACATACAGTTATCCATACCTTCATGTATGTTAAGATTAAACAAAACAAAGCAGGCTAAAATCACTCTGAACAAAGAATAATAGTATTGCTGGATTTCACATCATGACACTATGAGATCAGCACTGGGTACTGTAGTGTCTCTTTTTCTTCAAGGTAGTTGTTCATTTCATTATGCGTTAGAAGATCAGTTCTCATAAACTGTTCATAGGTTCTATACATGCATGAGTCTCTACATGTATTTCTATCCTTTCTATATTAGAGGGAGAAACAAAACAAAGCAAGACAAAAGAAAACATATTCCTATAAAAACATGAAATGAAAGTCATATAAAACCACAGTACAAGGTGTTCTACAATGGTTACTGTGTTGTCTCTTGTTACCTTCAATAGAATTGTCTTATCATCAGGCATAGTATAATTGAATATAGCAGCACATAACAATATTAATAAAAAAACAAAACATTGTAGCTAGTGTAAAACTTCAAAAACAGGTAATAATCAAACCAGAATGGGTATCCTAGTGAATCTTGTCATCTTCAGTGTTGTTGCCTATACTCTCAGACTTGATACTATCAATTGTAACAGTTTTGAATAAAATCTGTGGATACCAAACAACAATCTAACAAATCAGATTCAACCAAGATCAGTCATGGTAAAACAGTGTAAGTTATACAGGGCTTCAGATCCTGCTATTTTTGGAAAAACTGTCTGTCCCCTCAAATCTAGTGCAAGTAGACAAACTGAGACAGAATATAATCTATCTAAACACAGCGGTGTAGTAATGTGGGTTTTAAATCCTGATACACTATTAAGAATATCCTCTGCCTTTTTTTAGACTATTCCTCCCCTTTCACTCCCACAGGGTGCACTGGGCATTTTTGGGTCCCACCAACTCCCTCAATTTTTAGATTGGGGGGTCAACCTGCTACTTACCTAAGTGGTTCTGAACCTTCTCACTCCTAGACTTGATCTCAAGTTGTATTCCTTTACTACAAAACCTGTCTTTCCAACTTGCCCCCCTATTACTCTCTGGTTCCCTGTCACATAGAGCATTGTTTTCTCATATTTGATTTTCAGTCAGTAAACCCTTTTTCAGGTTAATTGTGTTTCCTAAATAGAGAATCTCGGTGGCCCTACCTCCTGATCTACTGTCTGAAACAAACAGAAATTAAATAGCACCCTGCTTTACAACCAATAGGTCACAGGTGAAATTAAGAAGAAATCAGACAATTTCTACAATTGAATGATAACAACAATACAATATACTAGGAACTTATGGGACACAATGAAAGCAGTCTTAAGAGGAAAATTTATAGCAGTAAATGCCCATATCAGGAAAACAAAGCAAGCACATATAAACAACTTAATGATGAACCTGAAACTTCTAGAAAAAGAAGAGGAGGCTAAGCCAAAAGCTCATATAAGGGAGGAAATTATAAAGATCAGAGCAGAAATTAACACACTGAAGACTAAAAACATAATACAAGTTGGACGTGGTAGCACACTCCTGTAATCCCAGCACTCAGGATGCTGGGCAGGAAGATTGTTGCAAGTTCAACATCAGCGTGGGCTACAAAGTGAGCCCAAGGCCAATCTGAACTGCATACCGAGAACTTGTCTTAAAAAAAAAAAAAATAGAATCTATGAAATATAGACTTGATTCTTTGAAAGATTAAATAGAATTGACAAACCCTTAGCCAACCTTATCAAAAAAAAAAGAGACTCAAATACATGCAATTAGGAATGAAAAGGGTAAAATCACAACAGACCCTGCAGAAATTCGGAAGATCATCTATAGCTACTGTGAAAATTTGTATTCTAGTAAGATGGAAGATACAGAAGAAATGGACAGATTCCTAGATACATTTGAATTACAAAAGGTGAATCAAGAAGATATAAAATTCTAAATAACTCAATATCAATCAACAAAATCAAAGATGTAATTAAACACCTATCAACAAAGAAAAGCCCAGACCTTGACAGATTCAAGGCTAAATTCTACAAGAAATTTAGAGAAGATCTAACACCACTGCTTCTTAAACTCTTTAATGAAATTAAAAGGGAAACAATACTCCCAAATTCATTCCTGGAAGCAAGTATTACCCTGTTATCCAAACTGGAAAAGGACAAACTAAGAAAGAGAATTATAGGCCAATTTCCTGAATGAACACTGATGTAAAAATCCTTAGTAAGATACTGGCAAACAGAATACAGCAAATCATCAAGAAGATTATATACCATGAACAAGTGTGATTCATCCCAAAGATGAAGGGATGATTCAACATACATAAATAAATAAATATATCATATTAACAGAGCCAAAGACAAAAATCATAATTATCTCAATATATGAAAAAAGCTTTCAACAAAACCCAGCACCCATTCATGATTTTAAAAAAACTGGAATAAATGGTCTTCATCTCAATCTGAGAAATGCCATCTATGACAAACGAATGGTTGACATCATCCTAAACTGAAAACTATCTCTCTAAAATCAGGAACAAGATAAGGGTGTCCACTGCCTCCTTCTTATTCAACACAGTCCTGAAAACTTTGATTGGAGCAATTAGACAAGAGAAAGAAATAAAAGCAGTAAAGATAGGAAAGGAAGAAGATAAACTATTATTTGCAGATGACATGATATTCTACATAGAAGACCCCAAAAACTCCACTAAAAAACTGGTAGATTTAACAAGCAAATTCAATAGCACAGCTGGATATCAAGTCAATGCTCAAAAATCAATAGCCTTCCTGTACACAAACAACACATTCATTGAGAGAGAAATCAGGGAAACAACAACTTTCACAATAGCATCTAAAAAAATGAAATAACTAGAAATCAACCCAACAAAGGATGTAAAAGACCTCTACACTGAAAACTGCAATAGTCTGAAAAAAAGATTGAAGAAGATATTAGAAAACGAGAGATATCCCATGCTCTTGGGTAGGAAGAACCAACTTAGTGAAAATGACCATACTTCGAAAACTATTATACAGATTCAATGCAATCCCAATCAAAATTCCAATAGCATATCTCACACAATTAGAGAAAACAAACCTAAAATTCATCTGGAACCACAAGAAACTTAGAATAGCAAAGATAGTCTTGGGCAAAAAAGGCAAGGCAGGGGGCATCACAATCCCTGATTGAAAGTATACTATAAAGGAACTTTGATAAAAACAGGATGATACTGGTAAAAAATAATAATAATAACAACAGACCTGAAGATCAGTGAAACAGAAACAACTCCAGACACACTAAGCCACCTTATCTTTGACAAAAATGCCAAACATATTCACTGGAAGAAAGACAGCCTCTTTAATAAATGGTGCTAGAAAAACTGGTTCTGCGCATTGCCAAAAATTAAAGTTGGACCCTTACCCTTATCTTTCACCATGCACTGAACTAAATTCAGAATGGATCAAAGATCTAAATATTAAAACAAAAAATAAATCTACTGGAAGATAAAACAGGTAAAATTCTTGAAGACATAGGTGTAGGCAAATACTTTATGAACAAAATCCCAACTGCATAGCTAAAAACAAAGACTCATTGACTGAGGAACAGATAAAAGGATGTGGTATTTTCATGCTATAAAGAATGACAAACTTGCGACTTTTATAAGTAAATGGATGCAACTTGAGGCCATACTCATAATGAAATAGATCAGATATGCATGTGTAAACATCGTATTTTCTCAGTAGTGTGAGAAACTGAAAGAAATGTGTGTGTGTGTGTGTGTGTGTGTGTTTAAGATGGTTATACTGGGTCTGGGGATTTAGCTCAGTGGCATAAGCGCCTGCCTGGCAAGTGCAAGGTTGTGAGTTCAATCCCCGGTACCACAAAAAAAAAAAAAAAAAAAAAAAAAGCCAGTTATACTACTGATTTCTCTGAGGTCACTGAAGAGAAATGTTTGCACTGGTACTGTTGGGATAACTGAATGCAGATTGTCTTGGGATCTGGGTAACTGATTTAGTGATGGTAATGGCAATGTACGTATGTACCATTGTTGTCCCCTAATTGTTGTGTTTTGAAATTTTGTTTTATTTTTTTTCCTCTTTGAAATAAAATGGATTTGAGAAAAAAACAATAGTAATTTTTAAGTGTGATAGTAGTACAAAAAGATCAACTTTGCTTTGTATAAATTCAGTACAGGTATTTTTAGAAGGTATTAAAATAGTGTTCAAGAGCAAAATATAGCGAACAGAAAAGAGATATTAAAACACACACCCAGAGACAAAAATAGCTTAAAGAAAACCTGCATGAGTAGGGAGAGAAAAAGTTGGTGAAGTAAGGCCTCTATGAAATATCACAAACATCATTACAAAATAGGCAGTTGAGGGGTTATTCAATAAAGGTAAATCAGATTTGGAGTTCAGATAGACCATCATTAGGAAGAGAAATAGAGGTTTTACTGAAAACAAGAAAAACTTGTTTCAGACAAAAGGCAATGAAAATCCAGACACTAGTATGTGCATTTTACCACAATTAAAATAGACTTATACCACCATATAGTATCTAAAAGGGTAGACAGTTGCCAAACCTATACACTCCAGTGCTATTATGGAAACAGGTGTTTATTTACCTCTTTGACTGAGAATTCCTTCAGGCCTAAATATTTCTGGAGTCTCAAAGGCAAAAATGCAGTCACTTTCATGGACTGTTTCCAGGTCATCTGTATCACAAAATGAACGATGGAATCCATCATAGTACATTTCTGTTAACACAATCTAAAAAAATGAGGGAAATGTTAACAGTTGTTTAAGTGGGAATTCAATATGAAATGATCTTCCAAATCTACTTTGAACTTCTCTGAACTATCAGAATGTGGCAGTACATTTGCCTCTAGTAAGAGAATCTTTTTTGTTTTTTGGGTTTGTTTTTGTTGTTGTTGTTGTTGTTGTTGTTGTTGTTGTTTTTTTGAGATAGGGTCACACTATATAGCAGGGTCGGTCTTCAACTCACTTATGTAGCCCAGGCTGGCCTCAAACTCACAGCAATCCTCCTGCCTCAGTCTCCTGAGTGCTGGCATTACAGGCACACACCACCACACTTAGCTAATGAGAAAATTTTAGAAGCACAACATCCTCTGTAACTGTCTATCATCACAACATGACTTTTGACTCCTATGGCACTAAATCCAAATTTCCTTTAAGTTTTGTTCCAGAAGAGAAGTAGGAGATTATAAATTCTAGCCTCTTGTTTCACAAGGGAAGACAGGTAGAGAGACCCACCAGAGGTCCCACAACTGTTTAGTCTCTACTATATCTCAAAGACTTTTCTTTCATCACTAAATTTCCCTCTTTTTAGGTTAAAAATGTCAAATAACCACAAATATTTGTATTGGAAAAAAATGAAATATATTCCAAAATCCAATAACAGCAACTAGTTAAATACAATATAGCCCTACTAGAATTGTAAAGCTATTAAAAAGAATAAGCTACATACATTTGCACTAACAAAGAACTAAGTAACTTTAAAAAAAAGAGGCAAATAAAATTCATTGATAAATCTATTTTTATAAAATAATGTATATATAATAAAACATCTGAATGAATACTGTACAACATAGCAAGTATTAAAGTCAGCAAGCCTTAATACTAAGATATTTAATATTTAATTCTTTCACTTTCTAAATTATATTTGTGAAATGGTCAAGTATTTTGACAATGAAACAATCATCAAAAGATGCAGAGAAAAATAATGGAGACATTTAGTACCTTCATTATATGCGTGGCATTGTCTAGTGAAACAGCCCTAGACTGAAGTCTGAGGAGGTTCCAGTCCCAGCCTGCCACCAACCAGCCCTGTGACTTTGAAGAAGTTGCATGGTTTCTTTGGACCTTCTTCAAATAGGATGGGAGGGCTCTCCTGGCCCCTCAGATGCTTCCTACCAGCACTAACATTCTACAAGCTGCTATGAGGTAAAAGGTTAGTGGTTCCAGGAGAAATGTTTCTGGCACATTCCCTTATAATGAATTTAATGGCCACGCTGTTTTTCTGCTGGCAAACATGCAAATATAATTCACTCTCACCAGCAAGTTGAGGTCAAAAGCAAACTTAAAATTATTTCCCCAATTTAAACCACATGTAAAAACAGCCAGACAGCACTGAGGCTTTAAAGATGAAACCAGATTTGTCTTAGACCCCACCAAAGTCTTCCTCCCTCTCTGGCTTTCCCCTTACCTCGAAGGGGGAGAAAAAAAATCAATGAACTCTTGAGAGTAAGAAGAGTTCATCAACGTGCCAGTTTTTGGCCCATGAAAATATGAGAGATTTACTACATTGGGGCAACATGGCTAGTTATACTTCTTACTGTGGTAATTCCCAAATGAGGGTATATGAATCCAAAGGATAAGAGCTTTCATTATTCAAATAATTACACAGTAGCTTCCAGAAGCTATGTAATTTAGTCACTAAATTAGTCTTTCCTTAGTAAATCCTAAAGAATGTTTTTCCTAATAAAAACATAGTAATAGTGAACTAAGTAGAAACTGTACTGAAAAACAATGTATTAAGTCACAAACAGGCCAAAAGTATTTTTGATCAATTTAAACAAAATTACTTACCAAAGAAGTACCCTAAAAAAACCAAGAACACAACTTTTGCTCATCTAGACAAGGAAGAGTCTGATTCAGCTTTAATGAGAAAATGAAACAGAGCTGAGGGTGCGTAGCTCAGTGGGACATCCTTGCCCAGAATGCATGAGGCCCAGAATAGTGGGGGTAGGGAAGACCACACATTGAGCACCTATTATGTACAGAATACAGAGTACTGGCACGATGTCTATTCTTATAACCATAATGGGAAGCAGTGTTTTAGCGTCACTGCTTGAGCTTTCTAAGCCTTTCTACCAAATACCACAGAAACGCAATATTCTTTGTATGGCCCACCTAGCCAACTACAAGAATGACTGAAGAAAGATTAAGTTGTTATGCTTTGTAAATAAAGCTACAAGAGGGTCTTGGTAAAGTTCTGCTTTTCTTTCATAGGGATGGGAAAGGAAATTTTAAATATATATTTTATATATATACAACACATGCATGTATACATATGTACATGTATGTTAATATAAAAATTAAATTAAACATGATTAATTTTTCCATACATTTTATTCCTTTGGGTCTTGACTTCTTTTCCCTCAACACTAGATTACAACTGACCTCAACTTTTATCTAGTTATTATCTGGCAAAGAATTGTAAAAATTCCAGAGCAACAGAAATGCTTTTGTGGCACATATATACTCAGTCTTAGCAGGGTTACTACCTGATCAGTGGGGATCTTTGTTTCCATAGACACTGCTTCCCGAAGTCTGGCGACAGTTCCAGACAGAGGCACAGCCACACCAATCCTCATGCAGTGAGAACATTTCCCTTGATACACTACAGTGACATAGAGAGGCCTGTACAGATCAAAGTCAGATCTTCTTATTAGTCACTTATTGTAACTAAAATATAAAAGAAGTAAAACCAACCTGATAGGAAACCGGCATAAAAACTGAAACTATCCCACAACCTTTACCAAGAAGCCAGATGTAAAAAGCTCATTAGAACCTAACTAAAACTATACAATATAATGAAGACATCTTTAGACAGAAACAAAAATGGTTCTGTCCTTTGTATTTCTTTAAAATGGCCTAACTCTTGAAAGTTTTGAGAAACAGTTGAAAATAAAGCAACTAATTAAAAATACAATGCAAGGTCTCCAGAAAGTCTCAACAACCCTTGCTCCTCCCGACAGCCCATGGATAGCCAGGTGAGCCCAACTACTGCACAGGCCTCTTGTTTCATGTGCCTGCTTATCCTCCTGCAAACTCAACAGACATTTCTTTAAGGGTTTAACAAAGCCTGGACTCAAGCTTTCATTAAAATTATCACTTGTCAAAATACATAAGACCTTATAAGAGCTTGCAAAGGAAAAAGTACATTATGAGAATGTACTTCTCACTAAATTTTACAACATCTGTTCTTACCTTGTGTGGGGTAGAGGAATAGGCAAAGAAATGCAGAGGAAAGGGTCAAAAGTGTTGCTCTGTTTCTGACAGTGAGGACATGTCAAAGAAGATCTTTTAAAACAAAAAGGTAAAACACAGTCAGACCACCTAGAACTATGCCAAGCAGACAAAATAAGAGAGAATATTCAATCTGCTCATACCGGTACTGGGCTTGAAAAAGTTCTTGTACAAAAGTGCTACCCACAGGAAAAGATGGTCCCTCCGGCATCATATCAGTCTCTGATGGAGGCTTAAAAAAAAAAAAGGTAGAGTTCACAAACTAGCAGTACAATGCCAATTCTTAACTAACGAGTTAACTAACGAGCCTAACGAGTCACAGTATCCTTGACTTCACGCTAGATGCTCTGGTAATAGGCGCTTGCTAAAGGAACCAGAACACAGCAGACAGCATTTTGGGTCATGTGGACTCATCTCCTCAGACAGACTCTGCTACTAACCATGTTTATCCACCTCCACCCCATTCAGGGACCAAGCAGTTCTCCTCCCCAAAAATGCTCCAATCTTGTTCCAATTCTCAAAGCCCTTCTTCCAGTCTCCCCAGGAAACAAATCCAACCACTTTAAAAATACTAATTCTTCCTATGCCTAAATTCTCCAGCTGTGCGGATATTCACTCTGGTGTTTAATTATGCTCTACTTCACATTTTAATTAACCTTTTTGTGTCCCTTCAATTAATAGTTATGAGGGTCATCTATCAGACGCAAAAGCACTGTGTAGAACATTAGGATACAAAGATACATAAGGCACTGTGTCTGACCATCAGAAGTCCCAGTCATATATATTTGGTCATATGACAGAACAATGTTCAGGCACTAAAGGACTTGAATTAGAATAACAACTCATTAAAATTAGAAATTTAAAACTTAAAGCAGAGCAGAATTACCAAAATTTTAAAAGCTGTAGAGTGCAGTAACTTAATTTTTCCATATAAATTACTTTACTCATTATATTAGGTCAATTATAAAAACTGAGTGTGAATTATGTTTCTCAGGAAGATCATTCTAAAGGCTCAGTTCCTATGCTTAAATCCAGTGCTAACTGTAGAGATAGCCACATATTTCCTTTCTGATTGGGTATTAATTCTAGTGACCTATAAAATATGCACCTTACTAGAACAGAAAGCAATTGTTTCCCCTCATACTAGACTATGCGATCCAAGGGGGCAACATCTCTCATACTTTACCTTACTAATGCAGTAGTTAACGTAAACTATCCCTTCAAGTATTCATTTTGAGTTTATACTTACCAAGAATTTAATGAGTTTTGTTCTATTAACTAAAAGCAACAAGTCCTCAGCAGAAGTTTCGAAGAAGATGCTCTACTCTTTTCTTACTCGTTTACTGATGCTCACTCCCTGACTAGTCCAGGGGAACGCATGTCCTCACCTTCAGAGGAGGCTGGCCACTCTGCTTTACAGCATGATTAAGATCTTCATGAACTCGGTCCAAAAGCCACAGCAGAAATTCCTGGGCATCATGCTGGGAATTTCCCCGATACTGCAGTGCGTTCTTTGACACAATACTCTGCGCAAGTAAATAAATCAGCACAAACAGTTGTGAGTTCCTGGCCTTAAAGAGAAACTATTTATCATAATCCCAAAAGAAGAACACAAGATCTCAAGAGAGAGAACTTCATTGAAGGCAAGCAATATAAAAGCAAATACTCAATATAAAAACTTCACCCTAGAAACATGTACTAAAAACCTTAAAATGCCCTTATCCAGCAATTCTACTTTCAGGAATATATTAAAAAGAAGCCGTTGAAACAGCATGCCAAGAGACGACATTCATTAGGGTTTAGAACAGCAAAAGATTATCAGTAAGTTAAACATCTTAAAATGGGAATTGGTTAAATCATGGTACAACTATATAACATAAACATTCTGAGTAAATGCATCCATATGAACATGGAAAAAGGGTTATCTGGTGTGAAATATAAGTTGCATGTATCCTTATTTTAAAAGAGTGTGTCATTCATATAACCACATAAAATAAAAAATGTTAAAATGCCATATTTCAAGATACTAAGTTTTATTCCTGGGTGTCAGAGATGCTTTTATTTTTTCTTCTTACAGTTCGTGTTTTCTAAATTGTAATTTTTATAGCGAATAGAGCACTTATGTAAGAAACTAGTTTAAAAGTTGTTTCAAATTTATGTATTAAAATTTATTTAAACTGATTTTGCTAAAACGCTAACTTTTTCAAGATGTATTGCTTATTCAACAAAGACTTACTAAGTGCCAAAGGTACTAACAGACTAATGAAGGAGGTAGGAAAAAGTCAAAGTTTAAAAGTAGAGCATGATGGATACATGGTGGTGGGAGCCAAGCTTCTCACAGTAGGAGGTAAATGTATGGATTATCAAGGAGACAAGGTTAGAATGAATGACAGATATCAGTATGAACTCATATCTAGCTTAAAACAATAAAGATGAACAAATAATTGTATTTATATATGCTTGGGCTTATATGCATATACATTTCTAGTTCAGTCTATTGAAAGGCATAGAAGTAATGATACACTCATAACAACTTACACATCTAGCACATGGGCTTTGCTTCTAGCATCTTTTTCCAATTAAAAATTAAACAAAACAAAAAAACTACAGTTTTTTGAAGAAACGGCTGATTCTAGGCCTGAGACGATGAAAAGGAGACAACCTGAAAGAACTCTCAATGGCCAAAGATGGAATAGTTTGAGCAACAAAATAAATAATAAAATACTGGATAATAATTTAAAGTATAAAATAAATTACATTAATATAACTGACTTAATGAATAAATAAATGGAGAAAAAACAAACCTTCTTTACAGGAGAAATTCTAAGAAACTGATGTTGATAATGCTCCTGTCCCAAAGGTAGAGTTTACTACCCCAAACTTGGAGGTTTGCCTCCAAAGACTCAAGAATGAAAAGAGCAGAAAGTAACAGTAAAAGAAATCTGATTAACTGCCTCAGGCAGTTGACCAAGGTTAATTTCATCAATATCAGGTCATGTTGCTACTCTTGATACAATATGAGAAGAACATTTCACCTCTGTGGTCTTCCTCCTCACTTATGGCTTCACCTCTAACCACAAGAAAAATATCAGACAAACCTCAAACTGAGGGATATTACACAAAATAAGTAAATAAATAAACAAACAAAAACTAATTCCCAGATAAAATGGTGTGGGGGAGGAGAGAGGGGAATGGAGAGACCTGTGGAGAATAACCTGTGAAATCCCAATGAAGTAAAATTTAGTCAATAGTAACATACTAACATTAATTTATTAGTTGTATCAATTATACTATGGTGACAGGGCATTTTAACAAGGAAATTAGGCATGGATTTTATGGGAACTATGTACTCAATGCCAACTATTCTGTAAATCTAAAACTATACTAAAATGAATGTATATTTGTAAATGTTTTATATAAATATGGCAGTTGTGCTTATAGGGTGTCACGGGACTGATGGCGGATGTCAGGATAGAGGAAGGGATCTACCCTGCAGAGGGAAGATTGTAACATGTCCAAACATGCAAAGGAGTAAGAAAGTATGACATCTCTGAGGAAGATCAACAAGTTCAAAAGCCCTGAAATTCTAAATCACCTATGCATTCATTGTAAGAGGAGAGGAAAAAGAAAGGAGCCAGCTCAGAAAGATTTTAAAGGCCACCCAAAGATAACGGGGGTGATAGGTGGGGGGTAAAATAAAAGCAAATCATATAAGATCATGTGTTCTGGTGTATATAGCTTAAGATTTCAAATTCTTGTTTTTCCACTTATTATTTATGAGGTCCAACTCCAAAATAAAAAGCATTATGATTCATTGTGTTTGTTATAGGAGAAACATGGAAACATTTTACATGTAAATGAAACATAATAAGCACTCAAATTTTAGCTATGAGTATTTATGCTTCAAAGTAGGGAGAAAGGAAGGAAACATCTGCAAAATGGGAGAGTAATTAAGAAACAAAGTAATGAGGAAGAAATGACACAGTCTAAACTAAAATAGTGAACACAGACTTTGGGGCAGACTTCACGTAGATTTTAGCAGTAGAATCTGTGACCCAATGAAAATAGATAGGTAGGGTCGGAGATTTAGCTCAGTGGCATAAGTGTTTGCCTTGCAAGCATGCAGTAGTGAGTTTGATCCCCAATACAAAAAAAAAAAAAAGTAGAAAGGTAGACACAATGAGGAGGTAGACAGAAAGTCACCAGTCACCTAGGTGTCTTCTCTGGATGATGAACAACTGCTGGCACCTTGCATTAAGACTATTAAAGGACAAAGTCTAAGAGTGAAGACAAGAGTCCCCTTTCAAATTCATTGTATTTAAAATTCTGTGGAAGTTCCAAGTGGAGGATCTAGAGAACACAGAAACATGGACCTGGTGCTCAGTAAAAGAGTTGCACTAAAGACAAAGATTTGGGAGTCAACAGATAGATAGTAGTTGAAACCATAAATATGCCTGGGACTGCCCACACACAATTCTGAGAGAGACTAAGCTACAGGACAGAACCCAAAGGTCAAATGTATTGAGGAGAAAAATAGAAGACCTCAAACGAGACCAAGAAAAAGTCATCAAAGATGTGGCAAGAAAATCAGAAAACCTGGGGCCAGAGATTTAGCTCAGTGGCATTAGCGCCTGCCTTGGCAAGTGCAAGGTTGTGAGTTCAATCCCTGGTACAAAAAAAAAAAAAAAAAAAAAGAAAGAAACAAAGGAAATCAGAAAAATGAAGGTCAAAGAGTTAAGTGAAGAATGTTTCAAAGGAGAAGATGACCAACAGTGTCAAAGTAGAAGAATGATAAAGCAGGCCAAAAAAAGAAAAACTGCTGTGTTGCCAAGTAAGAGCATGCTAATAGAAAAGGAACGCTTTAGCAATTCAATTACAAAGAGCTCTCACAACTTGACAATGATTTAGAAGAGAATAACAAAAAGCTGATTTCTAAAGCATCTTGAGATTCAGATTTGGGAAGGAGGAGGAAATCAAAGGGATATGAGACAGAACAGAGAGGTGACACTAGGAAAGTCACTAACTGAATGAAGTGAACAAGGGAGACAAGGACCCTGGTAACAAACTAAGTTTCATAAGTTTCCACAATTCTGGTTCTCAATTCTTCTCTGACCAGAATTGTGGTCATGAATCAAGCATGTGGATGCTATCTCAGAAACAACCACACCAATGAAGAATAGGTATGGTATATGAAAGGCTTCACCACACTACATCCAAAATTTCACTTGGTGGTCAAATGCCACCTTAATTGCTAAGTCAAATATATTCCTTCTCAGTCCTCGTCAATCTTCTTGTAGCATCTTATATACTTGACATTTTTCTCCATTTTGAAGAAAATAGCTTGTGGCTTTATAGTCTCCTCATTCAAAAAAAACCAAAATCAAAGCCACTATTATGTACAATGGAAGAATGTGAACTACAGAAAAAAGCATTTGCTAATTTTTAAAAACTGTATCAATAAAAAAATCCTTGGCACTAGCAATTAAACATGTGGATGACTCAAGATGGAAGAAAAACAGATGGCTGGTGGCACTAGATTGATGGAGCTAAAAAGAAAAGCAGAAACACCAAGGTTTTCCATTTCTGAATTAGGTAATGAAATCAGGACCAGGAAGGCACTGTTAGACCTCTGATTATTGAACAAATTGAGTTTGAAGAACATCGTGATCCCAAGTGAGGTTAATTCTGGTGCTCAGGAAAAAGATTTCCACGGGAAATTTAAACCAGAAATGTTCAACATCACACAAGCATAGAGAGGGTAACCCGGGAGACAGAAATGCGATAGCCAGAACAAAATCTTGAAGAACACTAAAACAGGTATCAGAAAGGGGGAAAAAATCCATGAAGGAAGTTAAGAGGTGGCATCCAGGAAAGCACAGCATCACATAGCTGAGGGTGGAGAAATCTTTAAGGAAATGGAAGCAGCAAAGAAAACTACTGCAGAAGAGACAAGCAACACAGGTAGTGGGACCAATCCTGTGGAACAGCAGAGGAAGAGATGTAATCTCAGTGATACAGAATAGTGATTGGAAAGGACTAAAAGAGAAGAAATAATAAGGAAATTGAATAACTGCTGGACTATTCTTCATGTAGAAGAAGTAGAGTTTCACAAGGATGGAGGAAAGATACTGTGACATTGAGAGAAGAGACATATGGCAAGAGAAGAAGCTAACTTTCTGAAAGGAAAGATCTGAAGAAAGAGAAGGGATTCAAAAGACAAAGAGGAATTTGTCTTAAATTCCTCTGGGGAAATCAGGTGTGGTGGCACATACCTGCAATCCCAGCACTTGGGAGATTGAGACAGGAAGATCACCCTGAGTTTGAGGCCAATCTGGGCTACCCAGTAAGTTCAAGGCCACCCTGAACTACATAATGAAATCCTGTCTCAAAAAAGGAAAAAAAAAAGTGAGGGAGAGAGACAAGAAGAAAAGCATAGTCCTCAACTCAGGTAAGCTAAACTATAGATAGGAAGGCAGGGAACTGTCTTCTTGAATTTGTCGTGTATAGTCTGATTTGTAAGGAAGCAAAGGACAACTGCCAAGAGGAAGTCTGAGGTACAGTAGGGATAATGACAAATCTCATGGCATGCAGTTGGCTCACATAAACTGCCGGAAGCAAAACAGACTTATGTACTGAATCCTCTCTTACTTTCTTCCAATGGAAGAGAAAGTTACCCTCCTACATACATATCTGAAAAAACAAAATTAAACTGAAATCAAGTTCTTCATTATTCATATGCGTCAAAGCAGACACTCTACACACAGTGTCTACTCATGCTTCAGGGTGGAGTCAATATGCAATTCTGTATCAGGACTGCATTCAATTTATTTATTCTTACCACTATCTCTTCACTGCATCCAGACAGGCCCACCAATTGCTATGTACTAAGACGCTGTGCTAAGGCTGCTCAACAAGATTTTTGTTGGGCATGACTGAACAGGCAACAGGACTTCCACAACCCTCTCTAACTAGCACAAAAACCACTTTGAGTCAACGCTACCCTAAATCACTACATCACAAACTGAAGGGTTTAAGAAAATCTCAAGGCACATTCAAAAACATGAAAGCTCCTCTTTCTGTCTCTTTTGGCCCTTCACAGTTAATTACCTCTTCCTACTGTGAATACTCAAGGGATTATTTTCTCTTGGGGGGGGCACACATAGAATAATCTAACCACCATTTCTTACTATATATCACAGAAAAAAAAAGAAAAAGTAGCAGCTAAAAAAACCTGAGTTCAAGCCCTATCTCTGCAAGCAGCTCCTGGTTATTGGAGACACCTCACTGAATTTAGGATCCCTGATTTGTTGAATGAGCAGAGGTGACCCCAGTCTCCCAAACCTTCCCCCAGGCTCTATCCCCTAGAGACCCTCAAAAGCAATTTGGTTTATATTTTGAGTCACATGTTATGCTCCTTTGTTGGTCCTTTATAAATTTTTCCATTATTAAATCTTAGTTTGATATACTAAGTCAATCACTATATATTTTTTAAAACTTGGTTATTGTTGTGATCCATAAATAGTAGCACTGTTACCATTCAAGTAGTCAAACACTGAAATTAGTCAAATATATGCTGCTTCTATAAAAACTACAATGTGGGCACTCTGAAAATTAACCTTACATATTTGTTTCTGCTTTATAGTTAGGTATAATGTTTCTGACGAGAATAATATTACATGGAGTGTACTGGTTTATCTCTTATTATAAATAAATTTGATGAGCAATCCAATTTTTCCCTTTATTGATGATCCTTAAATACACTTATCAGTTAGTAAAAGTCAAAAAACTTACAGGGCTATTTTTACAAAATGTCTTTACCCTTCAAATGGAAAACATTTTATTTTTTGCCTTTAAAGAAAAAAAGCGTAAGTTGGAAATATGGCTCAAGAAAAAAAAACAATGAAGTCTGCATAGCTAGAGCTGTATAATTAGTCAGGAAGTTCTTTTCCTATACAACCTGAGCAAGGAAACAGTAGACTCCTGAGCTCCAGGGTTCTATCCTTTACCTGACCTCAGGAAGACAGCAAAGCAATGGTCACTGATGGTTTACTCCTGTGGTGACCGCAAACACATTTTATATTTAGTCCCATTCCTAAGATATCTCATTATATACATTCCAAAATCAAAAAAAAAAAATCAGAGATGCAAAACACTTCTGGTCCCAAGTATTTCAGACAAGGTATATTCATTTATAATTTTAGAGAAAGAAACAAATGAAATATGAATTAGGTTCACAGATGGCATTTAAAATGAAATCTAGTTTCTGCACTGCTACTAGAAAGAATAGTAAGTACTATCTTGAGAAAACTTTTACCTTTTGAACCTTTCAGGAAACCTACTACGTTGATGAGGAATACTTAAAATTTAAGGAATGAAATTTGTACAAATGGATAAATACTATAAAAACAAGTTTGACCCATGAGACAATAGCAAGAGTAAGGTATCCAAGCAGTAATATGTCATTACTAGGGTATAGAATGCCTTGTCCACCCCGTCATCCATCCTTCCTCCTCATCTTCACCTTTGCTGGAGAAATCTTTTTGTCTAACACCACTAATTTGGCTGAAAAGCTCTATAGCAACTGACCGTGACAACAAGCAACTCAAGGCCTCAACTTTTATATCTACTTTCCCTATGACCTGAATGCTCTTCACCCCACCTCTAACACACACTCTCTCTCTCTCTCTGAAGCAGGACTTCAGTGAGAAAGAAGACAGAGAAAAGAAAGGAGGCTTCCATACAAAATGGAAAGATAACCTCATCACAACAGTATAGAATGTCACATACAACACTGTGTCTGGCCAACAAGGAAAAGCATGCTGTTCCTGTTACAGAGCTCCTTCAGTCTTCCATACAGAATGGCTTGACACCGGGCAATTCAAGCACAAGTATCACTCATTTCCAAGTTCTCAAGACCCAGCGATGCAGGAGGCAAAGGATATTTCACCACTGTAAGATTATCTTCAAACTTTAAACAACCTTGTACGCATCACAAACATCTGGTGGCAGAGACGCATACCTGAAGTAATAGGAAAGGATATACAGTGCACCTTACCTACAAGAAAAAACTGTAAAAAGGAGGCTTATCTGAATAATGGTTACTGTATTTCAAGAAATTATAGCCCAGTATAAGAAACCATGAAACCGACAGCTGACGTGGTCAAGAGCCAAGATGAAAGGGAAAAATATTAAAAAATATCCTATAGCAGTACAGTCAGATGAACAATGAGCAAAACTTTTCTAACAGATCATAAAACTGTATAGGCAGAAAATACAGCAGCAAGAAAATATCCACAGCTATTTAAACAGTGGTTCAAAGTGTCCATTAGAAATGCAATAGAAACAGAAATTCTGGGTTACAAATACCTAGGTGCAAGTCCTCTTTACTACTTTAAACCTTTTACTTCATGTGTGCTTCCTCTGAGCCTATCTTTTCTGTAAAGTGGAGATGACAATAAAAAGATTACTATGAAGCTTTGGTGAGATCATGTAAGGATTTTATAAACTATGTAACTCTCCATAGATAGTATTATGTGAGTTTTTAAAACTAAGAAAATAAAGAAACACCCTGTGATACTAAATAATCCTGGAATGTAAAAGAGAAACAAAGGTAGATATTTCACAGGTACCTGCACGTCTGAGTCCTCTGTAAAACTTTAAAAATAAAAACCATATCCAGAGATGCCGGTTTAATGAGTCTGTGTAGGGCTTGCACATTACTTTGTATGTATGTGTGTGTGTGTGTGGTTGTGTCTGTGTCTGTGTGTGTGTGTCTGTCTGTCTGTCTGTGTTAATGATTCTATTTCTAAAGTTAAGGCAGAAATTTTTCCATGGCCACACTGGCACAGTTGTTGAGTGTCACTTCCTAAAGTGCTAAAACTTCAGCTGATGAATATTTTTGTTTGCAAACCATTTGTTTCACTAACAGAAGCAACTGGCCAAATTTTGTTTGTTTGCAAACACTACATCAGGTGACAAATAGGATCACAGCCATGTTTCTCACACAAAAACAAATGTGGCCATTCTTTTCCAAAATCACAAGAACAAATTAAGTTCAAGGTAGCACTATATACAACACAAACAGAAAGAGTAATAACAGTGTTTACCAAGTGCTCCCACTGTAGCAAGCATTATACTAGTTGTTTACAAAAAGTGAAAAACATTGGCTCAGAGAAAAAGTAACTTGTACAAGGTTACCACTATTCTTCAACCTTATATAGGATTTTAAAAGCCTTAAAATATTTCTGCCATAATCCTTTTTTAATAAATAAGCACTTGAAAATGTTTTTGCCTTAGCAAAACTCAAGTCAAACAGAGCTTGAGGTTCTTCATTTTGAATTCAATTCTCAATGTAGACATAAGGCAACTGTTGAGACAATGATGACTATAGCGATCCTGAGCCTTCTGGAAGTTTATTTGCTTTTAAATAAACCCTTGTTAATCAGTTTTTGTTTTCTTATAATTTGCATTTTCCTATGATTGAAATATGGCCCAGAAACAAAAATATAGTTTATCTGAGATATTGAGGAATAAGAAGGAATTCAGACTATGTACAAAGATCAAGTTGCAACATGTGAAGAGCTCTGGCCTGCCCAAACATCTCAGGATGCTCCAGAAAGCAATCAAAAGGAGGACCAAGCTTCAGCTTTGGCCAAATTCTATCTGTGTCTTATCAGCTAGTGTGAAGGGGAATGTTCTTCACCTTATTGTACTGTGTTGCTGGAAGCTGCTGGGTTGGTTGGTGGAAGTTAATTCTGATTGTCCTTCCCAGCACACTCTAAGTGGTCAAGCCTAGCTGACTCCACATTTAAAGTCAGCTCAGATTACCAATACGTATTTATGTATCCAATTCAAGTAATTAAAAAATGTCTTTGGGGGTTTTTTTGGTTTGTTTTTGGTTTTTTGAAAGTGTTTTACTACACAGTTCAGACTGATCTTGAACTCACTCTGTAGGCCAGGCTGGCCTCAAACCCACAAGAGTCCTCCTGCCTCAGCCTCCTGAGCATTGGGATTACAGGTCTTCTCTTTGAACTCCTTGTCATTTCCCAATACAATCTATGATTCTTCCCAACTACAGTAAAAGAAAGTTGTTTTGTTTTGTTTTGCTTTGCTTTGTTTTTAAGTAAGGGGAAGTAATAAATTTTGGCTTACAAACAAAAAGCAAACACCCAGGCCTGATACAACTAAAATGTCATCATAAGGGAAGTGGAACTGATCTGAAACAGTTAAAAGTCAAAACAGAAAAACTAGAAAACTTATCTAAATAGCTAAGAAATTATTATATTTTCCTACAATGAATTATATACCTTAAATATATACACAACTTTTAAATTTCATATCTTGATGAAGGTTTTTTTAAAAAGAAATAAATAGGGTGGGGATATAGCTCAGCAGCATAGCTGCCTTGCAAGCATAAGGTCCTGAGTTCGATCCTCAGTACCAAAAAATAAAATAAATTAATTAATAACTAACCCTGATTGATGTTTTTTGAAATTTTATTTTAGTTTTTATTCTTTTTTTTTTTTTCCTCCTTGAAATAAAATGGATTTTGGGGGGAAGGGAAGAAAAAAAAGGGAAAGGTAGGGATAAATAAATAAATAAAACCTGACAGATTCAGATAGCCTTAAATCAAAGCTTTCCACCTATATTATATATATCCTAAACCAAAAGTCCAAATAAACCTTTGGGTCTTATCACTAAGAAAAGTGACAGTATTAAAAAAAAAAAAAAAAAAACCAAGCAAGCAAGCAAGCTATGACCACCACCCACCAGGGAGCTTTCTAAGCCACCTAACTTGCTAGATAGTGGGAGGTAAAAGCTTAGCTGTAGGAAGAGGAAAAATAAATGAATGAATGCAGCATCTGCTTTCTGACCCAGAGGTAAGAAACAGAAGAGGAACGTGGGCTTGACAAAAACTCAGCACTCACCAATCATTGTTCTCTGTTGAAAAACACATCTCTTTGTGATGGTAGTAAAGTGACCTATACATCCTTGGAGGTGGAATAAAGGGGAAAGGCACAAACTAGAGGCGAATGAAGTAAGAGCTACCCCTAGAAGGCCAAACACATACAGCTGTCCTTCCAAAGACTGGTTTCACAATCTCTGAAAATTCCAAAATCTCAGGTACTTAAGTCCTTTGTATAAAATGGCAAAGTATTTTCATACAACTTATTACACACCCTCCTGTATATCTTAAATTATCTCTAGAGTACTTAGAATACCTACTACAATGTAAATGCCAGGTAAACAGTTATTATATTACTAGGTTATTTAGGCAGTAATAACAAGGGAAAATGCTGCATATATTTAATACAGACAAAAACTTTTCCCCATCCATGGTTGGTTAAATCTATGGGTGCAGAACCTCCAGATTATGGAGAAAAGATTGCATTTCTTCTATAAATACTTACACATAGAACATACACATAGAAACCAGCAAAGTACACATTCTCTCTGGGGATCCCTGGCTACCCCTTTTTAAAATTTTTTTGTTTCATTGTTTTTTGGATTTGGGGATTTGTTTGTTTTGTTTTTGTTTTTGAGACCAGGGTCTTACTTTGCAATACAGACTGGCCTTGAACTCACTATGTGGCCCAAGCTGGCCTCTATCTCACAGCAATTCTCCTGCTTCAGACTCCTCCAGAGCCCTAGAATTACCACCTAGGAAGCACTACCACACCTAGCTACCTTTTTAAAGTTTTAAGACAGTCATGCTAAATTCCCCAAGAAGGACTCGAACTTATGATTGATCCTCTTCCTGTTTCACCCTCCCTCTGTGCTAAGATTACAGGAATGGCACCACTGTGTCCAGCTTTAATATACTGGTATTTAATGACAAATGTTAAAATGTTTTCAACTGATCTAAAATGTTCTGGAAATAACCTTATTTTGAATCATTATCCTGCTACTGCATTTTTAGAATTGAAACACTGATTAGTAACCAAGAGATTATTCATAAGCAGATTCAGCAAGTTTCACTGTAAGTTATACATTCATAAGGCCACAAACCCAAGGATTCCTAGTAAATCTTTACTGGCTGAATGAAGATGTTTTCAAGTCATGAGCTTGCCACACCCTTTCCTCCACACCCAACACTGTATGCACCTGACAGACAAGTGAGACTGACTCTTGAGCCACATGACACATAGTCTCCAAACCAATCACAGCATCCAAATATCCTTTCAACTCCACAAGAATCTCAAGCAAACCAGCACAGACCCAAACCCTTCAGCTCACCAGATCTAGGTTTTTTTCTACTGAAGTACAATTTAGAACCTTCCTAGTCTAGGCCTAGTCTAAATCAAATCAGTTCAGATCTTGGTCATCTGCCTATGGTATGCAGAAGCTAAATAAAAGAATGTGTGAATACACACACAACAACTTAGGAGATATACATCTGTGAAACCTGAATACAGTAATTCCTGAATATGAAACTGTTACTACCAATAGATCTATCTGCAGTTTAAACAACAGGTTAAGATTTCCTACCTCGGGGACTTCCGGGAGAACATGGCGGACAGATAACAGCAGCTACGGAGGCTCTCTGAAAGACTCGGCTCATAATTCAGGAATGGTGCGGACTAAAGAGACATAAGCAGGTGAAGATATGCTCTGCTGACTCAGGAACGAACTGGGCTGAGAGAAACCAACTTGGAATGCAGTAATGGTGCTAAAACAGGAACAGAAAAGCCTCAGTGTGGAGGCTGGACCCCGTGCCATTGGAAGCCACGATTTGGGTTTCCCACTGCGCGGCCGGCGACTGCCTCTACAGCGGCTCGGCTCGGCAACGAGAGAGACGCGCGGAAGCTCTGAGAACGGGAGTCTGCGAACGGAGTCGAAAACCGGACGGGCCAGGAGGCGTGCACTAACTTGTGATGAGCTGAGTGAGAGAAACTGACACTCTACCACAGTTTGACTCCAGCGGAGGACTTTCTGGGCCCGGGCAGTCTGCGGGAGCAGGGCGCTGTGGCAAGTCCAGCCACACATCCCTCTCTCGGGCGGGATTGGTGAAAAGTGCCTGGCCTGCGTGATGCTGCTGGCGGACCCGGTAGGCTGGCCCAACCCAGATCCCAGAGCCTGACGGTGGCCGGGAGGGGCAACCCCCGCATAGGCTGCCTGATCCATAACTCCCTGGTGCGCTGCGCTGGGCGGGAACACCTAACCAGCGCAATTTGATCAGGCTGTGGCTGACAGGGAGAGAAACTGGGTCTCCTATATAAGCTTGCATATATAAGGAACAGAGAATATGGGAAGAGGCAGCAACAAGAAAGGCTCCTCGGCCCCCAATTCTGAGAAACAGGCAATAGCGGACACCACACCAACAGACATAAAGCGCCATATAGAGAGCCTCATAGACCAATTCAGGAATGAAGTTATCAACAACCTGAAGCTAGAAGTATGCAGAATAGTTAGAGAAATGCTAAGCACCACCCAAGAAAAAACAGGTGGTGGAATGGAAGAACAGAAAAAGAGGGGAGAATTGTTTGATGGAGAAAACAGAGAAAGCATAGAATACGTGAAGCAGGTTCAAAGGGACTACCAAGAAACTAAGAAGTCTATCGAAGACTGGCATAACAGCTTGAAAGAAACTAAGGACAGACTATCTGAACTGGAGGGCAGACTTGTAATATGGGAGAATGAAATGAAAAACTTCTTAAAAATAACAAAGAAACAAACAGCAATAATACAAAGACAAGAAGATGATATGAGGATCCATAACTTAAGGATTAAGAACATAAAGGAAGAAGTAGGGACACAAACAAATGAACTACAAAAGCTACTCACAGAAATAATCCAGGAGAATTTTCCTAATTTAGCAAAAGGTAAAGATACTCAGATGTATGAGGCATACAGGACCCCAGCTACCTACAACCCAAACAGAGCAACACCCAGGCATATAATAATAAAAATTCCAGAAATTCAATACAAGAACAGAATATTAAAAGCTGTCAGAGACAAGAAACAGACCACTTACAAGGGAACACCCATCAGAATTACAGCAGATTTCTCTGCACAAACCATCAAATCACGAAGAGCATGGGGGGAAATAATTCAAGCTTTGAAAGATAATAATCTCCAGTCAAGATTGAGATATCCTGCACAACTGTCCCTGGAAATTGATGGAAAAACAAGGTGCTTCCAGGATAAAGAGGAACTGGGGGAATTTGCAACCACCAATTCAACTCTACAGAGAGTATTGCAGGATATTCTAAAAAAAGAAAAATACAAAGAATCCAGAAATAGTGGCGGGGAGGCCACAACGAATGGAGCAGAGAACAAAATGAAGAAGACAAACTGACAGCTACTGACAGAAAAAGAGCTCAACAGAAATGAGGCAGAGAAGATTGGATGATAGGAAAGCTATTTTGGAGAAAATGACATCTTAATAGGTAATACTGATTTAGTATCATCTTGTTTTGAAGTCTCATCTAGCTTTTGTTCTTCTGTCTCCAATGGTCTAAATAGGTTGTATCTTATTGGATTTTATTATCTACGATAGTATAAGCAAAAACCTTTTAAAGACAAGGAGATTATACAGAAACCATTGTTCATTTTCTGTTAGTCGATTCTAAATACTCTGTAATGCTGTCATTCTCTTAAATGGTTTTACATTGTTTTGACATACTTAATGCTACAGTATACAAAGTTGTACTCAAGGATTTCAAGGAAAGAGACAATATGGTAACTACTTTTGGGTCGGGATTATCTGGTGGTGAAACACTATTCTGCTTAAATGGTTATGTTTTGATCTGCGCTGTTTCGCTGTTATGCCCCCTTTTATCTCAATCTCCACTCCATTATTTACTTTTTTATTTTTATCCGTTTAATTAAAGGAAAAAAATAGCAGGATATATTATAGTAACCCACTTTGACTTTCCATTATCTCAATTTGAAGCCCTGTATTATTCTCACCATCTTGTTTTTGACTGATGTTCCCCTATTCTGTTTTGCTGGATAGTATCAGGTTCGAAAGTTTAGGCATCAGCTGTGAAGATAATGAGATTCATTATAACTCCCATTCTCGTTGACTTTTATCTACTTTTGAAGACCTACAATGTCTCCAATGTTTTGGTTTTGTCGGTTTTGTTCTTTACTGTTTTGTTCAATTGTATTATAACTAATGATATAGGCAATTCTATTAGAGATAGCGGGAGGCATCATGGTAACCATTGTTGATCACCTTGTATTATGTTTTTACATTATTTATTATGTCCACCCTTTTGACTTGACCGATTCTGTTCTATTATGTCACATTTGGTTTTACTCTCTTCCAAAAAAGTAATAAGAACCATGGGAGCAATGAAACCCAAAATGTGTAATAGTCATTGTACAAAAGAGAGGAAAAGAAAGTGCTCTAAACTATATAATTGCATGTATATTTAAGTGTATAAGATAGAAAATGATATCCCAGAGTTTTATTGGATCATTGAACAGAACTGCTTGCAGTATCATTGTTGGAATGTCCACTTTACAAGCTTTAATTTTGTGACTTGAACAATTATTTCTAAGATGACAATATGTAATCCATTAACTAGTGATTTCCTACTGTTCATTTTTTTTCTGTAAATCTGTATAACTTGTACCCTTTCTCTGCTTTTTTTTCTTTTCTCCTTAAATAAAAAAAAAGATTTCCTACCTCAGTATTAATTAGTGAATGCAAATTAAACCAATAAAGTGATATTTTTCACTTAGCAAGAGAAAAGATTACTTTTTTAATTATAGTGGTATACCACAGAAGTCCTTATACACTGCTAGTAGTCAATCCTGTAAAATAAGCTAATAATCCGATTTAAAACTCTTCAAAATAGATTAACTACAAACAAAAATTTCACTCTCAGGCTGCACGTGGTGGTACATACTGTAATCTCAGCATTCAAGAAGCTAAGCAGGAGTATCCCTGCAAGTTCAAGGCCAGCCTCAATTGCATAACGAAAAGAAAGAATTTCACTTCCATATAGCCTAAAGAAATTATCAAAAGTGAAAGATTTATGTAAAAAACAATTCACCACAATCAGAAACTACCTAAATACCAAGAAATAAATTACAATGTCTTCATGCAATGATTTAAAGACTCTTTATGACAAATATCACTCAAAATATAATACAAAATGAAAAATACATAATGCAAAACTATATATGCATATAGTTTGATCTCAATTACATTAAATATACAAATTAACATTTCTTTTAATTTTTCAGTATTATTTCAACTTTTAAATATATTCTAAATTTTCTACAATCATTTAACACTGCTGCTGAAATGAAAGTTATCTGATAACAAAGTTTAGCAAAGAAACTAGACACAAAAGCTCAGCGGCATAAGCGCCTGCCTTGTAAAGCAGGCAGTCATGAGTTTGATCCCCGGTACCGATAAAAAGGAAAAAGACAAAAAAAAAAAATGTATACACACTTAATGCAAACCAAAACCATAATGAGATAACACTTCACAAACTACAATGGTTATAATAAAAATGACAATCATTAACATGCACTGATGAGAATAGGGAAAAACTAACACTGCTGATGGGTAACTAAAATGGTATAGTATGTTGGAAAACAGTCTGGCTGCTCATTAAACACAGCTATCAAGTGACCCAGCAATATGACTCCTAGTACATACTCAAGAGAAATGAATCCACACAAACAGCAATCCAGAACCATTCACCTACACAGTTCTATGTAGTTCAACTGACCCCAAAAGAAAACTTATAAGAGGGACTCAACAGATGATGATACAAGAAACCCCACGTAAGAAATGCATGAAGTATATCCAAGAGTCTCTCCCAGGGAAAACATACATAATATGTGCTCTAGCCTTTTAGCCATACTTAGCTGAAAAGCAACTTACATAAAAAAACTTATTCCCCCAAAGGTCAGATGAGTGGGGTATTTCTGTGTTCATTAAAATATCATTCAACGACAACAAAATAGCACAGAAGACATCACCTTGAGAATTACTCTCTTGAGAGACAAGACACCCAATGAGTCATCCAGCACCATTAACACAGGAGATAATGTTATTACCCCTTCAAAAACAGACTGCAATCCTAGGGATCAACAACACTTGAACACACATGCATCAAAGATAAGCCATCAAACAATTATAGTTGCCAGGCCAGATCTGGAAAAATGTTTGAGGTAGAGCATATCACTCTTCAGCATGTAACTACAGTAGCCTTTTTCAGGATCCTCCACACTGCTATCCTGCTAGGCTCTCTTTCCTAGTCTCAGACATGCTCTTATAGCTTAGTTTTGCTTGCTAAAATTTTCCATCTCTTAGGTGTAAAGGAACCAGTGGTCCCTAAATATCACCACCTATGAGCCTGGTATCATTAAACAAAGTGAGATTAAAATATACAGTCAGTGTTTACTTTTTAAAAATTTATTATAGTAAAAGACACATTGCCATTAATCCCCCTTAAAATTCTCTTCTGTACTTCAAACCCACTTATCCCATCACTCTTGCCATTTTCTGAAACAGTTCTGGAATTTCTTTCGTTAATGTCTTTAGTTGAACTGTCCTGGCTGTCTTGATATCCTTAACTGATTCAAAACATTTACTTTTCACAGGCATTTTGACATTGGGAAAGAGCCAGAGGTTACAGGGTACCACCCGATCTGGTGAAAACGGTAGATGAAGCATCACCCTAATAGTTTTACAAGCCTGCCTTTCCAATGGATGGCACTCAGTGGCTGCACGCACTGTATTTTTTTTTTTTTTTTTTGTAATTACACCTTGGAAAGACATTCAGAAAAAGAACTTCCAGAAGAACTTCAGAAAGTGGCAAAAATGACAGTGTTCAAAGTGGGAGGGACTATTTTGAGGGGATGACAATACATGATTCTGTAAAAAGTGACCTGCTAAGATCTCAACTGTACAAGGAATTTGACTAAATTCAAAATTCATGGGTGGGGCTGGGGATTTAGCGCAGCGGCATTAGCGCCTGCCTTGCAAGCAGGCAGTCGTGAGTTCGATCCCTGGTACCGATAAAAAGGAAAAAGACCAAAAAAAAAAAAAAAAAAAATTCATGGGTTCAGTTTTTCAAAAGGAAAAAAGTAGGGCCAGTCCCTGGTTGCCTTCACCTTCCTTTCAGCAGTGTCGTAGTACTGACAGCCTCAAGTCTTAAGAAATAATGTACACAGGGGGCTGGGGATTTAGCTCAGCGGCATAACCACCTGCCTTGCAAGCAGGAAGTCGCGAGTTCGATCCCCGGTACCGATAAAAAAAAAAAAAAAGAAAAGAAAAAGACAAAAAGAAATAATGTACACAGGAAGCAACTGTGACAACAATCCAATCAAACTGGGTGTGGTGGCACACACCCTGCAATGCCAACATTTGGGAGGCTGATACAGGAGGATCATCATGAATTCAAGGTCAGCCTGGGATACACAGTGAGTAAAGACCTGTCTGAACTGTATAGCAAAACTCTATCTCAAAAAGAAAACTAAACAATCCAATCAACAGCCCAACATCACAATAGTACCTCACAACTATCCATCTTCCAGCTGGGTGTGAGAGAAAAAACTGCCACCACTATTTCTTTCTGCTGTAGGAAAATGAAATACTCTCTTCTTTATTTCTGTCATTATTAAAATCCTGAAATTTAACTAGTTGTCATTTTCCATGAACAGTTGCTTTTACAGGAATTTGCCTTTTCTTTAGTTTATTATAACTTCTATAAAATAAAGACTAACATAAAGGAGATTTACCAAGTCTCTCCACTGTTAAAACGGGACTCCTATTTTAGGGTAAGATAAAGAACATTCCAATTTAATGTATCTTTATAACTACACTGAGAGTAGCTCTAGTCAGAAAAGAGGATCTTAACACTATTCATCTCCAGCTATAAAAAATTATGACCCACAAATGAAGGATTGAAGCCAGGCACTGTGGCACATGCCTGTAATCCCAGCTACTTGGGAGGGTAAGGCAAGTAAATTATGAGTTTGAGGCCAGCCTGAGAAACATACTGGACCTTCGCTCAAAATAAAAAGAAAAACATTAAAATTAAAAGCACTGAATTTCCTTCCCTACATTGTAAAAATCACCTTTCTGTGCTCCAGTCCTGCTCAAAGCATTATAGAAAAAGAAGTCAGCTTCTTGCTCATTCATTTACTCAGGAACATGCACATAAGGACAGGACCAGTTACCACATAAGGTAAATGGAATTACGGAATTAAAGGTGTGCACAGAAATGCCTCTCATCCGCAAGACGGAAACAGTATACATATCTACCTCACAACATCATAAGGAAATAAACAAAACAATCCTCTGTGCAAGGCATAATGGTAAACACTAATATGTTACAGGAAATATTTAAGACAGCAAAAAAATATGCACAGTATGCTATTATTTACCCAAATAAAAGAGAATGAATATACACTATACAAACATACATCTATCTGCTTAAATTTAAACAATAAAAGAATAAATCACAAAATTCAGGGAGAAAGGAAACAGTATAACAATGAGAGACAAGCTAGACTTTTGAACAGATCTTGCTTTGTAGAATTAACTTCATGCCATGTATTCTATTTTTTATAAGATTATGCAACAAAGCTAAATTTTAAACAGCCATCCCTCAGAATCAAAAGCAAAAAAAAAAAAAGAAACAAATGATTTTAACTGCATATCCCATAAATGACAAAAACCACACTAGGAATTTCTCCAACTGACTTAAAATACAGTAATTTTATAGTCCTAATAGGTTATATGCTGTGAATCAAAAAACTACCTAACAATCCTAAACCACATTCAAATATTCCTACTGCTGATAGCAGTGATGAGATTATTCTGAAATTAAAGACTGTAGGATGGGATAAGGCAAACTAAGAATTTAAACAGCTGTTACAACAGAATTTTCACCGTGGGAGGATTTAGAAGACACAAATGTAAGACCAACGCAATTAAAACCTCTGAAACCCTAAATTGGAATTACCAGCATGAATTCATGATTTAACTTTAAGACAAATTACCACTTCCTAGAAACCATCTATCCCCCTATTGCCGAGATTGTGGTCTCTTAATACCCATTTGCCAAAGAACCAAAGAACCAGAGCTCCTTGACGAATGACTAAATCCCAATTCTGTACAAAAAAAGTAGATTAGCCTGAAACATCTTACGTTCCTTGCCCTCTGATTTGAATCACAGACTACAAGTATTGTGTTGAAAAGTGTCAGAAGCCAACTTGTAAAATTTTGCCAATTGATCAAAAGTTTCAAAAATAATTTTTTTGACTACAAAAAGTAATAGCTGGACATGTTGGCACATGACTATAGTTCCAGCACTTGGGAAGCTGAGGCAAGAGGATCCCTCAAGCCTAGGAATTTGAGATTAGACTAGGCAACAAGGAGAGAATCACTCTCAAGAAGGAAAAAAAAATTCCAGTTAATAACTAAATGAACAAATCAAATAGGCTTAAGTTCATGAGTTTATATAAAGTTACAAAAACCACATCCGGACAAGTAAGTATTTTAAACATTGGAAAATAAAGGGGTAAGGGAATGAAGCATTTATCAAGACTTTATAAAATATACTTTATGGTAACCAAATAATTGACAAGGTCAAGAGACTGTAGAAATGTTCCAGAGATTAAAGAATATTAAAATTATGTCACTGAGTTTCAGCACTTAATGAATTAATGGATCAGAGAATAATCAATGACTAATGACATGAGCCACAACCAGACAGATGTTTCCTTAAGGAAGTTTGCAACACCATCCAGACAAAACAGTTTTTCCCAAAGGGGAAGGGGCACTTTCAAATTTTAATCACGCTAAACTTTTAGATCTACCATAACTCTCATTTTACAGGAAATAGGTAATGGAATATTTTAATTGAAATGAAATACAACACAAAACATTTAGACTACAGGAAGCACCACAACAGAGTGCTTCAAGTTCAACCCAGGACAGGAGCTGGTCTGTGAACTTTACTGGTTCATGACAAGACATATAGAAACTGAGAATAAACATTCAGAAACATTATAGATTAGCTACAGCTTTAGGTCTACTGAATTCAACATTTTTTTCAATGGAGCTGATTTTACATGTGCCTTTTAAATTTTGCTTTACTAGAAATTCATTTGCACTGTGTTTTATAGACAGTCCACAACAGATTGGAATTTTTAAAAATTTGTCCTTGGCCACAAATAATTTGAAAAATACTGCTCCAGTGAAAAAAACATCTAGTTCACTCAGCAAATTGCAAAAGCAAAAAATAAAACAAAATGGATTTTAACTCTTAAATGATCTATCAATCGATTGAAGCAAGGTGTGATGGTACACACCTGTATTCCCAGCACTTAGAAAGCAGAAGGATCACCAACAGTTTGAGGCCAGACTGGGCTACACAGGTAATTAAGGCTGGTCTGAATTACATGGCAAGACCCGTCACTGAAAATGTGAAATGTTATCTGGATTCTAATATATATAATTGTAAAAGCATATCATTTTATGCATATGTAGATGTGTGCACGAAAGACTTTGAAAAGGAAAAGAAAATCAGATCTGGTGGATATCTGATGATGCTAAAGTAGATAAAGGCATTATGATGTTTTTAAAGCACACACATCGTTCAGAGGTATCTAATGAAATATTTATGGATGAAACACATAATTTGCTTCAAAAATTTAGAAGAAAAGCAAATATTATACAGATGAAATAATACTGCCCACAGATCAGTAACCGTTCAAGGTGGTCTCCTCTTTTTAGTCTCCCCTCTTAAGTGTATATTTGAAATTTCCACAAAGCAAAGTTTTCTGTATACTTAGCTATTATCGCTAATATTATCATCTAAATACAACTAAAAGAACTATATAAATCGTAAGAGTGCCATATAAATGCTGCCTGCTGTCAAATTAGGGACCATGACTTCCCACCAGGGTAATGGAACATTAATACACAAGTTTCTAAAGCAGACCTTGAAGAATGTGTGTGCCCTGGACCCAGGAGGGGTAAAAGACAAAAAGGAAGACAGGCAGTAAGTATGCTTCATATGTAAGAGGCAGCAAGGTCTTTTCTAATCAGAGGACTAAGAAAAACAATGGTGATACAGTCTTCTGTATCAAACACATATATTTTTCATTTATTCCTGGTATGGGTCAAAAGCACAGACATTACCACAATATCCCGTATTATTCCAATAAAATAGGAAATACTGTATGGTTAAGAAAGACATTTGTCTAAGATCCCAAGATCTGAGCAACAGTCTCTTCTTGATTCTTTTGCCGGTTCCCTGTGCTTCACTGCTTCCCCAGTGTAGGAAGAAGATGGGCCTTATCACAGGGAAGCTTAAATGCCAACCTAAGAAATATAAACCACCCTTAAGGAAATGCATAGCAAGTTCTGAGAAGAAAAACAATGTAATTACAGGTAAATTTTAAAACAGTCTGGCAGCGATAAAATCTCAACTTGAAAAGACAATTTAGAAATGACAAGTTAGAAGGCTACTTGTCTAAAACGTCTGATAATGATGATGGCCAGAACTATAGTGTCTCTCTCTGTCTTTCTCTCTCTCTCTCTCTCTCTCTCTCTCTCTCTCTCTCTCTCACACACACACACACACACACACACACACACATCCTCTCTCTGATGCACTATTATGCCACCAACTCTAGAAACAACGCAGTTTGTCAATCTTAGATTTACACAACACCCTAGATTCCCAGAAAGACATGGGTATTATCTGATCAAAATAGCACCATCACCTCCTCAGAACATGACACTTTTTTGAAAACAAAATAAAACTGCACATTAGGCATGGTAGCACATACCTGTAATCTGAAATGTAAGAGGCTGAGGTAGGAGAATCCAGCAAGTTTGAGGCCAACTTGGGCTACACATTAAGTTCAAGGCCAGACTGACCTCACAAGATCCTGTCTCAAAATACTGTTTTGTAAATAAACATTCTGGTGGCTGCATCAGCCAGCACACCCAAGACCCTTCATGTATGAACTATGGGATAGCTCAGTTTTCCAAACTAAATGCAAGACACAGGATTCTATTCAAATAGCTGCTAATTTCAATTAAAGATCTTCAGGTAATTTGTAACTTGAGAGTATATGCTACATGGTTCAATACATCTACTAATTCAATTAATGACCTGCTCGGTCCTCATCTCCAATTCACTTGCAAAAATGTTGGGGATATGACCAGAAGGAACAACCTGCAGCATCACTAGAGAATTACAAGACTGAAAATAAGCAGGTCAATAAATTAAGCAGAAATAAAAGGCACAACATTTGATACCAAAGCATTCTACAGAGCACAAGGAACCACATCATGAGCTTGCTTGTTTCTCAGGGTTTAACCAAAGAAATTTGGGGGGAAAGGAGAAGGGTACTCGAGTGGCTATAAATTGACAAGAATCTACATTACCCTGGACACTTGCTAGGTGTTAAGATTCTACACTAAGCCTTTAGTTTTTTGTTGTTTTATTTTGTTGTGTTTTTTGAGGCAAAGTCTCAATATGTAGCCCTGGCTGGCCTCAAACTCACAGCAGTCCTCTTGCCTCAGCCTCTCAAGTGCTGGGCTTATCAGGCACCACTATGAACAGCACTGTCTTAACTCTTCTCATTCAGTGTACATGAAAGCTATACAAGATTGCAGTCCTAGCTCTGCTATTTACTAGCCACGAATCCAAATTTTCGAATTTTTAAAACTGAGTAACAACAATGCCTCTTTCCCTATTACAAAAATTAAAAGTTAAAACTACATATGGATTCACTCTGTAAATAATCTGCCTCTACACAACATGTATACACTCCTATTGTTTCTTTTAGTTCCTGAAAATCAAATGACTCTGAGGAGCATTAAAAATTAGAAGAATGCCAAGAGTTAAAAGTCAAAACATTTTGTGATCTGGTGAGAAAATGAAAAAGCCCTTCAATAGGAGCAGATACCAACAAAGGCATTTGCCTTTGCTGACCCACCCCACGAAATGTTCTACTGTGAGAACTGTTTGTTTGTGGACACACTGTTTGCTACTATCCCAGCTGACAACAGAAGGGAAGAAGCAACAGATGTTCAGTGACTGGCCAATTCCTCCAGGAACTGCCACAGTCCATGCCACAAAACAATGGTTTCTAACCAGACAACAATCACACCTCAGTGAAAGATAAGACATCCTGATGTGCTTCACTGCAAAAATGTTGTTTGTTAAACATGGAAGGCCACTCAAGGAACAACCAATGAACAATTAATTAAAGAAAACAAGAATATTTTTGAAGGAAGAAGCCATAGAAGACAGAACTTAACTCAGTTCTGAATGATTTCTTTCCACTACTATAAATAAAAGCTCTGTGTGTGTGTGTGTGTGTATGTGTGTCTGTGTGTGTGTAAACTATGAGGTCATTGTTTTCCAGAGTCATTACTATAGGAAACAGCTGGGCGGAACTACACAAACAGAGAACACTGCTCCATTGTGACCACTGTGTAGATGGAGACAGGAAAAATCCATCAAACCACACACTAACAACAAAACAAAGGAGTCAAATTAAAAACCTTAAGCTACACAAAGGACGATGAAAAACAACTGAGCATGAGAACCTTATTGTTACAACTGCATCCAAGATATTTCCCTGCTTATAGATCACCAGATTAGCTCCTTTCTACATGAGCCAGCTCCTTCCTACTTGATTTACTCTGCACAGCACCTGAAAATGTAACATTTGACAAATACAGCTTTAAAAACAATAAGTTTCTCTAGGACTCTATTTCAAATACAATTAAGATCTGTCCAAAACTAGACTGGTCCAAGCATCTCTGAAACCATTTTGCTTTCCCAGTCTTCAAGACTGCCATCCCAAGACATTGTTTTGAAAAACTCAATTCTTTTCATCTCCTCCTCTTTATACATTACTGGAGTACCCATAAAGCTGCCAAACTGTCAAATCCTGCTTCCTACTACATTTTGTATATGTTCAAAAGTCAGAGGAAATGCGCAAGGGACAAGGAAAGAGAATCCTTGAATCCAGCCCAATCTAAATGGAACCCACAACTTCCCTCATCTCACAGAAGACTTCTTAAATAAATTGGTGACAATAATACTATTATTAGCTGGGTGCAGTGGCCCATGCCTGTAATCCCAGCACTTGAGAGGCCTCAGCAAGAAAATTGCTGTAAGCTCAAGGCCAGTATGGGCAACATAGCAAGACTTTGTCTCAAAAAAAAAAAAAAAAAAAAAAGTTATTATGAAAGGCAGCTCATTCTATTTTCAGAGAACTTGCTCATGAAACGCTATCCTGGCACTCTCTTAATTTCTCCCTTCCTCTTTGAAACGTTAAAGCCCAAGAGTAATCACAGTCTTATAGGTCTGACCCAAGTCCACAACACAACTCTTCTGTTACCAGCAAATCTATGTTTATATGCAGGCTGAAGTGCAAGTTGTTATTGGTTTTATCATAGACACCTAAGTTAGGCAGAAATATTATAGGCAGTCAGACAGGGATAGGCCCTCCAGGATCAGTACTAAAGAAGAAAACACATCAAAAACTGGTGGGATGGAGCTGGGGATTTAGCTCAGTGGCACAGCGCCTGCCTGGGAAGCATGAGGTCCTGAGTTCAATACCTAATACCCCCACTCAAAAAAGTGGCTAGAGGCATATCTGAAGAAAATTAAAGTCACAATGGCCAGATTTACATCCTTCTCAAAGGGATAATGGGGAAAGCTTCAGATTACTGATACCACCTGTTATGGTTTGTGTTTAAAAGTCCCACCAAAGCCTCAAGCAGTCAGAAGTGGCTGAATTTAATGCTTGTGATGGGTTCATTGTCTAGTGCTGGGATTGGTGGTGTGAGTGCTGCACTCAAGTGGGTGTGGCCTGCATACACTATAAGGGATAGAGGCTTTTCTCTGTGCTCCTCCCCTTTTGCCCTTTTTGGTCTTATTGCTTGTAGCCACTATGAACAGTTGTCCCTGTTCATAGTGCCATGCCACCCCGTCTTGGAACCAGCTGAGTATGAACTGAAACCTCCAAAAACTGTAACCTAAATAAATCTTTCCTTCCTTCATTTTGCCTGTCATGTATTTTGTCTCAGCAATGAGAGCAAAGTAACCAAGAAACCACCCTTTTGAGATTTTCCATATAAATAAACTGTTCTCTCATACAGATTAAAGGAATAGAACTAGGAACTCAGAAGCCCCTACATATGTAATCAAATATCATTCTAGAGAGAAAGGACAATCTTTTCAATCATGATTTTGGGAAAACTGCATAGCCACAAGCAGAAGGATGAAGATGGACCCTTCTCATACACTAGCTGTAAAAATTAACTTAAAATGGACTAAGAGCCTAAGTATAAGACAGTTAAACTAGAAAACTATTAGAAGGCATTAAAGGAAAATGCCATGACTGAGTTTAGTAACAATTTCTTAAATATGACACCAAAAGAACAGGAAACACTAAACAATCAAAATTATTTTATGCATTAAAAGTTACTATCAAGAAAGTTAAATGACAACCCACAAAAGAAAATACTTGCTAACTATAAATATGATAAAAGAATTAAGAAACCTTATAACTCAACTATAAAAACCCAGCTAAAAAATGGGCAAAGGACTTTAATAGACATTTTTCAAAAAAGAAAAAAAAATTACAAATGACCAATAAACAAGCAAATGCTCAACATCATTAGTCATAAAGGGAACATAAATTAAAACTACAATGAGATATTACACCCATATTCCAATGATTTCCTTTTTAATGGAAAACTGCAAGTGTTGGCAAATACATAGGGAAATGGGAGCTTACATGCATTGTTGGCAAGAAAGTAAAATAATTTGGTCACTGGAAGAGAGTCGTTAAACACAACTAGCATATGATCCAAGAGAACTGAAAACAGATCCAAGCAGGTATCAGTGCCCACACTATCAATCTTTACAACAGCCAAAATGAGGAAACAACTTAAACTGCATTAAAAGATCAAGTGTATATAAACAGATAAATGGACAAACAAAATGTGATATATACATATAATGGAATATTATGTAACAATAAAAAGGAATGACTCTTATACATGCAATATAAATGACCTTGAAAACATATTAGTAAGTGAAAAATCCAGTTATAAAAGGATCTTGTGTATTGTATTTATAATTTCTATGTGGTATCTAGGAACAAGCAGGGGCTGGGGATTTAGCTCAGCAGCATAACAGCCTGCCTTGCAAGCGCACAGTCGTGAGTTTGATCCCTGATACCGATAAAAAAAAATTATCTAGAACAAGCAAATTCATACACAGATGCAAATTCATACAGACAGATACTTGAAAAGAGAATACTACAGATTAGAAAGGGTTACCATTTAATGTGGGTAGAGGTTTTGTTTGGGATGATGAAAAAGTTCTTGAAATGTGTGGTAGCAATGGTTATACAACATATTGAATGAACTTAATACCACATTTTAAGACTCTTTAAATAGCAATTACATATTATTTTACTACTGTAAAAATATTTTTAAATTCTTACAGATAAGTAAGCAAAAAATGAGCATAACAAATTGAAGTTATAAAACCTAACTCATTCTACAAACATTTTTGAACACCTACCATGTACCACTCACTAGACTAGGTGGAGTTTAATATCAAATCAGCAGGATTATAAGTTTTGTAATTACTTGGTTTTGAAAAACAATATAAACTTTTGATGCTCCAATGACATGTCCCTAAAGAAATAACACAACAAAGCAAAAAGCTACACATGCAATTCATGTTCATTATCATAAAAAATAGGTAAAGAAATGTTCAATGAGAGAGGACTTGATGAGCATATGATCATTTAGTAATATGATAATACCATGTGAATCATTAAAATACTAAACAGTATTATGAAAACTACTTAGAAAGATAGAAAAATCATTTAAAAAATCATTAAAAGATCATAATCCAAACTGAAACGATCAGGATAACAGCATGCAGACAGGTACAAACATCAGTGGTACTTCAGGGCAATGCATTCAGTAAAGTAAGAGCATAGCTATTATCATTGCACTATCCTAAATTCAAGCTGAAGATACGGCTTTGCAGTGGGAGGAAGGGGGCATATTTAGTCAAACCAGACTAATAGATTTAGTACTAATTTTGGTTGGAGTATGTTTTTAATCTCAGATTTGGGGGCTTACTATAAATAGAAATCTTGGGCTGGGGATTTAGTTCAGCAGCATAAGCCCCTGCCTTGCAAGCGTGCAATCGTGAGTTTGATCCCCAATACCAAAAGAATAGATATCTTTAGCCAGAATTCTACCCTAAAATATCAAATATTTCCCCCTTGAACCACCATAAGATCTCAAGTATATTGTATCTAAAATAGAATTTATCAAGTTTGAAAAGTTCTAAGTTGTCTCAGTTGGCTAAGTTGCCTCAGCTAGTGCTAAAAAGGCTAAGATACACACTCTCCTCCTGGGTCTGTCCTTAGCCTCTCTCACCACTGCTCCATCTGGATCAGTCACTTTCCTATCACTGGACAAAATAACTGATACCCACAACTTGAAGTGGGAGAAATTTATCTAGCTTATGGTTTCAGGGGTTTCAGTCCATTGTTGGCGGCTCCAAAGAAGGACAATCATGACAGAGGGAATGGACAAGCAAACTGCTTAGTTCATGGTAAAAGGGAAACAGCAGGAAAATCGCACAACAGAAGAAGGGGCCAGGAGCCAGATACAGTAATCAAAGTCATGCTTCCATGATCCACCCAGACATACCCAGAAGTGTATTTTACTAATCCCCTAGGCAGCTGTGAAGTTAATTAAGTTAACAAAATACTTTAACTATCACATCATCCATCCTTAGTCTTTGACTGATCATTCATTTTAAAATAAGAAAAAGAAAGAGACAATCATACCACAAACTCTGTCTAAAATTCTTTCGTTGCTGTCCTCAGAGAGATACCATTTCTCTGATATGATATCCAAGGACTTCCAGATCCAGCCCCATCCAAACAATCATTGAGTGGGCCTCCTTCCATCCCATCAACCACCATCTTACCGTCTGCTACACCCACAGTAGACTTTTTCCACCTTTCCTCACCCACCTGGAGGATTCCTACCAAATGCTTCAGAACACAGCCCAAGTACCATCTCTCTAGGCAATCAGAAATGCCTCCATTCCTCCCTATGTGATTTCCCCCAGGATTTTACCTGAACTTTGTAAGTAACAGTCAAGCACCTATTCTATTCTATTGCAATTATTTCTTTATCCATCTGTCTTCCTCCTTTTTAGATCCTGAATTCCTTGAGGGCATGGCTGACCTCCCTTATCCTCATATCCCAAGTATCTTGTAATGTAAGATAAGTACAGGAAATATGCTCAATAAATTTGTGGGCTTAAGTATATACATTTCAGGTCTACAAAATACCAAGCTGAATCTGATTCTTAACAGGTGTAAGTCAGTATTGCTGCGATCATACACTGTATTCACAGCTAAAAGCAAGTCATCTAACTGTAAAGTAATCCTAGTTTCATCACTGCCTCTATGGTTTTCCTATCTCCTTGACTGCAGCACACTCAACATGTACTCTAAACTCAGCATTCTCTCAATTGTAATTTTTCCCAAGTCCCTCACCTTGAGTTTCTGACCTTCTCTGTACACTCCATATGCCCCTTACTTCAATTACTATTTCTATGCTAGTCCTAAATCACACCAACTTCCAACCCTCTATTAAGGCTCTCTTTCCATGAGTTAAGTTATATCCAATAACCCCCCAGCCCCAGATACTCAAATTCAAGGCATAATTTCCTTTCTCTAGTTAGTGCTCCACAAACCACTACCTCTTTCAACTGCTCAGTTCCTATCCCCGTTATTTCTCCACCACCCAGATTTGAAACTTTAGTGTTCCCTTTACCACTCCATCTCTTCGAAATGTTATGATGTCCTATGAAATGAATCTTGGATTCATCCCTTCCTCCCCCTTTTCCTCATTTCACACCTGTGGTGGTTTTTTTCCCAGCTTTTACTTTCTCCTCTGTCTGATTCATTTTTAATCACTGTCAGACCCATTTTTCTAAAATATTGGTTTTACCAACTCAATCTCTGCACAACTCAGAAAGCCTCTAATGAATCACTGTTAATGATTGTAGCTTCAAGGCTAAACTGTTGTGACACACTTTCAAAGCCAGCCATAATTCATCCCTTCTTCTCTCCCAGTCATCTACATTTATTTCCCCTTTTGTTTAAATCACTGGCTCAGGAGCAATTTTGCTCCCTGGGACATCTGGCAATATCTGGACCAATATTTTGATTGTCATGATGACACAGAAAGAGGTAAGTACCACTACCTAGTGCACATAAACTAAGGTTTCTGCCAAGGCTGAGAATTCCTACTCTAAATCAAGGCTCTTGTTCCTACACCATGCTATCATCATGCCTTCACCGAGAGTATTTCCCCTACGAAGCTGGAATGTAAAGTCTTTTTCCCTTGACTACCCATGCCTTACTTATCTTCAAATCCTGTTCTAGATGTATATCTCATGACTTTCAGTACAGGCTTATGATTCTCAAATGTTTATCCCTAGCAGTATCAATTTTTCTGAAGTCTAGACTCCCTCACCTAACTTTCTCCTAGACATTTCAGGAGTGTCCCATTTAATACATCTGAACTCAGACTCCTAATACTTCCAAAACTGCTTCTCCTCAATTATACAGCTCCAGTAATCATTGAGTTGCTCAGGACAAGGCCAGGAGTTATTCCTAAAACTCCCACTGCTTCAGTGCCTTCTCCCAAATCAAGCCATTAAGCAAATCCTGTCAAGAGACCACCTTAGGTTCACCTCTCCAGTCTATCCACTTCTCCATCTCCATTCACTACCACTCTTACTGGGCCTATCACAAACGCCTCCTGACAGGGCTCCCTACTTGCACTCTATTCACATTCAGCACCCAGAATGACCCATTTCATGCTTTAGTGAGATCCAGCCAGAACTTTGTTTAAAACCAGCAACGGCCATCTCATTGTTCCTAGAACAAAATCTAAACCCTTTCCCTTGGCCCACGCCCCATACAATTTGGTCTCTGCCTTCCTGACCCCTTCCCCTTCCAGCCACATCTATCCCACTCTCCTCCTGGTTCTCTAAGACGCAAACAAAGCCTTCAGTCTTTTAAATGCCCAGCTCTAACTGTGAAGCTTTTTATATTCATCTTATTCCCTATTAGTATGGTAACACCCATTAGTCTCTCTCTTCTATTTTATTTTTTCCTTCTTATAATTTTTAATTACATGTTTGTCAACATTTACCTGCTTAGTATCTGTCTCTTCTGTGAGAATACAAAGTCCATCAAGGAATGGACCATGAGGACTTTGACTTTTTTTTTTTTAACCACTACTATAGCATTTTGTTTACCACTACATAGCAATGACTAACACTATGTGTTAAGTGTACATGCACTGGGGGCGTGGCACACACCTGTAATCCTAGCACTTAGGGGGCTGAGGCAGGAGGGCCACTGCAAGTTCGAGACCAGCCTGAGCTACAAAGTAAGTGCAAGGCCAGCCTGAATTGTATAACTACACCTTCTCTTGAAATCTTTTTTTTTTTTTTAAAGATTATGTGAAATTAGAAATTCAAATTTGTAGAAGCTTACCTGCTGACAATGAATGAAACGACAAATGAATGAATCTTGTACTTACACTTCTGCTTACAATCTCACCCTTCTCTCAACTCCCACTGAACTTGCTGTCAGTACAATTTAAAATAGCTTCATTAAAAACAGGTAAGTTCTGTGGGGCAAGAATCTTGTCCCACAATCTCCACTTAATCCTCTATTCCCAATCCATCATCAAAACTTGTGTTTTACACACAATAATTGTACAGAAAATGTGGCTGTACTTTGTGTCTCCCCAAAGTTCACCCTGGCTACTTAATCTTAGATCTTTAAGAGGTGATAAGTCATAAGGTCTCTGCCTTCATGGATGATGAATGCTATTAGTGTAGGAGTAGGTCTTTGGTGCTGAATAACCCCTTACTGGAGGGAGAAGGGTGCTGTACTACATGTTGTATGCCATTTAGCAGCATCGCTAGAATCCACCAACTAGATGCCAGGAACACCTCCATCCCATTATGACAAGGTATGTCTTCAAACACAAATGCCCTGGAGGATGACAGTCAACTTAAAGTGGTTAGAAAGCAAGAAGGAATTCTAGTTGGAAAAGTTACTCAGAAGTATTAATATCTTCAAGTTTTAAAATGACAAAACCACAAAGACATAGTTTTCTAGAACTCAAGGCAAACTACCTCAAAATGGCAAACTGGTTTTCTACCTCTGACAATTTATCACATTGCCAATTCCAATGGGGGTTGTTGGTGCCTGGAACCCAGAACAGAGCAGAATTCTAATGCCAAATGTGAGCTACTAAATGTGAAGAATATTGAAATTAAGTAACACCTGCCACAAATAAGCACTAGGGCATGATAACAGCTAAGCTTCATATTCACTTCAACTTTTTTCACACTCAAAATATCCATCACATTTGACTGCAATAAAAACATCTGCAGAAAGAAAAAGAAAGAAAAGAAAAGAGTCGAGTAACCAATCCACCACAGTGCCATCAGTCTTAACCTAACTGGATGAAGGGGAAAAAAAAAAAAACTCATTACTTTCCTACTTAATAATCAGCTCTGAATTCTCAAATTCCAGAGGATAAAATGCAAACCCGCCCACAAGGCCTTTCACAGTGCCTTTACAATACACTTCTTCCAGGCTTTCTTTACCTCCATAGCTTTCCATGGTACAACCAGTCACTAAATATCTACTTCCCCCAAGTACCTGCCCTTTCACACCACCCATTCCTGCCCATAAACTTCTATTAATACTTCAGGACACTGCTGAAAAGTTGCCTTGTAACTTTTACTTGATTCTTGGAGTGTGCTATTCAAAGTGTGGTCACTAGACTAGCAGAGGTTTCATATAGGGGCTTGTTACAAATGCACATTCTTAGGTGCCACTACAGCTCTACCAAATTCAAGTATACTTTTTAATGAGATCCTTACATCAATTATGAGCATGAATTATACACACATTACAATGCAAGAAGTACTGTTTTGGGGAACTTGCCAAGTCCTACTAGACCTCACTCTTCATAAGTAGGTACAGTATCTTCCCCTAAAAGGATATGGTAGGTGAGACCCATCGGTCAGCTGCAGAGGTAGGTCCTTCTTCACTCATCCCCCGTACAGCCCTACCTGCCAGTCTCCCTGGCTCAGGGGACTTCTGGAAGAACCCTTATCTCCCTAATCACTTTCTTCAAGGGTAAAAAAAGCAGGGTGCCATAATTAGGCAAACACGAAGTGACAAACATGCAAACAAAATGCCAGTAGTAGTATGTACAATGTAAACACTGAAACGGGCCCTTCTTGGGCCTGGCAAGTACTACACGCCCTTAAAACTATTTACCCCTAGACCACTGTGTGAGCACTTCAATATTTCTATTACTTAAAGCACTCTCATCAGGGATTGCTTTTTCTTGTCCTAAATGCATAAATGAATGAATGAAAATTAATGAAGGCAGAGTGAAATCTACAAAAAGTTCAGAAAACCACCCCTTATTAAAAGGGGGGAGGCTAAGAATTTGTTCAGCTCTGTAGGGTCCGCCTTTAATATCTCTGTACTTTCAGAAGTAATGGCCCATTTTTGTTCACAGCTTAATGAATACAAACAATGAAAATTACCTTTAAGAATCTATTCACTTTTGCCAAAGTTTGTATATCGATCAGTCCTTGTACTTCTAGAACTATTAATCCATTTCTGCTCACAGCTTAATGCATAAAAAAAGGAAAACAATTGCCTAAAGGGCAATGAAACTTTACACACTGAGATGCTGTAGAAACAAACTGTCATATTCAATAAGAGTAAAAAACAAACTTAACCCTGGGCTCTGGCCTTGAAAAGTTTCAATTGCTGTGGTTTACAGATAACTATTTGCAAGAAGCAGGGGGGGGGGGATATATCAACAGTAGCTAACCGATTGCCTTGCCATTCTCCTCGTTCCTTATTTTCAAATATTTCTTTGTTTTGCCTTTATCTCAGTCAAGTATTTTCACTCAAATTTTCAAGATCAACTAGTAACTATTTCTCCTTTTGAGAAAAATAGGGCTGAGCAACACAAGTCAAAAATATTCAAAGAGGAGAAGAGCACAGCACCATTTTATACCGTATCAAAACATTTACTTAAATGTATTTTAGAAAGAAATTTGATAGTACCAATGAAAAGCCAGTACCACGTGCCATAAATAGAAGACAAATGGTTAAAAAAAAAAAACAATAAAAGCATAACCTTATTAAATTTAGCTACTGTTGCCTATCAAAGCCTTTAAACCTAAAGTTTGTTTTTTCTTTAAAAAAAAAAGGGGGGTAGGATGGCGGAGGAAAGAGCAAGAGATATGTCAAAAACAAGCTAACATCAAACTGAGAAGCTCCTGGAAGAATCAGGATAAAAAAAGAAGAAACTGACTTTCTTGCTATGTTTTGTCACTCTATTTAATACTACTAGCCACGTCTCATCTAAGTGTATCCCTTACACACTCTCCAACCATCGTTCCCTTTTGTTTAGAGTTCACTTCCTTAGCACAGTCTAAAAGGCCCTACACCAACTAGGCCCAGGCTATCATTCTACGCACCAAACCTCACCTTCCCTGCCGCCACACCAGAAGACAGCACACAAGATGGGCCATCTCCCTCCCAAAGGCCATCTCCCTCATTTTAAAGTGGCCTCCTAACACATCAATCACTTTACCAGGTTCTTTCTTCCAACTATTATCTGATGTTAACTCAACTAACTAAAGGATTTAACAACAAAAGTAACAATAGCAAATGCACATGGGGTATTCAAGACTCAATCGCACTTAACATTGGCTGAACCCTATGGAGAGGACCAGTCTGTCAACCAAAAATGGGACGGTGTCCAACTTAACATTTCAACTTGTTTGCTACAAGGTAGGAATGGGATGAACAAACTGTGGAACAGAAAGGTTAACGTGCCTAGAGTCACATCTTCAGTAAGTGGCAAACCCAGGATGTTTCCCAAGCCTTATCCACTCCCTAGAATGCACGCTCCACAAAGGCAGGGTCTTTTGCTCATAGAAATAAGACTCCACAATACCTAACTAGTACTTAATGGGTGCTCAGGAATTACACGCTGAAAGAATGCATGAATATGAATGAGTGAGCCTCCCTTAAAATCAGGGCATCTGTCCCAGACCTAAGTATCCAATGCCCCAAAGTCTAGCACAGGATCTGGTGTTTACGGAGTGGGCTCTCGATACACGTTGGATGAATCGATTAGATACATAGATGTATGGACGGATGGATGGATAGATGGGCCTCCTTTATAATCTGGGAATTTGTTTCAGACCTGTCTGAGTAACCAATGCTCCAATGCCTAGCACAGGACCTGGTGCTTATGCAGTGGGCTCTCAATATACGCTAAACAGGGGCTGGGGGTTTAGCTCAGTGGCATAAGCGCCTGCCTTGCAAGCAGGCAGTTGTGAGTTCGATCCCTGGTACCAATAAAAAAACGAAGAAGACCAAAAAAAAAATATGCTAAATGAATACATGAATGGATAAATAAGTGGATGAGTGGAGAGATGGGTGAATGGATGGATGGGCCTCCCTTATAATTAGGGCATCTGTTCTAGACCACTCTTGAGTATCGAATGCCTCAGTACCTGGCATAGGACCTAGTGCTTAACCAGAGGGCTCTCGGTACATCTTCAGTGAATGAAGGGACATATGAATGGGTAGATGGATGAGACTCCCTTACAATCAGAGCATCTGTCCCAGTTATTTCGGAGCATCCAATGCTGAAGTCGGCCCGGCTGCGTTAAGTGGAGGACAGCAAGACTCGCGCGGGCCGGTGCTCCAGAGTCTCACCTTGAAGTCGCGGCTGTGCTGCGGAGTGTACTCCAAGGTCCAGAGGGCCCGCACCAGTTGCGCCAGCTGCTCGGTGACCTCGCCCTGGCCCTGCGTGCCTCGGCCTGCGGACTGCTCGGGGTCGGGCGAGGGCTCGGGCCGCCCCGCCCGGTACTGGCCCAGCGCCAGGTACTCGGCGAAGAGCTCGGTGTTGCTGAGGCACTGCAGCGTGGCGTTCATGAAGCACGTGTTGCCGTGGTTGCGGAGCCCCGCCACGCCGGGCACCGGCTCGGCGGCGCAGGCGGGTGGCGCGGGCGAGGCGGGCGGCGGCGGGCACGGCGGCGGCGTGGGCGCGGCGGCCGGCCCGGGCGGGAAGCAGCTGCGGAGGGCGCCGCGGTCAGGGGCGGCACCCTCTGAGCTAAGGTGCGAGAGCGTGGACAGCGTCTTGAGGACGCGGCTCATGAAGCTGCCCACCGAGCGCACCGAGGACGGCGAGGAAGGGGCTGCTGGCCCGGGGCCCCCCGCGCCGCCGCCACCCGCGCGGCCGCTCCGGAACAGCCGCTTGCTGAAGGAGCGCTTCTCCTTCCCGCCCGCCGCCGCCACGGGCGGCCCGGGCCCGGGCGCCGTTACCTTGGACATGGCGGCGGCCACTGACGCTCATCACCGCGCCTGCCCGCCCGGCCCGCGGCCCCACCACGGCCGCCGCCGCATTCCGCCGCGACTCGCCGGGCCCGGGGGCTCGACGCCCCACACACCTCACAACGCTGCGGAGCCAGCAAGCGAGCGGCAGCTGCGGGCGGGAGCGCGCGCGCGGTCCTCCCAGCTGGACCGCTCACGTGACTCACCTCCCGGCACCGCCCGTCCCGCTCTGAAGCCACAATGGCCGCCATGTTGACTATGGGAGCAGAATGGGCTTTTGCAGCCGACCCTATGACTCGAGGCTCTCGGCGCGGTCCTGCTGCGTGAAGCCAGAAGGAGGCCATGTCTGGTATGGGCATGGTCCAAGCTCCTAAAACTACGCTATCCGGCCAGGTGACAACGCCAGGTGTGGGTCTCTGGCTTTGCTAATCAGATGGCAGAGATTTGTGGAAAGTTGAGAAATAAAGCAAGTATCAATTACCAGACGGTGAGAGAGCTAGAGGACATAACTGTGTGCTATTGTGGTCCAGTCAGCTCCGCCTACTTTCAAGGGACTCTGCAAATCCTATGGCCTGCACACTACCCTCAGGCCATTACAGAGCCTGACACATGCCTGTGGGCTTTTCTTAAGCTGTACTTTGAGGTCCAAGGGAAACAATATTATTAGAATTACTTTCCTTTTCAGATCAGGCGTAAACACACCTGTGAGCTCTGTCCTTATTCATCCGTTCAACAGTTAATGAGCACCTGCTATGTGCCAGGCACTGTGTTAGACTTTAGGAATACTACAAAGAATGAAACAAACGCCATTTCTGCCTGCCATTTTTACATTCTTAGAGGATGCTTGAAATTTACGTTTTCTATACATTATGAAAAGCATAGAATAGTATCTTCTTTAATCTTCAATGTCTTGGCGATTTCTCTCATTCACAGACATGTTTGATTCTGATCCCTAAACTTAACCTCTAAACCAAGGACTCACGACTGTCACAGTGACCAAATAGTAATAGCAATCAATGCAGAATCCTGGTGCAGCATCATCTGTTGATCTATTAATATTTCCAATGAGTTGGCTCTCAATGTAGGAAAAAATATTGGGATTGATAGAGACAGTAGCAAACTTCAAATTAACATTCTTCTAAAGGGTGATTGCCATTCAGCACTAGTCACTTGTCCCCATGTGAGAATGAGGGCTGCTAGATCATCTGACTTTTTAAAAGAAGGTGAAAATCCTATTTTTAAATATCACTTCACTTTAGAAAGAAAAATAGAGAGTGGGGTGAGCATTATATATTTGGACTGCCTTCAGCCCCAAGCTGTGCCACTACAGTTTGTGACTTCTTTGTAACCTCTTCTTTGAGTTATATTTCCTGAAGAAGACAAAAATCAGGAGAGAGAGAATGCTTTCCTTTAAAAAAAAAAAAAAAACATGAAGACTGTCTTAACCTCATTTCAAATAAGTAGCTTTTGTCACTGGGTTTCCACCCATAGTAAGTAGGGTACTGTGCTGATATCCCTGGGGTGCTCTGCACTAAGTGAACCATTTCCACTCTCACAACTTAGTTAAAATACCCATTGCTGAGTGCACAGTGAGCTTATCTGGAGCTCATAGAGAGGTCCAGACAAAGAGGTCCAGTCTCTCATACTAAAAGATGAACACAGTGGCACTCAACCTTTGCACATGTTTACTGCTCCAAATCTTTGCCCACTCCAGTCTTCCTGCTGTGAACATTTTTCCTTGAACATTTTCATTTAGCTAACCTTTGCTCATCCTTCAAGTCTCACCTTAGGCATCAAATCCCTCCAGAAGGATCCCTTCTACAGGTTTTCTTGGTATCTTTCAGTAATGATAGACTTGACCACATTGAAATTCAGCTTCAAATCCACACAAGTGCAGGCTTCAACAAAAGAGACCCATGTCATTACTAAGGATTCAGAATAAGTAACCATCACTGCAGATAGGCTATTTGGTAGCAATGTGAATTTCTTGGTAGGATTCCTGAGAACTCTTTTCTTAGTCTGGCCCCTCTTTGATTCTAGGCTTAATGGTTTCCAAGGGGGCCCAGAGCCATATGGTTTGGCCAAAATAGGCTTGAAGAGTCCTCAGTTGGAGACCTTAGAGGATTGTCATTCTTTTAAGACAACTCCAGACAAGGTTCTCTAGTAAATCTTCAGACTAGGGCTATAGCTCAGAGGTAGATCTCTTTCCTAGCATGTGCACTGCTTTGGGTTTCATTGCCAGTGCTGTAAAATAACAACAAAATGTGGTAATTCTTCCACTGGCTCTCTGTTACACTTAGAGAAAGGAAGGTACGGTGAGGGGATGGGAGCAACTACAGTATCATTATGGCCTATATTTTCTCCAATCCTTCAGCTATATCCTTAGCCTGAAACCTAAGTATATCCAATGGGGTCAGGCTAAGGATATGCTTGATATTTCATACTGGTCTCTGTAAATTTTATGGCTCACACAGATTGTTAGGTTGAGCTCCGGAAAAGTTTTATCAAGCCCACAATGAGTGGGAAGCACACATTTCCTGTCCTGAGATGGTGCTGAGTTTTACTGTCTTTTCCATATGGAAAATTTAATGAACAATAACTCAGACGTCCTCACCATGCTTGGGAGCTCATAAAGCCTGCATATGATTAAGTTAACATTATTTAAGAGATTTACAGAAGATTACCTATTTCCTTGAGAATTGGATTTTCATCTGTGAAAAGAAGTAATGCCTAGTTCTTCTCCTTTTTGCTGGATATTAGTGTATTCAGCAATGCATTAAACTATCTCATTCTTTGCTAGTTAGTAGCAAACAGACAGTAATATATTTTATTAAACATGGAAAGAAATTTAATAAGCTTGTATGGCATATTAATGTTGTATTGTATGAACAAGGTTGAACAGAATACACTTGTCTTTCAGCTGCCCAACTTCCTATCTGGAAAGGATGCAGAATTAGAGAGAAAAACTTCAGTTCCCCTTATGAAAATCGGCAGAGATTGGTAAGAAGGTTTTGCCCTTCCCACCTCTAGTAGTTAGAACCAGAAGGTGAAACTTTTCAAAGGGCAGCTGCTTTACTTGCATACCAAGCTTAACATGCCTGATCTTGCCCAATTTCATAAGCTAAGCAGGATCGAGCCTGCTTAGTACTTACTTCGATGGGAGAAAAAACAAGCAGATACCCCTACCTGGATTTTGGCTCGGAAAGTGTTGACACAAGTTTAGTTGGAGATAATGCAGTGAGTGAGTGAATCTAGTGACCACATTTCCAACACCGAGGCCCACAGTATTGTGTAGTGCCCAGGAAGGTGGCGGCTTTAGTGAAAGTTCTTACCAATATCTGCCTCCTGGGTTTCTGCCCGAGCCTGTTTCTCCAGCTTTATTTTTTCTGTGAGTGAACCCGATAGGCTTCCTATAAATCCCTTTATTGTTGAAACTAACCAGTGTCAGTTTCTGTTGTTTACAATCAAGAAAATGACTAGCAGTATGTTTTTTATTAGCAATTTGAATTTTTTACTGGTATGAGTTACCGGCACACATGCATATTTTTCTTTTGATGTATTCCATTTATAAATGTTGACTAATAAATAATATTTTGTTTATGAATTATATTACTCTTTGGTCTACACCAATTCACTTGATTATTTACCTTTCAACTATGTTCATGGTGTTTTCAGATCACACAGAGTTTTAATTATTTTATATAGGCAAATTATGGTTCTTCTTCATAAGGGTTTCTGATTTTTTGACAATCTCAAACAATCTTCCTCCATTCCCAGATCATCATATTACCTATTATGTTATCGTTTAATTCTGTCATTGGCTTTTCCTCTTCTTACTTTTAATGTTTTCTTTCTTAGAACCTTATTTTTACATAACAAGAGAAGTAGGGATGTACGTTTGAATATCATTCATTCCCACCAAAACTCATGTTGAAGTTTAGCTCCTATGTGGCAACATTGGGAGGTGGGATCTAGTGGGAGGTGTCTGGGACATGGGAGGAGAATCTCATGAAAGGATTAATCTTTTCCCAGGTGAGTTTGTTCTTACTCTGATAAGACTGAGTTCATTCCCATAAGAGCAAGTTTTAAAAGCAAGTCTGTCTTCCACATGGCTCAGATGCCTTTCCTCTTTCTGCCATGAGTTGAAATCTCAAGAGATCCTCTACAGATGCTGCCCTTGGATTTTGGGATTATCAGCCGCCAGAAATATGAACCAAAATAAACTTCTTTTCTTTATAAATGACCCAGTCTTAGGCATTCTGTTACAGCAGCATAAAAAATAGCATATGACAGCATCTTGCCTTTTCTCTACCCTAGCCAATTGTCTCAGCATCATTGTTAAAAATAATCTAAACTTTCCCCTTTAAAATGACACATTCACCACCTCTTAAGCTTTACATACATTTAGGATTGTTTTTTTTAAAAAAAAAAAAAACAAAAACAAAACTATTCTATCCTATCTCTATACTCCAGAGTAATACAGGTTCATAATATACTGAAAGATTTGATTGGTGAAACTTCCTAATACTTTATTAGCTATTTGTTTGCTTATTTTCTCAAACAAACTTCATCTTTGGTGGGTTAATGTATATGGATTAATTATGGACAATTAACCTCACATCCATTTTATCTGACAATAAAGTATGTGTTTTAAAACTCATACTAGAACTTTTAACGTTCATCAAAGAATTATAGTTTCCTTCCATAGGCACAAATTCACTTTATTCTAGCCAGGTAGAGTGGCTCACAGTTGTAATCCTAGTTACTCAGGCTAAGACAGGAGACTGATGAGGCAGGAGGATCAAGAGTTCAAGGTCAGCCTGTCTCAAAATAAATTTTTAACAACAGCTTGGGTTATTCTTGCCTAGAGCACTTGCCTAGCATGAGTTCAATCTTAGTTCAGTCTGCAGTTCACACACACACACACACACATTACTACTACGAGTGGGGTATTTTTAAACCTTTTTTTTTTTTTTGCTGTTTGTCAATAGGGCAAAATTATTTTTGTAACCAGCTACGTTGGATGAACTTTGATTCTTTATCATAACATTCAATTGATTCTCTTGGGATTTTTTAAGGAATTCATGTTGAGTTCACTTTTTTCATCATATTCATACCTAATGTTTTTATCCTGTTTTCTAATTGCCCTTCCAAAGTTCTCTTAGCAACAGGAACAAGAGTAGGAAATCTGCACTGTTCTTAGCAGTAATAATCATACTCCCAGAGCTTCACCATTAAGCATTATGCTTGTTTTTGGTTTGACACATACATTATTTATTGCATTAAAGTGGTGTCCATTTATTCCTACTTCAAAAAGCACTATTATCAGAAATGGATCTTGTGTTTTATGAAGTGCCTTCTGGGCATGAAGAGAGATAAGCATCTGCATTTTTCTCCTTTCATCCATGTACCCATCAGAGGTGGTTCTTGGTTGCAAACAACACAAACCACCTTTTACTAACTTGAGAGCTAGAAAAGCGGTTCATTGGAAAGATATTGAGCAGCTCACAGAATTTCCAGAAAAGCTTCAGAAGCAGACTAGGGAAGCCAAGGAAGACAATGCACAGTCAAGATCCTGCTCCAGAAAACGTTGCTTAAGATGTCATTATTGGCACTTTGCCTGGAAAGGGTCCAAGGAAAGTCCCAAGGTAGAAGTAAAGAGCCTAAATACTTACTACCTGTATAATTAAGCTACTGGTTCACTGACTGCCATCACAAAAAAAGAATTTTCAGGACTGGTCAGTAAGAGGCACGTGAGGGATTTAGTACGCAGAAATTTACATTTACACTCTGAAGAGTGAAGTGCAGTCATTCAGAGAAATGAGACATTTTATGATCCTAAGCTGGGACACTTTATGGGATCTTGGGGTATGTGTTCAAGATGAGTGATCTAGGAGGTATATTTCTGTTGTCAGAATAGCCATTTGGTGGGCTATGTCAAAATGCAAACTATTTACATATGTTTAAAGTTGAAATATGCTGCCTACCAATATCACTGCCGAGCTCTGTGGAAGGAAGTGCAATCTACAGGTGAAAGACACAAGTCCAGAGGTCAATTTACAGGCTTGTTGTGTCCTTAAGACCCTGAGGAGTCTTTTTGGAGTGAGTTTCTTGGAAGGGAAAGGGTCTTATGTAACTTTTGTGTCTTGAAGCTGCAGCTTTTCTTAAAAGTGCAGTTTTGAAGTACCATTTTGCTAGTCTCCTTTCTATCTTTATTTCTTCTGTCCTACGTCAGTACCATCAGGGTTGCTGGACACTTGGTGCTGTCACACTATCAAATAGGCCAGCTACACTGATTTATTCTTGGTTTGCCATGTCCACTGTGATAATTGTCGAATCTTTTCTGATTGTCTCTGAACTTTTTCTGTCACGCCTTCAATTATGTAGGCTTAAAATAGAAGTATCCATTGGATAGGGATAGACCTAAGATGATCAGCAACCTCAAAGTAGGAGGATGCATCCTCTCCTTCCAGCTTATATAGTGGAAGGCAGAATTGCCTCCTATTTTACTCACGGTCCCCCCAAAAGGGAGATTATTCAGCTACCCTTCTCATGTGTAGGGTCATATTGATAGCATTAAACATATCACTTTATTTATTTGCTAAAATGTCTTAAAAAGTTTTGTATCTATAACAATGCCAGCTTGCTCTGTGTGTGTGTGTGTGTGTGTGTGTGTGTGTGTGTGTGTGTGTTGTCTGGTTTTGGTTGTACCAGCTTTTTAAAAGCAATTGTGAAATATCCCTATTTTCTTTAGTCTTTAATTTAAATGATGTTTTCAAATATTGAAATAATTTACCGTTTGAACCTAGTATTTACTGGGGGAGGGCCAGTTTTTTGAAAGAGTTTTTAAATTTTCATCCCTGAATATTGGTCTGTCTAGATATTCTTTCTCATTAATTTTAGTCCTTTTGTTTTCATAGAAAGTTGCCCATATTTTGCCATTTGTTAGTAAAATATTACAATGAACCATGTGAAGGTTGCACTGTTCCTTAATAGAACCACAGAGATGCATTAAACATATTCCTCAAGTTGTGATTATGGTGCATAATATTAGCCTCATCTGTTTCTGTTCATTTGCTCTTTCCAAAGATGTTCACTGTGTATCTCAGTTACTTTTCTAGTTGCCAAGACAAAATACTCCACGCTCAAAGTTAAAAGTTTATTTGGCTCACAGTTTGTAGAGGTCGCAGTTCACACCTGGCTGGCTCCAAGGCAGGGTGGCATGCCAGACAGGCGTGGCAGAGGAGAAACAGTCCATGGGAAAGCAGGGCAGGCAAAAAGCACTAAGCAGCAAGCAAGTGACAAGCCATGCCACTAGTCTTCTTTCTGTCCTTTATATTTACCCTAAAAGCAGACAGCACTCATACACTCAATCCTAGCATCTCCCAATGAATCAATACCAGCATCACATCCTTGATAGCAGCATCACACACCCCACATTCAGCCACCTTTAAAAAGCCCCATCTATGACTGCATGAGGCTTTGGGAGGACATCTAGACAGAAGGCATAACACTGAGTAGGATTTTACTCAATGCTTGATATTCCACCAAGATTTCATGGAATCTTTTTGTGTGTCCAGCCCTCAACTCCTTTGTGCTTTGTTTGAATGACTGTGCCTGTGCCTATCTTATGAAGGTTGCTTACAAGCTATCAAGACTGCCTCTAAGGCACTTTCAGAGAGGTGAAAGAGTCTGGGAGTTTGTCTCCTGGTGTGATTCTTATCCTGTATAGTTGGAGGAGTATGGAAGCCAACATCCTTGTCTCTAATCATGACAAATTCTGAGGTGTAACTTATATTCCAGCACTCCCAGCGAGTTGAGCTGAAGATACTCTTGCCAGGATCTTGCTCCAAATTCTGCCCTTGCTTGACTTCCTTTTCCTTGACTTGCTTCCTCTCACTACAATAGTTTGGATCTGAAACATCCCTTTAAACCCACTATTGGAAAGTTGTAGAAATCTTTAAGAAGTGAGAGATAGTGGGAAGTTTTAGGTTATTGGGGATGTGATCTTAAAGGAGAGGATTGTGTAATCTCCTCCACCCCAGCCCAGGCCCCAGCCACCATTAGGTGAGAGCTTTTGTTCACAAGGTACTGCCCATTATAATGTACTGCTTTACCAAAGACCCAAAACAACAGGGCCAACCAACTATGAAACCTTCTAAGCCTGGACTGCAAATTAACTCTTTCTTCTTTTTAAGTTGATTGCTTAGATATTTTGTTATACTAATGGTAAGTTGTCTAACACATAACCCTCAATTTCTTCCAAGAGAGAATTCTCACCTCAGAGTTTGCTTCTGGGAAGTTCGTAAGACAAAGATGATTTTTTAAAAAACAGACTCTTAAAATCATTTTCTTAAAAAATGGTTTCTGCCTTTTTTGTCTCTTTTATTATTTATTTATTTTTGGTATAGGGGATCGAACTCACAACCTTGCACTTGCCAGGCAGGCACTTACACCACTAAATTCCCAGCCCTGACAAAGATAGTTTAATTTAGTCTCTGCTTTTAATACTAGTATACCAACTAACAGATTGCACCATGACATCAAGATAGTATGATCAGATCCAAATAAAATCTTCTTTAGTATCGAGCATGAGAGTAGAACTCATTTTTGGAAGTAGTATTGTCTGAATTTGTTTTGTTTTGTTTTGTTTTGTTTTAATTTGTTTTGAGATAGAGTCTCAGTATGTTGTTCATACCAACTTTGAACTAACTATGTCACCCAGGTTGGCCTTGAATTCACAGTGATCCTCCTGCTTGGACTTCAAGTGCTAGGATTACAGGCTTTAGCTACCATGCTTGGTGTTATCTAAATGTCTGTGTTCCTCCAAAATACATACATTGAAATCCTAGGGAGATGATAGCAGGAGGTGAGTCTTTTGGTGATTAGGTCTCGGGGGCAAAGTCCTTAAAGGGCTTTGAAAGATCCTATGAAGAATACAGCAAGAAGTCACCATTTATGAATCAGAAAGCCAGCCCTCACCAGACATGGAAACCTGCAAGTGCATTAACCTTGGACTTGTCAGCTCCAGAATGCTGAGACACAAATTTATGTTGTTTATACCTATTTATAGTATTTTATAAGACTAAGACAGGAGACAACAAATACTTTGTTTAGAAAGGGTTAGCCAATCTAGGTTTTGAAGGATGAATAGGAGATATCCAGAAGGGAAATGTAGTGTGCAAGTAGAGTATTACGAGCAGACATCAACAGGCTGAAATTTATAATTAAAAATAATGTGCAGTAACCAGCACGCTTGTGAAGAAGACCCCCGCACACATATAGGCCGCCATCAAAATCCTCCAGCAGGTAGCCACCTGGGCAAGAAAAGCAGCGGCCAGTCCCGCCCCTGCAAGTCTGCCAGGTGCCTTTGCCTTTAGCCAGCGCAGGCTGGGAGAATCAGCCAGCCACACCTTAGAGAAGCTGCAAATGTCTGGAGAAGCCCACCCCACAGCCCACTGCCTCCCTGGGAACCTGGGCTGGTAGAAACTCAGTTATCTGACCAATCCTCTACACTTTGGATGAGTAGCTAACATGGAAACCACCTGCGACCCACAACCCGCTCATCTGGAGGAACCCAGGAAAATGTCAAGATGAAGGAGCAAAAGGCAGTCTCTAGCCCCAAGCCCAAACAGAACAAGTCCAGGAGAATGAACATGGAAGACCGCAGAAGTCACACACCTGAAATTCCTGGTATGATGGCAACTGAAGTAAAGAAACTGCTTCAGGAGGCTGTAGAAGAAATCAGATGAGAAATAATATCTCAGATAAAAAAAGAAATTATAAACCTAATAAAAGGGTTGCTGAGTGTATCTGAAGAAGACATGGATAAAGAAAGAAAGAAGAGCATAGGAGAATGAGGGAAACCTTAAATGAACAATATAGAGAAGAATTGGAATGCATGAAACAGACTCAAAGAGATATCCAGGATATCACGAACCCATTGGAATCTGGAAAAACTGCTTGAAAGAAACTGAAGATAGACTTCCAGACCTTGAAGACAGGCTGGCAGCTAGTGATTGTAAAAGGCAAGATCCCTTAAAAATAAAAAACAACCAGGAAATAATTCAACAGCTGCAAGATAATACAAAGAAAATGATTTAAGAGTGACAGATGTCAGCAAAAAGCAAGAGTCAACACAAATGACATAAAGAGATTATTTACAGATGTAATAGCAGAGAACTTCCCAAGCATGGAAAAAAGATCTGACATACAGCTAAGTGAGGCATATAGAACTTTAACTAGCCATAACCAAAATAAATCAATACTCAGATACATAATAATCAAGATCCCAGAAATTCAGCACAAGAACAGAATATTAAAGGTTGTTAGAGAAAAGAAACAGATCACATATAAAGGAAAATCCACCAGAATTACGACAGACTTCTCAACTCAAACCACCAACCTAAGAAGAACTTGAAGTATTTCAAGTCCTGAAAGAAAACAACTTCCAGCCCAGATTGATGTACCCTGAAAAACTATCTTTCAAAACTAATGGAGAAATAGGATACTTCCATGACAAAGAACAGCTGAATGAATTCATGATCACCAAACCAACTTTACAAAGACTAGTGGCAGATATTCTAGAGAGACATAAAAATGACCACACTTTCAGGAACAGCAGTAGAGTGGGGTCACCTAATGGGGAAGACAGTTGAACTGAGGGGAAGACTGGGAGGCCAACAGCAGGAGAGAAGCATGAAAGAGATGAACCAGTGCACACTGGCCTCAATTCACCAATTAAAAGAAACACAGAGTAGGCCAAGAAAAAATATCCATCAAATGTGATATATAAGAGACACATTAACTTGAAAGGAAATTCATAAACTAAAAGTCAAAGGAGCAAAATTAATGCCCCATGTGACAGGGAAACAGAAAAAAAGCAAGGGTAGGTTGTCCACCAACTGCAAAATGGGTTAGGCAATGGAAAGCTACTCAGCTATAAAGAAAGACAATCATGAGGGTTTTTTTAGGTAAATAGACGCAACTTGTGGTCATGCTCTTGTGTGAAATGGTTCAAACTCACATAGGTGAACGTCATGTTGTCTCTCTAGTATAAAAAACTGAAGGAGTTAGTGGGATCCAAAAGTACAGTGCATATTGTGAATGTGAAAGGGGAGGAAATGTCTAAAAAGGTGGTAGCCGTTGTTAATTCTCTATTATCTTATTTTAAAGTTCTATATCATTTTCATTGTTTTTGTTTTGATTGGTTTTATCCTGTTTTCTTCACTTTGATGTTATTATATTGCTATGTTGAAGATAGCAAGAGGCATTATGGTAGCCATTGTTGATTTCCTATTATCTTATTTTGAAATCCTGTATCACTTTAACTGTTTTGCTTTGATTGGCCTTATTCTGTTTTATTTTGTTTGGTTTTATTCCCTTAAAATAAATGAAAATAACGTGTATTTCTTTTGCTTTGGGAATTTAGAATCCACTGAGAAGCCAAATAGAATCAAAGAAATTATAACACAAAAATGAAAAGAACTGGAATAAATAATGTTGTTTTGACTCAGAGAGCGGAGCTGAACGTGGAAGAGCGAAAATTAGCTTTTTGGGTTTGAAAGTAATGACAGGACCTCCAGAAGAGAAGATCATATAGATAATGACACAGGAACGTGAATAGGTTCAAAGTGTTGAAGAAACACAAGAATCTAAGGGTGCCCCAGAGTCTCAGAACTGGATACATTTTTCATGCATTTCCTTCTAAAAGGACATTCCTCAAGTAATGCTAAGAGATTTCATGAATCTCTCCAATACTTGCTAACATCTGTCTTTCTCTCATTTGTAAATACAAATGGAGAAAACCTCAAGTTCAAAGCATTTAGCATGTAGAAATATTGTGGTAGCTCATATTTTCCGTTACACAAACATTTTAAGAAACTTGCCACTCCCATCAGGACAAGGAACCTGTAGTTGCCTCTGTTTTTAAAACTTGGTAAGATTTTTGAGACTGCCTCCAATGGTAGAATTCAGCATAAGAGATACTATGTGACTTCCAAGGATACATAAAGAATGTAAGTATACCTTCCACTGTCTCGCTCTGCCTGAGGGTTCTTACCTTTGAAAATAGCTGCCACACTGTGAGGAAGCTCAGGCCATGCTGAGAGATTTATGCAGAGAGGAACCAAGCCCTACACCCTGGAGGAGCTCTGGCTAGCAACCAGCTCTAACCTGCCTGCCGGGTAAGTGAGAAATCCTGGAAGTGAATCCTTCAGGCTTTCGTTAATTGACTGGAGTAATGCTGCACAGAACAGAGACAAGCCTTCCTGCCAAGTCCTGCCCAGGCTGCAGATTTATGAACAAAATAGATTATTGTGTCATTTTTAACCTGTTGAGTTCTGGGATAATTTGTTACTTGGGATTAGATAGCCAAAATGATTATCTATATAGATTTTAATTGCATTGTTTTTTTCCCTTTATTTGATTTTACTTTTGCCCTGTATTTATAGCAATGTTGATTTTCCATTTGTTGCAACTATAGAGGTTTTTTTTGAAAATATGTTTACTCTTTGAATGTGAGCTAGACTTAGTGACTCACTTCTCAAGAACAATGTGTGGGGACTGGGGATTTAGCTTAGTGGCACAAACTCCTGCCTGCGAGCACAAGGTCATGAGTTTAATTCCTGGTACCAAACAACAACAACAATGTGTGGAAAAGAAAAGACAATGGCTTCACAGTAAAGAGATCTGTCAGACACCTAAACCAAGTGATCAAAGAGAACATTAATAGATTTGTCACACTGATAATCAAGTAACCCCTAGTAGGATGGGATCAAGATGGCTTTTCTCCTCAAACCCATAGACTCAGTCTAACCATGAGGAAAAACATCAGAAAAAACTAAAGTTGAGTACATTCTACTAAATATCAGGACAGAAAAATTTTTTAAAAACTATAAAACTGTCATAAACTAGAAAAGACTAAATGCAACATATTACCTGAGATTGAATGCTAAAATAGAACAATGACACTGCATTAATAAAAACTTGATGAGCTACAACTAAGTCTGAAATTTAGTTCTTAGTCGTGGGATACTTTGGATGTGGTGTGTTCCCCAATGGTTCATATGCTGAAGTCTTGTGGCAGTCTTCAGATGAACCTTTAAGAAGTGGGATCTAGTGAAAAGTGATTAGGAGTCCTGGTGGCTCCACTTTTATGAATGGATTAATGTCTGTTGGAGGGAATAGATTAGGTCTAGTGTAACTGAATTAGTTCTTGCAAGAGTGAATGGCCATAAAGTGAGGCAATACCACGTACTTGGCTTTTTCTTTGCCTTTCTGCTTCTTCACTGTGTTATGATGAAGCTAGGGAATTCTTACCAAACACAAGCCATCATGCTATTTGGGTTTTCCAGCTACTAGAGTAGTGAGTTAAATAAATTTCCACTTTCTAGACATTACCCAGTATCAGGTATTCTATTATAGAAACACAAAACAGACTGAACAGGTGCTGTGCCAATGTTAATTTCTTAATTTTAAAAAAGCATGATGAAAAAACAAAACAAAAACCAAAATGCACGGTGGAATTATGTTTATGTGAAGTGTTAACATTAGGGAAAGCTGGAAGAAGTATAGACAGGAACACTATTATTTTGGGAACTCTTGTAAATCTAAAATTATTTCAACATAAAAAGTTTGTTATAAGACATTTAACTCTTTTCAAAAGGAAAGATTGATTTTAAAAATGACATTCAGTGATCATAAGATAAAATTTTAGTTCTTCCTGTAAGCAACTGGCTGGTTAGGAGAACAACCTGAGTTGATAGCAACCGAGGTATAAAACCAACTAAATGCTTGTATTGTTTGATTGACTTTGCAAGCCTAAGGCCAGGAGTCTAAACATGTAATAGAGGATGACAGTATGCAATATAGCAAATATAGTGGATTTCCTTCTGTCTTGTTTTTGAAATCCAATATTGTTCTCATTGTTTCGTTTTGTTCCATTCTGATTTATTGTTTCGTTCAATGCTCTGTTTTGATTGGTTTTATTCTGTTTCATTTATTCAATTTTACTATGTATTTTACTGAGAAAATAGACAACTTCTGTGAAGATAACAGGATACATTATGGTAGCCATTGTTGTAACCTATTGTCCTGTTTTGAAGTTCTGTACCATTTTCATTGCTTTGTTTTGATTAGCTTTACTCTGTTTTGTATTGTGGGGTTTTTTTCTCCTTAAAATAAAAAAGAAAAATATTATGGTCTCCAAATGCACCCATTTTCCTACAAATGGCTCATTTATTATTCTTTATGGCAGAGTAGTACTGCATTGTATATAAACATCACATTTTTTATGCATTCATCTTTTGATTGAATCTGGGCCATTTCCAAGATTTTGCTATTACTAATCTGCTGCTATAAACATGAGTATGAATGTATCACTGTAGTATGATGCTTTTAATTCTTTTGGGAAGATACCCTAGGAGAGGAATGTCTGGGTCAAATGAAAACTCTAGTTTTAGTATTTTGAGGACTCTCCACACTGATTTCCACAGTGGTTGTACCAATTTATACTTCCAGAAGTAATGGAGAATGGTTACTTTCCTCCCAGAGCCCCGCCAGCATTTGTTCTTGGTTAATTTCTTGATAATGACCAAGCCAGTTCTTTCTGGAGTGACATGGAATCTCAGCACTGTTTTAATCTGCATTTATCGAATGACCAGTGATGTTGAGTATTTTTTCTTATATTTATTTGCTGTCTGTACTTCTTCATCTGAGAAATATCCTATTTGTTTTAGGAGTCCATTTTTGGATTGGGCCTTTAAATTTGGAGGGAGGTTTTTTTTTTTAATTCTTTATACATTCTAGATGTTAACCCTTAAGGATTAAAATTTTTTCTCTCTGTGTGGGTTGTCTTTTCACTCTGTTAGCGGTTCCTTTTGCTGTGCAAAAGCTTTTTAGTTCTATGTGATCCATTGTTTACTTTCTGTAATATTTCTTTTGGGGGTCAAGGTTTTGTTCATAAAGTCTTTGCCTGCAGTTATATCTTCAAGAGTTTTACCTATTCTATCTTCCAGCAGATTTAGTGTTTCTGTTGTGGTATTTAGACATCTAATCCATTTTGATTTTAGTTTTAGCACATGATGAGTAATATGGACCTACATTCAATATTTGGCATGTGGAAAGCCAAGTCTCCCAGCACTAGTTATTAAATAGGTTATTTTTCTTACAGTGTATGTTTTCGGTCCCTTTGTCAAAGATACTTTATCTAAATGTGCTTGGAGTCATTTTTGCATCTTTTATTTTTGGGTCTGTTTTTTGTTTTGTTTTTGTTTTTTGGTGCAAGTATCATGCTGTTTTCAATCACAGTAACTTCAAGTCACAGCCAGGAGTGGTATACATGCCTATAATCCCAACATTTGGCAAGCTGAGAAAGGAGGATCACTATGAGTTCGAGGTCAGCCTGGGATATAATACTGAGTTCCAAGCCAGCCTGTACTATATAGTGAGACCCTGTGTCAAAAAAGAAAACCAAAAATCAATCAATCAAAACAAAAAACTTCATATCAGAAATGTCAGTACCTCCTGCCTTGCCCTTGTAGTCCAAAATTGCTTTATTTATTCTGATCTCTTCTGCTTCCATATGAATTCAGGACTATTTTATCTATTTCTGTGAGGTATGCTATTGGTATTTTTATTGCAATTATGCTAAATCTGTTATAACAGCTTTGGAAATTGGGATTACACTGAATCTGTTTTAGTATGGCCATTTTCACTCTATTGGTTCTGCCTATTCAAGAACAGGAGAGTATCTTTCAATTTTCTAATAACCTCTGTGATCTCTTTCAGAGAACTGTGATTTTCAGTGTATAGGTCTTTCATTTCCTTTGTTAGATTGCTTCCTAAGCATTTCATTTTTCTTAAAGCTATTATGAAATGTGTTGTTTCACTAATTTCTCTCACAGTGAGTTTGTTATGCATGAACAGGAATGCTACTGACTTTTGAGTGCTGACTTTGCACCCTGCTATGCTAGAAAATTTTGTTATTAATTCTAGGAGTCTTTTTGTGGCATTTTGGGGGTCTTGTATAGAGTATGCTGTCATCAGCAAGTAATGATTATTTAAATTCACCCTGTCCTCTCCATATTCCTTTCTTTCCTTCTCTTGTATATTGCTCTGGCTAATGTTTCCAGAACTGTATTGAATAGAAGTGGTGATAGCGGTATCTTCATCTTGTTCCTGATTTTAGAATGAAAGTTTTCAGGTTTTGACCATTAGTATGATGCTGGCTGTTGGTTTCTCATAGATGGCTTTTATCAGATTGAAATAAAGACTATCTATTCCAATTTTCTGTAGGACTTTTGTTATAAATGGATGTTTGGCTCTTTTTTTTTTAGATGATCATGTGGTTTTTGTCCTTGGCTCTGTTGATATGGTGTATTATATTTATTGATTTGTGTATGTCGAACCATCCCTTCATCCCTGGAGTGAATCCTATTTGGCCGTGATATATAATCTTCTTTATGATTTACTGCATTCTGTTTGCCAGTGTCTTATTGAGGATTTTTGCATCTATGTTCATTAAGAAGATTGGCCTGTAGTTCTCTTTATTGATTGACTTCTTCTCCGACTTTGGTATTAAAGTAATTCTTGCTTCCAGGAATGAATTTGGGAGTATTGCTTCCCTTTCAATGTCATTAAAGAATTTGAGGAGTAATGCCATTAGATCTTCTCTAAAAAGTTCTTTCAGATTTCAACAGTGAACTGGTTAGGACTTGGACTTTTGTTTGTTGGTAGTTTTTTGAATTACTTTTTCAATTTCATTGACTGATATTGGATAATTTAGAATATTTATAGCTTCTTGATTAAGCTTTGGTAATCTATGTGCCTAAGAATCTGTCCACTTCTTCTAAATTATACATTTTATTGGAGTATAATTTCTCAAAGCAGGTACTGATGATCTTGTGGATTTCTGCAGGGTCCACTGTGATTTTTGCCTTTTAAAAATCCAATTGCATGGATTTGAGTCTTTTCTTTCTATTTTTGTTTTGATATGATTAGCTATGGGTTTGTCTACTTTATTTAATCTTTCAAACAGCTAGCTCTTCAATTCATTGATTGTATTGTTTTCTTAGTCTCAGTTGCATTGATTTCTGCTCTGATCTTTACAATTTCCTCTCTTATATGTGTTTTGGGTTTAACTTGCTTTCCTTTTTCTAGATGCTTAAGATTCAACATTAGGTTATTTATTTGAGTTCACTCTGTCTTTCTGATGTGGGAATTCATCACTATAAATTTTCCTCATAGGACGGTTTTCATTGCAACCCATAAGTTCCAGTATATCATATTAGTATTATTGTTTAATTATAGAAACTATTTAATTCCTTAATTTCATTTGTGACTCATTGGTTGTTGAGAAGGATGTTATTTAATTTCTGTGTGTTTATGTAGTTTTTGTGGTTTATTTTGTCACTGGTTCATAGAAGTATAATTTGATAATACTCATGGAATAATTTCAATTCCTTTGCATTTACTTAAGCATGTTCTGTCGGCTAGTATATGATCTATTTTGGAGAACATCCCATGTGTCTCTGAAAAGAATGTGTATTCTGTTGTTGTTGAGTGGAACACTTAGTAGATATTTACTAAGTCCATTTGTTCCAAGGTTTGGTTCAACTCTGATATTTCTTTGTTGATTTTTGTCTAATTGATCTATTTGTGACAGTGGGGTTTTGAGGCCCCCATTACAATAGTATTAGTGTTTATCTGATTTTCCAATTTATTAGCACTTGTTTTACATAATTGGGGGCTCCAGTATTTGGTGCATATATATTTGTGATTGTCATCGCTTCCTCTTAGATTGTTTCCTTAACAAATACATAGTGACCCTATTTGTCTCTTCTGATCAGTCTTGGCTTGAAATCTCCTTTATCCGCAAATAGAATAGCCACCCCTGATTTTTTTCCCCAGGTTTTTCTCACATGGAATATTATTTTCCATCCTTTAACTTTCAGTCTATTTATTTCTTTTTGAGTTAAATGTTTTTCTTATATGCAACACATTGTTGGATCTTTTTCCCTGATCCATTCTGCCAATCTATTTCTTTTGATTGGTGAATTGAGGCCGTTTACATTGATGGTTATAAGTGATATGTATTTTTTTTAAAGTTAATGTGGCTTAGGATTTAGGTCAGTGGTGCAGCACCTGCATGGCAAGTGTGAGATCCTGAGTTTGATACCTGGCACCAAAAAAATAAATAAATAAATAACAAAAATAATTTCAGTGAAATTTATTAATTCTTAGTGATGTTATTGTTATTGTTGTTTGAGACAGGATCTTGCTTTGTGGTTCACGGTGACCTTGAACTCACTACATAGCCCAGGTTGGTCTTGAACTTGTAGTGATCACCCTGTCCTAGTCTCCTGAGTACTGAAATTACAGGTAAAGCCACCATTTTGGGCCTACATTATGGTACTGTAATTTTAATTAAACTTAGGTTTTTCACATAGAGGAATCATAAATATGAGTATTATAAGGCCTGACCACATATTTTCAAGCTGATATTTCCTGCGAAAATATTTAAACTTTAGCTTATATATAATTAAGAAAAAATGAATTTATCAATTCTAATAAAAAGTTGAATAATCCCAGGATTGTGAGACAACTAGTCCTCTTTGATCTAAAAGAAGCAGGCCCAACAAAGGATATATTGCCACTTCTATGAAAACATGTTAAAATATAAATTGGCTTTGACTTCATATTCCATATCAGGCCTTTCATCTTGATGACAAACAATATCATCTGCTACTTCTTTGCCTTTTTTCTTTTTTCCTCTTTATTCACAAATTGACTTTAATGAGGAAATAATGACACCGGGCAGATTAACAGTTCAACTAGTATATTCAGTCTTTCTAACTCAAACTCTGGAATATGATACTTTTCATAAATTTCTGGCCATCAAGTTCTTGGTCTTTTGTGCTTTCAAAGTCTTTTCCAAGAGGAAATATACTTTCTAGCATTCTATGTCACTCCTGAGTTTCAAATGGAAAAACAAGAGAGAAAAATGACATCCAAAACACTGGGGACTGTATTTTTAAAAGCAAGATAACAATAATTCAGATTTTCTTGCTCTAGTTTTTGTCTGTATTACAATAAAATATGTAACAAATTCAAAAGATGAACACTCAATAGTGACCTATAGCTTCACATTAATGGAATGTCAATAATATAATGATCAAGACCAAGGGTATAGTTCAGTGGCACAGCCCCTGCCTGGCAAGCATGAGGCCTGAGTTTTATTCCTGGTACCAAAATAAATAAATAAATATAATAAACAATAAAATGATCAGTGAAGTAAGTGGAACAAAGTTCAAATGTAAAAAGTGATTCACTATTTCACTTATACAGTAATGAAACCACCATAATATTTAAACATCCAGAAAAGTCTGAAGTAACATTAAATAATAATTGATAACTCAAATATTACAATATCATGAAGTATCTTCTGAATTACTGAAACAGATGAAATTTTGTTCAGTATTACTTCAGTGAAATTCCTTTACACAGAACTACATACTTTTTTTAAAAACCAGTAATCCATGTAAGATACACACTAAACTCCTAGACTGTTTAAGAAGTAGAATTCCACAATACTTTGCTGTTATAGGTTAATGAACTTATAATTTAGGGAAACCCTTTTAAGAAATCCTGGTCTATAGAAAGACATGTTTAAGTTGTTTGGTCTTATTAATTTTATGAGCAAAAACCTCTGACTCCTTTATAAGATGTCTAATTCTGCTAAATACCATCTTAAAAGATCCAACTTGAATTTTACCAAAATAAATCACAAGTACATGCTTGCCTGGCAAGCACAAGGTTGTGAGTTCAATCCCCGGTATCCCCCCCCCCCAACCAAATCACAAGTACAGTGTAGCCCTCCAATCTCCATGAGTTTCACTTCAGTGTGAACCAGCACACTGATCTTTCCAAGAGTTTTCTACAGCACCAGCTTTAACACTCTCCACAAAGTATGTTGCCCTTCACCAGACTTTAGGTAGAGGATAAAGTTAACAATGGCAGGTAGTGTTGCTTAGCATAACCTGCCAAAATGTGATGATTTCTTTAGAAGAAAATTCCTGGGCTGCAGTTACACATCTGAGTTGACAGACATCTAAGTGAATTCTATAAAAAAGAAAAGGTTTGTGTCTTCTGGAATATGAATGTCCACTTTTAACAAATTCAAACAGATCCCAACATAAACATCTTCAAACTTGACGGACTTCACATGACCTATCATTTCATAGGTCCTTGGCACCAAATCTCTGGACATTATATAATCTGACCCACTGCAGTAGGGGGGGAAATACCCTGAAAGGATACTCTTGGCATGAAATATAAGATTTTGGGTAGAATCCTCTATAAGAATAATTACCAATTACAGAATAACCTGTTAGTTGTCATTTGGATGTTACGCAGTGAGTCATAAGTAATTGAATAATTTGAGTCTTGGAAATAAAATTAGAGTAAAAAACTTCTCTGAGTGTTTTAAGTTTAAAAGATACTTCACTGAATTACCAGTATTGACAAAAACATCAGTATCAGTCTTCACAATGTACTTGGCATTGGGGCAAAACTCAGTTACCCATCTGAATGCCATAATGGTTTTTAAGGTCAGGTTATTATGTGTCTAAAAGGTCTTGTCATGTTGTGTCACTATAGAGAAGGTGCTCATCCTCTAAGGTGCTAACATTTTGTCTTCCTTTTCAAACTGCTTGCCTAATAAGAAAAATGTAAGAACTTCCTATGATTTTTTTTTTCATCCCAGTAACTCCAGTGTCTTGGGTTTCTTCCACTTCAACGTCCCCTTGATTTGCTTTGGGCAAATTGGGGAAAATGGGTCACATCATCTTGTTTTGGTATTTTCTCATTTTCTACTATTTTATTTATTTCTTCTTTGAGGCTTGTAAATTGCTTATTTAGGTTTTACTAATATTGAAATCTCTAGGAAATGACTACTTTTCAGACATGTCTTCTTGGCATAGCTGGTTTTTGGATTTTGAGTCTATCCGAAGATCCTGTCTTTCCAATTTATTTGGATAGGATGTTGCTTCCTGTTTGGCTTAGCACCCAGTTCTTCAGTACTGTACTATGATATTGTTTATGACCCCCACACAATCTCAGTACTGGCATACTGTGAAGAACAACTGATCACAGTAACTACATCACCTTGGCTAAAGTGGTACAGTCAGTAATAATAGCTTCAAGCACAGTCTTTTAAAAATAACGAATTGTGATAGCTGTTAATTTGCTATCTTTAATCATAAGTTCAAGATTTATAGTTCTATAACAAAATCTAACACAAATTTTAAAAATATGAGCAGTAAATATCCACTCAATAGAGCAATTTTACCCTAAGGGAGAAAACTTATAAAAGAGATAATAGTAAAAAATAGAGAAATAAAAGGAGAGAAAGAGATTAGAAGCAAGGCTGAAGGACAAAGGAGGATTATCCAAGCCTTAGGAAACTGGTAAAAAAAAAATAGGAGGGAAAAAAAGAAGAAACAAAAACAAGAGCAAAACAGAAAAACTAAAAGCAATGTTTACTTTCACACATAAAACAATAAAAATAAAAATACTCTGCCCTACCAAACAGCCCACAAACAATAAAAAATAAAAAGAAATTTCTTTGCAATTTCAAACCTGTGATTATCTTCTGGAATCTAGAGTTTTGTGGTACTGTCCAATTTAGGGTATGACTGTGCTCTCATTGGTGGACAAAAGAGGCGGTAAGAGCCCAGCTCTGCACTGGATAATCCAAGCAAACTGCAGTAGGATTAGGCGAGGGTGCTGATTCATCCACAGAGGTTCAGGCTGATCCTGGCATCTGGTCATGAGGTTGGGGCCTAACTCATTTAGCTTATAGCACTCTGGAAGCCTATTGTTAGCCTGACTATGGCTCCCTGCCCCTGGGCATCTCCTGTGGTTGTCCTACTGAACCTCATAGCTTTTGTAAAATGAAATTGTAGATGATGCTGTTAGTTGTCATTTGGATATTATGCAGTGAGTCATATGTAATTGAATAATTTGAGTCTTGGAAATAAAATTAGAGGATAGAAAGGATTTCTGGAAAATTAATATAAGATAAATATGTAGAACTTTCTCTGCCCTCCACCAACATTTTACTAAAAACATTTGAATAAAGATTTGAAGCTGCAAAACAGATACCAAAAAAGGAGAATCCAGTTAACAAGAGAGTATATAAATCAAGGTACTATCAGGAAAACTGAACTCACTTTGTTATTTCAAATAGGAAGACTCTGAAGGAAGGAAAATTGAGGCTTACCTCACCAGAGCAAATGCTGGCAGAACGAAGGGCAGTCAAGACGTAGCATCACTGTGAATAAAAGAATGCATCTCAGGAGCATCCCTAGGAATTCTGTATATTTTAAGGTCCAGGCCAGGTTTAGGGTAAACCTGGTGAGGCAGTCTCCTTGGACTAAATATTGAAGAGACATCAAAGAATATTTTAATGCAGTACGTGTGTGTGTGTGTGTGTGTGTGTGTGTGTGTGTGTTTGTGTGTTGTTGTTGTTGTTGTTGTTGTTGTTGTTGTTGTACTGAAGATTGAACTCAGGGCCTTCTGCATGTTAGGCAAGCACTCTACCACTGAGCTACATCCCCAGGCTTTAATGCAGTATTTAAAATTTTTTAAATTTGTTTTTAGTTATTTTAATTGACACATAATAATTGAACAAGTTATGGGGCACACATAGTCAGCTCAGGGTCATCAGTCATTTAAGAAAATCCCCGAACTTAGATATACAAGCAAAGGGAGCAATAATAAAAAGTAAAAGAAGCAGAAGCAGAAAAAAAGGAGAAGGAGGAAGAGGAGGAAGCAGGGAGGAGGGGAAGGAGGAGGAGGAGAAAGGAAAGAAAAAGATTTGGAGGAAACAAATTGAGACAAAGCAGATATCCAAAGAAAAGGTGTTTTTTTTTTAAATTAACATGTCCAAAGAGAAAAGAAAATATAATATTAAAAAACAAGAATATATAGGAAAGAAACCAAGAAATGTAGGGAGGATGAGAGGTGAAGGGAAGGGAAAGAAAAAAGAATTAAAATGTGTTATGTCCATGTACCAACTTCCCACAATGCATATGCTTACTATGTACAGCATGCAAGTGCTAATGAAAACTTTTATATTTTTTTTAAAAATAAATAACAATATAAATGGCTGTTGGGATTAAATATCAAATAGAATAAATTTAAAATTGCACAAGAGTTGGGAGATAAAGTTGCAAAAATCTAGAAAGCAGAGTAAGACAGAAAACAGATGTAGAAGCAAAAAGAAAAGATAAAGTTTTATAACTCATTGAATTTCAACAACTAGCTGAGTCTAAAAGACAGCATAATTTCCACCAGGAAATAATAGAAAACATCCACGACTGAAGAACATGAGTGTCCAGATTGAAGGTATCCAGTGCAGTGTATTTTTCAAAGCACTGTGTGAAGAAATGAAACTGGGAAACTGTCAAACACTAAGAACAAAAATAACTCCACAGTAAAAAAAGAAAGAACACAGAGTTACATTAAAAAGTGAACATTAAAATCTCACCAGACATGCAAAAGCTAGAAGCTACATATAATGAAGTATTACTTTCAAACTACTATTTCGAACCTAGAATTTGATTCCCAAGCTGTTGATAAAATGATGAGAATAAAATAAAGTCATTTTCATTTAATGCCTCAAGAACTAGACTTGCTATTACTGCTTTATCAAGAATCTTGAAAATATAATCAACCGAGTACTTCCGGGAGAACATGGCAGACAGATAGCAGCAGCTACGGAGGCTCTCTAAAACACCCAGCTTAGAATTCAGGAATGGTGCTGAGTAAGGAATCATAAGCAAAAGGAGATATGCCCTGGTGACCCAAGAATGAACTGGGCTGAGAGAAACCAACTGAGAATGCAATTCTGGTGCTATAACAGGAACAGATAAAGCATGGAAGCTGGAGCCTGCACCATTGGAAGCCACAATTTGGGTTTCCTGCCGCCACCGCTGCGTCTGCATCGGCTCGGCAGGGAGAGAGACGCGTGGAAGCTCTGAGAACAGGAATCGGTGAATGGAGTTGAGAGCGGGACGGGCGGGGAGCCGTGCATTCACCTCCGGTGAGTGAGGGAAAACTGGGACTCTTCCACGGTCTAGGAGACTCCAACAGAGGACATTCTGGGACCAGGCAGACTTGTGGGAACAGGGCGCTGCAGTGACTTCAGTCACCAATCCCCCTCTCAAGCGGGATTGGTGAGCAGTGCCTAGCCCATGTGACGCTGCTGGCTGAGATCCAATAGGCTAGCACAGCCCAGGTCCCAGCTCCTGAAGGTAGATTGACCTGGAAGAGCGGGCCGCATAGGCTGCCTGGTCCGCAAATTCCTGGTGCGCTGCGGTGGGTGGGAACACCTAGCCGGCGCAATTCAATCAGACTGTGGCTGACAGGGAAGGAAGCTGGGCCTCCTATATACGCTTGTATATATAAGGAACAAAGAATATGGGAAGAGGCAGCAACAAGAAAGGGTCCTCGGCGCCCAATCCTGAGAAAGAGGCAACAGCAGACACAGCACCAATAGATATAAAGTGCTATCTCAAGAGCCTCATAGACAAGTTCAGGAATGAAGTTATTAATGACCTAAAGCTAGACATAAGCAGAATAATTAGAGAAATGCTAAGCACCACCCAAGAAAAAAACAGATGGTGGAATGGAAGAACAGAAAAAGAGGGGAGAATTGTTTAATGGAGAAAATAGAGAAAGCATAGAATACGTGAAGCAGGTTCAAAGAGATTACCAGGAAACTAAAAAGTCTATCAAAAACTGGCATAACAGCTTGAAAGAAACTAAGGATAGATTATCTGAACTGGAGGGCAGATTTGTAATATGGGAGCATGAAATGAAAAACTTCTTAAAAATAACAAAGAAACAAACAGCAATAATATGAAGACTAGAAGATGATAAGAGGGTCTATAACTTAAGAATTAAGAACATAAAAGAAGAAGTAGGGACACAAACAAATGAACTACAAAAGCTACTCACAGAAATAATCCAGGAGAATTTTCCTAATTTAGCAAAAGGTAAAGATACTCAGTTGTATGAAGCATACAGGACCCCAACCACCTACAACCCAAACAGAGCAACAGCCAGGCATATAATAATTAAAATTCCAGAAATCCAATATAAGAACAGAATACTAAAAGCCATCAGAGACAAGAACCAGATCACTTACAAGGGAACACCCATCAGAATTACAGCAGACTTCTCAGCACAAACCATCAAATCACGAAGAGCGTGAGGGGAAATAATTCAAGCTTTGAAAGATAATAATCTCCAGCCAAGATTGATATATCCTGCACAACTATCCCTGGAAATTGATGGAAAAACAAGGTGCTTCAAGGATAAAGAGGAACTAGGGGAATATGCAACCACCAATTCAACTCTACAGAGAATACGGCAAGATATTCTAAAAAAGAAAAATACGAAGAATCCAGAAGTAGCGGCAGAGAGGCAACAATGAATTGAGCAGAAAACAAAATGAAGAAGACAAACTGACAACTAATGACAGAAAAAGAGCTCAACAGAAATGAGGCAGAGAAGATTGGATGATAGGAACAGCTATTTTGGAGAAAATGACATCTTAAGAGGTAATACTGATTTAGTATCATCTTGTTTTGAAGTCTCATCAAGCTTTTGTTCTTCTGTCTCCATTGGTCTAAACAGGTGGTATCTTATTGGATTTTATTATATATGATACTATAAGCAAAAACTTTTATAGACAAGGAGATTATACAGAAACCATTGTTCATTTTCTGTTAGTTGATTCTAAATACCCTGTAATACTGTCATTCTCTTAAATGGTTTTACATTGTTTTGATATATTTGATGCTACAGTATACGAAGTTATACTCAAAGATTTCAAGGAAAGAGACAATATGGTAACTACATTTATGTCGGGATAATCTTGTGGTGAAACACTATTTTGCTTAAATGGTTATGTTTTGATCTGCACTGATTTGCTGTTATGCCCTCTTTTATCTCAATCTCCATTTTATTATTTACTTTTTTTATCCTTTTAATTAAGGGAAAAATAAATTTAAAAATAGCAGGATATATTATAGTAACCCACTTTGACTTTCCATTATCTTGATTTAAAGCTCTGTATTGCTCTCACCATCTTGTTTTGACTGATGTTCCTCTATTCTGTTTTGCTTGATAGTACCAGGTTCGAAAGTTTAGGCAACAGCTGTGAAGATAGTGGGATTCATTATGACGCCTATTCTGGTTGACTATTATCTACTTTTGAAGACCTATAATGTCTCCAATGTTTTGGTTTTGTCGATTTTGTTCTTTACTGTTTTTTTTCAATTTTATTATAACTAATGATATAGGCAATTCTATTAGAGATAGCGGGAGGCATTATGGTAACCATTGTTGATCACCTAGTATTATGCTTTTACATTATCTATTACGTCCACCCTTTTGATTTGACTGACTGTTCTGTTATGTCACATTTGGTTTTATTCTCTTCCAAAAAGTAATAAGAACTGTGGGAGCAACAAAACCCAAAATGTGTAATTGTCATTGTACAAAAGAGAGGAAAAGAAAGTGCTCTAAACGATATAACTGCATGTATATTTAAGTGTATAAGATAGATAATGATATTACTGAGTTTTGTTGGATCATTGAACAGAACTGTTTGCAGTCTCACTGTTGGAATGTCCACTTTATAAGCTTTAATTTTGTAACTTGAACAATTATTTCTAAGATGACAAAATGTAATCCATTAACTAGTGATTTCCTACTGTTTATTTTTTTCTGTAAATCTGTATAACTTGTACCCTTTCTCTGCTTTTTTTTTCTTTTTCTCCTTAAATAAAATTTAAAAAAAAAGAAAATATAATCAACCAAAATGAGAGATCAAACCATACTGTCAGGAGAGCCAAGATACAAAAATACCAACACAGAGAGATGAAAAAAAAAATTAAAATTCTAGAATGCTTAGTTCACAACCAATTTAGAATACGATTATAGAAGGACAGGGTAGCAAAAGGAATCTTGGCGTGTCTGAATAAATGAAAAATTTTGAAGTTCAGCCAGAAAGTTAGAAAGAAATGATGACAGTGACAGAAAAGTAAATCAGCAAAAATAGGATGGCATAACTCCAAGGAAAATATAGAAGATGACCAAGAGAGAAATATGACCATGCACCATAGATCACTGTAGTATAGTATTTACCTTTTCATAGTAACGTAAAACACACTGAACTTTTTCAGTCTAAGAAAAAGCTAAATCCTTTCTCACATTGTGACAGTCATTGCCAATTTCTCACCTAATATCTTTTTTCCATCTAGGTTTTGTGAGTAGAACTCACAAGACTTTGTTTGGGAGAGTATTGCAAATACTTGATTGTAGTGTGGTTATGTGCATTCATGCATAGGGTCAAAAATGCACAGATGACCCCCATATGCACGTGCACATACATGTACACACGCATACACATACACATACAAACGAACACCTGTTAAAATTGATGAAATCCCAATTTCATCTGATCTGTTTGAGGGAGTATCCAGGCACAGTTCTAATGACCAAACTGAAATACAAGTATGTCACAATTTCCAGGAAAAATTGTTTTCTGGTTTTAGTGATTTCTACTTTGTCATTTGCTTTTTCTTCCTCACAACAAAGCAGATTTCAGATCAGAGAATGTAGCAGCAATCTTATGACCCTGAAGACAAAAGAAGTCACATACTAATGATGGTACAGGCAAAGGGAACAGGAGACTGGTTCCTGGGGACACCCTTGAGCAACCATACTAACTTCTGGGTGCCACTAACACACGAGTAGAAAATAAAATTAAAAATAAAATCATTTATAGCAATACCAAACCTATCATATAACTAGGAATAACTCTGTCAAAAACACAAAATGCCTACACTTTGAAAACTATAGAACATTGGGGGCTGGGGATTTAGCTCAGTGGCATAAGCGCCTGCCTTGCAAGCAGGCAGTCGTGAGTTCGATCCCTGGTACCGATAAAAAGGAAAAAGACAAAAAAAAAAAAAAAAAAAAAGAAAGAAAATAAATGAAAACTATAGAACATTGCTAAGAGAAATTAAGAAAACCTAAATAAATGGAAGGATACCACATTAATGGCTAAAGACAAAATATTGCAAAGAAATTATTTCTCACAAAATTGATCTACACACTAAACAAATTCTCAGTTGAACTTTTTAGTGGAATTTGACAAGCTAGTTCTAAACTTTATGAGGATATGCAAAAGGCCTAGAATAGCAAAAATAATCTTGAGAAATAGGGACTTCTACCACAGAGATCAAGATATTACACAAATAACTTATCTGTATTACTTTGCTAATGTCTCTTCTTCATTATTTCCTTCCCTCTAGGTTCTTAACTCACCGCTCTTGTTCAGGTTGGAGATGCAAGCTTAGAGTATTAATTTCTAAATATTGCTTTTGAATATAATGTTTTACCTTACAAAACATCTCAAAACTAGTACATAAAGTATTTGAACCCTTCATTCAGCTTTTACCTACGGTTACATCTTTATATAACTAAAATAAAACATAAAAACTTGGAAATTAGTATTAGTATAACACTGTAAGCTTTTCATCAATTTTAACAGGTGTTCGTTTGTATGTGTATGTGTGTGTACCTGTATGTGTGTGTGCATATGGGGTCATCTGTGCATTTTTGACCCTATGCATGAATGCACATAACCACACTTACAGTGAAGACATAAAACTGGTTTATCACCACAAAGAACTCTTCCTGCTGCCTGTATATATTTATGTCTGCCCTGCCTTATTCTCATCCCTATCCTTAACAAGCACCAACCTATTCTTCATCTTCTTCATCTCTGTAGTTTAGGAATTGTCTTGGTTACTTTTCTCTCATTGCTGGGACAAAATACCCAACACCCAAAATTAAGGAGAGAAAGGTTTATTTAGCCTACAGTTTTTGGAGGTTTCAGTTTATAATCAGCTGGCTGCAAGGCAATGTGGCCTGGCACAGGGGCAACACTTCAAGTCAGCAGCCAGAACAAAACTTGAAATCTTCTATTAAATAACTTGAATTCAATTAGCAGGAAAAAAGTCTAAGCGAACAACTTACAAAAATCTGGACTCTTTAAAAGTTCTTCTCTTATAACATTTAAAAAATTTTTCATGCCAGGGATATAGCTCAGCAGCATAGTGCCTGCCTGGAAAGCATAAGGTAATGAATTCAATTCCGGGTACCAAAATATATTTTTTTCACTTGTATCATATCTTCATGAAAAATTACTGGCTGAGTGGGAGAAGGAAAAAAATCTATAGATCAATATGGGTTAGAAATACTATATGGCCATTAAAATGATTAAGATATCTTTTAATGATTTATGGGAAAACACTACCATAATTTGTAACTGAGTGAAAAAAAATAAGACTGTAGAAAAACATAAGCCCATTTTAATAACATGTTTTTCAGTAAAAAAAAATAGCAATGTTTATATAACAACTCTTAAGTTTGAAAGAATATGCAAAACTGTGCATTTTGTGCACAGTGGGATTTTGTGTCTGGGATAAGTGGAGTTAGAGTAATTAATATTATTCAGCAAAATTCAAGTACACTTTAATTTTTAAAAAAAAGATGGATTAAAAACATTAATAGCTATAGAATTAGTAAAACTCCTTGATAATCTAAATTACTTGCTAAGACATGCTCAAAATCATGCAAAGATCAATCAATTGTTCAGTAAGCTATCAATCAGTCCAGAGAGCAACAGATCAACCTCAAAGGTAGACAAGCTTGGAAATGTATATATTATATAACTTGTATCACATGTTATCAATATTTTACTTATTCACATTGCAATATAATTCTAACTACTATACTTTTTTCCTCAATACAAACAACCCAAGTCTATTAAAATTTACATGTTTTTTTCCTTCCAGCAACTGAACTTTCTAGCCCACATTCACTCTGACTACTGACTCCTTCCCTCCTAGGAAAACTCCAGCCTTGCTAGATTCTACTACTAATGTTTTCTGTATCAGTTCACCACTTTTATCAGTATCCTTATACATAAGTCTGTACATTTAAGACTGGCATCCAGTGAAAATGAAAATGTGCACTTGTCATTCAAACATTATTCAAACAGCAAAACATTAAACCAAGGCAAATATAAAGGTTCTCCTAAGAGTGGTGCTTTGTGTAACTGCACAAGTCTAAGACCTGTGACACTACTGCCCTGTGGATGTCATGCATATTCTAGTTCCCATTCAATGCACAAATCATAACTGTTTCTTACTGGCCAACTTAATTCTCCAGCCTGCATTTCTTCTGAGATAGTCCCTTTCTCCTCAGACCTACCCTTCTAAAGCCAAGTCAGCCAACCATAACAGAAACCATAATTGCTTCTCTTATGTTGCTCATTCATTCATAAAATACGTATTGAGTCCCTTCTGTGTGTCAGACACTGTTCTCTCCACTAGGAATAGAACAGTGAACAAATTTTTAAGGTGTTTCCTCTCAAGTAACCTCAATTCTAATGGGGAGAAACAGACAACAAACAAGTAATATATACAGTGTGCTAGTTAAAAATTAATGCTATGGACAAAATAAAGCAGAAAGGGGGAACATTAAAATGTGTGTGGGACATTGAGATTTTAAATGGATGGTGTTCTGGGAAGGTGACTGTCAAGAAAAAATGGAAAGGAGGTGAAATAGGAGGCTAGGCAGATATTAGGAGGAGGAGGAAAGGCAACCCGGGAAGAGGGGAGCACAGAAGCCAGTGCAGTTAGATAAGGATATGCTGAGATGCATTTGTGAAGTAGAAGGAGGCCAGTGTGGCTAGAGGAGGACTAAAAAAGGGGAGCAAATAGTAGGATTTCAGGTCAGAGTAGCAGCACATTTAGTGGTACTACATCCTGGAGGGCTCCAGGATAAGCCATATGATAGATCATAAAGCAAACCTCCAGAAAGCTAAAAGCATTGAACTCATAAGATACATGTGTTCAACCACAGTCAAGTGATGCTGGAAGTGTGTCACAGAAAAAATTGGGGAAATTAAAAAATATGTGAAAATTGATTAAGATACTAATAAAATATTTTGAGATGTGTTATGGTTTGTGTCTGGATGTCCCCCCAAAATCTCATGCAATCATGAGGAGCAGGCTCTTCAGAGGAGCCTGAATCTAGAGTCTGTGATTGCTTCATTGTCTAGTACTAGTGTTACTCTTGCTCTAGAGCAGGAAAAAAGGATTGCTTCTCCTTTTTGCCCGTGTTGCTTTTGCTGTCTCCCACTGTCTTGCAGCCAGCTGATGAAGGACTGAAACCTCCACAAAAATGTGAGCTAACCAAACATTTCCTTCTTTAACTTTGGGTATTTTGTCTCAGCAATGAGAAAAGTAATTAACACAAGATGATTGAAAATGATACAATGTATCAAAAATTATAGAATGAGGTCAAAGTAGTTATTAGAAGGAACTATATAGCTGTAAAAATGTACATTAGAGAATAAATATATCAAATAAATAATCTAATTGTCTGTCCTGAAACACAAGAAAAGGAAGAGCAAATAAAATTACATAGGGCCTTGTGGGATTTTGACTCTGAGTATCTTTTATATATTGAGACCCTCAGGAAACTCTAAGAGATAAGGAATGAACTCAAGTTGGTTTAAAGGAAAATAAAATTAATGTTTGAAAATTCACCTACTCTGTAAAATTTGCTAGCAATTCTAACATTAATAGATTGAAGTGCTTTTATAAAAGCACAAAGCAGAAAAATATTTGAGTTGTCAAACATGAATATTCCCAGCTGAGATCAAAGAAAGCAATACTCTATCTTGTTCCATATCTGATACAAGTACACTTTTTGTAACCTCTTTAGTGCCACAATTTCCCATTTTTGTTGTACTTTGTTTTTACAAAGACCTCCAAGAATAGTGTTGAAGTGCTGAGAAACTATATGTGTTAGATAAGCTTTGTGCAACCAGAGTTGTAATGCTGTTGATGATGAGTTCAGTGTTAATAAATCAAATTCACATTAAGTAAAGTCACTTAAAATAGACACACGTGTGTGGTCCAGTGGAAGAAAATGTTGCAACCAGAGGCTCTCTTAAACCTAACTCTACAGTTCCCCTAGGAGCAATCATTCAATATTAGCCAACTAGATGTTTATGGCAACTTTATTTACAAATATGAACAGCAGGAATTAACTGTACATTTCTAGTTCTAATGGCAGTCTAACACATCTGTCTCACTTGTACCGACTGAATAAGCTTTCTGGAGGATTTCACTTGCAATCTTTCATCCCTCTCATCGAATTCACCAGCAAATTATGAATGGCTTTTGGAGGCAGATAAAGATTCCAATGGCATCTCCCACATAAGAAAATCTTTTGGAGTTTCTGTGACTGCTGTCCACGGTGCTGATCTCAAAATCCAGCTACCTGCAAGAGAAGCATAACCATTGCAGAAAAAAATGATTATGGAAATTCATACAAGCAAATCTAAAGACCTTGTCCCAGTGATCAAGGGTAGTAAACTCCCAAAGTCAAACCCAGTCACAGAGCATATGTGACCATAGAGAGCCTTAATTTCATCCTGATGCAGCAAGAATAACGTCCACAAAAACTGAAGTCAATTCATTCCAGAGCTTCAGAAATCTTGGAGTCAAACTTGATTATCTTCCAGTAGGTTCCTACATTTGGGACTAAACTTCTATTTTAGTGTAACTAAGTCTTCTTAGGCTTCTTTAGGTTTTCTATTGACCTCTAGAAACTTTTAGATCCCTTGCTGTTTCTTTTCAGTAGTTTCTTGAATCCCTGAACTGAATCCTCTAAAATCTAGAATCCTCTAAAATCTGGAACTCTATAGAAGCCCTACAAAAGTTACAATGGGTATAAATAAGCTTGAAGAAAGTGATGTATCAGAGAAACCCAGAGAAGTGAATGTTTCATGAGGCAAGTATTAGTTGCAAGTGCCAAAGGAGACAAAAGAAAAGAGATTATGGAAGCTAGACATTTTTCTGACCCAGAATATGATTTTGCTGTGGGAGCCATGCCTTCTCTATTCTCAGACGATGTGTTTAAGTGAAGAGAACTCTACCCAGAACTGGTCATGTAATCCAAACTCAAGCCTATTGCTATTATTTGAATGCATCCTAGAAAAGTATGTATTAAAATTTTAATTTCCAAGATAACAGTGTTAAGAAATAAGACTTTGAGTGGTGATTAGGCCATTAGGGTCCTGCCTTTATGAATGGATGAATGCTGATATAAAAGGACTTGCAGCAAGGGGTTCAATCTCTTGTTCTCTTTTGCCCTTTCTTTGCCTTCTGCAATGAGATGATGCACCAATAAGCCTTCCCTAGATGCCAACTCTGGTTTCAGACTTTCAAGCCTCAAGAACTGAGAAAAAATTCATTTCTATATTAATTACTCAGTTTGTGGTGTTTTCTTCTAGCAGCAAAGAAATGGAGTAAGATTACCAATCAACTTCATTATTCTAGTCATGATGTTCAATTGTGTGTAAAGAAATACCCCAAGCAAGACAATGAAGCCCTGTAGCAATGGTTCAGAACTAATCTTACCATCCCCGCTTGAGCTCTCAGTCTTGCTAGACTCAGAGTCATGTCCATGGAAAGAATGGAGCTAGCACAACTATCCTGCAATTTCAATGAGCAGAGAAATGCCAGGACAGTAGAACTGAGACTTAAGAATAGAGAAAATAGATTCTGAGTTTTGAATTCTAGTTTAAGCTGATTCTGAGGCCAAACTCCCCATATGAATGAGTTAATATGTTCCATTCTTCAACCAAAGTTGGTTTAAGGTTGTTTATTTCTGATATTTGCAATAACACAGTCCTACTTGAACTAGAAATAAGTACTAGAAGTAGAGTGGTTCAGGTACATTGTGGAATTGGCAAAAGTTTTATAAGCCTTACGATGACAGAGGTAGTTATTCGACTACACTACTCTGTATCCAAGAATCGGAATTCTCATGGAGATGAGCATTGAGCAGAAACAGCTAAGAAAATTTTCTGTGTGTTGTGTACATGTTCTCTAGGTGTCTTAGTTACTTTTCTTGTTGCTGAGACAAAACATCTGACACCCAAAGTTTAAAGGAAACATTGTAGCTCAGTTTGTAAAGGTTTCAGTTCATAGTTGCTTGTCTCTAAGGCAGGGTGCATGGCAGAGGGGCCTCACGTAGGAGAAACAGTTCATGGCAGGCCGACCATAGCAAAGCAGCAAAGTAGTGTCCTTTATATTTTATCCAGGTTACCTGACTGTCTGCTGGGGAGCACTCACAACCAGAGGTGGCCTTTCCACACCAAGAATTATGTCAAGCTTGTCAGTGGACTAATTTAACAATCATACACCCTGCCTTCCAGCATCACACACTCTAGATCCAGCCACCTCTGAAAACCCCCACTTGTGACCACATGAGGCTTTGGGAGACATCTAGACACAATCCATAACAATAGATTTACTATAGGATGACCACATAAGTATATACATTTACCAAAACTTTGCATTTGACTCCTAAGACCTGTACATCTCACTGCATACGTTTTGGTTTGTTAAAATTTTGATTTAAAAAAAGAAAATGACATAGATGTGATTTCAAATTTTATTCCTGACTTCAACAAGCCTACCATCTTCTAAAAACATTCTTATTTTTATGGTATAGAACATATGTGTGTGTGTATTTCAACAAAACAGAAAACAGTAAAAAATCATTTCTATGCAAATCTGTCCCAAGATAACGCCTTTCATGAATGTCATTAGTTGTTCTATCATGGCTACTTCAGTGATACAAATTGACTTTCAGGTTCATTTTGACTTTGAAGAAAAACCAGAAGTCACATAGCCCCAGATCTGGTAAATAAGGTGAATGACATACACTGTTTTTATTTGACAGAAATTTTCTTAAACATAAACTGCACACTGCTTCAGAAAATGACAAGAATGATGGGATACATATGCTCAACATGAAAAAGAATATTTTAAGGGATGATGGCAGTGTGTCTTTTACTGTAATAAATTTTAAGACATTTTAAACAGCCCACATATTTTTAATCACACTATATATAACATGGGCTTAAAAAGCTGGCTTTGACATTGACAATACATTGCTATTCAAACAAACTTAAGAAATTTAAGAACAGTAAATATTTCAAAATCCCATCATAACTATATAAAGACACATATGTATGCAGTATTAACTGCCATGCACGCATACAAATACACCAAATAATAACTTTATCATTAATTGTGCTTATTTGGAGGGAGACGCTGATTATCATATTAATTCTCACGATGAATATGTATTTTAAGAAAAAAAACTGTGGAGTTTTTTTTTTTTTTTTTAAAAGAACTGTCTCTAAATTGCCTTTCCATCATGCTAGTCCGTTTCTACCCAACTGGGCAAGTGGCCTTGCTAATTCAAAGTGTTTTCTTGGGAGCAGCAACAGAAGCGCCCCCTAGGAAGCTGGACCCAATGGTTCTCCGCATCCGCTTCCCCAGTGAATCAGAATCTGCATTGTGACAATGTCTGTAGGTGACTGTGACCCCATTAAAGTCTGGGCAGCTGGAGGTGAAGAAAGACTCCCTCCTCTACCTGGACCTCAGTCTCTTCCCAACTCAAGAGGCTTGTGGCCAGGTGTCTCTATGGTCTCTCCCAGTTGCAACCTTCTAAAGTTATTTCTTTCAGTTATTTGTCCAAGTCCTTGTAAAAAGGCAGGCAGCCCAGCAGACCGAAGAATGAAAGTGGTCTGGTGGAATAGGCGTTGTGCCTGCAGCTGGACGCCGGAGGGCACTGTCGCAGCCTCATGGAGCAACTTAGGAGGGGGAATTCCAGGAGTATGGGGAGGCTACGTGAGATTCCTGTGCTAGGGCAGGTGAGTGCCTGTCCTCTTCATAAAGAGTGGACGGCTGGGGCGGTAACACCTGTAGGGGAATGGGGGAAAAAGAAGCAGCAAGACATACCACGTACCGGTACAAATTCCCTATCATGAGTGTTATCACTATAATATTTATATCTAAAATATAAATGTACCAATTTAAAAAAGTAATACCAGTAGGGCGGCAAGGTGCTTTTGGATGATGCCACGGGGACCCAGCAGGACTGCAGGGTGCAGGTTGACCGCAGGGCGGCAGCAAGCGCGCGTGATGCCACAGAAGGCGCAGCCCCGGCCCTGCTGGAGTGCAGAGCTGCCTCGGGACGGCAGGGGGCGCTGCGGAGCCGTGGCCCACGCGGGAGAGCTGCAGGTCCAGGCGGCGTGGGACACACCTGAGCAGGTAGGGGCGGGACCTGGGGGGGGGCAGGTTCCCAGGGGGCGGAGCCCAGGTCGGGACCACAAGAGCCGGTGGCCTTGCCGCAGGGAGATGCTTGTGTTGTGAGAGGAGCAGGAGTGGACCCGGATCGTGAACACGCGAGCCCAGACCTTCGCAACTGAAAGGTGAGCCCGGCTGGGGAGGATCGGACCAGACGGCTGCCAGGCGCCCTGGCTTCCCAGAGCGGGTCGCGCGCCATTGCTGCTTCCAAGTGGCCGGGATGCTGGGACGCTTTCCAGGCGCGGTCGGGTTCAGCTCTCCACCTGCGCTGTGGGCCGGAGCACAAGCTGGGCGCAAGGCTGCCCTGAGCTGCTCCTCTGTGCCCGGCGCCCTTGCTGGCACTGCTGAAGCGCACGGCTTGACCGCGCCATGCAGTCTGGAACGCTTTGGGGGAGACCGCGGCTGCAGAAAGAAACAAACACTTGAAGCGGGCTGGTTGGTCTCTCCTCCCGGAGGCTCTGGGGCGCCCAGTCGCTGCCCTCTGGGTGGCCAAGGGCTTGGGTTTCTCCCAGCATGAGCCTGAGCTCCGCAGCGGAGCCTGAGGCTTCAGTGATTTCTGCACAGCGCGACCTCAGGGCCGCGCATCGGGACTCCCGAGTCCACGCTCGGCGGCGCACCCTGCCCCAGACCTAGGGCAAATCTTTCATCTCTCCACAAGCTCTGCGTGCCTTCACTGTGGAACAGGGAATACGCACGGTCGGGGCAGGGAAGCAGGGTGTCATAGAGAGCCCCAGAGCTCCGAGGCAGAAGCTTTTGAACCCTTCTTACTCTCAGGCTTGGGTAATTACCTAACCCTCTACTCCTCAGTTTGCTCTTCTGCGACAGTATAAAATCTGTTCTGAGCATCAAATTAGGGAATGTGTAAAAACAAAACCGACAGGATCCTAGACATGGATCCTTTGATCAATTAATAATAGCTGTTATTAATGCTGCTGTGGTTAGGGTCACTATCACTGTATGAAGAGCAGCATATATAACTAGCAGATAAAAGTGCCAAATCTCAGCTTGGTCGCTTCTACTGTGTCCTTCGACAAGCTGCTTATCTTTTCAGAATCGCTGTTTCATCTGTAGAAGGGGCAGATTATGGTGTCTATCTCGAAAGACTGCAGTGAGAATTAAATGAGGCAATGCCTACAAAGTGCTTACAAGAGTTAGTGCTCTGTGTTCTGATACTAATTCTATTTTGCTGTTGTTGTTGTTGTTGTTAATTCTTCCACAAAGGCGTGATATTGAATCAGGTGGCAGAACCTAGTAGTAGCTACAACCTTGTTCTGCTTTGAAGTTGAAGTGTTCTCCCTATGAACATCTCCAGGGCTCCTCTGACTCCCCTAGCTGGCCACTTGGATGTGGGTCAGTTCTGGGGAAGGGACAACAGACGGAGGGAATTTGTCTTTAGTGAGAAGACTGAGAATTGGACAAGGGATTCCAGAAACATGCTTCGGGGAAACATTCCTAGAGGAGGAAACCTTCCCTGGGCTGCAGTTTATTTGACAAGAAATCAAAGCTAGACCAACAACAAAAAAGAAAGTGAAAAAAACAACCCTCTTTTTTGCACGGGGGTGGGGGTGGGGAGGGAGGGATTATTTTAAAGGAAGCAATGGAGATGAGCAGTATTTAAAATGATGAAATAAAACAAATTGCATTCCTCTTGCCAAAGGGTTAATTGCATAATTCTGAGGGTCGGAGATGATTTTCTTCATCCTATCAAAATAAGCCATAGATGTCTGGTGAATTCACAGCAGTTTGGCTGCCTCTGGACATCTCACTCTACCTTCTCCCTAATACTCTGTTTTATTTGTCACAAACTCACTGGTGCCATAAATTTAAAAGACTTCCAGTATCATCCCAGCTCCCAATTTTGGGCCACATCCCATGGGCTTAGGATGGAGAAAAACTAATTCCACAGATCCAGAATCCTGCTGAAAGACCTTGATGAGCACACCGTCAGGTCTTTGTAGCAAAGGGCCTGGGGGCTGCTCTGGATCCCCCACTCCTACAGAGATGTCCTAGATTTCCTTTGTCAGTGTGGAAGACATAAAGGACAGAGTCTACATATATCCCAGCTGCCAGTACTAGAGAGTACAAGTCTTAGGAGGTAATCGCCTTCACTATCTAATGTTCAGAAATCAAATAGGATAAGATCCCTCCTCTTTCTTCCTAAACTTAATCCTGGGTTCTCCTAATTAACTGCAAGAGGGCAAACGTGTCAGCACAAGCCCATTAATGATCTCTTCAAGGACATGTACCATGGTGGCCATGGCTGCAAGATTCCAGTACAGCTCCCCCACAAACTGTCTGTGTGCTCTTACATAGGTCACTCTACCTCTCTAAGTATATTTTCTTCCTCTGTAACAAGGACATAGTAAGACTGTGCCTACATTGTGGAATTTTTGAAACACAAAATTAAATATATGTAGAGTAGGCATAATTTATATAGCGAACATTGAGATTGATGCATGTATTTGAGACAGATGAGACCATATATTATAAACATGAGTCTACACACACACACACACACACACACACACACACACACACATATAGTACAGTATTACTTTATTTCTAAAGTGAAGTTTATTTCACACTGCAAAGTTTCTGTAACCGAGGTACAGCCTGTACATTGATGGACGTGGTAATTTGTTTCCTAATAGTTTCCCCAAGAGTTGTTATTTAATCAAGGTGTGTTCTCCAAATTTATCTTATCTTAAAATCAAGAAAATAGGGCATAACTTGGCAAATATCGAGCAGCCACACTCTTAGGATATTGTTACATCAGGTGCTCAAGAAGCACTAAGAACTTGACCAGAAAGCGAAAAGCGAAAGAGAAATTATTTCACTTGGAAGAAAACAGCATAGAGAAGGGCTAGAGATAATACAGCTGGGAACCTGATCTCACGGTGCTACTGGGAAATTTTCTTGGCAGATTTCAAACCAGCGACACCTAGCTGAGCACGTACTCTGTGCCAGACATTGAACTAGGCATCAGGAGGCGTAAGGAGTTAGAAATGGTGCCCTCAGGGAGGCAGCCAATGGCAGAGATAAGGCACTAGTACCAGTGCCCCTGGCTGGTGGGAAGTGCTGATCAGGTCACTCGGAGGGCTCCTTGTCCCAGGAGCCCAGGAAAAAGTCCTTCAGCCAGTCCAGTCAGTCTTCACAAGTTGTACCTCACCCCACCCCCACGAGGGTAGGCCTGGGGGGTGGAAAGAAGAGTAAGCAGCCTACCTTGCTGGCAGCTGTGGTGGCCAAAAACAAATATCCTGGAGAAAGGGCCAAGGCCTCTGAATGCAACCTGGCTAGCTCTAGGGAAAAGAGGAAGGAGGCCTCACCTTACCTGCTTTTCTCTTCCATTCCTCCAGCACACCACCTGTCTGCAAAGCTCCACCTTGGCCATGGCTCCCGGAGAGAAGATCAAAGCCAAAATCAAGAAGAATCTTCCTGTGAGAGGCCCACAGGCACCCACCATTAAAGACCTGATGCATTGGTACTGCATGAACACCAACACCCACGGGTGCCGCCGCATCGTGGTGTCCCGTGGCCGCCTCCGGCGCCTCCTCTGGATCCTGTTCACACTGACTGCAGTGGCCCTCATTATCTGGCAGTGTGCCCTCCTCATTGCCTCCTTCTATACTGTCTCTGTCTCCGTCAAAGTCCACTTCCAGAAGTTAGATTTTCCTGCTGTCACCCTCTGCAACATCAACCCCTACAAGTAAGAGACAGGGGCAGAGACCTAGGGACCCGGGAGGAGGAACCATGCTTTCCCTGGATGTCAAAGACCCTCTGTGAAACAAACAGCCTGGGAGCCCATGCCAGCCTGCAGAAGGGAAAAAACAGAGGAGAAAGATTATCAAGGGGAGCTAATTTGTCCCAAGTCATCAATGAGTTGGTATTAGAAATCAGCATTTTAGAAATTTGAATTCATTGCCAACATTGGTGAATTGCCCTCTCTCAGGCTTCATATTCATATCAAGTTTTCGGTCAATCAGCTGCTTCTCAGGATGGGCTAGCTCAGGAAAGGCAGGGGAGGCCACGGGGCAAGGTTTGCTGGGAGGCTGGGTTGGAATCTGCCCATACTCTCTGCCCTTCACAGATGCTCACACTAAGCCTAGCTCCGCCATTACTGCCATCTTTCCAAGCTCACACCTTCACACTCCCCAGAACATGAGCTCTAGGTGACTCAGAAATGATACTCAGGTGACTTCCGGAAGCATCCCCACATTCTGAATTCTCATCTGAGTCAGCCTAGCCCCACTAATTGAGATCACTGGGCTCTGGACTGGACCAACCCTTGGTGCTACCCTATTTACAGTTAGTTGTAAGACCTGTTCTAAATGGGTCATCAGAGTCTTCAGAACTTGGAAAACGGATTGGGGAGGAAGGTCAGATTTCAGCAGAATTTGTCAGAGCAGGCCTGAGGGCAAGGAGAACAGAAGAGCAGGAGGAGGAAGATTATCTAGAGAAGCCAGTTTGTCCCATCAATGAGTTGGTGCCAAAGCTCAAAATCAAAATCAGGTTTAAGACTCATTCTCTAACTTCTGAAGCCTTTCGTTTCTTTCTCCCTTCTTCCTTTCATCCTTCATTTACCTATTATTTGTTCCACAATCATTTACTCAGCATCTATAAATTTTCATAAACTGTGGTAGGTTCTGGAACTTACAACTCAACAGCCCAAACACATTCTTTACTCTAATAGTCTTAAATTACAGCGGGAGAATAAACTAATAACAGAATTACACTACTGTAATAGATAATAGTGACCGTTTAATTACCTGTTATGCACAGGGCTGTGGAACTTTCCCAATAACCTGAGGATGCTGAGACACAAAAAGCTGAGTGGCTCATTCAAGGTCCCACAGCCAGAACCAGGAAGCAAAATGCAAACTCAGGCAGTTAGTTTCCAAAACTTAGACCCTCAGTCTCTGTCCTGTGTCACCTATCCAGGGAGCAAAGAGGAGAGAAGTGTGGGGAGCGACAGGGAGGAGCTCGGGATCATTTGGTATGAATTTTTTTTAAATGGTGTCAATATGCTTCATTCAGCCAACTCTGTACTATTCTTATATGTTCTTTTGTTGTTGGTGGTGTTGGTGGTGGCAGTGGTGTCTTTTTTGTTGCTGTAGTTCTTGTTTTTGGTTTTTTTGAGACAGAATCTCATTATGTAATTCAGACTGGCCTCAAATTCACTGTAAAGCCTACACTGACCTCAAACTCACAGCAGTGATCGTCCTGTCTCAGCCTTCCAGAGTGCTGGGATTACAGGTGTACACTACCACACCCGGCCTCTTACATGTTCTTAGATGGTGTCAAGGGAATAGCTATTTATTCATTCATCCCAGGACTGATTGGTGCACACCTTACACACAGAAGCAGAATGTGCTGGACAGAGATGGACCATATCCCCAGGGACACTGTTGGTTAGCAGTTATTTCCTTGTTCTGTCAGCAGCTGGTTTACAGGAACGATATGACAGTTACTACTCCAGAAAGGCCTGCTCCTCTTGGTCAAGAAGGACGGCAATGAGCACCCAGCTGACACACTTGATGGAAAACAAATGTGAAGAATTGGCAACATTTTCCCAGAGCAGTCTCACCTCTCTATAACGCTTCCCTCCCTCATTGGCAGGTATAGTGTTGTACGTGACCTTCTGGCCGACTTGGATAGGGAGACCAGAAAGGCTTTGAAGACGCTGTTTGGCTTTTCAGAGGTTACGTCTCGCAAACGCCGTGACACCGAGTCTGAAAATCCAGCCCAGAAAGGTATTCAGCCCAAGTTCCTCAACACGATCCCACTGCTGGCCTTCAATGAGAATGAGAAGGGCAAGGCCAGGGATTTCTTCACTGGCAAGAAGCGGAAAGTCAGTGGGAACATCATTCACAAGAGTTCCGATGTCATGCAAGTCCACAAGTCTAAAGAAACAGTGGGATTCCAACTGGTAAGTTTCACTTCCTTGTACATTAGGAGCATGGGATGGGCTGGAAGTGGTGCCCGAGGTCTCTTCTCCTTGGCTATTTACTCCTGTGGACTGCCTGGAAGAAATACACCCAGTTAGGAGCAATTCAGCTACAATCAATCAAAACCTACTGAGCAAACTTTAAACTTGGGGAAAATGTCATTGGAGCTGACCAGTAGCTTAGAGAAACTACTCAGAGGACAAAAGTAAGGAAAGACCTAGGATCTAGGTGGCAAGAAATGGTGGAATCTTTTAAGATAGTGCTGCTGGATGAAAGGATCTGTTTCAGTCTTTTTGTTAATGGTTATACCAGGCATGGTGGCACACAACTATAATGCTTTAGAGGCTGAGGCAGGAAGATTGCCATGAGTCAGAGCTCAACCTCCAACAGTGGAGCTCTGGGCTCCATTGTGAGTTCAAGGCAAGCTTGAACTACATAGCAAGTTGACTTTGTCTCGAGAAAAGATTCAAATTCCATCTTGGGACTGTCTGGTTGGCAAAGCTCAGGGACCTGATGACTCCTTGGCTTATGAAAAGCTAGACATTATCATAGAAAATATCACCAGACTATATCCAAACAGTAAAAGATAATTCCCCCAACCTAATTAGGGTTGCAGACATTGGAAAGAAGAAATAAATAATCCACAGTGAGAACATCAGTGTTCTTTGCTTTCAATAGATGCTGCAGGCTGACTATCTCCACTTGTCATCCCATTTCAGGGGCTCTTAGAAAAGCAGCCATTTATTAAAAACGACTTCTGTTATCCCCCTGGATAAACTGTCACCACTATGCCTCTTCATGCCCCATCTTCCTCTAGAGGATCAGAGCTACTTCTATAGCTCACAATTATGATGGCCGTAAGTCACAAAATGTCTATTAGTCACAAATCCTAAAAGATGCACCTCCTCAAAATCATTAGAATTCAGAGTCTTCCGAGGTCCATGATATCAAAATTAATTTTTAATGTCTGTACATTCAGGGCAGTTTCTAAGCCCTGGGAAATGAGAACATCTGGAATGTATCACAGTTTCCTTGTAAAGCCCTCATTATTATGTACTCCAAATGTGCATCCTGCCAATGGCTGCGTGTTACTGGTTAAGATGATACTTCAGTTCATGTTTTTTAAGTGACTAATGGACACATACATAATAACCTGCTCAAAATCCTGCAAAGAAGTAGTGACTGAGTCTGGGCTGGAATCCAGATTTCTAGACTATTTATGTAACAGGAAAAGAGGGTGATTGGATAGGAACTGCATGGCACTAAATCTGTTTGGAGACCCTGAAGAAGCCAGTTTTGTGTGTCACCTTGCTTGTGGTAGACAATACCACAGGAAGGAGTCATAGCAGTGAGACTCTGTCCCTTGTTCGGATCCCTTTTCTCCTCAAGACTTGAGGAGAACCTCTCCCAGGCTCTAAAGTAAAAGGAAACTTACCTTTGCTATAGATTTCCTTCCTGCTCCTCTGCATTCCTGGGCTGAAGTCTCAAATTATTCCTCCTTTCAGTCCTGAAGGATAAGGCTGAGACTGCGAGTTTCAGCCTGGTGTCTCCTCTTGTTCACAGTGTCCCTCCAATGATACCACCAACTGTGCCACTTACACCTTCAGCTCAGGCGTCAATGCCATCCAGGAGTGGTACAAGCTGCACTACATGAACATCATGGCTCAGGTGCCTCTGGAGAAGAAAATCAACATGAGCTATTCTGCGGAGGAGCTGGTGGTCACCTGTTTCTTTGACGGGATGTCCTGCGATGCCAGGTTAGGAGGGGCAGGCTATGCTCTCAGCTTCTGAGGACTGGCAGCTTGAAGTCCAGGATCAGTGCAGGCACCTGCAGCTCACCTGTAGGTCTTGGGGGCAGAAGGTGCTCTTCTTGCTCTCTGCTTTCTGGAAAACCAAATCCATGGAAGTTAGTCGAGGGTTAGTATAAATTACATAGAGTATAAACTACTACATCTTCAAGCTCATTAAGTTACTTATCAGGATGCAGAGTAATTGGTAGTGTGCATTAAACCTACCTCTACGATGCACATCATTGGTGGAAGACTACTATGCTGGAACAAAGGAAGGAAGAAAGAAAGGGAGGGAGGATGGGAAGAAAAAAAGCCCCATGTCCATTATGTGAGTCTCAGACTTTTCTATCTTTAAGAGAGCCCTCAGTCCTGGTGGTGACTGGGCAGTGGATGGGACATTTTAAGAGAATCCTGCTTTTCTGGAGGGCTTATTTTGTTCTTTTCAAATACTAATCCTTAATTACCTGTCTATGTGTTAGTAGATGTATTTATTTGCAAAAACTGAGTGAGGAAATGATGTCCCCTGGAAACTTGGGTTCCAAAAGTCACATAAGGTCACAGATGAAGGAATTCTTCTGAGGATCATAAGACTGGCAATTTGAATTTTAAAAGTGTTAAGTGCTGGCTGAGACATTGAAGAGTAGAAGAATTTGGAGGCAGACATGGGGCAGACTAAGGGGATTAAGAGGGAGCACATAAAGCATAGTCTAATTCTGCGTCAATGCTTGTCAACCTGACTGGCAGGTTTTGTTTGCTATTCTATCAGAGGAAAAATAGGGAAAGTGAGTCATGCCTGTCACTCATTGTCCCAAAAGAGAGTTGGGCCCGTGAACGTTGCCCTTCTAGACTTCAGCTGAAATGAGAAAGGGTGTGCCCAGCCCAGCCCTTCTGACCCAAGTCCTTCCCTATTAGGAACTTCACGCTTTTCCACCATCCCATGTACGGAAATTGCTACACGTTCAACAACAGAGAGAATGAGACCACGCTCAGCACCTCCATGGGGGGCAGTGAGTACGGTAAGGAAACCCACACTGAGAGAAACCAAGATTCTCTAACAGTGAGCACGGTGGCAGCAGGCCAGTTGAGGATGCTTAGGTTTTCAGAAATAGTCCTACCCAGAGCCATGCTTGTCATCCCAGCTGTTTGGGAGGTTGAGGCAAAATGGTCGCAAGGTCGAGTCCTGCCTGAGGAATTTAGCAAGACTGTTTCTAAATAAAAATGAAAAGGGCTGAGGGGATGTAGTTCAGTGTAAAGGCTCTGGGTTCAGTCCTCCAGTCCCGAGGGTGGCGGGGAGCAAGACATGCAAATCTCTTCCCTTGGCCCCAAACCAGAAACTTACCTTCTTGGTTCTTTTCTTTCGGATGAGTGTCTTCTGTTCCCTTTTTGACTTTTCTTCTTTACATTTGAGAGCCTCAGGGACATCACTGGGCTCCTTCCTGCCGAAAAACCACCTTAGTTTAAGCTTGTTGCTGGACTGAGTAATGCTGAGCAGGTGGCTTCTAACCAGAGTTAAACCCACATGTGCTGAATAGGAGCTTAGGGAAGTAGACACACCTTTGCCTTAGTTAAGATGACAGATTCTGGAGGCAAAAAACCCAGATCTGCCCTTGCTATGTGACCTTGGGCAAGTTCCTGCCCTGCATCTTTAAAGTGAGAGTGACAATATCGCCCATAAAGGTTACTGAGAAGACTTACATACTCAGACCATTTAGAGCAGAGGTGGCGAGCCTATGGCACATATTTCTTTTCTAAAAAAAAAAAAATGTTAATATGTGAGTTCCTTTTTCTAAACTAAACCTAAGCATTCAGGTGTGATTGCAGGATTGGCACTTCGTGATAAATAAGTGGGTCTAAGGTTGCACTTTGAATACTCAGTCTCTAAAAAGTTCACTGTTGCTGACTTAGAGTAAGACCTGGTGTTCACTCTGTTAGTATGCACAGGTCACCATAACAAAATCCCATATCCTGGGTGGCTTAAACAAGAGACACTTATGTCTTACAGTTCCGGAGCCTGGGAAGTTCTAGACCAAGCTGCTGGCAAATTTGGTTGCAGATGGCTATCTTCTCTCTGTGTCCTCCCATGGCCTTTTCTCTATTGCAAGTAGAAAAAGTATGCTGTGATGTCTCTCTCCTTATGACACCAGTCATAACAAATTAGAGCCCCACTCTTGAGATCCCTTTAACATTAATTAGGACCCTTTCTCTAAATGCCATCATACTAGTGCTTTAACATCTGAATGGGGGCACAATTCAGCCATACACACATGATGCAGAGAATAAATGCTAATTGTCATTACTACTATTACTGCCATTGCTGGCCCTGCTACTCATCATTTAGCATTGCTGCTGCTGCTGGCACCACCAGTATCACTCCTGTTCCAGAACTATTATCACCACTGCTCTAATCCTGCTTTTGTAGGGAAGGTAGGAACTTAACAGGTTGGCCTGGCTTACTCACAAAAGGAATGTCGAAAGATCTTATGCAAGCTGAAAATGATTTGATATATAGAGATGCTCCCACCAGGAAAGGCAAGGCTCTGCCATTGCTGGATCCATGGGTGGAATCCTGGACCTTGTTGCTATACAGCCTATCTTCCTCCCAAGACGGCAAGAAACCATAATTCAGTGTATACTTCAGTGGGAAAAGCTGTTCAGGAATGAAAAGTGAAGAGATACAGAGTTCTGGCTTTGCTACGTGGACCTGTATATCCTTCACTAAATCACTATCTCCCTCTGAGTTTCAGTTCCCTTGTTTACAAGGTGAGAATATCAGAATAGCACTTAAGTTCTGACTGAAGCCAGGGATGCTCTACCACTGACTTATTCCTCTAGCCCTTTTTATTTTATTTTGAGGCAGGTTCTCATTGTTTCCTGGCTGGGCTTCAACTTGTAACCCTCTTGCCTCAGCCTCTCTAGCAGCTGAGATTACCATCATGCACCACCACACCTAGTCTACAAAACATGTATTGAGTATCTGCTGTGTGCTAGGACAAACCAGTGAACAAGACAGATGCCGTCTCTGCTTTTAGAGAGCTTATACTTCAGTTCCACATTTAAGTGAAAAAACACATACTGTACATTGCCATGATCTAATTACAAGTCCTCATGGATTATGAGGAGGGGAAGCAGCAAAGAGGAGGGAGAAGCAGCCAGGGCCAGGATGGGGTTTGAGTTGGGATAAGATGATTCAGAAAGACTTCATTGAAGGGGCTACATAAGGGTGAGGCAACCCGTGTTATGAGCCACACAAGAGCACTGTAAGGCCTTGAAAATACAAAGGCATCAAGAATAAATGAATATGCTGTATTCTAGAAACGGGAATAAGGCCAGTGTGCTTGGCCTGAGAGAGGGATGAGGAAAGTCACAGAAAATAGAAGAGAGTCTGGGATGGGCTGCATCATCCAGGTCTTGACAGTTGTAGCCAGATTGACTCCATCCTGCTCTCTACATCCAGCAGAATAACACTGAAGGGTCCAGGCCAGGAAGTGCTCAATTTCATTTCCAGTCTTCAAAGGTTCTTCTGGCTGCTGGATGCAGAACAGATTGCAGAGAGCAAGAGGAGGGACAGGAGAGAAGTGAGACTAGGGCCCAGATACACCATAAGAGGTTTATTTCCTCTCTGAAACTTTAAGCACCAACAGCACCTGAAGTTATTGTGGAGGCTCAGACAAACTCCCTGTCTCAAAAGATTTGGCAGAGTACCAGTTCCATTATTTTTAGCAAGAACTTTGACTGTGATGCTATGTTTGGGCCCCTACTTTGGACTAAGCCGTGGGGCACAGCCAGACGTAACTCCTATCCTCATGAAACTTTCTGGAATCCCACCTTTCACTTGTTAGAAATGGTTGTGCCTTGGGTTTCAGCGTCCCAGAGAACTTTGACCACATGGGCTGCCTTATCTTCCAGGGCTACAAGTCATCTTGTTCATAGATGAAGAGGAATACAACCCCTTCCTGGTGTCCTCCACTGGGGCTAAGGTGCTTATTCACCAGCAGAATGAATATCCCTTCATTGAAGACGTGGGAACAGAGATTGAGACTGCAATGTCCACTTCCATAGGAATGCACCTGGTAAGCGAACGTTCTCATTTTGTAGGTTTGGCTAAGAGGATGGATTTGGGGAGGGTTTTGTTTGTTTGTTTGTTTTTGTTTTTCAAGAATATCCAATGAGGTCTAGCTCAAAAGAAGGATGTTTCAAAAAGAACAAGGTTCTGTATTTTCCAATGGTTCCTCAATGGCCTTGCCAGTAGTTATATTAAAGGTTATATTTGTATCTTCTGATGAATGAACAAAGGTAAGATACCATTTGGGGAAAAAATTTTAAAGCAATATTACTTATTCACACACACACAAAAAGACAATAGCATTTATGGAACTATGATGGAAGCAAAGCATCAATTATATATTTGTCAATAATAAAAGAGAGAAGATTAACACCTGTATTCCTGGCATGCCCAGAAGCCTATGGAGGCATGTGAACAGCTAAGGTTAATGGGAAGTCACTGGTTCTCAAAGGTCTTTGTGGTTAATCAAGGTTCCATCAATTTTACATTTATCAAGAATCCTTTCTCCTTCAGCCTTTGCAATTTCTCTGACCTCATTCAATGCTGAAAACATTCAAACTTACTAGTAGAAGCACATCTAGGCTGCAGACTCCAATCAGCATTATTGATTGCTCAACTTTCAATCTTTGCTAATCTTTCAAGAAAAAAATACTGTCTATTATATTTTTACTTCACATTTCTTCTTAGTGGCTTTATAAAAACCTATCTGTGGCTCTGTCTGTCTTTGTGAGATTATTTGCCTTTACTTTCATCCAAACTTAATGTCCTCTCTTAAACTTCCTACCCTTCATCCCTCACCAACTTGGCTCCAGAAGTGTGGTTTCCAAACCTCCTTGGTCATCAAATTCAGTTCTATAAAACCAGAATCTCTAGGGCATGAGCCCAATCTTCCATATTTTTACCTGTCTCAGTGATTATTGGAAGAGGCAACGCATTGAGGAAATTTGGCTAGAGTGCCTCATGCTGCCCCATGGAAAGGGCAGTTGGGGACAAAGGGAGCCATCAGGCTGGTTGTCTGGTATTGCAGGCGCTTGGAGGTTTAAGAGCTCTGTTTTCAACATGAGAGAGAAGTAATGTGTACAATCCTGGACTGTGTGCATGTGGAATGTGGAAGCGCCTCAACCTGCTCAAACAGGGGCTTCCAGAAACCTGAGGACACCACTTCTGGAGCTGAGTCTCTGCTTTTTCTCTTGCTGAGAGATCATGGAGCTGTCAAAGACAATAGTGAAGGTTTTGATCAGTTTCCCTGCGTCCCATGCTGAAGCAGGTCCTGGGCTTTGCACCACATCCTTCTCTCCTGCTGTCCCCTTCTCCCTGTGTCTGCCTCTCACAGCATCTGCAAAGTGGGCAGAGAGAAACTGGAAAAGTATAAAAAGGAATGAATTGCGCCCTCTTAGTTTTTGCTCTGAGGCTGGAAATAACCACCACATTGTTAAGCAATGTCCTCTTTATTAGTGGTGAGTAAACAAAACATGGGTGAGTTTTCTGCTACACATAATTTAAGATGTAGAAAATCAGCCCCGTACAGCAAGGTCAATCAACTCTAGGCCTGATTTATGAGCATTTAGAACAACAACAACCACAAAAACCCAGGAGGTGAGCAAGAGGTCACTAAGAATGAGTGCTGTTTGTCCTTCTTCATTTATTTATTTATTGACTACTTGTTTACTTACTTATTTACTTACTTCATTTGACTTAGTCTGTTAAGCAACTGGTTAGCTAACTTCCCTTATTTAATTGAGAAAGTTTCTTTCCAAAGCACCAAATATTCAAAGATAAACACATTAGAGCTACTTCAAAAATTTTACCTTTAAGAAGAAAAGACAAAATTAATATACCTTTGCAATATAATTCCTACCTCTGCAGAGGGAAGCACTTTACCTCTGCAGAGATAAAGTTCTTAGGCTTAGTTCTTAGAACATATCTAATACTCTGTAGGTCTTGGATGGATGCTAGATGAATGATAGATGGATTCATGGATAATTGGATAAATGGAGATAGAAACTATTGGAGAAGACTTCCTAAATAATGAATTACTTTGTTTTGTTTCATTTTATTTTGGTTTCTGAAACAGGGTTTCCCTAGGCAGCCTAGGCTGACCTCAAACCAGCTATGCAACCCGGGCTGGCCACAAACTTGTGACCCTTGCACCACCACACCCCAGTCTAAATGATGAATTCTCGAATGACAAATGTCTTGCAAATAACGTTAGGAAGGGCTTGTCCATGAAAATTGTAGCAATTACAGAAAGGTCACAGAAACTATATTAAGCCATCCTTTGAAAAATCACTTTGGTTGAAATGTAATCAATAACACTAGCTCATTTATAGTAATGCTAGAAAGAAACAATACAGATCTTTGTTGAGGCAAAGTGGGTATGAGTAGAAGGAAACAGATTTTACAGATGTTACTGTGTAGAAGCAACAGGATTTGACAACCAGTGTTAGCAAGAAGAGCCAGGGGAATTTAAGTGGATATTTAGGTCTTAGCTTGGGCAGGGGTGTGAATGAGTGTCAGGCTCAGAATTAAGGAATACAAGAAGAGGGGTATGCTTGAGAGAGAAGACGACCTCTTCAGTTCAGGACTTAACCATTTTGTTGTGCCTTTGAGAAAACAAGGTGAACCTAAAATGTCCAGTAAGTAGATGTTATGAACCTGGAGTTTAGAAGAAAATATAGGAGGTAATTCCAGGCTTAGAAATGAATGTCATCACCTAAGACCTGAAGCAGAACCCTAAATGTCTGAAAATATTTAGGGGCTGAAAAGAAAGAAAATGGAGAAACAGAGTCTGAGAGAAAGGAACAGAAGCCAGAAAGAGTTGGTGTCGGATAAATAAAGGACTTTCAAGGAAGGTGTGATCATAGTGCCAAATGCAGTTGAGAGGTCTAGCAAGATGAAGGGTGAACAATGTTCTCTGAGTATAATGACCAAGATGTCATTGGTGTTCTTTGCCATAATAATTAGGAAGATAAGGAGTGAAAAAGGGTAGGCCACTCACCCTGGGGGCTGGGGGGCCAAGTCACAGAGAAGGAGCAGCCTCTGTTGTGATTGCAAATCCTACTGGATTTTTTTTTTTTTTTATCTTAAGGCACATATGCAACTTCCTTTCACAGTTGTATGCATCAAAGGGACTAAGAGCTGGGAACTGGGGGCCAAACCCCAGCTTTGTACTTGGGTTATGCAAGTCAGGGTGCTAATAGCAGTAATGCTCTTTTGTGGCTGTGAAAGTTCATGTAATAAACACTCAAAAATTTACTGGCTATTACTCTACACTTTCTTAAGAAAAAAAAGATTTGGAGGGAATGGAAAATAAATTTGAAGCAAAAAAACAGAGGCTTAGGGAAGGTTGTTTTTATTTCCTTCTCTCTATTCTTTTTTTCTTCTTCAAACCAAGGACCTTGTGCATGCTAGACAAGCACTCAACCACTGAGCTACATTCTAAGCCCCTTGTCTTTTTTTATATTTCTTTCTTTTTTGAGTTAGAGAGAAACATAGTAATATGCATAAATTAAATATATGATGCCTATTTATATCATTATATAGTATGCTATTATATTATGCATAAGAAATTCAATGTGTGTGTGTGTGTGTGTGTGTGTGTGTGTGTGTGTGTGTGTGTGTAAAACAAATCATTTGCCATATGCTGAAATGATTTTCCAGTTTATATTTGCTAATTTTCTGTATGGCACTTTTTCCGCATGCAAAAACATTCATGTTTTACTTAGCCAAAGTCTTTGTTTCTCCTCCTGCTCTTTTTCTTCTTCCTGCCCTTCTTCTTTTTCCTCTTCTTCTTTTTTCTCCTCTTCCTCCTCCCTCCTCTCCTCTTCCTTCTTCCTCTCCTTCATCTTGTCCTTCTTCTTTTTCCTTTTCCTCATCCTCTCTTCTTCCTCCTTCTTTTCTCTATCTCTCTGTCTCTCTCTCTCATACTGGAAACTGAATCTGGGGCCTTTGTACTGAGTGATTTATTAACGCTTTTTTAAAAAGAATCTTTTTAAAAAAATTTGGAGTAGGTTTTTGCTAACTTACTATGTAGCCCGAGCTGGGTTCAAACTTGTTTTCTTCTTTAGTTGTTGTACTTCCTGAGGATTCCCCCTTTTTGAGATCAGATACTGAGTTTCTTCTAGTTCTCATATTACTCCACTTAATACTTTAACTCCTTAGATTGTTTAAGTATGTTATTTAAGAATGTTAAGTAAAGATTTATTTCTTTCTTGAAATAGTCAATAAATTGTCCTGACTATTTATATATGTAATTCTTTCTTTCCTAACATGACTAGGAATACAAACTTTATCATACATAAATGGTACTTATAGTGTATTACAAAATAAAAACAAAAGAAAAAAGAGTTAAGCCACCCATAAGCCCAAATGAATTAAGTAAGGGGTAGAACTTGAAAATTAAACTGAAGCTAGCTCTGGGACATTTCATAAGCTAGGCTTGTCTCCAGTTAGAATGGGGTAGTCACCGCATGTAAAATGGAAATCGTACCTGGACTAATTCTAAAACAAAAATAGGATGGAGGTTTATTACAGAGAACAAGTACAGCAGGCTGCCCTACTGGTAGAGTAGGATAGTAAAGGACAGCAAAGCTGACTCCTCCAAAGACAGTGGAGGGGTGTCAAATGCATGCCATAAATTATTAAAGGTTATTTCACGAAGAGGTGGAAACTTCTGGAAGAAAGAGAAGGGCTTTCGTGTACCCATGCCAATTTGCACACAGTTCACAATGTACTTAAAAATGTTTTACATTCTCCCCTCTGGGCAGAGATCTTACTATGGAAAAACACGATGATGAAGGCAAAATGAGTTTCCGGTTTGGTTCTCAGTCGGCTCTGTTACCACCTTACTTCACCTGTTTCTTCCAGTCTGTCCTCAGGTCCCACCTCCTTTTCTGAGAAATACAGTGGCTTGTTTGCTTGGATTGCAGCCTGATTTACTTTTCCCCTCTTATTGCCAAAACGTGTAGTTGCCTGCCTCTTTTCTCTCAGGCTGCTGCTTCCCAATCCTGCCCATCTTGGGCCGATGCATTTGGACTTGAATCACCAGGCAGTGACAAGCAGTGACAGGACCAGTTCCGTGATTCAGATGGCTAAGTGATGGGGACAGAGGAGATGCTGAGCAAGGGAAAGTGTGGGGGCAGCCAAGCACCAGGGACACTTTACTTTCAACACTCCCTGTGGCAAGAGAGGATCAGAGTCCAACTAGACAGTGAGCAAGAACCGTAAGAGCCAAGTGACTCAAGAAATGCTTCTCGGTGACGTTTTGATGACTAAGTGGCAGAAAAGAAGCTCTAGATTGATGATCAGCTTTCTAGAGAAGTAGACTCATATCATTAGCTAATGTGAGAAATACAGGAAATTGAGCAAGTTTTAGGTAAGTGAAGAAAATGCTGAGTTCAGTTATAGGTACTGTGTCAGTTTTTGCTGTATACAAACTACCTAAATCTCAATGGCTTCAAACAATCATTGATTAGCACACAGTCTTTGGTGCAGCCATGTGGCTGGACTCATCTGGGCAGCATCTTACCCAGAGAAAGGAGCCAGCATCTAGCTGCATTTCCAGCCTCACTGTCACTGTTGCTTTCCCCCAGCAGAAATAGCAGCCCATTTTGAGAAACAAGGGCAGGACCAGGTGACCAAAGGGAAGGAAAGGCCTCCACCTATACCCAGAGCCAGACCGGGTTTCCACTAGTCCCAGTTGCTCAGGGCACCATTCTGCCTGTTCACTGAGGTTAGCAGACATTTCAGCTGGTCCCCAGCAGCTGAGGGGAGCAGGAGTGTCTTTTTTGCAACGAGGAGAGCCTTATACTCAATTAAAAGTCTTACCCAGAAAAGAATACAGTGGAAACCAGGAAATGCAAGACTTTTCTTTGAGCCAGAGACACCCTCCTGCTTACGCTCAGCCCATTGTGACTGCCCTGAAAACCAAATGCAAAAGGAACACAGTTTGAGCCCCCTGGGCTACAGTGAGGCAGACTCTGAGAAGGTGATGTTGGTGGCTGCTGCTGGGACAGTGGTTACAATGGAAATGCAAAAGTGCTAATGGGGTGGCTGCCCTCTCTGGGTGAAAGAGTCCAGTTGAACTCACCTCCTCACACAGACTGGTTGGTAGGCCTTCATTTTATAAGAAAATAGGAGTTGGCTGTCCCACCTCAGAAGCCATGAAAGCTTGATAAGAGCCAACCCTTATCACTTGTACAACCTCCTTGCTCCTCAGGTTGTGCTGCTACCTGGGTTTTCCCCTGGGCATATTTTTTCTACCTTGAAAGAGAAGAGCTAAGGATCCTCATGCAACTGTCCCAGTCCCTGCCCCTAGATCCTCAAATGGAGGCAGATAGGACCAAGGTAATCAGTCAGAGTCCCTGCCCGCTTTGCCAGGCACACCTGGCTTGCCTGCCTGTCCAGACTCTGGTACCTGGATGGTACAGTGTTGTAGAGCCCATAGCAGACTCCAGGCTCTGTGGACAGTGTGGCAGGACTTAAGGCCCCAAGGAACATCTATCAGAGCTCAGAAGATTTCAGGGAATTGAGGTGCCCTGGAGGCACCATTATCAGCACCCTTATACCTCAGTTCCCAGCCCAGCTCTGGAGAGCCCTGGGACCTCTGAAAGCTACTAAGCCAGTTACTAAGTGAATTTGTTTTGTACTAAACTGGAGAGAAACTCACTCTTCATTGTGAGCGAGAAGAGCAGATTGCAGGGCAAGGTGAGTGTCTGTCTCTCTGAGATGAAAGACCTTCTATGCGATAAGTGGGTATCCTGAGGAAGAGGAAGAGGAGAGGCCAGCTGGCTACTTGCTCCTTTGTTTGCCTCTGTTATTTAAACATTTCAAACTAAGCATTGTCTGTTGCCCTTGAAGAACTTGTAGTTAACTGAGATTCTTGGGTCAGCAGCTGAATTACAATACAAACAGAATACAGCCACTTGAGAAGTCTAAACTATCTACCTAGCAAACTCCTTCATTCTTTTTTTCTCTCAAGAAAAACTTTCCTCCTCTTCTACAAACCTGCTGTCCTCTTACCCTTTACCCTTACTTGCTTTTCTCCTAAAAGTCAAAATAAAATAAAGCTCCCTCTCCCTCTCTCTCTCTCTGTCTCTCTCTCTCTGTCTCTCTCTCTCTCTGTCTCTCTCTCTCTGTCTCTCTCTCTCTCTGTCTCTCTCTGTCTCTCTCTGTCTCTCTTTCTCTCTCTCTCCCTGTTTCTCTCTCTCTCTGTCTCTGTCTCTCTCTCTCTTTCTTTCTGGGATATGGTGGTGCATGCCTCTAATCCCAGTACTCCGGAGGCTAGGGCAGGAGGATCACAAGTTTGAGGCCAACCTAACCTACATAATGAGACCCTGTCTCAAAAAAAAATAAAAATGCACACATCCTGGACCCTCAATATCAGTCAGTCACAATTTATATTCAGTTTTTGCTCAGTGGTATTATACTGCCCACCCCTTTTTGGCTTATTTGGCTTGTATGAATTGTTTATTCACAATGACAAATATTAAGCTAGAGCCAGCTTAGTGAACCACAACAAAACAGAGTGAATAATGTTTTCCAAGTCTGGTTGGCAATGCTTTCCCTCCCCTGATGACCATAGTATCATTGTACTCTGCTGCCTTTTTCTTGGTCCTTTCTTAGAAAATCAACCCTTTCCAAATCAACCTCCAAAGCCAGAAGCTAAGGAATTGGGTAACTCAGGTGGACAGATGCGAGTCCAGCAGCTCACAGTTGCTGATCTTCTTTTTATCCTTCCTGCCAGTGGATTGGTCAATGGATCACTGGCTTTCAGAAAGCCAAATCCTGATTTTTCAGCCAGCTGTGCACTGACCTCAGCTTCCTGCTCTAACTTCATCTCTAGCAGTTTCTTGATTTCACAGATCCCAGACATACTGGCTCCTCCTGTCTCAAGTCTGGGCTCTTCCTTCTGTCTGATCTCTTTGTCATATTTCTTTCATTCTCTCTCTCCTTTTAAATTTTTTTATTAAAAAAATACTGTACAGTACTGGGGACTGAATCCAGAACTTTCACATTGTGCTACATTTTTAAAATTTTTTATTTTTAGACAAGGTCTCTGGAAGTTTCTAAGTTGCCCCGGCTGGGATGGAACTTGTGATCCTCCTGCCTCTGCCTCCTAGAGTGTTGTGCTTGCACTGTGTGCCTCTGTACTCTGTTAAACATAGCAAGTGGCTCTTTCCCCTATTTCTTGGTAAGGCCAGCACTTTTTCACCCTCGATCGACCGCTTCCCTCTTTCTAAGCCTTCCAGTGTCCCTATCAGTTTCACTGATCATTATTCAAAATTATCTAATTTATGTGTTAGCCTTTTTTGCCACCTGTCTGTCTACCCTTCTAGAATGTAAGCTCCATGTGGCAGGGAGGGGACTGTCTATTTGATCACTGTGGATCCTGTGATGTCTCTAATGACACAGGCACCTAATAAGTGCTCAGTACATTTTTATTAAGTGAACCATTAAATGACCACTCACAATCCAGGGAACCTCCCCACCTGGGTACCCCGGGAGGTAGGGGCTGAATGTGTGTTGCTCTGATTGCAGACAGAGTCCTTCAAGCTGAGTGAGCCTTACAGCCAGTGCACAGAGGATGGGCATGACGTGCCAGTTGAGAACATCTACAACGCTTCCTACTCCCTCCAGGTATGACATGGCAGGGTGGCCCAGACCTGGGTTGAGGCAAGGAGACAAAGTTTCATCTTGCCCAAGGTGTGGCTGGGACCAGGAACTAGTGCAAAGATCCCTGGGGCTCATCCAAAGACCTCAAGAACAAATGATGCTGGCTGGTTCCAGTCCTGTTCAGTCTGTTCAGTCCACGTGTAACGAGAGCTCAGACCGCTGAAGTTAGCATGGAACAGAATGTACAGTCCTGGGACAGGCCTGCCCCCTAAGTAGACCTTGGCAGGTGCAAAGGAGGGTCAGGAGAGGAGCATCTCGGGAGACACTGGCTGAGAGCCCAGAGCTTGACTTCTGGGCCAGTTTGTGTTCCTCACTTGCAGGTGATTTGAACAAGTTGTATCCCCGCCTTGTAGTCACGGGATATTTGGATCTAAGGGGGGTGGCTAATTGGCAACTGCCAGCCTCTCCAGGCTGCACACCTCATTTCCCTAACCTGGATGATATTTCAGGGAATTTCATAAGAAAATACAGATCTCCAGCTTCTTTTGAAGAACCAGGTAATCTGGCAGCGCTGAGTCCAGATTCCTGCAGTGTAGTGGTGGGTGAAGCTGCCCCTTTAAAGCTTCATGGATCCTGCTCTCCACTGTTCTCACCTCACCCCGCAGTGTACTGCGTTCATCACTGACTCCTGCAGATGCTGGAGTTTTCAGCCCTTACGTGTAATGAGCTTTTAGACCAAGTCTCACATCCTGGGAATCTGAAGTTGGTCTCTTACCAGGGTATACACAGGGTCAATGGAAAGCCTTCGGGCAGAATAAAGAACTCCAGCTTCCATCAGAATGGAGCTGATAGGTGGTAGACACACTGAATAAAAAGGGACTATTAGGGACTGTCTGCTTATAGGAACTAGAATCACAATCAAATGAATTTTAGGACCTCTCTTCCCCCCAAAAGAAGTAAGCTCAGTGGAAAGATGCCTATGGGTAATGCCATAACCTACCATGGACACTTCAATATGTTGATTCACATGCTCAGAATTATTTCATGAAGCAGGCATTGTACTTATTTCAAAGAAAGCAAAGTATCAGAGAGGTTAAATGACTTGCCAAGGGACATACAGGTGGTAGGTGGCACACGTGGGATTTAAATTTGAATAGCCTGACTTCAAAGCTCCTGCTATTAGCTTTTATGCTATACACTTCCTGGATCATGTGACAGCCTATGATTCTCAAAGATCAGGGATGGAAGTTTTCTTATTCTTTGCCAGCATTCACATGATAGAAAACAACCATCCTAATCCCAGCTCCACATGATTTCCCTATTTCAGTCTAAATTCTCAATCCCTTTGGAGTCAGGGCACCCGTCCAGATGGCAGAAAGGCACATTGGTACAGTCAGCCACAGAGCAGGATGGTGAGCATCTGCAGCAAGGGATATAGAAGGAGGGCGCTCTCTGGCATCACGTGCTTTCATGGCATCTCTGGATTTCTTCTTTCAGATCTGCCTTTACTCGTGCTTCCAGACAAAGATGGTGGAGAAATGTGGGTGCGCCCAGTACAGCCAGCCCCTACCTCCGAATGCCAACTACTGCAACTACCAGCAAAACCCTGACTGGAGTGAGTGCTACCTGCCCCTAGCCCTGCACACCCCAGCCCTGCACTGATCTGGCCTCAGGCACTCCTGTGCCTTTGTCCCGTTGCCTTTTGCTCAAGGGAGGTATTAGATGCTAACTAGACTTCTACTTCTGTTGTCAAACCTGGCTTAAGTGGTATTACCCAGTTAAGGACCAAAGGCTGCATGCCAAACTGGGGTAACAACTGGGGTGATCACTTCTGTCAACTCCACAGGTAGTGCCCTTTGGCAGAACAGATAACCAGCAAAGGTTAGGTAGTTTTTCCAAGGTTGCTCAGCCAGGGAGTAACAGAGCTGTGTCCCAATGGGTCCCAAGCAGGACAACTTGACCCCAACTCATGTTCTCAACCACCGCCAATACGTTTATTTTCCAACATCACACACCAGTATGTGTATCCAGAGAACCAATGTTTGAAGAAAGTAGAAGGAAAAATAATTAAGACTGTGAAGGGTCCTAGTTAATTCAGGGACTCCCAGGAAAGGCCCAGTAGGCCCCAAATCTCATGCTGCTTCCCCGTGTCTCTCAGTGTATTGTTACTACAAGCTGTACCAAGCCTTTGTTAATGAAGAACTGGGCTGCCAAACAGTGTGCCGCGAAACATGCAGGTGGGTGGACCTGGAGAGGGATGGGATGGGCAGGAATGGGATGAGGCCAGACTGGATGGAGTCAGGCTGCCCATACTCACTCTGTCCCCTCCTCCTCTAAGATTTAAGGAATGGACGCAAACCAGCAGCCTGGCCCAGTGGCCATCTGAAGTTTCAGAGGTAAGTTGTATTGCCCTCTCTATCCCCTGAGCCCTCAGCTGGGACCCTCACTGATGTTCTTTCTGTCTTCAGGCCTTGAGGGTAGCCCAAGGGAGTAAGGCCACTGTCTCACTGAGTCCAGGGAAAAAGAGGGGGGCCAAGGAAGTAGGGAAGATGGAAATCCCCAGGCCCATCTTTCTTTCTCCATCACAGAATTGGTTGCTACGTGTTCTTACCTGGGACCAACGCCAGCAAACAAACAAACAGCTGAACAAGTAAGTCCACCTCCATCCAGTTTCCTCTGCCTCTGTCCACCAAGGGCTCAGCCTCTCTGCTTGTTTCCTCATTGCCAAACCTGCTCCTTTTCATCCAGTCATTTAGTCAACAAATATTTATTGAGCATTTATCATGAACAGGCCCTGCTCAAACTTTTGTTTGATCCTTCCCTACAGTATGAGATGCCTTTTGCATTGTAGCCCATTGAAGACATAATTGAAATAAGACACACAGTAACATTTCATTGTGATGTACAAAGCACTTGGGCTAATTTTCAGATAATACACCTTGGAATGGACAAGCCAATTGTTTACCTTCAGCTTTCAATAGCCTCAGGGGATTAGTTCTGGGATTCCTTCCATGGATACCAAAGAGCTAGGATGTTCAAGTCCCTTACGTAAAATGGCATAGTATTTGCATAAAAGCTACCACATCCTTCACTACATTTAAGTCATCTCTAGATTACTTATAATACCTAATACAAGGTAAATATTTGCAAATTGTCACGATACTGTATTGTCTATGGAGTAAGGAAAAGGCCTCTACTACATGTTAAATGCAATTTTTTTATCCATGGTTGGTTGAAAACATAAATTGAAAACCCACTGCTAAAGAGGAGAGCTGAGGGTTTGCATTCTGATTGGTCACAGCACACGGATTCATTGGTGCCCTTGCCTTTCCAATTGGTAAATATTTTCAAAATCCTTCCAAATGTATTCTGATATTTACTATTCTATTTAGCCTTATAAAAGATACTAGTCATTGTCCTCTGAACTTTGAAGCTTCCGATCCTACTCGACATTTTTTGACAGAGAAAATGATTTTCCATGTGGGAGAGGACAAACTCATATCTAGGACTCACATTTCTCTGGGCTATCACCATACTCAGTGCCTAGTACCAGGGATGCCCCAGTGGGAGCCAATCTTGGCTCCAGCATCAATTGACTGGCCACTTGGTATCAGGTGCAGTATGAGTTGCTGGGCCCCTGGGTGACCAAGTAGTCATGGTCTCTGCTCTAGGGCTTTCCCAGGTAGTGGTAAAGATAGGCTTAGACTAAGCATTTGCAAAACGTTCAACCAAGTATTGTGAATCAGTGATCTCCTGGGCCAAATGTGTCTCTACAAAGCTAACCCATTATTTCTGCCTTTTCCTGAAAGATTAAAAATTCTAGCAGTAGTGAACCTCCATTCTGGCATAGTAGCGAGCAGTTGAGACATAGCTGCTCCTTTAAGATGAGCTTCTGTTTCTATAAGGAAAGAATATAGACCAGCAATTAATATTAGCTGTGCAGATGTGAATATGTTACTTAACCAATCTGGGTCTCATTTTCCACATCTGTAAAATGGAAGAAAGATTAAAATATATCTATTCACCTCACTGAAGGTTTGTAGATTAAGTAAGTCAACATAAAATTTTTATAACAGTGCTTTACAAAACAGGAAGCTCCTAATAAATGCAAACTATTATTATGGTTACTATCTCTACTACTTTACCATCAGCCTACCTTGTTCATTTGCATTACCTGCTGTCTCTCATATGTAGTTGAGATTGCAATCAACAATTACCAAGAACAAAGCTTAATGAAAAACAGCATACTCAGGGAGTATGGCTAGGTACACAGACTTAGCCTGGAGTTGGGAACTCATTGTTGAATGAAAGTTCTGAAAACCAGACTAGAACCAGGAGAGGTGCTCTGAGATATAGAAAAAGCCCAGGGACCAGATTCTCATATCCCTGAGGAGCTCAGAGCCTGGGCTATCTTGAGGGCCTGGTGAGAGGGAGAAAGCCATGCAACATTGCTGGTTTTTCAGCAGAATGTCAAAGCTCCCGACTCACCTGGGCCCTATCTGTTGCAATTTCTGTAGGACAGACTTGGCCAAACTCTTGATATTCTACAAAGATCTGAACCAGAGATCCATCGTGGAGAGCCCAGCCAACAGCGTGAGTGGTGTCCTTCTGGGACCTGTCCTGAGTCTGTGAATGTGCTCATTTGCCTATCCCCTGGGAAGCCAAGTCAGCCCATGGGGATCCAGCCTGACCTAGCAGGGTTGCTAGAAGCCAGCCAGGCCTCAGCAAAGCAAACTAAGTAGAGGGTAGGAGACCTTCAGGTTCCTTCCTCTGAGCCTCTGTAGGGCTAGCCCATGGCTTCCCTGAGAATTGGGGTCACAGCCTGGAGAAGTTATGGTGAGGATCCCTCTTGATGATGTGACATGGCTTCCTTTACAGATTGAGGTGCTTCTTTCCAACTTTGGCGGCCAGCTGGGCCTGTGGATGAGCTGTTCCGTTGTCTGTGTCATTGAGATCATCGAGGTTTTCTTCATTGACTTCTTCTCTATCATTGCCCGCCGCCAGTGGCAGAAAGCTAAGGAGTGGTGGGCCAGAAAGAAAGCACACCCGGGCCCTGAGGCTCCCCCCAGCCAGCAAGGCCAGGACAATCCAACCCTCTATATAGACGAGGACCTGCCCACTTTCACCTCGGCTCTGCACCTGCCTCCAGCCCTAGGGGCCCAGGTGCCCGGCACACCGCCCCCCAAATATAACACCTTGCACTTGGAAAGGGCCTTCTCCAACCAGCTCCCAGATACTCAGGTGCCCAGTGAGCCTTGAGACAGAATTGGGAGGAGAATCTAGTCAGGACTACCAGCCATGGTCTAAGGACTTAGGCCATGTCTTCAGGATGCACAAGACCTCCTGTCTCTGCTCTGGGCTTTTGAAACACTGCCTGAAAGCCTGTTCTGGATAAGACAGAAATGGGTATGGGCAGAAAAAGCTGTTGGGTCTGCCCCAGCAATACAACTGGACAGGATGAGCTAGATCCTGTGGCCTGAACTCGGCACATCCACATGAGAAATACTGCAGGCCAAAGCAATGGTGCTATCTGGGTGAGGGCCCAAAGCGAGCTCAGCTTAGTATTGAGAGAAGAGGACACCTCCAGAGCTCCAAGCCAGGGTTCCACCCATACCCCTGGCCTCACTGGAGCCACAAGATGTGACTTTAGGTAGCAAGGCTAGACAGTTACTAAACCTGATGCCAAAGGTAAAAGAGTTCCAGCCTTGAGGGGCAGCTGTGGTGCCTAAGCTGCCTTGGGTCACTGACATTGGGCCGAAATATCCTCTGCACCTTCAGGCACAGACCTGGCCCTGGGCCCTGGGAATGTGTGTGTTAGGGGTACAGTGGAGGGAGGTATAGGGTGCAGCAGATGGCAGGGGTGGAGCCCTGACCTGGGCAGTGAAGGCAGTTCCCAAGAAGAAAAGGGCCAGTTAAAGAACACGCATGAGCACGCCTGTCCGGTGGTATCCTCATAACCTGACCTCAGTTGCTCTTTTTACTGACCAGCTCAGTAAGCACCGCTGCCTGGCATGGTGGTACACCTGTAATCCTAGCATTCCAGGAGGCCGAGGCAGGAAGGCCACAAATTGGAAAGCACCTGGGGCAATTTACCTACTTAGAGAGACCTTGTCTCAAAATAAAAAAAAGTAAAATAAAAAAGGGCTGGGGATGTAGCTGTTCAGTGAAGGCCTGCGTTTTAATCCCTAGTATTAGAAAGAGACAGAGGCTTTCTACTGCCATCATCAGTGGCCTGCCCCGTGAAAGTGTACCGTGTACCACATTCACACCTTCAGACCTCAGTATCAGCATGGCAGCACTTCTCTAAGTTAGCCTAGGGGACAGCAAACTGTTGCCCGCAGGCTAAATCTTGTTTTTGTTTGTGATCTGAGAATGGCTCCCAACCCCCACTTTTAAATAGTTAAAAAATTTGTGTGTGTGTGTGACTCAAGAAAATGAGATGACATCCAAATTTCTGTATCCAGAAATATAATTTTACTGGCACACTGTCACATCCATGTGTTTGCACACTGTTTATGGTTCCACATGAGCAAAGTTGAATGGTTACAACAGGACCACAAAACCAGCCAAACCTACAACACTTCTTTTCTGGGCCTTTCCATAGGAAAGAAAAAAGCCAACCTCTGGGTCAGCCCAGGGAAGAGGTCTGCCTCTCCCATTTTGTGGGAGGCTCAGGAAGGTTGGCTTACTTCCCTCAGGTGACACAGCCAGGAAGTGCACAGGGATTTGAACCCACACAATCTGACTTCACAATCTGTGGGCATTATCTCGCATCCAATCTGTGTCTGTCTTTTTAAGGGCGAGGCTGATGTTGTTTGGAGTGGGAAGAAGGGAGGCTCGACACCCTAGATTTGTCCTCCACCTCTGGTCTGCATTTCGAAATTAATCCTGCACGGGGATGGGACTGGTGGAGGCCAGAGTCTTCGTGAAAATGACAAGTTATGAGGACCCTCCGTGGGTGTGTGGACCCCAGTTCAACCTGCTTCTCTGGCAGTGGCTGGAGTGGCCATCTCTGCCCCAGGTGGCATTTCCACTGGCCCTTATGGGGAACTGCCAGAAGGCACCCTAGCAGGAAGAAAGGAGTTCGTTATGACCCCTGCTGGTTGGCGCTCCCTTGGGGAGTGGGCTCTGAGGCCAGGCTGGTCTGGGGCCAGCATCGGGTTACAGAGGCACGAGCCTTGTTTCTGGGAGCTTGTAGTAGATGCTCAGCTGGCCACTAGCCACCGAGGAGCTTCCTCCTCCACTGCCCTGGCAGGAGGTGGGTGCAGCGCCCTCAGATTCATGGACTTGACCAGCCTTGGCATGATGTCACAGGCAGGAACATTTCCAGTGAGGCTTCTGCTGGGTGTGTCCAAGGTGAGGCTGCCAGCATCTGGATCATTTGTCAAGGACGAACACCCCTGCTGGCTCCAGCTCTCTCCATTCCTGCCTGGCTTATGCAGTGCCTGGCACTGCCCTTTCTCTTCCGGGCCCCCTGCCCCGCCCCACATCCAGGGCAAGTGCCAGTGGACCACCATTAGGCCTTCCCCAGCCCCAAGAAACTGGAGCTTCTGCCATTATACAATGCTCTTCTCCAGATACTCTTTTTAAAATTATTATTACAGGTTATGGAACTCAAGAGCACTCTAGCACTGAGCCACATCCCCAGTACTTTTTAAATTTTATTTTAGATAGAGTCTCCTTAAGTTATCCAAGCTGGCATTTAATTTGCAACCCTTGTTCCTCAGCCTCTCCAGAGCTGTGATTAAACGGATGTATCACTATGTCTACCTGTGATATGATTTTTGGTTCACTCCTTTATCGCTCTAATTAGACTCTGTGAGGACAGGAGAGGTGTTGACTGAAACAGGACTGAAGACAGAGATGACACTTAGGAAAAGTTTGTGGAGCTAATAAAAACAACACCAATAATAATGACATTTATTGAGTTCTTATTGTTTGCAATAGATTCTGCTAGGCACTTCATATATATCAGCTCAGGCAATTTTCACGGCTCAGGATCTCTTGGAAACAAAGGAATAGAGGGAGAGAATTCTCCTTATAGCCACTCCACTAGTTATTAAAGGGCCCAGAACTGTGGCTAGAGCCTGCGAATTTAGCAAACTGTTTTTCACATAGAAGATTTTCCCCAGATGTCAAGTTGATCTGTCCCTGAGGAAGTCATTTTTGGTCCTCTCTGACTTCAGGTCCAGGATGCTCAACCCAAAGAACTTTCTGTCTCAAGACACAGGAGAGGGGCGTGGAAGAACTAGTGTTGTCCAAGACTACTTTATAAGCAGCCATGATGGCCAGGATCACTGACTCCAATGGACAATAACCAATTACATTTTCAGGTTGTGGGGATGTAAGTCGTGCCTTGATGTACTCCTGTCTTCCCAAAGTATCCAAGCCACTGGCCTCTCTGCTCCTCTGACCTCCCCTTCTGAGGCCTGGGGTCCCATAAATCATCTCCCCATGAGTCAAAGCATCTCAAATCCAACATATTCCTTGTGAATCTGCCCTTCAAGAGGAGATGGTGAATGAAGATTCCTGCCTAGGCTGGGGTTGAAAATTCAGGAGAGGAATCTGAGCCAGAAGGGATATGTGTGGGAGTCACGAAGGTAATGCAAGTCAGGGTGCGAATTAAGTCACCAGTGAGGAAAAGCAGGTCAAAAGAGGAGAGGGTTGAGAATGGAAACTCCAAGTGTAAGCATTTAAGGAGCAGCTAAAGCAGGAGGAGTCTGGGCAGAAGACAGAGCAATAGAGGGCTCCTGGCATTACCAATCTCCCTCTTTACCAGTTTCCATCCTCTGTCCTTACTTCAGGCTGCACCAAGAGGGTGTCTCCAAAGGCTGGACTACATTACTTCCTACTTTGATTCTTCCCCATCACAACAGCTGTTTCAGAAGTTTTAGGACTGCTATAGTTTGGATCTCACATGTCTCTCATAGGCCCACGTGTTTAAAGGCTTAGACATCACCCTGTGGAGCTATTGGAAGGTGGTAGAACAGTTAGGAGGTAGAGATTAGTGAGAGGAAATTATGTCATCGGAGGTGTGGCCTTGAAGGAGATGCTGGAATTCTAGCTCCTCCTCTTCTATCTTTGCTTCCCAGCCTCAGTGAAGAGAACTGCTCCCCTCTATCACCTGCTCCTTGCTATTATGTATTTACTGTGTTGTCACAAACCCAAAGCAACAGGGCTGAGCAACCAAGGGTTAAAACCTCTGAAAGCATGAATAAGCTTCCCTCAGAAAACTGTTTATCGCAGGTATTTTGTCACAGCAATAGGAAGTTGACTAACACAAGGGCTCATTCTGCAGTGATAATTTTCAGTGGCATTTAGACTTAACTGCCATGCCAAACCCTGCTCTTTTTTCTCCACCCATCCTCCATTCATTTATTCATCATTCAAGATCAGGTCTAAATGTCGCCATCTTTATATGGTGTCTCCTTGGCCCTGAGAGTTTGGAATACTATGCATCACTAACTGATAGAATGAACAAATCATTCCAATTTCTAGTGAGCAAAAACAAAGTCCTAGGCTGGTGCCTGGGTCTTAACTCTCTCTAATCCTGGCAACTGTTGTATAACAAGGAGAGAGCTGCTTCAGAGCCCCTAGCTCTTCAGCCAGATCAAATTTAGCAACATCATTTTCCACTGCACTTGCTTTCTTGGTAAACTTTAGCTTGTGTAAAGTAAGCCACCCTGGTGTTTTCTTTAATCACATTCAAATTCTTATTTGGTCAACAAATATTTATGGAGCATGGTATGAGTTTCCTGTGGCTGCTGTAACAAATTACCATAAATGCAGTGGCTTAAAACAACATGAATTTCTGCCCTTATAGTTTTGGAGGTCAGCACTCTGGAATGAACCTTACAGGGCTTAAGAAGCCAGCAGGGCTGCACTCCCTGCAGAGGCTCCAGGGAAGAATCAATTTCCTCAATTTTCCAACTGCTAAGAGCTGATTTCTTGGCTCCTGACACCTTCTATTGTTAAAGCCAGCATAGTTGCATCTTGCTTCAGACATCATGTGGACAGCAGATGCCACCAAATCTCCGTCCACCTCCTTTTTCTAAAGGATATTTGTGCCCAGTGTAGTGGTGCACACCTATAATTCCAGCGCTCAGGAGAGTGAGGCAGGAGGATGGCCATGACTTTGAGGCCAGCCTTAGCTAAATAGGCAACTTTAAGGCCACCTTGTACTACATAATGAGACCCTGTATAAAAAAAAAAGATATTTGTAATCACATTTAAGACCACTCAGATGTTCTTCCCATGAGAAGAGTTTTAATTACATCTGCAAACTCTCTTCCATGCCATGGAAGGCAGCACTCATAAGCACCAGAGACCAGTTTGAAGATATCTAGGGATGTTGGGGTTCAAGTGCTCATTGTGTGTGTCTTCGCACTGTATCTCTAAGTCAAGTCAATGACAATCCTTTGCCTGCAGTGAAATCACATGCTGCTGAAGTGTGGAGAGACAAAACAAACACCATCAACATAAAAAGTAGTCAGTTTCTGCAATGCTATGGCTACGGTAGTCACAGTGTTACTTGGTTAACTGGACAGGGCATTATCTGAGCAACATGAAGAAATCACTCATATAGATATACCTGGGAGAAGCATGCTGTGGGAAAAGGGAAAAACCAGCAAAGATAGAAAAGTTTCCTTTTAGAATAAGTTACTTCCATTCAGCTACTAAGAGGAATGAAATACTGACATGCCTCAAAAATATTATGCTAAGTGAGAAAAAAAACCAGCAGACACAAAAGATCATATACTGTGTGGTTCCATTTATATGAAAGACACAGAGAGATAAACTCATAAAGACCAAAAGCAGATTTATGACTGAGGCAGGTGAAATAGGCATCGATTGCTTAATAGGCCAGGGGCTTCCATTTAGGGTGGTAAAAATGTTTTGGAACTAGACAGAGATGGTGGTTACAGAGCACTGTGAATGTACCCAAAACCACCGAATTTGCATACTTTAAAATAGTTCACTTTATATGAATTTTCTTCCAATGAAAAATTTTGGAAAATGTATTTAAATGAGAAGAATGGAGTTGACTTAAAGGAAAATAACAACTAAAACTATAAAAATAAAAGCAAGATGTTTTGATCATGGAAGTCCTGATAGTAGAGATTTCAGGAAGTAGAGACAAGCACACTGTACACTTGGAAAGCTGGTGGTACGAGGCTATTTCTCATTCTAAGTGGCACGAACAGGTATGTGCTTTCCTATTTCTTAAAATCTCAAAAAAAGAAGGAAAATGATGAGTAGGTAAGGTAGGCACTATGTGAATTCTGAATGCAACCTGGCAGTCTAACAGGCTACTGGCATTCAAAGAAAACACCACCAAGGAGCAGATATCTCTCTGGTTGGCCCCTCCCTGCTCCAATGAGCAGCCCTGAGAAATGGCCAGCCAGGCACCCCCTAGGGTGGGTGCCCTGGCAACATTCCCCACCCAGTGCAGCCACAGCCAACTCCCAGCAAACTGAGGAACAGTTCCTGTGCCATCTGTCCCAAGGCAGGGCCAGTCCAGGGTGGAGAGGAGCCTGGATCAGCAGGATTCCTAAGCTGCGTGCTCTAATTGCACACTGCAGGCTGAAGGAGCCTCATTGTGCCCAGCTGGAAGTGGAAGGAGCAGGAAGAGGAGGCGAAACCTACTGGATTGTTATAAGGCTCTTTCACCTCCTCCAGGAACACACTTGGAGAAACCTTCCCAGCCCCACTGGCTCACATCTCGGACCAAAACTGCATGGTGCCTGTTGACAAACTCCATTGTCCAACAGCTCTGTTTGGCTAACTGCATGCACTCAGGAATCTGACACTTTTCGTGTTCTCATTCATAACATTATTAAAAATGCTTTTAAAAACTTGGATCTACACAAAAATAATAAATGTTGTGCTAGGAATCATTTTAAGTTAGGAATCCTAACTTACTTTGGATTAAAGAAAAAATAAATGCTGTACTCTTAGGCGCATATAACTGAACAATCCATGCCTCTATAGCATCAGATATGCTGAACCCAGGGGCTGAAAAGTGAGATTAGAACTTTCACTCCTCACCATTCATCTGTGCTTTCTTTTGTGTTAGCTGCATTCAACCCGCAGTGTGTCAGGATAAATGCTAAAAGCCCTCAATATGTGTCCCATCTCTCAGCACTCCAAAAGAAAAGGAAGGGCTTTTTAAAAAAAGTATTCCAAAGTCCACAGTTATATAGTGGGCTTGTATTGGACATAGTTGAGCTATGGACATTTTCTTGAAGCAATCACAGTGATCAAAGCGGGCTCTCCTCCAGTTCAGAATTAAACACAAAATCCAATAAAAGTAGTTCAGAATTTGCAACTCCTGAGGTCAAGGCAGTGGTCAGGGATTTTAAACATTCACTTAAACTTCCTGGCTTAAGGCTGTGCGTCTGACAAATCACTGAACTAAGGACTTAAGAATGGGCTTAAGAATCCCTTAAAGGCTGAGATAATATCCTCACCACCAGACATTGGGAAGGACAGGAGTACTGGGGACCTTCACCAGCTGGTTATTCAGATGGGAAACTTGATTTGGCTTTCTGGGTGATGCTTGAGATCTCTGACTAGTATTCCAGGTTCTTTAAGAGCGAGGGATGCTGCTTAAGAAATGAGGGGAGACTATGATTGCATAGAGTCAGAAAGCTCTGACTTTACGCTAAGTCTGAAACAGACACAGGATCAGATGTTGGCAAGGAGTCTGAGTCAAGTTTCAGCCTACGGCTAGAAGAGAACCCAGTTTACCCAGGATCAGGGCTCAACCCAGATTAGGATCAGGTCTGGTGAGTGGCCAGGGTCTGGATGGTCCTGCCTTGTTATCAGGCTTTTAGTGGAGGCTACTTCTTTGTCTGTAAACCTCCCTCCAGGTGACCTTGACATTCTCCCAGACCCTCTAGAGATACCACTCTATTCCACTACTCAGAGCCCTCCCCCTTTGAAACTCCTCTGTCTGACATCCTGCCATCTCTCATCCCTACTCACATCACTCACCATCATGCAGGGCCCTTGATTACGGAAGACTTCAGCCGTTCCTGCCCAGTCTCCTTCCTGTATCCATGCTTCTTGTATTTATGCCTTGTCAGGCATAGCAGACATCCCAAATTACACTGGCTTTGATAGAGGAGCAGAGAGAGATGTTGTGACTCTCTTAAATGAAAGTGCAGATGCACCTAGCTTTGGTGTTCAATTATGCGGCATTATCCATGTCCTTTTCCTGTTCCAGGATCTCAACTTTATTCTCAGAGTACTTCTCTCCATAGCGTGGCAGTAACCCACTATCACCCCCAAGTCTGGTCTGTCCTATAGGTTATTCAGTTCTCATTCAGAAAATGAGATTCTCTTTTCCTCATGGAGTCAACAAAAACTGTGGTGAATGTTTAAATTTTTTTAAAAATTATTATAGTAAAAGACGCCTTGCTAAGAATTAGTGGGTTAGGTTTGTTTGAAGTAAGGGGTTGTATTTGGAGTATCCTAAGGGGGATCACTGGCAATGTGTCTTTTACTGTACTGATTTTTTGTTTAAACATTCTCTGTGCTTTTTGATTACACCTTCTTGATCAAATCTTATGGAAATTTCTGTCACATAAAAACATTGCAGTGTGTCCTCATCCACCTGATTCACAAGATCTGGCCCCGTGTAACTCCAGACTCTTTCTCGGTCCAAATGTTCATGAAAGATAAAAGGTTTTAGTCTCTTCAGGATATCAAGGCTGCCACAACTGCACAACTAAATATACTCACAAAAAAGAAACTTCTAAAACTGCTTCAAAAAATGACAAGAAAGTGGGATGGCACATTGGAAGCAAGGGGAAGGGTTTTTAGGGGGATTAAATGAGTGTGTCTTTTACCGTAATAAATTTTTAAAATCTAAACATTGTATTTTTCTATCACATCTCATACATCCAACTCACCAAGGGATTCTAATTGGTTCTGTTTGACTCACATGTCCAGCTCTGAACCCATGCTGGTGGCTGGAGAATGGAGGATTCTAGCTGACCACATCATGTAACATGTCTGTCCTTCATATGGGTGAGTTCCACCCAAGTCGCATGGATTTTCAAAGAACAGTGGCCATAAGCATAGATATTCATCTTGAGCAAATTATACTTAAAATTTGAATAACCCCTCAATCAGGAGACCCCACAATTCCTTGAGTTCCTGACCTTCAGTAGCTGTCACTTTTATTCTTTAGCACCAACCACTCCCAAGACTACCCCTGGGATTTAAAATACCTTCTGTGCCTTCTCCTTTCCAGTTGTCCTCCCTGTCCCCTCCTCTTGGACCCAGTCTAACCTCCAGACCCCCTCAGTCTTCCTTAAACTCCCAAATCACCAGCCCTGCTTATCTTCTTTCCTTCCTAGACCCCATACCCTAACATTTCAACTACCCTCTTAACAGCTCCTCTCCTTTCTAGCCTCACAACTCCGCATCAGTGCCTTATGGGAGTTTTCTCTTCCTGTTAACGGGCTAACCACTCTAGGGACAATAATGTAATAGTGCCAGTTGACCAGTGCTACTGACTTAGATAAGGCCTCTCAAACTTTAATGTGCATGTAAATCATCTAGGAATCCGATTCTAATTTATTAGGTCTCAAGTGAGGTTTTCAAACATGACTTGCCTGTGAGGCCTGGGTCTCATTCAGACCACAGATGGACGCTTTGCCTCAGTCTTCTGCAGGTAATCCTCAAGGTAAGACCCACCTGGGGCACCTGATAAACACAAAGACAATCAAGCTTCTTCCAGGAAATCGCTGAGTAGGGCAGTATGTGGTGGAGGCCAAGAAGGCACATCACTTTAATAAGTTCCAAATGACTCTTATCTCTTGGGATGATTGGGAAACGCTGCTCTCTCGTGTCACTTGGTTTGCATGACTCATTTTGGTTTCCAGGCCTTCTCTGTGCCTTTAAGTTCCACCCTTTCCGCATTCCCCCAACCTTCAGCATGTGAGCTGGCCCGCACCTTGCAGAGAAACTCGGGTAGGTTGACGTAAACAAACTCTCATGCTTGTAAACTTTTGTCTCCTGTTGGCTTTATTTATTTTCCTCCTCTATCTTAGCACATCCCACCCTCTTCCTCAGCCTTCCAAACTACATCTTCAACCATCTTATTTTCCTGGCTCCTCCTCTGCCTCTGCAAACCCTTCTTGTCCTAAAAATCTCTCTCATGTTTTTATTGTACTGCTCTCCTTCCCAGAAAGCTTTTTGTCTTTATCACATCTCTCTCTATCCTACAGTGCTATACTTGAAAAAGTGGTTAAGTGAGTAAATGTATTTTCAAAACCTTTTTAAAAAGGCCTTTTAAAATGTCGGTTGTGTGTTTCCTTTGTAATCCAGTGGAACTGTTAGTTAAATGTTTGCAATTATAGCAACAATTATAGAATAAAAAAAAAGTAGAAAGAGGCTTCAGGTTCCGAAATCATTTTAGATTTATAAATGAGTTGCAAAAATAAGGATTTCCTGTATACCCTTTACCCAGGCCCCTCTAAAGTAAGTGTCACAAAGCAGGGGTCATTTGTCCAGACTACAAAGACAGAATTGGGTCAATATGGCACACTGAACTATGGACTTCATTCAATTTCACTAGTTTTCCATGAGTAACCAAAAAGTATGTCTTTAGTTACAGACTACCTACATTTATCATTCTTTCAAAAATTAGAAAGTACATATATAAAAGAGAAGTCATAGTCACAACCACCATACAGATACAACTATAGCTGACACTTTATTACATGTATCCATATACATCTGCAGTATGTATATATATTGCATATGTGTTACATATATATGGTGTATATGTATATATATATATGTTATATGTATATTGCATATACACTTTTCACAGTAGTCTGTAGTTTTTCCCACTAAAGACTACACTGGAATGTGTTCCATGTTATTAATTATAGCTCTAGATCACAATTTTTATTTTACTAAAATTTTAAACTTTTGGACAATTAATATATTCACATCTTTCAATATTCAAAAGATAGAAATGGGTATTTGGCAAAAGTCTTCCCCTCATCCCTTTTTCCACTCACCCAGTCCTTTCCTCTCCCACACTATTATGAAGATCAAAAACTGTTAAAGGCCAACTCTTTGGGAGGCCAAGGTAGGAGGATCTCAAGTTTGAGCACATCTTGAAGACTGTTCTCAAAATTTAAAAAGCATGGAGGGGAGACAGAGATTAAGCTCAATGCAAAGTCTCTGGGTTCAGTTCTCAGTACCATACACAGATACCAAGAAAAAGACTAAAGTGAGCTCTGAGATATGTATTAATTATTCACTGCAATCTCTACTACCCAATACTCTCTCTAATGGCTCATGTTGTGAATGGCACGGATTTTATATTTCTTTTGCCTAGGTATCTATTTACTTCCCTGGAATAAATTCCTGGTGGTCAAGTCAAAGATTTTACACTTTGGGGTGTCGGGTCTTTTGATTTCAAAGTGCTTTTTACGAAGACTTTACACCTCTTCTCTGCACCCAGGCCCTTGCAGGTTAGTAGACTGTACCAACCAGATGAACAACAACGCTGCCGCCTTTGTAACCAGAGAAACTGGGTCATGTGTATTCCACATCTGTTACAGACAGATTTCTTGGAAAGTAACCTCGGATGTACCTCCATTTCACTTCCTACCAACTCCTCAGCTGCTATAGTTTGAGGTTCACTTCATTTTCCCTGATGCTTCAGTAACCAACCAATGGGCCCTTCCCAAGCTCATCCTGTTTAATTTCCCTGTCACTGAACATTACAGCCCAAGCTCTGTCTGTGTCATTGAACATTATAGACCGGCAACCTTTTTACAAGTTTATGATTGTTATACTGAGTTGTTATTGTTAAATCTAACCTTGTTTATAGAATGTACAATTGTATGTACTCTTCTGGAGTTTTGAGAAACACATACAATCACATAACTACCACCACTATGATAATACAGACTTCTTCCATTAAGTACTTCCAAAGTTCCCTTGTGTCTCCTATCACTCACCTTTCCCAAACTCTACCCCTTGGCGACCACTAATTTGGCTTTTATTACTATAATTTTGTCTTTTCTAAATTTTTATAAATTGAATCAGACAGTATTTGGTTTTTAATTTCTGGATTCTTTCACTTAACATGTTGTGAAGATTCATCAATTTAGTTCATTTTTGTTACATGGTATGAATATATCAACTTGCATATCCATTCCCAAATTAATAAACTTCTAATTGTTTCCAGTTTGGGGGTGGTTTTTTGGGGAGGAGGGATGTTTTTGTTGTTGGTGTTGTTGTTTGGTTTTGGTTTTGCTGTGTCAGAACAGGGACTCGTACCTAGGTCCTTACACATTCAAGGCAATTTCTCCACCGTTGAGTCTCATCCAAACCCCCAGGGGTTTTTTGTTTTGTTTTTTTGCTATTCTGAATAAAACTTTTAAGAATGTGCAAGGATAAGTCATTCTGTGAATATAAATTCCCATCTCTCTTGAGTAATTTCGCAAAAATAGAATTGTTGGTTATTAAAATAGGTGTGTACTTAGCTTCATAAGAAACTACCATCTTATTTTCCAAAGTGGCTTTACCATTTTACATTCCCACCAACAGTGTGTGAGATTTCCAAGTGTTCCACATCTTCACCGGCTCTTGGTGTTGCCCATCCTTATCACTGAGCCACAACAAGAGGCATGGATGGTATCTCGTTGTGGTTTTCATGTGTATTTCCCTGATGATGGTGATATCGGTGATGGTGACAAAGCATCTTCTCTGCATGCTTATCTACTACTTATCTAACTTCTTTGGTTAAGACTTTTATTTTTAAAAAGTTAAGGTAGGACTGGGCATGTAGATAAGTGGCACAGCACTTGCGTAGCATGTGCTAGGCACTGCAAACCACAACAAAAAATGACATTGTCCCATCATTTTTTTAAAAAGCAAAAGTACAGAAAGGAAAAGTAAATTTCCTCTCCCTACCCCTGATAACCTTGTAAGAGTGACAGCTGAAAAAATAAGCCCAAGTTACTTTCCTCTGTTTGCATAGGTAGAAAGCAGTGGAGCTGGGATTTAAATGAAGGCCTCTGGGTTCCAAAGCCACATCCTCACCCATTTTTACATGAATAATACAGCACGTTACATCTTGCTACTGCCTTTTTTCACTTCAAATACGTTAGATAATGTCCCGCATCAGTACTCATCTCCCTTATTTGTTTTGGCAACCCCATGTGTTCCACTGAAATGATGTGCCTCCATTTATTTTGCTACCCCCATACTGATGGGCATTTGGGTCTCACCCAGTTCCTTCCTACCACAATACTGCTGCAGTGAATATTTTTTATAAAACTTTCTGTGTGCATGTATCAGTACGCCTGGTCATAGATTCTAGAAGTGGGATTACTGGACGTGTCTTTTCTATTTCAGAGCGCTTATTTCCCCATATCCTCTCTAACACAATGTTAAACTTTTCCATTCTTGTCAGTTTTATAGGTATAAAAGGGGGGCAAAAAGGAAGCTGAAAAATTAGGTCCATGTAAAAACCTACACACAGATATTTATAGCATTTTTATTTATAATTTCCAAAAAACTTGGATATAACCTAAATAGCCTTCACAATTTAAAGGCGGAAGTAAATTGTGGCATATCCAGACAACATAATATTATTCATTGCTAAAAAAGAAATGAGCTACCAAGCCATGGAAAGCTTTAGAGGAAAGTTAAGTGCATATTACTAGGTGAAAGAAGCATGTCTGCAAATACTGCACACTGCGTTATTCCAGTGACACGACATTCTGGAAAAGGCAGACCTATGTTGACAGTAAAAAGATCAGGGGAATAAGCAGAGCACAGAGGATTTTTATGGCAGTGAAATTACACTGGGAATATGCCATCTCATACATTTATCCAAACCAACAGCATAGGCAAAACAAGAGTGAACCCTAATGACAACTAGGGACTTTGGGTGCCAATGGTGGATCAATGTGGGTTCAATTACAACAAATGCACTCCCTTGGTAGGGGAGCTAATAATGAGAGAAGCTGTTTGTGTTGGGGGGAGAGGACATGTGAGAAATCTCTGTACCTTTCAAATTTCACTTGAACCTGTCTACTCCAAAAATTAGTCTTTTATTTTTTTAGAGATATACCTCTGTACTATTTTACTATACATTTCTTCCACCATAGATGAGGCTGAATCTTTTTTCATATGCTGAACTTTCAATCACATTTCTTTTTTCAGTGAATTAAAATTGTCTTTATCATGTCTGGTGTAGCACCAAGTGGTCTAGTTTTGCTTATTTCACTGATTTTGTTTTTCCTATCCCAGCTTCCTTGCTGGCCTCCCTTCCTCTGTTTTACCTCTCAAGTGACAATTTTCCATGATTTTCTTCTTAGTCTTCTTTTCTCTTGACAGCTCTAGGATGTCTTGTTCTTGTCCATAGCTGCCCTTATCCTCACCTGACTCATAATTCTAATTCTACATAAAACATTTAGGGGGCCCCAGATCCATGGGTTTCAATGGCTTCCTAAATATCTGTACCTCCACAAAGGTACAGATATTTGTTTTTGGGACCAGCTATTAAAGTCACAACTGTGTGATTGCAAGGCAGGCGCTTATGCTGCTGAGCTAAATCCCTGGCCCAGCAAGAGCAAGTTTTATGGAGAGAGGAAAAATTCCACAAATAGAAAATAAGAAAGGCTACCACTTACAGTAGTCCAGAAACGTAAGTAGCAGTCCATGTATGATACACTCAGCTTAGACAGGATTGAGGGTAAGAGCTGCCATGCCCTGCAACAGAAAAGTCTACTCAATAAATAAGGAAAGACCAAAATACCCCTCTGAACTTTGTCAGTAGAACACAAGGCCAGTTTATGGGGAAGCAAAGTTTAAATTTGCTAGAGTACCCAAAATGTCTCTTTAAACCAGGTTAAGCAGGGACACGCCAAAGACTTCCAGAAAGGCCAGGCAGGCCTGTTAAAGAAGGTGGCATTGTTCCAGTTAAATCTGGCTCCTAAAATAAACATGAAGAAAGCAAGAGAACATTGGCATAAAGGAGAGACACACTACCACATCTGCCTTGGGTTGAAGTTCCCTCCCTAACTCCACAGGTTGCTGACTCTTTAATAGGGCAAGATAAAAGGTACAGTAAATATGCACTTTTCCCTCCTTTCCTTGTCTAGGCCAAAAATATTTAAACAGACTATTTAACTCCTCTTAACATGCAGCATTTCACAAACATGGACCTCCTTCTGTAAAAATAGGCAAATAGAGCAGAATAACTAGATATATACAAAGACCTAACAGGTCACAAGGATATGGATAGAAAGAATCAGAGCAAATGTCCCTGGATAAGTCACTCTTACTGCTCAGGGGACAAAATATGAGAAGAAAATTGCTAATTTGTAGTCTAACACAACTTGATGCTATTGAATCTTTAAAGAAATTCTTAATAAGAAAAAAAACCCTAGAACATAAAAATATTGTGGCAGTGAAAAACATATATATATATATAGCAATAGATACAGCTAGCAAAAGATTGTTGCATAAAATCAACTCAGTTTATTTAAAGAACAGATTCAAAAATTTTCCCCGGATGGAGGAGGTTAGGCAGACTGGTGAAAAGATTTAAGAGACACCTGTACATATAATTGGTTCTCCTAAAGAACAGAAACATAGAATAGACCTTTTTATAATTTTAAAAAAGCAAAACAGAAAAAAGGATAAAAATTACACAGAATTTCAAAAAGTAGGAGGAAGTTAACACTAATTAATATGCTGCATATTGTTATCTTAGAAGTAGTTGTTCAGGTTACAAGATTTAAGCATCAAAAATGATAAACAATGAAAGCAAAAACTGTTCTTTTAGATGAACTAACAGAGATTAGTAGTGTGGTTATCTATCCTGTATGTATTTACATATGTATGTAAATATATATACCTATAAAAATATATATATACCAATATACATGTAATTTTTTCCTAGACATTTTTGTAAAGACAAATGGCTCACATGATCATGGAGGCTGAGAAGCCCATGACCTGCTACCTGTGCACTGGAGGAAAGCTATTGCAGTATAATTTTAATCTCAGTCTCAGGAGAATTGATGATTTAAATTTTAATCCAAATCTGGAGCCTTCAGAATGGGGAGTACCAATCCTATGTCTCAGTCTGAGGTCAAGAGAAACCAAAGTCTCAGCTCACATAGTTGGGCAGAGAGACCAAATTGTCCTTTCTTCCATTTTTTTCCGTTCGGCTCCTCATGGAGTAGCTGATGCCCAATCATGTGAGGAGGGTAGTCCTCTACTGAGTCCATCAGTTCAAATGCTGCTCTCATTAGGAAGCATCCCCACAGAAATAACATTTAATCAAATATCTTGGTACCCACAGCCCAGTCAAGTTAGTACAAAAATTAATATCACACATATCCTATCATTTCCATAATATCATATTGGTTACACAGATGAGCCTTTTAATTATGGGTGAACAAAGCAGAAATACTCAAGTGCATAAATACCAAGAAGCAAGAATCACTGAGGATCACCTTGGAGGTTACTTTTCACACTCATATTTAGTCTTAATTCTAACCCCAGTGCTACCTGTTTCCCTCTAAACCTAAATATATGTGGGAGAAAAGGGGTAAGTGTGTATGTGTGTGTGTGTATGTGTGTGTGTGTGTGTGTGTGTGTGTGTGTGTGTGTGTGTGTTGAAGTGCAGTGGAACATGGTCCTGGAGAGGAAGGTTGAAAACAAATATTGAGCAACTCAGACTGGAGGTTTAGGGGCTGATTCTCCAGACACTCATGTCATTGAAGGTTTTGAGCAGGGGAGCAATATGATTGCCTTGCTTCCCAAGTCAGAATCTATCTGCACTGTGGCAGATAGCAACTAAAAAAGGAGGGTGACTTTAGGAGATTGGTTTAGAGACTACTGCTATAATCCAAGCAAGTGTTTGTGTGGGCCTGAACCAGTCATCACAAACCTCTACAATACCTGAGCTCTAAGCTCCATCTTAACTCTGTCCTAAACCCTGGCACCAACACTACAGTTATTGTGTCCAAGAAGAATGCCATGGTAGCAAGGGACATAACCCCAATTCAAGCAATTATAAGCTAAAAAGGAAACTTACTGTTTTATGTAACTCAACAGATCAGAGAAAGAACTTTAAGTACAGATATATTTTGATTCAGGGGCTCAAACGATTATATCAAGGCTTTATCTCTCAGTCTTCAGAAAGACTTGCGTAATTCTGAAGTGCTAAACGACTACTGTCAACCCAAGACTCTTATCTTAAAAGCTTAGCAAACCCAGAAGAAAGACTCTCCAGAGCCCAAATGTGGAATCCAACCCTTTGCTATCTCCAAAGCAAAGGTGATAGCAAACTGTCCAGGTTTCTATATGTCATTTTTAACTACATGAATGGTACCAGACCACTTATATGCAAGTTTTAAGATATATATCCACAAATATCATTATACTTTTCTGTTATGGTTTGGATCTAAAGTGTCCCCCAAAAGCTCAAATATTGAACCCTGGTCCCTAATGTAGCAGTGTTCAGAGATGGAGCCTTAGGGAGGTGACTGAATAGTGAGAGTTTTGACCTCACTCAAGTATTAATCCATTGATGGATTCATAGCTTAATGAGCTTTGGAAGAGGGTTTTTATTATAAAACTGAGCTCTCTCTCTCTTTGCTTCGTGGCTGACAAAAGGTGAGCAGCTTTGCTCTGTCACCTGCTGCCACCATAATGTTCTGCCTCAACATAGGTTCAGAAGTAACAGATCCAAGTGACCATAGATTGAAACTTCCAAAGCTGTGAGCCAAAATAAATTTTTCTTCCTTATAAAGTTTATTATTTCGACATTTTGTCTCAGCAATGGAAACGTAATTAACTAGGTGGAACCTACCTTCTCTTACCTCAAATGTGAAACAAATTTAGTGACTTATCCTATTAAGTAGACTGTGACAGAAGTATCAGTGTATGACTTCCAAGGCTGGGTCATAAGAAAATTGCCCCTTCTCCCTTACACGCTCTTGGATCACTCATTCTGGGAATAGTCACAGCTGAAAAGTCACAAGGATACTCAGAATAGCAGCCCTGTGGAGGTCAGACATGTACAACAGTCAGCACCAATTGACACACATATGACTAAACCTCCTTAGAAATGGGTCCACCCACCCCAACCAAGTCTTCAACCATTGCAGCCTCAGTTTACATCGCCCCTAAAACAACACAAGAAATCCAGAGCCAGAAACTCCCAGCTAAGCTACTCCTGGTTTCATGACTAACAGAAATGATGATTATAAAGCTAGATGTGGCACACACAGGTAGTCTCAGCACTCAAGAGGTTGAGGCAGGCAGATCACAAACTGAATGGGGAGTGTAAGGCCAACCTGCAAGACATGGTGAGACACTGCCTCAAACCAAACAAATAAACAAAAAACTGTGACAATAATAAACATTTATTGTTGCTGAAAGCCACTAATTTGGGAGACCTTTGTTAACAGAAGATTGTGCCATAATGTGGTATTGTGGTTCTTAGCTCCCTGGTATTGCCACATTTAAACAAAGTTATTTATTCTGGCTGCCATCACCATAGTTTATTACTTTGCCCCCAAATACTAGACATTTAGGTTGTGTCCAGTTGTGTTTTTTTTTTTAATTTGTTTTGCCATGACAAACCACGCTGCAGTGAACAAACTGTGCACACCTCCATGGGCACATGTATAAAAGCTTGTTAAGCAGCACATAGGGCCAATTTGTTCCCCAATGTAAATATTCCAAGATATCCCACTAGTTGTAAGAGAGAGCATCTCCTCACTCCATTCGCTGGTATTTTCAGATTTTCCAACTTTTTATTGTTCTGAAGAGTGGAAATCATCTCCTCATTCCATTTTGCATTTCTCTGTCAATTAATGATGCCTCATTACCTGACTATCCAGAGCCTGCAGCAATTCTAGAAACAAAGCTTATCAGATCACATGAATGTATTTCATTTTCCAAGGAATATCCCATGATCCTCCATGCCCTGGGCAAATTTGATTCTTCTTCCCCAGCCAGATGGAATACCTAGAAATGCTTGTGTCAGCTGTCATTTCCAGGAAGGAGAAGGGCTCGAGACTGTAGTCTGAGCTCAATCAATTCCACACCCACCTGTCCCCTCAGGACATGTGACAGTCAACTGTCAGGCACTCAGCCAGAGCACCCACTCTGGAGGGTGGCTCAATAGGGAAAAGGAAAGGAGGAAAAAGAAGATATTCCCAGCCCCACTTTTAAGCAGTAGGCAGAGCTTTGCTCATGTGCTGAGGACCCGGCCAGGGGGAACAGAGGAGAAGGGCCTAGCTTTGGGCTGCTCCTACCAGATTCAGGGACACAGTCATAGTGCCTGCAATATGGTGCAGTCTTCATCAGCATTCAGTCATCTGCAAAACACCTTCACAGTATTTGTAATACCTATGTGTACAATTATTTGATGTCTTAAAACATCTTCTGGCTTCTTTTGATTTCAATACATTAATTTGCAAAGGGAAATTTTTAAATCCATGCCCAATATCAGTTGCCAAAAAGCAGCAGGTGATTATAAAATAAAATGCAAATAAACGAGGTTAGTAAGCTTTATGGGATACCAATGTCTACTTTCTTTGTGATGGAGGGTGGGGAGAGAAGCTAGAAGTGTTAAAGACATTTTTAGCACCATTTTGAGACTTTCTCTGTGATTCAATATTATTCAATCTCTGTCAGTTACTTTGTGAAAGATATCAGTAGTTCTCCAAAATTTATTCCTGCCTTCCAATTTAATTGAGTGTGGCAATCTCATTTTCCAGCCCTTCTTTGTGGTCTGTGTAGCCTGGATTGTTCTGAATAAACTGAGTGGTTGCGACTTCCAAGCTAAGGCAGCTGCCTCCTCCAGGCTCTTTCCCCTTGTAACTCCCTGGTCTGGTAATATCTTGGAAGCCACATGTTTAAGAGCACAGTCACTCACTGCCCTGAGGGACTTCAGGGATGAGATGTGACCCACACCCCTAAGTAGCCAAGGACTGTTAAATGAATAAGAAATACATAGAATTTCATTTGTACCATTACATGTCTGGGTCTCTTGATCACAGTTACTTGGCCTACTATGATATTCACCAAAACCTATAATATTTGGTGTCAATGATATTCATGCCACACTCTAGGAAACAGTATAGCAGTGATTAGGGTTACAGGTGAGTGTGTAACAGATCTGTGTTAAGTGCCGGCCCTGCTACTTGCTAGATGCGTGAGCTTAGGCCTGTTAGTTAACCTCACTAAGCTTCTTGCTAAAATGAACCTGACCCCTTCCAATCCCCTAATGGTTCTGTAAAAATTCAGTAAGAATGTGTGCTATATTTAATTTGTTTCTAAGGCAAACCCTTGTGTTATTTATTTTAAGTTTTAATATTTTTTGAAATTTAGCTATGCCTTTAATAGAGGAAAGCTTCTTTTCCTTTGTTTCGTTTTGGTTTGGGTTTGTTTTCTTCTCTTCCTGGAATGTTCTCATTACATAAATGGTATAGGACTGAAGAAATACTGTGGAAAAAGGTCTCAGTGAGTGCTCCAAAGAGCAGCTATTGTTTTTACTGTTTCAGCTCCAGTAGACAGAGCTTCCACATTGGTTCATTCAAGTTTTAGCCCAGAGCTTACAGGCAGGAGGCTTGTTGGCCAAGTATGGCCCAGAGAAATGTTTTAATTGGCCTGGTTCATTTGAATGAATTGTCACAATTTGAAAACTTAAAAGACTTCCTTTTGTTTTTCTTTTCTTTTTTTTGGAGAGAAAGTTTCACTATTGTAGCCCAGGCTGGACTTGAACTCATGATCCTTCTACTTCAGCTGGGCTTACAGATGTGTACCACCATACCTAGCCTGTCTATAGAAAATTCAGAAAACTTGATGCCACTGGCCTACATTCCAACATGGCCATTCTTTTGCTGGAACTACACACTGCCCTCCATAGAAGCTGACTTACCATTTCCCCAATGCTTCACTGTGATGCACTTTCTAGCTCAGTTGGTTATGGGATGCCTGTGATAAGTGAGATATATTTAATAACTGCCATGTGTTGCTGCTCCTTTGGTTAAATAAAGGATCAGTCTGGTGAGTCGGGGCAGTGGCAGGTGATTGTGCTTCCCCCTGAGCCATGATGGACCTGCAGAATATAGGTGCAGTAGGCAGCACCTTTCACAGTCAGGCAGGAAGATAATGAAGATCTTTTTCCTAATCTCACAGCTGGTGTGGCATTCATTTTTAACACTGGAGATCATCATATTAAGTCTAATAGGTCAGACTCTAAAGACATGTATCACATGTTCTGTCTCATAAGTGAAACTGGGTGGGGAGAGATTACATGAAAATAGATGAGAAATTAATAGAGAAGGGAAAAGTTTAAGGGAAAGAAGTAAAGGAGGGTAATGAAGAAAAATAGAAGAGTAGCTAAAATCAATGCATGATGTATGCACACAACAAGGCCCATTTTTCCATATAATTAATATACACTAAGAAAAATCTGTTTCACTGAATGGAACTGTTAGGGCACAGTATATGCATAAATTCAGCTTTAGTAAACACTACCCGGTTTCCAAGGTTACTGCACCATTTCTCATTCCTATCTGCAAAGTATGACAGCTCCACTTGCTCCCCATCTTCATCAATACTTGGTAATTTCCATTTTTTATTTTAGCCATACTGATTGGGATATAATGGTAACTCATATGGTTTTTTAATTGATTGAGTGAGTGATCATCCTTCAGTACTCAGGACTGGATATAGGACCTTCGTAATGAGCTATATCCTCAGCCATTTTTTCATTTGTTATTTTTGAGTCGGGGTCTTGCTAGTCATTAAGTTGCCCTGGCTGGGTTTGAACTTGTGACCTTCCTGCCTCAGCACTCAGAGTGCTGAGATTATTACAGATATATGCATTGCATGGAGCAGTCATATGGTTTTTATGGATATTTTCTTTTTTTTAATTGGTACTGGGGATCGAATTCACGACCATGTGCTTGCAAGGCAGGCGCTAATGCCGCTGAGCTAAATCCCCAGCCCCACCAATGGATATTTTCTTAAAGAATAATGATAGTGAGTACATTTTCAAATGTTTAGAGACTGTTTAGACAGTCTTTTGTGAATCAGCACTCTCTGTGTGTTACAAATGGCCAGTTTTTTCCTCAGATTGTCTTTTTCTCATTGATTTATGGTTCTTTGTAAATTCTGGATGTAATACCTTTGTCAGAATCTTTTCTTAAATAAGCCAACGGTTTTTCAAAGATGTTTGCCTTTTCACTCTCCTTGTGATGTTACTGTATTTGGTGACTAGACAAAAGTTCTTAGCTTCAGCATAGTTCAATTTATCCCAGGTTTTTGTTTTGTTCTGCTGGTACTGATCATAGCAGATTTTCTGCATTCTGGTAGACATTTTAAATTGCCTATAAATTTCCATTCCCTGTTTTTTCTTTCTTCAAAATGCATCTTGCTAAATAACTTGTCCTCCTAACCTTCTGGCACACAAGATGGCCATGTGTTCACATGTCACAGCTCTCACAAATGAATTATAGACAGAAGCTTCCTGGTAGGAAGCGGAATTCTGGGAGATTTTACTTTCCTAATGAAATGAATGAGTTGTAGCTATTCTTCTTTATCCCTCTATCTTGTTCTTTAAAGTAACTAGTAATTATGTAGCAATCATTTTTGCAACCATGAGGAAAAGGACAAGAACACCACAGTGATATCAGTTCCAACATCAATGAGCAGCTAAACCAACCCTGGCACCTGCTGTTTCTTCCCTTCTTACTATATGATGTAACTTTCTGTTTATAGCCTTGTGTGATTTGTAGCCAAATTCATTGCTAACTGATAATGTAGCTATGTTCCTTATCCCCTCTTCTAATTCTTCTCATCACTTTTGTCAGGCTGTCTTCCAACAGTCTGGCTCTGTGTGTATCTCTCTCTGGTCAGAGGCTTTCAGTGCCCTTCGGCTTGCTTTCAAGGGCCCAAACACTGGTTACATTTATTTTTTCAGGGATTTAGTTGATGTGTAATAATTGTATATATTTATGAGATGAATGTTTCATGTATAAATGAAATGCAATGCATACACCTATATACAGTGGTATATAGGTATACCATTCAAGAACACTTTGGTTTGGGAACAATTTGGCTTGCAAACAGAAACATTTGACAAAATTTTGTTTTTGTTTGCAAACTCTGCATCAGGTAACAAACACAACTGCCACCATCTTTTCCACACAAATACAAGCACAGTCATCTTTTCCAAAATTGTAAAATAATTTAGGTTCATGAACCCAGGCACCACTGTGCTATGTGATGATCAAATCAGGATAATAAGCACATCCATTCCTGTGACTGTCAATCCTGATTTACTTACTTTGCTGAATTAAGAAATACCCAGTAAACTAGGGAAGCGTACTCTTGGGCGTGTTTGAGTGGGTCGTGGAAGTGTGGACCTGGACGCTGTATCTGGCCCCCAGTCCCTTTCTCTCTAGTCCTGCTCCTTTGCCTCGCTTCCTGGCCACTATGAACTGAGCAGCTCTGCTCAGCTATGCCCTTCCTCTATGCTGTGCCGGCCACCATGGACTGAATCTCCTGAAGCCATGAACTACATAAAACCTTTCTTCCTTTAAATTGTGGATGTCAAATATTGTGTCTCAGTGACAGGAAAACTGCCTAATACAATCACTTTAAGCATTTATTTTTTTTCTTTTTTGTGAGAACATTCTAAATGTTCTCTTTTAGCTACTTGAAATTTGTTCATTTCTGATTCACACAATTCACTCTCTCTATTCCTGAGTTTCCCACCATGTTTTTCTACTAAGAATGCAGAAAGAATATCAACAGTTTGCTGAATTCTTTATGTAGTTAATCTTCCACTTCTTCTCCACCAGGAATCCAAAAAGAACATTGGCATCACTGAATTATATATCAAGTTGGAGTATTTTTCATATGTAAAAAGAATTGAAAGATATGCTCAAATAAGGAAGACCTCAGATAAGAGTTCTTAAGACATTCTGGAAAAGTCCAGTTGAGGACGTAATGCAGCCACCTTGAAGACGAACCCAAATGAAGATCAAATGCATGGAGAATATCTAATATTGTAGGATTAGGAGCTAGTGCTATGCCTCAATAAACACGCGAGTAAACCTAAAGAGAATGAAAAGAAGGATTTCATAACTATACCTGCTAAAATATGGAGCAGTCATTGTCATAAATACTGAAATATATAGCCCCATGATAATTACTTAATTACATTCTACTGGGAATACCATTTGCAGGGTATGTCAAGCAAAACTAATAATATTGCTTATAGATAGTACTTACAATCATTGAGACAAGCATAAAAAATGATGAAAACTGTCAAAGCCATGATGAGTTGATTGCAAAAGAAATAAGTGACAAAAAATGCTAAATCAAAAGATGCTCAATCTTACTAATTATTAAATATGGGTAATGTATAATCATATATTTAACTAACGTATATGTAAATATATATATATATATATATATATTTGTTATATTTTGTCTCCTGGATTACTAAAGAATAAAATTTAGTGTTAGAAACAATGACTGGCCAATTGGCTGCTGGGGGTTTTATAAATGGGTATAAGCTTTGTGGAGAATACCTCACATCTCTATTAAAATATATAAAAATATTATCGGGGATATAGCTCAGCAGTACAGCACTTGCCTGGCAAGCATGATTAATTTCTCTGTGCCAAAAAAAATAAAATAAAATATGCAGCAAGGAGCTCTCCAAACATAACTGAACAGCGCCTACTAAATAAATTTGCATTTCTCACATATTCAGAATATAAGAACTGTGGTCCCTAGTTATCCCAGATAGCAGAAAGTGCAGACTTCCACATGTCCACTGGCTTCCCAAGAAATCCTTAGCTATCTCTTTCTACATCACTTACTAGTGCTGTCCTGCTCACTATCCTTTAAACTAGTGCTCTTCAGGACTTTGCAGTTTGTCTTAAATCATCTGTTCTGTTGACCCAAATAGAAAACACTCAGTGGGATGATTAAAATCTTCTTGTTCCATATCATTCCAGTCACAGACATTTGCCTAAATCTAACTATACACCCCTTTCAAAGCATGGCGATGGTACTGAACAAAACTTAACTAAGGACTTGGAGGAAAAACAGAAATACAGCACAGAAGTTGGCTGGCACTGCTCCCCCAAATATTGTTCCAGAGAACCAGTCCAAACCTGACCCTAGGGATTTCCTCATCTCCAGAAGGTTTCCATGAGGTGAACAGAAGCTCAACCTCGATTCAAGAAGATTTTTCAATCTTTTGTCTTGAAAGGAGACATTTCTTTGCCTATGATGTACAGTTGAATTTTGCATTTTTATGATGATAATGTTTTGTCTTATCATCAGAAAAGCATATACACACATGATAAAACTCTGTAAGGAAAAAAATCTATCCTCAAATGTTAGGTGGATCCAACTAAGAAATATAGTCAAGATTCTGGTGGATAGAATGAGTAGTTCAGTAAGGAACACCCTTCGTTCCTGGAGTACACCTTGTTCCTATGTGGGTGTGCCACATATTACAGGTACTCTTAAATGTTTGTTGAATGAATAAATTAATGTTGATTCCCCCATCACTTTATGAGACAAGGTCTAAGCTCACTTGAGTGAATTCCAAATGTTCATGTCCTGGCCTTAAACTATCCTCTTTTCACTCTAATTACACTGCTGTATTCATAAGGTCTTCATCCTTACCACCTGGGCCCCCAAATGAAGTGTCCTTTTTGCCTAGGAAGTCGTCCCAGCCTTTCACATCCCAGGTCCAAGAGGATCCTTCTCAGAGTCTCACAGTTGCTTGCTCTTCACATTTCATTTTATGTATGGGCTCTCTTTTGTGTGTAATAACCTTTACTCTTCAAGGGATTTAGCTCAGCGGCATAAGCGCCTGCATTGAAAGCAGGCAGTCGTGAGTTCGATCCCTGGTACTGAAAAAAACGAAAAAGCCAAAAAAAAAAGAAAAAGAAGACACATTCCAGTAAGGAGCCCTCTCTGGTCCCATTTCTTTCATGCAGTAACTGATCAGTAAATATTTATTCATTTCCAAATTATTTATGCTTTTCTTTCTGTTCACTGAATCATCAACTCTATCTTAGGCGGAGTTTCCCAAAAGCAAATCTGGGGATTTATGTGAAAGTAATTTGAGGAAATGTCCCCAAGAAAAACCAGTAACAGAGTTGGCGAGTAGGGTGGGGAACGGTAACAGATGAAGTCAGGGCATGTTATCAAGTAATGGGGCAAATTATAGAGGGTAACTATGACTCACTCTGCAGGAGATCTGTGGGGACAGAGTGGCTCATACTTTAGAATTGTCTATTAGGAACAAGGAGCTGGAGTTTTATATTCCCCATAAGATCAGTCATTGGGTAAGGACTGTCCTTAGGGGATGGAAACTTTTAGATACTTGTAGTTTTTACATACTTCTGGGATGCGCAGGAAATGTAAGTCCCAGAGGCATGAGGATAACCCTTCAACAAACATGAAGATACTGACTGGTGGAATGGGAGGCACACTGGACCCTATGGAAAACAACAAGGTAAAATAACCAAGAATATGGGAGAGTTGATGGCATCTACATGTTCTTTCAATACACATTGACTGGATATTTACTGACTGTGGATACCCTGTCTTCAGTGGGGCAGTTTCACATGATTAAATCTTGTCCACAGTGACATAGAATAGCAGGGAGGACTCCAGGGAAGAGAGGGGCTGACTCTGCCCAAGTGTTCTCACAGGATAAGTCGGAAGAGGTATTCTTAGAAAAAGGAACGGCATGTACCGAGCCAGAGAAGCAAAAGGACACATTTGTTTGGAAATAGGGAGTAGCACAGGGCGTGGGAGAGAGGAAGGGAAGTGGAAGCTGAGGCTGTAAACAGCGGCTTAGGTGAGGTGGGAAGAGACTTGGACACCGTGTGAGAAGACAGGAGACTTTAAAATGAGTCTTGCCTGGATTACCAAAGTGCTTAGGAAGAGGGTGGGCATATAATCTATGTACTGGAGACGAAGTGTTCTGTCAGCCTGACCCTAATCAGAGCATCTGTCCTGTAGCCATCAGTGACAGGCACATGGCCAAGTCAGACGATGGGGAGAAAGATCTGAGCTCTTTCCAGAAAAGATTTGCTAGAGCTGCCCGGCAGATGGAAGGAAGACCTGGATCACCACAGAGAAAAAAACCAGCAGGTGGACGTGCAAAGAAGGGCTTCTCAGGATACTGGTTCGGCATCTAATCCAGCTGGGTGCCTCAATATCAATATTCTGTATGTGAATGTGCGTATCAGTTAACTCTAATAATGTCCCCTTTTCTAGATTAAAACAGTTTGAGAGAGATTTTTGTCACTTTAAGTGATGAGTTCCCCACAGATACAGAACATAGGCTTCAAAATCAAAATACAAACAATTCTTCCAGACACTCAACAAAAAGAGCTTCATAATAAAGAGCAATCTATAATTATTTATTTGAATTTTGAAAAAGGCCTCAATATCATAACACAAAATTCTGAAAAAGAGTGGACAATTTAGACCAAATTGAAAAATAAGGTTCCCTGTAAGACATATGTAGTGTTTCTGAGCTCTATATAAATATAAATAATATCTCAAAGATCTGAACATTTCCCTGTACTTGCTAAGGTAAAGGCTGGAAGCACAGCTGGGCTTTGAAAAAGAAAGGAAACATGCAATTTGATATCTGTTTCTCCACTAAAGTCCACCACTGCTTTTGGAATGGAAGAGGAAGTCCCAGGAAAGGACTCAGGATGTTCCTTGACCCTGATACCTCCATGGAGGGCCACCTAGCAAGCTAAGGACTTGTGGGGTACAATTCAGCCTGCAAGTACTGAGCTTCCCCCAGAATTAATGTGATGCAGATGATTTTCTAAGTAGACAAACTTTGCACCCATGTGTCCATAAAGCCACTGCTTTGGAGAAAGCTGCCAAGATGCTATTCAGAGGGAAAGACCTAGCTTTAAATGTTTTTGTTATAAATAAGCAATTCGGAATTAAGAAGCCTATACACTCAACTCACCTAAAAAACAACATAAGTCCAAAGAGAACAGAAAGAGAAGCTATAAAGAATTAAAAACAGAAGTTGGAAGCAAGAAAGAAAAAAAAGGCAAAATTGATAAATAAGACCAAGAACTGTTTATTTGAAAACTGTCAGTAAAATTGTGCTGATCACAAAGTTCCACTTTCTTTCTAACCGACTTACAAAATGCTGTATTTGTATATTTCTGCATAGTCCCTTCTTCTTCCCATTATAAACATTAAAGAAATGGAATGATTAATATAATTATTGTAACCAACCTAATAATGAAAGCAGAAAAAGGAGAAATGGAGAAAGGTTGCAGGGCTGAGCCTGAAGGGGTTGCAAAGATGAGATGCACAGAGCATTTCAGGAAGTATTGACCCAAACAGAAAACACTCAGCAGGATGATTAAAGTCCTCTTCCTAGCACTTCAGTGATTCAATGAGACAGGAAGAAAGAGCTGAATAGCATTTCGAGATTACTTTAGACCACCTGCGATGCTTCTAGAACCTGAAGCTGCTCAAGTCAAGCCAATGGGTCTCCTACATCTCACATCAGTTTCATTACATTTTTTCCTGGGGTGTCTTTGAATTTTCTAGCTTGGAGGATTGAATAAATGAAGGAATTACTCAAAATAACAACCAAAGTTAATCAAAGACATTCGATTTTTTTGTTCAGAAAAAAAAGATTCTATCTTCAAATATTTTAGAAGAGTGCCTAGATTTAAATTTTTACATAAAAAAGAATATAAAGAAATAAAGGAGGGGTGTTGTTGTTGTTTTTGTCTTTTTGAGACAGGGTCTCGCTATGCAGTTCAAGCTGGCCTTGAACTCACTTTGTAGCCCAGGCTGGTCTCAAACTCACAACGGTTGTCCTGCTTCAGCCTCCTGAGTGGTGGGATTACAGACATGAGCCACCACGCCCGGCGCTGTTGTTTTGTTTTGTGTGTTTTGTTTGAGATGAGCATCCCATTATGTTGCCCTGGCTGGCTTCAAGTTTGTAGGCTTGAGCCATCTTCTGGCTCCAGCCTTCTGAGCAGCTGGGACTTTGGGGCACACCTCTGTGCCCATATAAGAGTTATTTTATAAGGCCTTTCAAGGCCTCTGTAGGGAATACAGAAACCTTACAGGAAAAACAGCATAGATTTAATGTTATAAAAAATTAGGAAGATGAAGGCTATCATAACTACAGTGATTAAAAGCTGAACTATGAACTCAGGGAAAAGGATCTGTCTCTGAGCCCTAGATGCTCCTTCACTCACTGAGGAAATTGTCTGACCCTTGGATGCATCTGTGTTTGTGTCCTTTGTGTAAACCTTCCTTCAGGTCTCTAGTTTTGCTTGAGATGCTTTTAGTATGAAGGATAAGAGAGCTCGTCATAATTAGGATATTTTAAAAAATGCAGAAGTAGCACGTACATACCAAATATTCTGCTGCCTATTGATAACATGAAGTTTAGACCTAAAATATTTCAAATGTATAGCCTAGGGCTGCCTCTCTTAACCTTAAAAGCCTCAATTTCTCCATCTTATATTAGGTTCATTGTTAACAGGCTGATGGGGGAATTCCTCAGTTCTTGCATCCATGAAAGAATTCAGCCAAGACACAGAAAAGCACTGTGACAGTAAAGACAAAATTTATTGCAAAGAAAAACCAGTGCAAGGTGAAAGTACACCCTTAAGGGAAAGGATAGGCCAAAATCTAGGAGCCCACCGCACAGAGTGACAGTTTGGATTTTCTTTTGAACAAAGGACAGTAACTTCGGGATTTAGGGAACAACAATAATTATCATTTCTCTGTTTCTATGGTGGTCATGCTTACTGACATTTTGTTTCAGAGATTATCTTGGAACATTTGTCTTTTACTGTTACAAAATATAGTGTTTGTTCTCTCCAAGCAGTCAGTATTTTCTTTGAATCCTACTATTATTATTCCACGGGATTTAATCATGTAAGATATTTTCAAAAGAGACTTAAGAAAGAACATTTAAATATAAGTCTTAGTTTGCTGTGGGTACTGTGAGTAGATCTTAAAATGCTACTTTTGTTCTTGTTTTTATCAGTGGGCCACTTGGGATAACAACTATGTGCCAATGGTCTGGGTGACTGGTCTAAGTAACAAATGACTGTAGGGAGCTGCGCGACAGCCCCATTGCTGCCTCCCTGCCTCTCTCTCTCCTATGGGCATAATACATCTGCCTACATTAACCATAATCCTCTCCTGCTTATGTCACATAGCTGGATGTGATGATGACCCTGTTGTATTCATCCCCATAGCCTCTTCCTGTCCCACCAGCCCACCCTTTCCCTATAAAAGATGTAATCACTTCTGGAATAAAAGGGGGCTTGATCGGATTCTCTCTCGACTTGCTTCTGTCTCTCTTTGTCTCCCCTATGACTTTATTTAATCCCCGTTCCCCATCCAGGTACACCCCACAGACTGATCTGCAGGCCAGATCAAGTGGCACCCAACGTGGGGCTCCTGGCACGGAGGAGTCAACGAGGGAGCCATTCGAGACAGCCGGCTTAAAGTGAAAGCGAATTGAACCAGAGACCACGGTGAGAACTGAGCAAACTAAATCAAGGATTAAAGCTAAAAGCAAAAGGACATTAAATCAAGTACCGAGGCCTGCACGGATGACTACCCAACATACCGCCCGAGTCATGGTGAGTGAACGGCGACTCCATTCCCTTTGGCAGACGTGGGTCAAGCATTGAACGAACACGAAGTGTTCATGGGAGGCCTTATAAAGGCATGAAAAACAAGAGGGGTAAGGGTTAGAACAAAAGAATTATTGCAGTATTTTCAATTTATCCCTAAGGTTTGCCCTAGAGGGTTCTATAGATACCAAGATGTGGAAAAGAGTAAGAGACGCTTTAAAAGATTATTATAGAGTTTTCGGTCTGGAAAAGGTTCTGGTGACCACCTTTGCATATTGGAATTTAATCTCTGAGCTGCTTGCCCAGCAGCATGCAGATCCTAAGATTGAGGAGACGGTTGCACAAGGCCCTCCGAGCTACATAGCCTTATAGTGCCCCTAAGATGGCGCCTGCCTCCAGCAGACCTCGTGGCACTCTTAAAATGGTACTTGCCTGATTTCCGCCACATCAGCGTGGGTCCCTCCCCCAAAATGGCATTTCCGGTGACGGAAACAAACATACCTCCCCAAGATGGCACCACACAGCCGCAAGACGGCACGGGCACCACACTGCTAGCTCCACAAGTCATTAGGATACATATGCCGTTCACAGAGGCAACTTTAAAAGAATTAAAGATAGCGCTTGGCCAATATGGCCTTACAGTTGCTTTCACTCTTGCTGTTTTAAATTCTCTGGCTGACGGCTGGCTCACACCTACAGATTGGCAAAGATTGGCCCGAGTGACTTTATCGGGTGGGGATAATCTTTTGTAAAAATCAGAATATACAAAAAATTGCAAAGAAACCACCAGGCACAATACACAGGCTGGCAATAGGTGGAACCTTAATATGTTAATAGTGGAAGATGCCTATGCATGCAGAAAGGCTCAAAAAGAGTTTAATCCAACACTTCTCACTCAAATTCAAACAGCAGCTACTCGAGCATGGAGAAAGCTGCCGCAAAAGATAATATGGGCTCCTCTCTGACTAGCATTAAGCAAGGCCCAGATAAACCCTTTTCAGAGTTTGTTGATTGTTTGATTGCTGCTGCTAGCGGAGTCTTTGGCCACGCTGATGCAGGCACTGATTTTGTTGAACAGCTGGCTTTTAAAGGTCCTGGCACCGTCTGCTGGGCCGCTATCAGACCTCGTAAAAATAGAACAGGCCTAACAGGATATATACACCTTTGCTGTGGCTGCTGCCTTGCAGGGGTTTACAGTTAAACAGTTCTTGTCTCAAAAGCGTGAACAGGACTGTTTTACCTGTAGAGAGACTGGTCATTTTACAAAAAGACTCCAGAGATAGAGTTTCCAATGTCAATTACTTTGACTCATTTAACTGATCGGAGTGATATTGGTCTAGTCTCTTAAGTTTAATTTCAGCATATGTAAGGATGGGGACAGCTGTTGAGAGACACTAAGGTAGTTATTATTGTCTTCCCCAATGTCAGATCTTGAAAAACTAAGGAGCCTTCATCATCCTGTAATGATTTGATTAGTTCTATAATATGCAGTGTGTATTTAATGTGCGTGAAGATGGGATCATTGAGCAGAACTGTTGTCAGTATCACTGTTGGAATGTCACTTTACATGCTTTAATTTTGTAACCTGGAAGCTATTTCTAAGATGACAATATGTAACTTATCAACTGGTGATTTCTTACCATTTATTTTTCTGTAATTCTGTATTAAGATCGCTAGAAAACAAGCCAGACAGATAGTAAAAATTGCCTTTCTTATGCCGTGCACCTCCCAGTTCCACACTTTGGGGTTAATCCTAGAGGATTTATCCTCAATGCATTATGGCAAATGGATGTCACCTACATTCCTGAGTTTGGCAATCTTAAAAATGTTCATTTAACTATAGATATCTTTAGTGGTTTCATTTATACCTCTCCCCAGATTGGCAAAGCTACCAAATGTTATTAGCCATATGTTAACTACCTTCTCAGTTCTGAGATGCCCACAACAATTAAAGACTGATAATGGTCCAGGCTATGCTAGTTCTGCCTTTGCTCGTTTCTGTCAACATCTTAATATTGATCATATAAAAGGCATACCTTAATAACCCTTAAGGTCAAGGCATAGTTAAAAGGGCACATCTTTCCCTAAAACTCATTGTTGATAAAATAAAAAAGGGGAAATGGTACTCCACAAGGAGGACACCTAAAAATATTCTATCTCATGCCTTATTCATCCTTAATTTTTAAATCTGGATGCTTCTGGACAGTCAGCAGCCATGCATTTTGGGCATTCTAAAACACAAAAGCAATTTGCTTCTGTACTATGGAGAGACCCACTAACCAATATGTGGAATGACCCCATTCTCATATGGGGATGTGGTTCAGTATGTGTTTATTCTCAACAAGACAGAGAGGCTAGATGGCTACCTGAATGCCTTGTAAGACAAGTAGACAGTTCTTCAAAAACCCCATGCAATGCCCAGGAATAATGTCATTTCCTGAGGCACAATCCCCTGTGTTCTCTTACAGGTGACACAACTCCCCGGAGCCCTATGCTGCCTACTCAGCCTTCTCCTTGAGCCGTACCACACCCATGGTGGATTTAGACCCCTGCCAAACAGATTACAACTGCTGACAGCCATGCACACAACCCCCTGTGACTGCGGAGGAGGCTCTTCTCGGTCTGGAGGAACATAAACCAGCCAAATAGACTGCGTCTGGTGTTGTGCGAGGCAAGCTCCAAGAAATAGAAGAACGACTTCAACAGCGACAACAACAAATGGCTGCCAACCCCTTCTCCTCGATGTGTGTATGTGGGGGGGAGCTCTTCCCTTACCTAGTGCCCCTTTTGGGTCCCCTAGCTGCCCTATTGCTTCTCCTTTCTGTGAGTCCTTGTATTTTTCAGAGGATTATGATGCTCATTAATAACCGGATAGACGCGTTTATGGCAAAGCCCATTCAGGTACACTATCATCAGCTGGAGATGGCAGATCAACAAACCTACCGGGGAGGAATTCCCACAAATGGCCCATATGATGGTGCGGCCTAACTGCCCTGGGGCAATGGACAGGCAGTCAGAGACAGGCAACTAGGACATGCATGTTAATTCCATCAGCCACCTAAGACAGGCACAGGACCAACTGCTGTTCTGCAAGCCCATGATGGGTAAGGCCTGGCTGGGTTCATGTAGTGAGGTCCTTGACCTAAGACAGACGCTGTCCTCACAGGGCCTGCCATACTCCTGATTAAATAAAATAGAAAGGGAGGAGAAGTAGGGAGCTGCGCGACAGCCCCATTGCTGCCTCCCTGTCTCTCTCTCTCCTATGGGCACAATGCATCTGCCTACATTAACCATAATCCTCTCCTGCTTACATCACATACCTGGATATGACGATGACCCTGTTGTACTCATCCCGATAGCCTCTTCCTGTCCCACCAGCCCACCCTTTCCCTATAAAAGATGTAATCACTTTATCTCAATCTCCACTCCATTATTTACTTTTTTATTTTTATCCTTTTAATTAAAGGAAAAAAATAGCAGGATATATTATAGTAACCCACTTTGACTTTCCATTATCTCAATTTAAAGCCCTGTATTGCTCTCACCATCTTGTTTTGACTGATGTTCCCCTATTCTGTTTTGTTGGATAGTATCAGGTTCGAAAGTTTAGGCATCAGCTGTGAAGATAATGAGATTCATTATAACGCCCATTCTCGTTGACTTTTATCTACTTTTGAAGACCTACAATGTCTCCAATGCTTTGGTTTTGTTGGTTTTATTCTTTACTGTTTTGTCCAATCGTATTATAACTAATGATATAGGCAATTCTATTAGAGATAGCGGGAGGCATTATGGTAACCATTGTTGATCACCTTGTATTATGTTTTTACATTATCTATTATGTCCACCCTTTTGACTTGACCGATTCTGTTCTGTTATGTCACATTTGGCTCTACTCTCTTCCAAAAAAGTAATAACCGTGGGAGCAATGAAACCCAAAATGTGTAATAGTCATTGTACAAAAGAGAGGAAAAGAAAGTGCTCTAAACTATATAACTGCATGTATATTTAAGTGTATAAGATAGGAAATGATATCACAGAGTTTTATTGGATCATTGAACAGAACTGTTTGCAGTATCATTGTTGGAATGTCCACTTTACAAGCTTTAATTTTGTGACTTGAACAATTATTTCTAAGATGACAATATGTAATCCATTAACTAGTGATTTCCTACTGTTTATTTTTTTTTCTGTAAATCTGTATAACTTGTACCCTTTCTCTGCTTTTTTTTCCTTTTCTTTTTCTCCTTAAATAAAATTTAAAAAAAAGATATAACCACTTCTGGAATAAACGGGGGCTTGATCGGATTCTCTCTCGACTTGCTTCCGTCTCTCTTTGTCTCCCCTATGTCTTTATTTAATCCCCAGTCCCCCTCCAGGTACACCCCATGGATTGATCTGCAGGCCAGATCAAATGACCTTGAAGTTTTGGGTGAACTTGCAGTCTGTCTGACTTTAAGAAATAGAAGAGTTGAGCTAAACCTTAAAATATACATACTTACTATATATCTACAGGGTGTTCCACCCAACAGCAACATAATACACATTCTTTTCAGCAGCACGTGGTACTTTCTTAAAAAAAAATACCACATCCTAGCTAATACAGCATACTTAAGTAAATGCAAAAGAATCAAAATTTTACCATGCATATTATCATATTAGGGTACAATGGAACTAGAAATCTATAGCAAAAGAAACCAGAGAAACTAAGCAAGGGTATGGAAATTAAATAACAACGGATCACAGAAGACATTAAGGAAGAAGTCAGATAGTTCCTAGAATTTAATGATAATGCCAGTACAACATACCAGAACTTATGGGACACATGAAAGCAGGCCTCTGAGGAACGTTTATAGCTGTGAATGCCCACATCAGAAAACAGAATGAATCCAAATAAATAACCTAATTATGTACCTCAAAGACCTAGAAAAATAAGGACAATTCAAATCCAGAGCTTATATAAGGAAGGAAATTATAAAGATCAGAACACAAATCAATTAAATTTGGAAACTTAAATAGAAAAACTCAATGAATCCCAGAGCAGATTCTTTGAAACAATAAACAAAATAGACAAACCCTTACCCAGTCTTACCAAAAAGGAAAGGTAGGATAGAAATCTATGCAATTAGAAGTTAAAAAGGTGAAATGGAAATGGATATCAACAAGATCCAGAAAATTAATAGCAACTATTTCAAAAATCTATATGCAAAAAACTGGAGCTCAGAAGAAATAGAGAGATTCCTAAATACACTGAATTATCAAAAATGAACCCAGAAAAATTAAAAATCTTGAATAATCTAATAACAGGCAATGAAATTAAAGCAGTAACAAGAAACACACCAAGAAAATCATTGACCTGATAGATTCTCAGCCAAACTCTTAAGAACTTCAGGAAAGATCCAGTATCCCTCAAACATTATAATGAAACTGGCAGAGAAGGAGTGCTCCCAAAACAACTCTTGGAATCTACAATTAACCTGGTAGCAAACTCAGACAAGGATCCAACCAAAAAAGAATTATAGGTCAATTTCTCCGATGCAAAAATCCTCAACAAGATACTGGCAAATATAATACAGCAAGTCATCACAAAGATCATGCACTGTAACTGAATAGGCTACATTTCACAGATGCAAAGATGATTCAATATGTACAAATCAATAAATGTAGTTCATCACATAAACAGAGGCAAGGACAAAGATTACATGGTCATCTCTATAGGTGCAGAAAAAGCCTTTGACAAAATTCAACATCTATTCATGATAAAACCCTAAAAAAATAGGTACAGAAGGACATTATCTTAATCTGATAAAAGCTACTTATAATCGATCTACTGCCAATCTCACATTAAATGAGAGAAAAACAAGAAGCTCTCCTCGAAATTCAGAGACAAGATAAAGATGTCCTAGAGGGGGCTGGGGATTTAGCTCAGCGGCATAAGCGCCTGCCTTGCAAGCAGGCAGTCGTGAGTTCGATCCCCAGTACCGATAAAAAGGAAAAAAGACAAAAAAAAAAAAAAAAAAAGATGTCCTAGAAACATTAGCTATAGCAATCAACCAAAAGAAATAAAAAGTGTATGTGAGAAAATGATAAAGTATCAGTATTTACAGATGATATAATCTTCTACTTGCAAAACCCAAAAAAGTTCCACCAAAAGTCTCCTCAAATTAATAACCAAATTCAGTAATGTAGGAAGATACAAAATAAACATACTAAAATTAATAGTGTTTCTATACACTGTTAATGAACTCACTGAGAAAGAAATTAGGAAAACAATACTATTCATAATAGCTTCAAGAAAAGTTAAATACTTAAGCTTTAACCTAATTCAGGGAGCAAAAGACCTCTAAAATAAAAATTACATCACTCTGAAAAAGAAAATTGAAGAGGATATCAGAAAATAGAAAGATATTCTCTATTCTTTGATAGGCAGAACCAATATAATCCAAATGGGCATATTTCCAAAGCTGATATATAGATTTAATACAATCTCATACAAAATGTTAATATCATTTCTCACTGATTTAGCTAATGCAATCCAAAAATTCATATTGACAATTTATGACCAATAGAACAAGAAGAGCCTAATCACTTACGATCATGGAACTAACAAGACCTAACCAGGTGTGGTGGCACAATTGTATTATCCCGGGACTCAGGAGGCTGAGGCAGGATAACCACTATGAGGTTGAATCCAGCCTGGGCTACATAGTGAGTTCAGTGTCAGCCTGGACATATGGCAAGACCTTGTCTCAAAAAAAAAAAAAACAAAAAGAGAGGCCCAGAAAAGCAAAAGCAATCCTGGGTAACAAAAGCAAATTAGTAAACATCACAATCCCAGACTTGAAACTATGCTACTGTGATTAAAGCAACATGGTACTAGCATAAAAATAGACATGTGAATGGATAGAACAGAATGGAGGAAGTAGGAATAACCATAGGTACATTCAGCTATTTGATCTTGTCAAAGGGTCCAAAAATATACACTGGAGAAAAGATAACCTCTTTAATACACGATGCTGGTAAAATTGGATATCTGTATGACCCATATATTTTACCATGTACTAAACTAAAATCAAAAAACCTAAATATTAAAAGAGAGACACACTCAATCTGCTGGATGGTAAAATAGGTAAAACTCTTGAAGATATAGCTATAGATGAGGACTTTCTGAACACAGCCCCAACTGCATAAGAAGTAATAACAAGAATCAATAAATGGGATCAAATCAAATTAAAAATCTTAGGCACAACAAAAGTAAGAACAACAAAGTGAAAAGAAAATCTACAGAATGCAAAAAATTTTGCCAGCTATTCCTCAGAGAACTAAACATGTAGAATGTGTGTGTATGTGTATATATAATATATATATATATATATATATATATATATATATATAATATATATAATTAAAAGCCTAATCAAAAACTCGGCAACTGAAATGAATGGACACTTCTTCTCAGCAGTAAAAATGGCTAATAATTATATGAAAAAAATGCTCAACATTACTGGCTACTAGAGAAATGCAAATTAAAACTATGTGGAAACACCATCTTACCCCAGAAAGAATGGCTTACCAATGAAAAAAATCAAATAATAACAAATATTGGAGAGAATGTAGGGAAACATTACATTGTTGGTGGAAATGTAAACTAGTACAACCACTATAGAAATCAATGTGAAGATTCTTCAAAAAAATTAAAGAAATTCCTTTGACTCAGTTATCCCCTGTGTATGTATCTTCCCAAGAGTTAAAGTCATCATATTATAAGGTAACATGCGTATGAATTTTACAGTAGCACAATTTCTAATAGCTAGATCTTGGAAACAGTGCATATGTCCATCAACAGATGGATAAAGAAAAGGCGGGCATTTATATATAATGGATTACTACTTTGCCATAAAGAAAGATAAAATGGAAACATTGATAGGAAAATGGTTGCAACTGAAGAACATAATGTTAACTGCAATCAATCAGACACATAAGCTTAAATATGCATAATTTCTCTTGTATTAGAAGTTATATATTCTCCTAAGTTATCTATTTTGTTTCATAAATTTTTTTAAATATATGCTAATTTATTTCACTTATGCTACTAGTTTCTCTTAGTCCATTAAAGAGCAAGTTTTGTGCTTTTATCTACTTCTTTTTTTCTTTTTCCAATCAGATTTTATTGTTACATTTTAGAGATTCATAATGATCACATTCATCATACAGAATTCGTATCTGCAGGTTTATAATTTGATTCTTTTTTCCCATTCCTCCACCCTCCCTTCAACCCTTCCTCCCCTCCCCATTCACAAAAGCTTTGTTTCTGTTTTTCCTTCTTTTCTCTTTTTTCCCCACTTTTCCCTTCATTTCTTTCCTTTCCTTTTATTTGCTTTCCATCTGGGATCTGGAACAGTTAGCAAACATTTTTTCCCATACTGTGGGTTGTCTCTTCACTCAATTGGTGGTTTCTCTTGCTGTACAAAAGCCTTTCAATAAGAAGAGATTCCAGTTGTAGATTCTTTGTGATACTTCTTATGCAATCAGAATTTTGTTCATAAAATCTTTGCACTGATGCTTTCAAGAATTCTACCTACTCTCTTTCAGCAATTTAATTTTTGTTTTAATATTTAGATCTCTGATCCACTTTGATTTTAGTTTAGTGCATGGTGCAAGATATGGGTCTAATTTTAATCTTTGGCATGTGGAAAGCCAATTTTTCTAGCATGACTTATTAAAGAAGCTGTCTTTCTTCCAATGAATATGTTTGGCACCTTTGTCAATGAAAAGGTGGCTAAGTATATCTAGAGTCCATTCTGCATCTTTTAATCCACTCCATTGATTCTCAGATCTGGTTTTATTCTCCCCCATACCATGCTATTTCTATCATAGTAGCTTTATAGTATAATTCAAGTAAGTGTGGGATTCTGTTGGCTCTTTTGCAGGACTGCCTTTGCTATTCTAGGTCTCATAATTCCAAATGAATTTTAGGAGTGTTTTATCTAATTCTGTGAGATACACTTTTGGAATTTTGATTGGAATTACATTAAATCTGTACAACAGATAGAAGTACGTCTATTTTTCTATATTAGTTCTTCCTATCCAAGAGAAAGGGATATCTTTCCATTTTCTGATATCCTCTTTGATTTTCTTTCTCAGAGTACTGTAGTTTTCAATGTAGAGGTCTGCAACTTTCTTCCTCAGATTGATTCCTAGGTATTTTATTTTTTGGATGCTATTGTGAAAGGTGTTGTTTCTATAATTTTTCTGAGTTTGTTATTTGTGTACAGGAAAGATGTTGGTTTCCAAATTATTGACTTTGTATATAGCTATAGTACTGAATTTAGTTATTAAATCTAGAAGTCTTTTGGTGGAGCTTTTGGGGTCTTCTATGTAGAATATCATGTTGCCCTATTTGCTTTTTCTTGGAAAGGTAGTGTTTTTTGTCTATGAGTACTTGTACTCTGAGTAATGTTTGGCTGTTCTTTAAAGATTATAATATATCTTGTATTAAGTACGGTTATTCTCTATTTTATTATGTAATTTTGCTCTGTTTTTATAGAAGTAAGAAGAGCGCTTTTTATATTTTCCTGATTATTAAGGCCAGCCTGGACAAGACAGCAAGATCTATCTTAAAAAGAAACAAAAGGGAAAAGAAAAGACAGCGAAGGTGGGGAAAGGTAAAGAGGGACAAAAAGATAGGAAGGAAGGAAGAAAGGAAGGAATAAAAGCAGGAAGGAAGGTGACTCAGGTTTAACTAAATCTCTGAAAACAGATCAAAAGAGTATAATAGGACAATGTTTGGGCTAGATTTTAATCTTTGAAAGTAGTGTTCTTTCCCCAAATTCCTTATCTCAAATTGACTAAGACATCAGCTTTGCCTGTGGACAGCTCAGCGTCTCTTCTACATGCTACTAGAGGGAGATAAGAAGAAGCTTAGTAGAGCAGGCAGATCAACATCAGGATAAGATGAGTGCAGAAAATTAGGAGAGGTGATCATCTGACCCAAGTTCTAGAGAGTCTTCCAGTGGTGATATATGAGCTACATCTTGGAAGATAAGGAACAATTCACTACGTTTAGGGCAGAACACCATAAGTCCAGGATGAAGGCATAACATACGAAAATGCACACAGGCACGGAGGGCAGGGTAAGGCTGGGGTGAAGCAGGATGTCCAAATGGACTCTTCATGAGTTGGGGAGCAGACGGGCTGGAAGATGGTCTGAGAGTTATGGGAGTTTGAAGGGGCACTGACTCATCTTCCCACCAAAGAGAAACAATGAAAGTCACATGGACTGGGTGGTGACTGGATCAGATTTTCACATGAGAAAGCTATCACTGAAATCAAGCGGGATGGGTGAGAGCACAGAGAATTTTAATTCAGTCAGTTCCACAAGTATTTATTGAATGCTCCTCCTGTATTAGTTTCTTTTTGCTGTTGCAACCAATTACCACCAATTCAATGGATAAAAGCAACACAGATCTATTATTTTAAGGTTCTAGGGGTCAGAAATATGCAATATCTCTCAGTGGGTTGAAATCAAGATGATAATTGGGGGGCTGGGGATTTAGCTCAGCGGCATAAGCGCCTGCCTTGCAAGCAGCCAGTCATGAGTTCGATCCCTGGTACCAATAAAAAAAAAAAAAACAACGAAAAAGACCAAAAAAAAATATATGATAATTGGGCTGCATTTCTTTTGGAGCCTCAGGGGAGAATCTGCTTTCTTATTTTTTTCAGGTTTTAGTGGCTGCCTGCAGCCTTTGGATAATGGCTCCCTTTAAAGCCAGAAACACAGAGGTGATCTGATGTTATCTCTCTGGTTCTGACACTTCTATCTCTTTCTTCCTCACTTAGGGACACCAGTGATTATATTAGTCGCATTCAGCTAACCCAGGATATTCTCTGCCACCTCAAAGTGAAATGATTGATTTCACCTACAACCCTATTTCTCCCTTCCCATGTAACATAAAGTATTCAAAAATCTTCAGGATCAGCACACAGACATAGATACTAGAACAGGGACATCTTTGGAAGCTATAATTGTGCCTATCACACAGATCATTCATGGTACAATGTAGGAAGAGACTACCCAAGACCATTAACACCAGGAACCACAATTTAAGTGTAACAGAAACCTTCGTGGAGGATCATTGGGGCCTACCCCAACTTTAGCCCTTTGTTTGGAGATAACTATGCACTGTGAGACATGAGAAACATTGGAACCTGGACTGAGAGACACCAGTGAAAAGTAAAGCTCCATTTGGTTTTTGAGTCATTTGCATGGAGACTAGTTATAACGATCTATTCCTATCGCCTGTTCACCATCTGGACCAGAGGTTGAGTCTTACAGTTCTGGGGACAGAGATGGGAGAGTCTGCTTTCATGAGACTCCACCATCACCACTGGTTCCCTTCTCATTATGACACAGTGTGCATGTGGGAACTTGATTCGTGATAATGGAAATTAAATCTAAAGTAATAGCATGGACTTATAGGCAAAAGCTTTGCTGAGAAGAAAAATGGGGAAAGAACTTCAGTTTGAAGAGAAAAAGAGCTGAAGAGTACACAGCTTTGATGGAGAAGCCAGCCCATTGGCCCAGGACTGACCCACTGATAATAGAAAGAGGTTAGTGTTATAGGGTTGCTAGAGTGAGAGAGAATCTGGTGATTTTCCTTTTGGTCATAAGTATGCATTTTTAGAAACCTCTTCTTTGTGTTTTAAGGAGTTCTTTACTTACATAAACTATGGTTACTTTTTCACCCTTGGAAACTTCATGGTTATCACCAGCACCAGCACCAGCACCAGCACCAGCACCAGCACCACCACAAGCCTCCTGTTGCAGCCCATCTGTTTCTTGGAGTAAGAGTAAGGATAAGGGAAAATGCATTTTATGCATTGTTGGAAAAGGAAACTAGAGAAAAATACAAATCTTCACCTTTAGTGAGAAACGGGTCATGAAAGAAGACCCAAGAATCCCTCTGTCTCTTTTCTCCATGAAAGTTTCTGTTACCCTTAAATTGTACCTGGCTTCTTAAAACCAAGGACAACTGGTAGAATCCTAACTTGACCTTCCCCTTCTGATCCCCTCTCATCACTTCCCCTCAGAGTGGGTAAGTGCTTCCTTTGTTCCACATAGTGGACAAAACAAAACCTAACACAAAAAGCAGGTGAGAATTTAAGGAAAAGCTAATGTTTGGGGCAACTGACTCATGAGATTTCAAGGCACCTGCTTCAGGGTGATGAGATCTGGGTGTCTGATTTCTCAGCCTGCTGCCACGGGGCTCATTCTGAAATTTCCCAGTGCCAAGAGATCAAGGGACTGTTTTCCTTGTTTAGCCTCCGTTGACATTATACTCTCCAGCTGTATTTTCACTGAGAATTTTCTGGTTATGCAATAAGCATCTTCGGATGTGGAAACAGATCAGGCATCAGGCAAGGTCGCATGTAGTTATTTTCCTAGTTAACCCATTACAGGCAAATTTTGGGGCTGTGTAGTCTACATGTGGTACCAACTATCAAAAACATGTTCATAAAATAAGTCCAAGGAATCCTACAATTGGAATGGTTTTGATATCTTCTTTTAAACCACTGCTGATAGCCCAGTTCAGTAACTAAGATCTGAAACTTTAGCTCTATGAATGGCCCTAATTGTCTGTCTTCTCTCCGTTCTCCAAACCACTACCATCTGACATCTGGACTCTCACAATGTTCTCCTAAATAGCAGCCCCAGTCTATGGCCATACCACCCTGAACACGCCCAATCTCATCTAAATAGCAGCCCCACATCCTGTCTGCCCATTTCTTGCACTTTCTTTCATTTCAGCCTAAAAATCTCTTAGAAACACAAAGCAGAGCATCTATGCTTCCCTTTAACTGCCCCACCCAATATGAGCTTGGCCCTCTGTATCCTTGGGTTCCGCATGGATTCGACCAACTTTGGATAGAAAATATTTGAGAAAATAAAATTGCATTTCTATAGTCTTCTTTTTTCTTGTTACTGTTCTCTAAACAACACAGTTTAACAATTATTTCCATAGTATTTACATCATACTATGTATTATAAGTAACCTGGAGATGATTTAAAGTATGAGGAAGGATGTGCATAGGTTCTATGCAAATATGTGCCACTTTCTGAGGGACTTGGGAATCCTCAGGATTTTGGTATCTGCAGTAGTGTCCCAGAGCCAATCCCATGGTCCTTTACATTATTCTCAGTATAAAGACAATTCTTCCATGCTCTACCAAATTCTTTATGGCCTGGCTCCTCTCTTCTCTACTTTCTGTACCTCATGAATAGAGGTCTCCTGTAGGCAACTGTCTATTTCCCCTTCATCCTAACCAATTCAGTACATGCTGACAGACTCCAACTACTACAACGTGCTTTATTTTGTCAAAGAGCTTCCACTAGTCTCTGAAACTTCCTGCCTAAACTGCTTCCCATTCCCAGTGATCCTGAAGAAATGGCTAGCTTCATGACTAGCTTTCCAGTGTGTAAATACCCCAAGTCCTTCATTTTGCCTGAGTAGATCATTCCAATGTGTATTCCACAGCATCTCTCAAAGCTCCTAGCAGGATTAAAACCAGCTTCCCAAACATAAAAAATAAAAATAAAAACCAGTTTCCCATACTGGTCACAGTTACGATATTTAGTTTCATGTGTCCACTGGCGAACATATTACACCCAGTTATTCAATCTAATACTAATTTAGGTATGGCTGTAAAGATATTTGGAAGATATAGTTCACATTTATATGAATTTAAGTTGACCTCAAGTGAAAATTACTCTCAATAGTTAGATAACTTTCAAGGAATTAAAAGCAAAAATGAATTCTCCCCAGGAAGTTCTGCTTCAAGATTTCATGAACTTCTGCCTCAGTTTTGACCCTGCTGACCCGTCCTACAGATTGTGAACTTCCAGTCCCCACAATCACAAAAGCAAATTCCTTAATATAAATAAATATCTATGTTTCTCTATCATCTATTTGCATCTTTTATACATAAATAGATGATAGATTATTTTATATATACAAAGATTATATAGATTATATACAAAAAGATAGATGATAGACGTGTCATTTCACAACAAGGATATGTTTTGGAAAATGTACATTTAGTTAACCTTATCCATGTGTGAATATGTGTGTTTGTACAAACTAAGACAGCTATGATGTCACCAGGCAATATCACCTCAGTAGACCATTGTCACACATCAGTAATCTCTTGCTGAAGGAAACATTGTAACCAAAAACAACTATATATAATATGCCTTATTATTCCATTATATAAGTATGTACTCCTTATTGTCTACTTCTTTTCCCTGAGTTATTTCCCCACTTCCCTACTCCTTCACCTCCAAGATAATTTACTTGCATTTAAAATGTTTTTCAAAGTTCACTTCAGAGAGAACACATTCTTCACATTCTTGAAGGAGCCACAGAAGGGTCATCAAATTGTCATTTGCGATTGGCTAGTTTGAATAATTTCAATGAAGTCTAAACTATAGTAGTAGTCCACAGTCACCAGGTGCCTGGCCCTGAGATGATTAAGGCAAAGGAATTTTGCATCCTCTGGTGGCCAGGCTGAAGAGAGGGTAGTGCTGGATTGGTTCATTTGCAAGTCAAAGACTACTCCCAGCTCTGCTCTCTACTATCTCTAGGAATTAACTACCAAGAAGGACAGATAGGCAGTCCCTTCTGAGCCAAAAAGATTTCTATGAGGTCAAAACATTATTATACACAGAAAATAAAATGGATAACCAACATAATGCTGCATGGAGTTTACACTCCGATGATGCCTGACCCAAGAAAGGCATGCAAAAAGATATGCTGGCTTAATGATTTTGGGCAACAGTAAAGGACTGATCCATGTATGTGCCTTCCAAAGGCTGTTTGTTCTGTAGAGCAAGTTTATAATTTAGCTGGAGTAGTAAAGCCAGAAATAAGAACATAGGAGAGACCTCGGAAAGCAGAGGAGAAAATTCACAGATACCACTAAAGAAGCAATAACTTTTCAAAACATTTGTTGTTACCAAAGGAGAAGATTAAAATCGCTTGTAACAGAAAAACTAGTGAAATCAGAATACCAACTGTACTTGAACTAATCATGTTGTAATACTGTGTTTGGCAGTTAAGCCCATCAACTTAATTAATCCACTTTTATTCACAGCAGAATGTGCTGTTATGAGGTCAGGCCAGCTGGAGGAGGTGCGTTAATGGGCATGTGCCTTGGAGGGTGTATTTTGTGGTCACTCTTCCCCCACACTCTTCTTCCCAGCCTCCATGAAGTGAGCAGTTTTTCCTAATTGTGTCCTATCACCAAGATGTTCCTGCCTTGGAGCAAGGTGACCACGGACTGAAAGCTCTGAAAACATGATCCAAATAAACCTCTCTCCTTTAAATTATGGGTGTCAGGTATTTTGTCAAGCAACAGGAAAGCTGATTCATACAGTATGTAAAATACTATTATTATTAGAAGTTGATTGACGGGTATGTGGAACCTCTCTACTATTTCTGAAACTTCTGGTGAATCTTAAACTATTCAAAAACATAGTATTATAATAAAAATTTGCTTATAATACTATTACAGTGAGGATAACTAATTTTAATATTTTGTCATTTATTCATTCATTTTTTGCATCTTTCCATACATAAATATTTGTGTTTTATAAATCACATTGTATAAAATCAGGTGTTTTTTTAAACCTCATGTAGCGTAGTAATTCTTAACTCTGGCTACATATTAGAACCACTGGTAAACCTTAAAAACTCTAGTGACTTTGTGTTCCACAAATATAGAAGTCTTCTCTCTATTCCTTCCACCAATACTATTATAAACTTGAGATATTAATTATATATAACACCAAGATTATAAGACTTCCAGGTGAAGAGAAAAAGTCAATCAGGCTAGGAGCAATAAGATCCAGGAACTGACAGTGCTGTGTTCTCTGGGTTTTCTTTTGCACATACATTCCAGAGTTGAAGCTAAAGAATCTGGAACCTAGGAATGTAAACAGGCACATATCAAAGAATTCCCAATAGAATCTTTCTCTCTTTAGCTAGGAGAAAAAGGCAATACCAACCTAGTGAGACTAAAAACATTTAAACAATAACTGAATTATTCCAACCAAATACTATGGAAAAGCTTATTTCACCCCCAAACCCTCCTTCCCAAAGGGCAAGTAAAGACCAAGAACTTTCACTTTCATCTGGTAATAATAAAGCATCTTCTACCTTCTACCTTCTACCTTCTACCTTCTCAATGTAGAGATATCAGAGAAAGTCCACTGTAAAGTTGGGGCTTTTAACCACTACTTGGTAGTATAAAGACCATCTCCTTAGGGTGTCGGCAGAGAGACCATGTGGACAATGAGAACTCACATTTCTACATCCTTCTCAGCATTCCATCAAAATGGATGTCCTTCTCCTTGAATGTAAATGTGGGACTAAGTACCAACAAGATCTTCTGCCCAGACTTCTACCCTCATCTAGCAATGATAAGACAATGCCTACTCTTTCTCTGTTGGGTCATTGTCAGAAAAATCAACTAAAACAGAAAGCTTAAATCGAGCTTGGTGGGACACAGCTGTAATCCCAGCACTCAGAAGACTGAGGCAGAAGGATCACCATGAGTTCGAGACTAGCCTGGGCTACACAGTAAGACCCTGCCTCAAAACAAAACAAATAAAACAAAAACAAAAGGTTTTTTTATCTAGAGTCTCGTAATATAATGTGTGAAAAAAATCCAACTTACTATTTAAAAATCATCCTTCACACCAAAAATCATGATGATCTCAAAAAGACAGCCATGGATTGATTGATGGATGGATAAAATGTCACCAATGTTAAAATTCTCTGAGAAAGACTTTTTAAATTTTAAAGGGAATAAAACAGAAAAATAAAATGAATTGAAACAGCAATAAGACAGTGGGAAATTACAATAGTCATTATATTGAATATTGTTGTCCTATATATAGTCTCTCAATTTCAGGCTTGCAAAGTTAATGAAAAACACAGTTCCTCTGAATCAGCTGGTTGCTCCAGAGTGGGGGGAACTGCTCTCCCCTCCTGGACCAGCCAGCCAGTTGGCTCACAGGCAGGGGCATGGTTTCTTCCTGGTTCTCCCTATTCTGCACTCCACTTGGCTTACAGGCAAGGTCTAAGAAAGACTTTAAAGCATCCAGTCAAAAAACCTTTCAACAAGCAATTGCTTGAAACAAAGAAATAGAAAGCTTCAGCAAAGAACTGGAAGACATAAAGAACTAAATCTGCAACCTACAATTGAAAAGTACAATGACAGAAATAAAAAGCACCATAGATGATCTCAGTGGTTGAATAGAGAGAATAGAAGAAAGAATCACTGAATTGGAAGACAGAACAATAAAGTTACCCAGCCTAAATAGAGAAAGAAAATATAGTGAGGGAAAACAAACAAACAAAACAGAGCTTCAGAAACCAAAAGAAGAGGCTTAACATCATGTGATTGGAGTCCTGGAAGTAGAGATGAATATACATAGAGCCAAAAAATACTTGGTGAAATAATGCTAAAAGTGTCTCAAATTTGAAAAGAGACATAAACCACAAATTAAAGAAGGTGGTAAAACTCTAGACATAATGTATACAAAAAAATCATGTTAAAACACATTATACTTCTGAAACCCAAAGATAAAGAAAACATTTCAAAAGCAGTCAGGAAAAAAGACACTTTATTTACAGCAAATGAAATTGAAATGATAGTGTATTTCTTACCAAAAACTAGGAAGGCCAGAATAAAATGGAGCAATATATTTCAATTATAGCTATCCTAGTGAAGTGAAAACTTAAGTTCACATAGAAACTTGTATATGAATGTTATACAGACAATGTTGGTAATAACCTCAAATTGGGAACAACCCAAATGTCCTTCAGTGATTGGGTGGTTAAAGAAACTGGTATAACCATAACAAGGAATACTGCTCAGTGAATTGCTCTAATACACAAAAATCTGGGTGAATCTCCAGAGAATAAAATCACCAAAGGTTACATATTATGTTATTCTGTGTATATGATATTATTTAAGTGACAAAAGTATAGAAATAGAGGACAAGTTAGTGGTTACTGAGGATAAGAGAAATGGTATCAAAGAGGAAACACATTGTGGTTACAGGAGTAACACAAAGGCTCTGTGTCATGATAGAAATGTGATTTATCTTAACAAATTAATGTCTGCCCAGAGGGGGGGAGATGCACTGCAGAGGAGGTTTGAGGCCTGCCTAGGCTGCACAGGTGACCTTCTTTCAGCCTGGGGAGCTTCGCCACCTGAGGAAGTGGATGCCTGCACAGTATCTGATCCCTGGGAGAGTTTGAGATCCTTGCTCTGGTGGTTTGGGACCCGCCCAGCTTGTGGCCACACTAGATTGGGCTTGGCAGGATTCAGGCCTGCCTGGACCACACCTGGTGGCCTTCTTCTGGTCCAGGAAGCTTTGTTGCTGGAGTGGGGAGCTGCATGGCTTGAGGAGCTCTCTAGGCCTGCCTGAGCTGTGCCTGGTAACCTTCTTTTAATCCAGGGGCCTCGCTGCTCAAGGAGTGAGTGACGCTACCAGAGGAGTCCCAGGAGCCCAGGACATAGGAGACAATTTCCAAGACACCCAGGGGAAGCTTTGGAACAACACTGGAAACACAGAAATATAGGAAAATGACAAAATGAAGGACCAAAATGCAATCTTAAACATCCAGCCCATCCCAAGAAAGCCTAGGAGCTATGTAGATAGAAGAAAATATATGCAATATGCCTGAAATACTTGAAATAAAGAAGCAACTTTGGGAAGCTGTATAGAAATTCAAACTAGAAATAATCTCCCAGGTAAAAGAAGAAATGATAAAAATAATGAAAGAGATGCTGAACACATCTAAAGAAGACACAGTTAAAAATTTAGAGGAACAAAACAAAAAGATAGAGCCCCTGGATGAACAATATAAGAAACAAACAGAATATATAAAGCAGATTCAAGAAGATATACAAGAAATCAAAAATTCCACTGAAAGTTGTCAAAACTGCCTCAATGAAAGGGAAGACAGAATTTCAGGTCTTGAAGACAAGATTGCAGCTAGTGAACAGGAAAAGAAAGATCTCTTAAAGGAATCAGGAAATAAGAATCCAACAGCTGCAAGATGATGCAAACAAAAACAACATAAGATTGACAGGGATAAATGAAAAAGAAGGGGACAACACAAATGATACCAAGAGGCTATTTATAGAATACTGAAAATTTCCCAAACATGAGAATGGAAACTGACATACGATTAGTGAAGCATATAGAACTCCAAATAGCCATAACCAAAATAAAACTACACCCAGACATATAATAATCACCATCCCAGAAATCCAACATAAAAATAGAATATTAGAAGCTGTTAGAGAGAAAAGATCACCTATAAAGGGAAGCCTATCAGATTCACAGGAGACTTCTCAACACAAACAATGAAGTCAAGAAGAGCATGGAGTGAAGTATTTCAGATCCTAAAGGAAAATGATTTCCAACCTAGACTGAAGTAACTTGCAAAACTGTCCTTCAAAATGGATGGAGAAATAAGATACTTCCATGACAAAGAACAGCTGAAGAACTTCATGATCACCAAGCCAACCTTGCAAAGAATACTGAAAGACAGTTTAGATACACTTAGGAAAAAAACCACTAAACAAAGCAGACAATTAAACAGAATAGAAAGATAAAGATGAAACAGCAAAAAGATAACATGTCAACAATAAACCAATATATAACAGTTACAACCATTAAGGTAAATGGTCTCAATTCATTAATTAAAAGAAACAGACTGGCAGAATGAGTCAAGAAACAACATACAACCATGTGCTGTCTATAAGAAACCCATCTAAGGCAAAAGGAAACTCACAGACTGAAAATCAAAGGATGGAAAACAATACTATATGCAACAGGAACCCCTCAAAAAAGTGGGGAGATCTATTCTGTTTGCAGACAATGTGAACTTCTAACCAACAATGATCCTAAGAGATAAAGAAGGTCATTACATATGGTTAGGGGAAAACTTCAAGAGGAAGAGATAACAATCTTAAATATATATGCACCAGATTCCAGAGCACCCAGTTATACAAAGCAATTATTAGTAGAAATGAAAAATCAAATTAACAATAACACAATTATAACAGGAGACTTTAACACACCACTGACACCAAGGGACAGATCAACCAGACAGAAAATCAGCAAAGAAATAACAGAACTGAATCACACCTGTGAACAAATGGACTTGATAAACATATACAGAGTATTCCATCCAACAACATCAGAATATACATTCTTCTCACCAGTACATGGGACATTCTCTAAAATAGACCACATACTAACCCACAGAATATATTTAAATAAATGCAAAAGAGTTGAAATTATCCCATGAAAGTTATCAGATCATAGCACCATGAAACTAGAAAGTAATGATAAACGAAACTGCAAAAACCCCACAAACACATGGACATTGAATAATACACTCTTGAGCAATCAGTGGGTCACAGAGAAAATTAAAGAAGAAATTAAACAATATCTACAAGCAAATGAAAATACAACTTACCAGAATCTGTGGGATCCAATGAAAGCAGTCCCTAGAGGAAAATTTATTGCACTGAGTTCCCACATCAGGAAAACAGAATGAATACAAATAAACAACCTGATGCTACACCTCAAACATCTAGAAAAAGAAGAGCAAGTCAAGTCCAAAGCCAAAAGAAAACAGGAAATTATAAAAATCAGAGCAGAAATTAATGCAATAGAGACTGAGAAAACAATCCAAAGAATCAATGAATCAAAGAGTTGGTTCTTTGAAAGAATAAATAAAATTGATAAGCTCCTAGCCAACCTAATTTTGAAAAGAAAAGAAAAAGCTCAAATTCATGCAATAAGGAAAAAAAAGGTACAGTCACTACAGACTCTGTGGAAATACAGGAGATCATCAACACCTACTTCAAAAACCACTACTCTCATAGGTTCGATAACACAGAAGAAATGGACAGATTCCTAGAATCATATGAAGTACCAAAGCTGGGTCAAGAAGATGTAAAACTGCTGAATAACCCAATTTATATCAATGAAATGGGAATTAATTAAGTCCTTACCTACAAAGAAGAGCCCAGGCCCAGATGGATTCACTGTGGAATTTTACAAGAAATACAAAGAAGACTTAATGCCGACACTCATCAAACTCTTCAATGAAACCCAAAGGGAAGCAATTCTTCCTAAGTCATTCCTGGAAGCAAATATAACTCTAGTACCAAAATCTGAGAAAGATCCAACTAAAAAAGAGAACTACAGGCCAATCTCCCTATTGAACACAGATGCAAAAATCCTCAATAAAATATTGACAAACAGGATGCAGCAAATCATCAAGAAGATTATACACCACGACTAAGTGGGATTCATCCCAGGCATGCAGGGATGGTTCAACATACATAAATCAATAAATGTAATCCACCATATCAATAAAGCCAAAAGTAAGAATCACATGATCATTTTTATAGATGTAGAAAAAGATTTTGATAAGGTCCAACATTCGTTTATGATAAGAACCTTACAGAAAATTGGAATAGATGGTCTTTACCTCAATATAATAAAGGCCATCTATGATAAACCAACAGCCAGCATCATATTAAATGGCCAAAAACTAAAGGTCCTTACCTTAAAATCAGGCACAAGACAAGAATGTCCCTTATCACCACTCTTATTCAATATAGTACTGGAAATACTAGCCAGAACAATTAGATAAGAAAGAGAAATAAAAGGGGGAAAGATAGGAAAAGAGGAAGTTAAATTATCATTATTTGCAGATGACATGATACTCTACATAGAAGACTCCCAAAACTCCATTGAAAGATTCCTAGATATAATAAATAAATTCAGCAATGTAGCTGGATACAAAATCAATGCTCAAAAATCAATAGCATTTCTATACATTCACAACAAAATTATGGAGAGAAAAATAAGAGAAGTCACACCCTTCACACTAGCATCCAAAAAAATGAAATACTTAGGACTTAATCTCACAAAAGAAATAAAAGATCTATACAGGGAAATCTAGAATACCCTGAAAAAAGAAATCACAGATAATCTCATAAAATGGAAAGACATCCCTTGTTCATGGATAGGGAGAATAAATATTGTGAAAATGGCCATCCTCCCAAAATTGTTATACAGATTCAATGCAATCCCAAAGAAAATACCATCAACATACCTCATAGATCTACAGAAATCACTCCTAAAACTCATCTGTAACCAGAAGAAACATAGAATAGAAAAGGCAATTCTAAGCAACAAAGGCAAGGCAGGAGGCATCACAATCCCTAACTTGAAATTAAAATACAAAGCTACTGTAATAAAATCAACATGGTACTGGAATAAAAACAGATCTGAAGATCAATGGAATAGATTAGAAGATACAGCCACAACTACCAACACACTCAACCACCTTATCTTTGATAAAGGGGCCAAACATGTTCACGGGAAGAATGACAGTCTCTTTAATAAATGGTGCTGGAAAAACTGGCTCTCCATATGCCAAAAACTAAAACTAGACCCATGCCTATCACCACATACTAAACTAAAATCTAACTGGATCAAAGATCTGAATATTAAAACAGAAACACAAAATCTGTTGGAAGACAAAGTAGGTAAACATCTTGAAGACATAGGGGTACATGAAGAATTTATGAACAGGAAACAAACCACATGGGAACTACTTCCCAGAATCAATAACTGGGATCCTGTCTTATTAAAAAGTTTCTGCATGTCAAAAGAAATCTCCAGCATAGTGCAAAGAAAACCCACAGACTGGGAAAAAATCTTAGTGAACTATCCCTCAGACAAAGGACTTCTCTCTAAAACATATAAAGAATTTTTAAAAATCAGATCCCTGAAACTCAAGGACCCAATCCAAAAATGGGCATCTGAAATGAATTTACACTTCTCAGATGAAGACATACAAATGGCAAATAAATACATGAAAAAATGTTCATCATCATTAGTCATTAGAGAAATGCAAATTAAAACAACACTGAGATTCCATCTCACTCCAGAAAGAATGGCCAGGGTCAAGAAAACTAGCAACAAATGCTGGAGAAGCTGTGGGGAAAAAGGAACTCTCCTGCACTGTTGGTAGGGGTGTAGACTGGTGCAACCACTGTGGTGGTCAGTCTGGAAATTCCTCAAAAAGTTGGGATTAGAGGTCCCATTCGATCCAGCGACTCCACTTCTGGGCATATTCCCAGAAGGACTGAAAACATCATACCACTGTGATATATGTGCACCCATGTTTGTAGCAGCACAATTTGTAATAGCCAGATCTTAGAAACAACCTAAGTGTCCATCAACTGAGGAATGGATAAAAAAGTTGTGGTATTTTAAGAGTGGAGCAAAGATGACAGATAGATAACAACTGGCTACAGAGGCTCCCTGAGATAGTCATCTTAAAATTCAACATAACACATTGTGGAGAGCCCCAAATGGAGGGAGATGAATTCTCTCATCACAAGAAGAAACTAAGGTGAGAAGAGCCAATCAAACATACAGTCCTGGTGCTATTACTGGAAAAGCTAAAGGTTCAGTGCTTCCGTTGCAGCGGGTGACTTACCGAGCCATCTGAGGTCCTGCCACTTTGACTCACTGGAGGTGCAGTCACACTGAGGTTGGGGGTTGGCCAGCCAAATGGAGAGCTGAGCTGGCAGGGAGACTGCATTGACCTGTGGTGAATGACGGGAGAGGAGCCATTCCACAGAAAGGGGGGCTCCGGTGGACAACATTCTGGGACCAGGCAGGACTGGCAAGCATAAGGGGCAGCAGTGACTTCAGTCAGTTGTTCCCTTCCCTGGTGGAGTGAGCTATGCCAGGATCACATGACCTGGCTGAGACCCAATAGGTTATCTGAAATCAAGTCCTTACAGCGGCGGCGTACACTAACCACACTAACCCAGTAAAGCCTCAGAAGTTTGACTGATCTGGAGGTGAAGTGGCACATAGTAATACAGTGCAGGGCTCAGCAGCTTGACTGATCTGAAGGGGAGGGGCCAGCATACGCTGCCCCTGTCTGCAACTCACTAGCACACTGCACTGGGAAGGGTCATCTAGCCAGCATGCTTCAGAAGAATTGTAACCAACAAAGAAAGAAACTGGGGCCTCCTGAAAGAAACAAAAAAAAAAAAAATGGAAACAGAAAGCAACAACAAAAAGTCCCCAGGTCCCAGCCCTGAGAACATTGACCCAGGAGGGGTAAATACAAAGGAGAATGAGAACAGCAAACATGCAGTATCAGACATGGCACCAGTGGACATAAAGAGATATCTTCAGGACCTCGTAGATGAGTTCAAAAGTGAAATATTTAGCCAAATAAAGCAAGGATATAAGAAGATTAATAAATGAGATGCTAAGCACCCCTCAAGCAGACACAGACAGAAGAAGGGAGGAACTCAAACAAAGGAGAGAACCATTTGATGAAGAATATAAACAAAATATAGAGTACATGAAGCAGATTCAAAGAGATTACCAGGAAATTAAAAACTCTATGGAAATATGGCAAATCTGTTTGAAAGAAACTAAGGATAGGTAATCCAAACTGGAGGACAGTTTTGCAATGTAGGATTATAAAAGGGAAAACTTTTTTAAAATAACAAGGAAACAAGCAGTAACAATACAAAGGCTAAAAGACGACAAGAGGATCTACAACTTGAGAATAAAGAATGTGAATGAAAAAGCAGGGGTACAAACAAAGCAACTACAAAGGCTATTCACAGAAATAATTAAGGAAAACTTCCCAAACATAGGAAAAGGAAGTGATATCCAGATGTATGAGGCATATAGAACTCCAGCCACCTATAATCAAAACACAGCTATACCCAGACATATAATAATCAAGATCCCAGAAATTCAATATAAGAACAGAATATTAAAAGCTGTTAGAGACAAGAAACAGATCACCTATAAAGGAAGGCCCATCAGAATAATGGCAGACTTCTCGACACAAACCATCAAGTCAAGAAGCAACTAGAGCGAAACATTCCAAGCCCTGAAAGAAAATAACTTCCATCCCAGATTGATGTACCCTGATAGACTGTCTCTAGAAATTAATGGAGAAACAAGATGCTTCTAAAACAAAGAGGAATGTGGGAAATTCGCAACCACCAATCCAACTCTACAGAGAACACTGCAGAGCATTCTAGAGAGAGAGTATAGTACTAGGATTCCAGGAACAGTAGCAGAGAAGCCTCAATGAATGGAGCAGAAAACAGAATGAAGAAGATAAGCAGACAACTGATGGCAAAAAAGAGCATAGCAGACATTAGGCAGAGAAGGTTGGTTATAATCTCTAATATAGATGGCCTTGATACACTAAATTAAAAAAACCACACATTGAGTAGATCAGGAGGCAAGGTCCACCAAGATGCTATTTATAGGAAATATAATTAACATGAAAAAGAGTACATGGACTGAAAATAAAAAATGAGAAAGTAATGCTCTATGTGACAGAGAACCAGAGTAACAGGGGCAACTAGACCAGTATTTGTGGATAGGTTGGAAAGACAGGCTTTAATAGGTAAAGGAATACATTTAGAAATCAAGTCCAGGAGAGAGAAGGTTCAGAACTACTTAAGTAAATAGCAGGTTGTCCCCCGCCCCCAATTTAAAACCAAGGGTCTTGGTGAGACCCAAAAATGCACAGTGTACCCTAGGGAAGAGAAAGGAGAGGGAGAATCTTAAAAAAGATAGCAGGAGATATTGTTAATAGTGTATCAGGATTTAAAACTCACATTATTCCCACTACTCTGCTTAGATAGATTTTATTCTTTTTTAAATAGATTTTATTCTGTCCCAGTTGTCTACTTGCATTAGATTTGAGTGCACAGACAGCTATCCCAAAATCATCAGGATATAGCACAGTAATCATTTTTAATTTCCTATTATCTTAATCTGAAGCCCTGTGTGACTTATACTGTTTTATCATAACTGATCTTAGTTAAATCTGGTTTGTTTGATTGCTGTTTGGTATCGACAGATTTTATTGAAAACTGACACGATTGATAATATCAAGTCTGAGAGTATAGGCAACTACATTGAAGATGACAAAACTCTATGATATACATTCTGGTTTGATAACTGCCTGTTTTTGAAGTTTTATACTATAAACAAAGTTCTGTTTTTATTAATACTGTTATGTACTGATATATTCAATTATACTCTGTCTGATAATATAGCCAATTCTATTGAAGATAACAAGAGACAGCACAGGAACCATGGTAGAACTCCTTGTACAATGGTCTTATATGTCTTTTTTCATTTCGTGTGTTTATAGGAATATGTTTTGTTTTGTCTTGCGTTGTTTTGTTTCTCCCACTAATATAGAAAGGGTACAAATACATGTTAAGACCCATGCATGTGTAGAACATATAAACATTTTATTAGGACTGATCTTATGACACATGATGAAATGAACAGATACTCTGAAGAAAAAGAGACACTAAAATACCCAGTGCTGATCCTGTAGTGTCATAATGTGACACCCAGAAATAGTATTATTCTTTGTTCAGAGTGATATTAGACTGCCTGGGTTTATTCAATCTCAACATAATTGAAGATATGGATAACTGCATGTATGTTTAAGTGTATAGGATTGATAACCATATTTCTAAGTTTTGTTGGATAGTTGAACAGAACTGGTTGCAGTCTCACTGTTTGAATCCTTACTTTATATGCTCCACTTTAGTATCTTGAATAACTATTTGTAAGAGGAAAATCTGTAATCATCAGCTAGTGGTTTCTTAGTTTATTTTTTTCTTTGAAAGTATGTATTATTTCTACCCATTTTCTGTTTTGTTTAGTCTTTCTTTAAATAAAAGTTAAAAAAAAGACACTACAGTACCCGGTGCTAATCCAGGAGTGTCATGATGTGAAACCCAGAAATACTATTATTCTTTGTTCAGAATGACTTTAGCCTGCTTTAGTTTGTTTAATCTCTACATAAATGAAGATATGGATAACTGCATGTATGTTTAAGTGTATAGGATTGACAACCATATTACTAAGTTTTTGTTGGATAGTTGAACAGAACCGTTTGCAGTCTCGCTGTTTGAATTCCCACTTTATATGTTCCACTTTTGCATCTTGAACAACTATTTGTAAAAGGACAGTATGTAAACATTAACTAGTGATTTCTTATTGTTTATTTTTTCTCTGAACATATGTATTGTTTCTACCAATTTTCTGTTCTGTTTAGTCTTTCTTTAAATAAATTGTTTTTAAAAGTTGTATTTTTATACAATGGAGTACTGCTCAGCTATAGAGAATGATCACATTGAGATATTTACTAATAAATGGGTACAACTTGAGACCATACTCATAAGCAAAATAAATCAAACTCACATGTATAAATACTGTATAGTCTCCCTAGTGTAAGAAATAGTAACAGTACATAAGAGTTTATGGTAATCACGATTCCCCATTGCATTGTTTTGAAGCCTTATAATGATCGCATTCATGATTGCAGTTGGAATGGGTTTGTCCTGGTTTGTTTGATTTTATTATCTGTGATGGTATGAACAGTTAATTTGAGGGAGACAAGTCATTATAATAGCCAGTGTTAATATAATATCATCTTACTCCGAAGTCCTACCATGTTTTGTTCTTCTGTTTCCATTGGCTCTATCATGTTGTACCTTATTGGATTGTATTACGTGTGAAAGTATAAACAAATTTTCTATGGAAAATGAGATAGTATAGTAGCCGTTGTTTGTTTTCTGTTATTTGGGTCTGAATACCCTATAATACTCTCATTCTCTTGAATGTTTTTCTACTACTTTGTTATGTTTGGTGCTATTGTATATGAAGTTATACTCAACTATTTCAAAGAAAGAGACATTGTGGTAGTTACTGTTAATTACAGGTTGGCTGCTGGTGAAATACTGTGTTGCTTACATTGTTCTGTTCTAATCTGCTTTGTTATGTCCTGTTTTGTCTTAATCTCTTTAAAATAAAATAAAATTACTAATAATTGCTATAATATCTAAATGACGCAGCATTTGTTTTTTTAAAAAGTCAGTGTAACAGAGCAGATATTCCAGAAACATAAGTATGGTAAAGAATTTACTATACAATAAATTTGGCACTGAGAATCACGGTAAAGTAGGCACTACTTAATAAATAATATCACATAAGTTGATTATTTAGAAAAAAATTATTGTTTTGTATCTTCCTCTAAAATAAATCCAAGATTGATTAAATATAACAAACAGGAGAGGAGAGAAAATGGCGGCGTGCTAGGGGATCGAGCGAAGAATCTCTCCAGAGAATTCAAACTCAAAGCTAAAAAAAAAAAAAAAAAAAGACAGCATGGAGAGGACCAGACAAATCCATAGCGATTCTTATCAACCAAGACAGTACAGCTGGAGGATTTAAAGTCATGCTGAGACCGGAGGCTGCAAATCCCGCGCCCTTAAATCAACGAACAGACTCGTGGACCCAACACGAAAAGCTGAGTTGCTTTTGGGGACTGCGGAAACTGAGACCCAGATCGAGACTCCAGGCGGCAGCCAGTTCTGCACCGCTGTACCAGAGCAGATGTACAGAGCTCTGGCGTTTCAAATCTAAACGGTGCACAGAAATCTGACCAGTCAGCGCTGAGCCGCGAGGTGGGGAAAAGTGGACGGCTTGGTGTGTGGCGGTCCCGGAGCTGGGACTTGCACCGGACTCTGGTGAGTATAGAAAACCCCGCGGCAGCTGGGTTTGGCCAGAGAACAGCTGGCCCACCACCACGGGGAAATCAATAACACAGAATCTGGTGCAGACATATTAGCCTGGCGGCTGAAACCGCAGCTTGGTGACATCACCAGGACCCCCTGTAGGGAGGGCTGGTGGAAGACATCTTGAGTCCTGGCAGAGTCTGATTGCTTGCTGGCTTCAGCTCCGCACGGAGAACTTAGTGGGAGCCATCTTGGTTTTGGGCAGATCTGCTTTTCTAGAGCTCCTATCACAGAGAGGTTTGGAAGAGAACGGCTGGGACCTGGGCAGAATCCTGTGCCATTACCCAGCTGCTTCTGATTCAGGGAGAACTGGCAGGAGCTGTTGGGGCTAGATCAGGCCTCTGCTTGGGGCCCAATGGGCGGATGCAGAATGGTCACAACTCAGTGACAACCAGAAAGTACAGCCTAATTTATGAACTAACTGACACAGAGGCTAGAGACTAGACTGTACCGCCCCTGCATCCCAGCCTACCCCAGATAACAGCAAATTGGGGAGGACAGCAAAAACTCAAGCCAGCACGCTTCTGAAAGGCCCTAAGCAATTCGGAGAGGGCCAGAGAACTCCAGGACAGTCTGAAAGAAACCAGAAACATGACAAGAGATAAAAATAAAAAAAAAATCTCCAGCTGTTCAACAGGAGAAATTAAACCCAAGAGAACTAAACACTGAAGAGAACAAGCACAGTAACCATCCATTGCTCGACTCAGCATCAGCCGAAATTAAAAAGTATTTACATGATCTCATAGAGGAATTTAAAGATGTACTCCTGATCCAAGTGAGGCAAGATATAAAGAGATTAATTAAAGAAATGACAAGCCCTGCCCAAGAGAACACAGATGGAAGAACTGAGGAAATCAGAAAAGAAAGAGAAGCATCTGAAGAATTTAAGCATAACTTAGAATACATGAAACAGATCCAAAGAGAAAATCAGGAAACTAAAAACTCCATTGAATATTGGCAAAATGCCTTGACAGAAACTAAAGACAACCTTCTGAAACTTGAAGAGAGATTTAGGGCTTATGAACGTGAAAGAAAAAGCCTCTTAAAAATAACAAGGAACCAGAAAGAAGCAATTCTAAAACTGGAAGATGATAAAAAGATGTATAACCTAAGAATAAAGAATGTGAGTGAGGAAGCAGGAACATCCAAAAATGAAATACAAAAAATATTCACAGAGATATTAAAGCAAAATTTCCCATGTATAGCAAAAAGAAATGATATCCAGATAAAAGAAGCATACAGAACGCCAGCTACCTACAACCAAAACAGATCTACGCCTAGGCATATAATAATCGAGATCCCAGAAATCCACCAAAAAAACAGAATATTAAAAGCAGCCAGAGAAAAGATGCAGGTTACCTATAATGGGAAATCTATCAAAATAACGGCAGACTTATCAACACAAACTCTTAAGTCAAGAAGGGAGTGGGGAGAAATATTCCAAGTCCTGAAGGAAAAAAATATGCAACCTAAGTTCATATATCCATCAAAACTCTCTCTAAAAATTAATGAAGAAATAAGATACTTTCAAGACAAGGAGGAACTGTGGGAGTTCGTGGCCACCAATCCAACCCTACAGAGAGCGCTGAAGGACATTACAGAGAAAGAGAGGAAGAGATATCAGGATTACAGCTACAGTGGCAGAGAGGCCTCAGTGTACGGGGCAGACCATGGAATGAGGGAATAAGGTGGACAAATTATAGCAGAAAAATGGAGTAGCAGACATGAGGCAGAGACGGTAAGCTAGTCTTTGGTAGAGACAGCTCTGAAACTATATTTAAAAAAAAAAAAGCAGAGGTCATTGCTAATGGTGTATAACGATTTAAAAGACACAGTAGTCCTAGTGCCATATTTAGATTGAATTAAATTTGTTCTGGTCTGTCCACTCATATCAGATTTGAGGACACAGACCTCTAGAACCAAAAATAGCAGGTTATACCATGGTAACCATCCTTACTTTCCTATTGACTTAAGCTGAAATCCTGTATTACTTACATTGTCTTACTATGACTGATCTTAATTGTATCTGAATCATAAGACTATTGGTTGGCCTTGACTGATCCTATTTGAAATCCGTATGTGTGTTAGAATCAACCCTAAAAGTAGAGGAAACTACTCTGAGCATGACAGGATGTAAAGGATGTCCATACTGGTATGAATCAGTAACAGCTCTCAAATACTACAATGCAGTCAAAGATAAGTTTTTATAAAAATAGGTGATAGTATATTTAACTATAATAAGCCAGTGTTGTTGACAAATCTATTGAAAATAACAAGAGAAAACATAGTAGCTACGGAAGATCATTTATATTATAGTTTTGTAAGTCTTATCCATTGCATGTTTATCTAGGAAATTGTTTCGCTGTCTTGTTATGACTTGGTTTTCCCTATAATACAGAGAGGATAGGAACAAATACTCTGAGGAAGAGACCTGAAAAACCCGAGGCTTATTTTGTAGCATTATAATATAAATTCTAGCAATCTATTGCTTGCTGATTAAAATGACTCTGGACTGGTTTCTTCAGCTCAACTTCAGCATATGCAGAGATGGGGACAGCTATCACAAAGAGAATGAGAGATGCGATGGTAGTTGGAAATGTCTTCCCTAATTTGGAACTTGAGGACCCAAAGAGACTCCATCATCCTGTAATGATTTGATTAGTTCTATAATATGCAATAAGTATAGAAAGTGGGTGAAGTTAGGGACAACTATTTGTAAGAAGCTAGAGACAGTTGGATAAGGTAGATCTCCGGTGGACTTGCTTTGAAATCTGTGTTTCTTTAAATTGTTTTTTATTTTTTTTTAAATGTTCTGTTCTGTTTTGATATGGTTAACCTTATCCTCTTAGAGATGTAAAACAAATAGGTGGGACTGATAATCATATTACGGAGCTTTTGTTCGGCCATAGAGCAGAATGGTTTGTAGGGTCACTTTTTTGAATGTCATTCTAAATACTTTAATTCTATAACCTAAACAGCCATTTCGAAGAAGACAATTTGTAACTTATCAACTGGCAATTTCTTACCTTTTGTTTGTCTGTAATTTAGTATTATTTTTCTACCCTTTTTTTCTTTAATCTCCATGTATTTTTTTTTCATTTCCTTTTCTTTAAATAAAAAAAAAATATAACAAACAGATCCAGAAAATTGCTTCTAAAAGGTATAAGAAAATATATACCTTGTCTTAAATTGAAGAAAGATTTTCTAAATATTTAAGTACTCTAAGTATTGATAGATTTGGCTGTATAAAAATGTCAGTATCCTGCAAAGAAAAAGTCATCTTAGACTGCTATGGTTTAGTCAGACATGGTGACACACCTGTAATCCTAGCACTCTAGGAAGCTAAGGAAGGAGGATTGTAAATTCAAGTTCAGCCTGTAAAACAGAATTTAGCAAGATCCTGACTCAAAACAGAAAAGTTTTTGTGAATGATCTGAATTTAATCCTCAGCACAGAAAAAGAAAAGAAAGAGCAAGGAAGCAAATGGAAGAAAGAAAGGAAGGAAGGAAGGAAAGAAAGAAAGAAAGAAAGAAAGAAAGAAACAAACAAACAAACAAACAAACAAACAAAGCTAAGTTTGAATGTGCACCCCTAAAGGTTCATGTATTGGGGCTTTGATCCTTCATGTGGCTATATTAAAGATGTGGTGGAAGCTTTAAGAGATGGGGTTCACTGTAAGATAATTAGATCACCAGGAAGAATAAACCTGACCCCTGACTCTTTCTGGCTTCCAGTGTTCCTGCACTTTGCAGCCCTATCCAGAGACATACCCTCACCATGCTCTTGGACCTACAGAAGTATGAGCTAAATAAATCTTTTGTTTATAGAGTATCCAGTCCCAGACATTTGGTTATAGCAATAGAAAGTGAACTAATACAGTAAAAATATCAAATGTAAAACAAAAGTCATATATCATCACCTATCAAAATTTTAATAAATCAAGAAGAAATAGACAGATTTAGCAGTACACTCGTATAATCCCAGTATTCAGGAGACTGAGGCAGGAGGATCACAAGTGAAAGGCCAACGGCAGCTACATAATGAAAGTAAAACTCTGTCCCCCAAAACATTTTTTTAAAATGAAAGAAAAAAGAAAATAAATAAGAGAAAGAAGCATTCTAGTAGAAATCTATGAAGAATCAAGCAAGCAAGATGAAAAGACACTTAAGACATTCATGGCAAAAATGTTCAGTCACAAGAAATGCAAATTAAAACAATACAATATTTTACTTTTCTTAAAGGAATTTTTATTTTAATATCAAATATTGGCAAAATTAATAAAGGCAGCTAATATTTACTGATACTATAAGCCGGGAAATTTCATATATGTTGGAAGGAGTAAACACTGTTACTTTCTAGAAAGTAGTTGGAAACAATCATCAAAGAATCTCAATTTTTTTGTAATTTTTGACACAAATTCTATTGCAACAATTACATTATTATAATTCTTATTATACCGGGGAATTAAGTGCTGTAATATAGCATATTTATTACAGAAATTATAGAAATTTGTTCAAAGGAAAGAGCATGAGTGAAAAAATAAAATCTAAACACTTTACTATACATCTTTTAAATAAGATCATTTGAAACCATTAAAATTGTGTTTTATGTTTAATGACATGAGAAATACAACATACTGTTATTAAAATTTTGGAAATGTGTGTATAGATAGACAGATAGATAGATAGATAGATAGATAGATAGATAGATAGACAAAAAGGTCAAAATATACACCAAAATGTTAAAATTTTTCTCTGAAAACTAGGATGACCAGGGTTACCATGGTCCTCGTCACAGTTTTCTACCTTTGTAGTTGTCTACCATAAACAAGTGTTTATGATCATAATATACATCTTAACTTCAAGTCTGAATAGGTATAAGAATAAAAACTAGAAATATACTTGTCAAAGGAAGATGTGATTTTTGATAACTATCTCTTTTCATATGTTTCTAGTTATTCTAATTTCAAAAAGGACATTGCTATTTTAATCCAAAATATGGGACTGTTATTCAAAAATAAAAACATTTCTCTTCAAATACAATGGATTTCTGGACTGGGTTCAGTGTTTCCCTGAGTTGGATGTGAGTTTCAGATGCTCCAGGTGCTTCCGTTTGAAACTATGAGGAAACATAATAGCACTTGAGTAACATTTGACAGCTAAGCATGACACATGATAAGCAGCACCTTGGGAATGCTGTGTGCCTCATCTCTAGCTCAGGATTAACTCAGCCTTTGGGAAGGAGCATAGAGTAGAAACTGAGGGGCAGGACAGCTACAATGCCAGGATGATGCCAAAGGCTGCTGGCAGAATACAGTAGCCAGAGTCCAAGAGATTCATGGCCCTTTGGATCCAAGTAGTGCCTGCCGTAACAGTATATAGTAGTAGTTAATCTTTAATAATTGCAACCACGTGAAAGATACTATGCTAAACACTATACGTACCATATCCTTGGGGTGCCTACACAAGGCAGCAGATTTGTAGATGAAGAATCTGAAACTTGAAAAGGTCTAACATCTGTCCAAGTTCATGCAGTTAGCAACTAGTAAAACAACTTGCCCAAAAGTCTACTTTTCACACGCAAGAGCTCACGTGGAGGCTAGCAAGTCTCTTTTCACTGATGTCAGGTCTGGGTTGCCGAGAAGCAAAGAACCAATAGAGGTTAAAAGAGAAGCCTATTTTCAAGGATTAAATCAAAGCAAACTGGGGTGAAAGAAATTTGGTTGAATATGGGAGACGGGGTGGTCAGTCTCATGTCTAGTGATTCTACAAGGTCCACAAACAGATTACTGTCTCAAATCCTGATATTAACATAGAAATATAGACAGAATAAATGAATGGTTGTGTTCATGAGCAGTACGGCCAAACTGTCTGGGTTCAAAATCTGGTTTTGTATTTAATCTTTAAGCATTTTTCCCTGCTATAAAGTGGATGAGTGACAACAGTATCTACTTCCTTGGGTCACTGTAAAAAGTAAATGCAAAGAATCGTGAAAAGTAAATATAAAATGCCTGGTAAATAATAAGTTCTCAGTAAATCCTAGCTCAAAACATTTGTTAAACCAGGCGTGGTGGTGCACACCTGTAATCCCAGCACTTGAGAGGCTGAGGCAGGAGGATCACTGTGAGCTGGAGGCCAGCCTGGGCTACAAAGTGAGCACAAAGCCAGCCTGAACTTCATAGTGAAACCCTGTCTCAAAAAGACAAAAAAAAAAAAATTGTTAAAAATTTAAAGTTAATCACTAATAGAATTAAAATAAGATGCAGAACTTCCAAGTCTTTAGAGAGGAAAAGTTTAAAAAGAAACAAAAAATATGCAAAATAAATGGAAAACATTAAATAAGATCATGAAATTTACCAGGGATTACCATATATATAAATGGACTAAATTCACTCCAAAAAGTAAGACTCTCAGGTCTGTAACTTTTGTTTTTAAAATAAAATCAGGAGGTCAGGGCTATAGCTCAACTGCACAACACCTGTCTGGCAAGAGCAAGGTCATGAGTTTGATCCCCAGTATCAAAAAATTAAATAAATAAATAAGTAAGATACAATTTACAGGATATATGCTCTGGAGAGGATGCAGGGGTGATTGAACCCAAGACCTTTTGCACTGAGCTATATCCTCAGTCCTTTCTTTGTTTTTGTTTTGTTGTTGTTGTTGTTGTTTGGTTTTTTCTCTTTTTTGTTTTGGTTTTGTTCTTAATTTTAAAACAGAGCCTCACTAAGGCTCTAAAATGGCTCAAATTAAGCTCAAACTTGTGTGACCCACCTGTCTCAGCCTGCAGAACTACTAGGATTACAAACATGAGCTGCCACACCCAGCTATATATACTTTTTTAAAATAAAAGATATTTTAACAGCAAAAATTGGGACAATTTTAGGCAAATGCTAAAAAATCAAAATCAGATGAGGTTGAGATCAGGATTGGTACTAGAAAGAAGCCAGAAAATGAGACCGGTGTGGATAGTGACACCTTCATAGAGATAAGAACAGAAGCCTCGTACTGTTTGCTCACATATCCCTAAATATTACCCTCCTTTGGCTCCAGCCCAGAGATCACCAGGCTTTTCCTGCTGTGTGTGCACTACTGGATGGCGCTCAGATGAGATGCTCCTCTGGGGTAGGTGACCACTGTGAACATGAGTGACATCATCTGGAGCAGAATGAAGACTGACTGAAGGCCGGAATTTCCCAGGAAGAGGGACTCATCCTGGAGAACCAACAAGACTGTGCACGGTACCTCCCTTAAGATTAGATATCCCCTCCCAACAACTCAGCCCTGTGTCTGCTCTGCCCTCATCTCTGCCCCACCCTCATCTCTGGCTCAGCCTGGAGTTGATGGGCACCTTAGACTTTTCCTATCCATGCCCTCATGGACCATCTGTTGGCTCTTGGCACAGATAGGGCAAGCCATGCTTCTGGGTGTCTGTCTGTCCACTGATCAAATACTCACCATGGTGGTGCACACGTGCCAGACCGGCCCTGAGCTGTTTGCAGCCCCTGTTTATTGAGTTCTTACAGCCTATCGGTCGTGGAACCAAGTTCTTGATGTGACCTCACTTCATTTTCACTCCTCACACAGCCCTCTGATGAAGGTACTGTTGTCATCCACAGTTTACAGAAGACAAAGAAGTTGAAGCTCAGGAGGATTAAGGAGCTGGTCCAGAGCCCCACAGTAGGCAAAGGTAGAACCTGATAGTCATCCAAGTCAATCTTCTGGAACTTGAGTTTTTAAATAGTTGTGGTTATTTATGTCCTTCCTTATCCTTCGCCCAAGGTAAATATTTTATGAATGTTGTGGTCTTGTTTTTTGGTAAGCTCTGCTACAGGGGACCTTTCTTCTTGATAGGTACACATTCATGCAGAATTGTACATAGATTCACAAATGTAATCATACGTATGATTTTCAGAGCAGATCTTTATTTTCTTGTCTCTCACTTCCTCTCTTGTGTCTCTTCTTCTCATGGTCCCCCTCCTGGGTAACATAAAAATCAAGTATGTGATCATTTTCATCTTTTTCACTTGTTCTTACATAGTCCCATCCTTGTCTCTCCCCAGCACCTCTCTCTCCATTTCTGTCTCAATGTCATATTTACTTATCTCTTTTTGATCCTTCTGACTTTCTCTTACAATCTTGTGATTATATTATTCATCTAGATAATCCAGTATAATCTCCCCATTCCATTTTCTTTAATCACAACTGCAAAATACCTTTTGCCATGCAAAGTAACATGTTCACGGGTTCTAGGAATTAAAATGTGGGTTTCTGGGTGCAGGGGGAATTATTATAGTGTATATAAGTAAAGAAATAAAAGATAAATTCACCATCCCCAATTCCTAGGACTCCAGGCTCCCCACCTGCTCATTTCCAGTTTCTGATGTGTGCCTCTAAAGATGTATGCAAACACCACCATCTATGTAACCTTGTTAGTTTTCTCAGATGATTGTACAGTATATAACTTATTTTGTGCCCTGACGTCTTTCACTTAACAACATATTCTGGTGTTTGTCTCATGGTTTGAGCCTGGGCTCTTAACCAGTAAAGTCATGAGGTGAGAGGAAATCCAGTCCAGCAGGGTAAAATATAACCTCCAGATGGCAGGCAGCAGGCACTGGAAAATCAGGCAATGTCAGGGATCCTAACAAAAGGGTGGAGGCTCAGGCTTAGGAACTCTGACAATATTTGGAATTCCAGGAGGTGGATCAGCTTCAGAAACTGTGTCATCAGGAATCTCCAGCTACTGAACTGGTTCAAATGCAGGACCTGGGTGGTAGGAGAGGATTGGTGAGGGTAGGAGGAATTCAGTCCTGGCAAGTTACCAAAACAGGCACTCAGGAACAGAGAACTCAACAACCACAAAAACAATCCCACAGATATTTACTTAGTGGCTGTGACAGGCCAGGTGCTGAGCTGATTGCTGCCTTACACTTAGGAAAAGATAGGCGTGATCCATTTCCTCCCACAGCCTCAGAGTCAGAGAAACCATTGCCATATAATATCAAAAGCACTGTGTGGTGTGGAAGAAAAGAATTTCCTGGGAGATTGGAAGTCGAAGAGGGTAGAAAAATTATCCAGATATATTAGTCAGGGTAGGTTAAGTGCTACAACACTCTCCAAATTTCAGTGGCTTAATACATAAAGTTTATGTCTTGCTATGTTAATAACTCATACTGGTTGGGGAAAGAGTAGGTAGACTTTGCTCCACAGAGACATTCAGGGACCCAGGGTCCTCCTATCTGTTGAATGGCTCCATTGCCCTCCTGGAAGGATGTCAATTCTCCTGGGATCCTCTGGCATCCACTGGGTAGAGGGTGACAGGGGAGGTTTTCATTGGACAGGACTTGAGCAATGTTCATCATTTTTGCCACTTCCCATGGTCCAGAACTCAGCCACATATCCCATCCATCTGCCAGAGAAGCTGGGAAATATAGTCCAACTGTGCACCCAAGAAGAAATGAACTCATAGTAATTTGTGCTGTGGTAGCCTTGGGAAGCAGGCAGAGACCACTTGGAGGAATGACTTCAAAATTATTACCTGGAGGATGTGGTTTTGGATCTTAAATGTCTGCCAAAGACTCATACATTAAAGAATTGTCCTCAGTGTAGGAATGTTTAGTTGTGTGACTTTTGGAAAGAGATTGGAACATTAAAGCTCTCATTTTATCAATGAATCAACCCATTTATGGTTTCATAATTTGATGGCATTGTTAGATGATGAAAACTTAGTGGAAGAGGAGCCCTAGCTGAAGGGAGTGGATCACGGGGGCATGCCCTTGGGGAATATATCCTTTGCCCAGCCTCTTCCTTTCTGGCTCTTTCTCTCTTTTCTTCCTAGCCACAATGATATGAGAAGTTTCTCTGCTATAGACTTCCACCATGATGTGCTGCCTTACCTTGGTCCCAGAAACAACCGCAGACTGTGGTCTGAAGCTTCTGAAACCATGAGCCAAAATAAATCTTTCCTCCTTTAAGCTGTTTTTCTCAGACATTTTTGCACAGTAATGGAAAACTAACAGATATATAAGAGGTATCAGAATGGAAAGGAGGAAGGAGAGGAATTGCTGTTTCAGACAAACAGAACCATGTGGACATTAAAAGCATGATGTGCTGAGAAGAAAGTTCTGCTCATCCTTAGGGCAAAAGGCAAGCCATGGGGGTGCAGGAAGCACTGTGGTTGCATTAGACGGTCATTATCAGCTGGGAAAGGAATTTATTCCAAGAGTAATTGAAGCCACAGGAGATCTAGAAATTCAGGATCAAATTTGTATTTTAGAAAAATTTCTAGAAGGAAACCAAAAAAGATGGTAGAAGACCGTCTGTTTAAGTGAGAAAAGATAACAGTGTGAGCTACAGAAGTGGCTAGAGAGGGAAGTAGACAGTTCCAGACATCAAGAAATGGACTTATAAGATTTGGGGTGAATTAGATACACAATGTGTAGTCATTTCCATTGCTAGAACCAACACCTGACACTACAATTTAAAGGCAAAGAGGCTTATATTGGCTCAGAGTTTCAGTGGATTCAATCCATGGTTAGCTGGCTCCTAGTCCAAAATGATGTGGCAGACATCACGATAGAGGAAAGCTCTTTATCACATGGTAGCCAGGAAGCAGAAAGAGAATGGGAGGGGCTGTGGACAAGAATATAAGCTTTTAATCTGTGTGTCCAGGCACATGCCTATAATTCTAGCATTCAAGAGACTGAGGCAGGAGAATGGCCACAAGTTCAAGACCACTCTGTGCTACATAGAAGCTCCAGGCCAGTGTGAACTACATAGAGAGACCATGTGTTATAGATTAAAAACGGTGGTCAATTTAACACCAGCAGAATTAAATAACCATGGTGCTGAGCATAGATGTTTCATCTGAGGAAAGTCGCCAGCATAAATAGAAATATGGAGAAGGAGAAGCTAGGCATTGAGGCTTTGGGGCGTTGAGGTGTTGAGGCATTGTGGGTTCTCCTAAAAGTTGCTGTTTGAGCCATTGGTTCTCCTAGAGAAGTTCTGGTGCTTGCATCGAGCATTGTTTCCTGGCTCCGGAGGAGAAGACCTGTGCTACTTGGTCTCCAGGATGAACTTGTCACGCTGGCTTCCTGGCAGGTACTCAACCTTGCTTGTCGGAGGAGGAGGTCAGGACTTCCATGTCGCTAAGGATGGCTGTGGTACTTTTCAGGGAAGCCTGGGTCTTTATTATGAGTGTGACTTTTCGGCTCCAGCATAGAACCCTCAGCCTACCAGCACAGCTCCTTCACCCTGATGGCATAGACTTCCCAACTTCAACTGCCGACCTTTGGGCCTTCCCGGCATGGATCCATAAAAGAGACTGGTGTGAGTAGGCACTACCAGTTGGACTCATGGGAGGCATTGTCATGAGCTCTAGGTCTTCATCTGGACTCATATGGTACATTGCTATGAAATTCAGGCCCTTGGCTAAATAATCTATGTCTTTAGTGTTGTGGACAGATTTCCTGCATCTTCCTGTGTTAACTCTGGGTGTCCATCATAAAACAATATTATAAACTCTATGTCCTGATTCTAATTGTTCTCCTCACAACCCCTGACTACAATACCATGTCTCAAAAAAAAAAAAAAAACATACCCTTTCAATACCACCTCCAATGACCTATCTCTTCTGACCAGACTGCATCTCCAAACATCCCAGTCGGTTATGAACTCATCAGTGGAAGAATTGATCTACTGATGAGTAAAGCATCTCCCCCACCATGTTCTAGTCACTTTCCAAAAGTCCTCCCTCCTTGTATGAGACCTTTGGAGGATATTTTGTATTTAAACCATAATACATGTAAAGCAAAAAAGATTAACTGTGAATTAGGACTATGTTTCCATGTTGGACACCTGGATGGCTAATGATTCTGTTTTCCAAGAAAAGTAATCCTGACAGTTTGGAGGCAGGGGTTTTGCTTTGAATTTCATGAGTTTGTGTTATCTATGGGACATTTAAAGATGCCCTGTAGTCAATTATATATGAGTCTGAAGATCAAGAGAAATGCTTAGGCTTCATAAGAGTCAGAGTCTACTCCAAGAAGGAGAGGAAGGAGGGAAGAGATGAGAGCCAACATTTAAGAGGTTGGCAGAGGAAGGGAAGCTGTCACAAATATCTGACCAAAGTATCCTAGAATACAGGGACAACAGAGAATGAAGTCATGCCATCATGAAAGCCAGACACTTTCACAAGGGCATGTGTCTTAATCCATTTTTCTGTTGATATAACAAAATTCCCGAGATTGGGTAATTTATAATTTCCAGAGGCTGGGAAGTCCAAAGGTGTGAAAATCAGTGGCATTAGTAAGAGCTGGATCCCAAAGGGACAGACAGGATGAAAAGGGGGACAGATGGAGGCACAGCGGCAGACAGTTCTAGGGACATCTTGGATTGTGAAGAAACAGAAGAATCAGGAGATGTTGCAGGGGAATTTTGTGAGTTTGATGTTAGTGTTTTAATTTTCAGTTACAAGATGCCTTTCCTCAATATCTTAGCACTTTGTTAGTCCTTTTGGAGCTCAGACACTGTCCTAGAGAAGAGAGGACAGCTCCAGAACTATTTGATACACATTTAACAAACCTTTATTAAGCACTTCCTGTGTGACAGGCAAAAGCCTGCTGTTGGTTAGGCCAATGGGAATACAGCAGTGCCACAAATATCCCCAGTCCCTCCCCTATTGAAATCGCCTTGTGACAGGAAAAACTGTCAGTACACTGACAGTTCCTCACACTGGGTGGTGCCAATTATGTTTTGGAGAAAATTAAATCCAAGGCAGGGAACGGAAGTGGACTGGGGGAGGGTATGAAGATTAAAGGTAAGAAAACACAAGTGAGAGGAGTCCAGGACAGGGCCAGTGTCCACAGGGAGGTGGTGGGAAAACAAGCCATTCTCGAAGCATCTTGAAAGTAGAGCCAGCTGCATTCACTGGCTGACTGGCCGTGCAATAGGAAGGAGAGGCCTCAAGCTTATCTCCAGAACATGATTCAACTACAAAATGCGATGAATTCCTGCTACAACATGTTGGAATCTTGAGACATTTTGCTGAGCAGAAGTCAGACACAGAAGGCCACATACTGTATAGCCACATTGATGGGATTTATCCCGAATGGGTGAATCCAAATGGGCAACCGGTGGCTGGTGGAGTTCCACAGGGAGCAGGAAGGGGAGTGACTGCCACGGGGACATGGGGTCTTTTATGGGGAGACAAGGACAAACTACAAACCGTTTTGGAACTAGATAAGCAAGCAGCATTACACAGCTAACATTGTAACTGTAGTAATGTCATTGGATCATTTGCTTTAAAAATGTTAGTTTTATATTTTGTGGACTTCTTCAATTTTTAAAAATTAAAAAAAAAAAGACTACAATGCTTTGATCTGAAAACTTGAACAGAGTTACCATTTACTGAGAGGGATAAAACTATAGAAATATCAAGCTCGGGAAGAAATTATAACCTCCTTTGACCCTTACCTTGCAGATGCCTGAGACCCAGTCAAATGAGGCTTTTCAGTAGACACAATGATGCGTGGGGACTTCAAAATTCTGAAGATGCGTGTGAGCCTCCAGCATGTGGCTCATCTTTGGACTTGGTTTGGCTGACGAAAGTTTCTATTTCCTGGAAGAAGAGAACAGGAATAGAAATTACATTGTTAAAGAAAAGTAAACAACTTCATAGGTGGCACATCCATGTTTGTGGGCTGAAATTTACACCTTCTACATCAGAAAGAGCTGCAGCTCTTTAAGCCCAGCCAGGCATGACAGATCTGGAGCTAGGCAGGGCAAGGCTTGTCAGGAGGGTGGAGAGAAGCCCAGAGCTCAGAGCTTTCTCCAGGGTTTCTCTGAAATCCCTGTAAAACAACAGCCAACTTTGTGTCTTTAACATCCTCTTGGTATTGTTTTGAGTCTGCCAAGACTTGTCAGTTGAAAAGCCAGAAGGAATCCACATCTGACTTGTTAGCACCAGAAAAGCTTTGCTAAACTAAGGAATGCAGCATTTAGAGCCACAATCTTCTATTATAGATGGTCACGGGCAATTAACAACCATCACTAGCAAACAGTATTAATAACTGATTCGCAAACCCTTCCTGTGTGCTCAGTACTCTGCTAAGGGATTTGCATTTAACATCTCGTTCTGCCCTTGCATTAAGCCTCTACAAGAAACATTATTATTTTGAACTTCAGTCTTCCATGTATAAACAAGCACAGGGAGTTAAGAGACTTGCCCAGGGTCACATAGCCAGAAAATGAAGAAGGAGGAGGCCAAATCAAGAATGCATGCTCTACTCTAAAGCCTTGTGCTTTGGAGGAATAAAAACAGAAATTGTCAAAAGCTTCCCTTCCCATGGTTGTGTATTCCATGACTAGAGAAGTTGTGAACTGGATGCTCCAAGTAAACCACATCTGCTGACCAGCTCTTAGCACAGGGCCTGGAGTTTAGCTCTTGTCTGGAGCTTGTTGAATCAATTAATGACTGAATGAATGAATAAACACAAAAAAATTATCAGCACGCACCACAATGCATTATTAATGAGCCTTTAATGAACTCAATAATTAATGAGCCTTTCTCTCCAGGTAAGCTCTGACCTTTTTCAGAGGAGATGCTTTTCTTACTGTAATTATGCTGTGGCTATTAAGTACAACATGCTAAGAAAGTGTGGGGTACAGATTAAAATACAGACTTTGGAGGTAGATTGCTTGGATTTAAATCCTGCCATCTCTTCTTTGCCAGCTGCAAGACCTTGAGCAAATTATACAATTGCTCTGTGCCTTGATAGTCCCATCTGAGAAATGAAAAGAATGTAATACCTACTCCTTGCCTTACCAAGATTAGCTAAAACTGTGGTACACAGTAGGTGCTCAATGAACATTAACTGTGCCTATGAAGCCACAGAGAAGGGAGTCCCTGATTGTCCATGGTGGGGCCACATAATTTATACCCTGCTGCCTAGAATAATAATAAATCATTTTATCAGGTATGGTGATGCACACTTGTAATCCACCACTCTGGGAAGCTGAAGCAAGAGGTTCATAGCTCAAGCCCAGTCTTGGCAATATGGTGATTTAGCAAGACTCTATCTCAAAATATAAAATAAAAAGGGCTGGCAGTGGAACTCAGTGTAAAGACTCTCTGGTTCAATTGCCAATACTGCCAAAGAAGGAAAATGGAACATTTTTTGAACATTCATTATACACCAGTAAGTAAGCTAGGAACCTAATATGAATCACTGCATTTGATCCTGACATCCATAATATAAATACTATTATTATCCTATTTTCCCAGTGGGGAGACTAAGGCTGAAAGAATTTAAATAATTTATCAAGAGTCTCAAAGCAAGTAAAGGCAAATAAAGAAAGGAATCAGTATACGATCCATGGGGTCAGGGATCATTTCTGTTGTACTTGAAACTAACTACACAGGTGGTGGAAAAGGAGGTGGTGGAGGAGCCCTGACCTTAGCAACAGGAAGAAACTGCTGTAGTTGTTAGGGCTGGAGAGACACAGGGAAGTGGCGACATCATCAATGCCCAAAGCTGAGCCATCCCTAAGGAGTTAGGACCATGGCAGGGCTGCTCAGCAAGGAGCTAAACCACAGAAGAGAGGCAGCCTCTGATGGAGAAGAATCCATGACACTCTCTACTGTCAGGGAATGCCTGGTACTTCCTTTTGTTCACCATCCAATCTGCTGCAGGTGCCTCTTTGGGGCTCACCTTATTGGGGAGCCTACTGGTCAGCTCACAGGAAAACCTGAGCAGTGTAGTTTTCAGAGAAGAGTGGATAGACCTAAAGTCAAACAGATGGGCCGAGAGAGGCTCATTAAGAAGGAGAAAGAAAGGGAGGCAGACAGTGAAGACTGTATCATTCACCCAGAGAGCAAACACAAATGCCTACAGAAGCCAGGCAGATTACACAAGCACCCGGAGCCAACTGGTTATAGGGAGAGGTGCAGACTGTATCAAACTGGAGGGATCACCCTCTCCTACTGGGACAGCTCACTAATGGAAAAATAGAAAATCCTACCATTCAACTTAAATCTACCACTTTTTAAATATTGTGAAAACAATAAATTTAACTTCAAAAATCTGGAAACCAAATTTAGATGAAGGGGAAGTAAAAAGACTTAAGATGTATCATGTACATGTACCAAATACCCACAATGCATGAGAAGATAGAAGAAAATAAAGGAAAAAAATAAATGGGCAAAGCTGTAGTTCAGCGGCCTGGCACTGGCCTAGCATGTGTTCTGGGTTCCATCTCCAGCCCCACAACACCCACAGTGATTGACTATGGAACAGAAAAGAGACATCAGTGAAGGAACTCATAAAATCTAAAGACTGGGATTTAGCTGACAGTAATATACAGTGCTGGTTTCTCAGTTTCCTGAAAGGTGCCACATTAATGTAAGAAATTAACATCAAGGTTACTAGATAAAGGCGTACAGGAACTCCATATTATTTTCACAATTCCAATGATTCCAAAATAAAAAGTTATTCTAAAAAATAACGAAACGCCTTAAATTTATGTTTAAAAAACCAGGCGTAGTGGCACATTCCTGTTATCCCAGCAGTTGGGAGGCTGAGACAGATGGATCAGTGAAAGTCTGAGACCAGCCTGGGCTACAAAGTGAGCCCAAGGCCAGCCTGAACTGCATAGCGAGACCCTGTCTCAAAAAGACAAAAAAAATTATGTTTAAAGACTAATGAGTTCTTAATTATACAAAAAAGAGACCAAGAAAGAAAGAATGAAGGAAAGAAAGAGAGAGAGAAAGAGAAAAAGAAAGAAAGAAAGATAGAAAAAAGAAAAAGAAAGAAAGGAGAAAGAAACAACTGCTACTACTTCATCACCAGTGTAGGAGTTATTGCACAAAATCCTTATTCTAAAAATAGTAGTAATTAAAGGGAAAGAATTCATTCTACCCCAGACAATGAAAGAAAGAAGTTCTTTACAGAAGAGTATCAGGCTCTTAAAAGCTGGAGGAAGCAGAACATTAGAGTTTTGCAACGCTGACCGAAATGATTGACTCAGGCAAGGCTCATGAATGGATGCTGAAGCCATGAGGTGAAAAGTTCAAGAGAGACTGAATATTCATAGTTGCTAATTCATCAGCCCATAGAGAACCTACTGGTTATAAAAGAAGAAACAGCTTTACAATGCAGGGATCAGATTATCGCCACCCAAACCCACCAATCAATCTTAGAGTCACTAATGAGACAACCCATCCCTCTGCGCCTGTGGGTGTTATGCAATCAGATTCTTACACCGTCACCTGGTAAGAATTATGGCTAACACTATTTAGCCAAATCCTATCCAGCCATGGAATGAGCTTCTCGCTTTCAGGAAATGTGGGCGATAGAGCAACCAGTTAAAACCACCACGAGGAAGCAATGAGAGAAGCCAGGAAAGTAGATTTATCTACCAACAAGACATTGCATCTAGTTGCTTCAAGTCAGTGACCTGGAAAAAAAGGGAGGGAATATTTTAGACTTATTTTTGAGATAGGATCAAAAGCAGTTCAGGGATTTTGACTGGATCCTGGGTTGAACCAACTGTAAAAGACATTTCGAGGGCTACTGGGAAATGTGAATATGAAGAGGTGGGGTTCACTTTATTAGAGATTATAATAGTACTATTATGACTGAGTTGACAAAGTCTGCTTTTGTTAAGGATGCCTATCGATATATTTAGGGACCAAATGTTGCGCTGACTATAAATACTTTAAAATACTTCAGCTAAAAATGCAAAAGTATGTGCAGTCAATGTGGCAAAATGTTCACAATTATTATAGCTAAGTGATGTGTGTATGGGTACTCATGATTTGTTTTACTCTTCTAATTGAAATTATTCATAATAAACAATAAAAACAACTATGGATTAAACAAGAGATCATCTAATATATCAACTATATGCTAGGCACTAATTTGAGTATTGGGGCTATAGCAAAAATTGAATTATTTTAAAAATCTGGGCACAGTGGTGCACATCTGTAATTTTAGTACATGAGAGACTAAGGCAGGAAAATCCTGGGCTCAACCCCAGCATGGGCTACAAAACAAATAAATATAAACACTTTGTTCTCCTAGACTCTTATCCAGTTAGAAAAGGAAGGTGATCAATAAATCAGGAGGTTAAAGTACACTATGGTGACAAGTTCTATAGAAAAATGTAAAAGCAAGAATTATCTGTCTGGGGTAGATATTGCTGTTTTATTTGAACTAATCAAGTAAGACTTCTCAGATATGCATTTGAGCAGATACATAAAAGATGTGAGCCACTGGAATATCTGGTAGAACTCTCAAGAGTTCAAGGTAGAGGTAACAGCAAGTACAAAGTCCCTGAGAGAGAAGCAAGATTATCACATTTGAGCGGCAACAGCAAGTCTTTGACATTTGTGGAATAATCGGAGGGATCACAGGAGATGAGTAAAGGTACGGCGGGATGGAGGGAATAGGAATGGAGGACTGTGGTGATGGGGAAATTTGCAAGCTATTATGTTTTTTACTCTGAGTGAATAGGAAAGTGTTAAAGGAAGGGACAGAGTTTTTTGTTTGTGTTGTGGTACTGGGGATTAAATCCAGGGCCTTACATATGGCTAAGCAATGCTCTCCAACTGAGTTACATCCCCAACCCCCGACTTAATGTGATGCTTTTTAATTATCATTTTGTAATTTTTTAGACAGGATAGAAGGATAATGAATATCCAAGTACCATCCCAAACTTCAACCTTACTAATTCATAGCCAACCTTGTTTTATTGATATCACTCATACATTTATCTAATGATATTAATAGCCAAAAATGATTTAGTGCTTGCCTAACATGCATGAGGTCATGGTTTCTATCCCAGCAACACACACACACACCAAAGAAGTTGCAAAATGTTGAGTGTTGAAATGTTAGTTTTTCCTTCTTTTATTAGCTAGGATATATTTATAGAAGAAAGCTCCCAGTTAGCTATATGGTTTCCCTCAGGTTGTATCTGTACAGGACTTGCTTGAATTCTCCATTTATATATAAGTTTTTAAAATAGTAAATGTATTCCTTAGTGAATTAGTCAACTATTTCTGCAGAACAAACTACCACACTTGGTGACTTAAAACAATGCATATTTATGGAACTGTATTTATTTATATATTATATTACAAATTCAGTGGTCAGGACTCCCTGTAAGACTTAGCTTCATGGTCTTCAATGAGGCTGCAAAGAGTCACCTAGGATGTAGACCTCAGCTTGATCCTGGAATGGGGCTACTGGCAGATTTCAGTGGACAGAAGTTCTCTCAGTGCCTTGCTGATTGTTGACCAGAGGCCACCTCGTCTCCCTCCCATGTGAGTCTCTCAACATGGTAACTTATTTCACCAAGGCCTGCAAGGGAGAGGGTACCAGCAACATAGCAGTTGCTGTCTTGCATAAAATCCAGTCCCTGAAATCACAAACCACCCTCTTGCCCTCTTTGAATCCGAGACCAGCCACTCAGTCAGGCTTCCTAAGGACAGATAAGCACACAAGGGTGTCATCACCAGGGGTTGTAATCATTAGGGGCCATTCACCACACCTAGCATCCCCCAAAAATGGCTGAAGAAATTCACTACAAAAAAAAAAGCTGTGACTCGGACCAATGAAGTATTAGCCTAGCTGCTATCAACAGAAGCAAGGATCAAAGTAAAACAGATGCTGCTGCGAGGGTCCTCAGAGCCCCTTTGCTATTTTTAATGCCAAGCCTTTCGATAGGACCCTAACCTCACAAATGAAGTAAAGTGGCCAACACAGCGCCTGCAAGAACACAAGAGGCAGCCGGGCGTGGTGGCTCACGCCTGTAATCCCAGCACTCAGGAGGCTGAGGCAGGAGGGTTGTTGAGAGTTCCGAGACCAGCCTGGGCTACAAAGTGAGCTCAAGGCCAGCCTGAACTTCAGTTTTGAAACCCTGTCTCAAAAAAACACACACACACAAAAAAAAAAGAATACAAGAGGCAACACATTTGACCTCCAGAATACGCAATTAACACAGCTCAGCCTCCGTGCCCCCTCTGCTCATCGTGTAGCTTACCGGGTCAGTGAGAGGGTTAAAAGTATTAGTCTACATAAAATGTTTAAAACAGTAGCTGGAAAGGTAAGTGCTATATAGAATCAGGAGCTGCTGCTATTATTGTTGTTGTTCAAATTAGTTGTAGTGATACTTTTGTGGCTGAATGCTAGTTTTTCAGGCCCTCCTAATTGCCCTCTTCTTCCAGACTACCTAGTCCATCATCAGCCATGAGTTCTCACTCACTAGAAACATGTTGCTTTCAGTAGACCAAGTCACACGAAGGTCTTCTGTATTCCCTCCCAGCATGATCCAGTGATTTCATGACACTTATGTAGCAATTAAATACCTTCACAAGTGAATATGACTCGTTAAACACCCGCTGTCTGGGAGAACTTGGTCCTGAATTAAATCAAGTTCCTTCTCTTTTAGAGTACAAACTCTGTATTCAAATGATGATTCAAGACCTCAAATTGGTCTTGTCTTATTTTGTTTTGTTGTTTTGAGGTACTCTGGATCAAATTAAGATACTCTGCTACAACCCCAGCCTTTTTTTCTTTCTCCTTTCTTTCTTTCTAATTTTGAGTCAGGGTCTCACTAAGACCTTTAGCTGCCCAGACTGGGCTTCAAATTTATGATCCTCCTGCCTCAGCCTCCCAGAGTTCTGGGGTTATACGTGCGTGCCATCATGCCTGGTTCATTCTCTACAATTCTTATTCAGTGAGCCTTTTAAGCTTGCAGTTAGACACACTCAAAAGAACTGACAGCAATGACAAAAGCACTACCCATCCATGTTCACAGGTACAATATTCACAACTGCCAAAAAGCAGAAACAACCCCATGTCCATTGACAGATGAAAGGAGAAACAAAACCCAGCATGTCTATACAATCAAATGGCACTCTTTTTCTAAAAAGACAATTATGACACTTGCTTCGGCATGGATGAACCTTAAGGACACTATGCCAAGAAAAGGAAACCAAAACAAAAAAGCAGATTCTGTCTGACTCTCTTCCGTGCGGTACTCAGAGTCTTCTGACTCACAGAGATAGGGAGCAGAAGATTGCTGCCCATGGGCCTCAGAAGAGAAAGAAGGTGCTGGGGGTTAGGGTTCAGTGGGCCCACTTTCAGTTTGGGAAAGTATGAAGAAGTCCTAGAGATGGATGGTGATTTTGCTTACAAAGCCACATGAATGTGCTTGATACCACCAGACGGTACATTCCAAATAGTTTAAATGGCAATTGTCACATTTATGGTGTATTTACCACCATAAAACACAAATAAAAGTGTGTCAGCCAACTTACATCACCCTAAGTCCTGTAAAGGCCCCATCTGACCCTGACTCAAGACCAAAGTCTCTACCCAAAGTCCCTACCCTGGCCTACAGGGCCCTGCTCATATCTTGTCCCCTCCCCCATTACCCCTCAGACTTCCCTGTTAGTCTCCTCTTTTTTTTTTATTTTGGCATCAGGGATTGAACTCATGACCTCACACTTGCCTGGCAGGTGCTTATGCTGCTGAGCTAAATCCCTTCTTCTTTTTGTCTGACCCATTCAGATACATCGGTCCCCTCTTGGCCCTTCACAAACCTGGCACTTGCCCCGTCTGGGGACCTTCCAACCCTACTGTTCCTCTGCCTGGCACTTTCTTCTCCCAGAGAACTGCGGGGCTGGCTTTCTTCTCTCTTCTAAGGTCCTTGCTCAGGGTCCCTTCTGATCACACTGTTCAAAATTCAGTCTCCACCCCATCTCCTTTGGCCTGCTGTTATGATTTGTGTCTAGATGTCCCCCAAGGCCTCATGCAGTCATAGGTGGGACTTTTTGAAGGTGGCTGGAGCTGGAGTGTGTGATGCTGAGATCAAGAGTTGTGATTACTAAATCAGTCCACTGATTGGTTTGGATAGTTCTGGGTAGGGTTAAGGCTGCCCCACCCCAGGTGTGAGGGCTACCTGCTCTAAGAGTGGGTAGCCTGGATAAGATACAAGAAACCAAAAGAGGGTCCTGCTTGTCACTTATCCTTGCTGCTGCTGCTTGCTGTGTATCTGTGCTGTGATACCCCTCTGCCACGCAACTCCACCAACTGTGAATTGAAACCTCTACAGACTGTGAGCTACAATAAACCTTTCCTCCTTTAACTTTGGGTGTTGAGTATTTTGTTTTGACAATGAGAAAAGTGACTAAGACCTGCATTCATTTTTCCCATGGTAGTTCTTACTAGCTAGACAGTGTTTTATCTCACTTATTTTTATGTTGCCCACCAGTACAATACAAGCTTCACAAGATAGACATTTTTGTCTGACCAGTGTATCTCTAAGGCCTAGAAAAAATAAACAGTGCTGAATAATATTTGTTGAATAAATGAATAAAATGTCTCCTACTGTTTTCACATCAGTTCATTTTGGCCTTGTCTTATTCTTTTTACCACAGCAAAGTATTCGGCAATTTGAGCACAGCATCCTGCATACTATCATTCCTTTATCCTCTGCATGTTTAGAATGCTCTCAGCTAGTACATATTAGAGCATTTTTAAAGTCTCCAAGTTCCCCGATGCAACTGAAAACCTCCATAGAGAAGTCACAAGGTTGGTTCTCAGCGCCTTCTCTTTCCCAGGTCACGGCCCTGGGAGTCAGGCCAGTGAGAAGAGAGAAACAGAAAGGTATGTGCTTGGAGTGGCCAGGTGAGCACGGGACGATGCCAGCCTGGCTATGCCCTGTGGGATCTGGGGCTTGTGGTTGGGTTTCTGGGAACAGAGAGAGAAGTGCCAAGCTTGGCAGGAGTTGGAAGCTTTATTGGCCAACCAGCCAGGCAGCTGAGTGGAGGTGAAGAGGCCCCACATTCAAATGCCCAGGGGGCAGAATCAAGAGGTTCAGACTGGGTATGAAAACACTGCTTTCGGGCAGTGTGGGGCTCACAGGGACCTGAGAATCCATTTGGTTGCCGATAGCTCCAGCCTACCCAGGCCAAACAGGAATAGGAACCTGTGTCAGTCATATCTACTGGTTGCTTATTTCCCATAGAATCAGGAGATCAACTTTTGTATTAAGTTTCCAGATACTGCCTGTTTTTTTAAAATTGGCTCAAAAATTTTAAAAAGGGGTTCAATCCCCTGGTTTAAAAACACTGGGTTTCAGGCCAGGGACTTAGCTCAGGAGCACAAGTGCCTGCCTGGCATGTGCAAGGTTGTTACTGTGATCCCCAGTAACAAAACAAATACAAAACAAAAACAAAAATCAGGTTCAAAAATAGAGCAATCAATCAATCAATAAGATGAGATGACAAAATGTTTCAAACTGGGGCCCCTCCCTTCCCCCACACTGACGACTCCAAGGGCTGTGAGTCTGCGAGCCCTCAGTGTCAGGGTCTGTGCTACAAAGCCATGTTTCCTATCGGGTTCTGTTCCACGGACTTTGCTACTAGGCATGTTCCCCAACCAGGCCAGAGACCCAGAGCTTGGAGCCTTCAGACAAGCAGGCGGCTCTGCATCCAACTCTATCTCGGAAAATGGCAGCCTCCCAAGACACAGCTTTTCATTCTGTGCTTACACAGTTGCCAGTTAAAGCCTAGTTCTAGGACTTTAAAATTGCACTTGTGATTTATCATCTTAGTTTCTGATGAAGACATTCCAGTTTGTCAAGAATCTGTAAATGGATGTATTAGCTATCCCTCCTGACTTCCTCCTTTTGTAGCTTGAATAGAATTTCGCTAGAATCAGCTAAGAGTCTTTTACTTATAAACAACAGAAATCCAACTGGCTTAGCCAAAAGGAAGTTTATAATTTTATGCACCTGAAATGTTCAAGGGATAGGGCTAACTTCAGTTTAATACCAGGACCTAATTTATCTGTGTTATTTTGTAGGTAGGACCCACTCTTATACATCCTTCTCTGGACTACAGCTCCACAAATGAATCACTCCCAAGTCAACAAGACTCCTCGAAAGTTGAAAGAAAAAGTCCTTGTGTAGAGATTTATTAACTATGGTTAACCTGATTTGGGTCATGTTCCCCTTCCTAAGAAAATCATTTTACCAACAGGAATACAGTGTGCTAAGTGCCAAATTTGCCCCGTATCAACCCTGATTAAGGTGGTGATAAATGAAATCAACACCTCCCAAAATCAAAATATAGATTAGATGAGCCAGGTGTGGTGGCTCATGCCTGTAATCCCAGCACTCAGGAGGCTGAGGCAGGAGGATCATTGCGAGTTCGAGACCAGTCTAAGCTACAAAGTGAGCCGAAGGCCAGCCTGAGCTGCATAGAGAGACCCTATCTCAAAAAGACAGAAAAAAAATTATATAGATTAGAGGTGGAAGAGGGATAATGATCCATAAGCTAAATCAAACACTGTTACCTGAAACAAATATTCCCCTCCAAATATTCACCTTATCACCTTTGTAAAACTTTAAGTTTACTAAAAGTGTATTATGGCTTCAACATTTAATATTCCATTGATCATCAGGGCTGGCTTGACTGATCTTGGATTCTCGTTCACATCTTCATCATCTATGAGAATTACATGAGCTTATTAAAAGGAGCAGGAGGACTATTCTTCCACAATGGTACTAATATTCAGTTGAACTTTTCTTGCACTTATAGATCCCCTACACATAACTAGTTATTAGTACATCAGACATGAGTTCATCTAATGCTGCCATAATTCAGCCAACTGTCTAGAAAAAGTGTATTTAGGAAAAAACCTTGGCCAAATGATCCATAGTTCTAACACTGAGCTGAAGTCCATGTAGACTCTTTAGATGAGACTTCTTATTAAAAGCAGAGCAGGTGGGAGGACTGAGTTGCTCTTCAGGGAACCAAGGTACCTATGGGAACACAACGCTTTCATCCATGATTGTTTAAGCAAATCATAATGTCAGCCAGCTACTTTAGAATTCTCATCCAACCCAAAACTCCAAATCCCACCTCACACCGGAAATCATACCCCTAAAGGAGAGTGTCAGTTGTACAAAGCTGCCTACATCAACACAGTTCCCTGGGGGACTCATTCTGGCAGTTTCCACCAGCAGGTCTTGAAAAGAAAAATGTTGACCCGAAAGGGAAAGCCTCACAAATAACACGTATAGGGTTGAACCACATGAAGTGGTCATTTTTTAAGACAAATAATAGTCAAACATCAACAATTTCATAAGGTCACATCTGAAGATGTTAAAGCAGTAGCAGCTTTCAAGGTGTGATCCACAGGCTCCTGGGGGATTCCAAAAGTTCTTTCTAGAGGAAACAAATTGCTTTCATAATACTAAAGTGTTAGTTATCTTTTTCACTAAGTTGACATTCGCACTGAAAGTGCAAAAGCAACAATGGATGTATCCATCTGTTTTCTGCTGTTAATATAATAAAATGTCACAGGCTGGGATAGTTACAAAGAAGAGAGGTTTGTTTTGGCTCACAATTCTGGACCAGGGTCAAGGGGCTGCCCCTGGTGATAAACTTCTTGCTGTCAGAATCCCAAGGTCATGCTGGGTGTCATCTAATGAGACACAGGAACACATGTGTATATGTATATTCTGAGGTCTTTCTTCCTATGAGCCCACCAATATTCAGTCATGGGGCCTCCACCCTAATTACTTTATATTATCCTAATGACCTCCCTCTAAATACCATAATGTGGGACAGAACTTTCTTAATATCTCCCGGTTCAGCTTAAACTCCAGTGTAAGTTTCAGAGGGAACAAACCACATTCAAACCATAGCAATGCATTCAATTATATGAAGTTGAAATTCAATTAAACAATATATTACCCCAGACTGGATACAGATACACATGAAAATTCTGCCACCTTTTATTAAACTCAATGTTAAAAGGGATTTGCAAAAATGCTAAAGAGAGTCCCTCTTCTCAATATTTTTTTGTTCTGGAAAATGTTTTTCATAAAAGCATTTTACTTATATCGACATGAAATGAGCTTATTATTGCTATAGTGTGATGAATTTAGAAACATTTTTAAAGTATCAGTGTTAACTTCTTGTATGGAAACTACCAATGGCTATAACCCACATAAACAAAAACTCCCAGGTCTTCAATTAGTTTTAAAAGTGTGAGTGATTCCAGAGAACAAACAAAGAATAGTTTAATTAAAACAGCGTATAGCAAAATAAACATGAAAGGAAGTGTTGATGATTCTGAAAAGAAAGTTGCTGAATTGATAGTGTTCGGAACCAAGGCCTAGTGGAAATAGAAGGCATGATGTAGGTAAGAAAGTGATGATTCAAAGGAATCAGGTGACTTGGTCTGTTGCTAATAACACAATACCAACAGACTAGGTACGTTATAAAATGAAGTTTATTTTGGCTCCCAGTTCTGGCCTAAGGCAGAAGAGCCACATCTGCAGGGTCCCAAGGTAAGGTCAGGTTTTACAAGAGATGGGAGCTGCAAGAGACTGAGCCAACCAAATTTGTATAGCAGCTACCATCCTGAAAGTAACCACTAACTGCATGAGTGGATGACCTCTTTATGAAGGCAGGGTGCTAATCACTTCTTAAGAATCCCATCTCATCCCACCTCTCAATCTCAAAATGGGGATTAAATGTCAACACGAGTTTCAGAAGGGATAAACTTTGTTCACACATGACTGGGAAGCAACTGGCAGTTGTGCAAGGCTGGACCACAGGTGAGGTGGGCTCCTGGGAAGTCAGCCAGAGACCCAACCCTCTAGGTGGGCTGCAGAATCTCTAAGGCAGAAGCTGAGCCCACAGAGCAGGACCTCCATCTGGGTGCAGTGTTGGAGGGTTGCTGACACAAAAGGAAGTTAAGCAAATTCGGAGGTTTCTTCAGAGCTCAGGACAAGCTCCTGGTGAGATCACTTGCAGCCAGGCATGGTAGCCCACTCCTGTGATCACAGAATTGTAGGGGTTGAGGCAAGAAGATCAAAGAGTTCAAGGCTATCCTGGGCCACATAGAGAGACTCTGTCTTAAATGAAACAAAACACAGAAACCTCTCCTGGGAGTCTTCTGTGCCCGCACCCACGAAGATGAAATGGAGTTGTGTATGATGGGCCCGGGTGTGTGTGATGCGTACTGAGGACGTGTGCAGGATAGGCACACACATGAGGCAGAACGGTGTTCACACACGTGGCAGGAGAGCAGGTCTGCGGGAGCACGCGTGGAGGGTCTCTGGCCGTTTTGGGGGCGTTGGACATCGCTCTGACGAGATGCGCTCAGGAAGAAGAGTGTGTGTGGTGGTGTCGGAAGCACCCGGGCTGAGCGTGGAGTGCGGCAAGAGCGAGGAAAGCGCCAAAGAAGTCGCGACTGACTACGCTGGTGGCAAACAGGCTCCGCCCGCCGGCGCTCCCGGGGCTTCTCCGCCCCTTCTGCCCGCTCCCTCGCCTCCGCCTCCGTGTGGCCCGGCTGTCCCCACTTCCACTCCAAGCCGCCGCCACGCTGACAGCGCCGCGGTCCCAGCGCCGGCCTCCGCGATCTCTGCCATCCGCGCGCATCCGAGCCGCCGCCCAGCAGGTATGACAGCGACCCTCGGGCGCACACCTGGGTCGCACCCGGGTCGAGTCTGTGTCCTGCGTCCCGCGAGCAGCTTCTGCCCAGCCTCGGCCCGAGCGCTCCACTGTCTCAGCCTCAGTTTCCCACGGGAGGGCGCTTGGGTGCCCGTGTGTGACGCCGAGTTCTGATCACTGTGGTGACGTGGTCTGGGGGGAAGAGATGGAGGGTGACAGACGCCTCCACACCCAGCGTGCGGGGTGAGACTTGGAGGCCCGGGCCAGGGTCGCATCAGTCTCCGCGACAGCGGAGAGGGCGGCAGGTCCCCGCACTGGGGCGGGGCGGGCTGCGGTTGCAGAGGTAACCGCAGCGAAACTTGAGAGGCGTCCTACGTGCAGGGCGCCGCGGAGCTCAGCGGGTCACCCCACGCGCCCAGCATCCTCGCGAGGCGGGTCTCCTGATGTTCCCACTTTATAGAAGGGAAGCTGGGGGCTAGAGGGTAGAGACCTGATTTGAACTCGGGCAATCAGACCCCAGAACCGTGGCATCCGGCCTCTGGGGGGCGTCGATTTATTCTCTCTTGTTCACTTTGGGGCGGACCTCTGGAGAAGCCCCAGGAGAAGCGCGCAGTCCATAAACTGAGGATTGTAGGCGCGAACCTCATACGCAGAGGTCTGGTAGTTTAGGTGTGCTGGACACTTGGCGAGGGGGCACTTGAGCATGGAGGGGGAACTGAAGCACAGGGTTTACGAAGGAAACAGCGGAATTCTTCCCATCCACAAGTGCACAAGAACTCCCACCAGCACCAGGGGGTGGGAGTGGAGCTGTAGGAGCCCTAGAAGGGTCTGACTGAAGCCCCGCGGTTAACAACCCCTAGTGACCCAACCTCCTTACTTGTTGAAAGGGACCTTCTTTGCCCCGCCCCACCCCTCCCTCCCCCGCCACTAAAACTTTCCAAACCCCGCCCTCCCTGGTTCCTAAAGATAACCACGGCCTTCCTTGCGTGGGAAGATCCCCGTGGATCTTTCTCAGCACCTGTACAGTCACATGTCAGTGCCCAGGCAATTATGCAAGCTAGGAATGTGTTGGGCATATGTGTATTAGAAATAACGTAACCCATCCACATTCTGCAAGCCCTTTCCAAGTGATTTCCTCTAAAATCATCCACATTGCTGCATATAAATCTAGTTCATTTATTTAAACTGTAGGTTCCCCAAATTTGCTACTGGTTTTTTTTTTAAACTCTTCTATAATTTTTTTTTTCAGTACTAGAGGCTGAACTGGGGTCTTCATATTGAGCTACATCTCCAGCTTTTTCTTTGAAACAGTCTCCCTAAGTCACTAAGTTGTCAAAGCAAGACTTGAGTATTTCCTTTGGAATGTGTGATAGAACCATCACGAGTTTGCTGGAACACTTGATAACAGATGGGCTAGTAAAAAGCTAGTGTCAGAGACGCCTGCATTACAATCCCAGCTCTACTACCTCCTACGTAGTTCGTTCCTCCACTCTGTGCCACAGTTATCAGATCTGTAAAACAGACTTGATGATAATGGCAACCTCCTTAGACCACTAAGTGGAGTAACAGGATGGTACAAACAAAATGCTTCTGTTCAAGCAAGAAATCTTGCCCTAGAGACCCCAGCTGGCTCTGTTGTGGGGTGATGCACAAAGCCATTCTTCCACACCCCAAGTACAATCACAATACCAAGCACTGAGAGGGAGCCGAGAAAGGCACGTCAGCTTTGTGACAGGAAACCCAGTCTAAGGTGGAGTCTGAGGGCATCATGGTCTTTTTTTTTTTTTTTTTTTATTTAAGAGGAAAAAGAGAAAAACACAAAACAAACCAAAGCGGCGTAAGGGTACACGCAATACAGAACTACAAAACAAAACAAAACAAAACAAAACAAAAAACCATAACAGTAAGAAATTACCTGCTAGTAGATTACACACTATTTTCTTGAAAATAGTTCCTCAAATCACAGTATCAAAGAACACAAGGTGGACATTCAAACAGGGAGACTGCAAACAGCTGTGTTCAATGTTCCAAAAACATTGATAAAGTCAGCTATTTAACACCCCCAAACACACTTGCTGTTATATCCGTTAGAGCTCCTTTTCTTTTCTTTTTTTTTTCCCTCTCTTTTTTACAACAAAATTTACACATCTTGGATTTTATTACTCCTTAGTGCTTATTACTTTCTTTGGGGGGGGGGGAAGAATACAGTCAAATATGGCAAAACAAAGCTGTCAGTCAATACCAAGGATAGACGTAGCACATGGTGTAGAACAGAGTACAAGTTTATCAACAATGGTTATCAACGTTGTCCCTTGTTTCCTTAAAAAGAATTGTCTATCTTATTAGATATTATAAAGTTGGACAAAACAGTAGAGAACAAGACCAATAAAACTTAGGCATTGTAAACATTACAGGACTTCCAAAGAAGACAATAGTCAAACCAGAATGGGTATCTTAGTGAATCTTATTGTCTTCAAAGTAGTTGCCTATGTCTTCAAACTTGATACTATCATATAGAATGGAACAGAGTCTAATCAGTCAAAACAAGATCGTGGGAGTACTACAGGACTTCAAAACAAGTTAATAGGAAATCGAAAAGAGTTACTATTTATATATCCTAATTTTTTTGAATTTTTTCTTTAATTAAGACAAACATAAGAAATGACTAAATAATTTTTTTTTGAAACAATAAGGGGGAGATTGAGATAAAACAGGACATAACAATATAACAATAGAGGTCACAGCATGACTGTTTCAATAACCTAGTACTTCACCACCTTATAACCTGACTTAATAGTAGTTACCATAGTGTCTTTTTCCTTGAAATATTTGGGTAAAACTTCATATACTCTAGCTTCAAATATTTTCATATCAAGAAGCCCAGAATAAAGCCTTTCTAATTAATGAGTGAAAACTTTATAAGGCTTCAAGGCCACCTAATGGGGAATCATGATTACCACATATTTTTATATATTTGAATCATTACTTACATTAGGGAAACTATTCGGTATTCACACATGCGAGATTGATTTATTTCACTTATGAGTATGGTCTCAAGCTGTGCCCATTTATTGATAAATATCTCAATGTGATCCTTCTTTATAGCTGAATAATACTCCATTGTATAGAAATACCACAACTTTTTTATCCATTCCTCAGTTGATGGGCACTTGGGTTGTTTCCAAGATCTGGCGATTACAAATTGTGCTGCTATAAACATAGGTGCACATATATCACTGTGGTATGATGCTTTCAGTTCTTCTGGGAATATGCCTAGAAGTGGAATAGCTGGAATAAATGGGATTTCCAGTCCCAACTTTTTGAGAAATCTCCAGACAGATCTCCACAAAGGCTGTACCAGTCTACACTCCCACCAGCAGTGCAGGAGAGTTCCTTTTTCCCCACAGCCTCTCCAGCATTTGTTGTTGGTTTTCTTGATCCTGGCCATTCTTTCAGGAGTGAGATGGTATCTCAGTGTGGTTTTAATTTGCATTTCTCTAATGACCAATGATGATGAGCATTTTTTCATGTATTTATTTGCCATTTGCATTTCTTCATCTGAGAATTGCATATTCATCTCAGATGCCCATTTTTGGATTGGATCTTTGAATTTCGGAGGTCTGAGTTTCTTTAATTCTTTGTATGTTTTAGACAAGAGGCCCTTGTCTGAGAGAGAGTTCACTAAAATCTTTTCCCAGTTTGTGGGTTTTCTTTTCACTATGCTGGAGATTTCTTTTGACATGCAGAAACTTTTTAATAAGAAGTGGTCCCAGTTATTGATTCTGGGAAGTATTTCCCGTGCGGTTTGAGTCCTGTTCATGAATTCTTTACCTACTCCTATGTCTCCAAGGTTTCTACCTATTTTGTCTTCCAATAGATTTAGTGTTTCTGTTTTAATATTCAGATCTTTGACCCATTTACATTTTAATTTAGTACATGGTGATAGACATGGGTCTAGCTTTAGTTTTCGGCAAATGGAGAGCCAGTTTTTCCAGCACCATTTATTAAAGAGACTGTCGTTCTTCCAGTGAACCTGCTTGGCTCCTTTATCAAAAATAAGGTGGTTGAGTGTGTTCGTAGTTGTGATTGTATCTTCTAATCTATTCCACTGATCTTCAGCTCTGTTTTGATTCCAATACCATGTTGATTTTACTACTGTTGCTTTGTAGTATAACTTCAAGTCAGGGATTGTGATGCCTCCTGCTTTGTCTTTGCTGCTTAGAATTGCCTTTGCGATTCTAGGTCTCTTCTGGTTCCAGATGAAATTTAGGAGTGATTTCTCTAGATCTATAAGGTATGTTGATGGTATTTCTATTGGGATTGCATTGAATCTGTATAACAGTTTTGGGAGAATGGCCATTTTCACAATGTTTGTTCTTCCTATCCATGAGCAAGGGATGTCTTTCCATTTTCTGAGATCATCTTCAATTTCCTTTTTCAGTGTATTATAATTTTCACTGTATAAGTCTTTCACTTCTTTCGTAAGAGTAATTCCTAAATATTTCATTTTTTTGCTTGCTAATGTGAATAGTCCAGTTTCTCTTATTTCCCTCTCTGTAATTTTGTTGTTCGTGTATAGGAATGCTATTGATTTCTGAGTATTGATTTTGTATCCAGCCACATTACTGAATTTATTTATTGTATCTAAGAGTATTTCAATGGAGTTTAGGGGGTCTTCTATGTAGAGTATCATGTCATCTGCAAACAATGATAATTTAACTTCTTCTTTTCCTATCTTTACCCCTTTTATTTCTCTTTCTTGCCTAATTGCTCTGGCTAGTACTTCCAGTACTATATTAAATAGGAGTGGTGATAAAGGACATCCTTGTCTTGTACCCGATTTTAAAGTAAAGGCTTTCAATTTTTGGCCATTTAGTATGATGCTGGCTGTTGGTTTGTCATAAATGGCCTTTATTATATTGAGGTAAAGACCATTTATTCCAATTTTCTGTAAAGTTCTTATCATGAATAAGTGTTGGACCTTATCGAAGGCTTTTTCTGCATCTATAGAGATGATCATGTGATTCTTATTTTTGGCTTTATTGATATGGTGGATTACATTTATTGATTTGCGTATGTTGAACCATCCTTGCATTCCTGGGATGAATCCCACCTGGTCATGGTGTATAATCTTCTTGATGATTTGCTGGATCCTATTTGCCAATATTTTATTGAGGATTTTTGCATCTGTGTTCATTAGGGAGATCGGTCTATAGTTCTCTTTTATAGTTGGGTCTTTCTCAGGTTTTGGTACTAGAGTAATATTTGCTTCCAGGAATGACTTAGGAAGGATTGTTTCCCTTTCAATTTCATTGAATAGTTTGAGGAGTGTCGGCATTAGGTCTTCTTTATATTTCTTGTAGAATTCTGCAGTGAATCCATCTGGGCCTGGGCTCTTCTTGGTGGGCAAGGACCCAATTACATTCTCAATTTCATTAGCAGAGATTGGGTTATTCAACAGTTTTATATCCTCTTGATCTAGCTTTGGTACTTCATATGCTTCTAAGAATCTGTCTATTTCTTCTGTGTTATCAAACTTTTGAGAGTAGAGGTTTTCGAAATAGGTGTTGATGATCCTCTGTATTTCTATTGGGTCTGTAGTGATTTCTCCTTTTTCATTTCTTATTGCATGAATTTGAGCTTTTTCTTTCCTTTTTTTAATAAGGTTGGCTAGGGGCTTATCGATTTTATTTATTCTTTCAAAGAACCAACTCTTTGATTCGTTGATTCTTTGGATTGTTTTCTTAGTCTCTATTGCATTGATTTCTGCTCTGATTCTTATAATTTCCTCTCTTCTTTTGGCTTTGGGCTTGACTTGCTCTTCTTTTCCTAGCTGTTTGAAGTGTAGCATCAAGTTATTTACTTGTATTCGTTCTGTTTTCCTGATGTGGGAACTCAGTGCAATAAATTTTCCTCTCAGAACGGCTTTCATTGCATCCCACAGATTCCGGTAAGTTGTATCTGCATTTTCATTTTCTTTTAGGTATTGTTTAATTTCTTCTTTAATTTCTTCTGTGACCCACTGATTACTCAAGAGTGTGTTATTTAGTTTCCATGTGTTTGCGGAATTTTTGCAGTATCCTTTGTCATTAATTTCTAATTTCAGAGCGCCATGATCCGATAATATGCAAGGGATGATTTCAACTCTTTTGCATTTGCTTAAATATGTTCTGTGAGCTAATATATGTTCTATTTTAGAAAATGATCCATGTACTGCTGAGAAGAATGTGTATTCTGATGTTGTTGGGTGGAACATTCTGTATATGTCTATCAAACCCATTTGTTCACAGGTGTGATTCAGTTCTGTTATTTCTTTGCTCATTTTCTGTCTGGTTGATCTGTCCCTTGGTGTCAGTGGTGTATTAAGGTCTCCTGTTACAATTGTGTTACTGATAATTTGAGTTTTCATTTCTGTTAATAATTGTTTTATATAACTGGGTGCTCTGGAGTTTGGTGCGTATATATTTAAGATAGTTATCTCTTCCTCTTGGAGTTTTCCCCTTACGAGTATGTAGTGACCTTCTTTGTCCTTTATGGTCATTGTTGGTTTAAAGTTCACGTTGTCTGCAAACAGAATGGCTACTCCTGCCTTTTTTTGGATTCCTGCTGCATGAAGGATTGTTTTCCATCCTTTGACTTTCAGTCTGTGAGTATCTTTCTGGGTTAGATGGGTTTCCTGTAAACAGCATATGGTTGGATTTTGTTTCTTGATCCATTCTGCTAGTCTGTTTCTTTTGATTGGTGCATTGAGACCATTTACATTAATGGTTATTACTGTTAAATGCTGGTTAATTGTAGGAATGTTATCTCTCTGCTGTTGCATCTTTATCTTTCGGTTCTGTTTAATTATTTGCTTTGCTTAGTGGTTTTTTCCTTTGTGTATCTAAACTGTCTTTCAATATTTTTTGCAGGGTTGGTTTGGTGTTCATGAAGTTCTTCAGCTGTTCTTTGTCATGGAAGTATCGTATTGCACCATCTATTTTGAATGATAGTTTTGCAGGATATATCAGTCTTGGTTGGAAATCATTTTGCTTTAGGATCTGGAATACTTCACTCCATGCTCTTCTTGACTTTATCGTTTGTGCTGAGAAGTCTGCTGTGATTCTGATAGGTTTTCCTTTATAAGTGATTTGTCTTTTCTCTCTGACAGCTTTTAATAATCTATTCTTGTGTTGGATTTCTGGGATGGTGACTATTATATGTCTGGGTGTAGTTTTATTTTGGTTATGACTGTTTGGAGTTCTATATGCTTCACTGATCCTGATGTCAGTTTCTGATCTCATGCTTGGGAAATTTTCAGCTATTACTTCTCTAAATATCCTCCTGACATCCTTCATGTTGTCTCCCTCTCTTTCATTAATCCCTATCATTCTTATGTTATTCTTCTTTGCATCGTCTTGCAGTTGTTGAATTGTTGTTTCCTGGTTCCTTGTTATTTTCAAAAGATCTTTCCTTTCCTGTTCACTAGCTGCAATCCTGTCTTCAAGGTCTGAAATTCTATCTTCACTTTCATTAAGGCGGTTTTTACAACTTTCAGTGGAGTTTTTTATTTCCTGTATATCTCTGTGCATCTGCATTATGTATTCTGTTTGTTTCTTATATTGCTCGTCTAGGGATTCTATCTTTTTGTTTAGTTCCTCCAATTTTTTATCTGTGTTTTCTTTAGATATATTTAGAATCTCTTTCATTTCTTTTATCATTTCTTCTTTTATCTGGGAGATTATTTCGAGTTTGAATTTCTTTAAAGCTTCCTGGAGTTGCTTGTCAATTTCAGTGGCTATTGTGTCCGATATATGAGGTGGATGGGATATATTTTCTTCTATATACATCGCTCCTAGGGTTTCTTGAGATGGGCTGGAGGTTTGAGGTTGTAATTTGGTCTTTCGTTTTGTCATTTTCCTATATTTCTGTGTTTCAAGTGTTACTTGAAAGCTTCCTCAGGATCTGTTGAAAATCCCCTTCTATGTTTGGAGCTACTGGGACTCTGGCGCCGCGCTACTCCAAGCCATTAGGCCTACAGAACCAGTGGCCCTCCTCTGCCTGCTCAGAACTCCGCAGTTCCAGACAAGCTGGGCCTCAGGGACACTGTGCGCCCACCTGCCCCTTGGAAGCTCCACAGTTCTTCAATCGCAGCCGGGTTAGGGTACTCACCACAGGCCGCAGTGCTTCAGGAACCTGTGGACCCTCCCTGGTTGCAGAGATATCCAGAGTCCTCCAGACACGCAGAGAGGCCAGTGAGGGCACCCCAGATCTGCCCAGCTCCTCCTCTGCAGACCTGTGGCCAGGCGCGGCAGCTAAACAGGCTGGGCTAGGCTGGTAGTGTGGGCCAGCCCACCTATTGGGAGCTCAGCAGGTCTCCAAATGAAGCCGGGAATGGGGAGGCTGATGTGGAAGCCTTAAACCCACCTCTCTCCTTCACTGCACCTGGAAGCCTGAGGGAACTCCAGCAGTCTGGGCGCAGAAATCCAGAGTCCTCCAGACACGCAGAGAGGCCAGTGAGGGCACCCCAGATCTGCCCAGCTCCTCCTCTGCAGACCTGTGGCCAGGCGCGGCAGCTAAACAGGCTGGGCTAGGCTGGTAGTGTGGGCCAGCCCACCTCGGGCATCATGGTCTTTACAAAGGGTCTACCATGTGCATGGTCCTGAGCGAAGACATAGAAATAAAGGGAGCTGGGGTGCCCACTTCAAAATAGAAGAGACAACAGAAGTCACAAAGAAGGCCTGTGGGCAGCTTTTGTGAGGCACAAGGTCCTTTTACAACTTTAATTACTCCTAAGATTTAAAAAACTGAGAGGTACCACATAAAACTCTCTCTTCTGGATCCTCCTGAGAAATCAGAAAAGCTGGCAACTCCAGGCCCACATTCAGCTGCCCCTCAAGCGGAGCAGGCACATAGGGTACCACAGTTGCCATTTGCACTACCCTGCATTCAAGAGGAGGAAAAGAATATATAAGTTAATCCCAGGGATTCCACAGCCAGGCTCTGTGTCCCTGCTACACCACAGAGCAGGCCTTTAGACAGTTTCAGGCAATTTAGTTAGCATTTTTGTGACCGTATTTCCTCACATGAAAACAGGGATAATAAATAGCACTTCCCTCAAAGGGTTACTTTAGATATTAAGTTATTAAGTGAGAACACACATAAACCTAGAATCATGGAAAATGCTATCTAAATATTTCTGGTGCAGATGCTGATAGGGTGCTGTTAACTGCCTGGTCCATGTAACAGCACACTTCTTCTCCCAAGTAAAATGGTTTGAACTATAAATAAGATGCTGGAATACTATATACTTTTTCTGCCCAAGGATAGAAAGGGACATTTCAAGGAAAGACACAAAGAGAAAGGGGCTTTGCAAAGGATGGCTAGGAATTCTTCTGAAGCAGGTGAGTGAGAAAGGGATTCTACACAGGGAAAACAGCCTTTGCCTGACCCTGAAGGCATGACCAAGTGAAGCATGCTTAGGAAGTGACGAATAGTCAGTGTTACTTTGCAACGAGTAGGAACAGAGGAAATGAGACTGCAGAGACAGTCTTGTCCTCATGATGGGGTTTGAGGCAAAGAAAGGGTGAGTATTTCTCAAGAGCCTCATGTGTGCAGGTGCTCTTCTAATCATCACCCCCGAAGTCCTCACAGTTCCCCTAGGAACCAGGTTTGGCAGTCTCTATTTCAGGAGTTACAAGGATGCTCAGGGAAGGGTGTGGTCTCTGGACCAGCAGCGTGAGCATCCCTCACCTGTTCAGGACCATCCCAGCTACCAGCCACCTCCTCTGGGAGACAGCAGCTGGATTTTAATAGGAGGTCATTCTTAACCTAGGTCTTCTAACCTACAGAGATTGAAGCCTGGCTTTACCCCTTAGCTGCGTGATTCAGACAAGTTACTTAATCTCTCTCTGCTTCAATTTATAGAACAGAAATAAAAATAATTCTCATCTCATGAAAGATGTTATTAAGATTAAATGTATCAACTACTTAGAGCAGTGCCAAGCCCCACAGAAAGACCTAAATAAATGTATTTTTAAAAAATAAACTCAAAGGAACCTAAAAATCTTAGAAATTTTGTTTTTAAAAGAGAAATTTATGTTTTTACAGTAAGGAAATACATCCAAGACAAAATGTAATCACGGGACTGAGTTGAACCTGCAGGGCCTCGCAAAGGTGGTGGATTTGCTGAGAGGTGGATCAGGGAGGCAGGAAGAAGGGCGCCTCAGGTGGGGAACGGAGCCTGAAGCCACTGAAGCTCTGGGAAGTTCCACAGCTGCCCAGGGGCCCCACAGCAACTGCAACAGAACCCAGTCCAACCCAGGAAAGCCTGTTGTACCCTCAGGAAGGCTCCTGATTCGGCTCCATCTCAGACTTAAGCAGAGGTTGGGTTATAAATAGCCTCTCATACTGGTACCTGAAATCCTTGCAAGGCCCTCTCACTGTCTGTGTGGGCTCTGTTGATTCTCTGATCTAGCTTAGGAATTTGAATGGTGCTGAAAACATTACTCCTGCGCCCCACCCTAAAGGCGAGGAGGGATCGCCTTTGCCCTGCTAGAAGTTTGTACCCCAGGGAAAAAGAGTGAGATGGAGGCTGTGATTTCTGAGAGGGACCCCAAGAAGCCCTTGGGTCTGAGAACGTGGACTTATTTGAAGAAGCTTTGGAAGGATTGCGCTAGAGATGAAGGAGAAATGTTCACACACGTGTCTGGCAGGTGGTAGTAGGTGTTCATTAATAGGAAAGGGAGGAAGGGGTTAGGAGGGAAGGAGACAGGGAAAAGCTGGGAGGGGAGGGAGGGTGAGGATAAGGATAGAAAGATTCAAAACCACAGGAGTCAGCCGTGGCCTGACCAGGGAAGAGACCTTGCATCTAGCACCCTGTCATGGACACCTCCTACCCTGTTAGGTTGCATAAACCTGAGGGATGGAAGCCAAGTTGCAGTGGGGTCACCCACAGGGAAAAGGGGGCCTGGGGCTAGTTTATCCCAGGCTGCCTGGAAAGGTGAATCCTGTCCTCCAGCATGGAGGTTTAGGCATTCAGATCTCTCAGGCTTTTCCTGGTTTTTTTTACTTTTATATTGAAGGTAGTAAAGTACAACAGAACAAAGTCAATCGAGATAATGCAGTGAAAGTGGTACAGAACTTCAGAGCAGGATACCGGGATAACAGTAATAGGTACCATAGTATATCTCGTTATCATCACAATAGTTTATTCAATCAGATATAGCAAAATCAAACCAAAAACAGAACATTACAAAACTTATCACAACAGAATATTGAACAGAGCAAAACAATCAGAACAAAGTGAAACAGTGAGAACAATATTTGCCTTCACAGAGAAGACAGAAGGAAATCTCCCATATTTGCTATATTTCATAGGGTCATCCTTCCAAGAGATGCTCAGACCTCTGGCTCCCAGATGCTACGGGGGGGGGGGGGTAAGGGTGGGTGGGGAATGGGATGTTTGATTCTCAGCCCGCCCCCAGTATCCCAGACTTTTTCATTCGGCCTCCAGCAGGCAGTCTGTGTAGTGATAAAGTGTCAGGCAGGCACCCAGGCTGGCGTCCCCCTACTCCCCTTCCTGGCCCCTACTCCATGCACAGGGTCCCAGTAAGAGGGGTCCAGAAGGCAGGGGCACAGCCCACTGAGCTCCACAGCCACTGGCCCCATCCTGCTGTGATTAAACCCTGAGATTTACTTCCTTCAGTGTTGGAAGAGACGGGGCAGAGGGTGGGGTAGAACTACAGGATGGAACCAGGCACCAGGCGTGTCCAGGGAGGAGGTGTTGGCCTGGGGAGCAGCCCTGTTGTTCGCCATCCTTGACTGCTGGGACTCACTAACAGGAGGTGACTAACCAGGTATGAGATGATGGCAGAATCTGGAGCTCAAGAGGAGCCCAGATGAGGGACTCAGGGTGCAGGCACAAGTGCCAGCATTTGGAAGAGAGAAGATGCCCCCTTTTGGATGCAAAGCACACTTTCTCTGCAATCTAGTCATTCACTCAACAGGTATCAAGAGTGTTTTCTGGGTGCTCTAACTCAGTCCTCAGGAACCTCAGCTGGACGTCCAGGGGCTGTGTTTTGCTCAAGGCAGTGGCTCTTGCTCGAAGAGCATCTGTTGAATGAATAAAGGGTAGATGCATGTTCACCAGCATCAGACAGATGCTGAAAACACAACATGGAGAAAAGCCACATCTCAGCTCCTAGGTGACTCTATAGACCCCCACCCAGGGCCTCATCCCGTCTTCACCCCCATTTGAATGCTACAGTGGTTCTAGGCTTGAAGCGGATGGGGCTATGTTCTTTCAGGGTCTGATGACCTTGTTGGCTGAAGGCCTGCACCCCATGCATCCCAGGAGGCATGGTCACCGTGTTCTAGGAACCAGACTGTTTTACTTGCCTGACACACGGGGATGAACAGGCTTCCATTTCTCTTTCAACACATGATACAGTTTGTCAGGTTAAATGCTGCTGGGCCCATTTCTTCCCTTCAGCAATAATCATAATAAAAACAGCCAGGTGTCTGTTTTCCTTTGCTTTTTCTAGTGCTGATGATGGAACCCAGGGCCTTGCACAAGCCAAGCATGTGCATCACCACTGAGCAACATCCTAATGTCTAAGCAGTGTTTCGTAGACACACACTATGTGCAGGAATATATACTATTTCATTGAATTCTTTCAGCAGCCATAAGGGGAAATAGAATTATTGTCTCTTTTTACACACAAGGAAACTGAGCTCTTTCTTGCATGATTTCATTGCATCCTCACAGTAGTCCATGTGGTGTAATTGCCTAGCTTTACAGATAAAAAAAAAAAAGAACTCAGGGAGGGTAAGTAACATGTTCAAGGTCACACAGAGCTAGAAAATAAAGAGGTGGGGTTCAAAGCCAGGTAGTTGGACTGCAGGGCCCACTTTATTTATCCCACTCTGCCTCTCCTCAGCTTCCTGGTTTCATTGGAGAAGTGAATACAGAGGAAGAGTGGGCATTTTTTTTCTCTGGGACATTGTTGTCAAAGCCTGCCGGTCACCTGCAGCCAGCTATAAGCATTTGGCTTTTCAGACTGCTGGGTGTTGCCCTGGGCCGCCTTCTGGGTGAAGATCCTAATCTCCTGCAGCAAAGCAGGCCATCCAGTGCCCAGCTTGCATGTGGCTACAAGTCTCAGACTGTCTCCTCTGGGGCATCCAATCTCAGCCTGCAAAATTCCCTGGAGGAGAGGCTTCCTCCAGGCTCCTGGCCTGGGTAGGAAGGAGACACTCACGAGTCCGGGCCTGCCTCACTGGGGTTCCATGGCCAAACCAGGATGTTCCTGGCACAAGATGGGGAACAAGGGCCAGGGCCCTGGGCACAGAAAGACAAAGTTGGTGCAAAGACTTCTGGGACATGGAGACAGCACCCGGGCGCCAGGAGCACGTTACCTATCCTCTTTCATTCTGGACTGACGCCTTTCACCTGCAGTTTGAGGGGGAAGTATTAAGTAAGTCCAGGGTGGTGGAACCCACTCTGGAGGTCTAGGGCACAGGAGGCTATCTGCTGCGGCCCTAAAAGAGTGCTAATCACAGACCAAGCTCGGGGAGTGACATTCTGGTTCAGTGAGCTCACTGACTCAGCACATGGTAAGCTAGGGAACAGGCACACCATTATCCTCACTGTCTCCACCAGCCCCGTCCACATCTCCTCCTCCTGCTGCTCCTCCTCTCTATTCTGCCCCCATTGTCAGCCCCATGACCATCCTCATCTTCACCCCCCCCCAGCATCTTCATCTCCATCTCTACCACCCAGCACCTTTAGCTCATTTTCACTCCCTCCTCACTGTCATCATCGTCTCCACGAGTGTCACAGTGGCAACCTTCTGGTCACTCACACAGCTTCTCAGACCAAAACCCCATCCTACAGATGTGGAAACAGAGAGAGATCACGATCCATCTACTCCCTAGGCAGATGGTGAGGAATTTGGATTCTGACCTGCCAGAGTCCCCAGTTTGATTCCTGGCTCTGCCATGTTCAAGCTGTGCGTCTTCAGGGCCCACGTGCTGTGAACTCCAGAGGCCTGTAAAACAGCGATGATCTCATTCCTGCCTAGGAGGGCTGTGGGAAGGGGTGCAGGACCTAAGCAAGTAAAACCCTGGCTCACGGCCTGGCTTGAGTCGTAAAAGCAAAGCAAACACAATAAAAATACTCTGGCAAAGGAAGCAGCAGTTAAGAGAATTGCTTGGGACATGAAGCAAGGCTTTCCCAGCGGCCCCAGATTTGAAGAAGCAGGTGTTTCCAGGTCAGAGAAGGAACACTACAGTGGAGCGGCTTGCAGGCAGCGACCCTTAAGGACCTGCGTTCCTCTCACGAGCCCAGGTGTGGTGGCAAAGAGGAGAGCTTTGGCATGGAGCAGAGCTAGAAGCCAGGCTGAAGCTGAGAGCCTTCAGGGACCAGGTCCTTTCTCAGGCCGGTCTCTTTCCACTCCTGCCCCAAAGCAGCCAGCACACCCACCCACCCCAGCCCACCTCCCTGCCACACACAGCAACATTTCCTTTAGGACCCTTCTCCCTCTTTGATGATTTGTTTCTGAACAGAAATAAAGGTGGACCCGTGGTTGATCCTATGCCAGACAACCCTGGGTGTCTTCCCTCCAGCCTCTAAGGCTGTGTATGTGTGCAACACAACTCCAGGCGTGCCCTTCACAGACACCACATTGTGAACTACGCCTTCTTGAGTTGTGCAGTGCACAGCGGCACATGCAGCTGTATAAGACATTCTGCCAGTCTCTTTCTTCCCAGGGAGGGCACAGAATGATCTCAGGTTCAAGACAGAGGAAGGTTGGATGGCATTGGGATGCCAATCAAGATTCAAAGGACTGGCTGGGTGTGGTGGCACCTGCCTGTAATCCTAGCACTTGGGAGGCTGAGGAAAGAGGATTGACATGATTTCAAGGTCAGTTTGAGCTACACAGAGGGTTCAAGGACAGTCTGAACTACATAGCAAGCCCTGCCTTAAAACAAATGAACAAAAATATCCAAAGAGCCAAGGTTTGTTTGTTGCTGTCCTGAGAAGGTTGTTTTTGAGCATGATGGTGACTGGTGATTATTATTCCACATAGATTTAATTATTCCCCGCCATTCTTGCTGTGTGACTTGAGGCAAATCACTTGGCCTCTCTGTACCTCATGCTTGTCTCAAACAAATGGGAAGATAGTAATACATGATAACACTAGCTCTCCCTGTCTGACAAGGTGGCCATGAGAAGGAAATGAGATTGCCTGGGTCACTCAGCCTGCTGCATGTAAATGTTCACTACATGCTAAGGTTCAGTAAAATCACCAGCCAGGAAGGTTGGGCTGGTGTCACCTGCTGGAAGGCAGCTCCCTGAAATCCTTCCAGGACAATGGAGGATTGGGGCACAGTGCCAGATCAATTCAGTACTCCACTGGGCCTTGCTAACATCAGTTTGCCAGAGGCAAGTGCTGTTGGGCCTCTAAGACTGTGCACAGCCACTGTGCAGTCAGTACCAGGAAGGAGGAGGCCTCAGTGCTGCCCCCAGCCCCGGCTCTGCAAGCCTCACCTCACTCATGGGCTGGGCTTGGCCTACTGTCTCTTTTTGTGCAGCCAGTGAGCTAAGAATAGCTTTTACACAGTTAAAAAAAAAAAAAAAATAAGAGAAGCAAGGTAAGACGATGCATGCCTGTAATCCCAGTACGCTGGGGGGCTGACAGGAGGATCACAAGTTCAAGTCCAACCTGGACAATTTAGCCACTTAACATCTATGTCAAATTTTAAAATAAATGTTTTTAAAAGGCTGGGGATATAACCAAGTCCTTTAGTTCAATTTCTTGTACTACACCCCCAAAAAAGTTTTTTCATAATGTGTGCAGATTACATTCATCAAAATTCAGTATTCCCAAATATTGTTGATTGCTCGTGTATTACCTATGGCTACTTCTGCACTGAATACCCATCATGAGATCCTCCAATGTGAATGCACACAGAACCTTAAAATATGAATACTAGGACCTTAACTGGCCAAGTTTGATGACCCTGCTCTGGCCAGAGATTCCCATATCTGCAGCACATTCAAACAACCCAAGGAGCTTTGTCAAAGTTTGGTGCTCACATTACACCCACAACCAAGTAAATCTGAATGTCTGAGGCTAGGAGCCAATCAGCAGTGTTTTTAAAGATCTTCAGATGGCTGTGCCAGGCAGTGGAGATCAAGATAATCCTGGTGTCCCTTCTATGTGTGCCCTGGCAGAGCTGAGCTGCCTGCCCCTTCCCAAGGTCACAAAAATGGCCCAGTGTTTAAGGCACCATGCCTGCCCCCACGCCTATGGGCAGGGTCACAAGTTTATATCCCTCAAGCCTTGTTTTGTGTTCTGTGTAGTAATTTTTGTTGAAAGAGTGGGTGCTGAGGATTGAACCCAGGTCCTCATCTATGCTAAGCATGTGCTTTACCACTGAGCTATACCCCAGGCACTAGTAACTTTTGTTTTCTTTTTTGTTTTGTTTTGCTTTGCTTTGCTCTGCTCTGCTCTGCTTTTGTAGTCCTGGAGATTGAATTTAGGATATTACACCTGCTAAGCAAGTGCTTTATCACTGAACTAATCGCTACCCCCTTTTGCTTTAAAGATTATTTTGAAACAGGGTCTCACTAACCAGGCTAGCCTTGAACTTGTGACCTTCTTGTCTTATCCTCCCAAACAGTTAGAATTATAAGCATGTATGACCGTGTCCAACTCCTAGTAATATATAAACGAGAAAATTTCATTTTAATGTCTGGGTTTCAGATTCTCTCAAATCATTGCAAGATCTAGCTCTCCTGAACCTGTGAATCCAATTGGTAATAACTGACTGGATCTAACATGGCTTTGTGAGATCACCTACCTGGCCCCCAAGAACATTTGAGTTTGATGCCTCTGTCTGAATTGTAAGGAACTCTAGGCCAACACATCTCAAACTGTGATATGCAGAATCACCTGGAATCTGGTTAAGCAGATACTGGCTGGAAAGTAGCTCAGTGATAGAGCACTCATCTAGCACACATGAGACCCTGGATTCTGTCCCCAGCACCAAAAAGGGGTAAACAGTGAAGGCACAGATTCTGACCCAGTAGGTTCAGCGGGATCTGAATTTTGCAAGTCTAACAAACTGCTGCTTCCAATCTCAGTAAGCCATAAGACAGGAGTTCTTGAATTTTATTTAGCATGGCCTCAAATTTCTGGAAGATGGTTACGACACAGATTGCTTGTTATAACCCAGTTTCTGATTCAGGTGGGCAGAGGTGGGACCTGAGGATATGCTTTCCTAACAAGTTCCTGGGGGCTGCTACTGAGGCTGGTCAGGAGACCAGAATTTGGGAACCTTGCTCTCAGCTATGCCCTGGGCGCCCAGTGGATTTTCATTCACAATGAGGACAGATGCCTTGACAGCTAGTTCTCAGTGAGTAAATCAGGCTTTGGACAGCTTCTTTAGCCAAACTCTCTTTAACCAGACTGGAGCAGTTTCCTCAAGTTCAAATGAATAATTTAAAGACATCACTGGAGCAGGGAGAGGGCAGAACTTTGTGTCTGTTTATTGGAAACTTCCCCATACCAAGGGATCCGATCTGTGCGGCTGCTAGCAAGGGTCCTTCCCAAGCAGGTCTTGCCTTAGACACTGTAGGGAGTCCATGAAAATGGATTTGAGCCTCGCATATGGAGCAGGTTGGGGTGGACCCAGATCCCCAGTTCAAAGCCTGAAGCCACAAGTCGGGAGGAGACAGGCCACACCCCACAGATAGGTATGACTGCTACAGTTTCAGGGACACACTGGGCTCAGAGCCATCGACCACAACTGCCCTGAACAAGAATGACCACCCAGGCTAGGACCGGTTCCTCGGAGTTCTTGAACTTGAGAGGGCTGGCAGCCAGATCTGGACGGTGAGCGTTCGGCCGTCAGAGATTATGAATCGTTTCACTCTCTTCCTGAACCCTTAGAAGCAGGGTCTGGTTGCCTGGGCTCCTTATCTCTCTGGAAGCCAGAAGTCTTCTGAGCCAGAAGCTTGTGCTGGGCAAGGGCTTAAAGTCTCACATAGTAGGCAGTCCGTGGGGCAGGCAGGTGCGTGGGACACTCGTGCTGCTTATGTGTGCTCTGCCTGTCAGCTCACAGCTGGGTGACCTGGGTGGCCATGGATGCCAGGGACTCCTAGCAGGATTGACTCAAGGAATAAGTGGGATGCTTACAGCTCGTGCCATGACAGTCACGGGTTCATGCTAGGTGCTCAATGAATGGCGGCTACTATTTTCAACCTCATGATAGACGTGAATTACTAGTTACTTGTGTAAACTGCTCCAACACAGCCTACCTCCTCCTGCCATTGCAGCCTCCACACCTGAGTGTGCAGGTGTCGGAAAGCACCTGTCTGGCAGCAACTATATTCATTCTGATAGTCAACCCATGTATAACTGCCTACTGCATGCTGGCTGTCATTCTGGGTCAGTATTGTCCCTTATATGTACAACACAAGCCACAAATCAATTTAAACCACGTATACAATTTTAAATATTTCAACAAGCAGTAGAGCACTGGCCTAGCACGAACAAGGCCCTGGGTTCAATCCCTAATACAATGGTTTATTTGATGAAATAAACAATAAATAAATAAATAAATAAATAAAAATGTTTCAAAAGCAGAATTTTTAAAAAAGAATTAAAAGGGTGTGGTGGCTCACGGCTGTAATCCCAACATTCAGGAGGCTGAGGCAGGAGGATTGTTGCAAGTTCGAGACCAGCCTTGGCTACAAAGTGAGCTCAAGCCTTAACTGCATAGTGAGACCCTGTCTAAAAAAAAAAAAAAAAGAATTCAAAGAAGCAGAATTAACATTGATGATTTATTTTATTGAAACTACAGATCCAAAATATGACTGCTTTAGTATGTATTCCATATTAAAACTTACTAATGATATTTTTGCATTCCACTTTTTTTTTTTGAGGCAAGTTCTCACTATGTAGTGAAGCTGGCCTTGAACTCACTTATATAGTCTAGGCTGGCCTCGAACTCATGGTGATCATCCTGTCTCGGCCTCCCAAGTGTTGGGATTATAGGCGTGTGCCAGCATGCCTGGATGTCAATTTATTTTAAACCAGAAATGTGGTAAAATGCTTATAACATACAAATGACTACTTTAACTCTTTTTTTCTTTTCCTTTTTTTTTAATTGAGGCTTGAATCAGGATCTTTGCACTAAGCTAAATCTCCAAACTTTATTATTATTATTATTATTAATGTTGAGACAGACTCTCGCTAAACTGCCCAGACTGGACTCAACCTTTGATCCTCCTGCCTTAGCCTCCCAGAGTGCTGGAATTACAGGCCCACAACACCACACCCGGCTCACTTAACCATTTTAAAATCTACAGTTCAGTAAAGTTAAGTACATTCACACTGCTGTACATCTATCTCCAGAACATTTTATAAAGTGTTAATGAGATTTTTCATGCCTTTCCTTTCATGTTACTTCTTTGAAATCTAGATTTTGCCTTAGACTTACAGCATAGTTCAGTTCGACGAGGAACATTGCCAGCACCTGACAACAGCTGTAGGTGCTTTGTGGCTACTGTGAGGCGCAGCAAGCTCTGCTGCTGGGGTGGAGCAGGGAGCAGTGGGGCTCAGTCCATCGGTGTCAGAGTCAGGCTTGGGCAGGGGAATATGGGCAGGAAGCAAGCTGATGGATCTGATGGTCTCAGGTAGCACTAGACCCTGCAGTGAGGAAAAGCAGAGGCTCAGCCAGGCTGGCCAGAACTCTGGGGAGGCCTCTCTGTGGTGTAGTCTTTGAGCCGAGTTTTCACACAGCAGCCAGCCTGAGGGAAATCTAGGATGATGATCTCTACTCTTGACTGTGCGATGGATATTTGGGGAGTCAACACATGTGGTGTAAAGAGAGAGAGAGAGAGATGTCAAACCCATCTCGACCCATGCACTCCATCACAGTGAGGGAGGCCCTGCACAGGGCTTCTTCTTTAAGAACTCCCTGGATTGTCCTGTACCACCGCCAGCACAGGGGGAAGCCACCTAAGGGACACCTTTCCATGCAGAGGCGAGAGCAGGCATAAAGGCCCTGAGGTGTAAAGAGGTATCTTGAGGAATGGAAGCAAAGAAGAGGGGATGACACTGTAAGCCTGGAGTGATCAGGGGCGCTCAGGAGCATGGCAGGAGCTTGGATTTTATTCTCTAACCGTGGACAGAAGGCATTGCTGGCCTCTTTACAGGAGAACTACAGGGTCTCTTGCCAGAAATTCTAGACCCTGACTTGTCTCTGCCTAAGTGGAAAGCATGCAAAATGGTGTGTGTTTGTGTGTGTGTGTGTGTGTATAATGTGTCATATACCTTGTTTTCCTTTTCTTTTTTCTGGGTGCTGGAGAATGAATCCAGGTCCTGTTGCCAGCTAGGCAGGTGCTCCACCACTGAGCTACATCTCCAGCCTTTTTTGTCTTGAGGCAGGATCTCTTCCTCAGCTTCCCAGGCTGACCTTGAACTTGTGATGGTTCTGCTTCAGCTTCCAAATTAGCTGGGAATACAGATGTGCCACCATACCTACTACCTTTAAATTGGTAGTACAGACTTCCAGGACAGAGGATTAAATATAGAACTGTTTCCATAGATGATTGTGGAATTGTTTGTCTAGAGAGAAAAAAACCAGATTCACCCCAAAGCCAAAATCATTCCCATGCAAGGGCAAGGGAAGGAGGCCTTCCCTTGACCTCATTGTCCTGCTCCTCCCGATCCTATATTCATTGGAGACCTCAGCCTCCCCTCTCCCACACCCCTCTTCTGCCCCCTCACCCTCAGTCCTACCTTCTCCCTTTTCTGCTTTTCTAATCTTCTCAGGCTGCTATAACAAAATTCCAGACTGGGACACTCAAGCCACAGATGGCCATCTTCACACAGTTCTGGACGCTGAAATCAAGGATGGAGGTGTCAGCTGGGCTGGTTTCCCCTGAGCCCTGCTCCCTGGCTCCTTCACACTGTGTCCATGAGAGGTCTTTGCTCTGTTTGTGTCCCTCTGTGTGCCCAAGTTTAGTGTTCTGACAAGACACCAGTGTGACTGGATGAAGATCCACACTACTTGCTTTATTTTTAGCTAAATCACCACCTTCTGTGCTTGTCTTCAAACACAGACACATTCTGAACTTCTGGGGGTTGGGGCTGTGGCACACAAAATTTTTCCTTTTTTATCAGTGTATGTTTGTGATGCATAATAAGTGCATTGATGATGGAGATTGCTGCATACACATTTCACCTCTTGATCCTTTTTACTCCCCCTTCCGCCCCTCCCATTTCAGTCTCCCCAGTCCTCTTCTCATCTCCATGAAATCTCTCTCTCTGTTTCTTATTATCTTTATTTTGCTCTTTGAATTATTTATTCTTTGGGCTTCTCATACAGAGAAACCATGCAATATTTAAAAGTGTTAAACTCAATACCAAGTGCTCAGTGTGCAGTACCTCACTGGGATGGGAGGAATGCTGAGAGGGGAGAGTTATTGCTGGTCCCACCTACAGATGAGGCAGCCGAGGCCAGGAGGGATGATGTGATTTTGCCAAAATCACCCAGCCACAAAGAGATGACACGACACAAAGACTCCACTCAAATCTGTCTGACTCTAGAGCAAAACATTTTTAATAATAGTATCATTTAGCCAGGTATAGTGACACATGCACATAATCCCAGCACTCTGGGAGACTCGGATTACAAATTAGAGATTTAGCAAGACCTTATCTCAAAATAAAGAGGGCTGGGGATGTATCTCAGTGCAAGGCTCTGAGTTCAATCACCACCATTTCAAATAATAGTAATAGTAATAGTAATAATAACATCATGTGTGCTTCCCAATGGGATGCTGGGAGACCAAGGCCCTCATCTATGAGCAGCTTGGCCTGCTTTTCTGACTCTCTTCCAGGATGTTACATTTTATTCCCAGTGGATAGCTGCCATTTTCTCTATCTCTCTCTCTCTCTCTCTCTCTCTCTTTCTCTCTCTCTCTCTGTGTGTGTGTGTCTCTCTGCAAACACACACACGCACACAAACATACACATGTGTCTTCCAAGGTATATCTGATACATCCTCTCCCAGCTGGCTGTAGCCCAGGGAACAGAGGGAGGCAGGGAGCAAATCCAGCCTACCACATCCTTCCTGCTGGCTGTTAACACACATCACCTACTCTGGGCAAATGATCACCTGTATTGCTAGGTAAGGGCAGAGCCATGGGCTTTGGTGCTCTTCACTGGCACCCCCAAGCCATCTGTCCTTTGGGAAGTGATGTCACGGCTTCTGGTGCTGGGCCTGATGGGCAAGGTGTCTCCCCATGTTACTGGGCTTGTACAATAAAAGCCTGGTACAGTTGACAATTTGAGCAATAAGGAAAGCAAACACAGAGTTGTGCCTCTGTCAACAAAATAGTGAAGAACGGAGCCACCCAGAGAATATTAGTGTCTGTGTATTCCTCCAAAATTCACCTTTTTTTTTTTTTTTTTTTTTTTTTGCCTCTTGGATTATTTTGTTTTTGAGATCATAGTGAGATCCAAGGCCAGCTACACAGTCCAGGCTGGCCTTGATCTCACTATGTAGTTTTCCATCAGCCTTCCTCAGCCTCTCTAGCGCTGGGATTATAAGCATACACTGCCCATGTGTGGCTGAAATCCATCTTCAGCTCACCCTGCCCCCAAGAGCTGAGGAAAAACCCTCCTCAAAAGTTGTAGAAGGAAGTATCAGTTTGCTAGATATTCTAGGCAGGTTTTAAAGCCGATGAAACACCTATTCTTTAAGGTTTGTTTCTGAATTTTTTTAAAAGGCTATAAAATAACCCAGAAAATTTGGAAAACAGGCACAAATATTGGAACATAAACTAAAAATTTGCGTTCAATCTTAACCCCTTTTGCAAACCTCTGTTCTGCCAAATAATAGGACCTTTTGTAGGGGCTATGCTGAGACTCAAACTCAGGGCCTGTGCACTAGCTGGAGAAGTGCAGTGAGCTACTACAGCCCCAGCTAGAAATTGAACCTCAAGTACCCCAGTATCTCCTGGCTCCTTTTCCCCAGCTATATCTTAATTCTAGGAGTTTAACATAAAAACAAATTTTAGGGCACAAGTGACAGCACATACCTATAGCCCCATCTACTCAGTAGGCTGAAGCAAAAGAATCCCAAGTTCAAAGCCAACGTGAGACCCTGTTCAAAATAATGTAAAAAATTAAAAGGGTTTGTGATGTAGCTCAGTGTTCCCTGCATTCAATCCTGAGTACCACCAAAAGAAAAAAAAAAAGACAAACAGGTGATAAAAAGATCTATATTTTCTGCTTCCCTAGAATAATTTTCCCTAATAATCAGTTTTCCCATACTCAATGATCCTTTCAGTCTCCTTACAAGATTGGTTCCAGTTCCAAAGTCTAATGACATAGTATTTGCATACAATCTGCCCACAACCTCCTATATATTTTATGTCACTTCTAGTTTACAAGACATGATACAATATAAACACAATGCAGGTAGTATTGTTCTAGTGTATTATTTAAGGAATCATGACAAGAAAAAATTTTATACATCTTCAGTACAGATGCGGTTTTGTTTGTTTGTTTGTTTTTTGGTACTGGGGATCAAACTCACAATCTTGTGCTTGCCAGGCAGGCTTTTAGGTCACTGAACTAAATCCCTGGCCAGATGCAATTTAAAAAAAAAAAATTTCTATCCAAGATTGGTTGAGCCCACAGATGTGGGCCCTGCACATACAGAGAGACAACTGTACCCACAATATCACCTTTTCCAAGGAGCATTCTACCAAAAGCTTTTTTCTATGTTGCTATAAAAGTGACATGGAATTGTTACTTTTATGATATAAGTAATATATCTTCATTGTAGGAAAGTTATAAAACACAGATAACTTTATTTTTTTTGACAGGACTAGGGATTGAACCCAAGACCTCACAGATGCCAGTCAAATGTTCTACAACTGACCTATATCCCATCCCTATTTTATTTGATTGTATTTTATTTTAAGACAAGCTGGCATCAAACTTGAGATCTCCCTGACTCATCTTCTTGAGTAACTGGAATTACAGGTGTATACCACCACCCCCAATTTTAGAAATCCATGATCCTGCTGCCCAGAGATAATCACTGTAAGCATTCTGGTTAGTGCCACCCAAATTTTTTTGCTGTGCACACAGATAAATATAAATTCACAAATTGCTTTAAACAAAATAAACTAACCATCTTTAATGTTAATGACTCCCCAGTATTCCATTGTGTATCTTGAGAAGCTTCTTGAGCCTTCCATTTCTATTGCTCCTTTAACTTTTCTTGCCATGGGCATCCACATCCATGCAGAGAAGCCTGGCAGTGAAGATGTCATCACCATGAGTATGGGCACACGTAGCCAGTAGATGAATAAGGAAATGGTGAATGTTGGTTTCTCTCAGAACCGCTGAAGGGCTGGTGATGTAGCTCAGTAGTAGAGCTCTTGCCTCACATCCGCGAGGCCCTACATTCCATTCTCTGAACTACAAAATAAAGGACTTTCTTAACCTGACCGCTGTGTCTCCACATCAGATGTCTCAGAGTTTGGGGACTTCTGGTTCCATTGTGGGCTGGCATCTGGGCTGGAGGCCTTTGTACTCCTAGGCCAGTGCTGGAGAAACCTACAGAACAAGTTCTGTGAGGAGAGCTGGGGCTGGGGGCTCAGTGTGCCTGGTTGCCTGAGTCACAAGTGACATAGTGTTTCATCTAATCTGGCGCGTTTTCAAGAGGCGGGTGGATCCCTGCTGAATCTGAATCCCCGTGCACAGGCAGCTGCAGATGGTGCACAGATAGTGCACGCAGTCAGCTTTCATCGCAGTAGTAGTTATTTATGTTGAGGTGTATTAGAAAAGACATATAATTAGTAACATCCAACCTGTAATTCTACAGATGTTCTTGCTTAGAACGTGGCTAGTGTAGGTATTTAAGTAAAAACAGGAGTGAGTCAATTTAAAGAAAGATATTGAATAAATGGCAGCGTGACCAGCACCCAGTGGTAGCCCACGTCCTGCCGGCAGCGCTCAGAGGCAGCCTGAGTGCGTGAAGCAGTTTGTCTCAGGGACAGAAGGACAGCTGGCCAGCCCTAGCTCCAGCCCCTGACCTGCCTCTGTCTCCAGAAACAGATTCTCACACCTTCTCAGCCTTGTCCCCGTGAGCTGTGCCCCAGAACCCAGAGGACTTTGAAAGTAAGCAGTCCACATGCTTGCATTGAATGAGTTCCTGAAATCCAGGCACCGGTCGGATGGGAACATAGCACTCCTGACTGTGCACTTGTGGCAGGTGGCCCCGTGTCATGAGCGATGACTTGAATGTTTATTTTGGGTATGAATTTTAAAGTAGCTCTCTGTATTTATGCTTTTCTTTAGTGCCAGACTATCCTGTTGGCCTGTGAAGGGGTCTCAGTGACCTCACAACCATTGTTGCTGATCCTGTTCATTGTATTCATGAGTCTTTTTTTTTTTTTTTTCAAAACTGCTTCTGAGTAGCCAACTGTGGTGGCTCACACCTGTCATCCCAATGCTGTGGGAGCCTGAGCCAGGAAGATGGGACGCTCCAGGCCTACCCAGGCCACTTAGAGAGACTCTGTCTCAAAACTAAAATAAAAATGAAAGGATTGAAGATATAGCTCAGGTGGAAGGCCCTGAATTTATTCCCAAATACCACCTCCCACCCCCCAAAAGTGCTTTGCACTAGAATGGTATCTCTGGGTCTGTGGCATCCGCAGGTCGCCCTAAAACTTGAGGAAAGTGCAGATCAAGATTCTTTGTCCTGTGGTCATTTTCTTTCTGTTCTTTATAACTTTCACTATTAAACAAAATGAGTTCCTGTGCTAATTAACAGTAAGTGCTCTAATGGTGGTGTAATTACTAAAGAAAATTCCCGTCTGTTTTAGAGCTATCACTCAAAGAACATGGGGTGAAATAACATGTCAGGCAATTGCTTTAAAAAAGGAAGAAAGTAGGAAGAAAAAGGAGGGAAGAGAGGACAAAGACAGGGAGACAGGGATGATGGAAGGGAGACAAGACTGTTGAATCTAGGAAAGGAATATATGCAGGGTACCTTCTGTGTGTTTTGGGGAACCGTAAAACATTAAAATTAAAGTGGATGTGGTGGCCCAGGCCTATTATCCCAGCACTGTGGAAGGCTGAGACAGGAGGATCACAAGTTTGAGCACAGTTTAGTGACTTAACGAGTCTTGATCTCAAAATTTAAAAAAAGAGAGAGAGTGTAGCTCAGTGTGAGCGGTCTTGGGTTCAATCCCCCATACAGAAACAGAAGTCTCAGGATTTAGAATCAAAGGCTTAGTTCCAATCTGGTCCTTGACTGGAAAGTTTATAAACAAGTGTGTCCTACTTTTCAATCAGGAGAAAAGGTACAATTGCATACCATCATTCAGCATACCCCTCCACACTGATGTTGCACATCTGACACCAAATGACTCAGAGGACCACAATAGGCCAATGCCATTGACTGGGGCCATGACACTTGTACCTGGAGACAATGTATCACATCATATCAAACATTAAGGTTCACTCTCATCTCACATTAAATGTAATTTACATATCAGCACTTGAGAACAGAATTGCCTGCCTCTGATTAGCATAATGCCACAGACATTTAGCTAACTGCTATTTATTGTAAACACTACAGTTTCTTTTCTGTATTTGAGAGGCAATGAGACTCATTTGCCTGGGCCTTTGCAGGAATCCAGTCTGGTGAGAACTGATGCTGTGAACCAGTCATTGCACTAAGTACCCCCGTGTGGTTTTAATATTGTCCCCATTATGCAAATGAGGAACCTGAAGCACAGAGAAAATATGTAGGTTGCTCAAGGTTGTACAGCACGCATAGATCAACACCTCAACCCCTGAACCTCTTCTTTGTAAGCCTTTCCTGCAGCCTCTGGCTTTATGCCATCCTTCTCTATATTGGAAATTCCACACTGCAGCCAAGGGATAAGAGATGGTCTTTTTTCAGAAAGATGATCCAGCCACTGGCGACAGTGAGAAGCTGATGTTTGGCAGGACTGCCCCAGCGACTTAAGTGAAACCTTTGAGCACGCTAAGGAAACTGCCTCTGCTGGATGCCATGGCTGAGTCCATCTTGGGCTGGATGTCTGCTCCCATCCACTGACCTGCTAGGCCCAATCAGCAGTATCATTCTTGGTCCCTTAACTGTGAAGGAGGAAAGCAGGTGTGAGCAGCTGTGCTTGAGGCCACACAGGCTGTGTCTCTGTCACAAGCAGGAGCACCTGTCCTCCCATTGTGCAGTGTAGACAATTCCGTGCCAAGAAAGAGAACTTTGGAAGGAACCAGAAGGAGGCCATAGGGACCCTAAGTCGCACCCTACCCCATACCACTCTGTGCTGATCTTTCCATGCCTGCTTGTTGTGCAGTGCTTGAGGGGCAGGGGCAAATGATATGCCCAGTTCTGAGGACCCAGACCTCTTGTTAAAGCAATGGACAAGTGGGGGAACTGAGTGATGGCTTCACGTCTGGAGCCCCGTAAGGCTTTCCAAGGACCCTGGCACATGCTTCCTGCAAGGTGTGGCTAGCATTCTTCACCAACGCAGCAGCTCTGAGCCCTTGTCTGATCCCTTTATCCTCAGACAAGCTGGACTATCCAGCTGGGCGTCTTGTGTGGACAGATGGTTGGGCTGGGCAGAAGATAGCAGTCCCACGCTTTGCCACACACACACTCTGCTAACTGTCGGGGTCCCTGCCCTCCTTCTCAGTCTTCTTGGGTTCTGCACCAGATCCTCTGGCCCAATAGACCCCCTTTTTTCCTTTTGCTGCAGATTAGAAAGTTCATGTCATAATGGGCCTCTTTGAGAAAGATGCTTTCATTTTGCTCAGGGACAAAGAGAACATGCTGGCAACCAAGTCATCTGCAGGATGTCCTGGAGTCTTAGAGAGGTACAGAGAAAAAAAGAGACAAAGAGGGGTTCCCTGTCCCTTGGCACTTGCAACTGGCCTTTTATATGAAGACCATGCCACTTCTTTCCTTGTCTAAGTTGCTATAATAAAACACTATAAACAGGCAGCTTCTAACTGCAGACATTTATTTCTCACAACCCTGGAGTCTGGAGGCCTAAGATTAAAGTGCTGCCATTTGCCAGGTCTGCTGAGGGCCTGCTTTCAACTCATACTCGGTGCCTCCTTTTCTAGGTAGCCATTTCCCCATGAATGACAGTCTTTGCAGTCCAGAGTGAACACCAGGGCCATTATGCACAACTTTTTTCCTTGCATAAAACGTCAGTAATAATGATAATAAAATAATAAGAAGAGCTACAAACACCTACCATGCAACAGGTATTGTACTTTGTCTCATTGAGTTCTGACAACAACCTAGAGTGTATAGATCTGTTATGCCCATTTTACAGATGATAAAATGAAGACTGAGCCAGGCATGGTGGCACATACCTGTGATCCCAGCACTCTGGAGGTTAAGGCAGGAGGATCACTACATAGTGAGTTCAAGGGCAGGATGAACTATACAGTGAGATTCTGTTTCAAAAAACAAAAACACAAATAAAGGAAGGAAATTTAAGCCCAACCTAGGGAATTTAGCAATTTAGCAATTTAGCAAGAACCTGTTTCAAAGAAGAAAAAAAGAAAGTCTAGGACTATAGCTCAATATGAAAGCCCTGGAGTAAATCCCCACAGTATCTGTTGCATGATACTGGGAAAAAAGAAAGAGAGAGAGAGAGAGAGAGAGAGAGAGAGAGAGAGAGAGAGAGGAAAAAGGAAATGGGGAAAAAAAGAAGAAAAAAACTAAGAGGGACTGTGTTAATCAGTTTTTTGTCTCTGTGGCCAAATACCTAAGAGAATAACTTAATAAAGAGAGTTGTATTTTGGCTCAGTTTCAGAGGTTTCCATTCCAGGTCTCTCAGTTCTGTTCCTCAGGGCCTATGACAGGGCACACTGTGGGGTGTGTAGTGGAGCAAACTCTCACTCAGCCCAAACCAGGAGCCAAAAAGAAGGGACTGGAAGAGACAAGGGTTCCACGGTGCCCTTTAAGAGAGCACCCCTAAACATAAAGAGCTCCCACTAGGCCCCTCCCAAAGGCTGGCTCCACTGCCTCCCAAGTAGCCACAAGCTGGTCACCAAGCCTTTAACAGTTGAATGTTTGGGGACACTGAGGGTCCAGGCCACACCAAAGACCAGCCTTGTCTTAGCATGGAGAGAACCCCTCCTTAGGGGTGATGGCTACAGAGCCATCACTCACTGGGCTGATTCACACCCTCTAGAGCGTCTGCTCCATTAGTCATGACACTACCTGAGATGCCCTTGTCTGCTGCCCATGGGAATTCCTGTGGCCTTCTGAGGATGTGCCCTGCCCATAGAATGACAAGGTAACTCCACCATCTCCCCATCATGGAGTGGAACAGTGGGATGGCACCAATATGCTTCCTCTAGATATGTGATGATACATGCAGATATCATCCCAAAATGTAGGGCAGCCACCCCAAAAGACATGTGCATGTGGAGCATGAGTGTGGACCCCACTTCAGCACTACCGCAGAAGGGAGTGACCCATCTGTGACCCAGTCAGAGGACTCCAGTGGCATCAACATGACACTGCCATAAATTCTTAGCACTTCCAGGCTAGCATGAAAGATATTCTAAGCCAGCTTTCCAGTCTCTTATATATTCTAGTATACAAAGACTGAGCCCTTCAGTCTCATGAACTACAGGAAGGAGACCAGGTGGCAAGCTGGGCATGGTGGGACATATCTGTAATCTCAGCATTCTGGAAGGCTGAGGTGGAGAATGGAAAGTTCAGCCCAGTCTGGGCAACTTAGCTACTTCGCAAGACCCTATCCCAACATTTAACAAATGAAAAGGGGCTGGAGGTTTAGCTCAGTATGAAGGTCCTAGTTTCAATTCCAGTACCGAGAGGGACAGAGAGACCAGGTGGCCTTGGCTGATCCCAGAGGTGCAGAGCATCCACATATAGGCTCACCTGCAGCACCTATTGGCTTCACTCTAGTCCAGTCTTTATCTGCAGCCACTTCACCCAGGCCATAGCTCTTCTGGCTTGGCTTCTGTGGCCCTTTACAGAGCAGCTGTTTCCACCCCAGCCACCCCCAGCAACCTTCTCATTCTGAAGTGGTTTCCAATCTGAGGGTACCACAGGGTTATCATCAACAACCTCAAACTGTACATACATATATATATATATATATACACACACACACACACACACACACGCATGCATGCACGCACGCACACACAAACCTGCGTGGCTGCACAAGGAGTGAAACTTGCTCACTGGGCTGGGCTGGGCTCACTGGGGCACAGGCTATCACATTCAAATGTGCTAGAGACTACCAGGATGTATCAACTTACACCCCATGGGCATGCGAAGGTGTTCTCCCTGAAGCTTGGCCAACTCTCGGTATTATGAAACATTTTAATCTTTGCAAAACTAATGACTGCCATGCAGGTTTTCAGACCTAACCCTAATCAACACAAATTTTAAATTTTAATTGCTCTTTTAATTTTCTTTTGGTATCTCATAGGCTTGTAAGCTACACAAAAGCACAGATTTATTACTATACATTTTTAGTCTCTAAGGAATGCTGAGCACATAGAACAGTTCAGAGCACAAGTAGGTGCTTAACAATATTTGTGTGAATAAACAAAAAGATTAAATGTTGATCTGGTCCCAAATTCAAAAGATACAAAGGAATGACTAAATTTTTTTTTAAAAGTCTATTTGCTTGGTCCCCCTATACCCACTTCGGCCAACCACTACCACTCCCCCAGTTTTTTTTCAGGGCCTGGGATTAAACCAGTGCCTGATGCATATTAGGGTAGATAAGTGTTGTACCCTAACCAGGAAAACTGTAAGTGTACGCAAACTGTGTTTTTATCTAGGTATTAAAAACTGATCCCAGAATCTTTGCACTGATCCTGGATTCAATCTTAGCTTTGTTTGTTTGTTTTGAAATATAGACACAAAGTCACTAAATTGCCTAGGCTGGCTCCAACTCAGTCTTCCTGCCTCAGCCTCCCAGAGTGCTGGGATCACAGGCTTGCAGCTCATACCCCTTTCCTCTCTCTCTCATATTGATACTGGCAACATGCGCAGTCTTGACTAGGTCATCTAAGCCCATCGGGTCCCTGCAGGAGCACTGTTGAGGCAGTTATTTTCCTACTGTCCCCATGATTAGTCCCATCATCTCCGTGGGGAGGGAGACCATCACCTGGGGTGAATGAGGTACGCGCACACACATGAGGGAAGAGGTTGCCTGTTGCTACACTTTAGACTTCCCCGACACCCTCCTGAAGAGGTGAGAGAGGTCCAGTATCCCTTCCCAGTGCGTCAGTGCACAGTGACTGGAAGCCGGGAGACATGGTTTCTGTTTCCAGAGCTGTTTCTGACTCACTGTGAGCCCTCTGGTAACTCCACTGCGCTCTAGTCACCTTCTCTGGGAAATGGGCGCGATTGTACCTGCCCCACTGCCTTTAAAGTACAACACGATGACACAGAAACACCCTCAAAGACAGTGTGTCCTTAGACCAACACTTGATTCAGCCAGTGGGAAACAATTAGCAGAGGATTTTTCAAGGACAGTAAGCAAGATGATTCTTAAAAGCAGCTCACAGAGAAACCCTTTTTTGAATAGTGAAGAAGGTATTTTAATATGTAATAAAAGGAATAAAGGTATTTTAATATGTAATAAAAGGTCTTAGCACACCAAATGTTATTTTCCAGATGTAACATTACTTAGAATTCCTGCATAGTACTGCTCAGGATGAGCCTGAATTTGTTTTAGCAAAAAAAAAAAAAATAATAATGAGGTGATATGGTGTCATATATTAAGTAAACAATAATTGCTTCCAGGATTTAGCAAAAACCATAGGTTGTATATAAATTATTGATATTTGGAAGCATTGAACTGACAGCTATTAGGTAGGAGAATAAAATCAAACTTATTAAATACTTACATGAGAATCCCATCTCAAAGGCTACCTTTATTAAATGGCAGTGTATGGGCCACAGTAAATCAAAGGTCAGAAAGCTCTTCTAGAAGGAGCCAGATGGTTAATATTTTGGCGGTTTTGAATCACATACATCTTCTTTATCTTTTAAAAATGGTGAAAACCATTCTTAGCTCAAGAGCAACATGAAAACAGGCCTGGGACTAGGTTTTGGGCAATAATCCATAGACTCTTGCAGTAAATTATAAAGTTTAACTGCTAGAGCCCCAAACTATGCAATGACATTTAGTTACTAATATTAACTAGAATTAATATTTTACTTTCTCCTCCCATTCTTGGTACCATTGTGACTTCATAAAATTTTAATACATTTAAAATGGCTCAATTCTTTTTATTTAATTAATTAATTTTTAAAAATTTTGAGACAGGGTGAATAGGCCTATATAATTCAGGCTGGACTTGAGCCCACTATGTAGCCCAGGCTGGCCTCAAACCCACAGTAATCCTCCTGCTTGAGCCTCCTGAGTGCTGGGATTACAGGTGTGTACTACCATGCCTGGCTGGTTCAATTCATTGCAGATTTTTTTTGTTTTATTTTTAAAAAATGCTTAACTTGCCCTGTCTTTGGCGGTGAGAATTCTTCAGAGGATCCCAGTAGTTCTGATATTTTTCTTTCTTTCTAGTAGATAAGATAGCTCAGGATCCTCTTACACATTTCCTGTACAAAACTAGTATTGGCCATTTTCTGAATGGTATTCAGAGACCAGACTTGGAGAACTGGGAGTGTACATAGTATTTGAAGTTATAAATAGAAATGGCATCCAAGGTATGTCCTGGTCCCTGGAATGATCCTGTCTACTCCCTTAAAACTCTCCTTCAAACTGAGCATGGTGGCACATGCACATAGTCCCAGCTCTTCAGGAGGCTGAGGCAGAGATGTTGCTTAAGACCAAAAACAAAGTCTCCTCCTGGTACAGTAAACCCTACCTCTGGCTCTGATCCTTAGCTAGATGCTAAAGGACAAAGAATTAGTCATGTTCTGTGGCTGCCCAGCAGAGCTGAAATAGGAAAATTGTTTAATAACCAGAGTCAAACTCATTCTCCGTTTAACCTTCAATTAACTGTAAAATCTTAGCTACCTAGAACTCATATTGCCTGGTAACCTGGGATAATTGAGGTTTGCTATAAAAGTAAGTGCAGGGGATTTTAATGAAAGCATCTGACCTATAATTTACAGGGGTCACGAAGTCAGATGTCCACATCAGCTAATAAGACAATGAATACAGCAGGTTGGTCTGAGACAGTAGGAGATGGGAAGAGTTGGGGTAACTGGAGATCACACGATCCCTGTAAGGGTGCAGCCTCTTTCACATCTGGCAAAATTGTGCCACACAGGGACAGTTACCAGATCTTTCTGAGTTTTCCAAATGAGGCAAATACAGATTTTTTTGGTACTGTGGATTAAATCCGGGGGTATCACACCTTTTTCATTTTATTTGGAGACAGGGTCTCACGGAGTCATTAAATTGCCCAAGCTGTGGGCTGGGGATTTAGCTCAGCAGCATAAGCACCTGCCTTGCAACCAGGCAGTCATGAGTTCGATCCCTGGTACTGATAAAAAAAGAAAAAGACAAAAAAAAAATTGCCCAAGCTGAAACCAAACTTGATATCCTCCTGCCTCAGCCTCCTAAAATACGAAGATTACCAGCATTCACCACCAGGCTCTGCTAGATTTTTTAAAACTGAAATCTCATGACTTTGAAATGTCAATGGGTATGTTTCACTGATACATAATTTGCATAGAGTAAAATAAAGACTTCAGTGTTTCACAGATGTATTGCCCAGATGTAACTACTATGCCACTAAAGACAAAATATTTTTATTGTCACCAAAATGTTATCTTGAGCAGCTTTCTATTATTCATCAAGGCCAGGATAATCACTGATCTGCTTTCTCTCACTGTGGCTTAGCATCTTTTGTAGGACTTCCTATAGATGGAATCACAGAGTAAGTTCTTTTGTGTTTCTGGCTTGTTTCAATCAGCATAATTTTTGTACCTATTCATGTTGTAGTATGTATCAATTATTGATTCCCTTTTTATTGCTGAATACTGTCCATTATGGATATGCTGCATTTGCTTACATATCTCTGTGATGATAGGCATTTAGGTTGTTTCCACTTCAGGACTTCTATGAAGAAGGCTGCTCTGAATATATAAAAGACTTTATGGGAACACTTGATTTTGGTTCTCACTGAAAAAAAAAGTGGAATTATCGGATCATAGGATAAGTGTCCATTATATTTCTAAGACACTACCAAAGCCACACAAAATCGCAGTTGCTCTGCATTCTCTCACCAACACTAAGTACTGTCCGTTCCTGTAGCAGGCATGCAATGGTGTTTCATTGTGGTTTTCCCTGTTGACTGAAGATGATGAGAATTTGTTCATGTGCTGTGAGCCATTCATGCATTTTTAATTGTGTTTTTCAAATTTTTTGCCCACTCTTAAAAGGAATATTTATATATTTTAACTTTTTTGTGCATATACAATCAACAAGAATTAACTCTGGGGTGATGTTTATTTTATTCAAGTAATAAAATGAAGCTAGTAATGTTACTTGGCATAGTTATTAGTGCTAACTTAATGTTAATGGACTTACCATCTTAAATTTTAATTGTCACATAAGTGTACATATTTACGGGTAGAGTGCGATATTTCAGTACGTGTACAAAGTGTAATGATCAGATCAAGGTGGTTGGCACTGCCATTGCCTCAAACACTTACCATCTTTGTTGTGTCTGGAATATTCAAAATCCTCTCTACTGGCTGTTCTGAAATACCCAACCAATTGTTAGTAATCACATTTGCCTTACTATGCTGTAAAACATTAGAATTCCTGTCACCCAACTTCACCCCTGAACCCAAACATCCTCTCTCTCCATACCCTCTCTCCTTACCATCATCTTTCCCAGCCTCTGATAACCACCATTCTACTATTTCTATGAGATCCACTTTTATAGCTCCACATGTAAGTGAGAACATGCTAGATTTATCGCTCTGTACCTGGTGCCTGGCTTATTTCACTTACCATAATGTCCTCCAGATTCATCCACATTGCTGCAAATGACTTCATTCTGTTTTTATGGATAAACGTAGTGTATCTAGACCACATTTATCTCTTCATTCATCTACAGTTGAATACAGAGGCAAATTCCATGTGTTGCTTTTGCCCTTTCTTGCAGTCTTTGTGCTTTTATTTATTTATAAGAGGTCTTCATATGTTCTGTATATAATTTCTTTGTCAGACATGCATCATAGTTGTTTTCTCTTTTTTTTTTTTTTTTTTTTTTTTTTGGTGGTACCGGGGATTGAACTCATGACCTTGCACTTGCCAGGCAGGCGCTTATGCCACTGAGCTAAATCCCTAGGCCCCTCTAGATGTTTTCTCATAGTTAATTGCTTTTTCATTTTCTTAACAGTAACTCTTGTACATTTCTTTTTCTTTTTTTTTCTTTATTTCTTGAGACATGAGGATGGAACCCAGGGCCTCCACATATCAGGAAAGTAAGTGCTCTACCACTGAGCTAATATCTTTTTGAAGAGCAGAAGATTTTAATTTTAATAATGTGCTATTCACTACCTCATATTTTCTAACTCATAATTTTAGTATACTATTTAAAATATCTTTGCCTACCTTAAATTTGCACAGATTTTCTCCTATACTTTCTTCTGTATGTTTTATATACAAAATTAATTTTTGTATTTAGTGTAGAGTAGGAGTTAAGATTCACTTTTTAAAAAAACATGAATACTCATTTAACATCTTTTTGCTGAAAAGATTATCCTTTTTTCATTGAATTATCTTGACATTTTTGCCGATCTATTTTTGAATTCTCTATTCTGTTCCATTAGTCACTATGTCTACTGTTACACCAATACCAAGCTGTCCTGTTTACTGTACATTATAGTACGCTTGATATAAAATAGAATATTCTCTTTAGTTCTGTTCTTTTTTAAGAAGTGTTTTTTAATTGTGTGGGTTTTGTTTTGGTTTTGCTATTTTAGTTCCCTTGTTTTTCCATGTAAATTCTAGAATCAGCCACTCAATTGCTACTATGGTTCTACAGAGAATTTTCATTGCTGTTGGATCTAGAAGTTAACTTCTTTGGGATTCAGTTGATGTAGAGACTGGCATTTTAACAATATTGACTTCTGATCCATGAGCATGGTATATCTCTCTATTTACTTAGGTTTTCTTTAATTCAAATGGGGGGAGGTACAAGTCAATCAAATGGGAATGAGAATACTGTTGGTGCTAAGACAAGCAGATGTCTACGTGCAAAATAGTGAAGTTGGTACTCAGCATGGTGGTTCATACCTGTAATCCCCGTACTCTGGGAGGCTAAGGCAGGAAGATTACAAGTTCAAACCCATGCTAGGCGTTTAGTAAAATCCTGTCTCAAAAAAAGGGAAGGTTGGGGATTTAGCTCAGTAGCAGAGTGCTCTAAATGCAATCTCCAGTGCCAAAAACAAAAGAAGTTAGACCCCTACCTCATACCAGATTTAAAAAAATTCAAAATTAATGAACTGTCTATATGTCAGAGCTAGAACTATAAATTTCTTGGAATAAAACATAGGAATAAATTTTCATGGATTTGGATTAGGCAAAAGAAATATGAACCACTTAGACATTATCCAAATTTAAATCTTTGTATTTCAAATTACACCAAAAAGAAAATGAAAAGACAACACAGAATGGGAGACAAATTTTGCAAATCTTATTTCTGCAAGTAGACTTGTACATAGGTTATGCATATATAACTCAGGGCTCAGTAATGAAAAGATAATTGAGCCAATTTAAAAATGTGCAAAGACAGGCTCAGTGGAGTCATTGCCTGCCCGGCAACCCCAAGTCATGAGTTTGATCCCTGGTAACAAAAAAAAAGTGCAAGGGATCCAAATAGACATTTTTCCAAAGCAAATATATTGATCTTATAATGAATCTAAGAGGCATGAACACATGCAAATATGCTCAACATCATTACCTATCAGGAAGACACAATTTAAAACTATAATAAGATACCACTTCAAGATAAAATGAAAACAAAGCTTTGTAAATAGGGAGGGGAGGGCCAGGGGTATAGCTCAGTGGCACAGTGCCTGCCTAGCAAGTATGAGGTTGTGAGTTTGATCCCTGGTACCAATAAATAAGTAATAAGGAGGGGGAAAGGGTTGAAGGGAGGGAAAGGGAATGGGGGAAAAAAGAGAAATCAAGATATATCATGTACAGGTACAAATTCCCTATGATGAATGTGATCATTATATATACCTAAAGTGTACCAATAAACTTAACTTAAAAAAAGATACTACTTCAAGTCTACAAGGATGGCTATCAAATTTTTCTGGAAATATAATAAAAACTGTTAGGGAGGACACAGAGAAACTGAAATCCTCATACACTGCTGATAAAACTGTAAAATAATGCGGGCATTTTGGAAAGCAGTCTGGCAGTTCTTCAAAAGATTAAACATAGAATTACTACATGGCCATATGGTATTTTATTACATCTGTTATATGGAATTGTCAGTGCTACATGACAATATATTATCCATTCCTAAGTATAGCCAAGAGAAATGAAAACACATGTCTACACCAAAGCTCATATGTGCTCATAACAATATTTTCATGACAGTCAAAAGATAAAAACAATCCAAACTCCCATCAATTGATGAATGGATGTATAACGTGTGATGTATCTACAATATGCAATACTATTTGGCCATAAAAATAAGCAAAACACTGATATACGTTACAACATGAATGAACCTTGAAAACACGCCAAATGAAAGAAGACAATCGCAAAAAACCACTTATTATGTGGTTCTATTTACATCCCAATATGAAATGTCCCAAATAAGCAAATCTGTAGAGTCAAAAATTAGAAGTTGCCAGGACAAAGGGCAAGAGAAGAATGAGCAACTGTTAATGGGTATCAGAGTTTCTTTGAGGGGAGATAAAAATATTTTAGAATTGTTTATGGTGATGGTTTAACAACTCTGTGAGTATATCAAAATCCATTGAATTCTACACTTTAAATGGATGAATTGTGTGTTATGGGAATTATGTCTTTTTTTGTACCAGGGATTGAACCATGACCTTGCTCTTGCCTGGCAGGTATTTGTGTTGCTGAGCTAAACCCTTGGCCCAAATTATGCCTTAATAAAGGTCTTATTGGGCTGGGGATTTAGCTCAGCGGCATAAGCGCCTGCCTTGCAAGCAGGCAGTCATGAGTTCGATCCCCGGTACCGATAAAAAGCAAAAAGACAATAAATAAATAAATAAATAAATAAATAAATAAAGGTCTTATTTAAAGAAGGAATTATAAAACATAATGCACTAACAATAAGCAATAACAACAAAACCTCTTTGCCCCTTTGCTCATGGGTAATCCATTCACAGCCTGTCATTCAGAAGAGTATGAGAATTGACTACGAATAACATTCTTTTGTTCTTTGTCAAAATAATAACTGGAGGCACATGTTGCTCTCCCCCTTATCCTTCCACCAAGACTTGGCTCCAAAAGCGAGCAGATGTTTTCTGTTACAAGAAAACAGAAGCAGTTATGTGCAACACTGGTTTTGCTTTTCCTACCATGAGTGTTTACCCATGAATTCATGGCCAAGATATCGATAGCATCTGTGACTCTCTGAAGCATGACAGTGTCCACTCGTCCGGCATCCACTCGGGACTCAATCTCTACTTTATTTGTTCGGCTTGGTTTAAACTATAAACTGATTCAAACCCTTCTGCACAAGCTGTGTACGGACTCCATACACATACCATCCATCACCTTGGGGGGTGAAATCTGACGGAAAGAGCATAAAATTCTTTGCAGTAAATTGATTTTTTAACTTGGTTAATGACTGAAGGGACCTAATGTGTAAAAAGTCTTCCTGTACTCAGCCAACTTCTGTTATTTGCCCACCAGTGTCACAACTTTTGCTACATGTAATGCTATTATTTATTTATTTTTTCTTTAAATTAATTTCTACTTCTTTTTTTTTTACTTAAGTGTGTTTATGAACCTAAAAGGAAAGCCAGTGACTTTGTTGCAAATTGAAAGTCACTCTTAAAAATAAACCCAATGAGCCAGGTATGAATATGCATGCTGGTAATCTCAGTAACTTGGGAGGCTGAAGCAGGATTGCAAATTTGAAGCCACCATGGGCAATTTAGCAAGACTTTGTCTCAGAGTTTATAAAAAATCTGGACATGTAGCTCAATGGCAAAGTACTTGCATTGCATGTGCAAAATCTTAGCTAAATTCAATCTCCTGCACTGGAAAAAAAAATTTAAAATAATAAACTCAGTCAAAACAGAATGGTACTGGTTCTAACTAGATATGGTAGCTTGGCAAGATTCTGAGCCTGAGACCTCATACTTAAACTGGGAGATTAGCAAGGAGTACAGACCTGTTAAGACCAAGGTGAGTCGTTGTCCTTGACAGAATCAAATGATTAAATGAGAATACAAAAGATTAGGACATTAGAGACGCTCTTTGTTTATTTCTTCCAGGATTCCTTAGAGGAACATAATGTGCTATCTTCCTACTAGGCTGCGAGGTGCTGGAAATTTATTAAGCCCTATTCTTTCCACATGTACAGTCTTGGAAAACAATTTAGAAGAATGAAATAACCTATGAAGCACATTAGTGCCTGGGTGGTGGTAAACAGTGCTTTGAGGTTGATCTGGGAGTTGTTATTATGATAATTATCATTACTCCATGATGTCAGAGCAAGGGATAGGTTTGCTGAGAAAAGTTGGGGGTTGGGCTAGTCTATGAATAGTCTAGCAGCCATGATGGCTTGGGGTCTGTGCAGGAGGCATGTGGAGCTTGAGTCCCATCAGAGCAGGGCCAGTGAAGTGGGAGAGGAAGCCCTTGACAGTTTGGGCTTATCCAACCTGAGAAGGAAAGTTGAGCATGGTGCAGTGTCCAGAGCTTAGGTCAGGCATGAACATGCTTGGACAAGCCTGAAATCTCTGCTTAGACACAAACAGCTGGCATTATATATTTGGCTGTTTGGTAGAATTCCAGGTGCCATCCTGGGTCTTGTCAAAGATGCAAAGGTATTACTACCCTCAGGGAGCTTGTGATCTTATGGAAGAGCCATGGGTACAAATAACTATAACACAGGGAGAAACAATGGGCATGTTTTCCTCCTTTAACATTGTCATGGCTGCAGATGACAGACATTCACTCTGAATCAGCATACACCTGCAGTGTTGGTTCCCATAACTCAGGAATAAATGACTTTAAGCATTGCTAGGTCCAAGTGCTTAACATTAAGTAACAGAATTGAGTCTCAGTGGTCCAGTCACACTGGTAAGGACCACATCTTCCAGAGCTGGGGATAGAAGTCAGCTTGACAACTCACACTGACCTGGGGAGGAATATTCTCCTGAAACATCAGAGCAAGGGAGAGAAAATGCTGAGCAGACGGCCACACACTGCCCACCACAGTGGCCTACCAGGGAGTGGCTCTCAGAGTAGGGTACAGGTCACTGTGACCCAGTCAGGAAAGTTACTTGGAAGAGGTCTTTGGTTTGGACCTGAACTTAGACTACAATTGGGGATTCAGGGACAGGACTGGGATATTCTTGCTCTGTGTCTGGGGAGAAAGAAAAAGGAACAGGTATTTCCTAAAAAGCTATCTGGTACCAGAGTCTGCAACAATTATCTAGGTATAATTTTCTCAAGGACCCTGTCTCCTCGTGCAATCTATAAATTAGATATAATGGGACTGGGCTCAGTGTTAGAGGATTTGTCTATCATGCATGAGTCCCTGGGTTCAAACCCCAGCACCACAAAAAACAACTCAATGAATAAATAAGGAGATGAATTGGAGTCAGGTGTGGATGGTGGATACCTGTAACTCCACCACACTGAGTGGCAGAGGCAGGAGGATCAAAATTTGAGCCCACCTAGGCAACCTGGTGATTTAGCAAAAGCTGTCTCAAAATAAAAAATAAATATAACAGTAAAAAGTCTGTAACTCTTGCTTGAATCTCTATTAACACACACAAATACACACAGAGACAGAGACAGAGAGACAGAGACAGAGACAGAGAGATTGAGATTTGCTTATCTCCATTTTATACATAGAAACCCCAAGGACTGGAGAATTCAAGTAGCTCATCTATTAGGTCATGCATCCCAGAGGGCAAGAAACTGTTCTGTTTTCCTCATCAGCGAGTCCTCAGGGACCATAAATGCTTTGGGGTTGGGGATGAATGGAAGGATGAGTGGAAGGAGGGAAGGTGAGAGGGAAGGAACGAAGGTGGGAGGGAGGGAGAAAGCGTGGAAAGCAGGACGGAGTGAGGTGCATGGCGAGGCCTCCGGCCGGGCCTGGGACATTCTACCCGAATCTGCTTCCAGGTGTCACAGGGGCCACCATGCACTTGAGGAAGTACCTGCTGAAGGGCCTGCACCGGCTGCAGAAGGGTCCGGGCTACACCTACAAGGAGCTGCTGGTGTGGTACTGCAACAACACCAACACTCACGGCCCCAAGCGCATCATCTGCGAGGGGCCCAAGAAGAAGGCCATGTGGTTCCTCATCACCCTGCTCTTCGCCTCGCTCGTGTGCTGGCAGTGGAGCGAGTTCATCAAGACCTACCTGAACTGGGAGGTCACCGTCTCGCTCTCCCTGGGCTTCAAGACCATGGACTTCCCCGCCGTCACCATCTGCAACGCCAGCCCCTTCCAGTAGGTGGTACCTGGAGCGCGCGGCCCGGCCGCTCTGCCTCCACCCGCCCTTCCTTCCTGCCCTCACTTGACCTTCCTCTTTCTTTTCGTTTATCTTCCTGTGCCTGGGTTTTTCCCCCCTTCTTTCTCTTTCTCCATCTTGGAGTTCCTCCTCTTGCAGCAAGTAAGAGTCAAATTTCATAAGCTTCTTAGATGCAGAGAAACTCAAAAAGTACCCGCTAGTGCTGCCTTCGGGGATGCCTGCGTCTGTTTAGACATTGCGCCTGTGTCTGCTGAGCAGCTGCTCGGTATCGGCCACCACTGCTGGAAATACAGTAGTGAGCAGCCCTCTCTACAAGGCATTAATATTTCTCCCACGAATATTGAATGAAGTAAAACTGTAATGATAAAAATAACACTACACATTAAAGGCCTGTGTGTCAGGCACTGTGCTGTGTGTCCTTAGGGCACTGATACGGGAGTGACTCTAATCCACCCAGCCAACGTACATGCAGGCAGGATCTTCTGCAGCAGCCCCACTTTACAGGTAAGGAAACAGAGGTTCAGAGAGGTGAGTAAACTTGCCTAAAGACACACAGCGAGCAGCTCTGGGATTTGAGCTCAGGTCTGATCTCACTCCAAACCTGCCACTTCTTAAGTCATTCTGCCATGCTGGCCTTTCCCCCCAACCTGACTGCTGGGCTTCTAAATGAGACATACAAGGAGACTCAGATTTCATCTGGGCTGAGGAGAAGCAGATGATCAGTAAGAGAAAAATTCCCAGAGGACTGAGTAGACAGACGTTAGCCAGGAGAAATGCCCCTAAGTGGTGGATGCAACACACACAAAGGCCCTGGAGTAAGAACTCCATCCTGAAAATTCAGGGAATCAAAAGCAGAACCAGAGAACTTCAGTAACCCTTAAACACGGCTCTGGAGTAAGGGAATACATTCCTCTTGTTCAGGAACAGGCAGAGGAAAATATTGACTTAACGATATTTAAGAATAATGCTACTGGACCGGGGATTTGGCTCCAAGGCGTAAGCGCCGGCCCAGCAAACGCAAAGTGGAGTTTGATCCCCGGTACAAAAAAAAAAAGACTGATGCTGCTGACCATAGCAAAAGTTGGAAGCCATAATTTAAAATGATCACACCATTTTTTTGGAGCTGAAAAACAATGAGAGCTCTGTATCACATGCGATGCCTGCAGCAGCCATAGCAAAGAGGAGGGGACCACCGAGATCCATTTGGACCAATCAGAACTTACTGCTCGAGCTAGGGGAGGCGCACCTCCTCCCAGCTGTGCCATCGGGAAGAAGGGGGAGTGGTTGTTAGCCCCCAAATAGGCTCTCCCAGGTACTACTCCTGTCCGTACTCTAAACTTTATTGATACCGGAAGGACAGAGGACTTCAAACAAAGAAACAAACCCTGTTCAAAAAGTCTGAAACATCAGCTGTGTCTTTCGCTTCTAACGATTTCTCTGATTTCTTTCTTTCTTTTTTGGTTATGATGCATTTCTGGGATTTTTGTTTTTCCTTTTAATTGTCGAATTAGCAACTATCTGGGAGAACTGAATTTACTAACATACTTACTATAGAGCTGTAAACAACATTTGAGTGGTAGAAAGACACACGCATGCATGGAGAAGTGCGTGCATGTGCACGGCACCTTCTGATACCTGGTGACAGCCACACTGGAATACAAGAGGAACCCAGGTTTTAGGTGTGCTGCTTGCGGCTCATCCTTAGCCACCTTCCTAACCTCTCCCCAACCAGGTATTCCAAAACCAAGCATCTACTGATGGACCTGGACGAGCTGATGAAGGCGGTCCTGGAGAGGATCCTGGCCCCAGAGGCCAGCTATGCCAACACCACCAGTGCTCTGAACTTCACCCTCTGGAACAATACGCCCCTGGTGCTTATTTATGAGCAGGACTCCAGCCACCCAGTGGTCCTTGATCTCTTTGAGAATATCCCCAGTGCCTCAGTAGGCAGCAACGCAGCACAAGGAAGGACCTGCAGTGCCCCGGGGTGCAAATTGGCCATGAAACTGGTAAGTAGTCTCCAGACACACATCCAGCAATGAGTCCCTTCCCAGCAAGACTAATGGGAGTCTCTTTTCTTTAGTAACTTGAATCTTGTTGGGGGAAGCCAGTGTTCATTTTCTATTTGCAAAATTTGCAGAAACGGAAATAGCCAGCTTGTGAGTCGAGACTCTTCTGGATGCAACTGATCCAGCACCAATTTTCTAATGCAAAATAGGGAATTCATATAACTCAGAAGTTCAGAGATCAGGTGGGTTCAGGTATGGCTGAATCCAGGTGCTCAGATGTTATCAGGACTTTATCCCTCTTTGTCCCATTCAGCTTTTCTAATGGTTGATATTACTCTCTGGTACACCATCTCTACATAAAGGGCCCTGTCAGTACCCTTATACCTTACCAGCTCTGCAATCTCTCCTCTTTCTCAATAGCTTCAGTGAAGGGCCTGGGACTTACTCACCAGATCACACGCTCTCTGCTGAGCCAGTCACAGTGAGCTAGAGGATGGGTTCCCATGATTGGCCAGTTCTGATTCATGTGCTTTGGGTGCTGGGGCGATGTAAGCCTCTGTCAGACCACAAGTGGGGAGGGGGCATTGTTCCTTGAAGAAGGATCTAAGTCTCACTGCCATAAAGACTTCAGTAGCTGGGCAGTACAGTTGGGTTCCAAGAAATAACCTCTCTTCCCAGGGAAGCTGACATACCATCAGCTCTAGAAGCCTGAAGATGGGAAGAAGAACCTGTTAGGGTCATTCTATACCAGTGCAAATCCCTGAGCACTGCTCCTGGAGAGTTGGAACAGAAAGTTCTGGGCTGAGGCCCAGGATCCTGCGTGGTTACCAGTTTCCTTGGTGACTGAGGATCAGCTTAGATAGGGACAAAGCCTGCTTTACTCATTCACATGGTCATGACTTCCCCAGCTCCCAATGCTGCACTCGGGCCAGCAAAAGCTTGGGGCTCCTGAGCTCCATTCCAGCACCAGTTAGTGCCCTTCTACCTTTCACTGTGAGCTTAGCAGACTTAGGGTGACTGACCCCATGTTCTCCCTAAGCAGGGGGGAGGCCAAATCCCTGAGTTCTGACTTCCTTGTCCGTGCAGCCTCTAGAAGTCATAGGCAGTGATTGAGAAAGGAGCCAAGGAGTCAGAAGGTGTTGTCTGTCTGTGTATGTGAGTGTGCATCTACATAGACAGGTACATGTGTGTGTGGTTCTAGGTCATCAGAGCATGGTGGCCACTAGTGTGAATCTAGGTAAATGGGCTAAGCAGGGAGCAGTAGTCCCAGCTATTCAGGAGACTGAGGCAGGAGGATTGCTCGAGACCAGGAGTTCAAGGGTAGCATGGGCAGCATAGCAAGATGCCCTTCTCAGTAGAGAAAAGAACATGTAATTAGATGTTGGAGGCTTGTATGAACATGTATATACATAGTGACCATGCCATCATGTGCCTGTGGATGTTAGAGAGCAGACATTTGTGTGAACATCTGTGCATGCAACGCTGTGTGTGGTCATTAGTCCATAACAGTATATATGAAGCTGGGGCTGTTGGCTATTCAGGAAAGTCCTTGTGACCAGCCATACAACTGAGAGTGACATCATGACCCCTGAGTATGGGTGAGTATACTTAGGACCACGTTTCCCACTGCAAAGGTGCGGCCACGGGGCAGTGGGCCAAGTGCAGTTCTAGCCCTGTAGGTCCTCAGGCCAGTGGCTGGAAGTACGCAGAAGCCCCATACCCACTGGAACCCCTCCTTGTCCCTGCAGTGCAGCCTCAACGGGACCGTGTGTACCTTCCGGAACTTCACCAGTGCCACCCAGGCCGTGACTGAGTGGTATGCCCTGCAGGCTACCAACATCTTCTCACAGGTGTCACGCCAGGAACTGGTGGAGATGGGCTACTCAGCTGAGCATATGATCCTCGCCTGCCTGTTTGGGACAGAGCCCTGCAGCTACCGGTGAGAGCCCTTGCCTACTACCCTACCCCACCCCACCCTGCCACTTAGCAGCTTCTGCACCATAGGACTCATGGAAGAATGGATGCAGAATAAAGAACAAGAAAGGGCTAAGCAAGATGTGGTCCCTGGTGAAGTCTTGGCTTGGCCTGATGGGCAGGATGAGCTGGTTGGTGCACACGCCACATACAGAATTGTTGTCCCTTAAAAGAGGGTCTCTATCAGCCTGTACCTGGCTGTGAGCCGCCTCCAGGGATGGGTCTCCTCATTTCCCACTCAAGGGGACATGAGAAGGGGCAGCTGTGAGCCTTTAGCCACAAACACCCGGCCTCTGGGGGCTGATGTGGAACCTGATAGGAAGTCTGGATGGGCATGCTAGCTTCAGCCTCTCGGTTTTCTCGTCTCTGAAACAGGGACTCTACTCTGGCAGACTGAGGGAGAAGGATCACAGCTTCAAGTCCAGCCTGGACGAGTTAATGACTTAGTGACTTAAGGACTTAGTGAGACTCTTCTCCAACCACCCCACCTCTTCTGAGCCACGCCTGGTGCCACCACCAGCCTCCCAAGCATTGAAATCTCAACTGACCTATCTTTGAGTTCTTCTCGCCTTCCTGAGTCAGCCTCGGACACAGTACAGAACGGTGTCTCTCTGCCTTTGCCCAACCTGGGCTCTAGACTGTGTCCATCCCCCATAGACATTGTAAGTGCTCAGTGTTAGGAAAGTATGGCCCATCTTTGGAGCCCAAACAGCTATTACAGATGTGCACCAGGGCACCCTACTAGACGAACATTTTTTTTAAAATAGCTGTTTATTGCAGACTCTCTCTAGATTGTCAAAGAAAGTAGAGTTCCCTCAGGCCCCTTACCCAATTTTCTCTGTCATGAACATCCAACCTTACCATGGTGCTTAGTTAAAACTAAAATGGTAGCCAAGTGTGGTGGTGCACACTCGTAATCCCACCGCTCAGGAGGAGTGTTGTTATGAAAGAGGAGGATTGTTATGAATTCGAGGCCCCCTGGACTACCCAGTGAGTCCAGGGCCCAGCCTGAACTGCATAGCAAGACCCTATATCAAAAAAAAAATCTAAGATGGGATATTGGAGGAAATGAGACATCTGTCAGATGTGATCAGCTTTTCCCAGTGATCTTTCTGTGTTCCAGGTTCCACCCCGGAGACCATGTTGCATTTAACCATCACATGACCTTAGTGGTCTTAATTTCTCAGGCGTCTTTGTTTTCAATGACCTTCACAGTTTTGTAGCATTGGTCAGGTGTTTGTAGAAAGCCCTCAATTTGGGCTGATTTGTTTTCCTTCACTGGAGCTCCATGGTCAGGGGAAGAACACCCTGGAGGAGGTGAGCAGCCTCTTCATGACATATCACACCAGGGGCACATGACGGCCATGTGACGTATCTCAGCTGTTAGCCTGCTTTGCTTGGTTTTCCAGACTTCTCCATTAAAGGAATTTTCTCCTCTCCCTGTGCTCTGAGCTTTGGAAGGGACTCGCTGAGCCCAGCAGTGCAGCAGGGGAGAGGCTGGGAGTAGGGGGGATTAAGCTCTAACAGTCTCCCAGAGAAGAGAATGTAGATACTTGGGCGTTTCTGTAAGGAAGGTTTTTTCCTCCCCTCCATGTGTACCAATATGGGTTCCTACATTCTCAAGGTATAATTTAGTACCTCATTATTTATTTTCTTAAATCCTCCCAGCTTTGGTCACTAGAAGCTCTTCCAGTTAGCTCCTGTGTCCCTTTGACATGTTCCTATCATCATCATTATTGTTATTATTATTATTATTATTATTATTAGAAGCAGCAGCACATTCTGCTACTACCTGGTTCATGAGCCTAGAATCAGCCATTTTTCAAGGCGTTGTAGTCACTTTTACTGGAGAATGCTATTTAGAAAGCAACATCAGAACATTTATGAGCTTTATGGTCATTACTGTTGTTACTGCTTCAGGGATCAACCAGCTTCTCTGCGAAGGCTTCCCCATTCCGGACCACACAATACTGCTTCTCCTAGCTTCCTGCATTTTACAGTCTTTTTTTTTTTAACAGACTTAGAACCTTTTCCTATATTGCTTAGCCTGGTCTCAAGTGATCTCCTGCCTCGGTTTTCTCAGCCATGCACAGTGCCCCTGATATCTCCTGGAACTTGCTGGGCTCTGCCCAAATTCCTAGACCCTGTCCCCGGAGAGGGAATCCTGTCTCTGGAAGCAGATGCAGCCAGTACTGAGCACAGCTTTTCTGGGTAGAAAGCATTACCAAGAAGCAAACAGTTGGTCCAGTGATGAGACTGAGCACACAGCCTGGCAGGAGGGGACCTGACCGCACCCTCACTGTCTCCTGCGCGCTGTCAATCTGCCCAAAACAGTGCTTAGGAACAGTGTGTTCCCACAGCCCAGGGTGAGGTCTCTGCCTTCAGAGTGGTGCCTGGCTTCAGCTGGTTTGCTCTGCTGTATCTTTTCCCTGTGGCCACAGCCCTCATTCTCACAGTACATATTCTCCGAGGTGCTGCCCACAGCTCTTCCTAACCCCCAGCCCTTTGCCTGTGCCGTGCCCCACTACCTGTGTTCTCTCTCCTCCCACCCTCTAGGAGTCCTGCTTACCCTTAAAGTCCTGCTCAGGCCTCACCTCACCCAAGAACCTTCCCTACCCTCTTCCCACCCTTGCAGAGACTTAGGTGTCACCCCTCCCTGCTTATCTCTGTGATGTCTTTATCATGTTGTAGTTTATTCAACAAATATTTACTGAGTGTCTGTGTACTATGGGCCAAGCCCTAGAATTAGAGAGGTAAGCAGTCACCGCCAGGATTTTTTACTGCGACAGTATGCTAGGCATCTAACCCTCCCTGTGGTCCCATAGCATGGCTGCCACTGATGCCACAGAATTACCATAACAGATGGGGAAAGTGAGGTGCAGATAAGTGAAGGGCCCCAGGCTTGACAGCTTGTAAATGACAGAGCTAGAATTAAAATCGGGGCAGGCTTGCTCCAGACATGTGCTCGGAACCCCTGAGCTGTCCTCTTCCAAGAGCAAGATCATGTGCCCTCACATGGACTGCAGTGCACAGCAGCAAGGAGCAGCTGGTGAGTGACTAAATCAAGACAATTTCACCTTTTGATTCATGCAGTACAGGGATTTAACAGCGCAAGAGTGGCTGGGTAGGGAAACTCTTACTAACTATTGGTCATAAAGCTCTTAGCCAAGAGTCAGCATCTACCACTCTGCATGGGCAGAGGAGGTCACCAGAGGCCTCATAGTAGGTGAGATCTGCTGGTCCTTTGGAGGGCTGCTTAGAGACTGCTCGAGGCACAAGCAACAGCAGGTGATAAAAGGGCTTGAGTCTGAAAACATCTGGAGTGAGCTTCTATGTTACTCTGCAAACAGCCAGGGGCATTTGTTGGGGCCAGAGCTGGGTGTGCCCTGTCTGATCCACAGAAGTCAACACTGGTCTGGAGATAGGGCCATGGAACATGGTAAAGGAGAATGAGTGGAGGCCGAGGCTTCTATGGGGCTTCGCGCAGGAAATGCTGGGGGCTTGGACCATGGTGGGAATTTAGAAGTGGAGAGGAGGACAGGCTAGAGTCACATTGAGGAAACACAGAACTGAACAGCTGCCGCCACATGTCCGGAACCACAGTGTGAGCCACAGAAGGCAACTCTCTGTCTCCCTCTCCCTACTCACAACCCAACACCTGCCTCAGTAAACATTTGCTAAACAAAGAAATGGGCTTCTTCCTCAGTTCCCTTGTACCACTGGTACAAGGTAGCTTAAGTTCACAGCTTGAAAAAGCAGTTTGAATCCATCAGACAGCGGCTGTGCTGGCTGCTGAACTGGGTTTCTCAGCCTGCACCAACCCTCTTCCCCTAGCAGACCGAGATGAAAGATACCGGCAACGGCTGCCTTATCTGAAAATCAGGAAAAATAACACCTGACCTCACGGCGTTATTCTGAGGATGAAGTGAGATAATATTTTCAGCCAGGACCTGGCCCACAAAAGTTGTATAGTAAATGTTGGTAGCAGAATATAAAGTTTAGTAGACAGCTCTGCACGTAAGATTTTTTTTTGTGACATGTGATGTACTTCTTCCTATTCTTTCTTATTTTAATAAATAGAACAACACAAAAACATAGACAAATATTTTAAGTTATTTGTGGAGATGAGGACATACATAGGGACAGAACTGGATGAACAACATTATCTTTATTCAAATTCACCAACTGGGATTCACTCCAACACCCAGGGCTATTCTACAGGCAGTCGAGGTACCAAGTCTTCATCAGTAAACAGGTCAGCATCTATCTGCAAAAGCTACTTTTTTTTTATGTTAAGAATGTTGGGGCTGGGGACACAGCTCAGCAACATAAGCACCTGTCTGGCAAGTGCAAGGTCCCAAGTTCAATTCCCAGTCCTCTCCACCAAAAAAAGGTACTTCAAAAAAAAAAAAAAAAATGTCACCCAACGCCTTGTACTATGCGAGTGTTTTACCTGAGCTGCTTCCCCAACCCTTCTTTTTTTAAAAACATAACACAAAACATTCACAATAATTCCTCAATGTCAACTACCAATAATGTCAATTATATTTATGCTTATAAATATCATGTTTGCTTGTTTGTTTGTTTGAGTCAATATTCAATGAAAGTCTACACATTATTTTTTACCAATTAATCATTTTTAAATGTTGACATATAATGTCCGCATGTATGGAGTACAGTGTGATAATTCCATACATCGTATTAGTGTAGATCATATTAAGGTAATTAACATTTCTCTCTCCTCAAACATTTTTATTGCTATGTGGGAAGGTTCAAATTTCTCCCTTCTAGTTTTTTTATTTTTTATTTTTTATTTTGATTTTGAGATCGGTCTCAGTATATAGTCCAGGCTGGCCTTGAACTATTCGTGATCCTCCTGCCTCCTGTGCACTGGGATTACAGGCCTGCACCACCATGCTTGGCTTCCTTTCCAGCTTTTAATAGAATATGTGAACTATGGTTGCTCTGCTGTGAACACTAGAACTTGCTCTTCCTGTGGAAGTATATTTGGTAGCTGTCACGTAGCCTCCTTCTATCCCCTTCCAGCCTCTAGTAACCATTATTCTACTCTCCCCTTCTATGGGCTTAACCTTTTTTAACTTTTGCTTGTTAAACACTGTGATTTTTAAAAATTTTTTAATTTTAAAGATAGTAAAATCCAACAAAACTAAACAGAACAAAGCCAATCAAAATAATGAGCAAAATCGGTACAGAACTTCAAAGCAGGATAGTAGGAAAACAGGAATAGCTATCATATTATATCTTGTTATTTTCACAATAGCTGTCCAATCCATCAGGTATAGCAAAATGAAACCAAAAACAAGGCAGAATAAAATCAATCAAAACAGAACTGTGAATAAGGCAAAACAATCAGAACAAAGCACAACAGTGGGAACAATATTGGAGTTCAAAGACAGAAGAAAATTCCCCATATTTGCTATATTAGTATATAATATAGCATCCTCCCAAAAGATGCTCAGACCACTGTCTCCAGGCCTGAAAAATCAACCAAACAATATTTAATTACTTTATGTACCTTAGTTGCTGTTTACTTAGCCTGTCCTCTGAGCCAGTCAGTTGCTTACGAGGAAAGTTGGGGGACAGACACAGAAACACTGTGATTTTAACTCCTAATGTTAACTATGATTTTAACTTGATTTTAACTGTGATTTTAACTTCTAATTTTCTATTAATTTATGAGTTGTCTCCCATTTTCTCCTTTACAATTTATTTGTTGAAGAAAGGTGATTCTTTATCGCTTGAAGTCCCCCCACAGTCTGGGTTTCTCTAAGTTTCTGTGGCATCTTTTAACAACAAGGAAGTATTCTGTCTCCAGCATTTCCTAATAGTAGGGAGTTGGATCCTATTCTGTCTTCACTTTGGACTGGGCCCCTTCTTCAGTGATTACCTTGTACAGCTCATCTTCAGATATTACCTGAAACTTACTTTATTTTTGATACTTACTTTATTTTTGATATAAGGTTTCAAAAATTTGCTAAATTGTCTAGGCTCAAACTTTTATCTTCCTGCCTCACCCTCCTAGAGTGCTAGAACTATAGGCATGTAACACTACAACTGCACCTGGAACTCTTGATAACAGCTTTGTTGCATGAAAATAATCAGATGGAGGATGCTATCAATTAAAAGAAACTTTAAAGGCTTATCAAACAACTGTATGTGAAAATCATTTAGGTCTCAATTTAAACCATTAAATTATAAAAACAAAATCAATATTTATAAGACAACTAGAAATTTGAACTGGATGTTTTTGCTTGTTGTTTGTTTGGGGTTTGCAGGGTTTTTGTTTTGGGGGGGGGGTTTGGGCACCAGGAACCAAACTCAGTACCTCACGCTTGCCAGGCAGGCATTGTACTACTGAGCTATAACTCTGGTCCTGAATGTTTAATAGTATCAAGAAATTTTATTATTTTAAACATGGTAATAGAATTACTGTTAAGAGTTCTTACTTTCAGAAAAATAAATACTTTTTGAAAGCTAGGTGTGGTGGTCAAACCTGTAATTCCAGCCCTCTGGAAGGCTGAGGCAGGGAAATCATAGTGAAACCCTGTCTCAAAAACAAACAAACAAATGAATAAATAAAACAGACATTTATGCTCTAATGGAGAATTCTCACATCCACAGAAATCCAGCTGTGGGTAGGATGGGTGCTCTCTCTCGGGAGCCTCCGGGGAGAATCCTGCCTACCTCTTCAGTGGCTCGTGGCCCAGGCAGGTCTTGTGCCTGCAAAGTTCCACCTCCATCCTTACATGACTTCTCCAAAGCTGTGAATTCTCTTCTTCTGCCTACATAAGGACACTTGTCATTGGGTGTAGGCCCACCTGGATAGTCTCAGTTGATCGCATCTTATTATCCTTGGTTGTATCTATGAAGACTCTTTTTTTTTTTTTAAGGTCAGGTTGATAGGATGATGGGGTTAAGATGTGGACTCGTGTTTTTCTAGATGTCTATGAGACAGATACAAATGTTCAGAAAGTTTTCTTTCATAACTCATGGCTATTAGGACTTGAGAGGCTGAGGCTGGGAGGCCAAGGCAGGAGGAGCCCCATGAGTTCAACGCCAGCCTGAACGTTATGGGAAACTGTCTCAAAAAAGACAAAAAATAACTCATGGCTGAACTGAAGCAAGTCTGGGATTTCCTTTCTCGCTCCCACAGTGAGGTGGAGGTGGGGAAAGGAGACCCTAATGACCTGATGCTTGCCTGAGCCTCTCTGGGCAGTGAATGGAGGGCGGGCAGTGGACACTAGCTTCCCTGTGGACAGCAGATTCTCTGGGGAGCCCGGCTGAGGGGATACTAGCTAGGAGGTGTCCCGCCCTCAAGCCAATGGCATCTCTTTCAGGAATTTCACATCCATCTTCTATCCTAATTATGGCAACTGTTACATCTTTAACTGGGGCATGACAGAGAAGGCGCTCCCCTCTGCCAATCCTGGGGCGGAATTCGGTGAGTGTTGGTTTGTCCTGAGACCAGAGCCAGGAGAAATTAAAACACGGACCATGTGGGCCTAGACTGAGACTGAGAGTTGAGCCGAGGCCAGCACAGGCAGGAATGGCCCTTGGGGAGCCTCTGCTATATGGCAGCAGTGAGCAAGCCAGGCTTTCTCAGCCATTCCCTTCCATGATGCTCAGAGCCCCAGCAGGAGCAGAGCTGCCTTATGCTGATGAGCAAGTGAGGTTTCCAAAACGATTTTGTTATGCTGAGAGCTCAAGCTCCTATGCCTGGGTCCTGTCCCAGCTCCACCACCTACTCACTGAGCTCAAAGGCTGACTTGTCAGAGCCTCAGTTTCCCCTTCAGAGACTAGCACATGGCAGCATATAGGGTACAGCTTGTGGTCACTGTGCCCTCACAGGATTTCAGTTGCTTCATCATGCCCAGAAAGGAGGACTCTATGCACACTGGACATGCCAGTACAAGATCACCCCGTTACGACTGGCACTTACCCTTAGTCTCTCTTGCTGGACAATTTTCTTTTTTTGTTTGGTTCTTGTTTTATGTATGTTTCGTTTTCAGCTGTACTAGGGGTTGAGCTCAGGACCTCACACTGAGTTACATCCCCAGTCCTTTATGTTTATATCTTGTGACAGGACTTCACTGAGCCACTAAGTTCCCCAGGCTGGGCTCAAACCTGTGAACCTCCTGCCTCAGCCTCACACAGAGTGCACCACCATATCCAGTTTATGTAGTTAGCTCATGAGGAGACAGAGTCACAGAGAGAGACGGGTTGAGTGAGTAAAGAGCTGCAGGAAGCAAGGAATGCTTGATGGCAGATACCCTTTCCTTGAGACCAGTGCATAGCCTGTGCCCTATAAAAGGCAGGTGAGCTCATGTTGGCTGTGGCTTCCGGGCTTGTATGCTAGACACAGGTTTGATAAGCCTTTCCTCCCACCCTTCAGGCTGGGACCTCACTGCCAAAAGGCAGGTTTCATGCAGTGACTTCTATCATGGGGCTCCTTGCCAATAGGGGAACAGTGGGCTGACACCTTTGCCTAGCCTTTGTTCCTGAAAACACTGTCACAAAGGTACCAGAACACTCACTTTACAGAGGCACAAAATTATACTGAGGAGCCAGCTGCCTCCTCCTCCACCTGAGTGACCACACCATGCCTCAGTTTCCTCATCTGCAAAATGGGGACAATAATAGTACTTATGCTCAGTGAGGATGCAATGAGATCATCGATAAGAAAGCACATCATTCGGCACTCAGCATGCAACAAGTGCTCTGTGAACTTCAGCCTGATTGTCCTGAGCTGGCGGGACTCAGCTCTAGCATCCATTTGGCTTGGGACTACATATGGCACATAGAATATTTGGTCTCATCCCTCAAGAAGGGGACAGTTGAGTGAGGAAGACAGACTGTAAGAGAAAAAAAATCACACAAGTGAGGCAAATGCTGAGAAGGGAAATCCCAGCCCTAGGGAAGGGTTTAACAAGGACCCTGGGCCACAGTACCTCAGGCAGTCAGGAAGCTTCCAGAAGAAGAGATCAGAGAGCTGGAGGAAAAGCAGGAGTCTAGGTGGATGGTGAGGATGAAGCAGCATTCCAGAGCAGGGAACAGCATTACGGAGATCCAGGGGCAGAAAGGGACACGAGAACTCAGAGGAATTTAGTGCCAACACTGGTGGCTTAGAAGGAGGTAGGTGGGCCTGTGGTACTTCCTAAACCTACCTGCTGTGCAGAAGAGATTATTTGGGGTGGAGCAAATCAGCCCAGGGAAGATATGATGAGGGCTTTGCAAAAGGCAAAAAGTGTGTGAGGTCTGTGGTTTTGCAAACTGGGTTTGCAAACTAGCTTCCTGGGCAGATCCTGGAGGCCCCTATGGCTGGAATGAGCTCGTCAAGTGGGTGGTAGGTCTCCCCTCTGCCTTGAATGCAGAACAAGCTCAGCAACCCTCAACCTGTCCTTCCTACAGGTCTAAAGCTGATCCTGGACATAGACCAGGAGGACTATGTCCCCTTCCTCACTTCCACAGCGGGGGCCCGGCTGATGCTTCACGAGCAGAGGACATACCCCTTCATCAAAGAGGAAGGCATCGATGCCATGTCGGGGACAGAGACTTCCATCGGGGTGCTGGTGGTATAGCTGGAGCCCAGGGGCCCAGGGTGGAAGCCCAACTGCCCCAGGGTGAACTCCTGCAGCCTTCAAGGAAGGGATCCACTCCCACCTCTCCCCTTCCCAGCCCTTTTGCCTCTACTTAAGTAGAAACCAAACTGGGTTTGGTTTCCCAAATCCCTGGGGCAAGCTGAGCCCTCAGGCACCTGTGGGACTTGCAGCCCCTTCCCCTTTCCAGTATCCCCTGTGCCCAGAGTTTGATGGGAATGAGGTACAGAGAGGGCTTTCTGGGGATGGCCAGGGGGCCCCATGAGTAATCTCTCCACACAGGACAAGCTGCAGCGCATGGGTGAACCCTACAGCCCCTGCACCATGAACGGCTCTGACGTTGCCATCAGAAACCTTTACAGCAGTTACAACACCACCTACTCTAGCCAGGTGGGCAGGCCATATTGATACCCTCTTGACCCTGATACCTTTGCTATGGCTTCCAGCCTGAGACCTCAAATCTCTAGGAGAGCTGGCCCCAGTAAGACTGGCTCTGCTGGAGTTTTAAATGTTTGTTAGTACATGTTTGCTCTACATAATAGTTACATGGCTTATGGGGGGCTTGGTATATGTGCATAACACATCTTAATGGTTCGGGGTTTTTTTTACTACCCTTTCCCCTCCCTCCACCTCTGGTTCCCCTTCCCATTTGCAGAGGATCTGCTGAATTTTTCTAGGTGGTCACAGAGTATGCAGGCCTGCAGAACTGGTATAATTCCCAAGTTCTCACAAAGGCCTAGGGCTGGCTCCCTCTCACTCTCATCCAGGCAGATGTGGCTTTGGGGACACCCAGGATTATACGGGATCTCACCCTGGCCTCTCCCGAGAAGAAAACAGAAACAACAGCTAACACAGTGGAGCTCTCACTGGTGTGAGATCCTGTGCTATGAGCTCGCACATATTACATCATTTGAACACTTCGTGAAGAAATAATATACTAATAATAGCAGCATTTGTTAATATATTAATCAGAGCAGGCTTGCTGCAGGCTGGGAAGGCATGATTGCAGGTATTTTACATATGTTACATCATGGAGTCCTTGCAACAACCCAGGGATATAGATGCTATTCTCATTACTGTTTTAGGAATGAGGAAATTGTGATTTACAGACCCCAGTCTCAGCACCTCATCAATTTCCTGGGAAGTCCCCTCTGTATCTGCCCTCAGTCCCTTTGCTGTGGCTAGAGGCTTCCCTCTTCTCCTGATTCCAAGGTCAGCCCTGTCCACTCCCAAACCCAACCTCATTAGAAATGGCAGAATGAATCATTCTAAAGATGGAAGAAATGACCAACCACTTGTTAATACTTTTCTCCCAGCACAGGCTGCGTTGGAAGATAAGGAAACCAAAGTAAATCAGAGGCAGCCTAACGGATGCACTTGCAAAGTTTTCTTTTGTGCCTCTCTTGCCACCTACTCACCGGCCCAAATGGCCCACCCTACACTGCTGGGCTGCTCTGGCCACCTCCTGTCTAGAGGATCTTGTTTTGGCCACGGAGAGCTCTGGGGACCTGCCAAGCCTCTGTGGGCCACAGGGAGATGGGAAACATGAAGGAGGAGGCCCCATCCCTGGAGGTTTTCTTCCTGGAAAACTTCAGCTCTTGTTCCTTCTGAGGCAGCAGCAGTGACCCAGGCCATGTCAACCGTTCTGGCCACTGTCCACCCCGGCCAAAGTCATAGAGCTGGGAATGGCACCTACTTTCCAGATGAGCCAAGGAGGTCCAGAAGTATGCAAGACACTGTCCCAGCCAACACTCCTACTGTGACCCCGGTTCTGGCTCCTCTGTGCCATGCCACTGAATCTTCCAACCTGTCATCTCCTGCCCACAGGGACCCCACAGACTCTTCAGGGAAAGACAGAGACAGGCCTTCTTAGGCAGGGAAGGAGCCAGCAGGAGGAGTGGGAAGAAGGGCTCGGGCAGCCTTAGGGAGGGTGAGGCAGAGGCTAAGAGGAGCCGGTAAGGATTGGAGCTAGGAACCCACATAGTCAGGACTTGGGGCCACGGCACAGGTGAAGTAACATGAGTAACAGCTGCTTCCTGAGCACCTGATGCTGCTCTGAATCGCCCGACCTCAGGAGGCAGGTGTGATGAGCACCTTGTTTCGCCATGAGTAAACTGAGGCTGAGACATTAATAACTTGCCCAAGATACATAGTTGGCCCCTGAGTGGACTAAACCAGATCACAATTACCTGAAAATCCAGTATATTGGGACTAGTGAGTGGAGACTCATCACATCCACTTCCCAGTGGGTAGGGGAGAGGCCTGTATCCTTTCTCCTCTCTCTCCCAAACAAGGGACAGTCTGTAGACCAGTAGTCTGGTCACTTCTTCTGTCATCATCTCTGAGAGGTCAAAGGAAGGTCGCCATTCTCCTCCTGTCCCTGGAGGTCCCTCCCTCCAGGAGGAAAGAGCTCAGGCCACCTCCCGGGGTCCCTGTATGTAGAAAGCTTGGAAGAGTGCTGGCACCCTGCAAACAGAGCTAAGCATTAGATTTACTGTTTGGGGAAATCCATCCTTATCCTTGTCATCTGGGAGCCCCAGTTTTAGACAGGGTATCTGGGCCACTGGGGTCTGCCCAGAGTCCTTCTGTAGGGTCCATGGACCTGCTATCTGGCCCATGAGAAAAGGACAGACACAAGAAAAGGACTGCAGGGTCCCTGGCTGCAGTTTGACCCTCTAGCCTTGGCCTCTTACCCAGGGCTTACCTCTCTTCAGCCCCAGCTCCCATGGCCTGGGTGTTGACTTTGCTGGGCTCTTGTTTCTGACACTGGCACGGGAACATCACCGGCCATGTCTGTGTTCTGTCCACCACCCCCAGGCCTGTCTTCACTCCTGCTTCCAAGACCATATGATCCATAACTGCAGCTGTGGTCACTTTCTGTACCCACTTCCCCCGGGGGCGAGATACTGCAACAACCAGGACTTTCCAGACTGGGGTGAGTGGGGTTCCTGCCAGCTGGCGTTACTGCCCATGCAGGCTTTGACCACGGTGCAGGAGAGTTCAGTGCCCTAGGCAGGGGCAACCTTTGCACCATGACCAGTCCTCCCTGTGATCCTTCCTAGGCTTATCTGCAGGAAGCCGGCTCTTCTTTCTTCCTCGACTCCATGAAATTCATACTTGAGAATGTAGGTTTGGGAGTGACTGTGGCCTCATGGACACATGTCTATGTACCACATAAATGTCTGCATGAGCATGAGCATGAGCCTTGGAATGTGGCTGCTGCGAGAATACACGTGTATACAACTGTTTTCAAATGCATGTGCAAAAGGCATGTTTGTGTTTGCATCTAAGTGCACAGGATGTTCCTAGGTGCAGTATGAGTCTGTGTGTGCATTTGTGTACCCTAGCTTAGGCACATGTGTATGTATGTGTGAAGGCATGCACAAGACCACATGTCCATCCTCAGAGTGTGTGTCCATCTCCATGTGAGCTCATTGGTCTCTCTACAGAGTGCTGGGCTTGGAGGGGAGATGGGGAAGCCACTATCATGATGTGGCCTCCAAGCACTTGGAACTTGAAATCACAAGAGGCTCAAGCCATGGAAGCTTTGGTGGCCCCAAATCCAAATGACAATGGATGCTATTACCAGTAGAGGGTCCTACCTCTTAAAATCAATGTAATCCATAGACAACAGGGAAGATGTTATCCCTTCCAGCCTCTCATCCCTTTGTACATGGCCCCACAACCTCATCTTTTAGGCAGAGATGCGGAGGATGTGCAAAGCGACAGCCACTATCACCTACTGAGCTGTCATAGCGGAGGCACCTCTAAACTGGACTGGACCAAAATGGCTGGAGATCCAGTGGGGGTGGGAGCAGTGCCTCTCCACAACAGAGAGCTTGGACAGAGACCCTCCTGTCCCCCACCTAACCACAGACTTAGGGGTCCCCAGGCCAGGGGAGTCAGCCAGAGGCTCAAAGCGGGAGGCGCAGAGCCCTGGAACTACCACAGGGCTCTTGACCATCTCCTCCTGTCCTGCCCAGCCTACTGTTACTTCAACCTGTGGATGAGTGTGACCCAGAGAGAGACGTGTATCAACATGTGCAAGGAGTCCTGCAAGTGAGTGTGGCCCCGGGGACACGTGCTACCACTGGGGCGGGGCACAAAGGGGACAGTGGTGGCAGTATAGCAACAAGGCCACCTTCTCTCTTCCAGTGACACCCAGTACACGATGACCATCTCCATGGCCGACTGGCCTTCTGAGGCCTCTGAGGTGAGATGGTGGAGGGTCTAGGTTCCTGGCCTTTGTCTTTGGGCAAGGACAACTCTGGAACTTGGAGAGGGACTTTCTCTCCCTCCTTCCCTTCTTCATTCCTTCCCTCCCTCCCTCTTTCCCTTCCTATTCTTCCCCTAATGTCCCCCCAGGCCCTGTGTCTGGATCACAGCAGTGCCTAAGACAGAGGCAATACGTTCGGAACTCGAGGTCTAGTTGGAGAAGGACAGTGTATCGAAAAATACTGTGAATGTTGAATTTTTTAATTTACTACATTAAAAGGCACTTGTAGTCAGGGGTTGTACACAGAGAACAATTCAGGTCAGGACATGGAGTTTATAATATTTTTATAATGGTCACCGGAAGTTAACACAGGAGAATGCAGGAAATCTATCTGCAACACCAAAGACATACATTATTTAGTCAAGAGTCTAAACCCCACGGCAATATCCCACATTGTGTCCCACATTGAATCCAGATAAAAACCCAGAGCTCAGGACAAGGCCTCCACAAGTTCAACTGGAAGTCCAAAGCCCACAAAAAGGACTCACGCCAGTCTCTTTTACGAATTCGTGCCGGGAAGACCCAAGAGTCAGCGGTGGAAGCCAGAAAGTCTACGCCAGCAGGATGAAGGAGCAGTGCTAGTGGGATGAGGGTTCTACAGTGGAGCCGAGAAGTCACACTCACAACAAAGAGCAGGGCTGTCCTGAAAGGCACCACAGCTGTCCTCAGCGACACGGAGGCCCCGAGCTCCTCCGACAACAAGCACAGTAGGGTACGTGCCAGGAAGCAGCATGACGAGTTCATCCTGGAGACCAGGCAGTACATGTCTTCCCCTCCGGAGCCAGGAAGCAATGCTTGATGTGAGGACCAGAGCTTCTCCAAGAGAACCAACAGCTCAGACAGCAACTCGTAGGAGAACCCAGAATGCCTCCTTAACACCTCAATCCCTCCCAACATCTCTCTTCTTCTCCACCTATTTATCCTGGCAGCCCTCAGGTGGAGCATCTTCTCTCAATGCCATGCTGATGTAATCCAGCTGGCGTTAAGTTGACCACCAGTTTTCAAACCATAACAGCACTTTACTGGTTAATCTCCCCCCAAATATTCCCACATACTTCAACATACTTTATTGTTTGTTTGCTTGTTCATTTTGTACTGAGATTAAACTCAGGACCTTTGCACTGAGCAGGATCTCACTTAAATTGCCTGGGCTAGGCTTGAACTTGCAATCCTCCTGTCTCAGCCCTCCCAGAGTACTAGAATTAGAGGTGTGTGCCATTGTTCTCACCACTTTCTGAAACAGTTCTAGAAGTCCTCTTTTGTGAGTATCTTTAGTTGCACAGTCATGGCTACCTTCGTGTCCTAAATTGATTCAAAACATTTACCTTTCACGGTCATTTTGACTCTGAGGAAAAGTCAGAAGTTACACGGTGCCAGAGCTGGTGAATAAGTTAATGAGGACACACCGGATGTGTTAAAGAGCTTGCCTTCCCACTGGATGACAATCAGCAGCAGAACCCAGTGTATTTCTCGCGAACCTTTTAAAGCCATTCAGGAAAGAGGACTTCGAGAACTGCTTCACAAAGTGGAAAGAACAATGCAATAAGCTTTAGAAGTGAGGGGAAATATTTTGAGGCATTTAGTGGCAATGTTCCTTTGTAACACATTTTTTAATTTAAACATTCACCATTTTTCCACCCCTTGTACACATATAGAAATAATTTCAAAGTATGGTCATGGTTATGAAGGAAATTGACAGGATTATGGGAAAGTGACAAAGGAAGCCTCTTCAGGGGTCAGGAAAATCCTTTTTAAAAGGCAGCATTTGAACCGAGACCCAGAGGCTGGGCCTGCTGTGGGCAGAGCCAGCGAGGACTCTGGGAACAGCAAGTGCACTGGCCTGAGGTGGAAACCCTCCTCTACTAACAGTAGCACAGCTCCCACTATGATACTCTTCTTGCCTCCTGTCCCAGCCTGTGGTCCTCCAGGGCTTTGGGAGGTGCTGGGCTGTGCTCTATTTTGCCAAGGGCCATGACTGGGAGGTGAGGTGTAGGTGACACTTTCTTCAGCTACTGTCTTGGGTTTTAGGACTGGATTTTCCACGTCCTGTCTCAGGAGCGAGACCACAGCACCAACATCACCTTGAGCAGGTAAGCCTGGAGTCTGGGATAGGCTGAGAAGGCACAAAAGAGAAGGAACCAGAGCCTTGGGTGGAGTTCAGGTATCAGATACCTCCTCCTACTGGCCAGCTCCAGGAAAAGGGCCTGAGAGTGACAAGGAGCAAAGGTAGCCAAGGGGGATTCAGAGTCCTGAAGGAGAAAATACCCTTCCATCTGTCACCTGTCCATCTACCCACCCTTCCACCATCCATCCTTTCATTCTTCCACCTATTCATGTATCTGCCCATCCATCCATCCATCCATCCATCTAACACTAACATATATTAAGCATAAGGACTCAAGAGCCACACCACCAGGAAGCCTGGAGGTGAGCAGATTAAAAAGAGATTATAGGAATGTGGGTCTGCACAGGTCCTTCCCTTGTAGGAGTGGCAAGGGGAAGCCTCAGTACCTGAGAGAAAAGGGAGGTCTGTGTAGGGACTTTGAGAAGTAAATACATAAAAAAGAGGCAACAATGTCCAGGTAGAAGACATAGTTTGGGCAAAATCCCCAAAATGTGAGATGTCAAGGTCTTTCTGAAGACCCCCAGGTGTGAGGGGGACCTCTACTTGGTCACCATCCTCTGCCCCAGGTACCATTATCAGATGTACCCAAGACTGCAGCATTTTGCAAAGTCACTGCTTAGGACTGGGCCTCTCCAGATCTGAGGAGAGAAGAGTTCAGGATTGTTGTTTTTTTCCGTACCAGGGATGTAAACCAGGGCCTTGATTATAAGTATGAATATGCCAGGCAAGTCCTTTACCACTGAGCTACACCTACAGCTCAGAACTGATCTTTGGGGTCTCAGGCCAGAGTATCCTTTACAGAAGTGGTAGAAATAGGATTGAAAAGGAGATCTATGAAATGTGTGCTGAGTAGAGATACTGTAGTGGCCCCCCAAGACCCAGAGGGGATGAGAAGGAGAACACATTCAGTTCTAGTTTGGACTTCATCATTCCTTGGAGTGAATGGAGTGTGGATGGATAGATGGATGGATGGATGGAAGAGTAGTAGGGTGGATAGCAGAGGCACAGGTGGATGGGTCAATGACTGATGGAGGAGGACATGTCCTTGGCTGCCTTTGCTCACTCTTACTCCCAGGAGGAGGAGAAGGAGGAGGGTGGGTATGGCCTTCTGGCTGCCCTTTGGGGTGTGTGTGTGTGTGTGTGTGTGTGTGTGTGTGTCCCACAGAGACTGTCCTCGGCTCCAGCCCTTCTTGCTGCCTTCTTCAGGAAGGGAGTTGTCAAGCTCAATATCTACTTCCAAGAATTCAACTACCGCACCATTGAGGAATCAGCAGCCAATAATGTGAGTCTGGGAGGCTCGGATCCTGCCCTTCTCACCCCTGGCCCTGAGGGTAGGGATTAGGAAGGTCCCTAAAGCAGTGCCAGGTTACTTCCGTGGGCTCAGATGGTCACCTCTTCCACTTCCCACCCATAGTCTGTTGCCCAGTGACTCCCAGGGCTGGGCTAGAGGCAAGAATTTGTGCCACTCTTACCCCAGCCAGGGCCTCAGCTCCCCATTCTCCACAGATCGTCTGGCTCCTCTCAAATCTGGGTGGCCAGTTTGGCTTCTGGATGGGGGGCTCAGTGCTGTGCCTCATTGAATTTGGGGAGATCATCATTGACTTCATGTGGATCACCATCATCAAGCTGGTGGCCTTCTTCAAGGGCCTACGGCAGAAGCAAGCCCAGGCTGCCTACACTGGCCCACCACCCACTGTGGCTGAGCTGGTGGAGGCCCACACCAACTTTGGCTTCCAGCCAGATACCACCAACCCCAGCCCCCACGTGGAGGCCTACCCTGATGAGCAGACCCTGCCTATCCCAGGCACCCCACCCCCCAACTATGACTCCCTGCGGCTGCAGCCACTGGACACAATTGAGTCAGAGAGTGAAGGAGATGCCATCTAGAGCTCATCCTTGCCCACCCCAGGCAGCTCAAGAACTTGAAGCTAAGAAGTTGAGACCACGGCTAAGCACCTCATTCTATGGTGCCCTCTCCAAAGAGCCGGGGCCATATGTGCCCAAGGTCAAAGCCTGTTTCTCTACTGAGAGCCCGTCAGTCACTGGCCATTCCCAGGCCAATGTCTCTGCAGATCACAGTTCTCATCTGGTTCCTGCACACCAACTGCCCTGCCATCCAGACCACAGAAACCCATGGTGGCTGGCCACTTCCCTGCTATTTCCAGGACTGTTAGCGCCAGGGATGAACTGGCAGGCACATTGTCCTGTCCGTTCCACTTGGCTTAGCTGGCCTCTAGCAACCGGGTTTGTGAGGACAACCACAGGAAAAGCATCAGGTGAAGGGCTTGCTGGGGGACATACATTTTGTTTTGGAAAATAAAAGTAGAAAACACTGAATGGAGCTTTTTTCTTTGTCAGCCTGGGCAGTCAAGCATCCTGACACATGCCTGGGGCTGGAAAAATATTCACACTGGTTTGAGAGCAAATGTCTCTTAGGCAGTCTAAGGGGCAAATTTCTGTTGTGATTTTACAGTACCTTTCAAGTTGTTTCTGAAGCAGGGGCCTAATGGCTTTTCAGTGCCACCCATCATGCTTCTTTGGGTTGCAAGGCCAGAGAGACTCAAAGCGGCTTATGCAAAGTAGTCTCAGTGCATTCAAATGATTCAGCCTGTCTGCTACTGCCAGATCCCAGGTTGACACTCACTGGTTCCCAACTGGATCACATGCCTGTCTCTGAACCAATCAGCAGGGCTAGCTGGAGAGGCTGCTTGGATTGGTCAGACCTGAATATATCTGTTCAGACCTGCAGCTACTTTGGCACCCAGCAAAATCACATAAGGTTGGTGAGGACACAGCTCTTAGGATCGTCAGATAAAATTCAATCTGTTTAATCTTGAATTTCAGATAGATAAGAAGTCAGTGTTTTAGTACAAGTTTCCAGGCAACATTTGAGATATACTAAGTCATTTAGTTTTTTCTGAAAATTCAAATTTAACTGAGTGTCCTAGATTTTTCATTGATAAATATGGTAAAACATTACTGGGAGATAGGGAGCTGTTCCCAAAGAAAAAGATCTAGCAGTGCAGAGCCGAGCTTTGTAGCACCCTTCTACCCGCCTAGCAGAACCCCAGTTTTGATGGAGATGTGGCTTCAAGTCCTGCTCACCTCCAGGGCTCACACTTGCTGCTAAAGATAAGCTGATTTGCTTGGTCTGAAAGACAAACTCTCTGATCTCCCATCAGGTGTCCACGGTGAGCCCTGCAGGTGGTGCCACAGTTTGTGGCAGTCTGGTCCAAGGCAACATGGCTGGGGGCTAAGAAGCGAGGGTTTCCCAGCTCAGGATCCAACTCTTGGCAGTTACCACCTTTGACTACCAGTTTCATTATTTGCAGTGATAGATGTCACACACTCACTACCACCATCTGCTGTTGTTATTAAACAATGGTTACACTACCAAGTACCTGCCATGTTAGGCCCCATGCTAAGCGATTTACAAGTCTTTATTTCATTCATTTTTTCCTCAAACCAGGGAAAATAATATCACCTCATTTTATAGGTGAAGTAAGTGGAAGCTTAGAGAGATAAAGTAAGGTACTCAAGGTCACTATTCTAGTGACTGCCATGATTTGAAGGTCTCTAAAACTCGTCTTGAAACTTAATCCCCAAATATGTATGTTAGTGGTGTTAGAAGGTTTTGTCTTGAGGTAACTGATATTACAGTCAGAGGTGGGGGCCCAATGATGGTATCAACAGCTTTATAAGAAGAGGAAGAGAGACTTAAGTTCACACGCTTGCTGTGTCCTGCTATATGATATCTTGCACCATGTCATGACGCAGCAGGAAGCCATCCCCAGATCTCAGCCTCAGTATCTTGGACTTCTGGCCTCCGGAACCTTAAGCTAAATAAATTATGCTTTCTGTGACACTTCATCATAGCAACAGCAACAGACTAAGACAGCAACCGAGCTAGGAGCAAGACCCTTCTCTGTTGGTGCCAATGGTTAAAATAATACCAGTCCCTTACAGGAGTACAGAGCTTTTACACTTACTATATTATGGAGCAGGCCATGAGACAATTATTATCAGCCTGTTTTGCCGTCCTTGGTCACATGTCAAGTTAAGCCAGATTCAACTACAAAAAGTATTTACTAGCTCTTAGAGTAAAAGCCCTACGAGCCCCAGAATAGCTGCATGCACGGTTCCCCTAGTCCAGGCTGTGTCTGACTTAAAGGTATTCTGAAATTGATTCTTTCCACCTACTGTTTTTCCCAAACATCTCTGTACATCTCTCGACCAGCCTATCTCCCTCTGCTTAGCAACAGAGGGAGGAAAACTTCCCTCCAGGGTTCCAATGAAAGCTCTAAGGATGGGGTTAATTTGGATCCACCTGGCCAACATGCTTATCTTGAACTGGTCACTGTGATGGGGATGGGTGTGGCTGACTGGCCCACTCTGGGTGAATCCATGGAGGTCAATTGACAGACACCTGGAAGGGTCTGAGACATTGTGGAGTTGCCTATGGATGTGTGAAACTGGAAGTGTGCTATTCCTTGCTCTTGGGGGAACATCATGGAGGACCAAGCTATGGAACAGTGATCTCCACACCTAAAGCCTAACTCTGAATCAGGCATCCCAGCATCCCTCTTTTCTGGACCTGGATAGAGAAGTAATTCTCTAATTCCTACCTCTAGTCCAAAAGGGAAGCTGGGTTGCAGGTGCTATAGAACTAGGAAACAAACACTGACCATGAACTTACCACATGCTGTCGCCTCACTGTATCTCAATGGCTGGTTGAATAATCCTAGTTGAGTCTTATTTGACCCCTGTTTCAGATTAGGAAATGTGGCACAAAGAAGTGACTTTTCTGGGATCATTCAGCTGACAGGTGGTGAATCCTCAAATCCAGCCCAAGCCTATTCTCTCGAAAGCCTAGTGGTTCTTACAACAGCAGCAAAAAGGCCACCACAAGTTTCCAGTTTTCAGCACCACATGTCACTGTCTAGGTTTCTAGCTGTCATTTACTCTTAGCTTAATTCCTACCCAAACCTATAACCCACCACACAAGAAACCAAAGTATCTTTCTTAGCATGGATTTATAGTTCATCCTGTGTCAGGACCAGCCAAACTGGGTCCTAGGATGCAAGGCCAGCCCCAGTGGAATACCAGCCCTGGTAGCCTGGTAGGGTATGGCATGAGCAGGCTGACTTCTGGGCTCAGGGGTCCTGCTGTGTGCTCCTAGATGTTGCACAAAGACAGCTGCAGGCACCGGGCTAACAGTGTGGATGTCACAGTCGCCAGTCCCTTTCCAAACCTCACTCCTGCCATGTGGTGGTTGAACAACCTCAGGAAGATCCTAAACCTCTCCAACTGGCAGGGCTTTTGTGAGTGCAATGAGGCCCTGGTACCTAAGAAGTACTCAATTCCAATCAATGGCCCCAGTGACAGATACTGCATTTATTCCCCATCTCCCTTGCTAAGAAAACAAGTTGTGTTTAGGTAGCCACTGGGCCAGCCCAGGCACTAAATCCTGATTGGCTTAAACCAGTATTCCCCAGGATTGAGGTAATTTGTCCCTCAGGCAATGCGTGGAGACACTTTGGGTTGTCATAGCTAGACTTGTAGTACCGTTGTCTGGTGAGTGAAATCCAGACACACAGAGATGCACCCTACAACGTGTGAGACAGCTTTGCAGCAAGGAGTTCTTGGGCCCAATAGCGTCAGGCTGAGAACTGGGCCTGCTCTCCACTCTTCCAGCATCCCTTGCAGCTGGGGGATGAACCTGGTCATCAAGAAACAGTACAGCCTAGAGGAAGGTGAGCAAGGATGGCTAGGACAGAGTTGCTCCTCACATCCCCTCCCCACATTTTCCCCTAAACACGGGTGCAACACGTGCAGCTATAAACAGTCACGTTTGCCAAGCAGGCACCCAGCACCAGGAAGAATCAGTACTGCAGAGGCTGCTGATGCTCCTGACTGTGCTACTAAATCAGTTCCTGGCCCAGTCCCCTGATCTCACTCTTTGGCTTCTCATTCTTGAGAAAAATTAATTCCTATTTGCTTAAGTCACTCAAATGACATTACTTTCTGTTACTTATGTTAGGTACAATCTAAACAGAAGATACTGAGGAAAAAATGGACAAAATTCACATCATGTGATGGTTTGTTGTTTTGTCTCATTTGCATTACTTTGGATTAAATCCAGGGCCTTCACATCAAGCTACATCCCCAGAACTTATTTTTTATTTTGAGAGTCTCACTAACTACTAAATTGCTCAGAAAGGCTTGCACTTGTGATCCTCTTGCTTCAGTCTCCCAGGATGCTGGGATTATAGGCGTGTGCCACCAATACCTGTTATCCCATAGACTTTTGAAATGAAAAAGTAAAAGCCCACATCCTGACCATGGCCTGCAAGACCCATCTGCTCTGGCCCCACTTCCTCTCCTCCTTCCTCCCTCCCTCCAGGCACACCCTCCACTGCAGCAGCTGCAGCTGACTTTAGACATGCCTCAGGGCTTTAGATATCCTGGGCTGGAAGGCTCCCACACAGCTCTATGCTGCTCAACTTCACCCTTCAGGTCTGGGATACTCACTCTCTAAGCAGTGTCATCTTCCACTCTGACACCCTTTCCCTGGGCTCTTTTACCTGTTCACCCACTCACTGCTTCTCCTTCCTGTGCCCTCTCTCACACAGTGCGGCCTTGACCTCCTTTACAGGCATGTCCCAGTCACTTAGTACTGGGTGGTGGCATGGGGATGCACTCAAATATCTACTGAAGAAGGAAGGGACAAAACAGACTTCTTTCATTTCTGTGTTTAATTCTGCCTTAAGGATGAAGTCATTTTTTTAAAAAATCACCTGAAAAGTCTTTTCTAATAAGTCACATACCTCTTGTTTATAATATTGCTTTGACTGTACAGAAAAATCCAAGTCTTTTAGAGCAAACTCTACTGAGTCGTTGGCGGCTGTTGAGATGGAGTCCATTCTGGAGTCACCACAGCTGCAGGGCACCAGCCCTGACCCTCTTCTCAGTTAGTAATTCACACCCCTCATGGCAGCCACTGTGGTGGCGAGGCGGCGTGGCAGGCCTTTGCTGAGCTGCCTGTAATCCTCAGGCTTGGCCTTCAAGAGCGTCACAATGTTCTGGAGCGTGCGGGATGGCTGCAGGCCCAAGGCATCCATCACGTTGATGAGATAGTCTGAAGGGTGTGGAGGAAGCAGACTCAGCAGCATGCTGGGTGAAGCCCCGAAGGTCTCCTCGAGTAAGAAAGAGGGCAGCCTTCTGGTTCCCAAATACTGGGCACCTGCTCTGCCTCCAGCAGATAGGCCTTTGTTTGGAGGGCTTTTCCAACAGGGTAAACTGCACTGTGAGCTTGGCCCAAATCCAGGAATTCTCACTTAATAAAGGACAAGCAACACCACCACCACTCATCAGCACACACAGGTACACATGCAGCACACACACAGGCACACCCATGCCTTCTGTGCCAGTATGATAGATGGCTGAACTCACCCATCTCTGATGCTCTGGGGTTCCCAGCCGGCTACCTTGTGTATCCTTAAGCATGTGAAGAACCCAAGGGGGCTAGGGACACACAGGCTTGTCTGAGTAGCTATCAAAGCCTTCCCAACAGAACTTTACAATGATGACAAAGGCAGTGAGTGAGGCCTGGTATAATGCAAGCTGTGCTTCCCAGATAACTCCTCAGGGAACCAGTTAAAGGGCTAACTTCTGAGTCCACCACCACAGCAAGTCAAGGAGAATGTCCAAAAGAGGACTCTAGGGTCAGCCACTCTAAAAGGTGGCACTAGGGATTCTGGTACCAAGCTACTTGGTTAGCCCTGTAGAGTGGAGGAGAAACCCACCCAGCCAGGGAGGAGTCTTTCCACCTGCAAGTCTTAGCCCCCACCTGCTGATGCAGCTAGAACTCAGCAGGTGGCAAAGGTGGAGAGAAATGGGACAAAGGACACCAAAGCAATCTGATCGCACTACTGATCAATAACTGATTGAGTTACTGATCCTCCTTCCTGGGCAACACAACCCAGGCCTTCCGGTCATTTCCAGCTTTTCCTTCATCTTTCTCTGAAGGACTGTAAGGAGACACTGCCCAGGGTATCCCCTGCTACTTTCTAATCACTGCCTAGGTTTATCTCTTCTCCGTGACCAGACCAAAAAGTCCTGGATCTTCTCTGTGAATCTCGGCTCAGGGCTGGCCCTGGAGGTAGCAGTGTCCAGTTTGGTTCACGTCAACTCAGGATAAGCTGATTTCCAGGGAAGAGGTACAAACATGAAGGCATCTTCCCCTTCACCAGTTTACCATTAACCCCATGAGCTCCGCTTGACCCTCAGTGAGATGCTGTAAATGGGAGCATCTGACCCACCATGACATTTTTTGCTTGGCCAGCAGAGTTGTCTGTTCTCTGTGTTAGTGCTTAAGTTAAATGTCTTCCAGGTAAGTGTGCAATCTACAGACCTCCACTGTCTTTCACCCAGGCAGCTTCACACATTAGCCTTACCTTCCCAGCTCTTAGCTTCATTCCCTTACAGTATAAATGCAGTGAGCAAAGGAACTATCTAAACTTGGCACTATGGCTGGCACACAGTAAGTGCTCTATCAATGCTGAATGAGTGAACAAATCAATCTAGAGCTTAACAGAGTAGGAGGCAGAAATAACACCAACAACTAAAATCTAGGGGCCATCCTGAATCCCACTTCACTCCCTAGTTCCAGCTGGCTCTCTGCCACATATTCCTGGCCATGCTAACAGGGAATCATGACATTTGAATTTCCTCGTTTCTCTTCTCTTAATGCTGGGCCCCGAGAAATGGGAAAAAATCTAGCTGCTCCTCTGACAACTACTAAGAGCTGACTATGAAAAGAGGAGGGTTGGGGAATCAAGAAAGCTGAGTTTCCAGCCTGGCCCCATGGCTCGCCACTCTGGAATCTGAAGTGTAACGCTCACTTCTAACCTTTTGGCTGCAAAATGAGGCAGAAGTTAGCCAATTCAGCCTGCTGCCAGTCAGCTAAAAATGCTGCCTGGTCCCCAGGGTGTTGATCTTTAAGGCTCCTTCCCCACTCTCTCTACCACTCTTAGAGGTGCTTTGGGCTCAGGACAAGCAACAGTAGGAAGACACCTGGAACCTGAGATTCCTCTCCACCTGCCAGCAGCATCCCCAGCTCAGAGCAGTGAGGGCCTGCAGCAAAAAGTACACATGGCCCTCTCACTGGAGAACAGGCTGGATGCTGACGGAAACAGAGTGGACTTAGCCACCAGGCCTTGTTTCGCAAGAGCACCTACTGCACAGAATTACACAAGGCAGAGGGCACGAGGGCCTGGTTCAGTGCCAGGCATGCCTGGTATGCAGAAAGCGCTTAATAGGTGGTAGTTAGTAATTATTCATATCAGTGGTGCAGAAGGCCAGGAACAGCCTGCTGCTCCCTCACTGCAATTCAGCTCACTGAAGCTCTCCTTGATGGGTCTCAGCCTCACAGAAGCTTAGCAGAATCCCCCTCAACAATATTCAAAATATATGTAGACAGATTAAATCAGAATCACTGTGATAGGGCCTGGAGAATCTGCATTTTTAATTGACTTCATGGCCAAACCCAGACTTGATGGTAAAAGGAGCCATGGGATAAATTTCTAGAGGCCGAGGGGGCAACGACAGTTGCAGCACAGTTCCCCTCCACCTGGCCCCTGGGTACTCACCAATATCTGTGGCCAGCTGCTTGGTAGAGTGTGGGGTCAGCTCCGGGATCTGGAGAATCACATCGCAGTACGTTTGCATCGTGGCTCTGGCAATTGAGCCCAGCCAGTTGTCAGCCATATTGTCCAACTCAGGCAGCTCATCCCCTGCAACAGAAAAAAAAGTCACCCAAAACACACGGAACTCACTCTATTGGGCAGCCTGATCCACAACATGGGCTGTGCACACAAACATGCTTGTAGGGAACACCCATATATGATCTAGTCTCCATGGGAAAGAAACTCCAGAAACAGAGATAATGGAATCCTATCTGCTGGTCCTGATCTAAGCTTTTGCCTATGATTTAAGGAATAGACCATAGCCATTTGCAAGTGAGCCCAAGGCAGCCTCTACCTAAGTACACCCCACAGTGTGGGTGCTTCCTATGTGAGCAAAGTCTGCACCAGTCACAGATGAACATGAGTGGGGGAGCCCAGAGCCACTGCAAGCTCGACGCCTACCCTGGGCAGCACTTCCCTCCTTGGCCCAGATCTGATTCCTGCTTCTCAGCACTTCCTGGCCCACACACAGTCAGTTGGTGATACCACTGAAGAAGATGACCAGGACAAGGACATAGTTCTGAGGGTTCCTACAAATGACTGTGATATAACTCAGTTTGTGCATGCATGCATCAGAGAGGAGACAGACAGACAGATCTCTAGGATAACTTTACTAAAGTTCAAGTCCTGGGCAAAGGACTTAGAAAAACCTTCATTGTATCCCTTAGAAAAAACTATTTAACCTAAGCCACTAGTTCCTATTGGCTAGTGACCATCTGGCTCTTATAACCTGCAAGGTTAAAATGCTAGAAATTAAGAAAAAATATATATAAATAAATAAATGCTAGAAATTACCAGATTGCATATCGATGTTCACTGTATAATTCTTTCCAATTTTGAACAGAACTGTTTGCAATCTCACTGTTTGAATGTCCACTTTGTATGCTTTAATTTTGTAATTTGAACAACTATTTCTAAGATGACAATATGTAATCTATTAACTAGTGATTTCTTACTGTATATGTTTTTTCTTGAAAGTCTGTATTACTTGTACCCTTTTACTGTTTTGTTTTGGGTTTTTTTCTCTTTAAATAAAAAAAAATTGTCATAATAAAATGTCAAGATGGGGAAAAGAAAAAAGACATACCTGGATTGGCTGCTGTTGGTGTTCTTATGTTTTCAACCATTTTTGAGGTTCACTCTGTGCTTAGGCCCTCTCAACACTGCCCCACCCAGTACCAAGCACACAGTAAACAATTAGTAAGCCTCTGTTAAGTGAATGAGTAAATGAATGCTTGAGTAAAAACAATTACATGCTCACTGTATCCGTATGTATTTTAGTGGGACAAGAGGACACTATGTTCTTCCTGATATGATGCACGAGACAGTATAATGGTATCACAAGCTTCTTGGAATCTGAGCCAACAATTAATCATTACCAATAAGTGACACATAATAAAGCACTTATGAGTGAAATAATATGATATCTGAGATTTGATTTAATTGCTCCACCAAAAAAAAAGTGAGGGGAATATAAAAACAAGAAGTTATTCTTGAGGTTGGACTACTCTGTATATGTGTACTAAATTCCTATGGAAAAAACTGTTTAATGTAAAAGGCATATTAAGGAACCGGGAGTGTAGCTCAGAGGTAAATGTATGATTAGTCTGTACAAGGGCTTGGTTTGATCCCTAAAAACTTCCATTAATAAATAAAACTGAAAAATTACATTAGTAAATGGGTGAAAAAAATCAGTTAATATAACCTCGTAGCCCTTCAATAATGATTATTGACATTTTGGTACATGTGTATTTTTACACATAACAGAAAAATATATTCTTGTTTTAAAAAATGCAAACAGTACAGAAATTTAATGAGTAAAAGGAAATGCCCTTCATGCCTTTGCCCCCTCTCTGCCTACAGTAGCCTCATTCTCAGGGCAGAAATGTTCTTCTAGACCTGTTTCCGTGCTTTTACATGAATATGTAATGCATGAAATGAAGGTTTTTCAAGACATAAAGATTATTATGCATTATTTTGCACCTTATTTTCTTAACAATATTTTTGCAGATCTTACTTTAAGTACAAATAATTCTCCTTTCTTATAAAGAAAATGTATAAATTATGGAGACATCACATAATACCTAATTACTTCCCAGGTAAGAAGTATCTGCATTGTGTTGAACTGTTTGCCATTACAAACAATACAGCAAAGATCCTCCTGTGCACCTCTGTGGGTTCAAAAATGTAGATTTCTCTAGAATGAACATGTGGGCCAGGAGCTATTGGGTCCAAGAGGGTGGGTGTACTTTGATTCCTTATAAAGATAACAGCTTTACCAATTTACTCTCCATCAACAGGGTCTTATCTTTCATTTGCTTTTTGTTTAAATCATAAGGTACTACATTGTACATATGGTATATAAAATGGACCACACATTTTAAAGAATAACCATAAAGTTCATGCCATGAAATACCTTTTGAGAAAGAGAAAGAGAAAGGTACATGCTGGTGCCCAGGAGCTTCACATGCCCCTACAGACACACACAGGGTCCACTACCCAGGCCTGATGGCCTTTTCCTACCCTACCCACCGCCTGTCCCCACACATGAACTCCAAGTGTGCTATCTAGCTTTGTAGCTTCTTTTTGTCTCATTTCTTTGGTTCACCAACGTGACTGTGAGATTGATCCATGTCGTTTTATATCTACAGTCTGTTCCTTTTTCATATGATATATGGTGTCACTGCACTGCCATACTATAAAGTATGTATTTTATTCATTTTATTGTTCATGGACATATGGGTAGCTTCCAGACTGGAGCTATTACCAAGTCACTATGAAGATCCTTCTAGAGCTATGTAGGATACATGTGGAGAGGTTCTAGGGTCTATATCTAGGAATAAAACTTGATGGACCAGAGGATAGTAAGAACATCATTGCTTTTTCTAGAAATGGAAAGCTTTTCTTAAAGTGAACATGCCAAATTATAGTTCTCTAGGTTCTTCTTCCTGCATTTATAGCCAAAGTAGCTTTTAAAGTGGATTCATACCACATACATGACTTTATAACCAATCTTCACATTTAATATGCTGAGAACATCTTCCCAAGAGATTAAATAGTCTTTTATAATACTTTCATGGCTGTGTAGTATTTTATTGTATGGATGTACTAATAAAATCTAATTTATACTTTCTCATTTTTCAGTGTATAACTTTTATAAGTGATTCACTGATTCATACTTGTAATTACTTTATTAGCATAATTATCTAACAGAGTGTATAACCTAAAATGTATGCATATCATTAAGGCCTTTGACCTTACGTCAAGTAACAATCCCAAAATTCAAACTGTACAATTTAAACTGTTTCCTTCATTGTTACCAATATTAAATATAATCATTTTGCTATAAATACAGTGTCCCTTAGTATCTGTGCACAGTTGGTTCCAGGACCACCACAAGTACCAAAATGCTCATGTCCCTTATATAAAATGATTTGCCATTTGCATGTAACCTATACACATCCTCCTACTAAATTATCTCTAGATTATTTACAATACCCAATACAATGCAAACACTATGCAAATAGTTGTTACAGTTTTGTTTAGGGAGTCATGACAAGGAAAAAAAGGTACATGTTTAGTAAAAACCTAATTTTTTTCAGAATATTTTTGATACATGTTGATTGAATTCTTAAATGTGGAACTCTTATAGAAGGCTAATTGTATGTATATATACAATTCAATCATTTATGAAATAGTATATCTATTCTCATGTGCAATTATTTGAAGATTAATAAAGTTAAACATGTCTTCATGTTTCTTTTAGATTATGTGAATGCTTTCATGTTATTTACTTATTTTTCTATGGGGCATTCATCTTTTTTATTAAATTAATAGGTAAAACCTTTATAAAACCGCTGGTCATAAATGTTGCTACTTCTTCCAGTTTATCATTTACTCTTCAACTTCCTCTACAGTTTCACTGTAAAAGATCTCACCAGATGTGGTGCTGCACACCTGCAATCCCAGCACTGGGGAAGCTGAGGCAAGAGGATCACTACGGGTTCAAGGTCAGCCTGGGCTACCTACTGAGCTTAAGGCCAGCCTAAACTACATAGTGAGAGCCTGCCTCAAAAATACAGATACAGATACAAATCAGATACAGATATAGATATGTAAAAATAGGTCTCCCCTTCCTTACTCCTAAGATTATATTACTAGTCACTCATATTTTAGCTTAGCAAGTTTTACATTTTACAGTCTAACCTGTAAAAACTTGTCATTTAAAAAAAATATGCATGTCCTTCATGTTTATGATCTTATGAACCTTACAGAAGTTTTGTCTGTAACACTGCCATTTTCTGGATGTTTATTTTTGTTTTTGTTTTGAGATAGTGTCTCACTATGTAGTTCAGGCTGGCCTTGCACTCACTATGTAGCACCAGCTGGACTTCAACTCACAGTGATCCTCCTGCCTCAGCCTCCTGTCACCACGCCCAGCTTGTTAATGACATTTTTGCAAATGATTTATGAGAATTTGACAATAATGTCTATTATCTGGGGATAAAAAGTTTGATTTGTTGATTAAATCAAGCATGCTGATTATCCTGCTCAGTCTCTCTCTGATGAGGTCTATGTTGTTCAGGACAGTCTAGAACTCCTGGGTTCAGGCAATCCTCCCACCTTAGCTTCCGGGACTACAGACACATGATATTCACTCAGGTCAATTCCTCATTCTTTCTTTATTACTTTTTTTTATCTGTTAAATATAAAAAGGAAATGTTTCTTCAAGGTAATGTAGTTCTGCCAAATACTTATCACATTATCTGACAGCTGCTTCTTTTTATATTTCAGTGCTGTTACTTGACACTGAAAGGTGTGTGACTGTTACAGGTTCACTATGAGATCCATCTTTTAGCAACATAAAAGAATCGTTTTGGTCCCATAGTAATACCTTTGATTTAAAGTGACTTCATCTTATAGTAATACAATCATCCAGCTTTCTTTTTATTTATTTGCATTTACACAGGATATTTTTTAGCATGATTCTATTTAACATTCTGAGCTGATGTTGTTCTTCAGTGTTGCAACTCCCTATGAACTGCTAAATCTTAAATAGCAAGTGATTTTTTTAATTTGTTCAACCTAACAAGGAGGGTTGGAGAGGAACCTAAAATGCCCAGTGTTAAGAATTAAGATTTTTTTTTTTTTTTTTGTCTTTTTTGAGATGGGGTCTCCCTATGCAGTTCAGGCTGGACTTGAGCTCACTTTGTAGCCCAGGCAGGTCTTGAACATGCAATGATCCTCCCACCTCAGCCTCTCGAGTGCTGGGATTACAGGTGTGAGCCACCACACCCGGCAGAATTAAGATAACTTTTGATCAGCAAGTATGTAGTTCCTGCTGAGATCTGGCTGGCCCAAATTTAAAAAAAAAAAAAGGAAGAATTTCAATTCATAGGGGCCAGGGATATAGCTCAGCAGCACAGTGCCTGCCTGACAAGCACAAGTTCATGAGTACCATAAATAAATAAATACATAAATTTATGCACAATTTTGCCTTACCAATTTAGAGAGCAAGAAGCCTTGTGAAGTTAGATGTAAGTATAAGGTCCTCAGAAACGAAACGCTGCCTTTGTGTCAAAGAGTTGATTTTTGACATAACGAGCAAAATTGCTGTCTCAGGAGGTAGCACCTTACATGGCATAAGACCCACATGTCAGGGAGCAGAGAGAGTGAGCACTGGGTGGGACACTTCCGTGACCTCACAGCACCATCACCAATCGCTAGAGACTGAGCTCTCCTGCCACTGCCTCTCCAGCCCAGGGGTCTGGGGAGTCCCTGCAGGAACCTCATCATACATCCCAGGAGTACTGTGCACACAGCAAAGCTAAGTTAAGATGGCTCTGTCCCTAGCCCAGGCCCACAGAACTTTGCCCTGCCCATGCACCTCACAGGTACACACGGCTCACTCTTTCTTAGTTCCCATTTAATATTCTGACAACTGTTTCAGAGGAAGTTTGGGGAGATGTATGTAGTGAGGGGGCAGGGCTGTTAAAAGCCTCTAAGGGGCTTCTGGTGCCCACCATCCCCTCGCCTCTGCCCATTCTCACCTTGCTCAGGAGGAAATGGCAGCTTTCCAGCATGCAAGGCCAACTCTAAAGCAGAGTCCTCCTGAGTCACAAATGGCTCAAGATTCAGGGGCAGGGACATGATGTACTGCCCAATCTGAAACAAAAGAAGACACAGATGCTCAGGAGGGACATTCAGATGAAGGCAACTGGCAGAAAGACAAAACTTCTGGGTCTATGCACTCACGAGTGGGAGGCAATACTAGAGCGAGGGAGGGAGGAACACAGGTGTGTGGTAAGACTTTTTTTTAAAGTAACACCTTAAAAAAAATCAAAGGTAGTTTGCATAAGACTGTAGATTCATCCTTCTCAGGAATGGCTTTAGTGTTTTGGAATGCATTCAACACAACCTACCTCAAATGAGGTAATGGAGGCTAAAGTGCTTTGTCAAATTTAAAGCACTATGTAAATATGAGTTGTTATTACTGTTTACAGATGAAAACTCAGTAAGATGGCAATGTCAACAAGTATGAAGCTGGCCAAGAATTCAAATCCTGTCCCCTGGATCTGATCTGGTTCTCTCCCTTCTAGATGATTTAACCAGGAAAAGGAAGAAATTTTGTTTAAAAACAGCAATTTATAATTACAAATCAATTTGGAGAGAAAATTAATATTGCTTCATAATACAAGCTAGATAATAAAGACTGACCAATAAAAAAACCCAACTTTGACTGATGGGAATTACAAAAAGGTAAGGTTGTAAGACAATGGAGACTTCTCTGGACTTTAGTTTCTTCAACCTTAAAATCACTCTCAAGTCCCTACAATTAATACAGTATTTGCCACATGCTTGTCAGATATATCTGAAACAGTCATATGGGTATATTTTAAGAGCCCATTTCTACTACAATTCATAATTGTTTCATGCTTTACAATAAGTATATGCTTTATCCCAAGATAAAGTTCATTTTTGGATTATAACAATACATTTATTTTTATCATTGAGCCTTTTGGTTTTGGTTTTTGGCATTATTCCATGACATTCATGTTATTGACACTTAATTCTGCAAGCTACAAGCCAGAGGGCATCAAAGTCAGATCTTCCCAATCTGGCCTCATGCACCATTTCTAAAATGGCACGTTCCTTTCAGAGTGTGATGTCCAGAGTCAAACCTACCCATCTCAGACAGCTCTGGGAAAGCTCTGCCTTTGTTTCCATTTAACACAGGCTGGCTATGGTAAGCCCCAATATCCAGTGGTGCACAGTACTAACAAACAATTCTTTAGTTGGTCTTGCTCTAAAGAGCTTCACAGATGGTAAAATAAATGTCTTTTTTTCTTTTCATTTATTGACTGTTATAATCCTTCAATCAAATTAGGCAAGTGGCCCCTTAATCCACTTATAACAGCAACCACTGTACATTCACTTGAAAATGGTAACATGTGTATCATCTTCCCACAAGTCTGCAAGAAGCAAAGGATGCTGCTCTCTGGTGTTGGAATTTCCTCACTGTTCCATTCCATTCAAGAAGCACTTCTTGAGCACCTACTATGTGCAAAAACGCTAGCACACTCCTGTATTTGGTATACCTTTCATCTGTAACTAACATTTTGGCTAACTCCACTGAGCCAGTTTTATTTGAAATAAAGCTTCCTCAATATTATGCCTGGCACATAAGTTATTATTAAATTTCTTCATACTTGACTCCTCAGGGGAGTGAGGAGTCATATTTACACTTAATGCTCATGGGAGTTGGGTAGTCATCAACAGGAAAAATGTCATTTAGACACAAATTTTCAATAATCTGGCATCAGAGACATCAATTAACTGGCCTTAGATGGCACAGAATGGCTCTAGGTTTTGCTTGGGAGTCTTGTTGATATTTACAGTATTCTTTGGAAATCAATGAGGAAAAGATGCTAATTGCCACACCAAACTAATTTTTTTGTTTGCTTGCTTATTTGTTTTTTGAGATGAGGTCTCACTATGTCATTCAGGTTGGCCTTAAACTTATTAGGTAACCCAGACTGGCCTTGAACTTGAAGTAATACTCCTGCCTTAGCCTCCTGAGAACAGAGATTACAGGTGTGTGCCACCATGCCTAGTCTACTATTCTTATATATTCAACAGATCATTCTTGACATCCTGCTTGGATAAACTCACGGACACAAGAAAAATGTAGAGCTTTAAGGTTTGACAGACTTAGGTTGAGTCATGGCTCTATCACTGCAATTTTGGGCAACATAATCTGTCAGAATCTTCTTGTCATGGCCTCTGAATTAAGGAAGAACTCATCAAAGGGCTGCTGTGAAGGTGAAATTAGCATCATGGGATATGCACAAATGGGTAGCAAACTCTCACAGCACTGTCCTTGCAGGTGACCAATGCAAGTATGACACATGCTCCTTTCTGGAGTCTAGGTCATCAGCCTCTAGACACAATGACACCTATAATTCGGGGGGGCTGCAGCAGACCAGAAAGGCTGTAACCCGGAGACACATCCTACCCCTTCTTACTTCGCTGAACTTCAATTTCTTCAACCTTAAAATCACTCTCAAGTCCCTTCAGCAACATCATCTTTCTCAATCTCTTGAGACTATAATGTATACTGTCCTGATCCTAAAAATATGATTATTTGCACTGGTTATAAGAACCAGCCCATATCTTCTCAGCTCATCAGTACAGGAGAGGAAGCTGAAGGAAGGTGTCTGCCATTGCACTCCACAATGTTCCAGAGGAACAGGGCAGAATGCCCCATCCCACTGCTCCACAGTAGGATTGCCACACACTTCAAGCTCTACGGTATTTACTCCCTCAGTTTCTCTGTATCTATTACAACAGAAGCATAACTCAGATAAGGGGTGTGTTCTGAGATAAGAGCACTAGGGAAAGATAATCTAGGAACACCCACAATTTCCCCATCGTGTGAGAGATGCATGCTTCAGAGTATATTACTCTTGAATAGAGTCTTTCTTGCACACACCAGCACTTCAGAGCAACTGAGCTGGGGGAGTGGACTGCACAAAGGAATAGAAGGAAGGGCCATATGTGGATGACCATCAACTCCTAGAGGTGAATGGGAAAGAAAGGGCCAAGTGCCCCTGCTTCCCTGTAGGTTTGCTCTGCTCTTTTGATATGAAGCCTCTGTAACAGCAGTTTTTCTGAAGAGATGTGTCTTGTTGCTGTGAGGTTAAGCACAGAGCCTGGCACATGGTAGGTGTGCATTAAATGTTTGGTGAACTTGACACATACAGCTGCTCTTGTGAAAAGTCATGGAGAAAAATTTGGCTACCTGCCTCTTGATTTCCCAAATCAGAACTTCCTATTGGACACTGAGCTCTGAGCCCTTACAGACTGGCCAGTCTCACATTGGAAGAGACAGAGAAGGAGTGAGAACATCTTAGGTTCTGAAATTGCTATGTAGCTCTGCCACCTCAACTCTGAGATCTGAGTGTAGACTATCCAAAAACAAAGTCTGGTCAGCACCGATGGGGTAATGAGTATCCTACCTAGGAGGGCCAGAATAAAAAAATAAGGTGAGGTCTGCACTGTGAGGACCACCCTGGAGAAGCACCCAAAGGCACTTACATTGCTGATGTACTCCAGAGGAGTGAGACTGAAGGCAGGCAGTTCTTCGGTCAGGGTTTCTCCAATGCCGGCTGTGTTCCAGCTCTAGGGAAGAAGAAGCTGTTAATATTTCAGCAGCCAGGCAGCCCTGGAAGGTGACATGAGGAAGGACACAAATACTATGGTCTTTGTCATTGGGCACAGTCTGTAGTCAGAGCTGACCTCTGAACTAGCAGCACTCAGCAGGCCAGGGATTTCTTACCTCCAAGGCTTCTTAAAGGCCACCTTAGAGAAAGCAGTGTTTGTCTATCTGTATCTGTGTGTGTGTGTGTGTGTGTGTGTGTGTGTGTGTGTGTCTTTCTCTGAATTTCTGCAAACCCACAAATAGGAATACCTTCTCAGCCTAGTTACTTACTGGGTGGGCACCAATTCCTCTAGCTTATCTCATTGAGAATGTGAAAAAGGGTCAGATATCCCCTGGTCTGAGTTTCCTTACATGATGGTCATCAGTCACCATAGAAAAAGCTACTGAGTGTAGGTAACTCTACTAACCCTGACCTTCAATACTCTGAAGAGGATAGGACACCTTAAACTTCTCCTCAAAGTCAGTGTGAAACCCCCTGAGCTTGGGAGGGAAGCTCAGAAAGTCTTGAGTCTGTGGCAGGAACAACCCAATCTCAGTCACCAAAATTACTCTGCCTCATGCTAAAGCTACTACTTTTATTTCTATCTACTTTTTGGCTCTATTTCTTGACTGAATACAAACTCAAAAGAACAAGGAGGGGAAGCAGACTCCAACAACTGCCCTGTGTCTGCTCTGAGCCCTCTGTTGGGGGAGAACCTCAGTACCTGCACATAGCTCTTGCCACTTAAAGTGGAAATGTCTCTGATGTCACCATGTGAGCTTCTCCATCCAGTAAGTAGGTAAATCACCAGGACATATGCGCTTACAACTTTGGCATGGTACACTCTGGCACAGAAATCTAGCTTCTCAGTTCCAACCTGAGCCGCCCAAAAGCCAGCCTGGAAAATAAGGCCCTTTCTGGCTGGCCTCTGGAGTGACCCCTGAGGTCACAGTGAAACTGCTCTCATCAGCCACCTGATGCCCGATTTGGTTGCTTGAACATTTAAGTAGCATTCCGGGAATGGAATGACCACATCCACCCCTGGGCTGCCTGCCCAGGGTAAGCCTTCGTCTCTCCCCACAGTGCCAACTTGATTCCGTCTCGTTTTCTTTGCTGGAGATGAGATCCTTTCATCCCTACTCTTGCCCCTGCAACTTTAGTTTTCTAGACTCCTTCTTCTTGCTTATTTCACTTCAAAATATCTTGTATTTTTTCTACTTAACTCCCAATTCACTGAGAAGGAACACTCCAACTATCTATGCTTACTGAGTACCTTGATGAATAGTGTCTCCTGCTAAGCTTTGTAGAGAATGCTTGCTCCAGGGGCTGGGGATTTAGCTCAGCGGCATAAATGCCTGCTTGCATTTATGAGTTGTGAGTTCAATCCCCGATACCGATAAAAAGGAAAAAGACCAAAAAAAAGAAAGCTTGCTCCTTGCTCCCAGAAACTTACCTGGGTAAGTAAGATCTTGGGATAGTCCTTCCCTGTTCACCTCCACATCTCCTAGCCTATTCTCACTTCTCCTCTCCTCCCTATGCACACACACGCACAAGCTTCCCCTGACAGATCTCAGCACCAGGCACAAGGTTTTATACACTTGTGGAGAGCAAAAGCTCAGGGTGACTAAAGGAAGATTTGGTAGACAGTGCTCTCTCTCATACTGCTCTGCTCTCACTCTGTAGGGTGTACTCCTTTTCCTATTTTAGTAGCCCTGAACTGGTTTTGCAGGGCATGTTTATTTTCTTTTCATACATCTAGAGGCTGGAATACAGCATCATGAAGAAGACAAGAAGGAAAGAAGTAGGTCCCCTGGATCCAGGAAGAATCTAAAGTGTGAACTGAAGCCCACAGAGAGAATAAAAACTTCAATGAAGAAGAAGGTGGTAGCCGGCGAAACCTTCACTCTGAGACGGGACTCAGTGCACAAGAGGAGCTGTTGGAACCTAGGGATGGCTACGTTACAGTGTCAGTGATGGCTGGTGACCCCAGAGGCCCCTGCTGAGAGACACGGCAGTGGAGGGGAGCAGCGAATATGGATGACTGTACTGGCTGGTGTTGAGTGCAGAGGACTCAATCCTACCACAGGAAGACTGCAATTAGCTGGGAACCATTTTGGAGACATACTGGATAAGCCCAGAATCCGGAATTGCTGCTGGCTTCCTCTAATAGCTCCCAGCTGGATGCAGACCTGTGGAAATTGCTTAGATGACGGCAAGCCCAGTGAGTCTGGTCTCGCGGCAGGCCTGCTGAGGTTATCTATCTACTACTCTGCCATAAAGCAACTGCTGACTTTCTGGGATAGAATGGCACAATTCAGGATTCTGTCTCAACAGAGTGTCTACTAGTGAAACAAGAGAATCCTGGAAATAGACTATTTGGTTTTTTCTTTTTGTTTGTTTTTTGTTATTTTGTTTGTTTTTCCTTTTCTCTTTCTCCTTTTTTTTTTTTTTTTTTTTTAATGAGTGTGACAGTGGTTCCTACTCTCTCTGTGGGTGTAGTTCTGTTCTATTCCTTTAATCGCTTCCATCTTTGGTCTTCTGCACCAGTTTTTCCAAGTTGGTATGATCCCTACCCCTTTGTCTTCCAGCCTTACTTCTAATCTCTTTCTCTTCTTCCACATCTCTATTTTCTCTTTAATCCATTTTACATTTTAACCCCAAGGACAACACTGAAACACTATGGACATAACTGTTTTAAACAGCTGTTGGTCCTGATAATCCATGACTGAGATTAACTAAGAGTCACAGAAAATATGGTGGCACAGTGCCAAAGAACCAGGGACTCGGCCAAACAACTTATCACTCCAACAAGATCTTCCAAAGATTCAAAACTTAAAAACCAGCTACACCTGGAAGATACCTCACAGAAGTAATCATCACCTAAGGGTTCTGAATACTACCTACCGACCATGGGCAACTTGTAAGCATCACTCCAGAATTTAAACTAAAAAAGAGAAAAGAAAATGAGAAGACACTTAAGCAAAATGCAACCCAGCCATCCAGTTCACCAAAGGCAAATCCAGGGAGCAATGAGGTAGGACAATTCAAAAGACGCCACCAGGACTTTCTGAAGTGGAAACAACAAAGCAATTAAATTAAGCCCTGGAAAAAATGAAATCAGAAATAATCTCTCAGATAACCATAGAGATTCTCAAAATATACACCATCCTTAGCAATGTTAGAGTAGACACAGGCAAAAAAGAGAAGAGCTTAAGCAAATTATGGAAGCTCAGCACAGGAAAGAAATGGAATCCATAGAAGCAGATTCAAGTAGATATCCAGCAGGAAAACTGCATTAAAAATATTCTAAGTAGACTAGGCCAGTGTGAGGACAGGATCTCAGTGAGTAACCAGGATAATAAAGATTTCTCAAATAGCAAGAGACCGTGAGAAATCAACCCAGCAACTGTTAGAGACAAAGAATAAACTTAAGGTTAATTGGAGTCAATGAACAAGCAGGAGATACTACAAATGACACTTAAAAAATGTTCACAGACATCATGACAGAAAACTTTCCTGGTAGAGAAAAAGACTTTGACACACAGCTGGGCTACACAGTGAGTTTAAGACCAGACAAGTCTGGAAATAAAGTGAGTTATAGGATCCCATGGCACATAGTGCCTTGTCAAAAGTGAAAAATTAAGTGATGTGGTTTCAAAAATGGTGGCTTGCTAGGGGATTGGGCAGAGAGTCTCTCCGGAGAAATCATATTAGATGCTAGAATATGACAACATGGAGAGGGCCAGATGAATGGATAATGATTCTTATTAACCAAGACAGCGCAGCTGGAGAATTTAAGGTCATGCTGAGACTGCGATGGATGATAACAGGAGTCTGCAAATCCCGCACCTTTAACGCAGCACACTGACTAGTGGATCCAATAGGAAAAGCTGTATTGGCTTTTGGCAACTGCCGAAAATTGAGACCCAGGACCCCGCGAAGCAGCCAGGGCTACCAGGCTGCACTGGAGGAGATTGTGAGAAGCTCTGGAGCTCCAAAGCCGAACACTGTGCAGTTTTCTGACTGTTCTGCCACTTGTCGGGAATGCAGTGAAGGCAAGTGGCGTAGTATGCAGTAGACTCAAGAGGAAGACCTGCACTGAGTCCTGGTGAGTACTAGGGACTGGGTCCCGCAGCTGCTGTGGCTGGCTGGAGGACATCTTGGAATTGGGCAGAACCCGGCACCGTGACATCAGACAGTCGCCCCTGGCATAGAGAGGTCTGGTGGAGGACATCTTGAAATTGGGCAGAGCCCACCACCATGGCAACATCAGTAACACGGAGAGTCTGGTGGAGGACATCTTGGAGTTAGGCAGCGCCCGGCGCCATGACATCAGACATGGCATAGAGAGGTCTGGTGGAGGACATCTTGAAATTGGGCAGAGCCCAGCGCTGTGATGGCGTCAGCAACATACAGAGAACTAGTGGAAGACATCTTGGAATTGGGCAGACCCACTGCCAGTGACATTAGATAGTTGCTCCTGGCACAGAGAGGTCTGGAAGAGGACAGCTGGGATTTGGGCAGAGCCCTGTGCCACAGTGACATTAGTCAGCCACTTCTGGCACAGAGAGAACTGGCAGGATCTGCTGGGGCTGAACCAAGCCTCTGATTGGGACCCAATAAGCAGATACAAAATAGTCAAGACTCTGTGACATCCACAAAGTACAGCCTAATCTGCGGATTGACTGGCACAGAGGCTGGAGGCTAGCCTGCACTGTCCCTGCATCCCTGCCTACCACAGATAACAGCAAGTTGGAGAGGGCAGCAAAAACTCAAGTCAGCACACTTCTGAAAGGCCCTAAGCAATACGGAGAGGGACAGAGAACCCAGGACACTCCAGTCTGAAAGAAACCAGAAACATGACAAGAGATAGAAACAAAAAAAAAAAATCTCCAGCTGCCCAACATGAGAAAATAAGCCCAGGAAAAATAAACACTGAAGAGAACAAGCACAGTAACCATTCAATACTGGACACAGCATCAGCCGAAATTAAAAAAAAATACCTCCATGACCTCATAGATGAATTTAAAACTGTACTCCTGATCCAAGTGAGGCAAGATATAAAGAGATTAATTAAAGAAATGACAAGCCCCGCCCAAGAGAACACAGATGGAAGAACTGAGGAAATCAGAAAAGAAAGAGAAACTTCTGAAGAAGAATTTAAACATAATTTAGAATACATGAAATAGATCCAAAGAGATTACCAGGAAACTAAAACTCCATTGAACACTGGCAAAATGCCTTGACAGAAACTAGCCTTTTGAAACTTGAAGAGAGATTTATGATATATGATCGTGAAAGAAAAGACCTCGTAAAAATAACAAGGAACCAGAAAGAAACGATTCAAAGGCTAGAAGATGACAAAAGGATATATAACTTAAGAATAAAGCATGTGAGCGAGGAAGCAGGAGCAACTAAAAATGAAATACAAAGAATATTCACAGATATATTAAAGCAAAATTTCCCAGGTATAGCAAAAAGAAATGATATCCAGATAAAAGAGGCATACAGAAACCATCTACCTACAACCAAAACAGATCTACATCCAGACATATAATAATCAAGATTCCAAAAATCCACCAAAAGAACAGAATATTAAAAGCAGCCAGAGAAAAGAAGCAGATTACTTACAATGGGAAAATTATCAAAATAACAACAGACTTATCAATACAAACTCTTAAATCAAAAAGGGAATGGGGAGAAATATTCCAAGTCCTGAAAGAAAATAATATGCAACCAAGACTCATATACCCATCAAAACTCTCTCTCAAAATTAACGGAGAAATAAGATGCTTCCAAGACAAGGAGGAACTGTGGGAGTTTGTGGCCACCAACCCAACTCTACAGAGAGTGCTGAAGGACAATCCAGAGAAAGAGAGGAAGGGATACCAGGATTCCAGCAACAGTGGCAGAGAGGCCTCAATGAATGGGGCAGACAGTGGAATGGGGGAGTAAAGTGGACAAATTAAAGCAGTAAAGTTGAGTAGCAGACATGAGGCAGAGGCAGTAAGCTATAGTCTTTAGTATAGATAGCTTTGATACACTATTAAAAAAGGCAGAGGTCATTGTTAATAGTGTATCAGGATTTAAAAGACACAGTAGTCTTACTGCCCTGTTTAGTTTGAATTTAATTTGTTCTGGTCTGTCCACTCATATCAGATTTGAGGGCACAGACAACTGACCCCAAAATAGCAGGTTATACCATGGTAACTATCCTTAATTTCCTATTAACTTATACTGAAATCCTGTATTACTTACATTGTCTTACTATGACTGATCTTATTTGAATCCGATTCATAAGACCGTGGTTTTGCCTTGGCTGATTTTATTTAAATTTGGTATGCTTGACAGTATCAACCTAAAAGTAGAGGCAACTAATCTGAAGATGACAAGATGTAAAAGATATCCATACTGGTATTAATTATTAACAGCTCTCAAGTCCTACAATGCTTTCAAAGTGGTGTTTTTATAAAAATAGCTAGGTAATACTATGTTTAACTATATTAAGCCCGATGATGTGGACAAATCCATTGAAAATAACAAGAGAAAGCATAACAACTATGGTAGATCACCTAATATTGTGGTCTTATGTGTCTTACTCATTGCATGTTTTTCTAGGAATTTTCTTTGCTATCTTGTGATGATTTGTTTTTCCCTATAATACAGAGAGGATAGATACACATGTAAAATTCACATATGAGAAGATTTTTTTAAAAAAAAAAACTATTTACGGGAACAGATTATATAATGCAAGATGTAATGAACAGATACTCTGAAGAAGAGGAGACACTAAGAAACCCAATGCTAATTTTATAGCATTATGATATAAAATCTAGCAATACTATTATTTACTGATCAGAGTGATAACTCTCAAGTCAAAGAAAGCTTGAAGTGAAGTACTCCAAGTTGTAAAGGAAAACAATGTTCAACCCAGATCAATGTATCCCACAAAACAATCTTTCAAAATTGATGGAGAAATAAGATACTTCCATGACAAAAAACGACTGAGGAAATTTATGACCACCAAACCAGCATTCCAAAATATTTTGAAGGACATTTTAGAAAGACATAATAAGGATTACAGCTCCATGAACCCCAACAGGAAGAATCCACCAGGAAGGAAAACAACAAGAAGCAGGTATTCGATTTGCAGACAAAGTGAATGTCAAGCCAAGACTGATTAAGAAAGTTAAAGAAGGTCACTATCTCCTCGTAAAGGGAACAATGCAAGAGGAAGAGATAACAATCATAAATATATATGCAACAAATATCAGCGCACCAAACTATATAAAACAATTACTAACAGACATGAAAAAGCAAATAAACCCTAATACAATTGTATTGGGATACCTCAATACCACATTGTCACAAAAATACAGATGAACTAGATCAAAAAATTAATAATGTAATCTTAGAACTAAATTAAACTTTTGAACAAATGGACCTAGTAGATATCTGAAGAGTGTTCCACCCCATAACATCAGCACATACATTCTTCTCAGCTGTACATGGGACAGTCTCCAAAATAAACCATATATTGGCTCATAGAACATGCTTAAATAAATGTAAAGGAATTGAAATTATCCCATGCATACAATCAGACCACAATGGAATGAAATTGGAAATCCATGCCAAAGGAAACCACAAGAATTTCATAAACACATGGAAATTAAACAGCACCCTACTGAAAACCAATGGGTCATACATGAAATTAAAGAAAAAATTAGACAATTTTACAGTTGAATGATAACAATACAATATACTGGAACTTGTGGGACACAATGAAAATATTACAAAGGAAATTTATAGCAGTCAATACCCATATCAGGAAAACATATAAACAACTTAATAATTAACCTCACACTTCTAGAAAAAGAGCAGGCTAAGCCAAAAGCTCATACAAGGGAGGAAATTATAAAGATCAGAGCAGAAAATAACACACTGCAGACTAAAAAAACAATACAAAGAATCAATGAATTAAAGAGTCAGCTCTTTGAAAGACTAAATAAAATTGATAAACCCTTAGCTAACCTTATCAAAAAAAGGAAATAGAAAACTCCAAGCCACATAATTAGGAATGAAAAGGGTGAAATCACAACAGATCCTACAAAAAATCCAGAAAAACATCTACACATACTTTGAAAACTTATATTCTAATATGATGGAAAATACAGAAGAAATGGACATATTACTAGATACATATGAATTATGAAAACTGAATCAAGAAGATATAAAAATCCTAAATAACCCAAATCAGTAAACGAAATTGAAGATATAACTAATAAACTATCAACAAAGAAAAGTCCAGGCCCTGACAGATTCATTACTGAATTCTACAAGAAATTTAGAAAAGACCTAATATCACTACTTCTCAAACTCTTTAATGAAATTGAACAGAAAATAATACTTCCAAATTCATTCCTGGAAGCAAGTATTACCTTGACACCAAAAGCAGAGAAGGACCCATCTAAGAAAGAGAATTACAGGCCAATCTCCCTAATGAACACTGACGCAAAAATCCTCAATAAGATACTGGCAAACAGGTTGCAGCAAACTGTCAAGAAGACTGTACACCATGATCAAGTGAGATTTATCCCAGAGATGCAGGGATGGTTCAACATACGTAAATCCATAAATGTAATATATCATATTAACAGAGCCAAGGACAAAAATCATATGATCATCTCAATAGATGTAGATGCAGAATAAGCTTTTGACATAGTCCAGCACCCATTCTTAATAAAAATTCTACAAAAAATTAGAATAGATGGTCTTTATCTCAATCTGGTAAAAGCTGTATCACAAGCCAACAACCAACATCATACTACATGGACAAAAACTGAAAGCTTTCACTCTAAAATCAGGAACAAGAAAGGATGTCCACTGTCTCCTCTCTTATTCAACATAGCCCTCAAAACTTTATCTGAGCAATTAAACAAGAAAAAGAAATAAAAGGAATAAAGATAGGAAAAAGTTAAACTATCATTATTTGCAGATGACTAATATTCTACTTAGAAGATCCCAAGAACTCCACCAAAAGACTTCTAGATTTAATAAGCAAATTCAGTAATGTAGCTGGTTATAAAGACAAATAATAAACTCACTGAAAGAGAAATCAGGGAAACAATACCTTTTACAATAGCATCCAAAAAAATGAAATACTTACGAATCAATCTAACAAAGGTTGTAAAAGACCTCTACATTGAAAACTACAGTACTCTGAAAAAGAAGATTGAAGAGGATACTAGAAAGTGAAAAGTTAGGCTGGGGATTTAGCTCAGCGGCATAAGCGCCTGCTTGGCAAATGCAAGGTCGTGAGTTCAATCGGTACGGTAGAGAGCCGAGTGTGGTGGCTCACGCCTGTAATCCCAGCACTAGGGAGGCAGAGGTGAGAGGATCCTTGTGAGTTCAAGACCAGCCTGGACTACAAAGTGAGCTCAAGGCCAGCCTGAACTGCATAGCGAGACCCCGTCTCAAAAAAGACAAAAAAGAAAGAAAGAAAATGGAAAGCTATCCTGGGCTCTTTGGTAAGAAGAACCAATAAAGTAAAAATGGCCATACTTCTAAAACTTTATACAGATTCAGAGCAATCTCAATCAAAATTCCAATAGCATATTTCACAGAATTAGAGAAAACAATCTCAAAATTTATCTGGAACCAGAAGAGACCAGAATAGCAAAGACAGTCCTGGGCAACAAAGACAAGGCAGAGGGCATCACAATCCTTGACTTGAAATTATACTATAAATTTACTGTGATACAAAAAGGTGTGGTACTGGCAAAACAAAAGCAGATACAAAAATCAATGTAACAGATTAGAAGATGCAGAAGCAACTCCAGACACACTAAGCCACCTCATCTTTGACAAAGGTGTTGAACACATTCACTGGAAGAAAGATAGCCTCATTAATAAATGGTGTGAAAAAACTGGATCTACACATGCCGAAGATATGGACCCATATCTTTCACATGTACTAAGCTAAAATCAGAATGGATCAATATTAATATTAAAACAGAAACATTAAATCTGCTGGAAGATAGAGCAGGTAATAAATACTGTTAAATAAGACATTATGAACAAAACCCCAATTGCACAGAACTGTCACAAAAAATCAACAACTGGGATCTCATCTTATTAAAAAGCTTCTGCACAGCAAAAGAAACCAACAGAATGAAGAGACAGCCCACATGGGAGAAAATGTTTATCAGCTTTTCCTCAGACAAAGGATTACTATTGAGACTATATAAAGAACTCAAAAAGACCAGTCCTTCCAGATGTAAATACGCAATCCAAAAATGGGCATCTAAGATACTTCTCAGATAAAAAAATAAAAACAGCAAATCAATATGTGAACAAATGTTCAACATTACTAGTCATTTGAGAGATGCAAATTAAAACAACACAGAGGCCGGAGATTTAGCTCAGTGGCATAAGCGCCTGCTTAACAAGCATAAGGTCATGAGTTCAATCCTTGGTATCAAAAACAAAAAAACGAAAAACAAAACACTGAAATCCCACCTCACTCCATTAAAAAATGGCTACTATCAGGAAATCAAGCAATAACAAATGCTGCAGGGGCTACGGGGGAAAAACGAATCCTTCTCCACTGTTGGTGGGAATTTAGGCTAATACAACCACTGTGGAAATCAGTGTGGAGATTCCTCAAAAAAACTAGAACTACAGGTCCCATTCAACCCAACTATTTCCCTTCTGGGTATCTTCCCAAAAGAACTAAAATCATCATAGCACAGTGACCCATGTTTATAGAAGCACAGTTTGTAATAGCCAGATCTTGGAAACAATATAAATGCCTACCAACTGAGGAATGGATAAAAAAAAGATATTTTTCTATAATGGAATACTATTCAGCCATAACAAAAGATAAACTGAAGAATTTTATAACTAAATGGATGCAACTTGAGACCATACTCAAAGTGAAATAAATCAGACACACATGTGTAAAAATTGTATTATCTAACATATGTATATGTGTATTATATGTATACGTATATAAAAATAACAGTTGGGGGCTGGGGATTTAGCTCAGCGGCATAAGCGCCTGCCTTGCAAGCAGGCAGTCGTTGAGTTCGATCCCTGGTACCGATAAAAAGGAAAAAGACAAAAAAAAAAAAAAATAACAGTTAAGATAGTTATTGTTGGGCTGGGGATTGAGCTCAGCAGCATAAGCACCTGCCTGGCAAGTGTGAGGTCATGAGTTCAATCTCCGATACCAAAAAAAAAAGATAGTTATATAACATAGTTCTCTTGAGTTCACTGAAGAGAAAGATTTATGCTGGTATTGTTCGGACAATTGAATGCAGATGTCTTGTGCTCTCGGTGAGTGATTGGAGGATGACAACCTGGAATGTATGGAACACTGTTGCCCCCTGTCTTCTTCTTATTTTATCCTTGAAATAAAATGGATTTGGAAAGAAAGAAAAAGGATTTGGCCACAGAACGCATGTGGTACACAAAGTTATAAACAAAGGAGAATCAACACTTTTGAACCTCCAATGAGGGAAGGTATTGCCATCAACACATAAATTTCTAGGGGAGGAGGATTGAGATAGAGAAGGAGACAGACAGGAGAGATAAAGAGAAACTTTTAGCTCAAAGACACACAAAAGATACATTAGTCAACCTCACTTTGCAGCATTCAGAATCCTGATTTAAACACTTAAACTATGATGTTAAAAGACAACTGTAAAGCTGAATGCTAAGAGATGGTATCAAGAGGCTATTTTTGTCTGTTTTTTTTAGGGGTAGTGATGGTATTTTGAATATTTTTAGAGTCCTTATACTTCAAAGAACTGGTATATATGAAACAGGTTGGCCAGGAGCTGATGATTGTTGGCGCAGGGTGATGTGAGTAAATGGAGTTCCTCATACTCTCTTTCCTTTAAGGTACATGTGAAAATTCCCCTAGTAAAAAAGAGTTTTAAAAGAGACAATGGGCCATTAGCAGACTGCAGGGAAAGAAAACAAGACCATACCAGGAAGCAAGCCCTTCCTGTGACCAGCATCATGCGCAGGCTGCTGCTGGCGTGGAGACAGCCAGACTCCAAACCCTTCCAGCACACACAGGCTGGCAAATGAAGAGTCAGTACCCCCACCCCTACTCCGCCAACTGACCGGGTGATCTGCAGAAACACATGCTGCCATGATAGCTACAGAGGTGAAATACACTGTGATGCTTGTGGTGTTTTGGTCTTTCACTGACCTTGCAGGTCCAGGGCCAGTGGTCTGATCATGTATTCAGAGGATAGTGGTATGTAGTGTGGCATCTAGAGGGGATCTCCTTCTGAAGGTGGCAACCATTGTTGATTCCCTGTGGTCTTATTTTGAGGTCCTGTATCATGTTCATTCTTTTGTTGAATTTTGTTCTGTTTTGTTTTAATTTTGTTATACCCGATGGCATGAGTAGCTGTTTCAAAGACAGCAAATTTCGGTAGCCATTTTGGATTTACTATTGTCTTGTTTTGAAGTCTTTTATTGCACTCATTGTTTTCTTTTTATTGGTTCTATTCTACTCTGTTCTGTTTGATTTTTTTTTTTTTTGATCTTTGTAACTTCTAATTTATTTAGAAAGCAAAGCAAATAAAACAAAAAGTCCAACAAGTTTTAGGACTTAAAAGTTTTTTTTTTAAATTCTCTATAAGTCAAGGTTTCTCTGTTGGCTGTTTCTAAGGGGTTGCGTAGCTTGGACATACCAGTAATTCTTCACTAAGAATTCCTGTCGGTTGCTTAGTGTTACCTGCAGCTTCCCTGCCTGTGCCTGCCACTTTGTTTTTATTTTTTATTTTATTTTATTTTTTTATTTTTTTTTTATAGTGTCACATTTTTTTTTAATTTTATTTAAGGAGAAAAGAAAAAAAAAAGCAGAGAAAGGGTACAAGTTATACAGATTTGCAGAAAAAAAAATGAACAGTAGGAAATCACTAGTTAATGGATTATATACTGTCATCTTAGAAATAATTGTTCAAGTCACAAAATTAAAGCTTGTAAAGTGGACATTCCATCAATGATACTGCAAACAGTTCTGTTCAATGATCCAATAAATCTCTGTGATATCATATTCTATCTTATACACTTAAATATACATGCAGTTATATAGTTTAGAGCACTTTCTTTTCCTCTCTTTTGTACAATGACTATTACACATTTTGGGTTTCCTTGCTCTCACGGTTCTTATTACTTTTTTGGAAGAGAGTAAAACCAAATGTGACATAACAGAACAGAATCGGTCAAGTCAAAAGGGTGGACATAATAGATAATGTGAAAACATAATACAAGGTGATCAACAATGGTTACCATAATGCCTCCCGCTATCTCTAATAGAATTGCCTATACCATTAGTTATAATACAATTGAACAAAACAGTAAAGAACAAAACCGACAAAGCCAAACCATTGGAGACATTGTAGGTCTTCAAAAGTAGATAAAAGTCAACGAGAATGGGTGTTATAATGAATCTCATTATCTTCACAGCTGATGCCTAAATTTTCGAACCTGATACTATCCAGCAAAGCAGAATAGGGGAACATCAGTTAAAAACCAGATGGTGAGAGTAATACAGGGCTTTAAATCGAGGTAATGGAAAGTCAAAGTGGGTTACTATAATATATCCTGCTATTTTTTTCCTTTAATTAAAAGGATAAAAATTTTTAAAAAGTATTAAAAAAGTAAATAATGGAGTGGAGATTGAGATAAAAGAGGGCATAACAACGAAACAGCACAGATCAAAACATAACCATTTAAGCAGAATAGTGTTTCACCACCAGATAATCCTGACCTAAAGGTAGTTACCATATTGTCTCTTTCCTTGAAATCCTTGAGTACAACTTCGTATACTGTAGCATTAAGTATATCAAAACAATGTAAAACCACTTAAGAGAATGACAGCATTACAGAGTATTTAGAATCGACTAACAGAAAATGAATAATGGTTTCTGTATAATCTCCTTGTCTTTAAAAGGTTTTTGCTTATACTATCGTACATAATAAAATCCAGTAAGATACAACCTATTTAGACCATTGGAGACAGAAGGACAAAAGCTAGATGAGACTTCAAAACAAGATGATACTAAATCAGTATTACCTATTAAGATGTCATTTTCTCCAAAATAGCTGTTCCTATCATCCAATCTTCTCTGCCTCATTTCTGTTGAGCTCTTATTCTGTCAGTAGCTGTCAGTTTGTCTTCTTCACTTTGTTCTCTGCTCCATTAGTCGTGGCCTCCACTATTTCTGGATTCTTTGTATTTTTCTTTTTTTAGAATATCCTGCAATACTCTCTGTAGAGTTGAATTGGTGGTTGCAAATTCCCCCAGTTCCTCTTTATCCTGGAAGCACCTTGTTTTCCCATCAATTTCCAGGGACAGTTGTGCAGGATATCTCAATCTTGGCTGGAGATTATTATCTTTCAAAGCTTGAATTATTTCCCCCCACGCTCTTCGTGATTTGATGGTTTGTGCAGAGAAATCTGCTGTAATTCTGATGGGTGCTCCCTTGTAAGTGGTCTGTTTCTTGTCTCTGACAGCTTTTAATATTCTGTTCTTGTATTGAATTTCTGGAATTTTTATTATTATATGCCTGGGTGTTGCTCTGTTTGGGTTGTAGGTAGCTGGGGTCCTGTATGCCTCATACATCTGAGTATCTTTACCTTTTGCTAAATTAGGAAAATTTTCCTGGATTATTTCTGTGAGTAGGTTTTATAGTTCATTTGTTTGTGTCCCTACTTCTTCTTTTATGTTCTTAATCCTTAAGTTATGAATCCTCTTATCATCTTCTTGTCTTTGTATTATTGCTGTTTGTTTCCTTGCTATTTTTAAGAAGTTTTTCATTTCATTCTCCCATATTACAATTCTGCCCTCCAGTTCAGATAGTCTGTCCTTAGTTTCTTTCAAGCTGTTATGCCAGTCTTCGATAGACTTCTTAGTTTCTTGGTAGTCCCTTTGAACCTGCTTCACGTATTCTATGTTTTCCCTGTTTTCTCCATCAAACAATTCTCCCCTCTTTTTCTGTTCTTCCATTCCACCATCTGTTTTTTCTTGGGTGGGGCTTAGCATTTCTCTAACTATTCTGCATACTTCTAGCTTCAGGTCGTTGATAACTTCATTCCTGAATTGGTCTATGAGGCTCTCTATATGGTGCTTTATGTGTATTGGTGCGGTGTCCGCTATTGCCTGTTTCTCAGAATTGGGGGCCGAGGAGCCTTTCTTGTTGCTGCCTCTTCCCATATTCTCTGTTCCTTATATATGCAAGCTTATATGAGAGGCCCAGCTTCTCTCCCTGTCAGCCACAGCCTGATCGAATTGCGCCGGTTAGGTGTTCCCACTCACCGCTGCGCACCAGGCAGCCTACGCGGGGGCCCGCCCCTCCCGGCCTCCGTCAGGCTCTGCGATCTGGGTTGGGCCAGCCTACGGGGTCCGCCGGCAGCATCACGCAGGCCAGGCACTTCTCACCAATCCCGCCCGAGAGGGGAATGTGTGGCTGGAGTCCCCACCACGCCCTGCTCCCGCAGGACTGCTCGGGCCCAGAAAGTCCGCTGGAGTCAAACTGTGGTGGAGTGTCAGTTTCTCTCACTCACCTCGCCACAAGTCAGAACATGCCTCCCTGCCCGTCCTGTTTTCGACTCCATTCGCAGACTCCCGTTCTCAGAGTTTCCGTGCGTCTCTCTCCTTGCCGAGCTGATGTAGAGGCAGCCAGCCACCGTGCGGCGGGAAACCCAAATCACGGCTTCCAATGGCGCAGGGTCCAGCCTCAGCAGCGAGACTTTTCTGTTCTTGTTTTAGCACCAGGACTGCATTCCAAGTTGGTTTCTCTCAGCCGAGTTCGTTCCTGAGTCAGCAGAGCATAACTCCACCTGCTTATGTCTCTTTAGTCCGCACCATACCTGGCTTCTGAGCCTAGTTTTTCAGAGAGCCTCCGGTAGTTGCTGTTATCTGTCCGCCATGTTCTCCCGGAAGTCCTCTGTTTGATTTTCACTATGTCTGAAAGTATCTGCAGCTATTTTGAAGACAAGAGGCATTAAGGTAACTATTGTTGATTTTATATTGTTTTGAAGTCCTGTATCACTTGCACTGGTTTGTTTTGATTGGTTTTATTCTGTTTTATTTTCCTTGGTTTTATCCTCTTTAAACATAAATAAAAATAGAAAAAATTAGAAAAAGCTTTTAACTCGATTAAAAAAAAAAGAGCGAGACTATGAGGTAGGGATGTGGCTCAGTGGTAGAGCTCTTGCCTGTCAAGCATAAGGCCCTGAATTGATTCTCCAGCACAAGACAGACAGACAGACAGACAGACAGACAGACAGAAAGAAAGGGGAAAAGGGGGAAGGAGGAAAGGAAAGGAGAGGAGGGGAGGGAAAGGGAAAGGAAGGGAAGGGAAGGGAAGGGAAGGGAAGGGAAGGGAAGGGAAGATAAGGGGAGGGGAGGGAAGGGAAGGGAAGGGAAGGGAAGGGAAGGGAAGGGAAGGGAAGGGGAGGGGAGGGGAGGGGAGGGGAGGGGAGGGGAGGGAAGGGAAGGGAAGGGAAGGGAAGGGAAGGGAGGGAAGGGAAGAGACTGCCATTGGCCTGTTGGGAATGGGAGGGTTGTCTGACTGGGAGAAACCACACCAGAGCATGGCTTTGTGTAGATGCCTGCAGCAAGCAGCTCTACTGAGGAAGATGAAAAGTTCAACAACAGTTCAGGGATGTTAAGAAGTGGAACCAAGGCACTGGCTGTGCAAACAGGTGGTAAACACACAGAAAAGGAAGGTCAGTTACAACTTGGTGGTTCTCTGGCAGAGATGGGTGCAGCCAGGAAGGCGAGACAGTGACAGACAGAGAACCAGAGCATGGAGAAGAGGGATGGCTCCTGTGAGATCAGAAGTGACGTCACGTGGAAGGACAGGAGCGAGGGTTGATGTAGAGGGCAAAGAATAGTGTCACTGCCACCCACAACAGAGACAAGCACTGTGAGCTGAAGATCAGGCAAAGGCTTTGGAGAGGAAGCAGGAGGTGTACATCAGAATGCATCAGACACAGGAGACTGGGAAAGAACAGGGTGGAAAAGAAGTTCAGAAAAAGAGCCAGACAGAGTGCCCTGGATTAAGGAGAGGCTTAAACACAGGCAAGAAAAGTACACTTGAAGAGGACAATGGAGAAATGATGCAGCGTATGTTTAACTGTTCAAGGCTTACTGTAAATATCTTTCAAATGGGCTTTTCTAGCCATCTGTCACCAGGTAATATAGGTAAATGTCAATAATTCATTCTGAAATTGAATATAGTGTTGGTTTATAATCTTACAACATAAAAGGACAATATCATTTACCAGCAAATGTTGAAAACAAGCATCTACTAACCAAGGTTTAATTTCCAAATCCTCAGGACCCAAGTGTTTGCCTTTGTATTGTGTGGTGTGGCCTGGCTCCCAGGGGACTCCCTCTAATCTTCAAAGCTGGCCACGTGTGTTCCCAGCAGCCAGCAGGGTTGTGGGAAAGCCTGATGGAAGAAGTGATATCTTAACAACCCAGGCTGAATCAAGAACTCTGGAATGCACAACTAGAAGTAAAAGGCCAGGTAAAAAGCACTAAACCTATTTAAATGCAGCATTAGGCCAAATAACTGGGAAAATTAAGGTTTCAGAACTGGAGGTCAGATTGTTAAGCTTTAACAAAATAAAAATGGTAAGGGCCAATGAACCTGGAGGCAGGGAAGGAGACATGATAGATACAAAGAATACAAATCTCATCCCTCAAAATAAGTGAATTAATATTGGCATTTGTCTAAAGTGGAAATATGACTAACAAGAAGCAATTCAATTTTTTCCCCTTAATCTTAAGAGATCTTCTGGGAGCTTATATTTTTTTGTGATAAAGAAACAATGATTTCCAGATCAACAATTCCGGTTTCATTTAGTTCCTCTTTCCTAGTTCAAAAATTTACACTGTACATAATTTACTTTTACAAAAGTAATGTGTAATATAACTCCTTTTCTTCCTATGGATCTATCAGCTTTCCAAGTAACTGATTTGGCATGAAGTCTGGATTGCAGAACACCAAATGTTTATGACTATTTCTAGAGAGTGAGATTCCGAAAAAATTTGTTGCATTTTTTTCTTTATACTTTCCTATATGCTTGAGTTCCTGAGAATTAATGAATAAAAAAAGATTTTATATAAATATATATATATATATATATATATATGCATATATATCTGTCATTCTTTTCAAAAAACCAGAATCACAGAAAGGAAGGAAACTACCTGTTAAGCACTCTGTACTAAATACTCTGTACTAAATTCTATCACCTACAAAATCTCAATTAATCTTCATCAACCTTCATGATGATCAGTACTGCACTGTCATGTTAAAGATGTAGAAGCAGAGATTTACAGAAGGAGTAACTTCCATCTTGCCATTCAGCAAGACCACATACAGGTATTGACCAAGAACTGACTGACCACCCCGCCCCCTTATCAGCTCTGCCGCAGCGCTCCTCCAGTCTTACCCCTCCCTTCCATGCTAGTAATGCAAAATCTGACTGAATCTGCCCCATAGCATTTCACAAAGAGTCATGATTACAAAATTTCAGGGTTAGAAAGAACCTCAAATTTTTGTAGTAAACTGAGTCATTTTATGAATGCAGATTCTGAGGCCCAGAGAGAGGATGAGATTTAACCAAAATCATACAGTGGGCTGATTCCTAGCCTGGTATGCTTTCTTGAAGTCAGCAGAAAAGCAAAGACTGTAATTATGCCATATAAGTTCTTGCTGCTTCTGAAAAGGATCTGATAGGTATTAAAGGTCCATAACTGGATCTTTCCCCCAAAAGATTATCTTCCAAAAGAGAGATCCCAATCAACTTGGGGAGTTGATAACACAATCAACTGGGAGCTGTCCCACTTCATAATCCAAAAAAAAAAAAATGAAGAGACTAGAAAGACAGAGGAAGTAGAGAACATATGGCTAAACAACACCTCAAAAAAGTGTCAGGACATACAGAAAAGAAAAAGGGCACAAGGCAAGGATGTGAGATGACTCCAAAATAGCTAATAGCAAAGGCAATGAGGAAAGAAAATAGCAAAACTCTCCAAATCCCCTCCACCCAAAAAAGATTCAAACCTTACATGGTGCTTTCCTGAATAAAAGCTCCAGAATCTATTTTCCAGGAATGTTTCCTGTGGCATGAAAGCAACTCAATCTCAAAAGACAACTTGCTCTTCTGATGTAGCCTAACCTACACAGCAGCACAGCCCCCCTTCTTCTCCCTGAGAAGGTTGGCTATGCTTTCTAGGTGTGGAACATTCACCAAGCTACACTAATAAGCCCAGAACACAACCTGGAAATAAAGCACCCACATAACTGCAAATCATAAGGGGATTCATGATAAGCTATGAATTGAAATGACATAGTGACTCTTGGGAGCCCAGGACAGTAACGTAGGATCCTCCTGAAGTTTGTAGGGGCAGGGAGGGTTAAAGCTATGCTTAGACAGGCCTAAGAATATGTACAGTAGGGGCAGGGAGGAAAGAACCACTGAAGTTCAGGGGGAAGCTCACATCCATTTTGGAAACAAGTAGCAGCTGCTGCTTGATGCGCAGGAAAACTGAATCGAAAGCCAGCTGGTGAGCTTGCTGGTTCAGGCGAGTCAGGGAAGCCCGGGAAGCAGCCAGCAGGTTGTGATTACTGGACCCTTTCTCCTAAGACAAAAAAAAAGCAAAAGACAAATTGTCAGGCCCTGAATCCAAGTGTCACAAGTCAAACACACTGAAAAATCACTGAGAGATAAATAGTGAAAAGAATTCTATATAATAGCACTTCCAAAACCAGGCTGTGCACCAGGGTGCTGAGAAGCAACTGAATGACAGATTCACTAGCTTCATTCAAGAATACTGAATCTGGGGGGCTGGGGATTTAGCTCAGTGGCATAAGCACCTCTTGCAAGCAGGTAGTTGTAAGGTTGATCCCTGGTACCAATAAAAAGATTAAAAAAAAAAAAAGAATACTGAATCTGAGCCCTGAACACTGACACAGATACACATGTTCATATATGCACATACTCACATAGACACCTTTTTTAAAAACCTTGCTGGGGATCCAACCTAAGGCCTCACATATGCTAGGCAATGCTCTACCACTGAGCCATAGCCCCAAGAATCTATATTTTTGTTTCCTGGGTGATTCTGATGCATTTGAGATAACATGAGCTCAGGGATTGGCAGTTTACAAAAATTTAACTGTGACTATTCCTCAGGGACAGGTGAGGAGAGAAAAAAAGATCAGAAGCATCCCATTAAAAGCAAGAATGTGGACAAAGCCCTGATTCCCAGAGAGGTCAGGTCAATTATACTCGGCTACAAGCCAGAGTATACAGACTGTGTGAGTCCCAAGGAGCTGCAAAAAAAAAAAAAAGCCTGAGAAAATACAGAGATGGAAAATGTAATCTTAGTTTTGCTATAATAAATGAACCGATTACAACAGACATAAATCAGATTAGCAATAAAGATTAACAGAGTTGCTTTAACTTAATCTCAGAAGCATGGATGAATGAGTTTACAGAATTGCTTTAAGAAATGCCTTTGTCGATATCAAATGCAGCCAGCTGGTGGGCCAAGAGTCAGAAAGTTAGGGAGACCCTGAGAGGCAACCTGGAGCCTCAGAGATGCCCAAGCTCTTGGGGCAGTTCACCAGAGCTCCAGGCTGGTCAGAACTGTAGACTGCATTTGCTGGTGTGGGAACAGCAATGTTTCTTCCAACAAAGGGTGAAACCAAATTAGGGCGGAGGGGAAAGGTTCCAGAACAGATGCCTATGGCCCTCTTACAACCCTGGGGGCCCTTCCCAGGGAGCTGTGTGACTCATTCCATTTGCTACGGATGTTTTCTGTACCTGGACCTCAAAGTCTCAAAGTTCAAAGTCAAGGGCACCTTTACGGGCAACAGACTTTAAAGAAAAAATCAGAGGTAATTATCCCCAAGTCTGCACATTTCCCTATGGGGGAGCCTGCATTGCAGTAGGTGCTGGGGCCTCTCCACCCTCTGCTAGGGAAGGAGTGACTTCTCCAGTGCTGAGGTAGAGTCCTCATTTATAGGTTCAGCCTGCCTGCAGGCAGTTATCTGTTTGGTAGTCTATGTGTAATTCAGTAAAAGGGAATTTTTGTGCCATAGGAGCCAAGGGCTCCCAGCTCACCCATCCTGTGTGCAAATTTAACTGTGGACTGATGTATAGCAAAGCCTTCTAACAGAGGTCTAAAGCCACGTTCTCCAACCTGGCTTTATCAGAATAAAGATCCATCTAACCAAGTCCTCCAGCTATATCCCAATGGTTTTAGTTTATTAGTTCTTCAAAAATCTCTACATAAACAAGAGAAGTAGCAGCAAGGTACACCATAGCCTAAGGCCAACACAGACCCAGCAGGCTTGGAACCTGGAGAGAGTGAATGACAAAGAAGAAGCTTTCATTTGCAAGAATGCCATCTCTTTGGCCTCATACCTTGAGGGTATAAAGTATTTCCAATAAACTGGCATATTCAGCGGGGTTATCTTTCTGGAGGTAATTATATTCCTGCCATGGATTCTTGGCAGAGCTCTTCTTGTCTGTCAAGATGCTCTCCTGAAAGCCAGCCAGGCTCCGAGGGCTGTAGGAGTCAGACAGGTACTTCCCAGCTGTGGACAAAATCCTGCAAGGAAAGTAATGACTATTATGCCCTGAGCTGTTTTGAATGGAGCTTTCTTCCTAAAGCAGCACATTTTAGGATAGCCTCATGAGGCAGACAGATATTCCTAAGGAAATGATAGTATCTTTTGTCATTTAGGAGGATTGGGCCTCAGTGTACAATGAAAACCAGATGTTTTTATTCTTATTTAACACTTACACCCCTAAAAGATGCCAGGTTACTACAGGACAGCCAGCTCATCCAGGGGTCTAGGACCATCTGGAGCACTGTGTACCATCTATGCAGACTTTCTGACCACATGAGCATCACCATGTAGAGCAGTCAGATGCCAGAGTAGGCCACTGGCACCACAGGTACAAAGATGCATGGCTAGCTGGTCCTCGGGGAAGATTCATGATGGCTCACCCTGTGCCTCTTTACCCATAGGATGTACCACACGACAGCCTGTTTGGTGCTACTATCCCTCAGCACTGAAAAGCTTATTGGTGTGTCACCGGTGCTACAGAAAGATCTACTGAAAGAAGCTATGCTTCCCCGTTTCTTCAAGAAGGAAAAACATCTAGTAAATAAGATAGATAACCATATTACTGAGTTTTGTTGGATCATTGAACAAAACTGTTTCCAGTCTCACTGTTTGAATGTCCACTTTACATGCTTGAATTTTGTAACTTGAACAACTATTTCTAAGATAACAATATGTAATCTATTAACTAGTGATTTCCTACTGTTTATGTTTTCTGAAATTCTGTATAACTTGTACCCTTTTTCTATTTTTTTTTTCTTTTTCTCCTTAAATAAAAAAAAATCTTAAAAAAAAAAAAAAAAGTTCCCTTCTAATCCACACTACACTACTTGGGTAGCTGATCCACTTTCAGGACAAAGAATGACCACTCTCTATTCAGAAAACCTTCCATTCTCTTCTCCCTGAGTGCCCTTTTTAACTTTCAGTCACCACACTTAAATATGCAAAGGATTATAGGAACAGAAGAGGCATTATAATGTTGGGGCACAATTATAGTGGAAAGGCACAATTATATGACTAGTAAAGACACAGTTATAGAATAACAAACTTACAGATACGTTATAGCAAGTTAAAATCAAACAGTAGCCTCTGCCTATGCTCCTGCTGCCTGTTGCGTAAACACCCTGCTGATTTCAGTCAGCCTTGACTATTCAGATCCAGCTGTTTTTCTTCTGATAATGTGCCGGGCCAGTGTGCCTATTCTCAGCTTACATTTTCCACAATTCTAGTTTCAAGGACCTTGGTTGGGGTGAAGTAACCCAGTCAAAAATACTTTTTAACTCTGCTTGCTCCATTTGAACCTCCTCCCTTTGTCCCCAGGATGTTCGTATGTTATGATAAACAATTCAAGTAAATGTTAAAATGACCTAACAATGTAGATAACAATCACGTAATAACCTGTGACCTGTCTTGTACTTCTTGTTTACAAACTGTATTTAAACCAGAACCTAAAACTGTCTCAGTGCTAGTGATTTGGACCTGGTCCTGCTAGCCCGCTGGCATTATGAGCAATAAACAAGTCGCCTTCTAGATTCTTCAGTGCAGTCTTCCATTCAGTTTGATATTGGTTTTTCTGTAATATTTTGGTGCTCCTTTGGCAGGGAAGACACTGCGCTGACCACCAGACCACTGGTGTAGGCCTGCTGCTTACTGCCTGGATTCATATCCTATCTGTAGATGACAAGGCATGCCCTCTGGACCTGTTTTCCCAGTCTCCTCAGCTGTTGAGAGAGGGAGCCCTTGCATGACAACGGAGACCTTATGGGACCCTGGGAGGAGTCAGAAAGCAACCAGGCCAGGCCCTTGGAAATGTAGGCATGACCTCGGTTGTGTCCCATGGTTAGCCTACTTAACTCCCTGTTAGCTGCTTGCTGCCACCCCCACTGCGGGCAAAAGAGGACCTGATCCTCAAGCCAGCCTCATCTGTTACCTGCTCTGGTTCCAGTTCCTGTTCAGCTGCAGCTTACTGTTCCAGTTAGACTTGCCCCCAGAACTGGGGGTGGGAATGTATTCCCACGGTTAGCCTGTTTATTTGTTCACTACGTGCTTGTTACCAACCCCAAATGTGGACAAAGGAAGACCTGATCATTCCTCAACATCTACGTCTGATACCTGCTCCAGATCCAGTTCTTGTTTCAGAGTAGTCAGCTGCAGCCGCTGTTCCAATCAGATTGGCCCATGGGCTCAGGGGTGGGAATGTACTAACTTCTGTGTGCCTACATGTGAAAGTGTGTATATATGTGTACAAAATAAAACATGTAAGTCCAAGGTCTTCTGAACTCAGCTGGGAAGTAAAAAAAACCAGTTCAATCAGTTTGAAAACAAAGTAATCAAAGGAATGCTTTTTCACAATAATGAGTAAAAACATGAAAAAGCTGCTTAGCATTAATACACCAGAATACACAGGTAGAGTGATGCAGAGAGGATGGAGATATCACATGGCAAGCACAGTCCCTGCCTTCCAAAGCTCTGAGATTAATGGAGTTCAACATGTGCCAACGTGCTGATCACTATGCCAGGAGAACGTGGGCAAGGTGCACTGAGGAAGGATGTTACAATTCCATCTGTTTCCTCAACTTGTTTCCTTTTTAAGACAAGTTATGACCCACTCCTCTGCCACAGAACTCGTACATTTATACTGGATTCTTCAAACTGTCTATTTGAACTGATCTACTCAGATCTTTTCCTGGTAAAAGATGCTCCTTGACTTATTTTTTTTTTTTCTTTTTATCGGTACCGGGGATCAAACTCATGACCGCCTGCTTGCAAGGCAGGTGCTTATGCGGCTGAGCTAAATCCCCAGCCCCGCTCCTTGACTTATAATGACAGAGACTTCATAAGATGAAGATATCATTATGTCCAAATGCACATGTGTGTATGGGAGTTGTGCCGCTGACTTCACTTATATTATTTACACACGATCCACTGTATGCCTGTGCTGCTTTAGTTTTAGTCACTCCAGGAAGTCACCTAACTTCTGTGCTGAGCTACTTGGGAGTTACAAAAAGTGATAGCTGCCCCTTCTCTCCCATGCTGCAAGACTTTGTCCACAATGATAATGAAAAGTCTTGGACCTAAAAGATAGTTCATGGCTTCAAGAATGAAGGAAGGCAAACAGCTGAGGCAAGACACAGTCAACAGAGAGTGCAGACTCTGAGCCAGCCTGGTCTTCTTCCCTACTAAAAACAATTCCATCCCTTAGAGATTACTTTAGAACAAAGAATCACCAAAGAAAAAGGTTAAAGGATCACTGCTAAATTGGGTGTGGTGGTGAGCTGAGCATGGTGGTGCATGCCTATAATCGCAGGACTTGGGCGGCTGAGGCAGGAGGACTACCAAGAGTTCAAGGCCAGCCTAAACTACACAGTGAGATCCTAGCTCAAAAAATAAATCAAAAACAAGCTAGGTATGACAGTATGCTCCTTGCAATAGCAGCACTCTGGGAGCCTGAAGCAAGAGCTAAGTTTGAGCTCAACCTGGGCAATTTAGCAACTTGGTGAGACACTGACTTGAAAATTTTGTAATTAATTTTGTTGGTACATTTTCATTTTTTTGAAATTTTATTGGTACATTTTAAATAACACTCATCATTGAAAATTAGTACCTGTACATGATATATCTTACTGCTTTTTTTCTCATTCCATTCTCTTCCTGTCAACTCCTCTTCCTCTCTTTATTTACAAAGTTTTGTTTTCATTATTTTCTTTCTATTCTTTTTTCTTGTCCCTTCCTTCCTTTGTCCTCTTTCCATCCTTGTTCCCCTTCTGAACATCTTCCTATTTCATAATGTACCTACTATACATTTTAGATCTTACTTTCAGTTTCTCACAGTAGAGAAACAATGTAGTATGTGTGTTTGATTTATTCCACATGAGAATATGGTCTCAAGGTTCATCTATTTAACTAAAAATGTCTCACACTTACTCCCCTTTACAGCAGAACAGTACTCCATTGTTACTAAAACTCATACTTTGGTGAGTCGGCACAAGCCATGTTGGGCCCAGAAGGAGAAACAAAGACAATTTGCCCTTCCCATGAGCCAGTGCAAGCTATGGAGGGCCCAGGAGGAGAAACAAGCCAATTCATCCTTCCTGTGAGTCAGCAGAAGCCATGCTGGGCCTGGGAGGAGTGATAAGAACAAGAAGCCAACCGGCACACAGGCTAGGAGACCAGAAGAGCCAAGCTCCCTATATCCCATCTCCACAAGCAACTGGCTGATTCAGAGGAATACAGTCTGAGTTGATAGCAACTGAGGTACAAAGACAACTTAATGCTTGTATTGTTTGATTGACTTTGCAGGCCTAAGGTTGGTAGTTTGAGCATCTATTAAGAGGATAACAAATATAGATACCATTGTTGCTCCCTGATTGATATAATTCTGTTGTAGCTTTTTTTCTTCTTTTTTTTCATCCTTAAATAAAATGGATTTGAAAAAGAAAAAAAAGGACAACAATATGCAACATACCAGGGCCAGGTGTGGTAGCACATCCCTGTAATCGCAGCACTATGAGGCTAAGGCAAGAGGATCATTGTGAGCTTGAGACTAGCTTGGGCTACAAAGTGACCTGAAGGCCAGGCTGAACTGCATAATAAGACCCTGTCTCAAAAAAAGGTAAAAAAGCACAAAAAGAAAAAAGCCCAGTAACTATGAAGAATTTTCTTCTCTCTTCTTTTTGAAATCCAATATGAGGGGACAAGGATTTAGCTCAGTGGCCTAAGTGCCTACTCTGCAAGTGTGTGGTCCTGAGTTCGATCCTCGGTACCAAAAGAAAAAAGAAAATCAAATAAAAGTGAAATCCTATATGATTGTCACTGTTTCATTTTCTTCCATTTTATTCTTTTATTCAATGTTCTGTTTTCCTTGGCTTTATTCTATTCTGTTTTGTTTGATTTTATTATATCTGGTGGTATGAGCAGCTATTTTAAAGATAACAAGAGGCATTACGGTAGCCATTGTTGACTTCCTATTTTCCTGTTTTGAAGTCCTGTATCATTTTCACTGTTTTATTTTGATTGACTTTATTCTGCTAGGTTTGATTTTATTTTCTTTAAAATAAAAAAAAGAGGGGCTAGGGATTTAGCTCAGCGGCATAAGCGCCTGCCTTGCAAGCAGGCAGTCGTGAGTTCAATCCCCGGTACCAATAAAAAGGAAAAAGACAAAAAAAAAAAGAAAAGAAAAAACTCACATCTTCTTCATTCATCAGTTGATGGGCAACTGGGTTATTTCCAATATTTAGCAATTACAAAAACATGGCATAAACATGGGTATGCATGTATCATTGCGATATGATGCTTTTAATTCTTTTAGGAAAATACCCAGAAGGGGAATAGCTGGATCAAATGGAACTCTAGTTTTTTGTTGTTTTTTTTTTTTTTTTTTTTTGAGGAATCTCCACACAGGTTTCCACAGTGGATGCATCAGTCTACACTCACACAAACAGTGGAGAAGGGTTCCTTTTCTCCACAGCCCCACCAGCATTTGTTATTGGTTGATTTCTTAATGATAGTCATTCTTTCTGGAGTGAGATGGAATCTTAGTGTTGTTTTAATTTGCATCTTTCAAATAACCAATGACCTTGAACATTTTTTCATATATTTACTTGCCATTTCTGCTTCTTCATATGAGAAGTACCTATTCATTTCAGATGTCCATTTTTGGATTAGGTCTTTAAATTTGGGGGGGGAACTAATCTTTTTTGAGTTCTTTATATAGATATTAGCCCTCTGTCCAAGGAACAGCTGGCACAAATATTTTCCTGCACTTTGGGTTGACTCTTCACTCTGTTGATGGTTTCTCTTGTTGTGCAAAAGCTTTGTAATAAGATGAGATCCCAGTTGTTGATTCTCTGTGATATTTCCTGTGCTACTGGAGTTTTGTTCATAAAGTCTTTGCCTACACCAATGTCTTCAAGAGTTTTATCTATCCTATCTTCTAGAAGATTTAATGTTTCTGCTTTACTATTTAGATCTCTGATTCATTTTGATTTTAGTTTTGTGCATGTTGAAATATCTGAGTCTAGTTTTAATCTTCAGCATGTGGAAAGTCAATTTTTCTAGTACCATTTATTAAAGAGACTTTCTTCCAGTGAACGTGTTTGGCCCCTTTGTCAAAGATGAGGTGGGTGAGTATGTTTGGATTGATTCTGCATCTTCTAATCTGTTCCACTGATCCTCCAGTCATTTTTCTAGTGCCATGCTATTTTTATCACAGTAGGTTTGTAGTATAATTTCAAGTCAGCAATTATGCTGCCCTCTGCCTTGCCTTTGTTGTGGTTCAAAATTTTTGAATAAAAAAATTTTTAGAAGACTGGGAATGTAATTCAATGCTGAATCCCTGGGTTCAAGTGCCAGTACACAACAGAAACAACAGACCACTGCCAATTCCTCAATTCCTAAGGAATAGATAGCTGTACTAAGGGAATGAAGGATTTTAGCTGAAAAAAGGAAATTTAGGAAAGAGTGTCCTCTGAAGGGTAAAACTGTCCAAATGAGGCCAAGTCAAGGCAACACAAAAACCCTAGCATATCAAAGGAAAGAAGAGGGATAGAACAAACTCTTCCTAGAGCAGTCCCAACATTCTTCTTTGATATACATACACCCCTCAGCAGCAAAGAACCCTGTTGCAGGACCAAGCAGGCAGGCTGTCTGGGTTAATTCCTATGCTGTGGGAAGGGCATTATACTGCTACTTCTACGGAGACATACATTCTGAGCTCAATAACTGATTTACAATCAGCAGGAGCTCAGCCCACTCATCATTTAGAACAATATGTCCTGTTTCCTCCTTTTGGCTGAGACCTCCATATCAAACCAAAATCATGAGACCACGTAGGATAGAGCCTTGCCCTTTTTAAAGACTCAATAAATGTTTAATGGTGACAATAATGACACTCTGTATCCAGGTACAGGTAGTCCTTGAGCCCTGTGACTTTCAGATTTGACCATCTGCTGCCCTTTCTGCAATGTATACTGAATTGTGTTCCTCCCAACCACGAAACCCAGGGACTAGAGGAACCCTGACCCTGGACTCCTACCTGTTTGCTAGTTGCTGCTCAAAGTCTCCACAGTGCCTCAAGAGCTCTCCACAGGTGGCTATTATCCTAAACAAAACAAAGAGCACTTCAAGTTCAAGTACCAAGAATGTCAACATTTACAGATCAACATTGTCTCATTGATAAAAATTCTAACTATGTGCTCCTTTTGGTGGCGCTGGGTTCTCGGAAAGCTGCTGACCACTTACCCGCCCAGCTGAAATGTTTTACCACAGTAATTAATAGGAAAGATCCTTTCCAATATCTTCTACGTCACTAGCATTTCTGCTGTGATTCATAATCCTACATATCACTACCTCAAATAATTTCACATCTCCAAAACACTGAGTTTTATCTTTGAGAAAATATGTTAGAAATACTTTGTATCTGAATTCTAAGGCCAACATTTATTATTTAATATTTGCTAGATGCCTACTTGTAAGGCATAAAAAACTGCTTTGATATGAGAAGTATATCTCTCCCTCCCATCACATGAAAGCCTCAATGATCATCACATTTACATTTAACAATTCTTTCATTTTCAAGTAATTTTATGCCAGGAGTCAAACTCCAGCTACTGGGTCCTTCAACACTAAACTCATAATGTTAGGATAAACCCAAGGATTAAAATATCTTAAGCCTAGTTAACTTTTAACTTTCTCTAAAAATGCCTATCATCACCTGGGTATCTAGGCATTCCATCATAAGAAAGGTTTATGAGAAAGTAAAATATTCCACTGACTCAGAAGCAGCGTAACAAACTTGTACAGAATATTTCCTGCCATGCCCAGTCACCACAGATGACAGATGATATGCTTAGGATTGAGAGCACTCAGTTTCTCTAGAAAATAAAAACCCAGCACAGGGTTCACAAGGTAGTAATCCAAAACAGGCCCGGGTGGCGCTGGGCTGACCCTGGCAGCCTCAGTGCTTGTACTTGCTTCACGGTGTCCCGCACTGAGAGCCACCTGTGCCGTAGGCACACAGGCCAGGGGCGCGCAAGAAATCTAGGTGGGTGGACAGCAGCTTGGCTCATTAGAACATATATGCCTGAGGAATGGTTTTAGAGAAATTCCTAAATTTCTTTTTATTTTGATCTAATAAGATAGTTGATAGGCCACTTGGGAGCAGGGGGGAACCACAGCACAACAAAGAACACATGCCAGTGTCACCAAATATAAAAAATAAAAGTCTCTAAATGGAGATGAGGCCTTCATGAAGAACTTTGTAACATATTTTATGAGTAGAGGGGCTTTTTTTGGTGTCTCACAATTATTGATGGTAGGTTTTTTGTTTGTTTATTGGCTTGTTTTTAGAGTCTAAAGCATTAGCTTTAAAAAAAAATGGCAGTGAAGGAGGAGAAAAATGAATGCCTTGAAAACACATCCATTATCTTTCCATTACGTTTACAATACTAGGTGTACTAGGGTTAAACTACAACCCCCACATTACCTAATGGAGTTCTGAAAAGCTGTCCAGTCTTCTTGAAAAAGAGAGTTGGGAGGAATATCATCCAGTTTGCACTTCTTTCGTATCGACTGGAGAGTGTTGGTGAAATCAGACACGTACCTAGGAGGAAAGGGAAAATATGATAGGTGTCATACAAATTCCTCCATCCTAAAGACACCTGGAATTTAAAAATTTAGACAATTTACTAATAACTTCGAGGATGTCTTTCTGGCCATGGGATGAGACCACTTATAAATCTCTGACCACAAAAACGTCTCTTTTATGAAGTATGATGACTGTCTTAGACACCTGCAGAGCAGCTTGAAGAGTTGCTTAAGATGAAGCAGAAAGAAACAGCCATGAAGACAACCCCACTCACCAGGTGACAAATGATTACCTCCTTATCCTAACAAATGCATTTTTTTTTTGGAAGTAGGTTTGAAGGACTTTTTAAAAACACATGGTCTCACTGTTAGTAATGGATTGTGACCTGGGACACCGTAAGGCAGTTTACTGACACCAAGATTGCTCTTGCAAACCAATCCCCTGAATTTTAGTCATGGCAGACAAATTAAAGCTCAAAGACAGAGAAGAACACAACTTTATCAGCACAAGAGCATAACAGAAGACCCTCACACTGCCTGCTTTTGCTGTCCGCACCTATTTTCTCCCATCTCACCTACCACACTGTGAGTAAAGCAGTTTAGTTGGTGTGTGTTTAATGTGTGCTGCTATGGTAGACCAGTAACTCTGTGAGAACAAGACCTGTGCCACTGTAGCTTACTGCTGTATCCCCAGGAAGAGCACATAAAGGAAATCATTCCTAGCAGACAACGAACTCGAATTGTAGCCGTGGGCAAGGGCTTCACCATTTCCGGCCTTGATACATTTTTGAAATGGATTTAATGAAATCTTCTGTGTGACTTCATAAAGTTGTTGAGGGGTCATAAAATTACCTACTTGAAAATTTCTTAGAACATGAAAAAGTCAGTGCATGTCCTTGGAAGGGTATGATGAGGAAGACAGAGTGGGTATCGTGTCCTTTCAAAGCTGAGAAAACGGGGCTGGGGATTTAGCTCAGCGGCATACGCACCTGCCTTGCAAGCAGGCAGTCGTGAGTTCAATCCCTGGTACTGATAAAAAAAAAAACGAAAAAGACAAAAAAAAAAAAAAAGCTGAGAAAACCTGCGACATCTGGGAGTATAACAACCTTTACTTCTCTCCCTTCCTACCCCCAAAGCTCCCAGTGGGGAAAGTACAACGTGATGACCCAGGGCCTAAAAAGTGTGTGTAGTGAAAAGAAAGGCCATTCAAAGGGCCAAATGGGAGAGATTTCCTCAGATCACTCCAGGAGCCACAAAACACACTATTGTGTCTTTTACTAAGCCTTTAAATAAAAGCCATACACCCAGAACCCCGACAGCACCTTCCCTTCCCCAGGAGAGAGGTGATAGCTTTCCTGGGGCATCAGTTGTTTGGGGGAAAGTAGGGAAGACCCAAGGACAGATTGGCAAGGCAATGGTAAGGAACATAATTCGCTTTAACTGTGCAGGGTTAAACAACTGTGTCATCAACTGTGCAGTAAAACAAGTATGCATAAGAAGAATATGCCATCCATCAACTCCACACTCTATAGGAGCTTCCAGGACAGAGGCTGCTGTGAGCGTGAGCAGGTGGGGTATTTCATTATCCTTTAGCCCAGAATTCAAAATGAGTTTATCATGAAATCTCAGATAAAAGTGTAGCTCTTATCACACTATTTTATCTTTAAGCCTTCTAATTCTGTCTCATTTCCAAGCATCAACCATATGAGTCGCTGTGTTACAGACTTTAATCACATGCTTTCACTTAATGTTCACAACCACCATGTAAAGGAGACATTATCATCATCAATGACTCCAAGGAGCAGTGACCTGCCCAAGACCTTGACTAGTAAGTGCCAGGGTCGGGCCCTGATCCCAGGCTAGTCCAACTCCAGACTCTATGTGTCCACCAGAGCTGTAAACCTCTGACTCTGCATCCACCCTCTCAGCTGGTTTCTCTATCATTTCCCCCAGATTTCACTCAGGCCAATCTGCTCCACCCTCTCTACCTGTCTTTCTTAGTGAAGCCCTCCACAACACTGAATGGTGGTTCAACCTAATTTCCCTGACTAATTTTATAAACATGAGCTATTTTGCTAACTTCCAAATCTTCCCTTCAAAAGTTGACCTGATTTCTAATGTATAGTTTGAATTTTTAATGTGGATCTGTGTTATTTTTAAAACAAGGCAATCAAAATAATAGACAAAAGAACTAATGGTAGAAGTCTAATAAAGAGATTTAGAAAGGAACAGTCCTAAGAAGGCTCAAAGCCAGGGATCCCTATAATTCTAGAACTCTGAGAGGCAAAGGCAGGAGGATCATGAATTCAAATCCAGCCCGAGCAACTTAAGATAATTAGTGAAACACACCATTTCATGGTTTATGTCTGTGGCCCCCAGGCCTCATGAGTTTGCATTGTTCATTTGTGATGGTTCACTGTATAGTGCTTGGATTGATGGTGTCAGTGCTCCACCCACATAGGGGTGGAGCCAGGATGTGATGTAATGGCAGGAAGAAGGTGTGTCTTGTTTTTTGCTGGTTCCTGTTTGTTGTTGGCGGCTGCCATGAATCGCGGCCCAGCCATGCCCACCTGTCTTAAAGCCAACTGAGTGTGGACTGAAACCTCCAAAAACTATAATTAATAAACCTTTCCTTTCCCTAATTTGGGCTTCAGGTATTTTGTCTCAGCAATGAGCAAAAAGTAACTAAGACATACCATAAAAAATAAAAAGGACTGGGGGTTGAAAAAGATGGCGGATAGATAACAGCAGCTACAGAGGCTCTCTGAGATAGCCAACTTAGATTCCAAAAATAATACAGCATGGGGAGCCACAAACAGAGGAAGATAAACCCTGCCAACCCAGGAATGAGCTAAGCTGAGAGAAACCAATTAAAAATACAGTCCCGGTGCTATGATTGGAACAGCTAAAGTTTCGGTGCTGCCACTTGAACTCACAGCTTGAATACCCTGCCGCTGCTGCACCTGAGTTGGTGCAGCCAGGATAGCCCGCTAGTTTCAACTCATGGGAGACGAGTGGGAATCAGTGAACCAAATTGAGAGCAGAGCTGGTGGGGAACCCTGCATTGACCTGTGGTGAATGAGGGGAATAAAAACCCTTCCATAGACAAAGAGGCTCCAGCAGATGACATTCTGGGACCAGGCAGACTGGTCGGAACAGGGTGCTGCAGATTCCCCTCTCAAGCAGCACTGGTGGGGAGCACTTGACTTGGGTGACATCACAGACTGAGGCCAAATAGGCTAGCCCTAACCAAGTCCCTATGCCTGACAGTGCACCCTAACTCCGTGAAGCCTTCAGTAGGTTGACCTGGAGGGGTGGGCCCAACATAGGCTGCGTGGGTCTGTACCTCCTAGAACACTGCAGTGGGCGGGACCACCTGGTCAGTGGGCTTCAGACAAACTGAAACTGGCAAAGAAAGAAACTGGGCCTCCTATATACGCCTATATGGAAGGAACAAAAAATATGAGAAGAGGAGGCACCAAGAAAGGGTCCTCAGTCCCCAATCCTGAAAACACTGATCCAGAAAAAGTAAATGCAAAGGAGAATGAGGACAGAAAACATGCAATATCAGGCACGGCACCAACAGATATAAAGCATTGTCTCCAGGACCTCATAGACGAGTTCAAAAGTGAAGTATTTAACCAAGTACAGCTAGATATAAATAGAATAATTAAAGAAATGCTAAGCACCTCCAAAGAAAAAACAGATTGTAGAATGGAAGAACAAAAAAAGGGGATAATTGTTTGATGGAGAAAATAGAGAAAACATAGAATACATGAAGCAGGTTCAAAGACATTCCCAGGAAACTAAAAACTCTATTGAAAGCTGGCATAATAGCTTGAAAGAAACTAAGGATAGATTATCCGAACTGGAGGGCAGGTTTGTAATGTGAGAACATGAAAGAAAAAACACCTTAAAAATAACAAGAAAACAAGCAGTAACAATACAAAGGCTAGAAGATGACAAGAGGATCTATAACTTAAGAATAAAGAATGTGAATGAAGAAGCAGGAGTACAAACAATCCAACTCTACAGAGAATACTACAGGACATTCTAAAGAGAGAGAAAAGCACAAGGATTTCAGGAACAGTGGCAGAGAGGTCCCAACGAACGGAACAAAAAGCGAAATGAAGAAGACAGATAACTAATGACGGAAAAAGAGCACAACAGGATCTCAGGGCATAGACAGCTGTCCTGAAGATACCAGGACATAGCACAGTGGTCATCTTTAATTTCCTATTAACTCAATCAGGATCCCTGTATGACTTACACTGTTGTATCATAACTGATCTTATTAAATCTGACTTGTTTGATTGCTGCTTATTATTGACAGATTTTATTCAATACAGATAGGTTGCTGGTATCAAGTTGAGGAGTATAGACAACTATATTGAAAATGACAATGATTCACCACAATATCCATTCTGATTTGATTACTACCTGTTTTTGTAGCCCTATACTATCTACAAAGTTGTATTTCTATTAATTCTATTATGTACTGATATATTCAATTACACTTTATCTGATGATATAGCCAATTCTGTTGATGATAACAAGAAACAGCACAGTGATCATGGTAGAACTCCTTATATAGCAGTTTTATATGTCTTTTTAGTTTTATGTGACTATAGGAATATGTTTAGTTCTGTCCTGCTTTGTTCTGTTTCTCCCTCTTATACATAAAGGGTAGAAATACATGTTAAGACTCATGCTTGCGTAAAACCTATAAACAGTTTATGAGAACTGATCTTATGACACATGATGAAATGAACAAATACTTTGAAGGAAAGAAAGAGGCACTACAGTACCCAGAGCTGATTCCAGAGTGTTATGATGTGAAATCCAGCAATATTATTAATCTTTGTTCAGAATGATTTTAATCTAATAAATTTTGTTAGGTCTCAACATAAATGAAGATATGGATAAATGTGTACATGTCTAAGTGTATAGGATTGATAGCCATATTACTTAAGTTTTTGTTGGATAGTTGAACAGAACTGTTTGTAGTCTCCCTGGTTGAATTCCTATTTATATGTTCCACTTTGGTATTTTGAACACCAATTTGTGGGGGGACAATATGTATACATCAACTAGTGATTTATTAGTTTATTTCTTTTCTTTGAAAATATGTACTATTTCTACCTGTTTTCTGTTTTGTTTTGTCATTCTTTAAATAAAAATAAATAAATAAAAAGGTCTGAAGATGTTTAGTAACACCCTGGGTTTGATCTCTGTACTGAAACTAAAAAAGAAAGTTCAAGACCTCACCTTTCATAGTTAAGAGCTGAGAGGCAATAAAGTTGGTAAACAAACAGAAATCTTTCTAAGAGTTTAGGAAGAAGAACTACCAGAACTAAAATTTAGCAAAATGCTGAAAACTTATTACTTTTGAGAAGACTAAAAATTGATAGCAAAGGAGGAAGCCTCAAAGTTTTTAATATCTTTTTCACATGAAGGGATTATTTCTAAAAGCATTATTTCTGGTATTTTATAATAAAATTTCTAGATCTCAAGAAAAAAATGGCTTTCATTCAAAAAATGTTGATGGAAAAGAAAGGAGATGAAACTTGATCTGATTAGGCTTACTGCTGATGCTTCTCTTTCTACAGAAACATACCTGAGCTTACTGGCTCATTCCTCCAGTCCTTAATACTGCTCCTACCCAGCAGCCCAGGTTTGAAGGCCACAGACATGCTGGAGAGCTGTGGGCCCAACAACCCTTATAGGTTACAGAGGTGAGCTGGTATTTCTGGAATGACAAGCACTCCCTAAATTTCCTACAGCAAAACAGCATCAGTTCAATAAGAGAGTTCTTGAGACATAACTCCAATTTGGAACAACTCCCAGAGGGAGGCCCCTTGGAGAGTGTAAGAGTGCACTTGTCTATAAGCTAGAAACTGGAACACTGGAACACACAACCTCCTGAGACTCTCACACTTCAGTTATGTAAGTCAGAGAAGCCAGTCATACACCATTTTTGTTCTTTTGACAAAACATATTTTAACTTTCCCTTTCTTTTCTTTTTCTTTCTTTTCTGTAACAGTATGTATGAATGTATTCATTTGGCCCTAGGGATTGAACCCAGAACCTCATGCATGCTAAGCACACATTCTAACACTAGGCTATACTCCTGAGTCCTACACTAATGGCTTTATCATGATATACTGTAATTCATGCACCACACAATGTACCTATTTTAAAGAATGTAGCTCGAGAGTTTTTAGAATATTCCCAGAATTGTATAACCATCATCATAACTAGAACATTTTCAGCATCCCAAGAAGACTCCTCTAAGTCTTCCTTCTCCTCTAAATTCCTCTGCCACCAGGCAAACACAAAGCTTTTCTTCTCCCATCTATAGATGTCCCAGTTCTGGATACTTCATATAGATGAAATGATATAAAATGGTCTTTAACATTTGGCTTCTTTTACTTAGCATGATGTTTACATTTCTTTTTACTTCATATTTTAATAACACAAGAAATACAAATTTGTACTTACTGACTTAAAAAATCAAAAATAAAGAAAGTTGCTGGAGGAGTAGTTCAGTGGTAGGCATTTCCCTGGTATGGACAAGTCCCTGAGTTCAATCACCAGGACTGCCAAAAAAAAAAAAAAGAAGAAGAAGAAAGAAAGAAAGCTTCCCTATGACCACCATTCATCTTTTTCCATTTCTCTAAAGATAACTACTGCTGTGAATGCATTGCCTAACCAAAGGCTCAACAAATGTTTTTCTGTTAAAGTCCAGACAGTAAATATTTTTGAATTTCAAGTCTGCTCTATCTTCATGAAGAGGAGGGATTCAAAGAACACAGCTGAGTGAATGAGTATGGCCGTGTTCTAATAAACTTTATTTATAAAAATAGATTGCGGATAGGCATGATGGTACGTACTGTAATTCCAAAACTCTGGGAGGCTGCAACAAGAGGATCACAAGTTTGAGCCCAACCTGCCTATGCAACATAGCAGCTTAGTGAGATCCTGTCTCAAAAAATGTTTGGGGACGTAGCTTGTATAAAGGCCATGGGGTTCAAAATGAAAAAAATAAAAAACAGATAGCAGGTCAGATGTAACCTATGAACTATAATTTGCCAGCAACTATTATTTTAAAGCATTTAAAAGCAAAAAAAAATCTGCAACAGAGCCACATTCCTGGTTTTTTAATTTTGTTGAAAAATAATCACACCCATTCATTTATACACTGTCTATGGCTATTTTTGTATTATAGAGGTCTCTATTAGAGCGTACATCCACAGAGTCTAAAATTCTCTCTAGCCTTTTGCAGAAAAAGTTTGCTGAACTCTGCTATAGAAAATATACTGCAGGGCTGGGGATTTAGCTCAGCGGCATAAGCGCCTGCCTTGCAAGCAGGTAGTCATGAGTTCGATCCCCGGTACCGATAAAAAGGAAAAAAAAAAAAAAAAAAAAAAGAAAATATACTGCAATTTTTGTACATTCTTTCTATATAATCTTATATTGCAATGTGCTTTTTTTCCTACTTGACCATGTTTTTCTGATCTAACTATGTTCATATGTGTAGATCTAATTAATGCTTTGATATCTTTTTTCTTTTATCGGTGCCAGGAATCGAACTTATGACTGCCTACTTGCAAGGCAGGTACTTATGCCACTGAGCTAAATCCCCAGCCCCCCTAATTAATGCTTTGAAACACATGATCTCTTCCTATGAATTTATCATGTTATTTAGCCACTGTCTAGTGGATAGACATGTGGGTTGCTTCAAATGTTCCAGTTTTGCAAGGTTCACTGCATAAACATCTAAAAAGCACACTTTTGGGCTCAGGTGTGCTTCTCAAGAGTTCACAGCAGGAACGCAGAGGACTCGTATTTTTTCTGGGACAGATGCAGCTCTCCAATGTGGGTGGCCCTTCTCCCACTTCCCGAGGCTTACTTGGCAAAGATAGACTTCAGGGCTGTCAGCAGGCCACAGGTCCCCAGGCCGTTGGTGAATCTGGCACATCTGTCAACAGCTGCAGATGCCAGGCCAAAGAGCTTGCTCACAGAGTGGCTCAGCTCCTGCACACAGTCGATCACTTCACCGTGCTCCTGGCGGCAGAGGCAAACAAGCAAAAGCCATGTCGGACTCCAGAACCCTGGAGAGATAACATTAAGATCGGGAAACCTCCGAGCCCTCTAGTCTGTGGTAAAACCACTGAATGAGATATTAGAAACACTGTCCCCAGCTGTAACAGTTCTTCTAGAGCCCAAGCTGAAAGAGGACACCTACGTGGTCAGTGACACCACGGAAATTAATTCTTGACAGAAAAGTAGGACCCAAGTCTAGTTCATCCTTCTATTTTTCACTTCTTTCCTCTTACTCTGATTAATAAGATTACTTTGCCCTCTAGCTCTTGAGGTAGAATTCGAATTCCCCACATCATTCACTCCCAAAGAATGCAGTGGGAAAGAAATGCTTCTTTCAGGGGAAGAATGCAACTGAAGTAGAACAGACTTTGTGGGTACATCCCTAGAAAATGTGAAAATGGTCAGAGGCAGCAGGTTTCAACCACAGCAACAGTTCTTACATGTCAACTCATTTCATGCTAGAAGCCTTAAACGACTTGAAAACAAAATACTATTTGAAACAGATCTTCCTGGTACCCACACAGCATAACCCATGGATGCCATGTTCCTATGCCTATTCCCGTATCTTCCTTAAACAAAAGATCACCTAATAAGAAATTACTAAATCAAAGAGGCAACTTATTGTGCCTAAGTTTAAGGATTTTATTTTGCTGGATTTTTATTGAGGATTTTAAATAGAAACTAAGTAGCATATTTGTTGTGTCATCTTACATTTGGATTGCAAGACCCAATGAGGCATTTAAGGTCCTCCCTCTCCTTTTTGTTTTGTTTGTTTGCCTGTTTTTTGGTACACTTGATCCTAGTCCCCAACCCCTGCCAGAGTTGGCCAAGGACCTGGCACACAGGCTTCCTAAGTTGGTCATGGCAGTACTGTGACATTACCAAAGGCACAGCGCTGATCTGGATGAGAAGGTTGCTCTCCTCCATATCACCATATTTCAGCTGGTAGGGTTTATAAGGACTATACACGGCATCCACCAGTTCCACAACTTTCACCATGTTGTGCTCATCTGTAAGGAATCAGAAATTTAAAACAACAGTGAACAAAGAATCTGAAATTGGTTGCTAGAATGCAATTGGCATGAGGAACTCTACCAGAATTTTTCCAAGGGTGATTACACTTGTTTAATCCACCTTTATCATATGTGGAAGCTCTTCAACCATCACTTCAGTAAACATCTGAATAAACTCAGGCTTTGTGCACTGTTAGCTTAAAGTACTATTATAGACACCAGCCTCCTCGACCCCACCATTCCATCACAGTTAAGAATCTCTTCAAATGAAAGCACCTGCCTTGCAAGCAGGTGGTTGTGAGTTCGATCCCCAGTACTGATAAAAATGAAAAAGACAACAAAAAAAAAAGAATCTCTTCAAATGAAACCTCTTGCCAGGGTCACGTTGAAAAAGTAGTATTAAACAGAAAAGGCTCTCTAGAAGGAACATTTTCCATTCCAAGTATACCACAGACTTGAAAAAACAAGATTGCCCATACATTGGGATTCCAAAAATGTCTGTTCAGTTACACACCAGTTTAAAACACGTTTGCAGCCAAAATGTAAATGCCCATATTCCACGGCACTGCAATCCAACATAAAAGAATTATCTCAAAGAAATCAATAAATATGCAGTGTACACTGAAGGATGTTCACAGAATCACTGTCAGGATCAGAGTTTTGAAAATCTGAACAGGGTACGGGTAAATATAACAGTCTAGCCAATTTCCTTACATCCTTCTGCTTCTCTCCAATCTCCTCTACATTCAAGACAGAAAACTATTCCCCAACAGAAACCTGGTCACGTAACTACCAGGGACTTCCCAAAATCTTTTCTAGAGCCTGCGCAGCCCTGTGTTGCTTCACCTCAGCACGTATAAGATGGTGGCAATCAAGAGGAAGGCTGGGCTGAGGGTGGAGCTCAGGGGTTGAGAGCGTGCCTAGCATCCGAGAGGCCCTCGGTTCCATCCCCAGCACCACAGAAGAAGAAAGGCCCCAGGTACAGGACTAGACCAAAGGACTTAACTTTTCTATCCCTCTTCTTCAGAAATAAAATAAGGATGACAACGGCAACAATGTTATAAGACTTTCATGAAGACCAGGTAAAATAACATTCACCTAGCAAGTGATAAGTGCTCAGTAAACACGAGTAATTTTTATTACTGCTTTTTCAGTCTTGTTTTCCTTCATTCTTTGCCAAGTCTCAAGTCATATCTCAGTTCCAGAAAGCACCCTGCTCTCTCTTCTGGTCCCACATTGATCCCTCCATCAGAACTGACCTTCCTCTCTCTCCTGCCCCTCTTCCTCCTTCAATACTCATCATGACTCCACCACACTCAATTATCTTTGTATATACAGGCTTAGAACCAGTTGCTTTTCTTCAAATTATTTGTCTGACTTTGTAATTATATGTTCACTAGTGTGACTGTTTAACTCCCATTGGAACAGCCATTCTAGGAGAGCAGGAACCATCTTTTTATGTTCAGCACTGCACCTTCAATAGCCCAAATACTAGTACTAGTCCATTTGTGCTTGAATGAATAAAACAGATATATTTTGACCTATCCAGAACGCAGTCATAAAAAATAATAGCACATACGCACACGTGCACACAAACACATACACACACACACACAGAGGAGGGAACCAGGATTCTCAGTGCAGGACACAGATGATCCAAATAAGTGTAAAAGAAGTAAAAATCTTATAGTTCTGGATTTAACTGGAAAGCATCAGTGTAAACTGTCCAATTTTTTAAAAATGAGTGTGCCCACCAAAACAGCCTAGAAGTAATAATGCAATAATGAGCAATAATGAGCTCAGCAATAATGAGCGCCCTTGGTGCCCAGATCTTGGTTTCTACACATCATTTTCCACTAGAAGAAACCAATCTTATTGGGAAATGCTGACCCTAGGACTGAGCAAAAGAAGTTACAAGGTACTCTTAGAATATTGTGTGACAAAAAGCAAGGAACAACTCAATTTTTTTTTTTTGTCTTTTTCATTTTTATCGATACCGGGGATCGAACTCACAACGGCCTGCTTACAAGGCAGGTGCCTATGCCGCTGAGCTAAATCCCCAGCCCCAAGGCACAACTCAAAAACAGACAGGTACAAAAAGATATGAGAGAGAGCTTGAAGGAGCAATCACAGCCAAAATCTGAAATAATTTGGACATCAGAATGAATGGTATCCCAGCACTTGGGAGGCTGAGGCAAGAAGACTGCTATAAGTTTGAGGCCAGCCTGAACTGCATAATGGTACTCTGCCTCAAAAAGACAAAAAGGGTGCCATGCGTAAGCCACAGGGAGGAGAATAAGAAGTCAGCCACTTTCTGTTGAGTTGGCACCACGCACAGACCACAGAGAAGAGGAACTAAATGCTAGCCCTTTCCTGTAAGTTGGCACCATTCGTGGGTCATGGGAAAGAGAACAAGAAGCCAGCCACTTCCTCTGATAAAGTGCCATGTGTGGGCCACAGGGAAGACAACCAGACACCAAACCCACTCAGTGCATGGGCTAGGAGGCAAGAAGAGCCAAGGTCCTCCTCCCTTTTCCCAGCCAGTAGTGACAGGCTGGTACAGAGAAACAGAGGCTGAGATGATAGCTACTGAAGTAAAATATAACTTAACGCTTGTAGTATTTAGTGTTTCACTGACTTTGCAGGCCTAAAGCTGGTAGTCTAATCATCTATTCAGAGGATAACAATACACAATGCAGCATCTATGGGATCTCCTTCTAAAGGTGGTAGCCATTGTTAATTCTCTGTTATCTTGTTTTAAGATCTGTATCATCTTCATTATTTTGTTTGGTTTGGTTTTATTCTGTTTTGTCTTGTTTGATTTTATGATACCTGATGGCATGGGCAGCTATTTCAAAGATAACAAGATCTATTATGGTAGCTATTTTGGATTTACTATTATCTTGTTTTGAAGTCCTTTATTGTTTCCATTGTTCTATTTTTATTGGTTCTATATTCTTTTCTGTTTTGTTTGATTTTCCTGTGTCTGATGGTGTGGGTAGCTATTCTGAAGACAACAAGAGGTATTATGGTAGTCTCTGTTGATTTCCTATTATCTTGAGATCCTGTGTTCTTATAGCTTGTTTTTATTGGCTTTATTCTGCATGATTGTATCTTCTTTAAAATAAAAAGAAATTTTAAAGACAAAAAAAATGAAAAACTGGTAAACTAAGCAAGTGATGCATCATGCCTGTAATCCCAAAATTTAGAGAGCTTGAACAGGAGGATCATTACTATAAGCCCAGCTGGGCAACTGTGTAAGACAAACAAACAAAAAAAAGACAGCTGGGGATGTTGTTTATTACAAGGACCTGGACAATAAAAAACAAAAATAAAAAAATGGTAACAATGAATCATAACACAATGAATAATTTTTAAAGAATCAATGAATTCATAGTAATACTAAAGAAGTAGAAAGAAAGATTTTTTTTTTTTTGTCTTTTTCCTTTTTATTGGTACCAGGGATCTAACTCACGACTGCTTGCTTGCAAGGCAGGCGATTATGCCGCTGAGCTAAATCCCCAGCCCCGAGAGATATTTTCTTTACAAAAGAATGCTAGAATTGAAAATCATCATTTTATAATCAGCATTGTAAGTTTACTCAAGCAAGGATTATCAATGGATGCTAAAATCATTGGGTATATGTTTCTTGGGGAATGGTATATTCCAGAGTTCATAGCATCATCCCACAGAATATTTAATAGAGAGTTCTGGCAGATACACTTACCAAATGATTAACCTATCATGTTACCAACAATTAGATATTCTGTGTCTTCTTACATGATGCAATGGGAAGTATGCATCAATATCAATGCAATATTTCTGCCAAAAATGCTTGCTATAAATCTAACAATAAGGAAAGAACTGGGCAATTCCAGAAAGTGGGAATTTCCACAAGAATAGCTACTCATCTTCTTAAAAAATATCAGTGTCAGGGGCTGGGGATTTAGCTCAGTGGCATAAGCACCTGCCTTACAAGCATGCAATTCTGAGTTCGATCCCTGGTATCAAAAAAAAAAGTCAGTGTCATGAAAGACAAAACATAGGTGAAGTGACTTTTAGATTAAAAGAGATAGAATAATTCAATGCAAGGTATGAATCACAGCTGAAGGCAGAGGTCATCAGCAGTTAGAGACCTATGGAGCCAGATGTGGGGTGCACATCAGTAACTCCTACACTCCAGGAGATCACAAGTTTGAGCTCAGCCTGGGCTACACAGTGACTTAGTAAGATCCTGTCTAAAAATAAAAAATTAGAAAAGGTCTGGAGGGGCTGGGGGTTTAGCTCAGCGGCATAAGCACCTGCCTTGCAAGCAGGCGGTCGTGAGTTTGATCCCCGGTACCGATAAAAATGAAAAAGACAAAAAAAAAAAAAAGAAAAGAAAAGGTCTGGAACAGGACTCAGTGCAAAGGCTCTAGGTTCAATCCTCAGTACCATAGGAAAGAAAAAAAAGATATCTGTGGAACCAGAATATCTTAATAGAGATTACAAGATACGACAATATGGAATCAGCATAGCTTCTTGAGTGTGATAATGATAACAAAATACCTTACCACAAACACATTTAAGTACACACACATTCATATACAAAATCTGCACATACAATCAAAATGCTGTTTCTAGATAGCAAATTTAAGATTTTTTTGCCTGCCTTTCATGTTCAGTAAGTTGTATAATAAATATGCATTGCCCATTAATTATAAAATCAACCTAGGGGGCTGGGGATTTACCTCAGCAGCATAAGCATCTGCCTTGCAAACATGCAGTCATGAGTTCAATCCCCGGTACCAAAGGAAAAAAAAGTCTAAAATCAATGTAAATTATTTTTAAATTTCACTTTCTATTGTAAAATTTTTACACATTTTAAATTATAACATGTACATATATTAACTATTAAAATAACAGAAAAAACGCTTTTTGGCCTTTTTTCTTTGTTGAGGACAGGGTGTCACGGTTTATGTTAGTGACCCCCAGGCCTCATGCATTTGAATTGTGCGTTTGTGATTGGTTCATTGTCTAGCGCTTGGATTGGGGGTGTGAGTGCTACACTGGCCTAGGGGTGGAACCAGGATGTGATGTAATGGCAGGAAGAAGGCGTGTTTTGCTCTCTTGTGGTTTCTGCCTTGTTGTTTGCACGAACTGCAGCCCAGCCATGCCAGTCTGCCTTGGAGCTAACTGAGAATGGACTGAAACCTCCAAAAATTGTAAGAAATAAACCTTTCCTTTCCCAACTTTGGGCTTCAGGTATTTTATCTCAGCAATGAGTAAAAAGTAACTAAGACACAGGGTTTCAATATGCAGTTCTGGCTGGTCTAGAATCCACTTTGTAGCATAGGCTGCCCTCAAACACACAGCAATCCTCCTGCCTCAGCCTCCTGAGTGCTGGGATTATAGGCCTGTATCACCACACATGGCCTATACATGTAATTTTTATAATATAGTTTCCAAAGTTGCTAACAACCAAAGTAAAAAACTAAAATGATGTCATTCATTTTCTAAGAACCTGACCATGAAGAACAAATAGCCTAGTGCTGGTGAGGACATGGGAGAATTCATACCCTCGTGCACAAACAACAGATCAAAAATAGGCACAGTCAGACAGGGTGGTATCTGCCTGTAATCCCAATCTCAGCGGGCTGAGTTAGGAGGTTCACCACAAATTCAAAGCCACCTGGACTACACAGTGAGTTCAAAGCCAGCTTGGGATATATAGTAAGACCTGTCTCAAAAACAAAACAAAAAAACAGGCAGAGGAGGGCAGAAAGAGCAATATGAAAAAATGTTCATTTCTTTAAAATGTTCATTTCTTAGCTACTATAATTCTAAACTTATCCTAAGAAACAATCAGAGCTGTGTTAAAAAATTAATAACTTGGGGCTGGGGATTTAGCTCAGCGGCATAAGTACCTGCCTTGCAAGAGCGTGGTCGTGAGTTCAATCCCTGGTACCGATTTAAAAAAAAAAAATTAATGAGTAAGGGCTGGGGATACAGATCAACAGTACAATATCTGCCTGGCAAATGCAAGGTCCTACGTTCAATGCCCAGTACCAAAATAAAAATAATAATAATTATTAGCAAGATAGTTCATAATAGTCTTACATTAGTGTTTAAAAAGTATAAGTCATACTATAAAGCAGTTGTTAAAAATCACAGTATAGGGGGCTGGGGATTTAGCTCAGCAGCATGAGCGCCTGCCTTGCAAGCAGGCAGTTGTGAATTCGATCCCCGGTACCGATAAAAAGGAAAAAGACAAAAAAAAACAACAACAACAACAACAATAAAAATCACAGTATAGGATAATATTTAATGACAATAAGACAAGACATGTTATTTTGAGCAAAAAAGGGATTACAAAATTGTACACCACCAATATTCAATAATATTTTGTATATTACATTGTGATTAGATTATAACATATACACATAATACAGGAATATTTTGTATATTTTTACATATTATATATGTATTATATGTTCAATGTTTTTATTAATATTTGTAAACTATGTATATTTACACTTGAATAACTGGGAAGAAATGTAGTAGAATATTGCCACTGGCTGAGTGATAAGGTTATGAATCATGTCTATCCTATTTTTATTTTCATGTATGTTTCCGAAGTTTCTTTCAGTTAAAAAAAAAAAAAGAAAACCTCTATGTTTTGCTTTTTGTTTTTTCAAGACAGGGTCTCACTATGTAGCTCAGCATGGCCTTGAACTCACTGTGTAGCCCAGGTTGGCCTCAAACTTGCAGTGATCTTCCTGCCTCAGTCTCTCAAGAGCTGGGATGACAAATATGTGCTACTATGCCTGGCTAAGAAAAAATCTTTTGCAAAACCTCAAACGGAACTGTCAAATATTTAAACTGCTATGGCTGACAACAAAACGCATCTCTGACTCACTCTTGGGTCTTCACAAAAGCCTGTCTCCAAAGAGAGGAACACAACTTCCTCCCTGTGCCACCTCATCCCACTCTGCTCCAGGAGCACGCAGTCTGCACCATCCTCAGTCTCTTGGACCAGGCCACTGAGGTCCTCTGGAAGCCACTCATATCCCCATTCCCCTCCCACAACTGAGACCTGACCCAAGACTGCCCAAGACATGTATGAATCATCAATAAACACACTCCCTGGAATGTATAGGCGATTACCCACAAGTGTAATTAAAGAAAATAACTATTAAATAAACACAGTTAGTAACACACAGCAGCCTCCTGGCTTGAACAAGGCTTTCCCAAGCTGTTTCCTGATTTGATGGCAGTATGTATCACGAGGTCTATGTTACTTAAAAATGCATGATGCTTCTCACATTGACGGAAGACAGCTAGGAAACAGAATAAGAACTGTTTACCTACCTGGGAATAAAGACTGTTTTCATTCCAGTTGGTCATGGGGAAAGCCTGTTTTCCCTGCAGCCACCTTCAATCCTAACATACAATCTCCTCCCCTGAAACGCTTCACAAACTTCTTCTAGCCAACGTGTTCTTTGAAATTTACTTTTAAGGTTCAGTCACCTGAGGTTTATGACTTGAAAGAAAGACAGCAGCCTCCCAGTGACACATGCTGCCAACTCGCTGTCACCATTTCTACCCACCTCCCAGTTAAGCCTCTTTTACATTCTATACTATGGCACAACCTTCGCCTGAGTACCGAGTACCTAGGCAGTACTGGGGCTGGACAAATACATTAAAACATTGTTTCCACGATGGCAATTCTTCCATGCACACAGCTTTCACATGTGTGGAAGAGGAAAAGATTAATTCCTTCTGTTTCTACCCAGTCATCAGAAAAGGCAAACAAATTTAGACCCCACAAACTTCAAAAAGAGCTAGTGAAGGCAAGCCAGAGAAGGGAGGAAGGAATACTTACTGTCGGGAGCCGAGCCAGAGGACCTGCCTAAGCAGATGAGGCCTGTAGGAAAGAGCGAAGCCTTCAGTAGATTACCCCTCCCATCGAATGATGCCAAGATGGCGCCCATTTCCTACTTCCGTATTCTTACCCTCAGCTTCTGCCTAGCTACAGCTGATGTCCCCCAATCAGACTTTGCCACGCCTTGTTACCCTATAGGACAGGACTATAGATATAAGGACAGAGCAGGAGGTAGAGAGGAAGAGAAGACACGCAGACCATAGAGAGTGGAGGACTACGCGGGGTTACTCAACAGAGAGAGCCCCGAGTCCGATCAGGGAGGAACGTTCCGGGGACGACCTGTGTGGAGAGTCAATAAACGCGACCTCTGTCTCTGCATTCTGGTGTGTCATGTGAGTCAGTTCCCCTGCCGGTCAGGGGTTCAGAGGCCGCGCGGCGCATTTTGGTGGCCCGTACGGGGAGCTGATCACCCCCGTACTGCAGAGACAGACCGCTTTTGGCTTACCACACGGCAGAGGTCGTCGGCCAGGTAAGTTGGGAGTACGCCTGGGCCCTGGGTGGCGCGCACCTACAGGGCAAGTTTCTTAACTCCCCTGGTGTACATACGCCAGGTATCGAGGTGAGCAGATCTTAGCCACCCGAGGGTATCTTTTGATAGAATATGGGCCAATTACCGAGCAAAGAGGCTGGGGATTTAGCCAAGGCCCTTAAGAGACTGTTAAAAACAAAAGATCTTGGGGTAAGTCGTGCCACTCTCGAGCTGTTTATTGCCGAGATTGACCGGATAGCCCCGTGGTTCCTACCCACGGGACGTTTGACTTTGCCTTCATGGGAGAGGTTGGGGGGGGATCTGGCCTCTGCCGAGCTCGGCGGGGACTTATCCCCTTCCGTTCGCCCCTTGTGGGAGATGATACATACCTGCTTAGAGAAGGAAAACGAGGGTTTCCCGCCCGCTGTCCATGGTGCAGGTATCGAAGAGGTGAGAGAAGCCTTCGAACGGGCGAAAGCTGAAAACTCTAGGGAAGGTTCCCTTCGGGAGGAAGACCCCAGGGGGGAGGAATCGGACTCGTCTGATTCCTATTATGAAGAAGCACAGTCCAGGAAAAGCATCTACGGGGGTCTCCGACGCGAGCTCCGCGCCATCTCAATGGGGGACGCGGAGGGAGAAAAAGAGAAACCCTCTGCTGACCCCTGCTGGCGACAGGAGAAATTACCTTCGGCCCCACCTTGGGACCTATTTCTGGAGGCGGTGCGCCGTGAGGAACTGTGCCACCAGGGGGCGCAGAGTGAGGTTAGGAGACTGGCGGCTACTATCGGTCCCCGCCCATCGCCACCGTCCTATGCTGAGCCGCCTCGGGGTTCAAGATACTTCCATGGCTCGCTCTGGCGTTCTAAATGGTGGGCGGGACCAAGGATGCCGGAACCAGGGATAGACGTGGGCCCCTATGGAGTGTACCCCATACAAGTTGCCCCAGGCCAGGGTAGGAATGTGTGGGAGCCTTTTGACCTTAAGCAGATAAAAGAGTTGAAAAGCGCGGTCACGACTTTTGGCCCCGAAGCTCCATACACGGTGGCAATACTAGAAAATCTCTGCTCTATTCCCCTTACGCCTGGGGATTGGGCCCAATTGGCTAAGGCCTGCCTTCCAGCTGGCAGCTATCTGGATTGGAGGGCTTGGTATGCTGAGTACGCAGCAGAACAGGCAGAGAGGAATGCTGCCGGGGGTCATAGGGGATGGAGCAGAGACATGTTAACGGGGGAGGGGCAATATGCTGAAGATCAAACGCAGTACCCCAGTGCAGTCTACGAGCAGATCAATACTATTGGAATGCGAGCCTGGAAACAGGTAAGCGGCTCTGGGACCGCATCCGCATGCCTCTCTAAGGTAGTTCAAGGCACCGCAGAACCATTTGTAGATTTTGTGGCTAGAATGCAAGATGCAGCAGAAAAGATTTTCCCTAGTAAGGAGACAGCTCTACCACTGGTCAAGCAACTGATTTTCGAACAATGTACTAAAGAATGCAGGGCAGCAATCGCACCACATAAGAACAAGGACTTAAACACCTGGATAAGAATTTGCAGGGAGATAGGGGGCCCCCTTTCCAACGCAGGTGTGGCCGCCCTGCTCGCAGCGGCTACCAATAACAAAATAAAGGCCAGAGAGAGGCCCCAAGGAGGCGCCTGCTTCACTTGCGGAAAGCTAGGGCATCTGAAGCGTGAGTGCCCCCAAAGGAATCGCTCCGGCGGATCCGTCCAAGGGGGAGGGGAGATTTGCAGGCGCTGCCGGAAAGGAGCTCACCGTGCTGAGGACTGTCGTTCCATCTTTGATAGTGACGGAAACCGCTTGAGTGGCAGACAGCTATCAGAGACAAAAAACAGCCAGAGGGGGCCCCTCCAAGGAGTGGGCCCCCAGACCCTGAGAATGTCCCCTCGAGACAGCCAAACCTCACAAGAGCCACGCTCGGCTCGGGAGGACTGGACCTCTGTGCCACCACCAGACTCATACTAACGCCTGAATTGGGTACCCAAATCGTAGAAACCCCATGTTGTGGACCGCTGCCTGAGGGGACAGTTGGACTGGTGTTGGGTAGAGCTTCAGCTGCCCTGCAAGGTCTCATTGTTGTCCCCGGAGTCATTGATTCTGACTACACAGGCCGCATAAAAATTCTGGTCCGATCCCCTAACGGAACTCTGGTCATTAACGAGGGAGATAAGATAGCGCAGCTTTTGTTGCTCCCCAGCCTTCACGGAAAATTCCCCTCTCAGCAGAGGATCAGGGGCGGTAGGGGACCAGGCGCGGGGTCGGGGATTTTCGAAGGGCTGCATTTGACACTTGACAAAAGACCCATGTTATCATTGAGAATAAATGGGAGAAAAATTACAGGGCTTTTGGACACTGGGGCCGATCGGTCTATCATCTCTAAGAAGGACTGGCCCTCTAGTTGGCCCACAAATACAGCAGACAACACACTTCAAGGGTTAGGGATGGTGACAGCTCCTCAGGTTAGTGCCATAACCCTGCCTTGGTGTGATGAGGAAGGCCACCAGGGTCATTTCCAGCCTTTTGTCCTACAACTGCCAGTGTCTCTGTGGGGGAGAGACATCCTTACCCAGATGGACGTCACCCTTACATCCAATTGTTCTCCTCAGGCCAAGGGCATGCTTAAGAATCAAGGGTATATCCCCGGCAAGGGCTTGGGCTCTGCCCTACAGGGCCAGACTTCCCCTGTACCTATGGAGAAGAAGGAAGGCAGACATGGCCTGGGTTTTTTCTAGGGGCCACTGAAGAAGTTCTCCTACCCACCCCGATTAAAATCACTTGGAAGTCCCCAAGTCCAGTTTGGGTACCTCAGTGGCCCCTGCCCAAGGAGAAGCTCTCAGCACTAACGGAAATAATAAAAACCCAGCTTCAAGCTGGACACTTAAAGCCGTCGACTTCCCCATGGAATACCCCCATTTTTGTCATCAGGAAGAAATCAGGCAGATGGAGGCTGCTCCATGATTTGAGAGCGATCAATGCGCAGATGCAACCCTTAGGGGCAGTTCAAAGGGGGCTTCCGGCACTCTCAGCGATCCCAAGACATTGGCCAGTCTATGTCATAGACCTTAAGGATTGTTTTTTCTCTATTCCCCTGCATCCAGAAGACACCCATCGATTTGCCTTCACCCTGCCCACGGTTAACCAGGAGAGCCCTGATCTCAGATACGAATGGGTGGTCCTACCTCAGGGTATGGCCAACAGTCCCTCTATGTGTCAAATCTATTTGGATTCCTTGCTGACCCCTATACGAAAAGCCTTCCCCAAGATTAGATGCGTTCATTATATGGATGACCTGCTTATCAGTGCAAAGGAAACAAAAATGTTAGAAGATATGTTAGGCCAACTGGTCAAGGCCCTGAGAAAGGCTAACTTGAACATTGCCCCTGACAAGATTCAAAGGGGAGAAGTGGTGACCTACTTGGGTGCCAAACTCTCCTCTACTCTGGTTTCTCCGCAGAAGGTAACCATCAGAACGGATAATCTCACCACTTTAAATGACATGCAGAAGTTATTAGGAGATATAAACTGGGTCAGACCTTACTTACATGTCTCCAATTCTGACTTAAAGCCTCTGTTTGATCTCTTGAAGGGGGACCCGGACATTGCCTCCCCCAGAGAGTTCACCCCAGAGGCCAGGGTTGCCTTAGAGAGGGTTGAAAAGGCCATAAGTAGAGCTACTTTACAGAGGATTGACCCAGGACAGCCTTTCGAAATCTGCTTGCTGCAGACCAGATGTCAGCCCACGGCGGTGATTTGGCAAAAGGGACCACTCCTGTGGGTGCACCCTAAGGTCTCACCTGCCAAGGTCATTGAACACTACCCGGAATCAGTTGCTTCTCTGGCATTGGAGGCGCACAGTAGAGCGATCCAACATCTTGGTTCCCCGCCTTATGCCATTCGGGTGCCCTATACTGCTTCTCAGATAAAGACCCTGACCGCCTGCCTGGATACTTGGACCATCTTGAGATGCGTGTTCCCCGGGGATATAGATAATCAATTTCCTAAGGACCCCATACTACAGTTTGTTACTCAACATCCGGTGATATTCCCAAAGATCACCGCCTCCGCACCTCTTGCTCATGCAACAACTATCTATACTGATGGGTCGAAAACCGGGATAGGGGCCTATGTAGTCTCAGGTAAGTCTCCGGTTACCATACAGTTTGAACCAGATCAACCACAGGTGGTAGAGTTGTTGATTGTACAAACAGTTCTCCAAAAATTTTCAGAGGCCCTCAATATTGTTTCTGATTCGAAATACGTTGTTAATGCCCTACAGGTCCTGGAAACTGCGGGCCCAATCAAGCCAACCTCTAAAGTAACAAACTTGTTCTTATCTATCCAGGCATTGCTCACGAGTAGACACCATAAAGTGTTTATCACTCATATAAGAGCACATACGCACCTACCGGGGCCCATGGTGCAGAGCAATGCGGCCGCGGATGCGGCTACTCGCCCGCTATGGATTCTCAATATACTGTCCCCACTGGAACAAGCCCGTCAATTTCATGACAAATTTCATGTTAATGCCAGGACTCTTGCCAATACATTCCATATCCCCAGAGCAGATGCACGCGACATTGTGCGACTCTGTGGCTCATGTGACACCCATTCGCCTGTAGTGTCAGTCGGAGTTAACCCTAGGGGGTTGACCCCCGGCGACATTTGGCAGATGGATGTCACTCATGTGGCAGAGTTTGGTTCTCTAAAGTATGTTCATGTCTCCATAGACACCTGCTCTCATATAATCTTTGCGTCAGCGGAAACAGGGGAAAAGGTGTCTAATGTGATTAACCACTGCCTGGCAGCATGGGCAGCCTGGGGAAAACCCAGACATCTCAAAACAGACAATGGCCCAGCATACACTGGGAAATCTTTTGCAAAATTTTGTGAAACCATGCAAGTCCAGTTAAAACATGGAATCCCCTATAACCCACAAGGACAGGGCATCATTGAGAGAGCCCATAAAACCCTCAAAAACATCTTAACAAAACAAAAAGGGGGAATAGGCCACAGCCTGACCCCAAAAGCAAGACTATCCATGGCACTGTTTACATATAATTTTTTGAATCAAAACTGCAATGATCGCTCCCCGGCGATGGAGCATTGTAGCCCTTCTCCCGCCAACAAAGGATGGGTAAAGTGGAAGGATGTCCTAACGGGACAGTGGATGGGCCCGGATCCAGTGGTCAGCTGGAACCGAGGCGCGGTTTGTGTGTCCCCACAGGAAAAGGAACCACTGTGGGTACCGGAGCGATTGATAAGAAAGACTCCAAGCCCCACAAAGGAAGAAAAAGGAGAAGGGGACCATAATGCTAAGGACCAACTTGACAACGCAGAAGGAGAACAATGACACCCTAGCCAAGGCACCGAACCACCTACTGCTGGGTGTGGTAATGTATACTCTGGTATTCCTCTTTGGGGTCTGCCTGGGACGGAGCGCCTTCTTGTTTGCTCATGCACCGCGCCCTGTCAACTGGCATAAAATATGCCTGGCGGTACTACTGCTGATTAACGGTGCTTATGCTGAAATAGTATGGGGGGCTACATCCCCCAGCCCTGTCCATTGTTTCAGTTACATCTCCAACCCTCCCGCGAACCTATGCCCACAACTGTACAGCTAGATTGCCATGCCTTCCTGATGCCCCGATTACTTCCCATGAGTTCAATATCACTGTGCCCCTCTCTAATGATATGGTGGTTTTCTCCACCTTTAAGCCCCCAAATGCTTCCTCGCTGCCCAACTGGATCATGTTTACTGAGGAAAGCATCAGTTGGGGACCGAGAAAGACAGGTGCCGCTGGATGGCATCCTTCTTCCCCGAGGAGATGAGTGATGGAGTCAATGACGGGTAAGGCGGGAGGGGCTCTCCCGACCAACCTAAGACAGACCCCACTCTATTAGGGTCCTCTCATGGAGCTAAGTTGTTGGCATTGAGATGCGAGACCAAGGGTACTGCAGTGCCACCCGCCCCAAAGCTGGGGGGAAGGCAGGAATGAATGTCTATATGCATCCAGGTTCGGTTCACAAAAGCCTGGCCTTGCGAAAAAATGAACCACTCACCTCAAGCATGGTCCTAGCGCGAGGATATGCATCGAAATGAGGTGATGCACAGCGGGGTATAGACCTCTACATTCTCTCATGCCGTGGCCTACAAAGTAGGCCCACTCCCAGGTATCTAACAACATCATACCTTGGAGGGACCCTTAGATCCACCGCCTTTAATAAAGAAAAAAGGGGGAGATGTCGGGAGCCGAGCCAGAGGACCTGCCTAAGCAGATGAGGCCTGTAGGAAAGAGCGAAGCCTTCAGTAGATTACCCCTCCCATCGAATGATGCCAAGATGGCGCCCATTTCCTACTTCCGTATTCTTACCCTCAGCTTCTGCCTAGCTACAGCTGATGTCCCCCAATCAGACTTTGCCACGCCTTGTTACCCTATAGGACAGGACTATAGATATAAGGACAGAGCAGGAGGTAGAGAGGAAGAGAAGACACGCAGACCATAGAGAGTGGAGGACTACGCGGGGTTACTCAACAGAGAGAGCCCCACTGGAGAGTCCGATCAGGGAGGAACGTTCCGGGGACGACCTGTGTGGAGAGTCAATAAACGCGACCTCTGTCTCTGCATTCTGGTGTGTCGTGTGAGTCAGTTCCCCTGCCGGTCGGGGGTTCAGAGGCCGCGCGGCGCAACTTACGTAGGTGGGGGAGCAGTGCCATCTCTAGCCCCTTGGCAAAGTGAGCAGTGGTGTCATAGAACTCCAGCAGCTTGGTGAGCTCCAGCTCGGGCCCCGCCCGTTCCACACCAGCACTGAGGCACATGGGCAGGGAGGGAACCAGGGCCTCCAGGGTCTGAATCAGCAGCACTGTCACCACTTCATGGGGGTTCTTGAAAACCTGCAGTGGCAAAGAGGCATCTGCATTAGCTTCTGCAACCAAACAGGAAGGCACCTTTTAACAAAGCTGTCACCTGGATCCCTCAAAGGAACCCTCCCATCCTGTTGCTGAAAAGTGGCTCTTCAAGAGGTGGAAGCTCAAAGTTTCCCTTATTACAAATTGAATGTCTCAAAAAGTAAGCTTGCAGCTCGTCCAGAACAATTGGCACTTCATGTCTGTCACTGATCTCAAGTTCCTGGCTGTTTTCTTTTTTTAGTCTTAATTTTTATCTTTATTAGTAGATGTCTGCAGTACCCAATGGTTACATTCGTCAGGAGAAGCTGGTAAATACATAACGCATCTTAATTTTTTTGTGTGTGTATGCTGGGAATTGAACTCACGACCTCACATTTGCTAAGCAGGCACGCCACTGAGCCAAAGTCCCAGCTATGTCTTAATTTTTTTTTAAATATCCATTACCCCCATTTCTTGGTCTTGGCTGTTTTCAAAGCTCTCAAAATGCTTTCCATAGCACTCAGCCACCAAAAACTGACTGAGAGAAAACTGTGAAGGTAACAATGATAAATTGAAGGGAGCAGGAAAGGAGTAGCAAAACAGAATGAAAGAGGGTAAATTCACCAAATCAGGGCTGCAAGGATCTTTGTGCAGATTCTCAGTTCAGCCTGAGGCTACCTACTCCTTGACACAGATCGGTCTTCAGTCTAGATGAGTTCTCTTAAAAGGACCACCATGAGTGGTGCATCTAGACCCATCTAAATTATTCACTCACTAATCAATAGCCTTTCTTCCTACTCCATATTGAAAGGTTTCTGCCCTAATATAAATTACTGAGTATTATGGTGGTGGTCCATCATGGCAGAAAGCCAAAATGAAAATGACAGCTTGTCTCCCTAAGGACCATTTCCTCCTCCTCCTCCCCTCAGTCCTGATTACAACTCCTTCTTTCCTCTCCTGCGCACCAAGAAGATTCCAGTCAGTTCTTCACGGGGTCACCAACACCCGTCCCAAACTCTACCTCTGGCCAGAGGTTATATAATCTTCTGTCCCATTTGTCTCCCACCAGAGGAGGAGCCCAGACCCATGAGCTGTGAACTCCTCTCCACATCCTCAATAAAGGCCTGTTTTTCTTTATTTTTGCTTCCCTATGGCACTGGAAAATCTAACACATATTCTTTAAATCTCTTAGGCAATACCTGACTAACATACAATCCATTCCAAGGGGAGGTTCTTACACACTCCAGTGCAGATTAAGTACCCTTTTCTATAAGTGTGTGCAAACATGAAAGATCTATTCTTAGGCAAACCTAAAGCCAAAAAGGTACAAAACTAAAACTGTAAAACCAGTAAAATTCAAGTTTTTAATAGAAAATATCTTGAGATAAGTGAAAATGCAAACTACCTAACAAAATTTACAGGGTACAACAGAAGCTGTGCTAAGAAAGAAATTTATAGCTTTACGTGCTATCTAAATAAAAAAAAGATCTCGGGGCTGGGGATTTAGCTCAGCGGCATAAGTGCGGTCGTGAGTTCGATCCCCGGTACTGATAAAAAGGAAAAAAGACAAAAAATAAATAAATAAATAAAAAAGAAGATCTCAAACTAATGACTTAACTGTTTACATTAATTAGGAAAAAAAAAAAAAAGAGCCAACTACACCCAAAGCTAGCTTAAGAAAAATTGAAGCAGTGATAAGTGAAATAGAGAACAGAGAATCAATAGAGAATCAAAAAGCAGAAGTTGGCTTTTTGGAAAGATCAATAAAACTAACATTACCTAAACTAACAAAAGAAATGGCTCATTGTAAAAATCCAGTATGAGCTGGCTATGAGGTGGCACATGCCTGTAATGCCCGCACTAGGGAGGCTGAGACAAGAAAAATCATGGCAAGTTCGAGGCCAGCACGTGCTACACAGTGAATTCAAGGCCAAGCTGAACTACCTAGCCAGACCCTTTCTTAAAAGACATAAAAATAAAATAAATCAGATATGAAAGTAGGGATGTTACCATCAGTTTTAAAGAAATAAAAAGGATTACAATGGAATACTATAAGCAACTATATGGCAACAAATTGAATGACATGGACAAATTCCTAGACATACAATCTACCGAAACTAGCTCAAGAAGAAACAGAAACTATAACTAGTAAAGAAATTGAATCAGTGATCAAAAACTTCCCAAGCCAAGTGTGGTGGCACACACCTATAATCACAGCATTTGGGAGGTTGAAGCAGGAAGACAGAGTTCAAAACCAGCCTGAACTACATAATGAGACTTCGTCTCAAAATAAAAACAAAACAAACAAACAAAAAACCCACAACAACAAAACAACTTCCCAACAAAGAAAAGATTAGACTCAATGGCTTCACTGATGAATTCTACAAAACATTTTTAAAAATTAACACCAACCCTTGTAAAGAAAAGACTTCAAAAACGTTGAAGACAGAGCATGCTGTGGTCTGAACTCTGTTCCTTAAGTTGCCCAGGTTGGACTAGAACTTGTTACCTTCCCAGCTCTGCTTCCCAGAGTGCTGGGATTACATGTGTGCACCTCCGCGACCAGCTTGCCTAAGAGCAGGAACAAGATGAACAGGCCTACTTTTGCCACTCTATCCAACAGGACACTGGGAGTTCCAGCCACACAATATGAGAAAAAGACATTAAAAGCAGAAACAGAATTATCTCTGCAGATAACATACTCTTCCTTGCATAAAATTTATGTGTAAATTCTCATGGAGAATTTATAAAACTTCAAAGAACATTTGTTTTGTTCAGTAAATCCAGTTACACTCTGCTCAAAGCTACTCTGTTGGAGTCTGAGAAAAATAAACAGAAGAAAGAACCAAGCAAACCCAAAATAATGCAATGCTAAACTGCCAGCGGCACTCCATTTGTATTTCCTGAGAAGTTCTTCCACCTACCTACTGGATGTTGCTGTGAAGATTCTCACTTGGAATTTAAAAGCACCCAAAATTACAATTTATCATCTTCCTATATCTGCTTTCCCTCAACTTTCTTATTTTTGTCGGTACTGTGTTCATACAACCAAGAAGAAAATCTCTCCTTGTTCTTCCTTTCTTTCAACCCCTTTACCAGCTCATTACAACTGTTCTAGCAATTGTTCTGATCAAGCATAGAACAGGACCTAGCAACTGTTCACCTTTCTTGAACCTGAACATTACCATGACCACCTGGTACCAAGCAAAGGCTCTTACCTTTCTTCTGTCTCTCACCAATTCACCACCAAATTCATTATTTTTACATGTTTTTTTTTTTTTAATCGGAACCAGGGATCAAACTCACGACTGCCTGCTTGCAAAACAGGCACTTGTGCTGCTGAGCTAAATCCCCAGCCCTTTACATGTTTTTTTTTTTTTTCCAAATCCATTTTATGTCAAAGAGAAAAATAAAATTTCAAAATACAACAACCAGGGCAATTTTTACATGTTAATTCAAAACTTAACTTACATTTTACATTTTTAATATTGCAAGGTTCACCAGGCATTAACATTTTGGTGTTGTCATTCTTTTCAGTCTTAGGCAATCTGGTGTGGTGTATCTCATTGTGGCTTTAATCTGCATTTCCTGATGACTAAGGACAGCAAGCTGCCATTTGTGTGGCTTCTTCTGTAAAATGTCTACTCACAGCTTCAGCCCATTTAAAGACTGAGGGTTCTGCTTTGTCATTAGTTAGTTGTAAGGGTTCTTTATAGAGTTGGATTCCTTCATCAGCTATGTTTTTAAAAATTTTTCTTCCAATTTATGGATTGAGCAGAGGTTGATTGTGACGATACCTAATTTATCAGGTTTTGGTTTGGTTTGGTCTGTGTTGATTTGATTTAGTTTCTAAAGTGTTGGGGATCCAATCTAGAGCTTCAGGCCTGCTAGGCAAGTGCTCTACCACTGAGCCACACTTCCAACCCAGTTTTTCCTTTCCTTTTTGTTTTTAATTTATTTATTAGTACATGTTGACAGTACATAATGTTTATATTCCTTGTGGGGAGCTGGTGCATGATATGACACATTTTAACTCCTTTTTTGCTCCCCTCCTCCACCCCTCGATTCTTTTTTTTGTTTTGTGTTTTGTTTTTTGGGGTTTTTTTGGGGGAGGGGGGCCGAGAGAGGGAACTGAAAAGGAATTTAAAAAAAGACATCAGGATGAGCCAGGTATGGTGTCACACCCTGAAAGCCCAACACTCAAGAGGCAGAGGAAAGAGGATTGCTGTGAGTTTAAGGACAACCTGAACTATATACCAAGACCCTTTCTCAAAAAGAAACCAAAAAAAAGAAAAGAAAAAGAAATTTGGGTGAATTTTTTTCTTTTAGCTATTGTCCTCTAGGTCTAAGAAACCATCACCAATCCTCACATTTTGTGGTCTGTGAATGTTTGTTGTTCTTTGGTAATATTCAGAAAATCCCTTTAAGGAAAAAGGTAACCTATAAGAGTTTTAGTTGAAAGATGCATTTAAAAACCTCCTTTGGATGTCTGGGGATATAGCTCAGCAGCATAAGCACCCATCTGGCAAGCACAAGGTCCTGAGTTCAACTCCCTGTACAAAAATAAATAAATAATAAAATTCCTTAGGAGGTCTAGAATATGACTTTATATACAGACCAAACAATTCGAACTCTTTTGTATAGGACTATTTAGTCTAACTTCTCCCATTCCTAAGTCACTCAAGAGATAGAAGCAAAATAACACTACAAGACGAAACCTATCAACTAAGGCTATAAAGTTAACCTCAATAACCTATACAAAGACAATCTGACTGTGTCATCACACTGCATACTAAAACTAATTCAGAATGGACCACACAAAAGCTGAACACTTTCTAGAAGAAAACAGGGAAGAATACCCTTGCAAATTGGGGACTGGTGATGGTTTCTTAGAGCATGGAGGGTAATAACCACAAAAGTAAAAAAACCAATAAATTAGATTTCATCAAAACCAATACTTCTGCTTTGGCCTAGGAGTGCTGGCTTTCCTAGCATGTACAAGGCCCCAGGCTCCATTCTCAGCACTACAGAAAACAACAAAACAAAAAAACCTTTGTTTAAGTCACAGACTGCAAGAAATATCTACAAAATGTATCTGACAAAGGATCTGTATCTGGAATACATAAAGGACTCCTGGAACTAAATAATAAAAAAGCAAATAATCCAACTTTTTAAATGGGCAATGACTTAAGTAGACATTTCACAAAGAAAGATATATAAATAGGAGCTCAGTGTCCTTGAATATCAAAGAAATACAAATTAAAACCACCTGAGATATACTACACACCCACTAGCATGGCTAAAATTAAGAATGACAACATCTAATATTAAAAAGGATATTAGCAAAGAGGCTAGAACACACACTACCATGAGAGTACAAAAGTACAACCACTTTGGAAAAAGGCAGCTTTTTATACATCTAAACATACATCTGCCTTATACCCTCAAATTCTATTCCTAGGTATTTATGCAAAAGATATAAACAGGCGTATCTACAAAACAATTCTTACAAAACATGTTCAGAGAAGCTTTATTCCTAATAGCCCCAAGCTGGAAACAGACCAAGTGTCCATCAATAAGAGAATGTGTAAACTGATGTGTAATTCATACCACAGAATAGTATTCCAGCAATAAAAAGGAACACACTATTGATACGCAAGTAAATCTCAAAAACACACTAAGTGAAAGAAGCTTTATTAAGAGAAGAAACCAATGAGTAATTTCATCTACATGAAATTCTAGAGCACTCCAAACTAACTGATGCAGGAAAAAAAAAAAAACAGAGCAGTGGTCACCTAGGAAGAAACATAAAAAACATTTTAGGGTGATGGTAATATTTCTGTCTAGGAAGAGGACTGTATTACATAAATATTTATATTTTTCAAACTAATAAAAATGACATATTTAAAAGCATTACATTTCAAAATTTTACCTTAGATCTAAACATAAACGCTAAACCTCAACTTCAAAAATGAGATTGAATTCCATTTAACAACATGTGCTAAAGTGAATGATTTTGCAATTTATTTTGAAATAAATTAAAAAATAGGAAGGCTTAATGGGCAGACAGAAATAGGTGGATGGACAGATTTTTAATGAAATAAATATAGCAGAATGTTTGCTGTAGAATCTAGGAGCTTGGCACATGGATATTCTCTCAACTCCTGTTTACATGTTGGAAATTTTTCATACTAAAGTACTGGGTGTGATGACACGTGTCTGTGACCCCAGCACTCTGGAGGCTGAGACAGGAGGGCTGGTGGTATATCTCAGAGACAGAGCACCTGCTTAACATGGATGAGACCCTGGGTTTGAGCTCTAGCACCTCAATAAAAAAAAGTGATTTAAAATACTGGAATATATGAAGGAGACACATTATCCTGGTGCCTTTAGCCTTACTTTGCATGCTGTTTACATTCCATATACAAAATGGGTCTTTACTCCCTAGTGTCAGCTTCTTTATGCCCAGCCCAAAGGGAGCTACCTCGCTTACATGGACCTAAAACGATTATTTTCTTTAATGGCAGGAAAAGAAACAAGACATGCCCTTCTCTGACTGTTCAAAAAAAGAGAAAAGAAAACAGGCCAAGGGCTAAAGGATAAACAAGCATAAATGGGGGCTGGGGATTTAGCTCAGTGGCATAAGCGCCTGCCTTGAAAGCAGGCAGTCGTGAGTTCGATCCCTGGTACCGATAAAAACGAAAAAGCCAAAAAAAACAAGCATAAATACACACCTCACAAAACAGGATGAGCTTATAATGGTGGTGCATGCCTGTAATCCCAGCACTTAGGAGGCTGAGGCAGGAGGATTGTTGCAAGTTTGAGACCAGCCTGCGTTACAAAGTGAGCTCAAAGCCAGCCTAAACTGCATAGCGAGACCCTGTCTCAAAAAAAAAAATTGAGGATGAAGACTGAAGAGAAATCTGAGAAGTCTAAGTTCTTTTTATTAGATGATAAAGAACATTTATATGTGTTGGCAAAGCTATTTCTATCTCAGGATATCAGCAAGACCATGACATGCAAATGAGCATGGATGGAGGATCTCACTGAAAACTGATGATTACAGAAAAAGAAAAACTGAAACTTCTACAGGAGGTTGTTATGCCAGTGAGCTAAATCCCTGGCCCTATTCTCTCCTTTAAAAAGCAATCTAAACCAAGCCTGGAAACACAGCCCTATAATCCCAGAACTCTGGCAGCTGAAGTAGGAGGATGACAAGTTTAAACCCAGTCTGGGCAACTCAGTGACTTACTGAGACCCTGTCTCAAAATTTAAAAAATTAAAGAACTATGATGTCACTCAGTGAGAAGGCCTCAGTAATTGAATAAACAAATACATGCAAACAAAAAACAACTAAGTCTCAATAAGGTTAGTTCAAGGAAAAAGAAACCAGGATGGAGAGAAGCACTTTAACCAAGTTAAATGACACAACCTCGTACAAAGATTCTCTATGACTGTCATCAAATGCATTCCAACAAATGACTGATGAGCATCTGAAAAGTGATTCGTGACCAATTGTGAAAAAAATGATAAGCCACGCCATCAGCAGGCCCAGTGCATCATCACTCCTAAGTATTTGGGCTTTCCCCTTCTAAAGGAGGACCTGCTATGTCTCATGACATCAAGACAAAAAGGGACAATGATTTGTATCCTATGGTCAGAAAGGCCCAAAAATTTTAGAGAAGTGAGGGATAGAAAGTTTCTACTTGAAACATTTGTCTCACCCCAGCACTGGTTAGAGGCTGTCTTTAAAATTGTACTCTTCTGCTAATTCATTGTATAGTGAGAACAAGGGAAACTAATTGCAAGCCGCATAAACTTTACCTTTAGTTAAGGTAAAATTAGTCTTGCTCACTCCAGCATCACCTGACTAGGGGCCCCCTGCTTTAAGATCTGATAATAACTTCCCGGAATTGCAAAGGCTCCCCTAGGGAAGAACAGGCAACAAGGCCACATTAGATTGTATTTAAGATACAGATAAGAAAGAAGTGTTTTAATGGAGACCCAAGGACTTCACTCAAGTGTGTGTCTAAGCTGATGGTTTAACCCCTTGAGTAACGGGAGCAACAGGAGATTCTTCAAGTGGTGCCCTGTAGGTGAGAGTGATCAACCCTTTTCAATCACCTATTTCTTTGTCATCACAGGCTTTATTCTCCCTGGACCTCTAATAAGCTGTTACCTGTGTAGTCCACTGGATCTGTGTGTGCCAAGCACCAAGCAGGGCATCATAGAGACCCGTGAGCTGCTGCTCCAGTGGCAAATCGGTCTGGCACAGCTCTTGCCAGGCTGATAAAAGCTGCACCTACGGAGGCAGAATAAAAGGGTCTCACTGGGTACATTAGCAATGCTGCCTGCTGCCACTGCCCTGACCTCCCACCAAAGCAAGGGAGTATCACTGCTGCCCACCACCCTGAGCACTCAAGGACCCAGAGGCCCACTCACTTAAGGCAGAAAACAAACAAAACAAACTTACCTACTCTGGGAATTACCCAAAGCTTCACTCTGTCACCCTCCAACTGACTGCTCTCCTTTTCCCCTTCCCTGCACTGTGCTCCCACTCAGCACAGTCCACTCTGAGCAGAGCTCAGGACCTAAGCGTGAGTGCTGAAACTTCTTTACCTAACCTTGCTGCTTCAAACGCACACATGCAATGGCCTTGAAGGAACTAAGGTTAGCCCAGGAAGCTACAAACAATTTTGATAACCTAACTTCAACAAACTTAAAAAATATATTAAGTTATTATGGCTTTCTGAAGGCCCAATGAAGCTTAAGACATGAATCTTCCTTAAAAGACACAAATGCGCAGCCAGGGATATAGCTCAGCAGCACAGCGCCCGCCTGGCAAGTGAAAGGTCCTGAGTTCAATTCCAGCACTCCCCCACCAAAAAGACAAAAATGGACTGGGCACACCGGCACACACTTGGTAATCCCAGCACTCTGGGCGGCTGAAGCAGGAGGATCTCAAGTTTGACCCCATTTGGGCAACTAAGTAAGATCCTGAGTCAAAATTTAAAAATGAAAAAAAAAGAACAAAAAGGGATGTAGCTGAGCACAAAGGCTCTAAGTTCATTTCCCAGTACTGCCAAAAAAAAAAAAAAAAAAAGACAAAGTTTTGAATAAATTAAAATAACTTTTCAACTTTGTAAATGAATCCAGTTGTGAATACAGGACAAAAACCTCCGATTTTTTCAAATGGCAATTAAATGCATCCATATGCTGGATCAAGAGCAACACCTACTGGCTAACCACAAGAAAAGCAACCAGAGGTCAAAGAGGCATTTTAACCTTGAGTGTGAAACCTGGTTTTGTGTAGCCCACTGTTACTGGCATCCTATAACTGTAACGGCTCACAGCTGCTTACCTTGTGACATTTGTAGTAGTATGCAAGGAGCTGCGGCATCCGGTCAATTTCAGTAAAAACCTTCACAAACGTTTTGGACTGATCTAAAGAACACAAAATATGTATACACATTACCAGATTTTCTGATGCAGCCAAGAAAATGAATTCACTAGGATAAATAAAAGTTGGTACTCAAAGGTTCCTACCTAGATAATGAAGTAACTCATAGGCTCATAAACACAAAAAATTAGTAAAGTCAACAGCAAAATATGTAAATATGTACTGGGCATGGTAGCACACATCTATAATCCTGGCACTCGAGAGGCTGAGGCAGGAGAATTATTGTGAGTTCGAGACCAACTTAGGCTACAAAGTGAGCTCAAGGCCAGCTTGAACTGCATAGTGAGACCCTGTCTCAAAAAGACAAAAAAAAAAAAGAGCAAAACAGGTGACTTGATAATCAGGCACTGCAAGCCCTGGCATGTTAAAATAATGCATCACTAAGAACCATTCACACAGCTAAGATTATACAACAACACATGAGTGTGAAATGAATTAGAATCAGGCTGGGAGCTGTCAAGGACAAACCTGGAGTGTGAAATAACAGCGGTTCTCTCAAGGGTGTTCAAGGCCACACTTGCCTGCCTTGCCGAGCCCCCATATCCGTTAGAATCATAAACGGAGTGACAGTGAATTGAAACAATTCACTGGTGGTCCTCATTCTACAGGCAAGAAAACCATAGCCCAGAGAGCTTGAGTCACCTGCAGTCAATGGCAAGACTGAGAAACCAAAGTAAAGGCTGAACTGCTGGTTACCATTCCAGCCTGAAAAAACAGCAGTTTCATTCAACTCAATCTAATATTTACATGAACTGGAAAATACCGAGACAAATGCCTTGTCAGGTCTCAAGAACAAACCAAGCTCTGTACTGCCTCAAGTGTCTACACTTCCTACATCCGGGATGATGCTCTGGTCCCTAATCGGCCAGCCTAAATTAGGCTCCCTGTGCTAGTCGTTACTACATCTTCCATAACAGAACTAATCACAACCTATACTTACTGTGTTCAGTTGCTTATATAATAGTGTATTACCTTTCTCATCCATGGAACCATAAGCTCCAAGAGGCAGCAACATTTCCTGTCTTGTTTCACTGTTCCCAAAAATTAGTACAAAATACAGTAGGCGCTCAACAACTGTATTAAATTAATTATTGCTTAAATAGAATTGTTTTTCATCACTATCAGTATTAAATTAATTATTGCTTAAATAGAATTGTTTTTCATCACTATCAGTAGCATGTTCATGATGGAAAAAATGGAAAACTAAATAAGAAAAAAAAACTGCCTATACAAATATACTATCATGCTTTGTTAAAATGTTGTTGACATTTACCTATGTGTTCAAAGAATGCTTTTAGAAATTAAGGTCTATAATGTGTACTGGTTTAAGTACATAATCACAATTTTAAAATGTCTACCAACAAATAAAATGTATTTCTTTAAATGAATGATAAAGCAGAATTTGAAAATATGGCAAACAGAGCCTGAAGAAGCTAAATCAAGCAGCATTTCAAGAACAACTAGAGAGAAAATCAATAAAAAAGGAAATGAACCAATATACAGACCAATTTGATGTGACAGTCTACCTATCCTAAAGAGCAGAATATGTGTTTTTTTAAGCGCACATCAGGACAGACCATATGTTAGACCATAAAACAAGTTTTAATAAATTTTAACACTGAAACTGCCAGGTGTGGTGGCACACACCTATAATCCCAGCACTCAGGAGGCTCAAGCAAGAGGATTACCATGAGTTCAAAGCCAGTCTGCACTATATAGTAAGCTCAAGACCAGTCTGCACTACACAGTGTGACCCTGTCTCAAAAAAAAAAAAAAAAAAAAAGACTGAAACCATGGAAGTCATATAAGTATCTTTTCTAATCACAATAGAAAAAAACTAGAAATAAAAAAGAAGACAACTAGAAAATTCATAATATGTCAAAATTAAACACACCATCTTTTAAAACCAAGTTACAGAGAAATCAGAAAATACAGACAAATGGAAATGAAAACACAACATATAAAATTTTTTTCCTTTTTTTTTTTTGTCTTTTTCATTTTTATCGGTACCAGGGATCAAACTCACCACCGCCTGCTTGCAAGGCAGGTGCTTATGCTGCTGAGCTAAATCCCCCAACACAAAAAATTTATGGATGCAGCAAAGGCTGTGCTGAGTACTGCACTAATTAGTATTAGTATTAGTATAAATACACTAAAAAACCAACAACCTAACCTGCATCTTCAAAAAAAAGGGTAAACAAAATCCAAAGCTAGCAGAAGGAAGGAAATAATAGGATTAGAGTGAGACCCTATCTCAAAAAGCAAAACAAGAGCTGGGTGTGGTGGCTCACATCTGTAATCCCAGCACTCGGGAGGCTGAGGCTGGAGAATCATTGTGAGTTCGAGACCAACCTAGGCTACAAAATGAGCTCAAGGCCAGCTTGAACTGCACAGACACCCTGTCTCAAAAAGACAAAAAAAAAAAAAAAGCAAATCAAGAGGAGTAAGAATTAAATTTATCTTTGTTTGTAGAAATAAATAAAGCAATAAATAGGAAACCAAAGAGAAAAACACCAAGCTAGAAGCTGGTCCATTGAAAATAAAATCAATAAACTTGACAGACTTTTACCTAGGTTCACTAATACCAATGCTATAATATATAATGTAATTTAATGTTATAGAAATAAAAAGGATCATAAGAGAACACTTTGCACAATTATATACCAGAATACTGAAAAACCTAGATGAAATGGATAAACTGCTAAAAACACAAACTATGAGAATGAATCTTTCACCTTTCTTCCTTTGTTTTCTTTCTTTTGTGTGTGCGGGGGGAGAGAGGGACGGGACTGAAACCAGGGTTCTCAGCAAACCAAATTTAATAAGCACATTAAAAGTGCTATACACTATTACCAAGTGGTATTTATCTCTGAATGTAAGGATGAATCAACATACAAGAATCAATCAAGCCAGGTGTAGTGGCTCATGCCTGTGATCCCAGCACTCAGGAGGCTGAGGCAAGAGGATCGCTGTGAATTCGAGTCCAGCCTTGGCTACACAGTAAAACCCTATCCCAAAAAAACCAAAGAAAGGGGAATTGATCAAATATACTACATTAGCAAAATGAAGAGAAAGAATGATGGTCTCAGTTGATACAGAAAAAACATTTAACAAAATTCAATACTCTTATGATAAAAATACTCAACAAACTAACAACAGGAGAAAAGTAAGTTCCTTAACATAACTGAATCAGTAACTTTCGTCCCCATAAGTGAAATTTTATTGCCTCCTGTTGCCATGGTATCCTGTTATATCTGAGTAAAGTCACCAAGATGCAAAACTGTCACCACTTGACAAACTGCCTTTGTTCTCCTTCTGCCTGTCTACAAGGTTCATGCCAAAGACCTACTCCCTTGACCAAATGTGTAAAAGCTGGAACCTGTCCTCTGTCCTTTGCTTGGGACATTTTGGATTTATCAGCTGAGCCAGTGTACACCTAAAATAAAGTTCTCCTGTTTTTCCCTGTTGGTCACTCATCTCTCTTAAATCCCACAACATAATAAGGGTCACATTAAGTCTGAAAAACAGCAAAACATTCTTTTTAAGGAAACGAGACATTATGGTAACCATTGTTGATAACCTTGTACTCTGTTCTTACATCATGTACTATGTCTATCCTTGGTTTTGACTGACAGCTTTGTTTTGCCATATTTGACTTTATTCTCTTCCAAAAAAAAAAAAAGTAATAAGAACTAAGGAGTAATAAAACCCAAAATGTGTAAATTTTGTTGTAAAAAAGAGAGGGGAAAAAAAGTGCTCTAAAGGATACAACTGCAAGTGTGTTTAGGGGTGTTAAATAGCTGACCATATTAATGTTTTTGGTTGGATCATTGAACACAACTGTTTGCAGTCTCACTGTTTGAGTGTCCACTTTGTATGCTTTGATACTGTGACTTGAGCAACTATCTCTAAGATGATAATGTGTAATCTATTAACTGGTGATTTCTTACTTTTTTTTTTTTTTTTTTTTTGTAGTTCTGTATTACTTGTACCCTTACACCGCTTTGTTTTGTTTTTTCTCTTTTTTCTTTTAAATAAAATTTAAAAAAAAAGAAAAACAGCAAACAAAACAGTAGTGAAGATTGTCTCCAGTGAAATATTCACTTTCTCCAATTTTCTTCAACATAGTACTAAAAGTCTGAATCAGAACAACTAGGCAAGGAAAACAAAAGCAATTCAAATAGAGAAGTAAGAATTAACTGGACATGGTGGCACATTTCTGTAATGTCAGCACATGGAAGAATAAGGCAGGAGGATCCCTGTGAGTTCGATGCTGGCCTGGGTCCATGGTGAATCTAAGACTAGCCTGAATTACAGAGTGAGACTTTGCCTCAAAAAGCAAAAGAAAGTAAGAATTAAATTTATCTCTGCTTGCACATAAAATTTTATGTGTAGAAAACCCTGCAGATTTCACAAAATCCTATTAGAACTAATAAATTCAGCAAAGGTACATATAAAAAATCAACACACACAAAACATAATTGCTTCTTACAAAGAATTCTGAAATTCCACTTATAATAACATCACAAAGAATAAAAAACAGGAATAAATTTAACCAAAAAAGCTGAAAGATTGAAAAGCACTGCTAAAAGAAATTAAAGACAAATAAATGGAATGACATTTCATATTCAAGGATTGGAAGACTTAATATCTTTAAGATGCCAATACTATACAAAGTGATATACAGGCTTAATACAATTCCTACCCAAACCTTAACAATGGTTTTTGCAGAATAGCTGCAAAAAAATCTATCATTCAAATCATATGAAAAGGCTGTATGTGGTGATACATGCCTGTAAAACCAGCATTCAGAAAGCTAAGGCAGGAGGATCACAGAGTTCCAAGACCAGCATAGGCTACACGTAGTGAGTTCAAAACCAGCCTGGACTACATAGCTAGACCCACTCCCCACTCTCTCTCTCAAAAAAAAAAAAAATTCATATGAAATTTCAAGTGTCCCTACATATGTATAAACACTGCACTGTTTCTCTGGTATGAGAAACCAAAAGTGCACATAAGGACCAAATGTAAAATGGCTATTGGGAAACAGGAAGAAAATGCTCAAATGGGAAGGGGAACAAAGAGGGAAGAAGGGGAGAAGGTAGGAAAAGTTAAAAAAAAAAGAGAGAGAGAGAGAGAAATAAAGGAAAAAAATGGAAACAAAGCTTCTGTAAATAAGGAAGGGAACAGGAGTTGAAGGAAGGATAGGGGAATGGGGGGAAAATCAAGTTATATCATATATGGGGACAAACTTCCCATGATGAATGTGATCATTATGTATACCTAAAAATCATTTTCTTTGGGGAAAAAAAATAGAAATTTCAAAACTGGGCATGGTCGGGGCTGGGGATTTAGCTCAGCGGCATAAGCACCTGCCTTGCAAGCAGACAGTCGTGAGTTCGGTCCCCAGTACTGATAAAAAGGAAAAAGACAAAAAAAAAAAAAAAAAAAAAACTGGGCATGGTGGTGCACTTCTGTAATCCCAGCACTTGGGAGGTTGAGGCAGGAGAATCATTTGCAAGTTCGAGACCAGCCTGGGATACAAAGTCAGCCTGAACTGCATAGTGAGACCCTGTGTCAAAAAGACAAAAAAAAGAGAGAAAAGAAAAAAAAATTCAAGAGTCCCTGAATAGTCAAACCACCTGGAGAAACAAAGCTGGAAGTCTCATATTCAAAACTTACTACAAAGTTACAACAATGAAGTCAGTATAATATAGGCATAAATATAGACAGAATAAAATAGAGAGGCCCTTCCAGGGGGAGAACCACCAGCAGCTCCTGAGATCTGCACCATGTTGGAACTTAGGTCACTGGGAAACCAAGGAAGAAGCTTGCCTCCCTGGTAAGCGGCAGCAGTGTGACAGACTGCGGCCCTTCCACGGGGAGTACTACCAGTGTCTCCTGAGATCCACATCATGTTGGAACTTAGGATGCCAGGAAATCAAGCAAGCACCTCCCCTCCCTGGTAAGTGGCTGTGGTGTGGCAGACTGTGGCCCTTCCAGGGGGTGAACCACCAATGTCTTCTGAGATCCACACCATGTTGGAACTTACGAAGCTGGGAAATCAAGCAACCAGCCTGCCTCCCTGCTAAGCAATAGTGAACCTGCTGGTGCACGGCCTAGAGTCAAAACGTCCAACTTCCCTTACACCCCTTCCCCTGTCCCCCCGTTAGCAAATGGGAAACAAATCTGAGCATCTCCTGGGAGGTTGACCATAACAAATAAGGGGGGTTTCCTTCTACCATCTCTTTGAAGGCAAATATTTTTATTACTGTTTTGCTTTATTCTGATTAGTGGTACTGCTCTATTCAATATTGTTTTGATAAGTTCTATAATGTTCTATATTTCATTTTATCTTGATATACGTGATTGAAAGAACAACTATTGTAAAGATAATGAAATATACTGTGATACCTATTACTGTTATCCTGGTAACCTGCTGTGAAGTTCTGTACCAATTTCACTATACGATCTTAGTTGGCTTTATTGTCTTGTTCTGTTGTATTTTACTACTTTCAAAATAAAATTAAAAATAGAATAGAGAGTTCAGGGAGAAAGCTTTAAATATATGTGATTAAAAGATTTTCAATAAGAGTCCCAAGATCATTTGATTAGGAAAGAACAGTTTTTCAAATAATGGTGATCAGAAAGCTGAATTTCAACATGCAAAACAAAGAAGGTAAACTGTGTTGTGTTTTGTTTTGTTTTGTTTTGTTTTCTTTGAAAGTCCTGCTCCTTAGCCCAGGCTGGCCTGGAACTCACAGCAAACCTCCTGCATTAGCCTCCCGAGTGATGGGAATACAGGAATGCAACACCATGCTCCACCAGCAGCTCCTGAGATCTGCACCATGTTGGAACTTAGGTCACTGGGAAACCAAGGAAGAAGCTTGCCTCCCTGGTAAGCGGCAGCAGTGTGACAGACTGCGGAAGGTAAAGAAGGTAAATTTTATAATCATATCCTATACACTGCAACATGAGGAACCTTAAAGTCATCACATTAAGTGAAATAAGCCAGGTACAAAAGGACAAATATCATATGAGTCCACTAATATGAAGTTCCCAGAGTTTTCAAATTCATAGCTAAAAACACAAGAATGGTGGCTACGTGGGGGTGGAGAGGAGAATGGGTATGGGTACTTACTGTGTAATGGCTGTGGCATTTCAGTTTGGGAAGGAGAAAAAAATTCTAATGACATATGGCAATGATGATCGCACAAAAATGTGAATGTTGCCGGGCATGGTGGCTCACGCCTGTAATCCCAGCACTCGGGAGGCTGAGGCAGGAGGAACACTGTGAGTGCGAGGCAGCCTGAACTACAGTGAATTTAAAACCAGCCTGTACTACGAAGTGAGACCTTGTCTCAAAAAGAGGGAGAGAGGGAAACTTTCAAAAGATTTACTCTAGGAAATTTTAGGTAACTGCTTCATACTCTGAATGAAATTATACAAGTCTGTACTTTCTGTAAGAGGGTCTAAGACATTACAAGGAAATATAAAAGAAGGGTGGCAGAGGTAGGGAAAAACCAAACAATGAATTAGAAGATGTAAAAAAAAAAAATAGAAAATTAATTAGAAGAACAAAGAGTAAAACAGATAATTTGGAAGCCCTATAAGTATAACAGAAGACATGCTAGAAAAATTACAAAGACTGTGTGCTAAAGAACCAAGAGAAGCTAAAGAGGACCTGACACGTGTGGAGAGGAAAATCCAGTGAACACCTAGTGTTCTGAAAGACAGATCAAAGCACAAGTGGAACAATAGCCATGAAAAAACTATAGGAAGGAATTTTTAAAAAGGGGAAAGGTGGGGGCTGGGGGTTTAGCTCAGCGGCATAAGCGCCTGCCCTGCAAGCAGGCAGTCGTGAGTTCGATCCCTGGTACCGATAAAAACAAAAAAGACCAAAAAAAAAAGGGGGGGGGGGGGGAGGTGACTTAGCAGATGAAAACGGCACACATTATATTCTGGGAAAATTTTAAATTTTCAAAATTGGAAAATAATCACCCATTACTCCCCCATGGCAGTGAGGGGTACTTCTTCAGAGGGGGGAATGTTATAGACAGCTGAGTTAGATGGAATATTACAGGCAGCCAGATAGGGCTGTGCCCTCAAAGGAGGCAGTACAGAAAATCAGGTATCTTACAACTTTGGGGGAGACAGACACTTCCCACTGAGCCATACCTCAACACAAAAGATAATCAAATACACTCATACTCTAAAGATAAACATCAGGGACCTATATTCTAAATAGGTATCGGTCACCTTGAGGAAGCCAACCCCCTACAGGAAAGGCCCAGTTCTGTATTCATGCCCCTTGCTGCCCCATTTACGCCCTATTTAATCAATTTTACCTAAGCAATTACATTCATAATTTTATTGGTTGACCATAGTTATGTCCCACCTCATGTCCACCTTGTGATTTCCCATTTTTCCCCTACTTAGACCTGCCTTACCTTGTAGTTTTGCTCTATAAAAATCCCTAGAAAAGGGGGTCTTTGGAAACCCACTAGGGACCCCTTCTCTCTCTCTTGCACAGGTTTCTCTCTCCCAATAACTATATTTTGCTCTTTAAAAAAATTGAAAAATAAGCTAGTAAAGTTATTAAATTTCTGGGTGTAAGAGACTTAATAGCCACAAGTCCACCAACTCTTGAGCTGGCAGGTCAAATTTCAACTGTCTGTTTTTTTGTTGTTTTTTTTTTTTTTTTTTTTTTTTTTTTTTGGTGCCAGGGATTGAAATCATGACCTTGCGCTTGCCAGGTGGGTGCTTATTCTGATGAGCTAAATCCCTGGCCCTGCCATCTGTCTTTGTAAATAAAGTCTGCTGAACTGCCGAAAAGCCCAACCATTTAAATACAGGCTTTTCTGCAGCAGATCCAGAGTAAGGTCTTCACAATACAGACTCTAGGGCCCACAAAGTCTAACATACTATCTTGCCCTTTACAGAAAGTGCCTGTCATTCCCTATAATAACTATGCAGGGAAAAGATACAGGTTATAGTCACACAAGACAGTAAAACAAGGTTATAGAACTGTGAAGGAAAAAGAATATGACCCAATAATTCTAAAGCAGTTACTGTCTTCAACACGAAGTCCATCGGAAGAGCAGGTGCAGCAGCACAGGTCTGTAACTAAGCTATCTAGGAGGCTGAGGCGGGAAGTTTGTGAGTCAAGCCCAGCCTGGGCAACTGAGGGAGACTCCATCTCAAGATTTACAAAACAGGGAGGAGGTTGGGGATTTAGCTCAGCGGTGCCTGCCTTGCAAGCATGAGGTCATGAGTTCAATCCCCAGTACCAACAAAAAAAAAAAGGCTGGACTCGATCTCAATCTGACTTTTAAAAGAATCACCAAAAAACTGTTATGAAAATTAGTGGAAAATTATGAAAATGTGCTTGCCTCCTTCACGAAGGCATCTATGCTGCTTCTTAATTACTGCATAACCCTTCAAAGAAAATGCACAAGGCGTAATGATTTTCTAAATGTTCTAGTAATGTCCTTATTGTATACATGTTAATAGTAATGAAAAAACAGAAGAAAAATAATGTACAATAAATCAGCAAAACAGTTATAATTACAATATCTACATGCCATGCACCATTAAATTCTGACCAATTTGTTTGTATATCAACTGTCATTTTACCACTTCCTGATAGAAGGATAAAATTAAAGATGTTTTGCTCTTGTGTGTAGATACTCTGCAGTAACGATTCATTGAGTGGGACTTAATTTTGAAATACATTAGTATACACAAATGGTTTTTTTAAGAAAAAAAAAGTCATGTACTCATATAAGTTTAATAAATCTATCATTTTCTTGTAAAAAAAATGGCTGGAGATGTATCTCAGCATGCGGCCCTTGATTCAATCCTCAGTAACACCCACAAAAAAAAAAAAAAGAAAAAGAAAAATTAGATGGATCAATAGATAGACAGGAGACATAAAGCAGCTATGTAACAAAGTAAATATAAGGATGGGGATGTAGATTAGTGGTCCAGTGGTAGAGTACTTGTCCAGCATGTATAAAGTGCTGAGTTCAATCACCAGCACTGAAAGAAAAGAAAAACACACACATACATATACACACAAAAGCAAATGTAGCAAAATGATAACCTGGAGGGAACCTTTACATTTCTTGGTTCAACTTCTCATATATTTGAAACTTTCACATAAAATGCTAAAAGGATAAAAGTAACAAAAGCTATAGATTTAGGAGTATTTCCCTTTCCAACGCTCCCCACTCATCCAGGGTAGCTGTCAGCCATTCTCTCTCTCTTTTCTCTCTCTCTCTCTCTCCCTTTCTCCCTCCCTCCCTCTCTCTCTGTCTCTCCCTCTTTCTCTCTCTCTCCCCACCACCTTCAAATAAATTGTCTTTTTTTAAAAGTTAGATTTATTAGTAATCTTCATAATGTAATCAATGTCAAGGCATTCTAAAGACTGAAGATTCAGACAGGTTCATGTATATGTATTTACTTACTTATTTATTTTGTAGTTGCTTTTGTTTTTGTTTTATGAGACAGAGTCTCACTATGTAGTCCAGACTGGCATTGAACTCACTATATAGCCACGGCTGGTCTCAAACTTGTGGTGATCTCTTGCCTCAGCCTCCCTAACTCTGAGATTACAGAATAATCTAGGGCCTCACACTGAGCTACATCTCCAGCCATATTTTTTGTTTTGTTTTGTTTGTTTTTAATTTGAGATGCGGTCTTGCTAAGTTGCCCAGACTGGGTTTGACTTGCAAACTTCCCACCTCAGCCTCTTAGGAAGCTTAGATTACAGACCTGTGCTACTGCACCTGCTCTCTCAATATTTATGTGTAAGGGAATGTGCCACCAAACCTAGCCTTCAGAAAGGATTTATACCTGTTCTGTTTTGTTATTTTGATAACTCTCACTATGTAGTCCAACCTGGCCTCTATGTAACTCTGCCTGGCCTTTAACTAAAAATTCTCCTGCTTCAGAATATAAGCACAGAGAATACAGGTATGCAATCCCATGTTCACTTTTTACCTTTATTAACAGGTGTGCACAGAGATGAGAAATGGCCACACTTACCTACAGACTGAGAAGTGAATGCTGCTACAATCTGGGGGCTGGCTAGGGCTTCCAGCCTGTTCTTCAAAGCCTCCAAATGTACACATTTTTCTGAGTAGTCTGGTGTATCAACAAGCATCATTAAGCTGTTCTGCATACCAGTTAGCTTGGCAGAAATCACAGCTATGTCCTAAAAAAGAACAGAGGATATTTATTTAGGAGATTTCTGCTATCTCAATTAGGGATACATAAAATACATAAAAAGAAAACTCACAAAATAAAAAAAAAAAATGGCCCATTACACATGATGTTCAACATTACTAATAAATAAATGCAAATTAAAACAGGGAAACACCATTTTCTTTTATTGAATTGGGAAAGCATTTGAAACATTATAATAGTCCTAATTAGTAAAGATGCAAAGAAAAAAGATCTGTCTGGTATTATACACTGTCACACTGCAAGATAATTTGGCACCACTTTGTGGCAGGCGTGGTGGCACACACCTTTAGTCCCAGCACTCAGGAGGCAGAGGTAAGAGGATCACCAAGAGTTTGAGACCAGCCTGGGGTACAAAATGAATTCAAAACCAGCCTGAATTACATAATGAACACTATCTCAAAAGCAAAACAAAACAAAACAAAACAAAACAAAAACACAGAGTCTTACAAATATTTATATCCTTTAACTTAGTTATTTTCTTTTCTAGAAATTGGTCTTAAAGAAATAATCAGAAGGAGCTGGGTATGTCAGCACATATCAATCATCCCAGATCTCTGGGAGGCTGAGACAAGAGGATCCCAAATTCAATCTCAGCTTAAACAACTTACTACTAAGGTAAGACTCTGTCTCAAAAACAAAAATTGTTGGAGATGGAGTTCAGTTTGAATATGTTAGGTTCAACTCTGAGTAACAAAAAAAAGGAAGAAGAAAAATAATCAGAGGGACATAGAGACACTGATGTACTACTAATGTGATTTTAATGGTAAAATAAAAACCTGGAAGCAACATAATCTTCCATAACAAATAAAATATAAAATTATGGGATACTCATAATGATATGCAGAATACTGTGCAGCCGCTAGAAATTATTTTGGCTTTTTTGTAATACATATAAAATACATAAGTACAAATGTATATTGATATTTGCACACATACAAAATACAAACATAAGTGCAAACACAAAAAATACCTAGTAGGCTTAAAAAGTATATTACTAGAGCCTAGAAACAGGATGATTTTGTATTTTTCCTATTTTTTTTTCCTTGAGACACAGTATCATTATGTAGCTCAGGCTGGTCTTAAACTCACTATAGAGCCCAGCCTGTCTTTGAACTCATGGCAGTCCTCTTGACTCAGCCTCCTGAGTGCTGGGATTACAAATGTGTACCACCACACCCGGCTAAATTTTCTAAATGTTTCAAATCTCCTAAGGCATATATAATTATGTTTACAGCTATAAAAATAAAGAAGTAAGACAGTAACAACCATGCTCACTTCAGTATTTAATGGATATCTATGCTGTGTCAGACACTGCATTAGATATGAGACTCAAAGATACATAAGGTAACACTGACAAAGATGAATTCATAATACATTGGAAAAGATTCTGCACAATTTCAGAAAAATGGCAGGAGTATTACAGAAGTATTATAGTTTTCCCTATGAGAAGTAAGGAGCCAGCTGGGAGAGCTTTGAAAGAGGATAACACTATGGTTGTACTTGGAAGGGCAAATTGAGGTCTACTCTACTGCAAAGAAAGAAAGCGTGGTGGTGCATGCCTGCAGTTTCAGTACTGGAGAGGCTGAAGCAAGAGGATTACCCCAAGTTCAAGGGTGGCCTGGGATATATAGTGAGTTCAAGGCCAGGCTAACTACACAGTAAGACCCTGTCTCAAAAACACAAAACAAAACAAAACAAACAAATGAAATGGAAAAGAGGGAGTAGTTAAGGACATCTGAGGTTTTTGGCCTAAATTTTTTTTCTGTCTTTTTGAGACAGGGTCTCACCACAGTTCAGGCTGGACTTGGGCTCCTGGTGTAGTCCAGGCTAGTCTCTAATTTGCAAACAGTTCTCCTGCCTCAGCCTCTCAAGTGCTGGAATTACAGGAGTGTACCACCACGCCAGGCTGTGGCCTAAATTCTTAGATGGAAACTGACTCCATAATAGGGAGCACAGGAAACAGTAAATAGTTGATGATTTTGAAAATAAAAAATTTAGGGCCAGGGATTTAGCTCAGTAGCTCAAGTACTTGCCTGGTAGGCACAGGTCGTAAATTCCATCCCTGGTACCAAATAAATAAATAAAATAAAAAATAAAAAGTTCAGTTTTTGATCTAGGTACAATGACATATGCTTGTAATCCCACCTCCTGGGAGGCTAAAGCAGGAGGATCACAAATTCAGGGCCTGCTTGCGCAACTTAGCAAGTACTTGTCTCAAAAAACTAAAATGGGTTGGGAATGAAGCTCAGTGTATAGCACTTGCTTAACACATGCAAGGCCACACGTTTAATGCCCAGTACCAAAAAGAAAACATCTTCAGGTTTTGGGTTGTCTGGAGGAATCAAGCTGCATATATAAGGTTGTGCCTATCAAAATAGCAACAGCAAATGGGGAAAAAGACCTATAATTTTCAGCTAATTAACATTAGTAGTTTATAATTATCAAAATCAAAGACTACATTTAAATTTATTTTTTTCCATACCTCTGTTCCAGAAACACAATATGATTAGATCCATGAGGCCTGAAGCACCCCAAGACTGAAATAGAATGGGAGGGAGCCCGGCTCCACTGTACTGAAGAGACAATGGTAATTGAGAAATAATAATATCCTGCTACTATGGGGGGAATAGGGATATCTGGAAAGACAGGTGTAGGACAGAAACTAGGGAGCAGAGGGCCAGGTTTATAATGTATTTTACTTTACAACCTAAAAAGGTTTTCCTAAGAGATCACCTTCCTTTCCCTTTCCAACAGGCTTCAAACTGTTTTCCATGCTTTGCAGCCTCACGAGAGTTAATAACTTGCCAAGATTCCACAGTGTGTAAGGCGCAGGAAGCCATGTTCCAACCTCTCAGTAACCAATACCCTTTCGCCCCCACATCTTCACCATCTGTGCAGTTTGCTGTGGCTCCTTCTGAATCACTCTAGGTTTGAGTCAAGCAGAGGGGACAAACTAATGGAGCTGTAAGCAGTAAAAGTGCTACAGATTCGGATCTTCCCACTGGAAACTGTTTCTGCGTGTCAGCTCTATCCAAACCCACGTTTCTGCCTCAATGAGTTTCACAACATCCCCTAAATAAGAAACCTACTTGAAGCTGGGCAGGGTGGTGCACCTCTCTATTCCCAGCACTCAGGAGGCAGAGGCAGTAAAATCACTGCAAGTTCCAGGCCAGCCTGGGGCTCATAGTGAGTTCAAGGCCAGGCTGGACCATACTGTGAGACCTTGTCTCAAAAACCAACAAAGAAGCCGGGGATGGTGGTGCACTCCTGTAACCCCAGCATTCGGGAGGCTGAGGCAGGTGGATTGTTGCAAGTTCAAGACCAGCCTGGGCTACAAAGTGAGCCCAAGGTCAGCCTGAACTGCATAGTGAGACCCCAGCTCAAAAAAAAACAAGAAAGAAAGCAGGAAAGCAACAAAGCACGGAACCCACTTGAGTCTTAAATGTCTCCTCAATATCAGCACTCAGTGTGCTCCATTTGTCTGCTTCCTGAAGGGATTCAGCAGCAAGCTGCATTCTGGACTTGACCTGGTCGATTTCAACCAATACCTGAAAGAGAAATGAGTGGCAAAAAAATGAAATGACAGTTCCCTTTTCTCTATGTTTCACCAGTGACTTGAAAGTCTCACGGTATACCGCTGTCTTCAGGGAGCTGCTCATCCCCAAAAACCAGTCGCCTGATTAATTTTGCTCAGTAGGCACTTAAGAGATGACTAAGATGAAGGAACCAAGGAAAAAGGTTTTCTGAATTCTGGGTAGAATTCTGTGTTCAAACTAGACACAGTGGAAGACGCCTATAATTGTAGCTACTTGAGAGGCTGAGGCAGGAAAATCACAAGTTTGGGGCTTTTTGTTTTTGTTTATGCTTCTGCAGTACTGGGAATTGGCCCCAGAGCCTTTGCAATGAGGCATATCTCCAGTCTTTTTTATACTTTTTTTTGAGACCGAGTATCCATAAGTTCCCCAGGTAGGACTCAAATGTTTGATCCTTCTGCCTCAGCCTCCCACAGTGCTGGGATTACAGTTGTGTGCTACCATGTCCACCTATGTTTGAGTCCAACATGGGTATTTAGCATGACCCTGTCTCAAAGTATAATTAAAAAAAGAAAAGGTAGGGAAGCTGAGGCAGGAGGACCATATTTGAGACTAGACTGAGATACAGAAACCTGTTTCAAAAACAACAATGAAAGCAGGGGTGGAGTAGTTCAGTGCTAGAGTGCTTGCCCAACACGCGTGAAGCCATGGGTTCGACTTCCAGCGCTGCAAATAGAAAGTCTGAGTTCAAGTTAGCCTCCCACAACACTGAGCTGTTCTCAGCCCTCTGGAAGAGTGAATGCTTGCCAAAAACCAGAACTAACATTTAGGATAGAAGCTGAAATACCTGCATTGATTGTGACGTGTCCTGTTCAAATTTTTTAATGTCCTCTTTGACAAGAATCATTTGTTCCTTCAGAAAAGATGCCTCCTGTTTAAGGGCTTCGATATCACGGAGCACTTTGGGCATGTTCTGCAAGGCCTGGTGGCTTGTTTCTGCAGTGAAAAACCAAGGGCAGCCACATGCATAAAGGGCAAAAATCAGACCAGTCACCAGGGAGAAGTATGAAACAAACAAGACAGAAGAAAGACGTCCTAATATATTACTGACCACACAGTGCTCAGAGCGGGAAGAACAAATGGGACAGGAAGGGGAATGGGGACTGCCCAGAGTCAGGCTCTTCCAGGTGGATGACAGAAGCCTACAGGCTTTAACTGCCTCAGCCTGCTTTTGCACCACTCAGTTAAATCATGAGGATGAACGAACAGAGTATATGCCAACTACTGCAGAAGAGGCCTTAGCGTGTATTTTAGCACTTATTGTGCACAGTGATCATGAGCAGCCATCTCTTTCCAGTAAGAAAACAGGCTCAGAGAAGTTGAGTCACTTGCCCAAGATTTCACAGAACAGAAATCAAGACTCATATACATCTGGCCCCCATGATATTGGGGGGTTTTTCTTTTTCCTTCTTTTTATGTTCTTTTATTTTGTTGGGCTTTTTCTAGGTGATTTTTATGCTAACCCTAATGCTTTTAGGAACATGTCCATAATGGTGACATCTCCCCACAATTCAAAAGGCTCCCACCAATTTTCAAATATTTCTGAGGGAAGAGGGGTTCTCAGTTCAGTTTGTTAATATATATAAAGCACTTAAGTGCCTGACATACATCAAGCCCTCAAATATCTGTTATTATATTCTTCCTACTCTCATTCTCACTTTGTGTGTGTGTGTGTGTGTGCATGCACACGTGCATGCATGCACCATATAAAGTTTCTTTTAAGGCCAAACAGAGGAAGCCCTTTGTGATTCTCGCAGACCTGAGGGAGCTGCACCTTCTCCCAGCTTACAGGGATCCAGATTCCACTTTCTTCTCGAAGCCATCTTGCACTGTAATCTGTTTACCTATCTTCCTCACAGACAGCAAGCTGCAAAATTTTCCTCAGTATCCACATCCTAATACTCCATACATAGTAAAAGTCGCAATGTACAACAAACATTCTGCATTGAGAGAACTACCTTTCTGTCCCCATTCTTAAACAATGGGCATATCTATAAAACAAAGTTCTATTTACACAGTCATTGGCTTCCGGTGGGAGTATTTGTTCTAACAATGCCTAGCAGAAGGGCTGGCATGCAGTATTTACTGGATCAACTTATAGTCAAGTAATTATATGAAATGTTTTTGATTAACTATCCTTCAAAAATGGTTAGTCTATTCAACCCAATTCATCTTCCTCACGTAACATGAAGATTTATTAAAATGTTTCTCAGGCTTGGTCATTTCTATACACTTTTAATATGTTTTTGCCAAATATAAAGACCAGTTGACTATTATGTAATACTTTCAAAAATGCTCCTTGCTGGGAGCAATGTTGCACATCTGTAATTTCAGCACCTTGGGAAACTGAGGCAGGAAGATTCCCAGTTCAATCCCAGTCTGGGTACCTTAGGGACTTAGCCAGAGATTCTGTCCCAAATTATAAAGAGCTGGAGATATACTTCTGGGGATGTGAAGGTTCTGGGTTCACCCTCCAGTAAGGGGGGGGGGTGCCAAAAAGTGCTTCTTGAACGGTATGGTGGTGTACCTACCCCTGTAATCATATACTTTCAAGGCTGAGGGAGGAGGATCGCAGAGTCTGAGGTCTGTTTGGGCTACATATTGAATTCAAAGCCACCTTGTCTCAAAAAACGACAAAAAATTCTTTTAACTTCAGTTTTAGAAGAAAATGTTATGACGCTATCAGAGAAGGCAAACTTAAGACAGCCCAGCAACCAGCTGAGATTGTTGTACTTGAAGCAGTCACATCGACAGCTGGGCTCGCCTTCTCAACAAACCTAGTACTAACATTTACTATCTAATTCTTGCGCCTCCGGGTGTCTCAGGCCCAGTTCCCGGATCTCTTAAAGGGGAGCGCAGGGGAGGGTCCCACGGTCAGGTACCCGGCGGCTCACCCTCCACGGCGTGGTTCACTTCCTGGATGAACAGCTGCAACTTCATCACCAACGTGGCTGCGTGGCCGTCAGCCTTCCCGGCCGCAGCCTCCTTGGAACCGGCCCTGAAAGCTGAATTAATCCACTCTTTCACGTCGAAGTCGTCGGCCAAGAACTTGGAGAAATCCATGGCGGCACGTCCTTAGTCCTTGCGTCCAGGCCGTTAAGAGGTGGTTCCTGGCAGCAATAAGGACACAGAAGCAGGGGACCCTGCTACAGCACGGGGAGACAGCACCACCAACCCTTCGGAGACGGATACTAGCCCCTCTGCAGCCTCTGGGTCTGTTCTTCCTCGCTGCAGGTGGTATGACCCTCGCTGCACGCCGTACTTCTTCCGGAAGTAAGTGGCCGTTACCATAGTGACTATAGCATTGTAGGCGTTCCGGAAAGCTGCTTGTAAAAGCAGCAGTGGGGCAGAGAGCTCGAAACAACCGAGGCTATCCTATTTCTGCTAATACTTGCTGAGCACTAAAGTAGTAGTGCATTTAATCCTCACAGTCGTCACTCTAAAACTGAGGCAGTTAAGCAACTTGTTCATTCACCCCGTTAGAACCCAACACTTAAACAGGATTTGAACTCGGGCCAGCTTGGCCCAGGAGCCTGAACTCTAGGGTAAGCCTACATGACCTACCCTGTAGTCTCATGTTCCCCCTTTCTTTCTTGGAATACCAAGTGGTAAACCACCATTCTTTGCAATACTTTTTTTTTTTTTTTTTTTTGTACCGGGGATAGAACTCGCAACCTAGCACTTGCTAGGCAGGCGTTTATGCTGCTGAGCTAAACCCCCAGCTTAACCCACTATTCTTGTTTCTCTTGCTGTTTTTTCTGGCTTAAATCAGTGTGAGATATCAGAAAGAAGACCGATCCTTTTATTGTAAGAATCAAAATTTTTTTCTAACTCTATGTGTGGTACTTGCGAATAATCCTATTTTTTTCATTTTTACCAGAGGCATACTCTAATTCTAAATGCATACAAACTCTATATAAAACCTAAATCCAGTAAAGTAGGAAAGCTAGTATATTAGCACTGACTTGAACAAATTGACCAAGAGGCTGGGATAGAAGCAGCGCAGTGAGTTCAAGGCTGGCTTGGGCTACATAGTTTAAGACCAGCCTGAACTACACAGTGAGACCCTGTCTCAAAAACACAAAAAAAACAGAAGCCTTAGATTCTTCTACAATATGCCTTGCCTCGGAAAAGTTTAACACTTTTTGTAATTCCTTTTGGGGAGTGTACTGGAAATCAAACTCAGGACTTGTTTGCTAAGCAGGCACTGCGCTGCTGAGTTATATCCCCGGCCACTTTTTGCAATTTTTATGGATAATTTACAGTACAGTTATACACTAAGCATAAGTATACGAAAATGACTTTCGAGAGCCATGTTGTACTATGAATTAGTAATTTGTTCATGTTGATGAATGACTTTGTTGTATAGATATTAACATCTGCTTGTTAGCATATTGTAATAATTTTGTTTATCCCCTTATTCGTTGATGAACATTTATATTATTTCCAGCTTAGGGCAATTATAAATAATGGTGAACTTTTATAGATGTCTTCGTATAAACATGTTTTCATTTTGTATAGGCTTTTTTTTTTTTTCATTTTTTTCAGTGTCCTGTATAGGTTCTTGGAAGTGGAATTGCAGGGTTAGTTGTAAAATTCACACTGCCAAACTTTTCCTGAGTGCTATAACATCTCATAGTACCATCAACAATTGCGTTCCAGTTTCTCTAGTCTCACCAATATTTAATATGTATTGGTAAATCATTAACATTTCTCTAATAACCAGGGATGTTAAACATCTTTCCTATGCTCATCAGTGATTCCTATCTTTTTTGGGAAAATGTCCGTTCAAATCTTTTGCCCATTTTCAAAAGTTGTCTTCGTATTACTGATTTGTCAATTTTCTACATAATCTGGGTATGCCTTTATCACAGATAAAATTTGTAAATGTTTTTGTTTTTTTGGGACATGATCTCACTATGTAGTTGAGGCTGGCCTTAAACTCAAGCCAATCATCCTGCTTCAGCCTTCCAAATGCCAGGACTACAAGCATGCACCACCATGTCCCACCTTAGTAATTTTCTTCCAGATGGTAGCTTTTTTAAGTTTTTCTGTTGTGGTCTGATTTGAGATGCAAACGTTTTCAGTGAAGTCTATTATCATCTTTTTTATGGATCATGCTTTGGGTAATGCAACTAGCGATCTTTGCCTAACTCAAAATTATGAGGAATTTCTAAGTTTTCTGTTGTAGAAATTTTAAATTTTATGCGAATTTGAAGTGTTTTATATGTATCATGTAAGTCTAAAACTTGTTTTGGTGGTGCCTTTGTTTTGACATAATTTTTGTCTTTTTGAGACAGGGTCTCGCTATGCAGTTCAGGCTGGCCTTGAGCTCACTTGGTAGCCTAGGTTGGTCTCAAACTTGTAATGATCCTCCTGCCTCAGCCTCCCAAGTGCTGGGATTAAAAGCATGAGCCACCACACCTGGCTGACATAATTTTTTATGTAAATAAATTCATTTCAGGATTATGTGTTGAAAATTTTCCACTGAATTGCTTTCACATTTTTGTCAAAAATCAACTGACCTGGAGGCTGGGGATTTAGCTCAGTGGCATAAGCGCCTGCCTTGCAAGCAGGCAGTTGTGAGTTTGATCCCTGGTACCAATAAAAACGAAAAAGACCAAAAGAGAAAAAGAAAAAAAAATCAACTGACCTGATTGTTTCATTTATTTATATGCCTATTTTGCTAATATCAAACTGTCCCTATTCAGTAGTTTAAATTTTGAAACCTGTTAGGCTTGATTTTAAAATACTTGATTTTAAAAATTGTTTTGCACCAGGTGTGGTGTCACACCCCTGCAACACTAGCACTCAGGAGGCTGAGGCAGGATTGCTGTGAATGAGGCCGGCCTGAGATACACAGTGAGATTGTCTCAAAAATGAAAACAAAATAGGAATTGATTTGTTATTCCAGGCCTTTTACATTTCCATCTTAGAATAACTTACTGGTTTCTACAAAAAGTCCTGCTGGATTTTGCTTTTAAAAAAGACTATCTTGAATTTATAAATCAATTTGAGAATTGCCATCTTTTTTTTTTTTTTTTACAGTGATAATCATCAGTTTTGCCATCTTCACAGTATTGAATTTTGCCAGGTCCTGCATCCCTGTAATCCCAAGAGGCAAGACAATCACACTCAGTTTGAGGCCAGCCTGGGTTACCTAGTGTGTTCAAACTAGCCAGGATTACATAGCAAGACTCTGTCACATAAAAACAAAATACCAAACAAAATCACATATATATTGAATCTTAAAAATCCGTAACATGAAATGCTTCTCCATTCACTTAGATTGGGATTTTTCAGCATTAGCACCATTGACATTTGATTTTTTGTTGTAGGGCTCTCCTATGCATTTTAAGGTACTTATTAGCCACTGTTGGCCTCTATCCACCAGTTACCAGCAGTGACACCTCCCACAATATGACAATCAAAAACATTTCCATATACATCCAAGTAGTCCTTTGTAGAAATAATCACCCTTGGTTGAGAACTTTGGATTTATCTGTTTATAATTTTCATTGTAATGTCTTTTAACACTTCTGTAAATACTCAATTCCTGTATTGTTATAGAAACACTATAGTCATTTTTGTATATTTATCTGGTACCCTTTGACCATACTAAATTTATTGTTCCATTATTTTATTTGCTAGTATAACTTCTCTGGGATATATTTACATACAGGAGCATGTCATTTATAAATAGACATTCCTTTTCCTTTCCAATGTAATTTTTTTTTTGGTCTTCTCCCAACTGAATTGGTTAGAAACTTCAGTACTGTGTTGGACTGGAAAAAAAGACATCCTTAGCTGGAATGGTGGCCTATGCCTATAACACCAACATTATAGCCAAAGTATCTTGAATTCAAGCCTAGGCCATGCGATTTAGCGAGATCTCTCAGAATTAAAAAGGGCTAGGGATATACTTCAGTGCAAAGGCTATGGGTTCAATGTCTAGTATTAGGAGAAAAAAAAGACATCTCTGCTTCATTCAAAATCTTGAGCATTGGTCTTTAGCAATTAAGACTACTGTACACTAACTGTAGACTTCTCACAGAGAAATTAAGGACATTCCCCTTCAAATGTTAGATTTGTAACTGTGCCTGAGATAACCATGTAGTTTTTGTGCTTTATTCTATTCATATAGTAATTGATTTTAACCTCGCCTTACATTCCTAGGCTACATTCTTCTTGGTCATATATTTAATTTGCTTTAGTGTATGCAGTGTGTGCTGGAGATGGGTCTTGCACATGATAGACAAGTGCTGGCAATTTATAGGCTTGTGCCATCATGTCCAGCTGCTAACATTTTGATGAGGATTGTATTTGAGATATTTGTACAATTTGTTTTTGTGATATCTTTGATTTTGGTATAAGACTAACAATAGTCTCATCAAGTGACTTGGGATGTTATCCTCCCCTATTTTCTGAGTTTGTAAATGAATTGTATTACATACAAAAAGCCTATTAAGGTTTTCCACTTCTTCAATCAGTTGGAATTTGGGTCTAAAATATTTACCATTTAAGTTAAAGTTTTGGTATTAAATTGTATAAATTTCTGCAGGTGGTAGTAGCATCCTCTTCTTTCCTGGCTTTGATAATTTGTCTGTCCTTAGTCTAGCTCAGGTTTTCGCATCAAGAACCAGTTTCATGAAAACAATTTGTCCATGAACTGCGGTTGGGAGACATGGCTCAGAACTGAAGTGCATTACGAGTTTGTTTTCCTGTAACTAGACATTGAAGGTTGCTGTCATTGCAGAAAACCCTGCTCCAGAAAAACAAACCGTTGAAAATGGAAGGCTTTTCTGTACTTTTGTGGAAATTTTAGGAGATCCCAAGTTGACTTTCATCCAGAAGAGATTTGAAGTTGTCTCAAACATACCTTTAAGACCACTACTTCTTGCTAGTAATCGATCCTCTGCTAGCACAGACAAATTAGTTCACCTTATTCATAAATGAGTTCCAGACCCATCCCTTTCCAGTTTGAAGGTGGGGAGTCTTTTATGATTTGGGAAGTAAAGTTCACTCTTGAAAACTAAGTGGGATCCCACTCATGCATCCCACTCTGACAAAGGTGACTGTGACTATTAAAAGTTGTTTTAGGTAGGTGTGGTGGTGCATACCTGTAATTCCAACACTTACGGGCTGAAATAGGATTGCCCTTAGTTCCCAGACAGCATGAGCTACAGAATGAATTCAAGGTCAGCCTGAACTACACAGCAAGACCATGCCTTAAAATAAATAAATAAATAAAAACCTCTTCTGTTTGAAACATGTCAGAAATTCCAGTAGTCATTCATCACCCTATTTCCAGTTTGGCTATGAATGCAGCCACTTTGAACACAATTGTAATCTTCCCCTGCAGTGACTAGGTTCACTGAGCAAGATGAGTGTGTCACATGAGTAAGCAAGTTTTATGACCCATTTTGTGTCACTGAAATGTGCTGCCAGTGGTGACTTTTTCTAAAAGAAATCTCTGTATCAGCTCTTATAACTCAAAAACTCTGGCCAGTGATGTAACTTTAAGAAAGCCATCTCACTTCTCTCTATAATACATTGCTCTGCATCCATCTCTTCAGAGAGCTATGCAAACAGGTAAGCTACGGGCATGTACTTTAATGTGGATACTGTAATCACATCCTGCAAAACATTAAGTTCAGGTGACATTTTTTGGCTAGACAGCATTTCTCTATGGAGGACAGTGCAGACTCACTCAGAAGCAACCTTTGTCCTGAGTAGTGAAACCAGAAAGCTGTCCAGTCACAGCAGCCATACTAGCCATGCATACACTGAAACAAAAGACCAATTAAGTTTTCCTAATAGGTTGCAGCTAGTGTTGGCAACAGAAGTGCACACAACATAATCCTCATGCACATCATAGTGAAACGCTACACAATAAGCACTGTTGCCTTGTCAACATCAGCAGACTTATCAACCTGGATTGTGTACCATGGCAATTTACTAATCCTAACAATGTCATCTGTTTCTTTGGTTTTTTTTTTTTTTTTAACAATAGTGCCACAAATTCAAATGTCATCTGTTTCATTATTTCATCTAGTTAGGACGCTAGCCAAAAGAACAACACATGGTACCTTATGAATCCCAGCCTGTCCTAAAAGTTTGCAAATGTCCCCAACAGGATCAACTTTTGTCCAATAGTGAAGGGCTTCTTAGCTTCAGCAATGCAGTTAGCCAGTAAAAATGATATTCTCAGTACTGACACATCTGATAAAGTGGTCTTCAATAACTGCTTTTGTTCTTTGTGGTCATATTTTCTTCTTTTGAAAAACTCCTAAGGCTCATCCTTTGGTGCAGGGTGCTTGGTCTCCATGTAGCAAATTAACTTTGAACATTTCATGGCTTCACTGGCTAGCTGTTCACCATACATTATACCAAATGTACTTGGGAGAATATGAACATTGCAGTGAACCTGTAAGGACTCACATTTTCTCTTAAATGTACTTTCCCTTTGTTGGCAGTTTTAGTCTTCCACTAGGTCTTGCCTTCTTTCAAAAGAAACTCTCCAGAGATGTTAGGTTTCTATTCATTTCGGTTAGAATTAGCTTATAGGCTTACCAAAACTGTGACTGAAACAAGTGTATACTATGTATGGGAAAGAGGTGATAAACATAATTGAAGTACATTATGTCACCTGCCTCTATATAGCTTGCCACCAAGTGCAACTCAGTTGTCACTGGCTACTCACCAGTAAGGTTTTGATGTCTGCAAGTAACAGATTATGGTCACCACTTACTGAAGTCTGTGCTAATGTTAACCTGTATTTGCACCTGCCACCCAATGCTAGCATCACCAACTCAGCTCCACCTCAGATCATCATAAGCAAACAAGCAACCTAGAGCCCTCAAGTGCACACTTCACAGCAGGCTTTGCATGCCTGTGAGAATCTAACACCACTGCTGATTGGACAGAAGAGCTCAGGTGGTATGTGAGGAATGGAGAGAGGCTATAAGTCAATTTTCACTGGCTAGCCTGACAGATGACCACCTGCTATTCAGCCGGGCTTCTAACAGGAAAGAGAACTGGAAGGAGTGGCTCCCTAGTCTAGCTGACACTCATAATTTCATTAATCACTTCAGAGAACCATGTTTTCCTTTACGTTTTTTTGAAAAATTTTTCCCAGAGGCAAGATTTTCATATGTAGATTGGATTAGCTTCAAACTCTGGGCAATCTTCCTGCCTCAGCCTCCTTGAATGCTAGGATTACCAGTGTGTACAACTACACCCAGATTTTGTCAATGATTTTTCACTGATCAGTTTCTTCTGTTTTCTTAAGCTTATTCTTGTCTAGTATATTAAAGTGGAATCTTAGGTTACTGATCTGAATTTTTTTCTAACACAACCATTTAAAATTATTAATATTCTCAAATTTTGATGCATTTTCATTTGATTCAAAATAATTTGTCTGGGCATGGTGTGACATACCAATAATACCAATACTTGGGGGGGGGGGCTGAGGCAGGAGGATCATCACAAGTTCAAGGCCAACCTAGACTACATAGTGAGTTCAAGACCAGCATGAACTACATAGCAAAATCCTGTCTGAAAAAAAAAATTTTTTTTCTAATTACATTTGTGACTTAATCCATGAATTGTAGGAAGAAACAAGAAAAAAAGAAAAAAACCCAAGGGGAAAAAATGGAAACAATGCTTTTGTAAATGAGTAGAAAAAAGGCTGAAGGAAAGGAAATGGGGAAAAAAAGCAGCGAAAGAGGTATCATTTATCAGTATAAATTCCCTATGATAAATGTTATCATGTATATCTAAAATGTACAAACAAAAAATCCAGTATTTCTCAGATTTCTAATTTCAACCCATGTGGTTATAAAATAAACTGTCCTGGGTGTGGTGGTGCACACTTGTAATCCCATACTCGGGAGGCTGAGGCAAGATTGCTATAAATTCAAGGTCAGCCTGGGCTGCACAGTGAGACCCTGTCTCAAAAACAAAAAAAGTGAAATGAAACAAAACACCTTCCCCCTACAACAAAAAACAAACAAAAAACCGAAAACTTTATGATCTAAATAAACTTTTACATGTGATTAAACTATGTCCTTAACTTTGTTCTGTTCTGGAAAATATTTCATGTGCACCAAAAAACAACAACAACAAAGAGCACTGGGCCGGGAATATAGCTCAGCAATATAAGCCTCTGCCTGGCAAGCACAGGGTCCTGAGTTTGATTCCTGATACAAAAAAAAAAAAGAGTCCCTTTAGTCATGGGTAAACTCAGTGACTGGTGGTGTCTAACTACTTTATATCCTTGTTGACTTTCTAATTCTTCTACCAATCTTTGAAAATAGGGTATCAAAATTGCAACTCTGTTAACTAGTCCACTTTGCTTCAGGTATTTGGGGCTGATTTTTATATTTTGCAATATATTAACATAATACACAATAAATGTACCTTCATCTCTAGCATATTAGACGTTCATTTTGTCAGGGGTTGGGGATTTAGCTCAGCGGCATAAGTACCTGCCTTGCAAGCAGGCAGTCATGAGTTCGATCCCCGGTACTGATAAAAATAAAAAAGACCAAAAAAAAAAAAAAAAAAAGTTCATTTTGTCTGATATTAGTAGATCTACTTCAAGGTTTTTCCTTTCCAGTACTGAGGATTAAACTCAAGATCCTTCCACTGAACAGCTCCAGCCCCTTTTGTTTTAAAGACAGGATTTTTGCTAAGTTACTAAATTAGTAAGGCTGGCCTTCAACATGCTGCCTCAGCCTCCAGGAGCACTGGGATTACAAGTGAGGTTGGATGTGGCAACATCTAGAAAACATACTCTATGAAACAGAACAGTGGATATACAGATGAAGCAGGAATCCAGGATCCATTAAGGCTCAGGTGCAAGGGGATGGGTTCAGAAGCAACAGTGGCACCCTAGATAAAGACATCTACTGACAGTGTGAAATACAGATGTGGAGGGCTAGATTCATCTGATGGTTTCAAAGGATATGACTGCCAAGCTGTCTGTATAGATTTAAAAGACCCTTAAGGCCACCACATTTAAGGGGCAGAGGTAGGTCAATGATTACGGACCAAAAACAAGAAAGTATACTCACTGTTTACAGTCAGGTGTCCAGCTGACACACTATGAATGCATCCCTCACCAGAAGACCTTCATCAAAATATCTATAATGCCCACAACAGCACCTGAGTCATGGCTGGGCGATACCCTATTCTGTCCAACCCTATCTAGGCAAGGTACCATTTTCTCCTGGAAACAGAAGGATCTTTAGGTGCATGTAAGAATTTACCTTCCAATTACAAGATAAAAAGCCTGTGTTTCCATGTGTCCCATGACAAGTTCTTCATAGGCACATGTGATTATGGTGGGTATTCCTGGAAGACTTTATGTAATAGCTAAGGCATCTACAAAAGTTAAGAACACCTGAATATCATTTCAGATTAAAGTTAAGTCTTGGGGCTGGGGATTTAGCTCAGCGGCATAAGTGCCTGCCTTGCAAGCATGTGGTCCTGAGTTCAATCCCTGGTACTGGTAAAAATACAAAAAAAAAAAAAAAAAAGTTAAGTCTTACATGAATTATGTCAAATGAAGAATCCACCCCCATTGTTTGGTTTTTGTTTTGTTTTTTGAGATAGGTTCTTGCTATGCAGTTCATACTGGCCTTGAGCTTAGTTTGTAACCCAAGCTGGTCTTGAACTTGCAACAGTCCTCCTGCTTTAGCCTCCAGGGTGCTGGGATTTTAGGCATGCACCACCATGCCTGGCTTCCCCATTTATAGTTTATAAATTTTCACATTTGCTTAAAAATTATCCAACTCATTCCCACCAAATAATGCTGGCAGACTTTTTGTTTTGTTTTGTTCTTCTTTTTGGAGACAAGGTCTCACTGCATAGTTAAGGCTGGCCTCAAAATTGCAGTGATCCTGCCTCAGCCTCCCAAGTGCTAGGATTATAGGCATGCACCACCACACTCACCCAGACTTTTTTTTTTTTTTTTTGGTGCAGGGAATCAAACCGTACACTTGCAAAGCAGGCGCTTATGCCACTAAGCTAAATCCCCAGCCCTTAGACTTCTAATTATACATAGAAGTCAAAAAAAATGCCAAGAGCACCAGACCCTGTAACTAAGAGTTCTAAACAGAATATTAAGTTTCTGAGGCAGAATCCTGCCAACTTCTCAGCCCTTCCTCAATCCACCTCAGCCAGGCTCACATTCCTTCTCCTACTGAACTGGCCAAGCAGGACTTGCTAAACATGCACATCAAAGTTCCCAGCACACAAGCAAGCACTAAGAACTATTTATATGCCTGAATTTCCCCCTTCATATATAAGAGTAACCCACTTCCAGATTTCCTCAGATCTTTCTTTGCTCCCACTAAGGCAGGTAAAGCTCTACATCCTTCATCAAATTTTTCTTCTTAACAGGAGAAAATTCTCTTCTGGCCTATAACCCTAAAAACAATTGGCTCTGCATCTCCTACCTATTCAATACTCCACAAGGCAGATTCACTACATGGTATTTATTAAATGGTTTTCTATATTTAGTCACTACTTAAATCACTGCTGAACTCTTTTCCTATCTACATCAGAGTTCCACATCTTGCATTGTGAAGTCAATAGGCAAGAGTTGACCTGCTATGATTTATAACATGGTATCACAAAGAGATTTGAGAAAATGCTTGTGAACAAACAGAATGAGGACAGAAATGAGGGTCCTGAGTAAGGGCCCAGACAGGCTGTTCAACCCAAAGAACCTGAGGCCTGTGCAAGGCCTAGAGTCTGCTTTCCTCCTGCCCCAGAGATCCCTCAAGGGCAACTTAAGGCACAGTGGTGAAGGACGTGATTGGCTCAAAAAGTGTGGTCTTCTGGTCTCACGGCAGTCCCTCATCTGGAAACAGTGCAACAAGCATTCTATTTAGGAGATCTTTCCCAACACATGCAAGCAGCATTCCTGAATGAAAATGGAGACAAGGTCTTTCTTGGAAGAGAGTGCCTTGGATGACACTCTCTGCCCCAAGACCAACCAGGTCCCTTTTAAGGTCCCTGAGAACAGCAGCCTAGGAGCAACCAAGACTTTCAGAGGCTGACAAGGCACAGCGTGGATGAACCAACAGATAACAATACATGAAATAAACTTTGGCTTATAAAACTTCCAACCTGAGGCAGAGACATCAGTGTCCGCCAACATGCAGAAACAGGATTGCAGCAGAGATGGTCATCAGAAATGCTTTGGCATCTCCCACACTGCCCACATTCCAAGCCCTGCTTTCCCCACCCCCAGCCCCTGACAACACACACGCACAGTCTCTGAAAAACAAACAGGTCAGAGGTTAGCATTCAGAGCCTAACATCAGGATAGAATTCTTGGCACTCTGCACGAAATCACCATGACTAGTCCTGACAAGACAGCAAGAGAACACAGTCAAAGCTTGACTTGAAGGGTCCATCTTGTGAAAAGTTAAGCTGCCCCCAAGACAGCCAGGTCAGGAAAGTCTTTTACTTCTCCTACTTCGCTGAAGGGCTGTCCACCCTGGTTGAATGTCAGCTTATACCGTAACCGGATAGGTTCCTGGGATAAAAGAGATATGAAATATTACATTAGACGGGAGTAACACAGAGGCCAGCCCAGAGAAAAAGCTTTCATCCACCCAGGAGTCACCAAGAAGTAACCTAAATGAGGATGATCTGAACACCCTGGCTGAGCCCCTTTGAAACTACAAACACATATACCCTGGGATATAGGCTATCCTATATCCTATAGGATGGGAGCCTTCTGTACTTCTTCCGGCCTGAGACAGACTGCCATTCAGAAGGATTCACTAAGGAAGCCAAATGTCCTCTTTCAATGGACTCCATTAGTCACTTCCTTGGTTCCCAGCTACAACAATCTATCACTGATCTACGTGTAATAAACCCCAGAGAAAATCAGACTCTAGCAAGGGATATTCTATACCCCATCCCCTCCCAACCCACGACTTTACAGCAAGGCTTCAGACACCTTTTTCCAGCAACACAGTGCCCTCCCTACAGTTCAAGAGTCCCCAGTTCCCCACTAGCAAAAACATCAGAACATACTTTGTGTGGATTGTCAAGCAGCAACATTTGAGATATCACAGCTGGAGGCATCAAAGGACTGAATGCAGGAAGCTTGGAGCTGGATGCTGGCTGCAGCTTCACTCGCATGGACTGTTGGGGAAAACCCAGCATATAATTCATCTTTGACAAGCTATAGCTTCAGTGAGAGACCAGGGAAATAGGAGCTCAACCTTCACACCACCCCTCAAAGAAGAAATGGGCTTCTCAAGGCACTTATAGGAGTTCATGCAGACAGTTCCCACTAATTAATCAAGAGATCTAAATGATCTTTCCTTCTACATACACAATATACCTGAAGATGCATGGTCAATGGGTGACATCTCACAAGCAGCATAAACAGCTAGTGCGCATCCTGAAGCTGAGTATGGTGGCTCGTGCCTAAAATCTCAGCATTGTTGCAGACTGAGGCAAGAAAATCACATGTTTTGAGCCCAACCTAGGCAACTTTACAATACCCTGCCTCAAAATAAAAGAGCTGGGAATGTAGCTCAGTACAAAGGCCCTAAATTCAATCCCCAGTACTGCAATAAACAAACGAGTTAATTTTCATTCTGCCTCTTATTAGGACCAAGGGCAACATACTTAACTTTTTTTTTTTTTGGTACCAGGAATCGAACTCATTACCTAGCACTTGCCAGGCAGGCGCTCACGCCATTGAGCTAAATCCCCAGCCCTAATATACTTAACTTTTGAGACTTGTAACAATAAATCATAATAACAGTACATATACTAGGCATAGTGGCACATGCCTATAATCCCAGCACTCAGAGGAGATTGCGGCAGAAGAACTGCCATGAGTTCAAGCAAGCCTGGGCTACACAGTGAATTCCAGGCCAGGCTGCACTACAAAGCAAGACCCAGTCTCAAAACAAAAAACAAAAACAAAAACCACTACATACCCCCTCAAACAAAAAAAAAAACCAGAACATACTCTTCAAGTCTACCGTGAAGATTAGAGAACACGTCTTAGTATTTGTCTTAACTCTTTCCCTTTAGTATCTGCCCCTTTCCCTGTGATTGTTATGGCTATCAATCAGTGGGGCCCTACTTCCCTTAAAAAAGGATGGACATATATTCCAAACTGACCAGATACATAATTTCCCTGGTCACAAGTTATTGGTCCAATGTAGGCAAGTAACATAGAGTCAATCAGATCCCTTTCCTGAAGAGGCAATATACGTGCTTCACAATAGATCAGAGTTTCTTTTTCCTTTTTTGTTTTTTTTTTTGTACCAGGGATTGAACTCACGATCTCACACTTCCCAGGCAGGTGCTTATGCTGCTGAGCTATATCCCTGACCCCCTCTTTTTCACTTTTTAAAGAGATGGAATCTGTGTTGCCCAGGTTGGTCCCAAACTATTTCCAACCTCAGCCTCCCCAGTAGCTAAGAAACAGGTATATACCCCTACCATTGCACCTCCCTTTGAGTTTTCTTTCTGTCATTACAAGAGTTAAAGATCATATAATCCTGGAGCTGCTGTAGTCATGTTCCTGCTCTGCAGACGACTGTCAAGAGAATAGTCCCAAAAAAAAAAAAGCAGCACCAAGAGACGGAAAAAGATTCTTCAGGAATTATTTCCAAACCTACCTGGATCTACTCATAAATCTTAAGTCAGCTATTCAGGAAGGCCTGTGTTAAGCGGGACAATAAAATTCCTATTTTATCTTAAACTAGTCTAAATGCAAATTATCTTTTTTACCTAACTAATCATGTCCCACCAAAGGACCTGTACTCAAAAATGAATTTTGAGTCATGAAAACTTCAAAGGAGCTAGCCAGCAGCAAGTGACTCACCTTTGGCACTGCCACTTGAAACATGATATCCCAGACAGGCTGGGTAGCAGTGCTCATCATGGTCAGCAGTAACACTTGCACCTCTGGGTGGCCAGGTGCCCCCGTCTGGGAGAAGTGGAGCAGAATCCTGAAGCCGTTCCGATCATACACAATAACAGGAGGCAGGCTGCCTGGCAGAGAGAGACCCAACAAGAAGGGTTAGCACCACTGCAAATTTCCACCACAGCCAGACATGAGAGAGATGTGCACATTATCACCAATGCTGCTGCTTCTGTAGCTCTCTGATTTAACCCTTCTGTACCACCGTGGTCCAAAACCCCATCATTCCTCTGGACTCCAATGGCCCGAAAACTGACCTCTCTTCATCATTCAACCATCCTCAGCACATTACCAGGTTTTTAAAAAAAATAACATTTCCACAGGAAACACAACTATGGATAAATAATGCATGAACATTACAGAAAATACAAAATGCCAAGAAATAAACACTCTTTGGACTACCCAAAAATAAGTAGTACAAACAAGCTTATTTCATTCTGGCCTCTCTCGTATGACCACCTACACATGACTATACCCATACTTGTATTTAGTTTTGTAAAATTATAAAGAGAGTAAATCTCAAGTTAATAGATTTAATGAAAAGCCTAAAAAGATTATTTTAATTTAGCTAAGAAGTGATTCTAATGTTAATGCAGGGCAGGATGAGATTATTTATAGGAGACAAATCAACACATAAAGTTAGGGATACAGTACTGTTATTTGTATTGCAGACAGAGATGAAATTCCAATTTAGGTAAAGTTGGTGTACAACGCATGTGGAACAGACCCAAACACAAGAATTTAACATTCAAAAAAACAATAAATTTAACATAAAGAAAAATCAGTGGTGGATTCAATCAATGGCACCCAGCTGGGCATGATGGCACACACTTGCAGTCCCAGCACTTGGGAGGCTGAGGAGAAGGATTGCCATGAGTTCAAAGCCAGATTGGACTATATAGTGAGGTCAAGGCCAGCTTGAACTACCTGGCAACACATTGTCTCAAAAAAAAAAAAAAAAAAAAAAAGAAAGAAAGAAAGAAAGAAAGAAAAAAGAAAAAGGCATCTAAGAACCGGGCATGGTGGTTTTAATCCCAGCACTCAGGAGGCTGAGGCAAGGGAATTGTTGCAAGTTCAAGACCAGCCTGGGCTACAAAGTGAGCTCAAGCCCAGCCTGAACTGCACAGCATGACCCTGTCACAAAAAGATGCGCCTCCTCTCCCCAACACACACACCAAAAAAAAAGATGACTATCTGGAGAAATTTTTTGGAATTTTATTATAGTAGTGAGTTATACCGTAATCTCTACATCTATGGTTTAATCAAGAAATGCTTTGCATTTGCATAAAGGACATATTTACCCTAGTGGAATAAAAGTAACAGAAAAAAGGCCATGTACATGTTACTCAGCGGCATAAGCACCTACCTGGCAAGCGTGAAGTCATGAGTTCAATCCCCAGTTACAAAAAAAAAAAAAGACGTTTCACCTGGTCTTATTTTCACTATTTTGTACCAGACTTTTCCCTCTACAGAATTAATCTTACATATATTTTAAGTCTCATTTTCCTCCCCATATTTTTAAACATTAAATGGAGCATCTCACAATTACTAATTATAAACAAAAGACTGAAAACAATACAGGAAATGGAACTTGAAAACAAAGCCACCAAACAGCTATTCTTATAGTGGAAAATTTAGTAAAATATGCCCATTCTATGGCTCATCTCAAAGAGAAACTTTCACCCTGAGGCAAAAACCTCAGATCTAGGAGTTCATGGTAAGGGTTTAAATTAAGATCCTTACCTCACATCAAATATCACTTATCAAAATGCTAATATAAAAAGTTTTATGATGCTGTCAAAAATTAGACTGAAAATGCCACTGAGGTATGAATGGCAGTGAGAGTACTGGGTAAAAGGCAACCTGTTATAAGGGAACTAATAATGCAAACAAAACTTTAAATTGGCGACAGTAGCATTTCACTACTTTTAAAAGTGGCCTAATTATTAGGAGAGTATATAGAAAGGTTATCAGCAGGGCCTAGTGGCTTACACCTGTGATCCCTGCTACTTGGGAGGCTGAAGCAGGAGGATCACACTGAACATGTAGTTCTGCTTTTATGTTTGTAACTTTGTTTTATAATTATTTCACATATATAAAATGTTACAAAGCTAATGAAAGACATCTATGGCTAGGGAGATAGCTCAGTGGCATAAAGTGACACCAAAAAGAAGAGAAAACAAAGAAATCCCAGTTCCTCTAAATGTTACTATCTTATGTAACTGTGGTATTAATTTTTTGAAACCAGGACATTAACAACAAATGTGTATTATTCTTTAAATCAAAAATTAATAGCTGGGCATGGTGGCTCATGCCTATAATCCCAGCACTCAGGAGGCTGAGGCAGCAGGATCCTTGTGAGTTTGAGACCAGCCTGGGCTACAAAGTGAGCTCAAGGCCAGCCTGAACTGCAGAGAGACCCTGTCTCAAAAAAAAAAAAAAAAAAAAAAAATTTAATAAAGCAGATGTGCAAAGAGCACCCATTACTTCCCAAATGTGTTTAAATTCCCATTCTTGGTTCCAGGCCCTCTGCACTCTGCCCTCCCCACAGGGGACTCTGTAGCCTAGAAGCACATGGCCCTGGAGCCAAGGACATGGCTTGCTTCCTGCCCTGGAACTATGATGCTGATCACAAGTGTCACCTTCACTGGCTGGCTCTTTTGGTTTCCTTTCCGTTTGAATCAAGGTGACATCCACTTTTCTTATTTAACTAGATCCCTAGAGAGAAGATCACTAGTTCAATCTTCCTTTCAACTTCCACCTCTTCTCTGTCATTTCAGGCCATATTAAATATTCCTCCCTGAATATACATGTCCCACAGGAGACTTCAGCTTCCTCATTAAGCCTTGCCTGCCAATACTGTTCACAGTGACAATCTTGTGACAGACTATACTTTAGAAAAAACACTAACTAGAGAGTTGGACATGTGATGCACGCCTGTAATCCCAGCACTTGTGAGGCTGAGGCAGGAGGATTGCTGTAAGTTCAAGGCCAGCCTAGGCTACATAGTGAGTTCAAGGCCAGCCTGAACTGCAAAGTGAAACTGTCTAAAAAAAAAGAGAGAGACCGACAGAGAGAGAGAAAGAGAGACAGGCAGACAGACAGACAGACAGACAGACAAGCTAGAAACAAAGCAGCTCCCTCTTACTCTGTCCCCCAGGCAAATCTACCACTCATCTTCCCAAATTTAAGGGCCATTTCTACCAGTTTAGAATAGGAAAATCCAGGAATCTAACACAGAAAAGGAAAATAAAGGGGTACAGCAATACTTACTGGGCTTTACAGACTCCAGAGGGACAAACACTTGAGCCAGAGGTGTATTCTGAGAGGCGGGGGAAGAAGCCAACGGGCCAGCCTCCCAGGACCAACCTGGAGATGATTTAGTACCTGGTGGCACTTCCTTGGGGATACTTTTCTGTGGAACATAATTCCTACAAAGAAACAAAAAATATCAAAGACCAAAAATTATAGAGAATTCTGAAACTCTAATTAATCTTGCTAAAGAACAAGATGAGGAAGGGAAAAATATACCCCCCCCACACAGGATAGCTATTAAGAGGTAAATGATTAAATAGATCCTGTTGGGAGCCGCAGCCCCGAGCCCGGTCGCCTCACTTGGCGGACGTGAGGCCTGTAGTAAAGAGTAAAGCCTGAGGTAGATTACCCCTCCCATCGAGCACGTTAGTTTCCTGCTTACCGCGTAAGCAACCCGCTCAACAATATAGCCTGCCTGGCAACTGATGATGTTAGCCAATCAGCTTGCCTTGCTTACTTTAACATGATTGGACACTGTATCCGTATATATACTGGTGCCACCCCTGGGGGGGAAGAAGAAGCCCGGAAGTAGAAGCCCAGAAGGAGCCGCGGGGAGCGGACCAGAGGAGGCTTCGGCTGGGAGCGATCCCAGGGCAGGCTGTACGGAGAAGGAAAATAAAAGAAAAGGTTGTCCACTGCCAGACATTGTCGTGTGTCCTTCCTGCCGGCCGGAAGCGACATCGACATTTGGAGGCCCGCACGGGGACTGATCACCCCCGAGACGTGACAGCGGACAACGCTCCAGTACAGAGCTGCGAGACAGGTGAGTTGGGGATAAGCCTGGGCTCTGGGTGGCGCGCACCTACAGGGCTTTTAGACTCCCCTCAGGCTCACGCGTAAGTGGCGGATTCCTTGGGCCTCACGCGGTGAGTAACATATTAAAAAATGGGAAACATGCTAGGTAGTAACATTAAGAGCGAGGGTGGTTGTGGAGAAAGCTCTCAAGAGCTTACAAAAGTACGCAGGGTATTTGAGCAGGCCCAGTCAGGGAGCTCCCGAGAGGGGCCCGTCAAGGGGAACAAAGATGCTAGGGAGAAGGACGGGGCTCTAGCCTCGGAGTCGTCTGACTCCGAGGACGAGGGAAAGTTGAATGGCAAGGAGGCCAAAGAGACCAGCTGTCAGGAGCCTAAGTCGCTCGATAAGGAGTCGCAGGGTTCTTTCCCAGTAATTCAGGGTACCACAGAGCCATTTGTTGACTTTGTGGCCCGAATGCAAGATGCTGCCGATAAGATATTTTCTGATCCGGGAGTGGCTCGACCGCTGGTAAGGCAGCTGATTTTTGAGCAATGTACAAAGGAGTGCAAGGCAGCGATAGCTCCTCATAAGAACAAGGACCTCAACGCCTGGATTAGGATATGCAGAGAGATAGGGGGGCCGCTCTCCAACTCGGGAGTGGCTGCTCTCCTGGCCGCGGCTGTACAGCAGAGGGGACCTCGCGGGTTAGAAGGGGAATGTAAGGCTAAAGGGTGTTTTGCCTGCGGGGAGCCAGGACACATTAAACGTCACTGCCCAAACAATGCAGATGCTAGGCCTCGCCCTAGGAATGAAGAACCATATGTTTGTGGGCGATGCAAGAGGGGATCACACAAAGCTGAGGAGTGTAGGTCGGTCTTTGATGCTCAGGGCAACCGTATTTGTGGACGAGATGCTAGAGGGCCAAAAAACGGCCAGAGGGGGCCCCCTTCACAGGCGGGCCCCCGCCCCAGAGACAGGACAGCTCAGGATGGCAGCCTTCAACAAGGGCCACCCCTGGGTCAGCAGGTGTGGACCTCAGTGTCGCCTCCAGACTTATATTAGTGCCTGATATGGGTGTTCGAGTGGTTGAAACCACCTTTAAGGGACCGTTACCCGAAAATTCCGTGGGTCTGGTGATCGGGAGATCCTCCACGGCCCTTCGGGGTCTCATAGTAGTCCCGGGGGTCATAGACTCAGACTACCCAGGACACATTAAAATTATGGTTCAATCTCTTGTGGGTACTATGGTAATCAATAAAGGAGACAAGATAGCGCAGCTCTTGCTGCTCCCCAGTCTCCACAGGAGATTTCCCTCAAAGCAGAAAATTAGAGAAAGTCAAGGTTTCGGTTCCTCAGGGGAAGTCTTCGAGGGACTCCATATAATACTTAATAAAAGGCCCATGCTCTCACTTAAGGTCAACGGCAAGAGTATAACAGGGCTCCTAGACACAGGAGCTGACCGTTCCATTATCTCTAGAAAGGATTGGCCCTCCAACTGGCCCACCAACACTGCAGATAACACGCTGCAGGGCCTGGGGATGGTGTCAGCTCCTCAGGTTAGTGCTTCAACCCTGCTCTGGTGCGATGAGGAGGGTCATCAGGGCCATTTCCAACCATTTGTGTTGCAGTTGCCAGTGTCTCTATGGGGAAGGGACATCCTCACTCAGATGGATGTCACGCTTACGTCAAACTGCTCCCCCCAGGCTAAGGATATACTCAGGAACCAGGGATATACCCCCGGCAAAGGCTTGGGCAATGCCCTACAGGGTCGGACATCCCCAATACCAGTAGAGAACAAAAAAGGTAGGCAAGGGCTGGGTTTTTCTTAGGGGTCGCTGAAGAAGCTCTCCTACCCACTTCGATCAAAATCACCTGGAGGTCAAATGATCCGGTTTGGGTACCTCAGTGGCCCCTGCCTAAGGAGAAGCTATTAGCCTTGTCAGAAATAGTCAGTACACAACTTAGATTAGGACACATTAAGCCGTCAACCTCCCCATGGAACACCCCCATTTTTATAATTAAGAAAAAGTCTGGCAAATGGAGGCTGCTCCATGATCTAAGGGCGGTCAACGCGCAGATGCAGTCCCTGGGGGCGGTCCAGAGGGGGCTGCCGGCTCTCTCAGCCATCCCTCAGTCCTGGCCAGTTTATGTTATAGATCTTAGAGACTGTTTCTTCTCAATCCCCCTGCATCCAGAGGACACTCATAGGTTCGCCTTTACTTTACCCACCATTAACCAAGAAAGCCCTGATCTTAGATACGAGTGGATAACGCTGCCCCAAGGTATGGCCAACAGTCCCACTATGTGTCAGATTTACCTTGATTCCCTACTGGCCCCCCTACGGAAATCCTTTCCCAAGATAAGATGTGTGCATTACATGGACGACCTTTTGCTCAGCGGCAGGGACCCAGACATGCTAAATAATATGCTCGGCCAGTTGGTCGAGGCCCTGAGACAAGCTAATCTGCATGTTGCCCCCGACAAGATTCAGGGAGGAGAAATGGTGACCTACTTAGGCGCAAAAATCTCCCCTATGCTAGTCTCTCCACAGAAGGTCACCATTAGGACGGATGGCGTTAGGACCCTAAATGACATGCAAAAGCTATTGGGAGACATTAATTGGATTAGGCCATATTTACATATACCAAATTCAGATCTCAAACCCCTGTTCGACCTTCTGAAGGGAGACCCAGATATAGCCTCCCACAGGAGGCTCACTCCTGAGGCAAGAGCTGCCTTACAGAGAGTGGAAAAAGCCTTAGGTGGGGCTACCTTACACAGAATTGAACCAGGGCGACCCTTTGATGTCTGTTTGCTACAGACTAGTCTACAGCCCACAGCGGTGATTTGGCAGAAAGGACCACTACTGTGGATACACCCTAAGGTCTCACCTGCAAAAGTCATAGAGCATTACCCGGAGGCAGTCGCTTCATTGGCCCTTGAAGCGCATGATAGAGCTGTCCAACATTTTGGCTCAGGACCACAAGCCATCCGAGTACCCTATACCGCCAGCCAGATCAAGACCCTGGCTGCCTGCATAGATACATGGGCCATTCTGAGATGTGTTTTCCATGGGGATATAAACAATCAATACCCTAAAGACCCTATCTTGTCATTTGTTACTCAGCACCCTATAATTTTTCCAAAGGTTACTGCCTCTGAGCCATTAGTCCCAGCAACTACAATATACACAGATGGCTCCAAGACGGGGATAGGCGCCTATGTGATCCTAGGCAAGCCCCCGGTTACCATACAATTTGAACCTGATCAGCCTCAGGTGGTGGAACTGCAGATCGTTAAAATGATTCTTGAACGGTTCTCAGAAGCCATTAATATTGTCTCCGATTCTAGGTATGTGGTCAATGCTATGCAAGTGCTTGAGACTGCCGGTTTAATTAGATCCACTTCCACAGTGGCTGGGCTGTTCCTGTCTATCCAGACATTGCTTCAGAACAGACACCATAAGGTCTTCACCACCCACATAAGAGCACATACATCCCTGCCAGGGCCTATGGCACAGGGGAATGCGGCTGCTGATACTGCCACTCGCCCGTTATGGATTTTTACCTTACTAACACCAATCGAGCGAGCCCGTGCCTTCCATGATAAGTTTCATGTCAATGCCAGGACACTAGCAAACCATTTCCATGTTTCCAGAGCAGATGCACGAGATATCGTGCGACTATGTGACTCCTGTGCCACATACAAACCTGCCATACCGATGGGAGTAAACCCTCGAGGTTTGATCCCTGGTGATGTTTGGCAGATGGACATCACACATATACAGGAGTTTGGGACTCTTAAATATGTTCATGTTTCCACAGACACCTGTTCTCACGTCATATTCGCAACAGCAGAAACAGGTGAAAAAGTGTCTAATGTGATCAATCATTGCCTGGCGGCTTGGGCCGCATGGGGCAAACCAAAAATATTAAAAACTGATAATGGACCAGCCTATATAGGCAAAGCCTTCAATGAGTTCTGCAAAATGATGGAGGTTCAATTAAAACATGGTATCCCATACAATCCCCAAGGTCAAGGAATCATTGAGAGGGCTCATAGAAGCCTCAAAGAAATTTTACAAAAACAAAAAGGGGGAGTAGGCCAAGGCCTGGCCCCAAAGGCACGATTATCCATGGCACTATTCACACACAATTTTTTAAATTTAAATAATGATAATTGCTCCCCAGCCGTGGAGCACTGCAACCCTTCCCCCAACCATAAAGGGTGGGTGAAGTGGAAAGATGTCCTGACAGGACAATGGATGGGCCCGGATCCAGTGGTCAGCTGGAACCGAGGCGTGGTTTGTGTTTTCCCACAGGAATTGGGACGAGAACCACTGTGGGTACCGGAGAGACTGACACGGGCGACAAAGCCCTCGACTGAAGATCAGACCTGCCCTACCGGAGATCCATCACAGACCAACCAACAAGATGAATAGAAATAGCGGTAGCCCGAAATGGACAAGAAGATCCTCAGGCATATGCATGGCTCGCTCGCCTAGCCTACGACCGAGTCTAGGGGTGGTGAGCTTCCCACACTCCTCCTCTAAAAAATTATGACATAGCTGGGTAAGAGAGTCAATGACGGGTAAGAGCGTACTCCCCCGGTGCGACTCAACCTAAGCCAGGCCCTACCCCATTCTGCACGTAAGCCGCTGGACTGTTAGATGCTGCCCAGGTCTAAATTTCTCTCCGAGGGGATTTCTTTACGGAGAGGAAATGAGTGCAAGCTTGTGTGCATCCAGGTTCCGTCCAGTTTGTGCCTGGCCCTAGAAAAAGGACGAGGGCCTCAGGGCCTTGGCAGACCATGGGACGGCCGACCAGGGTCTAAGCCAAGGACCTACGGTGGGCCTACGCATAGGGCATAAGCCTCTGCACCCAGTCCAGAAAGGGCTATGATGCGCACATTCATAAAAAATAAAAAAGGGGGAGATGTTGGGAGCCGCAGCCCCGAGCCCGGTCGCCTCACTTGGCGGACGTGAGGCCTGTAGTAAAGAGTAAAGCCTGAGGTAGATTACCCCTCCCATCGAGCACGTTAGTTTCCTGCTTACCGCGTAAGCAACCCGCTCAACAATATAGCCTGCCTGGCAACTGATGATGTTAGCCAATCAGCTTGCCTTGCTTACTTTAACATGATTGGACACTGTATCCGTATATATACTGGTGCCACCCCTGGGGGGGAAGAAGAAGCCCGGAAGTAGAAGCCCAGAAGGAGCCGCGGGGAGCGGACCAGAGGAGGCTTCGGCTGGGAGCGATCCCAGGGCAGGCTGTACGGAGAAGGAAAATAAAAGAAAAGGTTGTCCACTGCCAGACTTTGTCGTGTGTCCTTCCTGCCGGCCGGAAGCGACATCGACAAGATCCACACAAAGGAAAAAGGAAAAAAAAGAATAAACATACCCAATCAATTATAACGTAGCTATTAAAGAAAATGAGGCAGATTAATATAAATGAGTAGGAAAAAGTGTCAAAGGTATAATGTGACATAAAAAGTCACAGTAGAGTAGTTTGTAAATCTCAATGTCATTTGCATAAAAACAAGCCACAATGCATTAGTGACATGTACAGGAAAAAAGGCAAAACATTGAGCACTTTTTTCCTCAAAACTTGTTTTTGAGAGTGTTATTTAGGATCCCTATAACAGATTTCTCTTAAGAATCAAGTTCTGCTTAATTTCAGATTACACAGTAACTGAGGAAAAGAAGTAAACATAAAATCATCACTATTATCTATTTCTTTCTGCCAGTCCTTTAAAAATCCCATGCAGCCAGGCATGGTGGCACATGCCTGTAACCTCAGCACTTAGGGGTCTGAGGCAGAAGGATCATTGCGAGATCAAGACCAGCCTGGGCTACAGAGTGAGCTCAAGGCCAGCCTAAACTGCATAGTGAGAGCCTGTCTCAAAAAGAAAAAAAAAAAAATTTTTCATGCAAGATGTCCTAGCCGGAGCACAAATTTCTCTATAACTTCTGAGAAAATTAACTAGAGAAAGGAGGGACAGCACACACTTAACACCACCAGAGGGACGACGCACTAGTAGAAGGGGAGACCCCGCTGGCTGCCCTGGGCAGCCCTCCCCTACGCATGGGGTGCTCCAAATGGCAGCAAGACTTGTCTACCTCCCTTGCCCAGAAGACTCACAGAGGCCCTGGAGTAGGCTGTGGGGACAGAAGGTCCAGTAAGTTCCTGTCTGCAGAAGAACTCTTTAGATTATCACCTCCGGGTAGTGTGCTGGTGGTGGGATTCTCCTTTTCTTTACAGCATTTCTGGCCAGCAACCTGTCAGATCAGGAATGGCTAAAATAAGGCTAGAGTCTACATGACCATCAGCCATGGGAGCCCCTGGCATGCTCTCCCAGCTCCCAAGCTTAGTAGAGGTCCTGTGACAGGAGGAGAAATAAAAAGCAGGAGAGCATAGGACTCTTGAGATCTTTAGGAGGCAGAAGCCTGGTACAAAAAACATTAAGAGGAAACAGATGTCACTCCCTAGGATGTGAACTGGACACAATAAGTGAGGAGGGCCTTTGGAACTCCAACTCCAAGCCCACAGGATTCTGTAGTAACCCATCTCCCCCAGGCAAAGTTTGAGAGGCTCTCAGCCTGCCTAACCCCTAGGAAATAGCTTCCCTACCTTGCCCTTGATGGGAGCATCACTGATCCCTGTAGAAAGAACAAAGATGCACAACTGTAACTCCACCTGACAGAAACAGATTAGTGAACATCCCCCCTTTCTGGGAAGAACATTTGCCAAATCAGGAAAAAGAAAGCTACCAAAGCCATTCAACTCACCCAAGGCAAATCTGAGACTAAGATGCAAACGAACTTCTCTGAAGTCCCTGGAACACCTGGCTCCCCAAAAGCAAGCCAGTACCCCTTGAGGAATACCCACTTTTCCCTCTACCTGCTCAGAACCACTGTGCATGCTCCTTCAGACTAACCCCACTCACCTAAGGCTGCCAAGTCCTGATGAAGCAAAGATGGTGCCACAGACCCAGCCTGCTCAGGGCCACTGTCCACCTCCAGGTCAATCAAGGGGCAATTCTTCATGCTGTCTGCTGGATTCTGGAAGACTAGAAAACAGATAGGCTAGGAAAAAATATCTGTCAGACGTTGAGAGCAAAATTTCCACTTGTATTAGCATCCTCAGGCCTCTTCCTAATCAAAACCACCCTCAGGGCTCTTTCTAATTATACCAGTCTCCCATGCTCCATATATCCCCAGAACCATCTTCCACTTAGCTGAAATACAGCCTGAGCCTGCATCTGACAGTGAGACAGGCAGAGGACTGCCCTTCCACCCTAGAGATAAGTTCTCTTCCAAAGGTCCCATCAGCCTGGGCGGCAGCAGACATGGCTGCTTCTTCAGCTGAGTCCTCTGGAAGTTTCCAATCATACCTGATCATAATCACCTAGGATGCTTGATAAGCTGGCCTGGTTGCTACACTGTATCAACCTGATAAATCCAGAAGTCTTAGGAAGAGAATCAGTAGGGAGTCAGGGTTCAAACTTTGTAAATATCCTCATCCTGTGCAAGAGGACAATGGAGATTTTGAGAGTGCTATTCCAGCCCTGGGGGCAGGAGGTAGCCTGCACACAACATAAACAAGGGAAAGAGGCATCCTCTACCCCTTCTGTTTTGTCCTCTACCCCTTCCGTTTTGTTCTGGCTGTTTTTGCTGGCTGCTGCCTTTTAATGTTGCCCCACTGCTATGCCACCCTGCCTTGGAGCCGACTGATTATGGACTGAAACCTCCACAAACAGTGAGCTTATCAATAAACCTTTCCTTCCTTCATTTGAGTGTCGGATATTTTGTTCTAGCAATGAGAGAAAAGTAACCAAAACATAACACAGACAAACTGGACTAAACTCTAAGCAGCCTGGATTCAGAAGATCAATGCTGAGACCAAAAAAATCTATTAACCAATGATCTAGAAAGACCCTTTCTTTGGTGTCTAGACCCTGTATGTGAGCTTGCATGAAAAGGACTTAAACCCAGGCATGAAACAGCCATTTGCTTCTGGTGCACCAAAGGTGAGATCCAATCTGACTGCATGATGGGTTCTGGGGCAGTGGGATCAGGGACAAGTTCCCTCATTTATACAACACAGCCCCAAATATTCTGCAGGTCCATTCCTTTTCTGGGATTTGCCAGGCTGCCTTGAGGTAGAAGGCAAGGAATAGTTCTTTGCACATACCTCTGGAGACAGGTGTGTCTTTCACTGAGCTGGTCACTGTGCTCCCAAAGGTGACACGACCCTCCATGACCTGTTTGTACAGCAGAACTCCCTGAGTAAGGAGGTCATTTGCCTGGAGAATCTCGGCTGAAAAATGTGAGAAAAAATCAGAATCCCGAGTTTAGTTACCACAACTTCAGTCCTTCCTAATCATTCTAAAACTAGCCTTTACACATAGGCTCAGCATATCCATGCCTCCTACCCCCCGGTGTCACTCAACCTTGAACCCTAAAACTCTTAGGTCCCAATTTGGAAAAAAACAATTTTTTTTTTTTACCATGTCTGCCATAATAGCCAATAGTAAATGCTCAAAATGTGGATCTTTTGAGCTGGGCATGGTGGTGCACACCTGTAATCTCGGTACTCAGGAGACTGAGACAAGATCACTGTGAGTTTGAGTTCAGCCTGTGCTATACAGTGAGTTTAAGGCCACCTTGAACTACATAGCAAGATTGTCACAAAAACAAAACTTCCTCAAAAAAAAAAAAAAAAAGGGACTCTTTCAATGAGGAGCTGACACTTTTTTTTTTTTTGTCTTTTTGCTTTTTATCAGTACCAGGGATCGAACTCATGACTGCCTGCTTGCAAGGCAGGCGCTTATGCCGCTGAGCTAAATCCCCGGCCCTGGAGCTGACACTTTTAATTAAAGGTATTTGATTCAGTTACTGAAAAGTTTTTAAGTACTTATAGAACAAATCAGTATATGAGTCAGTTTTTTAACCTAGAAATTTTATAAAATTTTAAATGTGGATCCAGTATTTCCCATGAAACTTTGACATTCAAATTAAAACACAATGTAAGTATAAAAAATACACACAGGATCCCAAAACTGCACAAGAACTCCATAATCACGTTTAAATATAAATGACTCCCTTCTAGGAGAAAGAAGAGCAGCAAGGCTGGGAAGATATATAACATTCCAGGCCAAAGTGCTGGGAGATTATCTCTGAGAAGGGAAAAACTGCTTACTGCCCTCAAATTTTCTGGCTATGAATGGAGACTGTAAACTGCCAACATGGGGCTGAATTCTGGAAGAAGTATTTTTTTACCTGGCATCTTCCAATCAGTTCTTTATAAACTTAAATTTGACTATGCTGACCTCACTGCAATCACTGAGAAAATAGTGGGTTAGATGTTAAATAGAAGACAGATACTCCCATATCACAGAGCCCTATAACAACACCCCTAAAACACTGAATGCTGGGAAGTGAACCCAGCACCTTTGCACCAAGCTTTCATCCCTAACCCTTTTACTTTTTAAATTTTGAGTCAGGGTCACTGAATCACTAAGTTGCCCCTTCTGGGCTCAAATTTTCAATCCTCCTGTCTCAGCTTCCCACGGTGCTGAGATTGTAAGAATAAACCATAATGCCTGGTCAAAATTCTTGTTAAACCTAACCTGATCTAGCCCCTGATTTAACTGGTTATTATCAGAACTATCAGAAACAAACAAAAAAAAATTAAGCATCAAAGGGGGTGCACTCAGCAACTTCAGAGAGCTTTACAAGTGAAGGATCCATGTTCCACAGAAGAATAATCAACAAAAAACCACAGAGGCAGGCACTGGTCCTGGATCTCATCTTATTCCTATCTCATCTTCAGAAATCTAGATCTGATTTCTTGCTCAGGCTTAGGTTCTCCTAAAAGTCAGCTCTAAGTAAACTGAAACCATCCCGTTTCTAGCCTAGCCACCACAGAACCTAAAGCTCATTTGTTCCCAGCGCTACTGCAGCACAGCAGGTAGGACCACGTCTGTTTTGCTCTGAGAGTACTTGCTAGGCCCAGGGACACAGAACTGTGTTACCAAGTGCATCGTCGTCATCAGTGGTGTCACTCGCCAGCCGGAACAGTGTGGGCCGCAGCTTCTCACACCTTTCATACACAACCTGGGAAAACAGAGCCTGGTTTACACATGCACCTGTGCCCCCAACCCTGCCACAGTCCCAAGATGCCTCCATTTGAGCAGGAAATAGAGGCCTCTGAGGAGCTGACTGCAGCCCCCTCAGGCTCCCAGATTTATACCTCAGGCTTGAAGTAACACACTTAGTTTCAGAAAAAGTTTGGGCTGCAAGTATGTAATTCTTTTTTCAGTACTGAGGATCAGACTCAGGGCCTTGCATATGATAGGCAAGCACTCTGCACTGAGTCACATTTCTAGGCCTTTGTGAGAAAGAATCTCCTAAAACTGGCCAGGTTGGCCTTGAACTTGTCATTCTCCCAACTCACCCTCCTGAGTAAAGGGGATTACAAGGAGTGTAACCACTACACACCCACATCAAAAAAAGCAGCAAAAGACCTAAGCTCAGACAAAAATCCACTATCTCTGTGTACATAGCATCTTCCTTAGGCCCCTGTCCCAGCTCTGGGCACGAACAATTCTTTTTTTTTTTTTTTACTATTATCATTTGACCTTCCCATCCCAATTGCAGTCTAATGCTTAAGTCCCCTAGAACAACCCTCCCATGACACCTAATCACAGCGCTCCTCTGGAGCTAACCCTGATCTCCCAACCCCATCTTGAAAGTCCCATTTTCTTCATTCTTGGAAAACAGCACTAGACAGCCTCACCCTCTCAATGCTGCTGAGGAGACAGAGCTCTGCACCGCTAAGTTTCTTCTGTGTTTTGGTCTTTTGAGACAGGGTCTCTATATGCAGTTCAGGCTGGTTGTGTGTGTGTGTGTGTGTGTGTGTGTGTGTGTGTGTGTGTGTGAGAGAGAGAGAGAGAGAGAGAGAGAGAGAGAGAGAGAGAGAGAGTCTTTTTGAGACAAGGACTCACTAAGCAGTTTAGGCTGGCCTTGAGCTCACTTTATAGTCCAGGCTGGTCTCAAACTCACAATGATCTTCCTGCCTCAGCCTCCCAAGTGCTGAGATTATAAGTGTGCACCACTATACCCAGCAAAACTTTCCTTTTTTGAAAGAAGTTTCAGTTTTACACACCAGACTCCCTAAATGCCACCTCTCTCCTGCTTCTTTGCTGGGTTGGGAACAGATATGATGTTGCAAAATACAACACACTGACCTCCCCAAGAGACCATGGCAAAACCTTACCAAGAGAGGAAATGGACTCTGAGGAGTCTGTCAGCTTGAATCCAAACAACACTCCTTCTGAGTTGTGCCCTTCCCCCAGAGGAAGGTCATTATAATTTCTCTCAAACATAATTTGGACCAATACCTAATATGGTCCAATCCCAGGCATGGCAGATACATGACCTTAGCTGGCTAAACATTTCCTCAGGAATGTGGAATTGGAAAAGACACTAATCTGTTTTTGCTGGTTACTTAAACTGGTAGGAAAGGTAAACAAAGGAGTTAGTTATGTGAAGGCCACCTTCCCTATGAAGAGAAGAAAAAGCTAGAATGAGAAAGAGAGTGACCTGGTATCTTAAACAACTATTTGTAAAACAACAATATGTAAACATCAACTAGTGATTTCTTACTGTTTATTTTTCTCTCTGAACATATATATTATTTCTACCTATTTTCTGTTTTTAGTCTTTCTTTAAATAAAATTTAAAAAAAAAAAAAAAAAAAGAGAGAGTGACCTGGAGGGGAAGGCAGAGTTGCGCTCAAAATGAACTTCCATGGTGGTGAACGTATAGCACACGTGCAGCAGTGGCTGTGCACACTCCACAGAGGCCTGCTTAGCTGAGACTCTTTGAATGGCCAGTCAGTGTGCTATCAAAGATATGAATACATACACATGCATGTGTGTGTGTATGTGCATGCTTAGACTGGGTATGAGTTTTAACACATTTGATTTTATTAACACAAGATTTTAGCTTTGCATTTTCTTATGTAAAATCTTATAATTTCAGTTTTTCATTATGAAAGCAAGTGAAACATAGTGTTACCTATTGTTGGTACAGGGATAGATTTGTGTTGAATGTTTCTTTTTTTTTTTTTTCCCGAATTTTGTGTTTTGGTAAACTCCAAACCTTGAACACCAAACAATGGCTACAGCAAAAACAACACGCCGGGCGTGGTAGCTCACGCCTGTAATCCCAGCACTCAGGAGGCTGAAGCAGGAGGATCCTTGAGAGTTTGAGACCAGCCTAGGCTACAAAGTGAGCTCAAGTCCAGCCTGAACTGCACAGCGAGACCCTGTCTCAAAAAAGACAAAAAAAAAAGTGAAACAGATAGTGGAAGATCATTCTAAGAGGCTTAACCAGAGTCATTTGGAGTGACTGAACACAATGGGAAAGTGTTCTGTAGCCTGGGGAGTGGAAATGTTGTGTGCTGCACATCAACTGTTAGCACTTTGACACTAATTCCACTTCTTGAAACTGTTACCAAACTTGATGAAACTGAAAGGAAAGAGTTTCTTGGGCCAGGGATATAGCTCAGTGGCACAGGGCCAGCCTGGCAAGCATAAGGTCTTGAGTTCAATTTCTTTTTTTTTTTTTTTTCTTAATTTTATTTAAAAGGAAAAAGAGAAAAAACAAAACAAAACAAAGCAGTGTAAGGGTACAAGTAATACAGAACTACAAAAAAAAAAAAAAAAAAAAAAAAAACAGTAAGAAATCACCAGTTAATAGATTACACATTATCATCTTAGAGATAGTTGCTCAAGACACAGTATCAAAGCATACAAAGTGGACACTCAGACAGTGAGACTGCAAACAGTTGTGTTCAATGATCCAACCAAAAACATTTATATGTCATCTATTTAACACCCCTAAACACACTTGCAGTTGGAGTTCAATTTCTGATACCAAAAAAGAAAAAAGGAAAAAAAAGTTTCTTGAAGGGCAACTGAGGAAATATCATTCCCAGTCCCTTAGTTTTTGCAACTATCTTTCTAAAACAAATCATCTGACAGATGCCATCTTTCGAATTTCACTGTGCATAGCAAAACACAGTAAGTTCCTCTCTGGTACGGATTTTATCAAAATGGCCATGTTGTTTATAAGCAATTCCCTTTCTCATGATTTCCCAAAAGAAGGAAAATCATGCAATGTATTCTGAGATGCCGCTTAAGAGAAATACTGTTAGAGTCCTGTACATGGCAAGTAATGTTAGTCAGAAACTCATTAGTGACTTACAAAAGGCAGCCTGTTATTCCATGTGCTTGCAGGAAAGCACAGATATAATCTTGCAAGGCAACAGTAATTCTGCCTTATGCTGTTGGTGACATCCCAAAAGAGGTAATGAAACTGATGTCTTTCCCTGGAAGAACACAAGGGATAGGTATGGACGATGCTATAACAAAAGCTTTTGTCACAAAAAAATAGGACCAGAAAAAGTGGTTTTAATTAATAGTGATGGAGCACCTTGTATAATGGAGGTAACAGCTGGTTTCATAAAGTTCTTTATTAAAGAAGCAAAAGATGTAGTTATTCAGTTTCATTATATTCATTAAGAACCTGCCATAGAAAGCAGCAAAAAATAGATGATATTGTGAGATGTCACAAAAATGGTGAATTACCTCATGGCTGATGCTTTCAATTTTTAAATTTCAAGCAATTCTTGATGAACATAGTACACTGCTTTACTTATGTACAATAATGTCTGGTGGCTGAGCAGTTGCATTCTGGAGAGATGTGTAGCCTGTTGATTGAAATTTGGCTGTTTTATGAATGAAAATGGGCAGAAATATCCATGGCTCACTGATATAGCCTGGCTTAACAACCACATTTTTGTTTTGTTTTGTTTTTAACAACCACATGATTTTTTACAAATTTTACAGTATACTTCCATGTACTGACCAAAATCTGTAAGATATAGGGAAAACAGCAGAGAGGATGTCTTGTGACATCAAAATTGCAGATTTTTCAAATAGATCTTAAAAGTGAGCAGCTCAAATATTTTCCAAATCTAAAAATGCATTTAAAAATTTCTACATTTGGGCCAGAGATATAGCTTAGAGGCACAGCACCTGCCCAGCAAGCGTGAGGCTCTGAGTTAAATTTCCAGGTTAAAAAAAAAAAAAAAAGAAAAAGAAAGAAATTTCTATATTTTCAGATAAACCTACAAGTCACTAGAAAAATCTACAAAGAATTTTTCTAGTATTGAACCAGCGGCAAAGAAGAATTTTAGTAAAATTTTTACAATTCTGTAAGATAGAAAGAACTCTTTTTTTTTTTTTTTTTCTCCTGATAAAGCCAAATTTGAAGAACTTCGTCTTCCTGCTTACACTGAAAATCTGGGAATGGAGTTATTGGAATTTTGGGAAAGTTCTATCTGGAAAAAATACTATAACCTGCATGCAACACTTGAGAAGACAGAGTATGAAGGCATGACAAAGGACAGCACAGTTGGTAGTTCTAAAGACAAAATCTTTAAAGTGTGGCGTTCTTTGCCGAATCTAAGTCAAAGCACTGGGATTGCTTTTCTTTCTTTGGATCAGCTTCTGCTCGTAAGCAGTTGTTTTCAATTTTAATTACATCAAAACAGATACAAGAAAAGATAAAGATGACCTGAACACTGCATGTGTTTGTCTCAAATCCAATGAAGTTTGAGCCAAGGTTTGACAAATTATCAGCATGTATACAACAGCAGAGAACATACTAATTGTGTAAAAAAGAGTGCCAAATGCAAACCTTTACCTTTTGATAAAAAGCTGTATCACTGAAAGATGTAAAGATGTTAACGTATGTTGTTTTTTCTAAACTAAAATCTCAGCATTCAGGTTTTATTGCAGAGCTGACACTTTGTAATAAGTTAGTAGGTTTGGGTATAGTTTGGACAATCGTCTCTATAAGGTTCAGCTACAAGAAGGATGGCCTCAGCACTTCAGTGCTGCACTGCCACAACGGGGTTGTGCAGGTGGTGGCTTCTCCCATAGGACAACAAAAGCATGACAGTAAAAATACATACATACATACATACAAACAAAGAACTTCATAAGAATTCAAAATTTTTGAATTTTACTTCAAAAGACGCTATCAAGGGGGGAATGGTGGTACACACCTGTAATGCCAGTACTAGGGAGACAGAGGCAAAAGGATCACTACCAGTCTAAGGCCCATCCTGGGCTGCATGGTGAATTCAAGGCCAGACTGAACTACACAATGAGACGCTGTCTCAAAAAAAATAAATAAATAAATAACAGAAGCGGGGTGTGGTGGCGCACTCCTGTAATCCCAGCACTGGGGAGGCTGAGGTAGGCGGATCATTGCAAGTTCGAGACCAGCCTGTGCTATAAAGTGAGCCCAAGGCCAGCTGGAACTGCATAGCGAGACCCTGTCTCAAAAAAACAAAAAAACAAAACAAAGAAAAAGAAAAAAATACTGATGAAACAAAACCACACAAAAAACAAGTGGCCAATAAGCACATAAGAGAATGTTCAACATAAGCATTCTTTGTATTTGAAGAAATACAAAACCACAGTTAGATACAACTTCACATTTAGGAGGACCATTTAAAAAAAAAAGACTGAATGTTGGCGGGATTGGGAGAACTACAACCCTCATGGGCAGCTGGCAGGAGGTAAAATGATGCAGCTACTTCACAAAATGTTTGGCAGACTCCCCCCGCCCCCCAATGTTAGAAACTAGACTTACTAATGGAGCCAGTCATTTCGCTCCCGCATGTCTACTGTACAGAACTAAAACTTATGCTCACACAAAAGCTTGCACACAAATACAGGGCATGAGACTTCTTTTACAGTGACTAAAATGTCCTAAAATTAGCCAGGAAGAGCTGGGCATGTAGCTTAGTGGTAGAGCACTTGCCTAGCAAGGACCTAGGTTCAATCTCTGCACCACCAAAAACCAACTTAAATAAATAAATAAAAATAAAATTAGCCAGGGGAGATATTTGCTTTTATCCTATGTTGTGCTAATATAGTGGTGGCAGTAAGTATAACATGCGTGCCACAGGCTATTTGTATCACTGAAAGGTTTAAAAAGTTTGCCCCCACTGTGCTATTACTTCAATAGGGCATTAATAGGAAAAAGACTGATCTCTGGAGTACACAAGATATGAAGCAACTGTAACGGTTACACACTGCTGTTAGGAGTGTAAAATGGCAGACTTGGAAAGTTTCAGAAGCTAACTATATATTCAGCAAGTGATCTAGCAACCTCATACTTAGGCACTTACTCAAGAGAAATAAAAATATATTTTCATACAAAATCCTATACACAACTGTTTATAAGAACTTAATTTATAATCACGCAAAGCTAGAAACATCCCAAATATTAACAGATGACTGGATGTGAGTATTGTGATAAACCCATGCAATACATTGCTCCTCACCAATAAAAACACCTTGGTAAACATGATAATAACATGAGGAGATCCACCAACCATGCAAAGGGAGACAATAATTAAGATGCAGACACTCCAGCATTTCACCTATGCAGTAGTTTAAAAGAATAGAAAGTAAATCAATCAGTGGCTGCTTGGGAACAGGGAGGTTATAAAGACAAAAGCAAAGGAGGACAGGAGTTAAGGGGGAGAAGGGTGATAGCCACGTTTACTATCTTGTCTGTGATGATGGCTTCATGGATCTATACAGGCCAAAATGTATCAATACGCTGTAACACACAGGGCAGCACACAGTCATAGCTAGAAGGTTACCTGCAAGGCTGCCTGGTCTGGCGGGGCCTGCCCTGGCCGGCGGTACATGCTCAACATCTCCTGCAGCACCTTCACATGGCTTCGCACCTCCTCCACCGCGCTGACTCTCCTGGACACCTTCTCTGATTTCTCCTGTTCCTTTTGGGAGAAAAAGGACAGAAATGAGAGCAATAGCTTTAGATGAAGCCTGAAGTGGGGGCTAGAAAAAGGACAGTGCACTGAAGGAAGCCCAAGGAAGTCACAAGAATAATTAAAAGAAATGGGGGTACTTACTTGATGGTAAAGAAAAACCTCAAAGTCCAGAATTCCTGGGGGGGACAATGTGACATAGGGGTCTGGTGACGTACTGCCTTATACCAGACCAACCCTCCACCCCTCAGGAACAACAAACTCCCAAATGTGGTCTGTGTCCATACCAACATCTCTCACAGAGACAGAAGCTGGTGTCACAAAATGCTTGGCGTGCCACTGTCAAAAGGAGCTGAGAAACCAAGCACAGTGCCACACATCTGTAACCCTAGCACTCTGAGAACCTGAGGCAGGAGGACTGCAAGCTCAAGCCTAACCATCTCAAAATTAAAAAGGCTGGGCATGTAGCTTAGTACAAAGGCCCTAGGTTCAATCCCTAGTACCAGGAAAAAAAAAAAAACTGGAGCTGAGAGCTGGGTGTGGTGGCACACACTGTAATCCCAACCCTGGAAAGGCTGAAGCAAGAGAATCAAGGCCAGTCCGGACTACACAGTAAGATCGTATCTTTAAACAAACAAACAAAAAAGGGAGTAAGAACACAAGAACAAAACTGCTGCTTCTAACTACCACCCTGCAGCCCTTTAAGAGCTCTCAGGCCTTATGGCTCCTCCCCAACCCAGGGCTAGGCCATTAGCCAACCACGCCCCTGCACCGCCAAGCACACGCATACACACATATACTGTCTGGCAACCGTGCCAAAGTTTAGTTCTACAAACCCAACTGGAAAAAGGCCCACCTCTTTGACCAAGCTCTTGATCAGCCGATTTGCAGCCTGAAGATCCTCCGGGTGGCTGCTCTTCAGAAGCCGTGTCAGAAGCTGAAAAAGAAAAGTGGGTGAGGTTGTAACTCCCCTTGCTCAGAGAAGCAGCAGCAGTAACGGAAGCACCAACACTAATAACAGCCATGTTACATGTATTATCTTACTGTGTCATCACAGTGATGTTATCTGTGACATGGGTACTACAACCATCCCAGAAAATGGCCTAGTTTTCATGGAGTAAGCAATGAGGGAATTATATTCCCTTAGGGTACATATGTCTGGGGACATTTCTGGCTGTCCTAACTTATAAGGGGTTCTACTGCCATCTAAAGAGTAGAGGCCAAGGAGACGTAAAATCCTTCGGCCCAGCCTCCACCCACTCCAAGACAGAAATATCAGTCACAAAAGGTCCAGACTGCTGAGGATGCCGTAGGCCACATTCTCTACAATGGAACTGACCTTGGTCGTCCTGTTTATCACTTTACTCCAAGCCTGGTAGGATGCCTGGCACACTCCTGTCTCCTTGATCTTAGCTGGGTAGATGGCAGGAAGGGTAGGAAACCTGAATTGCAGCCACTACCTTTATGTCACACTCTCCCCTAGCTCCACGATCCCCCGCCATTCATCTGCACTACAGAGTTATCCCCCACACTTGGGCTAGGATTTAACAACTCTCCTCTTCCCGCTCCTTTTTCTTATTGATTTCTGAGAGGACAATGGTGGCACCAAGATTAGTGGTACTAAAAATAATCTTCACCAACTTTCAACTCTTTCCTCTTTACCACTTCCACTCCAGGATCACACTCACACTGAAACAGACTGATGAGCCACACAACCCCACATTCCCCTTGGGTTATCTTTCAGGACCTTCCTTCACCCAAAAGCACATGTACAGATACTGGGATGGTTCAAAGCATAACATTTACCACCTGGCCCATCCATGAACACATCCATGCTCTGCTAAATAAGACCATTTCCAGACTTCCCTATCTCCCCCAATTCCCTATCTTCCCCAATTTAGGGATCAGAGGACATTTTCAGGGCAGTCCCTAGAACAGGGGTCTGATCAGATCCACATCAGCTACTGGGTCTGGGAGGAGTTTCTTACCTTTGACTTTTCTTCATCAGCATCAAAGATGGAGCTCTTGGGCCAGGGAGAAGGTGGGGGTAAGATTTTATCCATTGGTAGTTTAGGATCTTGTTTAATGATTCCTAAAATACATAATTCACAGAGTTAAGATACAGGTATGAGTACCTGGTATTTTAGTAAGATCCAGTATGAAGTCCAGAAATCTTTGGTTCCTGATACCCCACAAAAAAATACATCAACAGCCTCCAAAAGATATATCCAGGGTGTGATAGAAGCTCTGTATTACCTCTTAGGAGAATAAAAAAAATACCACAATGTCAGGGGCAGAGTACAACTAGTCCTAAGGCCTGTACTCTGTGGGCCTTCTACTATAAAAATGATGGTCATTCTATGTAGCCCCATAAATAATCTCCCAGGGCCCAGGGAAGCTCCTAAAAGCACTAACAGAATATATGTAATAAGGAAAACCTTTTAGGTTTTTTGTTTGTGTTTTTTTTTTAAGACAGGGTTTCACTATGCAGTTCATGCTGCCTTCAAGCTTGCAGTGATCCTTCTGCCTCAGCCTTCCGAGTGCTGCGATTACAGGTACCACCATGCCTGGTTGCAAAACAATCTATCTTAAAAGCAGTTCCTTTTCAAACAGCCCAGCCTAAAAGAAATTTTCGGCTTTCTAGTCAGGAGACGCAAAGATGAAAGATTACCCAGACAACAATAAAAAAAACAAACAGCGGAAAAAAAAAAAAACTAGACCACCTGCAATTTAACAATTTTTTTCTGAATCCAGGAGAGAGTTAAAACCACAGGGCAATTATCAATTAATCTGAAATCTGAGAAAAAAGCAGTGTCTCCAATGAATAGTGGGAAGTAACACCAGTAAGAATAATGCAGGCTGGGTATTATGCATGCCTGTAATCCCAGCATTCAGGAAGCTGAAGCAGGAGGATTGCCAAGTTTGAGGCCACCCTGGGCTACATAGTTAAGTTCAAGGCCAGTCTATATTAGCAAATAATACCCTATCTCAAAAAACAAAACAAAACAAAACAAAAAAAAAATCAGCTAAAATTGTTTAATACTGCTCATAGTCCAGTGTGAGTTACCAAGAAAGAAAATAACAGAACTTTTAGGGACACAAAACATGGAAAATGAGCTCTCCTTCAAGTCTTTAAACTGCCGGGGGAAGGGTGACACACCCTGCACCCTCCACAGAGGAACCCACTGCAGTTGGAGGAAGAACAGGGAAAAAGCAAGACAAAGGAGTGGGCCTAGAACAGGAGCACGGACTGCGTCCTCTGAGTGGGCCGGGATCCCAGAGAAATCACACCAAACCCACATGGAGCCTGCCCTGCCCCCACCTCATCCTCCTGCAAGTCACTGCCGCCTGCCGTCGTGGCAGCAATACTACAGAAAAAGACGCAGATCAAAGTGAGAGGGAACAGACAAAAAAAAAAAGCAAAATTCTGCAAATCAATTCCCAACTTAAGTGTAAGACACTACAGGAGAGGAATCGGATGTCCGGCAGAGTGATGGCAGCTAGAACAGCAGCAGCAAAGTACAAACCCAGCTGGACTGCTGTCCACCAGAAGGAAAGGCCCGCCTATTTCCAGGGATAAAGACCCTTTACCTCAGTTTCTACTGTCCCCCACACCATGCACATCTTACATATCACATCACATATGCAACATATCACAAGGCATAAAAAAAGGGGGAAAACACCACAGGGCTGAGAGGGAACACAACATTAGTGATGACAGTCAAACCTTGTTTCTTCAGCATCTGGTAAGCATCTCGGATCTTGATGTCTTCTGGAAACCACACAGTCCAGCTATAGAGTATTTCAGCAATTCTTCCTTTAACTTTTTCTGTGGCCCAGGCCCCTAGGTACTGAAGGTAAAAAAAGAGAAAAAATTACCTGGAAGAGACTTAGGAGAACTCTTGGCCAATACTCCCATTAAGGAGAAGCTATTAAGGCCCAGAGAAAAAGGCCTCCAAATGCAGGTAAAGTAGGATACAACTAGAGACCAAAGTATCTGGCAACCAACTCACAGCCCTTGCAATCACTGTAATTGCTGAAGTTAAAGCTTTAAACATACAAGCCTTGTCTACATCACTGGGAATATTCTTTTTCTTTCTTTCTTTATATTTTTGTGACTGATGCAAGTATGGAACAACAAAATCTGACCTTAACCCACTTCCTAGCACAGAGCCTCAAAGACCCTTAGAATGCCAGGCATGGTGATGCAGGCCCGTAATCCCAGTACTTGGGAGGCTGAGGCAGGAAGACTGCCACAATTTCAAGATCAGCCTGAACTACAGAGTGAGTTCAAGGACAGCCTGAGCTACATAGCAAGACCTTGTCTCAAACAAAACAAAACAAAACCATAGAATTTCCTGAGTGATGAGGGGGTCCTGTTATTCAAAGGAGGCCCTTTGGACCACTATGAGTTCATACTAATGACTCATGGTGGGTAATTTGTTAGTCTCAAAGGAGTGGACGGGACACCATGGAAAGAACAATCACATGAAGAACTAAAATCTTCAGCCTAATTCCTTGACCCGGGAGTAAGGGACGTGGAGAAATGTGAACTGGACACTGAGTTCACACACGTGGCCAGTGACTGACGCAATCCTGCCAGGTGATATGGTCGTCCAAATAGGAAGGGAGTCAAGGAACACCTGGCTGGTAAATACATCAAAGTATGAGGGTAGCAAGCTCAGATCCACGAGAGGCACATCTTCCTTTTCTGAACTAAGCTTTGCTCAGGTATTCCTCCCATTTGTGTCATTTAAAAGATAATAACATAGCATTTTCCCATGTATGTGTTGTCCTAGTGAATTATGGAACCTGGTGCGGAGGGAAATCCCTAAATTGGCAGTCAGCAATGCAGAAGCGCAAGTTTGAGGACACTGAGATTCAAGGCTGGCACCTGAGACAGGAGTGGTCTAGTAAGACTGATTCAGTGTCTAGGGTGTGAGGAATGTGTTAACTCCAAGTAATGTCCAGGTGAACTGTAGGATGCACAGGAGACATCAGAGAATGTGCTGATTTGCAGCAAGAAAGGGTTTCATCAATGCAAGCTACCTGAGAGTGACACAGGTACGACTTTCTAGGTGCAGAAAACCAGGCAGGAGGCAACGTGAAATTAACAGTCATATCTAGTTATTGCTCACTACCTCCAACAGGAGACCTATGCCTTTAAGCTAAAGCTCCTTACCTCCTCTAGACTGCACACCCCAAAATATAGGACAAGCCACTTTCAAGGGAAAAGGTGGAAAAAATGCTAACCATGGAATGGCAATGGATAGCTGATGAACACAGCCACCTTCCCAGGCTTTGGAGAGGAGATGGCTCTCATACATAAGGCCTCCTCTCATGAGCTGGAGGCAGGCAGGTAGGCTCTGCCACATGCACGCTTATAGGAGTCCACAGGAGATTGATGGTCAGGAGTAGGTGCAGCACAGAAGGCAGGCCCAAACCCAGGAACTCACTTTTGGCGATAACACCTTGATCAGCTCATTCAGGAAGCGGAACTTGGCCACCTCACCATGAAACTTCTCCCCGCAGTGGTTCATGCACATCTCTAGCACCTGCACAGACATGGGACCTGTGAGGAAGGGAGGTGAGGGCTGCAGGGTGCCTGGTGAACCATGGCTAACTTTCCCCAAGTCTACAATGACCCTGACATTTGGGAGAAAAGATATGTTCCAGGATCAAGAAAACAATGTCCCCTGTCCAACACTGCCATGTTTGTGCCCAGTAGCTCAATGGGGTTTGTGTGTACTTGAGATTACTCCACAATTCAAGGAGACCCAGACCCCTCAGGCAGGTGAAACTGGCCTGAGAATCACAACCTCCTCAAAGGAAGAAATCTCGTGGATCTGCTCAAGACCTGAGCCACTAAAAGTCACCCACTGGCACTCAAGAGGCACATGTAGCCTACACCATGTCACCTCTGGACACCTGTCATTTTTTTTTTTTTTGTCTTTTTCATTTTTATTGGTACCAGGGATCGAACTCACGACTGCCTGCTTGCAAGGCAGGCGCTTATGCCGCTGAGCTAAATCCTCAGCCCCACCTGTCATTTTTTAACAAGTCAAATGAGTTGAGTTTTTTTCCTTATAAATTTAAAGATCACAGGGCATGGTGGTGCAGCCCCATAATTCCAGCATGGGGGAGGCTGAGGCAGGAAAGGATCATTGCAAGTTTGAGCACAGCCTGAACTACAAAGTGGGGTTCACAGCCAGCCTGAACTGTATAGGGTAACCTAGTCTCAAAAAAGACCAAGAAAGAAAGTTAGTTAGTTAGTTTAATGATTGTAACTAGCTTTATTTTCAATTCTAGAATTGGTCAACACTTCATTCCAGAAAACAGAGTGTTTCCATCAACATTCAAATATTCATAGAATTCATACAAATCTTGATGAAGGGGACAAAGTATCACTATGTAGTTCCCGCAGGCCTCAAACTCATGGTGATCCTCCTCCTGCCTCAGCTTCCCAAGTCCTGGGATTACAGACATGCACCACCAGGCCCAGCTTAAATATCTGATTTCTGTATTCTCTTAAAAAGCGAAAGTTCTAACAACATTGGGCCCAAACTCAGGCCTTTGCAAATAAGCATGTGCCAGCCCACAGCAGCCTCACGTGGTGCAGGGGTCCTGTGGGTACTTGAACTTGCTAGCCCTGATCTAAGAAATAAAGGGAAATAAATCTTTCCCCCTTCTTCTCCCATGGCCAGCTCAGTGCTGCTCTCTAGAAACAGATCTGAGATGGGATGGGCCACCTAGCACAGATTCCCTCCAACTTGCTATCCCAGGCCTTTGAGGGTGAACCTCTCAGATGCCCATGGCGAAGGCTTCAGGCAAGGGCAAGTCCCCTTCTGCTCTTTCTAGCACCAAAACAGAAGAGGTCAGGTGGAGGGCAAGCCAGACTCACCGTCAAGGCATACAGAGCTTCCTTCTCTTGTGGAGACTGGATCTTGTGGGCCAGCAGCCAGGGCGCATGTGTCGGGCTAAGGGAAAACAAAAAGACCTGGATGCTGGGTGTTGAGGAATAAACTCACCATTCTCTAAAGTCACTACCTTCCCACAGCTGGGGTCTCAAAGCAGGCTGGAGTGCGACTGGCAAACAGCCTGACACCCAGCCACCTGTGGCCCCTGCAGCACACAAGGTCGTCTTTCTCCACTCGGACCACATCATCCCCCTCACCCACCTCCCCCAGATCTGCAAGCAGAGTAGTCATGGCTCAGCAACCTGAGCAACCAGCTGTGAGCAGCATGACCTTGTGTATCCTGTGATATCCACTCAGTAAACACTGGAAGAAGTGCTACCCAGTTTTGGGTTCACATCAGAGCAGCTCAACACTCAGCACCACACAGGTCAAACACCTGGGTAAATGACCCGATTGGTCAGGTCCTATTCAGGGGTTTTCAGAATAGATTTCAATTAAAAAAAAAAAAACCTACCCTGTGGCTGGGGGATAGCTCAGTAGTAGAGCACCTGCAAGGCTTTAGGTACAATCCCCTGCACCACACACACACAAAAAAAAAACCCTGAAATTTTAAAAATATTGTACCATTTCCTGCTTCCTCATATAGAAGACTACATTTAAATTAAGAATACACTGGTGTGTTTCACTAGCAAGCACCATTCTAGGAGCAACGCTCAGACTTCTTAGCACCAGAGTTTGTCTTTTGTTTTTGTTTTTTGGGGGTTTGCCTTGTTTTTGGTAGTACAAGGGATTGAACTCAAGGTCTTCATATTGAACTACATCTTTGGCCCTTTAAGAAAAGCTACTAAGTTACTAAGTCACTAAATTGACCAGATTAGGCTTGAATTTGCATCTTATTGCCTCAGTCTCCTAGAACGCTGATGTTACAGGTGTGTACCACCAGAAGCTACAGAGTTTTACAATATTATCATTGGGGGGGGGGTTTTAAATTTAGGACCTCTCACTTGGCAGGCAATTGCTGTGCTATTGAGCTATATCCCCAGCCCCCACATTATTTTTTAAATATATATATATAAGCTGAGCAAGATGGTATATGCCAGTAACCCCAGCACACAGGAGGCTGAGACAAGCGGATCTTCCTGAATCTAGGCTAGCATAGACCACATAGTGAGTTGAGACCCTGTCCCAAAAAATTAATTAATAATACTAAATAGTTGTGAACAACTACTTTTTAAAAGTCACATGAACCACAGGTATGTCTGAGTGAGTAGGATGGAAAACCGTATTACTGAGCTTTTGTTGGATATTGAATGGAACTGTCTCCAATATCACTGTATGAATGTCCACTTTATATGCTTTAATTTTATAATTTGGACATCTGTTTCTAAGAAGACAATATGTAACCTATTAATGAGTGATTTCTTACTGTATATTTTTTTTCTTGAAATTCTGTATTACTTGTACCCTTTTACTGCTTTATGTCCTTTCTTTTTTCTCTTTAAATAAAAAAAAAATTTAAAAATAAATAAATAAAATAAAAGCCACATGAAATTGTTAATTTAATTTTATCTCATTTTTGAGACAGGGTCTCACCTTACAGTTCAGAATGATCTTGAATTCACTATGTAGCTCAAGTTCATCCTGAACTCACCATGATTCTCCTGCCTCTGCCTCTTAAATGCTGGGATTATAGGCACACATTGCCACACCTGGCTTAGTTTTAGAAAAAAACTGTGGCAATATATGCTCATAATCCCTGCACTTGAGGCTGATGCAGGAGGATCACATGAACTCAAGACCAACTTGGATTATATACTGAGTCCAAAGCTAGCCTAACATACCTAAAACCCTGTCTCAAAAAATACAATAAAAAACCAAGGACTTGGCTCAGGGGCAAAGTGCCTACTTGGCAAGTACAAGGTTCTGAGCTCAATCCCTGATACCAAAAGAAAAAAAAAAGCCAAAACAATACAACAAAAAACAGAGAAAAGAGATGGTGGGTGGAGATTTAGCTCAGCAGCTCATGAGTCTGATGCAGGGTATGGGGGGGGGGGCAGGGTGGAGAACACATGACAAAGAAAATCCTAACTGTTTCAAGACAGAAAGACCCATATTCAACCTTCATGCCCTCAAAGTTAAGTGAATAAGAAGTGAAGTTGTCTTACCCATTGGGGTCGGTGTTCACCTGCTCACAAAAGTTCTGGATAGCTGACCAATCCTGTTCTGACACACTTGGGTCTGTGGCTTTGTCTATCAACAAAACATATTGTTCAGTTAAAGAAAGCATAGGAAACAGACAGTAATGAGCCAGGTATGATGTGCATATCTGTAACCACAAACCCTACCTGTTCCTACTGTCTTGAATCACTTGTGTATGTTCATGATTGTCCCATTGCGCATCCTACAACACTGGTACTACAAACAGATCTAATTACTTTTATCCATCTCTTTACTAATAAAATAAAAACTGCCTGATAGGACGGTCATAAATGGACTGCCAGAAGTTTCCACTCTCTGCCAGCAAGACACAGGAATTATGGCTCCATCATGAACATATTAAGGCCAGTGTGGGTCACACAGTAAGACCCTGTCTCAGAAGAAGAGGGAGAGAGGAAGAGGAAGAAACAAAAAGAGAAGACAGAAAACTTACATTCTTCTCCACTCCATTGTGACACTGTACCTTTAGATTAGATCAGCTAGCAGATAGCAGACAGCCAAAGGACAGGGACCACGCCTGTTCTGTATCATTCACCACTGCTAACTGTCAAGTATCACATCTGGCATAATAGCATATACTTACTGAATACAGGTACCCTGAGCTTAATTTGTTTTATGATGTATGGGAAGATGACTACGGTTGTATTTTTCACCTAGTGTGGAGTCTGCAAATGGAAGAAAAGTTTTGCCAAATGCTTTTATTTGTGAACTGAAATGTCTGCAACAGAAGTGTTCATGAACAAGGTACTACTGTATTCGCTGGACAAGAAAATTAACAAATTGCCCTGAAAATGGCTCTATTTTTAGTGCAGAGACTGAGCACAAGTGCCTCCATCATGTCTGGGGCCAGGACTCCCTACGCTGGCCCTGAAATGTGTTAGGCATAGACCAGAATCTAGGAGGTGATCTGTAAGTTTCTTAGCTCTGGGACAGGAAGACAGTAACTGAGCGGAGGAAGAGGTCACAGCCATGCCTTTCCTACATTTTCCTACTCCTCGATGCCCAGCCAGTCCTGGCTTATCAGCCTCTCCAATGAAAGACCACGCTAGTTCTGATGGAACAGTTCTTCCAGGATCTGGAACTAAGAGGTTAATTCTCAAAGTGGTGTTTTCCTCTCACCCAAATATCCACTCCACTCCTCTCAGAAGCCTATCCATTCTTGAAGACTCTGCTGAATTTACATAGCTTCTCTAAAGTCTCCCCCAACCTGCCACTGCCCCAGCTCTGAATTCTCCCTTCTGATTTCTTAGGCCTCCATCATCAATCTAGAATGGAACTGTTTAAATTCATGTCATGTAGGAATCTCGAATCTCAACAATCGATTCACAGGACCTACCTGAACTATCGATCCCATTCTAACCGCAAAGAGAAAGTGAAGAAGGGGAGCAAAGGCACTAGATCACCAATTTTCTCACTGCCCCAAAACTGTAGCATAGGCCTGTAATCCCAACACTCAGGAGCCTGAAGCAGGAGGAACAGTTCGAGGCCAGTGTGGGCTACAAAGTGAGTTCAAGGCCAGCCTGAACTGTATAGTGAAACCTTGCCTCCAAAAAGAAAGAAAGAGAAAGAGAAAAAGAAAATCCTATTCACTATTCAGGTCCCAAAAGAACAACAATGGTCACAAGAAGAAGTCCTTGATCTTTTTCTCTCCCATCCGCACAAAACAGAAGTTACGTCTTCCTCCTCATAACTGGTATTTCATCTGCCCCTTCCCCTTTTGTGATGGGGCTCTCCACCTCTAACCCTTATTAGCCACAATGATCTTAAGACTTTCTGAGCCTGACACTCAATTACAAAGGAAAATATCTTCCTCATGGAACTGTCATGTGATTTAAAGCAGATAGTGTCTAAAGTGTTTAGCACGACAGCTCACAGTATTATTATTTTAATAGAGTCCCTGCTTTTTCCTGTAAAAATGTATAAATCAGCCTTACTGTGTCAAAAGCAAATAAAATCCTTGAAGGCAGAAGCCATACATCCCCTACAGTGCTTCACACAATGCTTTATCCACAGATGCGAAATACAGTGCTCAAATTATGAGCTGATCTACAATAAAGTTACATGCCAATAAACCCCAATGTTGAAATTCTACTTTGAAATACTGTTAAGTCAGAAATGTCTGTAGATGCAATATTTAAAGCATGGTGGGGGCTGGAGCTTTAGCTCAACGGCATAAGCACCTGCCTTGTAAGCAGGCGGTCATGAGTTCGATCCCCGGTACCAATAAAAAGGAAAAAGACAAAAAAAAAAAAAAAAAAAAAAAAAAAAAAAATTTAAAGCATGGAATCTCAGGTTCTGTTTTAATCACCTAAAAGTTATTCTATATCATTTACATTTTGGTTTCTGTTCACTACAAGGTCAAGGCTGACGGCCCAAGGGAATTCTGACCTCCAAGTATGACTGGATCCAGAGGAGAGCAAACAGCAAGCAGGGGCCAAGCTTACAGAACTGGGCCTTCCATCTCCTCTCCTGCTGCCCAAGGTGGAAAAGAAAACACCACCAACCAAACCCTTAGCCAAGGAAAAACAGCAAAATGATCTATAAAATGTAAGACAGTTTCTTATTTGCTAGGTCTTATTATAAGCAGGATTCACTCAAGGTTGTCATGGCCCAAAAGATTAATAACAGCTGCTGTTTTTCTATTTTTATTTCTTTTTGTACTTTTCTTTCTCTGGTTGCCATTGGACCCAGCACCATGTCTCCGAGTGCAGAACAACAGGCATTGAAAACTATCATCTCACCACTTTACAGATGAAACATGCCCATCCATAAAACAAGAAAATGGTAGCAACAAAAATTCAATCCAGTGTCTGTCTGCCTGCAAGCCCCTAAAGTTTTAATTGCTCTTCCATGAAGTCTTTAGCTCCTCAACAAAGGCAGGGCAGGGCCTCTCCTCAGGATGAGTTTGACTATTTTTTAGGGAAGTTACAAACACCACCAAGACTGTCTCATTCACCTCCTTATGCCCTAGCACCTAAAACAGTACTGGTACAGACAACTACTGAATGAAAGAATATTTCATTTTTTGCTATATGGTGTTTCACCAACTGGTTGAACCTATTACTGCCAGGAGAAAATGACTATTTCAGTTCTGAACTGGGTCTCCTTCCAAATACATAATCCCTGCTGACCAACTATCTCACAGGCCCCAGGAAGCTCCAGACAAAAAGACCCCCAACAGAACCAGCAGCTAGGTCTGATAAGATCATAGAAACTGGGGCTGAGGATTTAGCTCAGCAGCATAAGCATCTGCCTTGCAAGCAGGCGGTCGTGAGTTCAATTCCCGGTACCGATAAAAAAAAAAAAAAAAAAAAAAAAAAAAAAAAAAAAAAGAATCATAGAAACTGTCCAGGTCTGACACCATTTAGAACCACTGAGTAGCGTAGGTTCTGAAACTCCACAGGGAGAAACTTCACAGATTCTTCCACTGACGATTCTGAGCCTGTACAAGCACTGAGAATGGCCATTCCAGGTTCCATGTACAGAGTCACCATTTGGTGGGACAAGGGGTGTCAAGAAATAACACTACTGCCATGTGTTTGCCTTAATAAAAGCAGTTCATTTCAAGACTGCTGCAGGGTCAAAGGTGTTAAGGAAACAGCTGAGACCTTCAGCTGTGAATGAAACGGCTCATCCAAGAGTGACTAATTCAGAAGCCGAATCATCTTACACCAGCTGCCAACCAACCACCAGGGTCAGGACTCTGGCAGCAGCACAGTATGTGCTAGGCAGGGAAGCCCCGAGGCTGGGGAAGCCATCACCCTGGGGAACTAATTCAATCGCTTGGCAGTGCAGACTGCATGCAAGCCCTTCCACCCAAGGCCAACAGCCAGGACTCCACTCATACAAGCAAAAAGCCACCTTGACATGAACATCCTACCTAAGACAGAATATAGAGAACTCAGCCCTCAAAGGGTGCTATCCTAGACCTCTCCAGATCCCCAAAAGAGCAATAAAAGTGGGGCTGGGAAGAATAACGGCAAGGCTGAAAGGAAGAGAGGACAGGACATATGTATTAATACCTTTGATCTCCCAAGAACCCTAAGGGTGACCCACTCCTATAATCCCAGCATTTGGAAGGCTGAGGCAGGCAGATTGTTGCAAATTCGAGACCAGCCTGGGCTACAGATTGAGCCCAAAACCAGCCTGAACCACATAGTGAGACTCTGTCTCAAAAAGACAATAAATAAATAAATAAATAAATAAACAAACAAACAAACAAACTGGGAATCCCTGGTAAATTTGAGCCCACCTGGGCAAGTTAATAAAAGACTCTACCTCAAACTTTAAAAAATAAAAAAGCTGGGAGCGTAGCAGTACAAAATCCTGGGTTCCCCCAGTACAAAAACAAAAGACAACAACAAAACACATTGCTTTGCTGGCTGAGGCAAGATCTATTAATGACTCCATTTAGAGTGACTCTTCAAGCAGGTTCCTCACAGGCATCTCCCTTCACTCCTGGCCTAGCCCTACATGAGTCCTTCCTCCTCTCTCCTGTACTACCCCACCCTCAACAAATCTAGTTTAGACCACAACTCACTTTCTCTGTTCCTAGGCCCCGAAGAAACACAAAACACACAGCCACAGAGACTGCAATGCATATTTTTGGAGGTGGTACTACAAACTGAATCCAGGACTTTCACACTAAGCACATTCCCAGCCCTTATTTTTTGAAACAAGGACTCACTTAATGACAAAGTTGGAAAGATAAATAAATAAATAAATAAATAACCACGTTGCCCAGTCTGAGTTAGAATTTGTAATTCTCCTGCCTCAGCCTCCCAGAAGGCTGAGATTATAGTTGTGTGCCACTGCAGTACACATTTCTGGTCTCCAGACAACACTACAGTTCTCAGAAGATCGTAGGGTGGGATGAGGTAGGGTGGCAAGTAGAGGTGCTCCTCATACCCCTAAGGAAATCTGACAGTGTCCAGAGACATTCTGATCCCAAGGACTGGGAAGGGAAGGCTTGTTATTTGTAACTAGTTGGTAGGGTCCAGGGATGTGGTTAAATGTCCTGTAATGTACAGGTCCACCACAACCCAGAACCACCAGGCCTAAAATGCCAGTGGTATAGAGGTTGACAAAAATCCTCCTCTGGAGTCCAGGTAAGCTTCCTTTTGCTTCTCTTACCAGCTATTCATGAACTTCCCCCTCAGGCAATGACAAACTAGTTTGCCTGTGCAGTCATCTTTATCTGCTTCCCCAGATACTCAAACAAAAGGTGCCTTTTCTCCCAGTAAGGCTAAGTCACCCTTTCCTGCTCTGGCTCTGGACACCATTAGGATCTCAAGTCCCTCTACTAAGGATGGAACACAGACCTAAAATTGAAGAGAGACCATTCCCCTTTATTTCTAAATCTGACCTACCTACTCCATCTCCTCCCTTTCACATAGAAGAACCATATTTTTTAAAAAATCATTTGTCTGGGGCCAGAGGATTAGCTCAGTGGCACAAGCACCTGGCCTGGCAAGTGCAATATCATGGGTTCTATCTCTGATACAAAAAAAAAAAAAAAAAAAAAAAAGCATTTGCCTGCCACGTCGTCCTCACAGATTTATTCTGCCTGACTTCCACCAGATAAATTATACTGTCAAGTGCTGCCAACTTTTAAAAGCCTAAGAAATCTGACATAAATATATGGAGGTTCCAGATCTCCCTGAAAAACAGAACATCCAGGAACTTTGGCACACTGACCCAAAAACCTGGAGCTCCCCTCTGCTTGGGCAGTCTGGATTCCAGACACTGCTTCTGTCCTGTTAGGTCAGCTGCTACTACTTGTTTTCCTACCCAACCTAACACACACCCCACTGTAGCTGGCCCTCAACGCCAGTCTATGCTCCACTGCCTCTTCAACAGCCTCCCAAATTACCCTGTCTCCACCACTGAACCTGAAGACCTCTAACTACCTTTCAAATTTACCAAATTCAAAATCACTCCTTCAGGCTGGGGATGTAGCTCGGTGGTAGAGTGCCTGCCTAGCATGCACAAGGCCCAGAGTTCACAAAGAGACTCCTTCCATATTCGACTCCATTTTTATGCAACAACACTACCAATTACATCCTTCCTTTGGTACCCCCTCCCCACCCTTGCCCTTGGCCTTGTAAATGGTGGGGCTCCCCAAGTTCCATTTCCAAACCCCCGTTCTTCACAAGCACTGCACCCCTGGGTAAGCTCACTGCCAATAAATCAAGATCCCACACTACACCTCTGGCGCCTACTGTTCCTTGGAACAATCTGCCTGTGGATCACGTCTTCTACCTGTGTTGCAAGCACTTCAAACTCCACAACTCAGCAGTACCTTCCTAACCCCGCTCCTCCTCACAGGAGAGGTTGTAGCATTGGCAACAGCCATGACCCAAGCCTGTAGGGACTCATCCACGTTCATTCCTCTTTGTCTTTGGTCTCCATTTCAAAGCATCAAGGCTGCTGGGGATATCTGACAAGGGAGTGGACCAAGGCAATGGCCTTGGTCCTAGTGCAGCCCTTAAGCATAGTCAAAAAAAGCTTTGTATCTACATCCCCTCTGAAGGCTCAGGTCTCTTACCAATTCACCAAAGGCAGCAGGTGATGCCTTTTACTAGTTCACAGACGATCTTGCAAAACTCCACAACTGTTTCCCTTCCACCGGATAAAATTTAAGCTTCCTTTCGTAGTATGCAAAATCTTTGATGGATCAGTGATCCCAGCATTCTGGGAGGTAGAAGCAGGAGAGCAGCAAGTTCAAGCCCAGTCTGGGCAACTTAGCATGTAATACCTTGCCTCAAAATAAAAAATAAAGAGCTGGGGATATAGCTCAATGCAAGTCTTGGATTCAATTCCTAATATCCCTCACTTCTATAAAGGTCCTGGATGGGCTTACCCCAATTAACAAATAAGCATGCAGCCACCTTTCCAGATTCCTTTAGGCTTTGCAATCCAGCAGACTAACCTCACGGAGTCCTGTCCTTGGCTTTTGCCCATGCAGCTTCCTTTGCCCGGAATGCGGTCACCTCCATTGTCCCCTTTGAACCCTAGGTCCACTGTGACATCCCCCAGGTAAATAAACCAACTTCTACCAGCTAAATAAACGCCCCTCCCCCAGCTCCTGCTAACAAGGGTGGTCGGCCAATACCCAATTACAAAATGTTTTTGGAGCAAGAATCCTGAGCAACTAGCAAAGCTCAATGCAAGAAGCGTATTCGTTACTCCCTTTGAGAATCGATCCCTCAACGATAAATGAGGGACAATTACGAACTCCCTTGACTCTTCTCCAGTGAAGCCCAGTAAGTCTGGATAGAGTAAACACACATAAAGGCTTAATATGACGTCCAGGGAAGCAGTCAAAGAGACTCTGACCAAAAACCGTAACGAAGAGGCTGCGTATCCTGCAACGACATGGTCTCCTTTAGCCTCAACATCCCCTTTTCTCCGAGGGGGTTAACCACGAAAGCCATCTATGCTAACAATGGCTGAAATGCTTTCAGCACAGTGCTCGGCACAAAAAGAGCTCGCTAATCGTTAGCACCTCAACTGTTAGCAATGACCGTGCGCTGCGCGGATGCGGAGCAGAGCACCCAGGCTGGGCTCCGCAGGCCCGGCGGACTCCCTGGGTTCCTCTCCGAGACTCTCAGTGCGGCGGTCTTCCCCCGCGGCTTGCCCAGCCCCCGCCCGGCCCGCCGCAGGGGAAAAGCTCCCTGGCGGCGGGAAGAGCGGCCTCACGTGCAGCTCCGGGCATGCGCCGAGGGGCGCTCCGGATACTCACTGAGCCACAGCTCCAGCGCTGCCGCCGACCCCGGGGGACCCTCAGACGACTCGGACCCCGCCGAGGCCCCGGTTCCTGCAGCCACCGCGGTCGCAGCCATCTGCCCCACCCCGCCGCGCCACTGTAGCAACAGCGGCCTCAGATTCTAGCTGCAGCAGCCGCGGCCTGCTGCGCTCCGGGGATGCCGACGCGGCAGGCGCGCGCTGGCACGTATCCCGGGGCGGGGCCAGCGAGGACACGCCCATCTCAGGCCCCGCCTTCGCGCCGCCCAGAGGCGGAAAGTTTACTCTGGCTGACCTGATCTTGTTACCCAAAACCAGTGGCAAAGCCTGGGCGAATTAAATTAATTTAGCAAAGTTTGAGTTCACTTCTTGTTTGAGAAATTGAGATAAGTATAGGCCGCTCAATTAAATCTAAATTGCAGCTAAAGAATCATTGTTGCGGGGCTAGGGATTTAGTTCAGCGGCATAAGCGCCTGCCTTGCAAACAGGCAGTCGTGGGTTCGATCCCTGGTACCGATAAAAAGAAAAAGAAGAAATTAAAAAGAATCATTCTTGCTGGGCGCAAGTGTAATCTTTGCACTCGTGAGGCTGAGGCAAGAGGATCCCTGTGAGTTGGACTACGTAGGGAGACCATTAAAAAAAAAAAAGCGGGGGCTGGGGATTTAACTCAGCGGCATAAACACTTGCCTTGCAAGCAGGTGGTCGTGAGTTCGATCCCTGGTACCGATTTAAAAAAAAAAAAAAAAAAAAAACATTCGCAACTTCCCTCCATATTGTTTTTTCTGTAATGCATCATACCGTAAACTTACCAGAAGCCCGCTTATTTTGTGAAACGATACTTTTCCCCCAAATCAGTTCATGATTCTCTTGCACAACTAAATAAACACGTGTTGAATATTTAACTCTTTAAATCCAGAAGCCATGTAAATGTTTTTGTTTTTGTTGTCTTTTTCATTTTTATCGGTACCAAGGATCAAACTCACGACCGCCTGCTTGCAAGGCAGGTGCTTATGCCGCTGGGCTAAATCCCCAGCCCCCTCAAGTAAATGTTTTGATCTGTCCACAAGATAGCTGGCATAGATGGCATGCCCGTAATCCCAGCATTTGGGAGGCTGAGGAAGGAGGATCATGGCGAGTTGGAGGCCGGCGTGGGTTACAAGAGTTCAACACCAGCCTGACCTACATTGCGAGAAACTAACTATATCTACCCCAGCCCCATATCTATCCACAAGAGAAATCAAAGGACAAATTTATATGGAATAAAGGATTGTTGAAACAAATGTACAAATTTCCACCAACAGACAGAATTAATTTGCATATCTACAGACAATGAATTTGCATGGCTGTCAATTATCAATTTATAATGTGCTAAGACTAACCTAAGCAGGTCCCTTAATTCCTAACGCCTTTAATAGCACACCAGACCTCATAAGTATTTGTTGAATCAACGAATGAATAGTGGAAGCATTAAGAGGGACCTATCGGACTTCAGACCAATCAGTACCTCCAAAAACACAAAATTTAAAAGGACAATTCCTAGTGTGGTACTTCACAGCTACAAATTCCAGCTCTTCAAGAAGCTGAAGAAGTAAGATTATGTAAGTTTGAGCGCAACCTGGACAATTTAGACCCTGTCTCAAAATAAAAAATTAAAAGGAATAGGAAATGCTGCTTAGTGCAAATGTTCAGGGTTCCACTTCTGTTACCACACACACAGGACTAGTCACACACATCCCTATCTGACAGACTACTGACTACCTTCTGATACTGGAAATTACAAAACTGTGCTGAATGACAAGTGACCAGACTGCTAATTGGTGCCAGGCTCTATCCTACACTTTTCACAATTGTTATTTGTCTTAGTCAACTCAAGCTATCACAAACTACCATACACAAAGTGTCTTTAAAATCTGACATTTCTCTCTTGGTTCTAGAGGCTGGGAAGTCCAAGGTCAAAATGCCAGCAGATTGGTTCCTGGTGAGGGTGCTTCTGGACAGGAGGTGTCCTAATGTCTTGCTGTATTCTGACTTGGTAGAGAGGTAGAAGGGATCCCTCTGGTCCCTTTCTTTTTTTAGAACATTAATCTCAGGGCTGGAGACTTAGCTCAGCAGCATAAGCACCTGCCTTGCAAGCAGGCAGTCATGAGTTCGATCCCAGGTACCGATTTAAAAAAAAAAAAAAAAAAAAAAAAAAAGAACAGTAATCTCATCGCAGAAACCATACCATCAGGACCTCATCTAAACCTAGTCACATCCCAAAGGACCTACCTCTAAGTAGATTGGTCACACTTGGGGTTAGGGTTTCAACAGATTAGTTTGGATACAGGATGATCAGTCCATAGTATCTTCCATGTAGGGGAAATTCTGTACTTTACTGAAATTTTGTGCTGTCTACAGCACTCTTCCTTTTGGAAATAATTTTATATCTCTGTAAACTATAGATAACTGACAGCAATGGAAAATTATTTTTATCCATAGATTATGCAAATTAATACTGTCCTGGGAACATACAACCCTCTTCCTATGAGGAAAGAAAGTTTTATTTCTATTTGCATATCTATTCTAGTATTCTTGATTTATAAACTGTTCTTTAGATTCTCCTTTGTTTTGCTTTTCCTGTGTTGGTAATTGAATCCAGTATCACTCTACCACTGAGCTACATCCCTAGCCTTTCAAATTTTGAGACAAGTTCTTGCCAAATAGCCTACACTGGCCTTGAATTTGTGATCCTCTTGTCTCAGCCTCCTGAATAGCAAAGGTTATAGATACACTCTTACCATTACCATTTCAGGTCCAGACCTTAGTTTCCAACACCATTTTTCAAAAGGAGCCGAGACTAGACAAATAGACTTGGGCAAGAAATGTAGATGGTACACCCTCATTTTTATAGTGCTAGGAAATAAGGAATTACTTTTATTTTTAAGAGAATGTATTTATTGAGAGAAAGCAAGCTTCTGTCCAAGAGAGAAACAGAAGGGGTCCCAAGTGGGTTGCCCAGGAATTACTAAATAAAAACAAAAATAAAAAATTGATGGCAGAAAGCCATATTACTTTGAAACCATGTAAGGGCTGGTGGCCTGAGGAACTGTCTGTACCTGGGACCAATGATTTTTTTCTTTTTTTTTTTTTTTTTTTTTTTTGGACCAGTGATTCTTTGTGTGGCCAGCTAAAGCCCTTTTCGTTGTGTCATGATTGATAGACATGAATTAAATATCATTCCACTGGACTCTCTGATTGGTGAATGATGATGTATTATAAGAATGTTGGGGCCAGGGATTTAGCTCAGTGGCATGAGTGCCTGCCTGGCAAGCGCTAGGCTGTGAGTTTGATCCCTGCTACCAAAAGAAAAAAGAAAAAAAAGAAAACAAACTGTAAAAATTATAAGGGGCTGGGGATTTAGCTCAGCGGCATAAGCACCTGCCTTGCAAGCAGGCGGTCGTGAGTTCGATCCCCGGTACCAATAAAAATGAAAAAGACAAAAAAAAAAAAAAATGTCTTGGGAAAATGATATTTAACAATAGAGAGGGATAAGACCAGAAAGGCAGGGCATTTCCTGCTGACCCTGAACTTGACAATAGAGGAGAGATCTTGATTCTGGGTTGTTTTTTGTGTTTTTAGCTGGTGCTCCCTTGTGCAGGTCTTGAAAAGGGTGATCCTGCTTGGATGGACTAAGGCAATGGCAGTGAACCTATGGCACCTGGGTTGCTGCAGCTCTTTGTTATCACTGAAACCTCTAAAAGATTTGCCATCAATTCCAGCTAAGGCAGTAGGATTGAAAGTGCAAGACCAGCCTGGGTAACTTTGCAAGATTCTATCCCCAAATAAAAATAAAAGAGTCCAGTGTGGTGGCGCAGGCCTATAATTTCAGCATTCAGGAGGTTGAGGCAAGAGGACTGCGTGAGTTCAAGGCCGGTCTGAATTGCAAAGTGAGACCCTGTCTCAATAAATAAATACAAATAAATAAAAAGGACTAGAGATGTAATTTAGTGGTGAGCAAGTGCCTAAGTATAAGGACTTGCATACAATTTCTAGCATTGCAAAAGAAAAACAAACAAATGGGGGAAAAGTGTCAAACCTCCCAAGCAATTTCTGTAGCTACTGCCTTCTCAAAATGGAAGAACCTAACTCTTCTTTCTTTAAGCGTGGCGACGACTTCCTCCTAGTACAGCATGGAAGGGGGCAGGGAGAACTGGACAGTAACTTTACAGTGGAGAAACTGACAAGCACTTCCTCAGTTTGGGGATCAGGATTAGCAACAGTGATAACCCACGGTCTTCCACGTTCACAGCCCCAGTCATGAGAAAAACATCAGATTAATCCAAATAGAAGGGCATTCTACAAAATACTTTGCCAGTATTTCTCAAAACTGCCCAGGTTGTCACATATAATGGGAATCAGCTGGGTGTGGTGGTGCCCTCTGTTAGGTCTGAGAAGAGGGGGAAGAAGAGGAGAAGGAAGGGAAAGAGGTCCGTGGAAGGAGTGGAGTGGACCGCCATGAAACAAGTGGGCGGCGGTGGCTGCAAAGATAAGAAATATAAAATATAAGTAACCTTTATTTCGGGAATGCAGGGAGAGACCCCCCCCTCGGCCCCCGGGGCGCAGCATCTCCACCCCAGGGCCGGTGGTCTCTCTCTGGAACACACTCTCCCTTTCTCCTTCTTCTCTTCTTCTCTAACACATGGAGTGAGGCCCATAAGTAACCTCTGTCTGGGGTGGACCCCAAGGGGCATTAGGGATGCACAGGTATTTCATTGGCACACGTTTGGCGCCAGGGTTACAGGGATGGGGGTATAGGGTTACAGGCAAATCTATAGGGGCGGGGGAGGCAGGAGCCCCCTAACTTGGCTGAGGCTTTTCCTGGTTAAAGTGTTCGGTCTGGGCCAGCAACTCTTCAACGTCATCCTAATAGAATAACAGGTCTAAATCAAAGACACCTTTCCCTCTACCTCACTTGGGTCCATAAATATGACAGTGCCATGTCTCCTCATAACATCTTGTCTCTTTGTTTTTTCCAGTCTAACATACGTGCATTCACCAGTGAAGTTGTCCTGGCTAAAACACCTAACATCAGCGTCTACCTGGGCATCAACCTTCATCCCGTCGACTCCCCTAGACCCCAATACAGCGCCCTCAGCCAGCAGGAAATAGTTACACAGAGAAATCTTCGCCCCTTTTCCTAATAATCATAAGACGGGATATGAAAGAGTTGCTGGCCCAGACCGAACACTTTAACCAGGAAAAGCCTCAGCCAAGTTAGGGGGCTCCTGCCTCCCCCGCCCCTATAGATTTGCCTGTAACCCTATACCCCCATCCCTGTAACCCTGGCGCCAAACGTGTGCCAATGAAATACCTGTGCATCCCTAATGCCCCTTGGGGTCCACCCCAGACAGAGGTTACTTATGGGCCTCACTCCATGTGTTAGAGAAGAAGAAGAGAAGAAGGAGAAAGGGAGAGTGTGTTCCAGAGAGAGACCACCGGCCCTGGGGTGGAGATGCTGCGCCCCGGGGGCCGAGGGGGGGGTCTCTCCCCGCATTCCCGAAATAAAGGTTAATTATATTTTATATTTCTTATCTTTGCAGCCACCGCCGCCCACTTGTTTCACGGCAGTCCACTCCACTCCTTCCACGGACCTCTTTCCCTTCCTTCTCCTCTTCTTCCCCCTCTTCTCAGACCTAACACCCTCCTGTAATCCCAGCACTTGGGAGGCTGAGGCTACAAAGTAAGCCCACGGCCAGCTTGAACTGCATAGGGAGACCCTGTCTTAAAAACACACCAAAAAAAAACAAAACAGCAATGAAAAACAAATAATGGAAATCTAAAAAAGAGCCTGAGGAACTATTATGACCAAGCAGAGAGATTAGCATGTGCAAAGACTCTAGGACAGGAAAAACAGGGCCCCATGAAGTCTGAAAACATAGCCTCATGGTGTCTTTTTTTTTTCCCCAAGTACCAGGAATCGAATTCAGGGCCTTGTACTTGCCAGGCAGGTTTTGTGGTCATGGTGTTTTGTCTTTAAATAATTTGTATTGTGTCCACCTCCCTCTTTGCATACTAAGGCAACCCAGCCTGCCTGACATTTCCTTCCTGTTGTAGTGTGGACTTGTCGTCCTCTATTGGTAATGATCTCTTCATTTTGTTTTTGTGGTACTGAGTACTGAATAGAGGACCTTCAAACTGAGCTACATCCCCAGGGTCCTCCCTCCCTTTCTTATTTTGAGACAAGAGTCTCGCTAGGTTGCCCAGAAGGATCAGAAGTTTGAGTCTTGCCTGGGGAATTTAGCAAAACTATCTTAAAATTTAAACAAGACAGCTGGGTGTGGTGATGCATGCCTGTAATTCTAACACTCCAGCAGAGGCTGGAGCAGGAGAATTGCTGAGATAGAGGCCAGCCTGGGGTACAATGTGAGCTTAAGGCCACGCTGAACTGCACAGCAAGACCCTGTCTCAAAACAAAACAACCAACTAAACAAATCTTTTTCTGCTTTCTGACTTTAAAAACTATCACATTCACATCATATGACTTACTAACAATAGTAACTACAGTGATGTGTAGTTCCTGAACATTACAGAACACTATTTTAACTAGACAGTGACTTTGGCAGAGGCAGCACTGGACACTTGACTGCACACCCTGATCATTTGATTCAGCCAGGTGTGTCTGGGTCTTCATTTCTGCTATGTGAACAGTGCCATTCTGAGCACTAGGGGTACAGTGCTAAACAAGACACAGGAAGTTCCTGCACTCATGGAGAGAACTAGCTGGGAATGGTTGTACACATCTGTAATCCCAGAACTCAGGTGGAGTCTGAGGCAGAAGGATGCCAAATTTTAGGTCAGCCTGATCTACATTGTGCAACCTGAACTACACAGTAACACTCTGTCTCAAAAAAAAAAAAAAGGCTGGTCCGATGGCAGTGTGTTATCAGAACTTATTAACATTAGTGTCACTAAAGTTGGTATACCACCCCCGCCACACACTGCTAAATTTGACTGGCTTTAAAAAAAAAAAGTAGAATTACTTATATATAGTTATTTCCATAGTCAATTCCACTTGTGAGCCCTGGAAAAGAGTGATGATTACTGGCAGAGAGGAGGAAGTCAGAGGTCTGAGAAATGAAAATGAAGCTTTGATCTGGTGGCTAAGAAAGAAGAAATAAGGCAAAAGAGAAGAGTGGGTAGACAAAAATGTTCTAGATAGAGAACACCCAGGTACAGTGGCGCACACCTGTGATCCCAGCTAGTTAGGAGGCTGAGGCAGAAGGATTACAAATTTGAGGCCAGTATGAATAACTTAACAAGATTCTGTATCAAAATTTAAAAAAATAAAAAGAGATGAGGATGTAGCCCAGTGGTACAATGCTTGCCAAGCATGTGCCCAACCCTGCACTGAAGAAATCTCTTCCAAGATACACATTTAGTTGATTCTGTTTCTCTGGAGAATCATCAGGAAACACACAGTTCTGTATGAAACAATCTTCCTCCTCCCTGTCCAATCACAACCTCCCAACCCCAACACCAGGGCCCCCTGCTCATATCTATCAGCAAAGCTGGAATAGCCTTCCAAAAATAAAAAAGAAATTAGAAAAGTAAAACAATCTCATGGGATGTCACCCCCTACTGAAAACATTTCAAGGCTCACCTTCTACCTCCTGAAGACCCAGTCCTGTCTTCACTAACCATACCAAGTTTTCAGTCCCTCCACCCACAAAGCAGACAGTCACGAATGTCAGGGAAAAGCAGACCCACTCAGCTCTGGGTCTGACTGATCAGCGACCCTCACTTCCCTGGCAGTGAAGGATTCAAAAATGCAGAAGTGGGGGAAGTTTACTTGCTTCTAGAAGAGACAACCTCAGAAGGCCATTCTCCACCCCCACCACCCCAGACACCAAGGAGGAAGTGCAGATAGCCCTGACAGCTTCGGGCAGCCAACTGGTGATAAGCAACCCCAGGCTGCTGCTGGGGCTGGGACAGAAGAGGGGAGAGATGACAGACTCTGGGGTCTCACTGATGTCTCTAAATCAACTGGCCCTGGAGCCTGTCCTGTGGCCAATAAACCTAGTTTAAGCAGGTGAGAATGTAGACTTTACCTTTGTCATACAGTATCCTCATTTCTCTATTGGCAGAGAAAGTGCACTTGGACCCTGTGTATACCTGGTTTCTCAACAGCCATTTTTGCCTTTTCCCCAACTCTTGGTTCCAGCCATCCTTAACTTTGTGAAACTCTTCTTGGAAAACCCTTCTAACCTGCTGCCCAGGAAACTCCTACCCATCAATCAGAACCTAGTTCAAAGGTGACTTTATAGACTAAGTTTTATAAAGGGTCTGAAAACCAGTTTTCTCCACTGCCCTATAATTCCAGCTACTCAAGAGGCTGGGACATGATGGGGATGGTAGAACATGCCTGTAATGCTAGCAATTGAGGAGGCTAAGGCAGGAGGGATTGCTCAGAGTTTGACTGGCCTGGGTTATGCAGTGAGTTCAAGGTTGGCCTGAACTACATAGTGAGACCCTGTTTCAAAAAAAAAAAAAAAAAGACTACAGCAGGAAGACTATAAATCTGATCCCCAGCTGGGAAAGTTAGTGAGACTATCTCAAAATTAAAAAAAAAAAAAAATACAAAGAGCTGGACGTGTAGCTCAGTGTGAGGCCAAAATCAATTCTCAATACTGAAAAAAAGTTTTCTCCTCTAGACCCTTCTATCACCTTTTTCATAAAATCTCTTCTTGGCTGACTGTGGTGGCACACGTCTGTAATCCCAGCACTCAGGAGGCTGAGGCAGAAGAACTGTTGCAAGTTTGAGACCAGCCTGGGCTACAAAGTGAGCTTAAGGCCAACCTGAACTGCATGGCAAGATCCTGTCTCAAGACAAACACACACACACACACAAACTTTTTTCTCAGAAATTGTTATACTGGTCCCTGAGAATGGGAAAAAAATTGTCATGAGACAAAAATATATCCATATTGAAACATTCATCTTTCCAACCTTTCCATCAAATCTTTGACAAAGGTAGTGTCCCCAAAGCTGAATGCAATGCAAAACTTATAGGCAATGAGCCAGACATGGGAATCCAGGCCAGTAATCATACCACTCTGGAGGGCTGAGACAGGAGGATAGCAAGTTTGAGCTGATTTTTGGCAATTTAGCAAGACTTTGTTTCAAAATATATTTTTTAAAAAAATTTAAAGAGTCAGGTATATAGCTCACTGCAAAGTCCCTGGGTTCAACCCACACTACTTTAAATAAATAAAGATAGGCAATGGACCAGACAGTTAACTACAATAGTAAATTTTAGAAAAGGGAGAATTTGGGCTGGGGATTTAGCTCAGCAGCATAAGCACCTACCTTGCAAGCGCACAGTCGTGAGTTCCATCCCTGTACCACAAAAAAAAAAAGGGGGGGGAGAATTCCTAAAGTAGGTAAAAGTCTTCCTGGGAAACTGGAATCCGGCAGATGGACCAGTTAATGACTGCCACTGTTATAACCTAAGGCCCCCTAACTATCACGCCATAAAGTCTGTTCTGTATAAGCTCCACCTGCTGCTTCCCCTCCCCTTCTCCCTTCACATCTAACTAGGTTAAGTTTTAACTTCCCAAAAGGCCACAAAACAAAGGCCTGAGGTAATAGCTTCTGACAACCCCCTTTCCTACACGGTAGCCCGTCACAAATTGTGTTAATTGCATTAGATTGTACTATTCTTCACAAAAATAGCTTCGTTTGTATCATAGCAATACCTGTAACTTGGCCTTACTGTATATGTTTTCCTTTTCCCTCTGAGTAAAGGATTGATATGTTAATCAATGCTCTCCTCTGTAAAGAATTGTAAAATCTTACCTAATTGATATGTTAGCCATTGCTGCCCTCTACAAATAACAGTTGTGGCGCTAAAGTAAGGTAACTAAGGTTGTTAATTGCTGTTAAGACTTCTCTATTCTTTGCTAAGAAAAACAAGATTTCTTCTTATCTAAACTTGCTTGTATGCTGGAAGACTTGCTTGTTAGCACAACCCTTACCTGATCTTGCCCTTCCCAAGAGGTGTAATTGTGTAATTGCAGTTTCTGTAGTGCACCACACCCCCATCCTCCTCCTAACATTGTGTGACCAGCAGCTGTTTGTGGATTTACAAGATAAAAGCCCTGACTTTTAGCTGTCAGGTATGTAGTCTCCAAATTGGCTCCTGGAGACTTGTCACCAGGCCTGGAAATAAAGCCTTTGCTTCCCAAATTTTAATTTCTTGCTTCCTTGGATTTTATACCGGGGTCCGAGTTATCACACCACTTACAAAGACATGGATCTGACAAGGAAGCCCTCATTTTTTTTTTTTTTATAACTAAGAGCACATTTCCTATTGCCTTAATTTTGTATTTTTGAAGTGAAAGGATTTTGGCCCAGACAGGACACTGTAGCCGGTAAAGCCTCAGGGGAAACCAAGGAGCTCCATCTTCCCCACCCCTAGGAATTTACCTCTGGCACCAAAGGAACACAGTTGACTACCTCTGCATCCCTAATGCCCCCTCAGGCTCCACCCCAAACCTAAGCTACATGTATGCCCCCACTCCACGTGTCCCACGGAGAGATCCTGTACCATGGAAAGATCAACGACCCCCCAGGGGGCGGGGGATGCTGGACCCCAGGGGCTGGGGGTCTCCCCCCCCCATTCTTAAAACAAAAGGTCATTGATACTAAGAAAACATGCCTCAGGAAGGAACTGCACTCACTGACAACAGGTGGGGCCCCTGGAGCCATGGTTATATTATTCTGTCCCACTGACCACAGCTGACTCTAGCTCAGCTAACCAGATTCTCTTGAGTTAGGGTGCAGAATGCAGACTATTCAATTCATGGCACAAAAGAAAAAGGATTCAGTTGTAAGGCTGGGGCTGCTTTTGGCCAAGTACAAATATACAGAGAAAGCCAGTGAGAGGATGAGGGAAGGAGACAAGAGACACAAATGTCAGAGACCACACAGGTACAGGTACAGAAGGATGAGAAGTGCCTTGTATTTCTAGGCACAGTCCCATTTTTCATGAGGAAGTATTGTCCTCTGGATCTGTTGAGTCCCCCATGCTAGGGTTGAACCAGCAGTCCTCTTGCTTAGCCTCCTTGGGTGCTGGGATTATAGGCCTGCCATTATGCCCATTTTTTGCTTCAGACAGGATCTCACTTGAACTTGCTCTTACTCCATTTGCTGTCTTCCTGCGTCAGCCTCCATAATACTGGGTTTACATATGTGTGCCACTACATCTGGCTACAAGCTTTGATGGCCCTTAGCAGTGAAGAATTGGGCTTGAACTCACTATCATAAACCTGAGTTTATTTATTTATTTATTTATTTTTTTGTCTTTTTCGTTTTTACCGGTACCAGGGATCGAACTCACGACTGCCTGCTTTCAAGGCAGGTGCTTATGCCACTGAGCTAAATCCCCAGCCCCTAAACCTGAGTTTAAAAGTTGGCCTTGCCTCCTACTGTAGTATTCTGTCACTTAACTTTTCAGGGTTTCAGTTTTCTTATATATAACCCAGAAAAGGAGAAGAAAAAGGAGGACATAAAGAAGGTGGCGAAGATCACCACCATGTTGCTCAGGAGGTTGCAAGGTTCAATGAGATACTAGGCTAAAGCATTTCCAGCATCATCTAAAACTAAGTGCTTATATCAAGGATGATATAAACCCACAACTGTTATTATCCTGTGTCCTCCTTCTTCAGTAATTACCTCCTTTCTGCCATTATGCTTTCCTCTGGCAAAAGATCCCGAGTTTTCCTTGGGAACTTTTCCTCTACCGGATATAATCCTGGTGGGACTATATATTCCTGGCTAAGGAAATGCAACATGGCCTCAAGTCAGCCAACTAGTTGGATTCAGAATCTCAATCTTTTGCTCAGTCATCCAAAACTGAAGGGGAAAAAAAAAAAAAAAAACACAGAGAGAGAAAAAACAGCAACAGCTTGGTTAATTTGTTCCCACTGCAGAACTCAGACAGGACTGTCGCTAGTTCAATGATGCCTGGTTCCTATCTTTTCCAAGATCTGGTTCTTTGGCTTTTGCATGGATTCTCTGACTCTCAGAATCTCCAATAAATATCAGTTAGCCAGAGCTAATTTCCACTACCAGCTTAAAGTACTTACATGGTACACTTTTTAGAACTCTATGAGACTCAACAAACTCTAATTTCTGCCCCCAGCCCCTAGGCAAGGAGACAATGGGAGTTAACTATTACCAGGAAATAAGTGCCACCACCCCCAAGTGGCTTTAAATAATAAGCATTTGGGACCTCACAGCTGTATGTGTGAAATTCCAGAGCAGTACTGCTGAATTCTGGCTCTGGGTATCCCATAAAGGCTGTGGTCAACAAGTCAAGAACCCAGCCTGGGCAATTTAGCAAGGTCCTGTCTCAAAATAGAAAAATGCTGGGGATGTGGCTCAGTACAAAGGCCTTGGGTTCAGTCCCCAGGATTGTTAAAAAAAAAAAAAAAAGTTGGCCAGGAGCGCAGTCATCTCAGTAGCTGGCTGGAGCTGCAGATCTTGCAGCACAGCTCACTTAAGAGCTCTCAAGAGGATCCCGCCACTGTGCTACATGAGTGGCTTTATGACCTAGAAGCAGGATTGCCCCAAAGTAAGGTACTCAAGAAAAAAAAAGATGATGATATACACTGTTAATTTTAGCACTTGGGAAGCTGAGGAGGTAGGATCACAAGTTCAAGGCCAGCTAAGACTACACAGGAAGAGTTCAAAATCAGATTGGATTATTATTATTATTATGTCTTTTTGAGACAGGGTCTCTCTATGCGGTTCAGGCTGGCCTTGAGCTCACTTTGTAGCGTAGGCTGGTCTCAAGCTCGCAACGATCCTCCTGCCTCAGCCTCCTGAGTGCTGGGATTACAAGCGTGAGCCACCATGCCCGGCTCAGACTGGATTATTTAACAAGATCCTGTTTCAGAAAAAGAAAAAAAAAAACAATATAGAGGCTATAATGGATTTTATGACATAGCTGCACAAGTCAAGCTCTATTTTATTTATTTATTAAAGTTTTTTTTCTTTTCTTTTTTTTTGTCTTTTTGAGACAGGGTTTCACCATGCAGTTCAGGCTGGCCTGGAATTTACTTTGTAGTCCAGGCTGGTCCCAAACTCATAATGACCCTCCTGCCTCAGCTTCCTGAGTGTTAGGATTACAGGCATGAGTCACCGTGCCCGGTCTAGGAATAGTCACTGGAAGCCACTGTAAGGGTCTACTTCCTCCTCCCTTAATTGCCCTCTGTTTCTAGCTGCCATGGCATGAGTTCTTTCTTCTCTGCCACACTGCCCTGCCTTGGAGCCAGGTGACTATAGACTAACATCTCTAAAAACTGTGAGCTAAACTAAACCTCTCCTCCTTAGACTTGTGGGTAATGGGGCCTGTGTCTCAGAGACAAGGAAGTAACTAGGAAGACAGCTGAGCTGAGTTTCCTTGGCCAAGTGATGAGGACAGGTCTGCTGTGGAGCCATAAATACAGTGTGCACTCAGAGGTTCTGTTTCCACTCTTGGTTCCTTATTCCTTTCCTTCTTTTATGAGCCGCAGGCTGCCACCGCCTCTCCTCCAAAGGCAGCTTCCAAGTTCTTAAGTTCCTGGGGCCATCTCCACTGCCCTCCACATCTTCTTCCTAGCTGGAAAGCACCTTCTGGATTCGTTCCCATACTTCCTTTGGTCCCAAGGACACCATCATTTCAGCTACAGGAGGTCCTTGCTAAGAACAGAAAGGGAAAATGTCATCTTATTGTCTTATACTGCTTACAGAATTTACACAGTCTCAGTCTGCAGAAGTTGCCCCTGGGCCAGCCCCAACCCACGCAGCCTGCACGCCAGGGAGCAGAGTTTGCATTATATTTATTGATTTTTTTCACTTTATTATTGATTTTACTTATTTTGTTTTGTTTGAGACAGAATCTACAGGCTGGCTTTGAACTTAAAACTCACAGCATTCTTTCTACCTCAGTCTCTTGAGTGCTGGAATTACAGGGGTGTGCCCCATGCCCAGCAAAGAGTTTACATTGTATTAGTGTTTGATTTTCCTAGACAAAGATGGTCCTAGAACCTGTTTTTCCTTTTCCTTTTGAGATAGGGTTTCACTATGGAGTTCTGGCTGACTTTGAACTCATTTTGTAGCCCAGGCTGGTTTCAAACTCCCAGTGATCCTCCTGCCTCAGTCTCCTAAGTGCTGAGATTATAGGCATGCACCACCAAGTCAGGCTGTTTTTCCATCTTAAGCAAAATCTGTTATCTTCAATAACCTGAAAGCCTAGGAGGTAGAGATTATATGGGTTCTGTTGATTATTGCATCCTCTGCACTTCTACTGGTACATAGTATGTACTCAAGCAATAGGGTCTGTTAAGTGACTCAAATGCAGGGACTGTTTCAGTCATCTTCGTATTCCCAAAACCTCTGAGGTGAGCTTGGTACCCGCCAGAAAAAGTTAGGTGAAAGAATAAATGAGAAGTTTGAGGAACAGGCCCGTCCACTGCCCCGCCTCACCAGCTGTCCACTGAGGGCCACTCGGAGCAGTTTCATCACAGTGCTGTGCTTGGTGCCTTCCAGCCCTTCTGATAGCTTCTTTAGTTCTCCATTCAGCATGTCTTGGGTTAAACTATCAGATCTTTCTAAAAGCCTAGAAAATGGGCAGCTTGTAAGGGGGCTGCACAGCCAATGGCAAGAGGGTGGGAGGGAAAATTACACAAAATTATTGATCAACTACAATATAAACCTGGTTTTGAGGGGTAGAGGAGAGATAGCTACCATTCAAGTTGGAAAAAGACAAAACAATGAAGGGACCAGATATGTTGCTAATCTAAGCAAGCAGGCATAATGTAGGGAATTTAAGAGAGCACCATAATAAGAGGCCTTACTAATTGCTATTTCTGGGTCATATAATCACTATGTCTCAATGTTCTTACCTATAAAGTGGGGATAATAATAGTGTTGAATTACACAAAGTTATGCCAGAGTTAGAATTTGTGAAGTGCTAAGTACAGTACCTAAATACACAGTCAATATTTGGAAATATTAATTTTATATTTCAATATATAAGTTTAAAAATTAACTAATAATTTATTACATGCAATAGCTCAAAGACACTGCAACAGGATCTAAAAAGAAATCTAGAAGGGCTTAGACAGAAAGTGGAATGGGTAATTTCTAGGACATTATCTGAAACATAGCTTTAAGAATGGAATACTGAACTAGGTATGATGGTGCACTCCTGTAATCCCAGCACTCAAGAGGCTGAGGCAGGAGGATTGTTGTGAATTCAAGACTAGCTTGGGCTACAAAGTGAGCCCAAGGCCAGCCTGAACTGCATAGTGAGACCTTGCCTCAAAAAGACCAAAAAAAAAAAAAAGGAGGTTGATCAGAGAATACTGGGTGTACTGGCACATGCCTGCAATCCCAGCACCTAAAAGGCTGAGGCAGAAAGATCACCACAAACTCAAGTGCAGCCTACACTATACAGTCAAGACCCTAAACTAAACCAAACCAACCAATCAACCAACCAAACAAAAATAAACCCAAATGAGTCAGAGGAGACTTCTTTGGGAATGTAGCACCAAACAGCAGAATGAAAGTAATCAGGAGACCCTGGTTTTAGGAACAGCCCTCCCACTAACCTGGTATAAACCTTTCTTTTTCCAAAACTTAAAGCACTTTAAAATCTAAAACTCCAATAGTTTTAGGTTGGTGCTACAGAGGGCATCAACCACCTCTGTAGCTGAGATTCACTCCCAAAAGCATGTTTTTGTTTCAAGAAAACGTCCCCATTCAGGTAGGGCTGAACTTCATAAACCATCTGAGTTATAGCGGGAGATGGGATTAGGGTGAAGTGAATATATTTCACAGCAAATTCCCAGTTCCCCTAAGATTTTATTGGAGATTTCAATTGCAAATGCTTAAGAGTGACAGAAGCTAGAGGTCTTCATTGCTGTGGATGATCCACAATGTTAATTCTGATACTTCCTGCTCCAGTGGGGTCCACATAACCAAAGGTCAGTTATATGTGAGAACTGGCTCAGGCAACCAGGTTCCTAAGTGACTTGTAGAACCTTTTAGTGCACACAGATCTCTTCACTTATGGCCAGAAATTCAGCAACTTAGCTTCAATTTATGATAAAAGTAACTGGGCATAGAGGCTCATGCCAGTAATCCCAGTATTTGGGAGGTTGCAGCAGGAGGATTGCTGTGAGTTTGAGGCCAGCCTGGGCTACATAGTGAGTTCAAAGTCAACCTGAACTACATAGTGAGATCCTGTCTAAAAAAAAAAAAAAAAGATAACAGTGACTTTTTTTTTTTTTGGTGCTGGGATAGAACTCACGACTGTGCAATTGCTGGGCAGGTGCTTATGCCACTGAGCTAAATCCCCAGCCCAACAGTAACCACTCTTACTGTGTCACTGCTGTGATCCATAAATGTTTGTGTCATACACAATTAGATGTTAAAATCCTAATCCTCAAAGTGATGGTTTTGGAAGGTGGGTATTGGTGGGAGAAAAATGGGATTAGTGCTCACATAAGAAAGACTCCAAAGAGAAACCTAGTCCTTTTTGCCATGTGAGGACACCAAAGGAAAAAGGCCCCAAAAGTGTGCCGTTGCAGATATTCAACTGGCTGACACTCTGATGTTGGATTTCCAGTCTCCAGAGCTAGGAGAAATAACTGCTATGTAAGCCACCCACTTTACTGTATTTTGTTATACCAGCTCCACTAGATAAAGACAATCATTAACAGGCTTCATGATCATTGGTACTTATGATATCAAGGGGACAAAATACTAAAAATACACTGCTGGAAAGCAGGCCACTAAGGAACCAATGAAAGAATAACAAGCCCCAGGCAGCCACTAATCGCAGCTCAGGGCATGTTAGGGCTGGCCCAGAGCTTGGCATGGGCACAAAAGTGACTTGTAGTGATCTGGCAGCTTCTGAACATTTAGGTGCTGGCGTTTCTCACTTATGGAAGTCCCAGTGTTTCTGAAATCTAATCTATGGCAGGGATGAGAAGTTAAGACATTGAGTCTTGGTGAATTAGAACTCATGGCCCCTACTGTGGCATGTCCTAAATTAAGAGTATTACTACTAGTAATAGCTTTTGGGAATTCATCCTAGAGATGCACTTGCCAATATGCTTTAATGTCTATGCCAAGTTATTCAGTGTAGCATCATTTGTAATAGCAATGTTTAGAAGAAACACAACTATTCAGCAATAAGAGATGAGTTAATTTATGGCAAAGTTGTATAATGAAGTAAATTTAGCTAGAGAAAAGAATGAAGACACTAAGTATTGGACAAATCATGCCTCAATTCCTAGCTATTTAAGAGGCTGAGGGACCCTAGTTGGGAGCCAAGCTCGGCAACACAGTGAGAGATTCTCTTTAAAAAAATAAAAAATAAAGAAGAATGTATTATTATATTGTTAACTGGAAAAGTAGCCAAAGAAACAGAATGCTATTACCGAAGTGTACCTTTTGCGTTAAAAAAAAAAGGAAGAATTATTTAGATATAATAAAGAATATTAGTTGCGAAACTGGAAAATAGATGAAAAGATTATAAAAAGAGGACTTCCAATATATACTTCAATTCCACAATGCCTGAATTTTAATCAAAGTCTAAAAGGTTTGAATTATTGTTAATAAACATATATTTAAAACTGAAAATTATAAGACTAAATCTACACATACATCCCCTTAACTATGCAGACATTTCACACAGGGAACTGTTAAGTGTTGCTTCTCTGGAGCAGGCTGGAGAAGGAAGGAGGATTCATTTTTTCCTATAAACACTCTTACCCCATTTGGATTTTTTTTGCTACATGCAGGTGTTTTATCTTTTCAAAATACTTATTATAATATATTGGAGGCCTTTAGATATAGGCAAGCCCATCCACTTTATGCACGAGAAAAGCAACAGGTAATAGTTAGACATGTAACTGTTGGACCCAGCCTGCCTGGGTTTAAAACTCTGTTCCTCCAAGTTCTTAGTTGTATGACTCTGGACAAGTGACTCAACCTTTCTATCACTTGATTTTTTATCTGTAAAAATGGGGGAAATGACAGTACTTTCTTGATTAGGTTGCAATGAATTTAAGTACACATATACATAATTTATGTGTGTAGGTGTATATATTTTGTTGTTGTTGTTTGAGAAAGGGTCTCCCTATATAGTTCAGGCTGGCCTTGAACCCTGTGTAGCTTGAGTTGGCTTCAGCCTCCAAAGTGCTGGGATTACAGGCATGTGTCTCCAGGGCTGGTTCTGGTTTTCTTAGATAGTACTAACATTTTTTTTTTGTCTTTTTCCTTTTTATCGGTACCGGGGATTGAATTCATGACTGCCTGCTTGCAAGGCAGGCACTTATGCCGCTGAGCTAAATCTCCAGCCCCCAGTATTAGAACATTTAACTAGGCACATGGCTGGCAAATTTTAAAAATACAATTTCCAGATACCAGGCAGCTTGGTGTGACCATAAAAACATAGTTCTAGCCAGCAGAATATGGGTAGAAATGGTATGTGCAGTTTTAAAGTAAGGTCATGAGAAAAAGTGTCCCGTCCTGTCTTTCTCTAGTTGAATTGAGGCCTGTCCATGAGCCACTGCAGACCATACAGACAAGAGGAAAATACAGGGATGCAGGGCCTGTAAAACAAGGGGAAAAGCTGTTCATTCTCAGACTGCCTCCTGTAGGCTGTTACACAGGGGACAATGTACTTGTGTTTCTTCTGTCTGACAGAATCCTGACAAATATCTGCTGAATACAGAGCTTTTGCAAGAAAACAAAACAAAACGGCCACCGCTGAGGAGAGGGGAAAGTCATAGGCAGAGAAGTGGGTCTTGGTAACACAGTGTGAGCCTTACACTGAACTGGTCTTTAACTGGGCACTTCTAGCCTTTGTAATTATATAAGTAATTATTCCCGTTTCTTAAGCCAGCTATGGCTACATTTTCTACCAATGTAATCAAAAGAATTCTGCTGTTATTACAGGAAGAACTAGTATGATCACTACATTATAGATAGATAAGGCAATGGGAGCTCAGGGAGATTTTACTTGTAAAGTCACCTAGGCAAGAAGAAACGACACAGTGAGCAAGTGGCAGAGTTAGGATGTGACTCAGGTTGGGGCATGCTGCTGAACCCACTATTTATATCCAAGGAGAGCCAGAGTCCTCTGGTTTGTCTTCTACACATAAGAAAACAAGCAAAGGAACATTTTATCAGTGGCCATGGGATTGTGGGGGAGTCCAACAGCTAAGAAGTGGAGGAAGGAGCTACCGGAAGGAGCAAGAGAGGAAGGATGTGGAGGCACTCACCCCAACACGTGCTTCAAGATCTCATCCACCTTCTTTGAGATGGTGCTTAGCTGTGTTCTGCTCACAGCAGGGCGAGTCCACAAGTAAGAATATACTGGGGAAATCAAATCCTGCAGGCGGCAGATATGACCCTAGGGAAGGAGGCAGTCAATGCATGTACTGATGACAGGGCTCTATAAACGCTGTATAAAGGAGAAGGAATGGCTCAGTTTCCTAAAGGTCCCTGGCTCCCTACCTGTCGTAGCAAGATGATCCTCTCCACATACACTGGATCAAGGACATTCCTGTCTTGCAGCTGGGCCCCAAATGCCTCCTCCACCAGGGTCTGCAGCTTTCCCACAAGATGGTACCTCTGGGTCTCATTGCTCACCAGTCGACGGAGGTGCAGCCTGTGGCAAAAGTCAAGAGAGCAACCTGCTGCTGGTTCCTCCAGCCCACTTATACCCCCTCTCCCCAAGGGAAGGGACAAATCACCTAAGTCACCTCCACCCCCATTGCAAAGCAGGAATTTCTTTACATTCATAAAATGAAAGGGATATCACTAAGACTATAAACCGCCTGAGAGTCAAGAAACCTGGAGACATACTCTGTTTTCAGTGTTTTTAAAACAGTGGCTGACTTTCCTTTTTTTTGTTTTTTGTTTTTAATAGTCCTGGGAACTAAATTCAGGGGTACCCTACCACTGAGCTACCCATTCAACCTTTTATTTTTCAAGACAGGTTCTAACTTACTCTGGTGGAACTTGAATTTGTCATCCTCTTGCCTCAACTTTCCAAATAGCTGAGATTATAGGCATGTTCTACCATGCCTGGATTTTTTTTCCTGTAATTTTTAATTTTGCAGCACTGGGGATAGGACATAGGGCCTTGTGCAGGCCGGGCACTCTTACCATTGAGCAACACCTAACCTAGCCCAGTAGCCAGTATTTTAAACTAGGAAGACATCACATGAAAAGGGTTTTAGCTTCTCCTGGGAAATGACATCTGGCTCCAAAGGGCTCTCATGCTTCACAGTTAACAGGTTAGAACAAGGTGGAAGCCCAGCTCACCTATCCCTTTGCTGTCTGGTCTTTTACCTACCATGCTCCCTCCTCTGTGGTATCTGCCTGGCCTCTAAAAGGTACCTAAGTTTACAAAGCAGAATCTGGAGGAGTCTGTCTCCTAGTCTTTCTTAAATTAAGGAGTTTGGCACAAAAGGAAAGGATTTGGAGTTTGTTTGAATTAGGGGCTCACAGTTGAAAAATTTGGATTTTGTCAGTGTAAATTTTCTTCAAGTGTCCATCAACTGAGGAATGGATAAAAAGTTGTGGTATTTTTATACAATGGAGTACTACTCAGCTATAAAGAATGATCACATTGAGATATTTATAAATAAATAGACGCAGCTTGAGACCATACTCGTAAGTGAAGTAAAGCAAACTCACATGTATAAATACCGAATAGTTTCCCTAGTGTAAATGATAATACATAAAATTATATGGTAAACATGATTCCCAATCATATTGGTTTTAATCCATATTATCACTCATTTAGTCCATGTTATCACTCATTAATTGCAATGGTTTTAACCTGGGTTGTTTGATTTTAGTATCGGTAATAGTACGGATAGTTATTCTGAAGAAAACACGTCATAAAAGCTAGTGCTGATTTAATATCATCTTGTTTTGAAGTCCCATCAAGCTGTTGTACATCTGTTTCCACTGGTTTTAACATGTGGTATCTTACTATATTTTACTATATGAGATAGTATAAACAAAATTTTTTATATGCAAAGAGATATATAGAAACCATTGTTCATTTTCTGTTAACTGGTTCTAAATACCCTGTAATTTCTTCATTCTCCTGAATAGCTTCAGACTGACTTGATATACTTGATGCTATAGTATATGAAGTTATACTCAAATAATTCAAGGAAGGAGGCACTATGGTGACTACTATTATGTTAGATTATCTGGGGATGAAACACAATGATGCTTAAATAGTTCGGTTCTGACCTGTGTTGTTCTAATACAATGTTCTCTTTTACCTCAATCCCATCCTTTTTTAAAAATTAATCTATTTTTTCTTACATTTTTTTTTTCAATTGAGGGAAAACTAAATTAAAAAATAGTGGGACATATTATAGTAACTTGTTTTCCTATTAACCTGATTTGAACCCCAGTATTGCTCTCCCCATCTTGTTCTGTCTGATTATTTTATATTGTTTTGTTTGATAGTATCAAGTTTGAGGGTATAGGCAACCACTTGGAAGGCAATAAGATATACTATGACGCCCATTATGGTTTGACTGTTATTTCTTTTTGAAGTCCTGTCAGGTCTCCAGTGTAGGTCTTGTTCTGTACTGTTTTGATCAATCTATTATACCTGATGATATAGGCAACTTTTAAAAAAAAATAGCAAGAGGCACAATGGTAATCATTTTAGATCACCTGATACCCTATTTTTACATCATGTACTATGCCCATCCTTTCGTTCTAACTGACTGTTTTGTTTAGCCACGTTAGGTTTTATTCTCTCCAAAAAATAATAAGAATTGTGGGAGTAAAAAAACCCAAAAAGTGTAACTGTTATTAAAAAGAGAGGAAAGGAAGATGGCCTAAGGGATATAACTGCATGTACGTTTGTGTGTGTAGGATGGAAATCCATATTACTGAACTTTTGTGGGATCATTGATCGGCATTGTGTGCAATCTCATTGTATGAATGTTTACATGCTTTAATTTTATAATTTGGACAACTATTTCAAAGATGACAATATGTAACCTATTAACTAGTAACATCTTACTGTATTTTTTTTCCTTGAAATTCTGTATTATTTGTACTCTTTTACTGCTTTGGTTTTTTTTTTTTTTATTTCCTTTTTTTTTTTCTCTTTAAATAATAATAATAAAAAAAATTTCTTCCTTTCAGGGTTCCTTTTGTTTGTGATAGGGTCTTACGTAGTTCAGGATAGCCTTGAACTACTATGTTGTCCAGGTTAGCCTCGAACTCATTGTGATCCTCCTGCCTTACTGTGCACCACCATGCCTGGCTTTTTTATTTTCTTCTGAGATGGCATCTCAGCTGGGTATTGTGGCACGTGCTTGCAATCACAGGAATCAGGAGGCTGAGACAGAAGTATTGCAAGTTTGAGGCCAGCCTGGACTAGACACTGAATTCAAGGCTGGCCTGGATTACATACTGCAATCCTATCTCAAACAAACAAAACAAAACAAAACAAAAGCCAACCAACCAAACAAAAAAAACCAAAGCAGGAGGAGGGCTCTCTTTTATGTTGCACAAGCTGGCCTCAAAATCATGACCTCCTGCCCCAGCCTCCTGAATAGCTGGTATTACTGGCATGTACTCAGCATCCAAAGTTCTTATTTAGTTTTTTGATACGGGGTCTGCTTCTATAACCTAGACTAGACTTGAATTTACTTCCCTCCTTCCTCAGCCTCCAGGTTGCTGGGATTACAGGAATACACCAACACACCTGGGCTTTCCAGAATTCTTTCAACTGCCAGATTCTCTCCTTTGAAAGCAACAGAGCCTTAAGACTACAACCCTCAAACAGACCCACCATCTTCAGTCTCCTGGCTGCCTTCTCACCTCCTGGTAGGATGAGACAGACCAGGGAGAGTGAATAAGTGAACAGCGAGGCCATTCTGAGATGTGCGGCCTCTTGTCCTGGAACAGAAGATAGTAGTAAGGTGTGGGGGAGCATCTTACAGGCTTTTGATTTGTACAGGCCTGAGTGTGGAGCCTGTCCTGCCAGCAGGGGATCCTCATCCATGAAAGAAGGATGAGAAGAAGGCTCCCGCAGTGGGAGGTTGTAGAGATCAAATGAGGGACTGATAGCAAGGCCTAGATTTCAGGTCTTGCAGCTGCAGGTAGACAGTGTCTGAAAAGAGGCTTTGGGATGGTACAGGGTAGAAGGATGAGTGTTATGGGAAACTATCTTGAATGCAGACTGCCCCCTCCCAAAAAAGTTTTTAAACGGGGCACAATGGCACACACCTATAATCCCAGAACAGTACTTAGAGACCAAGGCAGGAAGACTGCTCCAAGTTTGAGGCTAGCCTAGGCTCCACAGTGAGTTCAAAGTCAGTCTGAACTACATAGTGAGATCATGTCTCAAAAAAGCCAAAACAAACTCGGGATTTAGCTCAGTGGCTCAAGGGCTTGCCTGGTAAGCACAAGGTCATGAGTTCATCTCCAGTACAAAAAAAAAAAAAAAAAAAAAAGCCAAAACAAACAACAACAAAAATTTTTTACACCATGCTTGTAAGCCCAGGCTGAGTAAGAAGGGTCACACATTCAAGCCTGGGCAACCTTGTGACTTGGTGAGACCCTATCTCAAAATGAAAAATAAAAAAGGGCCATACTGGAGCTCAATGCTAAGGCCCTAGGTTCAATTTCAATACTGGAAAAACAATTAAAAATTAAGAAAACATATGAAAGCAGTACTGAAACATTTTCTAGACTCTCATCAGATATATGGGAAAATATAGAGGAGAATCATGGCCACACTTGAAACAACATGTGCAAAGGCTAAGATCTGAGACACAGTGATAAATAACTGTAAAATTACTATTTTCATACCACTAGAACCACCATTACTATGCCATCTATTACTATATTTTATACTATTTCTGTTAAAATCATGGCAGGGGCTTGACTACAGATAACAGCTTTGGCAGAATTAAGCCTTTAAGCACCAACTTTAATAACCCATCCTTCCTGATTCATACAGCATGCAAAAGTCCAACTCCATCATTCTTCATGTTACTACTATGTTTCAGAGAGGACTGAAATGGATCACAAAGTGTCTCCCCACCCTGACTCCACTGCCCCCAAAGTATCATTTGCTTTATAGTAAGAAATGTGAAAGAGCATGTTGCATTTAACATGCATGTTACACTCACACATGCACACCCTATGCAAGCAATGCCTGTTATTTTCCAAGTCAACTTGGGCTAGTCACTTAACTTTTCTATGTCTTGGACTCATCATATAAAATAGGACAAAAATCATAAAGCTGATCTCCCCGGTGTGCTAGAAGTACAAGTACTTGAAGTGATAGCCTTAAAATAACTGCAGTTGATGTGAATTCTATGTACTGTGAAGAGCCTCTCTCCAAACCAGTGCTCAGGACATGTCATTACTGAGATTCTCCCTGTCTCAAAATAAAATTTTTTAAAAGGGCTAGGGATGTAGTTTAGTGCAAAGTCCCTGGGTTCGTGGGTTCAATGCCTAGTACTACAAACAAACAAATGAGAGAGACAGAGGCAGAGACAGAGAAACAGAGGCAAACAGTTACAAGGTACAAGCCTGGTAGGCAGCTTCATCACTAATGCCCTCTGACTGGGACAGCTCAACAGCAATTTGAACTGTAACCATATGTGGAGGTTTCAAAGAGAAGACTACTTGAAATACCAAGCACCTGAAATATAAACTTGAATCTGTGGGCAGTGTCCATTCATTCGAAACAAAAGTGGCCCTCTCTAGTATTTGGTGCTAACAAAATTCTTGAAGAGCTGGAAGGAACATAATTGTACTCATAAAACTAGTCCTACCACTTACTGAGTACTTTCTATGTGCTAGGGGATGGGCAAGACACCTTCACACAACTTTTATGTATTAACCATCACCCAAGAGGGGAACCACTGTTAGACCCATTTTAAAGACATTGAGGCCAAAGGAATTAGTGACTTACCTGTGGTCACACAGTAACCTTTTTTTTTTAAGTCTTTTTCTTTTTTTTTTTTTTTTTGTCTTTTTCCTTTTTATCGGTACCGGGGATCGAACTCACGACTGCCTGCTTGCAAGGCAGGCGCTTATGCCGCTGAGCTAAATCCCCAGCCCCGTCTTTTTCATTTTTATAGGTACCGGGGATCTAACTCACGACCGCCTGCTTACAAGGCAGGTGCTTATGCCGCTGAGCTAAATCCCCAGCCCCGACAGTAACCTTTCTATGAGGACCTGTCATGGCACAAAGGCCCTTCCTACCAGGAGGTCCCCTCACCTGTTGAACTCTGGGAGTTTCTGCAGGTCCAGCAGGGCTGAGTGGCAGGTAATCCGGGTCAGGTCGAACTGTGTTATCAGCTCAGGCAGGGTCCTGCCCATCTGGTTCTCTGTAAGTGAGGCCACCCAGCTGTTTAGCTTCTTCTTTCCCTTCCTCTTCATTTTCCTTTTTCTTTTTGAGATGGTAATCTAAAGTTTAGCCCAAGCTGGTCTCCTGGACGCATAGGATCCGTTCACCCTAGCCTCCCAAGTGCTAGAACTAGGTAAGCATCATCTTGTGTGCCTTCTCTCCTCTTTTGTGGTACTGGGGGTTGAACTTGCTCTACCACTGAGCTATATCCCCCAGCTCCTCTCATTTTTAATTTGGGATGGTCCTGCTAGGTTATTCAGGCTGAAATCAAGCTTGTGATCCTCCTGCCTCAGTCTCCCAAGTAGTTGGGATTACAGATGTGTACCACTATGCCTTGCTCTGTCCACTTTTTTCTTTTTTAAGACAAGACATTGCTATGTAGTTCACACCATTCTAGAACTTGCTATGTAGCCCAGGCTGTCCTCTAACTCAGAATCCTCCTGCCTCCACTTCTCGGGTGTGCTGCCATGCCTGGTTCTTCTGTCCACTTTTAAACACAAGGACAGCTGAGTGAATGAGTAAGCACTGGACTTGCTATTCTAGGTCACTGACCTAAACAATTAGACTTCCAGCTGCTTTTACATTAAGGGCCGAAAGAAGCTTTCATTTCCAAAAAGGATTCTATCATGTCGCTGTGGGAAAGAGTCCAAAAACACTTAGGTGAAATCAATTCTCATTTCCTAAAACACAAGCTAAAGAACAGCGTGCCTATTATCTGGTTATACCTCAGAGTTGATCTGATTAGTTCTGAGTAGGGTCGGCATAGCTACGTATTATAAAAGCTTCCGCCAAAGTGCAGCCATAGTTGAGAACTGCAGGGTTGGAAATAGCTTCAGGTCAGCAGGCATCATAATAAGGCACAGGACTATAGTTCTAGATCCCTTACTGTGTGATGCTGGCAAGTTATTCAACCTCTTTGAGCCTCACAATTCCTTACAAACAGTTGTGATAACAAATATCTATCTCAAGGACATTTTAAGGGTTGATGAAATGATAACAGAATAAATAACAGATGATCACTGCATCACTTTCAGAAATTCCTACCACAAGCAGCCATCCTATTTAATGCTCAATTCTTTCAAGTTTGGGCATTATGTCCTAGGCCAAGTTTTACAGATTTGGCTTAGGATTAACCAGATTTATAGTACCATTAGTAATTATTGTTAGTGGAGTATATACCTGTGTAATTGTAATAACCACAGGAGCTATATTTTTGTGTTTATTGGGTGACAGGCATTGAGCTGGGGCCTCATACTCCTGATCCTACTGAACCTTAACTGAAGAGGGAGCCACTTTCTCACACTGCACAGAGGTGGCAACTGAGACTTTCACTGGGGGCAGGGTCTATGCCTTTACTTTTCACTGTCTTTTGTGCCCAGCACTCAATATGCTATCTGACTTGAGAAACATTTGTTGAATAAAATAATGAACTTTTTTTTTTCTTTTTTATCGGTACTGGGGATTGAACTCACGACCACACACTTGCAAGGCAGGCACTTATGCCGTTGAGCTAAATCCCCAGCCCCAATAATGAACTTGTTTAAGATCATGTGGCTGGCAGGGGGCAAAGTTAGGACAACCAGGTTTGCCCATACCAAAGACCCTGTTCTGCACAGCTACACTCTGCCACTAGAACTGCTCCGGTAAGTGGGTACCTGCAAACCCTGAGCCACAGTTTGTGATGATGTCGAGCAAGGCATCAGGTAGAAAGCCGGCAGCAGCGAAATGTTCCAGGAAAATGTCCCCTTGCCTCTTGGACAGCTTGCTGCCATCCCTGTTGAGAAGCAGGGGCAGGTGGGCAAAGTGAGGTGGCTGCCAGCCTAGTGCTTGGTAGAGGAGCAGGTGCTTGGAGGTGGAGATTAGCCATTCAGAGCCCCGCAGCACATGGCTGATGCCCATGTGGTGGTCGTCCACCACACAGGCCAGGTGGTATGTAGGGAAGCCATCGCTCTTCAGGATGACTGGGTCACCTTCCACATTAGCGACTTCATGCCGAGTCCAGCCATATACCAGGTCCTGGAATGCTGATGCTTCCTCTTCCAGGCGGAAGCGGATAGCGGGCTTGGGGTCTGTCGCCAGCTTCTGGGCTACCTGCTTCTGGCTCAGGTTCCGGCACCGATTATCATACCTGATGGAAAGCAAGGCAGCACAGTAGCTAAGAGAACTTAGTCCCACCTTTGCCTCTAATGTCTCTATGATCCCGAGTAAGTCATTTACCTCTTTAAGTTGCTTCATCAGTCTACAATGAGGAGAATAAGGTTGTTGTGGGAAAAACCAAGTGAGGTAACAGTGTGGCAGATACTAAGGTTTGCTACCAAACAGGAACTCTTTCCTTTCCCCTTGTTAATGAGAAAATGGCCAAATGCTTAGACTGAGATGTTGAACAGTGATTATTACAGTCAATCTTGCAATCCCATCACCTGATGCCGATGACCAGTACAGGTAGGAATATAATCATATCCTAGTCAACAGTCAAAGAAAACTACACTCAAGGGATATGTAAGGGCTAAGGTTTTTGTTTTTTGTTTTTTTCTTTTGGTACCAGGGATCAAACTCATGATCTCATGCTTGCCCGTCCTGTGTTTGTGCCACTGAGCTAAATCCCTGGCCCAAGGGCTAAGGTAGCAAATTGGTTCCAAATGAAGATAAGAGAGAGCTGCAAGAAGGAAAATTTTCCTCTTGAATTTCTTACTTGCTCCCCTACAGTCCTTGTTGGACAACTGTACTCAGGTGCCTGATCCACAGAAACTGCAGGGCAAAAACATCTGAGAATAACTGTGTATACTGGTGACCTTTCTTGCTGCTGAGACATACCTGATGCCCACAATTCAAAAGAGGACAGTTTAACTTGGCTCACATTTTAAGGAGATTCAGTCCATGCTCATCACCTGTGATGTATACAGTATACATTCCCAGGCATTGTGCCTTTTTTTTTTTCAATACGGCACCCATCCTTCATGGCCACGTCTAAATGGTTCACAGGCATCTAGCTCTCAAGTAGAAACATCATGGCTGAGGGTGTGACAGAGCAAAGATGCTTTCTTCAAGGCAGCTAAGAAGCAGAGCAAAACAGTACCAGAGAGTAATCAGGTCACACCTTCCCACGCCACCCCGACATACCCACAAGTGTAGCAGACACTACGGTTTGCTACCAACCGATTCCCTGGGCATCTCTCAAGTCAAGCAAACTGACATAATCAAACCTGACATCACACTGATTATGCAGCAATAGACAACAAACACAGCCAACTCTGGGAGGCATTCTTGAGGGTTGGGCTCTTACCGGGGTGTCTGATGGTTCCTCAGGGCCTCCTTCTTTAGGAGCTCTAGTCGCTGTGATGAGCAGAAGCAGGGATAGGCAGCTCCTATCTTTAGCAGTGTTTCAGTGGCCTGGGCATACAGCTCTAGCCGTTGCGACTGCTGGTAGGGTCCTGCAGGACCTCCCCGACGGGGGCTCTCATCAGGGGGGATGCCTGGGATCCAGGCAGAGAGAATCATCTTAGAATGACAGTACCTAAAATGCACACAGCATTCATTCCCAGGCATTGTACTTTTTGTTTTTTAACCTGGCATTGCAGATATTGTAATATCCACCTCTGAGAGTGGTGTCAAAATGGTTCATAGGCAACCATGCCAGAGTCATGAAGTATACAATTTTTTGTTTTGTTTTGTTTTTTTGCGGTAGCGGGGATTAAACTCATGACCTTGCACTTGCCAGGCAGGTGTTTATGCCACTGAACTAAATCCCCGGCCCGGAGTAGTTATTTAATACACTGTCAGAATCCAATAATAAAAGCTGGGTATGGTGGTGCACATCTATAATCCCACACTCAGGCAGCTAAGGCAGCAAGATCACAAGTTCAAGGCCAGCCTGAATTACACAGTGAAACCCTATCTCAATAAATAAATAAATGAAAATTAAAAAGGGAAGGGATCCTTTTTTGGCTTTGTTTTTTTGAAACATGGTCTTGGTAGGTAGTTCATGCTGGTCTTGAACTCACTGGTTAGCCCAGGCTAGCCCTCACACTCATGGAAATCCTTCTTCCTCAGCCTTACTAGTGTTGGGATTTTAGCGTGCACCACCATGCATGACAGGGAGAGGTTCTTAAAGTGCAAAGGGCCTGGGTTCAAGCCCTAGTAACTGAAAGAAAACTGAAAAAGGAAGATTGGGCATCGTGGTGCATGTCTGTAATCCAGAACTTGAAGACTAAGGCAGGAGGACTGCTAGGTTAATAGTGACTCCAAAAAAAAGTGATTCTGTCACAAGAACTGAAAACATGTTTATATAAAATTAGTACCCAAATTGTGATAGCAATTTTATTCCTAGGAGCCCAAATGTGGAAACAACCCAAACACTCATCCACAAGTGGAGAGAAAAAACAAGATGTAGCATACCAATACAATGAGTATTTGAGTATTTGCTCATTTGTATATGCTATCACCCAGATGGCTCCTATAAATGAATGAAGCCAGTCACAAAGGACCACATATTTTATAATCTTATTAAGTATCTAAAAGAGGCAAATCTACAGGGATAGAAAGTAGATTGGTAGTTACACAGGATGGGGAAAGGTAGATTGGGCAGGGACTTATTAGTATAAGTACAGGGTTTCTCTCAGAGTACTAAAAATGTTTAGAATTGGTGATGGATGTATAGCAAAATGAATATAGTAAAACTGAACTATTAATTCAAAATGTTGAATTTTAAAGTATATGAATTATATGTAAGAAAAAAAGCTCCCAAACAGAGCAGACCCAAAAGTCTGCCACCTCTGGGTACCTGGACACCTGGCCTTTGGTCTTTCCTACCATTGCAACTTTCATGCCTAGCAGTCCTGACATGCAGCAAGCACTCTATGAACTGAAGTCCTCACTCTGGCCTGCACGACACTACAGTGGTACCTTGATTTATGAATTTGCTTCTTTCCGCAATACTAGTTGTAGAATTTATTCCACATGCTTGCAACTCATTTGCAACTAGAATCATGGGAAGAACCTAAGTTGGTGAACTGAGGTTCCACTGTACATGATTTGACTCCTACCATAGCAACATCTCTGTCCACAGATTTGCAGTTATTCTACTTTGTTCATTGTCTGCAGCCACACTGGCCTCCTTGCCACTCCTCAAATACACTCAATACTGTACTTTTTTTCCACAGGACAGGTGCAGCTGCAATTCCCTCTTCTTTGAATGTTACTCCCGAGTAATCGCAAGGCTAGCCCCTTGCTTCATTCAAGTCTCTGTGCCAATGTTACTTCCTCAGCAGAGAATGGGCCATCTAGAAAAGCCCTCTTTACTCCAGTACCTTAACCTTACTTTACAACTTTTACTATCACTATCATCTTAAGAATGAATCATTTAGGGGGCTGGGGATTTAGCTCAGCGGCATAAGCGCCTGCCTTGCAAGCAGGCAGTCGTGAGTTCGATCCCTGGTACCGATAAAAACAAACAAAAAAAGAATGAATCATTTAGGGGCTGGGGATTTAGCTCAGCGGCATAAGCACCTGCCTTGCAAGCCAGCGGTCGCAAGTTCGATCCCAGGTACCAATAAAAATGAAAACAACAACAACAACAAAAAAAGAATGAATCATTTGTTTATTTGTCTTGGACTTTGGTCACTATCCTCAGCCCCTGGAACAAAACGGGGATCACAGTAAGTACTCTACTTGAGTAAATTCCTTTCTTCAATGAACCTCAAATGCCTATGTGCTAAAATCTATCATAAAAGCTAGAAATAAAATGGGTTCCTGCCCTGTAGGAATGAAGTGAAGTGAATAATTTACCTGAGATGAGAATTTACATCTCAAAACAGTTTGGTGTTTTTCCTTAACATTGTTAATCTTCACTGGTTATACCTGTCCATAAGGGTTTTCTGATCCAGGAAACACAAACACACACCTCCTTGTTCTCCCTGAGGTTAGCTATTCTCAGGATTAAAATTCCCACAAAAAGAGTGACTTCAGAGACTGTACACATTGTTTGGCAGTCACACTGTGCTTAAAAAAAAGTGGGGGGGGGGGCCTCAGATTTAACAATGGAAAGTATTCATTAAGAAAACAAAACATAACAAAACAAACCTCAAAATACTAAATTGCTGGCTCCTCCTGGAACCAGAAGACTGGACAAGAGGAGCAGCAGTCTCACGACAATAGTGGCTAGAGTTCAAACGCACTGCCACTTCTGAGTGAGGCTCACCAAGGGCCTTGCTTGTCCAGCTTCCACAGGGGCTATGTTTTCTGTCTGGTCCCTACAGAAAATGGCCTTGAGATTCTGAGATAAGGAAAGGAATCCCAGATACCATGTCTCTTCATAATAGCCCACCTTCTGCTATAGGGATATTCAATTTATATCTACATTTTCATACTTTTACTTGACCCAAACTTACTCTGCAGAGCCTGTTTTTTCCCTATCTTTTATTTTTTATTTTTTCTTTGTCTTTTTCTTTTTTATCGGTACCAGGGATCGAACTCACGACCACACACTTGCAAGGCAGGCACTTATGCCACTGAGCTAAATCTCCAGCCCCTGTTTTTTCCTATTTTTAACATACATGAAACAGTCGATTTGAGGATGATAATATGCAGTGCACATACCATTGTTCACCCGATTGATGTGCTCTGAAATTTCATTATAGTTTTTTCCTTCTTTTTCTTTTTATCTTTGAAAAAAAAAATGGATTTGAAACAAAAATATTTAGGCAAAGATTTTTTTTTTTTGTCTTTTTCTTTTTTACCAGTACCAGTGATCGAACTCAGAACCACACACTTGCAAGGCAGATGCTTATGCCACTGAGCTAAATCCCCAGCCCGAAACAAAAATATTTACATGCTAAAAAAAAAAAAAAAAAAAAAAAAGGAACCTATGTGAGTATTGTAAAAAAAGACAAAGAAATGGAATACCAAGATAGCCTTGAACCGTGGCTTCAGAAAGCGTTGATATATTTTCATGTGGTACCTGCCACTCTAAGCAGCTAAGATATACCCATTTTTCCAGGACTCCTAATTCTCCACTGTAAGCCCCATGAGATGATCTATAGCCCCTTTCCCCACTCCTTCCTTTGAGAAAGATCCTTTCCCTGCCAGGAGCCTCACCTGCCCATTCCAGCATGTCCTCAATATTCTCTGCTGCCCCAGGCACAAGGCGGGTCTGATCTGTGTCCTCCAACCGAAGGATGAAGCTCCCCTGGTGCTTTTTAGCAAAGATGTAGTTGTAAAGGGCAGTGCGGAGGCCACCCAGGTGCAACAAGCCTGGTAGGAGAAGAGAACAGCTCAGACGAGAGAGAAAATGAGCTCTCCTTGTGATAGAATGCCCCAACCAATATAAAAAACCAAGCAATGGCTATGTCTGTCCCACCTCCCTGCCAATATCCAGTCAGCCAGCCAGCCACTGATGAAGACGATGGGGTGGTAGAATTCAGTCCCTCACGCTAGAAGAGGACTCCACCCAGGTTTCTGAGCATGTTATCTCGCAAAAATGCTTCAAGTCTCCCTCAATGTATGTATCACTCTCCTTTGGTATTCACCTTAAGGCCAATTTTCACCTCAAGGAAAAGCAGATGATTACTTAAGAAAGTGATATCGCACATACAAAATAACTCATACAAATTTAATCATGTGTTCTGGTAAAAAAAAAAAAAAAGTAAATTAATGCCCAGGTATTATGGCACATGACTGCAATTTCAGTACTTGAGAAGTTGAGGAAGGAGTATTACTGTGAGTTTGAGGACAGCCTGGGCTACAAAGTGAGTTCAAGGTCCTCCTGAACTGCATAGTTCTCAAAAAGGTCTCAAAAAGGACCTCCTTTCCCTCGTCCCCAAAAGTAAACTGATTACAAATGAAAAACAAATTTTTTGGTCTTGAGCCAGGATCACACTATAATTCAGATTGGTTTAGAACACACTATGCAGCCTAGGTTGGACTAGAACTCACAGTGATCCTCCTGCTTCAGCCTCCTGAGTGCTAGGATTACAAGTGTGTGCCACTATGCCTGGCCAAAAAACAAATTTAAAATAGTGTATAATCACATTTTCCATACATACTCTTATCTACATCATATAGTTTGAATCTGGTCTCCTTGAGATTTGTACTCTTAAGTCTTGTTTATAGAGATAGGGTCTTACTATGTAGTTCAGGCTGGTCTCTAACTCCCAGCAACCTCCTGCCTCAGTCTCCTGAATGGTGGCATTAGAGGTCACACTATCATGTCTGGCTTGGTAGTATTTAAAACTGTGATTTAGCCAGGCATAGTGGCACATGCTTATAAGTCTAGCACTTGGGAGGCTGAGGCAGGAAGATTGCCTTGAGTTCACAACCAGCTAGGACTATACAGTGGTTCAAGGCCAGCCAAAATACATAGCAACACCCTGTCTCAAAACAGTGAAAGATAAATACTAACCAAAAGCAAAATTAAGTTTCCCCAGGGCTATCCAATAAGCTCCTCTGCATTTCCAGGTACAGCCACAGAATAGGAAAAACTTCTCTGGACTCAGGTAGACCCCTGGTTCAATACAGATTAGGTGGGTAATGTTTGGCTAAATAGTCAAGGCCACCACAAAACCAGTTGTGCTCTATGGCACTGGGTTCCAGGAGTCCCAAGACACAAGACCCAGGCCTACTAGTTGAAAACAAAGCCTCATATATCATAAAGGAATCAAATCCATCATTTACTAGTTACTATCCTTTGGGCAATCAACTTAATTTTTATGAGCTTCAATTTCTTTTCATCTGTTGAATAAATTAAAAAAAGGAACCTTCCAAAATTGGGGTTGGTGGCATGTCTATAATTCCAGTATTAGAGAGTCTGTGGCAATTCGTTTGTGAGTTCAAAACCAGCCTGAGCTACACAGTGACTTAGTAAGAGCCTGTCTCAAAGTAAAAAATAGTAAAAAAGGACAGGAGTGTGGTTCAGTGTTAAACTCTGGTTTCAATACCCAGTACTGGGAGAAAACAAAATAGGAACCATCCTCACAATGGGATTGCTGTGATATCTAAATGCTGTCTGAAACATACTTTAATTACTGTCAGCTATTACAGTGATTTATATTGCTTGGTAATTCTTCTGTCTGTAGTCAGCAGCATTTCCCATACGGCCTTTTCTCACACATTAGCAAGGAAATGTGAATCACAATTACACTGATAGAGGCTTCACTTTATAACTGCTTTCTACTTGTATGAGTTCTTACTAACTAGCTCAGCTGTAATGGTTCAAATCCACACTGCAGATGTCATTATTATCCCTACTTGACAAGATGGCAAACCTGAGGCACATGAAAATTAGGTAATTTGTTCAAATTAACATGCGGGATTGGCAAAGACAGAAAATTGGATCTAGGGCCGGGGATTTAGCTCAGCGGCATAAGTGCCTGCCTTGCAAGTACGCAGTTGTGAATTCAATCCCCAGTACCAAAAAAAAAAAAAAAAAAAGAAAAAAAGAAAAAAAAAATTGTATCTAGACAATCGTAGGTTTTGGCACTCTTTGAAAGTGCCCCTTGGGGCTGGGGGTTTAGCTCAGCGGCATAGGCACCTGCCTTGCAAGCAGGTGGTCGTGAGTTCGATCCCCGGTACCGATAAAAATGAAAAAGACAAAAAAAAAAAAAAAAAAAGAAAGTGCCCCTCAAAGGAAAGTAGGCAGATCTAGGGCTGGAATGCAAACTGCTGCCAGTTGACAACAGGTAGCACAAAAACAGAGGGTAAAGATTTGGACACTGACATTAATTTAGCCTTTTGAACCTAACAAAAAATATATATATGTACGTATTTTGTATATATATGTACTCATGACCTAGTACTTGCCAAGCAGGCACTGTGTCACTGAGCTATATCCCCAGCAGGTATATTTTAAATTTTTTATTAGAACATGTTTGCAAGACTTGTATTTTGTATCCTAGCAACATTTTCATTTTTCTAGAAATACATTTATACTGATTTTATATAAATACTGGTTCACAACTGGAAATTAAAAATCACTACTTCCATCACTGTAGGTTTGAGAGGCACTCAAACCTACTTAGTGCTCTGCACTGTCACGCCTGCCCACAAAGATTCTGGCATTCTGCCAACTGGTATTTTGCCAGTTGGCAAGATCTTTATCTGTACATCATGGGGTCTGGAATGTAAGGAATGCTTAGGGCAAAGAGGGCCAATATTAGCCTTGGTAAGCAAAGGGCAATGGGGTCAGGTGTGGTAGTCCACACCTGTAATCCCAGCAACTGAGAGGCTGAGGCAGGAGGAATGCCAAGAGTTCCAGGCCAGTTTGGGCTACATACTGAGTTTAAGGTCAGTATGAACTACATAAACTGGTCTCAAAAAAAAAAACCAAAAACAAAAAAACAACCAGAAACAATGAACTAATGAATGAACAGAAAAAAAAAGAATAGAGCAGTGCTGGGAGCTAGCACAAGCTAGCAGGATGGAGGGTGGAGCTATTCAGTGGGCCTCTTGTCCCTCTAACTTACTAAGCTTCCAACAATACTAATCTAAGCTTTTGCAGGTGACATTCATTCCCTTTACTCAGTTTCCTTCTATAAGCTTCAGATAAGGCAATTCCTTCTTGTTTAAGGAATTTATTTATTTTTGTATCAGAAATAGAACTCAGGATCTTGCCAGGTGAGTGCTGTGCCACTGAGCTATATCCCTGGCCCTACTTTTTTTTTTTTGTCCTGGGGTTTGAATTCACGGCCTCCCACTTGCCAGGCAGGCCCCTATGCCACTGAGATAAATCCCCAGCCTGGCCCTATTTATGTTTTGAGACAGGGTCTCACTATCTAGGTCAGGCTGGCCTCGACTTCACAATTCTCCTGCCTCAGCCTCCCAAGTGCTGAGATTATAGGGGCATTTCACTACATCCAGTGGGGATTCTTTGACGTTGGTTCTCTGCCAAAGTATGTCAGAAAAGCACTCTCAAGGACCATCTCATGTCTCTTATTCTGTTTCATGTCCTGCATGGCACACGTGGCTCTAAGTATTTTTTTTTTTTGGTATTGGAGATTAAACCCAAGGCCTTAGCACTGAGCCACATTCTTACCCCTTCCTTTCTGAGACAGTCTTACCTAAATTGCCCAAGATGAATTTGAATTAGTGATCCTCCTATCTCACTCTCTCAGAATGCTAGATTATACGCATGTTACATGCAATTTAAAATTTTTTATATGCACTTTTCAGGCAAGAATATAGGCCCTTTGAGAGAAGGAGCCCCAACCTTTCCAACCACCAGAACTGGTGGCAAACCTATGGTACACGTGCAGCATTGAGCATCACTAAAAGTTCTCTAAAAGGTTCGCTTCTGTGTCCTGGCGCGTCGTAAGCGACACAGTTTACACTAAAAACCTTTCATTGAATGCAGTTTACACTAAAAATCTTTCATTGAAGAAAAGCACTCAAAGAGACGGCACAGTATTTCAACTTCTGCCTCTGTAAAACAGGGTCGTGAACCCCTTTTACCTGCCCGCCCCTTGACACCACCGGAAAGGGTAAACTGAGCAGCATTCTGGGGGCGGGGACGCACAGTGTCGAGGCCTGCAGCGTCGCGTCCGCCAGTTACCTGTGGGGCTGGGGGCGAACCGCACACGTACCGCACCCCCGACATCTGCGCTCAAACTGGCCTCACGCCACCCCATAGGGCGAGCTAAGGTCACTGGGACTGTCCCGGGATGCAAAACTCTCTTCCAGAGCGCCGCCATGTGTGCTGGTAACGCACACGTGGGCTTCTCTGCGTCACTTCCGGGTACACCTCCCAGCCAATCGGCGTCCGCCACAGCGGGCTAGCCCCGCCCCTTAAAGGCAAAGATCTTAGTTTGAAAGCAAACTCCCCCATGAACGACTGAGGTCGCCGTCAACCACTAGAGGGCAGAACGGGGCAAGCGGGCTATTTCCCGGGCCCGCCCCCCTCATCTTGGGAAAACTAAAGCGTGGCAGGGGCCGGGCCGGGGAAGCGGAGGAGGCGGGTCTCCATAGAAACCTCCACCTGTTTCCGGCCAGCCTGTGCAAGATTAGGGGCTGCTGCGGGGGCCAATCTCAGTCGGTTCGCTTCTTCCCGGCGGCCTCTGCGTGAGCGGTGGGTGTTGTACACAATCATCATGGCGGCTGCCGGGGCCCCGGATGGTGAGTGCGAAGCGGGTGGCGGGAGCCAAACCAGGGCCGAGGTTGCAGGCGCTTCGCGAGGCGGCAATGCGGCCTATGCCGGGAGGGAGTAGCGTGGCCCGGGAGCCGCGGTTTGGCGGTGCCAGAGCCAAGTCCGGTCCCAGGCCCAGCCTTTGGCGAGCGCCTACTCTATAACCCACTTTGCAGGCATGGAGGAGTCTGGCATGGACACCGAGGCCGAGACGGTAGTCACCGAGGCGCCCGCGCGGCAGCTCAACTGCGTAGAGGCCGAAGCGGCGGCGGGGGCGGCTCCCGAGGACTACTGCGACGCGCGAGACAACCTGCAGCCTGCCCCTGCCCAGCCCCCTGGGGACTCCGCGGCCCAGGCCTCGGTCAGCAACGGCGAGGACGCAGGCGGCGGTGCGGGCAGAGAGCTGGAGCTGGTGGACCTGAAGATCATCTGGAACAAGACCAAGCACGACGTGAAGGTTCCTCTGGACAGCACAGGTTCCGAGCTGAAACAGAAGATTCACTCCATTACAGGTAATCTCGGCGCTGACAGCTAGCCTCTTCCACCTCACCTCCTTCTAGTCTCTTGTGCTTTCGCTGTTCTGGACTTTTCTCTTCTCTCAACCCTCTGCAGTCTCCGGAAGTTAGTTCTTAAACGTCTGTTGTTAATCAAATGGGAAAAGGAGACCTAAAATCACATCTTGTGACTGTGAGATTCAAGCCCGGGTATTTAGAATGCAAGCTTCAAACTAGTGCTGTTCTAAGTTCATTAGTAAAAACACCTGAAACACTTGTTACATTTACAGTTCTAGGCGATTCCCCTGAAGATTCTGATTCAGTGGATCTGGAATGAAGTCGTGAACCTATTCTTAGAAAATATTTTAGGTAATTTTCATGAGGGAAGTTAAGAAACACTACCATTGACTGTCTCACTGACCCTTAAAATTATTCATGTTTGTTCATATTATGTTATGCTTTGCCACTTGAAACAATTTTTTAAAAGTTTCTCCATGTAGCCTGTAAAGTCATAAGAACAGTAATCTTGTCCTTACTGGCTTTTATTCCTCACCTCTGTGAATTCTCACCATTTGAGTGATTAGATGACTAATGAACAACTTGGGAGGTATTCCAATATTCACTGAACTATTACTCAGTTTAGTACAATGTGATGCACTATATACCCTACATTTTTACTGTGTCATAATCCATAAAACATGTATACTTAAAGACCAACTATCGTCCCTATCATAAAGAAGTTTGGGAAATGAAGGCTTAGATATTGTGAATTGCCTGTTTGCAAAACTAACAGATATTTACTTCCTGCTCTGTTACTCTCAATCCTTTTTTCCTATTTTTTTTTTTTTGAGATAAAGTCGTACTATGTAGTTGAGACTGACCTTGAACTCACAGTGATCCTCCTGCCTCAGTTTCCCAAGTGCAGTGATGACAAGAATGCACCACCATCCCAAGCTTCCTTGTGCTGTTTACTTAAGGGCTATGGTTGGTACGCGTTTGTGCCTTTCATTAACTCTGTGCTCTTTACTTTTTCCCAAGGACTCCCACCTGCCATGCAAAAGGTCATGTATAAGGGGCTTGTCCCTGAAGATAAGACGTTGAGGGAAATAAAAGTGACCAGTGGGGCCAAGATCATGGTGGTTGGCTCCACGATAAATGATGTTTTAGCAGTAAACACACCCAAAGATGCTTCGCAACAGGATGCAAAGGCTGAAGAGAACAAGAAAGAGCCTCTCTGCCGGCAGAAAGTGAGTCTATCTTATACTTGTTACTTCTGAGAAATTTGAAACTTTGTCTTCTCTAGCCTTGGTTGGTTACATTTTCCCTAGAATAAGTTCCTTTTTGGACAGGGCCCATGATGGAAATTTATGGCAGCTGTTGAGTGCGGCAGAGTGGAGGTGACAACTACCTGAAATTTGCAACTTTATGTCCTCTGGCGGGTCAGTGTGTCTCAAGTTTACCTACTTTAGAACGAGGCTTTTGTAAAAGGAGTTTCAGACCAGATGGTAAAAGGAGTCAGATGTGAGTTTCTCTGTCAGTCCTACTAGATTAATCTCCCATTTTACATATAAATGTGTATGTTTTTTTGGTTTGTGGCTTCCTCCAAGTCAAAAAAGCCCAATTACAGTTTTTTGTTTTGTTTTTCTTTTTGAAACAGGGTCTCACTCTGTAGTTCAGGCTAACCTTGGACTCACTTTGTAGTCCAGGCAGGCCAGGCCTTGAACTTGAAGCAATCTTCCTGCCTCAGCCTCCTGAGTGCTGGGATTACAGGCATGTGCCACCATGCCAGACTCCAATTATGTATAGGCATGGAAATCAACAAATTTTAGAAGTTTCTCTAAAATCACTTCAGGAAGCCAAATGAAGCTTGAATAGGAAGACAACAGGTTTTTTGTCCTCATCTGTGAAATATGGGCCGGATTTTTCATAATTTCTCCATTGCTCATATTAGGTAAAACCAGTTTTGTCTTGGATTAAGTTGTATTACTTTTTAATTTTATTTACTTGTTTGCTTGTTTACTGTGGTACTGGGGATCAAACACAGTGTTTGCAGTGAGCTACATCTGTTGTCCTTTGAAACTTTTTTTTTAAATTTTGAGAAAAAACTTACTAGTTGTTCAGGCTTAACTCAAACTTGCTATCCTCTTGCTTCAAACTTCCGTTGTGCTGCTGGGATTATAGATGTGCCACTATGCCCATCTAAAAGTGTTTACTAATTGGAACAGCCGTCATCTGTCTTGTTACTGCCATTGAATCCCACTTGTTGTTAATTAGCTACTGCACCAGGAAAACATGTTCTCAATTTAACCTGTGTCCTAGCGGAGTAGATCAGAAGTTTCACGGCACAGTCTGGCCAGAATTAGTATGAACACTCGAAATGTTGCTATATATACATCAGCATTTTTGGTAATAAGTTTTTGTCCTAACCTGTATTGAGGGTGTGTGTGTGGGGTTTGAACTTTGAACTCTAGGCCTTGCTACTGAGCTGCATCCCCAGCTCTTAATGGTTTTTTTTTTTTTTTTTTTTTTTTGAGACAAGGTTTTACTGAGTTGTCAAATTGCGTGTCATGAGCTGCAATTTAATTTTTCTGCCTTAGTCTCCCAGAGTGCTAAAATTACAGCCATGTGCTTACACGCCTAGTTTATGTGATATGCTTACTTTAAAACTATGTTGCTTTTACAGAACCTCTGAAATGCTTAAGTCTAAAACAGTATTCTTAAGGGGGTTTTTGTTCGTTTGTTTGGTAGTGCTGGGGAATTTTAACTGAGAGTCTTACAATGCTAAATAAACACTGTACCACTAAGATCCATTTCCAGCCCTTGTCCACTAGGTTTTCCATTGTGTTTTTTATTTTGATGCAGAGAATCAAACTTAGGGCCTCATACATGCTAAGCACATCCTCTGTTCCTGAGCTATACTCCCTAGCCCCTGTCTACAGAGTTTTAGATAAGGGATTATAAATGTATGTTAACACGTAAAAGCTGTTTATTTGAACAGTTTCGCTCTCCTGCAACTACTGGTTCACATTATCTTGTAATGTATTGAGTTCCTTTTTTCCCTTGTATGTGTGAAATAGATGGAAGTGAAGTAGTGGCACTAGTCATACCCTTAGAGCATAGCTTGCTTTGTAAATACAGGTTTTGAGTTACTAATGATAGCTTTACAGGCTTAGAACTTTTATCTACAGAGTGGGGGAAAACCTTCAAAAGATACTTGAAAGTTCAGACTCAAGTTGTTTCCAACCTCAGCTGTTTTGCTCTAGGGATGCCAGTTTTTATGAGGAATGAGATTCCAGTCTCTTGAATTATTGACTTGTTCAGGAAACAGGCTGATATATGTAGGGTAATCCTTTTGTTAGTAGTCTGGCAATATTGAATTTACTTCTACTAGATGATTCTGCCTTGCTCACTAGCTAGGGGTTGTGCTGCCTCGGGCCTCTTCTGTTGCTTAAGTTAGACTAGATTTTTTTTTTTTTTTATCAGTACTGGGTATCAAACTCATGACCACACACTTACAAGGCAGGTGCTTATGCCACTGAGCCCATCCCCACTAGACTAGATTTTTAACTTCTACGTATGTATTGTTCCATAGTTCCAATTTTACCAAGAAATTAGTGAACCTATAAAGCCATAGATGAGGGGAGAGGAGGAGGAGACTCAGGGATTTAGGCCAGGGAAGAGAGCTGTTTTAAGGGGCCTTGGTGGAACCCTTAATGAGTTGCCTCAGTCCTTGGCATGGGGATGGCAATGGGAACAGGGTTAAAGGACTTCTTAATGTCAGAGTATAGAGCACTCATCATGATTTTTGTTTGAAAATGTGGTTGCACAGGTTTTCTTGGAACAGTGGGAAGACTTCTGTGATGGACTAGGTCTGCATTTGTTTAAAGAAATGTCCTTTCTAGGCATTTAGGCTGATTTACCAAAATCTTGTAGCTCTCTTTGGGAGTTTTAAGTTGACAAATGTTATTGTCATTTACTACTTTCCAGGAGAACAGCATCTTTTGTAGCTCTCTTTTGTTTGATGTTTAATTCTGTCAGTGGTGACTTGGGTGGGAGCAGAGTAAAGTGTTTGAATTAGCAATCTAGAAATTCTATTAGCTCTCAAACTTTAATATAGTACCTATATCTGGATGATTAAAAATTAAGTAAAATTAAGAATTCAGCTCCATAATCTGACTACTTACATTTCAAGTGCAGAGTAGTCCCAGCACAAGCATAATGTCTGACATTAGGAAGCACATTTCATCATCACACAAACTTGAGCAAGACAATACTGATCTGCAGTGTCAGGGACACATACTTTGAGGACATTAAGAACTTTAGACCCAGAACCTGAAGGCTTTCTTCAAAGAGATTGCAGTATGCCTGAAATGTAGCTGTTTCTTATACTCTCTTCTGATTTATAGCAACACAGGAAAGTGTTGGATAAAGGAAAACCTGAAGATGTGATGCCTTCTGTTAAGGGTGTCCAGGTAAGTTGAATTCTTTGTGAGCATCTGAAAAGGAATTTGTCCCACATTCTGAGATTCCTGTAATTGTGATTTTAATCTGACCCTTCTGTTTTTCACTCAAATATCTCTTCATCTCTTACCATGGTATTGTACCTCTAGGAGCGCCTGCCAGCGGTACCTTTGTCTGGCATGTACAATAAGTCTGGAGGAAAAGTGAGACTCACCTTTAAGCTAGAACAAGACCAGCTGTGGATTGGCACTAAAGGTATGCTGTCTCACCATCCTCATCTTGGCTTGCTGCCTGTCTCTGGCACCCAGCAGCACTCACTTCTGAGTGCGAATCTCCTCATCTGGAAACCTCTCTCTCTTCACTATGCTGTGTGCTTTTGCCTTTTGAATCTGCATTTAGATGCTTGCCTCTCGTTTGGACCTTTTCCCCCTTATTATTTTCAGTGTGATTTCAGGGCCAATCCATCAGGATATTTACTCTTCAATTGTGTACAAGATCAGAGGTCCCAAATATGTGGTCAGAGGGTCAGATCTGGTCCCTAGGCAAGGGTTTTATGTGTTTTTACACAATTTACAAAAATGAGGAGATTTCAATCTGATTTTTAAATTTTTTTTTTTTTTGGTTTGGCTTCTCTTGAAAAAAAAAAAAATTAAAAATCTGGTCATATAGGGCCTGAGTTTTCACATGGCATCAAGGAACTAGAGCTGAGTCGTTTCCAGTGGGCCATGCTGTAGTGCCCATGGCGCTCTGTTTCACGTAGTCGGCTTCACTCATTTTTGTCACCTGTGTGTCCCCTCTGGGTCATTTTGACCGCGTGCTAGGTGACATTTCCTAATTGCTGCCCTTCCCTCCCTACTTGGCTGCATGTCCCATTACCACCACCTGTGCATAGTGTCTGGATCAACTTGCTGTTTGCTGGGAAATGCCTCTGACCATCCTCCTCTCCCTTCCCTCTAGATGGTTACAAAATCTTGTTGGTTACATTTCAGAATTTTCTGTGTGCTTTAACACTTTATTATGCCAGTTAAGGCTACTAGTGTCTTCCAAAGGTGATGTGTTAAAAGCATATCAACTTTGCCCTGTGTCTTCCTCTATCGTATTCATTTTCCATACTGCTGCTTTTCAGTGGTTCTAAGCTCCAAAACCTTTGGCTCATTAAGGCCAAGTTCAAATACTTAAACACAGTATTTTGGGTTCTCAATAATGGGCCCCAGTTTACACTGTTGCCTGCTCGGTTTACCCTGTTGTGCCCTGTGTATTCAGCTGCATCACCCCTGAACTTGCCAGCCAATGCTTTGCACAGCTTCATGTCTTTGCTCAAGCTGTGTCCTTACCTGGAATGCCTTCTTCCCATTCCTCATTAATAAAATCTTCCAAAGCCTTCCTTCAGTGCCCTCTCCTAATGAAGCCTTCCCTGATAGCTCCCTCACCCTCCAAATGAACTGCTGCTGCTTCTGTTCCTAGAGCACTCCCTTTGTATCCCCAGAGCACTCATTACTCTCTGACTTGTCTGTCCCCCTGTTAGATTCCTGGAGGGAACCGAACATGCCTAATTCACCTGTTTCTGGCCAGCACTGTAGGTATTCAGTGTTCGAGGTAAATGCTAAAGAGAAGTATAGGGGATTTCATCATCATGAGGCTAATTGACTTCAGGGACACCCATTTAGTATGACTCCTCTTAAAATGGGACTACAGTTTGACAGAAAATGAAACTTGGGGCAAGGGTGGTGGGGAATGAGATTTTTAACTAAAGCATGAAAATTTTAAAACACCGAATTTCTTGTTTCCAACACTATGCTAGTTCTTAAAGTGACTAGATTGAAGTGCCAAAAGCACTTGAGTCCTCTAACTGTTTCGTGATAATTGGCTATGTTCTTCATTTTACATTCAACTCCACCTGCATGGTTATTGCAAGTTGTGCAAATTTTTAAAAATTTCCCCAGTTTTTCCCAGGGCCTTTGAACCATTTGCCAAATAATTCTTTTCTGTAGGGCCTGTTCCCCCATTCCTTTTGTCATTAGCTGCCCTGCCTCTATTGGCTTTACAAGTGATCTTGCTTAGTTCTCCATCATTGCCTTCACTTGCTGAAGCACACAGATTTCCTGCCTCTTGCTAGCATTTTCCTTTTACTGCAGGCAGCCCAGCTGAAAGCGGTTGCCAAGGTTGATGCACAAGGATGATGCCCAGAAGGATGGGTGCAGGCAGGAGTTCTGGGGGGAGCCCGAATATCTACATGCTCATAAGGTCTTTAGGGAGTATTTTTGTTATGAAGTTAAATAGGAAACAATAATTGTAGGCACTGACCTAATGAGGATTGCCTATCTCCACATTACAGGTTTCATTTCATCTTTTGGAAGCAGCTACCTTGCACTTACGCATGAGGGCAGAGCTCTAAAAGTAGCTTGGTGCATTGGATTTCTCAGGCCCTAAGAGCCTTCTTCCTTGCATAGCTTAAGACTTCTCATTCCTTTTAGGCTTGACCAGGGCTGAGCTTTTCAGTCCCACCCAGAGCACTTTTCACTGTCCCTCAGCTGCCCAAGGGACGGGTGCTCTTCTCACGTGCCCAGGTTTCAAGTCATCCAAGTGTCAGAAGTACTTGGAGAAGGACAGCTTGTTCTGGGAGTTGGCTGCTAGCACTGGCTTTATATTTCTACTGGTTAGAAGTTGTAGAACAGCCATCTTGGCAGCCACCTTGCTTCATGGTGTAAGTGACCCCCCAGGAATACTTCTCCCAAGCTAAAGCTCTTTCTGCTGCCTTGTATTAGAAGACACTTAGCAACAGTCTCAGGAATGCAGCCAAAAGAACCTGCAGCTTCCTGGAACTCTGTCCCTAGTAGCATAGTTAAAGCTCTCTGCACAGCAAAGCTCCATGCAAAACAGGTGCACTTGAGTTCCAGATTGCTGTCACTCTGGGGTATAGACCCAGCAATGTCCAGTCTTCTGGAGTTTTCAAGAGAAACCAGAAATCTGTACCTTTATGTGAAATCTCTAGACATTTTAAGCTAGGAGTTTTTAATGATTCAGGGTGTTTTGTTTTGGCTTTTTGTGTGTGTGTGGGACCGGGGATTGAACTCACAACTCCCACTTGCCAGGCAGGAGCTTATACCAGCTAAATCCCCAGCCCTTTGTGTTGGCTTTTTGAGACAGGGTCTTACTGTGAAGTCCAGGCTGGCCTTGAACTCACTGTATAGACCAAGTCACCTCGGACTCATGGTGATCCTCTTGCTTGCTGGTGCTGAGATTATAGGCAAGTGCCACCTCACCTTGTGCAAAAATTTCAGTTTTGAAGACAGCTGTTGATCTTGTCCTGTCTGTAGACACTGCTGAGAGCCACAAAAAGTATAAACCTGAATGAGTACCTTTAAGTTCCTTCTTCCAGATTGCCACTTTTTCAGAACTTAGGGTCAGCGTCTTAAGTAAATAGCTAGACTAGAACCCCGGTCCGTAAATTCCAAGACTGTTAGGCAGTTTACCTATTTTCACATCCTACATTTTCGGATTTTCCTTTCTGCAGAGGCTGTAATGAGTCTTTCATTTTGGTTTAACTGTTTGCAGAGAAATGCCTGCCTGCATCTCAGGTGTTTGCTGCTTCTGGGAGTGATTTCCTGTGGTGCAGGCGCCCCCCATCCCTGCCTTCACACCAGTTCTGCAGTTGGCTCATGCTCAGCAGTCTCATTTCCAAGCACCCTGCACTGCCTTCTCCTTCTTACCCAATATCCTTAAACTTGCTGCAATATGTGTTCTGGCCCCTTGTGATTAGTGATATCTCCAGTGTCAGTTACATGAGGTTATAAGTGTTTGGAAGAACCTTGTAAAATGTGTTAGTACACAGGGTGAGGGGAAGAGGGAGATGGTGACAGGATCATGGTGTAAAGGAAGCAGCCTTAAAGCCCACGCATTGTGTCCTTGTGGGAGCTACAGGCAAAGACTGTTGCATTTTTCTTTGTGGGCTCTTAACTCTCCTGTTCTAGGTGTCCAAGACCATACCTGGGCTTGGGCAGTGAGGGTGTAAAGGAGTTTCTTGGGTTGTTACTAATCATCAGACTGTAAAAAACTAGTGTCAGGAAAACATACTTACAGACATACACATACAAAAAAAAAAAAAAAAAACCCCTCATTTTAGGAAAGATCTTTCTGTTCTCTGAGACCTTTATTATATTATTGCCAATTCATATTCACTTCTAAAGTTCCCAAGCAGGGATTTGGGAGCATCCATCAGAAGATGGTGTCCCATGTTCTTTAGAGGGCTATGCCAGTCAGCTGTTTATTATAGATCCCTCAGCCATGATGAGGGAGGGACTGCTGAGGCAGAGGAGTTAGAACAGGAAGACTTTTTGAATAACCACTGTCATCCTTCTCAATCTAGAACGGACTGAGAAATTGCCCATGGGCTCCATTAAAAATGTGGTCAGTGAACCTATTGAAGGACATGAGGACTACCACATGATGGTGAGTACTCCAGGTTAGCCTTGTCCCCAACTAGGCCTCTGCTTCTGTTAACTTCGTGGGGGATGGATTTGAAATTGAGCTTTTCTAATTGAGGCAGTGGGTATGGTGGTGCATCCCTGTAATCCTAGCACTTGGGAAGCTGAGGCAGGAGGACTGCAAATTCAAGACTAGCCTAGGCTCCATAGCAAGACCCAGTCTCAAAAAGGGGTAGGAGGAAGTATCTTAAACCCTCATGTTTTCTTCATCAGTGTAGAATTTAATTCATAACCCTATTCTGTGTTGTTTTGCAACAATTCCCCTTGCCCCGCCTTCAGTTTAAAGGGATTGTTTTCTTTTTACCTTCTTTAAAAATGTTTCTTACACCTCTCTTACTTGTTTTTAGACCAGGAAAATTATAAAGAGGAAGAATGGCTCATGGATTTTCATCTTTTATTTTGTCATTGGTAATAGAAAGAGAGACCCTTCCCCCAAGCCTTGGCATTATGAAGACATCAGGCAGTCTCTTCTGCAGGTGCCCTACTTGTCCCATGCTGTGCCTGTCACATGGCTGGGGACCTGTGGAGAGGACAAGGTCTCAGGTGCATCTGTTCTGCATGGAGCTTTGCTCTGCAGAGAGTAGACTGCACTTTCCCAGGACAACATCCTTGGAAGCACTCTGAAAGTCCATGTAGAACAAAGCTAGAAGTTCAGCGATACAATAAAAAAATGAGTAACTTAGGTAAAGCTCTCTTTTTTCCAGCACTTTTTGGAGAGCACTTTAAAATGAAGTTTAGCTACCTAAACTCTTAAGTAATTAAACTCAAAAAATGTTATGCTTGACCTGAAAAAACAGTTTTGTGGGGCTGGTGCCATCTGCCTTGCTCCCTCTGAAGAGGCAGGTTTTTCTGTATCTTGTCATTAGCAATGCAGCTGTGTCAATCCCATCCCAAGGAACAGAGTAGTGGTGTGACCTTTACATGGATGTTGCAAAGCCCACAATGGAAGAGTATGTCAGAAGATCCCCTTGTTGTAAGAAAGATCAAAATGTGATGGGCTTCCAGCCCTGTCAGTGTGTCAGCTTCTGAGGCTAAAGGAAGGCCTTGATTGGGATTGAGATCCCCAAATGGTAGGCTTCTTTATTTATTTATTTATTTATTTTTCTCCCAAATCCATTTTAAAATGGTAGGCTTCTGGACTTCCTTCCTGGCAATGATGAGAATGCCATTGGTCCTCCCAGGTAGTCCTTTCTGCCTCTAATCTTTATGTAAATTTTAAAACAAGATTGCAGACAGCTCTGTTTGGCTTGTTATTTTTTTCTCTTTTAGCATAAAGTTGGATTTTAATATTGTTGGACTGGGAGTACAGCTCAGTGGCACATCGCCTGCCTGGCAAGCGTGAGGTCCTGAGTTCAGTTCCTGGTTACTCCCCCCACACCCCCACCCCACCAAAAAAAAAAAAAGAACTAAAATATTGTTAGTTGGGCCCCTTACTTTTTTTTTTTTTTTTTTTTTAACATTTGTGTGAACAGTTTAATCATGTAGGGTTTGCAGCCCTAGTTTTGAGGCAGCCTGATGATAGGGATATGCAAATTAAGTGGAGCAACCTGGGCATTTCTTAAGAGCTAGTATGCATGGGTAAGGACTTAGCATTTAGTTCGAATGTTCATTTCTCTCTGGAGTCATTTCTGCCAGAGAATGGTTCCAGTGGCTCCCTTTTTTCTAACCACTATAAATAGTATTTTTACCTTTGTTCTAATGGAAGTATTTACTTTCCTCTTTTTGTAGATGCCATTTGTCTAGCTAGATTAATTGTGAACAGTTCACAGTTAGAAAAATGTGGCTGTGTCCTTTCATTTTTAGAGCTATATTCTGAAAAACACAGGACAGAGAACATGACCCATATATCCATCACCGAGAAATGACAGTCATAAATACTTTGTAACTTGCTTTGAATCTTTTTTAAATAAAAAAATATAATTTACCAACAGTGATGATGTCCCCATTGTTTTCCCCTCCCCTGCTCCCATTATCACAGTTCCTCATGTATATTCTTCCCATCTGTTTATGCTTTTATCTATTTACATATCCACAAACAAGATCAGATACTGTTCTGTTTTTTCAGTTTTCCTAAACGGTGTCATGGTATGTACCTTTCTGCAACTTGCTTTTTTTGGTTCCACATTGTGATGTGTTATATTAACCTCTAGATCCATGAGGATCTACCTTTTCATACCTTTTGTCAAAGTACTGTAGTGTTTTTATGAATGTGCCATACTACTTTGAGTCACGCCATATCATTTTGAATTACTCGTCCTCTTACTGATGGATATGTAGGTTGTTGATAGGATTTTGTCATTTTGGACAGTGCTGCTTTGAGGACTTGTTTCCTTACACATGTGTGACAGGTTTTCTAGGCCAGTGGTTCTCAAAGCAGTCCTCAGGTGGGCAATGCTGCAGTCCTTAGGAGCTTGGTGGAAGCTTCTTAGGCCCCAGCCCACCTCCTTCCTAATCAGACCACTGCTGAAGTATGCAGGCTCTATTTCCACGTGGTTCTGATGTGCACTCAAGTTTTGAGAGTTGCTGCATTGAGATTGCCTGTGCTGAACCTTTTTTTTTTTAAGTTTTAAAGAGAATGCACCCCATATGCACAAAAAATTTTTAATTTTTTCTTTTTAATGAATTGACTTCCTACCCCTCCCCCATGTTTGTGTTCTGCTGTTTGGTCATCCCACCTCTGAAGTACCGCTTGGTTTTCCTTTTTCCCTTCCAGGCGTTTCAGTTGGGCCCCACGGAAGCCTCTTACTACTGGGTGTACTGGGTTCCAACTCAATATGTGGATGCAATCAAAGACACTGTGCTGGGCAAATGGCAGTATTTTTGAAAGCACTTTCACCTCTGGCCCAGGAGACTGACCCAAAGTGAAGGACATTGCGGGAGAGGCCTGCAGCATCCTGGATTTCAGAGTTCTGGAACTTTGTTCACAAAAACAATCTCTATTCAGTCTGAGGCGATGTGGTGACTGAAGCCAGAGGTGATGTACTTTCACCATTAGCTTAATTTTAACTTAAAATCACCAGTTCCCTTTCTTGCAGTCAGCTTCATACCATTTTTAAGTTAGTACCGTGGAAATGAATAAATCTGAATTCCGAACATGTTGTGTGGAATACTCTACAGTCTGTTTGAGAGTAGATCTGCCAATTAATGTTGAGAACGGAATCATCAAAAGCTTTGTTTTTTGCTTTTAAAATGATTTCAACCGAAATATTTTCATAAATCTTTGGTTGCAAACATTTGGACTGCGTTGTGCTAAGTTGGAGTGGTTTTTTTCTTTCTTGATGTAAAATTGTATGCAAAATGAGGGTTTTAGTAAGCCATATTTTCTTGTCCATTGATTCAGATTTAATTCTCTCCCTTTTTAATTTTCTCGTTTCCCCTAGGTTTGAGTTTTATTTTAAAAACCCAAAGATATCAGTTCCTCTTTTGGTACCTCATCCACGCCTCCTTTCCTGGGCTCCCTTCCACCGTGCTGCTGCTGCTTGGGAATGCACGGGGGAGAGGAAGAGCTGTGAGGTCTTGGTCAGGGAGCTCTTACCTTGCCGTGGTGTTTGTGGAGCAGCAGAGAATCTCACAAGTGACTCCTGTCTACGTGTCTTGCCCTTTGGACCCTAGCTTCTGAGGAGTTCCATTACTGGTTTGGTGGCCATCGGCAGCCCTCACTAAGCATGGCTTCAAGAGCCAGGCTGCTCCAAAGCCCCAGCTCTAAGGAAGAGCCAGGTAGAAGATAATTGTTACAGCCATATAATCCTAGATGTAGAGACCTCTTTTCTTTGAAAGTTTTCAAGAAGTTCTTAAGCAGTCCAATGATTATTTCAATTCTGCTTCTCCATTTGGTCCTTCCGCTCATGCATTAAGTTTAAGTGTCCTTTATCCCAGGTTCAGAGGTGCTGCCTTTGTCAGTAAAAAGACATCTGATCTAGTAGGTTGGCCAATGGCATTTGAACAAAAGAAGTGGGATAAATTGCTTTCATGATAAGCTCATCTTCTGGTTTTGGCCCTTGTGTTCTTTGTACATGTGAACTTCTGCCGTCTCCTTATGACTTAATTGACTCTGAAATAAGGGACAGTCTCTTAGTGGATGATACCCTTTGTGCTGTTTGCTGTTTCTCTGCTGCTGTCTTTGCAATTCTCCTCTCAGTGGTTGCAGGCTCTTATAGTAAGGTTTGGCAAGAAATCTTCCCACCTTGACACTTTGGATTCTAAGCTGTTACCCCTCTCATTCTGTGAAACGTATTAGCATGTTTTTACCTAAGATGACTATTCCCTGTGAGCCAGTTAATGACAATATTCTATGCCCTTCCCTTCTAAGCTGTAGTTCAGGAATCCAGTCCATATAGACAGACTCTTGCTTTTTGTGGTGTAGTCAATGCCAAGTTATGCATCTGGGCAAGAAAATCTACTCTTTGCTTTTTGGGGGGCATGAGTATGTAAATGAAGTACAGCATCCAAGAAACTGTTTTCATCTCTTAAAAAAAAAGAGCGGTCATTGTGCTTTTTTGTTCTTGATGACCTGCAGTTCTTGGGGAAAAGAGTGTATCTTGGCTACTTATCCCAGCCTCCTGTGGTTGACAGGTCTACAGAGGAACTGATCAGACAGCAACTGAATTTTGCCCTTTTTGTTTGCCAGTGTTCTTGTCCTAAAGACTTGTCTAGCAGTGCCAACACCCACTTTTGGTCTCTAAAAGCTGGTGTTTCTGTCCCTAGATTAGCTCTGAAGCCCCTCTCGTCAGCCTCACTTGCTCCCTGTGTGGCTCCTACCACCCTCTGCTCTCCCTTCCTCTTAGTGAGTGTGTGTACCATCCTTTCCCTGCTGCCCAAGGGCCAAACTGCTTGTCACTCAGGCTGGTGTCATTGCAAGAGGACCAAAGCCTGTGTGAGCCTTTTTAATTTTCAGTAAAATGGTGCTTTTTTCCTTACTTCAATATACTATATATAAATAATAATGTAAATGTCATCTTTTCGTATGGAGCTGTTTGAATATTGCTTTAAAGAGCTCATTGAATCTGCTGTCCCAGTCTTGAGCTCTGGCTCCTGACTCTGGCCACATGGAAGGCCTTGCTGGAAGCTCTTGGGACAGCAGAAGCACACAGCACCAGAAGCCCATGGCAGAAATGTTCTAAGAGCCATGTCTGGATCACAGTAGTCACAGCAGTATTCACTATTTTGTCATTACATCCTGTGGGCAGTCAGTCTCTTTATATATTTCTTACTGTTTGGAGTTTACTGACTAAATCTGTGTAAGCAAATTGAAATACTCTTCCCTTTAGGTAGCATCATAGGGTTTATTTTTTTCCTCAGGATTATTTCTGTACAGTTCTGTCACTGTCTGTGAAAAGGGAACCAGAACTTCCCCTACCTGTGACAGGGGGCATGCAGGGAGATAAAGGAAGAGCTGCCTCCCCCATAGGGCCTCTCGACAGGCAGTGTTACCAGAAGTGAGGAATGGAAGTAACTTGCCCACGCTGAGGTTAGCCTGGGTATTATTTCTCCAGAGCCGCCTCATGATGGGCTTCTTTCCCATCTACAGTTAGTACTGGTGATCCTCCTGCAGGGATTCACTCACAGACATCTTTCCCTTATTTCCTTCCCTGAGGTGACTTGGCAGAATAATGTGACAACATAATTAATCCCTGCTGAGCCAGGTCCTCTCAGCACCCTTTTCATGAGTCAGGTCAGAGAATTTAGGTTTGTGAGTTGCTGGAACTCTTTGGTATGAAGTATTTTAATCCATGATGGGCCTTTTGCAAATAGTGTCTGCTCTTTTTAAATGAAGTTTAAGTGAGCTAAGGATGCACTTTCTTATAATCTTGTGGACAGAATAGGGGCCCAAATGAGACCCTCAACAGGCTTCTTAGTTGCTGCTTTACCTTATAAGGGCCAAAGAGATTAACTTTGCCACTCCTCAGAGAAGTTGCCATATTTCACCCAGAAGGGACTTGTTTTCCTCATATCATTTAACCATGTGCCTGGAGGAGCTGTGTGTGCTCTTGCATCTGGCCCACCCTTTCTCTGCCAGGAACTGAGAAAGGTAAGAGGATAGATTCAGTGTGCCAGGAGGCAGGCCATGCAAGGGCAGGCTTGTTTCCCACACATTTGCTGAGGGAGACCTTTCTCCTGCTCCTTGCTTCTGTTCATGCCTGATGTCTTGGAAAAGGATAGTCCCTTTTTGTCTTAAGGCAAAGTAATCTGCAGTTAGGATGGCATCTGTTTCCTTTGTAATAGGGTCTAGCAGCCTATCTGAAGTATTGGGTGGTCAGGAGCCCTATGACATGCAGAACATCTGGTAGATCTACCTGCCAGGCTGGGTGGTTTTACTGCTTTCTAACTTTCTAAGAACCTTTTTTTTCCTAAAGATTCTGCAGTTATTTGACAAATATATGTAAGTATCATGTTTCCTTGTGGTGTATGCTCTGTTCTGGTTTGTTTTTAAATCAAATCGCCTGTTTGGGAGGAGAAGAACGTATTAGTCTATTAGATTTGCGCTGCTGGATTTTTTTTAAAAGTGTAACCTTGACTAGCTGTCTTTATTGTTCATTCTGTAAGATTAGTCTATCAATTAAAGTTTGATAATTAATTGCGTCTCTTTTCCTTCTGTTTCTTCATGCGTCTCATTCATGCTGGGAAGTGACCAATATTTGCAACTGTGTCCAAAGCCATCTTTTGCCAGCTTTTTTTTTTTTTTGTATCAGGAATCGAACTCATAAACTCAGAGTTGTCAGGCAGGCACTGTGGTGCCAAGCTATATCCCTAGCCCCGCAGCTTTGGTTTTTTATTTGGCTTTAATTATATTTGATTTTGTGCTCTATGAAACAGTTGATAAAAAGATTTTAGTTACTCTAGATGGCAAAATGATCACCTTGCAGTTAGCCACTCTCTGCCAGGACAGCTCTCTTCTGTGTCCTCTGGCCTCCACATGTCGGAGAGGAAGCTGCCTCCCTGCCCTTCCTCCTCATGTATTCACTGACCTTTTAGCTTTCAAGGACATGTTTAATAAAACATGGGAATGGAGCTCCAGCTACATGCTACAAAAACCTAGGTGGAGGGAGGGAGATTTTTACCAAAAATAGGAAAAGAATGGAATCTTTGGTGACTGAAACAGTTTGTCCAAACTGGTTTAGACCCAGGACCACTTCCATTAGAATCTTCCTCTTCATTTCCATATTTTTTAAATGTTCCTGAAGGTTCTAGTCTCGTTTCCCCATCCTGGCAGGGGGAGAGGTGGCTCTTTTTCCCGTTTTTCTATAACATGATCTTGAAGCAACACTGCTACCCTCTCCAGGCTCTGGCTGCTACATGGGAAAGGACGGGGTGGATTATGCCATGTGGTATACATCTGATGCCGCGTAGAGAACCTTCTGTCTGTTCAGAGGATACTTCTGGATTTTATCCCAATTCTGAGCCGTTCTTTCAGGCAATGTAAAACCAACAGGATATTTGCATCACCTCAGATGGAGAATGAGATAAACTCCAATATGAATGTGTTACCATACTGTTGGTAGATGTCTGATACTTTCTGTGCTTTGGGAACAATCTGTTTTACACTGGAGATCCATCAGCCAGATGAGTCATTAGGGCAAGAGGCCAGTTTCCCCACCCTTGTGTGAGAGTTCTGTTCAAGGTAGTCAGGCAAGAGGAATGAGATGCTTCCTATCCAGGAGACCACTGCCCACATGCTTGGCTGCTTGCAGCTGGGAATTCTGCTCCCTCAGGCTTTTCCTACCTTTTCAAACTGTTTTTGGCTTTGTGTAGTTTACCAGGGCTACTTTTTTCTGAGGCTTTGTTAGCTTGCTTTTTCTCTTGTCTGTTTCTACTGTCTACCCTTTTACAACTCTGAATTTCAAGTTTCTTGCTTCTATTTTTACCCTCTTTCCCCTTAAACAAAACTTTCATTTTCCCCTTGTTTGGAAACTTTCAAACCTACAGAAAGCTGAAATACACTGTTAATATTTTTAACATGTTTATGCCTTCCACATAGGTTTACTAGTTGTTAAAATGTTAGCCATCTTTGCTTTCTTCTAGGCAGACTTTTTCTGAAACATCTGACAAATACAGAGTGTGAACCTTCACTATCTGGTACCAGGAATCAGATATTTTAGCATGCACCTCCCAAGAATAAGGATGTTTTACCACAGTACCACTGTCTCAGCTAAGAAAACTAGTATTGTCATATCATCTAATAAATAAATCAAAATGTATTTGTTTTCTAATTAATGATCCTACGTAAAATCCTTATCTAGTCTTACATATTTAAAATACCCTTTTAACTTTTACTAGTCTTGGCTTTTTTCTCTCACTTTAAAAGTAATTCAGCTGGGGATTTAGCTCAGTGGCGTAAGTGCCTGCCTGGCAAATGCGAGGTTGTGTGTTTGATCCCCAGTACCAAAAAAAATACATACATATATGTATATACACACACACGTAATTTACTCGTGTGTGTGTGTGTGTGTGTGTGTGTGTGTACACATATACATACCCCAAAACAGGATTGAACCCAGGATCCCATACATGCTAGATAGGCACATGTGTAGTGCCTCAGCCATCTCCCAACTTTTCCCCTGTTTATTTGTAATTTTTTCATTTGTGACCCGTCTTCTCATCTCGTAAGTTGTCCTGCCTGTCTGTTTCTTATGGTGAGGGGAGCAGTGGTCCTGAGAAGGCCTGTCAGGGAGCTAGTCCCTCCAAAGAGCAGTTTTCTTATTCAGTGTTCAATATCGCTCTGTTCCCACATCCAGGTCCAAGACTTAACTCCATGGTTCACGATGAAGCCGTATCATGGTTTTTGGTGACAAACTGAGTTCATGTGACTTAAGCAAAGGAATTTGGCTCTTACTACTGGAAAATCCTGAGTGTCAGACTCAGTCTAGTAGAGGTGTGCGGATCAGGCTGTTGTGTACCCTGGCCATCTAACTCCTGGCTCCGTTTTGCTGTTGACAGAGCCTACCAGACTAGCAGTCCCACAGGAAAGAACTTTTTCTCCCCAAGTCCCAGATGAGGCTTTTACTGGCCTGTTAGTCCTGTCTCCACAAACATTTGAACATAACCTGCGTTCATTGTAAGCCAGGCGTTTTCAGGTGAATACTCAAACTCACAGTCTTGCCTCAGCCTAAGTGCTGGGATTACAGACTTACATTACTTATAATTTAGAAAACAGTAACAAAAATAAACCCTTGTATTTGTCATAACTCAGTAATGATCATTAGCATTTTGGTAAAGAGGTTAGGTACAGTGGTGTATGCCAGTAATCCCAACACTGTGAAGGCTGAAGTAGAGGATCACTATGAGTTCAAGGCCAGCCTGAACTATTCGAAGAACCTGTGTCAAAAAATAAAAAATACCCTCCTCTGCCTTTCTTTTTGGCTATTGGTGCTAGAAATTCAAGTATACATCAGTTAACCAGTTAGCAGCTTTTTTTTCCCTGAAACATTTGAAAGCAGTGACATGTTTCATTTCTGAATATTAAGTATACATCTCCTGAGAATAAGCTTATCTCTCATCTTCAATGTAGAACAATTATGTTGCTGTTCTTGTGACATAAAAGTCCAGGCTTGCTAAAACTGTCTCACCTTCTGGATCTGTTCCCTCATGGTCAGGATAGCTTACATGATTTTGGCAATACTTCATTTCTGACATGTCCTTCTCACTGCATCACAGCAGGTGCAGGACAGAGTGGTTCTTGCATGATGTGATGCTGTCACAAAAATTCCCTTACTAAAGAGTGAGTTCCTTGATATTAGATGTGTACTATTCCACCTTGTATACTCAAGAGCTGGCAATGTTGGACACGTGGTAGACACTCCGGTTTTGAGTGAATATACTTGCTATTTTGGCAGCAGAGAAGACTGGAGTGATGGAGCTAGAGGTACAGGAAAATGGCTAGAGTCACTCTCATAAAGGGAATGGCCTGTTATAGACACACAGACCTCAGAAGCTACTAGAGATTACTTGTATACAACTGCTTTCATCTTGAGAATGCTACATTTGGCCAGTTTGCTGCCCACCTTGAATGTCATAGGAGTCTCCAAGAACATGCCAGTGGGTTCTCAGAGCAGAGTCCTTGCTGTCTGATGTCCATGTACTCATGCAGATTATATTACCAATGAATTATCTGTAGTATGTGGGATCCAGTAAATATTTTTCCTCATCTGGCTTCTTCACAGTGCTTATTAAGCACCAATGATGCAATAGGAAACATAAAGAACGGAATAATATATGATAGGCCAGGAGAGATTTGAGGATAACAGAGAAGGAACCAGCCCCCCGGCACCTCCGACAGCTACAGAGACATGTGAGTGGACCGTGCCACTGTAGGTGTATCTTTGGATTAGTAAGGCAGTCACTACTGGCAGTACTGCTAGACTTAGTGATCTTTGGCAGAAACAAGACATGTTTTTTGGCAAAATGTTCTACTACCTTGGGATTTTAAATTGATAGAACAAATTGGAGAAATAGCACTACAGTACCCCAAATGTTAAACGAGGGTACATTTCAATCAAAGGAATCTCATACAGCCTGTTTGGTTTCCTAGTGTGTCACTGATGCCCAACAAGCACTCAGCCTACTGGGCATGGTGTGCACACCTGTAATCCCAGCAATTGGGAGGCTGAGGCAGGAGGATCACTGAGTTCAAGGCCAATTTGAACCACACATCAAGACCCTGTCTTAAAAAAAATAAATAAATGCAGTCCTCAATGTAAATGACAACACTCCTTAAGTTCTTTTAGAGTTTGTTTTGAGACAAGGTCTCACTATACAGTTTGGGCTGACCTTGAGCTCACTGTGTAGCCCATGTTGGTCTCAAACTCACAATGATCCTCCTGCCTCAGCCTCCCAAGTGCAGGGATTACAGGCATGTGTCACCACGCCCAGCTTGCTCTGTTAGTTTTTCAGGGAATCTAGTTAAATATTAAGGGAAAAAAGGGATAGTATACCCATGAATGTCTTCTATGACCAAAAAGAAGAGAATAAACGTAACAGGCTAGGAATAACTAGAGGTGACAGAGAAGGAACCAACCCCATTGGTACCTCAGGAAGGGAAGTGGTTGTGTGAATGAACCCAATCCCAGGGCTGACTCCTGCCTTTCTACCATCTCATCCCTCTGGCAGAGAGTTCTGTCCACTGAAGGTGCCTTACTTCAGCTGCTCAGCCTCACTGATCCTACCTATATCTAGACTTTGTGCAGGGAATTGAACTCAGTACCTCATGCTTGCCAAGAAGGTGCTATGCCATTGACTTATATCCCGATACTACCTACCACAGGCCCTTAGTTCCCTTCTCCTACAAACTACAAATTTTAGTAAAAGGAGAGCAATCATTTTATAACATGACTCAAGCTAAGTTTTATCAAAACCTAGGGAAAATATGTATGTTACCTACATTAACCCCAAGGAGCTAACACAGTCCTACAAGAGGCAGAATCGATACTGATGTGTGACACAATGCCAAGATGACCTGAAAGAAAAGAGAGCCTCCCATGTTCCAAAACTATTAAATTCTATTAATATAGGCCAGGTGTGGTAGCATGCCTGTAATTGCAGGACTTGAAAGGCAGGAGGATCACCACGAGTTTGAGGTCAGCCAGAACTACATAATGAGACCCTATCTCAAACTCGCCCATTAAAAAAGGGAAAGAGATCATTAGGTAAGAGATGAAACATCTAGTTTCAGATACTACTATCAACCAGTAACAGCTGATAATCTAATGGCTTATGGAATAAAAAGTTCTTTTATCATGAATACATTCATTCCTTATACTGAAAGCAGGGAAAGAAACTTATTTCAAGTATGCTGCCTGAAAAGTTACATGAATGAATATTAGACAATCAGATAATTTTATTTTTCAGATACATTTTTGAAATATTAACCAGTGTCAGTATAGAAAGGCACTTTATAACTACTGAAGAAGAATGAGAAAAAATGTTGGTTTTAATGATTTATTTTCAAAGGGCAAAAACAAGACAACTTAAATATAAGTCTGACAGTTGCTTTGATGATGACAAAATGCACTCACTTCCAAGCGCCAGTATCACTGGAGTCTTCTGGGAGGAAAACGAGCCTGACAACAACAAAATAGGTTCAGTGTTTGTTTTTGCTGTACAGTTAGTGACCTTTAAGTGACATCTTTTTAAGAGGTTAGGTCCAGTGTAACTACATATATAGATACTACACAGTATTTTAATTTAAGAAGTTTTATCATTTTGTTATTCTGGAGCCTGAGTAATAGTTAATGTCTATTGAGAGGCTTCTTTATATCAGGCAGTACACATACACTATTTAATTTTAGCTTCAAAAAAAAAGCCCCAGCTAAGCCCTATTATTACTGCCATCTTATAGGTGAAGAAATTTTAAAAAGCTAAGCAGTCTGCCAAGATCACCAGGCACACAGCAGAGGCGAGGACCAATTTGGGTCTCTGACTCCAGGGGCCATTCTCTTACCCCTGAGGCTACCTGCCTCAGGAGAAGCCAGGCATCTCAACTTCCTGGACAGGGGGCCAGACTTAACAAGGAAAGGTCTGTTTTCTTGTGTTATCTTGTTTAGTATTTTGTGTCAGACTCTACCTTTAAGAAGGGCTAGTATCAAGGGAATCCCTGCCCAGAAATGACTCCTTTTGGGCCCACGTAAGAATAAAAACCATCACTAGCGGCTGGGGATTTAGCTCAGCGGCATAAGCATCTGCCTTGCAATCAGGCAGTCGTGAGTTCGATCCCCAGTACCAATAAAAAGGAAAATGGCCCAAAAAAACAAAAACAAAAAAATCATTAACGTGATACCCTTCAAGTGGCAGATACAGTTAAGTATAGGCAGCCTATGTTTTATAATTAGTGAAAATCTCTGTCAAGCATTCCTATTTTCTTAACTTTTGATTTATTGAATAGACAGATTAATTCTATAGAACACTTCTATAAGAGATTACTTACCTGGTATTTTATTCATATACATCCTTCTTATCTGCAATGTAATCCACAATTTCTTGTGGGCACATTAACTTTTCTGCATCTATATCAGGAATTTCAAACCCTAAAGGAAAAAAATTTACAGTGAGATGTGAGTATAGAAAAAGCAAGCCTTTCAGACTCATAACACCTAACACTTCCAGAACACCTACAACAGTACCCAGAAATTCGCAGCAATCTGAAATCCCATTTAGGTTGTGAGCCAGTGAGGGTTTTTTTTTTTTCATAGTTAAAACAACAGACAACTCCTTTTAAAGTATACAACTCTGTGACTGTAGTAACACCAATATCTAATCCCCGCAGAACATTTTCATCAACCCTAAAAAGAAACCAGGTGCCCAAGAGTAGCCACTATTCATGATGTCCAATCCTGGCCAGCACTGATCCTGTCTCTGTGGAGTTACCTTTCTCTCTCTCTCTTTCTCTCTCTCTCTCTTTCTCTCTCTCTCTGTGTGTGTGTGTGTGTGTGTGTGTGTGTTTTAATAGTAATGGGGATTGAACCCAGGACCTTCACACTGAATGTGTCCTTATTCCTTTTTATTTTTGTGCCAACATGCCTGGCTGGCTTTGCCACTTCCTGGAATCATGCAACGTGTGGTCTTTTGTATTGGCTTCTTTCACTTAGCAAGTTCTCAAGGTTCATCCATGTTGAAATATGTATTGTATTTTATTCCTTTTTATGAAAGCTGGATTTTGATAGTTACCATTTACTGAATTACTCTGGCTCAGTATTATTTACACATAAGTTTCCTTAATTCTCACAGCACTCAGAGTCTTGAGGTTTCTACCTCTTGTCACTCTCATTTTACAGCTGGAGACAGAGTTACTTGTTCAGGCTCATACATGTCTAAGCTCCAACCATACCTGGTACTCTTAATTACTAGACAAATGTCACAGCTTCATCTGTGAAGAATTTTTTTTTTTTTTTTTTTTTTTTGTACCAGGAATCAAACTCAGGACCTTGCACTTGCCAGACAGGCACTTATGTCACTGAGCTATATCCCCAGCCCCTACCTATGACAAATTTTACTTGTTTTTTGTAGGGGGAGGGTACCAGGGATCGAACTCATGACCTCATGCTTGCCAGGCAAGCACTTTTACCGCTGAGTTAAGTCCCCAGAAGCTATGCTCTGTAGAGTAGCACAGAAGTCCCTGGGTTCCCTATTCAAGCAGCCTACCTAGAAATAAACTATGTCGTTTTTATAAAAGTGTCATTTGCACAACAAACAGTGCCCAACAAAGACAGCTTAGAGTATGCAATTAAGGCACTAGGTGAGACCAAGGCCAGAGGGCTGTGTGTGTCCTCACAAAGCCTATTTCTAAGTACCTGATGGTGTCACAAGTAGGGCAATGTGAGGGTCTCAAGTGTCATCAGAGTTTGTCTAGGTGAGGCTTTTGCCCTTGTTTTTAGAACCCATCCTAGGAATCTAAGTACTGTACTTCTAGCATTTTCTGGTCACTCAACCTGCAGTTCCATAGTGGACTATCTGCTGAGCTGAACTGTCCCTAGTATTTACTTTCCTTTATAGTAGGTGAGGAAATGTGTATGTTGTGAGGAGTGGATGCTGTTTCTAATAATACCTGATTTCAATTCAGGTTCCCAGTATTTCTTTCAGTAAATCACCTTAATTAAGAACCGTAACATGCATATGTAAGATTAAGCCTGTGTATGTTACCAAATTCATCCTCCATGGCCATGATAATTTCCACTTGGTCCAAACTGTCTAAGCCCAGGTCTTTCATAAAATGCGAATTTACTGAGAGCTGCAAGAAAGGAACACCAAACAAAATTTAGTACATGAAACTACTTCCTTCCCAACATACAAGGGCTACTACATACAACACCCCTGAATCATCATATAGATTTGCTTTGCTTTGTTTTGTTTTGTTGCGAGACCCTTTCACTATGTAGTCTAGGCTGGCCTCGAACCATCAGCTCTTGAGTGCTGGGATTATAAGTGTGTGCCACCACAGCAGGTTAGATTTCTTTTTAAAATATAGAGGCTTTAACTACCATTATATATTTCACTGGTGTTGGCATATATACAGTGTGCTTTGTGTTAATTTGTTCAACTTTGTTAATGTAGAGCTAATGAACAAATTTATATTATATCAATTACTATGTCTTTTCTTTCCTTTTTTTGAGTTGGGGTCTTGCTACAGGCTGACCTTGAACTTGAACTTTTGCAGTGATTCTCCCGCCTCAGGTTCTGAGTGCTGGGATTAGCGATATGTGCCACCACATGCAGCACATCTTGTGCTCTTTAATCACTGTTACACATGACATCTAAGTAGTTTTCCTGCTGCACTATTGTGACCTGAAACTCCACATCTTAGATGTGGCATTTCTCTCCCTCAAAAGTAGCAGACTAAACCCAGATGTGGTGCAGGCCTATCATCCCATCACTCAGGAGGCTAAGGCAGAAGTCTGCCAGGTTCAAGGCCAACCTGGGCTCCACAGTGAGTTCAAGGCTAGCTTGGCATAGACAGTAAGTTCTTGTTTCTTAAAAAAAGCTGGGAGAAGGGGTGGATATAGCTCAGTAGCACAAATGCATGCCTGCCAAGCACAAGGTCATGAGTCCAATCAGTACACTGAGTCCAATGAGTACAAACAAACAACAAAAAAACGATAGCTAGTTATTATAGGGCTAGAGGTGTAGTTCAGTGGTAGAGTGCTTCCTTAGCACATCTGAAGTCCTGGGGTTATGCCTAGTGCTACAGAAAGACAGACAGAGAGATGAGGGAAGGAAGGAAGGAAAAGCAGACTATTGTAAGCTGCAGATTACAAAGGGATTATATCATCCTTCTTTTAATTTTGCCTTCAAGATCACCAGGAAGGGGCTGTGGATGCAGCTCAATGGTAGAGTGCCTACTCTTCATGTGCAGGGTTCTGGGTTCCATCCTCAATCCTGCCCCCTACCCAGCCATCACCAGGAGGCATTCTTTAAAATGTACATTAGAAAAGCAATTTTTTTTTTTTTTTTGCCAAGGACAGTGGCACAGGCCTGTAATCCCAGCTACTTGGCAAGCTGAGGCAAGAGGATCAATCACAAGTTTGAGACCATCATGGTCAACTTAGTGAGATCTTGTCTCAAAAAATCAACAGCTGGGGATATAGCTTAGTGGTAAAGCATGCCCCTGGGCTTAATGCCCATAACCACAAAAAACGCCAAACAAAAGTCCTACCTTATTTTTTATTTTGAGAGAGTCTCAGTAAATCCCCCAAGTGGGATTTAAACTGTCAATTTTCCTGCTTTGGCCCCCCTCAGTGCTTAGATTATTGGTGTGTACTACTGTACCCAGCTCAGATTCAATTATGTATTAAAGGCAGCTTTTTATTTGGAGACTGAATTACTCAGGCTTGCTTGGAACATTTGATCCTCCTGCCTCAGTCTCCCAAGCACCTGCAACTATAGGTGTGTGCTATCAGACCTGGTTTAAAGAAGGAAACTTTTTACACCTCAGTGTGATGGAGCATGTGTATAATCCCACCACTTGGTAGGCTGAGGTGGGAGGACTGATCCAACTGTGAGGTCAGCCTGGGCTACACAGCAAGTTTAAGGACAGCTTGTATTGCACAGCCTGTCTATTTTGAAAAAAAAAAGGAAACCATTTTTATGCACCACTATGATACAAATCCTAAAGAGGTTTTTTAAGTTAAAAAAGGCAGAACAACTGTTTATGGTATAATAGCACTTGCAGGTTTTGCTGCAAACCTGTTTTGTTGGGGATCAAATTCAGGCCTCTCAAATGGTAAAATGTGCATTTTACAACTGACTGATGCCCTCAGCCTACTTATGTATATCTTACGGGAGATAAATAACTGTGTGTGTGTGTGTGTGTGTGTGTGTGTGTGTGTGTGTGTGTGTGTGTGCGTGTGCGTGCGCGCGCACGCACACGGTGGTGCTTTGGTTTACAGACTTGATTCTTTCCACAATTCTGATCACAAACCAAGATGGATGAGAACCAACTAAAATTCAGTGGTTAGGTTCTTAAGATTCCCCTTATGGGGAAATTTAATTCAATTCTTGTCCAGTTTGCTTTGTGACTAGAACTGTAGAATTAATTTTGCAAAACAAGCTACCCCTGTGCTTCTTACACATTATCTCTGTAGAGATACACAAGAACCTGGTAACATTGGCAGTCTCTTAGAGGGGGAAATAGGTGGCTGGGAGCCAGGGAGACCTTTTACTGAATATGCTTTTTTGTCCTTTGAATTTCATACCATGTGATTAAAACTTGAGAGAAAAATTTAAACTACCAACAGTTACCTTTTCTGGGTCAATCTTGTCATAAAGTTTCAAGACATACAGAACCCGATCCTTGATTCCTTCTAATGTCAAAGGAGGTGCATCACTATACTGGCGGCAAAACTGTGGAATCCTCCCTGGAACCTAGGGCAAGGGCAGAAAAGAAACATTGTCATTGAACCCAAAATGCCTTTAACTAAATGCACCGGGCTAAGCTATCTTTTATGGAGTTTTTAGGGATATACAGAACACACATCATTGGACTCTAAATGTGGCCATTAGGATACACCAACTCACCAGGCTGGGTAGTCAGCCCTGGCAGTTCCACAGCATCAAAATGGACTTACTTTCCCCTCAGAGCCAGGACTGGCCCCACTGTCTTATGGGCTTGACATTCAGGCTTTGAATATTCATCCTACTGAGTGAGACTATAACTTTAGCTACTAAAATCATATACAGCCAGACATGTTAGTTCATGGTTGTAATCCCAGTACTTGGGAGGCCAAGGCAGGAGGATCCCTGTATTAGGAGGCCAGTCTGAACCATATAGTTAGACACTGTCTCAGTCAGTCAAGCAAGCCCATGGATAGAGTTGTCAGGGAACACTGAAAGGTAACTCAAACTGACAACCACAAGCGGCAATTACCTTATTTATCTAAATTGGCTTCAATGATGATTATGCTGATCTCAGCCTAGACAAATGAAGCCGTCCACCAACCCAGTCACCACATTCCAATCTAGTTCCCTTCCAGGTAGGCTTATTTTAGTGCCAACAGTTACATGATAAGCCACCTAGTCAGTACCATGATAGTAATATCTCAAGTGTGTCTCATACTGCTTGATACTCAAGTAGGTATTGGGTGGAGATCTGACTATATTTCTTCCTGAATGTGAGGTGAGCTCTTAACTCCACAAGGTAAGGGTAACAGATGGGGAGAGTAAAAAAGAACAAGAAAAAACATGCATCTGGCAGTTTTACTCACTATGGAATTCCTTAATCTAAACTGGTTTATGTTCTGAAGTTAACTTTTAAGTTCTCAGTTTGTAGTTTTTAGGGCATTTTCCCATTAAAAAAAGCTGACTTGTAGCTTAGGTCCCTGAGACTCAAAAAAGGCTGTGAAAAATACTGATAAAGAAATGAACCAAGCCAGTAAATATGTATCTCTGCATCATGAAATATTTACTTTTAAAATAAAATTTAGTATTAAAATCAGGCTCAATCAACAAATCAAAGAGATTAATTGAATTTTAGGGATGGTCTAGAATATTTCTAAGTACTTTCAAAGTAGTTTTTTAAGACAGTGTCTCACCATTTAAGTTCCTGGTCTCCTTTCCTTTCTGATTACTTCATGAGACTCTGATAGGGACACATCTCTATCTACTTATCAAAAATAACTAGAAGAATTTCTCAGACCATAAATAAAATGAACAAAGATGATAAACAGGAATTGTATTCATGCTCCCCCTATTAAAAAAATAAAGGAGAAGAAATTACTTAAGGGTAATGTCAAAACTTTAAAAGCTGATTTTATCTGTCTAGTTCACTGACTCTGTCACCTCTATTCTCCTATTAGGCCTTTCCAGTGAATTATTTTATCATATGCTACATTCCTTAGTTCTGTGAAATCTGATTATTAAAGTTTCTGTTTTTCTGTTTAAATAAAAAAAAAAAAAAAACCTTGAGAACTGGGCCATGGTGGTGCATGCCTGTAATCTCAGCACTCAGGCAGCGGAGGTAGGACTGCCATGAGTTGAGGCCAGCTTAGTTTACATAGTGAGACTCTGTGTCAAAAACAAATAAATAAATAAAAGGATGTAACAGATGCCACAAATAGTATGGAAAAAATGTTTAAAATGACATGAGACAGAATGAGCAGGAAATGGAGAAAAAAGTGAGGAGATAGCCAAGTAACAGTGTTCAGGCAGAAAGGGGCTGGCATAGTCAGGTATGGTGGTACATGCCTATAATCCCAGCTCTTGGGAGGCTGAGGCAGGAGAATCACTGCAAATATGAGGCCTACTTGGGCTACTGAGTGAGGTCAAGGCCAGCTGAACTACACAGTGAGTCCATCTCAAAAAATCAAAAATAAGTATTAAAAAATAATAAAAGAGCCTGGTGAGGGTATGCTGGTGTATGACTGACCACACAACCCACTAGGTGTCAGCGTTATCCCAAGCAGCCCTGGCAAGTGCTCAATGAGCACATGTTAGGTTAAGCAAGGCTCCAGCTAGTCTGAGCCAAGGTAGGATGAGCAGATGCCATGGGGCAGCTTGAGGAAGGAAAGTGCTGTCAGCAAGAAGTCTCTCACTCAGTAATTACACTGCTGCTGCTGGTATCTTCCTACTAGCTTTACTAGCTGTCTGGAGTTGGGCAAGTTACTTAATCTTTGCACACTTCAGTTTCTTTATCTGTAAAATGGGGTAAAGAACAGTACCACACTTAAGAGAATTATTGTGAGACATCAGTGAGATGAAATAAAGGGCTCCGAACACTGACATGTGCATAATTAAGTACAATTTAGCATTATATCATAGGACCATGATAATGACAGCTGGCCAGTGTGACCCTCTGCTTTGGTGAAGTCCCAGTATACTTGATTCTACGCCTTTTCTTTCAGTATCTTTATTGGTCCTGGCTTTCTGTTGTCTTTCTTAAACATTTTATATACATTCCTTAGCTTTCACAGTAACCCTGTGAGATGTATGATACTTCTTTCTACAGATATGGAAGCTGAGGCAGAAAACAGGTATGTATCCTATCACAGGTCTTTCACCATGACCTCTCAAGAGGGTCTTACTGCATCTCTCTGTTGGACCTCTACTGTTAAAAATCAGTAACACAAAACAATAGAGAATGAGCAAAAACACCCCTCCAGCAGCCAGCATGCACTATTTCTGTATTTGTTTTTCCCCAAGACCAACAACTTAACAATTACACATGACATCATTTGCCTCCCCCAGACATCAGAGAAGACACTGTTTGCAGGAAGAATAGCCTCTGGATTTTAACTCAACTTAGTCCCATCAGAATCTATGTTAGTCCACTGGGGTCCTTCTCTGCCTAGGGAAACACAGAGGATGGCTTGAAAGGTCAGCTCTACAATCTGTCTGCTGGACAGCTCTGCCCAGATATCTCAAAGCCAACTGTGTAGAAACAACCCACACCTGTCTCCAGAACTCTTCTTACTCTTCTATCCTTGCTACCTGCGGCTTTAGCTAGAAACCTCAGAGCCAATCTCTGACCTTTCTAGTTTCTTGACATCATGTTTACTTAGCACAAAGCCTGACTAATTGGGAAGAAAGATCTCTCATTCATACCTTCTACAAACCTTGCATATTGTTCACTTCTGTAACCTCAGCAAAGAACATCACAATCTTCAACAGGCGTATGGCTTGCTGTATAACTGTATCTCCATTATCTTTGAATGAACTTAGTGGAACTACTTTGAAATAGAAATAAAGTGGTTCCTCTGTCATACATGTAAACCAAGCAAAAGCTAGAAGATCATCAAGCACCTTGCTATTCAAAGCATGGTCCAAGGCCCACAAGCAGCAGATGTGAGGAAGCCCCTGCAAATGGAAACTGTAAGGCCCCTTCCCTGACCTACTGAATCAGAATCTGTTTTAGCTCAGTCGACCTGTATGGACAACCAAGTTTGAGAATCAGTGCTGTAAGAATAGGGACAATCACTTCACATTTTTTCCTAATGTTGAAATCAGTCTCAAGACCCAACATGGGGCTGGGGATTTAGCTCAGCCGCATAAGCGCCTGCCTTGCAAGTAGGCAGTCTGAGTTCAATCCCTGGTACTGATAAAAACGAAAAAGACAAAAAAAAAGACTCAACACTCAGCAACTCTGTCCTTTTAACCCCTAACTACTAGTGTCCCCTAACTACTGTCCTTTTAACCCTTAACCTTAAGGCTCATATTATGTGTTTGAGACAACAACGGGGCAGTATCCTCTGAATTATTAATCCATTGAATCTCAGTGAATCTCACCACTGGCTACCCAAAGAATCACTTGATTTTTAGATTGATTGATTTAGCCTGAGAATCTTCATTTTTTACTGTAGCAATGCAGTCATGATTGAAACCATCACGAAGCCCAGGAAATTGAAATTTAATCAACCCTACTTTCAGAGAACTGTTTTTGTTTTTTGTACTGGAGATTGAATTTAGGGCAGGCACGCTACTACTAAGCTGCACCTCTAACCTTTTTTGAGTCAAGATCTTACTAGCTTCAACCTTCAGGGTCATATGAGAACATAAAACACATAGCCAAGCTGGGGCTTCATCCCAGAGGAATAAATCAGAGGCAAGTGGAAGTAGAGTCAAGGGAATTGTTATCCTGGTGATGTGTACAGTGAGAGTTAAAAAATCACTGCCAAAAAAGGAGTACTGAGGGCCGAGCCAGTGCCAGTAGCATGGGGTTACAGCCTCATATAGGCTGCATCAGTAATAAAGGTACACACTACCCGTTTCCTATCTTTACTTCTAGAGGGCCTGAAATAGGTAAAAGGGGAAAAAAGCCGAAAGCCAAGAAAACTTTTTCGAGACGGTAAGTGGCTTCTTTGCACCTTACTAGTCTTCCCCTAGAAGTGATCACGGTATTTACCATTTTCAGTACAACTACGATAGTATTTTGACAGTCTACCATACAAATTAGACGCTCTAGCCGCGCTCTCACCTACATTTCACAACCACTTCACCAAGCAGAAATTAGTGTTCAATTCTGTCTGAGGCTCTGCAAAGTTACCAGGCTTGTCTAATAGCAATAGCTGTCAGCTGGCCCTCAAATAATTCTTCACCAAGTCACCTAGCCTCGCATCAAGGTTTGGTGAGCAAGCTAGCGGTCCCCCGTGTCTGCAGTTAATGCAGCCTCGCCCCGCCCCCGTTTCCACCCCCTTGCGACCGATCCTTGACCCCTGCCAAGCCCCGCCAAAGTCACCACGAGTCACCTGTGCGAAAGCCAAAGCCAGCTGCGCCGCCCCGAGCCTCGTCTGGGTTCGCGCGGCACACAAAGCGGTGCTGAGTGTACGGGCCAGGGCCAGCGTAGGGAGCCGGGACGGTGGCACCAAGGCCGAGGGCAGGCGGCGGACACAGACTGAAAGGACACGAGCCGCCATGGCTACGCCGACCCAGAATGCATGGCGCCGTAGCTGCGCCCAGGTTTCCGGTCCGGTAACGCGCAGGCGACGCACAGAGCGGTGCTGTCAGCAGCCGCCGGCGATGGCGGCCTCTGGCGTCTCCTGGAAGAACTGCGCTGTTGAGGGCGTGCAGGCCGGTCCAGGTTTAGCGGCGAAGGCTGCCTGACTACTAAGAGCCCAAACGACGTCTCTCCCTAAAGCAATAATCACTGATACAAGGAACTTATATTATTCCTTTTCTAAACGTTCTGAAAACATTTACTTATAAGTTTTGATGCCAAAATTCTTTTCATACATATTAAAATTTAACAGACTCAAGACAGTACCCAACCAGTATGTGAAAAGGATTGATTTAAATGTGTCACTAGGACTAATAGCTGGGCACAGTGGTGCAGGCCTGAGGTTCCACCAAGGCTGAAGCGGGAGGATCACTTGAACCCAGGAATTCCTGGCAAGCTTGGACAACATAGTGAGACCCCCTCTCAAAACAAAAACCCTACATACGTTTTACATTTGTATATATACATATATATAGTGTACATATAGTATATGTGTACATGTATATATGTATATAAAACTGGCTAATACGTGTAGAAAATATGATAAAATAATATATGTATTTTAATTCTTTTTTTTTTTTTCCTGGCATGAATCTTTTTCTGTCACTCTGAGCTGCATCCCCAGCCCTTTTTGAGACAAGGTCTTGCTGAGTTGCACAGGCTGGACACAAATTTGTGATCCTCCTGCCACCACTTCCTAGAGTGTTAGGATTATAGGACTGAGCTACCACCATCCACAGCTGTTTTGAAATTTGACAATGTATGGATAGTAAAGTGCTAGCATATTCAGGGTCCTGAGTTCATCCCCACCACTAGTGAGCAAACAAACGACAGTGAATGAATAATACAGCTAACAAAAATGGGGTAATGGTGATGTGAACATTTAAGTACACTAATTTGCACACATCAGCAAAATATTGGCTTTTCTTTTTTTCATGGTGCTGGGGATGAAACCAGATTTTCAGCGTACTAAGCAAGCTACAGTCCTAACAGGATGTTAATTTTTTTTAGGATGTTGATTTTTTTTAGGATGTTGATTTAATTTTTTTTTGTCTTTTTCTTTTTTTATTGGTACCGGGGATCGAATTCACGATTGCCTGCTTGCAAGGCAGGCCCTTATGCCGCTGAGCTAAATCCCCAGCCCCTAGGATGTTGATTTAAATTAAAACATTTAGAACAATAAATGCTGCCTGTATACACAGTTCAATTATGGCTTCAAGGTTAGTTTGTATTTTTTTTTTTGTTCCAGGGATTGAACTCATGACCTTGAGCTTGCCAGGCAGGTGTTTGTGCCACTGAGCTATGTTCCTGGCCTGTTTCTTTTTTTTTTTTTTTTCTGTACCAGGGATCAAACTCATGACCTCATGCTTGCCAGGCAGTTACACCGCTGAGGTGAACTCCCAGCCCTTGTTTGTCTTTTTGAGACAGGTCTTGCTGTATTGTCAAGGCTGACCTTGAACTCACCATGTGGCCCAGGCTGGCCTCCAACTCACAGCAATCCTTCTGCCTCAGCCTCCTGAGTGCAGGGATTATAGGCATGTGCCACCACACTTGGCCTGCTTTCAGTTTTTCACTTTTGTTAAATACAAGTGAAATAGAATCCGATGCATTTTTTTCTTTTTTGGTAGTATAGGAGTTGAAATCCAGGGCCTTGTGGATATTAAACAAGTGCTCAACAGCTGGACTACATTCCCAGCCTTTTGTCTAACTTTATTTTGAGACCAGGTCTTGCTAAAATGCCCGGATCGGGCTCAATCTTCTAATTCTCCTGCCTCAGCATCTCCAGATGCTGGGATTATAGGTTACAGATATGCACCACTACCCTAATCTGATGCTTTTAACTTAAAATAGAATGCATACAATGATCCCAGTGTTGTAGAGTATTTCTCTTTATGAATTCATTTAAAAATTTAATATCTGAAGCAAGCTTGATAGCACATGTTTCTTACCTCATGTATTGAGGAGGCTAAGGTAGAATTGTGGTTTTTTTGTTGTTTTAAAAATTTTTTTTTGTTTGTCCTGGGGATCAAACTCACAACCTCATGCCTGCCAGGCAGGCACTCATACTACTGAGCTGAATCCCCTGTTCTGTTTTAAAATTCTTAAAATTTTTTTATTAGTACACATTTGCAATGCCTAATGATTACATTCATGGTGTGGATACCAATACATGTGCATAACCCATCTCAATGATTGTGTTTTTTTTTTAATTAGTAATACATGTTTGTGGTACATGATGACTGCATTCTTTATGGGGAATTGGTCCATATATGTAACACATCCTAATTTCCTTAATCCCTTTCATTCTTTCCCGCTCCATCTCCTTCTATATCATTGTCCTTGTCCCATATGCAAAGACCTATCTTGCCATTTTCTATTATCTATCTTTTCTTTAACTCTTTAATTATATGTTGAGTTTTTCATATAAAAAACTATGCAATATTTAAGCTCGTGTGTCTGATTTATTTCACTTAATATTATGGTCTTTAGGTGCATTCATTTTCGTACAAATGACACAAGTTTATCCTCCTTTATGGCAGAGTAGTATTCCACATTTCCTTTATCCATCCATCTGTTGATTGGCATACAGGCTTGGTTCTAAGATACAACTATTTTAAATTAGGCTGCAGTAAATATGGGTATATATGTTCCACTGTAATATGATATCTTTAACTTTTTTGGGAAAATATCTAGAAGGAGAATACCTGGGTCAAATGAGATTTCTTGTTTTAGATTTCTGAAGCATTTCCATAGTGGTTGTACTAGTTTACATTCACACCAACAATGTAGAAGGGTTCCTTATTCCCAAGTCCCCACAGCCTGGTCAGCATTTGTGTATTATCCTGTTTCTTTTATTCTTTCTTTCTTTTTTTTTGGTCTTTTTCATTTTTATTGGTACCAGGGATTGAACTCACGACTGCCTGCTTGCAAGGCAGGCGCTTATGCTGCTGAGCTAAATCCCCAGACCCTAAATCCTGTTTCTTGATATTAACTATTTTTTTGAAGTAAGATGCCTTCACTGATGTCTCAGGAGTTACTTTTGAATTTTTCTTTGGGTTTTTTATTTTCTTTTTTTGTTTTTTGAGGCAGGATTTTGCTTTGCAGTTCAGGCTGGGCTTGATTTCATGCTATTTTTATCACTGTAACTTTGTAGTATGACTTCAAGTCCAGGAGTGTGATAAGTCCTGCCTTGTTCTTGTTGCCCAGGGTTGCTTTTGTTATTCTAGGTTTTTTCAGGTTCCATATGAATTTTAGAATTGTTATGTTTTCTCTATTTCTGTGAAAAATGTTACTAGGGCTGGGGATTTAGCTCAGCGGCATAAGCACCTACCTTGCAAGCACGTGGTCCTGAGTTTGATCCTTGGTACCAATAAAAAAAAAAAAAGAAAAATGTTACTGGTTATCTTGATAGGGATTACATTAAATCTATATATCAGTTTTGTAAGTATTGCCATTTTGACTATTTTGGTTGTTTATCCAGGAACAAGGATAGCTTTCCATTTTCTGATGGTTTCTGTTTTTTGTTTTTTTGGGGGTTTTTTTGATACCAGGGATTGAACTCATAACCACAAGCTTGCCAGGTAGGCACTTATGCCACTGAACTAAATCTCCAGCCCTGTCCTCCTCTATTTTGTTTATCAGAGTACTATAGCTTTCTTTGTAGATGTCTTTCTTTCTTTTTTTTTTTTTTTTTTTTGTTGTCTTTTTAGGGTTTCACTATGTAGTTCAGGCTGAGCTCACTTTGTAGCCCAGGCTGGTCTTAAACTTACACTGATCCTCCTGCCTCACCCCTATAGAGGTTTTTCACTTCCTTGGTTTGGTTAATTCCTATTTAATTTTTCTTAATGCAATTGTGAAAAATACAGTTTTCTTAATTTCTTTCTCACTGAGTGCATTATTGGGATAGAGCAACACCACTGATTTTTATGTGTTGATTTTGTATCCTGTTATGCTACTGAATTTGGTTACCAATTCTAGGAGTTTTTTTTTTGTTTGTTTGTTTGTTTTTGCAGACTCTTTTGGGTCTCCTATGTAGAGGATCATGTCATCTACAAATAATGATTTTTTTGTCTTTTTGAGACAGGGTCTCTCTATGCACTTCAGGCTGGCCTTGAGCTCACTTTGTAGCCCAGGCTGGCCTTGAACTTGCAACTATCCTCCTGCCTCAGCCTCCTGAATGCTGGGATTATAGGTGTGAGCCACCACACCCAGCTCAAATAATGGTATTTTGACTTGTTTCTTTCTTAAACATATACCTTTTATTTTTATCTCTTGTCTGACTGCTCTGGTTAATGTTTTGAGAACTACATTGAACAGGAATGATGATAGAAGACATCCTTGTGTTTTCCTTGATTTTAGAGGGAACATTTTTCTGCTTCTCCACATTTAATATGAAGTTGACTCTTCGTTTATCATAAAGGGCTTTTATTAGATTGAAGTAAGGTCCTGCATGAATGTATGTTGGATTTTGTCAAAGGCCTTTTCTGCATCAATTGAGATGATCATGTGATTTTTGTCCTTGCTTCTGTTTATGTGATGCATTACGTGTATTGATTTGCATATATTGAACAGTCCATGCATCATCAGGATGAATCCCTGGTCCTGATGATTTATTGCATTCTGTTTGCTAGTATTTTCTTGAGGATTTTTGAATCTGTGTTTGTTATAGAGATTGGCCTGTAGTTTTCTTTTTTGATTGGGTCATTGTTTGGTTTTGGAATCAGGGTAATTTTAGCTGTCAGGAATGACTTGGGGAGTGTTCTTTCCCTTTCATTAATGAGCTTGAAGAGTATTGGTGTTGAAATTCTTATAGATTTGGTAGTGAATGTATTGTGCCCTGGGATTTTCATAGTTAGTAGGTTTTTAAAAATTACTTCTTCAGTCTCTTTGTGTGGTATATTCATTCTACTAGAATAGCAATGTTGACTTCATTGTCTCTTTCTAAGATATCTTTGGGAAATTTCCTAAGTGCTGGTTTGTTGGTTGTGAATTTCTTAATGCACTGGTTGTCATGGAAAGATCTTATTTCTCAGACTGAGGATTTAGCTCAGTGGCATAAGTGCCTGCCTTGCAAGCCTGTGGTTGTGAGTTCAGTCCCTGGTACCAACAACAACAAAAAAAGATCTTATTTCTCCATTAATTCTGAAAGTTTGCAGAATGTATTATAAATCTGTATTGGAAATTGTTATCCTATAAGCGTTGAAACATTTCACTCCACACTCTTTGGGGCTTTGGTTTTTGTGATGAGAAGTTTGCTATAATTCTAATGGGTTTACTTTTATAAGTGATTCATTGCTTTTCTCTAACAGATTTTAAGATTCTGTCCCTGTGTGGGATTTCTGGGAGTTTGACAACAATGTAATGTGGAGAAGTTCCCTTTTGATTGTAGCTATTTGGAATTTGATATGCTGCACTTATATGTATGTTTTTCATTCCCAAAATTGGGAAAGTTTTCTGCTATTATTTCTTTCTTTCTTTCTTTTTTTTTTGTCTTTTTCATTTTTATCAGTACCAGGGATCGAACTCACAACCGCACACTTGCAAGGCAGGCGCTTACGCCGCTGAGCTAAATCTCCAGCCCCTCTGCTATTATTTCTGTAAGCAGGATTATACTCTTTGTGCTATTCTTCTATTTTTCACTTATTCCAAGTAACCTTGGTTTAGTCTTAGCAACTGCTGGATCCATTTTTCATATTCTCTTGGATTTTTTAAAGGTATTTCTAAATGATTGGTCTTTGAAAGCATCCCTATCTTATAATTTTCTTGTCTTTTTTTTTTTTTTTTGCCTTTTTTTGCAGGATCTTGCTGTATAGTTCATCCAGGATTTGAACTTACTGTGTAGCCCAGGCTGGCCTTGAATTCATGGCACTCCTCCTGCCTCAGCCTCCTATATGTTTTTTGAGACAGGATCTCACTGTACAATTCAGTTTGGCCTAGAACCCGCTACAGAGCCCAGAATGGCCTCCAACTCACAGAAGTCCTCCTGCTCAGCCTCTCAAGTGCTGGTTTTGTTTTGTTTTTTTGAGACAGGGTCTCACTCTGTAGTTAAGGCTGGCCTTGAACTCACTGTGGAGCCCAGGCTGACCTTAAACTTGCAATGATCCTCCTGCTTCCGCCTCCCCACCTCTGGGATTATAGACATGCACCGCCATACCTGACCTACCTATTTTATAATTCTGATATTCTGTTCTTACATCAGTTGCTTCTGCTGCCCATACTTTCTCTTTTCTTTTTTTCAGGTGAGAAATTCTTTTATCATTTTTAGAATCAAAATATCCCTTAAAATATTTGCATTTTACAGTAAAAAGGATAGTAAAATACAAGATCCTGTACAAGCTTAAGTATTGGAGTTTCTGAAGAGCCCAGAAATGAAAAGAAAAATAATGGTCTATCACAAAGCTGTCATATATGGTAATAAATATCTTAAAGAGTACAGATAAGGTACTAAAGTAATGAATGTACTCTTTGGATTTCTGATTCTTGGTAAAAAATTGCTCAACTGGATGATGAGTATACTCTACTTATGAAGTTACTTGACTTTTTTTTTTTTTTGCTACTCTACAGTTTCTTTAATGACTGCAATTTTAAAACAAACTTCCAGCACATACATTACTCTTAAATCAGTCATTATATAAAGGACATTCACTAGAGGTGGTAAATATATTCCACAGTTAACCATATTCACCAATTAAGGAATAAAAACTGAAATTTCTAAGCTTTAATGCATATTAATGAAATACTCTTTGAATATACAGCAATGTAAAAACTTTAAAAAGTCTTACATTTCCGTAACTAGATTCAGGACAAAGCAGGAATGCTGAGCCTAGCAGAGCACTGTATACCTATAGACAGAATCTCGGGTTCTGTAATCATGCTTTCAAAGTCATTTTTAATTTTCCTGACTTCTTTTTGGAACCCTTTTAGGGATTCTGGTTCTTTGCTAGATTGGTCATTCATGTTTTGAATTGTTTTGTTTCTCCTTCTCTCCACCCTGTTTGGAGGCAGAGTTTTGCTGTATAGTTTAGAAGGCCCTGAACTCACTACATAGCCCAGGTTGACTTCAAACTCGGGGTAATTTTCCTGCCTCAGCCTCCTGAATGTCAGGATTATAAGTACGTGTCACCACGCCTGCACAGCTCAGGTGTCTTTTATTAGTTTCTTCTGTAAGATCCCTGATCATTTTATCACCTTCATTATCTGGTCTGTCTTCTGTGAGCCCATGAAGCACCTTATTGGTCTGTGTTAAGTTTCATTTGTTAGCTTTTCAAATATGCTTTGACTGAATGGCTTTTGCTCTGCTCCCCATTAATGTCCTGTGGGCCAGCTTTGGGGGATTTGGAAGTTTCAAGAAGCAGTTTCTTGCTTCGCCTTCTCATGTTTCTATTATTTTTTGTTTTGTGCATAAGTATGCAATTGCTTATGGTGAATAGGCTTTATTCTTGTTATGGAGAGTTCTTTAGATGGTCTGCTCTGCAGTGATGGTTTTAGAGTGTGGGTAATGAGTTCTCTGTCTCTGTCTGAAGATCTGACCACCTCTGTTAATTGTGGAGGTGGACATATATCACATATATCTCTGTGGCATGATGCTTTCAATTCTTCTGGGAAAATACCCAGTAAGGAATAGCTGGATGGAAAGGGATCTCCAATCCTAGATTTTTGAGGATCTCCATACTGATTTCCATAGTGGTTGTACTAGATGGTTGTACCAGTCAAAACCCTTTTTCCCCATATTCCCACCAACATTACCTGTTCTCCTCTGTATCTTTAACTTTTCCTCTGGAACCTTCTATCCACAACAATGCAGTTTCTCTGAGTCTAAAAACAAAGACAGAAGCCTCCTCTGCTTACTCTATGTTTCTAATACCATCGGTCTTTCCTCCTTTTATAGTCAAGCTTGAAGGGATAATCTATACTTTTTAATTCACTTCATATCCACTCTTCGTTTGCTTGTTTCTGTCTTGTTGAGACAGGGTCTCACTATACAGCTCAGGCTGGCCTCAGATTCACTTTGTAGCCCTGGCTGGTCTCGAATGTGCAACGATACTCCTGCCTCAGCCTCCCAAGTGCTGGGGTTATAGGCGTGAGCCACTACAGCATACATCTAACTTGTCAAAACCAATAAATACAACCTTTTTGTTTTGAATGCACTATGTAGTCCAAGCTGGCCTCTAATTCATGGCAATCTTTTTGCCTCGGCCTGCTAAGTGCTAGGATTACAATCAGGCATCACCATGTCCAGCATATCTCTCCCACTTTTAATTTTAAACAGACACATTTTCCTGAATTGATTCACTCCAAAGGCTTTAATTTCTACCAACCCTGGCCTTTTCTTGGAGCTTCCAAATCCTGTATCTAGTTGCTGATTCTTCACTTTCATTACATTATCTATTAGCAGTTGAATTTTCTCTTTTCCTTCTATTTCAGTTGTTGACTGTGTAACCCATAAAGCTAGAATTTTAAGATTCTTCATTTGCTGCCTAACCAAGCATTTAGCTAGTGCCGTTCATCTGTTTTCTCCAATTTTACTATTCAGTTACATTCTCTCCTACAGATCAGGCTTTTTTTCAAGACAGGATCTCACTATGTATCTCAGGATGGCCTTGGACTTACAAAAGTCTCCCTGCGTTAGCCTCCTGAATACTGGGTTTACAGGTAATGTACACTTCCATGCTTGGCTCCTGCCTTTACTCTTGTCTGTAATGAACCCATTATTCACTCTGTAGCTACAGTAGGATGTTTTCTCCTTACTGTTAGGATCCTTCATTATTTTCTTCACCCATAGAGTGAGGTCCAGGCTTGTTTTTAAAAATTTATTTATTTGGAGACAGAATTTCACTATGTAGCTCAGGCTCATAGTGATCCTTCTGCCTCAGACTCCTGAGTACTGGGATTACGGGCATATGCCACTATGCCTAGCTAAAGTCCAGGTTTGTTAACATGCCTCACGAGTCCCCTGGGTACCTTGTTGTTTCCTGACTCCATTGTTGATGGCATAATTGTCTTGTAATACTGAGTTGTCGTGGTCCATACCATACTTTTTCTTTTCTTTTTTTTTTTTTTTGGTACCATGAATCAAACTCAGGGCTTCGTGCTTGCCAGGCAAGGGCTGTGCCACTGAAATACATCCTCAGCCATACTGTCCTTCTTGCCTGGAGTACCCTTTGCCTCTCATTCATCTACTTACCCTGCAGGACTCTCTCCACTACGTTGTCATCCTCCATGAAGCTTTCCTTGGTTGTGTAAACTACGTAGGCTTTCAGCTTCTGTACAGTACCCAGAACACAGCCTTGACTTGAAAACACAGTACATACTGCTTTAGGTCACACTCTCCCCTACTGGACTGGATACTCTCCAAGGCAGGGAACCCAGCAATCTTTTTGTTGTTTTGAGGCAGGGTCTCATTGTGTGGCTCAGGCTGGCCTTGAATGTACAGTCACCTTTCTGCCTCAGCTGCTCGAATCCTATGATTGCAGATATGTACTACACCTGGCTAGACAGCAATCTATACGGTGCCTCTTGTGTTGAGTTTTTGCTGTTTGTTCAATAGTTACTGAATTGGAATTATTGCTTAGCCCTCCTCAGTTTCTTCCTCAGTGTTCTTGAGTGAATTAAGTCCCTGTGAAAAGCCTTCTGTTATCTATGATGTGCTGGAAAACAGAATTAACACAGGACGGAATTAAGCCTTTCATATAAATGAATCAAAGGTTAATGAAGCGAAAAAAATAATGTGAGTAAAAATCACTAGTAAATACTTAAAAAGTATCTTTTAAAAATATATTCTAGGAATGTTAGGCAAATAAATAGTAGCAGTAGTAGCAGTACTAGTAGTAGTAGTAGTAGTAATAGTTGTAGCAGCAGCAGCTTGGGGTAAAATTTTCAGATGCCAAAAGATTAGTACATCAAAAATTTCCTTCTCTCAGCCAGGCATGGCAGTGCATATCTGTAATCTCAGCAATAGGGAGGCTGAGGCAAGAGGATCACTAGTTCAAGGCCAGCCAAAGCTACACAGTGAGGCCAGCTTGAACTTTACATAGTAAGATGCTGTGTCAAAATAAATAAATAAATAAATAAATTCTAAAAACTTTCTTTCTCTCAAATTATTTAAGTAGGCAAAGGTGAAGCTGATGAACTTAGTAAAGCTATGTCGGGGCTGGGGATTTAGCTCAGTGGCATAAGTGCCTGACTTGCAAGCAGACAGTCGTGAGTTCAATCCCCGGTACCAATAAAAAAGGAAAAAGACAAAATAAAATTTAAAAAAAGTAAAGCTATGTCCATGACTCAAAAGTGGTTCTAGTGATAATATCTGCACCAGTAAGAAGGATGCATGTGAAAATGAAGAAGAATAACAGTATTTCTAAACTATTTTTCAGTATGTATGTGAAAATAAAGTAATGCAAATAGTATACAGAATATATTGCATGTAGGGGCTGGGGATTTAGCTCAGAGTACAAGATCGTGAGTTTGATCCTTGGTACAAAAAAAAAAAAAGAATATATTGCATGTTAATGTACTAAGTACTAACTGAAATGTACTCATACTATGCAAACACTATTTACATTCCAGCACTTTTATTAATTTATTTTTATATATTTTTTTGGTACTGGGACTTGAACTCATGACCTTGTACTTGCCAGACAGGTACTGTGCCACTAAGGTATATCCTCAGCATTATTAATATTCTAGTTGTGCAGTAATTAATTCTTGTTTTTGAAAACAATCTGAACAGAATGGGTAAAAAAGGATATATCAAGCACAATGTATCAAAATAAATATTTATTGACATTTGAAGCTTTATATACACCTTTAAAAGCAAATGTGCAAATGTGGGGAATTACAAAAATCACCCTAAAGCTTTTATCCTTTAGTAGGTATAAACAAATACTCAGGACCAGTAGTGCCACCACCATCAGAATAAAAAAAATGAAAGTCTGCCTGGGTGCATACAAGTAATTATTTTAAACAGATATTCTCTTTTAAGTTACAACTCTAAAAATATCAACAGGCCAATTGTATTCAGACAACTATTTTCCTCTTAACTTATGAGTAGTGGTATATAAATATATTTCCATCTTTTTGTCCAGCCAGCAAATGAGAATCTGTACCCGACCATTTTACAAAAGACCAGTTTTGGTCGGAGCTAGGAGGAAGAAGAACCTTGCAGTGACCTAGAAGCAAATCCCAAATGGCAATTGTTCCAGAAGTCAGGACTGCTGCTGCAAAATGATCTTTAACATCCCCTTCTAGGAACCTGATACCAAGCAGAAAAAAGGTAATTTAGATTTGTAAAACAAAAAATCAAACAAACAAACAAAAAAGCCAAAACCATGCCCCTAAAAGCATTGTCTAGGATGAGATTCTCTGTAATTGTAAGTGGCAACACTTACAGTCCCACAAACCTGAGGGCTTGTGTTATAGTTTTAGACATAATCACACACCTGGTCCCCACCTGTTCTTTGATGCATCTTGTACCACTTCCATACTTGCTCTTGGTTTTCCTGTCTCTCCTCACACTAGCCAAAATCAGACTCCCTTCAGTGGCTCTGCTTTTACTGTTCTCTCTCCCCTCTGGGTTCTATCCTCAGGTAGAGCATGGCTGAGTTTTTGTCATCGTTCAGGCCTGTCACTGTCATAGATAGGCCATGCCCAGTCAGCTTTATGAAGAAGCATACACACATATTTTCTGCGTCTTTTTTATATGATCTGTTCTTCATGCATTTTTCACAGTAAGATTATTTGATTTTCATATTTAGTGGGTATTCCCCTACCCCCTCAAAAAAAAAAAATTTAAGTAACATGAAGCAGAAATCTGGTTGTCCTTTAAAAACAATAGCACTTCAGTCAACCATCTGGGCTTGAATTCTAAGTTTACAAGAGTTATGTGACACTGGCAAGTTAATTTCTTCAGCAAAATAGGGATGATAAGAGTACTTCACAGAGGCTGGGGATACAGTTCAGCAGCATAAGTGCCTGCCTAGCAAGTGTGAGGTCTTGAGTTCAATCCCCTATATCAAAAAAAAAAAAGAGTACTGCATAGGACTGTTGTAATGTTGAATGAAATAATTCATGTAAAAGAAAAACAGCCCAATGCAATGGCTCACAGGAGTGCTCAGTAAAAAACAAGCTATTACTATTATTTCTTGTATGAAGACACAGTAAGTAAGAAAGTGCCATGTATGAACAAGGAAATGGATCAGACACTGAATTTGTCTTGCCTTGATTCTGAGCATCCTAGCTTCCAGTACTGTAAGAAATAAATTTCTGTTATTTATAAGCTACCTACTATTTGGTGTTTTGTTATGGCATCCCAGAGAGACTAACAGGTGTTTCTTAGAGTTTTGACACCAAATAGGTATTTAAGGTTTAAAAAGTGACAAGATAAAATAAAATAAATAAAAAGTAACAAAATAAATATTTGATCAGGTAGCTATCTTTACCCTCCAATTCTAATACTATCAGTGTGGTTGTGTCCTTTTATTTAGCTGGCATGGTGGTACACACCTGTAATCCTAGCACTGAAGAGGCTGAGGCGGGAGGGTGTTTGGGGCCCAGCCTGGGCTACACAGTGAGTTCATGGCCAGCCTGAATACCAATGAGACCCTGTCTCCAAAAACAAAAACAGTTGGGTGTGATGGCGTATACCTGTAATCCCAGCATTTGGGGGGCTGAGGCAGTAGGATCACTTGAGTTTGAGACCAGTCTGGGCTACAAAGTGAGCTCAAGGCCAGCCTGAGCTGCATAGTGAGATCCTGTCTCAGAAAGACAAAGGGCTGAAGGTTTAGCTCAGGGACACAAGCACCTGCTGGCAAGTGTAAAGTTCATGAGTTAGATACCCAGTACAAAAAAAAAAAAAGCAAGTTCTATGTATAAGAACATCCTACAATTAAAGTTCTGATGTTCTTGATAACAATATTTATAGAAGTGTCATGCCTGGTTAAGAAAATAAGCAAGCATTGCACAAGGTTGAAAGAAATGCATTGTAAATTAAGTTTTCTTATCTTTTTGAGTTATTAAAGCTAGACTTTGTGATCTTGATTTGTCTATTTTCAATTCTTGCTGTTAAATTTCTAACATTAATAAACAGAGTCTTTAGGACTTACACATTCAGATGTTTCCTGATTGACAATTTAATAATACCAGCATGTCTTTATAGTTCTATACAGCCCATAAAACTTGGTATGCTAATAGCTGTGCACTAAAGCAACAACTGCCTGCCTGCACAATGGAGTCCCAATCAGATTTCAAAGCAAAGATGTTTTCCTAAGTACCTTTACAAGTTCCTTAACATAGGTCAATAAAAATAACATATACTGTAAACCTTTGCGGAAAACATTCATTGCTTTGTGTGTATTTAAAACATTTTCCTATGGGGAAGATGCACTGTACCCCTAGGGATTGGGACATGGGGATTCAGGGATTTGCCTCAAATCTATGAAACTTCATCCTATTTCTTAACACTCTCATTAGGATCTATATTATCTCATGCATTCCACTTATCAGAATGACCCAAAAATGTGTTTGCACAGCGTCTTCCAAAATGTCACACCCACTGAGTGGCAGTCACACACACTTGCCTTCCAGCCTGCCCTTGTGGAAGACAGTACAGCATCACACCCGTGTTCAGGGTCGTTTTTGGGTTAATCACAATCAGCTGAAACACCGGGCTGCCCAAGGACTCAGTCTCTTTGGCACAAGGATGACTTAGCACAACAAACAGGAGCCCCTAATTTAGGAGAAAAATAACCAAATAGACCATGAGAAGTATGTTTGGCAGAGATAAAACCACAGCCAAGATTTAATCATTGGCTCCAACTCCATTTTTTCAGACAGGAACTCTTGAGACTGTCACCAGGCTGGCCCTCAGTGTCTCCGGCTCAGGGCTGTTTCCCGGCCAGTCTTACACCTCATGACTGAGCTTGACTCACCAGTTTCCACTTTAGATACTAGTCTCATAGCGTCCATTTGGGGGTTGCCAGAGGCAAAGGGGACACATATAATGTGTCAGGGCCTGAGTGTACACTTAGCACTCCCCATCTTTTTTTTCTTAGACAAGGTCTCATTACGTTGCTCATATTAGCCTCAAACTTATGATGCTCTTGCCTCATCCGTTGGAGAAGCTGGTATTACAAGTAATCACCACTGCACTTGGCAAAAATGAAAATTATTTTTTGAGACAGGGTCTCACTCTGTAGTTCAGTCTGGCCTTAAACTCACAGTGAGCCTCCTGCCTCAGCCTCCAAGTGCTGGGACTACCGGCCTGCTCCATTATGCATGGCTGCATTTTTTATTTAAAAAACAACTGTTCTCAGTTGTTTTAAACTGTTGTTTAAAACAGTTGTTTTAAACTGTTAAATGCTGTGCATTTAATAAAAGATTGAAAAACTATAGTCCAAAGCCCAATGCTGGCTTAATATTTATTTTTGTATGGCCCATGAGCTAAGAATGGTTTTCACATTTTTGAAATGGTTGGAAAAAGAGACTAGAAGATGAATACTGCTTTGCTGATCCCCAGCAATGCCAAGAAAAACATAAAAACTTATTTTGTGTCATGAAAATTGTATGAAATTCAAATTTTACTATCTATAAATAGAATTTAATGCAGCCACAACTATTTATTTATGTATTATCTAAGGCTGATTTTGTGCCATGATGGAATAGTATTACATTTACAACAGAGAATGTATTTTTAGTGGACCTGAAAGTATTTCTCTCTGGGTCCTTAATGGAAAAGGCATGCCAATCTCTGTGGTAAAGAACAGTGCAGTAACAAACTATTGTTTCAGTTGCAATTCTGTGGTAGAGCACTTGTTTTTCTTAGGATCTGCAAGGCCTAGGGTTCAATCCCCAGTACTGCACAGTAAATAAAGAAGAACAACAAAAACTATTTCTGAAGGTTGAGTGAGAAAATGTTACTAAGTATCTGTGTTAAATGTGGTTTTTTTGAGACAGAGTCTTACTATGCATTTTAATGATTCTCCTGTCTCAGCCTCCCTAGTGCTGGGATTACAGGTGTGCACCACCATCCCTGATCTTATGTTAAATGTTTCAATATCACATAAACATTAATGTTGTATTACAAAAGGTAAAATTAAACTCACATTAACTAAATTCTAAAGATGAATTCAATTCAATCCCTTTTTAACTAAAGGATGAAAACAGGCTCAAATTTATGTGATGCCTAGGCAGGTGGCCTGTAATTCTAGTACTCCAGAAGGCTGAGGTGGGAAAGGCAAAAGTCTGAACCCAGTATGGGCAACTTAGCAAGACTCTGCTTCAAAATTAAAAATAAAGATAAATAAATAAAGGCTGGGGATATAGCTCAATCCAAAAGCCCAAGTTCAACCTCCATACCACATTAAAAATATAAATATTTTTAAAGATTATGGGACAGATTTCTCTAAGGTCATACAACTTTTGTGTTTAATTTCATAGTTCCTCCTAAGCTAGGAAAGATACGTTCTTTGTATTCAGAGTCTCTGGCTGCTGATGCTTTCAGGGGCACCACTGACATCAGGCAAGTCAGTCTCCACTCAGCACCAAGCTTCTTACTAGTGTCTCCACTCATGGCTTCAAATTTGGACACTCATGGAGTTCATCTTCACTCCTGGACAACTACCTTCAACCAGCTCAGATGTCAAAACTAGAAGGTAGGCTAAGTTTATTAACACAATGGCTTAGCTGAGGACATTATGTCCTAAAAGAAAAACATGTCTCAGACCATCATCCTAAGAGTATCCATTCAATCATAAACCATTTATAGCAATGTGGCTGGGAGTCAAGTCTCATAAAAGGCATATTTCTTAGTACAGATTCAAAGTTGGGGTTAAAAGTTTGTCTTTAAACCATGTAGCCCAAAATTTGATAAACTAACATTTTAATCTATAAACGTGAAAAAATAAGCAACAGGAAGGGTTTGTCAATGACCACAGACAGTTATTATTCTCACTGGTGAGATCAATAATCACATGCAAGTAAACACAAAGTGGTCCTACATCATTACTTACCATTTCAGAATAGGCTTTGTGACAGACTGTAGCTTGGTAAGAATTATCAATGTACATCTTTTTCAGGAGTTGGCCACTTTTTAAATTCCTTAAATCCAAAAAAAAAGCTGATTATATTCTCCCAGCAAAATGGCTTTCACATAATATTCTTATTTTTCACAACATCTTTTAGGGGGTGACTGAGAGAAGGATGAAGGGAAAAGGTGCTTCAGTTTTGTTTAGTCACTGATTAGCTATAAGAAAAACTAGAGGTTAATAGTTTAATTCAACAGCTTAACCTTAGAGTGAATCTGCTAATCTTCTAGAGATAGCGTTTCCAAATTCCTTGAGAGGCTGAGTACGGTGTTGCATGCCTGTAATTCCGGCACTTGGGTCAGTCTAAATTACAAAGTGAGTTCAGGGCTAGCCGAACTGTACAATGAAACCCTGTCTCAAAACAAAATAGAACTGAACAGAACTGAACCAAATCGAACCGAACTGAACAGAACAGAACACAAAAAAGTAAAACAACAACAACAAAAAGCAAAACCAAATTCCTTGAGAAAAGTTTTCCATTATTTCTCTTTTTTAATTTTTGGTATGCAGGTGGAGCCTAGCTATCAGTGCCTTCACACTGATCCACATTCAAAGATCCTTTATATTTTGGAGCCCAGTACTTGCTAAATTGCTAACTTCCCCAAGCTGGACTCAAATTTGAGATCCTCCTGCCTCAGCCTTCCAGAGAGTTAGGATTATAGGCTTATATCCTCAAGCTTGGCCTATTTTGGGACAGGAATAGAATTCCTTTCTGTAGTCAGAAAAGAGGCAGCAATCTTATCACAAATTTATTAATTAATTTGGTTCCTATAATTATATGTGTGTATGAACACAAACACTAATTTTAGATTTGTCTTTGGTACAACAGGTTGCAAAAATTATATTCTGCTAGGTTCCTCTGAAGAATATTGACTTTATTTGCTTGTTTTAGTAAACATTTAACCTGAATGAATTAAAACTTCAAATTCTAAAATTCCAGTTCAGTTTTTTCAGCTTTACCTGGGCTGCATGAAGTCTGCAATGCAGTTTCAAGGTTTGGCCAGATATTTAGGGAATGGTTATACTCAGAACATAGGATTCGTTCCTTGGCTTTCTCCTTGTGGGATTTTTCTTTCTCGCTTTCTAGCTGCTATGGCTGCTCTGGACTCTGTCCTTTGGTCTTTTAATCCATCAGGACAGGTTTTTTACTAGGCCTTTGGTCACCCAGTGCTCAGCCTGGGGCCTTTCTCTTGGCTTAAAGTCCTAAGAATGAGAAGTTTCTCAGCTCCATTTTGTCTCCTTCTTTTTTGTGGAAGGTACATGCTGAGTAGTGAAGCCAGGGCCTTGTGTATGCCAGGAAAGTACTCTACCAATGAGTTACATCCCCAGCCCTTTTTTATTTTTAAGACAGGATCTCACTAATTGGCAAGGATGGCCTTGAATTTGTAGTCATTCTGCCTCAGCCTCCCTGCTGAGTAGCTGGGATTATAGGCGTGTGCCCCCAGGCCTGGGTCATTTCTTTCTTCTACATGTAGAAACCCCTCATTATCTTCCTTCTTTTTCTTGCTCTCTGGTGCCTGTAGACAGTTACTTTTTATAGTCTGCCTACAGATTGTGGTTGTTAGGGATGTTCATCTGACAGATGCTACTCAGCCATTGAGCAGAAGCAGAAATGACTATGCATTTTTGACAATAAAATTCCATTTTTATTAAAATAGAATTAGAATAGAATGGTCTACTTGAACTGATCTTTTTAACAAGCAGCTGATAGTGAAAGATAAAATAACCACACTCACATTTCTATATGGTCTCTTACTAATCTTTACACCCTGTAACATAGAGGCGTGTCCTCACAGGTAGATGAGGAAACTGAGGACCCAGAAGGACAGCTTACCAGATAACAATGTTGTTCATGGCAGTAGTACCAAGCAGAGCTTCCTGCATCCCTTGGACCTCAGCAAAAGTTAGAATAGTTTCTTCAGGAGACATCAAAAACTGTTTTTCCTTGCATCTTTATTTAAAACAGTATTAAAAATCAGTGCTTTGAATCAAAGCAGTTTCTAAGTAGTTACTCTACACATAACAAAATTATGCATAACAAAACTACACATAACAAAGATTAACCTAATACAAAAAAACCTTTTAAGCAGAAAATATGTATCCTAAACTTTCTACAACTGAATACGTACTTCTTTCATATTATATTTACTTGGACATATTACAAGTACCTCAGATTTATCACATCCAATATTAACCTAATAAACTTTCTCTTTATATCTCATTTCTAGACTGCAGAGAGAGCTCAGCAATGCAGTGCATGCCCAGCAAGCAAGAGACCCTGGGTTTGATCATTAGTACCAAAGAAAGCAAAAAAATCTCATTTTCTTAGCCAGGTGTGGTAATGTATGCCCATAATCCCAGCACTCTGGGAGGCTGAGGCAGGAGTTGGAGGACAGCCTGGGCAGCTCAGTAACATTCTCAAAATGAAGAATAAAAAAAAAAGAGCTGGGATGTGCTCAGTGTAAAGGCTGTGGATTGTAATCCCTAGTTCCACCAAAAAACAAAAGAAAACCCAATGTCTATCATTAGGAACATGAATAGGCAATAATAATAAAGGTGGTCTCAAGGCATAGCTCAGTGGTATTGCACATACTTAGCATGCGTGAGGCTTGGGGTTTAAATGTATTACATACATACATACATACATGCAAGGATACGGTAGATTGAGAAGATGCTATGAGCTCAGTTTTCTACATGTTGAATTTGAGGTGTCTGTAAGATGGCTAACAAACAGCATGCAGGTCTAGGGTTCCAGGAAGAATTCAAAGCTACAAATGTCTGCAATAGGCAGCACCTAGTTTGATGAAGCAGTGGTCACCACATACATGGAACAAGAGAAGGTCTAAAACCTTGAGGCACTCTAATACTGAAGGAAGAGACACACAGAGATTTCAAAGAAGGATAAGCGAAACTACATGTGCTGAGCTTTTCCACTCTGTTGATTTCATCCCTACCATGACTAGCTCCCACCTCTCGGAGCTGCCTCTCGATTATAATAACCTAGTGTTAAGGTGCACCTACAGACAGAGAAACAAGATTCTAGTAATGCATTTTCTCTGAAACTTGTAACACGCTTTTTCACCCAGCAGTCAAAATCGACCAATGGTTTTCTTACCCTCCATCTTCTGCAAATGTCATGACTTCTATTTGTTGATCACAAAGGGTCCCACTGCTATTAACAAGTCTCCTCCGTGTCAGGCCAAGCACAGCTTTTATGTTTCCAGATTTCAGTAGTGTTTGCTTTTCATTTCTATCATCAGAGAAACAAAGTAATGCCCTAAAGCAATTAAGGAAATTGGGGAGAAGTCAGGAGCAAGCCTTTGATATACCAAGTACATGTTTTTAATGGAAATTTCAGTCAAGGATGTCATTCTATTTATTTTTTGGTATTGTTATTTTAAAAAATGTCTTGTAGACCTAATTCAGATTCATTTAAGAGTACATCTGACTTATTTCAAGACTTATTTTGAACCTGAATTCAAAATAAGCCAACAAAGATTAAAGAAAATAAATAAAAAAGAAATCCCTTTTTAGAAATTACATACCTGATTTCTCTGATTTCCAAATTTCCCAAAGCTACAAACACAAGGTTATAAACTTCAGGTACTGGAATTATTTGTAATACTGGAACCTATATATAAACAAAAAGTAGACATAAGTAATATTTGGCTGCTTCATTTTAAATTAAAAGTTAAAAATTAAAACACTGTTTCATGTTTTCACTGTAGTAGGATTGTTTCTAACATTTGGAAAAATGTGAGAAAATTCAGAGAATACCCTTTTAATAAGCTATAAATCCAAAGAAGATATATATGCATAATTTTTTTCTTCTTTTTGGTAACAGCAGTAGAACTCTGGACCTCATGCTTGCCAGGCAGGCATTTACATCGCTGAGCTAAATCCCTGGCCCCTATAAGTGTTTAGTTAGTCCTTATCTTGAATTTATGGAATAAGCACTACTGTGTTGCTCAGGCTAGCAATGAACTTTTTTTCAAATCCATTTTATTTCAAGGAGAAAAAGAAAAAAAACTAAAATTTCAAAACATGACAGTCAGGGGGCAACAATGATACATACATTGTACATTGTCATCCCCAAATCATTTACCTAGAGCACAAGACATCTGCATTCAATTGGTTGAACAACACCAGCACAAAGCTTTCTCTTCAGTCAACTCAAAGAAATCAGTAGTGTAAGTATCTTAGCTATTTTTAATATACATATACATACACATGTTGTTTCTTTCAGCTTCTCACACTTACGTTTACACTGTGGGTCATATTTATTTCACTAATGAGTATGGTCTCAAGTTGCATCCATTTATCTATAAAAGTCTCACAGTTTATCCTTCCTTATGGCTGAGTAGTACTCTGTTGTACAGTATGAAAATGTGGTATAAAAATACCACATCTTTTTTATCTTGGGCTCAAGCAATCCTCAGGGTCTCATTATGCAGTTCAGGCTGGCCTTGAACTCACTTCTATAGCCCAGGCTGATCTTGAACTTGCAAAATTCCTCCTATCTCAGCATCCCAAGTGCTAGGATTACAGGTGTGCACAATCATGCCTGGCTCTGCCATGGCTTTTTAAGTAGCTGTAACTACAGGTGCACACCAAGCACCTGCATGTTAACACTCAAGTGCAATTCACACTTCTAACAACAGGGCAAAAATTAAGTAAATTGTAGCAAGCAAATGAAGAGATTACATAGTCATTTAAAATTATAACCTGGGCCAAGTGCAGTGACACATGCCTGTACTCCTAATGACTTGGGAGGCTGACACAGGAGGATCACAACACAAAGGCCAGCCTAGGCAACTTAGCAAGACCTTGTCTAAAAATAAAATACAAATAAGAAGTGGGGATGTAGCTGTATGGTAGAGCACCCTTGACTTTGCTCCTCTGTACCACTAAATTAATAACTAATTAAAATCAAGTTTTTATTCAAAAATTATATATTGGGATGAAAATATGGCTCACTGGTAAAGCACTTGCCTAGCATATGTCATACCCTAAGTTCAGTTCTCAGCACTGCAAGATAAAAGAATATAAAGTTTACTTCAGATGTTTTCCCCAGCTCCACAGGAGGCTGACGCAGGAGGATCACTTGAGCCCAGGAATTTGTGGGAGGTCTAGGTAACATAGTGAGACCCTCTCATTTCTGGTTTCTTTTTTTAAGAGTGGCTAAGCTGGATGTGGTGGTATATGCCTGTTATCACAGCACTCAGGAGGCTGAGGCAGGAGGACTGCCATGAGTTCAAGTCCAGCCTGGGCTACATAGTGAGTTCAGGGCCAACCTGAACTACAAGACCCTGTCTCAGAAAACCAAAAAAAAAAAGTGGCTAACTACTTTTAGTAATCTTCAATAAATTCCTCCATGAAAAAGATAAAGTACTTTTGATACCAGTAACTGAAAACAGAGAAGAATGAAGCCTTGGTTAGAGAACTCCAGTTTTTAATTAAAAATTTCATAGTATATATTTATGGTACATAATGACTATAGTCATTTTGGAATGTGTAGCTAATTCTTATTTCTTTTTCTCCTATCCCCAACAACCCCCTGCCATCTCTCCTCTTCTTTGTGTGTATATGGTATTAAATATTGAACCCATGGGCCACATCACTATCCTTGTTTTTTAAATTTTGACACAGTGTCTCACTAAGTTGCTAAATTGCTTAAATTGGGCTAAAACTTGCAATCCCATCTCACCCTCCCAGAGTGCTGGGATTAAAGATATACACTACCACAGTGTGAGATGCTATCTCTTAAAAAAAAAAAAATGGAAAAAGAAAACAAGCAACCTCTCTCCCCCTTTTTTTTTGGTCTTTTAGAGACAGATTTTTACTATGCAGTTCAGGCTGGTCTCAAACTTGTGGTCATCCTCCTGCCTCAGCCTCCTGAGGGCTGAGATTATAGGCTTGTACCACTATGCCCAGCACAAAACCCAATTATATGTTTAAGGGCTACGCATGTAGTCCAATGACAAAGTATTAGTATACACAAGGCCCTCAGTTCAATTTTCAGCACCTAAATAAATAAAAATAACTGTTCATTTGCTAAACAAATATTTATTGAGCTCCTCTGGAGAAACACAGTGCTGGAAGCTGTTAGTATAGTAGAGAACAAGACTGAAGTGTCAACATGTATCAAGAATATGTAGAAACAAAATATATGAAAAGCCAGGCTAGAAAATCATAGGCTGGGGATAGAGTTCAGTGGGCGGGCACCTTCCTGGCAGTCACAAGGTCCTGAGTTTGATTCATGGTATCAAAAAACTTAAGCACATCATGACTGCTACCATGTAAAATACATATGAAAGTAGACAAACCCTAGATAGAAACACTTCTAGAAAAGAAGCAGAAATAATTCTTTGGTAAAGGGTAGAGCATACAGGCATCAGCAAGTCTAGAAATCAGAACGCCCATGACAGTCTTAGCTCCTCTCATAGGTTTGGGTGAAATCCATCTTTGGAGAAACATATGTGTGTGAGTGCTCACAGTGTAATTGCTGTATGTTTGAAAATTTCACAATAGGATGTTGGAAAATAAACCTCTCTCTGTTCAGCTACACCTAGTCATAGATTCTAATTTTGTTACGCTGTCCATCTATATTATTACACAAGTGACTGCAAAGATGTCTTTTAGCTCTAAGATTCTGACTTACCTCTGTGAAGTGCCAGGTATGAATTTTTTCCCATTGACAAGGGTCGACAGGTTTCCAAAGAGAAACTACATATTCACAAGCAGTTATGATACATGGCTCTCTAAAATCAGCTTCTTCCCACCACATGACACTCACATCCACGGAACAGGAACTGGAAGGATTCTGATCCAGAATGCAAGCAACAGTTATGTTAAACAGATACCTAAGGTCTGTTTTTCCAAGAGTAAATATAAAAGTGATGAATTACAAGGGTGAGATAAAATACTAAGTAAGTGAGATTAAAGTTTTATGGCAGTCATAAGAAAAAGCTTTGTGGGTCTTATGCAATTAACAAAAACTGCCTGTAGCCATTCACATAATGGTGCATTTAAAATATATTACTTCAGAATGGGATAAATGGGATGTTACTCCAGAATGGGATAGGTGAGTATAACCACAAAAACTAAGCCCATAAAAACTTATCTCTCTGTAAATTAAACATCCTGATGAACCACACCTGGGTTGAAAAGGGAATAACTGAAACCATAACAACAGACCAGTGATGGCAAGCCTTGTAGAGATTAATGTCCAACTGTAACCCACAACCCACTTAGTTATCACAGAGTATCAACATTGCAATTAAACCTGAATATTGAGGTTTTAGTTTAGAAAAAAAATTCATACATTAACATGTTTTGTCTTAAAAGAAAAACAACGCACATGCTGTAAGTTCACCACCACAGCAATAGATCCTCTCTCATTAAGTCAGAGACAGAATTTTGAAGTTTTACCACCTGCAGAGCACCACCAAAACAGTATTTTCAAGAAAACTCAGAATCATAAGTACATTTATTAGAGAAGAAAGATTAAAATAAGCCCGATAAAGTAGTTTAAAAAGTTAATTTAATTTTACGCTATTTTTATTTATTTATTTTTTGGTACTGGGGATTGAACTCACGACCTCGTGTTTGCCAAACAGGCATTTACACTGCTGAGCTAAACTCCCAGCCTTAAAAAGTTAATTTTAAAAAAAGAAAACACAAATTTAATAATCAATATAATAAAAAACTAGAGACCCTGTTTCAAAAACAAAAACTAAAAACATGGATGGGATGAAGTAGTATAACAGCACTGAGTTCAATCCCCGTACTAAATAACAGGAAGCTTCAGGCATGGTAGCATGTATTTGTAATCCTACCACGCTGGGAAGCTGAGGTAAGAGGACTACAAATCTGAGACCATCATCGGCAGCTCACTGACTTAGCAAGACCCTATCTCAGAAAGGAAGAAAAGAAAAGAATAAATGGTCAGGGATGTACCTCAGTGTGAATCTTAGATTCAAACCCCCAAAACCACACACACACACACACACACACACACACACACACACACACACTGGACAGAAAGCTATAGCATTCAATTCTTTTTAATTTTCTTATCAGTGTTTAAATATTTTACATGTAACATACAAGACACATAATTAAAATATTCTTCTGACCTTTAACTTTGAAACCAATTGTAGGCTGCACAAGTTTAAGCTATCAGAAACAGGAAGATCTGCTGTTTCAGCCTGTGGGAAAGTAAGTCACTTCATTAATCTACAATTTATGTATTATGTCTCCCTGCATCACTTACACATCAAGATATCTACTTTATTAGTTATTTTCTCGGGTAACAGCACCGAAGTTCCACATGCAGTTGCTTCAGTGATGAAAAAATTAGGATCACTTCACATTTAAATATATATATTTAAATTAACCTTAATTTCTCCAGCATGAGCTTAACATTTACAAGGAAAGCATGTCAAAGAAACATGTTAAAATATCCCTAAATACTAAGGGGCAACTTGAGGCAGTCATATTTTCCGCATTTGTTAAGGTAATTTATTCTTTCAGAGAAAATTTCATGAAAGAAGCCATTTCTGGGTGTGGAGGCTCATGCTTGTAATCTCATCACTTGGGAGGCTGAGGCAGAAGGAATTCAAAGCCACCCTGGGATACACAGTGAGTTTAGGGCAGTCTGAACTACATAGTGAAGCCCTGTCTCAAAAACAAAAGACAAACAAAAAGAAGTTATTATACCTGTTCAACAGAATGTTTATGCCACTCCGGGCACGTATTTCCATAGAGCTGATTTTCTCTGAAAGTAAGTGACTCAGTAAGTAGTGGTGTTGCTTGGGTGCCAGAGTCATGGTCACAGGCAGTTTGTCCTCGCCCCCCTGACCCATGCAAGCTGGTATCCAGTTTTGGTGGGCTGTCACACTGCTTACTGTCCCTAGCAAGAATGACTGTGTCTGTCAAGTGAGAAGGTTGCGGGGTAAAGCAAATGTGTCCAACCTCAACAGACATTTTCTCAGAGTGTCCTTGGGAGCCAAAAGCAGGAGTAGTGCCTACAAAGGGGAACGTAGGCGGACACAGGTCTGTGGTCAGAGGGTCATTATCATTAAGTGCAGCAGTATTTAAAGGAGTAAAAAGCAATATGGATGAAGAAAGGCCCGGGTTTGTAGGCTGGCATTTTTGGTTTAGCACTGGAAGATGTGCTTTTTCTGGTAGAACCAGGTCCTCTTCCAAGTCTTCAGTGGCTGCATCTCTCTGTTTAGGAACTGGCTCCTGCTGAACGATCTGATTTCCCTCTTTCAGATGTCTTTCTCCATATGTTTTTGAATCAAGAGGCTCAATTGGTTTTTCTGAGCAGGACTTCAGTTTTTCAAGCTTCAGATGCCCAAAATCCTCATCAGGTAACTCAAAGTCTGTCATACTGAGAAATGGCAATGATTGCTTTAAATTCAGCATTCCGTCCTTATGAAATGGAGAAGCGAAAGCATCATCATTTGAAGCTAAAGAAGCATTATCGCTGGGAGAAAGGGATTCTTTTTGACAATGATCTTTCTCCCCTAAAATAGAAAAATAAGGAAAACAATAGTAATAAAACCCAACAAGAGATATTAATAGTCAACAAAGAATAAGTTTCTAAACCCAAATATAGTAGAAAATGTTCTTAACTTCTCCTACCCATAACTTCCATTTTTTCTTGGCTGGAGTTGAACCAAAGGCCTTCACATTGAGCTACATTCCTGGCCTTTTTTATTTTTTATTTTGAAATGGTATTTCAATAAGCCACTCAGTTGCTAGGCTAGGCTCAAACTTGTGATTTTTCTGCTTCAGCCTTCCAGAATGCTGGGATTTTAGGCATGTGCCACTTTGCTCCATCTGACTTTGGATTCTGGATAAAGAGTTTAAACGATCATTAAGTGGGTGAATAACTAGCAGCTCTTCTTTTGCAGGACCTAAAATAATGTAGTCCTGGCAGTGTTAACGGGACGAAGGAAGACTGGGAGACAGTTGCACCTTAACCACGGCTTGCTCTGTAACCTCAGGCAAGTCAACTCATTTTCCTGCTCTTTTCCTTCAGAAGGGAACTGAACTAAACCTCCCTCTCATCTCTAAAAATGATTCCAGCTAGGTGTGGTGCATGCCTATAACCCCAGCACTTGAGAAGCTGAGGCAGGAGAACTGCCACTAGTTCGAGGTCAGGCTGGGCTACACAGTGAGACCTTGTCTCAAACAGAAAATTAAATGAATAAAATAAAATAAAAACAAGTTTCTAGCAGGCTACTGGTGGATAACCTACAAAATGCTAACTTTTCTCACCAAAGAACTTATTTCTCCTTTCAAGCAAAAAGTAATTTATTGCTCTGTGTCTGGAATCCTATCATATTTAAAATATATCAAACTGATGAATGGATAAACAGACATGTGGTACATAAAGTAACAAATGTTATTCTGCCACAAAAAGGAATAAAGTACTGATACATGTCACATCCTGAATATAACTTGAAAATATGCAAAAATGAAATACAAAGTATCACATACTATATAATTCTATTTATATGAAATCTCCAGAATTGGGAGCTCCATAGTGTTTGGTTGCTGCTTGAGGGTGGGGGCTGGAGGGAAGAAAGACTGTAAGAATCAGCTACTTACACAGTATGAAGTTTACTTTTGTTGAAAGTGTTTTGGAACTAGAGAAGAATGGTGCTTGTATAACATTGTAAATGTGTTAAAAACCATTGAGGGCCGGGGATTTAACTCAGCAGTGTGAGCGCCTGCCTGGCAAGTGCAAGGTAGTGAGTTTGATCCTGGTACCAAAAAACAAACAAAACAAAAAACCATTGACTTATTCCTTAATTTAAAATACTTAATTTTATGTTAGGTAAATGTCACCTCAAAAAAAGGCTTTTATTTTATTTTTTCTCCTTCAAATCTATTTTAAAAAGAGAGGAAAAAAACTGCAGAATTTCAGAACACAATAATTAGGGGGGTAATAATGGTTTAATGCATTATGCATTCCTTACACACACACACACACACACACACACACACACACACACACAATATATATATATATATATACATATATATTTATACATATACACACTATATATATATATATGAAAAAGTTTTTAAACGTAGCTGCAGGTTACTAAGATCACAGCAGATTACTACAAAGTCTAGGAAAATGTTTCTAGATTATTACTAGACTGCATATTTGATTTCTTTGTATTCTTGTCTTAAACGATGACAATGAAAAACATTAATATTATTTTAAAATTAATTTAATGAATTATAGCTCATAAACCAAAAACTATGTTTGCTGATACAGAGCAGCCTGCTGCCTATTTTGGAGATTAAAAAAAAATTATGGAAACAGTCATATTTACATATTGCCTATGGCTATTTTGCACCAACCTGGGTAGTTCAGACAAAGAGAAAGTAAAATATTATCTTTACAGGATGTTAGCTGATCTCTTGTTTAAAACTATGATAATGCTATACGGTGGAAAATCTCTGTAATCCCAGTACTCAGGAGGCTGAGGCAGGAGGAATGCTGCAAGTTCCATGTCAGCCTGGGCTACAAAGTGAGTTCAAGGCCAGCCTGAACTACACAGCAAAACCTTGGTGCAAAAAGACACCCCTCCCCCACCAAAAAAGACAAAAATATAAATCGATAAAAAAGCCATAATGAATGATCCAGTTTTGGCACTCAGTTTATCAGATATAATTAGCTACTGAGAAAATGAATAAAAAGTTTAAATCATAATATATCCTTACTTGCTGTCCTCCAAAACTGTGTCTGCAAACATACTATGTATTAGATCCAAAAAGTTGTTTGGGCCTTTTTACTGCATGATCATTTCTAAGAGGTTTTCAGTAGACTCTCACTCTAGATAAGTATCCTACCACTGAGCATACCTCTAGGCCTGGATTCTCTAACAAAATAATTTTATTTGAAAACACTTCCTATATTAGGATATATAAAGATTCTACCTGCAATGAAATATGTGCTGTATCTGAATAGAGACTAACTTTGGTAAGCATCCAACATATTTTCCTTTGCAGTGCTAACTTTTTCAATCACATTAGTAAAGGAAAAATGACTCAAAAAATTTTAAAAACCCGTATGAGTGATGTTTGGTATCATTTTAATTAATTAAAGTCATTCTCCAAGCCTTACTTTTGAAATGTAATGGTAAAAATAGACTATCTTGGATGGGCTGCTGTGCTGATACAGTGAGCTATTATATGTACAGCACTGTGTGTTTGTGTGTTTCTCTCTGTGTGTCTGTGTATGTCCTGGCCACTTAACTACTAAACTCAGGGCTTCACACTGAGTAAAACCTCCAACTCATTTTTTAACTTTGAGTCAGACTGTTCTTAAGTTGCTCGGCTGCCTTGGCTAGGCCTGAATTGTGATCCTCCTGTATCACTCTCCCAAAGTACTGGGATTTCAGACCTCACTGAACTTGGTTGTATACAGCATTTAGAAAGCACCACCACACAGTAATTATTAGCTATCACCATCATCATCAAACATAATCGTAGTTACTTTTAACTCTCTTCTTACCATAAATAACTGCTTTTTCATCCTGATGTTTGTACAAGGTAACTTCTTCAGACTTGTTAACAGTAACTATGCTGGAAGCTGGCAAAAGCAATTCACAATCTAGTGCTGGAGTGCTGACTGATCTTCTTTTCCTTCTGTTTCTTCTACCACATGGCTGTGAAACAGCCTTCCGAGAACAGTCATCATCTCCAGCAGGTCTAGCAGGAGAGCTGACTTCAGCTAATGAGAGAAATTCCAGAGGAATTTTTGAATGTGGGTGAACCATGCATGTATCTGACATCCTAACTTCATTCTGGTCAGTTTCTTCATTGGAAAGCTTTAAATCTTTAGTTGCTTCCTTAATTTTATTTTTAAACTCTTTCTTCTTGGTACCCAAATGACTTTGAATGACAGCTTCCAGGGCTACCTTCCTCTTGTAGTTTGACATGTGACGCGTTGTTCTAACATAGTATTCTGCAGGAAATAGAAGGCCCTCAAGCATCGTGTAAGAATGTATTTGATTTTCTGTAGAAACAGTAGAGACTGCCCTAAGGCTAAGATTTTCAGGTTGACTTAGAACTTCATCTTCCTGAGGATTTATACTTCTACAACTGAGAGTATTACTGGGAGATTTTAAAGATTTCTCTGTATGATTGTTTTCATTTATCTGTTGGCTTTTATCTGCTGATGAGTTATTGTAAGTGAGTTCATTTAGAGAACATGAATTATCTGCCTCTAAATTAGAACTTTTAGGCAGTTGTCTCCTTGTGCTTATACCTTCATTTAATACTGAATTATCTGTGCAAACAGTCATTTTTATCCCTTGTGCTTCCAGACTTATGGATGAAACGTTTTTAAACCCCTGAGAAGTAAGTTCATAGTAGTCTTTAGGAGGCGTATGTTCAAGGTATCCACTGTTACTGCTGTCCGATAAAGTATGCAAAGGAACTGTAGTCTCCTTGAAAAATTTATTTCCTCTTGAGGCTGTATCAACACCTCTTTCTGACTTGGCAGTTGGTGGGATGAATTCATTCTTTTCATCATCTTCTGTAACTGGTAGTGAAAAATCTGGAATTTCAGATTTAGGACTCAAAAGGTAAGTTACTTCAGTTACTGGTAACTTAGAATTTTCATTATTGATTGCCTCCTGTTTCTTTACTCTTTTGCCAGAGAGTATGAGTGAACTGATGTCAAAGACATCTTTTCTTTCCTGTGAATTAAGTGTTCTCTTTGGCTGCTTTTTTCTCCCTGGCAGCTCAGTCTGTCTTTTTTCACCAACAGGATCACTGTCCTTGTAGGGTGAATGTTCTTGGGTGTCACCTGTCCCTTGTAAACACAACTCTTCTCCAAGGCCATCTTTATAGTTTAAAGATTCAGTTTCAGTATCAAGTGTCACGGATGTCTTTTCTCCAGTTTCCTCATCGACATGGGTACTGATCTGTAATTTTTCACAAGGAGATCTTTCATTTTTATATTCTGAGGAGAAAAAAAATGTGTTAACTAAGTTTCTTTTTAAATTCAAACAAACAAACAAACAAACAAAACCCCACATTTATTTTAAAATATTATAGGGCTTTTGGGTATGCTGGCATACGCCTGTAATCCTAGCACTTGGGAGGCTGAGGCAGGAGGATTGCTACAGAGTTTGAGGCCAACCTGGGCTACATGGTGAGCTCCAGGCCAGCCTGAACTACATAGTAAGACCCTGTCTCCAAAAGAAAAAAAAAAAAAAAAGAAAGAGAAAAACAAAACACAGAGACAGAGACAGAGAGACAGAAACTGAGAAACACGCTGAAGGGCTGGAAGTGTATCTCAGTGGTACAACACTTGCCTAGTATGTTTAAGACCCTGGATTCAATTTCCAATACTGTAAAAATAAATAACTAAATAAAAATATTATATATATATATTTCCAAATATTTATTTTTAGAAGACTCAAAAGCATATCACTGAGACATATCAATGTTCAAGTCTTAAAGATTCTAAGAACGATAGATTTTTAAGTAAATGAAAACAAAACATTTTCAATCTCCTCTAATTTCTTCTGGTGCTGGGGCCTGACCTCAATGCCTTGTGAATGCTAAGCAAGTGTACCACCACTGGAGTATATATATTCCCAAGCCCACTTAATATTTTCTCAGGTTTCTTACCTTTGTTCTTTCTTTTTTTTGCGGGGGGGGGGGGGGCTCAAGTAATTTGAGCACCACTATCTCATTTCAATAGCTACCAACTTTGCAACACATACTGATCGCATTCCGTGTAGAGGATTTGTACGTGTACATAACATTTGTCCTCTTCCCCTTCCCTCCTTCCAACCTTTTTAAAATTTTTTTCCTGGTACCAGGGATCAGACTCATTGCCAGGCAGGCACTTGTGCCTCTGAGTTAAATCCCTGGCTCATTCCAGCCCTTCTTACTATTGCTTTTTAAAGAGTATTTTCTTCTGTGCATATGTGCATCTTGGTTTAAAAAATTATTCCAATATTTAAACCTTAAATATAGTTTCTAAAAGTTGAAGAAAAATGAGCAACTAAATAAAAAACCCAAGTGGAAGTAGTTTACTGCTTTAATGTTATAGCATATGAATTTACGTTAAATTAGAAATCTATTGCTTCTTATCCACTGACTGTGGAAAAAGAATGATAGGCAAATAAATGAACTTGAAACATAAGTGACTACAAGTATAAGTGACTTACCTGAATTGTTTAGCTGTGGTGAGATTTTATGCTGAAGTGAGCAATCCTGCTCTGTTTTCTTAATAGAATTCTTAACCTTCTCAGCTCTTTGGGCACGCTAGAGAAACCAAAAGAAGCTCAAGAAAGAAATTTCCTTTAGGGTTTTATTACTGTCAGAAACTTTTTAAAACTGTCTGTATAATACCCTAATTTGAGAGAATACAGTTCACTTACCTGAAGACGGGCCAGTGTCTTGGTGTATTCCCTTTTCAAAAATGCTAATTTTTCCTTCAACTGGAAGAAGAAAAACACCAACCATAGTGAGTATTGGAAAGGTGGAGTTGGAGGGAAGCAATAGTTTCTATCACTTAGAAGCAGCAGTCAGTGCTCAGCAGGATTCCTCAACTTCCAGGAGAGGAACCAAGGCACCCAGACTATTTCCAGTTCTCACAAAGCAATAAGCTTTTTACTCTCCAGACCTTTGCATAAACCATTTCTGTCTCCTGGAACGTTTCTTTCCTTTGTCAATTCCTATAGATTCCTCAAGAGTCAGTTTAAGATTTTTATTTCCTTGGGGCAGAATTCTAGGTTGTTCTCCAAATCCAGGCGAGACTCCCCATCTTTCCTTTGTTCTTCCTTTATCAGAAATCTTTACTGTATCACAGTATGTGGTCTGTGACTTCCCTGTTCTCCTGCATGGCTATGAAGATAACAGGAATTATCACCTTAATTCATCAAGTGTCAGTTAATGGTCAGGTATTTAGATACTTGCAGATGCTAGAGACACAAGGTGAAGAAGGCAATTTGCATACAATATACAAGAAAACAAATGAATTTTACAGTATAACAAATACTTAAGGGTGATATGAGTGGCTAGGCTCCTGAATGGACTGCATCAGGTAGAGTAGTTAGGAAGGCACTTCTGAGAACTTTCTTTTTTCTTTTTTGAGAAGGCCCAGGCTGGTCTTGAACTCGAAATGATCCTCCCACCTCAGCCTCAGCCTCCAGAGTGCTGGGATTACAGGCATGAACCACCACACCCTGCTCTGAGAACTTTCTTGAAGCCTAGATCTGAAAAGGGCAGGAGCTAATTTTAGGGAGATTGGGGCATGGGAACCACAAATGTGAAAAAGCTCTACGGTGGAATGGGCTAAGTGTATTTGAGGATCACTCCAAACACCAGTGAAATAGGAATTTTCACAACTGAATTCCCAGCTAGGCATACGGTAGGTATTCAACAAAGACTTTCTGGAACTAAGTTAAATCAAATTACTAGTCTCTGAAAGTTTATATTTCCTTTGTTTCTCTGACTTCTGTGACTCAAAGGATAATTCGAGTAGCAAAGTCATCCAATTTTTTTTTCTTTCTAGGAACCTGTTATGAAAACTCACCCTTCCCTAAATCATGCAGTTTACAAATACAATTCAAATCCTAGCAGCAGATGAGCAATAGTCTGTGTTCTGCATCTCTTTATTCTCACCAATCTTACCAATATCGAGGAATTATCGTGTTTATCATAAATGATCTTTTCACCCTAACAGCAGGTAAAGTAGAGTAAGATTTACAAGCTGATTTGAATGTGAGTTCGGCTCGGTTTAGACCAGCAAGCAAATTCCGGTTAAGAGTACAAGTGCCTGGAAACAAAGACTCTATAAGTAGATTAATATTTTAAAAAACCGGTACACCTCCAAGCTACATATTAATGTATAAGGTTTTTTTTTTTTTTTAAGGACAACTATGTCCTAATGTGGCTGTCAAACGCAGAATAATACTAATATTGCAAACCCACTCGGATCACACTGTTTATGAACATTCCTCTATTTGATAAATACGTACTGTCTTTAGGTGGTCAGGGATACTCAGCCGCTAGCCCTAACAGACACAAAAAGATCTGAAAGTATCAAACTGAAAAGATTTGATTGGGTGGAGTGAGAGAAATCAAGACGGTGCACGTGGGAGGGTTAAAGGAGAGGAAAAAGACAATCGAAGGGCATTCAAGTTTTGCCTATAACGTTTTGCATTTTGTTTTATGCATTGCTACAGTAATGAAAATTTGTTTTCTAAGCACCACCACGTAAATGCGCCAATCGCCTACATTTTCACTTCCTGTGCCCACTCAGACTTGTGAATGCAAGTCTGAGGATATTGCTGCCGCAGGCCGCGAGCAAAGCAAACCAAGCCTCAAGTCTGGAAGGGGGGTCAGAATCTCCAGTCAGCCCTCTGCACCTTTTCCTTCTCCGCACAGCTGAGGGGCTTCCAGGGAGGCTCCTCCATCCGGATGGAGGCCGAACGAAAGAGCAGCCGTCGCCGGTCCTGGACCTACAGACACGGAAACCCAGCCAGACTTGGGTGCAAAAAGCACCCGGGAAGGAAAGAGGGACCGGGAAAGCCCTCAGAGCTCAGTCAAACAGCCCACGCGAGCCACAGGCGCCATCAGCTCCAGCCAATTAAAGACGCCGCTGGGTTTGCGCACGCGCAGCCGGTGACAGCAGCTGGGGGGCGCAGGGCAGCCTAGAGGAGAGCCGAGCTGTCGAACATAGACTAGGCCACAGAGAACGGAAGTGGAGACGCAGCCGGAAGTAGCAGGAATCTCAGAAGGCAGGTCTTTGACGGGATTCTGAGGTGCAGAGGAGGTGGTCGCCATGGAGTTGGGCGAGCTACTCTACAACAAGTCGGAGTACATCGAGACGGTGCGTGTGTTCAGACATCCGTTCTTCATCTTCCAAACCTGCGACCTTTTGAGGCCTGGCCTGCTGCTCCATCCTGCCCTGCCCCACTCTCCTGGGTCTCTTGGGCAGTTCCTCGGGAATTACCTAGAGACGCTTCGTGAATCTGATTTTGTTGTTTAGTCCGTGCATGGCCACTTCAGGCTTTTTAATACGTATTTCTGATTTCCTCATAGGGATAAAGTGCCTTCTGAAGGCAAGGAAAGCACTAGCTACCCTGACATTAATTATATCTTAAGAAAATCACGTCTTCAGGCTTCGGACCCATATAAAGTTTTTTTAAAAAAAATTAATGTTAACCTGTTAACATGTCCTGAAAACCAACAAGTTCTTTATATATTCAGCGCTTGAAATGTGATGAAATGTTGAAAACAGCAAGTGCGCAATAAAACTCGCAGTTTTTTCTTTGCGTTCTTGTAACTATTATAATGGTAACGTCATTATCCACATTTTAGGGTTTTAAATTGAAAAATGGAACTGGTACTTGAATCCACATCTTTGCCTGATGCCACTAAGCTACAGAGTTACCACACACTAATTCTGAATCTATTCCTAAATCTTAGTTCGCATCCTTGCTTTTAAAAATCTGTTTTAGACCTCATTCCATTTCAGTCCTTTTCTCTCCGTTTCGAGTTTTGTTTACGGAAACCTTAGCCTACAAATTCACTCATTTTTCCGTTATTTCCTTTTAGGCATCTGGGAATAAAGTTAGTCGCCAGTCAGTGTTGTGTGGAAGTCAGAACATTGTTCTCAACGGCAAGGTAGGTACAAAGACAGCCAGCTCTAGGATATGTATACCTTTGCTTGTTTTCCACTAATTGCCACATTAGCAGGGTAGATTAAATGTGTCTGGTACATATTGTTGTACATTTCCAAGTCTTTTTTTCTCCAAATTGGATTTTTTGAGTGCAAAAAAGGTCGATAAAAGGAAGTAACAGATAATATTTTTCCTTTTTATAACAAAATAAAATGCAGTAGCACTTAGAACCAAAATTATGGTACAAGCTTAGCATGGTGGCACAGCATGGCCTGTCATTGTAGCAGCTGGTTTGTTCAAATCAGAATCCCAAAAGAGTCATGGATACACTGCATTTGGTTGTTATGTCCTTTAAGTGTCTTTTAAAAATCAGTAAGAGTTTGCTTTTCTTTCACGACATTTATATATTACAGAAATAAGATTACGTCTTGTCACGTTTTTAAATTCCTGAGTTTGGTAGATTATATCTACATAGAATTGTTTAATATGGAATTTATTTTCCTCACTTCCTTATAACTAGTAGGTGGATATGGAGGCTTGATTATTTGTTTCTTGTATGTTTTTCATTTCCATTTTACTGTTGTAAATAAGGCCCATTATCTATTTTTACCTTGATCCAGTATACTCATTTAAAAGATTATTTTCCCTCCAGTCTTTCTATTTAGAGTCCAGACTGCTTCCAGAGTAATATTTCTAAAATGAAAATTCAGTTCTGTTATTCCCCAGTTAAAGTATTTTATTGGTTCCTGATAACCTATAGGAAAATAAGCCTAAGCATTTATGCTCAGTGTACACTATTCCTCATAATCTGCTGTCTTGGCAACTTTTACAGCTGCAAATCCAGATATATGCACTTAAAAAATTCCATTCATTTGTTCATATATTTTGAGAATGCCTTCTCATTACCAATATGGAGCATTTAGTCCCCCTAGATTTTTTGGTGTGTTTTTCAGCCCCTTCTACAATCTTTGGGGAAGCCAGATCTTACTCCACACAGCATAGGAGACAGAGTCCAGAAATGGAATATGAACCACAATTTAAGTGGATCCACCTTTGGGAGCATGAAGCTGGAGACAGTAGTGTTAGGAGATTAAAAAAGAAGAGAGAGAGTGGAACAGCCAGGACTATTGTTGAGCAAATGGCCAATACCCAAAGGGCAGGTGAATTGAATGAGTCTAAAAAGACTTATAAACTAAGTCCGTTACAGGCATGCTTATTAAATTTTCATCGTTGAGTTCTATTCATAGAATACTAAGGAAAAATCTTCTAATGTAGTAGAACATCTCCAGTGTCAATTTGCAATGTCATGAGAGCTGCTCTGCCTTATCCCTTTTGGCAGAATATTTGATGCTGTAGATCATAATAGTCAGTGTCCTATTATCTATCATAGGGAACTGTTGAAGCTGGGGCTACATCACATGTGGGGCTAAAACAGGGCCAGCCCTAAAAACAGAACCCAAAACAAGCCACATAAACAAGCTGTTCCAGTTCCAAGAAGGCAAGGCCCAGGCCAGTCAGGCAAACAAATTGTTCGGCAGTGGAGTTAAAATTGGTATCTTTCTCTTGAGTGTTAAATAAACGTGCTATAGTGGTTGAGCAGTTCCTTCTCTCCCATCAGGAGAGGAAGGGCTCCACCTGACCTCAGCCTTCATCTCTTTATTTTCTTAACCTCTTGCCATTCTTACCCCCAGGAATGTTTAGAGTTACAGCTGTTGCTACGGTCTATCCTTTTGGTATTATGTTTTGGTCTTTTGGTCTGCTTAGATAGGTTTTAAAAATGTGCTTTGTTTTATAGACTATTGTAATGAATGACTGTATAATCCGAGGGGATCTGGCCAATGTAAGAGTTGGACGCCATTGTGTTGTGAAGAGTCGTAGTGTTATAAGACCACCATTCAAGAAATTCAGCAAAGGGTATGTCATTTAATTACCTCGTTCCAGACTTGCTCAAGGTGCTGCTACTAATAGTAGTGTCCATGTGTTGGTTTTACCTTTTTTTTTGTACCAGGAATTGAATTCATGACCTTGTGCTTGCCAGGGAGGTGCTGTGCCACTGAGCTATATCTCTGACTTGTCTATGTGTTAAGATGTAGCATAGGCAGTTTATCTCATTGTTTGTGGCATTGAGTAAGTGTTCCCCATGAAATGACCAAAACTGTGGTGGTAATTATCTTAATCCTGTTGGTTGTTGGTTGCCAGAAACAAAATCCACTTAAGCTTGCGAAAGCAAAGGGACTTCTGATTTAACAAACACAGGCATATGGATAGACTCTTACGAGTAGGATAAGGGGCAAGGCTTCACAAGGGACTAAAACTTAAAACTAGACAGCTAGCCACAATCAAGACATCTGATACCTACTCCTCTGTCTCCAAGATTATATTGGTTCTTGTATTCTGTCCTCTGTATTTCTGGTTTCATCCTCCTATCCCTCAGATTGGCTGTATCTGTTCCCTTTGTGCATAGAGCCTACTTTGCTGCTTCAGCTATTTTTTTTTATATCACTTCTCCATTTATGCTTTGAAAAACATGCCAGTCAGAAATCTTATATTTTGTTTTGTTTTGAGACAGGGTCTGCTATGTAATTGAGGTTGGCCTTAACCTCCCTATGTAGCCCAGACTGACCTGAAACTCACAGCAATCCTTCTGCCTTAGCCTGAGTGCTGGGAGTACAGGTGTGTGCCACCACACCCAATGAGACTTTATATTTATTTCCAAAATCGTGGGAGACAGAATCTCATTGGAACAGCTTCATGAAAGTATCTACTTCTGGTCTAAATAACTAACCCAGGGGATCCAGTCAAGTTAGACCCTGTGACTCCTCAGTGGGAGTAAAGATAGTCCATAAAAGGACAAGAATAGGGCCAAATGTGGTGTACACTTGTAATTCCAGCACTCAGTGATTGGGATGGGGCTGAGGCAGGGATATTTCTGCAAATTTGAGGCCAATCTGGGCTACAAACTGAGTTCAAGACTAGCTTGAATTATGTAGTGAGATCCTATCACAAACAAACAAACAAACAGGACAAGAACTGAGGAAAACTGACCAGCATGCCTGCTGTGTGGTAATAACCCCTTTGCCTCTTCCACCTTTGCTAATTGCCCTCCTGGTTTCCACCTATGGTGCCACCTGCATTTCATCTGTTAAGTCAGTATAGTATATTTTATTGAACACCTTATGCCCACTATTGGTTATAAACTTGGTGTATAGAGTTCCTGGTCTTCAAGGTCTCAAAATCTAGTGGTAGGAACAATTACATAAACAGCTGTTATATAATGTGATACTATAATGTGGTAGCTCCTGTATAATGTGCTATCTGTCATAGATGATAACTCTGAATATAGTTAAGGAAGAAAACAGAAAAGAGAAAGTAAATCACCTAACTGTAATACCAGAGTGTAACATGCAGGAATAGTCCTACATTTCCTACAGTGAACCATATAGTCCCATATAGTGACATGGAACTAGAACAGTGATGCTGAACCTTTTAGAGACTGAGTACCCAAACTGAAATCCAAAACTTACTTATTAATTGCAAACTGTCAACACTGCATTTAAATCTGAATGCTTGGTTGCTGGGGCAGTGTGGTTCATGTACCGACAGACAGGGCTCCGTATGTCCTTTGTGTATGTGTGCCGTAAGTTTACTGCCATTGGACTACAGGCTTTCCATTACATTCAAGAATTGGATCAGAGAGTCACTGTAAATCAGTCACATGAAAATATTCACTTAGTAGCTCAAAATAGCTACTGATAGGAAAACCAGAAAACTCTGTGGTACTCTTTTTTTGTGAATTCATGATGATACTCAGCTCTCATTGTTGCTTCCACATTCTGATAGTGACATTGCATGGTTCAGGAAGAGTATCAGAAATCAGCAAAGGGTTTACTGGTAAATGGAAGGGTGAAGGGTAGATGTTACCTTTGGCTAAATATTTCTGACAGAACAGAACAGGGTGGGAAAGAACTAGTGAGCAAATAGCTACTTTAAATCAGTTCTAGTGCAGAAATTTAAAATATGACCTAATAAATATGACCATAGAATTATAGTTAATTACATTGAAGATCTTGGAGAATGGGAATGATATCAGAAGTGTGGAGAAAGCCTGTCAGCTCTTAATTATCCTTTAACTCTTGTCTTAAATAGCACTTTCAATTAAGTTTTCCTCAGGTTCCTGATCTAGGTAAAGTCTTTATATAACATACTGTCATATTCTGTCTCTGTGACACTTGTCAAAGTTGTAACCAATTCCAGTGTTATGTAGTCATTAAGTCTGTTTCTTCTCTTGATTATAAACTCATTGACAAGATTGTGTGTGTGTGTTTGTTTGTTTTCTTACCATTGTATTTCTACAGGAATATAGCATTGAGCCTGGTGCATAGTAGATGCTCTGTAAATATGGTAAATGAATAAACTGTAAGAATGTTTGGTGCTAAAAGTTACAGCTCATGAACCTGAAGTTACTACCCTGAAACACAGGGCAGATTACTAAAAATGTGATCTGTGAGCATTGTCAAAGAAAGTAGAAATGAGTAGAAATACCCATTAATTTTTGTTTGGTGCCTGCTGTTTTAGCTTTGAAGATTTTAACTCCTTTACCCTGCTTTTTCCTTGTGTATTTCTTCCAGTATTTCTGATTTTTGAGCTAGTAGTCTGGGGTTGTGAGAGGATCACCATGCCTTTGGCTAGAGATTTACTATATCATCTTCTTTGGAGAAAAAAAAAAAAAAACCATAGAAACAGCTAGTTCCAAGTTTAGATTCTTATTTTATGGTTGTGAAATGTCCACATTCTGGTAAGATTACCATGGATTTTGGCCATGCTTGGACAGTGGTTCTTTGTGTAAGTTGTTCAGCAGTATTTTGCCAGCCTAAAACAGTAAAGGCCATAGAAGGTTATTCATTTAGAAGACTAATGATCTATGTAACTTGCTAAATTTGTGTTTTCACACAGAAAGCTTTAATTAATTTAACTAGCTAAATCAATTAGCTTTTAACTAATTGTAGTTAATCTACTAAGACAATGCAATTATGTTTGATTTTGTAAGATATTCAACAATGATTCCTATTTTGGTGTCAGTTTTTCAATACAGTTTTGATTACGAACCAAAAAGTTAATAGGTTTTCTCTAGCCTGAGGATTCTTTCCTTGCTAGGAAGATTTTATTAAGATAAGATGAAAGCTAGACCTTGTGGTATGCATCTGTAATTCCAGCACCCAGCAGGCTGAGGCAGGAGGATCACTGAGTTTAAGGACCGCCTGAACTATATGTAGTGAGACCTTGTCTCAAAAAGCAAAACAAACTAAAAAAGACAAGATAAACTTGTTGAGATTATGACCTATACTGCTATAAATGTATATCACCTTGATATTGTTTTTTTACTATTGTTCATCTCTTCCCTCTCTAGTGTTGCATTTTTTCCTTTACATATTGGGGACCATGTTTTTATTGAGGAAGATTGTGTGGTCAATGCTGCTCAGATTGGTTCTTACGTTCACGTTGGCAAGAACTGTGTGATTGTAAGTATGGTGACTCAGCTGACTAATCAGCCTTATTTTCCCCTCCGCCTTTCATCCTTCATCCCTGGTATCAATGGGACTTTGCTTCTCTAACTAGAATCTAGTCTGAGACACACATCTAAAAGATACAAAACAGTTAAACATTAAGGCAGATCTAGCCATTAACATTCTCACTAAGTTATGTTCTCAGGAATCCTAACAGAAATTAAGCTTTTCATCAGTGAAACAACAAGAAATCTAGGTCTTCATTGGTAAAACAAACTATTTTTGTTTGTTGTTTCTGTTCTGAGACAGGATCTCATGATGTAATTTAGGTTGGCCTTGAACCTCTGGTGATCTGTCTGCCTGAGCCTCCTGGGTGCTAGAATTAGAGGTTTATAAATAATGCAGAGAGTAGCTTAAAGATGAAAACATAAGAAATGATAAGGAAATGGAAATGCTTATTACTATAATTTGATCAGCACATATTTTACATATGTACTGAGGTGTCATACTTTTCCCTACACATATGTTTAATGTCACATATTAAGTAAAAGGTTTTTTTATTTTATTGAAAAAAGTTAAAATAGAATTTCATAAAATAATAGGATAACAATAGTTAATACATTACATCTTGTCATCTTCAAAGCAGTTACTGAGAGTATAAGAGTATAAAAAATTCTCTAGTCAATATTAGCACTAACCTTCCTTTTTTAAAAAATTTTATTTTAAAGAAATTAAGACAAAAGAGGATAGAACAAAGCAGATCAGAACACAGCAATTCACAACAAGATAACCAGATATTAACAGTAGCTACCATAATGACTCTTTCTTTGAAACACTTGAACATACCTTCACATACAATAATGTCAAACATAACAAAATAGTATAAAACCATTCAAGAGAATGAAAGTATTACAGGGCATTCAGAACCAAAAAACAGAAAATGAACAATGGCTACTATATTATCTCATTTTCCATAAAAAATTTGTTTATACTGTCACATATATTAAAATCCAATAAGACACAGCATGATAGAACCAATGGAAACAGAAGAACAAAAGCATGGTAGGATTTGAAAGCAGGATGGTATTAAATCAGCAATGGCTGCCATAATGTCTTTGTTTTTTTCAAAATAGCTGTTCATACCATCACACATAATAAAATCAAACAACAGAATAAAACCATCCCAACTAATGAATGAAAACATTACAGGGCTTCAAAGCAATATAATGGGGAATCATGATTACCATAAAATCTTATGTACTCTTACCATTTCTTACACTAGGGAGACTATACAGTATTTATACATGTGAATTTGATTTATTTCGCTTACAAGTATGGTCTCAAGTTGTGCCCATTTATTTATAAATATCTCAATGTGATCCTTCTTTATAGCTGAATAGTACTACATTGTATAAAAATACCACAACTTTTTTATCCGTTCCTCAGTTGGTAGACACTTAGGTTGTTTCTAAGATCTGGCTATTACAAATTGTGCTGCTATAAACATGGGTGTACATATATCACACATGATGTTTTCAGTTCTTCTGGGAGTATGCCTAGAAGTGGAATACCTGGAACAAATGGGACTGAGGAATTTCCAGACTGACTTCCACAATGGTTGCACCACTAGTGCAGAAGAGTTCCTTTTTCCCTGCAGCCTCTCCAACATTTATTGTTGGTAGTTTTCTTTATCCTGGCCATTCTTTCTGGAGTGAGATGGAATCTCAGTTGGTTTTAATTTGCATTTCTCTAATGAGTAATGATGATGAACATTTTTTCACATATTTATTTGCCATTTGTATTTCTTCATCTGAGAACTGTGTACTCATCTCGGATGCCCATTTTTGGATCGGGTCTTTGAATTTCAGGCATCTGAATTTTTATGTTCTAGAGAGAAGTCCTTTGTTTGAGAGACAGTTCACTAAGATTTTTTTCCCAGTTTGTGGGTTTTGTTTTCACTATGCTGGAGATTTTTTTTGACATGCAGAAGCTCTTTAATAAGACATGGTCCCAGTTACTGATTTTGGGAAGCATTTCCCGTGCAGTTTGATTCCTGTTCGTGAATTCTCTTCCTACCCCTGTCTTCAAGATTTTTACCTAACTTGTCTTCCAACATATTTACTGTTTCTGTTTTAATATTTAGATCTTTGATCCATTTAGATTTTAATTTAGTACATGGTGCTAGGCCTGGGTCTAGTTTTAGTTTTCAGGATATGGAGAGCCAGTTTTTCCAGCACCATTTATTAAAGAGACTATCGTTCTTCCAGTGAACATGTTTGGCCCCTTTATTAAAGATAAGATGGTTGAGTGTGTTTGTAGTTGTGGTTGTATCTTCTAATCTATTCCATTGACCTTCAGATTGTTTTTATTCCAGTACCATGTTGATTTTATTATAGTAGCTTTGTAGTATAACTTTAAGTCAGGGATTGTGATGCCTCCTGCCTTGCCTTGGCTGTTTAGAATTGCTTTTGCTATTCTAGGTCTCTTTTGGTTCCAGATGAATTTTAGGAGTGATTTCTCTAGATCTATGAGGTATGGTGATGGTATTTTGATTGGGATTGCATTGAATCTGTATAACAGTTTTGGGAGAATGGCCATTTTCACAATATTTATTCTTCCTATCCATGAACAGGGGATGTCTTTCCATTTTCTGAGGTCCTCTTCGATTTCTTTTTCAGGGTATTATAATTTTCCTTGTATAGATCTTTTGCTTCTTTCATTAGATTAATTCCTAAGTATTTCATTTTTTTGGATGCTAGTGTGAAGGGTGTGGCTTCTCTTATTCTCTCTCAGTGATTTGTTGTTAGTGTATAGAAATGCTATTGGTTTTTGAGTATTGACTTTGTATCCAGCTACATTGCTGTATTTATTTATTATATCTAGGAGTCTTTCAATGGAGTTTTGGGGGTCTTCTATGTAGAGTATCATGTCGTCTGCAAATAACGATAATTTAACTTCCTCTTTTCTTGTCTTTACTCCTTTTATTTCTCTTTCTTGCCCAATTGTCGGCAAGTATTTCCAGTACTATGTTGAATATGAGCGGTGATAAGGGGCATCCTTGCTTTGTGCCTGATTTTAAGGTAGACTTTCAGTTTTTGGCCGTTTAATATGATGCTGGCTGTTGGTTTGTTGTAGATGACCTTTATCATATTGAGCTAAAGACCATCTATTCCAATTTTCTGTAAGGTTCATATCATGAGTGAGTATTGCTCCTTATCAAAAGCTTTTTCTGCATCTATAGAAATGATCGTGTGATTCCTACTTTTGGCTCTATTGATATGATGGATTACATTTATTGATTTACATATGTTGAACCATCCCTGCATGCCTAGGATGAATCCCACTTGGTCATGGTGTATAATGTTCTTGATGATTTGCTGCATCCTGTTTGCCAATATTTTATTGAAAAATTTTGCATCTATGTTCATTAGGGAGATTGACCTGGAGTTCTCTTTTTTTAGTTGGGTCTTTCTCAGGTTTTGGTACTAGAGTTATATTTGCTTCCAGGAATGACTTAGGAAAAATTGCTTCCCTTTTGATTTCATTGAAGAGTTTGAGGAGTTTCGGCATTAAGTCTTCTTTGTATTTCTTGTAGAATTCTGCAGTGAATCTGTCTTGCCTGGGCTCTTCTTTGTAGGTAAGGACTTAATTACATTTTCAGTTTCATGAAGTATTGTTTTCCATCCTTTGACTTTCAGTCTGTGAGTTTCCTTTTGGGTTAAATGGGTTTCCTGTAGACAGCATATGGTTGGATGTTGTTTCTTGATCCATTCTGCCAGTGTGTGAATTGAGGCCATTTACATTAATGGTTATAACTGTGATATATTGGTTTGTTGTTGACATGTTATCTTTCTGCTGTTGCATCTTTATCTTTCCATTCTGTTTAATTGTCTGCTTTGCTTAGTTTTTTTTTTCCTAAGTGTATCTAAACTTCTTTCAGTATTTTTTGCAGGGTTGGCTTGGTGATCATTAAGTTCTTCAGCTGTTCTTTGTCATGGAAGTATCTTACTTCTCCATCCATTTTGAAGGACAGTTTTGCAGGTTACTTCAGTCTAGGTTGGAAATCATTTCCTTTAGGATCTGAAATACTTCACTCCATGCTCTTCTTGACTTCATTATTTGTTTTGAGAAGTCTGCTGTGATTCTGATAGGCTTTCCTTTATAGGTGATCTGTCTCTTCTAACAACTTTTAATGTTCTATTTTTATGTTGGATATCTGGGATGGTGATTATTATATGTCTGGGTGTAGTTTTATTTTGGTTATGGCTATTTGGAGTTCTATATGCTTCACTAATCGTATGTCAGTTTCCATTCTCATGTTTGGGAAATTTTCAGCTATTACTTCTGTAAATAGCCTCTTGATTTCATTTGTGTTTTCCCTTTCTTTTTCATTTATCCCTATCAATCTTATGTTGTTTTTCTTTGCATCATCTTGCAGCTGTTGATTTGTTATTTCCTGATTCCTTGTTATTTTTAAAATATCTTTCCTTTCCTATTCACTGGCTACAATTTTGTCTTCAAGGTTTGAAATTCTATCTTCAGTTTCATTGAGGCGGTTATGACAACTTTCAATGGAATTTTTGATTTCCTGTATATCTCTGAATCTGCTTCATGTATTGTTTATTTCTTATGTTATTTATCCAGGAATTCTGTCTTTTTGCATTGTTCTTCTAATTTTTTAACTGTGTCTTCTTTAGATGTGTTCAGCATTTCTTTCATTACTTTTATCATTTCTTCTTTTACCTGGGAGATTATTTCTAATTTGAGTTCCTTTATAGCTTTATGGAGTTGCTTCTTTATTTCACTTGCTATCATTTCAGGCATTTCAGGTATATGGCTTGTATTTTCTTCTATGTGCATGACTCCTGGGCTTTCTTGGAATGGGCTGGAGGTTTGAGTTTGCATTTTGGTCTTTTGATGTCATTTTCCTATATTTCCAGCGATGTTCCAAAGCTTCCCCCGAGCATGTTGGAAATTGCCTCCTATGCCCTCAGCTCCTGGGACTGAATGGAGGTTGCTGAGCGTGACCCAGTCAGGCCTGCAGGACCTCCCGTGCCACCTCCAGTGTTAAGGAAGCTGGGCGGGCTTGTAACTGCTGTGGGTGATGGTCCAAAGCTCTTCCCAGGCTAGCATAAAACTTAAAGGTCGCTGGGCATGTTCTAGTCAGGCTATCAAAACCTCCAGAGCCTAGTCCAGTGTTTCAGGAAGCTGGGTGGGCACTTAACCACAGGTAGCGATGGTCTTAAACTCTCCCCCAGCCAGCACCATGCACTGGAATTCTTAACCTGCCTTTTCAATGAACTAAGAGATACTAATAGTGTGACTAGATTACATTTACCCCCCTTTTCTCTTCTTTCTTTTCCTCTTTTTCCTCATCCTAGTTCCATTTTCCTTTTAAAGAATTTTTTCCCATTTGACAATATCTGTTGTACATTTTAGACTTTATATACTGTTTCAGTTTCTCATACCAGAGACACAATATGATGTTTACATATGTGAATCTGATTTAAGGATAAATGTCTTAAAAAGGTGAAAGAGAGCAAGGAAAATCTCAATCTGTTTGCCAGTAGCTAGGCTTCCAAACCACATCTATGTTTTTCTGGCATGTTCCTTAGCAAAGTAAAGACATCATCATAGCAGCCTTGGGCTATAACCCTGTCTTTTATCCTCAGAGCAAAATGTCTGAAAGGTCAAAATCCAAATTCTGTCCCCAGTGCTTAGGGAATGCTAGTCCTATCATCAGCTGCTCTGTTTTTTTGTGCTACTTTTCAGTTCATTGGTTCATGACCTGACTAATATTTTATATTGACAATAATTGCTGAGTCTTGACAAATTCTCAAATAATCTCAGGAAAAATTGGTTTTAGAATTTTAGAATCTCAGAGCTAGTGGGAACTCTTCAAGTCTTTTCTTTTTTTTTTTTTTTTTTTTTCTTCAAGTCTTTTCAACTCTCCTCATGACATACTTGTGAATGCTCCTGCAGGGTCATAATGGGATAGTCTACTGCTTGGATGGGGAAGGTGTAGGTGGGTTTTTTGTTGTTGTTTTTTGGTACTGGAGATTGAACTCATGACCTTACGCTTGCCAGGTGGGCACTTACACCACTGAGCTGAATTCCTGACCCAAGGGAAGGTGTAGGTGTTAATCAGATTATTCACATGTGTGAAGGCAAAGCTTAACAAACAGTGTTAATAGGACACTATGATTGTGCTATGAGTTTTATATTTGTCATTTCTAATATTGACAACCTCCTGATAGGTTTGATTTTTTTGTCATATCACAGATGAGGAAACCAAGCTCAGAGATAACTAATTTACTTACATAAAGATATATATAGATAACTATATAGGGAGGTGTAGGTAATACTAGCAACCTGACTACAGTTTTTGATTCATCTTTGGAACGTTCTCTGGTGGAGAATAAAGAAGTGGTTTTAGCATTTTACTTCTTTAGTTACTTCCATTCCATTTATGCTTAAGAAATACATGTGTTTTTTATATTGCTGCTACTAAGCACTCAGAATGCTTCTGAAACCCAGTTAACCATTATTTCTCTAAGTGGACAGAATGGCCAAATAGTGGACAAAGCAGGTACCTGTCTATGGGCTGTTTGGTGGCTGGTGATAACCCCATGAGAAGATTCTTTCCCACCATTCTTTTCCATGGTTCTGTATATACCAATCTCTTCATGGGATTGAATCATCCCTTTTTCAGTGCATTTGGTTTTCTTCTTCCATGCCCTATATATTTATGATGAATTAGGACAAAAATCTTAATAAATGTTAATTTAGAACTCCCCAGGGGAAGAAGCCAGTTGCTGTATCTTTGAAATAACCCCCAGCAGATAATTTACGGAAGAGAATCTTCAAAAGAGGAATGAAGAGCTGTACTTAAAACTTGCCTATGAGCTAAAGATGTTGCAAAGTATTGCCAATGCTATTATTTTCTGACTGCAGACAGCTTAGCACTTGAGAAATTTAGACCTGGAAGGTACAACCTTTTGTAAATACTCATTTGGCAATCTGCCTTTTCCTGGAAATACATATAATTTGGGTATTTAATAATAGTAGAAAGTTTGAACACAATGAAGTCTAAGTCTCTTCAGATTCTATGGTAGAATTTTAGTTGTGCATAGGTTAGCATTATCCTGGTATTTGTATAAATGTCCATGTTCTCAGTCAAGTGTATTTTGTCAGATTCTTTTTTTTTTTTTTTTAACCAGAACACAAGTGAACTTTCAGTCTCTGGTGTTGTAAACATAATGAAGACCAGAACTGTCATTAACTTAGTCTGAAGCACAACTTTTAACTGCATACATAAGCCTGTCTTTTTCTTTAATCCATCAAACAGATGACATTATTTCTTGCTCTCAAAATGCTGTGGATCATGACAGAACGAAACATGGTAACAGCAAATAAAAGCCAAGCATAAGGTTCAGTCAGCTCAAATGTTCAAGTAACTGTTCCTTTCTTATGGGCGAACAAACAAACTAATAATTTCATATACAGATGAATTTGTCAAGACTTTTCTAGGTGGAACTGACAAAAGAGCAAACAAAGTTTAGACTAGTAGGAACAAAATTAATGTATTAGCTAATATAAGCCAAAAATACAGACATGAATCATAATTTTGTGCGCAAATGGCTCCAGGGGTTCAACTGATATCATGAGAATTAGTCTTCCTGTCTTTTCTCTTTCCTCTGGAAGTTTCACTTCATGTTCAAGAAGTTCTTCCTTTGTGGAAATGGGATGGCTATTCCAAGCTTTCATCCTTCTGGAAAGTGTAATGGAAAACAATGCTTTCCCCAGTAGGCTTATCAGAAGCTCTGAGGTTGAGGTTCATTAAGCCAAATAGGTTCATATACCAGTTCCCTAAAGCAGGAACTGTGGTTAGGCTTGGAGTTTGGTGTGTAAGCTGGGGGTGAAACACATGGACTAAGATGGAAGTAAGAGTGGTTCCCAAGGAAAGTAGAGCTTTTCTTTTCAGGAGAAAAGTGCAACACAGTACATATTCACTAAGTCAAATAAGAGGTAAAATTGTACAGAACTCTCGGAGGACCATAGTTTTTATAGTCTCTGATGCCTAAGATGATTTATATTGTTCCAAGCATGCACGCCTCACCCAAGGTATATGCATGCAATACTCTCTTCAGCCCTTTCCTCCTCCTTGTAAGTTATCTTAAACAGGTGATTGTGATTTAAGACTGCTATTACTGTCTGTGGCTATTACATATCAGGAATGGAGAACATAGTCTGCTGCCTTTTATACAGACTAGACAGGCTTTGCTCCTATTTTCCGATCTACTTTTTATTGAAAAGATTTTCATTTCAGGGGCGCCGATGTGTACTGAAAGATTGTTGCAAAATTCTTGACAATACAGTATTACCTCCAGAAACTGTGGTACCACCATTCACTGTCTTCTCAGGCTGCCCAGGTAATCTTGGTGATTATATTTTATTTTATCTTATTTATTTATTTTTGACACAGGGTCTTGCTACATAGTTCAGACTGGTCTTGAACTCACCATATAGCCCTTGAACTCAAGGCAGTCCTTCTGCCTCAGTCTCTAGAGTACTGGGATTACAAGCATGCACCACTATGCCCATTTATTTTTTATTTATTTTTTGCTATGCCCATTTATTATTTTTATTTTAGTCTTCTCAAAATTTTGTCTTTTTTTCCATCACAAAAGGAATGCATGCAATTACTATGTCTGATAAGATAATGCAAATTTAAAAATTCTCCAGTTAAAAGGTGCCTAGAAATCCTATCTAAAATATGACAAGTTTATTTTTTTAAATACAGAAAGGTTTACAAAACTATAAGGAAATTATTGGTCATGGTGGCATACACTTGTAAACCCATCACTTGGGAGGCTGGAATAGGAGGACTAATAGTTTGAGGCCAGCCAGAACTATATAGTGAAATTAGTTAAAAAAAAAAAATCCAAGATCAAAAACAAAAAGGAAACTAAACCTAAAGTATAAGATTGTAGGAGTTGATCCTGTCTTCCTAACAGAGAGGTTTAGGATATGAAACTCACCTGGGGACAGGAGATAAGCCCCAGCCTCTAGATCTAAAAAGATCTTTTTAGATAATTTTTTACTATGGGTTTACCCTCACGTTAGTTGTTGGTTTGAATCGAATCTTCTTGAAAGGCTCAGGAATCCCCAAGCTGAAAAGTTAGCATAGAACATGATCTCAGTCCAGTGATACCCTTAGACTGAGGAGAAAATGCATGACTCTCAACCTTGATTGAAAAATATGCACAGATTGAGTCCTATGATCTCAGAGTTCAAAATTATAAAACGTGTGAGGAAACAAAAATTAGTATTTGCTCATCCCAGGAGATTTAGAAAACACTAAAAAATGGAAGAAAACCTCAGTCTTTCCCGCCCCAATCCCAAGACAGTCTCTTCTCCATAGTGTTTTTTAGTTTGTTTTGAGACTGGGACTCATTGTATAGTTCAGGCCATCCTTGAATTTGTAGTGATCTTCCTGGCTCAGCTTCATAAGTTCTGGTATCACACATCCAGCTTCCCCATAGTGTCTTACACATTTGAAATCATGTAGCATATACAGAGGCATATCATAAATTCACAGTTGGAGGATGATGTAAAGAGAAAGACATGACAGTACATGGAGTCAATGCAATGGGTAGTTAGTTGCTTTTCCAATTTAAAAAAATCTAACCATTCAGATCATTGACTGTGAATTTCATAGAGGTACAAAGTCATTACTTAGGTTCTTTGGGGGGACAGTTTGCTATTTTGCCATGTTTTGGATCTCAGCTTCTGCAGAGAGACTCTTGTTTAGTAATCCTCCCCTGTTGGGGGTCCCACTGTGATAGCTATTCTTAACAAATGATGGATCAGAGCAGCCCCAGTTGTTGTTTTCAGTGAATACCAGACAGACATCTGATCTGAAGTAAGAAAGATATTGCCAGAGAAATATCTTACTCTTTTTAAAATTTATTTAAGTTCCTCAGTGTGAACTTCTTATAATCATTGAAAAATTGCTAACACAAGGCAAGGAAGCCTTGCTGGTTATTTCAAATTCAAATAATAACATTGTTTTTGGAAGTTTTCATAGGGGATTCAAGCTGCACAAGACATCCATGTACATGAGGAAACTGAGACTTAAGAGGTTGTGTGGAGTCAGGGCTAATTGGGATAGCCTTGACTTTCTTGTAAGATCCCTTATTTAGAGTCTTAGTCCCTTTTGTACTGTGACTGGGTGCTTCCCTTGATTCTCCTATGTAGTTTCAAAGAGAAATGCCAACCCTCTGGATATGAATTGGCAGCTTCCATCTTTCAAACTGAGACTTAGTGTTACAGGAGAACTGGCATGTTTTTGGAAGACCTTTGAAGGATAAAACTGAGTTATAGAGTAAAATGAAAGGGTAACCAGCCACAACAGCACTGGTTCAGGAGCCAAGAACTCCATTACCTATAGGAGTCAGGCAGATGACTGAAGTAATAACCCTTCATAACTGCTTAATACCAGTCTGATAGCATGAGATAATCTGATATCTTATGAGGAGCTAAACGTTAGAATTTTTATGTGATATTTTTGTATTGTAAAACATTTCTACTAATTTAAAAAAATTAAATATCATATAAGACCAAACATGTTTGCAAGTCAAACAGAATAATTTTCAGAAAATTTGTTATTTTTTAGACCTATTTTTCTTTTGTGTCAGTTATTTTGTATGTTTTCATGTAAATACATGTGTGTTTTGTATGTGAATCTACAGGTATGTGGGTATATGTTTGTATGTACAACATGGATATATGAAACTGTTTATAGTTAGAATCACACTCTGTATACGATTGTCTATACTGTTCTAAAACTGGCTTTCTTTGATTAACAAGTTCCTTGGGTGTCTTGTCAAATGTTTAGAGATCCACCTTGTTGCTTTTACTGGTTGCAGGTTTTTCACTGCATGGATATACCATGATGTATCTAGTTAGTCCACTAGTATAATGAATTGTTAGAAATTGTACCTAGTTTTTCACTGTTAGAAACTTTTGTTTCATTGACATTCTTGTTCATATATAGTGCAATTGAGCAGATTTATTGCTAAGATAAGTTAGTTATTTATTTATGGTTTTTTTGAGACAGGGTCTTACATGTAGTTCAGGCTGGCCTTGAACTCACTTGTAACCCAGGCTGACCTCTCTTGCCTTAGTCTCCCGATTGTACAATTACAGGTATACACCACCATGCCTGGCCATTTTTAGAGGTTCAGTTGTCAGGCCACAGAGCATTAACTTTGAAAGTTTTACTGTTTCTAAAGTGCCCTTCAAAGCCGTTCTATGAGTGTGCTTGGTACCTAAGAATACCTCTTTTCTGGAAGTTCTTTTTAATAGGAGAATAACAGTGATTGATACATTGCATTTTGTTTTCTTTAAATTCATTACTTAGAATACAAGCTATAGGCATTTGTCCAAACAATATTATTTAGAATACAAGCTATAGGCATTTGTCCAAACAATATTATTTAGAATACAAGCTATAGGCAGTTGTCCAAACAATATTAGCACAAATTTTTCTTTTCAATGAATTAAGAAAAATTAGCAGTGTAACTATCTTAACTATCTTGGATAGGTAGATAGATAGATAGATAGATAAATTTGCTTTTCCCTTTCTTCTTTCCTTCCCTTGGAAGTTGGTACTTGTGATTACTTCATCAATTTGTCTTTCTGTAGGACGTTTTTGTGTTTTGTTTGATTTATCTCTTATCTAGTGAGGTTAGATCTTGGGGTTAGTTTCACTGTACAAATTGCATGACAGTTTCTTATCTCATGTGTGAGGATAAAGCTGGCTTGATGGAGATCACACTAGAATCTTGGAGGTAGATAAATCCTCATCTGGAATAGCCTCTGAAGCAGAGATGCTTTAAATCTTCAGATGTCCTTTTTTTTTAGTGATACTGGGGATTAGACTGAAAGCCTTTGCATTGAGCTATATATCTTCAGTGCTTTTTTATTTTGACACATGGTCTCACTGAGTTTTCCCAGGCTAGGAGTGAATTTATGATCCTCTTGCTTTAGCCTTCTAGAGTGCTACCACACCTGGTTCTGAGTTCTTTTATCTGGAATATATTTCTTCATTTGCAGAACTATAATATTTGTCTCCTCAACCTTGTCACATATTCATATCATTCAGAACATTAAGGAGAGTAGTACATAGAGTATGATTGTAACTATAAACATATATTCATGTTACATATACAATATGATCAGTAAGCCAACTGTGGTAGCATACTCCTGTAATCCCAATACTCGGGACACTAAGGTAGGAAGATCATTGCAAGTTTGAGAGCAGCCTGGGCTACAAAAGTGAGTTCAAGGCCAGCCTGAACTATATAGCAAGACCCTGTCTCAAAAATACCAAAAAACTCCCCAAAACCAAAAAACATATGATCAGTAGACTACTCTATCAGTACTGAAGATGGGAAACCTAACAATTAGATAAAACCAGAAGTAGAAGTCTCTAGCAATTTGAATAGAAGTCAGAACTGTGGACTTCTCTGACTAGGTTTCTTTTGTCCTTAGGACTCTTCTCAGGGGAGCTCCCTGAGTGTACTCAGGAACTGATGATCGACGTCACCAAGAGCTACTACCAGAAGTTTCTGCCTCTGACACAAGTGTAGTGAGACTGCTACAAGTCCTGAATTTGCTTGAGCTCTAAGCTGAACTTGGGGACAGTGTGAGTGGTTAACATCTAAGAGTTCTTGTATGTTTGACAATTTCCAACTTCCTTTCCTTTTTAATTTAGAATTTTTCAATCCTTGAAGGCTCTAAGCTCTTAAGAATTTAAGAGAATGCATGGAGAAGTTACTTCACGTGCTATGCTTACATCTTATCTATTAACAGTCATGTTGTACCACTATCTGTTCCCAGCACTCCAGCCCCTGGTCCCACAGATGGCAGGAGCTTGTCTGAAATGGGCCTGCTGAGCAGCAGCATTTGCCCAGGATGGAAGTTATGTGGCTGGTGTACAGCTTAGAGCAATGCAGCACCCCCACTGTGCACCCCCTTACACAGATAGCTCCCAGCTTTCCTCCTGCGGCTGACACATTTGTCAGTGGCCACAATTGCAATAAATTGCAGTTGCTCATAATTCTTGAGAAAGTTGTTTGTGACTTCAGAGTCCAAATTTCTATGGCTACTAAAACTGAAAGGAGGATAGTTAGTGTATTTCATCTTCCCAGAATGACCTTAGCTGTTCTAAGGTGGTTAATAAAGGATTTTCTAGTACTCTTTTTTAAGACTTTTGACTTCACTAAAAGATGAGACCGCATCTTAGATTTTGCATATGCAAAGTTCCAGGTTGCAGTCTCCCCTGTGACTCTTACTAGTCAGCCGGTCACTTCTTTTTTTCTTCTTCTTCTTTTTTTTGTCTTTTTCCTTTTTATTGGTACCGGGGATTGAACTCACGACTGCCTGCTTTCAAGGCAAGCGCTTATGCCGCTGAGCTAAACCCCCAGCCCCAGCCAGTCACTTCTTGCCCAAGGTATTTGTCTTATGTCACTAAAGGTGAAGCATTTGTGACCACATACTTTCCAGTCTGGAACCACTGAACCCATTCTGAGTTTGCCAGGATCCCAAAGTGCAGACAAAAATATCTATACTTGAGTCTAATCATATAGATGCATGAGGGACTCTTAAAATTGTCTTGTAGGCACTGAGGTCAAAGAATAAGTGACTTTTCCAGGGTTTTTTCCTCTGGCTGACAGCACAAATTAGCTCTTTCTGGTTCTCACTGACCTCTCATTTTAAGAGGAAGATTGAGAAGTGAGAGGCTGAGAGGATTGCCCTCCTTTGTGCTGTGATCTACTGTAAGTGAGTAAAGCAGAAGTTTAGCCTTGAATGGTGGAACCAAGCTGGAGCCATCTTGACTTAATATGCAGGTGTGGGATGTGCAGAAACAGCTGTGTGTAATGATTTGTACTCATTTAGTTTAAAACTCCCCTCTGGTGTGTCATTTTTTCATGTTTGTAAATTAAAAAATTGACACATGAAACATATTGTTTGAAGGTGATCACTCTCCACTTGTAGTAATGGTCTCTGTTATTGCTCAGACACTCCACCATGTGCCTTGTGTAGTGCTGTAGGCTTTCATTAATTGGCTTGCTTATTTCTTGCACTGTCTGGATGTTATTCCTGTGTTAAACATGAGAAAAATCAAAAGACAGTAAATAGCTTGATCCAGTTCACATAATGAAGAAATGGCTGACGTAGGAGTCCCACCATGTCTATCTGGCTCCATAGCTTGTGGTTTTTTTTTTGTACCAGGAGTCACACTCAGGACCTTGTGCTTACTAGGCAGATGCTGTGCCACTGAGTCTATGCCACTGGCAATAGCTTATGTTCTTGACCTTTGTCAAGAAAGATGAGACAGGCTTGTCTTTGGAGCACAGCTGCTATGTGTCCTGTCTGATATCAGCAATCTGAAGGTCACAATTCTTCTTCATCATATACAGACATGTCCCTCAGGTCCTTTTTCCTTTTGTGCCACCAAAAATGTAGATCTTGGAATTTGCACTTAAATGCCTTGTGGGCTGACTACAGACATCTTCCAGGGCATGTCTAGCGCATTCCCAACCAGCTTGTATTTGAATGCCTCTGAAATGTAGCTTGTCACATCTTGCATATTTTGTTGGTAAACAACTGAAATTAAAAAGAATGGGTTTTTTTTTTCTTCCTTTTATCTAATACTGGGAATGGAAGCCAGGCCTTCGCACTGAGCTACTTTGAAATAAATTGATTAATTTAGTTTTTTGACACAGATTCTTGTCATGTAGTTCAGATTGGCCTCGAACTCACAAAGTTCTTTCTGCCTCAGCCTAAGTGCTGAGATCACAGGCATGTACTATCATGCCTAGCAACTAGCCCTTTTTACATTTTTAATTTTGAGACAGGGTCTCACTAAATTTACCAGGTTGGGCTTGAATTTGTGAATCATCCTGCCTCAGCCTCCCAGAATCCTGGGATTCCAGATGTGTATCACCATACCCAATATTTTTTAGTGTTTTAAAACAAACTTTGTTTTGTTTTGGTAAATAAATGTAATTTTTAAATCTTTAAGGAACTCAAGCACACAATTTCAAAATCTAATCCAATAAGTACAGAAGGGAGACATAAATGATACAGATTTTCTCAATCCAGAATCCTAGTTCCATATTCTATATCTCAGAGTTAACCTCACTGAAGTTTTTCTTCAGTGCTTCAAGAATTAGGCTGTGCGTGTATAAGCAGATTATTGATATATTGAAAACTCTCTTTTCATTCATACAATTTTGGAGCAATTACATGTGTTGTTCTGTGCCTTGCTTCTTTTACTTAATATGTTATAGATGGTTCCATATTAGCACTGATAGGTGACAAGAAATAGCAATTCTAACATTTATAGCATGTTTATCATATATTAAGTACTCGTGAGTTCTTTACATTTATTAACTTCTTCATTTCTCACAATTAACCATTATATACGGTTATTATTCTCAAGGAATAGAGGTTGTGTCAGTTGGCAGATGTACACAGTTGAAGTGACAGTGAATCCAGGCATTCTGGCTCTCAAGTCTATTATTAACTTCTGTGTTGGAATCTTTTTATGTTGTAGTACCTTCTGTTTTCCAAAACTGTGTCCCTGGCCAGAAAGCATAAGAAAATAAGTATTTTGCTTTCTGAGGCAGGCAAGGAAAAGGAAATAGAAATAGATATTAGATAAACTGTCCCATAATATCTACCACAGGCAGAAGGCTGCCTGTGCCTTCTAAGATGTTTCTTTGTAGTGTGCCTTATCTTGTAGCTATGGTTGTGGTCTGATGATTATAAATGAGAGCAACTTTCCTAGGAGAGTTGTACTTTTTGCAACCAATAAATGGTGGCTTAAACGTTTGAACTGTATGGGCTGTGCGCAGTGGCATAAGCGCCTACCTTGCAAGCAGGCAGTTGTGAGTTCGATCCCTGGTACCGATAAAAACAAAAAAGACAAGTGTATGGCTGGCACTCTGTAGAGGAATGTGCAGACTGAATTAAACAGGAATCCAGTAGAATGACATGTTGCAGTACTAGAAGTCCAGTTTGAATCAGTACATGGGGTAAGGAGTAGGTATTAGTGAATTTAGGAAAGTGACTTAGTCTTTTTGTGCTTTAGTATACTAAACTGTAAAATGAGAATAACAATGGCACCTCAGAAAGTTGAATTAAATGAAGCTCTGTGTAAACATTGAGGACAGTTCTTAGCACTTAACATTCCATAAGTAATAAGAGAATGATATCAAATGATGTCTACCCTATTGGGGTTTTTGTATCTTTTTTTTAAACCTGCATATTAGTAAAAAGACAGTCTAAGGTACTTGTCTTAGTTTTTTTCTTGTTGCTGAGGCAAAAATACCTGGCATCCAAAGTTAAGAGAGTAGAAGTTTATTTGGCTCACAATTTGTAGAAATTTCAGTCCATAGTTGGCTGGCTCCAATGCAGGGTGGCATGTCATAGGGGCATGGTAGAGGAGAAACAGTTTATGTTAGATGGAAGGTAGCAAAGCAAGCAAGGGGCCTTAGCAGTTGTGTTTTTTTTTGTTTGTTTGTTTGTTTTTTTTTGCCCCCTTTACATTCTATCTAGGCTACTGGGATTAGGGTGATACCAAAGCAATCAGTGGACTGATTTAGTAATTGCTGACTCTTAAACCTAGCACTCTTAATGCTTAGCATTGCACCATGAATCAGTCACATGCTGTAATCCAGCTACATCTGAAAAAAGCTCCCATTTGTGACTGCATGAGGCTTTGGGGGAAACATCTAGACACAAGCTATAACATTCTACCCCTTGACCACCAAAGACTTATGTGTATCTCTTTATGCAGGAGTTATTTAGTCAATCTCAAAGAGTTGCCAAGGTCTTAACAGTTTCAGCATTATTGAAAAAGCCAAGTCCAAAGTCTCCTCTGAGATTGAAGGCAAATTTTTAGCTGTAAGCCCCTGTACATATGAAAAGAAAGTGAAACACTTTCAACATACAATGGCATAGGGTGAACATAACCATTCTAAAAGGTACAAATAGGGAGATGGTAAAGAATGAGAACAAAGCAAATCCAAAATCTAGCAGGGAAAACATTAAGTTCCATAGTTCCATGTCCATCATTCTTACCAATCTGGGCCAAGTTGTGAATTCCAAGGGGCCCAAGCCTACCCACTATCTTCTGGTGATAATAGCATCCAGGGCTTCTCTCTGGGGCTGACGGCTCCCTCCTTGCAGGTTTTCCTCAGACAGTCCCATGTTCCAGGCTTCTCCAAACTTGGAGGTCTTCCCTGCACCTTCGACTAAACACACTCCTCCCATGAACACACAGGCCTCCTAGACCTTCTGAAATCTGGGTGGAATCCTTCCTGACTCCACAGCTCTTGCATTCTGCATGTCCCTAAAACCAGCACCACATGTATGATGCTAAAGTTTGCTTTCACCTGGCACAGTAACCAGACTTCCTTCTCTTTTGGCTGTAGAGATTGAATGCCTGGATGTTGTGCACTCTGAACCCAGTTCCAAAGAGTAAATTCTCTGTGCAGCCATCATTCTGGAACATGGTACCCTGAAGCTCTTTTCTTAATGCAGTCTTTCACCGTTGCAACTCTGAGGCTGCCAAGGCTAAAGTTCTGCTGGTTCTTATGATATCCTCAGGCCATCTTTTTATGTTTTTTTTTTTGTTTGTTTGTTTTTTCTGAAATACTTGGCTTTTTCTTGCTAGCCTTTTCAGTGACCAGTTTCTCCTCTATTCCATCTTTGTAGGCCACAGCTTTACTGCAGCTTCCTTTCTCACCAAACTCAAAATGTTTTAAATCATTTGGGCTTTTTGCTACTGATTCTCAATATAAGTCTGGTTAAAAGTGCCCAATAGGGGCTGGGGATTTAGCTCAGTGGCATAAGTGCCTCCCTTGCAAGTGTGTGGTCGTGAGTACAATCCCCAGTACCGATTAAAAAAAAAAAAGGTACCCAAAATTAGCCATACCACTGCATCATTAGACTACCTTGAAATTTTTTCTACAAGATTAATTAGTCTGCTACCCTTACTCTCAGTCTTAGTAAAAAAAAGACCATGACAATACACTGCCTTGGACAAGACAGGAGTTTGTCTCTCTCTTATCTAAAATTCCTATTGTCTTGTTATATGGCCACATTTAGTTACAAGACAGGGTGTAAATTTAGACTCTAGTTGAGCAGCTAAACTCAGGTTTAAACTAAAGTGAGGAAGGAGGGTCTGAGAATACAGAGGAGAAACAGAATGAACATTGGACAGTAGGCAAATCCAAGCTGATCTACACATTGGGTTTTTTTTTCTGCTAGTGCTAATGTTCTTGGAAACATGACAGCTGATGCTCTAGATTCACATTATTCTATGAAGGTAACTTTTCTGTTGCTGAGACAAAATACCCAATACCCAAAGTTAAGGAGGAAAGGATTATTTAGTTCACAGTTGTAGAGGTTTTAGTCTATAGTTGGGTAGCTCCAAAGCAGAGTGGCATGGCAGAGGAGCATTGCAGAGGAAAAACAGTTCAAGGCATGTAGAAGGCAGCAAAGCAGCAGCCTCTACCTCCCTTTTTTCCTTTCCAGGCTACCCCCCTTTCAGGTGGTGCCAGTTACACCAAGGGTGTAGGGCACCCTTAATCCCAGCATCACACACCCTAGACCCATCTATCTCTGAAAATCCCCACCTATGACCGTGTAAAACTTTGAGGGGACATCTAAATACAAGCCATAATAGTAACTCTAAAACAAAGGGTTCTTCCTCTCTAGTTTTAGTCAGGCAAATCCCAAAAAAAGTATTTAGTGATTTATGGTAAGTCACGGAACTCTTGATTCAATTATTGTGTCCAGTGGCATTTGGCCCTATGACTAACCCAATATGGGTTATGACTTTCTTTAATGGTCTGTTACCAAACCAATGTCATTACTGAATTGAGAACAGTTACCTACCGCAAACAGTAAACAAGTCTATAAATATGTACTGATATTGCTTTGAAATTATGTTAATAGTATTCAGATGTGGTGGTGCATATAATCCCAGTACTCAGGAGAGAGAGGCAGGAAGATTGCCTCAAGTTTGAAACCAGTCTGGACTACATAGTGAGACCCTGTCTCAAGAAACAAAACAAAATGCTGGGAGCTGATCAAACCCTCAGATACCCATTCAGGGGTTGATGAGGACACAAGAAAGAGACAAAATTTTAAGATGCAAAGGTGACATGGGAGAAGACTTGCTTCTAGTGAACAAGCTTACCAGCCTCTACAGTCAGCTCATTTTTATTAGCCAGCAAGAAGGACAAGGGGATGGCTTCATGTGTCATTTGTGACATAGTTGAAGAAGACTTTGAAAAATAAGGAACAGGTAAAACTTCAAAAGAGGTAAAGGTGAAAAAGGGAACACACCCTTCTCCAAACCTAGCTAGGGAGCTAGCTTCCTTTCTTTGTCCTCAGTGGATAATATCTTGCCCTTAAAGCATTGTGCCTGTGAATTTTCCCCCACACAGTTGAAAAACATGTAGCTTTCTACATAATTTTCTGTTCCCCGAGGCAAGACAGCACAAGCCTCAGGACTGTGGGGCTTAGGGCATCATCTTAACCTTTACACAGCCCTGTCCCCAAAAAGAAAAGTGAATTAACAGCCATGATGTGTATTCAAGGAATTACCAGCTGGACACTAGTTCTATGGTAGCTCTCCCCAAGGACAGTCTGTCACCAGACAGTTACTTTTATAAAAAGTTTCTTTGTTCTTGGAAAAGGCAGGTAGAAAGATCTTGCCTCAGTTTCTTTCCAGTTGACTTACAGCAAAAGTCTCACATAGCGGAGAAGGTAACGGCAAGATGGGGCTTCAGGTTGGCTCCCAGGACTTGGAACAATGTCTGTGGGGGATTTGTCTCTGGGCTTCACCTCTGCTTGCTTGCTTGCTTTTTTGTCTTTTTTGAAACAAGGTTTCACTATGCAGTTCAGGCTGATCTTAAACTCACTTTGTAACCCAGGCTGGCCTTAAACTCCCAGCAATTCTACTGTTTTAGCTCCCCAATGCTGGGATTACAGGATGTGTCCACCACACCCAGCCTCACCTCTGCTTTCTTTTGAGTTGGCTTTATTATGGGCTTCATACGGTAATCCCACAGCTCTAGTTATTGGTGGAAAACGCTCACCATTGCTGAAAGAACCTCAGATTGGGTTCTCATTGTTCCAAACCAGATATATATCTAGGCTCAAGTGTTCATTGTACCACGAAGATAAAAAATATCCTGATGGACTTGGCCTGGTTGTGTATCCAAGTGGACTGTGAGTGAATGCCTGCTGATTGGGCAGAGATGTTACCAGGAGAGTGGGTGTGGGCAGGAAAAGTCATCAGAGCCTCTTCTTTTTTATCAATCGTCTTCACTTTCCTTTTCCTAGACTTACTCCTTGCCCAGGCTCTCATTACTGTTTGTCTTGGGAGGGATAGCTGGACCTGAATTAATTAGCAGAGAGAATGTTTCTTGGCCAAAGTGGAGTTTTAAACAGAGAGCCTTGGAGGGTAGCCCTCTGTTTGGAACTGCTTCCTCATGGCCGTTCTACCCTAGGTAGAACTCTGTATGTGCCTGTGTTCTTGTCTCATTCCATGCTAACTTCTGTCGAGTTAGGCAGGGACCTGTGGGTTATCTACGACATATTTAATGAGGTGGTTACCTGCATGTGAGCTCCCACCATCCCCCAGACAAATTTCAAATTGCCAGATCCCTGGTGCAGGGAATAGGGGTGAATGATTGATTTCAGACCATTTTGGTGACTGATTCTGTTTTACATGGCTGCACAGAGCCTTGTGGTTGGTTGGGATAGTGGTGGCTTCTGAATTCGTCACTTCTGCATCAACCAATTAATTCACTCAGGACCTGGGGCCACAGTTCCTTTTTTAGTCACCAACCTATCTGGGCAGTGGCTGACTTGAATTCAGGCAGACATTGCTCCTATTTAACACATCCTCAGAAGTTTCTCAGTTATAAAGAAGACCTTTCTAAGTATTCTTTGTGAGTATCCCAGAGGGTGTTTTCCAGCCATGTTTTGGCTGGCCTCAATCACTCTAAGACAAATTGGCCTCTAGCCCACCTGGATGAGCACTGTGGATAGATTCAGTTGGCAGATTGCCAGTGATAGCTTCTGTGGAGCTCCAAGGTCCTTGAAATGCTTCTGACAATATTGGGACAATGTGTGCAAAGGCCTGATTATTTCAAAACTGGTCTCAGCAAAATGTTCTGCCAGCTTGGATAAGTTCCCTAAGTCCATGGTCACTGAAACACTTCTGGAAGCCTCAGCAACCACACTGCTTTTTGTAACGCATGTATTTGCTGCCTTTTAGTGGTAGGAAGTGGGACTTTGGCCACATGGTACATAGAAAAGAGAGAGATCACACTACTCTTTTATTCCTTTAACAAAAAATTATTGAGCCACAACTGAGTGCCAGGCACTGCATTTGGTCCTGTGGGATACAGAGGACAATAAGATGGATCCAATCCCTGCCCTTAGGAATCTTACAGTTAAGTAGGGAGAAAATGCCAAGGATATAAACTAGAGTTCTGATGAAGGCATGGGGATCTCATTTCGAGAATCGTCATAGTGGTAAAGAGTGTGGGCAATGGAGGCAGGCAGGTCAAGTCCCACCTTGCCATATTCTAGCTTAGTGACCTCTGTCCGCTTTGGAACCTCAGATCTCTCATTTCATAAAACAGGGAAAGTGGATAGGGTTGTTTTGAGAATTTAAGTGGGTTCATACATATAAAGCATGAAGGCTGGCTCAGGATAAGCACTCAGTAGATGGTAGCTATAACTACTGTCATTAGGAAATGGTACACTGTCTTGGTCATTTTCTTTTTCACTGAGACATAATACCTGGCACTTATGACTTAAAGGAGGAAAGGTTTATTTTGGTTCAGTTTCAGTCCCATGTTTGGCAGGCCAAAATATAGAAACAGTGTGGTGGGAGGAGCTGTTGGAGGAAAGCAGTGTCCAGGAAGCAATGGGAGGAGCAGGGGAGGGAGACATACCCTTCTGGGTCACCCCTATGACCTACTCCTAAGAATGGCCTCTAACTGGGCCCACTTCCTACAACATATTCAGCTGCTAAAATCACCAATGGACTAATCAGCTGACAGCACAGTGCTTCCATGATCCAGCCACCCTCCAAAAGCCCTCCCTCTGAGCACATGAGCATTTTGGCAGACATTCCAGATCTAAACCACAACATACATCTTGAGTGAAACCCCTTTAGTATAAGGTACAGTATTCTTATGTACATTTTAAATTTAAAAAAAATTAAGTACATGTTTGCCTTTATAATCAGTCCTCCACAAAGAAGAGATGGAAAAAAGAAATTGTGCTTCCTTGTTTTGCATCTGCAAAGTGCCAGATACTTAGGCAACTCTTAAATCTTCCCAAGAACTGTTTTTAAAAAGTACAGATTTTCAGATCCCATTTTACAGAAGAGGAAACCGATAATCAAAGAGGTTAAGCAAATTTGTCCAACACCACACAGCTAATAAATGACTGAGCTGTCATTAAAGTCAACTCTTTTTTTGGCTGCAAAGCCCATGTTTTATACTGCTTTTCCAATGTCTTGGCGTCCAAAGCAGTTGGCTCTGAGCCTTATAGTTTCTGCCCTGCTACTTAATTTGTTATTTGCCTGAAGTTTTCACCAGTGGATTGAGCCTACCTGCTTTCATTATAATCTCAGCCTCAAACCCTGAAGTGAGAGGAGTTGGCACAGGACAGCTTGTTTATCCAGACAGTAAATGGACTTTTCTGAATCCACGCGGCATTAGGTAGAAGGATCATGCAGATGAAAATCATCCAAGAAATACAGGAATGAAATCCATACCACCAGCTTGCAAGACCTTGGGCCTAAACATTAGCCCATGGTGTTTCTTGGCTCTACCAATTTGTCTCTTTTCTACTGCATTCATTTCTACCTTGAATGTCTAGGATATTCCTTCTAATTTTCCATGGGAGCACCAAAAGCCTAAAGAAGCAACAGACTGAGAAATGAATGGCCTCGGAACTGAAAAGCCCATCAAAGACTCTTGAGATCCTTGGGAATTGACATGGATTCTTTTGATTTTAGTTAAGAATAGCTGACATAATCATGAGTCTTGTCATGTTTGAAGTATGGTTCTTGTAGAATCTCTGCCCCAAAAACCTTCAGTAAATGGTTTACCTCCTAGAAGATGGACATTATTATTATTTTCATTTTACAGTCATAGAAATTGAGTCATAGAGAGGTTAAGTGACTTGCCCAAGGCCACATACATCTGAAAGGAAAGATTTGGCATTGGAACTCATTTGGTCTGTGCATTTAACATATTATATTGCTGAGTAGGCATGAGTGAGTGAGTGATCAAGCAAGTGAGCTATTGAGTAAGTGAACCTGGAACTGAGGCCTGGCCAGAAACACTGATAGCACTAGAGGCAGTGTGCAAGCATGTGTGTGTTTGGAGTCAGCAGATACACCGCTGTGGCCAAGTAACCTAATTCAGAAATGTTCCTTTCCTCATCTAAAGTGAGAATAATAATTCTTTTCTCTTAGAGTGGCTATAAAGATTAAATCAGGCCTGTTGGTAGCACACACCTATAATCCCAGTACTCAGGAGGCTGAGGCAGAAGGATTGCCATGATTTCAGGGCCAGCCTAAGCTACATCGTGAGACCCTGTCTCAAAAAATAAATAAATAAATAGATAAATCATACCATCTTTGCAAAGCTTTTAGTCAGTGCCTAGCACATAATTAGACATGTGTTGATCGTTAGTATTAACATGTCATAATTGCAACACATGAAATGGAAACTGTTAGGCCAGCTTGAGCATATAATGAGAGTCCTAGACACCCCTCAGAAGTAGAAACTAAAATTAAATAATTGACACTACATTTGACAAGAACAAGAAGGGAATATAAAAACAACTGTTGAAGGATTAGAAGGAACTAGGGATATTTTCTTGAATGCGTCATCATTTCTTAATATTGTTTCTAAATGGCTTAGGTGGAAATACATGTAGCAGGTGCTCAACAGGCCTTTGATGTGTGAATGCAAAATAACCCAGTTTGTTTTTATTGGTTGATTACCTTGCTTAAAAAATCATGTCTTATGATATAGATACCTCTTGGTGGGTTGTTACTAGACCTGTACAGAAAAAGAGTTAACATTGCAGCGTGAACCCTATAAATATCAAACTTAGTGCTGGAGTTTGAGTAAATTTGCAATGAGAAAAAAGGGACTTGTTTTTAAGACTATTGGGTATGGAAATATGATAAAATTGACTTAAAAGTATTATATGCAGGGGCTGGGATTTAGCTCAGCAGCATAAGTGTCTGCCTTGCAAGCATGTGGTCATGAACTCAATCCCCAGTACCAATTTAAAAAAAGTATTATGCTTATAGTTTCATCAGTGCTAGAGGGATTATCCCAGTGAGGGGGAAAAACTGAGCCAGGGTTATAGCTCAGTGGCACGGTGCCTGCCCAGCAAGCACAAGGTTGAGGTTGATTCCCATTCCAAACAAAACAAAACAAAACACTGCAAAAGAAGTAAACAGTGTTGGGCTAGGAGTGGTGATGCATGCTTGTAATCCTAGCACTTGGGAAGGTGAGGCAACTGCCAGGTGGAAGCCAGCAGGAGCTACAAAGTGAGTTCAGGGCCAGTGTGAACTCCATTGTGAAACCCTGTCTTAAGACAGACAGACAGGAAAGAAAGAAAATAAATAAGCAAGTAAGTGTTGGTGAAATCCAGCATCTTTGCTGTTTGCCATAAGCAGGTGGGTTGGAAATTAAATTCTTTGGGCATGGGAAGCAGAAGTCTATTTTTTTTTTTGTTTGAGGTAGGGTGTGGCTGTGTTGTCCAGGCTGGCCTTGAACTCATAGCAATTCTGCTGTACCTTCCTGAGTGCTGGATCACAGATGTGCACCACAGTGCCTAGCAAGTCCTTGTAATGGATAATACTTTTTATGATTTGTGCCTGCTAGAGTCTCTGGCAAAATGGACCACATAAAAAGAGAGGCAAACTGCCTGGAAATACACATTTGAAATTTGAAAAAGAAATTAAATTGCTAATGAGCCTTTATTGAAATCAAACATTTGACCTTTTGATGCTGAAAATTTTCTAATCTGATATTTTTGAGTGAACCAATGTAGAACTGTTTTTGAGACTGACAAGATGTAGAAACCTTGCTTGTCACTTCGGACTTGGACCACAGCTATCTGGCATTGCAGCATGTTTTGCTACAGCCCAAGAAAAGTACTGCTAGTCTGGAATCCCATAGTCACAGATCGTAATTACCGGGACCTGACTGCATGCTAAAACCCATTACTGTGTGCTGTGAACAGTTCAGCATCAGGAGTTCAGCTGCTTCCAGTTAGCAAGGTTGGATCAGACCCTGGTCTAATCACCAGGACCCAGATTGGGACATGGAAGACTAGGATGCCTTTGCAGCTCTCAACCATGAAAGCACCCTGGATGCTGGCTGATCATCCGGCTCACATAGATGCGCACAGGAAAAAGTTGGGGACCATCTAAAATCAAGCTGCCAATCAGCTCTTCATCTCTTAATGCAGAGGCTGATTGCATTCCTAACTTGTGTTCCCTGCTGGTTGAGGGAGGGCACATCACGTGGTCTGTGAGACATTTACCTCATCCTGCTTTTGACAGCTGAGATTCTGGACCCTCTCTGGAAGTTGTCCCCCAGCTGTTGATTTGCATGCAGTGTTCTGAGTTAGTTGCAGTTTGCAAGGATGTACTAACAAGCTGACTCCCACCTTACTCAGTTTTCTTCCAATACACACCATTGTAAGATAAGCTTTTTAATTAGAATGTAATATCCTAAGAAAGGCTTCTTGTAGGCTGCTCATTGGCTAAATAATCAAGGCAAAGGGGTAGAAGAATATGGAAGCCTATTTTGAAATTTTTGAAAATTCAGGAATTTATCCTTTATTAGTTTGTTAGGATTGCATAACAAAATACCATAAACTGCATTTCTTAATATAGATTAATTTTCTTATGACCGTTTTGGAAGTTAAAGGTCCAAGAGTAAGGTGTTAACAAGTTTGTTTCTCCTGAGTCCTCTCTCCTTGGCTTACAGACAGCTGCCTTTCTGCTGTGTGCTCCACATGTTCCTCTGTATATCTGTCCTAATCTTTTTCTTTTATAAGGACCATTCATACTGAGTTAGGGCCCATGCCAGCAACCCCATGTTAATTTAGCTACCTTTTTAAACCTATCTCCAATAAATAAAATAAAATCCATTTCTAAATACAGTCATATTCTGAGGTACTAATGTTTAATCTTTCAACATACAGATTTTAGATGAATATGATTCAGCCTGTCATACATTTAATTCCTCATGCATCTTTCTGATTAAGTTTTATATGAATATTTGCCTGCAAAAAGTGCTTTTGTACCTCCTGCACATAACCCACATGCAAGGCCTAAGAGATCATTGAAAAATGTAAAGTTGATTGCTGAATGGGCACACTAATTCTGTAACAACACTACAGAAAAAATTAAAGCCTACCACTAGAGAAGCTCAATTTTTTTTTTTTTAAGACAGGGTCTTGCTGTGTAGTTCAGACTGGCCTTGACCTCACTAGGTATGCCAGGCTGGCTTCCAGCTTGAGCTTCCTGCCTCAGCCTCCTGAGTGCTGGATTACAGGCATGCACCACCACCACACTGGAACCTGAATTTTGTTTTTAAGAACTCTTACTGCAACTGTTGCCCTCTTGAAGGAAACCTTAGATGTTGCCTTTTCACATGCTGTGAGTGCTTTGAGTTCAGATGGCTGACAATAGAATACTACTTTCCATACAGAACACCTTTAAATTACATTCATACTTGTGAGGTGAAAAAACTTAGGTCATGAACAAGTGAAACTTTGAAATTCACTATCTTGTGAAGTCCTTCAGAAAAGGACTCAGACTGGAAACAGGGGCAGGAGGCCCACCGGTGGTCCAATTTATACTGCCTAATATGTATCCTGCTTGGGAGCACCCTAACATTATCAGTTGTTTCCAGGAGTCCTGCCTGTGCCCTCTGCGAGTGTATTTCTGTACTTGACTCTGATCAAATGACACTGTTGAAGCCCTGGAAGGCTTTAAGGCCAGCTTCCACTTTCCTAACCAGTGTCATGCTTAAATTGGGGCTTCAAGTCAGGTAAAAAGGTTATACAGAAACTTGAGGGACCTGGCTAAGATAGACTTTTATGATTCATGGGATTTTAACTGGCTATATGTCAACACTTCCATCAAGTATAATGGAGGTCCATATGTAGGCTGGCCTCTTTTTAAAGGTTTCCTTTTTGCAAGGATCCTATTGATAATAATTTTGCAGATAAAAGCCTTGACAAGAGGCAGGCTGTTGAAAAAAAGAGTTAACAAAGCAGGCCTGAGATTGTCCTCCTCAGAAAGACCTGTCTGCAGGGTTAGCCTTTGGATAGATCTGGGAGTTTGGATTGCAGGAAGCTTCTTATCATACTGAGTCCAAAGGGTGGTACAATATCCCTAGACTGTTTGTGCAAACACCATAGTTTATGAATATCTGCTTTTGGTTTGAGAATCTAGAGGCATAGTATGTGTTAGGCAGAGAGGATGATGAGGTGACCAGTGTCCAAAGATACCCCTGGCCTTGAACGCAATGATTCCTGCCTCAGCCTTCTAAGTGCTGGGATTACAGGTGTGTGTTACTACACCCGGCTCTAACTACTTACTGATTAATTTTTTGAGTCTCCCTTTAATAAGCTTCCCTGGTAGACAGTATTTCACTTCATTGTCACAGTTCATTGCTGAGGAATTATGTGTGTCCTGTGACTTACTGTGAGAGTACTCTGGAAACTTTGTACCTGTTTTCCTCTGGACTTTGTTCCATGTACCTTATTCCTCTGCTGATTTTGCTTCTTAGCATTTTGCTGTGATAAAAGGTCAAGTCCTGTGATTCTCCCAGTAAGCCTTCTAACTGGGAGATGTTATTTGGGACCCTTATAGGTGCACTAGGGGGACTTTTAGGGTGTTGGTAGCATATTCTTAGTCTGGGTGCTAAGGCTGAGCACAGGTAGTGTTCCATTTGTGAAAACTTACTGAGCTGTACTTTTAAGAACATTTTCTCTGTAACTACTAAATTTCAATAAAAAGTTCGAGTAAAGGACCACACTCTATGGGGATTTAAAAAAAAAAACCTTAAAAAACCTCAAAGTTTTTAATTCAGTACTTAATAATACCCCTTCTTACCAGGCATTTTGCTTTGACCTTGGGACATGGGTGAAAGATAGCATTATTGTCATTGTTGTCTTAATTGGGAAGCAGGTAAGGACATTTTTACTATGCAATTGATGTTTGCTCTATCAGGGACCTCATAGGACAACCAGAATCTCAGGGGAAGAGCTGCTAATTTGGGTGCTTTGCCATTCCAAGGTTGCTGCTGCAGTGCCCACAGAAGCCAGACAGGCAAGTGGGCTGCAGGGGTGCCCTTGGAGGGGGCCAGCTGTAAAGAGTATGTGCGCCTAAAGTTGCAAGACCTTTTAATTTTATTTAGAAAAAAACCTACAAATTTGAATTGTTATGGGTGTTTATTTTTTAAATGCTGTAAGTACATTCAACGTTTTAAAAGTAAGAGATCAAACAAAATACCCCTGCAGGACAAATTTGGCTGTGGCCTGGCAGTTTCCTAGGCATCCTTTCCCGTCTCTGATTAAGAAATCAGTGTTCACTACTTTAGGCACTGGAGGATAGGACAGTAAGCAAGCCGAGCTAGGGTTTTGTGGGGTAGGTTTGTGGGTATCTGGTGCTTTTCAAATTGTCTTATGCGTAGGAATCACCTGGGCAGTTGTGTTTAAAGGTGAATTCTGACCGGGCAAGTCTGCGTAAGACCTAACAAGCTCCAGGTGACTGTAATGCCTCTGGGCTCTGGGTCAGAAGCAGCAGTGATTTCAAAGTGAGCTGGAGGACTTGCCATGAAGGGGCGTTTGTCTGCCAAGCATCCCGGTTTTTGCTTATATTTTAGTTTACTTTGGTGGTTTACCGGCGGAGACAAGTGCTCCCCTAAACTTACCTTTTGGCGCTGCCAACACTCTAGGCTTAGAGTTCATATTTTAGAAGGCAAAGTAGGGTGGAGAATGGTGTTAGGAAAAGTTTCCAGAAGGAGGCGCAGGTGAACTGCGTGCAAGCGCTTTTCGGCCGCTACACAAGGAGAACCCCAAACGAATTAGACCTCCCTGGGATTGGGAAAAAGCATTCTCACGCCGAGTAGGGTCTCCCAGAGTATTCCGCGAACTTACAGACTGCACATCCTTGTCAATGACGTTTTCTGCTGAGCTGGGTGAGTTTAAAGACTTCAGCGCAGCAAGGCGCTCCCATGGTGCCGCGCGGCGGGCGGGTTTGGATTTTAAATCCCTACAGCCAATCAGTGGCGCGCATGCATTTGTAACGTTCCCAGCGCTGCGTTTGAATTCGGGGAGGAGCGGAGCTGTGCGAAGCCTCTGCACCGACCCTGCGTGGTCCGTGGAGCAAAGCTGGGAACATGAATACGGGGGCAACAGCAGGAAAACTGGCGCGGGCACCAGCTGACCTAGGGAAAGCAGGAGTCCCTGGAGTTGCAGCTCCCGGAGCCCAAGCCGCTGCTCCGCCGGCAAAAGAGATTCCGGAGCTCCTGGTGGACCCACGCAGCCGGCGGTGCTATGCGCGGGGCCGCTTTTTGGGCAAAGGCGGCTTCGCCAAGTGCTTCGAGATTTCGGACACCGACACTAAGGAAGTATTCGCCGGCAAGATTGTGCCCAAATCTTTGCTGCTTAAGCCGCACCAGAAAGAGAAGATGTCCATGGAGATCTCCATTCATCGCAGTCTTGCCCACCAGCATATTGTAGGCTTCCACGGTTTTTTTGAAGACAACGACTTCGTGTTCGTGATATTAGAGCTCTGCAACCGGCGGGTGAGTATCGCAGCTGGGAGACTGGAGGTGCCTGGGGTCCCGGGTTGGAGCGTCCTGATCCGGAGCTACTGGGGGGGGGGGGGTTCAGAAAGGGGCGCCTGAGACTTGGACGTTCTAGAGAAGTGGTGCTGCGAACCACAAGCTGGGGATAAGAAAGGCCCCTGGTAGGACGTGCTTGGCTCACGAAGCTGCTAGGGAAGTGGGAACCAGTTGAGTGCAGACGGGAGTCGTGGTGTTACTAGGCAAGGCGGTTCCGGGACGGGGTGGGGGTGGGAGGCAGGCAATAGATGCTAGAGCCCGGGAGTTATCCGAAACTGGAGTCCCTTGGTAAGGGTGGGGGTGAAACTCAGAGTTTCCGAGTTAGGAGTTGGGTGGTTGGATCCGACCTCGGAGCTTCCTGAAAAGAGAAGGATCTGGACGAAGATCTGCTGGAAGGAAGCCCAGAGAGGGGATACTGGGAACTCAGAGCTCCGAGATAGGAACCCTAGGTAATGGAGGGACTCAATAGGAGAGGCGTATTATGAGTGATTATGACCACTGTTCAGGCAGGGTCCTGAAGAAATTGCGAAGAGGGGAAGGGACCTGTCAAGACTCCTTCATCCCCTGAGGCACTTGTTTGTAGCTCTAGGCTGTCTTTACCCAATAACCAGCCTCCTGAGTCTCATACTGACTCCACTTTCCGCTTCCCTCCCCAGTCCCTCTTGGAGTTGCACAAGAGGAGGAAGGCCCTGACGGAGCCTGAGGCCCGTTACTACCTGCGGCAGATCGTCCTGGGCTGTCAGTACCTACACCGAAATCGGGTTATCCACAGAGACCTCAAGCTAGGCAACCTGTTTCTGAACGAGGATTTGGAGGTGAAAATAGGTGAGATGCTCGTCCCACAGGGTGCTGTTATCATAGTTCAAGAGGTGGGAATGAGGAAGAGACTGTAAGAAAGGAAAGCAGAAGGATAGGAAAGGAGGAAGAAGATAGGAGAAAATCTAGACTATTTGCTTTTAGATATCTCTTTAGTCCAGAAAATTAAAACAAGTGCCCACAAGCCAGCATCTTGCCTTCAGATGCGTAAGTCTTGTTTCCGCCAAACAGTATTTTTGAAAAAAATTTGACTTAGTTTCCAGGGGTGCTTCAAGAATGCAAAGCAAACACTCTACTATGGTATTATACCTCCAGCCAGTTTCCATCTTTTTAAAAATTGGAAGGCTTGACCTAATAATTTGCATTTTGGAGCTCCTTTATTTATTTAGTTTTGTGCCGGGGATTGAACTCACAACGTTGTGCTTGCCAGGCAGGCACTTATACCACTGAGCTAAATCCCTTGCTTGAGCTTCTTTAAAAACAACAAAGGAACAGTATTTTTTGTGATGTCCTTCTGCTGAGCAGTGGTTCTTTTTAGACTCCTCTCTGATTTGCCATGGTACCCATTGCTCTATCATTTGTTTGCAAACTTACCAAGTAGCAATCTTGAAGTTTACTTGCTTGATCCCCAAGACACTTGAGGATGACTGTCCCTGTCAATTCTCTTGTGGAAGCATAGTCCTGCTTTCTAAGGGGATAAATGAGCAAGGTCAATAGGAGTCCTTTCCCTGGAGTTACACAGTGGGTGGATTCTTGGGCAAATCTTGCTGCACACATGTAGCAGAGGCTGTGGAATCAAATGACACTTATGCTCGAAGGTCAAGCTTGAGCCAGTTGTCTACATTGACAGATGGCAGAGGCTGGCATTTGAACATCTCTTTCTCCTCCTATCCCAGGGGATTTTGGATTGGCAACCAGAGTGGAATATGATGGGGAGCGGAAGAAGACTCTGTGTGGGACTCCTAATTATATAGCTCCTGAGGTGCTGAGCAAGAAAGGGCACAGTTTCGAGGTGGACGTGTGGTCCATTGGTTGCATCATGTAAGTTGGAAGTTGATTTCAGGACCTACACAACCTCAGAGGGGCCCTTTCGAGGCATCTTACTTGAATGACCGTATACTATGGCTTTTTCTGCTTAATGGAAATTTTGTTCTAAAGAACCCCTCTCTTGCCCCCAAACAAAGCCTAACTTCCATGTTATTCCTTGTCACTTTGGTGTATCTTGTAGGGGGACAGAGGCCTCCACAGCCTTGCACTACCCCCTTGCTATTTAGTCAGAATGTGATCTGCAGATCAGCACCAGCAGCATCTGGGAGCTTGTTACAGTGTAGAATCCCAGGACCCAGGTTACTTACTGGATCACAGTTTGGATTTTTTAACAAGACTCATGGAGGAGTCTCATGCATAATTTAGAAACATTGATCCATCTTGGGTGGGAGACATTCAGCCTGGTATTACAGCTGTCTGAAGAAGGGCTGTAGTGTCTGGATCAGGACCAGTGGAGGAGGAGGGGGGACAGAGGTTTGGTTGTTTTTAAGATTTACCTTTTCTTGTTTTTGGCCTGAGTGCTGGAGAGTTTGACATGAATTGCAGTGTTTTTCATATTTATTTGCAGAGGGGTGCTTTTTTTCCAAATAAAAATGAAATGTTTTAAGTACAGAACTAACTAACCATGGAGCTTCATCTGTACGGATAGGTGGCCCATTCACATTGGCTGTTGTGAGTGCCCAGTAGCCTCTGAGGCCCTTGCACAGAGTTCTTGATCACTGCAGGCTAGAGCTGTACATTGCCTGGCCCACTGAAATCCAGTTTTCCTCGCCTACATTTACCTGAGAGTTGATCCAACCGGTAATTCTGAGGACTGCTACGCAGATTTAGAGATTGTCCTCGGGGTCCTGTGAGTTAGTGAGTGTCCAAAGGATATCTATTCTCTTTTGTGTCCCTAAGGCATTTCTTTCTGTTCTGGGTTTTCCCTGGGTCCCTTGAGCCAGTTCCATCTTGTGCTTTTACAGGTATACCCTACTAGTTGGTAAACCACCTTTTGAGACCTCTTGCCTAAAAGAGACCTACCTTCGCATCAAGAAGAATGAATACAGTATTCCCAAGGTGACTAAGAGCGCTTTAAATTTAAATTTATTTCATTTTACTAGTCCCCAAAAGCTATATCCTGGACAGAGATAAATCAGTCCTATCCCTAGGACAACAGCTTTAAGAGTCTGTGTCTGAAATTGCCTGTAGAAGTTGATACATATGTACATATAAGCTTTTCTAGAGGGAGAGAGTTTGTAGACTCACAAAATGCCTTGCATACAGTAGAATGCTGATGGAATTGTGAACTGATGGCACCAAAGGCATCCCAGTGACAAACTGGTGTTCCTTTTTATAATCATAGGCTTAAATGAATTTTTTTTTTGTCTTTTTTGAGACATGGTCTCACTATGCAGCAGGCTGACCTTCAGCTCACATTGTAACCCTGATCTTGAACTCACAGTGATCCTCCCCACTCAGCCTCCCAAGTGCTGGGGTTGTAGATGTGCACCACCATGTCCAGCTTCATAAACGGATTTAAAGTTGAAGCCTGGTACACAGCCACTTTGCAGTTTAATTTCCTTGACTTGTGTGAAACCCAGAGTCACATTTCTGCAAGGACATTTGGAGAAAATATGTCCCAAAGAGTCATTTCACTGTCAGACAGCATGCTAGGTTATGTAGGTATGATTACTATATCTATTCTTAGACCTGGGATTTAATGTTCTGTGCCTTAATGTTCTTTGTCATCCATAAGTGAAGGATGATGGAGATCTTTGCCACTTAGTTTTTCGAGGGCTAAATGAGTTAATACATAGAAAATACTTAGAACATTTTCCTGGTACAGAGTAAGCGCAGTTAATGCTAGGCTGTTACTATACCTCTGATCTATGCTAGGTGATGTAAGTCTTCCTAGGAGATTCCAAGCTCATGCTGTGTCCTCATTTTATAGGTGTAGATTCAAGGACCCTAGAAAACCCAGTTTACTTGTCATGGCTGGTATTAAGAGGCAGAATTAGAATTTAAATACAGATCTTAGAATCTCAAGGCTTATGTGCAACTGTACCTGTGCAAGGCAAATTCAGGAGAAAATATTACCCTAAGTTAATGTCCACTATCAACAGGAAGGCAAAATGATCAATTGCACAATTTAAGCTGACACTTGTGGATTCAGTTAAACCACTGAGGAGAACTTGGCATTGCTTATAACCCTGAACTATGGCTTGTTTGAGGCCAGGAGTGGGAGCTGAGGGGGCTGAGCTGGGCTGCAGGCCCTTGGTGATAATGCTACACCTGCAGTCCCCATCATATCCACTTAAGGTTTTCTCTCTGCTGCAGCACATCAACCCTGTGGCTGCGTCCCTCATTCAGAAGATGCTACAGACTGACCCCACTGCCCGCCCACCTATTCATGAGCTGCTTAATGACGAGTTCTTCACTTCTGGCTACATTCCTGCTCGCCTCCCTATCACGTGCCTCACCATTCCACCAAGGTTTTCAATAGCTCCCAGCAGCCTGGAGCCCAGCAACCGGAAGCCTCTCACAGTCCTCAATAAAGGTAAAATGGTTTGTGTAAGCTGGCAGAGACAAGAGAACCCAGGCTGGAGTTGTATGTGTGGCTTGCTCCCTGGTCTCCAGAGCTTGCCTATAGAGTGGTCAGGCTTCTCTGTCTTTGAATCTTGGTTCCTGTTCCCTTTTAACCCATGTTAGGAAAGACAGACATTAATGTAGCTGGATCAGCCCATTGGATCTAAAAAGAAAATAGACAGAGTGCCAACCCTGAAAAAGTAATCTTTTTGATCACTTGTCTTAACATGATTCTTGTGTGGCTCATTAAAAAGGTAAGGAAAAATTTCATGGTATGTGTAAACCATACCAGGGGTGATCAAAGGATATGGTGACTGTTAACAATTTTCTTGCAGTGTAAGATACATTGCCATTAATTCCCCTCAGGATAATCCCCCTCTGCTTCAAACACACTTACCAATCATTCTTGGCAATGCATCTTTTTCTGTAATAAGTTAAAAGTTTAAAAATTGTATTTTGGATCGCCACTTATAATGTAATAGACTTTCTCATGCACCCTCAATTACCAGAGTTTTACACATTTGTTTTATCTGCTCTTTGTTGTTCCTCTGAAATGTTGTAAAAGACCAGTACTCTGCCATTTTACCCTTATATACTTCAGTACATATGTCTTTGAAAAGATGGACATTTTCTTATAAACCTACTGCTTAGGTTTCTTTATTTCTGGTCTCTTTAGAGGACAGAAATAGCAAATACATATTAGTGTGGGAACCTTAAGTTTATATTTCACAGTCTCATACTTTTTAGTATTTTACTTTGATATTGGTTCAATCTTATGAAAATGTGGAATATACAGAAAACTCCTGTACCCTCACTTCTTTTAGATCCACCAGTAATATTTTTTCCATATTTGCTTTATTGGTCAGTTAGTTTCTGTGTCTGTTTTTCATCCTTTCTTCCTCCCTCTATATCTATCTATATATCTGTCTTTATTCTCAAGACTTCAGGGTATTTTTCCTAAACAAGATTCTTTTACATAAGCACAGTACATGACAGATAGCACTATCAGGTTCAGGATATGTACCATTGATCCAATAATCTTTTCTACTCTGTCATTAGTTTGCTTTTTGTACCCAGATTGAACTCATGACCGCGCGCTTGCAAAGCAGGCACTTATGCCACTGAAGTAAATCCCCAGCCCTACTCTGTAGTTACTGATTTTTCTTTAATTTTGTGATTCAGACATAATATTAACAAGTTAATGATCTTCCTGCTTTAGCCGCCTGATTGCTAGAGTTGCAGGTGTATGCCACCATGCCTGGCTGTATATATATATTTTTCTCTTAAATTGAAAAGTTTGGGGCTGGGGATTTAGCTCAGAGGCATAAGAGCCTGTCTTGCAAGCGCACAGTCGTGAGTTCAATCCCCGGTACTCAAAAAGAAGGAAAGAAAGAAAAAAAGAAAATAATGTTTCCTTACATTAATATATTTAAATTTTTTCAACATAAACAGAATAGTTCCTGTTACTAAATAATGTTTTATTTTCCTTGTGCTTTGAATATATTTCTATATATAGGACAAATAGTTTTCAAGGATATAGTTTTTTATAAGGTAGCTTGAGATTCTTTACTTTTCTGTGTGAATATACCACCAATTTAGTGTGCAACTTAAGTTCATTTGCTTTAATTAATTTTTAGGTATCACTTGATTACTTTTAGTCTAATAATTTTAGGCTTATGCATAAAATTTGGGAAAAAAAATAAAAGCAGAGCATTCCCGTACACCCTTCATGGATTTTCAACCAATGTCAATATCTCACCCACCATGGGCAATTATCAGAACTAAGATAATACTCCAGAAGAACTCCAGCCTATATCTGCACCTAGCAGTGTTTTGCATTAGCACCCCTTGTTCTGTGCCAAAATCTGATTCCGCACCCTACACAGCATTTAGTCAACAGTCTCCAGCCTCTAGCAATGCCTTAGTCTTTGCTTGTCCATCATGATGTGGACACTTTAAAGATCACTGGAGAATTAATTTCTAAAATATCTTTCAATTTGGATTTAGTTCTTTCTTGTGACTACATTGAAGCTGTGTTTTTTTTTTTTTTTTTTTTTAGTTTTATTTAAGGAGAAAAAGGGGAAAAAAACAGAAAAAGGGTACAAGTTTACAGAATCTCAGAAAAAACAAACAGGAAATCACTAGCTAACAGATTACATATTGTCATCTTAGAAATAGCTGTTCAAGTTACAAAATCAAAGCATACAAAGTGGACATTCAAACAGTGAGACTGCAAACAGTTCTGTTCAATGATCCAACAAAACTCAGTAATACGGTTATCTATCTTATACACTTAAATATACATGGCAATTATATCCTTTCTTTTCCTCTCTTTTGTACAATGACAATTACACATTTTGGGTTTTATCACTCCCACAGTTTTTATTACTTTTTTTGGAAGAGAGTAAAACGCAAATGTGACATAACAGAACAGAGTGGGTCAAATCAAAAGGGTGGACATAGTACATAATGTAAAAACATAATACAAAGTGATCAACAATGGTTACCATAATGCCTCTTGCTCTCTTAAAAAGAATTGTCTATATCATCAGTTATAATAAAATTGAACAAAACAGTAAAGAACAAAACCAGTAAAACCAAAATATTGGAGACATTACAGGACTTCAAAAGAAGATAATAGTCAAGCCAGAACGGGTATCATAATGAATCTTACTATCTTCACAGTTGCCTATACTCTCAAGCTTGGTAGTATCAAGCAAAACAGAATAGAGGAAAATCAGTCAAAGATGGTGAGAGCAATACAGGATTTCACATCAACTTAATAGGAAATCAAAGTGGGTTACTATAATATATCCTGCTTTTTTAAATTTTTCCCTTAATTACAAAGATAAAAATAAAAAGGTAAATAATAAAAAAAAGAGATTGAGATAAAAGAGGACATAACAACAAAACAGCACAGGTCAAAACATAACCAACCATTTAAGCAAAATAGTGTTTCACCACCAGATATCCCGACATAAAAGTAGTTACCATAGTGTCTCTTTCCTTGAAATCTTTGAGTATAACTTTGTATACTGTAGCATCAAACATAAAAAGACAATATAAAACCATTCAAGAGAATGACAGTATTACAGGGTATTTAGAACCAACCAACAGAAAATGAACAATGGTTTCTGTATAATCTTCTTGTCTATAAAAGTTTTTGTTTATATTATCACATATAATAAAATCCAATAAGATACAACAGGTTAAAACTGATGGAGACAGAAGAACAAAAGTTTGATGGGACTTCAAAACAAGATGATACTAAATCAGCACTAGCTATTATGATGTCTTGTTTTCTCCAAAATAGCTGTTCATACCATCCAACCTTCTCTGCCTCATTTCTATTGAGCTCTTTTTCTGTCATTAATTGTCAGTTTGTCTTCTTCGTTTTGCTTTCGGCTTCATTCATTGTGGCCTCTGTGCCACTGTTTATGGAATCTTGGCATTTTTCTTTTTTTAGAATGTCCTACAGTATTCTCTGTAGAGTTGAATTGGTGGTTGCAAATTCCTGTAGTTCCTCTTTATCCTGGAAGCACCTTGTTTTTCCATCAGTTTCTAGGGATACTTGTGCAGGATATATCAGTCTTGGCTGGAGGTCATTATCTTTCAAAGCTTGAATTATTTCGCCCCACGCTCTTCGTGATTTGATGGTTTGTGCAGAGACATCTGCTGTAATTCTGATGGGTGTTCCCTTGTAAGTGATCTGTTTCTTGTCTCTGATGGCTTTTAATATTCTGTTCTTATATTGGATTTCTGGAATTTTGATTATTATATGCCTGGGTGTAGCTCTGTTTGGGTTGTAGGTGGCTGGGGTCCTGTACGCCTCATACATCTGAGTATCTTTACCTTTTGCTAAATTAGGGAAATTCTCTTGGATTATTTCTGTGAATAGCTTTTGTAGTTCATTTGTTTGTGTCCCTACTTCTTTTATGTTCTTAATTCTTAAGTTATAGATCCTCTTATCATCTTCTAGCCTTTGTATTATTGCTGTTTGTTTTCTTATTTTTAAGAAGTTTTTCATTTCATGCTCCCACAGTACAAATCTGTCCTCCAGTTCAGATAATCTATCCTTAGTTTCTTTCAAGCTGTTATGCCAGCTTTCAATAGAGTTTTTAGCTTCCTGGTAATCTCTTTGAACCTGCTTCACGTATTCTATGTTTTCTCTATTTTCTCCATCAAACAGTTCTCCCCTTTTTTTCTGTTCTTCCATTCCACCATCTGTTTTTGTTTTTTTTTTTTCCTGGGCGATGCTTAGCATTTCTCTAACTATTCTACTTATATCTTGCTTTAGGTCATTAAATGCTTCACTTTTTTTTTTTTGTCTTTTTCCTTTTTATCGGTACCAGGGATCGAACTCAAGTCTGCCTGCTTGCAAGGCAGGTGCTTATGCCGCTGAGCTAAACCTCCAGCCCTAAATACTTCACTTTTGAACTCATCTATGAGGCTCCAGAGATACTACTTTATGTCTGTTGGTGCCATGTCTGATATTACGTTTTCTGTCCTCATTCTCCTTTGCATTTACCTTTCCTGAATCAGTGTTCTCAGGATTGGGGGCCGAGGACCCTTTCTTGTTGCTCCCTTTTCCCTTATTTTTTTTGTTCCTTCCATAGAAGCGTGTATAGGAGGCCCAGTTTTTTTTTTCTTTGTCCGTTACAGTTTGTTTGAATCACCGTTGGCTAGGTGTTCCCGCCCACTGCAGTGTACTAGGAAGACACAGACCTGGGCAGCCTCTGCTGGGCTCGCCCCTCCAGGTCAGTCAACCTATTGAAGGCTTCACTGCTAGGGTGCACCTCCAGGTACTGGGACCTGGTTTGGGCTAGCCTACTGGGCCTTAGTCTGGGCGTCACCCAGGTCAGGGCTCCCTACCAATCCCGCTTGAAAGGGGAATATGTGACTAAAATCACTGCAGTGTCCTGTTCCGGCTAGTCTGTCCGGTCCTAGAATGTCCTCTGTTGAAGCCTCCTAGTTTATGGAGGGGTCCTCATTCCTCTCACTCACTGCAGATCGATGCAGGGCTCCCCGCCAGTCCCACTCTCAACTCCGTTCGCTGATTCCTGGAGAGCTTTTGCATCTCTGTCCCTGCAGTGCCAATTCAGACGCAGCAGTGGCAGCAGGAAATTCAAATCGCGATTTCCAGAGGCACGGGTTCCAGTTTCGGTGCTGAGATTTTATCTGTTCCGGTTATAGCACCGGGACTGCATTTCCAGTTGATTTCTCTCAGCTTAGTTCATTCCTGGGTCGGCAGGGTATATCTCCCCTTGCTTAGGACTCCTCACACCACACCATTCCTGGATTCTAAGCTGGCTTTCTCAGAGAGCCTCCATAGCTGCTGTTATCTATCCGCCATGTTCTCCTGGAAGTCTAAGCTGTGCATTTTGAGCAAGAATAAATGAGTAATATCCTCAGTGTATCACATCATGGACCATGTTGCTTTTTATGGATGATATTAAACTTGATCACTTGGTTAAAGTGTCATCTTATGAATTTCTTTACTGGAAAGTTACTGTTCCCCCATGTGATCAGTAGATAACTTGCAGGGAATTGCTTTGATGCTGTCCTGTTTCGTAAACTTTTTTTTTTTTGTCTTTTTCGTTTTTATCGGTACCAGGGATTGAACTCACGACTGCCTGTTTGCAAGGCAGGTGCTTATGCTGCTGAGCTAAATCCCCAGCCCCTGTTTCGTAAACTTTTGTCCACTGACTTTAGTACCAATGGGTAGATTTTAGTTAAAGAAATTATTACTGTGATTCTCTTAGTTTCTTCTTTTGTGGTGCAGGATCGCGCCTAGGGCCTCTTACATGCTAGTACTATGGTATGAAATATAATGGGGATTTTTTTTTCTTTTTTCTCTATTTCTACATTTTAGTAATTGGAATTCTTTAATGAAGAGCTATCTCTTCCCTCCCATTTGTTTATTTGGCTAGTCGTGTCAGTAATAGACTCTTGCGTATCTGTTTTATTCTTGGGGCTATAACACTGTTATTTTAAGGATTGCTTTTTTTGTGGTTTTAATTTTAAAATAATAGAACTATAAAAATATTTGTCATGAAAAATTCCATGCTTACCTAAATACAGAGAAAACTGCATTATACATTCTTAAGTGTTCTTCATCCATTTTCAATGATTGTCAGATCTGGTCAGACTTGTTTTTACCTATTTCACCTCCTTCCCTTTTTTTCTACTAAACTTTTAAATGAAATCTCTAGAATCTTGGTTTTTTACATTTAGCTTTTGTCATAACAGGACATTTTGGTTAAATCAAAAACTTATTTGATTTGATTTTAAATCAAAAACTTTTTTATTACATGAGAATTAGCACATGTTGGTAGGGAGAAATTAAATAAATAAGCAAAAAATAAAAATCAATTCTTCTATCACCAAAATACAACAAATGTTAAAATTTCAATGTTTCTTTTTGGATCTGGTTATGTATAAGCATATAAAGTAGATTTTTGAATGGAAAAATCATATACTTCCCTTTAATGCCTACTGAGCACTTCCTGCTGATGGACTGCAGTTTACTTGCTTTCTCATCTTTCTGAATGCTGAAAATGCCTCTGATTGTTTGCTTGAAGCAGGCTAGTTCTGAGAGGCTGGTGTCTTCAGGCTGCCTGTCTGAGGACTAGTGTCTTGTGAGGCCTTGCTGTTGGGTCATAGGCCTGAGCACTTGAAGCTCTGTGGCTTCTCAGTGATCACCACACATTTGCCACATGAACTACTGCATTATTAATCTGGCACTGACTCAGTTTTCCCAAAGCAGCGGTGGCTAAAGAGCTTTTCTCTGAGAAACTGTGGCAGGGAATCCTGTACTCCTTCTGAATTCCCCATTTTTGTACCTAGTTGATGAGCATGTCACCTTCCTAGGCATGGAGAACCCGCTGCCTGAGCGTCCCCGGGAGAAAGAAGAACCAGTGGTTCAGGAGGCAAGTGAGACTATTGAATGCCAGCTTGGTGACTTGCTGCAGCAGCTGCACAGTGTCAATGCCTCTAAGCCTGCAGAGCGGGGCCTGGTGAGACAAGGTGAGTAGTGCTTCAGGAGCCTGGGACATCTGGAGAAGGCAAACAGAGTGGTAGTAACTTAGCTAGACCCTTTTTCCATTATACTTTGGTTCCCTTACTTCCTATAAATGAGAACCCAAATGAGTTAGCCTGACATCCAAGTGCCTCCATGCCATGGCTCCTGTCTTTCCATCTCTTTTTGCTTGATGAGTACTTCATCTTCTGGCAGAGTAGGCTACGTCTGTATATCTGCACAGAGAGATATCCTGCTCACTGAATTCCCGTCTCTTCCTTGAGACAGACCCAGATGGACTCCAGTCTTCTTCTGGTCCCTTCCCTGGAATTGCACTTCCTCTAGGCAACTGCCTGGCTTATACTTGCCCCTTTCAAGTCCCTGCTCCAGCATCACCTCCATGACCTCTCCCTGTCACCCACAGCTGGCACTTTTCAACCTCCTTGCCTGTTTAATAGTAGTTTTCTGTAACACTTCTCACTCAACATATTCCAGTTTCTTTTGTTGTTTAGTTTATTTGAAATAATGGTTTTGTTGCATGCATTGAACATAACATTTGAATGTATTTGGAATTCTCTGTTCACTCACAGTGTCTTAATCTTCTGAACTGGAAAACTAGATAATCTCATTCTTATAGTGATAGAAGGAATTTATAAGTTTTGAACATACTTTTTTGATTAGTCTGTTCCTATAGTTAGAATATAAACTCTGTGAATCCTGGGTTTTGTGCCCTCTGTACCTGTGATAATTTAGTGGGCTATGCTGTAACTTTCTATCTAGGCATCTGTGCTGTGGCCTGTCTGGGCTTATTGGTGACAGAGGCCTTGCTGTGCCTTCTCTGGGGCCCCAGGCCTTTTGACAGTCCATGCAGTGCCCAGCAGTCTTCCCTGGGGCCATAAAGCAGACCAAAGGGGAAAAAGCTGTTCCTGACAATGGTCTTTCTGTTTCTGTTGCAGAGGAGGCTGAAGATCCTGCCTGCATCCCCATCTTCTGGGTCAGCAAATGGGTGGACTACTCAGACAAGTATGGCCTAGGTAGGTTTCTTCCCCAGGGAATGGGAGGCTCAAGGATGGTCACCTGACTGACCCAACAGTTGCTGAAGGCTCTGGCCCTTTGTGGCTTCCAAGTCCTCTTCTGAACACACACTGTGTGCACTGTGTCTCAGTGCTATCACTTCTTTCTGAGGGCTCCCTCTCCCTGCCTCTAGGGTATCAGCTTTGTGACAACAGCGTGGGGGTGCTCTTCAATGACTCTACTCGCCTCATCCTCTACAATGATGGGGATAGCCTGCAGTACATAGAGCGTGACGGTGTTGAGTCCTACCTCACCGTGAGTTCCCACCCCAACTCCTTGATGAAGAAGGTGAGCACCAACACCGTGGACCTGGTTGTCACTACAAGTGGGAGTCCTACCAGAGACTGGCTCTGATTGTGGAATCCCTTCCCCAATGCCCAACAGATCACTCTCCTCAAATATTTCCGCAACTACATGAGTGAACACTTGCTGAAGGCAGGTGCCAATATCACGCCTCGGGAAGGTGACGAGCTGGCCCGACTGCCCTACCTGCGCACCTGGTTCCGCACACGCAGTGCCATCATCCTGCATCTCAGCAATGGCACTGTGCAGATTAACTTCTTCCAGGTAGAGAAGGGCAGGGTGGTGGACTGGGCCTGGGAATGGCCATGTGGGTTGGATGGGAAGATGTGAGTATCTGTCCTTGGCAGCAGGTGGTGGGAAGGAAGTGGCATGGGTGACTGCCCCCTACCAGTCAGGGTATCTTCCTCCCTGCCCCAACCCCCATGTATAAACAGCCAGGATCTTCAGTCTCTGCCCTCTTTCCCTTCCAGGACCACACCAAGCTCATTCTGTGCCCACTGATGGCAGCTGTGACCTACATTGATGAGAAGCGGGACTTCCGCACATACCGCCTGAGTCTCCTAGAGGAGTACGGCTGCTGCCGGGAGCTGGCCAGTCGCCTGCGCTATGCCCGCACCATGGTGGACAAGCTGTTGAGTTCGCGCTCAGCCTGCAATCGTGTCAAGGTCTCTTCCTAGCCTCCTTTTCTCCCCTGTGGACTGGTGCCCTCTCACTCCACCAGCACCAGGGCCTACACTGGTGGGCTCTGTGGGCTGCTTTTGTCACATGCCCCTCCCAGTCCAGGGGCTGGGCAGGGAGCTGTGTCAGTCTTGCAGGTGGGGCTGCTAAGTTATTTTTGTACATGTTCAGGTGTGGGTTCTGCAGCCTCTGCCTCTTCCCTTTAGCCCACCGCACGAATTGTACAGAATGTTTCTATTGAATCCAAGATTGTCCTTTCCTTAGCTTTATACACATTAAAGATATATGTAAATCTTTTTCTTCTCAGTTCCCTGAAGGTCCTGGGGCTTCAGGGCATGTCAGCTTTATAGCCGTAACCTGCCAGGCTGCTGCCAGTCTTCCCTTATGCTAGGTCAGCTTCAACCACAGGCCCAGCTTCTTGGCTGGCTTTGGTGGAGGCCACTGGCAGCTTCAGCTCCCTGGCAGAGCCCCCTCGCTTCGGAGGCTGGCGAGTAGTAGGGGAGGAAGAGGCCCTCAGAGGCACAGCTTCTCATGGTGTGGTGAGTGTGAAGGAGCAGCCTCGGGAAGCGGCATGTGAAATACTGGACGAAGCTGTCAGGAACACAGCCTAGCACCTGCTGCACCTCAGCTGGAAGCTCTCTGTAATGGTGCTTCTAAGAGTGGGAAGAGTGGGAAAACCAGATTCAGCTGTGGCAAGTCTTCCCCAGGTACAGGTCCCACCCAGACCCTGGATCACACCTTGTTCCGCATGGCACGAAGCAAGTCTCTCACTGATGTCCCCTTATACGACCGGAACCTTCTCAGATCTGTGAGCAGAGAATTGGGCAGAGGTGTCCCTACTGAGCTCCCGTCAGCCTCCTGAACCCCCCGAGTGTGGCCTCTACCTGTCTGCAATGGCATGGAGATGTGATGGTGCCAGTTGTCCCGGACCACCTTGTAGCCTCCTGCCTCGAGTGCCGTCATCAGGGGACCATGCTCAGACTCCTTCTCCAGCCAGTCACTGACATCCTAGGATCCCACAGAGCTCCTAAGCCTTAAGGTCTGAGGCCCCAAGATGAAGTGTGTATAGCTTGGGTATAGCTTGGGGGTGGGATGTAGCAAAAGCCTGTCCAGTAGGTGACTCCTCTGTGCTGGGCTTCATGATGTTGTGACCCGCCCAGGAGGCAGCCACTGCTATCTCTGCAGAGGAGGATGCACCTCAAAGACAACAATTGGATGGAGTGTCCAGGCACAGGCTTAGCATGAGAGACAATTTGAGAGGAAAGAGCAGGTATATTCCCACACAGTGCAGCTGGGGCCAGGAAAGTTAGAAATGTGTGGGACCCCTGAGTGCCAACATGGAGATGAGTCCAGATTTGCCAGGCTTAGGTAAAAAGTCAGACTGTTTGGACCAGATAGGTATCCCTGTTCTTCTCCAACCAGTCTGACTTCACATTTTCTTGTTGCTCAGAACTAAATTTGGGTCATCTGAGGTTATTAAATTTTTCTCTAACCTGGAAGAATTGGAGCTGCTTGGCTCTGCTCCAGAAGAGAGGATGGGCCAGCACCTGGCAGGCAGAGGGGCGGGCCTGTGGCAGTGGACTCAGCATGACTTCCACCAGGTCCCGGGCCACTACCTTGTCTAGAGGGCAGAAGGAGAGGGATGCTCTTTAGTCTTGCCTGGCCTTATGCCTTTCTAACATCCCCCCCGGTGGGTCCAAGTCTCTCTCACCATGGGCCTCTTCCTCCAGATGAGCCAGACAGGGAGTACCTACAAGGATGTTGGCCTGCCGGTAAAGACTCTCTCCAAAAGGGTGGCCACCGCTGGAGAGCACATAATAGAACACACAGCCTGCAGAGAAGATGTCTACAGCACTAGTCTGGGGCCAGAGAAAGACGTAAGAAAAAGGAAGTTAGTTTGGCAAAAAATTCTCCCTTGCCTAATCAGGCAGCCTAGGAGCTGGTTCAGGGTAGAAATCAGAGCATCATCTCTTGGCTCTAGATCTCATCCCCAACTGTGCCCATGGTTTTTATCCCACCTTTGCTGAGGTTCTGGTTTGGGTCCCCAGCTGCTCTCCTGCAGAGTATGCAGGTAGCATAACTGAGTGAAGCTGGTTGGGCACAAGGCAGTAGGGGAGGGCCACTGATACTTAGGTCCAGTTGGTTGGCACCATGGGATTCTGCCAGGGTGGCACGGCTGAATTTTCCAAGAAAATCCAGAAATCCAGTTTTTATGTGGGAATTGCTATATTAAAATATTGACTGCTAATTAAAATAGTCAAGTGTATGGTTCACATTATCCATGCATTTAGTCCTTAGGTCCTTGAGTCTCCAGGCCACCACTTAGAATTTGCTTTTGATTTAAGGAGTGGGAGTGGCTTTACCTGGTGACTCCTTTTGTGCTACTGTCATCTATACTGGTGACTTCAACTCGTACCCATACACTAAGATTATAAAATCTATAATCATGAGGTCCCAAACCCAAGTCTCCATGGAGATCAGATGCTCTGTTTTAACTACATTAGCTCATGTTTAGCTGATACTCTTCAGACCTCCATATCACTGGTTATTGATGCTGACTGGACTCCACTTTGTTTAAAAACCACTACACTGGCCTATACATTTTTTCTTGTTTGTTTTCTTTTGCATTCCCCAGTGGTTATAAATAACAATGAGGACTGACTTCTAATTTAAGTTTCTCACCCTTGGCACTTGTGACTATGGGCCAGATGATTGTCCTGGGCACTGGTGGATGATTAGCTGCCTACCAATGTTGGGTGCACTCTCATTCAAGACACTCTTTCAAGTGAAGACACCAAAACTGCCTCCAGACATTGCCTAATATCTCCTGGGTAGCAAAATAGTCCTCAAGTGAGAACCATTGCTGTAGGTAAGAAAGGATAGAGTATCCCTACTTCTGCAGATAAAAAAAATGGAGGCTTAAAGGATAGCTCACCCATATAGCTAGTGACATTGAGCCAATGAGGAAGGAAACTGGAATAAGAATGAAGCCTGGGGCCTCGGGTAAGTGGGCAGACTCACCGGGCTTTCTGGGGGCTGGAGCTGAAGGAGCTCAGGGGCCATCCAGCCTTCGGTGCCCGGGATCCCTGAGTGGAGGCTGAAGCTGCAGCGGCCGACAGGCAGCTTCTTGCAGAGGCCAAAGTCTGAGAGGACCACCCTGCCTTGGCCTTGACTGTCTGGCCCAGTGATGAGAATATTGCCTGGCTTCAGGTCACGGTGCACTATAGGAGGGGAGCAGAGGAAGCTGACTGCTGATACAGGAGGGCAGAGGCTGAGGGTGGGATGGGAGGCAGGGGACGTTAGGTACCTATGTGTAAGGAGTGCAGGTGGGCCAGGCCTGACATTAGCTGCTGTAGCACCATCCTGGGTTCCAAACCCCAATGGTCCGGGTCCGGGTTCTCCACATACTGAGCAGCAGTGAGGGGCAAAGAGTCATTCTGCAGCCCAGGGCATACCCACCCTCCCTGAACTCCCAACTCACCTCCTGCAAGGAGGCCTGGCAGAGCTCCAGGGCAATGTAGTGGAACTGGGGGCTCCGCTCAGTACAGAAGTAGCGGAGTACATTGGGGTGCCGGTCAGACTCCTGCAGCAGCTGCACTTCCCGCTGAACCAGGCCAAAGCACTCCCTGAGGAGCCGCTTGACAGCTACTGCCCGCCCCTCAAATTGTCCCCTGAGAGGTGACCAAGAGGCAGGGGTTCAGAGAGCACATAAAGGAGAAGGTGGGACAGAGAGCACAGGGATCAACCTGTCCACACCCATGGAGTCTGGGAGAACGGCTCTCCAAGGGGTAGTGTTCAGAAAAGGCTGCAAGTGCTCTGTCTCTACTCACCGGAAAACAAAAGTTCCACCTGCTCCACGTCCCAGCACATCCTTGGTGTTGAAGGAAATCTTCCCCACTATGGTGAGCTGCTCGACTAGGAGAGAGGAGGGTGCATCTCAGGGAGCCTGTGCTGTTGCCCATAGTCGCCCTCCTCTGCCACCTCTCCATTCACACCTGACCCAGTCCAGATCCAACAGATTCTCACACTTCCATGCTCAGCCTGAAGCAGTGATAGCAGGAAGGAGCCAAGCGCTGGTCCCCCTGGTGCTGCCACTGGCTTTTCCTGAGTTCTTAGATAAGTGATTTAAACACTGTCCTTTTGCTTTCTCATCTATAAAGTAAGGCTAAAGCTATTGTTAACAGTCTTACACCACATTACATGAACATTAAATATATGGAGCCAGGTGTAGATCTGCATGCCTGTCATTCAGCTATTTGGGAAGCTGAGGCAGGAGGACCACAATTTCAAGGCTATCTGCGAACTTAAGGAGACCCGGCCTCAAAAAATAAAAAAGTCTTGACCCTGGTTTTAAGTTTGAAGGCCCTGGTTTCAGTCCCTAGTACTGTCCCTTCCCCTCAAAGAACGTATGGGAAGAGGAGGTGAGCAATGTTTGCAAAATCATCTTTTTGGTATCTTTTGTCCTATCTTCCCTCTCTGTTTCCTGTCATTACCCTGCTACCAGTTCTAAATGAATCCTTTTAACTGATGTAGAACCATGTCAAATAGGAAGGTGTATTTCAGCAACAGAAAGGATAAGAGTGAGCACAGTCACAGGCCAGACAGGGAAGCAGTGGGCACTGGGATGCTACATTGTTGCTGAATTGATATCAAGGTGGCAGGGAGTCCCTGGAGGCTGTGACTTCCTGCTAAGGTGGGCTGGGTTGGATCAGGTGGACAAACATCTTTTTGGGGCACTTGTTGCTTTTCTCTCTGGGTAGTCTGAGAAACTACCAGTGACCTGGGTGGTTTGTGAGAGACTTCTCCCGCAGATGTAGGCATGCGTCCTTCTGGGCTCCAGGGGAACCACACACAACTACATGTATATGGTACCTCTAGAGATGTGTAGTGCCGGGACTCAGATTGTTGTATTTAGGAAAAACTGCTAGCTTTGCAGTAGCCTCTAGGAAGGGTGAAAAAGCAAATAAGATCAGCGTTAGAAACACTTGAGAAAAGCACCCATCCATGCCTTAGTGGTGTTCTGGATTATTTGCTTAAACATTCCTAAACTGATAAAAACCGATGTCTCAGGAGTGCATAGATTCAGGGCCTTGTGGGAGGTCCATCAGAAATACTATCTTGTAGCTTAGCAGGGACAGAGGAGTCACTAAAAGCCTATTGGGATAAATCTTGCTTCTCTGACTCCCAGTAAGGGTCACCTTTCCAGCTCTACTTTGTATCACTTACTGGGTTCTGCTGAGTTTCACTTCTATTGCTTGTCTACCTTCCCTGTTCTCCATGCCCTGGTTGTGGGATAAACACTTGCTAAGTATGTGCTGTATTAAAATATTCAGTTGCACCCTCAACATTAGCTAGAGGTCAGCCTAATGGCCATGAAGGCCTTGAATACAGAAATAATGAGCTAGGAGAAACAGTCTGCACACGCTGATATTTGTCAGCCTTCAGCATCATTATAATGGAGAGGTAGCAAATGCAAGAGTTAAGTTATAAAGCACTCAAGAGTTGTCATGAAGGGGGGAATGCTGTACAGTCAGAATTACTTTGGAAATCCTGAGCACACCACACATTTTGCTGCTGCTCTTGGAGGCTGGGAAATGCTTAGAGTCATTCACATTCTTTAACAGGTGTTTGCCAGTATTCAAACAGGCAGCAGCTTCCTGCAGCCCATTAAGGGCACACACAGTAGCCAGCTTACCTGCATTTCATGCTTCGAGCTGCCTCCTAGCAGCTTCGTGAACCTGGCTAAAAGGGGAGGTATCATTAAGTCTTTCTGTCTTCAGTGTTTTCTTCCATGAAAGAGACATTATCAAAGAACCCACCTTATAGGAATGTTGTGACTATCATATGAATTCATACATGCTCAGTGTTTAGACCATTGTCTGGTATACAATAAAGCACTATTTAAATGCTCATTCTGGTTCAGGATTGATTGTGCCCACTTGCCATTAAATATTCAATGCAGTTGGCAGTCCTGAGAGATGTCCAACCAAGCACAGGTAGATGACTTTGTGTAAATTAAATGAGAGTAGAATATGGCTCACTGTAGATTTCTTGAGCCATAGGAACATCTCTGAGGAATGTCACTTTCCCCTACCAACATAGGAAGACCAAGGTTTCTAAGATTGGAGTTCCTAAACAACACAAATGTCGAAGGAATATAACAGGCTGCCACAGGTATTGATGTGAACTGGTTCTTGAGTTTTTTTTGTTTTTTTGTTTTTTTTGCCAGTAGGCATATTCTGACTCTTCCAGGGCTAAGTCAAGATTCTGATGCCTTGGACTCCAAATGGTAAGATGGACAAATCCAGGCTTCACTGTAACTATGCCTGTTCCTTGCATCTGCTTATCATATATTCCTTCCAGATTTAGTTATGAGAAGTGCTGTTTTATTTATTTATTTATCTTTTTTTTTTTTTTTTTTTTTTATCGGTACCAGGGATCGAAGTCACGACTGCCTGCTTGCAAGGCAGGCGCTTATGCCGCCTTGCATAATCCCCAGCCCTAGTTATTTATCTTTTTGAGACAGGGTCTCACCATGCAGTTCAGGCTGACCTTGAGGTCACTTTGTAGCCCAGGATGGTCTCGAGCTTCCAACAGTCCTCCTGCCTTGGCCACCCTGGTGCTGGGATTACAAGCGTGCACCACCATGCCTGGCTGAAAAGTGCTTTTTTAGACTCTCCAAGCTTGAAGTCGCTGATTCAATAGATACACACCGAGCCTGCATTGTGCCAAGGGTCCGTAGGAGGAAAAAGACAGGCACAACTACTGCAGGAAACTAGAGAACAGCCACTCCCTGTTTTGCCATAGTCCCTACCATTCCCAATTGCTCTTCCACATTTCCATTTCGTTTGTTTCATCCACTCAGCCCACCCTACAGCAACCCTGCATTCACTTCCAGAATATATATCTTGCTACCTGTCATCCCTGAATTTTCATTTGTGCCCCACTCTTTCCTGCACACGTGGAGAATTCCTTTGTGTTGTTCGTGGCCTCTCAGCTTACATATCACTTCCTGTTTTCCCCAGTCTGCTTCCGTACGCTGTTTCCACAGCTCCCCACACAACCCCACCATCATGGTCTCTATCACACTGTCTGCCCATAGTTGTCTGTCTGTTCTCTATAGCTTTTGCCTAGAGTTCATGAAAATGCCAAAGGAAAGATTTACTGACATTTCAAACAAAGTGAAAGAAATATGTAAGTTTTCTTTAAATAATAATATAATATTGTACAGAGTCCTCCTCCCCACTGAATTTAATAAAAAGATACCAGGCTCTATTTGGGTCAATCTGCTTTATTTTCTTATTTTCTTCTGTTCTAAAAAATTGATGTGATCTTTTCCCTACAGAGGATAAAGAATTTTTGGTATTTGGTTGAGCTAGATCTGAAATTCAAGGTCCTTTTGTTTTTTTCTTCCTAATCTCCAGAAGGTGTGTGTGTGTGGTGGGATGGAATCTAGGGCCTTTATGTGCATCCCTAGCCCTTTTAAAATTTTTTTTTCAATTGTAAAATCTTTAAATTTATTTTGGCTTTCTTTCATTTTACTCTTAGCAACTAAACAGCAATTTGCTGATTCAGAGGCACTCTTGCCACTCCTTAACTCCAAACTCTTCCACAGTTGAAATTCTACCCACTGAAGTTACTACCACATCCAGCTCAGTTATTTACAAAATTTTTTATTTTTTAAATTTTTATTTATAAAATTTTTTATTTTGAACTAGGGTCTCACTAAGTCACTAAGTTTCCCAGGCTGGGCTTAAACTTGCAATCTTCCTGCCTGTCTCCCAGAGTGCTGAGATTACAGGTGTGCACCACCACACCTGGCTTCCAGAGAATTATTACTACTGATGATTTCCTTCTGGGGAAGGAATGTCCTGCACATCAATGATAAGGGTCTAGTGAACTTGGATGGTAGGGGCAAACAAAGGAACACGGCAAGGAGGAATTAGATCACTCTTTGACAAAAGTCACCCCGGGAAAAGATAGAGCCTGAGTTTTGTGTGGAAAAGCTAGCAGAGTTCACTCCAGAGGCAAAAGGTCCAGAGAAGTAAGAATTTGGGGTGTTCTGGGAATGTTACTTCGACCCATTGTGAGTTAGTAAAATGACAAGAGCTACAATACCTTGGGGCTTAGGCAGCTCTGCTGTACACCTTCCCCCTCCTTAACCTGACCTTGGATTAGGGGAAATGGTTCAATGGTACAGTGTGTGTTTACTTGTGCAAAGCCCTGGGTTCAAGCCCATTAGAAAAAAAAAAAAAAAAAAAAAAGCAAAGGAAAACAAAGCAAAGCAAAAAATACCCCAAGACAGGAGAGACATTTTCATCTTAGCAGAGACACGGGTGACCACTGGGAGCAGGGCTGCAGCATCAAGCCAAGCATTGGTGGGCGCCAGCTCAGGTCCCAACAGTGGGGCCGTGGTGTGAGGAAGTGGGTTGAGTAGCAGCCAGGAGGTGCCAGCTCCTATCCACAAAGAAGCCAACAGCATCAGCCTCTTTTCTCCCAGAAAGAGTCAAAGGAGCGAAAGCCCAGACTAGCTAGCCAAGGCTTGTGCAAAAGCTCTCAGGAGCATTCTCCAGATTGCAGAGGACACTCCAGATTGCAGAGGATTAAGTTGAGAAAAGATGAGAGAAATTTTAAAATTATACCTAGGAAATTTACTCTTATTGCAACCAAATATGATATTTTTTGACATAAGTAGCAAAAACATTGCCTAGGTATGATTTGATAATGGTGATGGTAAGCACTCACGCTGAGGTGACAGAGGAGATGGGTATTATTATTCCCATTTACAGATGAGAAAACTGAAGCTCAGAAGTTAAGTAAATTGTCAGAGTCAAAAAAAAAAAAAAAAAAAAAAAGAAAAAACCACAGTGGAGTTCGATCTGCACTCAATTCTTCCTACATTCAGAGTCCAGTGTTGAAAATAACAATTGAAAATAACAATAATGATAGAAGACACTTCTAAAGTGCTGAAATAGGCAGGCATAGTTACATAGACCTGTAATCTCAGCACTCAGGAGGTTGAGACAAGAAAATCGCTGTGAGTTTGAGGTCAGCCTAGGCTACAAAGTGAGATCAAGGCCAGCCAACCACATAGTGAGACTTTGTTTCGAAAAAGAAAATAGAATGCTTAACTTTTCAACACCATTGTAACACCCTCTGATCTCATTCAGGCTTAGCCATCCATAATAGTGGCTCCTAATAGGGGCTTACTAGAATTAAATTAAATCTGCCCCTCCTTTTCCTTAGTCCCTGATTTGACCTTGTTTTGTTAACTCACCTTCAGGATCACAGAATGGTAAGGCTTGTTCTGAGGGACTTTGCCTCTTCTGGCCCTGTGAGCTGGCCCCAGAGGCCTGGGCCCGAGTATCCTGTGAGACATTAGGAGGGCCTGCAGGTGCCTGGGAAATCTGTTGCTGCTTCTCCACCAACTGCTGTTGCTGAAAAGGGAGGCTTAAGAGACCTTAGCGTGGGCAAGCTGTGCCTGAGATGGCCCGGCACAGTACAGGCTTACCAGGTACAGGAATAGGGAGGGCTTCAGGGGGATTCTGGGAGGAAGGTAAGGGACAGCTGGAGTACAGTGGCGAGAGTGCTGCTGAGCAGTACTGAAGAGGAGGAGCAGAGTTCTCTGTAGAGAAACTCTAAGAAGGACCTGAGGTCAAGGTGATGGGCTTACCTGCCTCGAGAAGAAAAGAATCCAGCCCCCCAGCAGAGTGGCAGTGAGGACCGCTACCAGCAGGTCTTGGTATCCCAGCCCTAGAGAAGATACTGGAATTTTCTCTTCAGGATGCAGCTCTGAGTCCCACGGTTCCTCCTGGTTCAGGTTCAGAACCTGAGGACAAAGAGGCTATCGCTCTTGGTGCTCCCTCCCATTGCAGAACCCCTAAGTCTCTATCATCTGTAGGCTGCAAGTGGTCTGCATGAGGTGGGAGATGTGGCACTCTCCGTGGTGCTGAAACAATATGGTACCTTGAAAGTGGTTTGCCACACCTAGCAGGTGATCAACAACTCCTTGAGTATCATTTTAGAAATACAATTATTGTACCTACAGCAGTGCGGTAGCATTTGCTGGTAATCCCATCACTCTGGGAGGCTGAGGCAAGAGGATCGCAAGTTCAAGCCCTGCCTGGGTAGGTGATTTAGCAAGACCCCATCTCAAAAATTAAAACAAGATAAAAAAGGGTTAGGAACATAGTTCAGAGTAAGGACTCTGAAACAAAGCAAAAACAGAAACAAGAACAAAAACAAAAAAGGAGCTTGAAATATAGTTCAGAAGAAGGGCCCCAATATCACAAAATAAATATAAAAAAAAGGCTGAGGACATAGCTCATTGCGAAGGTCCTGGGCTCAATCCTCAGTACTGCAACATAAATAGACATTCATGGGGCATTACTAAAAATATAGATATCCACTCCAGTGATTAGGAATTTTGTGGGTCTCAGGTAATTCTCATGTACAACTAGATTTGAGAATTATTGCTTCAATTCCGCTTTTCCTTCTAAGCTTGCACTACTTACTAGAAAGAACATGATTTTATCATTTTTCTGTTTTCAATTTCTCACTCGATGTACACGTATTTGCCATGTTTACACTGAAGAACAATAAAGAAAAAACAATAAACCATGCTTCATAATATCTTTTTAACATTTCTGGCAGTAACAACAAAATATTTGTTTTCTGGGAAACTACGTAAGGTCAACTGACCCTCTCGCTTCTAGGAGCTTGAGGAAAAGATCTAAGGGCTGCCCACATACCCGGTGCCCTCCCAGGCCCTCTACCCTTTTATACTGACCCCCAAGAAGGGAGCCAAAGCATGAGTGCTCTCTGAAGGTCTTGTTTCAGGAGTGCCACTCCCTGGGGTGGGATGGACCCTCAGCATGGTGGTGTGCAGGACTGGGGGTGGCTCATGGTGTCCTAAGAGACAGGGATAGAAAAGACTCAGACAGATAATGACCTCAACTTGCCACTACAACACTGGGCTCATAGGTCCTTTATCTTTCTCTATTCCAAATTTGAGCCAGGAGACCTCACCAATGAGCAGCCACTGGCTGGGCAGGGCCACACTGCCTGAGGGGTATCTGACTGCGGTGCTGGGTGATCCCTCTCGCTCCCCTGAGACTTGCAGTGTCACCTCATCAGTGGTGGGGCCATCCTTGGGGGCCAGGGTGAGTCCACGAGGCTACGACAAGATGAAGAGCCACAGGTGAAGGAGGCTCCTCTCCTTTTCCATCCCTCTTCCCAGTCCACTCACAGATCATTTCTCACCACTAAGGCTACACCTGTGTGGACCAAAGCTTTGGAGACATAGAAGCCAGCCTCATCTTTCCCCACATACAGCGTCATCCTAATGAGGAAAAGAAAAAAAAAATGAGAGGGATGAGCGAGGGATGGGTAGTTTCCAGTTACCTCTGTACCCATGTCCTTGTACAGTTTCATTTCCTATTGACTCTGGGCTTGGCTATGTGACTTGCTTTAACCATATCAGTAGCAAATATAATATAAGCAGAATCTTAAAATGTGGTTGGGCCTGGGGGCTTGCCCACTATGTTGCTCTTTGTTGCACTATGTTGTTACCATGTGAGGAAACCCAGGCTCTAATAAGGGATGAGAGATCATGTTGAATAGAGTTGAACTATTCTTTTTGACCTGCATAGACCAAATAGTCTTCCAGCTACAAGACAAGTGAGACTGTCCTAGATCATTGACTGTACTGAATCATCAGCTGACTTGAGAGATCAGAAAAATCACCCACTAGCCAACAGAATCTTAAAAATAGAAAACATTTGCTGTTTTTAAATTCTAAGTTTTGGGGCTAATTGTTATGGTGCAAAAAATAACTGCTACAAATTCTCTAGTCATAATTTCTATGGCTAGCCCAGACTTCTTTTAATATGTCAGATTTCTAAATCTGAACTCCTCACTTATTTTCCATCTTATTCTGTTTTGTTCTTCTCTCTTAGTGCTCCCTACTTAGTGCTCCCTTATTTGTACCAGGAATTGAACTCATGACTTGTGCTTGCTAGGCAGGTGCTGTGCTGCTGAGCTATATTTCTGGCCCCCTACTTCTAAAAATGGCTGTGCTCATGTGCTTCTAGAAACTTAAGTATGATCTTTGACTCCTTGCTCATAACAACCGAACTCCCTAATCACCAAATTCTGATTAATTTCTCCTCTTGATATCTTTCTTTTACATCTACTTACTTCTATCTCTACTTTTTGTACTCTAGTTCAAAGTGCCACTTTTGCCTGAGCCAATGCAATATTCTATAGCTGAATATTTCTGCAGGTGCTTCTCTTTCATCACTCTAAGATATTCACATCGCAAACAGAATGAACTTTATGAAATGAAACTATGATCAAATTACTCTTTGTTTAAAATTTTTCAGCTGGGCGTGGTGCACACCTGTAATCCCAGCACTTGAAAGGCTGAGGCAAGAGAATCAATGTGAGCTTGAGGCCAGCTTGGGCTATATAAGTGAGTTCAAGGCTAGTCTGCACTACATAGTAAACCCTGTCTCAAAAAAAAAAAAAATGAAAACAATTTTTTCCCAGTGAATTCTCCTTACATTTGTGAGAAAATGCCCCAAAGTTTCAAGTAATCTTACAAGATCTCTGCTTAACTTACAGCTTCAGATATTACTCTAGTATCAAATCTATGCTTCAGCTTTATTAATTTCTGTTCCTAGATTGTATGCTTTCTCCTTCATGTTTCTTATTTATCTTTTAGGCCTTAATTTACATGCCCCCTCAGGAAGCTTTCCATGGCTTCTTCCTGGTGCCAGTATTAGCTGGGTATCTTTCCTACGTGTGTATCACCTTCTGAGCTTCCTTTATCTCATTTTTTATACACCATGTCATAATTGCATGCACACTACATATGTGTCTTGCCCCTAAACACTGAAACTCTTGCAGACAGAAACAATAGGCCCACTACTCTCAAGCCCTAGCAATTGATACGCATATAGCATATGCTCAGTTGATAGTTGTGGGACAAACTGAATGAGTGGACATTCTCTGATTCTCCCCCATCTGTTTCCTGGTACTGAAAAATGGAAATAGTAGAGTATTAGGTGACTCAAGGGAAACTGGCACTGAAAGTACTGAAAATCAGAACAGGTTGAAACCTGCAGGGTCCTTCCTAGGCCAGATGATGCTCTACCCAATGCTGAATGGTGGGACTATTTAGGGGATTCCAGGGACAGTTTGAAGGTACAATATTTTGAGCCTCTGGTTCAATATCATACCTACCACTAGGCATTGACTACACCACTTTCGGAATTCTGTAAGGGACACTTACAGAAGCTGAGTGTCTGAAGCAGAGAAGGAAGTGGCTGTGTCCTGGGTGCCTAAGGCAGACAGCCGAATGTGGCCCCAGCGGAGAGCGAGGAAATGCAAGGTATCCCGAGCCAGCGTGAGATGGGGCAGCTGGCGCAGGCCGTCCTGGTGCCAGGTATAGACACCCGTCACGGGCACACCCAGGTCCTGAGTCCACAGAACCGTCCCGCTTCCTGGGTCCACAGTTAGCAGCAGGCCCATCCCACAGGATGCCAAGTAGCTCACATCTGCCAGGAGAGACAGCTGGGGAGACGTCAGAAAATTCTCACGGGAGGCATCTGGGAGCATGTGTGTGGAATGTCATTTATGTGTGTGGAAGTCAAGTGAGGCCACAGAAAAACCAGTCTGAGTTTAAGAAATCACTTGAAATATGAGGGGATCAGTCAGGGACATCCACAGATGACTCAGTTGTGTGTGCCAGTCTGGGCCACTTGAGAGAGATCTAAGGATACAGGGTAGTCATCTATGGCCATGGGAAGACTGATGTCCACCCAGGGTGGGAGTCACTTGAGTGAGAAAGGGTCAGTTGGGCACTTGAGTAACACTTGTAAAGTATCAGGGTTACCTCAATTTGGTCTCATGTAGAATGACGAGTCAGGATTTGAGGAGTTTGCTGCTAGGGGCACCTGTAAGGTACCCAGGCAGCAGGGCAGGAGGAGCAAGATGCCAAAGGAATGGTTCAGGGTTGAGTTTGGGAAGAGGTCACTAAGGGTCATCTGCGAGGGTCACTTAACATGTAGGGTTCAGTTAGGGTGCATGTGGGTTGCTTGGGGCCACAGAATGTGGGGAGTTACATAACACTCCCTTGTTGGGGTCATCTGAATCATGGAGGAGTAGTGAGACCTTGCCCAAGGTACCTGAAAGTAAGTCTGGGTTTGGGGGAGTCACTTTGGGTCAGTTGTCAGGAGTGTGTCATTCAGCATGTAGGGGTTAGATGGGTCAGAAGGTGAGTGGGGAGTTGGATATGGGTGCTACTCAGGGACCCTTGCATTTATTTGGTATCTTGCTGTCAGGTGGGGACAGGGAAAGGTGGCACTCACATTTCCCAGGTGAACCACCCACAGGGAGCGCTGAGTAGCGGCGGTATGTGATGTTCCAGCGCAGGGCTGGGGTCCTTGGGTCATGCATGGTGACCGTGTACTCTGGGAATCCCAAAAGCAAGGTTAACAGAATACTCATGTGATGCTTTCCTCACTCCAACCAGGGGCTGTTCATTTTATGGGGTGGCAGAGACCTGTTTTGTTTATTGCTGTACCCTCAGCTCTTCTCTTAGTGCTCAGTAAAATGTTTATTGGTGCCTGACAGATTGGTCTGATTCAATTTGGATAGCAACTACCAGGTCTGGACAAATAAAAAGGGGTGCATCCCAGCTGGAAGAGCAGCTAGGGTTGGACTCACGTGTTCGGCCAATGTAGAGGCGGGCAGCAGAGAGACCCTCTGTGGTCAGTGTCATCTGAGTCTCCCCTGTCTCGGGATCTACCACAAACCAGGCATCCTGCTTTCGGCCTGTGGAAATGGAGTTGGTCATCTTCCACGATGGTTTAGGAGAAGGTGAATACCCTGGCGCTCCTGTCCCGAGATGATCTATCATGGCCTATGTCCTCATCCTGGGCTATGCTTGACTGCACAGGCTGGGGAGATGCTTACCTGTGTAGAAGACTCCATCAGAGCTTCGACAGGGGGAGGTGTGAACCAGCTCTGGGATGGTAAATGGCAGTTTCTAAGAGAAAAGGTCCAGAAAGGAGTAAGAATAGAAATATACACACAGCACTCACTGGGCAAAGGCTGACCTACAGCAACCTTTGTATTAGGCACTATTATTACCATTTCTGCTTTCTTGCTGAGGAAACTGGAGTGCAGGGAGACTGAGTAAACTGGCTTATTTCACATAGCCAGCAAGAGCCAAGTTTATTTTTTTTGAGACAGGGTCTCACTATATAATGCAGGTGGGCTTTGAACTCACCCAGATGGCCCAGGCTGGCCTTGGATTCATGGTGACCCTTTTGCCTCAGCCTCCCAAGTGCTAGGATTACAGGTGTGATCCACCACGTCTGGCTCCAAGAGCCAAATTTTAAAACCATGTGGATAGGCTTAAGAACCAGCATACGTAAGCTCTGAGCTATACAACCTCTCTGGGAACTTCAGAAAATTCCATACTTAGTGTTAGGGTCTCAATTCATTTGACCCTTGCCTGTCATCCTCACAAATACACACAGAGATTTCAAAATTGTCAATGTCCACAAAAGCCCCAGAGAGATTGAGGAGCTGTTCTAGAATGAAGGGAACCCTGATCCAGTGCTGGCTATGAATGGAGATCCATTCTCTGGGCTTCTCTGCCCTAGAGTTAGACTGATTGTTTCCCTGGAGTCAGATTTGGCTGGATTATGTGAACAGGTGCCCTGCCCTCTAACTTCCTATTGGATTTAGGGGGCACAGGGTAAGATCAGAGGAGGTAAACCCTATTGTTGCCCAAATACCAACCAACTTTCAGAATCACAGTTGTCCCCGTGATCAATAGCTGACTATAGACACACAAATAATCAGTCAAGATCTGCAGAAGAGTTGCTTTGCTGAGTCTAGCCTGAACTGTCATTCCACCAAATTTTGAGTTGTTGTCTTTTAAATCTTCTGGGGCAATTTGTTATTTAGCAAAAGCTAACTGATACATACATATCCCTTTAAAATGCCCAGAGTTCTTGAGAAGTCTTTTGATACCCCAAGTACTATGGTCTTCTCTGCAGACACAGCCAACTCCCTTGCTTTCCCATAATGCTCAGAGCTCTGACTCGTGTCCTCTTCAAGACATTCAGATTCTGACTATATTGCCTTCTACCCGTTGGCTTCTTGTAGATGGAAGCCTGGTTTTCATTCATGCCCAGACCCTATAGGAAACACACCATTAACCCCTGCTGTTTCTGGGTCCCCAAGATATACAGACTGCCATCAGCTGGGTCTGAGAGAAAGGCTGTCCTGTGGAACAGAGAGGAAAACAGAAAAGGTTCAGTGCATGCTACTGACTACTGGCCATTCCTTTCCCTCCAACTTCTCACTTACCAGGAGCCAATCCTCGTAGGAGAGCTTTGGAGCTTCCAAGATGCTCCCCAAAGTCACAGCCAGGCACAGTTCTCCCTTACTTTTGCGATGCCCCCTTCCCTAGACCTCCAGATAAGTATGGCCCCCATCTCCTAGCTTCCCCTGCCTGGAAGACCCCAGGTTTACTTACTCTGTGACATACATTGGTCCTTGGATGGTGGGATCTGCAAGGACATGGTCATGGGGCATAAGTCTCCTCTAGGCTCTCATTGAAAAGCAAAGCGCATAAGTCACTGAATTCTTACTGCCTGCTAGACACTAAGCCAGTGTTTAACCAGCACACCAAGCCAATGTTTAACGAGCATACAACATCATCCTCCCAAGGATTCTGTCAGGTAGGGTCATTACCCTTCACCCCATCTTATAGATGAAGACACTGAGGTACAGAGAGATGAAGAAGAGAATTTCCTAAGTCCACACAGCTAGCAAGTGTTGAAGTTGCCTCTGGATACTGACTTGTTAGAGTCTACTACCCATGTTCTTATTTCTATGTCAAAGTTATCCTCCCTCAAAGTTAGGAGCCCAAGTGGCAAGAATTTGTTTACCATCCTTCAGGGTCCACTTCAAGTCCCCTGTCTGCTTGCTCAGTGCATGGAGACTTCCATCCAGGGTGGACACCAGCAGGAGGCTCTCAGGCTTGAAGGTTTGGACCTGTGCTGGAAAAGAGTCAGCTTCTCTGAGGGGCCTGGGCCACACCTATCTCCCACCGAGGGGTGGCTATGACTCCTCTTCTCCAGGAGGTGGACAGAGAAGGGAAATATGGATGGTTGGGAAGCAGCTGGCTCCCTCCATCATCCTCTGATCTTATTGGGGGGGGTAATGAGAGTTGGGGGCTCTAGGGTAGAAAACTCCCACTGTGTCTAATTCCCACTTCCTTCCCTCATGTCTCAACTTTTTTCTCCCAAAGGTTTTTACAAAAGGACTTCACTGACTGCCCTATGATATTGGAACTAGGTGAGGAACTATTGTACAGGTGAGGAAGACTAAGGCTCACGAAGATTAGATAATTGGCCTAAGGCTACTCTGATCATAAATGATACAACTGGGACTTGAACTACCATCTCTCTGGCTTCAGCTCTGTCTTTCCCCTTTGCCGCATGTCTACTTCTTTGGAGATGATCTTTTCTGCCTCCTCAAACTGGCCCAGCTACTTTTGATGCCAGGCTCAAGCAGGTCCCCTGAACCACAGCTGTGGGTGGCCCAAGGAGATAAGTCTGGAGCTACGCTTACATGTGGCCCCTGGGCTAACTCACCTGTTCTAGTCCCTCCTTAAGCAAACAGGGTGAGGCTAAGCTCACAGCAGGAACCCTAACATCCGGGTAGCCTGGCCACACCCCAAGGACCACATCCTGCTTAAGGACCCTCAGGTTTGGGGCCAAGCCAATGGTGTTTGGTGGAGAGTGAGGAAATCGTCTTCCAGCCTCTTTTTTGAATTTCACTTGTGCCATCTGTAAACAGGTAGGAGGAAGGATGGTCTAGAGATGAGGCCACAGACCCAGCTGCCTATAACTGGATTTTGTTTGCCCAATAATACAGTGTTTAAAAATTTGTTTATAATTAGCTTCTAGTTTTCTAAAAAAAAAAAAATTGGAAGGTTTCACTTTTTAAAAATCCAGATTTTCAAATTGTCCTCGTTTCTAATTTTTCTCAAAACGCCAGATCTGGTTATACTGGGCTTCCATTATTCCTAGGAGGACCCAGAGCTGGGAAGGATGTTGGAGGTGCCTGACATCCGCACTGTCTTTTGCTCTGCGGGGCCTCAGGCTAGAGAACTGGATCTTAGACTAGGCCACCTCTGTCTTCAGGCCACATTTCTGTAAGAGTGGACTGTCTGGAGCCCAGCAGGGTTGTACTAGATCCCAACACCAGAAGGTCATTTGTCCCTGGGGTCCGGTCATGGGAAACAGGATCGCGTTGTGAAGCGTTTAAAATTGTAAAACTAGATGTGGAGGCTCATTTCTCAACCAGATCTTTAAGCCGAGCTCGAGGTCGGTTTTAAAGGAAGCTGGGATCCCCTGAAGCGTTAAGAGGCCTGATTTTACTGCCACACCGTCCCCTCCTCTCCTCCAGACAAAAGATTGCTTTGCAGCCCCTGGTCTCCCTGCGCCTGACCATCCCGGCGCGCTTCCCTACCCAGGTGGTAGTAGGGGCAAGTGACAACTCCAGTCTCAGGAGGTTTTCACACCCGCCAGGAGGGACCAGCAGGCGCCCTCAACGCCCCGCTGCGCCTTTGCCCGGGTGCGCGCCCCAGCCCGCTGCGCGGGGACCCGGCTCCGGAGGCTCCGAGTCCGCCGCAGCTCTCTCACCTGCGGCCCGAGCGTCCCGAGCAAGGCCGCCACCTGGAGCAGCAGCCCGCGCGGGGGCCACGGCCACGGCCCCCAGCCCGCATCCGCCATCGCGCCTTGGGCAGCCGCACGGTGCACGGGCCCCTCGGTGCCTCGGGGATCGCGCTCCCGGAGGAGACTCCGCCCCGGGCTGGGCCAGGTGGGGGCGCAGAGCTTGGGCGCCACCCCAGTCTCCGCTGCCCCGCCCTTCCTCGCCGTCACCTTCACACCTGCGTCCCTCATGCTGTCTCTTCCTGCCGGTCACCTCGCAAGGCCAGCTCCGAGCTCACGGGGAAGGGGTTTTACTGACCGAGGCCGTTTAGAGGACTCCGAGTGTCAAATACTGTGCCAGCCGGTCCTGGGCTCCTTCCTCTCCGCAGCATCACGCGTAGCGAAGCTCAGGCTCAGAACGGAGGTCGAAATTCAGATCTGCAGCCTCGGAACGAATGCTTTTTATCAGTATGGTAGTGACCTTCGCTGAGCTATTGTGAAACACAAATTAATTGCTGATTTCAGCCATTCACTCAATAAATATTTCTTATAACATTATATGGAGCCTGGTGAAAAACAGAGAACGTCTTCCTAGATAGACTCCTAAGCTTTACCTGTAAGACCGTGTCTAGGCGTTAGCTGTCGGATAGTGCCGCTGCGATGGTAGTGTAGTGACCATTCCTGCTCCAGGCACACTGCCTTTTGCCGATTTGGGTTAGGGAGGGCTGCAGAAAGATGCTTGAAGGCAGGATCCACGTGGGTTTCAAAGTTTGGCTCATTTACTTTTCCTTCATACTTGTATAAAAACCCCTGCCGTTCGAGAGTCATGCAGCCTGGCTCTGCCGAATTCTCACCCTCCTTTCTGTTATCCACCCCACTCAACCTTCCCCTGTAGTCACCCAGGACCTATAAGCTGGCCCCTAACTTTCCTTCATCTTCAACCCAAATCTGGTCACTGTCATTGATGTCTTCCAGTGGCCACATCGCAGCCTCACAGTTTGGTGACCTTGCTTTCTGAGAGCCCTTATTTTTTATGCTGCCCCATGCAAGCCTGTGCCCTAGACCTTTTTGCACACTGAATTGTTTTCTTCCAATATCTGTTTGTCTGACTGCAACTTCTTCCTCTTACAGTTGTTTCATTCCCTCACCTCATCTTCCTTATACCTGTTCCTTGTCCAATGTGATTCTATCAGTGCCTTGGTTTCCCGCCTTTCTGGCCCTTGTCCAACTTGGGCTTCTTTGTTGACTATCTGGACCGCATCTGTGAATTAGGCTGTGGACAGAAAGGAAGCCTTCTACATTGTTGGTAGGAATGCATACTAGTACAAGCACTATAAAAGTCAGTATGGAGAGTCATCAAAAAACTAAAACTAGTTGACCCAGCTAGTCTCCTTCTGAGAATCTTCTTAGACGTAGAGACATCACATTACCCTGATACATGCGTACTTGTTCTTATGGCAGCACAGTTCAACATAGCTAAATCTTGGGAGCAGCCACATGTCCATCAAGAGAGATAAAGAAAATGTGACATTTACACACAATGGAGTACTAATACTCTGCCATAAAGTACTTGAGTCATTTGTAGGAAAGTGAATGCGCCTTGATGGTAAGTGAAATAAATCAGACAGACAAGCTTAAATATCACATAACTGTAAATAAATAACAGTGAAAGGCAGATAAAACTAAGTAGAGAGAGCGCTTTCTCAAATGGGAAGGGGATCAAGAGATGGAGAGGGGGAGAGGAAAGGTAGGGGGAAGGGGTGAAAAAAAGAGAATCAAGATGTGTCATGTGCATGCACCAGCTCCCCACAAGGAAGGTAAATATGTACTGTAAACATGTACTAAAAAACCCCTTAAGAGCACCAAGGAACAAAGAAATATAGAAAGAAAGAAATTAAAATAAAACAAAATCAGTATGTCATACATCCTTTGGTTTCTTTGTTCTTTTCTTCATGCTGAGCCGCTCTTGTACTCCCGCATCTGTGTAGTAGTCTTTCACGCTAACCTAATAACAAAAGCGATTTCTTGCCCTGTTAGAAGCTACCCTGAGTTACTGGGAGTGAATGAGCCCTTCTTTTGTGCTGTGTTTTCCACACACAAAACACTGACTTGGAATGCACATTGTGTTTGTTCAATGTGGTTGGATTCATAGTTTTTTGGTAATTTTTATTTTAAAGAAAATAAAACCAAACAAAATAAAGCCAATCAAAACAAAATAGTGATAGTGATACAGGACTTCAAAAAAAAAAAGATAATAGAAAAAAATAAAAAATAAATAAAAAAAGATAATAGGAAATCAAAAATGGTTACCCTAATGCCTCTTGTCTTTAAAATAGCTGCCCATACCTTCAGACATAGTAAAAATCAAACAAAACAGAACAGAATACAACCAGTAAAAACAAAACAATGAATACAACAAAGGACTTCAAAATGAGACAATAGTATATCCAAACTGACTATCATAATATATCTTGTTATCTTTGAAATAGCTGCCCATGCTATCAGATACAATAAAATCAATAAAACAAAGCAAAACAAAACAGAATAAAACCCAACCAAATAAAACAGTGAAAATGATATAGGAGTTCAAAAACAAGATACTAGAGAATTAACAATGGCTACCATTTCAGAAGTAGATCTCCCATAGATGTTACACTGCATATTGTTATCCTCTTAATAGATGATCAGACTACCGGCGTTAGGCCTGCAAAGTCAGTGAAACACTGAACATTACAAGCATCAAGTTGTATTTTACCTCAATAACTATCATTGCAGTCTGTGTTTCTCCAGGTCAGCAAATTGCTGATGAGGGAAGGGCAGTGGACCTTGGTTTTTCTGGTCTCTCAATCTGTGCACTGGAAGGGGCTGGTGGTATTTCTCCCCACAAGCAGCCCGCACATGGCACCGACTCACAGGCAGGGCTTGGCTTCTTGTTGGCTTCTTGTTCTCCTCCCCTACAGGCACCAACTCCTGGATTCATAGTCTTTTCTTGTCAGTAAACTTTACTTTGTGTAGACTGTAAGTTACAAATGAATAGGAATAAGTTACTTATGTGTGATAATAAAATAATACATATTCTAGAAACTTTGTAAAATTTAGAAAAATATTAATAAGAAAGCAAAATCTGTTTCTGGTTCTTTCTCTTGGAAATAGCATCTGTGTCGACAGTCTACTTTATGCTTTTCCTTTATGGCCATCTGTCTGGTGAGAGCCTATGTCGAAATATTAATATGTTTTCCTGCTTTGGAGCGTCCTCTTTCCCTGCAACCCTTTTCCCATTTAAGTGAGGCTCCTCTGACTTTATTGCCTCAGGGAAATGATGAGAAGCAGAAAGAGAGAAAATGAAAGTTCTTTTGGCTTTTGAATTATCAAAGTACCCAGGATATAAACACAGATTTGAAAAAATAAGTAATGAGAGTAGAAAAGATTCCCTAGCCTTGGAAAGAAAGAAGGATAAGGAGGAACAGGGAGAAAATGCTCTAGGGTCCCGAGGAAGAAAGATTCATGCTTGTAGCCCCTTCACCCAAGGACAGGATAGAGCCCACACAGCTTTGTGGGGTTTAAGTGAGAGAGCATCTCTGTCCAGCTTCTCAGGCTGGCCTGGGAAAAAGGGACTGTAGCAGCACGCTGTCTGGGCAGAGAGGCTTTTTTTTTTTTGTACCTGAGATCAAACTCAACCTTGCACTTGCCACGCAAGTGCTTATGCTACTGAGCTAAATCTCCTGCCCTTAAAGTTTATGTTTTAGAAACAATCTCCAAATTCCTGAGTTTGATGATATTTGGAGGTGAGGACTTTGGGAGATAATTAGAATGAGGTTAAGTCATGAGGGACTCCTATGGAGGGATTTGGGGTTTTATAAAAGGGGAAGAGCAACCTGAACTGATTTTGTTTCTCTGTCTGTCTGTGTGTCTCTGTTTGAAGTTTCCTGCCATGCAATGACACAAGAAGATACTGGCACCATGCTCTTGGACTTCCTGGTCTCCAGAAGCATGAGACAAACATGCTTTTGACTTCTGTTATGGAAACATAAAATAGACCAGACAGAAATAGACACAGACAGATAGATAGATGGATGAAAAAGTGCACGTGCACAAGGAGTGGAGAGGAAGGAACGGAGGACTTCAGAAAGAAGTGCAGGGGAGAGGAGGACAAGAGACAGGCCATAAGGAGACTGTGGGTGTCTCAGCAGCCCTCTTATCACTCGGTCCTACGTAATCTCTAGAATTTAAACTCATCCTGGAAAAAGGATAGAAAAACCAGATAGGACTGAATTTCTTCCATCTGGCACAAAGAGAGTATAAAATAAAAGTTGTATTTTATAACTCTTCATGACATTTTATGAAGTTTAGACATTTATTTATTTATCATTTTTTTATTTTAAAGAGAATAAAACCAAGCAAAATAAAACAAAACAAAGCCAATCAAACAAAAACAGTATAAGTGATACAGGATTTCAAAACCTTGCAAAACCAACAATAGTTACCATAATGCCTCTTGTCTTCGAAATAGCCGCCCATACATTCAGACATAAGAAAATCAAATAAAACAGAGCAGAACAGAACCAATAAAAACAAAACAATGAATGCAACAGAGGACTTTAAAACAAGATTATAGTAAATAAAAAATACCATTACATAGCTTGTTATCTTTGAAACAGCTGTCCTTTGCATCAGATATAATAAAATCAAACAAGACAAAATAGAATAAAACCAAACCAATCCAAACCAAACAATGGGAATGATTCAGGACTTTAAAACAAGATAATAGGGAATTAATTACTACCTTCAGAAGGAGATTCTCCATGGATGCATATTGTTACCCTCTAAATAGATGATCAGATTGTCAGCTTTCGGCCTTTAAGTCAATGAAACGCTAAACTCTATAAGCACTAAGCTGTGTTTTGCTTCAATAGCTATCATCTTAGCTTATGTTTTTCTGGATTAGCTCGTGGCTCACAGGGTGTGGGGCGGGCGGGTGGGACAGACTTTGGCTCTTCTTGTCTCTAAGCCAATGGGCCCGGAAGGGCTGGCATCTTCTGGTTGTTCTCTCTGTGGCCTGCGTGTGGCACTGACTCACAGGTTGGCTTCTTGTTTTCCTCTGTGGTCAGCAAAAATGGCTGAAGTTTGGACATTTTATAAAGTTATGAAGAGGCTGGGGGACTCAGTGACAGAGCACTTGCTTAGCTTGAAAAAAATGCATTAGCACTGAACACATGCAGACTTTTTTTGAAAGAAGGTTTTGCTCTGTAGTGCAGGCTGGTCTTGAACTCACTCTGTAGTCCAGGGTGGCCTCAAACTCACAGTGATCCTCGTGCCTCACCTCTTGAGTATTAGAATTATAGATGTGAGCTACCACACATTACTCAAACTTCGTTTTCTTTTCTTGTCATTCACTAAACAATAGGGCAATTAATTACATAGCATTTATACTGTATTATGTGTTAAAAGTAACCTAGAGGTGATTCAAAGTACATAGGAGGATATACATAGGTTATATGTAAGTACTAAGCCATTTTGTACAAAGGATTTAATTATCTGTAGATTTTGGTGTCTTTGTGTGTGTATGTGTGTGGGGTGTCCTGGAACCAATCTTCATCAACGGAAGGGAGAAAATTCTGTTTTAGAAACAGAAATGGCAAAAATATCCCAATCAAAAAAGCAGTAAAAAGAAAATGCTTAGGAATCAATTTTAACTAGCTAGGCACAGGACCCACATAAAGAAAATTACAAAATTTTATGAAAAACATAAAGCAAAATGTGAACAATGGAAAGATGTGTCCTTGAGTGGGAAGACTTAGTGTAATTAAAGGGTCAGTTCTCCCTAAAGTAAAATATAAGTAGTATATAATGAAATTTTCATTAAACCAATTTTTTAAAAAAATGTCTAAAATAAAGATTAAATACAAGAGTAAATACTTGAGTAGAGCCAAGAAAAGTATGAAAATGAAGAATAATGGAGATGGGATTGTCTTACTAAGTATCCGAATACAGTGTAGAGCCACAATATCAATATCACTTTAGTATGGGAACTGCATCTGGGTAAATATAGGAGTTAGACTGAACAGAGAATCCAGAAACGTGTATCCGTATGTATGAGAACTTAACAGGTGACAAAGATGATGTTTTAGAGTCATTTATTGGGAAATTATATTGATCTTGTGGCATCTTTCTTATATTATGTTAATTTCTATTACTACATAGGAACACCCAAATTGCTGGTTTAAAATTTCACAGGTTCTCTGGGTCAGGAATCTGGGTATGGCTTGGTAGGGTGCTTGGCAGGGTCTCATAAGGCCAGAGCTGCAGTCATTGAAAGCGTTACCTGTGGAAGGAGTCACTTCCAGGCTCAGGCTTGTGGTTGTGGACAGGAACTAATTTCTCCAGGGCTGCTGGACTAAAGGCCTCAGGTGTCCAGGAGCTGTTGGTTGGAGGCTACTCTCAGTTTCTGATCATGTGGGCATTTCCATAGGACAGTTCACAATGGGCGATGAATTCATGGAGGGGGTTGGGGAAGGGAGGGAGAGAGAGAGAAAGAGAGAGCTCTCAGAGGATGGCATCTCAGTACCTTGCCATATCTTATTTGTTTGAAGCAGGAGCGTTCCAGCTTCTACTCATGAGGAAAGAGTTGTACAAGGTCATGGAGAACAGGAAGGAACCCCTGGGAACACATTAGAAGACTGTCTACCACATTATACAAAACATATTTTGATAGATGAAAGGTGACTGTCAATAATAGGAATCATGTTCTCAGAGGATGATTTATAATACTGTGGAATGGGAAATTAATTTGCATTTTCTTTTTGGTACCAGGGATTGAACTCTCAACCTCGCACTTGCCAAGCAAGTGCTTGTGCAGCTGAGCTAAACTCACGGCCCCATTTTGTATTTTTGAGTAAACTTCTTATTGAAAAAGATATGCAAATTATAGTTCACATAGTGAATACATCAGTTTAACATGTGCACAGAACAAGAATCAGAGCATTGTATCTCAGCACTCAGGAAGCTGAGATGGGAGGATTGCTTTGAATTTGAGGCCAGCCTGGTCTACAAAGTGAGTTCAAGGCCAGGTGTAACTACACAGTGAGATTCTGTGACATAAGCAACTTTCCTAAAGTCTGATTGGCTCCAGTCTGAGAATGACCTCTACTTTGGCTTCTACTACTGTAGAATGTTTTGTTTCAAGTTTTTACAAATGAAACCAAGCATGTGTTCTTTTTTTTTTCCAATATGATTTTTTCAATATCTGAGTTCTTTTTTTCAATATTTTTTGAGTTATTATATCATCAAATGTAGTTGTAGTTCATTCCCACTGATGTACAGAATTACACTGTATGAATATCTCACAATTTATTTATCCATTTTAATGTTGAAGAGCATTAGGGTTTTTTCTCCTCACCAGTTTTTGACTTTCATTAACAGTAGTATGAATAGTTTTGTACATGCACTTGTTGAACATATCTATGTATTTCTGCTGAGTATGTACTTAGGAGTATAATTTCTGGGTCATACAATATTTACATGTTCAGCTTTAACAGATTTTGGAAAACAATATTCCACACAGTTGCACTAGTTTTTACTTGTAGTATTGGTGATGAATTTTTAAATGTAAAACAGAAAATAAAGAAGCTACAAAATATATATGAAATCTATAAAAAATTAAAACTTGATAAAAGTCACCATAAACATAAAATTAGAAATATATTGTTAACAGGAGATAAGCACAGGATGAACATCTATGATACATAAACTGCTCCCATAAATTGACAAGAAAAAGACAACCAAAAATATGTGAAGGCTATGAATAGGTACTCATAAAAGATCAACTTCAAACATGTGGAAATGTGGTCAAAATCACCAGCAATTAGAAAAATGTAAAAACAAGATTAAAATAGCAATGATAAGCATATTGCTTTATGCTCATAAATTTGCATAATTAAAAAGACAACTACAAGAATACCAGAATATTGACAATTGCTAAAATTGAGTTGTATTTGGAAGTTCATTATAGTATTCTGTTTGCTTTAAAAACGTTTGAAAATGTCTGTAACAAGAAGAAAAAAAAAAAAAAGCCAAAATGACCACAACAAAAAAGTGCTAAGACTGTTGCTATCAGGCATGGGAAACACCTATCTTCCCATAGTGCGAGGGGAAATGAAAGTTGTTAGAAATAGGAACGGCTCTACATGCCTGTAACCCCAGCACTCTGTGGACTAAGACAGGAGAATCTCCACAAATTTAGGGGCAGCCTGGGCTGGATAGTGAGACTCCGTCTCAACGTAGTCATTTTTATTTCTCCTTCCCTGTCTTCTTCCTACCTTCCTCTCATCCTGAGGGTCCCTTCCCAGTTCCACAAAGCCAACCTCCCTGTTTTTTATCTACCTTTTTTGGAGGGATTTTTGTGTGTATGTATGAGAGACAGGGTCTCACTATGTAGTGCCAGCTGGTCTTGAATTGACAGTGATCCTCTTGCCTCAGCCTCCCGAAGGCTGGGATTACAGGTATGTGCCACCACGCCGGGTTTCCTGTCATCTATCTTTTATTTTGCTTTTTAAATTATTTCTATTTTGGGTTCCTCATATAAGAGAAACTATTTGATATTTAACTTTTGGTGTCTGATTTATTTCACTTAGATTTATGGACTTGAGGTGCATCCATTTTTCTACAAATGATTCAAATTTGCCTTTCATTATGGTCACATAATACTCTGTTGTAATATGTACTACGTTTTCTTTATTTGTTTATGTGTTGATGGGCCTATCGGCCATTTCTAAGATTTAGCTATTATGAGTTGAAACATCAGGTTTATGTGATAGCAATTTTTTTTAGTGACAAGTAGAAACAAAGCAAATGCAGTATGACTAAGAGATAGTTCATCAAATTATAGAACATCTATACTTTGAAGTATTATGCAGCTATAAAAAGTAATAGAGTATTTTCATTAACTTGGAAGGATTTCTATGAGTTACATTGAGAAGAACAAGATTCAGAAAACAGCATTATAGAGGCTTATTTTTATAAAATAATGTATGCATTTAAATTTTTAAATGTAAGTTTGGAGAAAAATAGAGTGTAATATACAATATTTCCAAATAAGAGCGTGTATTCTAGTAATAGGTAAAGCCAGCCAAAAAGAAAAAGGAAAAATAATTACTGAAAAAAGGAAAATATTCCATTATATATCTCATTTATGTAAAATTAGACATAAATATGTGGCATATGAGTGAGCATTAATGTACAAATATGCTCCTGACCAAATGAATTAGCTGTTTATATCACTCTGCAGAGCAGTTTAATTCTCATTGCTAAGGATGGATGTTGTTTGTTCCCTCAGAGTTTCATGTGTTGGAGGGCTGGTCCCCAGAATGGTGGGCTTGGGAGAAAGGGGACTGTTAAAACTGGAGGATCTTCAGGACAATGAAGGTGCAGGATGCAGCCTTGTGTAGGGGTGAGATTCCTCCTCTTGCACACCCTACCATTTGTCCTGGGCTCTGTGCCAGAGCCTGTCTCCTATGCTGTCTAATCTTCAGACTCTAATACTGTGAGCTAAGGAAATCTTTCTTGCAGGCCAGCCTGCTGTGGGTATTTCATTACGGTAATGAGAAATGGACTAATAGATCTGTGTCTTTGTGCTCTGCCAGTTCTGCAGGTAATAAATTCTACAATGTCTTTGAAACCCAAACAGGAATCTTCCTTTCATTCTGGTATAAAAATAATCAGTGTTAGTGGGGTAGGGTGGCAGATGCCTGTAATCCCAGCACTCTGGGAGGCTGAGGCAGGAAGGAGGCAAGTTCCACCTGGGCCTGGGCAGGGTGGTGACTCAGCAGAAACCAGTGAAAATATCTTTTTTTAAAAGAAGGGCCTGAGATGTATTGTAGCTCAGTGTAGATGCACTGAGGTTAATCCCTAGTGTAAGACCGGTGTCGCGAAGAAGACCCCAAGGACTCAGCTCTCATGTAAGAACAAAGGGGTTTTATTTTCCGTGTGCACGGGGTCCTCCGAACAAGCGGGAACAGAGAATCCCGTACTCAAGCAGGGCTGTGTCTTTTAAAGCCTAAGACCGCAAAGCAAGCAAGTGTTGTTACAGAAGCCAATCATAGCGATTAGAGCTGGGTTGATTGTGAGCTGTCCTTAAGGGATTGGGTTTCTTGGGGGGAGTGTTTTCCAGAGGGGGGTGGCACTTTTTAGGAATGGGCATTTGTCCCATGACTGAGAAAAACAGCCTGTTTATCTCGAATGGCCCGGAAACACTGGGTCTTGTGGGGGTAGAGCTGCACATAGTTTCGAAACTCGCACCACAAGGCCTCCTGAATAGAAAAGTCTAACAGCAATTAACACCCTTAATTACCTTACGTTAGCACCACAACCGTTCTATTTGTAGAGGGCAACAATGGTTAGCATATCAATTAGGTAAGATTTTACAATTCTTTACAGAGGAGAGCATTGATTAACATATCAATCCTTTGCCCAGAGGAAAAGGAAGACACACATTTACAGTAAGGCCAAGTTACAGGTATTGCTATGATATAAATGAAGCTATTTTTGTGAAGAATGTACAATCTAATACCATCTGATGCAATTAACACAATTTGTGACGGGGCTACCGGGTAGAGAAGACCCGGGTTGTCAGGAGCTATTACCTCAGGCCTTTGTTTTATGGCCTTTAGGAAATTAAAACTTAACCTAGTTAGATTTGAAGGGAGAAGGGGAGGGGAAGCAGTGGGTGGAACGAGCCTTCTTGGTCTCTTCACTAGGACTGGGCAGGGTAGGGGGGTATCACTGTTGAAACACCTAAGACTCTCTTCTTACTTCATATATATGTTTTAATCTTTTAACTAAGTTGCTATAGAAAAATTTTATTGTGCCCAGTTTGCAGATGAGAAAACCAAGTTTCAGGGAGGTTTAGTAATTTGTCCAATTTTACAGAGCTAGTGAGGGGCACTGTCCAATGCCTGAGTCTGTGAACCTATATTTCTTCTTTTAAAATTTTCTTCTTTTAAAATTAAAAAAAAATTGTATTAGTACATGATTGCAGTACACAGCATTTGCATTCATCATTGGGAGTTGGTACATGTACTGTGCATAACACATCTCTTCCTTGTATTCTTCCCATGACAAGTTTACCTCCTCTAGCTCGTAGACGGCAGGATGTACTGAGTCAAGATTAAGGTTTAGGCCTCCAGTAGAGGAGACTGGGAGGTGGGTGAGCATGATCTCCATGCTAATTCACCAGCCCACCGCAGTGGGGCTTGAGGCAAGGCCTAAGTCTGGTTCCTTTGTCCAACTTTGGTCCCCATACATCTGGGGCACAAAGTCTCTGGAGCCCACTCACGCACAGATGAGCTTCCCAGGTACTGCTCTGTATCCCTTTACCAGAGGGGCATAAATAACCCAGCTCCTTACCTCTTGGTGCCGACTGGAATGACAGAAGCACTCAGGACTGCAGCTGGGAGGAGCATTTTGTTTCTGCCTCACAAAGGTCCTCTAGTGGTCACATTTCAAATGGCAGGCTTAGGTGTCCACTTGAAACAAGTTAAAAAGCGGATAAATGAATCTAAGCTGTGGAAATTGGGGATATTGGTTACCTAAGAAGTGGGCAGAGAAGGAAGAAAGAGAATAGTGATCTGGGGCATGAAAGAGGCTTCTGGGGGATCTGGTCAGGTTGTGTTTTTGATATGGGCACTAGGTGCATGGACTTTTTTGTGTGTATTTCAGTGGTGTCTTGTATGGAGCTGGTTCATGAGTTGCTATATTTTTAGGAATTTTGTGAGGTTAATGGCAGTTTTCATTAAAAATTAAACTATATAAATGTACAGTTAAATACACTATATTACAAAAAGAACGAGCACTCAAAACTTATCACTTTCAATCTCTGGGGAGATAGCAGAATGATGAGCAGCTGAGAAGCAGCCTCTCTGATATTTGGAATCCAGACCTGAAATATAGCAACATGCGGAAGGGGAGGAGGAGGAAGTGTGTCCCCGGGACGCAGCAAGTATCTGAAAGGACAATTACAGCCTACGGGGAGAAGAGAGGGACCACAACATGGAGGAGGAAGGTGGCAAGGTCCACTTTCTGTCTGAGCACTAGCTCAGGACATGGGAGGGGTGGCTTGAATCTGTAGAGGCACAGTGACTACTGGTGATCTCAGAGGTGTCCGTGGAGAAATGCACCAGTGGACTGCAGCAGTGTACACTGCAGATTGCAGTGGCCAGTGGGTTATTTGGGGTCATACATCCCTCAAGGAGTGGGTGATTGGCAGGTAGCCATTTTGGAATGGGACCAATGGAGGTCAGAATTCAGAGCAGTTGTGGGTTGGCTCCATCTAGTGGCTCCAAGTGTCAGGGTGAGGTGAAACTGGGTTCAGACTAGTAGATCAGGAAGCTTGAGTTTAAACTGACAGGAGTCACGGTGTTGCAGGCTGGAAAACTCAGGTCCCAGCCTTACAGCCCAAAGCCAGAACTTTAATGGAACTGAAGGCCCAGGTTTCCTGGCATCATCTACCACTCCATAATTCTACTGCTGGCTTGTTGGGATCAGTCAACACAGATCTGGGCACTGTCTGCCTCTTCTGTCAACAAGTGACAGCAGAGACACACCCTGAAGTGGCCACTTTTCTTCTGCTTTTAAATTTTTAAAATTAAAATTTTTTTCTTAGGGGCTGGGGATTTAGCTCAGCGGCATAAGTGCTTGCCTTGCAAGTGTGTGGTCGTGAGTTCGATCCCCGGGACGGATAAAAAAGAAAAAGACAAAAAAATTTTTTTCTTTTCTTGCTTGTTCTTATTTTAATGAGTGAGAATATTGTTTCTAGTTTTTTGTTTTGTTTCTTCCTTCTTTCCCTCCTGTCTTCACCAGTTCCCAAAGCTTGTGTAGTTTTCTTTTGCCCTCCAACCTTGCTTCTAATCCCTTTCTCTTCTTCTGTTTTTCTACCTTTTCCCATAACCCCATTTAAATTTTCTCCCTGGCAACTGTTTCAAAGAAAACAAGAGACATTATGGGAGCCACTGTTGACTTCCTGTTGTCTTGTTTTGAGATCCTATGTTGCTTGCATTGTTCTGTTCTGATCTGCTTTGTTCTCTTCTGTTTTGTTTATTCTCTTTAAAATTAAAGCAACATAAATTTTCTCCCTTGATGTGGAAATCAGTGTGGAGATGCCTTAAAAAACTAGGACTAAAAAACCCAGACATTCCCCTTTTGAATATCTTCCCAAAAGAATTAAAAGCATCATACCATAGCAGTATATGTGCACTCAAGTTTATAGCAGAACAATTTATTTATTTATTTATTTATTTATTTATTTATTTTTTATTTAAGAGGAAAAAGAGAAAAACACAAAACAAACCAAAGCGGTGTAAGGGTACACGTAATACAGAACTACAAAAAAACAAAACCAAACAAACAAAAAAAACATAACAGTAAGAAATCACCTGTTAGTATATTACATATTATCATCTTGAAAATAGTTCCTCAAATCACAGTATCAAAGAATACAAGGTGGACATTCAAACAGGTAGACTGCAAACAGCTGTGTTCAATGATCCAAAAACATTGATACAGTCAGCTATTTAACACCCCTAAACACACTTGCTGTTATATCCGTTAGAGCTCTTTTTCTTTCTTTTTTTTTTTCCCTCTCTTTTTTACAACAAAATTCACGCACTTTGGATTTCATTACTCCTTAGTGCTTATTACTTTTTTAGGGGGGGGAAGAATACAGTCAAATATGGCAAAACAAAGCTGTCAGTCAATACCAAGGATAGACATAGCACATGATGTAGAACAGAGTACAAGTTTATCAACAATGGTTATCAACGTTGTCCCTTGATTCCTTAAAAAGAATTGTCTATGTCATTAGATATTATAAAGTTGGACAAAACAGTAGAGAACAAGACCAATAAAACTTAGGCATTGTAAACATTACAGGACTTCCAAAGAAGACAATAGTCAAACCAGAATGGGTATCTTAGTGAATCTTATTGTCTTCAAAGTAGTTGCCTATGTCTTCAAACTTGATACTACCATATAGAATGGAACAGAGTCTAATCAGTCAAAACAAGATCGTGGGAGTACTACAGGACTTCAAAACAAGTTAATAGGAAATCAAAAAGAGTTACTATTTATATATCCTAATTTTTTGAATTTTTTCTTTAATTAAGACAAACATAAGAAATGACTAAATAATTTTTTTAAAACAATAAGGGGGAGATTGAGATAAAGCAGGACATAACAATATAACAATAGAGGTCACAGCATGACTGTTTCAACAACCTAGTACTTCACCACCATATAACCTGACTTAATAGTAGTTACCATAGTGTCTTTTTCCTTGATATATTTGGATAAAACTTCATATACTCTAGCTTCAAATATTTTCAAATCAAGAAGCCCAGAATAAAGCCTTTCTAATTAATGAGTGAAAACTTTATAAGGCTCCAAGGCCACCTAATGGGGAATCATGATTACCACATATTTTTATATATTTGAATCATTACTTACATTAGGGAAACTATTCGGTATTCACACATGCGAGATTGATTTATTTCACTTATGAGTATGGTCTCAAGCTGTGCCCATTTATTGATAAATATCTCAATGTAATCCTTCTTTATAGCTGAATAATACTCCATTGTATAGAAATACCACAACTTTTTTATCCATTCCTCAGTTGATGGACACTTGGGTTGTTTCCAAGATCTGGCGATTACAAATTGTGCTGCTATAAACATAGGTGCACATAAATCACTGTGGTATGATGCTTTCAGTTCTTCTGGGAATATGCCTAGAAGTGGAATAGCTGGAATAAATGGGATTTCCAATCCCAACTTTTTGAGAAACCTCCAGATAGACCTCCACAAAGGCTGTACCAGTCTACACTCCCACCAACAGTGCAGGAGAGTTCCTTTTTCCCCACAGCCTCTCCAGCATTTGTTGTTGTTGGTTTTCTTGATCCTGGCCATTCTTTCAGGAGTGAGATGGTATCTCAGTGTGGTTTTAATTTGCATTTCTCTAATGACCAATGATGATGAACATTTTTTCATGTATTTATTTGCCATTTGCATTTCTTCATCTGAGAATTGCGTATTCATCTCAGATGCCCATTTTTGGATTGGATCTTTGAATTTTGGAGGTCTGAGTTTTTTTAATTCTTTATATGTTTTAGACAAGAGTCCCTTGTCTGAGAGAGAGTTCACTAAAATCTTCTCCCAGTTTGTGGGTTTTCTTTTCACTATGCTGGAGATTTCTTTTGACATGCAGAAACTTTTTAATAAGAAGTGGTCCCAGTTATTGATTCTGGGAAGTATTTCCCGTGCGGTTTGAGTCCTGTTCATGAATTCTTTACCTACTCCTATGTCTCCAAGGTTTCTACCTAATTTGTCTTCCAATAGATTTAGTGTTTCTGTTTTAATATTCAGATCTTTGACCCATTTAGATTTTAATTTAGTACATGGTGATAGACATGGGTCTAGCTTTAGTTTTCGGCAAATGGAGAGCCAGTTTTTCCAGCACCATTTATTAAAGAGACTGTCGTTCTTCCAGTGAACCTGCTTGGCTCCTTTATCAAAGATAAGGTGGTTGAGTGTGTTCGTAGCTGTGGTTGTATCTTCTAATCTATTCCACTGATCTTCGGCTCTGTTTTGATTCCAATACCATGTTGATTTTACTACTGTTGCTTTGTAGTATAACTTCAAGTCAGGGATTGTGATGCCTCCTGCTTTGTCTTTGCTGCTTAGAATTGCCTTTGCTATTCTAGGTCTCTTCTGGTTCCAGATGAAATTTAGGAGTGATTTCTCTAGATCTATAAGGTATGTTGATGGAATTTCTATTGGGATTGCATTGAATCTGTATAACAGTTTTGGGAGAATGGCCATTTTCACAATGTTTGTTCTTCCTATCCATGAGCAAGGGATGTCTTTCCATTTTCTGAGATCCTCTTCAATTTCCTTTTTCAGTGTATTATAATTTTCACTGTATAAGTCTTTCACTTCTTTCGTAAGAGTAATTCCTAAATATTTCATTTTTTTGCTTGCTAATGTGAATAGTCCAGTTTCTCTTATTTCCCTCTCTAATTTTGTTGTTCGTGTATAGGAATGCTATTGATTTCTGAGTATTGATTTTGTATCCAGCCACATTACTGAATTTATTTATTGTATCTAAGAGTATTTCAATGGAGTTTAGGGGGTCTTCTATGTAGAGTATCATGTCATCTGCAAACAATGATAATTTAACTTCTTCTTTTCCTATCTTTACCCCTTTTATTTCTCTCTCTTGCCTAATTGCTCTGGCTAGTACTTCCAGTACTATATTAAATAGGAGTGGTGATAAAGGACATCCTTGTCTTGTGCCCGATTTTAAAGTAAAGGCTTTCAATTTTTGGCCATTTAGTATGATGCTGGCTGTTGGTTTGTCATAAATGGCCTTTATTATATTGAGGTAAAGACCATTTATTCCAATTTTCTGTAAAGTTCTTATCATGAATGAGTGTTGGACCTTATCGAAGGCTTTTTCTGCATCTATAGAGATGATCATGTGATTCTTATTTTTGGCTTTATTGATATGGTGGATTACATTTATTGATTTGCGTATGTTGAACCATCCTTGCATTCCTGGGATGAATCCCACTTGGTCATGGTGTATAATCTTCTTGATGATTTGCTGGATCCTATTTGCCAATATTTTATTGAGGATTTTTGCATCTGTGTTCATTAGGGAGATCGGTCTATAGTTCTCTTTTATAGTTGGGTCTTTCTCAGGTTTTGGTACTAGAGTAATATTTGCTTCCAGGAATGACTTAGGAAGGATTGCTTCCCTTTCAATTTCATTGAATAGTTTGAGGAGTGTCGGCATTAGGTCTTCTTTATATTTCTTGTAGAATTCTGCAGTGAATCCATCTGGGCCTGGGCTCTTCTTGGTGGGTAAGGCCTTAATTACATTTTCAAGTTCATTAGCAGAGATTGGGTTATTCAACAGTTTTATATCCTCTTGATCTAGCTTTGGTACTTCATATGCTTCTAAGAATCTGTCTATTTCTTCTGTGTTATCAAACTTTTGAGAGTAGAGGTTTTCGAAATAGGTGTTGATGATCCTCTGTATTTCTATTGGCTCTGTAGTGATTTCTCCTTTTTCATTTCTTATTGCATGAATTTGAGCTTTTTCTTCCCTTTTTTAAATAAGGTTGGCTAGGGGCTTATCGATTTTATTTATTCTTTCAAAGAACCAACTCTTTGATTCGTTGATTCTTTGGATTGTTTTCTTAGTCTCTATTGCATTGATTTCTGCTCTGATTTTTATAATTTCCTCTCTTCTTTTGGCTTTGGGCTTGACTTGCTCTTCTTTTTCTAGCTGTTTGAGGTGTAGCATCAAGTTATTTATTTGTATTCGTTCTGTTTTCCTGATGTGGGAACTCAGTGCAATAAATTTTCCTCTCAGAACGGCTTTCATTGCATCCCACAGATTCCGGTAAGTTGTATCTGCATTTTCATTTTCTTTTAGGTATTGTTTAATTTCTTCTCTAATTTCTTCTGTGACCCACTGATTACTCAAGAGTGTGTTATTTAGTTTCCATGTGTTTGTGGAATTTTTGCACTATCTTTTGTCATTAATTTCTAATTTCAGAGCGCTATGATCCGATAATATGCAAGGGATGATTTCAACTTTTTTGCATTTGCTTAAATATGTTCTGTGAGCTAATATATGGTCTATTTTAGAAAATGATCCATGTACTGCTGAGAAGAATGTGTATTCTGATGTTGTTGGGTGGAACATTCTGTATATGTCTATCAAACCCATTTGTTCACAGGTGTGATTCAGTTGTGTTATTTCTTTGCTCATTTTCTGTCTGGTTGATCTGTCCCTTGGTGTCAGTGGTGTATTAAGGTCTCCTGTTACAATTGTGTTACTGATAATTTGAGTTTTCATTTCTGTTAATAATTGTTTTATATAACTGGGTGCTCTGGAGTTTGGTGCATATATATTTAAGATAGTTATCTCTTCCTCTTGGAGTTTTCCCCTTACGAGTATGTGGTGACCTTCTTTGTCCTTTATGGTCATTGTTGGTTTAAAGTTCACATTGTCTGCAAACAGAATGGCTACTCCTGCCTTTTTTTGGATTCCTGCTGCATGGAGAATTGTTTTCCATCCTTTGACTTTCAGTCTGTGAGTATCCTTCTGGGTTAGATGGGTTTCCTGTAAAAAGCATATGGTTGGATTTTGTTTCTTGATCCATTCTGCTAGTCTGTTTCTTTTGATTGGTGCATTGAGACCATTTACATTAATGGTTATTACTGTTAAATGCTGGTTAATTGTAGGAATGTTATCTCTCTGCTGTTGCATCTTTATCTTTCTGTTCTGTTTAATTATTTGCTTTGCTTAGTAGTTTTTTCCTTTGTGTATCTAAACTGTCTTTCAATATTTTTTGCAGGGTTGTTTTGGTGTTCATGAAGTTCTTCAGCTGTTCTTTGTCATGGAAGTATCGTATTGCACCATCTATTTTGAATGATAGTTTTGCAGGATATATCAGTCTCGGTTGGAAATCATTTTGCTTTAGGATCTGGAATACTTCACTCCATGCTCTTCTTGACTTTATCGTTTGTGCTGAGAAGTCTGCTGTGATTCTGATAGGTTTTCCTTTATAAGTGATCTGTCTTTTCTCTCTGACAGCTTTTAATAATTTATTCTTGTGTTGGATTTCTGGGATGGTGATTATTATATGTCTGGGTGTAGTTTTATTTTGGTTATGACTGTTTGGAGTTCTATATGCTTCACTGATCCTGATGTCAGTTTCTGATCTCATGCTTGGCAAATTTTCAGTTATTACTTCTCTAAATATCCTCCTGACATCCTTCATGTTGTCTCCCTCTCTTTCATTAATCCCTATCATTCTTATGTTATTCTTCTTTGCATCGTCTTGCAGTTGTTGAATTGTTGTTTCCTGATTCCTTGTTATTTTCAAAAGAACTTTCCTTTCCTGTTCACTAGCTGCAATCCTGTCTTCAAGGTCTGAAATTCTATCTTCACTTTCATTAAGGCGGTTTTTACAACTTTCAGTGGAGTTTTTTATTTCCTGTATATCTCTGTGCATCTGCATTATGTATTCTGTTTGTTTCTTATATTGCTCGTCTAGGGATTCTATCTTTTTGTTTAGTTCCTCCAATTTTTTATCTGTGTTTTCTTTAGATATATTTAGAATCTCTTTCATTTCTTTTATCATTTCTTCTTTTATCTGGGAGATTATTTCGAGTTTGAATTTCTTTAAAGCTTCCTGGAGTTGCTTGTCAATTTCAGTGGCTATTGTGTCTGATATATGAGGTGGATGGGATATATTTTCTTCTATATACATCGCTCCTAGGGTTTCTTGAGTGGGCTGGAGGTTTGAGGTTGTAATTTGGTCTTTCTTTTTGTCATTTTCCTATATTTCTGTGTTTCAAGTGTTATTTGAAAGCTTCCTCTGGATCTGTTGAAAATCCCCTTCTATGTTTGGAGCTACTGAGACTCTGGCACTGCGCTACCCCAAGCCATTGGGCCTACAGAACCAGTGGCCCTCCTCTGCCTGCTCAGAACTCCACAGTTCCAGACAAGCTGGGGCTCAGGGACACTGTGCGCCCACCTGCCCCTTGGAAGCTCCACAGTTCTTCAATCGCAGCTGGGTTAGGGTACTCACCACAGGCCACAGTGCTTCAGGAACCTGTGGACCCTCCCTGGTTGCAGAGATATCCAGAGTCCTCCAGACACGCAGAGAGGCCGGTGAGGGCACCCCAGATCTGCCCAGCTCCTCCTCTGCAGACCTATGGCCAGGCGCGGCAGCTAAACAGGCTGGGCTAGGCTGGTAGTGTGGGCCAGCCCACCTATCGGGAGCTCAGCAGGTCTCCAAGTGAAGCCGGAATGGGGAGGCTGATATGGAAGCCTCAAACCCACCTTTCTCCTTCACTGCACCTGGAAGCCTGGGGGAACTCCAGCAGTCTGGGCGGAGATATCCAGAGTCCTCCAGACACGCAGAGAGGCCGGTAAGGGCACCCCAGATCTGCCCAGCTCCTCCTCTGCAGACCTATGGCCAGGCGCGGCAGCTAAACAGCAGCAGAACAATTTATAATAACTAGATCTTGGGAACAATTTAAACGCCCGTCAACTAAGGGATGGGTAAAAAAAGATGTGGTATTTTTATACAGTGGAGTACTACTCATCCATAAAGAAGGATAATCTGCAACTTTTATAGGTAAATGGATGCAACTTGAGACCATATTCGTAAGTTAAATAAATCAAACACACGTATAAACATCATATTATCTCAACAGTGTGAGATGCTGAAAGAAACAACAGTTTCAATACTTTAGGACAGTTGTATGTGTACGTTTGTATGTATGTTAAAAATTGTTAAGATATTTATAGTACTGATTTCTCTGAGTTCGTTGCAGAGAAAGGTCTGTGCTGGTACTGCTAGGACAATTGAATGTACATGTCTTGTGCTCTGGGTGAATGATTTGGGATGACAATGTGCATTGTATGTACCATTGTTGCACCCTGATTGACATGCTTTGAAATTTTATTTTCATTTTTTTCTTTTTAAAATAAAATGGATTAAAAAATAAATTTTCTCTCCTGAGGATAAAATCATCACTTTGAGGGGATATTTGCTGTACACAGTTTTCTGGTTTATTTTAGATTTGGTTATATAATTACAAATCCTATTCATATGATTAAAGGTGGTAAATTAATATTGAACACAGTTGACATTTTCTAGGGTGTATTTGATGCTGTTATTACTACTGATTGTCCTACTGTAGTCAAGGTGGAATAATTGTTCTGATCAGTTGTTCTTCCTTGTATTCCAAGACTCAGATTGCCTAAGGGTCATAAACAATACTATAGGGCAGTGTCAAACAATCAGGGAATAGGCCAATAAGCAACAATTTTTCATTCCCAAAAAATTGAAAAGGTGGGATCTTGCAACAGACTCAAAACCCAAAAGCCAGTACACCTGGAGGACATCTTTGAGAAGTAGTTATTTCCTAAGGGTTCTCAAACTAGCAATTTAGAAGCATCAATTCAGGAATTAAACAAAAATTAGAAAATGATAAGGCATGGAAGCAGTATGTAACTCTAGACTTACAACTTGCCAAAGGCAAACCCAGGGGACAGTGAGGTGGAACAGTTTGAAAACCACACACCTGCACTCTCTGAAGTGGTAACCAAGGACATGACAAAGCAAATAAATGAGGCTTTCGAAAAATAAACCTATGAAATAATTTCTCAGATAACTTTGGAGATGATGACCACAACTAAGGCATAACTAATGAATCTAGAGAAGATATAGATTTAAAAAACAGAAGAGCTTAGGAAAATGATGGAAACCATGAATCCCCAACATAGAGAAGAAATGGAATCCATTACACAGATTCGAACAGATATCCAGGAGATTAAAAATTGAGGAAATAAAGATTTGTAAATGTGAGGGAGGGGCTTAAGGGAGGTTTGGGGAATGGGAAAAAAGAATGAAGTCATATTGTGCATAGGTACAAGTTTTCTATGATGAATGTGATAGCTATGTATATCTAAAATGCAGCAATAAAATCTGATTTTAAAAATCCATTGAAAGTACAAGCAGTAGAATGGGCCAGTGTGAGGACAGACTCATGGATATAGAAGCTAGGATTGCAGTTAGTGATCATTAAAAGGAAATTTCTTAAAAATAGCCAAGGACCATGAGAAATCAATTCAGCAGCTTCTAGATGATACAAAGAATAACATAAGATTGACTGAAGTCAGTGAAAAAGCAAGAGATAGCATAAATGACATAAAATACTAGTTAATAGAAGTCATGGGAGGAAACTTCCCAAGCATGGGAAAATAAGTTGACATTCAGAGGCTACAGAACTACAATTAGCCATGACAAAAAAAAAAATCTACCCCCAAGTGTGGAATTGTCAGGATTCCAGAAAATCAGTAAAAGAACAGAATAGTAAAAACCATTAGAGAAAACAAACAAATCAGCTATAGAGGAAAGCCCATCAGACTTACAGCAGATTTCTCAGCAGACACCAATAGGAGCGTGGAGTGAAGTATTTAAGTTCCTAAAAGAAAATAACCTCTAGCCCAAATTTATATACCCTGAAAAACTATTTATTGTGTGCTGGCCAGTCTCCCAATCTTACAGAGATGTGTATAATGAAAGATAAAAGACAAAGTAATATGGCATTTGGGGGTCTGGGAAGGTCAGAGCTCTTGTGGCTATGATGAAGACTTCTCTGAATTGCCCACTGTATTGGATTCATAACATATTTTGGGGGCATGCAGGAAAGTGAGACAGAAGGAATAATAAAGAGCAAGGCCTTGTAAAAATGAAACAAAGACATTCCAAGCAATAAATCTTTGCTTTATGAGAGAGCTCTTTGATTTCTAAGGTTGACAGTATTGCCGTTGAAAATTTGAGGGAGAATCAGCACCTGCAGCTGCAGTGTTATCTTATCTTGGAGATGTCACAGTGTCACAGGCCACTAAAGGCCTCTACTATGACTCCTGACAGGAGAGTATTACTTCTGCATGCCAGCTGCTGGATCCCCAGGCAAGACACCTAGGCCTGGAACAGACTTCTTATTAATTAATATAGAAAAGTCCATTGATTAATTCTAAAGCCTGCTCAGTGCCATCTAGTATTCTGTTCAACACTATCTTTCAAAACTGTTGGAGAAATAAGCTACTTTCATGACAAAGAACACTTGAAGAAGTTCTTGCCCACCAAACCAGCACTCCAAAATGTTCTGAATCATATTCTACAAACAGATAACAAAAACTACAATTCTATGAACCCCCAAAACAATGAATACAGAAGGAAAGGCAAGTAATTAAACAGAGGGGAAAGAAAGGGAATCAACAACAGGAAGATAGCATGACAAGAATAAGTTAATACAGATAATTTATAACCATCAATTTAAAATTTTTTTATTTTAAAGACAATAAAACAAAACAAAACAGAACAAAGCAGATCAGAGCAAAACAATGCAATCAATACAGGATTTCAAAACAAGACAACAGGAAATCAGCGGTGGTTACCATAATGTCTCTTGTTTTCTTTGAAATGATTGTCCATATCTTCACATACCATGAATTCAAACAAAACAAAATAGTGTAGAACCATTCAAAACAAAAGAATGAAAGTATTACAGACCTTCAAAACCAGAAAATAGGACAATCAACAATGGCTACCATAATGTCTCTTCAAATAGCTGTCCATTCCTTCACACATATTGAAATTAAATAATACAAAACAGACTAAAACCAATCAAAACAAAGAATAAAGGCATTACTGGACTTCACAACAAGATGATAGGAAATCAGCAACAGCTACCATAATATTTCGTTTTCTTCCAAGTAGCTGCTCATACCATACATCATACCATGTAATAAAATCAATTCTTGTAAACTCTTTAGGAGAAGTTCTAGGCATGTATAAGCCTGTACATGCACATCTATCCTTTATGAATTAGAGGGAAAAACAAAACAAAACATATTCTGAGAAAAACAAGAAACAAAAAGACAAATAAATAACGATAACAAAGAGCCCAAAACAATGACAATATAGGCTTTCAAAACAAGGTGGTAGGAACATAACTAAGGTAGATATTTTGCATATTTATCTTCAAAAGAGTTACTCAGATTGTCAGATATAAACATGTAAAATTGATCTAATCCTATGAATGTTAACTGTTTTGTTCCAAGAACGAATAGAATCAGTAGCACAATCATATTAGCTATCTTAAGTGTCTATATTTTTTCTTTTCCTTTCTTTCTTTTCTCCTTTTCTCTGTTTGTTTTTCCCCTTTGAGCAGTTTCTTATCCTTTCACAATATTTACTGAAGATATTGTATCTTATTTACTCTTTCAGTGTCTTACTTAGGGAGACAATATGGTAATTATACATGTGAGTTTGATTTATTTCACTTATGAATATGGTCTCAAGTCTCATCCATTTACTATAAAATCCTCAATGTGATCTTTCTTTATAGTTGAACAGTGCTCCATTGCATAAAAATATCACATCTTTTTTATCCATTCCTCAGTTGATGGGCTTTTACATTGATAACTGTCAATGTTAATGGTCTCCGTTCACCAACCAAAGTAAATAGACTACAAGAATGGATCAAGAAACAAGATCCAACAATATGCTACATATAAGAAACATTTAACTAAAAAAGGATTCATATACTGGAAGTCAAAGGGTGTAAAATAACACTTTATGCAACAGGAGTCAAGAAAAAAGCAGGGATAGATACTCTATTTGCAGACAAAATGGATTTCCAGCCAAGACTGATTAAGAGAGACAAAGAAGTTCACTACATTTTTGTTAAGGGAACAATACAAGAGAAATATAATATAATATAAATATATATGCACCAAATACCAGTGCACCAATTATATAAAACAAATATAAATGGATATGAAAAATTAAACAAGCACTAAACAATTATAATGGAGCACCTCAATACCCCACTGTCACAAATAGACAGGAAAGCCAGACAAAAAGTCAACAATAAAATACCAGAAGTGAACTAAATTTTGAAATCTAGAAGTGATAAAAAAACCCTCCAGACCTCCCCAAATTTAAAGAATCAATCAAAAAATGGACACCTGAAATAAACAGACAATTCTCAGATGAAGTAGAAATAGCAGATAAATGTGAGAAAAAACTGTTCATCATCACTGGTCATTTGAGAGATGCAAATTAAAACAACACGGGAGATTCTACCTAACTCGAGAGAGAATGGCTATTAATCAGAAAACAACCAATAACAGGTGCTTGCAGGGTTAGTGGAAAAAGGAACCCTTTTCCACTGTTGGTGGGACCGCAGACTGGTGCAGCCACTGTGGAAATCAGTGTGGAGATTCCTCAAAAAAGTAAAACTAAGTTCCATTTGACCCAGCTATTTCCCTTCTTGGTATCTTCCTAAGAGTTGAAAGCATCACAGCACAGTGATACGTGCACAGCTGTGTTTATAGCAGTACAGGTTGCAATAGCTAAATACTGGAAACAGCCCAAATGCCCACCAACCAATGAATTAATGAAGATGTGTATTTTTTTTAATGCAACAGAGTACTACTCTGCTGTAAAGAAGGGTAAACTTGAGACATTTCTAGTTAAAAGGGTACACCCTGACACTATACTCTCAAGGGAAATAAATGAGGTTCACATGTTCGTATATCACACGGTTTCTTTGCTGTGAGAAACCGAAAATGTAAGTAAGGACCAAAATGTATAACAGACACTGTGAAATAGAAGGAAATTGTTCAAATGGGAAGTGGAACTAAGGAAGGGGGAAGGGGAAAAGAAGAAAGGGGAACATAAATAAAGAACATAGAAAGGAAAAATGGAAGCAAATCTTTTTTTAAATAAAGAGGGAAGTAGGTCGAAGGGAGGTTAAGGGAAGGGAAAAAGAAAAATCAAGATATATCACGAACCACTACAAATTCCTTCTGATGAATGCTATCATTATGTGTATCTAAAAGAACCAATAAAATTCATTAAAGAACTATCACTTTCCAATTGTTTTACCGTTTTCTGCCCTGGAGGTTCTTCACTGAATGGGGTCAGTATGGAGAAATTATATCATGGCGAGCTGCCTGCAATCACATTCCGACTGTATCTTCAGTGAGGTCATGTTTGCATGTGCAGCTAGAGCAGATGAGGTTGAAGCATATAGTGAATGTTTGAATTAGAAATCATTACAGTAAAAGACACAGCACCGTTAATCCCTCTCATAGTCCTTCACCTTGCTTTGAACACATCCTATTGTTCTTGACACTTTCTGAAGCAGATCTGGAAATCCTTTTCCCTGAGTGTCTTCATGAGATGTGATTAAAAACAAACACAGTGCTGCAAAGTGCTGTCCAACAGAAAACCAGGCTCATCAAAACACTGTTGCATGCCCTCACCCCCCTTATTCACGGGATCTCATACCAGGTATTCTGGCTCTTCCTCACAGTCAACATGACCATGAAAGGAAGGTGTTTTTTTTTAATCAATTCAGGGTATGGAGGCAATCATGACACCACAACTCAACAGTCATGAAATGATTTCCAGAACTGTTACAGAAAGTGACAAGAATGATGGGAAACGTGTGTTAGAAGTCAGGGAGAGTATTTTTGAGGGCAGTATTTTAATGGCAATGGATGTTTTATTGTAATATATGTTGAAGAATTTAAACGTTTACTACATATTTTGATTGCACCTGTATGTTCTGATGTTCAAAAAATGATGCATTGTATACACGATAGTTTTGTTTAATTTTCTTGATAAAATAAACATTGAAAATGAAAGCTCTATTCCCCAAACAAGCACATCTTTGCTTCAGGCTTGCCGAAGAGAGATTCTGTTGAGGGATACTTGTTTTCAGGGGGAAGTTAGCTTGGGGAGCAGACACTATGGTGCGTCCTCCCCTCTGCCCTGAGCCCAGGTGAGAAGGCTGGCAGAAGGAAACCATCATGGTTCTCTTCAGACGGGCCAAGGCCTGCAGAGACTGCCTCACAGGAAGTCCACACTGCAGAAACCTCGCTGGTCAGACCAAGGCTTGATTTTACTCAAACTTGGCTCTACTTTCCTCTGTGTCTTATTCCCTTCCCTTATTCCGCCTCTCTCTGTCTCTCTGCCTCACTCTCTGTCTCTGATCTCCCTCTCTCATATTTCCTGAAGAGATAGGTGAATAAACCCTATTCACCAGAAGTCCTATCTCAGGCTCTGATCCTAAAAGAACCAGAACTGAGATGTCTTGTGTGCTGAGACTTCAGAAGTTGAAGGTCTCTTTGAAGTCAAGCTCATACTCAAGTGGGCTTAATTCTTGCAAACTGGTTTCTGTTGTTATTAATGAGAGCTGGGGACTCCCTCCTGCTCTCCCTCCCTTCCTCTACTCCTTCCTTCTTTCCTTTCTTTCTTCCTTTTTTCATTTTTTGTGCTACTGGCAACCAAACCCAGGGACTTCATACTGAACTACATACCTAGTTGTCAGACTGATCTTGAACTTGTGGCCCTGCAGCTTCAGCTTCTCATGGTGCTGAGACTACAGGCGTGTCCACAATGTCTGGCTGCTTCTAAGGTAGAACTAGGGATCAGTTACAACTACACAGTCTTGGCTGTAGCCTAGATCCATGGAGTCAAAAACAGGACATGGACCAACAATTTGAGCTTTGGTGAAGCCCCCAGACGATTCTGATGCATCCTAGAAACAGAGAACCACCTTCAGAGAGGTGATTCTGAGAGAGAGGCAGGAGACATGCCTCTCCTCCTCTCTCCCAGAACGTGGGGGCATTAATCTCTTGATGGAGATGTTCTTCTATGGATTTTGGTTCACAGATGGAGGAATGAGAACACCTGGCATCCTGGCAAAGCTGAAACTGTGAAAGCCTTTTCTTTCTCTCTGTCTTCTACTTTCTTCATTGACACCATTTTCTGTGGATGGAAAAAGCAACATGGGTTCAGATGTTAAGATCTTGAATCTTGCTTTTGGGTTTGAAATACTACCCTAGGAAAAAACAGTAACTTAATTTTAAGCCGCAGCAGTTTACATACTTGCTTCTGATATTTGTTTGTACTTTCTGAATTTTTGAGCATGAGACCGATAGGTCCTATTGACACTGGAACTTTGGATAAGTGAACATGCAAGAGTTTGGCTGGCATAGGCCAATTTTGAAGGACTGGCGACATCAATATTATACAGGGAGACCAGTCCATCTGAAGGATTCTTTTCAGCCCATGAAGACTGGGCCAGAGAAGAATGAGAAGGAATAATAGAGAATAATATTGATGACAACAACAACAACAAAGACACCAACACTGAATATTTGACTTACATCAGGCACTGTACATATATAGTACCATATATTTCATATGTAGTTTCATATATTTTTCACAACAATCATACCAAGGTATTTATTACTGTTATCCCCATTATACAGATCCAAAAATCGAGTCACAGAGAAATAGAATGGGTTTTCCATAGACACATAACTTGTAAGCAAACTTAGAGCTAGGCTTGGAACCAGGTGTATCTGACTCCAAATTCCACATTCTTAACCTCTGTGCTACAATGCCTCTCAAAGAGAAGATTCTCTGGGCCCATTTTTGTTCCCTTATTTCTCTAGTACTAAACAATATTGCTGTGAGTACTAAACAATATTGCTGTGATGTGAAGACTGAATTAAGTGAGTTCTGGGCCATGTGTCAGTCATAGTGCATCCTAAATGAAGCCAAGAGCCTACCCATCTTAGAAGTACTTGGAAGCAAAGTAAAGAAATATTCATAAGGTCTCTAAAAGTCCGGGCTTTTTGAGCCCACTGCATAAGTAATTCTCTGGCCTTAGGCCAGAATTATTCTGGTAGTTAACTTTCCTTGCAAGTTTGGCTGGCAAAACACTAGATTTTAAGTCTCTGGATTATCAGGAGGAAGGATGGAGAGGCCTGTCCCATTTCCACCCATGCCGTCCTGGGTGGGGCATTCAGGGCGCTGGGGAGGGCTCCAGATTCTGACTTTGTCCTGCTTACCTTTTTATTTTTTCTTATTCCCGTCTTTGAATAGTTCCCCTTATCTTTTTCTCTTTGGGAGGTTGTGATAGAAATATCTGGAGCTGCAGTCTTCTGTGTATGTGTGGAATGGAAAGGTTAGGTTCTAAGTAGACCTTTGAAAAAAGTCTTGCCCAGGGATTTTTCTTCATCATTAAAATCGTGAGCTCCCAGTCTAGAGGAAGTTAAGGGTGTAACAAAGCCTACTTACAACAGAGGGCGGTAGAGTGCAGCAGTTAAACGTGTGGCTTTGCGGAAGTCCTTGGAGTGACACCAGTCTGTGATTCCTTTGCATTTGTGATGCAACTCATATCTCTCTCAGTGAATTTTTGAGCATGCACCGTTAAATATGCATGTAAATTTATAATTTATAAAGTATATACATAATTCTTGTCCTAATAATATTGTATATGTATATTTTATAAATTTAAAATTTAAAATAGAAAAAAGGTAAAATTTATTTAAATAAAACTTTATTGAAATGTAATTGACAATCAACTTTCCATACTAAAAATGTACTCAGTAAATCTTGACACTTATACATGCATGAAAGCATCGCACCTTCAGCGGACCCAAAGATTTTCTTCTACTTCTTTGCGATGGTTTCTTATCGCCCCTGCCTGTCCCTCCACTTTGAAGCACGGATCTGCTTTCTGTTACTGTAGGCTAGTTTGAATTTTGTAGATTTATATAAAAGGCATCTACAGTGTGGAATCCCTTACTTTTTAAAATGAAAACAACTTATATTAGGGAAAAATGGAATCTCATTTCAAAACACAGCGTACTTGAAATAACTAGACAGAAAATAATATTGTAACCCAAAGTCTTTATATAAAAGTACAAATGTACCTATATTTATATCTTTTAAAGTTTTTTTCCTAACTGAAATTCCTCTTTATATTTACAAAAATGAAGGCAGGAAACACTGAAAAGGGCAAGATTTTTCACCCTTTTTTCTTTTTTGTTTAATAACTAATTTCAGTAACCTGAATAGAATTTTCGGTTTTTCTTTTGGTGAACTTATATTATTTAAAAAAATTTTTTTTGGTACCAGGGATTGAACTAAAGACTTCATGCTTGCCAGGCAGGTGCTTGTGCCATTGAGCTAAACCCCCAGACCTGAAGTTATATTTTTGAATTAAAAGTTATGAGTGGAATATTAGTAAAATGTCAATTTCAAAATTATGTAAATAAAAATAATTTTAGTGATTGTTTTTTGAAATCACTTCTGCTCCTGTGTAAGATGTACTGGTATTCTGAAGTACATTTCTTTATTAATGTCAACACAAGACCTTTTTTGTTTCTTTTATTTTTGTATTTGGTTTTGAGACAGGGCCTTACTGTGTTAGCCCAGGCTGGCCTCAAGCTCATGGCAATCTTCCTGCCTCAGTTTCTCAAGTGCTATGATTATTGGTGTGTGCCACCACACCAGCCCAGTTATACTAGGCTTTAGAGAGTCTCTGGATATACCAAGCAAAATCTGTTCCTAGTAAAGATCACTGTCATCCAAAACTTGAAGTTCAACATTTTTTAATCTACCCTACAGAAATGTCTAAGAAAGCAATTAACCCTTCTTCACTTGATAGCAAATAAACAAAAATGAGCAATGTAGGTAGGAAAGCTATTCATGGGTCTCACAACAAAAAAGAAAACGGAAAGGTACAATACAAGACAGCATTCTACTTTGATGTGAAAATCAAGCTAATGGGGGTGAAACAAAAACAGTAAGGAGACAAAAATAGACACCAGACTGGTATTTTCCATCAAATATCTGCTTATCTGAAGGTCTTTGTTCTGAAGTAATATTTGGCAACCACAGTGATTAGCAATTAAAGTACTTTCAACAAAATAAGTCACCAAAAACGGACTAATTATCTGAAAGAGCAGTACCTGTATTACACAGATTGAACCTCATGGCTCCTCACTCCCATTTCCAAGATTTAACTAATACTATCCTTTTATAGACTAAGAGAATTTCATTTGTGTTCCATAGCACTATGATCTAAAAGAAAAAACAAAACAAAACAAAACAAAGAAATAAATTCTCATGCCCAAATTTTGAATATTGTAGTTGCAGAAATTCAAAACATTAAAAACAAATTAAATACTTTATTTAGAAAACGTCTGCTCAATGTTAGATTCCACTCTTGTCTACATTATGCACACATAATTGGATTTTATTATGCTTTTGAAATGCTTATGTGCCCACCTGTTACTTATTTTGAAGGAGGATTCCTTCCCTCAGCCTACTTTGAGTTTCAAGAAAATTATGGGTGAAGCCAAGGATGAAATAATGATGAAGTTAACTTTTAACACAGCATTTTGTTTGTTAATAGTAAAATATTTTACTCTTAGTTTGTATTTTGTTCTGAATTGAATTTAAATTTTTTTTTGGCGGTACTGGGGATCGAACTCACGACCTCGCGCTTGCCAGACAGGCGCTTATGCTACTGAGGTAAATCCCCAGCCCTGAATTTAAATTTTTAAAAACTTTGTATTTTTTTAATAGATTCAAACCTAACTTACAAAAAGGTCTGAAGTAAAAAAATTCCCTTGAATTGCTGTGTCAGATTCACCCAGGTTGCACCTCTGTATTCCCTCCCAGGGAACCACTTTATAAAGTTTTTTTCCTTTCTTTTCCTTTTACCCTTCATCTCCTTCCCTCCTTTCCTTCCTCTTTCCCTGCTTGTCTTCCTCCTCCTTCCCTTCTTTTTTTTTTTTTCTTTTCTACTGTACTGAAGATTAAGCTCTGGACCACTGTGCTAAGCTACAACCTCAGCCTTTTAAAATTAAAAAACAATTTTTTTGAGACAGAGTCTTGTTAAATTGCTCAGATGGGGCTTGAAATTGTGATCATCCTGTCTCAGTCTCTCAAGGGGCTGACAGTGTTTCCTAAGCATTTTCTCTATCTATTTATGTAAATATGAATATATATATATATATATATATATATATATACTTTTCATGCATTTTCCCAACTTTCTACAGAAAAGATAGCATATTTATTTGCAATAACACTTACTTTTGTTCACCTACTATTCCTTGGAGGTTTTCTATATAAACGTATAGAAAGCATTCTATCTATCTATCTACCTACCTACCTATCTATCCAGCTCATTGTGTTTCATTAACCTAATGGACACTTGGATGGTTTCCAAGTTTTTGCTGAAAGAGAGAGAAAAAAATGCTGTACCCGATAACCTTGTGCACATCTCACTTTAGAAGTGTGCAAGGCTCTTTGTAGGATGTTCTTTTAGCAGTTGGAATGCTGGGTCCAAGAGTGTATAAATTGTGATTTTGTTAGTATCCTTACAGCCTCCACCAGGGCGATGCCAAATAACGTATCTATCACAGTGTGTGAGAGTGGCTGTTTTCCTAGAGTCTCAGCAACAGTGTGTTTACTCAACTTCTGGATTTCTTCCGGTCTCAACAATGAAAAGTGGTATCTTAGTATAGCTTCACTTTGCATTTCTCTTTATAAGATCAAAGCTATTTTTAAATGTCTTGCTGAGTGTGTTGGTCTCATCAACCATCTCCTCATATCTAAGACACGAAACATGCCAAGGATGGAGGGTATGTGATTTTCTTGAGTTTTCCATCACAGTGCAGATGTTTAGATTCTGGTTTCCTGGAATTGTATCAATGTGCATTTATTTAAGTTATTTGAATCCAATTTGTTACCCAGAAAAGAAGTAAAAATAGTAGTTTATATACTGTGTTGTCATTGGATGAGGAAGATTATCCATTAGAGAATCTATGACACTCTTTTTCATGATCTCATCATGCGCTATATAAATCATTCATTTAGATGTGTCGGGTACCATGCAAAGTTAAGACATAAAATCACATTAGCTTGCATGTACAAATATTACTGGTCTTTTATTATATTTTTTTGCAGTGCTGGAGATTGAACCCAGGTCTTTGTGCATGCTAAGCAAGTGCTCTACTACTAAACTATATCTCCAGCCCAGATCATTGGTCTTTGCTCAGATATATTTTATGGCAATAGATCATTGTGACTGTACTTAATTTTTAATTACATGTTGACTTATAAACCCCATTTCCTGCCTAAGCACAGCCTATTGTCCTGGAAAAGAAAGCCACTTCCTTTGGAAAATTAAAGTCTTCGTGGAACACCCATTTTATTACATATTTTGTCTGACTGCTTTCATGCTACAATGGTAGAATCAAGTAGTTGACAAAAGAGTCCATATAGTTTCCAAAGCTGAAAATATTTATATCCAGTCTCTACACTGAAAAAGTTTGTCAACTCTTATTACACTAATGAATTTGCACAAAGTAATATAACCCCATTGAAAAGAACTTCTAATTAAAATATGTATCTTTGGTTGGTAAAAAGCTAATACTTGGTTTGTGTCAGATTAAGAGAGTCTGTCTGCTATGATTTATTATTATTATTTTTTAACTTTTTATCGGTACCTGGGATCAAACTCACGACCGCCTGCTTGCAAGGCAGGTGCTTATGCCGCTGAGCTAAATCCCCAGCCCCATTTCTGCTATGATTTAGACAGAGAATGTTCCCCAAAGATCCCCTGTGTTTGAAGGCAGGGCTTTTGGAAGGTGACTGGACCATGGCAGTACTCCAGATAGGCCCTTGTTAGGAGATGGAGTCTGGTCATAAGGGGAGATCACTGGAGTTGTGAGCTGGAAGCCTTGACCTCTGTTGACAGTTCCTTTCTTCTTTCTTTATTTCCTGGCTGTCACGATGTGAACTTTCTTCTACCCAGGCCTTTCTACCATGCTGTTTCTGTCCTGAAGGCTGCCAAATATAGCCTGAAACTTCTGACACCATGAACCAAAACAAACCTGTCCTCCTTTAAACTGTAGGAGACAGGTATTGGGTCTTGGCAGTGACAGTACTTAAGATGCTATGCTTGGAATAGCCTCTAGGGTCAGCCTCTTTTCTTTGCAAATAAAGCGAAGGGTAGTCTGTGGAGGTCATGCAATTACTATGACATTGAGGTCTGCTGATGGCTGTCTCTCAATGCAAAGTGGGGCATCTTCAGCAGGACTGAGAGAATTGGGGAATACTTTCCTAAAATTGCACCCAGGCTTGCTGGCATAGTGATATTGTCCATATGGTCTGTTTTGGATGGAAAGGCCCAAACTTGAGAAACTTCACATAGACTTGGAGTGACTCGTTTGCAGGTCTCTGTGGGTAGGGTTAATTTTCTCATTCTCAGTCATGTTGAGGTGGCATTTAGGGTCACATATGGGGAATGAGACCAGGATGGGAATGGATTCTTCTGTCTTTGGAGCTGAGGGATGGCAAGATAGCAGGAAATTGCTGGAAATTAGCAGTGTTCTCTGATGTGGGATCTAAAAGGAGTCTTCCTCATGGAAACCATGAAAGACATTCCTGGTGAACATCTTCTGCTATCATCCAGGCAAAGCTTTGCTAAATGCCTCTGTCTAGCTTTGAGACAATTAAGCAGAAGACCATGTGCTTCCTATGAACTGTAGTGAATTAGTTTGGGGCAAAAGTGACTCAGAGAGCTCTGCAGAAGCAGGGCAGAGACCCCAGAAACAGTGGGACTCAGCCAGCACCAACCTAGATGGTTGGAAGGGACTTTGCTTGGAGTGGAATGGTCCCTTCCTTAAGGATGCATTTTTGGACTCTCCCCACCATTCTCCCTTTCTCTGTATATCAGACTCTCTGCATCTGGATCATCTCCCATGTAATCCTCACAGCATTCTGTCCCTATTTGTACCTCTAACTATATGGAGGGCAGGACATGGCCCCCTCACAATGTCTTAGTCCCAGGAATCTGAGAATATGATATGTCATGTGGCAAAAGGGATTTTATAGAGCTAAGAGTTTTGAGATGGAGGGATGGAGAGATTTTTCTGCATTATCTGAGTGGGGCCAATGACACTGATCTTTATAAGTAAAAGAAGGAGGCACTGGGTCAGAGAAGAGATGAGAATAGATACAGAGATTGGAGCGACCTGACTGCTGGCTTTGAAGCTGGATGGAGGAGTTACACACCAAAGAACATGAGAAGAGTTAGAAGCCAAAAAAGACATAGAAGTTTACCAGATCTGCCACGAGGAGCATAGCACAGACCTGCTGACTTTGGTTTTAGCCCAGTGAGACCCATGCAAGATGATAAATATGTGCTGTTGTAAGCCACTCAGTATGTGGTGACATGCCATAAAAAGTCAATGCACTGTAAAAATGATTAGTTGTATATTTCATGTTTCTCTTTTGTCTCAAATGCTCCAAGGCTCCCTGATTTATTTGGAGTTAAAACAAAAGTCTTCCCAGGGACCCACAAGCTCACCTCACAAGGGGCTCTGTGAGCTCATCTCCTCCCCCTCTCCCATTTATTTCCTCCTTTCCCCATCTTTGCTGTTTCTGGAGCATTCCAGGCAGGCTTTGGCATGTACACCTCAAAATTTTTTTCTGCTTGAAATGCTCTTATCAGAGTTGCACATTTTGCTTTCCCACCTCTTTCTGAGTTTTTGTTCAAATGCCACCTCATTGAGGTCTGCTTTGACTCCTCTATTAAAATAGCAAACCTTCCCCAGCACTTCTCTCCTCTCTCCTGATTTGTTCCCTCATCTTTCTTATCACTATGTAACATAGTGTGTGTGTGTGTGTGTGTGTGTGTGTGTGTGTGTGTGTGTGTGTGGTGGCTCACTCCTGTAATCCTAGAACTTGCACTTGGGAGGATTTCCAGGTTGGAGGCCAGCCTGGGCTACACAGTGGGTCCAGTGTTAGCCTGTTCTGCATAGTGAGACTCTGTCTCAAGAAAAATATATATACACATATAGTGTATGTGTGCGTGCGTACATGTATAAACAACTCTTTAGGATTCACAAGTAATGGGGGAGCAAACTGATTGTTTAGGGATGCAGACTGGGAAATTGGATGTGAAAAGGATTTTCTTATCACTGATTTATTATTTGCATTTTAGAGGCAACATGCACACATGTAATGACTTATTATAGCACCCTAGTCCCATCTTGACTCTCTCTCTGCACCCTACACGGCTGTAACAAGTGGCTTTGGAGATGTTAGGATCCTAGCAAAATGAGTTCTTCTAAAGTTTCCTGATTTCCAGTTTAAACTAAGTCACAATTTCTTTTCTTTGCATACTTTTCTGCTTGGAAGTGTGCTAACCATGAATATATAATACATTTATTATCTTATTACTAGATCTGTCTTGTAGACATCTGTTTTTTAGTCTGCCTAACATACTTTCTTCTTGGTTAAAAAAAGTTGCTCTGAGGAAATTCCCCTCCCTGTCATGGTGGGTCTGTGTCCATCCCTGACCTCACTCCTCCCTCACTCAGGGTTGAGTGTAGGAACCCAGTTATCTGAGGTGACTGGTTTCTAGATAAGTGTGTTGGTTTTTCTACATCTGTTTGGATGTTGAGAGCTATGAGTTGAATGTCTCCCGGTTAGCTTATGTGTTTGAAATTTAACCCCCAATGCAACAGTGTTGGACACGGGGCTTAATGAGAGAGAGGCGATTAATCTTGAGGGCTCTGCCCTCATGAACAGACCAATGTTGCTATTGTAGGAATGATTTAGTGGATTAATTACTGGAAGACTAAGTTTGTTATAAAAGTGAATTCTCTGTTTCAGTCTTTGTCTCTGTTTCTGTCCCCTCCCCCTACCCTCTTGCACCACAAGTGGAGAACAAGTCTTTAACTCATGGGTCTTTTTGGAACATTTCAGATCCAAACTATAGGAGGATCCTGATAAAAGAGGCTCAAGGATACCATCAGCTGTTCCCACTCTTAGCTATTATGAATAATGCAGCTACCAATCTTTATGTGCATACTTTTGTGTGACAGTATTTTCATTTGTTTGTATCCACCTAGGGGAGGACCTGTGGGGCCATCCAAACCAGACCTGCACTGTTCCTGTGAAAACTCCCCCTGTTGAGCTGGTTCATGCCCTTTGCAAGCTTGCTTCTCTAGTCTTTTCCCCAAAACTCCATGGCTTTTGTTCAGAGATTTCTTTCCTTTCCCAGTGCACCAAACTGTCCTGAAGGTCTATCAGAATGATGCGTGGTTTGGGGTGGCTCCCAGCTGGGTTATAGTTAATAGTTTCTGTTGCTGTCTGTTACTCTTTGAGGTGCTCCAGGCAGCTTGTCCCCCTGGATTCTGGCTTATACCAGGCTTGATGCAAGATTCTAGTCTCCCTGGAAAACTCTGAGGAGAGAATGTATCACTCTTGTGTACAGACCTGTCAGCCCTCAGTACAGCTATTCCACAACTCTGTGGCACCCAGTGTAGCATTAGTGCATGAAACGGATACAGATGCTTCAGCCTTCTCTTTGAAAAGCACTTTACACACATGATCAGAGAACTCACCACAACTGTCTACACTTGTACTCTAACGTTTAGATATTATATTGGCTTTCACTATCGAACTTAGCTTCTTTACTGACCTTAAAATGACACTCTTGGTTCTACTGCTTTAATATCATTTATTCACTGATAATTCTCAAGTATATAATTTTGTCATTCATCAAAATGATTGACAACTATAAATACATGTACTAAACAATGGAATCCTTGTTTAGTTTTGTGATGCTGGAGATTATACCCAGGGAACACTTAGTAACATCTCCAGTGTTCTTAAAATTTTATTTTGAGTCAAGATCTTTCTAAATTTCCCAGACTAGTTTTGAATTTGTGATCTTCCTGCCCGGGCTTCCTGAGTAGTTGGGATTACAGATATGTGCCACCATGCCTGACTAGAGCCTCCAAATTACAGAATGAAACAATTACAATGAAACAAACATTGACCCAATTTAAAGGTGAAAGACTTCTCTACAAAGATAGTTGGAGACTTCAATACTCCACTTTCAATATTGGATAGAAAAGCAAGGTGGAAAATCGATAAGTGATTAGAAGATTTGAACAGCACTATAAACCAAAGGAACCTGAGAATATAAGAGTACTCTACCCAACCACAGCAGAGAAGGGCACACATTCTTCTCAAGTACACATTGGAACATCCTCCAGGTTAAATTATGTGGCAAGACACAAAGAAAGTCTCAGTAGGTTGAACAATATTAAAATCAACAAAGTATCTTTTTTTGCAATGAAATGAAACTAGAAATCAATAGGAAAAGGACAACAATGATCACAAATATATAAATATTTTATTTTATTTTAGACTAGTCAAGTGCAGTAGTGAGAAGGGGGGAAAGAGTAGAACAAGGAGTTCAATCTGTACTGACTGTGAACAATCAATTGAGATAACTCACTACCTTCAGACCAGCCAAATATATAAATATTAAATGACACACTCTTAAACTCCAAAGAAGAACCCACAAGGAGACTACAAAATACTTTGAGACAAACTAAAACACAAACCCAACATACCAAGTATATAGCCCTCATTCAGGTTTCCAAGATATTATTGGAATGTGCAACAAACAACTTACAGGTTTCTGAAATTTATGTCTTTGGCATTTGCTTCTTTCTTTTTCTTTTTATTATTCCAGCAAATGGCACCTTCAAGTTGTTTAGGACCTAAATCTTGGAATCATCATTTATTCTTCTCTTGGTGACCTATAGCCACCAACCAATCTCGACTTTCCTTTCAAAATAGGACTCAAATTTAACTGCTTCTCCCCAAGTCCATTGCTATCATCCTGGTCCTAGCCACCATCATCTTTCACCTGAGTTACTGTAGTAGTTTTTCAGCTGCTTTCTTGTCCCAGTGAAGTCTATGAGTGATTCCAATTGAAACTGAAATTGGAATATCTCATTCTCCAAACTGAAACCCTATCACTGTGCTCTGTCCCATTTGTGGTCTAAAGGACCCTACAAGGTGATTCTTGCTTACTCAATGCAATTGACCTATATCGTTATCATTGTATCCTTTTTTTTTTTTTTTTTTTTCGGTCTTTTTGAGACAGGGTCTTGCTATGCTGGGCTTGGGCTCACTTTTTAGCTCAGGCTGGTCTCAAACTTGGAATGTTTCTCCTGGCTCAGCCTTCCGAGTTCTGAGATTACAGGAGTGTGCCACCATGTTAGGCTATCCTTGCATTTTTAGACAAAGATAAAAGTGGCCCCTGGCTTTAGTTCGTATTTTTACTATTTGTAAGAGGTTGATCATTGTTTTTAACGCTTTTTAATCATTTTTTTTCCTTTTGTAGTACTGAGATTTGACCTCAGAGGCTTTACACTGAGCTACATTCCCAGACCTAGCCCACTTTATTTTCTATTTTGAGACAAGGTCTTGCTAAATTACTAAACTGCCTTGGCTGGCTGAGCCTCAGCCTCCCAGAGTGCTGGTATTATGGGTGTATGCCACCATATCTGGCTTTGTTTATTTACTTTTTTTGTTTTTTTGAGGCAAGGTCTTCCTACGTGATTGAGGCTGGCCTTGAACTCTCTATGAGGCTGGCTCAAACTTCCTGCCTCAGTGTCCCAAGTGCTTGGATTACAGATGTGTACTGCCACCCCCAGCCACATCCAACTTTATTAATCATTTCTTATTTCATGTATAACCCCAGTTTTTCTATTGGGTTGTCTTCTTGTTTGCATAGAAACTATGACTATTTTCCCAAGTTTTTTCTATATACATCTGTACACACGTATGTACATACATATGCATGTAAATATGTTCCTCTACACCCCTACAAAGATTTTGTCAAGCAGTCAAATTTGTTAATCTTTATTTACGATTTCTGTTTTGCTTTATGTTTAGAAAGACCTTCTCCTGTTTAAGAGTATAACAAAATATTTGCAAAATTTCTTTTGGTATTATATGAGGTCCTTTTGCATTCAAGTCACTTTATCTGAAATACAGTTGTCCCAAATAGCATTTATTCACTAATCCACATTTTCTCCACTGATTCAAAATGTTACTTTTATCGCATCACAAATTCCCACGTGCATTTGGGTCTAGTTCTGAATTAAAAAAAAAAAGACTTTCTTATCTGTGTTTCTGCACCATTACAACAAAGTTGATTGTATCTTTAAAACACATTAAAGGTCTCTGAGAGCAAATCAGTCTTATTACTTTTACTTTCAGAATTTTCCTAGATGTTCTTCTTTTTTTTAAAAACAGCTTTGTTGAAATATAATTTACATACCATAAATTTCATCCATTAAAAGTGTATTGTTCAGGGCTGGGTATGTGATATAATGAGTCCCTAAATTTGATCTCCAATAGTGCAAAAATAAGGTAAAAGATTCAATTTGATATAATATATTATATTCACAGATATGTGCAACCATCAGCAAGTCAATTTTGGAACATTTTCATTATTTTATGAAGACACCCATGCCAGGCATTGTGTAATCTCAACACTGGGGAGGCTGAGACAGGAAGATCACCATGAATTAGAGGCCAACCTGGGCTACACGGTGAGTTCAAATTTAACCTGAACTACATAGCTAAACCCAATCTCAGAAAAAGCCTCATATTCTTTAGCTATTTCTCCTCCCGTTTTCCTCTCACCTCCACTAGCCCTCAGCAACCCCTAACCTACTTTATGTTTCTATAGGATTGGCCTGTTCTTAAAATTCCTATAAATATAATTACATAATGTGGTGGTTGAGCTTAACTATGTCAACTTGATTGCTTTGGAAATCATCTAGCCGATTAGTAAAGTGCACTTCTGTATGTATCTGGGTGTGTCACAGAGCTGTGACTTTTGGTACAACATATATGGTTCCTGGGCTCCATATCTGGAGCTGTTTCCTCTCTCTGCTTCTGGCCAGCATGATGAACTAAGCATCTTTGTTCTGCCATGCTCTTCCCACATGAGTCCTTGCCTTGGAGCTGGCTTATGATGGACTGAATCTCCTGTGAGCCAAATTAAACCTCTTCTCCTTTAGATTGTGGGTGTTGGATAATTTGTCCCTGTAACAGGAAAGATAACTAATACATATCAAATATGTGGTCTTTTGTAAGTGGAGTATTTTATTAGTATAATATTTTCCAGACTTATTTATGTTTATTTATAATAGTTTTCAGATTTATTTATGTTGTGGCATATATCAGTACTTCATTGTTTTGTATGATCAAGTTATATTTGCATGGATATACCGCATTTTGTGTATCTGTTCATGAACTGATGGATATTTGGGTTATTTCTACCTCTGATTATTTTGAATAGTATAGTTTTGAATGTTCATGCACAAGTTTTTGTTTGGACACATTCTGAATTCTTTTGGGGTATATATCTAAGAGTAGGATTACTGTGTCATGTAGTATTGTTTAGCTTTTTGGAAAATCTTCAAAGTGTTTTCACAACAATTCAACCATTTTATATTCCTATTAACAGCACAAATAATTTCTTCATTTCCTCCCTGAGTCTTGTTACTTTCTATTGTCTTTATTTATTTTTTTTTTGTCTTTTTCCTTACTTGTTTTAAAGCTGGTCATCTCTGTGGGTGTGAAGTAGTATGCAGTTGTGGTTTGATTTTTAGTTTCCTAAAGTCAGGTGATACTGAAAACCTTTTCAAATATTTCCGTGGCCACTCATACATCTTCTTCAAAGAAATATTTATTCAAGTCCCTTGTATCTAGTTGGGATATTTACTTCTTTCTTTTTGTTTTTTTTTGAAACAGTGTCTCACTGTGTTCCAGGTTGACCTTGAACTTTCTATGAAGCCTAGGCTGGCCTCAATTTTGCAGTCCTAATGCCCCAGCTTCCCAGAGGGCTGGAATTACAAGCATGTACCATCACACCCATCTGGGACATTTGCCTCCTTATTATTGAGTGGTGAGAGTTTTGTATTTTCCTTACTATTCTATACATTCATTTTTCTAGGTGAATCTTCATCAAGGATGGTTGGGAACTTCTATGTATTTTAAAGGCAGAAAATAAATGTTCAGTCAGAATTTAATCTAATAAATTCTGCAAAACAACAGTTTCCTAAAGCATCTCTCTTTTAAGGACCCTGAAAGGATGAGGCCATGTACATTGTGAAATGGATTTAAAGCCTGCTTGCACGCATGGGGCAGGTCTGGGTTCTAGCACAGTGCTTCCTGAAGGTGTGTGCATCGAGACTGCTCACTACTCTCTGGCCTCAATTACCATAATTGGCAGTTCTGAGTCAGAGATCCAGACTGGAGTAGCCTTTTGGATGATCAGCATCCAAGCTAGGCTGACATGATTGCAGCATCCCAGCGATTGCACCCCTCCTGGGTTTAGAATTGAACCCAAGCCACTCTCCCAGCCCAACTCCAAGCAATGGCTTGCAGTGAACATCGTGCTTCACTAGGAGGAGGATGGTTTCCCACATGCTTTCGTCCTTAGGGTACCTGAAAGAGAATCAAACGTTCTTTATACCAGTTGTGTAATCATTAGGGGTATCTGAAAGAGAAGCAAGCACTTCGATCAATATTTTCAAGGCTTATTTGATGAAAGATTCTGGCTGGAGAATACACTGTTTCTCCAGCCCCTCCAGGGCAGATATGAATTTGAACATTTGTAATGAACTACGTCCATTTTTCCCCCTGGAAAATTCGTGTATATCTATGATTACAATAGGAGTGAAACTTAAAAACCATATACTGTGGTGCTTGACCTTTTACAACCACTTTTTGTTTTCTTATCCCTCCTTCCTGAGAGTCTCTCTAGCTATTTTTCATCATTCCTTTCCATGACATTTTAATGATGCAGATATACTGTGCATTTATTTATATACTCTGTGTGTATCCGTACTTTACACATAAAAAGAAAGTGAGATTTTTTTGGTCTCCTTATGATATGGTGTTCATTGAGAACACAAGTGCCATGGTTCGAGTGTCTCCACCTACTGAAATTTAACCCGGACTGTGAAGTGCCTTATGGTATAAGGTTACCAGAGGCATAAAGTTAGCGTCTTGATCCAATAAGTCTTTGGTTTTAGAAGAAGAAGAGAGAGCTGAGCTTGGATGTATCATCTGTCTTACCCTGTGATGACCTGCACCACCTCAGGACTGGGCAGAGAATCCCCAGCAAGAAGCACCTTGAGAAATGTGGACATCTAATCTTGAACTTCCCAGTCTTTAACATCATGAGCCAAATAACTTTTTTTTATTTTAAATAAATTACTCAATCTGTGGTGTTTGGTTATAACAACAGCAAATAGGCTAAGAGAGACAGCATGCTTTACATCAGAAATAGAGCTTTTGCCAATAGGAGTGGAGGCTAAGAGTTGCAAGGAGTGGGGAGGGAAGAGAGAAACAGGAGATAAAAAATTTGAGATGTGTTATGTACATGTATCAACTACTCATGATAAATGTAACTATACTAAGGAAAAACATTAAAAAGCAAAAACAAAACCAAAAAAACCCCCAACCTCCTTGCAGCCTCCACAATGTAAAAGCCAGAATCAGTCTAGTAGAGGCTCCAAAGAATATGTGAACTGATGCATACAGTGCTTGGCAAAGAGTCCAGGCATCAGCAATAAACAAGAGCCCTTGTTATTGTCACTTGTGTTATTTTAGGCTGGGTCATAGTGATGTCTGTACTCTCTCTCAGGCTTCAGAGTCCTCCCTTCTGGAGGCTGCTCTGAGGTCTAAGTCGCTCCCAGTATTTTTTTTTGACCCTAGAGATCCAACTCACAACCTCTCGATTGCCAGGCAGGTGCTTATGCCGCTGAACTAAATCCCTAGTCCCCGAGTCTGTTGTTTTACCAGGGCCCACTAGGGTATATGAGGGAGAGAATAGGGTTGGGTGAGGCCTGCAGGAAATGGACAGCCCTGGGTTTAGTGGTGTCAGAACTGATTTCTCAGGAGAACCCAGGAATCTGGGTTTGGCTATACATTCCCTGGATTCTAAGCATTAGTTCAACCACACAACAGTAATAATGCTTTGTAGATCACCCCAAAAAGATGAGCCAAGGTACAATGGCTTGTCCAGAGTAAGTATTTTAACTGGAATTCCAGTCTTAAGTCAGCTAAATACAGGCAGTCTCTTTCCACTTACAGGAGCCCCTACCCTCCCACTCATGATTCCTCCTGGGCATCTTCTGAGACCTCCTCTTTGCCCATTCCAGTCCCCAAACTGGGGCCATTCAAGATGGAGACAAGTACAGCCACCCTCTTCCCGGAGGCCTTGGACTGTGTCTCTTACAGAGCATTCATGCCAAAGTGACTGGCAAGGCTAGACCTTGGAAGAGGAGGGAGGTGGGGGAGAAGGGTTGGATGTCTGCAGGCGACCATGAGAAGCAGACCCAGGAGGGTGTGAGGAAGGCGGGTCGCTGGCCTCACCCATCCTTTCCCTGAGCCAGCCTCACAATCTCGCTGAAACAAACCGTTGTTCACACCCTCCCCTCTGACCCCGCTACCCCTGACATTGTTTTGTACTCGCCCGGGTCACGGGTGGGAGGCAAGGAACGCTGCAGTTCTGGAGTCTGGCTGCCCGCCAGGCCCGTGGCCTTCGGCCCTGAGGCCACTGGGGCGGCCGCGCCTCCCGGCCGCAGCAGAGGACGCCTGAGTCCACCACGCGCCGCCCGCCTCCAGCTCCACCATGGGCTCGTGCAGCTCCCACGCCGCGGTCATTCCCGACTTGGACAACATTCGGCGGGAGACTGGCTGTGAGTGCGCCCGGATTTGCTGGCCTGGGAGGGGACACAGCCAAGCGCTCTGGGGCAGGAGGAGGTGCAAGGCTTGACGGAGAGACAGATCCCCAGGTCCGGAGTTCCTGGAGCTGGGCGACCACGACCCCAGCTCCCCAGCGTCTGGGACCACCGGCCAGCGCGCGTTCTCATAGGGTTCTGGCGACCAGGTTCGAGAGGGTCTAGGGTCATGGGATTGGGGGTCAGATTCACCCAGGCACCCGGTCGGAGGAGGACGTTGACTTTGGTAACAAGGTTTGGGGAGCCTTTGGGGTGCTGAACTCGGCGCGCTTCTCTGGAACTGGTGGGGCTCCCTCTAACGGCGTCGGCTCCCTCTCCGGACTGCGCGGTGGCGACCCCTGCAGCAAGTCCCCGAGGTCCTCCTCGGCCCTCCTCCTCCGGCCGCCCGGAGCGGGGCTCTGGAGTCGCCCACCGGCTGGGGAGGGACACTCCCAGGCGCAGGGTAGCTGGGGCAGGAGGAGGGTGGCGCGGCGCGGCGTGAGGTTACCGGCAGGACTGGAGGGAGGGATGCACGGCCAGCCAGGGCCCCGGAGCTGGGAGCCAGCCTCTGGGAGCGTGCATGGGCCCTGGTGTCCCGGTGTGAGGGGGCCCCAGCGTCCTCAGCCCTCTCAGTCCTCACCGCCCCCACACTCCCGCAGTTTCGCAAGCCAGTCTGCTCCGCCTCTACCACCGGTTCCGGGCGCTGGACAGGAACAATAAGGGCTATTTGAGGTGAGGGCAGCCCGATAACCTCCCGCCTCTGTCTCGCTAACCTTATTTCCTCTTTCGTTGCCTCCATCTGCGTTCTTCATCCCCCTTTGAACTTTGTTTTTACAGCCACACTGACTTCCAGCAGATTGGGGCGCTGGCCGTGAACCCCCTGGGAGACCGCATCGTAGACAGCTTCTTCCCGGATGGGTGAGGCTACTCTGGGGTGAAGATGAATGGGTGGCCAGAGGTTAGAGCCCGAGGCAGGGAGCCTTTCATGGTGACGCCTGGCCCTTTCCATTCGCCCCCCAAGGAATCACCAAGTGGATTTCTCAGGCTTTGTCAGGGTCCTGGCTCATTTTAGACCTGTAGATGAGGAGGACCCAGGAATGCGAGACCCCAAGCAACCTGAACCACTGAACAGCAGAATGAACAAACTTCGCTGTGAGTATGTGGGGAACCCCCTAAGTCAGACTTCCGATTCACCCATATCAGAGACAGGCCCGGGAGTCCCCCACTCCCTTTGTGAGACTGTGATGCCCTCCACTCGTGCACGGTGATCTTCTGATAGATGAGAACAGGGGAAGACTCATCTTTTCTCTTCCATTCTCTGCCTAGTTGCGTTTCAGCTGTATGATCTGGATCGAGATGGAAAGATCTCCAGGCATGAGATGTTACAGGTTGGAAGAATCGGAGCGCAGGAGATGAGACGTGTGAAGGGTGGGAGGGTTGACTGCGGTGGTGTAGGCTATGGGGAGGGATAATCCATGGCTAGATGTTGCAGATGATTGGGATACTGGATGGTACATGGGACTGGGAATGGATAGGTCAGAGTTTGAGTTAGTTGGGAGATGGGGTAAAGAGCAATTGAATATGAGGTTAGGAATAGATCAGTGATTCTCAGCTGGGGGAAATTTTTCCCCCAAACGAATATTTGGCAATAGATGCAGACACTTTTGGTTGTCACAGCTGGGAAAAGTGTCCTACTAGTATGTGTCTGGTGGAGGTCAGAAAGCTGCTATACATTGTACCATATGCAGGACAGCCTTCTAAGCAAGGAGTTATCTGGCCCCAAATGCCAATAGCATCAAGATGGGGAAATTCTGGAATAGATGTTATAAGGTGGAGATGGAACTGGAAATAGAGGCAGAAGTGGGGAATTGTATGCAGGCTGGATGGAGGTTGTTTTATATAGTTGGACAAATGAGTTTGAGCACTTCATTGAGTTGACTGTGGGATAGTGAAGGGAGATGGAAGGTGAAGCACTGAGGGGGGGGATTATTAGGGGATATGGTGGAAAGCGCCTGGGATGAGGGGTGAATCAGGAATCTATGCAGTGAGTTTGGGGGGGTGCAGGCTTGTGCCAGTTTTTTTTATGGCTGCCTTTTCTCTCACTTCCCAGGTTCTCCGACTGATGGTTGGGGTCCAGGTGACTGAAGAGCAGCTGGAGAGTATTGCAGATCGCACAGTGCAAGAGGCAGATGAAGATGGAGATGGGGCTGTATCCTTCTTGGAGTTCGCCAAGGTTAGAATGCCCTTGGAGACTGGGGAGTTGAGATCAGGAGTCCTCGGGAGGCATGAACAAAGGAAATGAAGTTCAGAAGTTGGGTGGAGAAACATGGGTTCTAGGAAATGGCAGACCTGAGGGACCTGGGGGAGGAGGTTGGAAGTTTAGAGATTGGGATTTGAGCCCCCTTACTTGACGCTATCTATCTCTTGCCAGTCCTTAGAGAAGATGAACGTCGAGCAAAAGATGAGCATCAGGGTCCTGAAGTGACCCACTGTGTGTGTTTGGCTAGGTCATGCCAACCAGTATCTACTTGGGATTCATCTGCTGGATCTGCTTTCATTGTATTCTTCTAAATCAGACTTTACTTACGACAAAAAAGAGAAAGTAAGAAGGGTGTGTACTAAAGTCCAGCTCATTTGATCTCAGGTCTCTGAATCCGCCATCAGTCTTCTGGTTGCAAGTGATTGAAAGGCCACCTCAAAGTGATTTAAGTTTAAAAAAGAGATTTTAATGGTGCATATAATTAAAAAGTCCAGAACTATCTGTCTTCAGGCACAAACGATGTTATCAGGACTCATTTTTCTCAACTGCATGTCCCAGCTCAGTATCCTTCTGTACTGACCTCATGCTCAGTGGGGAGGGCTCCTTTCTAATGGAAGAGATTTACACCAATGACTCCAGGCTTCCATCTTTCTAGCTTGGTAAGCCAGTGGAAAAGGATTTCCTTACTCCAGTCAAGCAAAGAGTGTTATTGCCCACCTGAGTTCTGTTGTGTGTGTGTGTGTGTGTGTGTGTGTGTGTCTTTTTGAGACAGGGGCTTGCCATGCAATTCAGGCTGGGTTTGGGCTCACTTTGTAGCCCAGGCTGGTCTTGAACTTGCAAACAATTCTCCTGCCTCAGCCTCCCAAGTGCTGGGTTTACAGAAATACTTCAAAATGCCTGGCACCCACCTGAGCTCTTGTCCCTCTCTCTTGGGGAATGAAATGCTCTAACTGACCAGGCCTATGGCATGTACTAGCTGCTAGGAAAAATGGTCTGAGGATTCAGGGTGGGGTGAGAGGTAGTTGCCAAAAGAAAACTGAAATACTCTTACCAGGAGGACAGGGAATTTGTATGTGTGTTTCTGTGTTGGTTTTTCTCAGGCAAAACAAGAGATAGCCATTATTGTTTGTTTGACCACATGGAGAACCCTTGAAATTTGGCTTCTTAAATGATTTTTCTTGATCCCATGGAGTCATGATATGTGGTGAGGGTTGGTGATGGGGGGAGATGATGTAAAAACAATAAACAGTAATACCTTTCAAAGAGTGTGACGTTTGAGAATAATCTTGTTGTGTGAGTTTCAAGCATTGATACATTATATCACAGAATTGTGTCAAAGTCACATTAAACCATAAGAATCTAAGTTGGTAGCAAGGTGCTCTGGTTATCCTCGAGGAGCTGCTGTCCATATCCCCTCTTATGTCTTTGTCAACACATGTGCTCACATCTTCTCAATACTGTTATGCTTGTGGCTTGAAGTTGGCAGTACTAGGAATATTTACATGTGAATACTGGTCCTTCCTCTAACAGGAGAGCCTACTGTTAAGCCCTTATTATCATATGACTGCATCATATTCACCATTAATCTATGTGCTAATGGCTTTTTCATCTCTGCACGTGTGGTACTCAGCCTGTGTGGAGACCCTTTGGAAGTTCAAGAAACTTAATGATCCTTGGAAAAATTTTCAACCAATGACAGACAAAAGTTGATGGAACCCCAATTCCTTCCCATGTCAGGTGGGCAATTTAGAAGTCTTTTCATTCTTGTAGGAGTTTCTAGCAGATTTGAGCCCCTCATCCTCACAGTGTCAACCTGCTTGCTAAAGCATCCTTACCAGCTTCCTTTCCATCCTGCCTCACTTTGCTTGCACTCCTCAGTGTTCTTGGACCACCTCAAATCCTTATTTTCAGGTGCTTCTGGTGAAACTCAGCCTGATACATAGAAGACTTCTGGAACACAAGTGCACTATCCCATGCAGTAGTGGGGAGCTCTCTGGAGCCCACCAAAGAAACCTGCATTAAAGGATTTAGTGCTCTGTATTTTCTGATTTTGGGAAGTTTGAAGTCCTATAAAGACTATGTCACTTTGGGGCCTTGGGAACATGGAATGACCTGAGTGGAGTATTAATCCCATTACATTTTACTTATAGTTTGAGTCAGACAGATGAGCTCATAGCTGGCGGGGAGGAGGTGCACGACAAGGGAAAAAACTTGATTCCTTAGGGAATTTTGTGATTTTGTTGGAGGATTGTCACATGAACGAACACTTTATTATTGAGGAATATTTGTTTAATCTTTGACCCTAAGTAAAGAGAGGGAGTGGGGAATATGGGGAATAAAACGCAGTGAGTGGTTGCTTTTCCAGGTATTCTGAAGGATTTGTCTAAAAAGAGATGTAGAGAAGGAAAAGAAGCAGGGGAAGCAGTGGGGGGCAAGGAGAGACAGAGAGAGAGACAGAGAGAGAGGGAGAGGGAGAGAGAGGGAGAGGGAGAGAGAGAGAGGTTTTATTGTTGATTTTTTTTAAAAAGAGGAGAACATATTTATTGAAAGAAAGCAAGCTTCTGTCTGGGAGAAAGGGTTGCCCTATTGTTGATGTTTTTTCCATGATTGAGTTACTCAGAATTTCCTGGTGGCAAATTTCATCTGATTGAAAAGTTCAGGGCTGGGGATATAGCTCAGCAGCCTGAGCACCTGCCTGATCAGGGCAAGGTCCTGAGTTTGATTCCCAGTACAAACAAACAAACAAACAAACAAGAAAAAGGTTCAGACCCTTTAGCCCCATTTGAGAGTTCCCAAGTCTCCAGGGAAATCTATAGCTTTCATTAGTGATTTTTGTGTTAGAAGTCCAAGGTTCAACTTTTAGAAACACTGACCCAAATCTTCTGGCCAATGTGCAGGGGACCACTGCTCTAAAGGGTCCCAGCATCCACAGCACACAGAACGTGATGGGTTCCCAAGGAAAGCCTGCCCCGGCACTCCTGTGCACACCTGCTTGGGGGAATCAGTGCTTCTGACTTAAGAAGGTACTGGAGGGTCTAGGGGGGATCACAAGACTCCATTTGCTGTCCTGTTGGATGGAGAACATACTTCCCCACTGCCCCTCAGCACAAAAGCCCCTTGCTGCCACCTGAGCTCAAGACATTAGAGATCTTTGTTGTGCAGGGGATGTCAGCCTGGCTGCAGTGGTCTGAACTGCTGAGCCCCACTCCCTCTCTGTCAACTCTGATAAAAGTGCTTACAAATTTTTTGGGGTGGGGATTGGCGATACCAGTGGTGACTTGCTGTTCTGTGAGTGGCATTTGATGCTTTTCACTGATTTGTCACCTTTATTATTGTTGCCATGTATTACCTTCAATCTGTACCATTATTTACTGATTAGAGCCTAGATTATCACATCCAAAGTGCTTGGGCCTAGAAGTGTTTTACAATTTTCCCAAATTTTGGAATATTCACATATATATATAAAGAGATATCTTGGAGATACGACCCACATCAAAACATGGTATTCATTAATGTATTTTTTTTCTTTTTTGCACCAGAAATTGAGCTCACAACCTCACACTTGCCAGGCAGGTGTGTGCTGCTGAGCTATATCCCTGGCTCATTAATGTTTCTTATATATATTATACATAAAGCTGGAAGAAAACTTTATGCATTTTTTTTTCTGGTACTGGGGATTAAATCCAGGAAGCACACTCCAACCCCTTCTATTCTTTTGTTTTGAGACAGGGTCACATTGCGTTGCTGGCTGGCCTCAGACTCACTTCTCTTGCCTTAGCTGAGATTACAGGTGTGGGCCACCACACCTTGCTATTCAACTATTTTAGTGCACCTATATTTTGGCTTTGATTTGTAGCATGATGTCAGATGTGAAAGTTTCCTCTTGAGCTGTCATACAGATGTTCAAAATTTCCATATTTTGGAGCATTCTGAATTTTAGGTTTTTAGATTCGAGGTATTCAATCTGTATTTGTCTGTAAATTGATTCATTTAAATTTTATATAATTTTTTGAGACAGGATCTTGCTATATAATTCAGGTTTGCAATGTTCTTACTGTGTAGCCCAGGCTGCCCTCAAACACATGGCCTCAAACTCATGTCCTCCTGCCTCACCTTACAAATGCTGGCACTACAGGCATGTGTTGCCATGTCTGGCTAAACATTTATACATTTGAAGGTAAGCATGAAGGTGCACGCCTGTAATCTCAGCACTTTAGGAGGCTGAGGGAGGAGGATAACAAGTTTGAGCCCAGCCTAGGTGACTTAGTAAGTTAGTGAGAACTTGTCTCAAAGAAAAAAGAAATGGGGGGTGGGGGGTGGAGCTGGAGATGTAACTCTGCATAAAGGCCTGGGTTTAATCCCCAGTCATATGTTATGCTATGCTACACTGTGATGCTATATCTATATATCTATCTCTATATGTTTATAAAGGGAATTGTATTTCACTCCTGTAAATTACAAACTACCATCAGTTGGGTGGGGTATCTAGAGAGTGTGTTCCACTGGGGCTGCTGTAAAGGGCTGTAACTTCTACAGTCTTTTAGAAGGATCCATCTACATAGTTGAAAGGGAGTTAGGAGGTTCAGACAAAGCCCTCTTCCTTGCCAAGGAGACAGAACCTAAAACAGTTTGTGTAGGGAGTCCTGGGAAGAGAAGCGAACAGAAAGATAAACTCATGACACTATGCACACCTGGCTGTGCTACCATGGACTCTTTTTGAGCTGATGAGGATGATAATTCAGGCCTCTGACCTTGATGCTCAAATAGGAGGTAGCTCTAGGTTATCCTCAGTCCCACCCATTCAACACCAATGAAACTTCCTTGATGTTTAAGAGACAGTGTACAGGTTTGATTCCAGGTTAAGGATTGCCCTGAAAGTCAGTATGCTTTAGTGTAAATGTGTTCTGGAGTTCTGGGTGTTATTTATTTATTTATTTATTTTTGTCTTTTTCCTTTTTATCGGTACCAGGGATCGAACTCACGACTGCCTGCTTGCAAGGCAGGCGCTTATGCCACTGAGCTAAATCCTCAGCCCCGAGTTCTGGGTTTTAAATCTGGGCCTTTTATATCTGATGCATAACCTTGGGTAATTAACTTTATCCTTCAATGTCTTAGCTACTTCTTTGTAGGAAAGAGTCATATAATAGCACTACCCTGCAGAGCCGTTGGACCTGTCTTTTCCTGCAAACCAGTTTTATCTCAGCGGAGGCCCTTGGTCACATCTGCAAGCTTGGACTCTGGCCTGTATCAGTAAGGATTTCTTTAGTTGTTAACTGGTTTATGAAATGACAGAATTTTATTGGTTTGTAAAACTGAAATAAAAGTTCAAAGGTAGGCCAGGCAAAGGCAAGTCCCAAAAGTTCAATGATATCAGAAGTTCATCTTTTCATTTCTCAACTCTGCGGTCCTCTACATTGGAATTGTTTTGAAGCAGAAATCCCAATGAACAGTTCGGTCCCTTTCTTTTCCACCACTTCTATCAAAAGCCCCAGAACACCTGCCCACTGTAGCCAGGTGAAGGTAACACTCTGATTACTCCTGCCTGTCATATGCTTTTCTGGGAACCGTAAGTTGCTGTCATTTCTGCTTGAACCAAATGCATGGCATGGACATGGTTGGTGCTGATTCTCTGAAGTAATACAAGCATGTTGTTACCTGACCATGTCTGTCAGGCAATATCAACAGATAGCTAGATACTTGTTAGTACTTTTTGCCTATGAATGACAGAATTACCAACTAACAGTAGTGCAAACAATTAAGACAATTATCTCACACTATAAGCTGTCTCTGATGGTGTGCAGTTCCAAAGTTGTTGAGTGGGGACTGAACCCAGTGGACTGAGTTAGGCAATCAAAAATGTTTTCAAGGATCTAGATTATTTTATTCTTTCATTCCTTAATATGTTAGTTTTGGATTCTTTTATTTCCTCATGGTCACAAGATGGTTTCTGAAGCTCTAGCTATCACACCCTCCTAGGAACTGTATATAAAATGTAACTTAGGGCAGTTAAAAAGATCATTTCTTTCATGTCCCTCTATTTTGATCTCTTTTTCTCTTATTGTACTGGGCATTGAACCTAGGGTCTTTGCACTGAGCTACATCCCTAGCCCGTTTTTAATTTTTAATTTTTGCAACAGAATCTTGATAAGTACTAAGTTCCCAGGCTGGACTTGAATTTGCAATCTTCCTGCTTTAGCTGGAGTTGCAGGGATGTGCCACCATGCTAAGCTTCTGTTTTGATACCAAAAGGAAAATCTTTTTTCCTGGAAGTATACAAGATGGTATAGGTAAAAAGTATCTGTAATTGCTAATGATGGAAGTAGAACATCTCTAACTGTAAGGGAGGTTTGGAACACAATTACTTGTGTTTTTTTTTTTTTTTTCAGTTTTCATCAGGAGAAATGGGCTTTAGCAATAGGGATAAAAGGTGAGAGAGATAGTAGCCATGTAGTATATGATTCAGTGTGGATGTAGTTGAGAACAACTCAAAATCCTGATGGCTTACAACTGCAAGAGTTTATTTCTTGTTTGGGCCCCATGGTGATGCCCTGGGTCAGCTGTGGTACTGCTCCCTGGTCTTCAGGTTTCAGGAGCAGCCTCACTGGGGCCGTGCCATCCTCATGGAAGAGGGAAAGAGCAGAAGCACTGCAGGAAATACACGTCCCTTAATTTTCTTCTTAGGTCTGTTGTAAACCTTGACTAGTTGGATACTATTGGCTAAAGCCTAGCAGCTTGAAGCAACAACACTTTTATTATGTCTGATATTTCTGTGCATAAAAGGCTTACTTGAGTGTTTGTCTGTCTATGCAGTTTTGACTGAGGTTCTGTGATATCCAGCTGGGCTTGACTTGGTCCACAGGTCTGCCACTTTGGTAGGTAAGATCTCTGGCATCAAATGGGGAGATTGGAGAGTTGTCCCATGGCAGCTCGGTCCTCTCAGAGGCAGTGCCTTAGAGACAGAAGGTGGAAGAAGCCAGTCTCTGAGAGCCAGAGCCTACAAACAGGTACAAGGTCACATCTTCCATAATATATTGGTGCAAAGCAGCCATGGAGCCCATAGAGGACAAGGATATAGACTCCACCTCTGGATGGAAGACTATCATAGAATGTATGGCCATCTTTAATCTGCTACCAGTGGTGCTATGATGTGGCTGTGGCTTGAGTGTCTCCCATGTTGTGAGAGGTGGTGGGACCTTTAAGAGGTAGGGCTTGGGAAGTGTTGAAGTGACTGTGAGGACAGTCCCGAGAAGGAACCCATGTAGTTCTCTTGGAGCCTTGGCTAGTTTGGGAGAGAAGGTTGTTATATGAGAACAAGCCTAACTCCTCCAGGCTGCTCTGGCTTCCTGCCTGACCATGTGCTCTCTCTCGTTTCTCACATGTACTCACACCACGAGCCATCAGCCATGAAGCTTTGTCTGAGCTGAGCTGATGGCAGCACTGTGCATTTGATCCCTCCCCAATTTGTGAGCCAAATAAACCTCTTTTTGTTTTTTCTTTTGAGACAAGGTCTTGCTACGTAGTCCAGGCTGACTTTGAACTCATTATGTAGCCCATCCATACTAGCCTCGAACTTGTGGCAATCTTCTTGTCTCAACCTCCCAAGAGCTGGGATTACAGGTGTGCAAAACCATACTCAGCCAAACCTCTTTTCTTTATAAAGTACCCAGCCTCAGGTATTCATTATAGTTACATAAAATGGATTAATACATGCAACTACAGGTGGGGATGCATAATCTTGCAGGGAAAGAAAGTAGACATAAAAAAAAAGAATTGCAAGATAAGCCTCACTTTACCAGTTAACATTTATCATGATATGAAAATAATTAAAGTTGATGGGGTATTGCTGCTGACAGATTAATATGTTATAACAGAAAGCACAGAAATATAGTAAGTATGTATACATAGTATATTATATTGTTATAAATTTATATTTTTGATGTCTAAATTACTTTATAAAATGAAATAACTAATGGTTTAGAAAAGGGCATAAGTGAATATTAATACAATTTTGAGGTATGGAAGATTTGCTAAGGAGAATCACCATGAAAAATATTCATAGTATTAACTTTATAAAAATTTAAAGGAAAAAGGACAGATTGGAGAACATTTGAATTATGCATATCAGATGAAGGATCTCAATCTTTTACATATAAAAAGCTCTTATAATTAGAAAAAGACAGCCATGTGGACAAGAATTTCTTTAAAAGGAATATAAATGTCTCAAAGCATATAAAAGTGTTCAATCTCAATGTTGAGTAAATTTTAATCAAAACTACAACTCTTCTGAAGATCAGCTTGGTTTTATATATAAAAACCCTAAAAATAGGAATGCTCTTTGTTCCAGACCCTTTTCCTAGGAATTCATCCTAAGTGCTTAATTAAGGCCAGGTACGGTGGCACATACCTATAATCTCAGCACTTGGGAGGCTGAGACAGGAGGGTTGCTGTCAGTTAGAAGCCAGTCTGTGCTACAATAGTGAGTCAAAGCCCAACCTGAACTACTTAGTGAGACCCTGTCTCAAAAACAAAAAACAAAAAACATGCACAAAATGATTGACTTACTAGATTGTTCACTTATGTAATGTTTATAACAAAGTGAAAAACTGGAGTCAGTTGACCTTGCACAGACATGGATGACTATTGGGAACTCCCTGTAAGAAGGAACTTACTCTTGGGCTTGGAGAAATGCTGACAGCGGGCAAATTCCAGCCATTTTCCCTTCAGGGTCTGTTTCATCTACTAAGCTAAGGCCATGTTCTTCTCAGGCAGCTACAGTTCAGAACTAAGCGAGATACTGGCTGATGCCGCATACCCAGAGGCGAACTAGATCAGAAGAAAATGGTGAGCTGTGAGAGTGCCATGCACAGACTTTCAGTGCACAACAATGGCCGCTCTTCTGCTTTGATTGGCTAAATCTTGCACACATTTTTCCTGTAGCCAACCCAACCCAGAGGACAGGGCAGGACGTTTTGGAAATGTATTTATTTGCAGGTTAGCTACAGTGAAACGAAATGAAGCCAGGATGATGAGACTGCTTGAAAAGAAAATGATAAATTCATAAAATGAGATGGCATCTAGTCATTCAAAATGATATTTTAGAAGAGTATTTATTGTTACTAAAGAACAAGGGAGTGAGAAACAGTGGGGATATGCTCCTAATCCCAGCTACTTAAGAGGGTGAAGCAGGCGGATTGCAAGCTCAAGGCCAGTCTGGGCAGCCAAACCCTGTTGCAAAAATGAATGAATGAATGAATGAATAAATAAGTAGAATTAAATTAAGCTAAATTAAATCAAATTTAAAAGGTAGGAGATGTAGCTCAGGAGTAGAAGAGTACTCCTAGGTTCAAGCCCTGGTACGAAAGAAACAAAACAAGATGTACAGCACAAATACATTTGTAAAAATGTATGTAAACATATAAAGAGAAATGTTTGGGGGAGATTATGTTCTAAGATATAATACTGTAAATCAAAAACAAAAGCCTAAAAAATTGGGGTGACTGTTTTACTTCAAACCCTTAAATAATTTGCACAATGTGTATAAAGTCTAAGCTTTTCCTAGTTTCTCAGGCCCTCCCTAATATGGGTTTTCTCTGTATTTTCCCAAGTTCCCCTTTGACCTCTCTATGCATTTTTTTCCTTGTGCCAGGAGTGCTAAACAGTGGAGAGTCTTCCTCACATTGCCGCGTTGTTTCTCACTGACTCTGGCTTGGACAGTCTTTCTCCCTAACCTTTGTCTCATTAGTTTCCACTTACTGCTTGAGACCTTTTCTGCTAGTGCTTTGTTGGACGATTTGCAATTCTATTGTTCCCCAGACTTTCTGAACAGCAAAATAAATTACTGCAAAGCTTTAACAAACAAGCAACCAATTAATCAAACAAACAAAAACTATACTTGGACTTTGCTATAGGCCTACTATATTCTGATTTCCAGAGCTAGAACCAGGAAATCTGTATATTATTTTAGGTAAGATTTGTCTGCATGCAACAGAGATCCAAAATACTAATGTTTTGTAGTGAATTTCTGTAATTTATATTGTCTTGGCACCATTTTTACCAGATACAAAAGCTGTGACAGGGGAGGGTTGCAATTTTTAGTCACTCTCCAGAGAGAGACTTCAAGACCGTGAGATGCACCAGATGCCTTCAGATAGAGTTTAGTTCACTAGCTGGCCCAGAGGGCTCTCTGGTGGCTGCGTTGTGCCTGCACTGTTCTTGGTGACCAAAACTCCCCACATTAGGTCGGTTTTAGAAAGTCCAAGTGGCTCTTGGGACCCATCAAGCCAGAGGTACAGCCAGGATCAAGAAAAAAGACTGCTATGGATTCGCCAACAGAACCATTGCTCCGAATAAAATTGACTATCATCCCCTTCCCACTCTGTATTGAAGATTGAACGCAGGCCATTTGCACTGAACTATATCCTCAGCCTTTTATTTATATTTTAAATTTTTTAAAAAAAATTTGAGACACATTCTCACTCAATTACTAAGCTTGTGCTGGGTTTAGCTTGTGATTCTTCTGCCTCAACCTTCCAGAGTGCTGGGATTACAGGTGTGTGCCACCACCCCTGGCTAAAATGGATTCTAGTCTGAAGGCTCTGCCTGGTGAGAGAGGCTTGTTACCTAGAGGTAGGAAGGGTAACTTCCTGAAAAGGACTTCAGGGCAGATACTAGGCCAGAATGAGGCTCGGCAGGGAGGCACAGACTCACACTATCAGCATAGCCAGGAGTGGGATGGCAGGAGATCCCTAGACTCACCAGCCTGACAAGAAGGGTGCCTCTTTATGGGGCAGATGCTGGCACCCTGCAGGAACCTGTGCCGTGGGTCTCGGTGATCTGGTGTTTCTGCTTTCCCGCCTTCTGTCTGCCTTGTACCTTGATCCTATGATGTTGGTTGGGACCCTACATGGGGAGGCAGCTGCCTAGAAAGGGGTCAGTTGGAACTGTGAGTGGAGAATGCTGCTTACAACAGGGGCCGATTGCTCAGCACTGCTGGCTGCCTAGAAATATAAGCCATTTTAAAGGTTTTGCTTTTGAAAAAGGAAGCGAAGGACTGGCTTATTCTGTGGTATTGGTGGTGGTGGTGGTGGTGGGGCTCTCCCAAAGACCTGGGCCTCTGAGCACTCTCTTTCCCTTTCACTGGCCAAAAAAAGACCCACCGCCCCCACAGCTAGGAGCAGCTAGAGGCCGAAAGAAAGAATGAAAGAATGAAAAAGAAGAGGGAGAGGGAAAGAAAAAGAGAAAGAAAGAAAACTAAAAGAAAGGGAGAACAGAGCGTGTTCAGTTCAGTACAAGAAACTTTAAAGGAAACTTTAAATCTCATGTACCCTTGATTACTTACTAAGAAATAAACCCCTAGACACAAGGAGAGAGAGAGAGTAAAAAGTAGCTAGATAAACTAAATACAAATATATGCAATACTATCTTAATACAAATACAAAATAAATCGTATATTTATATACAATAGGTAACTAAATTAAAACAAATTTCCATAATTTGATCAAATTGGAAATTCAGATTTTATATACTAATTTGTAGCATAAAGTATGCATAGAAAAATGATCTATATTGGATTTTTGCCTCTCTAACATAGGTTCTAACTTAACTTTAATATCTGCTGAAAACTTTAATGACAAAACTTCACAGGCTTTTAGTTATCTGTTACTGTAATAAAATGCTCCTCGATCTAATCAATTTTCCTTTCCTGAAGAGGAAAGGTTTATTTTGGTTCATGGTTTCAGAGGCTTCACTGTATGATCAGTCAGTCTGTTGCTTTAGGGCCCGGGGTGGTACATGTGGAGCAGGGTTGTTTATCTTATGGTAGCCAGGAAAACAGAGAGACAGGAAGGGCCTAGATCCCCAAATCAAACACCTCTCCAGTGACCTAGCATCCTCTTGTTATGTTTCACCTCTTATACTTCTGTTACCTCCCAACACAGCCCCTCAGGTTTCTGACCACACATGGTCCTTTGGGGGACAGTCCCAATCCAAACTACAGTAGTAGGGCTCCAATTATAGTTATATCTGGGAATCTCACTACATTTCAATATGTGACTTCTATAATATTAGTTATTTATTTATTATGGTATCAGGAGTTGAACTCAGGGCCTCGTGAAGCAGGCACTGTGCCACTGAGCTACATCCCTAGCTATAATCTTAAACATAGGTAACTAAATATGAAAGAGAAAAAAATGCTTCTCTTTACCTATAGCCTTACTGAAATTTTACAAAGCCATAGTACGCATTACTATAAAATATTTTATATTGGGCGTAGATGTTCTGACATAATAAATTAAATTAAAGCTAAAGTGGGTCTTTAGCACTTACAAATTGGATAGATAGAATGAGACCCTGTAAATCACCAGTTAAAATAGTAATTGGCTCAATAAATACTGAAATAGGCCATCAGGGATTAAAACATTATATTAAACCGAAGTAATAAAGGTGTGATTATCCCCACTGCTACTCCCTTTGACAGTTCAATTTCGCTTATTCTCCAATCTGGGAAAAATAAAAGGCACCTTCTGATGAATTCCTACAGCCCTAATGCTGCATTCTTACCGATGAAGGACCTCTAACTCGATACTTAATATTATTGAAATTATTTATTCTCGTCAACTAGCGACTGGTAAATACTTTTTTTTTTTTTGTCTTTTTTTTGAGACAGGGTCTCACTATGCAGTTCAGGCTGGCCTTGAGCTCACTTTGTAGCCCAGGCTGGTCTCGAATTCGTAATGATCCTCCCACCTCAGCCTCCCAGTGCTGGGATTACAGGCGTGAGCTACCACGCCCGGCTGACTGGTAAATATTTTACTTTTAAAGATTATTCAGTGTTCAGTCTGAGGTGCGCCGCTACCCCAGCCAGCGTTGGGAGGAGGGAGCTGCCCTGTAGAGGCCTGCTTGGACCTTGAATGTGACCATCGCTGCAGCTGCTGCTGCTGTCTGGCAGAGGGAGCTGCACTGTGGAGAAGATTTGGGGCCTATCTAGGCCACACAGGTGACCTTCTTTCAGCCCCGGGAGCTTTGCCACCGAGGAGCTGGATGCCTGCACAACATCCAGTCCCCAGGAGAGTGTGAGATCCTTGCTCTGGGTGGTTGGGAACCCACCCGGCTTGCAGCCACATTAGATTGGGCTTGGCAGGATTTGGGCCTGCCTGGACCTTGTCTGGTGGCCTTCTTTCAGCCTGGGGAGCTTTGCTGCCGGAGGGGTGAGCTGCACAGCTTGAGGAGGCTCTAGGCCTGTCTGAGCCTCCCTTGGTAACCTTCTTTTAATCTGGGGGCTTCGCAGTGCAACAAGGGAGCTATGCTACCAGAGGAGTCCCAGGAGCCCAGGACATAGGAGACAATTTCCAACATGCCCAGGGGAAGCTTTGGAACATTTGAAACATGGAAATACAGGACAATGACAAAACGAAAGACCAAAAACACAATCTCAAACATCCAGTCCATCCCAAGAAAGCCTAGGAGCCATGTACATAGAAGAAAATACATGCCATATGCCTGAAATACCTGAAATAATACTAACTAAAATAGAGAAGCAACTCTGGGAAGCTTTAAAGGAATTCAAACCAGAAAAAAATCTCCAAGGTAAAAGAAGAAATGATAAAAGTAATGAAAGAGATGCTGAACATATCTAAAGAAGACACAGTTAAAAAATTAGAGGAACAACAACAACAAAAAAAAGATAGAATCCCTGGATGAACAATATAAGAAACAAACAGAATACATAAAGCAGATTCAAAGAAATATACAGGAAATCAAAAATTCCTTTGAAAGTTGTAAAAACCACCTCAACGAAAGTGAAGATAGAATTTCAGATCTCGAAGACAAGATTGTAGTTAGTGAACAAGAAAGGAAAGATCTCTTAAAAATAACCAGGAATCAGGAAATAACAATCTAACAGCTGCAAAATGACAAAGAAAAAACAACATAAGATTGATAGGGATAAATGAAAAAAAGGGGACAATACAAATGATATCAAAAGGCTATTCACAGAAGTAATAACTGAAAATTTCCCAAACATGAAAATGGAAATTGACATATGGATTAGTGAAGCATATAGAAGTCCAGACAGCCATAACCAAAACAAAACTACACCCAAACATATAATAATCACCATTCCAGAAATCCAACATAAAAATAGAATATTAAAAGCTGTTAGAGAGAAGAGACAGATCAGCTATAAAGGAAATCAGAATCATGCAGACCTCTTAACAAAAACAATGAAGTCAAGAAGAACATGAAGTGAAGTATTTCAGATCCTAAAGGAAAATGATTTCTAAACTAGACTGATGTACCCTGCAAAACTGTCCTTCAAAATGGATGGAGAAATAAGATACTTCCATGACAAAGAACAGCTGAAGAACTTCATGATCACCAAGCCAATCCTGCAAAGAATACTGAAAGACAGTTTAGATACACTTAGGAAAAAACCACTAAGCAAAGCAGACAATTAAACAGAACAGAAAGATAAAGATGCAACAGCAGAAAGATAACATGTCAACAATAAGACAACATATAACAGTTATAACCATTAATGTAAATGGTCTCAATTCACCAATTAAAAGAAACAGACTGGCAGAATGGGTCAAGAAACAATATCCAACCATATTCTGTCTACAAGAAACCCATCTAACCCAAAAAGAAACTCACAGACTGAAAGTCAAAGGATGGAAAACAATACTACATGCAACAGGAACCCCCCCAAAAAGCGAGGTAGCTATCCTGTTTGCAGGCAATGTGAACTTCAAACCAAGAATGATCCTAAGAGATAAAGAAGGTCATTACATACTAGTTAGGGGAAAACTTCAAGAGGAAGAGATAATAATTAAAAAAAAATATATGCACCAAATTCCAGAGCACCCAGTTATACAAAACAAGTATTAATAGAAATGAAAAATCACATAAAAATACCACAGTTACAACAGGAGACCTTAACACATATTGACACCAAGGGACAGATCAACCAGACAGAAAATCAGCAAAGAAATAATGGAACTGAATCACATCTGTGAACAAATGGATTTGATAGACATATACAGAGTGTCCCATCCAACAACATCAGAATATACATTCTTCTCAGCAGTACATGGGTCACTCTCTAAAACAGACCACATACTAACTCATACAACATATTTAAATAAATGCAGAGTTGAAATTATCCCATGCATCTTATCAGATCATAGTGCCATGAAACTAGAAATTAATGATAAAAGTAACTGGAAAAACCCTTCAAACACAGAGAAATTGAATAAGACACTCTTGATCAATCAGTGGGTCACAGGGAAAATTAAAGAAGAAATTAAACAATACCTATGAGCAAATGAAAATACAAATACAACTTACCAGAATTTGCGGGATGCAATGAAAGCAGTCCTCAGAGGAAAATTTATTGCACTGAGTTCCCACATCAGGAAAACAGAACAAATACAGATAAACAACCTGATGCTACACCTCAAACATCTAGAAAAAGAAGAGCAAGTCAAGTCTAAAGCCAAAAGAAGAGATTATAAAAATCAGAGCAGAAATTAATGCAATAGAGACTAATAAAACAATTCAAAGAATCAATGAATCAAAAAGTTGGTTCTTTGAAAGAATAAATAAAATTGATAAGCCCCTAGCCAATCTAATTTAAAAAAAGGAAAGAAAAAGCTCAAATTCATGCAATAAGGAACGAAAAAGGCAAAATCACGATAGACTCTGTGGAAATACAGAAGATCATCAACACCTATTTCAAAAACCTCTACTCCCATAGGTTTGATATCACAGGAGAAATGGACAGATTCCTAGAAACACATGAAGTACCAACGCTGGGTCAAGAAGATGTAAAACTGCTGAATAACACAATTTCTAGCAATGAAATTGAAAATGTAATTAAGTCCTTACGTAAAAAGAAGAGCCCAGGCCCAGACGGATTCCTTGTGGAATTTTACAGGAAATTCAAAGAAGACTTAATGCCGACACTTCTCAAATTCTTCAATGAAATTGAAAGAGAAGCAATTCTTTCTAAGTCATTCCTGCAAGCAAATATAACTGTAGTACCAAAACCTGAGAAAGATCCAACTAAAAAAGAGAACTACAGGCCAATCTCAATGAACACAGATGCAAAAGTCCTCAATAAAATACTGGCAAATAGGATGCAGCAAATCATCAAGAAGATTATACACCATGACCAAGTGGGATTCATCCCAGGCATGCAGGGATGGTTCAACATACGTAAATCAATAAATGTAATCCACCATATCAATAAAGCCAAAAGTAAGAATCACGTGATCATTTCAATACATGCAGAAAAAGCTTTTGACAAGGTCCAACACTCATTCATGATAAGAACCTTACAGAAAATTGGAATAGGTGGTCTTTACCTCAATATGATTAAGGCCATCTATGACACACCAACAGCCCGCATCATATTAAATGGCCAAACACTGAAGGCCTTTACCTTAAAATCAGGCAAAAGACAAGGATGTCCCTTATCACTGCTCCCATTCAATATAATACTGGAAATATTAGCCAGAGCAATTAGACAAGAGAGAGAAATAAAAGAGGTAAAGATGGATAAGAAGAAGTTAAATTATCATTATTAGCAGATAACATGTTACTCTACATAGAAGACCTCCAAAACTCCATTGAAAGACTCCTAGATATAACAAATAAGTTCAGCAATGTAGCTGGGTACAAAATCAATGTTCAAAAATCAATAGCATTTCTATACACTAACAACAAAATTACAGTTAAGGGAAGCCACACCCTTCACACTAGCATTCAAAAAAATGAAATACTTAGGAATTAATCTCACAAAAGAAGTAAAAGATCTACACAGGGAAAACTATAATACCCTGAAAAAAGAAATTGAAGATAATCTCATAAAATGGAAAGACATCCCTTGTTCATGGATAGGGAGAATAAATATTGTGAAAATGGCCATCCTCCCAAAATTGTTATACAGATTCAATGCAATCCCAAAGAAAATACCATCAACATACCTCATAGACCTAGAGAAATCACTCCCAAAATTCCTTTGGAACCAGAAGAGACCTAGAAGAGCAAAGGCAATTCTAGGCAGCAAAGGCAAGGCAGGAGGCATCATAATCTCTGACTTGAAATTATACTACAAAGCTACTGTAATAAAATCAACATGGTACTGGAATAAAAGCAGATCTGAAGATCAATGGAATAGACTAGAAGATACAAACACAACTACCAACACACTCAACCACCTTATCTTTGATAAAGGGGCCAAACATGTTCCCTGGAAAAATGACAGTCTCTTTAACAAATGGTGCTGGAAAAACTAGCTCTCCATATGCCAAAAAATAAAATTAGACCCATGCCTATCACCATGTACTAAACTAAAATCTAAATGGATCAAAGATCTGAAACATTAAAACCGAAACACTAAATCTGTTTGAAGACAAAGTAGGTAAACATCTTGAAGACATTGGGGTAGGTAGAGAATTCATGAACAGAAATCAAACCACACGGGAACTACTTCCCAGAATCAGTAACTGGGATCACGTTTTATTAAAATGTTTCTGCGTTTCAAAAGAAATCTCCAGCACAGTGAAAAGGAAACCCACAAACTAAGAAAAAATCTTAGTGAACTGTCCCTCAGACAAAGGTCTTCTGACTAAATCAAAGAATTTAAAAAATCAGACCCCCAGAATTCAAAGACTCAATCCAAAAATGGGCATCTGAGATGAACACACAGTTCTCAGATGAAGAAATACAAATGGCAAATAAATACATGAAAAAATGTCCATCATCACTACTCATTAGAGAAATGCAAATTAAAACCAACTGAGAGTCCATCTCACTCCATAAAAAATGGCCAGATCAAGAAAACTACCAACAACAAATGCTGGAGAAGTTGTGGGGAAAAAGGAACTCTCCTGTACTGTTGGTGGGAGTGTGGACTGGTGCAATCACTGTGGAGGTCAGTCTGGAGATTCCTCAGAAACCTGGGATTGGAAGCCCCATTTGACCCAGCTATTCCACTTCTGGGCATATTCCCAGAAGAACTGAAAATATCATACCACAGTGATATATGTACACCCATGTTTATAGCAGCACAATTTGTAATAACCAGATTTTGGAAACAACCTAAGTATCCATCAAGTGAGGAATGGATAAAAAAGTTGTGGTATTTTTATACAATGGAGTACTACTTAGCTATAAAGAATGATCATATTGAGATATTTACTAATAAATGGGAGCAACTTGAGACCATACTCATAAGTGAAATAAACTCACATGTATAAATACCATATAGTCTCCCTAGTGTAAGAAATAGTAAGAGTACATAAGAGTTTATGATAATCATGATTTCTCATTACATTGTTTTGAAACCTTATAATGATCGCATTGGTTAGCTGTAATGAGTTTGTCCTTGTTTGTTTGATTTTATTAACTGTGATGGTATAAACAGCTAATTTGAGGGAAACAAGTCATTATAATAGCCAGCACTGGCATAATATCATCTTACTCTGAAGTCCTACCATGCTCTTGCTCTTCTGTTTCCATTGGCTCTATCATGTTGTACCTTATTGGATTGTATTATGTTTGAAAGTATAAACAAATTTTCTATGGAAAATGAGATAATACAGTAGCCATTGTTTGTTTTCTGTTATTTGGTTTTTTTTTTTTTTTTTTTTTTTTTTTGGTTTTGAATGCCTTGTGATACTCATTCTCTTGAATGTTTTTATACTATTTTGTTATGTTTGATACTATTGTATATGAAGTTATACTCAACTATTTCAAAGAAAGACATTGTGGTAGTTACTGTTAATTACGGGTTGTCTTCTAGTGAAATTCTGTGTAGCTCACATTGTACTGTTCTGATCTGCTTTGTTATGTACTGTTTTGTCTTAATCTCTTTAAAATAAAAGAAGATTGTTCAATGTGTTCTGTTCAACACCTGTTTTAACAGTGTCTCAGATGCTGTTTGCATCTTCCTTCAAAGGGACACAGAATGCTGTTCCAGGATACCCACCGGGATCTCAACAACTTTGTCATCAAACACAATCACTATGGGTGAGACCTCAGCGCCTTCTGTCTTCCTTACAAACGCAGGTCTACATTACTTTGGCAACAACCTCTTTCCAAGGAGATTCATTTGACACATTCATTGAGGACATAGATGTCCAATATCTTTTAGGGTTCCGATGGCAACATAGTTTATATTTTAAGCTTTTTAAAATTAAAATCAAACTGAACTATGTAGTGAGATCCCACCTCAAAAAAAATTAAAATCAACAAGCACTCCTAGTATCATCTAAAACAAACAAAGAAACAAGCAAACCCAAAACTTCCTTCAACACAAACACTTTGGCAGCCTCTTCTCAGGCCTCTTGAAGTCTCCAAAACACTTGTAGTGGCTACCAGTTGTCCCTGAGCTCCTGAACTAAACATTTCTTTGCTTCAGTCTGAGAGAGAGAGACAGAAGGGGTCCCAAGCAGGTTGCCAAAGACTCTGTTGCCAAAACAACAAATGATGGCTATCTAATGGGCTCTTATGGAAATAGAGGTTGTCATAGATCCTGGATCTGTAGCCCTCCATATCCAGCTGTCTCCTATGATTTGGGCCTCAGTATCCCTCAGATACTGCATGGCGACCAACACCTTCCATTGATAGGATGCAGCCAAGTCTGGTCCCTGGAATGTGTGGCTTCCCTTGTCCTCAGTCCCTTGCCAGGTGCCCAGGTGCTTGAGCAGAACACCATTTCCCATACAGCCCCTTGGAATTAACTGAGTAAATGATAGTGTCATTGCTAAACATTAGACCAGAGGGAGCTTAATGGCATGTTATTGTTACAGGCAGCTGAGTTAGGTAGAGATATTATAGGCAGTCGGACAGGGGTAGGCCCTCAAAGGAGCCATTGCAAAAGCTCAGATACCCTCCAACTGTGGGGCAGACAGACATCTCCTGCTGTGGGCCAGGCCTTGAGACAAAAGATCAAACAAATGCACTCACATCCCAAGGACTGATATTCTAAATAGATCTCTATTACCCTGAGAAAGCCAGAAGTCATTATCCTATTCCCCTATGGGAAGAGTCCCTACTCCTTAAGCCTGCCCACTTTCTACATGACTCGCTTCCCATTTGTCCCCGATTTAATCAACTTTACCTGAGCAATTAATCTTATTGGTTGACCACAGTTCTGTCCCGCCTGATGCCCACCTTGGTGAGTTCCCATGCCTTTCCCCACCTTGGACCCATCTTGTGGTTTTGCTCTATAAAAGTATCTAAAAAGACAGTGTCTGTGACAACCTGTTTGGGACCCCTTCTGTCTCTCTCTCAGACAGAAGCTTTCTTTCTCTCAATAAATATATTCTGCTCTCAACCTCTATTGTTCCTAAAATGCATTCTTTGATTTTAGAGAACATGGACTCATACCAGACGTATAGTAGGCTGAGAGTTTCATTCCCCTATATCATTATGTCTGTCATCCTTAGCCAGGATGTCTTCAACAAAGAACAGGACCCAAGAACAACACACTTGGCTAAACTTTAGGTAGCTATCTTAGCACTGGATCCCCTGAACAACAACTGACCCATCCTTATGATTACTATAAAGTATTGGAGCTCAATATACAAACCTAAAATCTGTCTCCTCCAAACAAAACAATTGGGAATCTCTGGCCTCACAGATACCTAAAATACAAACCCAAACCACACAGCTCCACATATACTAGACCACAATACAAGGCTTTGTTAAAATACTTATTATTATATTCATGGTATCATATTCTTGTAGCAGTAACCAAGGCACGCATTTCATTTCTGAATTCATATATAATGTTGGGCTCTTGAAAAAGACATTTAACAGAACTTTTACGTTTCTGACGAGCCCCAATTATCTGGTTTAAATGAAACAAATATTTGGTATCCTGAAACCAATTCTTTTCAAATTCCAGACCAACGAATAAATCAACACAGTTCTGTCCCAGGAGGCCTTAATCTGTCTTTATAAATTTATCTTACTCCAACTCTGTAAGGGCTGAAGGCAGATCAAGGGCACATATTGTCCTAGGACTCATGAACTATAAATTGTTTCCTAGGCCAGCAACTGTTTATCTGGCATGGGACTCATCTGAACCTAAACTGCTCCCCCAAACGAAAGCCATGTTGGTGCAACCATGCACCAGTGTGTTGATTTTGATCCCATTATTTTTGGTTTGAGTGGTTTTCAATCCAGAGGACAAACTCTCCAGTAAGGCATTGTTTTAACCCAATGTTGCAAAGCCCAGGCCTCTATCAACTCCGGTAGATATCTGAATAGAATGCATGCTTCTGCCTAAAATTTCACTGCTGGAGATAGTATCTCCTCAGATGACACAGCCCTACTCTAAGACCTTGAGAACGACTGACCCCAGCTCTGGGCTGGAGATCCTTTACCCTGTCATTAAAACTTTCCCCCAGCAACAACGCTTGTGGACTTCCACTCTTGAAAGCAAAGTGTGCCCAGGACATTTATTGCTTTCCTATCTATAATTACTACTTAACTGTGATTCTGGTGTGTTCCTTACTCTCTGCTCTAATGCACACTTCCATCTTCCCATACCTAAAAGGGATTGTCATCCAGATAACTAAAATGTATGGAGGGAATTGTTTTCCCAGGAAATGCCTGCCTCCTATCAAACTCCTGACCCCCAGAGGAGAGGACTATCTACTTGATGTCTCTTCCCCGTCCAGTTTTCAATCTGCATCATGACCACCGTATCAGCTCCAGCCAGAGTCAGTTTCTCTACCACATACAACTGTCTTGCATTAAAAGACAAGGCTGAGGTACAAGAGTAAATCATATAACAAGACATAGTATGGTAGCCACTTTTGATTTACTAGTGGCCTGTTTTGAAGTACTTTATCGAATTCACTGTTTTGGCTTTATTTTTTCTATTTTATTCCAATCTGTTAGATTTTTACTATGTCTGAAAGTATCTGCAGCTATTTTGAAGACAACAAAAGGTATTATGGTAACTATTGTGGGTTTTGTAAGGTTTTGAAGTCCTGTATCACTTATATTGGTTTATTTTTTTAAATTGGCTTTCTTCTATTTTCCTTGTTTTTATTGTTTTTCAAGTAAAATTAAAAAAAAGAATAAATCATAGTGAATTCTTACTTATAGTGAATTCTCATGTTGCCTGGGCAGATCCTGTGTATGTGTGTGTGTGTGTGTTGGGAGCCGCAGCCCCGAGCCCGGTCGCCTCACTTGGCGGACGTGAGGCCTGTAGTAAAGAGTAAAGCCTGAGGTAGATTACCCCTCCCATCGAGCACGTTAGTTTCCTGCTTACCGCGTAAGCAACCCGCTCAACAATATAGTCTGCCTGGCAACTGATGATGTTAGCCAATCAGCTTGCCTTGCTCACTTTAACATGATTGGACACTGTATCTGTATATATACTGGTGCCACCCCTGGGGGGGAAGAAGAAGCCCGGAAGTAGAAGCCCAGAAGGAGCCGCGGGGAGCGGACCAAAGGAGGCTTCGGCTGGGAGCGATCCCAGGGCAGGCTGTACGGAGAAGAAAAATAAAAGAAAAGGTTGTCCACTGCCAGACTTTGTCGTGTGTCCTTCCTGCCGGCCGGGAGCGACCCCGACATTTGGTGACCCGCACGGGGACTGATCAACCCCGAGACACGGCGGTGGTGTGCAACGCTCCAGCGTGGTGCTGCCGGACAGGTGAGTTGGGGATAAGCCTGGGCTCTGGGTGGCGCGCACCTACAGGGCTTTTAGACTCCCCTCAGGCTCACGCGTAGGTGACGGGTTCTTTAAGTCACACGCGGTGAGTTACAGCCATTAGAGGTTAGAGATGGGTAATTTACCGAGCGCGGAGGCGCGGCCCTTGGTAAAGGCCCTTAGGAAGCTTTTAAAAGCTAGAGACCTCAGGGTAGGTCAAAAAACACTAGAACTATTCATAGCAGAGATAGATAGGGTGGCTCCCTGGTTTTTACCCACGGGGCATTTAAACCTGCGTCATGGGAGAAGTTAGGCGGGGACCTCGCTTCGGCGGAATTGGAAGGGGATATTTCGCCGGCTATTCGCCCCCTGTGGGAAATGATACATGCGTGCCTTGACTCCTATGCCGAGTTGCGCCGCGAATTGTGTGCGTGTGCCGCTCGAAAAAAGCAGAGAGAGGAAAAAGGGCCCCCGAGCGCTCTCTGGCGGGGAGGAGATAGAGAGCCATCCGCTCCGCCCTGGAGCTCTTCTCCAGAAGCGGCTCCCCGCCGAGAGGCCGCTACAGGGAACCCTCCCTTCTCTCAGCCGGCACAGGAAGTGACGCCCCGTTCCACTCTGTCGCGACCGCCGTCCTATGACGTTGCGCTGCGGGGCGGACGGTATTTTCATGGGCGGCTACTCTGCCGAGCAGGCTGAGAAAAATGCCGGTTGAGGAAACGGGGGCTGGGGATTTAGCTTAGCGGCATAAGCGCCTGCCTTGTAAGCAGGCAATCGCGAGTTCGATCCCTGGCACCGATAAAAAAAAAAAAAAAAAACAAAACGAAAAAGACCAAAAATAAAAAATAAAAAATAAAAAACAAAAAGGGGGAGTAAGCCAAGGCCTGCCTCCAAAGGCGTGGTTATCTATGGCATGACAATGGATGGGCCCGGATCCGGTGGTTAGCTGGAACCGAGGCGCGGTTTGTGTTTTTCTGCAGGAATCGGGACGAGAACCACTGTGGGTCCCAGAGAGGTTGCGACAAGTCCCTCGACTGAAGATCAGGCCTGTTCCACCAGAGGCCAACCGCAGACCCAACAACAAGATGAGCCCTAAAAGAACTGCAGGACAATCCCTTTTTGGGGAGCCTGGAATGGCTTGCTCCCCTATGTTTTACCATTGTTAGGTCCCCTGTGCTCCTTGCTTCTGCTCTTACTTGTAGGACCATTCTTGCTCCGATGGGTTACATCATTTATTAATGGGCGCCTTGCGGCGGCCTGGCGTCAAGTACGCCTGGTTGCCCATGCGGCCCTGGCAGCAGCCCGTGATGGGCACAATGACCCCCAGGCTTACGCATGGCTCGCTCGACTGGCCTACGACTGGGTCTAGGTGTGGCGGTTCTTCCGCATTCCTTCCCTAATGACACCACACAGCAGGGTAGGTGAGTCAATGACGGGTAAGAGCGTGCCTCCCCAGCATGACTCGACCTAAGCCAGGCCCTACCCCATGGCGCACAAAAGCCGCTGGATTACTAGAATCTGCCCAGATCTAGATGCCTCTCCGAGGGGATCACACGGAGGGGCATGAGTGCATGCCTATGTGCATCCAGGTTCCGTCCAGTTCACTCCTGGCCCTGGAAAAAGGACGAGGGTCTCAAGGCCTTGGCAGACCCGGGGGCGGCCGACCAGGGTCCAAGCCAAGGGCCTACGGTGGGCCTCAACACAGGGCATAAGCCTCTGCACTCGATCCAGGGCGGGCTGCGATGCATACATTCATTCAAAGTAAATAAAATAGGGGGAGATGTTGGGAGCCGCAGCCCCGAGCCCGGTCGCCTCACTTGGCGGACGTGAGGCCTGTAGTAAAGAGTAAAGCCTGAGGTAGATTACCCCTCCCATCGAGCACGTTAGTTTCCTGCTTACCGCGTAAGCAACCCGCTCAACAATATAGTCTGCCTGGCAACTGATGATGTTAGCCAATCAGCTTGCCTTGCTCACTTTAACATGATTGGACACTGTATCTGTATATATACTGGTGCCACCCCTGGGGGGGAAGAAGAAGCCCGGAAGTAGAAGCCCAGAAGGAGCCGCGGGGAGCGGACCAAAGGAGGCTTCGGCTGGGAGCGATCCCAGGGCAGGCTGTACGGAGAAGAAAAATAAAAGAAAAGGTTGTCCACTGCCAGACTTTGTCGTGTGTCCTTCCTGCCGGCCGGGAGCGGACATCGACGTGTGTGTGTGTGTGTGTGTGTGTGTCTATTATGTGTGAACTCGTTTTGATGATGGGGTATAAGACATGAGTTGGAAAACGCCACCTTGGGGTTTTAGGGTATTAGGATGACCTCCCTCACCTCAGTCATCTTGGAATGGCTTTTGGAACTTTATTTGGCTCTGTGCTTGCTGCTAGCAGCTTGTCCGGGTAAACTGCTGACTGGCTCCTCCTTGGAAGGAAAGTTCCTCTTTTTCTTGGAGATGCTTCCGTTCCTCTTGTGGATCACAAGCTGCTTCCTCCTTGAGTGAGGACTCCTCCCTCATGGGAAGACATGGGCTGCTAGTTGTCTCTTCAAGGTTATGCTTCACTAACTCCTACTTGGAAAAAAATTTCTTTTTCTTGGGTTTGGCAAAGACCAAAAATGAAGTGGAAATTTTATTCCATTTTTCTGAGCAGCCTCCACTTGTTTGTTCTTCTTTTTAATTTTTCATGTGTTTCCTCAATTTCCCTGAAGGCTGAATTTGAATATAAATTTAAGTTTCCTGCATGCAGGGCTTAGTCACCCTTGACAGAGTTTCCAGTTCTCTGTCTGCCAGTTCCCCAATGTAGTCAATTTAGATATTGGCCTTCCGCAACTACCTCCCGGTGACTACCTCCCCACGGGACAGCTACATACAGTCTACTTGACTCGCCCCATTAACCCCTACATCCCACACAGACTGCTCAGATACACTGCAGCGACCTCCTCTCAGCACATGAAAGGCTCTGCAGAATGGGCTGCTTACTCTAAACTCACCAGTCGAACTCCCCAAGGGTTGATAGTACTTTACTCTTCATCTGTAAGCCCCATTGTCTGAGAAATTGCAAGTTTCCAGTCACACAGTATTTCTTTTAATTAAATGTTTCCCTTACTTTATATTTGGATTTTTATAATTATACTTCAGGGTATGCTAATTTGATATTTAAGAGGTCACTGTGTTAATTCCTTAAACAAATATAACTCACACAAGAAATTTAATACTCATCAAGTTTTCACTGAAAGGCCAACCAATCTCTTTTCTCCTTGAGCAATACTTTCAGGCTCAATTGTGAATGAGTGATTCATTGATTAATTAATTAATTATTAATATTTCAGAATACTTTGGGGTGCCAAGTACTGAGATACAAACAAGTGTTACAGAGATAAGCAAGATGGACAATCTCGCTGTTATAGAGGTGTTAGCAGATAGGTTGTTTCTAAAAAGTAGCTAGTCAACTAAATATTACTGGGTTCTGGATAGCTGGCCTCTCCTGGAGTTGGATTCCAGGTGCTTTAGCCTCCAACAAGAAACTGACTGAAATGAGGAAAAAACAGCGGCAAAGTTTGTTCGAGCAAGCAGAAGTGAAGAGTAGCAGAGAAACCGGATCTGCCACACAAGCTTGGATTCATTAAATAGTAAAAAAGGGTACGAACAAAGAAGGATAAAAGTACATACTGCATCGGGGAAACACAGCGTGGGCTGTCGTGGAAAGTTACCATAGTGAAGTCTCCATGGCCTCCGTGTGTTCTTTTATGTTGTCTAAATCTCCAGGAAACCTGCGAGAACTTCTGCAGACCGTTCCTGAGAGGCGATTCTGGGATTCCAAGCCTCAGGCTGGTTTCCGGTCCAGGCATCCCATTGGAAACCTGCTCCAAGTCTCAAGAGCAAGGCTTTGGGAACTGTTCTGCGCATGTGTCCTGGATCTCGTAATTAACAGCTAATGCTCATTTCCCTAGCCAGCTTTTTTTTAATTAAAAAAGATTAAGATAAAAGAGGTCAGAACAGAACAGTTTAAGCCACATAGTGTTTCACCACAAGACAATCCGACATAACAGTGGCTACCATAGTGTTTTTTTCTTGAAATAATTGAGTATACCTTGATATAGTATCAAACATGAAAAGACAGTGTAAAACCATTCAAGAGAATGAAAGTATTACATGGTATTCAAAATCAACTAACAGAAAATGAACAAAGGTCACTATATTATCTCCTTGTCTATAAAATATTTTGTTTATACTATCATACATAATAAAATCCAATACGATACAACATGATAAAACCAATGGAGACAGAAGAACAAAAGCTTAGTGAGACTTCAAAACAAGATGATATTAAATCGTCACTAGCTATTATAATGTCTTATTTTATTCAAAATAGCTGTTCATACCATCACAGACAATAAAATCAAACAACCCAGAAAAAACCATTCCAATTAATGAATGAAAACATTATAAGGCTTCAAAGCAATATAATGGGGAATCATAATTACCACATAATTTTATGTATTCTTACCATTTCTTACACTAGGGAAGCTATTTGGTATTTATACATGTGGGTTTGATTTATTTTGCTTATGAGTATGGTCTCAAGCTGCGTCCATTTATTTATAAATATCTCAGTGTGATCATTCTTTATAGCTGAGTAGTACTCCATTGTATAAAAATACCACAGCTTTTTTATCCATTCCTCAGTTGATGGACACTTCGGTTGTTTCCAAGATCTAGCTATTACAAATTATGCTGCTAAAAACATGGGTGCACATATATCAATGTGGTATGATGTTTTCAGTTCTTCTGGGAATATGCCCAGAAGTGGAATAGCTGGGTCGAATGGGGCTTCCAATTCCAGCTTTCTGAGAAATCTCCAGACTGACCTCGACAATGGTTGCACCAGTCTGCACTCCCATCAACAGTGCAGGAGAGTTCCTTTTTCCCCACAGCCTCTCCAGCATTTGTTGTTGATAGTTTTCTTGATCCTGGCCATTTTTTTCACTTTTTTTTTTTAATTGGTTCCGGGGATTGAACTCATGACTGCCTGCTTGCAAGGCAGGTGCTTATGCCACTGAGCTAAATCAACAGCCCCTCAGTGTGGTTTTAATTTGCATTTATTTAATGAGTAATGATGATGAACATTTTTTCATATATTTATTTGCCATTTGTATTTCTTAATCTGAGAATTGTGTATTCATCTCAGATGCCCATTTTTGGACTGGATCCTTAAATTTTGGGGGTCTGATTTTTAAAAATTCTTTATATGTTTTAGACAGAAAACCTTTTTTTATTTAAAGAGAAAGAAACAAAAAATAGATGAAGATAAAAAAGGGTAGAAATAATACAGAATTACAGAAAAATAAACGGTAAGAAATTACCAGTAGATAAGTTACATATTGTCATCTAAAGAAATAGTTGTTCAGGTTACAAAATTAAAGTATGTAAAGTGATATGCAAATAGTGACACTGCCAACAGTTCTGATCAATGACATAACAAAAACTTAGTAATATGGTTATCAGTCCTACACACTTGTTTTTTATCTTAAAGAGGGTAAGATTAAACATATCAAAACAGAACAAAACAGTTCAAAAGGAAACAATTTAAAGAAATACAGATTTCAAAAAAAATCCACTGAAGATCTTCACTGTTTATCTAATTGTCTCTAGTTTCTTCCAAATAGTTGTCCCCATCTTCATGCACATTAAATACATACTGCATATTATAGAACTAATCAAATCATTACAGGATGATGAAGACTTTTTAGGTCTTAAAAAGATCTGACATTGGGGAAGAAAATAATAACTACCATAGTGTCTCTCATTCCCTTCGTAGTAGCTTAGACAGAAAACCTTTGTCTGAGGGAGAGTTCACTAAGATTGTTTCCCAGTTTGTAGATTTTCTTTTCACTATGCTAGAGATTTCTTTTGATGTACAGAAACTTTTTAATAAGACATGATCCCAGTTGTTGGTCCTGGGAAGTATTTCCCGTGCAGTCTGATTCCTGTTCAAGAACTCTCCATCTTCCCTATGTCCCCAAGGGTTTTTACCCAACTTGTCTTCCAAAGATTTAGTGTTTCTGTTTTAATATTCAAATCTTTGATCCATTTAGATTTTAATTTAGTACATGGTGATAGGCATGGGTCTAGTTTTAGTCTTCGGCATATGGAGAGCCAGTTTTTCCAACACCACTTATTAAAGAGACGGTCTTTCTTCCAGTAAACACGTTTGGCCCCTTTATCAAAGATAAGGTGGTTAAGTGTATTGGTAGTTGTGGTTCTATCTTGTAGTCTATTCCACTGATCTTCAGATCTGTTTTTATTCCAGTACCATGTTGATTTTACTACAGTTGCTTTGTAGTATAATTTCAAGTCAGGGATTGTGATGCCTCCTGCCTTGCCTTTGCTGCTTAGAATTGTCTTTGCTATTCTTGGTCTCTTCTGGTTCCAGATGAATTTCAGGAGTGAGTTCTCTAGATCTATGACGTATGTTGATGGTATTTTGATTGGGATTGCATTGAATTTGTATAACAATTTTGGGAGAATAGCTGTTTTCACAATATTTATTCTTCCTATCCATGAGCAAGGGATGTCTTTCCACCTTCTGAGATTTTCTTCTATTTCTTTTTTCAGTGTATCATAATTTTCCCTATACAGACCTTTCATTTCTTTTATGAGGATAATTCCTAAGTATTTCATTTTTTTGGTTGCTAGTGTGAAGGGTGTGGCTTCTCTTATTTCTTTCTCTGTGAACTTGTTGTTAGTGTATAGAAATGCTATTGACTGATTTTTGAGTATTGATTTTGTATTCAGCTACATTGCTGAATTTATTTATTATATCTAGGAGTCTTTCAATGGAGTTTTGGGGGTCTTCTATGTAGAGTATCATGTCATCCACAAATAATGATACTTTAACTTCCTCTTTTCCTATCTTTACCCCTTTTATTTCTCTCTCTTATCTAATTGCTCTGGCTAATTTTTCCAGTACTATATTGAATGGGAGCAATGATAAGGATATCCTTGTCTTGTGCCTTATTTCAAGGTAAAGGCCTTCAGTTTTTGGCCATTTAGCATGATATTGGCTGTTGGTTTGTCATAGATGGCCTTTATCATATTGAGGTAAAGACCATCTATTCCATTTTTCTGTAACATTCTTATCATGAATGCATGTTGGACCTTATCAAAAGCTTTTTCTGCATCTACAGAAATGATCATGTGATTCTTACTTTTGGCTTTATTGATATGGTAGATTACATTTATTGATTTACGTATGTTGAACCATCCCTCCACGCCTGGGATGAATCCCACTTGGTCATGGTGTATAATCTTCTTGGTGACTTGCTGCATCCTATTTGCCAATGTTTTACTGAGGATTTTTACATCTGTGTTCATTAGGGAGACTGGCCTGTAGTTCTCTTTTTCAGTTGGGCCTTTCTTAGGTTTTGGTACTAGAGTAATTTTTGCTTCCAGGAATGACTTAGGAAGGATTGCTTCCCTTTCAATTTCATTGAAGAGTTTGAGGAGTGTCGACATTAATTCTTCTTTGTATTTCTTATAGAATCCTGCAGTGAATCCGTCTGGGCTTGGGCTCTTCTTTTTAGGTAAGGACTTAATTACATTTTCAATTTCACTAATAGAAATTGAGTTATTCAGCAATTTTACATCTTCTTGACCTAGCTTTGGTATTTCATATGTTTCTAGGAATCTGTCAATCTCTTCTGTATTATCAAACCTATGAGAGTAGAGGTTTTCAAAATAAGTGTTGATGATCTTCTGTATTTCTACAGTCTGTAGTGATTTTGCCTTTTTCATTCCTTATTGCATGAATTTGAGCTTTTTCTTCCCTTTTTAAAACAAAGTTGGCTAGAGGCTTATCAATTTTATTTATTCTTTCAAAGAACCAACTTTTTGGTTCATTGATTCTTTGGATTGTTTTATTAGTCTCTATTGCATTAATTTATGCTCTGATTTTTATAATTTCCTCCCTTCTTTTGGCTTGGGTTTGACTTGTTCTTTTTCTAGATGTTTGAGGTGTAGCATCAGATTATTTATTTGTATTCATTCTGTTTTCCTGATGTGTGAACTCAGTGCAATAAATTTTCCTCTGAAGACAGCTTGCATTGCATCCCACAGATTCCAGTAAGTTGTATTTGTATTTTCATTTGCTTTTAGGTATTATTTAATTTCTTCTTTAATTTCCCCTGTGACCCACTGATTATTCAAGAGTGTGTTATCCAGTTTCCATGTGTTTGTGGGAATTTTGCAGTATCTTTTATCATTAATTTCTAGTTTCATGGAGCTATGATCCAATAACATGCATGGGATAAATTCAATTCTTTTGCATTTATTTAAATATGTTCTGTAGGCTAGTATATGGTCTATTTTAGAGAATGTCCCATGTAGTGCTTAGAAGAATCTGTATTCTGATGTTGTTGGATGGAACACTCTGTGTATGTCTATCAAGTCCATTTGTTCACAGGTGTGATTCAGTTCTGCTATTTCTTACTGATTTTCTGTAGTTGATCTGTCCCGTGGTGTGAGTGGTGTGTTAAGTTCTTCTGTTATAACTGTGTTATTGCTAATTTGGTTTTTTATTTCTATTAATAGTTGCTTTATATAACTGGGTACTCTGGAATTTAGTGCATATATTATTTTAAATTATTATCTCTTCCTCTTGAAGTTTTCCCCTAACTAGTATGTAATGACCTTTTTCATCTCTTCTGATTATTCTTGGTTTGAAGTTCACATTGTCTGCAAACAAAATAGCTACCCCTAAATTTTTTGGATTCCTGTTGCATGAAGTATTGTTTTCCATCCTTTGACTTTCAGTCTGTGAGTATCCTTTTGGGTTAAATGGGTTTCTTGTAAACAGAATATGGTTGGATGTTCTTTCTTTATCCATTCTGCCAATCTTTTCTTTTAATTGGTGAATTGGGACCATTTATATTAATAGTTCTAACTGTTATATATTGGTTGATTGTTGACATTTTATCTTTCTGCTGTTGCATCTTTATCTTTTCGTTCTGGTTAATTGTCTGCTTTGCTTAGTGGTTTTTTCCTAAGTGTATCTAAACTGCCTTTCAGTTTTCTTTGCAGGGCTGGCATGGTGATCATGAAGTTCTTCATGTGTTCTTTGTCATGGAAGTATCTTATTTCTCCATCCATTTTTTTTTGTTTTATTACTCCCACAATTCTTATTACTTTTTTTTGAAGAGAGTAAATGCAACATAGAACAGAGTCAGTCAAATCAAAAGGATGGAAATAATAGATAATGTAAAAACAAAATACAAGGTGATAAACAATGGTTACCATACTGCCTCTTGCTATTTTAAGAATTGCCAGTTATAATAAAATTGAACAAAACAGTAAATAATAAAACCAAAGCATTGGAGACATTACAGGACTTTAAAAGAAGATAATAGTCAACCGGAATGGGCATCATAATGATTCTTATTGTCTTCACAGTTTTGCCTATACTTTCAAACTTGGTACTAATCAAGCAAAGCAGAATAGGGGAAAATCAGTCAAAACAAGATGGTGAGGGCAATACAGGATTTCAAATCAAGTTAATAGGAAATCAAAGTAGGTTACTATAATGTATCCTGCTATTTTTTATTTCTTTTTCCCTTAATTAAAAAGATAAAAAGAAAAAAGTAAATAATTTTAAAAAAAGGAGGGATTGAGATAAAAGAGGGCATAACAACAGAACAGTGCAAGACAAAACATAACCATTTAAGCAAAATAGTGTTTCACCACAAGATATCCTGACATAAAAATAGTTACCATAGTGTCTCTTTCCTTGAAATCTTTGAGTATAACTTCGTATACTGTAGCACCAAACATATTAACACACTATAAAACCATTCAAGAGAATGACATTATTACAGGGTATTTAGAACCAATTAACAGAAAATGAACAATGGTTTCTGTGTAATCTCCTTGTCTATAAAAGTTTTTACTTATATTATCCTATATAATAAAATCCAATAAGATACAACATGTTAAGACCAATGGAGACAGACGAATACAAATTTGATGGGACTTCAAAACAAGGTGATACTAAATCAGCACTAGCTATTATGATGTCTTGTTTTCTCCAAAATAGCTGTTCCTACCATCTGATCTTCTCTGCCTCATTTCTGCTGAACTCTTTTTCTGTTGTTGTCAGTTTGTCTTCTTCATTTCATTTTCTACTCCATTCATTGTGGCCTCTCTGCCACTATTTCTGGAATCTTGGTATTTTCCTTTTTTAGAACAGCCTGCAGTATTCTCTGTAAAGTTGAATTGGTGGTTGCAAATTCCCCCAGTTCCTCTTTATCCTGAAAGCACCTTGTTTTTCCATCAATTTCTAGGGACAGTTGTACAGGATATATCAATCTTGGCTGGAGGTTATTATCTTTCAAAGCTTGAATTATTTCCCCCCACACTCTTCATGATTTGATGGTTTGTGCTGAGAAGTCTGCTGTAATTCTGATGGGTGTTCCCTTCTAAGTGATCTGCTTCTTGTCTCTGATGGCTTTTAGTATTCTTATATTGTATTATATTGTTCTTATATTGTATTTCTGGAATTTTGATTATTATATGCCTGGGTGTAGCTCTGTTTGGGTTGTAGGTGGCTGGGGTCCGGTATGCCTCATACATCTGAGTATCTTTACCTTTTGCTAAATTAGGGAAATTCTCTTGGATTATTTCTGTGAAAAGCTTTTGTAGTTCATTTGTTTGTGTCCCTACTTCTTTTATGTTCTTAATTCTTAAGTTATAGATCCTCTTATCATCTTCTAGTCTTTGTATTATTGCTGTTTGTTTTCTTATTTTTAAGAAGTTTTTCATTTCATGTTCCCATATTACAAATCTACCCTCCAGTTCAGATCATCTATCCTTAGTTTCTTTCAAACTGTTATGCCAGTTTTCGATGGAGTTTTTAGTTTCCTGGTAATCTCTTTGAACCTGCTTCACATACTCTGTGTTTTCTCTATTTTCTCCATCAAACAATTCTCCCCTTTTTTTCTGTTCTTCCATTCCACCATCTGTTTTTTCTTGGGCCGTGCTTAGCATTTCTGTAACTATTCTACTTATATCCTGCTTCAGGTCATTAATAACTTCATTCCTGAACTCGTCTATGAGGCTCTGGAGATAGCACTTTATGTCTATTGGTGCCATGTCTGATATTGCATGTTTCTCAGGATTGGGGGCCGAGGACCCTTTCTTGTTGCTCCCTCTTCCCATATTTTTTGTTCCTTTTATACAAGCGTATATAGGAGGCCCAGTTTCTTTCTTTGTCAGTTACAGTTTGTTTGAATTGCGCCGGCTAGGTGTTCCTGCCCACTGCAGTATACCAGGGAGACACAGACCTGGGCAGCCTATGCTGGGCCCACCCCTCCAGGTCAGCCTACCAAAGGCTTCACTGCTAGGGTGCACCTCCAGGCGCTGGGACCTGGTTTGGGCTAGCCTACTGGGTCTTAGTCAGTGGCGTCACGCAGGCCAGGCACTCCCCACCAATCCGCTTGAGAGGGGAATATATGACTGAAGTCACTGCAGCATCCTGTTCTGGCTAGTCTGCCTCATCCCAGTATGTCCTTTGCTGAAGCCTCCTACTCTATAGAAGGGTCTCCCATCCGCTCACTCACCACAGGTTGATGCAGGGCTCCCGGCCAGTCTCACTTTCAACTCCATTCATCACTTCCCACTCTCAGAGCTTTCGCGCCTCTCTCCTTGCCACGCTGATTGGGATGCAGCAGTGGCTGCAGGAAATTCAAATCACAGCTTCCAGTGGCGTGGGGTCCAGCTTCCGCGCTGAGACCTTATCTGTTCCTGTTATATCACTGAGATTGAGTTTCCAGTTGGTTTCTCTTAGTTTAGTTCATTCCTGGGTCGGCAAAGTATATCTCCCCTTGCTTAGGATTTCTCGCCCAGCACCATTCCTGGATTTTAAGTGCGGTTTCTCAGAGAGCCTCCAAAGCTGCTGCTATCTATCCACCATGTTCTCCCGGAAGTCCCTCCCCATCCATTTTGAAGGACAGTTTTCCAGGGTACATCAGTCTGGGTTGAAATCATTTTCCTTTAGGATCTGAAATACTTCACTCCATGCTCCTCTTGACTTTATTGTTTGTGTTGAGAAGCCTGCTGTGATTCTGATAGGTTTTCCTTTATAGGTGATATGTCTTTTCTCTCTGACAGCTTTTAATATTCTATTTTTATGTTGGATTTCTGGGGTGGTGATTATTATATGTCTGGGTGTAGTTTTATTTTGCTTATGGCTATTTGGAGTTCTATATGATTCACTGATCCTGATGTTAATTTCTGTTCTCCTGTTTGGGAAATTTTCAGCTATTATTTCTCTAAATATCCTCTTGACATCCTTTATGTTGTCTCCTTCTTTTTCATTTATCCCTATCAATTTTGTGTTGTTTTTCTTTGCATCATCTTGCAGCTGTTGACTTATTATTTTCTGATTCCTTGTTATTTTTAAAAGATCTTTCCTTTCCTGTTCACTAGCTGCAATCTTGTTTTCAAGGTCTGAAATTCTATCTTTACTTTCATTGAGGCAGTTTTGACAACTTTCAATGGAATTTTTGATTTCCTGTATATCTCTTTGCATCTGATTCATGTATTCTGTTTGTTTCTTATATTGTTCATCCAGAGATTCTATCTTTTTGTTTAGTTCCTCCAATTTTTTAACTGTGTCTTCTTTAGATATGTTCAGCATCTCTTTCATTTCTTCTTTTACCTGAAAGATTATTTCTAGTTTGAATTCCTTTAAAGCTTCCTATAGTTGCTTCTTTATTTCAGCTGCTGTGATATCAGGTATTTCAGTTGTATGGCATCTGTTTTCTTCTATGTGCATAGCTCCTAAGGTTTCTTGGGATGGGCTGCAGGCTTGAGATTGTATTTTGGTCTTTCATTTTGTCATTTTCCTATATTTCTGTGTTTCAAGTGCTATTACAAAGTTTCCTCTGGGCCTGTTGGAAATCCTCTTCTATGCTTTCAGCCTCTGGGACTCTGGCCACCCAGTTCCCTGGATTGAGAGAGGGTCACTGGGGGTGGAGCAGGCAGGGCTAAGCCCTGCCGTGCCAGTCCAGTGTGGCAGGAAGCTGCAAAGCTGCAATGAACTTAAACTCCCTCCCAGAGGCTTGGGATGGTGCGGGGACACTCACCCCAGGCCTCCCAGTCTCCAGAGTTCAGGGCACAGGCAGGCAGGCCCAGTTCCCTGGGGCTGGCCAAGCACAGCAGGAAACCGGAAAGTTGGTGCAGGCTGGTCCAAGCCCTGCTGAGCTGGTTGTGTGGCAGGAAGTCATAAAGTTCCTTTGCTGGCATGAGCTACGATCTTAAACTCCCTCCCAGGGGCTTAGGATGGTGCGTGGACACTCACCCCAGGCCGCCCAGTCTAGAGTTCAGGTCATAGGCAAGCAGGCCCAATTCCCCAAACCCGGCCAAGCACAGCAGGAAACTGGAAAGTTGGTGCTGGCCGGTCTAAGCCCCGCTGAGCTTGTAGCCAGCTTTTTAAAAAATTAAGCGTACTGGTACATTTTAGATATGCACAATGATCATATTCATCATAGGGAATTTGTACCCATCCATGATATATTTTGATTCCTTTTTTCTAATCCCCTCCCCTCCTTTCAACCCCTTCTTACCCTCTCTGTTTATAAAGTGTTGTTTCCACTTTATCCTCTTTTTAAAAAAATTGTTCCTTTCCTTTTTCCTTTCTTCCTCCACCCTAGTTCCTCTTTCTTTTTTTCCCTTTTGGAACTGGGAATTGAACTCATGACCTCGTGTTTCTCAGGCAGGTGCTATATCCCCAGGCTTTATCTTTCCTTTTAAACAATTTCTTCAGTTGTTCCTTTTGAATAATTTCACAATACCTGTTGTACATTTTGGTCCTTATTTACTCTTTCAGTTTCTTACACCTGGGAAACAAGGTGATGTTTATACATGTGAGTCTGATTTATTTCACTTAAGAGTATGGTCTCAGGTTACATCTATTTACCTAGCAATATCTCTTTTATTCTTCTTTATGGCAGAGTAATTCTCCATTATAAAAACTCATCTTCTCTCTCTATTCCTTGGGTGATGGGTTGTTTCTAAGGTTTAGCTATTATACACTGTGCTGCTATAAATAGGGGTACACACATATTGCTGTGGTGTGATTTTAATTCTTTTGGGAGGATACCCAGAAGGGGAAATCTATGTCAAATGATACCTCTAATCCTAGATTTTGAGGGCACTCCATACTGATTACACTAATTTACACTCCCACCAACAATGGAGAAGGGTACTGTTTCCCCTGGAAATCCTTTAGTATTTGTTATTGGTCGATTTCTTGATGATACTCATTCTTTCTGGAGTGAGATGGTGCCAAGCCCTAATCTCCTATCTCAGATGGGCAATGCCACATGGTGTGACATTGCCCCATTGTCAGGGAGTGACATGGACATTCCAGAAATTATATATATATATATATATATATATATATATATATATATATATGTATATATATATATATAATTTTTCAAATAAAAATAAATACTTTGAAAGTAAAATTGTAAAATGGGTGATAGATATTGGGAAGGAGGAAGAAAATGTTCAAATGGGAAGGGAAAGAAAGGAAAGAAAGAGGAAAAAAGAGCAGAAAGCGAAGAGGAAAAAAGAACAGAAAGAAAAAAGGGAAATAAAAACAAACATTTTGTAAATGGGGAGGGAAAGGAGGCTTTGAAGGGAGGTAAGAAGAATGAAAGAAAAGTACAGCATGATTTTGTAGACAGTGATGGAGGGCAGGAATGGGCCGCTGTAGACAGGGGTTAGGGAGGTTCTCTAAGGAGGTGAGAGTTGAGGTGGCACCTGAGGGCTGGGAGCAAGTTTGTTTTTTAATCTTCATAAATTTGTTTTTGAATTTTATTTTTTATTAGTGCATATTTGTTATATATATTGGTCATATGGAATTTATATCTGCACATTACTGTATATGTTTCTTTTTCCTTTTTTCCTCATTTCCTCCCTCCCTTCAACCTTTCTGTCCACCATATTAATAAAAGTTTGTTTCTGTTTTTCCTTCCATTTATTTTTTTCTTTTCCTCACACTTTCTTTCCCTCCCACATTCCCCTTTCCATGTTTTTCCTATTTCCCAGTATCTGTCCTCCATTATGGGAGCAAGTCTTTCATGGGAAGGTCTAGAGGAAGAGCCTTCCAACCAGAGGGAAAAGGAACTACAAACATTCCAAGGTGGTAACAAAAGTACTCGATGTTACGGTTTGTGTCTAGATGGCTCCCTGAAGCTTCATGCAGTCATAGGTGAGGCTTTTCAAAGGTGACTGAATCTAGGCTATGCGATGCTGAGGTTGATTCATGATTTGATGGTAGGATTAAGGCTGCCCCTCCCTGCACGTGAGTGCTATGTATCCCAAGGACAGACAGCCTGGATAAGATCCAAGGGACAGAAAGATGGTTGTTACTTGTTGCTTGCTGCTTGCTACTGTGCTTCTTCACTATTTTGCTGCTTTCCCACCATGAACTGTTTCACCTCTGTGATGTCACCCTGCCTTGGAGCCAGGCAATTTTGGACTGAAACCTCTACAAACTGAGTCAAAATAAACTTTTCTTCCTTTAACTTTAGGTGTCAGGTGTTTTGTCTCAACAGTGACAAAAGATCTAAGATGTTTGGTGAATAAGGAAGAACAGTTAATATACATTGGAGAGGGAAGTGGAGCCCACATTACACAGGCTGGAGTAAGGAGTTTGGATCTTATTCTAAGAAAAGTGCAAAAGCTTCGGAAGGCTTTTAGTGGCAGCTTGTAACATAATCTGTTCTGAATTTTTTTAACAAAACATTTTGTTTGCTGTGTGGAAAGTGGATGGTGAACAGGCAAGAGTGGAAGCAGGTTTAGCAGCTGAGTTCCACGTAGAATTGCCATGTGATTCAGCAGGCCCAGCCTAGTACACACCCAAAACAACAGAAAATGCATTTTATGCCAGAAGCTTGTGTGTCACAGTTCATAGTAGCATTATTCGCAATAGTCAGAGGCAGGAAAAACTCAAATGTCCACCAATAGAGTAACACATGTGGTGTTTATTTTCTTACAGTAGAACATTATTTAGTCATAAAACTGTATAGCATTCCATAATATGTTTGAACTTGAGCATGTTATGCTAAGTGACAGAAGCCAGTCACAAAGAAGTATATATTTGATGATTCAATTTATATGGAATGCTTACAACTTTATTTTTTGGTACCCAGAATCAAACTCATGACCTCACGCCTGACAGGCAGGTGCTGTGCTGCTAAGCTATATCCCAAGCCTACAACTTTAATAAATTATTAGAGATAAAATATTTGTGGCTAAGGATGTGGGAATGGGTATTTTTAAAATTTTTATTTAAAGAAAGAATAAAGAAAACAGAAAAGGGTAGAAATAATACATAATTTCAAAGAAAAAATAAACAAGAAATCACTAGTTGATAATTACATATTGTCCTCTTACAAATAGTTGTTCAAGTTACAAAAATGAAGCATACAAAGTGGACATTCAAACAGTGAGACTGCAAACAATTCTGTCCAACTATTCAACAAAAACTTGGTAATTTGGTTAACAATCGTATACACTTGACCATACATGCAGTTATTCATATCTTCATGTATGTTAAGATTAAACAAATGAAAGCAGGCTAAAATCATTCTGAACAAAGAATAATAGTATTGCTGGATTTCACATCATGACACTATGGGATCAGCACTGGGTACTGTAGTGTCTCTTTTTCTTCAAAGTAGTTGTTCATCGTGTGTTATAAGATCAGTTCTCATAACTGTTTATAGGTTCTATGCATGCATGATTCTTGACATGTATTTCTATCCTTTCTATATTAGAGGGAGAAACAAAGCAAAGCAAGGAAAAATAAAACAAATTCCTATAAAAACATGAAACAAAAGGTCGTATAAAACCACAGTACAGGTGTTCTACAATGGTTACTGTGTTGTCTCTTGTTATCTTTAATAGAATTGTCTATATCATCAGGCATAGTATAATTGAATACAGTAGTACCTATCAACATTAATAAAAACAAAACATTGTAAATAGTGTAAAACTTCAAAAGCAGATAATAATCAAACCAGAATGGTTACTGTAGTGAATCTTGTCATCTTCAGTGTAGTTGCCTATACTCTCAGACTTGATACTATCAATCATAGTTTTGAATAAAATCTGTTGATACCAAACAACAATATAACAAACCAGATTCAATTAAGATCAGTCATGGTAAAACAGTATAAGTTATACAGGGCTCCAGATTAAGTTAATAGGGAATTAAGGATGATTACCATACTATATTGTGCTGTTTTGGGGATAGCTGTCTGTGTCCTCAGATCTAGTGCAAGTAGACAAACTGGGACAGAACATAATCTATCTAAACAGTGAGTAATGTGGATTTTAAATCCTGATACACTATTAATAATATCCTCTGCCTTCTTTTTTAGATTATTCCTCCCCTTTCACTCCCCCAGGGTGTACTGTGCATTTCTAGGTCTCACCATCTCCCTCAGTTTTTAGATTGGGGATGAGAGACCTGCTATTTACCTAAGTGGTTCCGAGCCTTCTCTCTCCTGGACTTGATCTCTAATTGTATTCCTTTACCTACAAAACCTGTCTTTCCAACCTATCTGAAGGTGCTGGTCAAGTTGCCCCTATTACTCTCAGGTTCCCGGTCACATAGAGCATTGTTTTCTCATATTTGATTTTCAGTCTGTAAACCCTTTTTCAGGTTAATTATATTTCCTATATAGAGCATCTTGGTGGGCCCTGCGTCCAGATCTACTCTGCTTGTGTTCTTTTTTTTTTTTTAGTGTATCAAAGCCATCTATGTTAGAGATTATAGCCAACCTTCTCTGCCTCATTTCTTCATGCTATTTTTCTGCCATTAGTTGTCTGCTTTTCTCCTTTATTTCACCTTCTGCTCCCTTCATGAGGCCTCTCTGCCACTGTTCCTGAAATCCTGGTACTTTTCTTTCCCTCTAGCATGTCCTTCAGTATTCTCTGTAGGGTTGGATTGGTGGTTGTGAATTCCCCCAGTTCCTCTTTGTCTTGGAAGCATCTTGTTTCTCCATTAATTTCTAGAGACAGTTTTTCAGGGTACATCAATCTGAGTTGGGGTTATTTTCTTTCAGGGCTTGGAATATTTTGCTCTAAGCTTTTCTTGATTTGATGGTTTGTGTTGAGAAGTCTGCTATGATTTTCGTGGGTTTTCCTTTATAGGCAATCTGTTTCTTTTCTATGATGACATTTAATATTCTGTTCTTATACTGAATTTCTGGGATCTTGATTACTATATGTCTGGGTGTAGCTCTGTTTTGGTTGTAGGTGGCTGGATTTCTGTATGCCTCATATATCTGAATATCGTTTCCTTTTTTATGCTTGGGAAGTTTTTTTTTTACCAGTACTGGGGATCAAACTCATGACCATGCGCTTGCAAGGCAGGCATTTATGCCACTGGGCTAAATCCCCAGCCCCAGCTTGGGAAGTTTTCCTTAATTATTTCTGTGAAAAGCCTTTGTATTTCCTTTGATTTTACTCCTGCTTCTTCATTCATATTCTTTATTCTTAAGTTATCAATCCTCTTGTCATTTTCTAGTCTTTGTATTGTTACTGCCTGTTTCCTTGTTATTTTTAACAGATTTTCCTTTCATGATCACACATTGCAAGCCTAACTTCAAGTTTTGATAGTCTATCCTTAGTTTCTTTCAAGCAGTTTTGCCAGCTTTCAATGGAGTTTTTTATTTTCTGGTTATCTCTTTCAACCTATTTCATGTAGTCTAGGTTTTCTTTATATTCTTCATCGAACATTTCTCTCCTTTTTTTTGTGTTCCTCCATTCTTCCATTTGTGTCTTCTTGAGAGGTGCTTAGCATTTATTTTATTAATCTACTTAGATCTTGCTTTACTTGATTAAATATTTCACTTTTGAGCTCGTCTATGATGTCCCAGAGATATCTCTTTATGTCCACTGATGCCATGTCTGATATTGCATGTTTGCTGCCCTCAGTCTCTTTTGTATTTACCTCTCCTGGATCAGTGTTTCAGGGGAGGGGGCTGGGGGCTTTTTCTTGTTTCTTTATCTTGTCATGTGTTTGGTTTCTTCCAAACAGGTGTATAGAGGAGGTCCAAGTCCCTTTCCTTGTTGGTTATTGGGAATGGTTATTCATTGCTTCCATTTGAGATGATAAATCAGTTCTGTAAGTAGGTAGCAGTGATTGCTGTACAATACCATGAAGACACAATGCTTTTGAATTGTAAACATTAAAATGATAAAGGTTCTGTGTGTTTGACAAGATAGCTACTACCAATAGTAATATAAGGAAAAGAGAGAGAGGGAGTAAGGAAAAGAGGAAGAAGAAAGAGTAGGAAGGAGATGAAGAAGAAAAGAGGAATAAAAGAAGGAGGAATGAGAAGATGAAGAGGATGAGGAAGCACAAGAAGAGGGAGGTGAAGAAGAATAATAAGAGACTAAGATGAGAAAGAAGAAAAAGAGGGAGAAGAACAGGATGAAGTGGAAGAAAAAAATAGAAGTGGAAGAGAGAGGTGAAGAGGAAAGAGAAGAAGAGGAAGAAAAAGAGGAGGAAGAAGAGGAGGAAGAGTAAGAGTAAGAAATGAAGAATGTCCCATGTGCAGCTGAGAAGAATGTATATTCTGATGTGGTTGGGTGGAACACTCTAAACATCCACTAAGTCCATTTGCTCACAGGTATGATTCAGTTCTGTTATTTCTTTGCTGACTTTTTGTCTAGTTGAGCTATGTCTTTGTGACAGTAGGGTGTTAAGGTCTCCTGTCACAACTGTGTTCTTGTGTATTTTCATATCTATTAGTGTTTGTCTTATATAGTTGGGTGCCCCTGTATTTAGTGCATATATATTTATAATTATTAGTTCTTCTTCTTTAATTTTTCCACTTTACAAGTATGTAGTGGTTTTCTTTATCTCTTTTAATCATTTTAGGTTTGAAATTCAGTTTGTCTGCAAACAGAATGGCTACCCATGCTTTGTTCTGGGTTCCTGTTGCATGGAATATTGTTTTCTATTCTTTGAATTTTAATCTATGAGCTTTCTTTTGTGTCAGATGTGTTTCTTGTATACAGCATATGTGGGATCCTGTTTCTTGATATATTCTGTCAAACTATTTCTTTTAATAGGTGAATTGAGGCCATTTACATTTATGGATATAACTGATATGCACTGGCTTGACTTTGCCATGTTGTATTCCTGTTGTTTGATTTCTTATTTAATTGCTTGTCCTACCTTGACTTCTTTCTGTTGTTTTTCTGGAGATTGTGGTCAGTTTTACCTCTGTCTAGTATGTCTTTCAATACTCATTCTAGGGTTGGCTTGGTGGACATGAATTTCTTCAGTTGGTCTTTGTCATGGAAGTATCTTGTTTCTCCATTAAATTTGAATGAAAATTTTTCTGGGTACATCAGTCTGGGTTGAAAGTAGTTTTCTTTCAGGGCTTGAAATACCTCACTTTAGGCTCATCTTGACTTCAGGGTTTCTGCTGAAAAGTCTGCCATGATTCTACTGGGCTGTCCTTGATAGGTGAGTTGTGTCTTTTCTCTAACATCTTTTAGTATTCTGTTTTTATGCTGCATGTCTGGGATGTTAATTATTATATGTCTGGGTGTAGATTTATGTTGGTTGTGATTGTTTGGCATTCTGTATGCCTCACTTATTTGCATATCAGATTTTCCCCCCATGTTTGGGAAATTTTCTGCTATTACTTCTGTGAATAGTTTAGTCATTTGCATTGACTCTTGCATCTTCACTGATGCCTATTAGTCTTACATTGTTTCTCTTGGCATCATCTTGAAGCTGCTGGATTGTCACTTCATGCTGCTTTGTCAGTTTTAAAAGTTCTATCCTTTCATGATTACTAATTATGATCCTGTCCTCAAGGTCCAAAATTCGATCCTCAGCTTCATTTAAATGGTTTTGCCAGCTTTCAATAGAATTTTTGTTTCTTGGATGTCTCTGAGTTTTTTTTCATGAATTTTGCTTCTTTTCTATATTGTTCATTCAAAGTTTCAATCAGTTTTCCATGATCCTGCATTTTTAAAATCTATTTCTTCTCTAGCTGTGCTGAGCAACTCTTTTACTAAGGTTGTTATTTCTGTCTTCACATGAGAGATTACTTCTAATTTGACTTCTGCTATAGTCTCATAAAGTTCTTTTTTTATTTCACTTGCTGTCTTTTCAGAGATTTGTGGTGTGTTACTTTTGAATCCTCTATTTCAATGTCTCCTGGACTTGCTCCTGATGGGCTAGATGTTTGAGATTGCATTTTGCTTTTTCATTTTGCCACTTTCCCCTTTTGGGTTAATATTTGGTCCTTCAGTCCCACTAGTGTCAACTCTTGGTAGTGAGTATCTTGGGGTCCCACTGTAAGGTTGCTGTTTGTCCAGTTTCTGGGTCCCACAGTGAAGAGGTGGGCCCATCACCTGAATTCCCCTGCAGGGCCTGTTGGGTGAGTCCTATATTCTTCCTAGGCTGACTAGCCTAGGAGTACTGATGGAAATCAACCCTTGGTTCCTACTGTTATTATGTATTCAGGTTGTTCAGAGACACCAGATCTCCCTATTTATAGTGTTTGTCTCAGCTGGGATCCTAATGTGTCTCTGGGTGTCTCATAGGCCCTTTTAATTTTCTCCAGGTTGGGAAGGGCCTTATTGGCACCCTCCTCAACCTACCTAATATTCTTTGTGTGGGGGAAGGACTCATCTACCCACTTGCCAAGCTCACCAATGGCCTACTTCTGGAGGGGGCTTTGTTATTGCTCCTGTTTAACCAATGAAGATGGCAAACTCTATTCCTATCTTAGAGGCAAACTCACCTCACTGATAAAAGCCTGCTGAGCTCTTCTGTTAGGATGAGGGGTTATTGAGTCTTCCCTTGATACTGCATGGTTAATTCACCACTGTCCAAGGTTCTGGGGGGAGGTGTGGGAGCCAAAGTTCAACAGCAATTCTAGGTCCAGGAGGTGGGGGGGGGGCAATGGCAGTGGTGGGACTGCAGGGGTGTTTGTCATGGGCTGGAGTTGCTAGGTCCTGAGGTGGGTGGCTGAGACTGTGGGCACATGGGAGGGACTCGGTTTTGGGTTGGCCTGCCCACACTGCTGGCTAGACTTCCTGGGTCCTACAAGGTGGTCTTCTGGGAAGTCTAAGGTCATGGGAGAGTCCTGGGTCTAGATCAGCTCCACGTGCACCACTGGCTGGAGTTCCTGGGTCCTGTGAGGTGGTCTGCAAGGACACAGGGCTTGCAGGAGGAGCTCGGGTCTAACCTGGCCTGGTGCACACTGCTGGCTGGAGTTCCCAGGTTCTGTGAGGTGGTCTGTCGGGATGATGGGTTTGTGGGAGGAGCCTAGGTCTAGCCCAGTGCCGTGTGTGCTGCTGGCTTGAATTCCCAGGTCTAGCAAGGTGGTCTGCAGGGAAACTAAGTATGTCATTTTCAAGGGTACTATTGTGAATGGTGTGGTTTCTATTGTTTCTGTTTCAGTGAGTTTGTTGTTTTGTGTACAGGAATGCTATTGATTTTTGAGTGTTGACTTTGTATCCAGCTACATTCCTGAATTTGTTTATTAGACCTAGTAGTTTTTCAGTGAAGTTTTGGGGGGTCTTCTATGTAGAGTATCATGTCACTTGCAAATAATTTAAATTCTTCCTTTCCTATCCTTATTCCTTTTATTTCTCTCTCTTGTCTAATTGCTCTGGCAAATGTTTCCAGAACTATATTGAATAGAATCAGTGATAGTGGACATCTTTGTCTTATTCCTGATTTTAGGTTGAAAGCTTTCAGTTTTTGTCCATTTGGTAAGATGTTGGCTGTTGGTATATTGTATATGGCCTCTATCAGATTGAGATAAAGACCATCTATTCCAACTTTCTGTAGAGTTTTTATCATGAATGGACATTAGACTTTATGAAAAGTTTTTTCTTCATCTATTGAGATGATCATATCATTCCTGTTTTTGGCTCTATTGATATAGTGTATTATATTTATTGATTTGTATATGTTGAACAGTTTGCATTCCTGGGATGCATCTCACTTGGTTGTGATGTATAATCTTCTTGATGATATACTGCACTCTTTCTGCCAGTATTTTGTTGAAGATTTTTCCATTTATGTTCAGTAATGAGACTGGCCTGCAGCTCTCTTTTTTGGTATTAGGGTAATATTTGCTTCCAGGGTTGAGATAGGGAGATTTTCCTTCCCTTTCAATTTCGTTGAGGAGTTTGGGCATTAAGTCTTCCCAAAATTTATTGTAAAATTCCACAGTGAATCCATCTGTACCTGGGCTTTTCTTTGTTGGTAAGGTTCTAATTACATTTTCAATTTCATTGACTGAAATTGGGTCATTCAGCAGTTTTATATCTTCTTGATTCAGTTTTGGTAGTTTATATGTTTCTAGAAATCTGTCCATTTCTTCTGTGTTATTGAATCTATGAGAGTAATGGTTTTGTTTTTTTAAAATTTTATTTAAAAGGAAAAAGAGAAAAAACAAAACAAAACAAAGCAGTGTAAGGGTACAAGTAATACAGAGCTAAAAAAAAAAACCAGTAAGAAATCACCGGTTAATAAATTACATATTATCATCTTAGAGATAGTTGCTCAAATCACAGTATCAAAGCATACAAAGTGGACATTCAAACAGTGAGACTGCAAACAGTTGTGTTCAATGATCCAACCAAAAACATTAATATGGTCAGCTACTTAACACCCCTAAACACTCTTGCTGTTCTATCATTTAGAACTCTTTTTTTCCCTCTCTTTTTTACAACAAAATTTACACATTTTGGGTTTTATTACTCCTTAGTTCTTATTACTTTTTTTGGGGGGGAGAGAATAAAGTTAAATATGTCAAAACAAAGCTGTCAGTCAAACCAAGGATAGACATAGCACATCATGTAAAACAGAGTACAAGGTTATCAACAATGGTTATCAACGTTGTCTCTTGTTGCCTTAAAAAGAATTGTCTATCTCATTATATATTATAAAGATGAACAAAACAGTAGAGAACAAGACCAATAAAACTTAAGCATTGTAAACATTACAGGACTTCCAAAGGAGACAATAGTCAAACCAGAATGGGCATCTTAGTGAATCTTATTGCCTTCAAAGTAGTTGCATATCCCCTCAAACTTGATACTATCATACAGAATGGAACAGAGTCTAATCAGTCAAAAAAGATAGTGGGAGTATTACAGGACTTCAAAACAAGTTAATAGGAAATCAAAAAAGTTACTATTATATACCCTTATAATTTTTTAAATTTTTCCCCTTAATTAAAAAAACATAAAAAATAAATAATTTTTTAATGAATAAGGCAGAGATTGAGATAAAACAGGACATAACAATATAACAATAAAGGTCAAAGCATGACTGTTTCAGCAACCTAGTGGTTCACCACCAAATAACCCGACTTAATAGTAGTTACCATAGTGTCTGTCTTTTTCCTTGAAATATTTGAATAAAACTTCATATACTATAGCTTCAAGTATTTCCATATCCAGAAGCCCAGAATAAAGCCTTTCCAATTAATAAGTGAAAACTTTATAAGGCTTCAAGGCCACATAATGGGGAATCATGATTACCACATATTTTTATATATTTGAATCATTACTTACATTAGGGAAACTATTCGGTATTCATACATGCGAGATTGATTTATTTCACTTATGAGTATGGTCTCAAGCTGTGCCCATTTATTGATAAATATCTCAATGTGATCCTTCTTTATAGCTGAATAATACTCCATTGTATAGAAATACCACACCTTTTTTATCCATTCCTCAGTTGATGGACAATTGGGTTGTTTCCAAGATCTGGTGATTACAAATTGTGCTGCTATAAACATAGGTGCACATATATCACTGTGGTATGATGCTTTCAGTTCTTCTGGGAATATGCCTAGAAGTGGAATAGCTGGAATAAATGGGACTTCCAATCCCAGCTTTTTGAGAAATCTCCAGACTGACCTCCACAAAGGCTGCACCAGTCTACACTCCCACCAACAGTGTAGGAGAGTTCCTTTTTCCCCACAGCCTCTCCAGCATTTGTTGTTGTTGGTTTTCTTGATCCTGGCCATTCTTTCAGGAGTGAGATGGTATCTCGGTGTGGTTTTAATTTGCATTTCTCTAATGACTAATGATGATGAACATTTTTTCATGTATTTATTTGCCATTTGCATTTCTTCATCTGAGAAGTGTGTATTCATCTCAGATGCCCATTTTTGGGTTGGATCTTTGAATTTTGGGGGTCTGAGTTTTTTTTTTAATTCTTTATATGTTTTAGACAAGAGTCCCTTGTCTGAGAGAGAGTTCACTAAAATCTTTTCCCAGTTTGTGGGTTTTCTTTTTACCATGCTGGAGATTTGTTTTGACATGCAGAAACTTTTTAATAAGAAGTGGTCCCAGCTATTGATTCTGGGAAGTATTTCCCGTGCGGTTTGAGTCCTGTTCATGAATTCTCTACCTACTCCTATGTCTTCAAGGTTTCTACCTAATTTGTCTTCCAATAGATTTAGTGTTTCTGTTTTAATATTCAGATCTTTGACCCATTTAGATTTTAATTTAGTACATGGTGATAGACATGGGTCTAGCTTTAGTTTTCGGCAAATGGAGAGCCAGTTTTTCCAGCACCATTTATTAAAGAGACTGTCGTTCTTCCAGTGAACCTGCTTGGCTCCTTTATCAAAGATAAGGTGGTTGAGTGTGTTTGTAGTTGTGGTTGTATCTTCTAATCTATTCCATTGATCTTTGGCTCTGTTTTGATTCCAATACCATGTTGATTTTACTACTGTTGCTTTGTAGTATAACTTCAAGTCAGGGATTGTGATGCCTCCTGCTTTGTCTTTGCTGCTTAGAATTGCCTTTGCTATTCTAGGTCTCTTCTGGTTCCAGATGAAATTTAGGAGTGATTTCTCTAGATCTATAAGGTGTGTTGATGGTATTTTTATTGGGATTGCATTGAATCTGTATAAGAGTTTTGGGAGAATGGCCATTTTCACAGTGTTTGTTCTTCCTATCCATGAGCAAGGGATGTCTTTCCATTTTCTGAGATCATCAATTTCTTTTTTCAGTGTATTATAATTTTCACTGTATAAATCTTTCACTTCTTTTGTAAGAGTAATTCCTAAATATTTCATTTTTTTGCTTGCTAATGTTAAGAGTGTAGTTTCTCTTATTTCCCTCTCTGTGATTTTGTTGTTCGTGTATAGGGATGCTATTGATTTCTGAGTATTGATTTTGTATCCAGCCACATTACTGAATTCATTTATTGTATCTAAGAGTCTTTCAATGGAGTTTAGGGGGTCTTCTATGTAGAGTATCATGTCATCTGCAACAAATGATAACTTAACTTCTTCTTTTCCTATCTTTACCCCTTTTATTTCTCTCTCTTGCCTAATTGCTCTGGCTAGTACTTCCAGTACTATATTAAATAGGAGTGGTGATAAAGGACATCCTTGTCTTGTGCCTGATTTTAAAGTAAAGGCTTTCAATTTTTGGCCATTTAATATGATGCTGGCTGTTGGTTTGTCATAAATGGCCTTTATTATATTGAGGTAAAGACCATCTATTCCAATTTTCTGTAAAGTTCTTATCATGAATAAATGTTGGACCTTATCGAAGGTTTTTTCCGCATCTATCGAAATGATCGTGTGATTCTTACTTTTGGCTTTACTGATATGGTGGATTACATTTATTGATTTACATATGTTGAACCATCCTTGCATTCCTGGGATGAATCCCACTTGGTCATGGTGTATAATCTTCTTGATGATTTGCTGCATCCTATTTGCCAATATTTTATTGAGGATTTTTGCATCTGTGTTCATTAGGGAGATCGGTCTATAGTTCTCTTTTTTAGTTGGGTCTTTCTCAGGTTTTGGTACTAGAGTAATATTTGCTTCTAGGAATGACTTAGGAAGGATTGCTTCCCTTTCAATTTCATTGAATAGTTTGAGGAGTGACGGCATTAGGTCTTCTTTGTATTTCTTGTAGAATTCTGCAGTGAATCCATCTGGGCCTGGGCTCTTTTTGGTGGGTAAGGACTTAATTACATTTTCAATTTCATTAACAGAGATTGGGTTCGTCAACAGTTTTACATCCTCTTGATGTAGCTTTGGTACTTCATATACTTCTAAGAATCTGTCTATTTCTTCTGTGTTATCAAACTTTTGAGAGTAGAGGTTTTCAAAATAGGTGTTGATGATCTTCTGTATTTCTATTGGGTCTGTAGTGATTTCTCCTTTTTCATTTCTTATTGCATGAATTTGAGCTTTTTCTTCCCTTTTTAAAATAAGGTTGGCTAGGGACTTATCGATTTTATTTATTCTTTCAAAGAACCAACTCTTTGATTCGTTGATTCTTTGGGTTGTTTTCTTAGTCTCTATTGCATTGATTTCTGCTCTGATTTTTATAATTTCCTCTCTTCTTTTGGCTTTGGGCTTGACTTGCTCTTCTTTTTCTAGCTGTTTGAGGTGTAGCATCAAGTTATTTATTTGTACTCGTTCTGCTTTCCTGATGTGGGAACTCAGTGCAATAAATTTTCCTCTCAGGACGGCTTTCATTGCATCCCACAGATTCCGGTAAGTTGTATCTGCATTTTCGTTTTCTTTTAGGTATTGTTTAATTTCTTCTGTGACCCACTGATTACTCAAGAGTGTGTTATTCAGTTTCCCTGTGTTTGTGAGATTTTTGCAGTATCTTTTATCATTAATTTCTAATTTCAGAGCGCTATGATCTGATAACATGCAAGGGATGATTTCAACTCTTTTGCATTTGTTTAAATATGTTCTGTGAGCTAATATATGGTCTATTTTAGAGAATGATCCATGTACTGCTGACGAGAATGTGTATTCTGATGTTGCTGGGTGGATATTCTGTATATGTCTATCAAATCCATTTGTTCGCAGGTGTGATTCAGTTCTGTTATTTCTTTGCTCATTTTCTGTCTGGTTGATCTGTCCCTTGGTGTCAATGGCGTATTGAGGTCCCCTATTACAATTGTGTTACTGATAATTTGAGTTTTCATTTCTATTAATAGTTGTTTTATATAACTGGGTGCTCTGGAGTTTGGTGCATATATATTTAAGATAGTTATCTCTTCCTCTTGTAGTTTCCCCCTTACGAGTATGTAGTGACTTTCTTTGTCCTTTATAGTCATTTTTGGTTTAAAGTTCACGTTGTCTGCAAACAGAATGGCTACTCCTGCCTTTTTTTGAATTCCTGCTGCATGAAGTATTGTTTTCCATCCTTTGACTTTCAGTCTGTGTGTATCCTTCTGGGTTAGATGGTTTCCTGTAAACAGCATATGGTTGGATTTTGTTTCTTGATCCATTCTGCTAGACTGTTTCTTTTGATTGGTGCATTGAGACCATTTACATTAATGGTTATTACTGTTAAATGCTGGTTTATTGTTGACATGTTATCTCTCTGCTGTTGCATCTTTATCTTTCTGTTCTGTTTAATTATCTGCTTTGCTTAGTGGTTTTTTCCTTTGTGTATCTAAACTGTCTTTCAATATTTTTTGCAGGGTTGTTTTGGTGTTCGTGAAGTTCTTCAGCTGTTCTTTGTCATGGAAGTATCGTATTTCCCCATCAATTTTGAATGATAGTTTTGCAGGATACATCAGTCTAGGTTGGAAATCATTTTGCTTTAGGATCTGGAATACTTCCCTCCATGCTCTTCTTGACTTCACTGTTTGTGTTGAGAAGTCTGCTGTGATTCTGATAGGTTTTCCTTTATAAGTGATCTGTCTTTTCTCTCTGACAGCTTTTAATAATCTATTCTTGTGCTGGATTTCTGGGATGGTGATTATTATATGTCTGGGTGTAGTTTTATTTTGGTTATGACTATTTGGAGTTCTATGTGCTTCACTGCTCCTGATGTCGGTTTCTGATCTCATGCTTGGGATATTTTCAGCTATTACTTCTCTAAATATCCTCTTGATATCCTTTATGTTGTCTCCTTTTTCATTAATCCCTATCATTCTTATGTTATTTTTCTTTGCATTGTCTTGCAGTTGTTGAATTGTTGTTTCCTGATTCCTTGTTATTTTTAAAAGATCTTTCCTTTCCTGCTCACTAGCTGCAATCCTGTCTTCAAGGTCTGAAATTCTATCTTCACTTTCATTAAGGTGGTTTTTACAACTTTCAGTGGAGTTTTTTATTTCTTGTATATCTCTGTGCATCTGCATTATGTATTTTGTTTGTTTCTTATATTGCTCGTCTAGGGATTCTATCTTTTTGTTTAGTTCCTCCAATTTTTTATCTGTGTTTTCTTTTTTTTTTCCAATTTTTATTTAAGGAGAAAAGAAAAGAAAGAAAAAAAAACAGTGAAGGGGAACAAGTTATACAGATTTACAGAATAAAAAAATGCGCAGTAGGAAATCACTAGTTAATGGATTACATATTGCCATCTTAGAAATAATTGTTCAAGTCACAAAATTAAAGCTTGTAGAGTGGACATTCCACCAATGATATTGCAAACAGTTCTGTTCAATGATCCAATAAAACTCTGTGATATCATTTTCTATCTTATACTTTTAAATATACATGCAGTTATATAGTTTAGAGCACTTTCTTTTCCTCTCTTTTGTACAGTGACTATTACACATTTTGGGTTTCATTGCTCCCACGGTTCTTGTTGCTTTTTTGGAAGAGAGTAAAACCAAATGTGACATAACAGAACAGAATCGGTCAAGTCAAAAGGGTGGACATAATAGATAATATAAAAAACATAATACAAGGTGATCAACAATGGTTACCCTAATGCCTCCCGCTATTTCTAATAGAATTGCCTATATCATTAGTTGTAATACAATTGAACAAAACCGTAAAGAATAAAACCGACAAAACCAAAACATTGGAGACATTGTAGGTCTTCAAAAGTAGATAAAAGTCAACGAGAATGGGCGTTATAATGAATCTCATTATCTTCTCAGCTGATGCCTAAACTTTCGAACCTGATACTATCCAGCAAAACAGAATATAGGAACCTCAGTCAAAAACAAGATGGTGAGAGTAATACAGGGCTTCAAATCGAGATAATAGAAAGTCAAAGTGGGTTACTATATTATATCCTGCTATATTTTTCCCTGTAATTAAATGGGTAAAAATAAAAAAGTAAATAATGGAGTGGAGATTGAGAAAAAAAGAGGGCATAACAGCGAAACAGGGCAGATCAAAACATAACCATTTAAGCAGAATAGTGTTTCACCACCAGCTAATCCTGACCCAAAAATAGTTACCATATTGACTCCCTCCCTGAAGTCCTTGAGTACAACTTCATATACTGTAGCATTAAGTATATCAAAACAATGTAAATCCATTTAAGAGAATAACAGCATTATAGAGTATTTAGAATCGACTAACAGAAAATGAACAATGGTCTCTGTATAATCTCCTTGTCTTTAAAAGGTTTTTTCTTATACTATCGTACATAGTAAAATCCAATAAGATACAACCTGTTTAGACCATTGGAGACAGAAGAACAAAAGCTAGATGAGACTTCAAAACAAGATGGTACTAAATCAGCATTACCTATTAAGATGTCATTTTCTCCAAAAAAAGCTGTTCCTATCATCCAATCTTCTCTGTCTCATTTCTGTTGAGCTCTTTTTCTGTCAGTAGCTGTCAGTTTGTCTTCTTCGTTTTGGTCTCTGCTCTATTCGTTGTGGCCTCCCCGCCCCTATTTCTGGGTTCTTTGTATTTTTATTTTTTTAGAATATCCTGCAATACTTTCTGTAGGGTTGGATTGGTGGTTGCAAATTCCCCCAGTTCCTCTTTATCTTGGAAGCACCTCGTTTTTCCATCAATTTCCAGGGACAGTTGTGCAGGATATCTCAATCTTGGCTGGAGATTATTATCTTTCAAAGCTTGAATTATTTCTCCCCATGCTCTTCGTGATTTGATGGTTTGTGAAGAGAAATCTGCTGTAATTTTGATGGGTCTTCCCTTGTAAGTGATCTGTTTCTTGTCTCTTACAGCTTTTAATATTCTGTTCTTGTATTGAATTTCTGGAATTTTTATTATTATATGCCTGGGTGTTTCTCTATTAGGGTTGTAGGTAGCTGGGGTCCTGTATGCCTCATACATTTGAGTATCTTTACCTTTTGCTAAATTAGGAAAATCCTCCTGGATTATTTCTGTGAGTAGCTTTTGTAGTTCACTTGTTTGTGTCCCTACTTCTTCTTTTATGTTCTTAATCCTTAAGTTATGGCTCCTCTTATCATCTTCTTGTCTTTGTATTATTGCTGTGTGTTTCTTTGTTATTTTTAAGAAGTTTTTCATTTCATTCTCCCATGTTTCAAGTCTGCCCTCCAATTCAGATAGTCTGTCCTTAGTTTCTTTCAAGCTGTTATGCCAGTCTTGGGTATACTTCTTGATTTCTTGATAGTCCCTTTGCACCTGCTTCACATACTCAATGCTTTCTCTGTTTTCTCCATCAAGCAATTCTCCCCTCTTTTTCTGTTCTTCCACTCCACCATCTGCTTTTTCCTGGGTGGTGTTTAGCATTTCTCTAACTATTCTGCATACTTCTAGCTTCAGGTCATTGATAACTTCATTCCTGAATTGGTCTATGAGGCTCTCTAAATGGCGCTTAATGTATATTGGTACAGTGTCCACTATTGCCTGATTCTCAGGATTGGGGGTCGAGGAGCCTTTTTTGTTGCTTCCCTTCCCCATATTTTCTGTTCCTTATAAAATGTAATCTTACACAGGAGGCCCGGCTTCCCTGCCTGTCTGCTACAGCTTGATCGAATTGCGCTGGCTAGTTGTTCCAGCTCACCGCTGCGCCCCAGGGAGTTGCGGAGGAGGCAGCCTACGCGGAAGTCGGTCGCTCCTCCGGGCCACCGTCAGGCTCTGGGATCTGGCCTAGGCCAGCCTAGGGAGTCCGCGAGCAGCGTCCCTCCGGCCAGGCACCTTTCACCAATCCCGTCCGAGAGGGAAATGCGCGGCTGCAGTTGCCACCGCGCCCTGCTCTTACAGGACTGCCTGCGCCCAGAAAATCCTCCGCTGGAGTCAGACTGCGGTAGGGAGTCAGTTCCTCACTCACCTCGCCACCAGTCAGCCTTCCTTCCTGCCCGTCGCGTTTCCGAGACCGTTCCCAGATGCCCGTTCCCAGAGCTCGGGGGTCGCGTCTCTCCTTGCTGAGCCGCTGTGGAGGTAGCCGGCCACCGCGCGGCGGGAAATCCAAGCCGCGGTTTCCAATGGCGCGGAGTCGAGCCTCCACACCGAGATTTTTCTGTTCCTATTTTAGCGCCAGGACTGTATTCCAAGTTGGATTCTGTCAGCCCAGTTCGTTCCTGAGTCAGCAGAGCATATCTCTACTGGTTCGTATCTCCTTAGTCCGCATCATTCCTGGCCTCTGAGCCGAGCCTTTAGAGAGCGTTCAGTAGTTGCTGTTGTCTGTCCGCCATGTTCTCCAGAGTCCTATCTGTGTTTTCTTTAGATATATTCAGAATCTCTTTCATTTCTTTTATCATTTCATCTTTTACCTGGGAGATTATTTCGAGTTTGAATTTCTTTAAAGCTTCCTGGAGTTGCTTGTTAATTTTAGTAGCTATTGTGTTTGATATTTGAGGTGAATGGCATATATTTTCTTCTATATACATTGCTCCTAGGGTTTCTTGAGATGGGCTGGAGGTTGGGGTTGTAATTTGGTCTTTCGTTTTGTCATTTTCCTATATTTCTGTGTTTCAAGTGTTATTTGAAAGCTTTCTCAGGGTCTGTTGGAAATCCCCTTCTATGTTTGCAGCTCCTGAGACTCTGGCATCCCGTTACCCCAAGCCTCTGGGCCTGCAGAACCAATGGCCCTCCTCTGCCTGTTCAGAACTCTGCAGTTCCAGATAAGCTGGGCCTCAGGGACACTGTGCGCCCACCTGCCCTTTGGAAGCTCCGCAGCTCTCCAACTGCAGCTGGGATGCGGAGGCGGATGTAGCTGCCTCAAACCCGCCTCTCCACTTCACTGCACCCAGAAGCCTGGAGGGTCCCAAACAGTCTGGGATTTGGGCAGAGTGCACTGAGCACTCACCCCTGGCTGCGTTGCCTCTGGAACCTGCGATCCTCCCCTGCTTGCTGAGATATCCACAGTCCTCCAGACACACGGGGAGGCTGATGCAGGCACCCCAGATCTGCCTAGCCCCTCCTCTGCACACCGATGGTGAGGTGCGGGAGTCCCAAACAGGCTGGGCTCAGGGGATAGCGTATGCCCACCTACTTGTTGGAAGCTCCACAGTTCTCCAAGTGCCGAGAGTAATGGTTTTCAAAGTAGGTATTGATGGTCTTCAGAATTTTTACCATGGCTATAGTGATTTCACCCTTTTCATTTCTTATTGCATGAATTTGAGTTTTTTCTTTCCTTTTACTGATAACATTAGCACGGGGCTTATCTATTTTATTTATTGTTTCAAAGAACCAACTCTTCATTCATTAAGTCTTTTCCACTTCTAAGTATGTTTTCCACTTATAAGTATGTAGTGGCCTTCTTTATCTCTTTTAATTATTTTAGATTTGAAGTTCACTTTGTCTGCAAACAGAAAAGCTATCCATGCTTTTTACTGGGTTCCTGTTGCATGGAATTCTGTTTTCCATCCTTTGAATTTTAATCTGTGAGTTTCTTTTTAGTCAGATATGTTTTTTGTGTACAGCATATTGTGGGATCCTGTTTCTTGATCCATTCTGTCAACCTGTTTCTTTTGATAGGTGAATTGAGCCCACTTACATTTATGGATATCAGTGATATATACTGACTGACTTTGCCATGGTGTGTTCCTGTTGTTGGTTTCCTGCTTTTCTCCCTTGTTTAATTTCTTGTACAGCCCGGTCATTTCTTTCTGTTGTTGTTCTGAAGACTGTGGTCATTTTTATCTCTATCTAGCGTTTCTTTCAGTACTCTTTCTAGGATGGTTTGGTGGACATGAATTTCTTCAGTTGTTCTTTGTCATGAAAGTATCTAGTTTCTCCATTAAATTTGAAAGACAGTTTTTCTGGGTACATCAGTCTGAGTGGAAAGTTGTTTTCTTTTATGGCTTGAAATACTTCACTCCAAGCTTGTGTTAACCTGAAGGTTAGTGCCAAAAAGTCTGTCGTGATTCTAATAAGTTTTCCTTGGTAGGTGAGTTATCTTTTCTCTAACAGCTTTTAGTATTCTGTTTTTATGCTGCCTTTCTGGAATCTTAATTCTTATATGTTTGGGTGTTAGTTGTGACTGTTTGGCATTTTGTATGCCTCAATTATTTGTTTATCAGATTCCTCCCCACAGTGTTTGGGAAATTTTCTGCTATTACTTCTGTGAATATTTTAGTTATGTCATTTGCATTTATTCCTGCATCTTCACTGATGCTTATTCGTCTTATATTGTTTCTCTTGGCCTCATCTTGAAGCTGCTGAATTGCCATTTCATGCTGCTTTGTTGTTTTTATAAGTTCTACCCTTTCCTGCTTGCTATCTGTGACCCTGTCCTTAAGGTCTGAAATTCTATCCTCAGCTTCATTTAAACAGTTTTGCCAGCTTTCAATAGAATTTTTTGTATCAAGTAGCAATTTTATGATGTTGATTTTTTTGAATTCTGTATTATTCTATCTTTTTTCTACTTTCTTTTCTTTTCTTTTTTTCTTTAAATAAAAAAATTAAAAAAGAAATGAAGCAGGTAGAAGTGGAAGAGGAGGAGGAAAGAATACAGCAGCTTATTAAAATTTAGCTTCCTGGGTCTCTTTCCTAAGGATTATGATTAGCCAGTTTGCAGAATCTTACAGAGTTTCCATTGAAAAAAGGAAAGCAGAAGCAACAAGGCCAGTAGGAGGCTGTGGTAATAGCCTAGGTAGGGAGGAGAGTGGCTTGGCTTAGAGTGGGGAATGTGGAGCTAAGGCTTTGAAAGGCATGAGATATATTTTGGAGGCAGAATCAACAAAAAGATAGCAGAAAAGTAAAAGAAAAGTCAAAGAAAAGTCAAGGATGGTTTGTAGGTTCTTGGCTTGAGAATGTACATAGTTACAGAATGATGCAATTTGTAGAGCAAAAGTGATTCCAGAATAGCAATACATTTGGGAAAATAAAGACTTTTGTGCTAAATTAGTCAAGATAGTACTTTTCTTGGAGAGGGTGCTCATTGCAGAGGGTGCTCTTCTACCCTGCTGTGTTGGTCATCTTTCCATTGCTGGCACACAATACCTGACTTGCACAGTTTAAAGGAGGAGATTTTTAATTTTGGCTCATGGTTTCAGAGGTTTCAGTTCATAGTTGAGTGACTTTAAGGCAGAATCATCATGATAGAAAGGGCAGTGGTGAAGCCTCTTTCCATGAGTCAACACCATTTTTCAGTTGTAGAGAAAGAGAACCATGCCTCACAAGAAGGTGATTCCTGTCTGGAAACCAGCACCATGCGTGGGCTGCTGCTGAGTGGGGACAGCCACACCCAAGCCTCTCTCCATGAGTTAGCACCATTCACGAACTGCAGAGGGAGAGAACAAGGCCTAACCAGGAAGTGATCCCCACTTGGAATCCATATTATTTTCATTTTGTCGGGGCAGGAGGTTGGGTTTTATTCTCTTTTGCTTTGTTTGACTAGGTTAAATCTGAGGGCATGAGCAGCTATTTGAAAGATAGCAAGACATGTTATGGTAGCCACTTTGGAATTACTGTTAGCTTATTTTGAAGTCCTTTATTGCATTCTTTGTTTTATTTTTATGGTTTCTATTCTATTCGTTCTGTTTGTGTTATGTCTGAAGGTATCTGCAGATATTTTGAAGATAACAAAAGGCATTATGGTAACTATTGCCGATTTCATAAGATTTTGAAGTGCTGTATCACTTACGCTGGTTTATTTTATTGGTTTTATTCTGTTTTATTTTCTTTGGCTTTATCCCCTTTAAAATAATAATAATGAAAAGAAAGGACTAATTTGCTTCAAGGCGAATTAGTAAAAAGAAATGAAGGACAAGCATAATATTTAGAAATAGTTGAAGATGTTATTAGTATTTGTTTGTGATATATACTAAATACATTTGGCATGTAAAAAGAAAGAGAAGAAATCTTCTGAAATCAAGACAACCAGGAGGCAATAAGTGAGGGCAGAGTCTCCTAGGCTGCACCCATGACTCAACCACTTACAAGTGTGCTTTACTAACCTCGGTGACTCTCAAGGCAATTAAATTGGCAATCATGATTTACTGTCATGCTTGTCACTGCCTATTTATTCACCTTTCTTTAGCAATGGAAAGCTGTGGCGCAGTGCCCACTTACAAGTCACCATTTTCTTTTAAAAAAACCTTTTCTTTAAAAAGTTTATTATTACATATTTGCCGTACACAATGACCACATTCATGCCATACACAATGACCACCGGTGTTTGTACCGGTCATAATATCTCTTATTCTTTTTCCCCATCTCCCTATCTTTATTCAACCCTTCTCTCCTCATTTACAAAAGTTACAAAAAATAGAGTCACTGTCACTCCCCCCATTCCCTTCCCTATATGAACATGTTCCTCCTAATTCCCAATATCCATCCTCAGTTTTGCTCTTTATTTATTCTTTGGGTTTCTCACACAAGGGAAACAATGTTTGGTTTACCTTGTAGCTATTCTGTTTTTTTTTTTAACAAAATTTTAAACAAAAAAGTAAGAAATAACAATAAAACAGAATTTCAAAACAGGCTAGTAGGAGAATAACAGTAGCATTGCATATTTTTATATTTGCAGTAGTTGTTCAAAGTACAAGATACAGGCATGAAACATTATCAGGAAAATTACCAGCACAAAACTCTTACTTCAGTAAGTCAAGAGAAACCAGCTGTATAACTATCCAAACTGTCTTGTACTTATATATTGTTTTCTTTTTCCCTTCCTTCCTTTCACCTTTCTTCCACCACAGTTTTCCTTTTCTTTTGAAGAGTTTCTCTTCTATTCACGATTATATACATTTTGGGTCTCATTTACTCTTTTAGATTCTTACACTAGTGAGACAATACAAGGTTTACACATGTGGGCATGGCTTATTGCATTCATGAGTATGTCTTGAGTTGCACCCATTTACCTATGAAAGTCTAAAGTTTATGTTTTTATGGCTGAGGAGTATTCCATTATTTATACAAAAAACATCATTTTTATCCATTCTTTAGTTGGGTATTTGGGTTGTCTCCAAGATTTAGTGATTATAGATTGTTCTGCTATAAATATGGGTGCACATATATCATTGTGATATGATGCTTTTAATTCTTCTGGGAAGATACCCAGAAGGAGAATAGCTGTGTCAAATAGAACTAATCCTAGATTTTTGAGGAATCTTCACATTGATTTCCGCAGTGGTTGCACCTGTCTATATTCCCACTAACAATGGAGAAGGATTCTTTTTCCTCCATAGCCCTGACAGAGTTTTGATTGGTTGTTTTGTTTCAGGAGTGAGATGGTATCTGAGTGTTGTTTTAATTTTCTTCTCTTGAATGATGAATGATGTTGAACATTTTTTCATATATTATTTGTCATTTGTATTTCTTCCATGAACTTCTGAAAGACTTGATGCCCATATATATATATATATATATATATATATATATATATATATATATATATATATGTATCAGAAATCAAACTCAGGACCTTGTTCCTGACAGGCAGGCACTGTTCCACTGAGCTGTATCCTCAGTCCCTCCATTTGTATTTCTTCACCTGAGAACTGTGTATTCGTCTCAGATATCCAGTTTTTGATTGGGTCTTCAAAGTTTGGGAGACTGATTTTTCCAATTCTTTGTATGTTCTTCCTTTCCTATCTTTATTCCTTCTATTTCTTTCTCATGTTTGCTTGCTCTGGCTAATGTTTCCTGAACTATATTGAATATCATAGGTGATAGTGGACCTTTTTCTCTTGTTCCTAAATTTATAGTGGAAATTTTCAGTTTTTGACCACTTAGTATGATGTTAGCTGTTAGTGTCATAGATGGCATTTATTAGATTAAGATAAAGATCTTCTATTCCAATTTTCTGTAGGGTTTTTATAACGAATGAATGTTGGACTTGTGAAATACTTTTCTGCATCAGTTGAGATGCTCATGTGATTTTTTTGTTTGGTTCTGTCAATATGTTGTATTATATTTATTGATTTGCATATGTTATAGCAGCCCTGCATCCCTGGTCTGAATCTGACTTGGTTGTGGTGCATAATCTTGATGATTTGCTACATTTTGTTTGCCAGTATCTTATGGAGGACTTTTGCATCTGTGTTCATTAGAGAGATTGGCCAATAGTTTTCTTTTTTGGTTAGGTTCTTTTGTTTTGGAATTGGGGCAATACTTGCTTCCAGAAATGATTTTGGAAGTATTACTGCCCTTTAAAGTTCATTAAAGAGTTTGAGAATTAGGGGCTTTATTCTCTAAATTTCTTGTAGAATTCAACTCTGAATCTATCAGAGCCTGGGCTTTTCTTTGTTAGTAAATTTTTAATCACATTTTCAATTTCATTGGCTGGTATTGGATTATTTAGAATATTTATATCTTCTTGATTTAGTTTTGGCAGTTTGATTATATCTAGGAATGTCCATTTCTTCTGTGTTTTCCATCATATTAGAATATAGGTTCTCACAGTAGCTATTGATGATTTTCTGAATTTCTATAGGATCTGTTGTGATTTTACCTTTTTCATTCCTAATTGCTTGGATTTTTGCTTTTTCTTTCCTCTTTTTGATGAGGTTGGCTAATAGTTTATCAATTTTATTAATTCTCTCAAAGAACCAAGTTTTCAATTCATTGATTCTTGTATTTTTTTAGTCTCAATTGTGTTAATTTTTTCTCTTCTCTTTAAAATTTCCTTCCTTGTATGAGCTTTGTGTTTGATTTGTTCTTTTTCTAGAAATTTGAAGTTTAACAGTAGGTTGTTTGTTTGAGCTCATCCTGTTTTCCTGATGTGAAAGTTTATTATAAATTTCCCTCTTAGGACTGCTTTCATTGTGTCCCATAACTTTTGCTTTATTGTATTAACATTGTTGTTTAATTGTATATACTGTGTAATTTCATATTTAATTTCCTCTGTAGCCCATTGGTTGTTCAGAAGTGTGTTTTTTAATTTATATGTGTTTGTGATCTTTTGTTGTTGATTTCCTGTTTCATTGTGCTATGGTCAGATGGTGTACAAGGAATGGTTTCAGTTCCTCTACATTAACTTAAACATGTTTTGTGGGGTAGTGTGTGGTCTGTTTTGGAGAATGTCCCATGTGAAGTTGAGAATGTATATTCTGACTTTTGTGGGGGTGGAACATCCTGTAGAAATCTACCAAGTCATTTGTTTACAGGCTTGGTTTAATTCTGATTTTTTTTTTTGCTAATTTTTGTCTGGTTGATCTACCTATTTGTGAGAGTGAGGTATTAAGTTCTCCCACTACAGCTGCATTAGTACTTATTTGGTTGTTCATGTCTGTTAATATTTGTTTAATGGGGCTAGGGTTTGGCTCAGTGGCATAATCGCTTGCATGGCAAAGATGAAGTCATGAGTTTGATTCCTGGTACAAAAAGTATATAAGTATTTGTTTAATGCAGTTGAATACACCAGTGTTTGGAGCATATATATTTTGATCATTACCTCTTTTTCTTGGAATTTTCCCTTAACAAGTATGTAGTGATCTTCCTTGTTTCTTTTGATCAGGGTTGGCTTAAAGTTTACACTGTCTGCAAATAGAATAGTTACTGCTGCTTTCTGTAACAGAATACCTCTGGGTTCTGGTAGCATGGAGAAATGTTTTCCATCCTTTGACTTTTAGTCTATGAATTTTATTTTGGTTAAATGTGTTTCTTGAATGCATCATATTGATGGATCTTGTTTTTTGATCCATTCTTCCAGTCTGTTTCTTTTGATTGATATTTATATTGATAGTTACAACTGATATATATTGGCTTATCTTTTTCATGTTACTTTCTTGTTGTTGGCTCCCTGTCTTTTTCCTCTGTTTAACTCCTTGTCCTGCTTCATGGTTTCTTTCTATTGGTGTTCGTGTATTTGTAGTCTTCATTACCTCTTTCTAATGTATCCTTCAGAGCACTCTGTACTGTTGACTGGGAGGTCATGAATTTCTTCAGTTGTTCTGTGTCATGGAATTACCTTATTTCTCTGTTGAATTTGAAAGATAGTTTTTTGAGATCCACCAATCCAGGTTGAAGATTGTTTGCTTTCAGGGCTTGAAATACCTCATTTCAAGCTCCCCTTGACTTGAGGGTTAATGTTGTGAATTTGCTGCAATTCTGATAGGCTTTCCTTCATAAATGACTCGCTTTTTTCTCTAGCTGCTTTTAATATTTTGTTCTGTGTTGAATTTCTGGAATCTTGATTATTATATGCATTGGTATAGATTTATTTTTTTCAGAACAGAACAATTTAAGCAACATAGTATTTCACTACAAGATAACCCGACATAACAGTAGTCACCATAGTGTCTCTTTGCTTGAAATATTTGAGTATAACTTCGTATACTATAGCATCAAACTTATCAAGACAGTGTAAAACCATTCAAGAGAATGAAAGCATTACAGGGTATTTAGAACCAACTAACAGAAAACAAACAATGGTTTCTATATTATTTCCTTGTCTATAAAAAATTTTGTTTTTACTATCACATATAATAAAATCCAATAGGATACAACATGATAAAAACCAATGGGGACAGAAGAACAAAAGCTTGATGGGGCTTCAAAACAAGATGATATTAAATCAGCTAGCTATTATGATGTCTTGTTTTCTTCAAAATAGCTATTTATAGCATCACAGATAATAAAATCAAACAACCCAGAATAAAACCATTCCAACTAATGAATGAAAACATTATAAGGCTTCAAAGCAATATAATGGGGAATCATGATTACCACATGCTTTTATGTATTTGTATCATTTCTTACACTAGGGAAACTATTCAGTATTTATACCTGTGAGTTTGATTTATTTCACTTATGAGTATGGTCTCAAGCTGCACCCATTTATTTATAAATATCTCAATGTGATCATTCTTTATAACTGAGTAGCACTCCATTGTATAAAAATACCACAACTTTTTTATCCATTCAGTTGATGGACACTTAGGTTGTTTTCAAGATCTGGCTATTACAAATTGTGCTGCTACAAACATGGGTGCACATATATCACTGTGGTATGATGTTTTCAGTTCTGGGAATGTGCCTAGAAGTGGAATAGCTGGAACAATCCAAGCTTTTTGAGAAATCTCCAGACTGACCTCCACATTGGTTGTACCACTCTCATCAACAGTGCAGGAGAGTTCCTTTTTCCCCACAGCCTTTCCAGCATTTGTGTTGTTGGTTTTCTTGATCCTGGTCATTCTTTCAGGAGTGAGATGGAATCTGAAGATGTCTGAAGAGGTGTTTTCAGAAGCAGATTCTCTGGACTCCATCCGCAGTGGTGGCTCTGTGGGGGTCCGGCTGCACAGGCCTGGCTGCACGAAGACACACTTGCCCGCTCGGGGACCTCAGGGGCGCTCCGGAGCTGCGGGCTCTGGTCCTCGTGGGAGCGGCGAGGGTGAAGGCAGCGATGTGTGCCAGAAGGTCCCATCCCGTGCCCACCGATGCCACAACGCGCACTCCTCCTTGTGCCCTCCAGGGTGCTGCCTGGATCTAGGGAGGCAGTGGAGAGGCCAGAGCGGCAGTGGTGTTGGGGGCAGCCTCCAGCAGCTCGCAGCAAGAGAGTTAGAGGCAGCGGCTGGGGCTGGAGCATGGGGGCGCAGGGATGGCCTGTCACGGAGTGCCCAGGGCAGCCCGGAGGGGCTCAGGGCTGCATGGTGGGGCGGCCGGTCAGGACTGTATCTTTGATTGATTCTTCTCACCTTAGTTTCTTCTTGGGATGTCAGAATTCCTCTCCCTCTGTTCAGGGCTCCCCATGCTGTATTATGTTGAATTCTAAGTTGACTATCTCAGGGATAGTAGCCAGCTGTTATCTATCTGCCATCTTTTCGGTATAGATTTAGTTTGGTCATGGCTATTTGGAGTTCTGTATGCTTCATTTATTTGTGTGTCAAATTCTTTATCCAGATTTGGGAAGTTTTCTGCCATTTTTCTGGAAAGAAGTTTTTAATGGCATTTGACGAGTCTCCAGCTTTCTCAGTGACTCCAATCAATCTTATGCTGTTTTTCTTTGCTTCATCTTGTAACTGTTGGATTTATTTCTTTGTGGTCCCTTGCTACTTTTAAGATATCTTTCTCTTGCTGGTTGTTAGTCACATGCCTGGCTTGTAGGTCTGATATTCTATCTGCACTTTTATTCACTCTGTTGTATATACTTTCAATGAAGCTTTTAATCCCTGAGATTTCATTTGAATCTGTTTCACTGATGCCATTTCTTGTTTATTTTGGGTAGTCATGGTTTCCATCATTTTATTAACTGCCTCTATTTTTTATCTGTTTCCTTTTAGTTTCTTTCATTTTGATTTTCATTTCTTTTTGCACCTTGGATATTATTTTTTCTATGGCCTCTTCCATTTGTTTTTTCACTTCTGTTGCTATCATTTCAGAAAGTTCCAGTGCTTGGTTTCTGATTTCCTCTGTTTCTTTGTGCTCTGGACTTGTCCTGGGTGGGCTGAGCATCTGGGATTGCATTTTGCTTGTTCCTCTTGTCATTTTCTATTTTGTTTTCTGTCTTCATGCTTGTATATTTCTTTTGTTAGATAGCTTTGTCCAGGCTTTTCTAGGAGATACTGCTCCTCAAGGATGTAGGTGTTCTATATAGATGTTTCTTGGTCTTTCTGTCTATTCTAAGAACATTCCGAGTATATTAAGAATGTGTAGTTGCTATTTTTTTGACTCTTCTGGTTCAGGACTATGGTGATAGTGATGACTTCTTGCAATCTCAGTGTTGTATACAGAGGAGAAAAGGCTAATTATAATAGGTATGGTTCTAGTTAAAGTAGTACAGTTAGCAATAACAACAGACTCAAGCACAGCTTGGCTACTGACAAACTGTGGTAACTATTATCCTGATATCTTTAACTAATAATTTCTATAGTTATATAATATAACCCAATTTATACCAGGAACTTGTATGCAATGTTTTCCCACTTAGTAGAGTGATATTACTATGTTGTGTGGAGGAAGTTTAAGAGGGTAGGGGATAGGATGGAGAGGTGACAGGGGTAAGTATAGGAGGAGCAAATTTGGTGGGCAAAGGATGATCATCCAAGTTTTGGGTAATTGTAGGATACAAGAGTGAGATATAGGAAGAAAAAGTTTAGGAATATTGAAGTGAGCTAAGAAGGGAAGACACAATGTTTATTTACCCTGATGAAAGTCTCATAAAATCAAGTGAGGAAGTTGATTAATGAGAGGAAGAGGGCAAATGGAATAATACACAGGGAAAGTTTAGAGATCTAAATCATGAATGAGAGAGAAAAGAAGGTAGAAAGGAGAAGGAAAAGGAAAAGGAAAGAAGAGTGAGGCGAAAAAAAGAAAAAAGTAAAAAATAGGAAACAAAAATAATCACACACATGGAAAAAAATAACAAACACACGGAAAGAAAAAAAACAGGTACAAAATACAAATAAAAAATAACAACTGTATCAACAAAAATAAAATAAAAATACACAGCAAAACAAAACACACTCACCCAGCCAACTACCAAGAGGAAAACCCATCAAACAGAAAAGAAAAAGTGGTGAGATTTCTTTAGGGTCTATACTTCTGTGGTAGGTCCAGGTCTGATCCTAGAACGTGCACTATAGTGAAAATTGCTGGTGCATTCGTGCTGGATTTGAGTCTGATGTTAGTCTTTGGATATGGGTGAAAGAATTAGTTCCTGTGGTTGAAGTTTTCCCCAGCCATTTAAAAAGGAAAAAAAAGTAGAAGTAAAAAAAATAGGGAAAAGAAAGTAAATAAAAGAAGGTGGCACTTCCCACCCACTTGTATTCCGGTCTTTGTCCCCAGGCACATAGCTGGTTCGCCTAACTTACCACTTGCTGGTTCATGTTTTTACTGTTGCTTTGCACTTTTCTGCACCACTGGTCCTGCCTGTCCAGCAAGTGCACTCTAGCCGGGCTCCTACTGTGTCGCTGGCTTCCAACTGTCCTCCGGTCTTGAGTCCTGTCAGTGACAGGAATGGAAGCAGTCAGGGACTCGTTCTTGCCAGTTGTTGCAGCTCTGGGTCAGTCAAGGGGAGTCAAGCTCCCCTTGCCTGTTTTTGCCTGCGTAGAATGTGAGCTCCATAGACATACAGTGAATGCAAACAGACTTGAGTTTTGAAATCGTACGCTAATAATAATAGGAAGATCCTGAATCTCAGATAACTTTGTAGAATTTCCATATCTGACTCTCAAATAACGTTGTGGTGCTTCCAAACCAGGTCTATCCTTTTACATGAAAGTATAAAAAATAAATTACAGTAATTACAGTAGGTGGATCTCTGTTACTAGTAGCTGATTATAATTCCAATTTTAGAAAACATTATTTACCTAAAACTTCCAAAGTTTGTTTCTTAATCTCCATCCTCCTCCAAACATAAATTTAATATCAAATATATGTATATTTGGAAGGATGCTGAAACCAGGGACTCACCTGGCTAAGAAAAACAGTCTACCATTGACCCACACCCCCAGTACTCCCAGAAATAGTTTATTCATAGTATGTAAATCTAATGCACTAAAAATATTTTCTGAATCTGCTTTTTGGTATCATCCTTCTTACCCAGCATATGTGAGCAACATGAAACAAGCATTCATATTTTTAGTGTGTCATTTAGGAGCAACCTCTTAAATTTTGATGTTTTGAACATCATTCCTTTTACATTAGTTAATGCTGATGACACTGAAGCAGTTGATTGTAGTTTTCTGGGTGCCAAGAGACACAGTGGTTTCTGTCCCACAGTTGAGAGCATAAATTCTTCATTGCAGATGGAAACATTGTTGGATTCTCTAAAGAGATTCATTACCCACATAACCAAGATTGTGGTAGGGATTGGACAGTGAGTTATTATGTTTTTCTGAAGCTTTCCAGATAGTCTTTAGAAGGTTACAAGGAATATATGTGGATGTTTTTATGAAGGACACCCAAGAAAACAGTGGTTACTTCTGATCAGTTAGAACAGAAGTCAGGGGAAGAGGGGTGGGGGAAACTTTTGCTTCTTAAATGATACTTAAAAATTAATTGCATAGTGTGGGGGCTGAGTATGACCGTTCTGGAGACTAGAGGCTGTGTCCCTGAGAAAATTTATTTACTTTGCTTATTTGCATTATCCAGCAACTGCATGCTGGGCACCGTTCTGAGCACTTTAGAAAGGCAATTCACTTATATCTTAGGTTTGCCACTATAGGATAGGAACTATTACCTCCTTCTTGGAGATCAGGAAACAAATTACCTAGACAGATGCATTGCACTGACCAAAGACAGTAGTAAAAACAGTCAATGCGGAATTCCAATTTAGTATTCTGGCTGAGAGCTCTTACTTGCTGTGCTGCTATGACAGATACTCGTTTCTCTTTAAAATGAGAACAGCAACAACCACTACACAACAATAATAACATTGACCTCAAAGGGTGCTGTAAAAATTAAATAAATTCATGTAAAGAGGTTAGGATGGTGCCTGACACGTGTAAGGGCTCAGTAATTGTTAGTCATCTTTTCATTATTTTGGCTAAAAAACCCCAGATAGATGTGTCTTTTGCCTTTTAGAGTGGAGACTTGGTTCAGGGGGTGGTATTTAATTTGTTTATTTTTTTCCTAGGAAGATCATTTTGATGAGGTTTTTACTTTTGGTAGGTACAAGGCAAGGGCAGATACAGTGTTTTCAGGGAACATTCTTGCTGTCTCTCCAAGGCTGCACATGGACAATTCCTAAATCTGGTAGTTGAGGAACTACAGCAGGAAGTCATGTGGAGTTTGAGGCTGAGTTTGGGCTTATTCCTGTAAGAGGCCCCACCGGAAGGTGAAGTCTCCTGAAGGTTGCAGATCACAGAGACAGAGTGTACACGCCAAATGTAGAATGCATATGCATCAGATTGAACATAGAAACCACCCAGGCCTAGCGCAGACTGATCAGACCCACAACCTATCAAACAACCGACAGTGAAGGCTCAAATAAAAGAGACAAGTGGAGTGATTTTAGGGCTCCAGGAAGACCAAGCAAAATGTGAGATTTTTTTGGAGGCTGAGACAAAGAACTTCTCTGGATGGCCCATATTTATTTGGTTTTCAAATAAAAGAAGGGGTTAGAATGGAAAGCATGAGACACTGAGCAGGACCTGGGAAGTCAGTTGGAAGACTTTCCCAAGAAGTAAATTATAGCAATCAGAATTATCTTATCGGTAGGTTGATATTTATTGCAGGAGCGTGGAGCCTGCAGCTACAGTCTCTCTGGTTAATTGGGGTTGGAGCCAGGCCGTCCTCAGCTGTGGCCTTGTCTTACCCTTTGAGGCTTCACAGCATCACAGGCCATTAAGGCCTCAGCTGGGACCAGTGATTCATAGAGATTCACTTACTGTGAAGCTGCCGCCCATCTCCAGACAAGGGGCATAGGCCTAGGACAGACTCACAGATGAACACAGAAAGCCAATTGGTTAAGTTTAAATCCTGCTTAGGGCCACTTTGTAGTGGTCTCCACCATAGGTCCTCCCTGTTCCTTACTCTCCCAATCCTAGCCAGGAGAGGCAACTTCTTAAATTCTTTCAGACATTTCCCCTCTGACATATGTCTGTGCTACTAATTCAGGGCATTTCAATTACAAACATTTGCTGATTTCCCAATGTAAAGAGTGAAGATCCAGTTCTTTCATGGCCCCTTCCATCTTTAATTGAATCATATCACTAAAAAGTTGGCTAAACTGACATTCATTGTTGCATTCTATGAGATTATATATATTATGTAAACTGAGCCATGCTGTGTATTATGATTACATTTTGTGTGTAACTTGTTTTCCCTGGAATGACTGATTCCTTTATTTTACATTATTAGTTTTCCACATTGTAGTCTTAGTCCATTCAGGTTGCTATAATAAAATACTACAGCCTGGGTAGCCTGGAAACAATGGAAATTTATTTCTTACAGTTCTGGAGGCTGAAAGTCTCAAATCAAGGTATAAGCAGATTTGGTGTCTGGTGTGTGCTTCCTGACAGATGGATGCCTTCCTGCTGTAGCCTCACATGGCCAACAGAATTAGCCAGCTCTCTGGGATCTTTTGTAGGAGCACTGATACCCTCCAGAAGGCTCGTGCCTCATGACTGGGCCACCTCTCCAAGGCTTTGCCTGTTACCAAAATCACACTAGGAACTAGATTTTGACATGTGGATATTAGGGACACACAAACATTCAAGACCACATACCTGTAATCTCAGCACTCTGAGGCAGGAGGATCACAAGTTCGAGCCCCGCCTGGACAACTTAGTCACATTATGAAAATCCTGTCTCAAAATTGTAAAAAGCGGTGGAGATGTAGTTCAGTGAGAAGATGTAGTTCAGGTACAATCTCCATTATTGAAGAAAAAAATAAGACCATTGCGATATTTGTCAGTTCTGCCTGCACCAGCAGCTTCTCAGGAAAACCTTCACATTCAAGCACAGGATGTGAATATCATTGCCTTCACCTCCACCCCACCTCATCCCAACTTTCTGAGGCCATTTGCATTTTCCTAAAACAGTCATGCACTGTTTTCTCTCCTACATGCTCTTCCCTGACTTTGTTGCTCCATATTAATGTGTAGCATGATGGAATTTGCTGTCCTGGATAGGGCATTGTGATGCTTTGACAGAGAGACTGGTGGAATTGACACTTTGGGTTTTGAGGCCAGGACATAAAATATGGCCTGTCTTCTGCCCATGTGTCTCCCAGGGCTCTCAGCCTGAGGACCCAGTCACTTCCGGAGAAAGTCCCAAATAGGCACAAAACAGAGGACATGGCGAGGAACTCAGGCCCTGAAGTGACAATTGGCATCAATTGTCAGACATGATAAATAACCACTTAGCTGATTCCAATCTCTAGCCTTTGAGCCTTTCGGTTAAGGTCCCACACAGTGGGTAGCAAAGATGAGTTGTTCTCTCTGGATTCCCAATCCACAAATTCCATGAGCATGTAAAGGGATTATTTCACCACTCAGTGTGTTCACTGCTGTTGGAATAAATACCTGCATGGCGACCAGTCTCCAGGATGGCACTCAATAATCCCTGTCGCTGATATTCACACTCTGTGTAGTCCACTTTGATTTGGTATCAGGGTTGATTTCTGGTGGCTAATCCAGCAGAAGTGGGAGCACGGCAGTTCTAAGGGTACAAGGTAGGTGGCGCTGCAGCCAATGCTATGATTTTTGTGCCCCTCTCTTTGATCATCTACTTTGAGAGAAGTCAGATGCCACGTGAAGAGGAGTCCTATGGAAAACCCACATGATAAGTAAGTGGGGGCTTTTCCCCAAGTTCTAGGAAAACAGATCTTTACATCTGTGTCACACCTTTGGATGACTATAGCCCATGACTGACTATACCTCCTCATGGAAAGACTTGGAAATAGAAGCTACTCTCTGATTTTCAACCTTAGAAAACATATGAGATAATAAATGTTTACTGTTTTAATCTTCTAACTTTTGGAGGAACATTCATTACACAGCAATAGCTAACTAATATAATCTCCTCCTTGGGCTCTCCATCTTCTTGCTTCAGTCTGACAGGCTTCTCCTAGGCCTGCTGTGCACTCTAGAATACCTTTCATCCTCATTTGAGGATTTCTCTTTATGCTTCTCCAGTTCCTCTGCTTCTTGGCTTCTCTTTACTGTTTTAATTTCTTATTTTCAGCATATGGGTCAGTAGCATGCCCAAAAAAGAGTGCATTATTGAAAACAGTTGAGGGTCTGATGATTGATCATATCTTTATTTTGTCATTACACTTGATAGTAAGGTAGCAGGATCTAGACTTTTAGGCTGAAAATATCTTTTACTGGAAAATTTGACAGTATTGCTTCATTTTTCTTATGTTTCTGTTGAAGAGTCTTTGTATGTGGCTACCTGTTGCTCTTTTTTTTTCTTCCTTTCTGAAAAATTTTGGGAACCACTGGAAATGGTGGATAAGTGTGCAGACCCAAAACCAGACTAATTGTGTCCAACTTTCAATTACAGTAATTATAAGTTATGTGTTACTGGGAAATTTGCCTAATCTCCATGTGCCTCAGTAAGGTGGTGATAATAATAATACCTCACAGAGTTGTTGTGAGGATCAAGTGATCCCTTAATTTCATGAACTCCCCTCTATCCACTGATGTAGACCCTTCTCAAAGGGTCTGTACTATAAACCACTTCAGGGGAAGGGGCAGCTAAAAAGGGAGGGTAACTTTTAAGAAACAATCAATAAATATTTTTGGTTTTGAGGATCTTGAGATCTCCGTGACTGTTATTTAAATCTGCCATTGTAGTGTGAAAGACACCATAGATAAAATGTAAGTAAATGTGCATGGCTGTTTTCCAATAAAACTTTATTTATACAGTACCAGGTAAATTTCACTCAATGGCCACAGGTTGCTGATATCTAAGGGAGAGGACACTAGCCCTCTTCTGAGTCCGTTTTACTAGACTGAGAGTCTAGGGATGCCCTCTAGTGGACGTTTCTCAGGCTGGAACGCGCCGGCATTATTCAGAAACACTGAGTTCAACAATTCAGTCGTGTAAAATGAAGAGTTGCATATTGCAACATTAGTGAGCTGGCCTGGGTGGACCACTTGAGACCACTGACAGTTATCTATGCCTAGATTTTCAGTATTGTGGATCACATATTCCTGTTTTCACTGTACTTAAACTTAAGGACAAATTTTATCTCTTCATAATATGTTTCTTCATAATATGGCATTTCTATACATTAATTCTAGGCAAAGTGACATGCTTGGGAATACACAGATTAAAGTCACTTTACAACCCTGAAACATCTGAGTAACCCAATAATTGAGACAGAATGTCCCCTAGGTTATGACAAAATTTTCTTTACAATTAAGTTAGCAAAGACTAGAAAACAAAACAAGATCTACAATGCTTGTAAAGATGTGATTAAAAAGTACACTTTATAGATTTATATCAGATAAATTGGAAAATAGTTACTATCTCCACCCCCACTCTGCTTTTGTTCTGGATTGATAAGTCTTTGCTTTTCCCCCAAAGCTTGTGCATTGAAAGTTTGATCAAAGGGATGGCACTCCTGAAAGGTGATGGGGCATTTAGGTGGTAAGGCCTACAGCAAGGAAGTTGGGTGATTGGAGGATGCTTTCAAAGGAGATTTTTGGGTGCTGGCTTTTTCCTGTCTCTCTCACTTCCTGGTCAACTTGAGGTAAGGAGGTTTGTTCTATCATGTACTGCCTTGCCACAGTCTCGAAAGTGTCAGACTAACTATGGAGGAACCCTTTGAAACCATAAGCCAAAGTAAACCTTTTCCCTTGAGTTGAGTTGATTGACTCAACTATTTTGTTACAGTAGTGGAAAGCTACAATGGAAAGCCACTTACCTAAAGAGTGGATGTGGAGAGAGAGGGAATAATTTTCTTCTTGTTCTCCACTGACTCGTTTTTATTGTAGCTTACATAAGTTTTTGTTTATTTCTTTTTAAAATTAAGTTTACCAGTAAATTTTAGATATACATAATCATCACATGCATCTTAAGGAATCTGTACCTGTACATGATATAACTCGATTCTTTTTTCCCCATTCTCCTGTCCTCCCTTCAACCCCTAATTTTTTTTGAATGTCCACTTTGTATGCTTTTTTTGTTTAATTTTATTTAAGGAGAAAAAAGAAAAAAAAAACAGAAAAAGGGTACTAGTTATACAGAATTTCAGAAAAAATAAACAGTAGGAAATCACTAGTTAATTACATATTGTCATCTTAGAAATAGTTGAAGTTACAAAATTAAAGCATATAGAGGGGACTTTCAAACAGTGAGACTGCAAACAGTTTTGTTCAATGATCCAACAAAACTCAGTAATATGGTTATCTATCTTATACACTTAAATATATATGCAGTTATATCTTTTAGAGAACTTTCTTTTCCTTTCTTTTGTACAATGACAATTACACATTTTGGGTTTTATTACTCCCACAGTTCTTACTACTTTTTTTTTTGAAGAAAGTAAAACCAAATGTGACATACCAGGAGAGAGTCAAATCAAAAGGATGGACATAATACATAATATAAAAACAAAATACAAAGTGATCAACAATGGTTACCATAATGCCTCTTGTTATCTTAAAAAGAATTGCCTATATCATCAGTTATAATACAATTGAACAAAACAGTAAAGAATAAGACCAATAAAACCAAAACATTGGAGACATTAGAGGACTTCAACCAGAATGGGTGTCATAATGAATCTTATTGTCTTCATAGTTGTTGCCTATACTTTCAAACTTGGTACTATCAAGCATAACAGAATAGAGGAAAATCAGTCAAAAAAAGATGGTGAGAGCAATACAGGGTTTCAAATCAAGTTAATAGGAAATCAAAGTGGCTTACTATAATATATCCTGCTATTTTTTATTTATTTTTCCCTTAATTAAAAGGATAAAAATGAAAAAGTAGATAATAAAAAGGAGATTGAGATAAAAAGAGGGCATAACAACAAAACAGCACAGGTCAAAACATGGCCATTTAAGCAAAATAGTGTTTCACCACAAGATAATCTGAACATAATAGTAGTTACCATAGCATCTCTTCCCTTAAAACCTTTGGGTATAACTTCGTATACTGTAGCATCAAACATATCAAGACAATGTAAAACCATTCAAGAGAATGACAGTATTACAGGGTATTTAGAATCAACTAACAGAAAATGAACAATGGTTTCTGTATAATCTCCTTGTCTATAAAAGTTTTTGTTTATATTATCACATATAATAAAATCCAATAAGATACAACAGGTTAAAACCGATGGAGACAGAAGAACAAAAGCTTGATGGGACTTCAAAACAAGAAGATATTAAATCAGCACTACCTATTATGATGTCTTGTTTTCTCCAAAATGGCTGTTCCTACTATCCAACCTTCTCTGCCTCATTTCTGTTGAGCTCTTTTTCTGTCATTAGTTGTCAGTTTGTCTTCTTCATTTTGCTTTCTGCTTCATTCATTGTGGCCTCTCTGTCACTGTTTCTGGAATCTTGGTATTTTTCATTTTTAGAATATCCTGTAGTAATCTCTGTAGAGTTGAATTGGTGGTTGCAAATTCCCCTAGTTCCTCTTTATCCTGGAAGCACCTTGTTTTTCCATCAATTTCTAGGGACAGTTGTGCAGGATATATCAATCTTGGCTGGAGGTTGTTATCTTTCAAAGCTTGAATTATTTTCCCCCACACTCTTTGTGATTTGATGGTTTGTGCCGAGAAGTCTGCTGTAATTCTGATGGGTGTTCCCTTTTTGTAATCTGTTTCTTGTCTCTGACGCTTTTAATATTCTGTTCTTATATTGGATTTCTGGAATTTTGATTATTATATGCCTGGGTGTAGCTCTGTTTGGGTTGTAGGAGGCTGGGGTCCTGTATGCCTCATACATCTGAGTATCTTTACCTTTTGCTAAATTAGGGAAATTCTCCTGGATTATTTCTGTGAATAGCTTTTGTAGTTGATTTGTTTGTGCCCCTACTTCTTCTTTTATGTTCTTAATTCTTAAGTTATAGATCCTCTTATCATCTTCTAGTCTTTGTATTATTGTTTTGTTTTCTTGTTATTTTTAAGAAGTTTTTCATTTCATGCTCCCACAGTACAAATCTGTCCTCCAGTTCTGATAATCTATCCTTAGTTTCTTTCAAGCTGTTATGCCAGCTTTCAATAGAGTTTTTAGTTTCCTGGTAATTTCTTTGAACCTGCTTCATGTATTCTATGTTTTCTCTATTTTCTCCATCAAAAAATTTTCCCCTTTTTTTCTGTTCTTCCATTCCACCATCAGTTTTTTCTTGGGTGATGCTTAGCATTTCTCTAACTATTCTACTTATTTCTTGCTTTATTTCATTAAATACTGCATTTTTGAACTCGTCTGTGAGGCTCCGGAGATACCGCTTTATGTCTATAGGTGCCGTGTCTGATATTGCATGTTTTCTGTCTTCATTCTCTTTTGCATTTGCCTTTCCTGGATCAGTGTTCTCAGGATTGGGGACTGAGGACCCTTTCTTGTTGCTCCCTTTTCCCATACTTTTTGTTCCTTCCATACAAGCGTATGTAGGAGGCCCAGTTTTTTTTTTTTTTTTTTTTTTCTCTTTGTCTGTTACAGTTTGTTTGAATCCACCAGCTAGGTGTTCCTGCCCACTGCAGTGTACCAGGGAGACACAGATCTGGGCAGCCTCTGCTGGGCCCGCCCCTCCAGGTCAACCTACTGAATGCTTCACTGCTAGGGTGCACCACCAGGAGCAGGGACCTGATTTGGGCTAGCTAACAGGATCTTAGTCGGCGGCGTCACCAGGCCAAGTGCTCCCCACCAATCCCGCTTGAGAGGGGAATATGCGACTAAAGTCACTGCAGGGCCCTGTTCTGGCTAGTCTGCCCGTTCCCAGAATGTCCTCTGTTGGAGCCTCCTAGTCTATGAAAGCATCCCCATTTCTCTCACTCACCACAGGTCGATGCAGGGCTCTCTGCCAGTCCGGCTCTCAACACCATTTGGTTCGTCAATTCCCACTCTCAGAGCTTTCGCGCGTCTCTCTCCCTCTCCCTGCCGTGCCGATTGGAATGCAGTAACAGCAGCAGGAAATTCAAATCGCGGCTTCCAATAGCATGGGATCCAGCTTCTGCACTGAGATTTTATCTGTTCCTGTTATAGCATCAGGATTGCATTTCCAGTTGGTTTCTCTCAGCTTAGTTCATTCCTGGGTCGGCAGGGTACATCTCCCCTCACTTAGGACTCCTCACATGGCACCGCTCCTGGATTCTAAGCTGGTAATCTCAGAGAGCCTCCGTGGCTGCTGTTATTTGTCCGCCATGTTCTCCCAGAAGTCTTCAACCCCTTGTTTACAAAAACTTTGTTTTCATTTTTTCCCTTTTTTCTCATTTACCTTCTTTCCTTTCCCCCTTCCCTCTCTCTAGCTCCACTTCCCATTTGAACATTTTATTCCTATTTCACAATATCTATTGTACATTTTGGTTCCTATTTATACTTCTAGTTTTTCATACTAGAGAAACAATGTGGTATTTACACATGTGTTTCTGATTCATTTCACTTAAGAGTATGAGTCTAAGGTGCATTCATTTAGCTAGAAATGTTTCAAGCTTTTCCTTCTTTAAGTGCCTCTACTTTTTTTTTTTTTTAAAGCTGTATCTGCTCTAGAGTCACCAAGCATGTGTTTTGTTATGGTCGCTGTCTCTAGTTATCTAAGAAATTATTTCTGATTTGATTTTTCTCTAGAGCCTCATTAATCTGCTTTGCTACTGTTGCTGTTATACTTCAGAGAGTACACGTGGGTAGCTTTTGCATATTTCCATCTCATTGCCCTTGGGTTTGCCTTTGGTGAGCTGGAAGTTTGGGGTTGCATCCTTTTTTGTGTTGTTCTGTTTATTGTTGTTGTTGTCTGTTTGCTTTGTTTTTTGAGACTGGGTCTCATTACATAGTCCAGCCTGGCTTTAAACTCACTTGTATAACCCAGGCTGGCTTTGAATTCATGGTGATCCTCCTGTCTTGGCCTCTTGAGTGCTGGAATTACAAGAGTGGGCCAGCATGCCCAACTACGCATCTTGTTTAAGGGTCTCTTAGTTTCTATTTTCTTTAGTTTAATTCTTTATAAATTACCTATGATGAATAGCTTTATTTCTAGGTTTTGAACCCTTAGGAAATGACTACTTCTCAGAGGTGTCTTCCAGGTGTAGTTGGCTTTTGAGTTTTGAGTCTGTTGCAAGATCCTATGTCTTCAATTTATTGGGGATAAGAAATTGCTTCGTATTTGGCCCAGCCCCTGGTTCTTTGTCACTGACCTATAGTGCTTTTTTAAAATGACCTTGGGCAATCTCAGTCTTGGAATTACCAGGAAGAATGACTGATTAGAACCATTATGTCACCTTGGTTAAAGTGCTACAATCAACATAACAGTAGCAACAAATACCACCAAGAAAATGACAAACAGATAATTATTAATATTCCACCTTATATAGACTTATATAACCAAATCCAAAATAAATAAGAAAATTGTGTAGAGTAAATATCCCCTCAATATGGTGATTTTATCCTCAGGGTAGAAAATTTAAAAGGGATTGGTGGGAAAATAGACAAATAGAAAATGAAGAAAGAGATTAGAAGCAAAGCTGGAGGACAAAGGAAAAAAACAAACTTTGGGAAAGTGGTGAAGAAGACAGGAGGGAAAGAGAGAAGAAAGAAACAAAACAGGAACAGAACAGAACAGAACCATAACAACAACAAAAACATTAGAAACCGTGCTCACATTCATATAAAAACAAGAACAGCTCCCCTTCCTGGTAAGTGGTGGCAATGTGGCAGACTGCGGCCTTTCCAGGGGGAACCAGCAGCAGCTCCTGAGATCCATGCCGTGTTGGAACTTAGGACACTGTGAAACCAAACAACCAGCCTGCCTCCTGCTAAGCAATAGTGAACCTGCTGGTGCACGGCCTAGAGTCAAACATCCCACTTTCCCTACTCCCCTTCTTCTGTCCCCCCGTTAGCAAAGGAACCAGAAACCTGAGCATCTCTTGGGAGGTTGACCATAGCAAATAAGGGGGATTTCCTTCTAGTATCTCTTTGAAGGCAAATATTTTTTATTACTGTTTTGCTCTATTCTGATTAATGGTACTGCTCTATTCAATATTATGTTTTGATAAGTTCTATAGTGTTCTGTATTTCATCTCATTTTGATATATATGATTGAAAGAACAACTATTATAAAGATAATGAAATATACTGTGATACCTTTTACTGTTATCTCGGTAACCTGCTGTGAAGTTCTGTACCAATTTCACTGTATGATCTTAGTTGGCTTTATTCTGTCTTGTTCTGTTGTATTTTACCACTTTCAAAATAAAATTAAAAACAAAACAAGAACAAATAATCAAGGAAAACACCAAACCAACCAAGTGAGCAACCAAACAAATACAACAGAGGGGAAAAAAAGAGAAAAGAATAAAGTAAGAAGTTTAAGACATATCTCTATTGTAGATAATGTGAACAGTCCAGATCCAAGTTGATTAATTCCAGCAAGCCAGCCTTAATTTTATGGCAGGAGTAGTGGATAATTCCAGCAAACCTGCACATTTAGTTCCACTGCAGTTCAGGCTGGTTTCTGGCTGTGAGACTGGAACCAGATTTGTTCAGTCTGAAGTAGTCTGCTTTGAACTCAGCTAGCTAACCTCCTGATAACTCGAACTCACAGCCTGACCCTGTCACTGGGAGCCCTAAATGGAGCAGCTGTTTGAGTTCTGAGCTCAGTTGGCCCCTCTCCAAGATTGCTACCTGCCAATCAACCTCTCCTAGGGGATGGCTGAACCCCAAATAACTCACCAGCCACTGCAGTCTGCTGCACCACTGCTCCATTTCACTGGTGGAGGCCTCTCGGGTTAGCAGTTGTCACTGTGGGTCTTCCAATTTGAGCTGCTCCTCCCATGCAGTGAGTCTGGCTTAGGGAGAGAGTGCCACCTAATACCTCCTCTTCAAGGAAGTTTCTCTCTTCACTCTCCCTCTGGGCTTCAATTCTTCTTCCTTTTTTTGGAGGTAGTAAAATACAACAGAACAAGACAGAATAAAGCCAACTGAGACCATGTAGTGAAACTGGTATAGAACTTCACAGCAAGTTACCAGGATAACAGTAATAGGTATCACAGTATGTCTTTACAATAGTTGTTCTTTCAATCATATATATCAAAATAAAATGAAATACAGAACATTATAGAACTTACCAAAACACAATATTGAATAGAGCAGCATTAATCAGAGTAAAGCAAAACATTAATGAAAATATTTGCCTTCAAAGAAATGGTAGAAGGAAATCCCCCTTATTTGCTATGGTCAACCTCCCCCAAGAGATGCTCAGATTTCTGGTTCCCATTTGCTAATGGGGGGACAAGGGAAGGAGAGTAAAGGAAGTGTCATGTTTGACTCTAGGCCATGCACCAGTAGGTTCACTATTGCTTAGCAGGGAGGCAGGCTGGTTGCTTGGTTTCCCAGTGTCTTAAGTTCCAACATGGCGCGGATCTCAGGAGACACTGGTGGTTCTCCCCCTGGAGGGGCCACAGCTGGCCACACCACCTGGGCTTCAATTCTTGCTTCAGATCCTTCCTGGGTCCCAGGGACTCACTTCCCTCCTTCTCTTTCTCATATTGCTATTTTCCAGTGTCTTGACAGGAAATCTCAGAGAAGCTCTTTCTCTGTTGCTCACCACTCTGTCATTTTTCCAGAAGTGTTTCTCCGTTGACTCTTGAGGGAGGTTTCCCCAAAGTGAACTGCCAATGGAAGTGCCTTCCAAGACCTGGGGTCCCCTCTCCTTGCCATGTATTTCCTGTCCAACTCTAGATGGATCAAAGAATCTCATAAAACTTATAACCAAGACTGGATCCTGCTACTGTATCTCCTTCCTATGTGAAACACCACATTGCCTACTTCACTAGCAGACCAAGTCATCTTGTACCACATTCTCACTTTTCCTTACTTTATTTCCAACTTCATCTGCAGAATTCCCCCATCAACAACCCCTCATTTTTATTTTCTTTCCCTTTTAACTGACAAAGACCTCTTGTCCCTTCTTTTAATAACGTTATGCTAGTATTAGTTAACATTTAGCTATTTTATTTTTTTATTTAGCATTTTCAGATGCATTAATGCTCCTTGCAGAAACTAAAGTAATTCAAAATATATAAAGTAAAAAGATGACAATAATCTCTTTGCTCAACTCATCTCAACACCCAGAGCTATCCAGCGTTAGTAGCTTTGTGTTCATTGTTCCAGAAGCATTTCTTCAGAATGCAATTTCTACTAATGGGGTTTTAGAACATATATGCATAATTTATAGAAAATGGTAGACTAGGGAAATCACAATCCTTAGAGTTGGGTTGTATCTTATATGATGTTGAGGCATTTAAACACTGACACACTTTTCAGGGAACTTGGCTTCTCCCATCTGCTACTCTCTGGGTGCCATTTCTCATTTCCTCTGAGGTGTTTTTCAGTCTTTCTGTCCCCTGAAAGCTGGTGTTCTTCAGGGCACTGTTTTCACCTGTCTTGGTTAATGAGGCACAGAGCATATTGCCCACTTTTTTGATTTGCAGACCCAAATTTACTGGTGAAATACAGGCTGAACTAAGGTTGTGAGAGAGTCAAGGGGCACTAAGAATCTAACTCAAGACAAAGCATATTCTAGCTTTGTTCCAACAAGGATCAACATCAAAGCAGATTATACTATCCTTTCTCTTCTTACTGCTATTCTATTTGGCTGGCTGAAGTGGAAATTAGACTTTATTACTTAAGTAAATGCCCTCCATTCCATCCACCATCACTACCAATATATGTTTGCCCCTATTGATAGTGATGGGGGCTATAGTCACAACTGGCACAGGAAGGAATTTTTAGCCAGGCATGGTGGTGCATACCTTGTAGTCCCAGCACTTGGGGGACTGAGGTAGGAGGACTGCTGCAAATTTGAGACCAGCCTGGGCTACATAATGCTACTCTATCTCAAAAAAAGGAAGGAAAGACTATTAGGAGCCTGGCCTGAGGTGTTAAGGGAAGGCAAGAGTGTGGGAAAGATCACACGGTATCTATTATCGGCCAGGTCATTTGGAAATTTGAGCCATTACCATGAGAAATGTATTGGATAGGTGCTACAGAACTGTTTCTTTTTTATTTATGTCTATTCTTTTTGAAATAGTGTCACTACGTAGTTTAAGCCAACCTTGAACTCTCTATATAGCCCAAACTGGCCTTGCACTCATGGCAATTCTCCTGCCTCAGCCTCCCAAATTCTGGGATTGCAGGCATGTGCTACCATGCTTGGTCTATAGAACTATCTTTAAAATTGTTTTTTGAGGTTAGGTGGGACATGAAACACACACAGAAAAATATATAAAACATAAGTGGACAACATAAGGAATTGCTGTAAAGCAAATACTCATGTGAGTAATCACCATCAAGGTCAAGAAACAGAACACTACCAGCATCTCAGTAACCCTTGAGGGTGTAATCCAGTGGGTCTTGCCATGCAGGAGGCCACGTGCTCCATCTTCATTACTGCAAAACAAAACAATGTTTTATTCTCCCTGACTATCCAAAAGGAAAGTATGCTCCTATATCTTTGGTGTTTATTCATTTGCTTTTTATCCTGCCTAAAAATATCACTGGGCTTGTCCTACTTTTCAACTTTATACATATTTATTAAAATACTTTTTTGTTAAGTGTTTTCATTCACTTTAGCTTCATATTTGTGAAATTCATGTATGTCATTGCAAGGAGTATTTGTACATTTCTGCCATTCCATGGTATTTCATTCCCTAGACACATGCATTACACTGAGTGAACAAATGACAATTTTTAACTCCATTCTACCATTGAAAGATATTTTCCAATGTTTAGTTTTTATAAACATGCTATCTTCAGAACTGTTTTGTTGAGAGATTGTGATATTTGAGAAGAGAAGCGTGGTTGCAGAGACGCAGCATTGGGATGAGCTGGTCCTGTGCAGAACTCACTGGTAGCTTTGTTAGTATTGGGAAATAGCATCTCAACACCAGACAGACATTCTCACTGGAAGCACTCTCAGCTAGCAATTATTTTATGTGGCTTCCAGTACCTCAATCTGCAACCAGAAAGAGAAAGAACTTAGCAACTTCTGTGTTTTCAGACTGCAGCAGAACGCTCTTTGGAAGTAGAAAGAGCTCAGAGGTTTTGTAATTCAGGCATAAGTGTAAATGTTCCTTGTATGAACCTATTAATAGCCATGCATTTCCCTAGACTGTTGACCTTCTGTTTCTTGACCTTGATGGTGATTACTCACATGAGTATTTGCTTTACAGCAATTCCTTATGTTGTCCACTTATGTTTTATATATTTTTCTGTGTGTGTTTCATGTCCCACCTAACCTCAAAAAACAATTTTAAAGATAGTTCTATAGACCAAGCATGGTAGCACATGCCTGCAATCTCAGAATTTGGGAGGCTGAGGCAGGAGAATTGCCATGTTGACCATTGGGTAAAGGGCTCTTGTTAGATCATTTGGAATGTGTGCAGTTGTTTCTCATGGGTTCTGAGATAGGCATGACTCAGTGGCTGATTCTGCAATAGCTGTGGCTCACCAAGATGGTGTTGATCAACAATGACTATTAGTTTTCTTGCAGGCCCTAGAAGAGCCTCCTTGGAGGAAGGAGGCAGACTTGGTTACTATGGATTAGCTCAATTAACCATAATCTTTTTTCCTTCAGCAGATTACTCCAGAAGCTGTCCAGTATCCTGACTTTGCAGATCAAATGATGTGATCAATATTGATTGAATGCTTATTATGTGTCAAGCATCGTAAGTCTCAAACATTACTCTGAATAAGTCATTATGTTTCAGTTACCTTCTGTTGTCTCCCCAGTTTTGTACCTTAAAATACAGACACTTACTATTTCTCACAGTTCTGTGGGATTGCTGAGAGTTTATTCTGATTTTGACTGGATTGGTCAGAGCTGGATGGTATAGGATGACCTTATCATCCGGCAGTTGGCTCAGTGTCATCTGGTGACAACCACATGCCTCTGATCAGCCCACATTTGTCCACATGGTAATGGGAAGGCTTTCAGCAGCACAAGAGAATAAGCCCTAATAATGTACAGAGCAGTTCTCTATGTGCTTACATCACATTGGCTAATGTGCTATTAGTGAAAACCTACTCAAGATAAGGATTCAAGTCATGGAAATGATGACAATAATCTTGGGAACAACTCTTATTATTGAACCAATTGCTTAAAGATGCTACAGAACTTCTCTTCAGTCACGTAGCTGTTATGGGCAGAGCTCAGCTTCAAATTTTGGTCAACATAATGGTGAAATCTGTGCCATAGTCATGTGATATAATTATATTGCCTTCTTCGTGAGGCTTGAGTTATTGTGTCACAGTGCACCAGCTCACAGAATGGGGAAGTTGAGACAATTCACTTAACCAGCCTCCTCAGAGACTACTCAAACATAAAGCCTAGCCAGTGGGACTTAGCACCCTCTCCAAAGAATTCTCATGAATCTAACTGTTCATCCAACGTAATGTATTCTGTATCCTTAAAGTAATCTTGAGAGGTCATATTCTGAAGATGGGAAGAATAAAAAGCAGAAGAACCAGAGCCCTGTATTTGCTCAGTGGGCAATTATTATGCACCTATGAATACCGAGCCTGGGTAGATTCTGTTTGTTCAGGAGAGGTGCAGACAGGAGAACAGTTGCTTTCTTAATATATTTTTCTTTCTAACAATGTGTGTTAAGGTAAAAGTTGACATAATGGATGTTAAGACTGAAATGAAAGGAGCTTAGATATGAAAGCTGCCAGATAGTAAACTTGGAGATACATAGAGCTGGGAGCAAAGTAAGACATAAAATAAGCTCCTATATCAGCACTGACAGAGACACTATTTCCACTTATTAGGTATTTACCTTCATCTACTTCTATCCAATTCAGGGCCCACCATCTCTTTTAAATTTAAGGTCAACTCCAGAAGTTGATGGACATTATTGGCTCCAAGGTTCTGGAGAAGAAAGCACTTCATCTCTCACATCAGGGAATCCCGGAAGCCGAAAGAAAGGGAAAGAGCAGAGAAAACATACTTCCTTCAAAAGCATGTCTCTAGTGACCTACTTCCTCCAAGGAGGCCCTGCCTCCTAGCAGTCCGTTCACCTAATTAACTCATGAGTGGATTAGTCCATTGATGAAATTAGAGTCCTTATGATTTAACCACCTCTCTAGGCCCTATCTCTGAATATTGCTGCACTGGAAATCAAGTCTCCTCAATCAGTCTTTGGGAGGGGCACTTCATATTTAAGTCATAACAGGGTGAGCAGGTACAATAAAATCCCAAATCTCATTTTAGATTTGTGATCCAGCTGAAACTCTCAGCACTTCCTGTACTTTCCTTTCTAAGGAGAGAGACCAAAAAAAAAAAAAAAAAAAAAAAAAAAAAAAGAGGTTATTTGTAAGAAAAAAAGATGAAGATTAGCATCTGAATGTGGTGTCAGTCAACACTCATTAGAGGTAACACAAGGCAGCACTGCTAGCTGGAAGGGAGCTTTAGCAATTGCTCATTAATTCTGTGGATTCAGATAATTATTCTAAGGGATGCTTAAGTGTCTGATGAGATTCAGTGACATCAATCCACCACTTTTCTCCCTAGAGAAAGAGAAAGTTCCCAGGAGTAACTGTGCTCTTTTCCCACTCCTCTCTCACACATACCTCCACCCACACTCCTCTTGTGCATCCTTTTAGGGCCCTGGGAGGCTAAAGGACGAGCTGAGTGATAGGCGCTTCTAGACTAGGACATTACTTCTGGGAAAACTGTGGCCCCAAAAGGTAGAAACACAAAGTGAATTGCCCGAGGAGCTGAGAGAGAATCTGCTTATTACACACTCCCTTCCTTCATCAAGAGGAAAGAATCTCACTGGGTTGAGGACAGAAAGGAAACATACAGAGAGATTGCCGCTTGGGGAAAGAGTCCTTGATGAGAATTTCAAAGGCTCTCTGCCTAAAGGTTTGGAAAATCTGGTTGGGCACGATGTTTGGCTGAAAGGAACATTCTAAAGGTCACAGAGGGAAGCTGTAAAGGAAGGTTTCTAAAGATTACTTCTGCTCTAGATGGTAAGGGAAGCTCCTAAGAGCAGTGTCTGGAACACAGAAAGAGTGTGACACCATAGTGATGAAGAGCCCAAGTGTTGGGACAGATGGATTTAGATTGAGGTTTCAGTTTTTCCAGAGATCCGCCTTTTCACTAATCCCCTCGGTAATCCCTATGCTCATTATTGTTCCAGAACTTCAGAGCTACCCTAAACTATTCCTGGTAATTAACACTGGCCCACTGGACACTTTATCATGAAGGAAGGCCAGTGAATCTCAGTGTGAGATCTACTCCTCTGGTGAAGTATGGCAAAAGCTTGATGGGTTCTTCCTCTTTTCTAGTTAGAAATATTTTCAGCTCTCTACTTTCCTACAAGTGGTTATATTTGTTAGGGGAGGTGATTCTGTCCCCCTGGAAACAAATCATGACTGAGCTATGTGTTAGTCAACTTTGCAGACAGCTTAACAGTGGAAAGGTTAATTTTGGCTCATGGTTTTGAAGGTTTTGCCCTTTGGGTCCATCGCCGAGCCCGAGGTGAGGCAAATATCAGGGTGGAAGCAGAGCTGCTCATTTTATGGCAGCCACAAAATATGCCCAGAGCCCAGAGAGGTGAACAGGCATGCACATAGGCCCCAAGATCATGTCCCATAACCAAACCCTTTAAAGCAGGCCTTACATCTAACAATGCCATCAAATCCTGATATCCTCAATGCATTCATCTACTGATAAAGTTATGAGTGGCAAGGCTAGGAATTGAAGGTCCCAGGTGAAGGGCTTGACTCTTAGCATAGCAGAGCAGGAAGCATCAAGGAGAGCCTTAGTTCAAAACTCACCTTCACCTCTTAGTAGACCTAACAATCTGAGTAAGTTATACAAGCTCTGTTTCCTCATCTGCAAAACAGGATCACACTGCATAGGGTTGAAGATTACTGCTGTGAAGTATCTAGTAGTACCTATAGGTACTATCTGTAGCAAATGCCACATAAATACTAGCTATGAGGTGAGTGATATTGTTGTAGGAAAATTCCCAGGTCAAACAAAAAGGAAGACCCTTTGCATCATGGAGATAAAAAGACAGTGTTTAATCTTTTTTTTTTTTTTTTTTTTTTTTGTATCAGAGATCAAACTCACGACTGTGTGCTTGCAAGGCAGGTGCTTATACCGCTGAGCTAAATCCCCAACCTGACAGTGTTTAATCTTAATCCCTGTGGACTGATGCAGATTAATTCCACAAAGGCAACAGCCTTGAATTTAGAAGGTTTAGTTTGTATAGAATTTAGTAGTGGGAGGTACAAAGCAAATGACATAATGGTACATAATTGGTTATATGCATCAAGTCATACATTGACAGGCTAGTCTGAAAAAGATATGTTGCAACAAAGGAATTGATTTTTAAAAAATTTTTAAAAAATTTTTTATTTAAAGAAAGACTAAACAAAACAAAATGGGTAGAAATAATACATACTTTCAAAGAAAAAAATAAACAGTAAGAAATCACTAGTTGATGATTACAGATTTTCCTCTTACAAATAGTTATTCGAGATACTGAAGTGAAGCATATAAAGTGGGGATTCAAACAGTGAGACTGCAACCAGTTCTGTTCAACTATCCAACAAAAGCTGAGAAATATGGTTATCAATCCTATACACTTAAACATACACATTATCTATATCTTCATTTATGTTGACATTGAACAAACCCAGGAGGCTAATATCACTCTGAACAAAGTTGTTACTATTGCTGTGTTTCACATTATGACACTCCAGGATCAGCACTGGGTACTTTAGTGTCTCTTTTTCTTCAAAGTATCTGTTCATTTCATCATGTTCAGTTCAGTTCTCATAAACTGTTTATAGGTTCTACACATGCATGAGTCTTAACATGTATTTCTATCTTTTCTATATTAGAGGGAGAAACAAAACAAAGCAAGACAAAACAAAACATATTCCTATAAACACATGAAATGAAAAAGACATATAAGACCATTGTACAAGGAGTTCTGCCATAGTTCCTATATTGTCTCTTGTTATCTCCAATAGAATTGGCTATATCATCAGACATAGTATAATTGAATACATCAGTACATAACAATATTAATAAAAATGCAATTTTGTATACAGTATAAAACTTCAAAAATAGGCAGTTATCAAACTAGAATGTGTATTGTAGAGTCTTGTCATCTTCAGTGTAGTTGCCTATACTCTCAGACTTGATTCTATCAGTCATATCAGCTTTGAATGAAATCTGTCGATACCAAACAGCAATCAATCAAACCAGATTTAACTAAGATCAGTCATGATAAAACAGTATAAGTCATACAGGGCTCCAGATTAAGATAATAGGAAATTGAAGATGATTACTGTGCTATATCCTGATGTTTTTGGGATAGCTGTCGGTGCCCTCAAATCTAATGCAAGTAGACAAACGGGGACAGAATAAAATCCATCAAAAAAAGAATAAAATCTATCTAAGCAGAGTGATGCGAGTAATGTGGGCTCTAAATCCTGATACACTATTAACAATATCTTCTTCCATCTTTTTTAAAGACTCTCCCTCCCCTTTCATTTCCCCAGGGTGCACTGTGCATTTTTGGATCTGACCAAAACCCTTGGTTTTAAAATGGGGGAACCTGCTATTTACCTAAGAGGTTCTGAACCTTCTCTCTCCTGGACTTGATCTCCTTTACCTATTAAAGCCTGTCTTTCCAACCTATCCACAAATACTGGTCTAATTGCCGCTATTACTCTCTGGTTCTTTGTCACATAGAGCATTGTTTTCTCATATTTGGTTTTCAGTCCATGTACTCTTTTTTATGTTAATTATATTTCCTATAAATAGCATCTCAGTGGACCCTGCCTCCTGATCTACTCCATGTGTGGGTCTTTTTTTAAAATTTAGTGTATCAAGGCCATCTATATTAGAGATTATAACCAACCTTCTCTGACTCATTTCTGTTATGCTCTTTTTTTGCTATCAGTTTTCTGCTTATCTTCTTCATTCTGTTTTCTGCTCCACTCATTAAGGCCTCTCTGTCACTGTTTCTGGAATCCTAGTACTTTTCTCTCTCTCTGGAATGCCCTGCAGTATTCTCTGTAGAGTTGGATTGGTGGTTACAAATTTCCCAAGTTCCTCTTTGTCTTGGGAGCTTTGTCTTGTTTCTCCATTAATTTTTAGAGACAGTTGAGCAGGGTATATCAATCTGGGTTGGAGGTTATTTTCTTTCAGGGCTTGGAATATTTCACTCTAGGCTCTTCTTGACTTGATGGTTTGTGTCAAGAAGTCTGCTCTGTTATTCTGATGGGCCTTCCTTTCTAGGTGATATGTTTCTTGTCTCTAACAGCTTTTAATATTCTGTTCTTATATTGAATTTCTAGGATCTTGATTATTATATGCCTGGATGTGGCTCTGTTTTGGTTGTAGGTGGCTGGAGTTCTGTATGCCTCATACATCTGAATATCATTTCCTTTTCCTATGTTTGGGAAGTTTTCCTTAATTATTTCTGTGAATAGCCTTTGTAGTTCCTTTGTTTGTACCCCTGCTTCTTCATTCACATTCTTTATTCTCAAGTTATAGATCCTCTTGTTGTTTTCTAGCCTTTGTATTGTTACTGCTTGTTTCCTTGTTATTTTTTAAAAGTTTTTCCTTTCATAATCCCACATTGCAAAACTGTCCTCCAGTTTGGATAATCTGTCCTTAGTTTCTTTCAAGCTGATCTGCCATCTTTCCATAGAGTTTTTAATTTCCTGATAATCTCTTTGAATCTGCTTCATGTATTCTATATTTTCTTTATATTCTTCATTTACATGGTTCTCTCCTTTGAGTTCCTCCCTTCTTCTGTCTGTGTCTGCTTGAGGGGTGCTTAGCATTTCTTTTATTAATTTTCTTATATCTTGCTTTCCTTGGCTAAATATTTCACTTTTGAACTCATCTATGGGGTCCCAAAGATATCTCTTTATGTCCACTGGTGCCGTGTCTGATATTGCATGTTCTGTTCTCATTCTCCTTTGTATTTACCTCTCCTGAGTCAATGTTCTCAGGGTTGGGGTCTGGGGACTTTTTGTTGTTGCTTCCTCTTCCCATCTTTTTTGTTTGTTCCAGGAGACCCCAGTTTCTTTCTTTGTTGGTTACAATTCTTCTGAAGCATGCTGGCTAGATGACCCTTCCCACTGCAGTGTGCTAGTGAGTTGCAAACAGGGGCAGCGTATGCTGTCCCCTCTGCTCTGGATCAGTCAAACTGCTTAGGCCTGCACTGTATTACTATGTGCCACCTTCCCTCCAAGTCAGTCAAACTTTTGAGGCTTCACTGCATTAGTGTGTACCACCGCCATAGGGAATTGATTTCGGATAACCTATTGGGTCTCAGCCAGATCGCATGACCCCAGCCTAGCTCACTCCACTGATCCCGTTCCGGAAGGGAACAACTGACTGAAATGACTGCTGCCCCTTATACCTGCCAGTCCTGCCCGGTCCCAGAATATCATCTGCTGGAGCCCCCCTTTCTGTGGAATGGCTCCACTCCCATCATCACTCACCACAGGTTAATGCAGGCTCCCTGCCAGCTCAACTCTCCATTTGGCTGGCTGACCCCCTGACCTCAGTGTGACTGTGCCTCTAGTGAGTTGAAGGGGCGGGACCTCAAACGGCTCAGCAAGTTGCCCGCTGTGGTGGGAGCACTGAACCTTTAGCTGTTCCAATAATAGCACCAGGACTATATGTTTGATTGGTTCTTCTCACCTTAGTTTCTTCTTGGGATGAGAGAATTCATCTCCCTCAATTTTAGGGCTCCCCATGCTGTATTATGTTGAATTCTAAGTTGACTATCTCAGGGAGCCTCTATAGCCTGCTATTATGTATCCACCATCTTTGCTCCATCCCAAGGATTGTTTATAATAAGACAACAACACTCTGGGGAACAAGGGAGGGGACTTTTACAGAATGAGCATAGTTAAAGGCATTTTTGGCTAGTCTGGGCACCTTACCATATAGGTAATTACTCTGACTGTGCTCATCAGAGGTATGCAGCTGGGCTTTAGACAGAATCAAGGTCAATTGGATTCAGGGAAAACAGTAGAACAGAAACTTGGTCAGAGACCACCAACTGATGAAATACCTATAAGGTTGCTATTTTATGAAAGTGTTTTCACATTATAATTGTGCTCCAACAGTATGTTGAACAAACATTTATTTTTGCCTTTGTATGTTATGATTTCTCTTCTTCAAAAATTAAATCTGGGGGAGGGAGATAATTATAGGTTCATACTCAGTTCTAAGGGACAGTAGAGATCCCATGTACTTCTTAATGAATTTCTCCTAATAGTAACATCCTGCAGTGCTAGAGTACAGTAGCAGAACCAGGATAAGACATCGACACAGTCAAATACAGAGCATTTCCACCCCCACAAGGATGCCTCGTGTTTTCTGGTTATACCTATTTTCCTATTCACTCTATCCTTTTCCCTTAATGCCTAGAATCCACAAATCTGTTTTCTATTTCTATAGTTTTTTCATTTCAAGAATAGTACATTTATAGAACTATCCAATATATAACCTGTTAAAGTTGTCTTTTCTCATTCAACATAATTCACTGGAGAGTTACTCAGATTTTTGTGCAATAACTTGTTCATTTTTATTATTGAGTAATAGTCCAAAGGTATGGACATACTACAGGTTGCTAGCCATTTTTCAGATGCAGGATATTTCCATTGTGTCTAATTTGAGTTATTAAGGTAAAATTGCCATAAAAATTCATCTAGAGGTTTTGTCTGACCATAAATTTTCATTTCTCTGGGACAGATGCCCAATAGTATGATTGCTGGGTCACACATCAGTTGCATGTTTAGTTTTAAAAGAAACTGCTGAACAGTTTTTCACAATGACTGTGTCATTTTATATTTGTACCAGCAACATGTTTCTTTACATCTTTGTTTATATCTGGAGCTGTCACCTTTTTTACTGCAGTCATTTTATATCTTGTTACTGCAGGTGGGAGTAGAGGCCCAGGTTTCCCATTCAGTCTCCAGTGACATGGAGCAAAGGCTGAGTTACCACTGAGCAAGACAAGGATGACTCTAGCTCCTTATTAAAATTCTACTGATATCTTCCTGTTTGGGAAGTGTGATAGCATCCCTGGTTGCTTCATCTGTACTGCCCCTGGAAGGTGGTAAAAGTCCTGACTTTCCACTAGGCCACCTAAGACTACCCAGCAGGGAGTGGGAGGTTTTATTGCTATCTGAAGAGGATAAAAAGATAAAAAGCTCCATCTTCCTGCTTGGTCTTTTCCGATGCCATCAAAGCAAGGGAACTGAGATATCACATTGGAACCTCCTTATGTCCTGGAGGGCAGTGATCCAGGCTCTTCACTCAGCCTTTGCCAGCAAGGGTAAAGATGCATTCTTAGAAATTGATGGAAAAACAAGGTGCTTCCAGGATAAAGAGGAACTAGGGGAATTTGCATCCACTAATTCAACTCTACAGAGAATACTGCAAGATAGTCTAAAAAGGGAAAATACCAAGATTCCAGAAATAGTGGCAGAGAGGCCACAATGAAGGGAGCAGAAAACGAAATGAAGAAGACAAACTGACAACAATTGACAGAAAAAGAGCTCAACAGAAATGAGGCAGAGAAGATCAGAAGGTAGGAACAGCTATTTTGGAGAAAACAAGACATCATAATAGCTAGTGCTGATTTAGTATCATCTTGTTTTGAAGTCCCATCAAACTTGTATTTTTCTCTCACCATCGGTCTTAAAAGGTTGTATCTTATTGGATTTTATTATATATGATAATATAAGCAAAAACTTTTATAGACAAGGAGTTTATATAGAAACCATTGTTCATTTTCTGTTAATTGGTTCTAAATACCCTGTAATAGTGTCATTCTCTTGAATGGTTTTATAGTGTCTTGATATGTTTGGTGCTACAGTATACGAAGTTATACTGAAAGATTTCAAGGAAAGAGACACTATGGTGACTATTTTTATGTCAGGATATCTTGTGGTGAAACACTATTCTGCTTAAATGGTTATGATTTGACCTGCGCTGTTCTGTTGTTATGCCCTCTTTTATCTCAGTCCCCTCCCTTTTTACTTATTTACTTTTTTCTTTTTATCTTTTTAATTAAGGGAAAAATAAATAAAAAATAGCAGGATACATTATAGTAACCTACTTTGATTTCCTATTAACTTGATTTGAAATCCTGTATTGCCCTCACCATCTTGTTTTGACTGATTTTCCTCTATTCTGCTTTCCTTGATAGTAACCAAGTTCGAAAGTGTAGGCAAAACTGTGAAGACAATAAGAATCATTATGACGCCCATTCCGGTTGACTATTATCTTCTTTTAAAGTCCTGTAATGTCTCCAATGCTTTGGTTTTATTATTTACTGCTTTGTTCAATTTTATTATAACTGCCAATTCTTCTTAAAATAGCAAGAGGCAGTATGGTAACCATTGTTGATCACCTTATATTTTGTTTTTACATTATCTATTATGTCTATCCTTTTGATTTGACTGACTCTGTTCTGATATGTCGCATTTGGTTTTACTCTCTTCAAAAAAAGTAATAAGAACTGTGGGAGTAATAAAACCCAAAATGTGTAATTGTCATTGTACAAAAGAAAAGAAAAGAAAAGAAAGTGCTCTAAAAGTTATAACTGCATATATGTTTAAGTGTATAAGATAGATAACCATATTACTGAGTGTTTTTTGGATCATTGAACAAAACTGTTTGCACTCTCACTGTTTGAAAGTCCACTTTATATGCTTCAATTTTATAACTTGAACAACTATTTCTAAGATGAGAATATGTAATCTATTAACTAGTGATTTCTTACTGTTTATTTTTTAAATTTTGTATTACTTGTACCCTTTTTCTGTTTTTTTTTTCCTTTTTCTCCTTAAATAAAAAAAAAGGCATTCATAGTTTTTTTTTGAAGTGTTTCCTAGACAAGATCAATTATTGTTTAAAAGTGTTGTTTTTGGTAGGCTGCCCTTTACAACTCTTTCAGTTGGAGAGAAAAAGCTTTTGGTAGAGTTTTCTGTGTTTGCACCCCCACCAGTGCTGAGTTTTCTTCAGCTACAAATCTGGGCAACATCAGGCAAAAGAAAATCCAGAGAATACACTACCATGTCACTCTTCAAGTTCAAAGATGCTTCATGGTTCCACTTTCTTCTTTCCATGTTTCAGTCTAGTGATGTTTTGTGTAAAATGTCCAGGGATTTTAGTCATGTTTAATGGGAGGAACTGGAAAATGTGCATCTACTCTATCTTCTCTGAGGTGCAATTCTGTAATTTCTATTTGTTGTTCCAATACTTTAGTGAAGCTTAGAGCATTTATATGGCCTGCAAGATAGTGTTATGGTGTAATAAAAGAAAGTGGGTCTTTCTTACCCATGTTACTCCACTAAGACATTCATAGAGCAGGAGGTAATGGTGAGAAGGAAAAGGTCTGTTAGACCAAGTCTAAGCATATAACAGTGGCATGGTGGATGTTTGTTTGTCTACACAGACACTCCCCCTACTGTTTTTTCTCGATTCTGTAGGGACTTGTGATGTGCTCAGCCACAGAGAATGGATCTTGGTTAGTGTAGGCCAACCATTGCTGTCTTATTTCCGTGGGGCAGATACTTAGTTTCCCAGCCTCCTTTACACCTGAAAGTGCCCATAATATGGCTTTCTACATGCATTTTTGCATTTTCACTATCTTCTTTCCTGCTAGGGACAAAAGAAGGAGGGCATGAAGCCTTGAGGTTCAGCAGCAGCCATTTTAAGACCTCAAAGCAAATGGTCTTGATTTCCCTCTGAAATAACTAAGCTGCCGATTGGGCAATGAGCCCAATGTTTTTTTCATTTCCACTTCTATCACTTAGATTTTCTGTTATTCATAACCAAATATTTTAATTGATTTAAGCAGAGATTTATGATACTAAAAAAAAAGAAAAAGAAAAAGAAAACCTGTTTGACTGCAGCAGAAGAGTACTTGCCTAGCATGCATGAGATCCAGAATTTGATTCCCCAGCACTGCAAACACAAAACAAAACAAACAAATAAAAAAGGAAAAAATTGCTGTTGATGAAATAATTTCATAGCAGAAGTGATAGAAAATTGTCAAATATATCACATGAGGATGGCTCTTGAAGGCAGATGGAATTTTGGATAACAAGCACTTAATACATTATATATTTTCATAATGATGGATGTGAAGTAGGAGAAAAAGAGATTGTAATAAAAGGAGGCCTTTGAATTATCTCTGGCTTTAAGGACATAGAATTGAGAATTATCCACAATGAAAGTTCCTACGTGGGGGCTCAGAAGAACTACCCCTGCCAAAGAACTACAGCAACACCCTCTTATCCACGGGGGTCTATCCCAAACCCCACACTGGATGCCTGCACCTGTGGGTGATATCCAACCGGGTCATCTTTTGTTTTTACTCCATACTCTGCAGTCTCGCTCGCTGCTTAGGACCAAGGTTAGTTCAGTGTGTTATGCTTCTGTGTCTTCTTTGACTCATGATGCTTGTGGTTTGGGGCCATTATTTTTTTTCATTTTGTATTAGTATATGTTCACGGTATATGATAATTTCATAGAGCGTATTTGGTGAATGTACGTAACATATCTCAATTCTTTTTTTTTTTTTTTTTTAAATCTCCTCTCCTTCTCTTCCTCCCTTTTCCATCTTTTGGCCTTTTTGGGGAGCTACCACTAAGTAAAATAAAAAAGATTCGAACACAAGCACTGTGATACTGTGATAGTTCATTTGCCTAGCAGGCAGGGAGTGTATACAGTGTGGGTGTGCTGGACAAAGGGATGTTTCATATTCCTGAACAGAAAAAAGTAGGGCAGTGTAAGATTTTATCACACTTACAACAACCAGGAATGCAGTGTGACTTAAAACTTAAGAGCTGTCTTTTTTGGGGGGAGAGGATATATTGGAAATTGAATCAGACTTTTGCAATGAGATACACCCCCAGTGTTTTTTTTTGTTTTTTTTCACGCTTTCACTAAGTTGAGTTTTCCAGGCTGAGCACAAACTTAGTCTTCCTGCCTTAACCTCCCAGAGTTCTGTGACTAAAGGCATACATCCCCACACCCAGCTCAAATTCTTTATTTCTGGAACTTTGCATTTAATATTTTGAAATACGGTTCAAAGAGAACCAACTACTGTAGGTCTTGGCAGCAGTGAAGGAAATGGAAAGAGATGACCAGGGGCCAAGAAAGGACCCCAGCTCTGCAGAACTATGTAAACAATGGAGGCAAGAGCAGGATTTGTACTCTCAAAATGGAATTTGAGAAATAGTTCTGGGTTTGTTTTGAGGAGCTGTATCTCTTCAGGGCAGAGGCGCAGCAAGGTTGCATGGCCAGTTGTCTTCAGTGTGGAAATCCTGGTTGGGAAATGCAATTTGTCCCTGAGGTTCAGGGAAGAAAAATGATATCAATAAAGACAGAGAAACTCTGGACCATGTTAGAAAAGCAAACTATAAGTTTTGAATGGAACTGGTAGAACTAGAGGGAGGAACGAAGTGTTGAGAAAGTGGCTTGAGGGATTGATCATTCCTGCTCCTCTGAAAACATTGCCACTCAGCTGTGATTTTTTAACATGTTTTGGAAAATGAAGATTTTAGTAGAGGGAAGGCAATTATTCACCTGGGTGTGAAATCTTATTAAAAGGGAATCAATGTTATATTTATTTTTTTACCCTTCCGATAATATTTTTTCTGCTTTTGCAGATGTGGAGCATGGCCTTAAAAGAAAATATAGGTGTAATGAATAAGTAGAAAGGGAAAAATCATAACTGCTATACTAGTCAGGCTACTCTATGCTGGCCATATGCTTTATATTAACTTTAAAAATTATGTTACACAGTTGAAATTTGTACCTCTTCCTTTTGTTTTTCCCTTTACATTATATTGTAAGCATTTTCTCTTATGCTTGGGACTTTTGGTCAATATAAATTTTAATGCTGCTTAATAATACATCAGGTACATATAATGCAATTCCTTGAGTAAACAGTTCCCACTAGTTGGGTAATTAGCTTGTTCTCAGCCTTTGTTTATTGAAATGAATGCTTCGGTGAAACCTGAGATGAGAAAACCCACAATCACCATTCATGGAGCACTTACTGAGCCAAGTGCCTGACATCCCACATTTATTTGATCCTTGCAACAACCCAACAAGGCAGATGCTACTGTGGCTTGTTTAACTTTTTTTTTTGGTTATTAAAGTATGAAAACAAAATGTGTCATTATGTAAGCAATTTAAGCAGAACCAAAAAGATCTAATGAGAAGATAAAAAACTCATTTCCTTTTTCCTCCAATCTCACCAAGACCACTCCTCAGAGACAACACTTGCATATTTCTTGTGGATCTTGCCAGAACTATTCTGTACACATCCAACCCCACTGGGAAATGGGCTCTGAACTGGTACACTATGGCATGTATTTGCTCTGAAACTTCCTGTTTGTCTGGGAAGGAGAACACATCACATATATCCTTGTCAGAATTTCTTAATGTATGAGACAACCATAATTCTTCTCATTTTGTACTTGAAGTAACTGAGGTGTAGGAGATGAAGAATGGATTGAATTGTGCCCCCCTCAAAGATACACTAATGCTTCCACCTCTAGCACCTCAGAATGTGACCTTTATTCGGAAATAGTATCATTATTAGTCAAGATGAGGTCATGCAGGACTAAGGTGGGACCTAACCCAATATGAATGGTGTCCTTAGAAAAAGGGAAAAAGTAAACATTCCAGGTGGCCGAGGCAAGGAAGAACACAAGTTTGAACTCACTTGGGAAACTCAGAGACTTAGCAAGACCTTGTCTCAAAATAGAAAATAAAAGAAATGTTGAGGATATAACTCAGTGTGAAGACCCTGGGTAGACTCAGAGGCATGCGTGGACCGATAACAGGGTCACATGGAGGCAGAGGGTTGGAGCGATGCATTTACAATCAAAGGAAGCTTGCTGGAAACAGAAGTTAGGAAAAGGCAAGGAGAGATTCCTCTATAGGTTTCAAAGGATACGTGGCCCGGTCAACACCTTGATTTTAGATTTCTAGCCCCCAGAACTGTGAGAATACATTGCTGATATATTTATTTTTATTTAGAGAAAAAAGCAAAACAGAAGAAAGGTAGACATATTACAGAATTTAAAAAAAACAGTAAGATCACTAGTTGACTACAGAAGTAGTAGTTCAAGTTACAAAATCAAAGCATAAAAAGTGGGCAATCAAACAATGACAGTACAAACTATTCTGTTGACTTTCTCTTTTTCTAGATGCTTGAGGCGTAGCATGAAGTTGTTTATTTGTGCTCATTCTGTTTTCTTGATGTGACAATTTATTGCTATCTATTTTCCTCTTATGACCACTTTCATTGCATTCCACAGGTTTCAGTATATTATATCTGCATTTTCATTGAAATGTAGGTATTGCTTAATTTCTTCTTTAATTTCATGTGTAATCCACTGATTGTTCAAGAGGTTGTTATTTAATTTGCATGCATTTATGCAGGTTTTGCAATGTCTTCTGCCATTAATCTCCAATTTAAGTGCGCTATGGTCTAATAATATGCATGGGATAATTTCAATCACTTTATATTTACCTAAGAATGTTTTATGGGCTAATATATGGAGATTGTCCCATGTGCAGCTGAGAAGAATGTGTATTCTGATGTGGTTGGGTGGATCACTCTGTAAATATCTACTGAGTTCATTTGTTCACTGGTTGGATTCCTTTCTGTTATTTCTCTGCTGACTTTCTGTCTAGTTGGTCTATCTCTTTGTGACAATGGGGTACTAAGGTCCCCTATTACAAAATGTGTTGTTGCTTATTTGGTTTTTCATATTTATTAGCACTAAAGATGTACAACTGCAGGGGTCTAACTTAACACCACCTGAAAAATGAACCAAGTTCAGATAGTTGTTAATCTTAAAAGCCAAAACTGGAACTCACATAAGGTTTCTAAAAATGTGTTTAATGAAGAAAAGACAACTGCACTTATTACATCAACCCTCTTAAAGGATAAATGACAGCAACAAAGGTACCTACCTGTATTACTGAGGACAAAGTTTTGCGATGGCAAAGCCTAAGAAGTGGGCAGAGGTGATAAGATCCTAAATATCACTATCATAAAAACAATTGATTTCTTTCTTTCTGTCTTCCATCTGCTGCATGAGGGACCAAGGAGGTCAACAGAAAATCGCTCTGTCTGGGCCAACCATGCAGTCTTTAAGAACAGTTAGGTATATTCCCTGTTACCTTTCAGGGCATTACTTTGTACACTTAAAAAGAACTGCAAAAATAAGAGTTATTTAGCCTTGTGAATATTTTAAGGTAAAGTTTCTTGAATTTCTGTGATGAACTCTTCAAGCAACTCAACTTTTCAACAAAGTCATCACTCAAAAGTTCCTTTGACATGGGATCTATCCACAGTGACAAAGCGTCTTCCCCCTTTGTTGGATGTGAGTGGCTCTTTGTTCCTTCAGGCTTCCAAACCATTCCTTCAAAGTCATCCCTGTCTCTTTCCCAACACTATTTATGTCAATTTGTAGAGGGACATTTTTAGGAACTTTCTTTACATCAGACTGTTCCCATTTTGTCAAGAATGACTGTACAGCTGTATGAGTTAATCGTGGTTTCTGAGCTATCGGGCACTGTACTGCTCTATGATTATCAATGGATACAGTCAAAATTCCTCCATTGGTGGTGGAAGTTCGACACTGGAGAGCTCTCTTTGCTGCTACATCCTCTAGCAGTTCTGTGTTCAACTGGGCCTGAACCTTCAGACCTCTCTGGAAAAGAAAAGTTGCCTGACGAGTATCTTTCTGATGCCTTAATTTATTTCCACTCCTGGTAAAATTAGCTGGAATGTTATTTTTCTGTTAAACTTGTTCAGTCTCTTGAGAACTGCAGTTGGTTTTCTTTGCACATCATTTTGTCTCAGAAGGTTTGCTTTCCTTTTTAACAATGGAAAATATCGTTCTATGTTCTTGTCGCTTACAGGAGGACGATGCATAGGACTACTTGTTTTTGAATTCCAGTTGCTTTTCTAGCTACAAGGCCAGTGATCACTTGGTAAGGACGTCTCTTCCCAGGCATTGCTTTTCCTCTTTTGCTCAGGCTAGTTTTACCCAAACCACAATTCTGCTGGGTTCCCCACCGTACTCTTACCCTGACCTGCCCAGCACTACTTTGCTGGAGTCTTCTGTTTAGTCTTGGAAACTTGTGCTTCTTTCCTTCCTTCCGATTCAATTTGATAATATCATCTAGAGACGTATCGATTTTGTCGAGGTTTTCATTGCTATGTGCTTTCAGGGCTGGCAACAGGGTCCCCGTGGCCTCTACCAATCCGGTACCAAACCGGTTCGTGGCACCGAGATGAGGCACTGAATTGTCAGCCGGTGAGGCCGGAGTCCCATTGATGATATTTTTATAAGCCACTCCTTGTGGCGCATTGTTATGGAAGCCCTAGGAGATGAATACACATGCCAAAGCTTCCTAACTAGAATGTGACAGAGCTGGAATTTGAACTCAGGTAGGAGTGATCCTAAGGCCAATGATCTCAATGAAATAGGATTTGTTTTTGAACAATGACCTTTATGACGCTTAGCTTATGGGAGGCTCTCTGCAAAGCACTTTGCTGGTATTTTCTTTTTTTTTTTTTTTAAATTTTATTTAAGGAGAAAAGAAAAAAAAAGCAGGGAAAGGGTACAAGTTATACAGATTTACAGAAAAAAAATGAACAGTAGGAAATCACTAGTTAATGGATTACATATTGTCATCTTAGAAATAATTGTTCAAGTCACAAAATTAGAGCTTGTAAAGTGGACATTCCATCAATGATACTGCAAACAGTTCTGTTCATTGATCCAATAAAACTCTGTGATATCATTTTCTATCTTATACACTTAAATATACATGCAGTTATATAGTTTGGAGCACTTTCTTTTCTTCTCTTTTGTACCATGACTATTACACATTTTGGGTTTCATTGCTCCCACGGTTCTTATTGCTTTTTTGGAAGAGAGTATAACCAAATGTGACATAACAGAACAGAATCGGTCAAGTCAAAAGGGTGGACATAATAGATAATGTAAAAACATAATACAAGGTGATCAACAATGGTTACCATAATGCCTCCCACTATCTCTAATAGAATTGCCTATATCATTAGTTATAATACAATTGAACAAAACAGTAAAGAACAAAACCGACAAAACCAAAACATTGGAGACATTGTAGGTCTTCAAAAGTAGACAAAAGTCAACAAGAATGGGCGTCATAATGAATCTCATTATCTTCACAGCTGATGCCTAAACTTTCGAACCTGATACTATCCAGCAAAACAGAATAGGGGAACATCAGTTAAAAACCAGATGGTGAGAGTAATACAGGGCTTTAAATCAAGGTAATGAAAAGTCAAAGTAGGTTACTATAATATATCCTGCTATTTTTTTTCCTTTAATTAAAAGGATAAAGATAAAAAAGTAAATAATGGAGTGGAGATTGAGATAAAAGAGGGCATAACAACGAAACAGCACAGATCAAAACATAACCATTTAAGCAGAATAGTGTTTCACCACCAGATAATCCTAACCTAAAAGTAGTTACCATATTGTTTCTTTCTTTGAAATCCTTGAGTACAACTTCGTATACTGTAGCATTAAGTATATCAAAACAATGTAAAACCATTCAAGAGAATGACAGCATTACAGAGTATTTAGAATCAACTAACAAAATGAACAATGGTTTCTGTATAATCTCCTTGTCTTTAAAAGGTTTTTGCTTATACTATCGTACATAATAAAATCCAATAAGATACAGCCTATTTAGACCATTGGAGACAGAAGGACAAAAGCTAGATGAGACTTCAAAACAAGATGATACTAAATCTGTATTACCTATTAAGATGTCATTTTCTCCAAAATAGCTGTTCCTATCATCCAATCTTCTCTGCCTCATTTCTGTTAAGCTCTTTTTCTGTCCGTAGCTGTCAGTTTGTCTTCTTCATTTTGTTCTCTGCTCCATTCGTTGTGGCCTCTCTGCCATTATTTCTGGATTCTTTGTATTTTTCTTTTTTTAGAATATCCTGCAATACTCTCTGTAGAGTTGAATTGGTGGTTGCAAATTCCCCCAGTTCCTCTTTATCCTGGAAGCACCTTGTTTTTCCATCAATTTCCAGGGACAGTTGTGCAGGATATCTCAATCTTGGCTGGAGATTATTATCTTTCAATGCTTGAATTATTTCCCCCCACGCTCTTCGTGATTTGATGGTTTGTGCAGAGAAATCTGCTGTAATTCTGATGGGTGTTCCCTTGTAGGTGGTCTGTTTCTTGTCTCTTACAGCTTTTAATATTCTGTTCTTGTATTGAATTTCTGGAATTTTTATTATTATATGCCTGGGTGTTGCTCTGTTTGGGTTGTAGGTAGCGGGGGTCCTGTATGCCTCATACATCTGAGTATCTTTACCTTTTGCTAAATTAGGAAAATTCTCCTGGATTATTTCTGTGAGTAGCTTTTGTAGTTCACTTGTTTGTGTCCCTACTTCTTCTTTTATGTTCTTAATCCTTAAGTTATGGATCCTCTTATCATCTTCTTGTCTTTGTATTATTGCTGTTTGTTTCTTTGTTATTTTTAAGAAGTTTTTCATTTCATTCTCCCATATTACAAGTCTGCCCTCCAGTTCAGATAGTCTGTCCTTAGTTTCTTTCAAGCTGTTATGCCAGTCTTCTATAGACTTCTTAGTATCTTGGTAGTCCCTTTGAACCTGCTTCACGTATTCTATGCTTTCTCTGTTTTCTCCGTCAAACAATTCTCCCCTTTTTTTCTGTTCTTCCATTCCACCACCTGTTTTTTCTTGGGTGGTACTTAGCATTTCTCTAACTATTCTGCATACTTCTAGCTTCAGGTCATTGATAACTTCATTCCTGAATTGGTCTATGAGGCTCTCTATATGGTGCCTTATGTGTATTGGTGTGGTGTCTGCTATTGCCTGTTTCTCAGAATTGGGGGCCGAGGAGCCTTTCTTGTTGCTGCCTCTTCCCATGCTGCCTCTTCTTCTCTGTTCCTTATATATGCAAGCTTATATAAGAGGCCCAGCTTCTCTCCCAGTCAGCCACAGCCTGATCGAATTGCGCCAGTTAGGTGTTCCCGCTCACCGCTGCGCACCAGGGAGTTACGGACCAGGCAGCCTACGCGTCACCCCTCCTGGCCACCGTCAGGCTCTGGGATCTGGGTTGGGACAGCCTACCAGGTCCGCCGGCAGCGTCACACAGGTCAGGCACTTTTCACCAATCCCGCCCGAGAGGGGGATGTGTGGCTGGAGTCCCACCGCGCCCTGCTCCCGCAGGACTGCCCGGGCCCAGAAAGTCCTCTGCTGGAGTCAAACTGTGGTAGAGTGTCAGTTTCTCTCACTCACCTCACCACAAGTCAGTGCACACCTCCCTGCTGTTCGCAGATTGCCCTTCTCAGAGCTTCCGCGCGTCTCTCTCCTTGCCGAGCCGCTGTAGAGGCAGCCAGCCGCCGCGCGGCGGGAAACCCAAATCGCGGCTTACAATGGCGCGGTTCCAGCCTCCACACCAAGTCTTTTCTGTTCCTGTTTTAGCAGGACTGCATTCCAAGTTGGCTTCTCTCAGCCCAGTTCGTTCCTGAGTCAGCAGAGCATATCTCCACCGACTTATGTCTCCTTAGTCCGCACCATTCCTGGCTTCTGAGCCGAGTCTTTCAGAGAGCCTCCGGTAGTTGCTGTTATCTGTCCGCCATGTTCTCCCGGAAGTGCTGCTGGTATTTTCTTGAGGTAAACATTTTGCTCCGGGAGCTCTTCTGTAGTCGTCTTCTCTTTAAGGTTGCTGGTGACGTCCACTAGGGGGCAGAACTGGGCCTTTGTGCATGGAAAGGAAAAGTACCCCAAAGTGGGAGAGTTTCTTGCAGTTTCTTCTGCAAAAATTGCCTGCAGCGCGTGCGCGTGTGTGTGTCTGTGTATGACAGAAGCGATTTTGGGAATTGTTGCCCAGCAGCTCATCTCCTGTTCTCTGCAGCATGTCTTACACTTTGCTTCATTCAGCAGCAATCACATCTGTACCACAGGCCCTGCACGCCTGACCAAAGAGAAACCAGTTTGGACATGAAGGAGGTAAGATTGTACCATAAGGAGAAAGTACATATATGCCTTCCTGCTTCTGAGTTTCTGCAGCTGCCCTGGACACTGACGAAGCTGGGTCTTGCTTGTTTAGAGTTTCTTTCAATTCTGTACTAAGTACCCCATTTTCATTCCATAACCGTTTTGCACTGCCCTACTGTTCCCCTTCACTCCTGACACTGAGGATTGAACCCAATATTTTGCACAAGCAAGCACTCTATCTCAGAGCTACATCCCAGCCCTTTTACACTGTTTTAAACTTTGAAATAAATTCTCACTCAGTTACTTTGTCTGGACTCAAATTTGTCATCTCCCAGCATTAGGCTCCTGCAAAGGTGGGATTTCTGGCATGCACCACCATGCCCTGGTTGCCATTCTTTTTAAACTAGTCAGAGTTAGTTTTTATTGCCTGTGAACACACACACACACACACACACACACACACACACACACACACAAACACACACACACACACAATCTGAATTAATAGGAATTGGGATGATTTCTGGGGCTAGAAAACATAAAATATTAAGTATATTATCTAAAATCATGTAGACAAATTCAAACATGAAAACAATGAAGTCCTGAAAAGCACCAGAAAGGATGTATTGTGTATAAGTTCTCAGTAAATATCTATCGATGGCCTGCAGAAAATTGACAAAACCAAACAGAACAGGTGCAGAAAAGAGGGGGACATAGTTGAGCTGAGTCACATTCTCCTTCATTGCAACAGAAGCAACATGACTTCAAGTCAAGAAGGTATAAAGGTACAACCGCATCACTTGGAATCATGTGTGATTGCTGGACTTAAAACAAAAAGGGGTTTTCTGACGAGAGGCAGAATGTTTGTTTTTTATGTCATGCTAATCATCCTCAACATTTTAAGTATTTTTCAGAGGAACATAGACCTTTTTATAAACGGCCCAGGTTGGAGAACAGGCAGGGCTGAGGGAGAATCTGTCTCCAGTCAGGAGACGCAGTCTTCCCAGAAGGGGATGATGCTGTTTTCTAAATTTGCAGAGGCACCCACATGCTAGCTAATATCCGCCTTGTGGCTGCCAGTCCCATAGGAGAAATTTGTGTCTCATTATTGTTTTCATTTGCATTCCTCTAATGGTATGTGAATTTGAGTGTTTTCTTCTACCTCTGTCAGCCATTTCTATCTCTTTTTTGTGAATTGGTTTTTTATGTCCTTTATGCTAAATGGAAATTGTGTCTTTTCTTGTTCACTACTTTCTTTTTCTTATCTGATCACATTATTACTCAGCTTCTTCATCTAGTTTATTTTTGGCTCTCTAGATATGCTCAAGTTCTTCTTTCCTCTTCCTCCTTCTCCTCTCCTCCTCTTGTACCTAATCAAATTTATAAAAGCTTCCTAACAATCCTCACATTTAAGCTTGGTTCTCTGCAGCAGTGCTGTCCTGATCTTATGTGAGAATACTACACCTTGCTTCAGTTTAGAAATATAAAGTGACCACCTTTTTGGTGTTTTGGGGGATTGAACTATTACCTTTACACTGAGCTACATACTGAGCTCAAGAATTTGTTTATTATTTCTGTTTTGAGACAAGATCTTGATAAGTTGCCCGGGCTTTTGTCTTGTTGAGTGCTTTTTATTACTGAAAATACTTTTTTCCCCATCCAAGTCTTTACCAAGTCCTATAAATTCTCTGACAGGCTTAGATTTTTGGAAGACAATTCAAAGAGTCTTGGAGATTTTTCTGCTTTTCAAATGTGCTACAAAACTACAGAGCTGAATTTTTGTTTCTCTGGAAGGGGGAAAGATAGTGGGAGAAGAAAAGTAAATAAAAATCTGCCAATGAAAGCTGAAAAACAATTCACTCACATTTGTATCAAGACAGAAAAATTCTGGAAAAACTTGATAACCATTGAAAAACATAGACAATGTTTATCAATGGTTAGATAAGAGAATTTATTTCCACAGTTGATCTTACCCAACAGCCAAGAAATGATAGGAGATTTTATTTATTGCTTTGCATAATTTATTTACTAATTTTTAGTCCTGAGGATTGAACCTAGGGCCTCTTACATGCCAAACAAATGTTCTATAACTGAGCTACCAGTGCCATAATTTATTTTAAATTTTAAGATATGTGTTTTACTTTCAATTTAAAATATTTTATAAGAAAGTAACATGGCACAATATGAAGTGATAAAATATTTATAATTAAAATGAAGTTGGCATGTTATCTGTAGTACCAGGAGCAACTGCAATAAATATTCTCATATGTAAGTTTTGGACATGTTCTTTGTGTAATCTCTGTGTCTCTTATGTCTCTGTATTTCTTTTTTGTTTTTGCTTTTCTTTTGCCCTGATCTATTTTTTCACCTGGGAATTGAACCCAGGGCCTTCACGTTGAATTACACACTATATCACCAGCCCTTAAAAATTAAAAAAAATATTTGAAACAGATTCTTGCTAAATTGCTCACTTGGATGGGCTCCAATTTGTGATCCACCTGCCTCAGCCTCTTAGAGTGCTGGGATTACAGGTGTGCACCACTGTACCTGGAACAGCCTCTATTCTTTTTTTTTTTTTTTTTTGTCTTTTTCCTTTTTATCGGTACCAGGGATGGAACTCATGACTGCCTGCTTGCAAGGCAGGCACTTATGCCTCTGAGCTAAATCTTAAGCCCCTGATCCTTTATTATTTTTATCAGAGTAGTTTACTGCATATAAAGTCTTTTGCTCCCAATAATATATTTTGGAAACTGTTCAATGTTAGAACCTATAAAAAATCTACCTCATTAAAAAATTACTGTGTGGCATTCTTATATGGAAACTCTCTAACACAGTGAACATTTCCCCATTGACTGGGAAAGATTGCTCCTCATCTCTTGCTACTCCAAATGATGCCAAAGGAAATCAACTTTAGGACACATCTTTCCTTGAATTTGAGAGTATGTCAAGGATAAATTCTTGGAATTAGAGTTCTGGAGTCACAGGTTTCTTCTTCTTCCTCATTTCTAATTTTTGATGGTTGATTGATAATTCCCTTCCCAAGAATTTGCACTAATGTATGCTTACACAACTATAACATATGCTTATATAGCAATAATAATGTGTTACACAACAATAATGTGTGAAGGTGCTTTATTTTTTACAACAATAGTATGTGAAGGGGTGTGTTTTGATATTTTCTGTTTAACTTAGTCTCTTTGTCAATTTCTCAATTTTGATGTTCCTTTTACGTTAGTAAACTTAGCTCATAATTTGTTATGGATGTTGAGACTTTTTCTTAATTTTCAGTTTGTCTTTTGTTTTTATTTACTTCTTTTTGTCATTGGAAATTTATTTTTTTACCTATGAGATTTATCAATTTTTATCAGTTGAATTTGTATTTTTCTAAAAAGTGCATTCCTTTTTTGCAAGTTTATAATATTTCCCATTTTATAGTAGTTAAATTATTTAATTATTATTATCCCACTTTAGAGTAGTTTAATTATTATATAGTAGTTTATTATTTTACTTTAAATTTTGATCTATGGGGAATTTATTTTTATACAATGAATGAGATGAAGACTCAGCTTTTTTTTCTTTTAGTCTGAGTGCCTAGGCAGGTCTTCTAACAGCAATTATTATTATTTTTATTTAGTTTTGTTCTGTTTTGTTTTGTTGTGTTGTGACAGAGTTTTACTATGTAGTGCAGGCTGGGCTTGAACTTGCTTATGGAACCCTGAACTCACAGTGATCCTCCTGCCTCAGCCTCTGGAGTGCTGAGATTACAGGTACGCACAGCCATGCTCAGCTAACATCAGTTAATGAAGAATCCATTTTCTCTTTACTTATTTGAAATACCTCTCTTGTCTTATATAGGGGCTCAATAATATGGACCCAAGCAGAAAGCCTTAAGCAGTGACACTCTGGGATCCTGGTCAGTTCTGTCATTCATGAAATTTTTGTCTTTCAGAAAGGAGAGGAAGTATTTAGAGGAACTATTGCCCTGAGCCAAATTTTGACCAGCCACGTGGAGCAAGCTGGTGAGGGGAAGTGACAAGAACTTTGGTGGAAAGTGGTTATGTTGTTCTAGACATTCTGTCTACCTCCCACAACTTTGGTTAACCTCCTAGCTCTATCCAGCCTAGTGGAACCATCTTCTGTGGTAGGCATCCTTTGCACCCTGACTCTGTCTCGGTGACAGGAAGTTGGACAAACAAGTTCCCCAAATGTACCTGTGTCTCCTTTCCCTTACTTCTTTGTATGTATTTTTCCCTTTGCCTACAAAACTTTCTGGTGCCTTGCTAATTCCTCATCCATCAGATCTCAGCCCCAAGGTTACCTCCAGTAGGAAACCTCTGGCACCATGAGTTTGGTGCTCTGTAGTATCTTCTACTCCCTTAATCATCAGGCAGTCATCCCAAGGATGTGAAGATCTAGAAAGTGAGCTGAGATAAATCCCATGCAAAAATTTCCCCTTGTCTATCTTCCTTAGGACTAATACTGGCTACATCATTTGTGGGGTCCTGCACAAAATGAAGTTGTAGGACTCTTGTTCAGCAATTGTGAGTTTCAAGATGATGACAGCAGACCAGTAAACAAATTTGGGGCCACTGTGAATGCACAGTCCTTGAGACTACATAGGTTTGTAGTAGGTTGGATGGTGGCTATATCTGCATTGTCATATCCAGCCCCATTAATATGATCTTATTCAGAGAAAAAGACTTTGCAGAAATAGCTAAGTTAAGGATTTTTGAGACGAAGGGGCCATTTGGGGTTACACAGGTAGACCTCAGGTCTAATAATACACATCCTTATGAGAAGTAAAGAAGATTAGAAAGACTGAAAAGGAGAACACAGATATATGAAAGGCTACATGAAAATGCAGTCAAAGTGATAAGGCCACAAGCCAAGAAATGTCGATGCCTAGCAGACACTGGAAGAAGCAATAAGAGATCCTTGACTACAGTCTCCAGAGGTAGTATGGCCCTGCCAATGCCTTGATTATAGTTTTCTGTTTTCCAGAAATGAATGTACTTCTGTTGTTTTAAGTCACCCAATTTGTGGTGATCTGTGATAGCAGCAGTAGGAAACTAATACGCTCGTGAAGCCTGCTCTGCTCTGGATGTTTGTTGAAATCACATGGAAGGGAAAAGCTCCTTTTTTTATGGGTTCCTAAGTCAGTAAAACCAAGCCTGAAGCTGCCAGGGCTTCCACACGACAGAGCCTGTCTGAGGATGAAGACAACTGGAAAAGCAGTGCTGTGAAATGGAAAGAGAGCGGTTCCCGAGGAAAACTTGGATCAAATTGTGCCTGAAGCTAGACCAGTCTGTCCCTGGAAATTTTAGTTGCACAAACGTAAAGAAAATACTGAAATACTGAAATACTGAAAAAGAGAAAATAAGTCTCAATGTGGTTTAAATTTGGTAGCTGTCACTTGTAACCTAGAGTACTATATTAGCCAGTTAGATTTCAGACAATCCTGAAAAAGTAGCCAAAATTTCATGAACGAGGCTTGGAAAGGAAGCCACTGTAGGAAAATTGAGAGGTGACATAGGGAGAGAAAAGGATCAAAAGTAGAATCTTACAGGGAAGCCAGGTTTTGGAGGGCAAGTTCAAAAGACGCAAAGAAGGACAAGTAAACAGTGATCCTGAAGGGGCAACACATAAACCCCTAAGAAAAGTGCCCGAGATCTCTGGAGGTCTCAAGCAGAAGCTTTTCAACAGCCAAGGACCCTAGGGAAAACTTGGTACAGCACCAGGTAAAGGGACAGGAAGGCTCTCCTGGGGCAGTGCTGTGGCAGTGGGGGAGAGGTAGAAACAGATGCCCTGGGTACTGTGGAAGTGTAACTCATTCACGACTTTAGGTAACTTCTATCTCCCTCCCTTTCCACCCCAGGATTCACATAGCTCGGCAAGTGCTCTACTTCTGAGCTACACTCTCCACCTGCATTATGGAATATTTAATGAAGAAAGTCCCCAAGGTGATGGACAATGGTTTCCAGGGGCTGGTGAAGGGTTATTGTGGAACAAGATGTGGAGTTGGTGAGGTAATTCTTCGTGTGTGGTTTTTGGGACTAGATTAAGATAATTTAAGTCATGAAGCACTATCTCCACTCTTACATATTTAAAGCCCCACATTAAGCCATGAAAGATGTGTAGCACGCCTTTTAGCCCTTCCTGACTTCTTTCCTGGTCACTTTCTCCCTGCAGCCAAAACACTGTGTAATTTAGCTGTGCACACATCTCACTTTGGTTGCTCCACACACCTCTCACTCACTGTTCCAAGGGTTTTCTGTCTCCTTCAGATGGCAGGACTGATCCATCCTGAGGTAATAACTGTGTATCAACCCTTGACAAACAGGAGGGAAGTCATGGACAAATTCCTTCTCCATGGAGCCCGTTGTTTGAAGCGCTTTCTCCATGATTTCTTGAAGGAAGTTTAGCAGGATGGAGGACTAGCTGCCCACTATCATTCCATACAAGCTGTTGGTTACAGTTTGTTTGAATCTGCTGGCTAGGTGTTCCCACCCACTGCAGTGTACTAGGGAGACACAGACCTGGGCAGCCTCTGCTGGGCCTCCCACTCCAGGCCAGTCAACCTAGTGAAGGCTTCACTTCCTCTTATCATCTTCTAGCCTTTGTATTATTGCTGTTTGTTTTCTTGTTATTTTTAAGAAGTTTTTCATTTCATGCTCCCACAATACAAATCTGTCCTCCAGTTCAGATAATCTATCCTTAGTTTCTTTCGAGCTGTTATGCCAGCTTTCAATAGAGTTTTTAGTTTCCTGGTAATCTCTTTGAACCTGCTTCACGTTTTCTATGTTTTCTCTATTTTCTCCATCAAAAATTCTCCCCTTTTTTCTGTTCTTCCATTCCACCATCTGTTTTTTCTTGGGCGGTGCTAAGCATTTCTCTAACTATTCTACTTATATCTTGCTTTATTCCATTAAATACTTCACTTTTGAACTCGTCTATGAGGCTCTGGAGATATTGCTTTATGTCTATTGGTGTCGTGTCTAATATTGCATGTTTTCTGTCCTCATTCTCCTTTGCATTTATCTTTCCTGGATCAGTGTTCTCAGGATTGGGGATGGAGGACCCTTTCTTGTTGCTCCCTCTTTCCATAATTTTTGTTCCTTACATAAGAGCTGTTTTCCAGTGTGCGAAGAGCTGTCATGTGGAAGAGAGAATGCGTTTATTCTGGTAATGAGATTAATCACTGAAAGTTAGAGGGTACTCAATTTAGCTCAACATAAGGAGAAATTCTTCAAGCTAGAGCCTGTAGTCTGCCTTCTAGAGAACCTAGATGCTTCAATATGGCTTCCAAAGAAGAATCAAACACAATAAAATGAAAGAATCTTAGCTAATCTTATTTCCTTATCTCTCTACTCATTCCATCAAATTTCTGAGCATCTCTATTACAGAAAGGTCTTCCTCAAAAAGAATTGTAAAATCTGTTGGTAATTTACATCTTTTGTAACTGTGCTATTTTCTTGGTAGGAAATAAAAGTTAGTAGTGATGCTTTCTTTTATCAGACTCTTTCTTGAAATATAGTACATGTAACTGGACATGTCTGTGATAACCACACCCATACCATGTCAACAAGTGTCTATTATATTTGTGTAACACTCAGGAGACTATGATTATAAATAGTGGAAACAGACTCTGGCTAAACCTAGTGAAAGAAACTGAATTACACAATAGCTGCAGGTAAAACTAAAGGTCATTCTGTGAAGTCACTGACCAGGAAGGTTCTAAGAAACCTAAGGTGGTAGGAACAGGTGAACCTGTACTGTGTGTGGTATTAGTCAGATTTCTAGCTGCTGAGCACAATACCTGATACAATTTAAAGGAAAAGAGGTTTAATTTGGTACATATTTTAAGGGGATCCAATCTATGGCCATCTGGCTCCAAGGCAGAAATACCATGGCGGAGGGAGATGGTGAGGCAAAACAGCTTAGTTTGTGGCAGCTGGGAAGCAGAGTAAGGGAATGGTGCCAGGGAAGAGGGACCAGGCATGGTACCCCAAATTATGCCTCCATGACTCAGATAGGTTCCCCACCCCCCTGGTACTTAGGCTGACACAATCAAGCTGTATATATCAAGCTGGGCACATTTGTACCTATATGCATGTGGTCTGTGTGTATAATCCTTGTGCTATAGAGTCATCTTCACAGGAAGCCTACTGCACAGCCATACCGTGTTGAAACCTGGCTCTCTATGGAGCTTGTTTCTTTTCCCTGCTCTCCATTAGCATCCAGATTAATTTTAGTGTCCTCATAAATGACTTTCCTCACATCCTGAATGACTGTCCTGTGATCTTCCCAACTAATAACTATGTTATTTTTTATTCTGTCTCATCACAGTATTCATGGACACATTGTGAATTTGGTCATGAGTGAGAGCTATCTTATTTGAAATATATTGGGAGACTTCCACCTGCTGATTATAACTTCCTCCTACCTCATCACTCTCACTTAATGTGTTTGTCAGCTTTATCAGGGCCCACTGTCCTTGCCTTCAGCTTCAGCAAGGCTCCTCCTGCCTTCACTTTTTTCCCCAGCTGGAAACCTGTGGCCACTCAGTTGAACACGTCTCTGACCAATAACCATAATTCCTCCGTACCTCGGTCTTTCCGACCATTCATTTTCTCAGTTCCTACTTTCAGATTTTCCAGCATGACTGGGGTAAGGGTGAAGCTCAGTCTCACACTCTAAAGAGCTTCTCGAAAAAGTCTTAGTTTCCATCCTTAGTTTGATCTTTATGCTGTGCAGCAATCTTTTTATGATTGCTTAGATGTTCTCTCTCTCATATAAGATTTTGTTGCTTTCCTCAAGGCTTCTACTCTATTGTGTCTTTTTATTCCAAAGACATGATATGCTTCTAAGATAATGTAAGTCAACAAGTTAAACAATCTCGACTTCCTTCTCCTTTGTTTCAAAACCTACCTACCTTTTTCCACATAGAATTTTATTTTTTTTATTTTAAAGAGGATAAAATAATCCATAACAAAACAGAACAAAGCAGATCAGAAAAAACAACATAGCGGCACAGATTTCAAAGCAAGACAACAGATCAACATTGACTACCATAATGTCGCTTGTTTTCTTCTGAATGGTTGTCTATATATTTACACACAATGAATTCATACAAAAACAAAGTAGTATAAAACTGATCAGAACAGAATGAGGAAGGCATTACAATCCTTCAAAACCAGTCAATAGGAAAATCAATAATGGCTACAGTAATGTCTCTTGCTCTCTTCAAAATAGCTGTTCATACCTTTGTGTGTGTTGAAATTAAATAATACAAAACAGACAAAAACCACTCTAAACAAAGAATAAAATCATTACTGGATCTCACAGCATGATAATAGGAAATCAGCAGTGGATACCATAATGCCACTTTTTCTTCAAAGTAGCTGTTCATAGCATCATTTATAATACAATCTACTCTTGTAAACTGTTTAGGAGACATTCTAGGCATGTATAAGCCTCTACATAGACATCTATCCTTTCTGCATCAGAGGGAAAATCAAAACAAAAGAAAACAAATTACTAGAAAAACAAGAAACAAACAAAAAAACCAAATAACAATAGCAAGGAGCCCAAAACAATGATGATATAGGCCTTCAAAACACAGTGTAGGAACATAACCAGGTTGTTATTTTACATAGTGATCTTCAAAAGAGTTTCTCAGATCACTATACACAAACATGCAAAGTTGTTCCAACCCTATATAATTTGTAGCAAATCATCTTAGCTATATTGTGTGTTTATACAAATTTAGATATTTTTTCTTTTCCCTTCCCCTCCTTTTTCCTGAGATATTATTTTTTCCTCTTTGAGCAGATTCTTATCCTTTCACAGTATTTATTGAGGATTTTGTATCTTATGTATTCTTATCATTTCTTGCACTACGGAGACAATACAGTATTTACACATATGAGTTTGATTTATTTCACTTATGAGTAGGGTCTCAGGTTGTATCTGTTTACCTATAAAAACCTCAATGTGATCATTCTTTATAGCTGAGTTGTTATGGATTAAGAACTGGTGGTCAACTTAACGCCAGCTGGATTACATCAGCATGGCACTGAGTGAAGATGCTCCACCTGAGGAAAGTTGCCAGGATAAATAAGTGGAGAAGAAGGGAGGTGTTAAGGAGGCATTGTGGGTTCTCCTACGAGTTGCTGTCTGATCTGTTGGTTCTCCTGGAGAAGCTTTTGGTCCTCACATAGAGCACTGCTTCCTGACTCCAGAGGGGAAGACATGTGCTGCTTGGTCTCCAGGATGAACTTGTCACGCTGCTTCCTGGCACGTACCCAACTGTGCTTGTCGGAGGAGGAGCTCGGGGCCTCCATGTCGCTGAGGACGGCTGTGGTGCCTTCAGGATAGCCCTGGTCTTTGTGAGTGTGACTTCTCGGCTCCAGCATAGAATCTGCATCCCACTAGCACAGCTCCTTCATCCTTCTGGCATAGACTTTCTGGCTTCCACTGCTGACCCTTGGGTCTTCCCGGCACGGATCCATAAAAGAGACTGGTGTGAGTCCTTCTTGTGGGCTCTCAACCTCCAGTTGGACTCGTGGGAGGCATTGTCCTGAGCTCTGGGTTTTTATCTGGACTCATGTGGGACATTGCCGTGGGGTTTAGGCTCTTGACTAAATAATCTATGTCTTTGGTGTTACGGATAGATTTCCTGCATTTCCCTGTGTTAACTTCTGGTGACCATTATAAAAATATAAACTCCATGTCCTAATGCTAGTTGTTCTCTGTGTACAACCCCTGACTACAACATGAGTAATACACAATTGTATAAAAATACCACAACTTTTTTATCCATTCCTCAGTTGATGGACACTTAGGTTGTTTCCAAGATATGGCTATTACAAATTGTGCTGCTATATTCATGGGTGCATATATATATATATATATATATATATATATATATCACTGTGGTATGATGTTTTCAATAACATCTACCTATGTTATCCCCAGCTTTACTGCTATCACTTAATTCTCAAAGAGACAAGGGTCCCGTTTAATCTTCAAGTGTACATGTCACATTTCTTGCTTCAATGTGTCTCCTCTTTCCAGCAATATATCTCCTGCAGTAGTTCTCTATCATTTGAACTTTCATTCTTATCTTCTATTGCCATGTGTCCCCATCTCACAAATGTTTGTATCATCTAGAAAGTAAAATACCACCTACTCTTTTCTCCATCCTACTTTGATGTCAAATCATAATCATATTACTCCCTGTATAATCTCTCAGACCTCTAGGAAAAGTATATGTAGTGTGCATTTAAAAATGCCTTTGATTTTTGGAAAATGGTAAATTCACATGCAATTGCAAGAAATAATATAGAGAGATCTCATATACCCTCACACACTTTCCTCCAATGGAAACACCATGCATAAATAGAATCCAGTATCACAGCCAGGAAATAGGGATTGATGTTTTTATTTAGATCTTATCAATGTTCTATGCATTTATGTGTGTATGTGTGCATGTAGTTTCATGAGATTTTATCACACATTTTGATTCATGTGACCACCAACATCAAGATAAGGAGCGATTCCATCTTGACATGCTTTTCTCGTGTTATCCGTTCATAGCCACAGTCATTTCCTTTTTACTGCCTCCTTTCCCAGGCAATCATTTAAAAGTCTTCATTTCGATAATTTTATCATTTCAAGAATGCTACATACATAGTAACATATAGTATAAAAAGTTTGGGATTGATTTTTTTCATTTAGAATGATTGTCTTGAGATCTATCTAGGTTGTAATGTGTATCAATAGTTCATCATGTATTATTTCTGAGTAGTATTCACATTTCATGATATGTTGTGTAGTAAAGTTTGTTTAGGAAATCTATGCTTTGAAGGACATTTGCATGGTTTCCAGTTTTTGGTTATTATACAGAAAGTTGCTAGGAAAATTTTTGTGTAATTTTTTGTGTGGACTAAAGTTTTCACTAAGATATATATATCTAAGAGTGCAGTTGCTGGGCTTATATAGCAAGTGTGCATGTAGTTTTGTTGATTAGTTGATTGGGGCAAAGACATAAAATCTACTGTCTTTACAATTTTTAAATATTAAGTAATGTTAAATATACTTACATTGTTGTAAAACAGAACTCCAGATCTTTTTAATATTACAAATCTGAAATTCTCTTCCTATTAAATTAATAACAACATCACTTTCCCTCAGTTCTTGATAATCATTATTTTCTTGTTTCTGTGAATTTGATTATTTTAGATTCCTTATATAAGTGGAATTATACAGTATTTGTCTTCGTGACTGGTTTATTTAACTTTACATAATGTCCTTAAGGTTCATTTATATTGTAACATGTATTAGAATTTCCTTCAAGTCAGAATAACATTCCATTGATCATAGATGCAACATTTTTCTTATCCATTTAACCACTGATGTATATGTGAGTTATTTTTACCTCTAGATTAGTGTAAGTTGCTACAAACTGAGGTGTGCAAATATTTGTTCAAGACCATAATTTCAAATTTTTAAAGTTTTTATTAGTGTATGCTTACAGTATATAATGATTATGTTCCTTGAGAGTAGTTGCATAATAGATATTAATTCTTTTTTCATTCCTTTACTCTCTCCTCCTCACTCTCTCCATTTCTTGGTCCCCTTTTCTTTTGAAAAAAGATCAATCTTCTTTTGCTTTTAATTTACCTTTTACTTTACTCTTTATTTATATCATGGATTTCTCATGTAAGAGAAACCGTGCAATATTTAAGCCCATGTGTTTGATTTATTTCACTTAACATTATGGTCTCAAGGTGCATCCATTGTCCTACAGATGACTCAGATAACCTTCTTTGTGGCAGAGAAATACTCCATTGTGTATAAATCCCAGCTTTTCTTTATTCATTCTGTCACTTCCAAGAATATGCTATTATAAGTTGTGCTGCTATCAACATGGGATGCCTGTGTCACTGTAGTATGATGTCTTTAACTTTTGGGAAGATATCTAAAAGAGGATTAATTGGGTTGAATGAAGTTTCTAGTTTTAGCTCCTTGTGGTGTCTTCATATTGATTTCTAGAATAGTTGTACTAGTTTACATTCCAACCAACAATGCAGAAGGATTTCTTTCCTCTCCAAAGTCCTGCCACAATTTGTTTGTAGATTTCCTGATGATAGCCACTTTTTCTCAAGTAAGATGAAATAACAAGTGTTGCTTTAATTTGCATTTCTTTAGTGGCCAAAGATGTTAAACATTTTTGTATATATTTATAGGTTATATGTGCTTCTGGAAAGTGTCTATTCATTTCACTTGCCCATTTTTGATTTGGTCTTTTATTTTGGGGGTATAATTTTTTGAGATCTTTATATATTCTAGATATTAGTCCCCTAACTGGTAATTTTTTTCCCATTCTGTTGGTTGATTCTTCCTTCTGTTGGTTGTTCCCTTTGCTGTGAAGAAGCTTTTTTAAATGGTATGATCCTAGTTGTTGACTCTTGCTGTTATTTTTTGTGCAACAAAATTCTGTTCAGAAAGCCCTTACCTATGCGAATGACTTCAAAAACTTCACTTCCTTTGTCTTCCAAATAATTAATTATGTTCTAACTTTTAAATCTTCAGTCCACTTACATTTGAGTTTAGTGCATGGTGATAGATATGGGTCCAAACTCAATCTTCTGCATTTGGATAGCCAGTTTTCCTAGCACAATTTATTAAAGAGGCTGTCTTTTTTCCAGTGTATATTTTTGTTCCATTTGTCAAAAATCAAAGAGTTTAATGAGTGTGGGTTTTTCCCCATATCCTTTATTATTCTGTTCCACTGATCCACATGTCTAACATTTCTATGCTAGTAACATGCTGTTTTCATGACTGTAGCTTTGAAATATAACCTGATATCTAAAATTGTGATGCTTCTTTATTTGCTCTTGTTATCCAGGATTACTTTTGTCAATCTGGGTCTCTTATTGTTCCTCATGAATTTTAGGATTGTTTTTTTTTTTTTTTTTAATTTTATTTTTAAATTTTATTTAAGGAGAAAAGAAAAAAAAAGCAGAGAAAGGGTACAAGTTATACAGATTTGCAGAAAAAAAATGAACAGTAGGAAATCACTAGTTAATGGATTACATACTGTCATCTTAGAAATAATTGTTCAAGTCACAAAATTAAAGCTTGTAAAGTGGACATTCCATCAATGATACTGCAAACAGTTCTGTTCAATGATCCAATAAAACTCTGTGATATCATATTCTATCTTATACACTTAAATATACATGCAGTTATATAGTTTAGAGCACTTTCTTTTCCTCTCTTTTGTACAATGACTATTACACATTTTGGGTTTCATTGCTCTCACGGTTCTTATTACTTTTTTGGAAGAGAGTAAAACCAAATGTGACATAACAGAACAGAATCGGTCAAGTCAAAAGGGTGGACATAATAGATAATGTGAAAACATAATACAAGGTGATCAACAATGGTTACCATAATGCCTCCCGCTATCTCTAATAGAATTGCCTATACCATTAGTTATAATACAATTGAACAAAACAGTAAAGAACAAAACCGACAAAGCCAAACCATTGGAGACATTGTAGGTCTTCAAAAGTAGATAAAAGTCAATGAGAATGGGCGTTATAATGAATCTCATTATCTTCACAGCTGATGCCTAAATTTTCGAACCTGATACTATCCAGCAAAACAGAATAGGGGAACATCAGTTAAAAACCAGATGGTGAGAGTAATACAGGGCTTTAAATCGAGGTAATGGAAAGTCAAAGTGGGTTACTATAATATATCCTGCTATTTTTTTTCCTTTAATTAAAAGGATAAAAATTTTTTAAAAAGTATTAAAAAAGTAAATAATGGAATGGAGATTGAGATAAAAGAGGGCATAACAACGAAACAGCACAGATCAAAACATAACCATTTAAGCAGAATAGCGTTTCACCACCAGATAATCCTGACATAAAAGTAGTTACCATATTGTCTTTTTCCTTGAAATCCTTGAGTACAACTTCATATACTGTAGCATTAAGTATATCAAAACAATGTAAAACCATTTAAGAGAATGACAGCATTACAGAGTATTTAGAACCGACTAACAGAAAATGAATAATAGTTTCTGGATAATCTCCTTGTCTTTAAAAGGTTTTTGCTTATACTATCGTACATAATAAAATCCAGTAAGATACAACCTATTAAGACCATTGGAGACAGAAGGACAAAAGCTAGATGAGACTTCAAAACAAGATGATACTAAATCAGTATTACCTATTAAGATGTCATTTTCTCCAAAATAGCTGTTCCTATCATCCAATCTTCTCTGCCTCATTTCTGTTGAGCTCTTATTCTGTCAGTAGCTGTCAGTTTGTCTTCTTCATTTTGTTCTCTGCTCCATTAGTTGTGGCCTCCACTATTTCTGGATTCTTTGTATTTTTCTTTTTTTAGAATATCCTGCAATACTCTCTGTAGAGTTGAATTGGTGGTTGCAAATTCCCCCAGTTCCTCTTTATCCTGGAAGTACCTTGTTTTTCCATCAATTTCCAGGGACAGTTGTGCAGGATATCTTAATCTTGGCTGGAGATTATTATCTTTCAAAGCTTGAATTATTTCCCCCCACGCTCTTCGTGATTTGATGGTTTGTGCAGAGAAATCTGCTGTAATTCTGATGGGTGCTCCCTTGTAAGTGGTCTGTTTCTTGTCTCTTACAGCTTTTAATATTCTGTTCTTGTATTGAATTTCTGGAATTTTTATTATTATATGCCTGGGTGTTGCTCTGTTTGGGTTGTAGGTAGCGGGGGTCCTGTATGCCTCATACATCTGAGTATCTTTACCTTTTGCTAAATTAGGAAAATTCTCCTGGATTATTTCTGTGAGTAGCTTTTGTAGTTCATTTGTTTGTGTCCCTACTTCTTCTTTTATGTTCTTAATCCTTAAGTTATGGATCCTCTTATCATCTTCTTGTCTTTGTATTATTGCTGTTTGTTTCTTTGTTATTTTTAAGAAGTTTTTCATTTCATTCTCCCATATTACAATTCTGCCCTCCAGTTCAGATAGTCTGTCCTTAGTTTCTTTCAAGCTGTTATGCCAGTCTTCGATAGACTTCTTAGTTTCTTGGTAGTCCCTTTGAACCTGCTTCACGTATTCTATGCTTTCCCTGTTTTCTCCATCAAACAATTCTCCCCTCTTTTTCTGTTCTTCCATTCCACCATCTGTTTTTTCTTGGGTGGTGCTTAGCATTTCTCTAACTATTTTGCATACTTCTAGCTTCAGGTCGTTGATAACTTCATTCCTGAATTGGTCTATGAGGCTCTCTATATGGCGCTTAATATATGTTGGTGCGGTGTCCACTATTGCCTGTTTCTCAGAATTGGGGGCTGAGGAGCCTTTCTTGTTGCTTCCCTTCCCCATATTTTCTGTTCCTTATAAAATGCAAGCTTACATAGGAGGCCCGGCTTCCCTGCCTGTCAGCCACAGCCTGATCGAATTGCGCCGGTTAGGTGTTCCCACTCACCGCTGCACACCAGGCAGCCTATGCGGGGGCCCGCCCCTCCCGGCCTCCTCCGTCAGGCTCTGGGATCTGGGTTGGGCCAGCCTACGGGGTCCGCCGGCAGCGTCACGCAGGCCAGGCACTTTTCACCAATCCCGCCCGAGAGGGGAATGTGTGGCTGGAGTCGCCACTGTGCCCTGCTCCCGCAGGACTGCTCGGGCCCAGAAAGTCTGCTGGAGTCAAACTGTGGGGGAGTGTCAGTTTCTCTCACTCACCTCGCCACAAGTCAGAACATGCCTCCCTGCCCGTCCTGTTTTCGACTCCGTTCGCAGACTCCCGTTCTCAGAGTTTCCGCGCGTCTTTCTCTTTGCCGAGCCGATGTAGAGGCAGCCAGCCGCCGGGCGGCGGGAAACCCAAATCGCGGCTTCCAATGGTGCAGGGTCCAGCCTCAGCAGCGAGACTTTTCTGTTCCTGTTTTAGCACCAGGACTGCATTCCAAGTTGGTTTCTCTCAGCCGAGTTCGTTCCTGAGTCAGCAGAGCATAACTCCACCTGCTTATGTCTCTTTAGTCCGCACCATACCTGGCTTCTCAGCCTAGTTTTTCAGAGAGCCTCCGGTAGTTGCTGTTATCTGTCCGCCATGTTCTCCCGGAAGTCAGGATTGTTTTTTCTAGTTCTGTGAAGAATACTTTTGGTTTTCCATTCCAATTGTGTTAAATATGTATATCAGTTTTGGAAGGATGTGATCATATTGTTTCTCCTTGTCCAGGAGCACAGGATATACTTTGATTTTCTGATGTGCTTTTCAGTCTTTTTGTTCAGAGTATGTGAGTTTTGTGGTAGAGCTGTTTCACTTCCTTAATTTCTAAGTATTTTGTTTTTCTTGATGCGCTGTGAGTGTGTTTGTTTTCCTACCTTCTCTCTCAGTGAATTCTTTATTGCTGTACAGGAATGCTTTTGATGCTTTTGTGTTGATTTGTACCCCTCCTACTCTACAGAACTTGGTGATTAATTCTATGGGTATTCTGGTGGAACTTTATGGGTCTTATATGTAGAGGATCATGTTATCTGCAAATAATGATAACTTCTTCTTTCTCTCTTACATGTATCCTGTTTATTTTTTTTCTTTACCTGATTGCACTGGCTAATGTTTAACATGGTGATAGTAAAGATCCTTTTTTGATTTTAGAGGGAAAGCTTTTGGATTTTCCCCCACTTAATGTAATGTTGGGAGTGGATTTTTCATAAATGGCTTTTATGAGGTGGAGATAAGGTCCTTCTATGTCTATTATCTTTAGAGTTTTAAAATTTATTTTAATTTTAATTTTTTTTTTTAAATTTTATTTAAGGAGAAAAGAAAAAAAAAGCAGGGAAAGGGTACAAGTTATACAGATTTACAGAAAAAAAATGAACAGTAGGAAATCACTAGTTAATGGATTACATATTGTCATCTTAGAAATAATTGTTCAAGTCACAAAATTAAAGCTTGTAAAGTGGACATTCCATCAATGATACTGCAAACAGTTCTGTTCATTGATCCAATAAAACTCTGTGATATCATTTTCTATCTTATACGCTTAAATATACATGCAGTTATATAGTTTGGAGCACTTTCTTTTCCTCTCTTTTGTACCATGACTGTTACACATTTTGGGTTTCATTGCTCCCATGGTTCTTGTTACTTTTTTGGAAGAGAGTAAAACCAAATGTGCCATAACAGAACAGAATCGGTCAAGTCAAAAGGGTGGACATAATAGATAATGTAAAAACATAATACAAGGTGATCAACAATGGTTACCATAATGCCTCCCGCTATCTCTAATAGAATTGCCTATATCGTTAGTTATAATACAATTGAACAAAACAGTAAAGAATAAAACCGACAAGACCAAAACATTGGAGACATTGTAGGTCTTCAAAAGTAGATAAAAGTCAAAAGAATGGGCGTCATAATGAATCTCATTATCTTCACAGCTGATGCCTAAACTTTCGAACCTGATACTATCCAGCAAAACAGAATAGGGGAACATCAGTTAAAAACCAGATGGTGAGAGTAATACAGGGCTTTAAATCAAGGTAATGAAAAGTCAAAGTGGGTTACTATAATATATCCTGCTATTGTTTTTCCTTTAATTAAAAGGATAAAGATAAAAAAGTAAATAATGGAGTGGAGATTGAGACAAAAGAGGGCATAACAACGAAACAGCGCAGATCAAAACATAACCATTTAAGCAGAATAGTGTTTCACCACCAGATAACCCTGGCCTAAAAGTAGTTACCATATTGTCTCTTTCTTTGAAATCCTTTAGTACAACTTCGTATACTGTAGCATTAAGTATATCAAAACAACAATGTAAAACCATTCAAGAGAATGACAGCATTACAGAGTATTTAGAATCGACTAACAGAAAATGAACAATGGTTTCTGTGTAATCTCCTTGTCTTTAAAAGGTTTTTGCTTATACTATCACACATAATAAAATCCAATAAGATACAGCCTATTTAGACCATTGGAGACAGGACAAAAGCTAGATGAGACTTCAAAACAAGATGATACTAAATCAGTATTACCTATTAAGATGTCATTTTCTCCAAAATAGCTGTTCCTATCATCCAATCTTCTCTGCCTCATTTCTGTTGAGCTCTTTTTCTGTCAGTAGCTGTCAGTTTGTCTTCTTCATTTTGTTCTCTGCTCCATTCGTTGTGGCCTCCCTGCCACTATTTCTAGGTTCTTTGTATTTTTCTTTTTTTAGAATATCCTGCAATACTTTCTGTAGAGTTGAATTGGTGGTTGCAAATTCCCCCAGTTCCTCTTTATCTTGGAAGCACCTTGTTTTTCCATCAATTTCCAGGGACAGTTGTGCAGGATATCTCAATCTTGGCTGGAGATTATTATCTTTCAAAGCTTGAATTATTTCCCCCCACGCTCTTCGTGATTTGATGGTTTGTGCCGAGAAATCTGCTGTAATTCTGATGGGTGTTCCCTTGTAAGTGGTCTGTTTCTTGTCTCTTACAGCTTTTAATATTCTGTTCTTGTATTGAATTTCTGGAATTTTGATTATTATATGCCTGGGTGTTGCTCTGTTTGGGTTGTAGGTAGCTGGGGTCCTGTATGCCTCATACATCTGAGTATCTTTACCTTTTGCTAAATTAGGAAAATTCTCCTGGATTATTTCTGTGAGTAGCTTTTGTAGTTCACTTGTTTGTGTCCCTACTTCTTCTTTTATATTCTTAATCCTCAAGTTATGGATCCTCTTATCATCTTCTTGTCTTTGTATTATTGCTGTTTGTTTCTTTGTTATTTTTAAGAAGTTTTTCATTTCATTCTCCCATATTACAAGTCTGCCCTCCAGTTCAGATACTCTGTCCTTAGTTTCTTTCAAGCTGTTATGCCAGTCTTGGATAGACTTCTTAGTATCTTGGTAGTCCCTTTGAACCTGCTTCACATATTCTATGCTTTCTCTGTTTTCTCCATCAAACAATTCTCCCCTTTTTTTCTGTTCTTCCATTCCACCACCTGTTTTTTCTTGGGTGGTACTTAGCATTTCTCTAACTATTCTGCATACTTCTAGCTTCAGGTTGTTGATAACTTCATTCCTGAATTGGTCTATGAGGCTCTCTATATGGTGCCTTATGTGTATTGGTGCGGTGTCTGCTACTGCCTGTTTCTCAGAATTGGGGGCCGAGGAGCCTTTCTTGTTGCTGCCTCTTCCCATGCTGCCTCTTCTTCTCTGTTCCTTATATATGCAAGCTTATATAAGAGGCCCAGCTTCTCTCCCAGTCAGCCACAGCCTGATCGAATTGCGCCAGTTAGGTGTTCCCGCTCACCGCTGCGCACCAGGGAGTTACGGACCAGGCAGCCTACGCGTCTCCCCTCCCGGCCACCGTCAGGCTCTGGATTTTAATTTTTTAATTTAAGACAAAAAAGACAGAGAAAAGAAAAATGCAAAAGTGACCAACCAACAACAACAAACTGAAAACAATAACATAGGTTTTAACAAGATGATAGGAATTTAATGATTATAATGTTGCATATTGTTACCTTCAAAAAGACTGCTTAGATTACAAGATACAGACATGCAAAACTGATCTAATCATATGAATATTAACTGTGTTTTTCAAGAACTAATATAATTAGTAGTATAATCATCTTATCTTATGTGCATGTATATATGTAAATTTATGTCTTTTTCCTTTTCTCTTCCTTCTTTATTTTTTTATTTTGAAGAGAATAAAGCCAAATGAGAGAAAATGAAATGGGCTTAGTCAAAACAAAAGAATGGACATGACTTAAAACCAAAATACAAGGTAATCAACAATGGTTACAATAATGACTCTTGTTATCTTCAATAGAATTGCCCATATCATCAGGCATAATAAAATTGAACATAACAGTACAGAACAAAATCAATAAAAACAAAACATTGGAGACATTATAGAACTTCAAAAGAAGATAATAGTCAAACCAGAATGGGTATCATAATGAATCTTATTGTCTTCAAAGTAGATGCCTTTACCCTCAGAATTGATACTATCAAACAAAACAGATTCAAGTAAAATCAGTCAAAACAAGACAGTGAAAGCAATACAAGGTTTCAAATTAAGTTAATAGGAATTCAAAAATGGTTACCATTGTACATTCTGCTATCTTTGGAATAACTGTCCATGCCATCAAATCTAGTACAAGTAGACAAACTGGAACAGAATATAACCAAACTAAATAGAGCAATGAAAACAATACAGGTTTCAAATCATGATACAAGATTAATAATGTCTACTGCCTTCTCTTTTTAGACAGTTCCTCCCTTTTCACTTTCAGAGAGTGCATTGTACATTTTGTATCCCACTAACTCCTTTAGCTTTTAGATTAGGGAGGCAACCCACTGTTTATCTAAGTGATTCTGAACTTTTTTTTACCCCTGAGCATGATCTCTAGTTATATCCATTTACTTACAAGAACCTCAAATTTTCCTTCCTTATAGCTGAGTAGTTCTCCATTGTATAATAGTGTTATATCTTTCCAACCAATCTGCAGCTGATGGGTGAGCTACCCCCACTTTTTTCTTGTTCCCTGTCACATAGATCATTATTCTCCCATCTTTGACATTCAGTCTGTAAACCCTCTTTCAGGTTAATTATATTTCTTTATGTAGAGAATCTTGATGGTCCCTATCTCCTGATACACTCTGCCTGTGTTTCTTTTTATTAGTGTATTGAGGCCATTTATGTTAGTGATTATGGCCAACATTTTCTGCCTTATCTCTGCCATGCTATTTTTTGGCCATTGGTTGTCAATTTTTCCCTTTCATTCCACTGTCTTCTCTGTTCTGTGAGCCCCCTCTGCTGCTGTTCCTGAAACCATGGTCTTTTTTTATCTCTAGAATGTTCTTCAGCACTTTTTGTAGGGTTGGATTGGTGGTCACGAACTCCCCCAGTTCCTCTTTGTCATGGAAGCATCTTATTTCTCCATTACTTTTGAGAGACAGTTTTTCAGGGTACGTCAATCTGGGTTGGAGTTTATTTTTTTTCAGGACTTGGATTACTTCACTCCAAGCACTTCTTGATTTGATGGCTTGTGTCGAGAAGTCTGTCATGATTTTGATGGGTTTTCCTTTATAGGTAATCTGTTTATTTTCTTTGACAGCTTTTAATATTCTGTTCTTGAGCTGAATTTCTGGGATCTTGATTATTATATATCTGGGTATAGATCTATTTTGATTATAGCTGGCTGGAGCTCTGTATGCCTCATATATCTGAATATCATTTCTTTTTCCTATACTTGGGAAGTTTTCTTTACTTATTTTTGTAAATAGCCTTTGCATTTCATTTGTGTTACCCCTGCTTCTTCACTCAGATTTTTTTATTCATAAGTTATAGACCTCTTGTCATCTTCTAACCTTTGTATTGTTACTTCCTTGTTTCTTGTTATTTTTAAGAGATCTTCCTTTTCTTGATCACAAGTTGCAAACCTGTCTTCAAGTTTTGATAGTCTATCTTTAGTTTCTTTCAAGCAGTTTTGCCAGCTTTCAATGGAGTTTTTAGTTTCCTGGTAATTCTTTATCAAAGGTTTCCCTCCTTTTTCTAGGCTCCTCTATTCTTCCATCTGTGTCTTCTTGAGAGGTGCTTAGCATGTCTTTTATTATATTTCTTATATTTTCCTTGACTTGTATTAATATTTCTGTTTTAAGTTCTTTTATAGTTTCATGAAGTTGTTTCTTTATGTTAGATGCTGTTGCTTCAGAAACTGCAGGTGTGCAACTGCTGATCTCTTCTGTGTTTACCTCTCCTGGGCCAGTCCTGCTTGGATTGGAGGCTGGAGACTTCTTTTGTTTCTTCCTCTTGTTATGTTCCTGGTTTCTTCCAGACAAGTGGGTAGTGGGGTCCCCAGCACTTCCTGTATTGATTGTAATTACTCTGAAGCATGCTGGCTAAGGATTGCTGCTTTCCCCAATCTGCTGGTGGCTACTGGAGTATAAGCAGGGGAAGGGCAGGCCGACCTCTCCATTCTGAGCTGGTTAACCACTGGAAGTCTTCAACATGTTAGTGTGTGCTATACAGTCAGGATTGAGTAAGGATAGCTTTAGGGAAAACTTGGCCTTGGCTATTGGATCACACATAAGGGTGGGACTCAGTCCAAGCATTTCTCACCAGTCTGCTCTGTGCTAGGAGTAGCTGAATGAAGCTGGCTGAAGTTCTGGTTCTGAGCTTATCCTGCCCAACTCCAAAATGGCCCCTGGCCAATGGCCCACTCCTGTGGGAAGACTGAGTCCCCCACACTCACTGCCAGCCAGTGTAGTTCACCAGTCCACTGCTCCCTTCTGCCACTGTGTTTTCCTGCTGAGGCCTTCAGGCTTGCCAACCCTCAGTTTCACTGGGATTGTGCATTTCTGGACTCCAGTAGTGCTTTTCACCCAGTGGGACCAGTTCCTGTGAAAGTGTGTCTGGCTACTGCCTTCTGTTTAAGTTTTTATTTTCTTTCTTTTTTATAATTTTAATTTTTGTTTGTTTATTTATTGTTTTATTCTCTGTGTAGGTTTCAATTCTCACATTAGTTTCTTCCTGGATCAAGAGGATCAATTTCTTTCCTTTCTGGTCTCCTCCAGAATGTTATATTCCAGCAGCTGGGCTGTTTCTCTCAGGGTGGCTTTTTACTTTGCTGCTTACTGTTCCACCATCTTCCCAGCTTCCCCCTCCCTTCCTTCTTTTTACTTTCCCCCTATTCCAGTTACTTTCCCTCTCTGAGCAGTTTCTTATCTTTAGACAATATTTATTGTAGACTTTGAATAATATTTTCTCTTTTAGTTTCTTATACTAGGGAGACAATACAGTATTTACACGTGAGCTTGATTTATTCCACTTATGAGTGTAGTCTCAAGTCAAGCCCATTTACTTATAAAAACATCAATGCAGTCTTTCTTTATAGCTGAGTAGTACTCCATTGTATAAAATACCACATCTTTTTTATCCATTCCTCAGTTGATGGGCATTTGGGTTGTTTTGAAGATTTGGCTACTACAAATTATGCTGCTATAAATATGGATGCACATATATCACTGTGGTATGATGTTTTCAGTTCTTCTGGGAATATGCCTAGAAGTAGGATAACTGGGTCAAATGGAATCTCTAAATCCTAGCTTTTTGAGGAATCTCCACATTGATTTCCATAGTGGTGGGACCAGCCTACACACCCACCAACAGTGGAGAAGGGTTACTTTTTACCCACAGCCTTTTCAACATTTGTTATTGGTTGATTTTTTGAACTCAGCCATTCTTTCTGGAGTGAGATGGAATCTCAGTGTTGTTTTGATCTGCATTTCTCAAATGACCAATGATGTTGAATATTTTTCATATATTTATTTTCCATTTGTATGTCTTCATCTGAGAAATGTGTGTATTCATCTCAGATGCCCATTTTTGGATTGGTCTTTGAATTTTAGGGGCTTGATCTTTTTTTAATTCTTTATATGTTCTGGATAGAGTCCTTTGTCTGGAGGAGAGTTGGCTAAGAATTTCTCCCAGTAAGTAGGTTTTCTTTTCATTATGTTGGAGATTACTTTTGATATGCAAAAACTTTTTAATAAGATGAGATCCCAGTTGTTGATTCTAGGAAGTATTTTTCCTGTAGTTAGACTTTTGTTCATGAGCCCTGCCTACCCCTATGTCTTCAAGATTTCTACCTACTTTCTCTTTCAGTAGATTTAGTGTTTCTGTTTTAATATTTAGATTTTGACTTTTATGCATGTTGATAAACATTAGTTTTAGTTTTTGGCATATGGAAAGCCAGTTTTTCCAACACTACTTATTAAAGAGGCTATCTTTCTTCTGGTGAACATGTTTGGCCCCTTTGTCAAAGATGAAGTGGCTGAGTGTGTTTGTAGTTGTGGCTGTATCTTCTAATCTATTTTAAATTTTTATTATTATTATTTTTTGTCTTCTTGAGACAGGGTCTTTCTATGCATTTCTGTCTGGCAATGGGCTCGTTTTGTAGCCCAGGCTGGTCTCAAACTTGAACAATCCTCTCGCTTCAGTCTCCTGAGCTCTGGGATTATAGGAGTGTGCCACTAGCTAGGGTTTTCTTTTTTTAAAATTCATGAATGAATGTTGGACTTTGTCAAAGGATTTTTCTGTGTCAGTGGAGAAGATCATGTGATTTTTGTCCATGCTTGTATTTATGTTATATATTTATTGATTTGTATATGTTGGACTACCCTCTATTCTGTGATGAGGCCTACTATGTCATGATGTTTGATTTTTCTGATGATTTGCTGGGATCTATTTGCTATTACCTTGTTGAGGATTTTGTGTCTATAATCATCAGAGAAATTGGCCTGTAGTTCTTTTTTTATTGTATTGTATTGAACCCATTGAGTTCTGATTGTATTGTATTGAACCCATTGGGTTCTGGGATGTTTTTAGTTGGGAAGTTCTTTTTCTGAATTACTTTTTATTCTAATTATCTATTATTGGGTTACTCAAGGTTTTTATATTTTCTTGGTTCAATTTTGGCAATTCATAGATATCTGGGAATCTTTCCATTTTTTCTGAATTTTCCAATTTTTTGCACTACAGGTTTTTAAAGTAGTTGCTAATAATCTTCTGGATTTTTGTGATATTTCTTTTGATTTTACTTATTTCATTATGGGTTGCATTGATTTAGTCTTTTCTATCCTTTTTTTTGGCAAGATTGGCTAAAAGTTTGTGTACTTTGTTTATTCTTTCAAAAATTAAGTGCTTTATTTATTCTTTGTATAGATTTTAGTCTGAATTTCATTAGTTTCTGATGTGATTTTTATGATTTCTTTTCTTGTATTATCTTTGGATATGGGTTGTCTTGTTTTTCTAGACACTTGGGGTACACTAGGTTATTTCTAGACACTAGGTTATTTGTTTGGCCTTGCTCTATATTTGTTTTTTATTGGCTCCAATTTATTATTATTATTATTTTGTCTTTTAAATTTTTTTTATTTTAAAGAGAATAAAACAAAAGAGAACAGAACAAAGCAAATCAGAACAAAACAATGCAAGCAACACAGCACTTCACAACCAGACAATAGGACATCAGCAGGAGCTACCATAATGTCTTCAAAATAGTTGACCATACCCTTCACACACGTTAATATCAAACATAATAATATAGTATAAAACCATTAAAAAAATTAAAGCATACAAGACTTCAAAACCAAATAACAGGATACTACTATAGTATCTCGTTTTCCTCAAAAAATGTGTCTATGCCATCACACATAATAAAATCAAATATACCACAACAGGATAGAACCAATCAAAATAGAAGAACAAAAGCATAGTAGGATTTCAAAGCAAGATGATAGTAAATCAGCAATGGCTACCATAATGTCTTGTTTTCTTCAAAATAGCTATTCATACATATTATGCATAATAAAATTATGCATAATAATTTGCATTTATGCATAATAAAATCAAGCAAAACAGAATAAAACCAATCAAACAAATGAATTAAAGCATTACAAGAGTTCAAAGCAATATAATAGGAAACCATGATTGCCACAATATATCCCATTATATTCAAAATAGCTGTCCCTACCTTCTGACAACATAGAATCTAATGAAACAAGACAGAACAAAGCCAAACCTAATAAAATTGTGTAAACAATGCAAGAGTTCAAGATAAGACAGTAAGAAAATGACAGCAGTTTCTATCTTTCCCTTCCAAGTATTTCTTACCCTTTGCTCTTGTATTAACTATTTTGCTTTTGGACCCCATTAACTCCTTCTGTTTTTTATGCTAGGGTTCACCCATATTACTTCAAACTGTTTCGGCCATGAACTTGATCTCCAGTTGTGTCCATTTACTTACAGGAGCCTTGAGATTATTCTACTTCAGCTGGGTAGCTTTCCACTGCATGAAAATACCATATCTTTCTTATCCATTCTGTGGTTGATGGGCAAGTTACTCTTCCTTTTTTATTTTTTTTTTACTCCTGTCACATGAAACAATTGTTTTCTCTCCTTTGATTTTCAGTCTATGAATTTCCTTTTGAGTTAAATGTGTTTCTTGTATACAGTATATCGATGGATTTTGTTTCTTGATCCACTCTCCCTGTGTTTCTTTTTATTACTGACCTGAGGCCATCTACATTAATGGTTACAACCATCATATATTGGTTTGTTTCTGCTTTGCTGTCCTCCTGTTGTTGGCCCTCCACTTTTCCCCTTCATTTAATTGCCTGTCTTGTTTGGTGAGCCTCCTCTGCTGCTGTTCCTGGAATTGTGGTCAGCTTTATCTCTCTCTAGAATATCCTTTTTGCTCTATATTTGTGGTGTGGGCATTTACAGCTATAAACTTTGCTCCTAGACTGATGCTGTTTCCCATAATTTCTGTATGTTGCACTCTCATTATTATTTGATTCTGGGAAGTGTCTCATTTTTTCCTTGATTTCTTCCATGAACCATTGATCACTCAAGAATATATTGTTTAATTTCCAAGTTTGCATAATTTCTACCTTTTCCTCTCTGTTGATCTCTAGTTTCATTGCACCGTCATAGTATAAATATGCATAGGATAATTTTGATTCTTATGCATTTACTTAAGTACGCTTTATTGCCTAATATGTGCTCTATTTCTGACAAAGTTCCATGTACTGCAGAGAAGAAGGTGTATTCTGTTGTTATTGGGTGGAACACTCTATGCATATCTATTAAAACAATTTGTTTGAAGGCTTGGTTCAACTCTGTTATTTCCTTGTTGAATTTTTGCTTGATTGGCATGAAGAGAAAGCCAGTTAATGGCAATAATTGTTAGGTTGGCAATAGCAATAAAGTCAACAATAATAATAGCATCAAAGACAAACTTCCTATTGGCATATCCTAAGAACCAAAAATGTACCACTCTTAACCATAGAAAAGGCAATCTGTAATTATTGTATAAAAATAAAGAAAAATCAAACATTCACATATAGTAAATATTCAGCAAGTATGGTGGTAGCAACAATGTTAAAGTATACAACCATACTATGATAGAGTTAACTAATTCTCTAAAGATCTGTAAAGCTTAATGGTTATATTAGTAAATTTTTTATAGCATAAGTTAAAATTTTATTTAAAATCAGATGGTGTATTAGTCAGAGTTTTATTAGAGAAAACATATAGCATGAGATGTACAATAAGAAATGACAGGATTGGCTTACAGTGGTCAGCCAGAGTCGGATGAGGAAGCGTGCAGAGGGTGTGTGCACACTGGAGGCTGAAGGATTCTATCCGGGGTCTGGAGTTCACCCCCAGCATCCAGTGCAAGTCTGCACCAGCAGGCTGATGGTTCTGCGACAGATGGCTGAAAGGTCTACGATGGAAAGCTGAAGAGTCTATGCCAGAAAGCTGAAGAATCAACACTGGAAGCCAGGAAACAACGTCCAAACCAAAGGCAAAGACTGGAGCTTCTCCAAAGAATGGAATGGAATTCTTTCCTCTTTTCTTTTTGTACCTACATATGATGAGCCACCCTAGGATGGGTCTTCTATACCCTAGAGTGTAGAGTTGTAAAACCCATTTAGTTAAGCTTCTAAATGTCTCAAATCGGTTAACCACTACAGATGGCCTAGGCCTGTATTAGGTTTCAGTAAAATTCATTAAATACTACAATTCTTAGTAAGAATAGTTCTTCACTGTGGTTTCAACTATTTCCCCATCACTATTTCCTTTCAAAGTATGTTGGCCAGGGATAGTGGCACACACCTGTAACCCCAGCACTCAAGAGGCTGAGGTAGGAAGTCACCTCAAGCAAGACCTTGCCTAAAAAACCTTAAAAACAAGAAAAAATGTTTTAAAAAATTTTGAGACAGGGTCATGCTAGCTTACCCAGACAACTTGCAATCACAGGAAGGACAAATTGATTTGTTTCTCCTCTTGGGGCCCTGCATGGCTTGGGATGACTGACCAGAAGAGCAAATCGATTTCTTGTTCTTGTTATTCCTCTTAGGCTCAGCATGGCTTCTGCTGATTCACAAGAAGGGCAAATTGGCTTGTTTCTCCTCCTGAATGGCATACACTGGCTCACAGGAAGGGCCTGTGTTGTACATTTTTATCATTTTATCCAGAATTTCTTTTTTTGAGAGAAACATCACTCCTCTTATTTATTTATTTTTGTACTGGGGATCAAACTCATGACCTTGTTCTTGCTAAGCAAGTGCTGTGCTGCTGAGCTATATCCCCAACTTCAAGCTCCTATTATTTTGTGAAAATTTTCATGTGGAGGTTAACAAGGATATAGCCATCAGAACACCGCCTTTCCTAGACTAGTATGATCAGTTCAGTGATGGTCATGTCTTCATCTGGACCAATCAGAGTTCTTCTAGAGACTTTGCCACAGTCATAAGGAAGGATACTCCACTTGGATAGAGATTTTCTGGGCAGAAGGCAAGCAGAACTAAGAAACGAAGAGAAAGATAAGGTTTCTGTTATGTAGCTTGAATCCCCAAATTCAGGTATGTCTACAATGAGCTATCTTTTGATATTTTAATCACATGAGTCATAATCCATTTTTTTGGTTACAGGGTCTTACTATGCAGTTCAGGCTGGCCTTGAATGTAAAGCATAGCTGAATCTGGCTTTGAATTCACAGTGATCCTCCTGCCTCAGCCTCCCAAGTGCTGAGATCACAAGCATGTACCATCCCACCATTAAATCTACCCCCAAACTGGTTTTAATTTGGATTGTGAGGCACACAATAAAAATAGTCCTTGCTTTGGTCAATGGGGAAGTAGTAATTATGATGCATGAAGATGCTTGGCAAGTGTCTGCATATTGGAGGTTTTTTTAAAAAAACTTCTTTCACTGTACTTCCGATCCCTGAGATACCATGCAGGTAAGGGTGGACTAGCTTGCTGGTAGAGCATTGATGAATTATCTTCAGATGATCCCCTTTCTCATCAACCAGTTCTCCAACTCACAGACAAGTGGGAGAAGTCATTCTAGACCATCCATCCCTGTGTGAGCTAACCCAGATCAGAACCATCTTGCTAATTCCCAGTTATGAAAATAATAATGTTTCTGTGTTGTCATCAAATTTAGAAGTAACTTATAACATTGCAAAAGCTAACAGATAGAATCATGCATAGACATAATAACACAAAGCAACAGGAATGTGGCCATCTTGACTTTGTTCAAAATCTGTATACTCTCAATGTGAAGGTATTTGGAGTTCAAGTCTTTGGTAAGTATAATTTAAATGAGGTCTTGGAGTGTAGTTCCCATGATGGGATTAATGTTCTGATAAAATGAGAATGAGACCAGAACTTCTTTGTGCTTCTACATTTAGCTGTGAAGATTGTTTCTGTATGTGTCTTTGGCTAAAAACGGATTCACATGTTTATTCCTGAACCCATTACTAGCAAAGGGAGTAAAATGACCTTGATTGACTTGGGAAGGCACTGGGGCCCATGCAGAGAAGAGTAGACTATTTCCCAAGTGAGGTTCTTCTGGAAAAGATAGAAGAGGTTTTTTTTGGCTGAAGCCCACATGGAGGTATAGTTTTGGTGAAGGGCCAATGTGTTTCCCTTAGGCATGTATTTGTCATTATTAATGTGTGACCCCAGCAGTCACTTTTAAAAAGTTATCTTCATTTTCCCCACCTCTAGCTATGGCTTGTTGGACTAAGGTTGCTACACTGTGGAAGTAAGATGAATCAGTTTCTTTCTGGATGTTTGGAGCTGAGACTGTGATAATAAATATGGGGGTTAGGGTTTGTATTGAGTACACATGGTGGGGTGATACAGAGAAATTTATACTCCTACACTCAAAAAGGAAAAATTTCAAAAATGGGAGAGGCAAAGAGGGAGGAACAAAGGGAATGAGGGAAAGAGATATCCAGCTAACATTTTTCATTTTCTAGGTCTGGCGGTCTGGCTAGATTATTGCATTTCGCTTCATGAGACACTTCTGTAATTCTCATAATTACATAAATTTCCCTTTCATTTGCTTGAATTAACCCTAATAAGCTTTGGTCTCTGACAATAAAAGTCTTTTAACTATTGTTCTTATGAAGAAATACTCAACTGCGCTCATAATAAGATAAATGAAAATTGAAATTACATCAAGATACTATTTATCACTTATCAGGTGGGCAAAAATAGAAAAGTCTGACAATTTTGTTCAGGCTGTGGGGAAACAGACTCTATCATCAGGACTGTTCTGAGTACAAATAGATGTAGCCTGGAGGAGGGCCAGCTGGCAACATCTATTGACCTTGAACATGCACTTACCCTTTGACCTGGCACCCTCTAGTCCTGGGAATTTATTCTACAGGTGTACTGCCATGGGGAGGAAATGATGAATGTACAAGGTCATTTGTTGTAGCATCATTTGTGATAGTAAAAGTTGGGAAACAACTCAAGTGTTTACCATAGAGGACTGGTTAAACTGACTAGGTACATCCTTATATGCAGAATGGAACACCCCACAATTAATACATTTCTCTGTGTTCTAATACGGGAGGAACTCCAGGAATAGTGAGTGAAAAAACAAAGTGCAGAATATTGCACATGTTGTGATACTGTATGTGCAAGAGAGAGAAAAATATATATTCTTACTTTTAATATTTTAGATAAATAAATTCAATAAAGGGGCTATGAAAAGATGAACAAGAAACTAATAAGTGAGTAAACTTTTTTTGGTGGGTAGAGAAAATGACTGGAATCAGAGGTACACTTCTCAGTAATAACCTTTTTATATCATCTTAATTTTTTCTATCTTTAAATTTTATTTTGAAAGTGGTAAAATACAACAAAACAAGACAGAATAAAGCCAACAAAGATCGTACAGTGAAATCGGTACAGAACTTCACAGCAGGTTACCGGGATAACAGTAATAGGTATCACAGTATATTTCATTATCTTTATAATAGTTGTTCTTTCAATCACATATATCAAAATGAGATGAAATACAGAACATTATAGAACTTATCAAAACATAATATTGAATAGAGCAGTACCATTAATCAGAATAGACAAAAACAGTAATAAAAATATTTGCCTTCAAAGAGATGGTAGAAGGAAATCCCCCTTATTTGCTATGGTCACCCTCCCAGGAGATGCTCAGATTTCTGGTTCCCATTTGCTAACGGCGGGGACAGGAGAAGGGGGGTAGGGGAAGTGGGATGTTTGACTCTAGGTCATGCATCAGTAGGTTCACTATTGCTTAGCGGGGAGGCAGGCTGGTTGTTTCTTTTCCCAGCGTCCTAAGTTCCAACATGATGCGAATCTCAGGAGCTGCTGGTGGTTCTCCCACTGGAAGGGCTGCTGTCTGCCACACCACCACCTCATTTTGATTTTTGAAGATGTGAACATATTAACTGTTCTGAAAAAGAATACAAGTAAAATGTCATTATTTCAATTAAAATACCCTATTGTTCTATTAAGTTGTCTGAAGAATCTAGTGCACTAAGAAGAAAATATGCTTTGTTAATACTTTGATCTTATTAAACAAAACAAAACCCAAGCCTGAAATGTACTGCTAAAAATCCAAAAGCAGATATAACATGCAATACATATCCTTTAGCTAAATGATACTTATTGTTTTCCACATAGGCACGGTGGTTGCTTGTAAAACCTCCGAGGGGTTTTACACTATGGCCCCCAGGCCATAGTGCTTCTAGAAACACAGTTTTGTACATGGACATTAGCTTGGTCAGCTAAACATTAAGCTGACCAATCAAACATATAAAAGAATTTCAGGACAGAGAGAGATATTATTTTTAAGATTGGCTTTGAACCTGTGGGGATCAGGTGGTCTCTCAGAGAAATGACAGAATCTATTTTTTCTTCCTCATATGTTCTCCCCGCTGGCAACTCTCTTGTTATAAGCAAGAGTAAGTAAAGATTGCTTGGGGAGGTGTTGAGCTGGCACTGTTCCACAAATGTGGGCATCAAAGATTTGTTAGGTTAGGGAGCCTGGTCTCATTCAATGCTCAGGAGCGCAGAGCTGAATCAGACCGAGGAGTTGGAACACAGATGTACTTTGGCAGCCAACCAACTCTGGGCACACATTTGGTTCTTTTGTGCCTCAGTTTCTTCATTTGTAAAATGGCACACTGATACCACCTATTTATAGGGTTATGAGGAGTTATAAATGGGTTAGTATATGGAAAAAGTTTAGAACAAAGTTTACTTCATATAAATTCCTCAACAAATATCAGCACTGAAAGAAATAAAAATGATAATCTTTATTATTATATGACTTTAGATGAGGAGAGTTGGAAGGTATATAAAAAGTTGCCTCCTCTGCCTTCTCTAAAACCAGTTTAGTGCAAGCTTGAGAAGTAGTTCGCACTGATCTAAGATAATAAATGTAGTTGCAGGTGCTATGATGTGTTAGGCATTATTCTTAGCTCAGAGAAGGATAAACTAGGAAGCAATATAGGATGACTTTTTCCCTCACAGAAGTCCTAGGCTGCTTAGGGAGGTGGCTGTTATGGAATGATGCTTGTATTTTCTTCCAGATTTGCTTGTTGAAGCCCTAAATTCCTATGCCATGGTATTCAGAGTGAAGGCCTTTGAAGGTAATTAAATTTAGATGAGGACATTAGGATGTGGTCCTCCTAGTGGGATTAGTGTCCTTCTAAGGGGAGGAAGAGGTCATATTTTTTCTCTTCATCCTGTGGGAACACAGAAAGGCAGCCTCCTGCAAGCCAAGGAAAATTCTCTCATCAGGTTCTGGATTTGCTGACACCTTGATTTTGGATTTTCAGTGTGTAAAACTTGGCAAAATAAGTGTTAATTATTTTAGTCACCTAGACTATGGTATTTTGTTACAGTGGCCCAAGTTCACTCTGACAATCGACAAATTAACAGAAAATATGAGGCTGTGTGAGTGCAATGATCAGGTCAGCTAAGGATGCCTGAGGATGCCAGGGAACAGGTCTCTAACTTACGAGCCAGGATTCTTGAAAGACTTTTTAAAGGCAAGGATTGGAGCTGTAGATCCCTACTCTACTTTGTGATGAAAATACCATCTTTCCCAGAGCAAGAATGGTCCCAGTAGTACTGGTATAGTGATAATAGTAACAATGATGGTAGTAACTAAAACATACTGAAGGCTTGTTCTAAGCATGCTACATGCATTTGTTCATTTAACCCTAAAAACTTCTTTGTGACCCTACTGTACACTTGCATGACTCAGCTTCACCTGTCTTACCCTAAAACTGGCCACTAAATCTTATCTTTACTCAAAAAGTTGCTATTTTCATTGTTTTTTCTTTTTTGGCATCAGTTTTGCTTTTTAAAAAATATTGCATTTGGGATATTATTTCCTTGCTGATTTCTTGAGACTCAAGGCGAGTGCCTTATTCTGTTCCTTTCTGAGGAATGCCAAGTAAGAAACATTTAAGGTGGTCCTGTCTAGCCCACAAGTCAACTTCTCTCTGCTGAAGGCACTTACAGCCACTTTGCAGATAGCATAATGGTAGGGAAACAGAAATAAGAAGCAATTACCATCTAGACTTACTCATCTCTTATAGTCCTGTTTCCCACTATAAAGTCCCTGCAATGACTTTTAGTGTTGTTTTAACATGGCACCAAATCTCACTAAATCTTACCAGGTTCTTTGTTTACCTTACTTCAAATTATTCTGAAAAACTCAAATAAATTTCTTGGATTGATGTTATTTTTTAAAACATCTCTTCAATACTTCCTTTGACTTTTGTCTTGAATGTCCTTGAATGGAGAGGGTAATGGAGTTGGGATTCTATGACTGCAAGTCTATCCTTGTGTTTAGGTCATCATGACTACACTATTACTGCTGGGAGAACCCTGAGACCACATGAAAACGTGTTTCAGTTTGTGCACTCATGCATTCATTTTTTCAAATTCCTTTTCTAGAACTTAGTCAATAACTTTCTCTGAACTAAATATTGGGATTAATTGCCACTGCCTCCTCCTTTTTCTCTTCCTCCTCCTCCTCCTCCTCTTCTTCTCCTCCTTCTCCTTCTTCTTCTCCTTCTCCTTCTCCTTCTTCTTTTTCTTCTTCTTCTTCTTCTTCTTCTTCTTCTTCTTCTTCTTTTCTTCTTCTTCTTCTTCTTCTTCTTCTTCTTCTTCTTCTTCTTCTTCTTCTTCTTCTTCTTCTTCTTCTTCTTCTTCTTCTTCTTCTTCTTCTTCTTCTTTTCTTCTTCTTGACAAAGTTTCTCTATGTAGTTCATGCTGGTCTTGAACTCACTATGTAGCCCAGGCTGGGTTCTAACTCACAGTGATCTTGCTTAAGCCTCCCAAGTGTTGAGATTACAGTGACTGTATACTTTATTATACACTGTTTTACCCATGATTACTTCAAAGGGGGAGGGAATGTGTATACTCATTGACTAATGGGCATAAAGTTTCAGTTTTGCAAGAAAAGAATTCTGGAGATTGGTTGCATAACAATATAAATGTGTAAAATGCCTTGGAACTGTATATTTAAAAGTAGTTAGATGGGTAAATTTTATGTAGACAAGGAATGATCAAACATATAGCAAAAATTTATTAAAATATAATTTATTAAACTAAAAATTTAAGTGAAAGTCAAATTGCCATTAATTTCTCTCAGAATGCTTCCTCTTGCTTCAAACACATTTTCTAAAGTGGTTTTATAAGTCCTCTTTTCTATATCTTTATGAGGGGTGAGGGAAAAATACAGCAAATGATGCTACTGAGTGCCATCCAATGGAAAGCATGCTTGTAAAAACCTTTTGGGTGTATTCTCATCCACCTTATTCACTAGATATGGCACCATTCAGCTTCTGGATTTTCATCAAAGGCAAAATAACTGTGAAAGAGAGATATTTTGAGTCTGTTTAGGACATGAAGGCAGTCACTCCAATGCAGCCAAAGGCACACATGAAAGAGAACTTCCAGAACTATGAAATAAAGTAGCAGGAATATTATGATAAATCCATTCAAAGCAAGGTGTAGCAGAAAATGCCCTTGCCCCTTCCAGCCATATACTTCAGTTTGTTAGTTGCCCAGGTAATAGTTTATGTTCTAGGCCAACATGCTCTTGTCTCTTAGAAATGGCTGATCATTGGTGATACATAGCTGGTCACTCTGACGCACATTGTATAAAGCAGTTCCTAATTGAAATGCCATTCTGCCTCTGTAATTCCCCCTTCTTATCTAATATAAGCCCTAGACCACCAGAAATCCAGGTCTGATATTCTGGGAATGATCCCAATCAGTACCCGTTGACATAAATAAATCTGCCTCCAAATCTTATGTTGTTTTGATATTTCTGCATGCTGTTGCAAAAGGAGAACATAATAGTAATATGTATTTTGCTGCAATAAATTTAAAACAATTAAACATTCATTGTAATTTCCAACTTCACCTTGTATTTCACCACAATTTAAAAATTGTTGAGAAGCTGAGCATGGCGGTGCATGCCTATAATCCCAGCACTTGAGAGGCCGAGGTAGGAGGACCACTATGAGTTAGAGATCAGCCTGGACTACATAGCAAATCTTGTCTCAACAACAATGATGATGATGATGACAACAAACAAAGCAAAACAAACAAAAAACCAAAAACAAGGCACCCAGTGATCAGCAGTCATCTGGAGCCCTTGATGAGGCTCTTGGGGACTGGGAAGCTGCACTTGGAGACCTGCTCACATCTGAACACCATCTCTGAGCCCTTCAGGGACTGGGACTCTGTACTCAGGGTCCTGCAGTAATTTGGGAGCCCTTGTTGAGACTCTTAGGGACTGGGAAGCTGTGCTTAGGGGCCCACCCACACCTAAACACCATCTCTGAGGCCCATGGTGGCTGAGAATCTGTGCCCAGCAACCCACAGTCATCCAGGAACCCTTAAAACTGGGGACCTGTACCCAGTGACTTGCAGTCATCTGGGAATCCTGGTGAGGCCTATTAGGACTGGGAGTCTGCACCCAACAAACCATCCATACTTGGGACTCATCTCTGAGGCTCACAGGGAAAGGGAACCTATGCCAAGCAACCTGAAGTCATTTGGGAACCCTTGATGAAGCTCATAAGGACCAGTTGCCTGTACCAATGACCCAGGACCAATAGAAATTCTCAGTGAGACCTGATGACAGACAGCCCACCAGAACAGGAAGCCATGAGGACTTGGTATCTGGCTGATTCAGAGGATCACAGGAAAATGTCAAAATAAAAGAACAACATGCAATCTCAAACTTCCAGCCCATCCAGATCTAGTTCAGGAGACATAGACATAGATGAATTTGGAAATAACACAAGTAGATGAATTTGAAAGTCTCTGAAATGATAGCAATGGAAGTAAAGAAACAACTCCAGGGAGCTGTAAAGGAAATCAGATCAGAAATAATCACTGAAGTAAAAACAGAAATGATAAACATAGTGAAAGAATTGGTGGATATATCTAAATATGACATAGATTAAAAAAAAGAGGAGCATAGGAAAGTGATGGAAACCTTGAACGAACAATATAGGAAGCAATTAGAATACATGGAAAAGATTCAAGGAGATATTCAGAAAATCAAAAACATCATTGAAAGCTGGCAAACTGCTTGAATGAAACTGAAGATAGACTTTCAGACCTTGAAGACATGTTTGTGATCATGAAAGGAAACAGCTCTTGAAAGTAACAAGGAATCAGGAAATAACAATTCAACAACTGCAAGATGCTGCAAGGAGAAATAATATAAGATTGATAGACGGCAGTGAAAAAGGAGACAACACAAATGACATAAAAAGACTATCTACAGACATAATAGCAGAAAATTTCCCAAACATGGGAAAGTAAACTGATATACAGATAAGTGAGGCATATAAGTCTCCAATTAGCCATACCCAAAATAAATCTACCTCCAGACATATAATAATCAAGATACCAGAAATTCAAAGAACTGAATATTAAAAACCTCTAGAGAAAAGACATAGCCTATCTGAATCACAGCAGACCTCTCAACACAAGCCATCAAGTCAAGAAGAGCATAGAGTGAAGTATTTCAAGTACTGAAATAAAACAACTTCCAACCCAGGTTGACATACCCTGCAAAACTATCTTTCAAAATTAATGGAGAGACAAAAAAAAAATTAATGGAGAAAGAAGATACTTCCATAACAAAGAACAGCTGAAGAACTTCATGACAACATAAGCAACCTTGCAAAGAATATTGAAAGATATTCTAAAAAGATATGGAAATGATAACAATTCCAAGAACAACAATAAAAAGAACAAGCAACAAACAAGCAGGGCAAGTAATTATACAGAGGCATAAAAGTAGGGAACAAATAACAGAAAGATATCATGACAAAGATAAGTCAATACATATCAGTTATAACCATTAATGTAAATGGTGTTAATGCACCAATAAAAAGAAACAGACTGGCAGAGGGGATTAAGAAACAAAGTAAAAAAATATGCTGCATAAAGGAAACATATTTAACTCAAAAGAAAATTCATAGACTGAAAGTCAAAGTATTAGAAACAACATCCATGTAATGGGAACCCAGAAAAAAGCAAGAGTAGCAATTCTGTTTGCTGCCAATGAGAACTTCAAACCAAGAATGATAAAAAGAGATAAGGAAGGTCAATACATACTTGTTAAGGGAAAACTTCAAAAGGAATAAATAACAATCATAAATATATGTGCACCAAATATGGGAGCACCCAGATATGTAAGACAAATATTAATAGACATGAAAAATAAAATAACTAATAACTCAATTATAATGGGGGACCTTAACACTCCAGGTCACAGAGACAGATCAACTTGACAAAAAATCAGCAAAGAAATAATAGAACTGAATCAAACTTGCGAGCAAATGGACTTAATTGATATGTACAAAGTATTCCATCCAATGTCAGAATATATATTCTTCTTAGCTGCACATGGAACATTCTCTAAAATGGATCATATGCTAGTCCATAGGACATGCTTAAGTAAATGCAAAAGCATAAAAAATTTCCCTTGTATGTTATCTGACCATAATGGCATGAAATTGAAAATTAATGACAAAAGACATCTCAAAATCTCCACACAGACATGGAAACTAAGTAACAGCCTCCTGAATAACCAATGGGTTACAGACAAAATTAAAGAAAAAATTAAACAATAGATGCAAATGAAAATGCAAATACAACTTACTGGACCTTGTTGGATGCAATGAAAGCAGTCCTCAGAGGGAAATTTATTGTGGTGATTTCTCACATCAGGAAAACAGAATGAACTCAAATAAACATTTGCTGCTATACCTCAAAGATCTAGGAAAAGAAGTCAAGTCCAAAGCCCAAAGAAGGGAGGAAACTATAAAGATCAGAGCAGAAATTAATATAATTGAGACTAAGAAAATTATAAAAAGATTTAATGAATGAAGAGTTTGTTCTTTGAAAGAATAAGTCCCTTGCTAACCTTATCAGAAAAAGGAAAAACTCAAATTCATGCAATAAGGAATGAAAAGGGTGAAATCACTATACACCTGGTGAAAATACAGATCATCAATACCTACTTATGAAACTTTTACTCTCATAGGTTCAATAACACAGAAGAAATATACAGATTCCTAGAAACATACAAACTACCAAAGCTGGATCAAGGAGATATAAAACTGCTGAATAACCCAATTTCAGTCAATGAAATTGAAAATGTAATTAGAACCTTATCAACAAAGGAAAGCCCAGGTACAGATGGATTCACTGTGGAATTTTACAATAAATTTAGGGAAGACTTAATGCCCAAACTTCTCAATGAAATTGAAAGGGAAGGGAAGGAAAGTCTCCCTATTTCAATGCTGGAAGCAAGTACTACCCTAATACCAAAAAAGGGAACTTCCGGTCAATCTCATTAATGAACATAAATGCAAAAATTTTCAATAAAGTACTGGCAGAAAGAATGCAGGAAATCATCAAGAAGATTACACACCCAAACCAAGTGAGATTCATCCCAGGAATGCAGGTTGTTCAACATATGCAAGTCAATAAGCATAATACACTATATCAATAAAGGCAAAGACAAGAATCATATGATCATCTCAATAGATGAAGAAAAAGCTTTTGATAAAGTCCAACATCCATTCATGATAAAAACTCTACAGAAAATTGGAATAGATGGTCTTTGTCTCAATCTGATAGAAGTCATATACAATATACCAATAGCCAACATCCTACCAAATGGACAAAAACTGAAAGCTTTCAACCCAAAATCAGGAATAAAACAAAGATGTCCACTATCACTGCTTGTATTCAATATAGTTCTGAAAACATTAGCCAGAGCAATTAGACAAGAGAGAGAAATAAAAGGAATAAGGATAGGAAAGGAAGAATTTAAATTATTTGCAAGTGACATGATACTCTACATAGAAGACCCCCCAAAACTTCACTGAAAGACTACTAGATCTAATAAACAAATTCAGTAATGTAGCTGGATACAAAGTCAACATTCAAAAATCAATAGCATTCCTGTACACAAAACAACAAACTCACAGAGAGAGAAATAATGGAAATCACACCATTCACAATAGTACCCTTGAAAATGAAATATACTTAGTTTCCCTGCAGACCACCTCACTGGACCTGGGAATTCATGCCAGCAGCACACACGGGGCAGGGCTAGATGCAGGCTCTTCCCATGACCATCCTCATCCTGGCCGACCACCTTGCAGAATCCGGGAAATCCAGCCAGTGGCACAGACCGGGCCAGGTTAGAGATGGGCTCCTCCCACAAGCCCTGTATTCCTGCAGACCACCTCGCAGGATCCAGAATCTCCAGCCAGTGGCACACACGGGGCAAGGTTAGACCCGGACCCCTCCTGTGACCCCCACTGTCCCAGCAGACCACCTCGCTGGACCCAGGAACTCCAGCCAGTGGTACACGTGGGGCAGGACTGGACCTGGACCTTTCCCATGACCCTCAGCTCCCCAGAAGACCACCTTGCAGGACACAAGAAGTCCAGCCAGCAGTGTGGGCAGGCCAGGCCAAAACCAAGTCCCTCCCATGTGCCCACAGTCCCATCAACCCACCTCAGGAACTCCACCTAGGACTCCAGCCCATGACAAACACTGCTGCTATTGGGGAACCCCCACCTCCTGGACCTAGCATTGCTGTTGATCTTTGGCTCCTACACCTCCCCCCAGAACCTTGGACTGTGGTGAATTAACCATGCGGTATCGAGGGGAGACTCAGTAACCCCTCATCTAAACAGAAGAGCTCAGCAGGCTTTTATCAGTGAGGTGAGCTTGCCTCTAAAATAGGAATAGAGTTTACCATCTTCAATGGGTAAACAGGAGCAATACAAAGCCCCCTCCAGAAGTAGGCCATTGGTGAGCTTGGCAAGTGGGTAGGTGAGTCCTTCCCCAACACAGAGAATATTAGGTAGGTTGAGGAGGGTGCCAATAAGGCCCTCCCCAACCTGGAGAAAATTAAAAGGACCTATGAGACACCCAGAGACACGTTAGGATCCCAGTTGAGACAAACACTGTAAACAGGGAGATCTGATATCTCTGAACAACCTGAAGACATAATAACAGTAGGAACCAAGGGTAATACTCCCAGGTTAGTCAGCCTAGGAAGATTATAGGACTTACCCAACAGGCCCTGCAGGGGAATTCAGGTGATGGGCCCCCCTCTTCACTGTGGGACCAAGAAATTGGACAAACATCAACCTTACAGTGGGACCCCAAGATACTCAATACCAAGAGTTGACACTAGTGGGACTGAGGCACCAAATATTAATCCAAAAGGGGAAAGTGGCAAAATGAAAAAGCAAAATGCAATCTCAAACATCTAGCCCATCAGGAGCAAGTCCAGGAGACATTGAAATAGAGGATTCAAAAGTAACACACCACAAATCTCTGAAAAGACAGCAAGTGAAATAAAAAAAGAACTTTATGAGACTATAGAGGAAGTCAAATTAGAAGTAATCTCTCATGTGAAGACAGAAATAACAACCTTAGTAAAAGAGTTGCTCAGCACAGCTAGAGAAGAAATAGATTTAAAAAAAATGCAGGAGCATGGAAAACTGATTGAAACTTTGAATGAACAATATAGAAAAGAAGCAGAATTCATGAAACAAACTCAAAGAAACATCCAAGAAACAAAAATTCTATTTTTTAAAATTTTTGTTATTATTTAAAGAGAAAAAAAGAAAGGAAATAAAAAAAACCAAAGTAGTAAAAGGGTACAAATAACACAGAATTTCAAGGAAAAAATACAGTAAGATATCACTAGTTAATAGGTTCCATATTGTCATCTTTGAAATAGTTGTCCAAATTATAAAATTAAAGCATGTAAAGTGAACATTCATACAACGAGATTGCACACAATGCCGATCAACGATCCAACAAAAGTTCAGTAATATGGATTTCCATCCTACACACTCAAACATACATGCAGTTATAGACCGTCTTCCTTAGACCATCTTCCTTTCCTCTCTTTTTAATAACAATTACACTTTTTGGGTTTTTTTTACTCTGACAATTCTTATTATTTTTTGGAGAGAATAAAACCTAACGTGGCTAAACAAAACAGAGTCAGTTAGAACAAAAGGATGGGCATAGTACATGATGTAAAAATAGAATATCAGGTGATCTAAAATGGTTACCATTGTGCCGCTTGCTATTTTTTTAAAAAGTTGCCTATATCATCAGGTATAATAGAATTGATCAAAACAGTACAGAACAAGACCAATAAAACCGACACTGGAGACCTGACAGGACTTCAAAAAAGATAATAGTCAAACCATAATGGGCAACATAGTATATCTTATTGCCTTCAAAGTGGTTGCTTATACCCTCAAACTTGATACTATCAAACAAACCAGAATATAGAATAATTAGACAGAACAAGATGGGGGAGAGCAATACTGGGGTTCAAATCAGGTTAATAGGAAAGCAAAAAAGTTACTATAATATGTCCCGCTATTTTTTAATTTAGTTTTCCCTTAATTAAAAAAATGTAAGAAAAAAATAGATTAATTTTTTAAAAAGGATGGGATTGAGGTAAAAGAGGACATTGTATTAGAACAACACAGGTCAGAACCGAACTATTTAAGCATCATTGTGTTTCATCCCCAGATAATCTAACATAATAGTAGTCATCATAGTGCCTCCTTCCTTGTATTATTTGAGTATAACTTCACATACTATAGCATCAAGCATATCAAGTCAGTCTGAAGCTATTCAAGAGAATGAAGAAATTACATGGTATTTAGGACCAGTTAACAGAAAACGAACAATGGTTTCTATATATCTCTTTGCCTATAAAAAATTTTGTTTATACTATCACATATAGTAAAATATAGTAAGATACCACATGTTAAAACCAGTGGAAACAGATGTAACAACAGCTTGATGGGACTTCAAAACAAGATGATATTAAATCAGCACTAGCTTTTATGATGTGTTGTTTTCTTCAGAATAGCTATCCGTACTATTACCGATACTAAAATCAAACAACCCAGGTTAAAACCATTGCAATTAATGAGTGATAACATTATATGGATAGGGGCTGGGGATTTAGCTCAGTGGCATAAGCGCCTGCCTTGCAAGCAGGCAGTCGTGAGTTCGATCCCCAGTACCAATAAAAAACAAAAAAGACAAAAAAAATTATATGGATTAAAACCAATATGAGTGGGAATCATGTTTACCATATAATTGTATGCATTCTTATCATTTCTTACACTAGGGAAACTATTCGGTATTTATACATGTGAGTTTGATTTATTTCACTTACGAGTATGGTCTCAAGCTGCATCCATTTATTTATAAATATCTCAATGTGGTCATTCTTTATAGCTGAGTAGTACTCCATTGTAAAAAAATACCACAACTTTTTTATCCATTCCTCAGTTGATGCACACTTAGGTTGTTTCCAAGATCTGGCTATTACAAATTGTGCTGCTATAAACATGGGTGCACATAGATCACTGTGGTTTGATGCTTTCAGTTCTTCTGGGAATATGCCTAGAAGTGGAATAGCTGGGTCAAATGTGGCTTCCAGTCCCAGCTTTTTAAGAAATCTCTAGACTGACCTCCACAATGGTTGTACTAGTCTACACTCCCACCAACAGTGTAGGAGAGTTCCTTTTTTCCCCACAGCCTCTCCAGCATTTGTTGTTGCTGGTTTTCTTGATCTTGGCCATTCTTTCAGGAGTGAGATGAAATCTCAGTGTGGTTTTAATTTGCATTTCTGTAATGACCAGTGATGGTGAACATTTTTTCATGTATTTATTTGCTGTTTGAATTTCTTCATCTGAAAATTGTTTATTCATCTCAGATGCCCATTTTTGGATTGGGTCTTTGAATTTTGGGGTCTGATTTTTTTTAACTCTTTATATGTTTTAGACAGAAGTCCTTTGTCTGAGGGGCAGTTCACTAAGATTTTTTCCCAGTTTGTGGGGTTTTTTTTCACTATGCTGGAGATTTCTTTTGACGTGCAGAAACTTTTTAATAAGAGGCGATCCCAGTTATTGACTCTGGGAAGTATTTCCCATGTGGTTTGAGTCCTGTTCATGAATTCTTTACCTACTCCCATGTCTTCAACGTTTTTACCCAATTTGTCTTCCAATAGATTTAGTGTTTCTGTTTTAATATTAAGATCTTTGATCCATTTAGATTTTATTTTAGTACATGGTGATAGGCATGGGTCTAGTTTTAGTTTTCGGCATATGGAGAGCCAGTTTTTCCAACACCATTTATTAAAGAGACTGTCGTTCTTCCAGTGAACATGTTTGGCCCCTTTATCAAAGATAAGGTGGTTGAATGTGTTTGTAATTGTGGTTGCATCTTCTAATCTATTCCACTGATCTTCGGCTCTGTTTTGGTTCCAGTACCATGTTGATTTTACTACTGTTGCCTTGTAGTATAACTTCAAGTCAGGGATTGTGATACCCCCCTTCCCTCCCTTTGCTGCTTAGAACTGTCCTTGCTATTCTAGGTCTCTTCTCACTCCAGATGAATTTTAGGAGTGATTTCTTGTGTTCTATGAGGTATGTTGATGGTATTTTTATCAGGATTGCATTGAAGATGGGAGAATGGCCATTTTCATGATATTTATTCTTCCTATCCATGAGCAAGGGATGTTTTTCCATTTTCTGAGATCATCTTCAATTTCATTTTTCAATGTATTATAATTTTCCCTGTATAAGTCTTTCACTTCTTTTGTGAGAGTAATTCCTAAATATTTCATTTTTTTGGTTGCTAGTGTGAAGGGTGTTGCCCCTCTTACTTCTCTCTCTGTGACTTTGTTGTTAGTGTATAGGAATGCTATTGATTTTTGAGTATTGGTTCTGTATCCAGCTATATTACTGAATTTATTTATTATATCTAGGAGTGTTTCAATGGAATTTTGGGGATCTTCTATATAGAGTATCATGTCATCTGTAAATAATGATAATTGAACTTGTTTATTTCCTATCTTTACGCCTTTTATTTCTCTCTCTTGTATAATTGCTCTAGCCAGTATTTCCAGTACTGTATTAAATAGGAGTGGTGATAAGGGACATCCTTGTCTTGTGCCTGATTTTAAAGTCCTTCAATTTTTGGCCATATAGTATGATATTGGCTGTTGGTTTGTCATAGATGGCCTTAATTATATTGAGGTAAAGGCCATCTATTCTAATTTTCTGTAAGGTTCTTATCATGAATGAATGTTGGATCTTATCAAAGAATTTTTCTGTGTCTATAGAAATGATCATGTGATTCTTACTTTTGGTTTTATTGATATGGTGGATTACATTTATTAATTTACATATGTTGAACTATCCCTGCATGCCTGGGATGAATCCCACTTGGTCGGGGTGTATGATCTTCTTGATGATTTGCTGCATCCTATTTGCCAATATTTTATTGAGGATTTTTGCATCTGTGTTCATTAGGGAGATTGGTCTGTAGTTCTCTTTTTCAGTTGGGTCCTTCTCTAGTTTTGGTACAAGAGTAATATTTGCTTCTAGGAATGATTTAGGAAGGATTGCTTCCCTTTCAATTTCATTGAAGAGTTTGAGGAGTGTTGGCATTAAGTCATCTTTGTATTTCTTGTAGAATTCTGCAGTGAATCTGTCTGGGCCTGGGCTCTTCTTTGTAGGTAAAGATTTAATTACATTTTCAATTTCATTAATAGAAATTGGGTTATTCAGTAGTTTTACATCCTCATGACATAGCTTTGGTACTTCGTATGCTTCTAGGAATCTGTCTATTTCCTCTGTGTTATCAAACCTTTCAGAGTAGAGGTTTTCGAAATAGGTGTTGATGATCTTCCGTATTTCTATAGGGTCTGTAGTAATTTTGCCTCTTTCATGCCTTATTGCACGAATTTGAGCTTTTTCTTCTCTTTTTTTCATAAGGTTGGCTAGGGGCTTGTCAATTTTATTTATTCTTTGAAAGAACCAGCTCTTTGATTCGTTGATTCTTTGGATTGTTTTCTTAGTCTCTATTGCATTGATTTCTGCTCTGATTTTTATCATTTCCTCTCTACTTTTGGCTTTGGGCTTGACTTGCTCTTCTTTTTCTAGATGTTTGAGGTGTAACATCAGGTTATTTATTTGTATTCGTTCTGTTTTCCTAATGTGGGAACTCAGTGCAATAAATTTTCCTCTGAAGACAGCTTTCATTGCATCCCACAGATTCTGGTAAGTTGTATTTGTGTTTTCATTTGTTTGTAGGTATTGTTTAATTTCTTCTTTAATTTCCCTGTGACCCACTGATTATTCAAGAGTGTGTTATTCAGTTTCCATGTGTTTGTGGGATTTTTGCAGTATCTTTTATCATTAATTTCTAATTTCACAGCGCTATGGCCTGATAGCATGCAAGAGATAATTTCGGCCCTTTTGCATTTATTTAAATATGTTCTGTGAATTAATATATGATCTACTTTAGAGAAGGACCCATGTACTGCTGAGAAGAATGTGTATTCTGTTGTTGTTGGGTGATATACTATGTATATGTCTATTAAGTCCATTTGTTCACAGGTGCAATTCAGTTCTTTTATTTCTTTGTTGATTTTCTGTCTAGTTGATCCATCCCTTGGTGTCAATGGTGTGTTACGATCTCCTGTTAGAATTGTGTTACTGATAATTTGGTTTTTCATTTCTGTTAGTACTTGTTTTTTATAAAAGGGTGCTCTGGAGTTTGGTGCATATATATCTCTTCCTCTTGAAGTTTTTCCCTAACCAGTACGTAGTGTCCTTCTTTATCCCTTCTGATCATTATTGGTTTGAAATTCAGGTTATCTGCAAATAGAATAGCTACCCCCACTTTTTTTGGGTTCCTGTTGCATGAAGTATTGTTTTCCATCCTTTGACTTTTTGTCTGTGAGTATCCTTTTGGGTTAGATGGGTTTCTTGCAGGCAGCATATGGTTGGATTCTGTTTCTTGATCCATTCTGCCAGTCTGTTTCTTTTAATTGGTGCATTGAGACCATTTACATTAATGATTATGATTGGCATATATTGGTTTGTTGTTGACATGTTATCTTTTTGCTGTTGCATCTTTATCTTTCTGCTTTGTTTAATTGTCTGCTTTGTTTAGTGGTTTTTTCCTAAATGTATCTAGGCTGTCTTTCAGTATTCTTTGCAGGGTTGGCTTGGTGATCATGAAGTTTTTCAGCTGTTCTTTGTCATGGAAGTATCTTATTTCTCCATCTATTTTGAAGGACAGTTTTGCAGGGTACATCAGCCTAGGTTGGAAATCATTTTGCTTTAGGATCTGGAATACTTCACTCCATGCTCTTCTTGACTTTATTCTTTGTGCTGAGAAGTCTGCTGTGATTCTGATAGGTTTTCCTTTATAGGTGATCTGTCTTTTCTCTCTGACAGCTTTTAATATTCTATTCTTTTGTTCAATTTCTGGGATGTTCATTATTATATGTCTGGGTGTATTATTTTGGTTATGGCTATTTGGAGTTCTATATGCTTCATTGATCTTGATATCAGTTTCTAATCTCATGTTTGGGAAATTTTCAGCTATTACTTCTCTAAATATCCTCTTGACATCCTTTATGTTGCCCCCTTCTTTTTCATTTATCCCTATCAAACTTATGTTTTGCTGCTTTGCATCGTCTTGCAGGTGTTGAATTGTTATTTCCTGGTTTTTTGTTATTTTTAAAGGATCTTTCCTTTCTTGTTCGTTAGCTGAAATCTTGCCTTTGAGGTCTGAGATTCTATGTTCACATTCATTGAGGTGGTTTTTACAACTTTCAATGGAGTTTTTGATTTCCTGTGTATCTCTTTGCATCTGCTTTATGTATTCTGTTTGTTTCTTATATTGTTCATCCAGGGATTCTATCTTTTTGTTTAGGTCCTCCAATTTTTAAACTGTGTCTTCTTTAGATATATTCAGCATCTCCTTCATTTATTATTTTTTCTTTTACCTGAGAGATTATTTCAAGTTTGAATTCTTTTAAGGTTTCCCAGAGTTGCTTCTTTATTTCAGTTACTATTATTTCAGGTATTTCAGGTATGTGGAATGTGTTTTCTTCTATGCATGTGGTTCCTAGGCTTTCTTGGGATGGGCTGGATGTTTAATGTTGCATTTTGGTCTTTTATTTTGTCATTTTCCTGTTTTTTTGAGCTTCAAGTGTTGTTCCAAGTGAGGGAGAGAGTTCTCCCATACTGTGTCTAGGCCCGACAGGCTGGGCCCGCAGGAAACCGTAGCCTGACCCCTCAGATGAGGAAGAGTGTTCCCTGAGACTGGGATGGGATTCCGTGCCTAGGCCTGACTGGTTTGGCCCAGCAGAAAACTGCACGCTGATCCCCAGGTGACAAAGAGAGTTCCCTGACACTGGGGCAGGATTCCGTGCCTACCCAACTCGCTGGTCCCGGTCCCGGCAGGAAACCGCAGGCAGATCCCCAGGCAATGAAGAGAGTTCCCCCAGACCAGGGTGGGATTCCTGGGGCAGGATTCCTTTCCTAGGCCTCACTCGCTGGTCCTGGCAGGAAACCGTGCGCTGGACCCCAGGTGACAAAAAAAGCCCAAAATTCTATTGAAAGCTGACAAAACCATTTAAATGAAGCTGAGGATTGAATTTTGGACCTTGAGGACAGGATCCCAATTAGCAATCATGAAAGGATAGGACTTTCAAAAATAACAAAGTTGCATGAAATGATAATTCAACAGCTTCAAAATGATGCCAAGAGAAACAATATAAGCTTAATAGGCATCAGTGAAGATGCAGGAGTCAATGCAAATGACTAAAACTATTCACATAAATAATAGCAGAAAATTTCCCAAACATAGGGAAAAATCTAATATGCAGATAAGTGAGGCATATAGAATGCCAAAAAATCACAACCAACATAAATCTACACCCAGATATATAATATTTAACATCCCAGACATGCAGCATAAAAGCAGAATACTAAAAGATGTTAGAGAAAAGACACAACTCACCTATTAAGGACAGTCCCAGTAGAATCACAGTAGACTTTTCAGCAGAAACCCTGAAGTCAAGATGAGCTTAGAGTGAGGTATTTCAAGCCCTGAAAGAAAACTACTTTCAACCCAGACTGATGTACCTAGAAAAATTTTCATTCAAATTTAATGGAGAAACAAGATACTTCCATGACAAAGATCAACTGAAGAAATTCATGTCCACCAAACCAACTCTAGAATGAGTATTGAAAGACATACTAGATAGAGGTAAAACTGACCACAGTCTTCAGAACAACAACAGAAAGAAGCCAAGGTAGGACAAGCAATTAATAAGAAATAAAACAACAGGAACACAACATGGCAAAGTCAAGCCAGTACATATCAGTTATATCCCTAAATGTAAATGGGCTCAATTTACCTATCAAAAGAAATAGTTTGACAGAATAGATCAAGACAGGATCCCACAGTATGCTGTATACAAGAAACACATCTGATACAAAAAGAAGCTCATAGATTCAAAATCAAAGGGTGGAAAACAGTATTCCATGTTGTTTTCCAGAAAAAAGCAAGGGTAACTATTCTGTTTGCAGACAAAGTGAACTTCAAACCTAAAATGATTAAAAGAGATAAAGAAAGGCACTACATACTTGTAAAGTGGAGAAATTAAAGAGGAAGAACTAACAATTATAAATATATGTGCACCAAACACGGGAGCACCCAACTACATAAGACAAAAACTAACAGATGTGAAAAACCAAATACACAAGAACACAATTATAACAAGGGACATTAACACTTGATTGTCACAAAGAGATAGATCAATTAGACAAAGATTCAGCAAAGAAATAATAGCACTGAATCATACCTATGAGCCATTGGACTTAGTAGATGTTTACAGAGTGTTTCACCCAACCACATCAGAATACACTTTCTTCTCAGCAGTGTACAGGACATTCTCCAAAACAGATCATATATTATCCCACAAAACATTCTTAAGTAAATGCAAAGATATTGAAATTATCCCATGCACAATATCTGACCATAGAGCACTCAGATTGGAAATTAATGGCAAAAGAAATTGCCAAATCTGCATAAATACATGGAACTTAAATAAGAACCTTCTGAACAACCAGTGGGCTACAGATGAAATTAAAGAAGAAATAAAGCGATACCTACAATTCAATGAAAATGCAGAAACAACATACTGTAATCTGTGGGATGCAATGAAAGCAGTCTTAAGGGGGAAATATATAGCAATAAATTGTCATATCAAGCAAACAGAATGAGCACAAATAAACAGCCTAATGTTTCATCTCAAGCTTCTAGAAAAAGAAGAGCAAGTGAAACCCAAAGCTCATAGAAGAGAGGAAATTGCAAGGATTAGAGCAGGAATCAAAGCAATTGAAATTTGAAAAACAATACAAAGAATTAATGAATCAAAAAGCTGGTTTTTTGAGAGAATGAACAAAATTGACAAACCTCTAGCTAACCTTATCAGGAACAAGAAAGAAAAAATCCAAATTCACACAATAAGGACTGAAAAGAGGGAAATTACTACAGGTTCCATGGAAATTCAAATATCATGAATATCTACTTTGAAAATCTCTGCTCACATAGAGTGGAAAACACAGAGGAAATGGACAGATTTCTAGAAACATATGATCTACCAAAGCTCAACCAAGAAGATGTAGTAATTTTGAATAACCCAATATCAGCTATTAAAATTGAACTTACCAACAAAGAAATGCCCAGATTCTGATGGTATCACAGCTGAATTCTATAAGAAGTTTAGAGACGATTTGATGCCAATACTCCTTAAATTCTTCAATGAAATAGAAAAGGAAGCCATCCTCCCTAAATCATTCCTGGAGGCAAGTATTACTCTGGTACCAAAATCAGAGAAAGACCCAACCAAAAAGGAGAACTATAGGCCAATCTCACTAATGAACATTGATGCAAAGATTCCTAATAAAATCCTGGCAAATAGAATGCAGCAAATCATCAAGAAGATTATACATCAAGACCAAGTGAGATTCATCCTAGGAATGCAGGGATGGTTTAACATATGCAAATCAATACATGTAATACATCTCATCAACAGAATAAAAAACCACATGGTCATCTAAATAACTGCAGAAAAAACTTTCAACAAAGTCAACACATGTTCATGATAAAAACCCTTTGGAAACTTGGAATACATGGTGTCTACCTCAGTCTCATAAAGGCCATCTATTACAAACTAACAGCCAACATTATACTAAATGGACAAAAACTGAAAGCTTTCACTTTAAATCAGGAACAAAATAAGGATGACCACTATCATCACTCTATTCACTATAGTTCTGGAAATATTAGCCAGGGCAATCAGACAAGAGAAAGAGAAATAAGAGGAATAAAGATAGAAAAGGAAGAAGTTAAATTATCACTATTTTCAGATGACATGATACTCTATATTGAAGACCGAAAAAACTCCATTAAAAGACTCCTAGAGGTAATAAACAAATTTAGCTGTATAGCTGGACACAAAATCAATGCTCAAAAATCAATAGCATTCCTATACACAACAGAAAACTAACCAGGAGAGAAATTATGGAAATATCACCTTTCACAATAGCGTCTAAAAAGTGAAATACTTAGGAATCAACCTAAGAATGTAAAAGACCTATATGCTGAAAATTATGCTATGCTAAAAAAGGAGATTGAAGAGGATATTAGAAAATGGAAAGATATTCCTTGCTCTTGGCTAGGAAGAACCAACATTGTGAAAATGGCCATACTCCCAAAACTGTTATACAGATTTAATGCAATCCCAAATCAAAATACCATTAACATACCTCACAGATCTAGAGAAAACACTTCTCAAATTCATTTGCAAACAGAAGAAACCTAAAATAGCCAAAGACAAGCTAGACCCATGCATATAACCATGCACAAAATTAAAGTCTAAATGGATCAAAGATATAAATATTAAAACAGAAATACTAAATATACTGGAAGACAAGATAGGTATAAATCTTGGAGACATAGGGGTAGGCAGAGAATTCATGAACAAAATGCAAACTGCATGGGAAACACTTCAAAGAATCAACAACTGGGATCTCATATTATTGAAAAGTTTTTGCATTTCAAAAGAAATCACCAACAGAGTGAAAAGAAAACCCACAGGATGGGAAAGAATTTTAGTGAGCAACCCCTCAGACAAAGGACTTCTATCCAGAACATGTGAAGAACTGAACAATATCAAACCCCTCAAATTCAAAGATTCTCCAAAAATGGGCATCTGACATGAACATATATTTCTCAGATGAAGATATACAAGTGGCAAGTAAATACATGAAGAAATGTTCACCATCACTGGTCATTCAAGAAATGCAAATTAAAACAGCATTGAGATTTCATCTCACTCCAGAAAGAATGGCTGCCATCAAGTAATCAACTGATAACAAATGTTGGCGAGGCTGTGGGGGAAAAGGAACACTACTCCACTGTTGGTGGGAGTGTAGACTGGTACAGCCACTGTGGAAATCAGTATGGAGATTTCTCAGAAGACTAGGATTGGAAGTTCCATTCAATACAGCTATTCCCCTCCTGGATATTTTTCCAGAAAAACTGAGAAGGTCATATCACAGTGATATATGTGTACCCATGTTCATAGCAGCAAAATTTGTAATAGCTAAATCTTGGAAACAACCAAAATGCCCATCAACCACAGAGTGGATGAAAAAGATGTGGTATTTTTTATGCAATTGAATAGTACTCAGCTATAAAAAAGGATGATCTTGAGGCCTTCATAGGTAAATGGAAACAACTTGAGACTATCCTCATAAGTGAAATAAAGAAGAATCATATTTATAATATCATATTGTGTCTTTACTGTAAAAAGTAATAAGAAATGTAGGAGTAATCAAATACAAAATGTGCAATTGCTATTGTAAAAAAGAGAGGAAAAGAAAGTGCTCTAAAGAATATAACTGCATGTATGTTTAAGTGTGTAGGGCTGATAACCATACTAAGTTTTTGTTGGATCACTGAGCAGAACTGTTTGCAGTCTCACTGTTTGAATGTCCACTTTTTGTGTGCTCTAATTTTGTAACTTGAACAACTATTTCTAAGAGGACAATATGTAGTTTATCAACGGTGATTTCTTACTTTTTTTTTGAAATTCTGTATTATTTCTACCCTTTTTTCTGTTTTTCTTTTTCTCTTTAAATAAAATTAAACAAGCAAGCAAACAAAAAAAGAAAATGAAATACTTAGGAATCAATCTAACAAAGGAAGAAAAAGATCTATACACTGAAAATTACATTATTCTGAAAAAATAAATTGAAAAAGACTTCAGAAAATGGAAAGATATTCCTTGTTTGTGGATAGGAAAAACACAGTGAAAATGCCCATTCTGCTGAAATTGTTATACAGATTTAATGCAATTACACTCAGAAGATTAAAATACCTCTCATTTCTAGAGAAATCATTTCTAAAATTCATCAGGAACCAGAGAGATCTAGAATAACAAAGGCATTTCTGGGCAACAAAAGCAAGGCAGGAGGCATCACAAATCCCTGACTTCAAATTATACTACAATGCCACTGTGATAAAATCATCATGGTATTGACAAAAAAACCAGAACTGAAGATCAATGCAATTTATTAGAACATACAGACACAATTACAAACACACTCATCCACCTCATCTTTGACAAAGGGACCAAACATGTTTACTAGAAGGAAGATAGTCTCTTTAATAAGTGATGTTGGAAAAACTGGATTTCCTTATGCCAGAAACTAAAACTAGACCAGTGTCTATCATTAATTCATTAAACTAAAGTTAAAATGGATCAAAGATACAAATATTAAAACAGAAACACTAAATCTACTGGCAGAGAAAGTAGGTCGAAATCTTGATGACAGGGGTAGCTAGAGCCCATGAACAGAAATCAAACTGCAGGGGAAATACTTCCCAGAATCAACAATTGGGATCTCATCTTGTTAAAGGACTTTTGCATATAAAAACAAATCTCCAACATAGTGTAAAGAAAACCTACTTATTGGGAAAAATTCTTACCAACTCTCCTTCACACAAAGGACATCTATCTAGAACATATAAAGAATTTAAAAAGATCAGGCCTCTAAAATTCAAAGATCCAATTAAAAATGGACATCTGAGATGAATACACACTTCTCAGAGGAACAAATACAAGTGGTAAATAAATATATGAAAAAATATTCAACATCCTTGGTCATTTGAGAAATGCAGTAAATTAAAACAACACTGAGATTCCATCTCACTCCAGAAAGAATGAGCAAGATCAAGAAATCAACTGATAACAAATTCTGGAAGTGCTGTGGGGAAAAAGGAACTCTTCTCCACTGTTGGGGGAGTGTAGGCACTGTGGAAATCAGTGTGGAGATTCCTCAAAAAGCTAGGATTGGAAGTTCCATTCAACCCAGCTATTCCTCTTCTGGATATGTTCCTAAAAAATTGAAAATATCATGCCATGGCAATATATGTGTACCCATGTTGATAGCAGCACAATTTGTAGTAGCCAAATCTTGGAAACAACCCAAATGTTCATCAACTGAAGAATGGATAAAAAGATATGGTATTTTTATACAATGGAGTACTACTCAGATATGAGGAAGGATTCCTTCTATAGATAAATGATGAGACTTGAGAACACACTCATTAGTGAAACAAATCAGACTCACATGTGTAGATACCTTCCCTAGTATAAGAAACTTAAGGAGGGGCTGGGGACTGCCTGCCTTGCAAGTGCGCAGTTGTGAGTTCTATTCCTGGTACCAAAAAAAAAAAAAAACAAAAAAAAAACTTAAAGAGTAAATAAGATCCAAAATCTACAATAGACATTGTGAAGGGGTAAGAAAATGCTCAAAGGGGAAAAATAACTAGGATAAGGGAAAGGAGAAAAGGAAAGGAAAAGGAAAACGATGCATTTTTTTTATACGTACATAAAATAAAAAATATGAGTAAACTACTAATTCTATTAGTCTTGGAAAAGAACAGTTAATACTCATATTATTAGATCAATTTGCATGTCTATATCTGGTAATCCAAGCAACTCTTTTGAAGGTAATAATATGCAATATTACAACCATTGCAATTTCCTGTCATGTTGTTTTGAAAGCTTATATTGTCACTGTTTTGGGTTTTTCATTGTTCTTGTAGTTTTTGTTTGCAAGTCTTTATTTTTTGTTTTTCTTTTCTATGTTTTTTATTTCTCTTTAAATAAAAAAATTAACAACAAAAGCAAAAACAAAAACAAAAACACAAATGAAAATTGTTAAGAAAACCCTACTCTATGATAATGAAGGTCACATAACAGGTCCCCCTGGAGGTGGTGTTTTTCTGGGAAAGGATATGAGTAGTCTTCTGAGGAGCTAGAACTTTTCTGTATCATGACCTAGTGGAAATTACAGGTGTAAAATCAGTCTGCTGTATGTTTAAAATTAGTGTATCTTATTGTATACATGCCATACTGCAAAAATCAGTTTTTTTTTAAAAAAGGAAGCTAGTTATCTTTTCTGATGGAGTTTTCTATGCAGAAATTCCCCATCCACACAAGGGATATTTCTACAGGGAATGTCCAGAAGCACCTGTAACTATTAAGAACATCGACTATGGAGTTAGAAAACCTACTTTTAGGTTAATACCACGAGCCTCTAAAATGGAACATTGGAAAAGTTATTTAGGCTCACTGCATCTTAGTTTCCTCATCTGTATAAAATGTAGGAATCATACAGCAGAGACATGGACACATCTAATAGGTGGTTAGCACAGGGTCTGGCTTATTGTAAGTGTTCCACTAAATTGTTTTCTTTTTTGTGCAATTTTGATTATGATAAAATATACAAACAAAAAGTTTACATCTTTATCATTTTTAAGAATGTGATTTATTATGTTGAGTACATTTGTATTATGGTGCAAATATCACCAACTTTCATCTTCAGATCTTTTTATCTTGCAAAACTAAAACTATATGCTCATTAAATGATAACTCTCATTCTCTTAACTCCCACTGCTTAGAAACCACAATTCTACTTTCTGTCTCTATGATTTTGGCTTCTCTGGGTATCACATGTAAGTGGAATTGTAAACTGTGTTTTTGTGATTGGTATATTTCACTTTATACAAGGTCCTAAATTCATCCATGTGGTAATACATTAGAATTTCCTTCCTTTTAAAGGCTGAATAATATTTTATTATATGTATATACCACATATTGTTTATCCATTCATCTGTCAATAGATACTTTTTAAAAAAGCAAGCTAGTAATCTTTTCTGATGGAGTTTTTCTATGCAGAAATTCCTCGTCCATACAGGGGATATTTCTACAGAGAATGTCCAGAACCACCTGTAACTATGAACTATTTCTTCTACATTTTAGTTTGTATAAATGATGCTGATATGAACATGGGTAAAAACATTTCTTCCAGGGTTTTTTTTTTTTTGCCTCTCCTTCGTTTCCAACTAATTTGTGTCTTTAAATCTAAAATTAGTCTTTTTAAACGTCATGTAGATGGGCCATAATACAGTTAAACTAGATTGTCAACCTTCTGCCATAATGTTCTCGCTATAGACCTAACTGAGCTTTGACCAAATATTTTGAGAACATGAGCCAAATTAAACTGCTCCTCTATTAAATCATGGGTGTTGGGCATTATGTCCTGGCAATAGGAGAAGTAACCCATACAGTTCTTTATTTTACTTTATTTTTAAAATTCACTCTAATTGGCATTAGGAGTGATGTGCCAGGCTGCTGCCTGTGTTATGACCATCCACCAACTTCAAGCTGGTGTTATATTTTGCTTCCCTGGGCCCAGGGCAGCAGAGGTGTGGATTAATCAAATGACCTGGTTGTATGTGAAGAAAATGCCTGGGAAGAGAAGGGAGAAACCAGACTAGTTGAGTGTTGACATTAAATGTCTCCTTCACCCTCCACCCCACAAACTACACCGAGCAGAGACTGAATGCTGATTGTTTTTCCCATGAAAAAAAGAAAGGATGGGGATGGGGAACCGGAGAATGAGCAAGGATATTCTTTGGTTTGGGGATGCTTACCATAGTTTGGAGTGAAAGGTCAGAGGGGCCCCTGGTACAGGGGCGACAACTCTCAAATCCAAAGGTCCTAAATCTAGGCAGAAAAAGCATAACTGACTGGATTCCAAGACTGGAGATCCTGGAAAGAAACTAGTCATTCAAAAATACAGGTAAATTTATTTTGATTCAAATATTGTAGCATTTAATTTTAAAAAATTATTCCTCTGAATTCAGGCATAATGGCATATACTTGTAATCCCATCACTCAGGTAGCAAGAGAAATGCCATGCGTTCAAGGTCAGCCTGAACTACATGGTGAGACTTTGTCTCAAAAAAAAAAATTCCTTTCTTTCCTTCATTGTTTTTTATAGGGAAAGTGAGGTATTTTCTGCCTTTTAAAAAAATTATTAACTCTTTTCTTCTGTATCTTTCATTTTTGTATTTTGTTTTCTGTTTTTCTTTTTACATCTTTTTGTTTTTCAATCCTTTCTTTCTGTTTTCTTTTCTTTTTTGACATAGGGTCTTACTGTGTAGTTCAGGCTGGTCTTGAACTCACTTATATAGCCCAGAGTGGCCTTGAGCTCATGGTGATCCTCTTGCCTCATCTATCTGAGTTCTGGGATTACAGGCGTATGCTACTATATCTGGCCTATTCAATCCTATTTATGACTATTTTCTAATACTATTAATTTCCTTTTACTCTTCAATAGGACCCCCTATGCCACTTTTCTCTCCTTCTTCCCATAGTCTGTTGGTTAATTTTTTAAGTTTATTTTTCATTCTCCAGTTCACCACCTCCTCGGCCTTCACTAGTATAACTTTATGAATCTTTGGAATCTTTACATCGCTAGCTAACTTTATACTATCATTGCTGAATACTATTCTATTGTTAATGGATGTAAAGTTTCTCCATTTAATACGTGTTTACTGTAGGCCAATATTTATTTCTTGTTAATATTTATATTATAATTATAGATTACTTTTCTATGATTAAGGATGGCACAGTTTTGGTTCTTGGGGTATGTCAATATTGTTTGCCTTTGATGCTATTATTGTTGATTTCACTGCTATTGCCAGGGTGGCACAGCTGTTGCCATTAATTGTTTTTTTCTGTATGCTAATATCTGGATTTTCTTTGCATCATCACCAGTACTGCAGCCCATTCTCAAAAAACTGGGTGCTGGGCCAATTAAACTGCAGCCTTCTTGCCCAAATTAACAGGGGTGGTTGTAGCTTGGACCAGAGGCAAAGGCATATAGTTGGCCACACTTTAACTGCATCACTGAAAAGCAGACACTAACTAAAGAAGTCTGAATGCTAGCAACAAAATGTTTCCACTGTAATCAACTTACAAACCTCAGCACCCACACACAAAATATAGAAGCATGAGAAAATAAGGCAACAGAATGCCTCCAGGAGCTCCCAGTTTCCCCAAAGTTTATCCATGGGGCATAGAGAAGGAGGAAATCAAAAGCCACAAAGATGAATTACATAGAATGATACACGAAGAGATACAAAAAGAGATCAATAAAGTGCTTCTCAAGCTCAGAGAAGATATGATTAAAGGGAAACACACTTAGCCAGCCCTGACCCTGTGTGCACTCCAGCAGCCATTGGAAGACACTGCCCTCAGGTAATCAGCTCGGTGGGGAGGCAGCAGCTGGCCCTGCCCCTGCACACACTTCAGAGCTCTCCAGATGGTTCTGCCCCAGGTAGCCAGTATAGGCTAGGAAAAACAGCAACTGGCCCTGCACCAGTGCACCCAGTGGATACCTTATAGCCAGCACTGGCGGGGAGAATCCAGGAGAACTAAACAGTCACGCTTGGAGACATGGTAGCCAATGTGGGAAGTTCCTGGGAACCCACTGCCTGCTTGTTTGGAAGAACCCAAGAAAATGTCATGAAGAAGAAGCAAAAGGCAGTCGCTGGACTCCAACCCACGCAGAGCAAGTTCAGGAGATGAAAACATGGAAGAGATGGGGAGTCGCACATCTGAAGTCTCTTAAGTGATGGCAACTGAAATAAAGAAATAACTTCATGAGGCTACACAAGAAATTAGAGCAGAAATACTATCTCAGGTAAAAGAAGAAATGAAAAACATAATAAAAGAATTGCTAAGCATCTCTAAAGAAGACATAGATTAAAAAAGAATAGAGGAGCATAGGAAAATATGGGAAACTGTGAACAAACAATATGAGACATTTAGAATGCATGAAACAGATTCAAAGAGATATCCAGGAAATTAAAAACTCCATTAAAGTTGGCAACCATTTGAAAGAAACTGAAGATAGACCAGTGCTGCTCATGGGCTGCTGCTGACTTGGGGAAAGCCAGATCCAAGCCTCTCTGCATGAGTCAGATCCATTCTCGGACTGTGGAGGGAGAGAACCAGGCCCCACAGGAGGAGATCCCCACCTGGGAACCATATTTTTGCTATTTTGGGAGGAGTGGATTTTTATTTTCTTTTGTTTATATTAACTCTGATGGCATGAACAGATATTTAAAAGATAGCAAGACATGTTATGGAAGCCATTATGTATTTACTATTGGCTTGCCTTGATGTCCTACTGAGATCCAGAAGATTATTAATTATTACTTTAAAAACCTATACTGCATAAAATTGGAGAATTCATAAGAAATAGATAGATTCCCAGATACATTTGAATTGCCAAAATTGAACCAAGAAGATAAAAAATCCGGAATAAATAACAGGCAATGAAATTGAAAAAAAAAAAAAACCCTACAAACGAAGGCCAAGGACCTAATGGATTCACCACTGAATTCTACAAGAACTTCAGGGAAGATGCAATGCAAATATTCCTCAAACTCTTTAATGAAATTGAAAGAGGAGTGCTCCCAAAGGCATTTCTGGAAGCTAACATTTCCCTGATTTCAAACCAGATACTATGCAAAAAAAAAAAAAAAAAAAAAAAAGGAACTACAGGCCAATTTCTTTAATGATCATAGACACAAATTCCTCAATAAGGTACTGGCAAACAAACCCCAGCAAATCATCAGAAAGATCAAACATTATGACTTAGGTGTTGTAGCTTGGCATGCCTGATGCCATGTTGGGCCCTGTATTTGACTGGTGCCCCATATTTGCCCCAGAAGAGTGAAAAATTACTCAGGGTACAAAATCCCATGAGAAAATCAGAATGAGCTGCATCCACAAGACAGAAAATTAACCTGCTCAGCAAAGAAGCAGGATACAGGTGTTAACCAAAATTAATGTAAGATTCTAGCTAAATTGTTTCCAACAGGATGTCTTGCTTTGAGGTTTTTTTTGCTTCAAATGCCCTGTGACCACTCTGAAACAGGGGTCTATGTGAGTGGTCACTGAGCTCAACTAATAAAATTCCAAATTTATCAATTTGGCTACTTGGATTCCTATGTTGTACATGAACCCACTTCACTTGGGATCATTCTAGGGATATGGGATGCTTCAACATACACAAATTAATAAATATAATACATAACATAGAAGCATGGACAAAAATCACGTGATCATATTCATTGACACAGAAAAACCCTTTGACAAAGTCCAACATCTTTTCACAATTAAAAAAAAAAGAAAATAGGTATAGTAGGTGCCTCTACCTCAAAAAAGCCATTTATGAAAAGCTTACTCCCAACATCATGTTAAATGGAGAAAATCCAAAAGTTTACCCTCTAAAATCAGACACAAGACAAAAATTTTCACTTTCACCACACTAAACATTATCCGGAGCAATCAGGTAAAGAAAAAGAAATAAACAAGATATGTATAGGAAATGAAGAAGTTAAGTTATCATTATTTGCAGATAACATGATTCTTTACATAGAAGACCCATAAAATTCCACCGGAATATCCCTAGAATTAATCACCAAATTCTGCAGTGTAGGAGGATACACAACACAAAAGCATCAGTATCATTCCTGTACACCAATAATACATCAATTCACTAAGAAGGAAATTAGAAATTAGTGCATCAAGAAAAATAAAATACTTAGGAATTAACCTATCCAAGGAAGTGAAAGACTTCTACACAGAAGTTACAGTACTCTAACACAGAAGATTAAAGAACACATCAGAAAATGAAAATATATCATGTGTTCCTGGACAGGAGAACCAGTGTGGTCAAAATGGATGCACTTTCAAAAAACAGGTATACATATTTAACGTAATGTGAATAAAAAACCAACCACAATCCTAAAATTCAAATGGAATCAAAAGAGATCCAGAATAGCCAAAGATCAAAGAGTAACAGCAAAGCAAAAAGCATTACAATTTCAGACAATATGTTACATTATAATTTTACAGTGATAAAAACAGCATGATACTCACATATGTGAATCAAAAGAACAGACCAGGTAATACAAACAACCCCAGAAATATTTAGCTTTCCAGTCTTGGACAGAAAGTCTAAAACACTGGAAGAAAGATATGTTTTTTAATGAATTGTGCTGAGTAAACCATCCATATGCTGAAAATTGAATCTAGATCTATGTCTCTCATCATGTAGTAAACTAAGATAAAAATAGATTAAAGAAAATAAATATCAAAAGAGATACATTTAAAGATAGAGACATTTAGTCTGCTAAAATAGGTAAAACACTTAAAGTTATAATCTTCCCGAACAGAACTTATTGCACAAGGATTAACAATATGCAACAAGCGGGTTCACATCAAAGTAAAAGTTTCTCCATGGCAAAAGAAAGAAATAATTGAGTGGACAACTTATAGAATAGGAAAAACTTCATCAGCTTTTCCTCAGACAGAAGGCTAATATATATATGAACAGTTAAAAAAAAACCTAAACAACTACCTCTCCAAATAAAAGACCAAATCAAAAATGAGCAAATGAATTGAATTCACACTTCTCAGAAGTAAAAATGGCCAACAAATATTTGCAGAAATGCTTAGCTTCACTGAGCCTAATGAAATGCAAATTCAAATAACATTGGTATTCAATGTTACTCCAGAGGCTGCAGGGAAGAAGGTACCCTTTTACATTGTGGAGAATGTAAACTAGTACAAACACTATAGAAATAAGTTTGGAGGTTCCTCAAAAAGCTAAAACTAAAAATTTCATTTGACCAGCTGTTCCCTCTCCCATAGATCTCCTTCCAAAAAGTTAAAGACATCCTATTACAGTGATTGATGTATACTCATGTTTATTGCAGCATGATTCATAATTGCTAAATCTTGGAAGCAGCCTATATACATATCCATTGACAATGTGTAGATACAGAAAATGTGGTATTTACACACAAAGGAATGCTATTATGCTATAAGGAAAAATAAACTTGGGTCAACTGTAGAAAATGGTTTCTCTTACATGAGAAACCCAAAATATAGATAACACGCAAAATACAAGTTAGATAATAGGAAGCAATAGGGAAATACATCTTTCTCACGTGGAAGGGGATCAAGAGATGGAGAGAAGAAGGATGAGAGGGAAAAGAATTGAAAAAAGATGATGTATGTATGCATATCAACTCCTCACAAGGAATGTGCATATCGTGAATGCAAACATGTGCCAACAAAAAATAAAATCTAAAAAAAATTTCATTCTGCTAGTCTCTGTCTTTTTATTACAAAGATTATTTCACTTTTGTTATTTTGCTACTTGTTTTCTATTGCCTTATATTTTCTACCCTCAGTTTTTATATTTATATGTTGTTTTGTATTAGCTGATTTTTTGTGGTGAAACATTTAAATACTTTTCTCATTTTCGTATACATATATAATCCCTAATTTTTCTTTGTGGTTACCATGGGGATGGCATTTAACATCCTAAATTAAAACGTTCTGGTTTGAATTTGTATCAGCTTAACTTCAATAATATAAAAATTGTGTTCCTGTGTACCACCGTCCCCGTGGTTTTACTTATTGATGTCAGAAAATTACAACTTTACATATTCTGTGTCCCACTGCCTAAAGTAATAATTTTCTACAATGCATTAGTTTCTTAAGCAAAAACAAAAGATAGAGTTATAAATATATGGTACTATAGCTTTCACAATTGCCCATGTATATATGTACTGAAATCTTTATTTCTTCATACTGATTCCATTCACTCTGCAGTGTCCTTTCATCTCCTGCAACTGGGACTTATTTGGAATTTCTCATAGGGTAGGTCCAGTAGTATTAATGAACTTTTCAAGTTTTGTTTATCTGGGAATGTCTTAATTTCTTTTTCATATTTGAAGAACAGTTTGACAATTGTAGAATTCTTGCATGAATTTTTTTTCTATTAACGTTTTGAATACATCAACTCACTACCTTCTGGCCTTCATAGTTTCTGAGAAGCAATCCAGTGACAACCTCATTGAAGAGCCCTTGTACGTGATGAGTTGTTTCTCGTTCACATTGCTTTCAAGATTCTCTCTTTGATTTTATCTTTTAGCAGTTTGGCTATAATGTCTTGTGGGTTTCTTGAGTTAATCATACTTGGAAATTGTTGAATTTCTTAGATATTTATATTCACGCCTTCCATCAAGTGTAGGAAGTTTCTGGCCATTAGTTCTTCAGATAATCTGAAATAATTGCTATTTCTCTCTTCCTTCTCTTTCAGAGACTCTCAGAATGTTGGTTTGCTCGATGGTGTCTCCTAAGCCCTGGGAAGATCTTTTTACTCTTTTTCAATCATTTTTCTTTCTGTTTTTCAGCTGCAAGAGTTTCAGTTGTCATTATGTCCAAATTTGTAGATTGTTTCTTCTGCCTGATCAAACTTGTTTTTGAATACTTTTATTTATTTATTTAAAGATTTTATTAGTATATGTTCACAAGTACTAATAAATGTTTATATTCATTGTGGGGAATTGATATATGTATATAACGAATTTTAATTCTTTTTTCCCACTTCCCTCCATCCCTTTTAAATTTTTTTGCGACTTCCGGGAGAACATGGCGGACAGATAACAGCAACTACCGGAGGCTCTCTGAAAACTAGGCTCAGAAGCCAGGTATGGTGCGGACTAAAGAGACATAAGCAGGTGGAGTTATGCTCTGTTGACTCAGGAACGAACTCGGCTGAGAGAAACCAACTTGGAATGCAGTCCTGGTGCTAAAACAGGAACAGAAAAGCCTTGCTGCTGAGTCTGGACCCCACGCCATTGGAAGCTGTGATTTGGGTTTCCCACCGCGCGGTGGCTGGCTGCCTCTACATCGGCTCGGCAAGGAGAGAGACGCACGGAAACTCTGAGAACGGGAGTCTGCGAATGGAGTCGAAAACAGGACGGGCAGGGAGGCATGTTCTGACTTGTGGCGAGGTGAGTGAGAGAAACTGACACTCCACCACAGTTTGACTCCAGTGGACTTTCTGGGCCCAGGCAGTCCTGCGGGAGCAGGGTGCGGTGGCAACTCCAGCCACACATTCCCCTCTCGGGTGGGATTGGTGAAAAGTGCCTGGCCTGCGTGACGCTGCTGGCAGACCCCGTAGGCTGGCCCAACCCAGATCCCAGAGCCTGACGGAGGCTGGGAGGGGCGGGCCCCACGTAGGCTGCCTGGTGTGCAGCGGTGAGTGGGAACACCTAACCGGCGCAATTCGATCAGGCTGTGGCTGACAGGGAGAGAAGCTGGGCCTCTCATATAAGCTTGCATATGTAAGGAACAGAGAATATGGGAAGAGGCAGCAACAAGAAAGGCTCCTCGGCCCCCAATTCTGAGAAACAGGCAATAGCAGACACCGCACCATTACACATAAGGCGCCATATAGAGAGCCTCATAGACCAATTCAGGAATGAAGTTATCAACGACCTGAAGCTAGAAGTATGCAGAATAGTTAGAGAAATGCTAAGCACCACCCAGGAAAAAACAGATGGTAGAATGGAAGAACAGAAAAAGAGGGGAGAATTGCTTGATGGAGAAAACAGAGAAAGCATTGAGTATGTGAAGCAGGTTCAAAGGGACTATCAAGAAATTAAGAAGTCTATCCAAGACTGGCATAACAGCTTGAAAGAAACTAAGGACAGACTATCTGAACTGGAGGGCAGACTTGTAATATGGGAGAATGAAATGAAAAACTTCTTAAAAACAACAAAGAAACAAACAGCAATAATACAAAGACAAGAAGATGATAAGAGGAGCCATAACTTAAGGATTAAGAACATAAAAGAAGAAGTAGGGACACAAACAAGTGAACTACAAAAGCTACTCACAGAAATAATCCAGGAGAATTTTCCTAATTTAGCAAAAGGTAAAGATACTCAGATGTATGAGGCATACAGGACCCCAGCTACCTACAACCCTAACAGAGAAACACCCAGGCATATAATAATAAAAATTCCAGAAATTCAATACAAGAACAGAATATTAAAAGCTGTCAGAGACAAGAAACAGACCACCTACAAGGGAACACCCATCAGAATTACAGCAGATTTCTCTGCACAAACCATCAAATCACGAAGAGCGTGGGGGGAAATAATTCAAGCTTTGAAAGATAATAATCTCCAGCCAAGATTGAGATATCCTGCACAACTGTCCCTGGAAATTGATGGAAAAACGAGGTGCTTCCAGGATAAAGAGGAACTGGGGGAATTTGCAACCACCAATTCAACTCTACAGAGAGTATTGCAGGATATTCTAAAAAAAAGAAAAATACAAAGAATCCAGAAATAATGGAGGCCACAATGAATGGAGCAGAGAACAAAGTGAAGAAGACAAACTGACAGCTACTGACAGAAAAAGAGCTCAACAGAAATGAGGCAGAGAAGATTGGATGATAGGAACAGCTATTTTAGAGAAAATGACATCTTAATAGGTAATACTGATTTAATATCATCTTGTTTTGAAGTCTCATCTAGCTTTTGTCCTTCTGTCTCCAATGGTCCAAATAGGTTGTATCTTACTGGATTTTATTATGTACGATAGTATAAGCAAAAACCTTTTAAAGACAAGGAGATTATACAGAAACCATTGTTCATTTTCTGTTAGTCGATTCTAAATACTCTGTAATGCTGTCATTCTCTTAAATGGTTTTACATTGTTTTGATATACTTAATGCTACAGTATACGAAGTTGTACTCAAGGATTTCAAGGAAAGAGATAATATGGTAACTACTTTTAGGTCAGTATTATCTGGTGGTGAAACACTATTCTGCTTAAATGGTTATGTTTTGATCTGTGCTGTTTCGTTGTTATGCCCTCTTTTATCTCAATCTCCACTCCATTATTTACTTTTTTATTTTTATCCTTTTAATTAAAGGAAAAAATAGCAGGATATATTATAGTAACCCACTTTGACTTTCCATTACCTCGATTTAAAGCCCTGTATTACTCTCACCATCTGGTTTTTAACTGATGTTCCCCTATTCTGTTTTGCTGGATAGTATCAGGTTCAAAAATTTAGGCATCAGCTGTGAAGATAATGAGATTCATTATAACGCCCATTCTCGTTGACTTTTATCTATTTTTGAAGACCTACAATGTCTCCAATGTTTTGGTTTTGTCGGTTTTATTCTTTACTGTTTTGTTCAATTGTATTGTAACTAACAATATAGGCAATTCTATTAGAGATAGCGGGAGGCATTATGCTAACCATTGTTGATCACCTTGTATTATGTTTTCACATTATCTATTATGTCCACCCTTTTGACTTGACCGATTCTGTTCTGTTATATCACATTTGGTTTTACTCTCTTCCAAAAAAGTAATAAGAACCATGGGAGCAATGAAACCCAAAATGTGTAATAGTCGTTGTACAAAAGAGAGGAAAAGAAAGTGCTCTATACTATATAACTGCATGTATATTTAAGTGTATAAGATAGAAAATGATATCACAGAGTTTTATTGGATCATTGAACAGAACTGTTTGCAGTATCATTGATGGAATGTCCACTTTACAAGCTTTAATTTTGTGACTTGAACAATTATTTCTAAGATGACAATATGTAATCCATTAACTAGTGATTTCCTACTGTTCATTTTTTTTTTCTGCAAATCTGTATAACTTGTACCCTTTCTCTGGTTTTTTTCTTTTCTCCTTAAATAAAATTAAAAAAAAATTTTTTTTGCAATTGTCAGATTCATTTATTTGTCTTCTAAGTTCTTATAAAGTTAACAACAGTACATACAGATTGAAGGCTGGATGAGCAGGCCAAAAACTTAAAACACACAACACAACTGTACCTAATTGAACACTAAATCACTTTTAGATACTTTGTCTATGCTGAATTACAATAACTTTTCTCTCTCTTTTTTTCTTGTTGTCTATCCTTCATTTCATTATACATTGGATTTCTCACATAAAGAAACCATGTGATATTTAAACTTGTTTGGTGGAATTACTTTGGTTAAAATTATGGTCTCAAGGTGTATCCATTTTCCTACAAATGTCTCAAGTTTATCCTTTCTATGGCAGAGTGGTATTGTGTATAAATGTGGCGTTTTCTCTACCCATTCATTTGTTAATGGACATGGAGACTGTTTCCAAGATTTAGTTATTATGAACTGTGCTTCTATAAACATCACTGTAGAATTATGTCTTTAACTCTTTGGGAAAGATACTTACAAGGGAAATAGCTTGGTCAAATGGGATTTCTATTTTTAGTTTTTTTTTTTTTTTTTTTTTTTTTTTTGAGAAATCTGACTTCCATTGTGGCTGTAATGGTTTACCTTCCTAGCAAAAGTGAACTATTCCTTTTGTCTTGAAACTTCTCTGGTATTTGTTATTGGTTGATTTCCTGTTGATTTGTTATTGGTTGATTTCCATATACAATTCTTTCTGGAGTGAGATGGAATCTCAATATTGTTTTAATTTGTATTTGTCAAATAGCCAGTGATGTCGAAAATTTTAAAAATGTATTTGTTGGCTTTTTTTAGTTCTTTGCTGAGAAGTGTCTGTCCATTTCAGATGCTTGTTTTTTGATTGAATCTTTAAATTTGGAGGGTCTAATTTTATTGAGTTCTTTACATATTTTAGATAGTAGTCCTGGGCAGGCTTATAGCTCAGTGGTATAAGCACCTGCCTGGCAAGTGCAAGGTCCTGAGTATGACATCCTGTCTAAAAGAAAAAAAAAAGACAGTAGTCCTTTTATGACAAAGAGTTGGCAATTTTTTTTCCAATTCTGTAGGCTGTATCTTCACTCAGTGTTTTCTTTTTTTTTTTTATTTTTTATTTTTTATTTAAGGAGAAAAGAAAAAAAAACAGTGAAGGGGTACAAGTTATACAGATTTACAGAAGAAAAAAATGCGCAGTAGGAAATCACTAGTTAATGGATTACATATTGCCATCTTAGAAATAATTGTTCAAGTCACAAAACTAAAGCTTGTAGAGTGGACATTCCAACAATGATACTGCAAACAGTTCTGTTCAATGATCCAATAAAACTCTGTGATATCATTTTCTATCTTATACATTTAAATATACATGCAGTTATATAGTATAGAGCACTTTCTTTTCCTCTCTTTTGTACAATGACTATTACACATTTTGGGTTTCATTGCTCCCACGGTTCTTATTGCTTTTTTGGAAGAGAGTAAAACCAAATGTGATATAACAGAACAGAATCGGTCAAGTCAAAAGGGTGGACATAATAGATAATATAAAAACATAATACAAGGTGATCAACAATGGTTAGCATAATGCCTCCCGCTATCTCTAATAGAATTGCCTATATCATTAGTAGTAATACAATTGAACAAAACAGTAAAGAACAAAACCGACAAAACCAAAACATTGGAAACATTGTAGGTCTTCAAAAGTAGATAAAAGTCAACGAGAATGGGCGTTATAATGAATCTCATTATCTTCTCAGCTGATGCCTAAACTTTTGAACCTGATACTATCCAGCAAAACAGAATAGAGGAACCTCAGTCAAAAACAAGATGGTGAGAGTAATACAAGGCTTCAAATCGAGATAATAGAAAGTCAAAGTGGGTTACTATATTATATCCTGCTATTTTTTCCCTTTAATTAAATGGATAAAAATAAAAAAGTAAATAATGAAGTGGAGATTGAGATAAAAGAGGGCATAACAGCGAAACAGGGCAGATCAAAACATAACCATTTAAGCAGAATAGTGTTTCACCACCAGATAATTCCGACCCAAAAGTAGTTACCATATAGACTCTTTCCTTGAAGTCCTTGAGTACAACTTCGTATACTGTAGCATTAAGTATATCAAAACAATGTAAAACCATTTAAGAGAATGACAGCATTATAGAGTATTTAGAATCGACTAACAGAAAATGAACAATGGTTTCTGTATATTCTCCTTGTCTTTAAAAGGTTTTTGCTTATACTATCGTACATAATAAAATCCAATAAGATACAACCTGTTTAGACCATTGGAGACAGAAGGACAAAAGCTAGATGAGACTTCAAAACAAGATGGTACTAAATCAGTATTACCTATTAAGATGTCATTTTCTCTAAAATAGCTGTTCCTATCATCCAATCTTCTCTGTCTCATTTCTGTTGAGCTCTTTTTCTGTCAGTAGCTGTCAGTTTGTCTTCTTCATTTTGTTCTCTGCTCCATTCGTTGTGGCCTCCCCTCCATTATTTCTGGATTCTTTGTATTTTTCTTTTTTTAGAATATCCTGCAATACTTTCTGTAGGGTTGAATTGGTGGTTGCAAATTCCCCCAGTTCCTCTTTATCCTGGAAGCACCTTGTTTTTCCATCAATTTCCAGGGACAGTTGTGCAGGATATCTCAATCTTGGCTGGAGATTATTATCTTTCAAAGCTTGAATTATTTCCCCCCATGCTCTTCATGATTTGATGGTTTGTGCAGAGAAATCTGCTGTAATTCTGATGGGTGTTCCCTTGTAAGTGGTCTGTTTCTTGTCTCTGACAGCTTTTAATATTCTGTTCTTGTATTGAATTTCTGGAATTTTTATTATTATATGCCTGGGTGTTTCTCTGTTAGGGTTGTAGGTAGCTGGGGTCCTGTATGCCTCATACATCTGAGTATCTTTACCTTTTGCTAAATTAGGAAAATTCTCCTGGATTATTTCTGTGAGTAGCTTTTGTAGTTCACTTGTTTGTGTCCCTACTTCTTCTTTTATGTTCTTAATCCTTAAGTTATGGCTCCTCTTATCATCTTCTTGTCTTTGTATTATTGCTGTTTGTTTCTTTGTTGTTTTTAAGAAGTTTTTCATTTCATTCTCCCATATTACAAGTCTGCCCTCCAGTTCAGATAGTCTGTCCTTAGTTTCTTTCAAGCTGTTATGCCAGTCTTGGATAGACTTCTTAATTTCTTGATAGTCCCTTTGAACCTGCTTCACATACTCAATGCTTTCTCTGTTTTCTCCATCAAGCAATTCTCCCCTCTTTTTCTGTTCTTCCATTCTACCATCTGTTTTTTCCTGGGTGGTGCTTAGCATTTCTCTAACTATTCTGCATACTTCTAGCTTCAGGTCGTTGATAACTTCATTCCTGAATTGGTCTATGAGGCTCTCTATATGGCGCTTAATGTATATTGGTGCGGTGTCCACTATTGCCTGTTTCTCAGAATTGGGGGCCGAGGAGCCTTTCTTGCTTCCCTTCCCCATATTTTCTGTTCCTTATAAAATGCAAGCTTACATAGGAGGCCCGGCTTCCCCACAGCCTGATCAAATTGCGCTGGCCAGGTGTTCCCGCCCACCGCTGCGCACCAGGGAGTTGCGGAGGAGGCAGCCTATGTGGGAGTCAGTCGCTTCTCCGGGCCACCGTCAGGCTCTGGGATCTGGGTTAGGCCAGCCTACTGAGTCCGCCAGCAGCATCACGCAGGCCAGGCACTTTTCACCAATTCCGTCCGAGAGGGGAATGTGTGGCTGGAGTCGCCACAGCGCCCTGCTCTTACAGGACTGCCCGAGCCCAGAAAGAGTCAAACTGTGGTAGGGGGTCAGTTTCTGTCACTCACCTTGCCACCAGTCAGTTTTCGTGTACGCCTCCTTGTCCGTCCTGTTTTGGACTCCGTTCGCAGACTCCCGTTCCCAGAGCTTCTGCGCGTCTCTCCTTGCCAAGCCACTTGTGGAGGCAGCCAGCCGCCGGGCGGCAGGAAACCCAAATCGCGGTTTCCAATGGCGCAGGGTCCAGCCTCCACACCAAGTCTTTTCTGTTCCTATTTTAGCGCCAGGACTGTATTCTAAGTTGGTTTCTCTCAGCCCAGTTCGCTCCTGAGTCAGCAGAGCATATCTCTACCGGTTCGTGTCTCCTTAGTCCGCATCATTCCTGGCCTCTGAGCCGAACCTTTCAGAGAGCCTCCGGTAGTTGCTGTTGTCTGTCCGCCATGTTCTCCCGGAAGTCCCATCACTCAGTGTTTTCGTTGGCTGTGCAGAGATTTTTAATTTGATATTATTCCATTTGTTGATTCTTGATACTAATTCGTGTGCAACTGGTATTCTGTTCAGAAAATCTTTGCCTATATGTAGGTGTTCAACAGCTTTACTTATTTTGTCTTCCAGTAGATTGGGCATTTCACTTTTTAATGTTTGTAGTTTTGAACCGTTTTGATTTTAATTTTGTGATTGTGAGAGATACGGGTATAGGTTCAATTTTTAGCATCTGAGTATCCAGTTTTCCTGGTATCATTTGTTACTAAGGCTATCTTTCCTGCATCGGAATTACTTGGTATCTTTTTTTTTTGTCCTAGAATTTCAAATTTAATTTAATATACTTATAGTACTTGGTATAGTACTTGGTGTCTTTTTTAAATATAAAGAAGTGGAGTTTTCTGTAGTTGTTGCTGTATCCTCTATTTTGTTGCATTGATCCACAAGTCTTTTTTTCCCCCCAATACCATGCTGGATTTTTTTTGTTTTGTTTTGTTTTAAATCACTTTGTAGCTTTGTAGTGTAACTTGAAGTCCAGGATTGTAATGTCCCATGATGGGGCCTCGTTACCCATAATTGTTTTTGTCATTCTGGGTCTCTGTGGTTCCATAGGAAGTTTAGGATTTCTATCTCTACTTGTGTGAGGAATCCTATTGGTATTTTATTGTGATTGCATTAAATCTGTGTACTAATTTTGGAATTATGGCCATTTAACTACATTGGTCCTGCTTATCCAGGAACAAGGGATATTATCTCAATTTCTGATGCCCTCTTCAATCTCCTTTGTAAGAGTAGTTTTCATTGTAGCAGTCTTTCACTTTCTTGGTTAACTCTTATGTATTTCATTTTTCTTAAAGCTATTGTCAAAGGTATGTTTCCTTAATTTCTCTCTCAGTGACTTTATTATCGACGTTCAGGAACGCTATTGCTTTTTGAGTGCTGACTCTGTATCTTGCTATCCTACTGAATTTGGTTTTTAATTTTAGAAGGATTTTGATGGAATTTTGGGGATATGCTTTGTAGAGGAGCATATGTACTGCACACAATGAAATTTTCACTTCTTTCGTTCCTATATGTATCATTTTAATATATTTCTCTCGTCTAATTGCTTTGGTCAATGTCTTGAGAACTATATTGAATAGTGGTGATAGCTGGCATATTTTTCTTGTTTCTAATTTTTCAGGGAAAGAGCTCAGCTTCTTTCAATTTAGTATGATTTTGGCCATTGTTTGGTCGTATATGGCTTTTTTTGGATTGAGACAAAGACCTTCTACACTTGTTTTCTTTAGCATTTTTATCATGCATCAATATTGGGGTTAGTCAAATGCTTTTTCCCTACATTTATTGAGATGATCATGTGATTTTTGTTCTTGTTTCTGGTTATTTGGTGTATTAAATTCATTGATTTGTACATGTTAAGTCATTCCTGCATCTGGATTGAACTTTTTTGTCATGAAGAATGACCACCCTTTTGATGATTTGCTGCATTGTTTGTCAGTATCTTATTAAGGATTTTTGCATCTATGTTCATTACAGAGATTATCTTTCAGTTTTCTTTTATAGTTGATTCCTTTTCTGGTTTTGTAATTAGAGTAACTGTTGCTTTCAGAAATGATTTTTGAGAAGTGCTTTCTTTTCAATTTCATTAAAGAGTTTGAAGAGCATTGTTGTTAGATCTCTAAAGTTCTTGTAGAATGTAGCAGTGAATCCATCAAGACCTGGGTTTTTCTTAGTTTGTAGTCTTGTTGCTGTTGTTTTGTTACAACTTTAATTTCATTGAGTGATATTGTACTATTCAGGGTTTTTGTATCTTCTTGATTAAGCCTTGGTAGTTCTTTTGTATCTAGAAACATATTCATTCCTTATCAATTATTCAATTTATTAAAGTTCAGACTCTCAACGCAGTTGCTGGTTGTCTTCTGGATTTTGGAAGAATCTGTGTGGTTTCACATTTTTCTTCTCTAATTGCATGGACTTGGGCCTTTCCTCTCCTTATTTTGATAAAATTAGCTAGGAGTTTTTCTATGTAGATTATTCTTTCACAGAATCGACTCTTCATTGATTCTTAAGCCTTTTTTAGTGTCAATTTCATTAACTTCTCTGATTTATATAATCTCCTTTCCTACACTAGCTTTGGGTTTGTGTTCTTGATTTTCTTGGACACTGAGGTGCATCATTGAGTTATTTATTTTTGTTCACACTGTTTTTCTGATAAAGGAATTCATCGCTATAAACTTGCCTTTCAGGACTATTCTCATTGTGTCCCATAGGTTCTGGTATGTCATATAGGCATTATAGTTTGATTGAAGGAACTGTCTAATTTCTTCTTTAATTTCATCTGGGATCCACTAATTATTCAAGAGATTATTGTTTAATTTCCACATTTGCATAGTTTCTATATCTTTTGCCATTTATTTCTAGTGCTCTGATAATACAAATGAGATAATTATGATACTTTAGCATTTACTTAAGCATGCACTATAGGCTACATGATTTATTTTGAAGAAAGCCCCATGTGCTACTTAAAAATGTATTCTGTTGTTTTTGAATGGAACATTGTATGGCTATGCTTTAAATCAATTTTTTCAAAGGTTTACTTCAAGTCTGGTAGGTTTTTTGTCTATTATTTGCCTAGTTGATCTCTCTACCTGTGACAGGTATTGAGATCTCCCTCATAGTTGCATTTATCAAATTTCTTATGTGCATTAGTGTTTGTCTTATGAATTTGAGTGTGTCATTATTTGGTGAGTGTATGCTTATAGTTGTTATCTCTTCCTGTTGAATTGTTTCTTTAACCAATATATGATGACCTTCTTTGTCTTCTCTGATGAGTCTTGACTTGAAATCCCTTTTGTATAAAATTAGTATGTCTACTAATTTTTTCTGGGTTACTGTATATAGAATGTTGTTTCACATCTTTTCTTTTTTGAGACAGGGTTTCTCTATGTGGTGTAGGTTGGCCTTGAACTCATTTTGTAGCCCAGGCTTGTCTCGAACTTACAACAATTTTTCTGCCTCAGCCTCCTGGGTGCTGGGATTACAGGAGTGTACCACCACACGATGCGTTTTCATTTTAATATGTTTCATTTTGAATTAAATGTGTTATACTGCATAGAGTTGAGCTTTGCTTTTTGATTTATTATGCCAATCTATGTCTTTTGCTTAGGGAATTGAGTCCACTCAGAGGAAAGTTTTTACTGAGATGCATTGATTTATTCCTGCCACTGCATTATTTTTCTGTTGCTCATTTCTGTACATTTTTCTATTTGCTTAGCTCTTCATCCCACCAGATATAGTCATTCTTTTTGAATTGTTTGAATTATTTACTTAATTTTCTCTTCCTTCAATGGCTTGAGAATTTTTTGTAATGCTGGGTTGATAAATGTGAATTTTTTGAGGTGCTCCTTGTCATGGAAATATCTTGTTTCTTTTTCATTTTGAATGAAACTATTGCAGCATACATAAGTTAGGGTGGAAGTTGCCATATTTCAGAGTTTGAAACCCTTGTCTCCAAAACCTCCTTGTCTTTAGGTTCATGGAGAAGTCTGTTGTAATTCTCACGAGTTTTCCTTTATCATTTGCTTTTAAGATTTTGTTCCTGTGATGAACTTCTGATACTTTGTGGAGTATAATATGGTGTGGAGAGGTTTTCTTTTGTCACAGCTATTTGGGGATCTATAAGCCTCATTTATCTGTATATTTCTTTCTCTATATCTAGGAAGTTTTCTGAATTTATTTCTATGAACAGTTTTTTGTATGCCATTTGTGTTGACTTCTAATTTTTCTCTTATTCCAGTTATTCTTACATTACTCTTCTTTACATCATCTATTAATGGTTGGATCCATTTTTCATGTCTCTTGTTTTTAAGGTATATTTTAATACTTGGTTTTTAAAGTATCATTATCTCTTAGTTCTGTTTTCACATGGTGTCTTAGTTACTTTTTACTCATTGCTGAGACAAAATACCTGAAGCCTAAAGTTAGAGAGGGAAAGGTTTATTTCTTACAGTTCTTGGAGGTTTCAATCCATACTCAGTGGGCTCCAAGGCAGCAGGCTTGGTGGAGCAGCCCTTCATGGCCATTGCAAACAGTGAGACATAAACCAGCAAGAGAGACACACTTTCTGGCCATTACCTCATATGCGGACTCAACCTCTAAGGGGTGTAGTGCTCATACCACCAATCTGAGTGCTAGACAACAAACTACTTGCCAATGTTAGATTTGGTTGAGTCCATAATTCATGAGTCTTGGAGACCACTGACATAAAACATGACACGTGGATTGTTTCTATTTTCTGTACTTTCAGTGTGATTTTTCATCTCCCAGATTTCTGATTGAAACCTTTCCATGGGTGCTAATTCTTTGGCAAACTGATTATTTATGTTTTGTGTTAGCCATCTAGCTTTTTATTAGTGTCCTCTGAAAGCTTCTGCATGCTTTTTTGGTTATTATTTTCATTATTTGTTTAGTTATATCTTCCCTGATTCTGGTGAGTTTCTCTTTGATTAGTTTTCTAACCTTCTCTGTTACTCTTTTGAGTAATTCAGATGTTTGGTTTATGCTATTCTGCCTCTCAGTGCCTCCTGGGTTGGCATCGCAGGAAATTTTGGGAGTCATTCTGTTGCCTTATTTTCTCACGTTTCTAATGTTTTGTTTTATGCTAAACTTTTTGGATACTTATTGTGTAAAGACTGTGCTGCTAGTTTAAAAATCTCTTCAGTCACTTTTTGATGATGTATTTTGGTTGTCACCAACTATAATCCTTTGCCATAGCCCTAAGATCTGGTCACCATGGTTAATTTTGGAGGGGAACATGCAGTGTGACTAGCCCAACAACCAAGTGCTCTGGAAATATATTCAGTGTTATTGTCAAAAGTTAATCTGAATATTGGCTTACAGTGAAACAGTAATGACTATGTGATCATGTTAGTCCAAGCAGATCACCTGCAGTAGTATTGTCAAAAACTGGGTACTATTTTAATCAACTATGTACCACTTTTAATCTTAGAGAAGAAAGCTATACTTTTGATATAAACATTATGCCAACCCAGGTACTGACTTACTGTACTTTGTATGAAGCTACATCTCTACTAATGATAGAAATGAATTCAACATTAATTTTACAGAGCTAACATAAAAATTTAGCAGAACTTTATGGTTATGTTACTAAAGATTTAGGTTTAGGGATGGGGACATGCAAGAAGAGAACTTTGAAACATTAAACTCTACTATATGAAGAAGAGAGAAAAGTATATGAAGGGTCTTGTTGGGTGTAGAAGGGTGAATATAGAATTCAATAAAAGTAGGATAAAGAACTGATGAAAAATAGAAGATAAAAGAAAATGAGAATAAAGAAAGGAATTATAAAGAGATAAAACATAAAAGATAAAAGGGAGGAAAATCAAAAGTTAGACAAGAGAAAAATGGAGCAAGAAAAAGAGATAAGAAATAAGGAAGAAAGGACAACAAACATTTCTCTATTATCCAGTAAACTGATGGAGAAGAAAGGGGGAAAGAAAAGAAGAGAAAATGAAAAGATTTTAAAAACTCGACAAAAAAACCAAAAACAATGTACACATTATAAAAATAAACACAGACAGACAGACACACACACACACACACACACACACACACACACACACACACACACTCCCAAGAAAACAAACAAAGAAAAAAAAGATAAAAAACCAAAGCCAAAACCAAAATTTCTTTGTGCTTTCAAACTTGTGATTTTCTTCCATGATCTACAATTCTGGGGCAGTGTCCAAGACAAGATGTTTCCCTGCTTGTGCTGTTAGATAACAAGAGCAATTAGATCCTGGATCCATGCTGGATACAGGTACCATCAGCAAGAGTGACAGTTTTGCAAATTTCAGATTCAAAGAAATTCAGGTAGAACTTGGCCTTTGGCCATGGAGCCTCTGTCCTATATCTTAAACATGTCAGGAGGTATCTTGCCAGTCTAAGTCCGATTTTCTGACCACAGCTATCTCGTGTGACTTGCCCTTATACAGACACTATAGGAACATAAACACTGGGAGCTCTAAATTAGAGCTATCCTGTGGCTTCTCTGAATCCCAGATTGAAACTATCGATCCCCTCCCTGGGATAGCTTCTGACCAGGAGCTCTTTCCGGAGGATATAGCAGGCAGTTGGGTTGTATCCCTCATAGCATTCAGTGGTCTGTTCCACTGCTGCTGTTCCATTCCCCCAGAATGCATCTGGAGTTTCCTGCTTTCACTTTTTCTCTTTAGATTTGATTTCCCTTTCTTATGAGCTATGAGCCAGAGCTGGAGAGAAAGTGTTGGTTGCTCCTTTCCTATTCTGCTCTGTCTCTTCAATTTCTCTATAGGTTTTAATTTTCCTTCCAGATCCTTCCTGTTTTCTGGAGATCTATCCCCTCTCACAATTGTTGCTTTCTGGTGTCTGGATTTCAAATCTCAGTGAGATTGAGCTGTTGCTTACCACTCCACCATTTTCCTGGAACCAGAATAATTTTAGTGAGTTTTTCATCGTACAAGTTTTCATTTCAATTACTGTACTTTTCAGCTCTAGGATTTGTTTTGCTTTAGGTTTTCTGACTCTTTATTGATATTTCCATTTTGTTGATTTTATCCACATCTTTGTGTTCTTGAACATCTTTAAGACTACTGTTTTAAAATCACTGGGATCACTATCTGGTCATTTCTTGGAACAGTTTCTCTTAGTTTATTTTTTTCTGTTTAAATGGGCTGTACTTTGTTGTTGTTTTGTTTTTGTGCACCTGGGGATTGAACCTAGGATCTTGCATATTCTAAGCAAGTCTTTTACCACTAGGTTTCATCCTCTGCCCTGTTGTAACCATTTAACAGTTTACCCAAGTGTCACTCAAGAAGTTCATTTGTTTATGTACTGATTATCTGGAATGTTGCTTGGACAAGTGTCATTTCAACCAGTTGATTCTTGTTTACATAAAATATATGCATTCATTTGTTTATTTGTTTTGTATTGACCTATTTTTGCATACTTTCTTGTATTTCCCTTTGATGTTTATTTCTAGTAAAATTTAACAATAAATTCCGCTTATTTTCTTTTACTAATGCATGTTTGTTTTATTTGTGAAAAATAGCCTATAATTTTGTGCTACAACCTATAAAAACTCTTATGAAGACTACCTTAGATATTCTTTTACAATACAAAACAGACACATTTGGGACACTGAAACTGATTAGGAAAGAAATGTCTATCAAAGATTTATAAAAGGAAGAGCTGAAAAAGAGACAAATGTTAGCATATCAGAGAATAAAGACAAAAAATAATGCCTCCCTATTGTCAGTTATTCATAATACAGAAAGGATAGAACTTGAAAGAAGAAATAAAAAAATCAATAGTGGTTGTTATGATTGATACATTATGTCAACTTGAAAAGTTTAGAAATTTAAGGGATTCAACAGGGAGCCAGGGTCTTTGCTTTGTAAACATTCTCAGCCTGTGCAAGAGGAGGGTGTGGAAATGGTGTGAGTGCTACACCCATCATGGGGGAGTGGTAACCTGTTTATAATGCAAAGGAGAAGTTTGTTCTTCCCTCCTTTTGCTGTTGACCTTGAAAATTGCTACTATTTCAAGTTTTTGTTTCCTCGTGTCATAGGGAAACCGTGACCTTTTATTAATTCAGCAAATATTTATTATGCTTCAGTGAAATAAACTGGACTCTTACGTGCATGGTTTCCCTAGTGTGAGAACTGGAAATGTAAATTAAGGCCAAAATGTACAATATATATTGTGAAATAGGAAGAAATTATTCAAAAAGAAAGAAGAACTAGGGTGGGGGAATAATGAAAGGAACAAAAGAAAAAGGGAAAAAATTTTTAAAAAGGGTAAAATGGAAACCAAACTTTGTAAATGGGGAGAGGAAGATGAGTTGAAGGGAGAAGAGGATATTGGGAAAAATAGAGAAATCAAAATATATCACATACAGGTACAAATTCCTTATGACGATTATGATCATAATATATATTTAAAATGTACCAGTAAGTCTAATCATATTTTAAAAACCCAGATATTTATTGAGCTCCTTTTTGTGTCCCCAAATTCTTCAATACTGTGTCTCTTCTTGAATATGGGTGTCTGATCAGTAGGGAATATCAGGGATGATGCTGAGCCACTACCTAGTCATATTTGAAGAAATGTTCATTCTCTACTTCCTTTGGGGAACTGAGTCTTAGAATCTACTCATTATGCTACGAGGAAGCCTAAGCAGCCAGTGGAGCAACTCTCATGAAGAGGAAACACCACTGCTGTCCAAAGTCCAAGATGAGCTCTCAGCAGACCTCAACTTATTAGCCAAGTGAGTGAGAATCTTGAAAGTAAATATTTTAGCCTGCCATCAAGCCACCACTGCTGAGGCCACATGGGATAGAGATGATCTTTTAATGATATATCTATTTTAATTTACTTCATGTATCTTTTAGAATAGATGTGCAAAAAAATAATGCAAGCCACATACATAATTTTACATATTGTAGTAGTTACTTTACAAAAATAAATTAATAAAACCATACAGGTGAAGTTAATTTGAGAGAAATTCAATTTATTTTATTAAATCACAAATGTTGCATTTCAACATGCAACAAAGATAAAAATTATTTGAGATGTTTTTATATTTTTTTTTCATACTGCATGCTTGAAATATAGGATGATGACTTTTGTACTCATAAATCCTAACACATATGTTTTAATTATAATCAGTGCAGACTAGCTAGATTTCAAGGGTTTATTAGCTCTTTGTGGATAATGACTACTACACTGGAAAGTGTAGGCTTAGAATGATAGGGTCAGACTGCACTATTTTACAGAGGAGGAAAATTAGGTAAAAAGAGAGGAAGCAACTTGCTCTGAATTATGCACTGCAATTGTTTGAAATGACCTCCCTCCCCATATGCCCATGTCCTAACTCCTGGGACCTTTGTTATTTTATTTGTAAAACAAACAAACAAACAAACAAAAAAAGAGAAAGTCTTTGCAGATGTAACCAAATTAAGGATCTTGAGATGAAGAGATTATCTCAGATTATCTAGTCAAGCCCTACATCCAATGACCAATGTTCTTATAAAACATAGGAAAATCTAGGCAGAAGAGGAGGAGATTCACACAGAGAAGACGATGTAGATAAAGATCAGAGAGACATGACTACAAGTCAAGGAAGAAATGCTGACAGCCACTAGAAGGTGGAAAAGACAAGGAAGGGGTGGGTCTTTATTAAAGCCTCTGGAGGGAGAAAGGTCCCAATGACACGTGGAAATTCAGAGATTCTACCTGCCAGAACTCAGGCAATATATTTTGCTTTTTTTAGTTACTCAGTCTTGTAATAATTTTGTGGGGCTTTTTTTGGGGGCAGCCACAGGAAATAAATATATACATCAAGTGTGAAATCTGGACTGAAAAGACCTTGCACTACATTTCCAGCTAAAGCAACCTGCTTCATCACTGTCTCTGAGGTTTTTCAAGTGGCCAGCATTCATTTCTTTGTGAACAGAATGGACCAGGTGGGGACTCTGGAAACTTGATGGGCCCATGTCAACATACAGGAAACTGCTGCCCTGAAGCTTCATGTGGCACCACGTTACATGGTCTTCATCTCTCACCTCATCTGCTCAAATGGCTGCTCTCTCTGCTTCTCTTTTTTTTTCTTTCATAACCTACTTCCCATGTTGTAGACAACCTAATTCTAAAATACAGGTACACACTGGGACAATTCTCTGTTCCCAACCTCCAATGATTTCTATTCAAAAGAATGAAAGGCAAACTCCTGGTCACATTTACAAATGTGGACTCTGCTACCTCCTTTACCTTGTGTTATATCTATTCCAACCAGAAGCCTCCTTGCTGTTTCTCCATCTTGAAGAGGTTTTTTTTTTTTTTTTTTTTTTTTTTTTTTTTTTTTTTTGGTACCAGGGATCAAACTCACCACCTCATGCTTTCAAGGCAGGTGCTTACACTGCTGAGCTAAACCCCGGCCCAAGGCATGTTTTTTAAATTTGCTGTTTTCTTTCTGAAATACTCTACCTGGTGGCCTTTCCCTTCACTTTATTCAGGTCTTTGAGCAGATGTCGCTAATGATAAAAGTTTTTCTCAGACATTCTTTTTTGCAGTACTTTAATATTCTTTACAGAATAAATCTCCATACCACCTAGTATAGGTTTATTGGACAGTTAGGTTGTTGTTCATCATCCTCTCCTGTAAATTCCATGAGAAAAGGGACTCTTGTCTGGTTTACTTAATGGGTTTATTTTATTTATAGCAGGTGTGCAATAAATATTTGTTCAGTGAATGAATGAATACACAAATGAGTGAGTTCAGGAATGCAAGTTTCACTGGGTCCTACTTTTTGTTTTTCCCTAGAGAAGTTAGAATTTGGATATTTAGGTAAAGTTCTTATAACAGGTGAACTAAAAAAAAGAAATCACTGGACTGGCTAAAAACTGGCATCTGAGAGTCACAACTACAACGTTCCAATGTACAGGAATGTGGGTCAGATGGAAACCTGGATCTTGATCCTCAGATAGCTCAGACCCTGCAGGAACTGCATAGATTTTTGCAGTTCTCAGCCCTTGAAAACCTAAGTCCAATAGCCCTGAGGTACTGTTTGTTGTTACAGACCTAAGTCACCCAGGGCACTTCGTTCAAAAGGCAGGATGTGGGCTGTGAACTTCCAGCTCATGGGTTCAAAGGAAATGTATTTCAGCAGCAACGTCTCTTGGGATGTTTCCCCAAGCCTCCCTGGGAGGTGGTGGGCCTCTTAAAGGACTAATAATAGACAGGCACATCCAGTTTCCCAAAACATGTGTATCTTAAAAGTAAATGCTATTTTTTCTTTGTTACCTTTGAATTACTATGTAGGAGAAGGACATTCTATTATTGTAGCCATGGATCTCCACATGCTACCTAATAATGATTTACCACTCAGTAGCTTCCAAGCAAAAATAGTCATAGTGGGACCCAAGCTCTACCACTACTCAGGTTCACCCCTTTGTTATCTTTGTGCTTTGTAGTTGGGGCTGACCAATGACTGCTCATTCCACAATACTGAATATCTTAATCACTCAGAGCCTCCCTATCCCTATCCGTAGAGAAACTTAACCAAATCTATGCAAGTTGTTGTGACTAAAGACAGCACAAGTACCCACTTAACAAACACTTGATGTTGATTGCTTTTGAACATCCACTGGGCAAGGGTCAGGGTAAAGTGTCATTGCTATTTAAATCTTCATTCACGAGTTCACCCACTCAGTCACCCAATATTTATTCGGCTCTTCCTTAGGAGATACCAGGCACCGAACTTGACACATTGGGATATGAGGGTCAGCAGCTCCTTGCTATCATACTAAGTGAAGAAGTTAAGGAGTTCATTGTCCAGCGCAGTGCTTCATTTCTGAGTTCAGGGCATGATGGAGGGCTGTAGATACAGTGCATGGATGGACCTTAGCACCGAGTTACACAATTAGACAATTATTATCACTTAGTCACCTTCCCACCCTTCAGATTGCATCAAGGAGAGTATCCCTGTTGGATATTCATGAGTCTTGAACATATCTCTGCAACATTTGCTAATATCTCTTACCAAATACAAGAAGGCTTCAGTCTCAGATGTTCTGGTCAGATGACAGTACCTGGAGACACTGTAATATAAAAGATGCTTCTTGCTGTTCAAACTCAGATCAACCCACATAGTGCAAAAATAGAACCACCGTTTGCGAAGGCGAGTTGGAAGTGAATGAAATTTTTGGAAAATACTGATTATTAAAATTTTCCCTCTCCGTATAAGCCTTACTTTATAGTTGCGGAAATTAGGTCTTTGTGGAGGGCATGAACAGAAGGTAGAGAGTTCTCTTCTGAGTGTTCAAGCAAACAACGCCAAGAATCTTCTGTATGGTGGACTTGGACACATATGAAATAAAGACTGCGCCTCCCCTACCTCTGCAGAATGTGTGCATGTATGTGTAAGTGTGTGGAGCCACAGGCCTTTCCGGATGAGTGACAGCAAGAGCCCATCCCTTCAAGACACGCATGCAGAATGACCAATGGGGTGGATGGGGAGTGTGTGGATGGGTACCAGTCTCCGCAGAGGCCAGGGTGCAATCCACTGCGCCCAACCCTTTCAACCTCAACCTTTAATCCTCGTAGGTCCTTTCGCTCTGGAAACACCTAGGGAGTGGTGAGGGGGAGGATCCGAGGTGCTCATTTCCTTAAAGCAAGCCGGGCGGGCGGAGGACGGGGTGTGGGGGCAAGCTCGGGTCTGCAGAACGCAGGCTGCGCTGTCCTCGCGCCGCAGCGCTGCGGCTGAGCACACTCCGCTGGGAGGCCCACAGCCACGGGGGTGCGAATATGTAAAGCAGCTGGCGGCTTGGGCGGAGCCTGGGCGCGATGCAAATGAGGAAGGCGTGGCCTTTCCGCGGCTCCGCCTCCCTCCCCCGCAGCTGGGGCCAGCGGTGCCAAGCGCAGCTGGACCCGCGGCCGCAGCTGGGCGAGTGACAGCCGGGCTCAGCGCAGAGCCGGCGCAGGGGAAGCGCCCGCGGGCCCGGGCGGCGGCAGCGACCGGCTCCTCCCGCGCCTTCCGGGCCGGCAGCCGGCGGTCCCGCGGCCCCGGGGCCCGCACCTCTCGGGCTCCCGCTCCCCGCGCGCAAGATGGCTGACCCGGCTGCGGGGCCGCCGCCGAGCGAGGGCGAGGAGAGCACCGTGCGCTTCGCCCGCAAAGGCGCCCTCCGGCAAAAGAACGTGCACGAGGTGAAGAACCACAAATTCACCGCCCGCTTCTTCAAGCAGCCCACCTTCTGCAGCCACTGCACCGACTTCATCTGGTGAGAGCGCGCGCCCCGGCACGCAGGGCACCTTCCCGGGGCCCCGAGGGCTGCGCGCGCGGGGACCCCCAGCCTCGCCCCTCCTTCCCTGCTCGCAGATCCACCCCGCCTCCCCGGCGCCCCGGAGGGCAGTCCCGCAGGTGCCCTGTCCTCCTGGCCCCAGACGGCCGGCTGCGGGGCGCCCCTGCCCTCTCTCGCTCCTTGTGGCTTCCGGAGCGCCCAGGGGCAGCGACGCGGGTGCCTCTGCTCCACCTGGCTCGGAGTTCAGGGGTCCGTCCCTTCTCCGCCGGCAGCGCCTCGGGTGCCCTCTGGCCCGGAGTTCCCTATCTCTCTGCCTTCTTCCGGGCGGGAGGCGCCCTCATCCCCACCTTTGCTTTCCGGGGGCAGCGCCCCTGGGTGTCCTTTCTCTATCTCCTTGCGGGCGTGGGGCATCCTTTCCTCCTATGTCTCTGGGTTAGCGCCCTGTGTTACATCTTACTGCGCCTCCGAGGGCCTGAGTTCCCCTTCCCGCTCCTGAGTCCTCCTCACGTCACTGCGGGACCCCTTCTTCCTCTTGACCCTCCAGGGGTAGAGTGTCCTTTATCCCTTCCCAGTCTCCCCAAGGGACACCGCCGCGGAGGGGGTTGTCACTACTTACCTTTATGTCCCCCCCCCTCCCCGCCCGAGGATACTTGGGGCACCTCCATGGGCAGATCCCCAGTCTGCCTTCCGCCCCCACCCGACGGAAATGCTCCTCCCTATCCCGCCGCCTGGTGGTCGCAGTTTCCTTTCTCCTGCCTGGGTGACTCGCGGTGGGGGTTACCGCTGAGCTCCACCAACCCGCTCCTCCCCCTGCACCCCCAAAGCGGAAGACTCTTGGGCACCCGCCTGCAGCTAAGAGATTGCACCTGGGAAAGAGGGCCCATGGAAGGGGGGTGACTTTGTGGGGGAGTTGGCTAGTGGCTGGGCCCCTCAGACTGACTCGCCTCTTTCTGTTCTTTCAGGGGCTTTGGCAAGCAGGGTTTCCAGTGTCAAGGTACGTCTGGGGCTCTGGGATTCTGCTGTTTGTGAGCAGAGAGAGTGAAAAAGACTTTATAGAAGTGACCAAGTTAGACAGAAGGGAGGAATCCTGTCTGTCTCAGTGACCTCCCAGGCGTCCAGGAATTCATCCTCAAAGGGTCCTTTTAAGGATTGTGTGTTTATGCTCCTTCCAGGAAGTGCTGGTGAAGCCCAGGAACCCTGAATGTCACAGAGGTGCAGCAGAGGTTCATCCCTTCTAACTTCTTGGCACTGGAAGAGTTATCAGGGAAGAGTTACCAGGGCTCTCCTGAACCCCTCCTGGCATGGTTATTGCTGCTTTTTGAGGAGGTGTCTTCAAAGACCCTTTCTGGGCGGACCCTTTCTCCCTAATTCTTGCTGCTTCCTGTGCCCTGTACCCTTCCTCCATCAGAGTGAGGTTTTTACCTCTTTCCCTGCTTTACTGAGAGGTCCCAGCAGGTGGTTGCTTCCCCTGCAGATGGTGCATCCCCCAGAAAAGCAACTGTGGTCTCCCCTGGGCCTCCTCCCTCTCTACAGAAGTGGTTCCAGATGGGGTGCTTCTCAGATCCTGGTTTAAACTGCCCTTTCTGTCTTCTGGGTAGATATAAGAACTCCAAGTGACTGATTACCTGTGTGTCTTTAACTCTCACCAGGGATCCTCAGTGTGACATTTAGTAGGTCTAAAGTGGCTTCAGCTGTCTCTGTTGATTTTTTAAATTTATATTTTTAATGTTTTAGACAAGGTTTTGCTATGTTGCCTAGACTGAACTTGAACTCCTGGTTCAAGAGATCCTCCTGCCTCAGTCTTCTAGTTACTAGTGCTACAGGCAAGAACCAACATGCCTGACTCAGGGGCTAATGTCTAAAAATGGGTGGCAAATTGATTCTCCAAAGCTTAACATTTGCAGACTTGTTTAACCCCTAGAATGTCGTAAGCGTATTGTGAGTTTAATGTTAACATTTTAGAACTGAGAGATTTTATATACATCTCTGAATTTGCAACTTCAGCTGATGAAAAAGGGCTCTACTTTCACATTAGAGCAGTTGCTTGGAACCAACAGGACATCTGTTTTCATAGACAGGACACACATTCACTATATTGTCTCCATCCTTCACTCTGACCTGCTTCACCTGTATCTGTCCCATGCAGGCATTTAGATTTGCAACCTCTAGCTTGGAAAGTGTGTGTGTGTGTGTGTGTGTGTTCCTCCCATTTTTAGCCCAGGTGCAGTTGTGTTTGGTGAGAATTATGTCTTGGGGACAAATGGACCGACCACCTTGACAAGCTGGGTTTATATTAGAAGAAGAAAGCATTTGAGCCCTGAGGAGTCTGAACTGTGAATTAACACTTACTGATACTTTTGTTGTTGTGATGCCCTCTGGCCCGGAGTTCCCTATCTCCAGGGAAAAGTAAGGAGATCCCCCAGGAAAAGAGGCTAAGTGGAGCCAGCCTTGAGAATTGTGTGAGTGGTGGCCCACAGGATGTCACCCCTCAGGCTCTTGTCTGAGATCTGGGTCAGGGTGGTTTTAGTTAAAGAGCCTTCTACACCTTTCCAGCATCTCTTGTCAAGACCTGGAGCCTCAATTGCATGCATCACACCAGGAGACCTGTCTCCAGATCCTTTTTAAAGTGGCAACATTTTAGGCCCTGGTGGAAACAGCATAGATCATTTTCTAGAACTTTGACCTCTCAAAATCAATGGCATCTTGGTGCCAGAATGTATAATTTCTTCTCTGAGGTTGTCTTTCAATTCCATGAGTCTGTTTCTATGTTTGTCTCTTGCTGAGGTCAAAAATGATTTTTAAACATTTTTGCTTCTAACCTCTGTGCCACACCCTCTACTATTACTGATGGCTTTGAAAACCACGTTGAAATATGCCAGGGATAACACAATTGAAGCAAGAGTTCCTTTTATTCAAAACCTGGAAATGATTGTAATTTTCTGATATAATGAGAAAACATTGAAATACGTACACATTAGAGATATGAGTGCCCCCCCCCCGTGTATATGTGTGTTTTAAAAATAACCTTTCTTTCTCTCCACCTTTGGAAAAGCATAGCGTAATGGACATGTTTACAAACTACTAGGTACATCACTGTGGGTTTGAATCCTCACTTTGAGGCTTCCTACTTATATTTCTTAGCATTTCTGTATCTCAGCTCCTTATCTATAAAATGGGGCCAATAATAGTATACCTTAAAGTTGCAGAGCAGCTCTAAGTCATTGGAATATCTAAGATCCTTGGATCAGAGCTTGGCATAGTTACCCTATGCCACTCAGAAAATTTAGGGTCTTGTGATTGTCCCCAAACTACTCCATCGTGGGGCAGCTGTGTATGAGAAGACAGGCCATGCAGAATTGCTTTGCTATGGAGATGGCTGCAGGTGGGAGTAAAAATCCAATTGTGAACATCTGGTCATCTTATATCTTTGCTTGGACTGTATATATCATTTGTATTAGAGCAAGGGGGAGAAGAAAAGTCCTTGGAATTGAGATGCTTAGGATGTAGAGCATCAGGAGGGAGGGAAGTCTATCCCTGGAACTCAGCATGCCCAGGACTAATTTTGGAATCTTGGGGCTTCTTATTATATGATCATTTTTTTTTTTGCACCAAGTATTTCTTCTTAAAGTGAAGCTATTTGACATAGGATTAGCACTGTTACAGAAAATGCGAAAGGCTGTATTCTCTTACGTAAGTCAGCATCCCAGAGCTCAGTTTCTTTTGCTCTTCTCAGATTTCTGCCCTACTATCCTTAGGGAGAGATAATTAACTCGTGGTCCAAGAAGGATACTGGACTCTTTAGACATCACATCCTTCTTTCAGTCAGCAGGAATCAGAAGCAAAGCAAAGCAAAACAAAGGACACATGCTCAGCATCACTTAAGGAAATTGTCTTTAGATACTTCAGCCTGCATCCTGTTAGCTAGAGCTTAAGCATGGAGCAACACCTTGCTGCAGGAGATCATGTAGGGAAATGTTAATTTCAGGTAGCCGACCGCTCCCACCAAGAGCTGGTGGAGGGGTGTTTCCACTTCAAAAGAGAAGCAAGCAGCGAGAGGCACAACCCGTGTTTCTTTACCCGTGTGTGTAGAATGATCCTAAGGCAAGGGAGTTCGCTGAGAGCTGCCCTTGTGCGTCACTACACTGCCATGGAAATCGGGGATCCTGGTGTGGCTTGGGAGAAGGAGGATGGAAAGTCCATAAACCACTGGAAATTATGGATTTTTCTGTGCTCAGGGGAGCTTAAGAATAGATTTTCTTTTCTTTGTGCTGCTTGAGGACAATACTCTAGGTTGACTGCCACATAATTTCTCCCTTTTTGTTTCTACTTTGATTTTAATAAAACTGCTTTCTGTGAGGTAGTTTCAAATGCCTCTGGTGACAGAGAGCTGAAGCTGTGGATCCTTTTTGTGAAATCACCTAAATTCTGGATAGAAACAGAACGCCTTATTCAAGCAAGGGAGTCCTGTCTTTCTGACATTCATTGGAGGAGCCATTTTTGTTCTAACTATAATTGAGGCAGATCTTTGAATGGAGTTCACTTATTGCTCTAAGAGGACTTTGCAGTTAGGCAGGGGAAACAAAAGGTTTTTTTTTTAAAGTCATTTCAGCATAAACAGACATTAAAATACAGAGATTCATGATTCATAGCATGGAAACTGGGGATGGTAATACACGACTGTAATCCCAAGCACTCTGGAAACTGAGGCAGGAGGATCTCAAGTTTGAACCCAACCTGGGCAACTCAGCCATTTAGATCTTGTTTTAAGATAAAAAATTAAAAAAGGACTAGTGTTGTAACTTAGTGAGAAAACCCTTGATTCAATCCATACTATTGCAAAAAAAGAAAAAAAATCATAGTGTGGGATTGGAGTCGGGAAGGATGGGGCTCTAATCTCTGATCTGCCACATACTCACTGAGTATCCTTGGGAGAATCATCATCCTGTTGTAGCCTTAGTCTCCACATCTGTAAAATGGTGATCCATGCATCTACTTTACAGAGTTATGGTGCAGAGTAATCAGGTAGTGTGAGAAAAATATCTACAGTGTGTGTCAAGTAATGAGACAATCAAGTCAAAGTGGGACAGAGTTAATTCTGGAACTCATTAAATGACTATGTCTGTTTCATGTCCTTAGATGGGTTTTCTTAGTTATGTTTCTGCTTAAGCATTGGGTAACACCAGTGAGTACATGGTTTAGTGTCTGGACTCAGCGAGCTAGGCTTGGTTAACATCATTTTTCTTTGTGAGAAAAATCTGAACTTGCCATAGACTCTAAAAAAACCCCAGGGCACTAATTTTCTGACTATGAAGAGCATAAATCAGCCTTTCTCTTTTCCTGTGTAAATTCAAAAACATGTTTTTTAACCTTCTGAGTGAAATTATTAAAAAAAAAAACAACACAAAGTATCACGCACAAAAAATCTTTTTAAAATTATTTTCAACAATACCAATCTGATAGGTTTATTTTACTGTGTTGTTAACACATTCAGATTAAATATATGCCATAAAAAGTGAATCAGTATTGGGAGTATAGCTCAGTGGCAGAACACTAGGCTAGCATGCACAAGGCCGGGGGTTCAATCTCTAGCACAACAAAAACAAGAAAGAAAAAGAACAAGAAAAAAGACACAATTACAGAAAGAATAAAAGATGAAAGAAAACTAATCAAAGGTTAATTTTATTTTTGGCATAGTTTTCCCCATGAATTTATAATGGGGCACTATGCACTTTAACTTGAACTTTCTCAGTAAAATCATAAATAGAGCCATTTTGTAAAAATATCACCAAGACAGGTTGCATATTCCTGTGGATTCTGGAGGTGGATTCTGTTGTTCCTGCCCTTTCTAAAAGTAGATCCCAGAGTCCTGTGAGCAAACCCTGTTTACTTTTTGGTTTATTTTGAAGGAGGAGGGTGTTGCAATGTGGATATAAGAAGAGAAGCTTTTTGACTTTGATTGTTTGATTCTTTTCATTTTTTTCACTTAAACTGGGATTTCAGGTTCAATGTCCCAACTGAAATAAGAACATTCTAAGTGGGTTAACATTGGGGCTTACAAAGGAAGGTTGATTTGCTGGAGTGGTAAGAGCAAATTCATTTTGAGCTCTGGAGCACTCAAGGGAAGTCTGAAGCTTTGTTACTGAGCACAAAAATGTATTTCTAGGTAAATATGGAAAATACGACATTTGAAAATCTAGTTAATATAATATACAGCTTCTTAGAAACTAATTTTTAAAAAATATTATTGCCAGTACTAGTTATTCAGCAAGTACTACCCAAAACCAGATAGAAATGTTTATAATGTATGTAAGCCAATAAAGGAAAACATACGAGAGAAGATAATTGGTCACATGAAGAACTGAGGGTTTGAGAATAATTCATATACATTTTTCACATTCTAATTGTTAAAGAGTCCTTGTCTCTCTCTATGCCTGTCTCCATCTGTCTCTCTGTCTTCATATTTACATAGATCAGTATGTCATGGTTTTGAAAATGTGTCTCTCTTTTGGTGCTTTTCAGCTGCAGAGAGTTAAGTTATTGAGTACAATTAAAATCGATGTTCATGTCTTTTGATTCTGCAGTCCAGCTGGTTTTTGGGTTGGCAGGTGTATCATCATGAAGTTCACTGTCTTGGTATGATGGTTTTAAACTCTTAGTCTCTCTTTTTTTGTGTGAGTTATTTGAATTCATTCATCCTGTCTCTCTACTAAAATTGCATGATATTCCCTAAATAGAATGTTGACCATTTTTTATACAGAGTACAACATCTACAGTGTTTTATGTATGGCATTTGAAGGTGTGATGGCTGCTTAAAAATCTGGTAGGAAATTTGTCTTTTCACTACATACCATGCATTTCTTTATCCACCCATCCATTCATGCATCTTTCCATCCATCATTGTAAGAAGTACTCACTAATTATGTTCTGTGTGTCAAAAGCTATTTTAGGTGGCTAGAAAACAATGGTGAATGCTCTCAAGAAGATTCCTACTGTCACAGAGCTTCCAGAGTAATAAGAGGAGATAAGACTTCCTAGAAATTATCACACTGAGATTTAATTTCACTTTTATTGAGTACTTTGAAAGAAATGTGCTAAGTGCTATGAGAATGTGTATTAGGAAGCTAATTCATATATGGGTAGGAGATGGAGTTGGTAATGCCTTTGGTCTGGGAGTTTAAAAACCCAAATTCCAACTTTCTGTTTTTTTGAGCTAACTGGAAAAAGTGTGAGTTTTCAAGAGTCTGTAGCTAAAAATTTATACCATGTAACTGCTCATGTCTTAGATAAGGATATGCACAAGGCCTGTCTTTGTCACATGCTGGAGGGAGACTCCTGATTCTTTATTTGTGCCGTATCTGTAAAAGGAGTATTCGGCAGCACTACATTGCTCCTGTATGATGGCATCTCTCCTAGGATGACACAGAACATCATCTCCTCTTAGTTCATAACTCAGATAATGAGCTCATTTCCTTTTTGTTCAGGGTTGCAATTTCAGGTGGCTGTTCTAGAGCAGAAAAATCATGCAATTTCAGAGGTGGAAGATCAAGTCTGAGCCTATAGATGGAAAATAAATAAAAAGAGCGTTTGAGTGAGAGGCATTTATGAGCTGCAAGTTAGTTTTCAAGGGGCTTGGGATTACTTACCTTGCCTCTGAAATATTTCCTTACTATGCTTCCCAGTCTTATAGATTATTTATTGTATGCTATATTATTCCTGTGAATTAAGCAGTGTTTTCTCTCATTTGGAAGAAAAGTTTAAACAGTTTTTGCGTTAGACAGGATTGAATGCCATAAGGAAAAAGATTCTTCATTCTCTTCCGTTAAGGAGAAAAATTTCAGTTTCTTGCTAACATGTCTTTAGTACCTTTCTAATACAAGTCTGGGTAAACTTATAAACAGTCATTGAGTTTTCTTTGTTTTTACAGTAAAAGAGAATTTGTCAGAGGATAAATATATTTTAGCTTCTACATATAAATCATTTATTTATTTATTTATTTTCCACTTTCATCTAATGTTGAGCCTGGTCCTGTTCTACCTCTGGACTTGATTTTGTACTAACTGTTCCTCCTTATGAATAGTGAGAGAGAATTTCAATGTTTTTCCTGGAAGAGTTTGGTGGAAGGAAGCTCCGTTTTCCCCAGGGTTGCAGATCATAGTAAGGGGAGGGTCTGGTAGAGATGATAGTTTTTATTCAGAGGTGTCAATCTTTTAACCATTACTATTATTGTTACTGTTCTGTTGTTCTCTGTCATGCTTATTCCTGTCTCCCAGGTTTGTCCTTTTCCTTGTGGAGCGTTCTCAAGTCCGAAGGGCAACTCAAACCCAGGGGAGATGGGTCTGATTTTCCTCTTGGAATGTTGGCATTTTTCCTAAGTAGATAGAAATTAATTGGTTCAAGATATGAAGCAACAAGCCAGGTGTGGTGGTGCACACATATAATTGCAGCACTTGGGAGGCTGAGGCAGGAAGATTGTTGTGAGTTCGAGACTAACCTGGCCTATAGAATGAGCTCAAGGCCAGCTTGAACTGCATAATGAGACACTGTCTCAAAAAATAAAAAACAAAAAGCAACAAACCCCCAAACATACACAAAGATATGCAACATCATTTGTTCAACTATAACCATGTGGTAAAGGGAATTCTAAGATGCTTTTTTTTTCTCCTTTCACCTTGATGCTGTAGAGGTGAAACTTTGGCCTTCTGGGGAGTTGACATAAAATTGGGCTTGAAAATACAGGTTCGAACAGACCTGATTTGAAGCTGTTTTTTTTTTTTTTTTTTTTTTTTTTTTTTTTTTTATCGGTACCAGGGATCGAACTCACGACTGCCTGCTTGCAAGGCAGGTGCTTATGCCACTGAGCTAAATCCCCAGCCCAAACAGACCTGATTTTAAGCTTTGACTTTTTCTCCATGGCTCTGTAACTTGGGGGCAGGTAAAATATGATTTTTCCTTCATCTACTCACCTATGCATCATCCACATGTCTACCCAGCCCTTTCGCATCCACCCATTCACCTACTGACAAATCTATCAGACTGTCATCTATCTATCTATCTATCTATCTATCTATCTATCTATCTATCTATTCAGTAAATACTCATGGACTGCCTATCCTATATCAGATACTATTTTAGGCACTTGAACAAAAGCAGCAAACAAATCAGCCCTGCCTCCATGCAAATTACAGTCCAGCAGAAGGGGAAGAGCAATAAATAACAGTCTAGGGCAAGTATATGGTATAATATCAGGTTTCAGTAGAGACTTTGAAGGGAAGTATTAGGTTACTTTTCTCAGATTGTTGAAACAAAATTAAGGAAGGAAAGGTTTATTTAGTTCAGTTTGTGGAGGTTTCAGTTCACAATCAGCAGCCACCAAGGCAGGGTAGCATGGCACAGGGGCAACAGTTCAAGATGGCAGAAGATAGCAAAAGCAACAGCACAAGAAGTGGGTGGGGGAAAAAGCCAGTCTCTTTTCTTTCCTTGCACTGTGTGCAGGCTGCCTGCCCTCAGGTTGGGATAGCACTCACACCATCTCTGTACCCTCCTCTTGCACAGGCTCAGGATGCTTACAAAGTGAGGACCCTGGTGCCCTGCTGAGTCACTTAGTTAAACTTCTGAATTTCTTAAGTTGACATAATGAACAATGTCCTAGAGCAGTGAGGGCACATCCTGTATATCCCAGGATATAGAGCTGTTGAGAAACTTAGTTAAGCTTTTAGACTTCTAGAGTTGACACAGTGTATCAACCATTACAGTCCACTCCTTATCAGTTGGCAACTGGACACGTTTCTTTCAACCATTTTCCAGAGACAAAGACTCAACTGGAACATTACAACACAGGTTTAACAATCCTTAAGAACTAGTATTAAGTTTATTGACATTGTATTAATTAGAACTATAACATTCTACCCTTGATTCCCAAAAGACTCATGCACATCCCTTTATGTAAAAGGCATTTAGTCCATCTCTAAGAGTTTCCAAAGTTCTAATAGTTTTAGCATTCCTGAAAAGTACAAGTCCCAAGTTTCCTCTGAGATGTAGGGCAAACTCTTAGCTGACAGCCCCTGTACAAATGAGAAGTTAAACACTTCCAACATTCAATAGCACAACACATATATTTTCATTCCAGAAGTTACAAACAGGAATAAAAAGAATTGGAACCAAAGCAAGTCTAAAATCTAGCAGGGCAAATATTAAGTCCTATAGTTCCAAGTTCAACATCCCTTACAATCTGTGGCAAGTTGTGAATTCCAAAGGCCTTGTGTGACTCCACATGGCCCTGTGGCCCTTCCAGTGGTTATAGCTCTCATAGCTTCTCTTTTTTGCTCCCTCCTTGCAGCTTTCCTTAGCTGATTCATGTTTCTGGCTTTTTCAAATGTCTGGGCTCTCCACTGCACCTTTCCCTCACCCTCATAGCTTCATACACTGCACTGTCAGGAGCGTACTGCCTGGCTTCCCAAACCTTTTGAAATGGGGGAGGAAGGCTTCTTAGCCCACCACCTCTTGCATTCTACATGCACCTAAAACTAGTGTCATGTGGGTGGTGCGAAGGCCTGCTTCCAGCTGAAGCAGAAGATAGATTTCTGTCTCTTGGTTCTAGAGGTCGAATGCCTGGATCGTTGGGAACTCTGAATTCAATTCTGAGGAACAAATTTTCTGTGCCATTGGCATTCTGTGACATGATACCCTGCAGTTTTCTCCTTAAAGCAAAGTCTTTTACTTTTTCAGTTTTGAGGCTACAGCGGGTGGCCATTCAAGGTGGCATAAGCCAACAAGAGCACAGGGTGACGGGGAGACAAGTCTATTTTTCTTCCTTATTGCTCTTGTTGCTTCTGCTGCCTTGAATGGTTGCCTATGTGCCACACCACTCTGCCTTGAAACCAGCTGATTATTGACTGAAACCTCCACAAACTGTGAGCTAAATAAATCTTTCCTTCCTTACTTTTGGGTGTTTGGTATTTTGCCTCAGCAATGAGAGAAGGGAAACTAACCCAAGAAGTAAGACTATTAGTGCCCTCAAAGTTTCTCCTGGTATTTTGGAGGAAGAATAGTGCATGACCAAATTAGTTGTGATACATAATGAAAAGTGCTCCACCAGGGTGTAAAACCATTAGATGGCATCCCTACTGCTCTGGAAGGGAGGTGACATTTGGGAACAGTCCAGATTGACAGTGGGATGAGGGCAGAGGACAGAACAGGTAGAGGAAAGAAGAGAGAACAGAATACCTGCAGGGAGCAAGAGGAAGGGTGTGTGAGGGAGGAACTGATGGAGGATAAATGTCTCCTCCTCTCATACAGGATCTGGATTTGGTGGATGAGTAAGGTGTAGTTACTAGGAAGTGATTGTTGTCATTGTTTCAGAGTGGGCTGTGTGGGGGCAAGTGAAATGGCCTAATATTTGACAAAGGAGAGTATGAGATGCATTTTAAAACAGTAATTGTTGTGATTCTGATCCTGAAATTTCAGGTTTGTGGGGTTAGAGGTCAGGGATGTGAAGCTGAAATGGTCATTTCGGAGCAGTGGGGGCGTGTTCACAGAGCATCTAGGGGCTGCTGCTATTTTTCACGTCCTAAAGAGACATTTGGATTTTGATGTCAGTCATACTGTTGATTGTTCTATTTTGGGGGATGGTTACAAAGTTATTTTTATGGTTCTAACAATAGGGATATCTTTCTTCACTGCATCCTTAGGTGCGGAGGGCCATGGAAATGATTTTTCCTTTGAAAGGAATCCTCCCACTCTTTTTTCTCTCTGCTGCTGTCACTTACCCAGTAGCACGTGCTTCCCGAGCACATGCTGTGCAGTGGGACTGCTTTTGTATATGGGAGACAGAAAGGCTTTGGTTCAAATCTTGACTTATTCCTATGGGATCTTGAGCAAATTATCTATCGTCTATAGTTTTTGTTTTTGCACAGCACAATATATATAGCTGATGTCAAGTGTTTCCTTAGCACATTGGCTGAACTATAGTAAGCACTTCATAAATGGCTGCTATTTCTGTTCTTGTGAGGGCTGGGCACTGTCCTTCTGAGTGTATAATTTATTGGGGAAGTGAAGTGAAAGCTTCTGAAATAACAGATGATGCAAGAATGAATGTGTGTACCACACTGGGGTCAGGGGCAGGAGTCACCACTGATGATGAATGAGAGAGAGAAAGAGAGAGAGAGAGACAGAGAGAGAGACTTATCAGGGAGTGGAGAGGTATCTTGTGTATGGGTGAGTATAATGGGGGTTCTGAGAAATTATTTCTTTCCTGGCTTGTGATGTTTTAATTTGTGTGAAACCTTAGAAATTTGAATTGAAATCTGTGATCACCCTATCTGCTGACCTCATTTTTGAAAACATGTGGATAATATAAACATTTTAAATACATTTCTGATCATGTCACTTCTTAAATCCATTTCAGTCTTTGAGTGGCCTGTTTTATACTCTTCTGAGCCAAAGAAGCTGGCAAGTAGCATGGGTTAGGGTGGAGGGTAAAGTCTGCAGGGCTTCTGCTTATCTGTGGTAATGAGTAATTTTTGTGGATGACTGTTATGATTTATCTCCAAATGTCCCATCTAAAGCCTCATGTGCTCATACATGGGTTTTAGGAGGTGCCTGGATCATGGTGGGGTGTGACAATGAGTTTACAGCTGACCTGCTGTTAGGAGGTGGGATCTGGTCCCAGGAGGTGGGTCACTGGGGGCACAGCCTGGTAGGGTTTTTCTCTTCCCTGCTTCTCCTTTCACTCTCTCTGCTTCCTGCCTCTATGCCATGAGCTGCTTTTCTTCTGCCATATCTCGGGATTATGCTGCTACCTTGGAGCTACCTGACTATAGACTAAAATCTCTATAAACTATGAGCCAAAATATACCTTTTCTCCTTTAAGTTGTGAGTGTTGGATATTGTGTCTCAGCAACAAAAAAATAATATAAGACAATAACCCTATATAAAATTTCTTCCTTTCCTTTCTAATGGTAGAGACTACTTGTTGGAAATTAGGCAATGCGGCAAGTGACAATTTTGATAGTTATATTGACTTTTTTTGATGGGTAGTGTTTTGGATGGTTACCTAGATAAATAACATAGCAAAATTTATGACTGGGGGATTGCTAATTTGTTTTGACTAATCTTAGGGAAGCAGAATTGACATACATAGAATAGTGAGGGACTTCCTTTTGTTTCAGTGGATTGTAGATCCATTGTTGAGTGGCTGGCTTTCTATTTTTCCCAGGATCCAGGCCAGAATTCTTTAATTGGATTACAAGTTTCTGTCTGATCTGGATCCTTATAAGCCCCATTTTGAACTCTCTTTGCATCTTATTTTTTCTCTCTATTTGAAGATCCTGCTGGCTTTCCTTAGTCATGATGCACCTTTGCCCACCACAGGACTTTTACACATGCTCTTTTCAGCTCAAATTGCTCTTCTTTTCCTCCTTTTGCCTCCTACTCATCTATTAGAATTTAGCTCAGATGTTCCTTCTTCAGAGAGATGTTCCCTGACCTTCCAAATCAGGTCCTCCCTTGGATAATTTTATAACTCTTTGTCATTTTTCCATTTTCTCATGTTATATTTGAGTGTTTTATTCATTTGACAGATGTCTTCCCCAGAAAAGCATAAGTTGCATGAGTGGAAAGATTATATCCAGCTCACTTTCCATTTTTTTCCAGGCTTACTTTGCTCCACTGCTGGCAGATGGTAGATGCTTAATCAATACTTATTAAATGAATGAGCAGTACAGAGAAGAAATAAATGAATAGAGGGAGTAATTTGATTTGGGTGTAAGTGTTTAGCTTAATGACTTCCACAACCTGAATCTACCCCTTTAGTAACCAGTGCCCAAGCTAAGAAACAGATCATTGCCAGCACCTCTAGTAGCATCTCCCTAAAGATCCTATCAGATCCCTAAAGAGTAGTCATTCTAACCAATATCATCAATGACTAATTTCACTGGTTCCTGAACTTCAAGTACATAGAATTACATAGAGTGTACACTTTTGTGTCCGTGTGATTCCACTCACATATGCTCACTTTTCTATTGTGCTTTAATAGTAAAGTTTTAAAAGGCACAAAGTTTTATAAAGATTTTTTTGGAGAGAAGGTCTCGTTATACTGCCCTGGTGGACTTTGAACTTGTGATTCTCCTGCTTCCACCCCCCAAATAACTTGGATTATAGGTGCGCACCACTGCACCAGTCTTAAATTATTAGAATTGAACCTGAGAAATGTTAGCTGGGACTTCTTATTTTTTTGTGTACAGAAGTGAAATCTGTATGGAGATAGGCACCTTATGGAGTTATCTGTTGAGGGATGGTGCTGTTTGCCTTCTTGGGAGACATCTGCTTCCGGTTTTAATGTTGTCCATTGGTTACAAACTGTACAACAAAGAAGCCAGGGCCTTGTGACAATTTTCTCACCCAATAATATAACTCTGTACTACCAGGAAAACTAGCTCACAAACTATTTTTAGGAGGTAGATTTTTTTTTTTTTTTTTGGTACTGGGAATGAAACTCAGGACCTTGCACTTGCCAGGCGGTATTTATACCACTGAGTTATATCCCCAGCAGGAGTTAGATTTTTAAAATTTCATATTAGTTAAGGTACAAGTAAGAACCTATTGAAGCTGCTGTAACAGATACCCCTTGAAGTTTCTGTGGCTTGACAGATTTATTTCTCATTTGCATCACAGATCAACCCAAGTGATTCTGGTCATCTTTTACATAGACTTACAGACAAGGCACCAGGTCCTCTCCACTGGGCTAGTGAATGGGGGACAGGAGGATAAGAAAGCACACTCATTTCACAACTGTTTCAGCCTGCAAGGAATAGCACTTCCGCTGTCATTCCGTTGCTCACAACTGAGGCAGTAGGCCACTACAACTCTAGGAGACAGCAGAATAGTGGACGGGCTCTATGTCTAGGAGCAAGAGAAAATAGGTTTTGGCAAACACAGCAAACCCTAATCCAATTTTTAATGCTAATAGTTTTACTTCATTTGGGATGGTGTGTCCAATTTTATCTCGTTTGACCAGTAAAACTGACATGTGAAACTTTAGTTTTCTCTATTTGATCAAGGATACCAAGGTCCATTTACAGTAAAGCAAATTCTGATTGTGCTAGGAGTGAAATAAAGTAGCATTCTTCTTATTTTTAGCTATTAGACCAACCTGATTCTGGTCAGAATGTCTCACTCTTTAGTTGACAGAATTCTTGCCTCTTCTGGTGACCACTGGACATCTTAAATGATACGATGTGAGTTGAGGAGGTGGAATTACCAGTTTATTCCTCTTCATTTACTCATCTGTCATCTCTCAAATAAAAGAACTCCTCAGTGGTTTTATGTTTATATATTTTTCTGCAAACAAATCAATTTTGTATTTTTGTTTAACAAGTAGTTTAGTGGCTTAAGATAACCACCATGGTTTTTGTGGGTCACTGATTTGGGCTGGGCTCAGCTGGGTTGTCTGTCTGTTCTTGGCTGGGCTTGTTCAAAGGCTGAGGCCTCAGCTGGGATGCTGGGACATGACAGTGGCGGCAGCTGGGGAGGGAGGGGGATTTTTTCAGATAGTTTGTCTTTGTCTGTCAGGTTACTCCAAGCTTGGTTACCTGATAGTGGCTGCATTCTCAGTCCATGAGCAAAGAGGCTTCAGGGCTTTAAGCCCATGCCCAGAAACTGCTGTGTTGCTTCTCCATAGTCTGTCTATAAAAACAAATTGTAAGCTTGCTGCTGAAATAAAGGGAGAAATAGAGGAGAGAAGAGTCCTTTGAATGGGAAACACTGCAAATACTTTGTGGCAGTTTTGGAACCTACCATGCCACTTTCAGTGTGTCCCTTGAGATTGCTTAGTTCTCTAAAACATGCTCTTGGTTAATCGGCATCTCCTCAATTGAACTTGAATCTATGATAGGTCCCAAGTAAAGACTTACTGCTTATACCTAGTGATAATAGTATACCCACTTCACAGGGAAGTGATGGGGCCAAATGATGTTATATATAAATGATATACCCCAAGATTTAGTGCACATAGAACATGAATACTGCTGCAATTACTACACAGATTCATAGACTGTAGCTTATCAGAACTGGAATACCATTTCCTGAGAGTCCTAATCTGATGTCTTAAGGATATGGGAATAGTTTGTCCAAGGTCATCTGACGAACAGAGAAGTGAGCTGGGATTCACATTCCCACCTTGGGGCTTTGTGCCTCATCCCACTTCTTTATGCTGTAACGACACAGAAGACTCCAGGCAGTGTCTACCCCTGGAGTCCATGACTCCAAAGCCTTGTTGCATTTGACTCTTTACATACACGATAGCTCCACTTGGGAAGTGGAGCTTGAATTCTCCTATATGCATTTATTTTAAAAACTAGACTGTCAGCCGTTAAAGGATCATTAAGTCAATTTGGTAAGTCATGAACACCAGGAAAAAATAAGGCCAAATCAGAAAATATCAGAATGCATCACCCTCAGAAAGAGTATCGTTTCATGAATTTTTTACTTTATATATATGTGACAGGCATGTGTGAGCTGGGTCAAAGTGTAAATTGTGGTTCTAACTGTGGGTAATGGTTATTATAGCTTGAAAATTATTGTGAAGAGTATAGAGAAGAAGCTCATAAAATTGACCCATAGACTGTTGAGGCTTATTTTTAAGGATGATATAAGTGCATTGTTTTGAGTTCTTTATAATTAGAAGTTTTATTTCTACACAACACAATGTCCTAAGATTATTTTCATTATCATCTTTAATCTTTAGCATAGCACAGACAAAAGTTACTTTTTCCAAGAGAATTTTAGGTATGATATGAAAGCTTTTTTTTTTTTTTTTTTTAAAGATGGAATTACTGGTTTTGGTGGAAGTGCCTAGCTTGACCTGTCACTTGGATGAAGTGTCAGATCAGTGTTGTGTCAAGTGCTCCAGAGAGCTGTCCCTCTCCTGCAGAGAGAAGGAGCTGCTTATCCTGAGGGATAATGTGGGTTGGGTAAGAAGTGTTTTATGAGCAGAATCCACACAGAGTGAGGAAGGAGGGGGTGTGTAGGGCTGTACAGAGCCGTTGGGAGGTGTGGGAAGAGGGTGCCAGCTCAGAGGTGGGTTGGATCCCTACAGAAGGACTCTGCAGAGTGCTGCCTCCATCTGGGGCTTCCGAGGGCTGAGATTCAATGTGTACTTGTATTCTTTGGTATCTCTGGATAGACAGGGGCCCAAACGACAGCTGGCCTCATTGTGTTTCCCTGCTGGCCTTCTCTGATTTGGGGTCCAAGAGCCAGCAGTGGGTATTTCAGGTGGGACAAAAAGTCAAGTCTGAGATAAAAATGAAGCCAGGGCTAGGGTTGTGCTAGGCATTCTTGAAAGGAGAGAAAGAGGACAAGGGAAGAAAGAGAGCAGGAGGGAGAAAGGAGAAGATGGCAAAAGGAGAGAGGGGGAGGGAGGAGAGGGAAGATGGATAGGAGAAAGGAGGAGAGGGAGAAAGGGAGGAGGGAGAGAGAAATGAGAATGTGTAGGTTTTTAGTCTCTCGAAGGGGCTGTATTAGGTAAGCAGGTAAGCTGAAGGAATTTTCCATTTCCTGGACATCTTCAAATAAGATTTCCAATGCTGCTGACTCAAGCTGACATTTACTGAGTGCTCAGTATGTGCCTGGCATTGTTCTAAGTATTTTACATATATTAACCCATTTAATTTTCACAACAGCTCTAGGTGGTTGCTGCTGTCGCTGTTCTCATTTTGTGCTGAGAAAACCAAGGCAGAAAGGATAGAGCTTTCCCCTAAGTCATATGCAGTTACAGTTCAGTCCTGGCTTTGAGTTCAGGACTGTGTAAGAGGAAGGTAAAGCTCTGGAAATGATGAGGAGGATGAGGAAGAAGAGAAGGAAGGCGGCTAATATTTGAATGTTGTCACAAGCTGGGCATTTCACAAACTTTATTCCTTTGAATCTTCGCTTTCCACTAAAATTTGCTGGTACTATAATCCCCAATTCTTAGGTAAGGATTCAGGGTTAGAGAAGATAAGACTTTGTTAAAGAACTCCAGAGCCTCGGTTGAACTTAGGTGTATCTGAACCAGAGTCTGAGTGTCTTGGTAGGTGAAGGACTTAGGTGGCCCTAGAAGAGAGATAGAATGACGATCGGGCAGTCTCTGGTGTGCGTGATGGTGAGAAAGCCCATTTTACAGGGCCAGGGGTGTATGTTTGCCATAGCAGTTGATGAAGCTGTGGCATATTTGACAGGTAGTGGAATTTCTCTAGTGGAAGAACTGTTTTCGTTATTTTTCTTTCTCAATAAGGGAGTTTCTAGCCATACTCCTGAATAAGGAATTCAGAAGTGGCTTCTAGTTCATGGCCTTCAATGATCCCGTGACCACAAGCAGTTGATTTTTTTCATGCCTAAGTTTCTGTGCTGGGGAGGAGGGCAGGCTGAGAACTGTGAAGGCCCTTGAGTCATTTGGAAAGAAGAGGTTTGCATATTGCAGTCACTAGCATGGAATGGAATTAGCTGTTCTAATTTGTTGAGGCACTGAGCTGAATACTTCACACACGTGGTCTCACTAATGGTCGCAGTATCCCAGGAGGTATGTTACATTAATTTCATAAATACATTAAGTGACCTGCCTTAGGTCTCGAAGCTAAGAAGTACATGTTACCTTTTGACTTTGTGATAAGGTTATATTCTGGTAAATCCATTGTCAGGTGAAAATATCCTTAACTAAAATGGCACAAAAACACAATGTAGCAAATGTTAAGAATTTCTCTCCCTCAAAACTCAACTAAGAACTTAGCACTCTATATACATTGTTGAGTGGTGGTTGGAATCTTTAACTGCACATTGCTAGCCTGGGAAAAGATTATATTAAATCTAAGGTGTGGTTTCATTCTAACCTCAACCATTCTAAGTTGGGAACCAACTGTACTTGAAGAGGGTGACCAACCTGGGCAGTGTGATTCCAAAGCTTGCAGACTCACCTCATTCTGCCAGTAACACTAAGCTGTTTTGGTCAGGGCATAAGAGGTAGTATAGCAAGATGTGGGATCTGATGTGGAAAATCTGAAATCCCTGTGTATCTTTTCAAAAATATTCTTGTAAGAGAGTAATGTATAAAAAGTAATAACACACAGAGGTCTAGTTGGTACATTCCTGTGATACCCCTATGGCATGCCCTGTGATATAACGGGAAAACATAGAAAAATAAGGCATGCTTCTGCCCGGAAGCAGCCTTCTGGCGATAGATCAGATCCTTAAACCAATAACTCACTGTGATATATGCTGTGATGGTGGGAAGAAGGACAAATGTGGGATACAACTTATTTCCTATGGTCTTGGGGGTGGTGCTGAGAGTTCTTAGTTGAATTTTGAAGAAGAGACATCCGTAAAAGCGTGCAAAGTCAAGGCAAATTGGGAAGGGCGGAAAGAAGGCCATAGAGATTGAATAGTAGGAATAAAGAACTCTTCTCAAGATGATGCATTTGACAGCTTTAGGTCTGAAGCCAGAAGAGGACAAATAAAGGAACCAGTAGAAGACAGTTTTGGGTAGAGTGGGAGGAGAGAACACAGGTGGAATTGAGAAATGAAGGGAAAATGTGCAATAAACAAAAGAAGTTTAGAGGCCAGTTGAGAAATTCTTGCCTGATGGTCTTTCCTTGTGAAGTAGGAAAAAAAAGAAATTAGATCTGCATTCAAATCTGTGATCTTAGGCAAATGTCTCCCCCTCAGCTTCCTCATTTTATAAAGGGAGTGATAATGGCAGAACCTATTTCATAGAGTTAAGGCATAGTAGAACCTTGGCTGGGATATAGGAGGGGAAAAAAGTTAGGTGAATATTTTTAGCTATTGAAGGAATTTTGGTTTGAATATTTGATGCATAGTTTGGGGAGAAGATAGTGATTTCTGCATTGGATGTGCTGAGTTTAAGATACCTGTGGTATATCCATGTTTCACTATTCAAAGGCAGTTGGAAATAGAAACTCGGGGATGGAATTAGAGATTTGGGGGTTACTAATACAAGAATATATTTTTTAGAACTCTAAAGCATATTATTGGAAGCACTCCGATTTTAGTGATATATGACATTAGACAACATGAAATTTCATAGGTTTTTAAAAATTATTCTTAAATTTTCTGTTTGTTTAAACTATTTCAGTTTGGTGCTATCGTGTTGTAAACATCTAAGCATGCAAATCATGCTTTAAATTGGATGGAATGAAGCATACTGAGAGCTTATACTTGCTTGAATTTAATTATTTACATTTTAATTGTGTTTTCCAGTTTTGTGTTCTATTTGTAGTAGATGTCACTAGCTTTTCAATTCTGCTTTTTTTTTTTTTCCTTTCCAAATAGGATGGCTTGGTTGTTAGTAACAGAACAGTTAAGCTGCCTACAAGGAAATGGTTCCAGGGTTGGTTTAATGAGAGGCTTAGCAGAATCATCAAAAACTCAGGCTCCTCCCTGTTATTTGCTCTGCCACCTTCAAAATGTCATTGGATTGAGGAAGGCTGCATTATCTCTGGGAGATTCATCCTTATTGGACGTGTACAAAGCAGAAAGAAAAGGGGCATAAGGCAAAGGGTTTGTCTTGAAGTACTTCATGACATACCTATGCCTGGGACTGCAATAGGTAACTTATCTATGAGGGACAAGGCTTACATGCTGTGAGTGGTATTGTGGAAACATGGTAAGAACTGCCTCCTCAAAGTCATTAAGCTATGACATTAATGAGCTTCGATAAAGTCCTATCTTTTGAAAATTTGTTTTGTCACATAAGTAATTCTCTAATTGCTTAAAGTATTTCAAGATGGATTTTCTGTTATTTGCAGCTTGAATACATTGGATCTCCTGTAATTTCATGTTATTCTCTAAAATAATAAATGTATCCTTTTTTTCTTGGCTTATTAGCTTTTCTTTTGAGATTGGGTCATCTTGTCCTAATTTTTCATTTGTCAATAAGCTTGGCTTGTATCTTGGACATTGTGAATGTTATGTTGTGGGGAATGGATTCTGTTGTATTTCTCTGAATAGTGTTGATGCTTTTGCTTTATTAAGTTGTTGTCTTTGCTGGACAATGAACTGCCTCTTGTAATCAGCTCAGATGTCAGTTCTATTTTTAATTTTATCTTTGAGTTTTCTTTGAGGCTTCCTCAAGCATGCATAGTTCAGGAGTCAGCTACACACTTGGATGGAGTTTATACAAAGAATTTGGGACTCCCTTCTTTTGGTTCTATTTTTGAATTTTGCTCTCACTTTCCAAAAGCTATGGATGACCTGAAATCTGTCCTGTTGTTCTCCATGCCAGAATGTCTTGGAGTTTTATATTGGAGTTTCAGCTCTCATTCAGTGCTGACTGCAGCTCACTCAGGATAAAAGGTGTAAAATGGCCATCCCTTTCTTTCAATTTTTTACCTTCTCTAGGCTGTTTTCCTTTGCTCACTCTCTAGTGTTTTTTGATTAAAAATGTTTTAAAATAATTGTTCCATAGTTTGTACTTTTATTTGCAGAAATATTGTATCCGTTTGAAGTTTACTTGACTATATCCAAGACAGACTTTCTTGTTCTCTAGCATATGGGAAAACTGGTGCCACAAGATGGTCAGTCACTTCTTCAGTGTCTTAGAGGTAGTAAATCGTGGGACCTGGGCCCCAACTTGGGCTTCTGCACCAGCATCCCCAGTGTCCCAGCGCCTTCCAGGATTATCTAGTTGTGGATTTATGCTTTGGAATAGTTTGCCAGTGTGGGCTCACTTTCGCCTTGGTATGGGGAGTGTCTTCTTTGGACTTTGCAGCAGCTGCAAGTTGAGCCGAGTAGTTTCAGGACAGCTCTGGGCCAGTTCATTCCTTATTGATCGGGGCAATGTCCTCTTTTATTAAAGGGTAGAATGAGAAGATGGTGCACCAGGCAGAGTTCGGGGTAGAAGCTATCAGTTAGCACTACTAAGGTGCTTGATATCATTTATTTGGCAAAGTAAAAGTCAGTAGTAAGTTGTGGTTAACAGAGAGGAAGTTCAGAGTTCAGGTTTTTTTTTTTTTTTTTTTTTTAATAAAAAAGGAAGTTGCTGCTCTTATTTTTGAACCAGTCTTGTCATTAATGGGTAAAGAGTAAAAGTCTTAGTTGAGCTAAAGTCAAACTTTGAAACTTAGTAATGAGTCCCCCTTTCTCCTTTGTAGTACCACAAGCATGAAGGGTTTAACTTTTAGGCAACTTGCAGAGCTGCAGCATGGACTCTAGTAAAATCTTAGAATTTGATGGCCTTTAGGAGCAGAAATGCTTCCCTCCAAGATTGTTCTCTTTCCTAACCATTGTCGCTGTTCAGTGAGCCATCTCACCATCACACCATCACATGTTTTAGTTTATGCTTCTTGCTGTATTTCTGGAAGTATTTCTGGTTCCCAGATTCAAAAGCATTTGTTGAACACCTACTGTGTGCCAGATACTATTTAAGTAGCAGTTTGTAAGTGAGATAGTCTTTGCTCCTCATGTAGCTTACATTCTACTTGAAAGATGGCCACAAATGGGTATACAAAAATAATTATTACAGATGTGATACGTGGTGGGAAAGAAAACGTGTACAGACTCTCAACAGACACCTATTTTTCTGGGGTGCAGTGGGGGAGTGCAGTATGTGATCAAGCAAGAAACCTAAGGTGATGCCTTCTCCCTTTCTTCCTTCCTTTGCAGAGATAAGGTGATTCTGTGGTTAGGGTTTCTGAGATTTCCTAATGCAAGAAACAGCAAATGGATTAGAGTAAAATGGGCTGTTGTTGAACTGGCTACTGTGTTTCATCTGGTACTCCTGTTTTGGTCAGTTACATCCTTCCACTGTCACACATCTGATTCTTAACACTTGTTACAAATTTCTGTCCACTAGGCTAGAAGAAGCAGAGTGAAGGTTCTGGAGGTTTCTGAGCTTCATACCACAATGTGAAGGGCTTTGCATATCATGCCAGCGTCCAACTTCTAGACTTTTTCTTCCCAAATTCACGGCCTCCTCTTGGACAAATTGCCCCTGGTTCCAAAGGATCCTGCTGGATTCTGTCTTCTCAGTTTTTTAACATCTCTAACACATTTCTCCATGTTTTCAGGCCCCAGTGGAAGTAGATAAGAGTGGCAGTTGTCAATGCTATTGATTGTAAATTGCCTGCATTAAAAATGTTAATTATCATCCCTGGGAAGGATTAAACCTCTGGGCTGTTAGAACCAGGTGTGCCATGGTTTACTGTTTCTCAGAGGAAAGAGAAAGCACCAGGAGAGGGGCCACCTCAGTCCTGTGGTAGTAATGGTGGCCATATTTATCACTGTAGGTATATCTTCTATTGATTGCGCAGTCAGCTGGATTTTGTGACCTAACTTGGACAATGTAATGTGGTTATCTTGCTGTGTTAAAAGAATTAAATTCTAGGAAATTCATAAATATAATCTCATTAAAACAAATTATACAGCATGGATAGTGTTTAGAGACCTTCTTGACTCGTTTGATATCCCAATTTGGGCCTCCTTCTTTAGAAGCACCATTTGTTGTAAATTTTGTCATCCATTTAGACTAGGTAGTATTCAGAGTATGAATTTTCCCCATGTATTGGTCACTCCTCTGTTGATGAACATTTAGGCTCTTTTTTGGAATCACACATATGTCTCACACATATGCAAGTGTTTCTCTGGTTCCTGAGAAGTAGAATGGGTTGGCCATGGGTATAATGATTCAGCTTTTAATAGATTTTGCCAAATGTTCTTCAAAGTGACTGAACCTGTGCATACTCCCACCAGCAGTGCGTATTTCTATCTCATTGCATCTTTTTCAAATCATGTTATTCTCAGGCTTTTCCACATTTTTGCCAATTTGATGAGAGAAAAGTGGCATTTAATTTTGATGAGCTTTGAGCATCTTTTTTTACACATTTATTGGAAAATTATACTTCATTTTCTGTGAATGCTTTCCCCTTTACATTTTCTTACTGATTTGTAGGCATTTTTGCTCTGATCTCCAGAGACCAATCTTTTGCTCGTTGTTTGCATTTGTGCTGGTCTATTTTCATCAGTCCTGTTCTGTCCAAGTCTTATGTCACTTTAAGGCCTGGAATGATAGACTTCTTTAACATGGGTTTAGCTCTTGAAGACTTACAAAATACCAATCAATAGATTGGTAATAATAATTCCCACTTTAAAGGTGAAGAAACAGAGGCTCAGAGAGAATAATTGTCACAACTTGTGCTGTCATGAAAACCTAAGCAGACTTAGAAATAGACCGAAGTGCTGTGAGCCATGGAGAGATTATTATTGTTAACCTTTCACTATTAGCCAGATATTTCAACTTGGTATCTCTAGAGAGAAGTCTATTTAATTATTCATCTCTTTCCAAGTAAAGTCCTCCAGCTGGGAGATGATACCAACTTGATTGCCAAAAACATCCACAGCACATAAAACTGGAGATTCAGTTCAAAAGAATGGTAGATCTGTTTTCTGAGGGTCTCTCGTACACTGACAAAAGCCTTTTGCTGAAATACCATCTGAGCAGAGTGCTAGAAAGATTGATGGTGCCATGATCCACATCCATTTATCACTTTCAGAAATGACCTCTGTGCTTTGTGCTTCTTTAGTGCCTTTAAAAAGAATGGAAAAATCTTTTGTAGAGAGACACAAGGTCAAGCCACCTCTGAGGAATTCCCAGGGAGCTGTACTATTCCTATATCACAAAATGGGAAACAAAATGTAAAACTCAGAGTTATGTATCACGTGTAAGCAAGAACTTCCTTATTGAGGGCGCAAAACATTATGTGAGATACTTAACATCTATTTTCTGAGATATGTTCTAGAATTAATAAGAGTTGCTACTTATTGAAAATTCATTTGGGCCCAGAACAAAGGTAAGTCACAGGTATGAATTATCTCAGTTTTCACAGTAATTTATTTATTGTCTCCATTTTATGGATAAATAATCTGACACTCATTTATTTAACTTCCTCAGAGTCATATGATGAAAAGTGATGGGGCCGTAACTTAAATCCAAAATGTGTGCTCCCAATAACTACCCTAATGCTATCATTTCCGTTAATAAAACTAGTTCCCTAACATCTTTCTCTGTAGTTGCAGAGCTTGTAAGTGCTGTTCTAATAAGATTTTCATAAACTGGAAGTAATGTAAGTTGAATGGCACAAGAAGGAACTGTAACCAGCTTGTGAGGGTGCGCGGTTCACACAGAGAATCAGGTCTACTTGGATTTGGTTTTGACTGGTACTGATCTTGGACCAAACTTTTGAATGTAGTTGGTATACTCTTACCTTTCTAAGTTTGTTTTGAGTTGCTAGATGAATCTCAGAAGATAGAAAAGAGGAAAGGGGCTTGTATTTATTGAGCTTGACTGAAGTAAGTAAATGCATTTTGCAGACAAACAGATATGAAATGATTTTCCCAAGGTCACTGTAATAATTTGTATTATTATTATTGAAGGTTATCATATAGGACTGAATCTCAGCTGGGTTTATGAACCACTGATGGTACTGGGAAACCATCAGCAATGCAGGCAGTGTGCAATTTCTTTCTCTTCTTGTGTCGGAGCCATGGGTTCTTTTGCTGTTTATTGTCTGTCTATCTTATTCTCCTTTCTCTGTCTGTTGTCTTTTTTGGTTCAGTTTACATAGTGTTAACTTTCCCTTCTCTGCCCATCCTTCGTACTTATTTCCCAATGAAGACAGATGGCATCTCTTAGGTCTAATTCCAAATTTTTGAGATAATCTGATTGCATTCCTGGGGCCAAAGGCTCAGTGCTGGGCCTGTCAGCTATGGCAGGGGCCTGTGTACATGGACGATCCTACAGCTGGCATCCATCCCTATGAGGGAGAGGAACGATTTTAGGGAGGTCTGCCCAAAATAGGCAAAGATCTTAAGAGATGTCAGCTCAAAGACAGCTGCTGTCAGTCTATCCACTTCATGGCCCCTCTTCCTCTGGTGCTTTTCAAGGTTCTCCAATGTACACTCCCACGTACTCACACCCAAATTATTACCTTCTTGGGGGTCTTTTTGAGACAGGGTCTCGCTATGCAATTCAGATTGGCCATGGGCTTACTTTGTAGCCCAGGCTGGTCCTGAACTTGCACTGGTCCTCCGCCTCAGCCCCCTGAGTGCTCGGACTACAGGAGTGCACCATCATGCCCATCCCAAATTGTTACCAGTCCCTATCACACTCTTATTACTGTAGACTCTTGCCTTCTTCCTCTGCAAATCACTTGTCCATATTCTAATCTGTATCTGGCCGTCATGAATGTGGAAACTTCTCAGAAGCCTTGAGTTTCAGAGTTGGAATGTAAAACTGCTCTTCTATGCTTATAACAAATACACACCTACACCCCCCCGCAATGCATTTACTGTTTTGAGACTTTCTGATTTCACCAACAATATCTCTCTTAAAACACACCAACATTTTAAAGAAATGGCAGCGAAGAAGTCCTTTGCATGAATGAACTAAAGGATTTTTAACCTCATCTTAATTTTCTACCTTGTCTGTGTACCTAACAGTTACTGAGTTCTGAAATCCTGTATGATACTTCTGCTTGTGGAATAGAGATGAGCTATCACATTTTGTGTTCTGATTAGGGGAGGTGTCACAAATTCAAATTCCTGAAGGAACCAGGTGGCTGAGTTAAACACTTGTAGATTAAGAAAATAACTGTATATTAAATCTTTTTGTTGTTGTTACTGAGAATCGAATTCAGGACTTTGTGTTTGTCAGGCAAGTGTTGTGGCATTGAGCTATATCACGGGTCCATTGTGTAGTAAATCTTAGTAATAAATTAGATTTTCTTTACTTGTACAAAGAAATATACAGTTCTTTTGACATGTGCATATTTTTCAGTATGGCTTTGATTTGTTACTCTTTTCAAAGACATAGGTGCCAAAGAAAGTTTGCTTTCTTTGAAAGTGTACCACAGAGAAGCTAACAGGAGAAGTGTAGTGTGAAATGGCACTGACAGCCAGCTTTGGTGGAGGGGAGCTCACCAGGCGTGGTGGGGACTGTGTGGGGTGAAGTGCTAGGAGCATGGCCCACCTGTAGGGATTGACTACTACTCAGCTTGAGCTAGTTGTCAGAGTGGGAACACAGGCTAGTGTTGCCAGTTATTTATGATTATTTTTTAGGAGAGACAGGAAATCAGGCTATTTATGAGGAATTACCTAATTCTGGAGTGTTGGTGTTTTATTTACTTTTTTTTTTTTTTTTTGTCTTTTTCGTTTTTATTGGTACCAGGGATCGAACTCACGACTGCCTGCTTGTAAGGCAGGCGCTTATGCCGCTGAGCTAAATCCCCAGCCCCTTTATTTACTTTTTAATATTGAAAAACAACTTGCAGGCCAAACAAAACGTGGGCCACTAATTTGTACTCACTGTTGTAGATAATATACTTCAATTAATCTAAAATCATTATTTTTGGCAGCCTTGTTTAACTGCTGAGTCACTGAGCCTTTTGCCTAATGAAATTTTAGGTGATTCACAAATACTTAATCTGAAAACCTTTTAATTCAAGTTGTATTCCTGGACTTGTGTCTTGCTTGCTTTTCTCATCGCTGAGACAAAATATCTGACACCAAACTTGAAGGAGTAAAGGCTTATTGGTTGACAGTTTGTAGAGGTCTCAGTCACTTATTGGTTGGCTCCAAGGCTAGGTGTATGGCAGACAGGCATCACAGAGGAAAAACAGTTCATGGTGGTCACAGGTAGCCAAGTGAGCAGGGAATCTTAGCAGCATCTTACTGCCCCTTTTATATTCTGTCAAGGCTATCGGGATTAAGGCAATGCCAAACCAATCAGTGGACTGATTTAGTAATCACTCACTCTTAATTCTAGCATCCTTAATCCTAGCCTTGCATCATAAATCATTCATATACTCTAGATTCAGCCAACTTTGAAAATTTCCCACCTGTGGCTGCATGAAGCTTTAGGGGGATATATAAATACCAGCCATAGCAACTTGTGAGTGAATTTCAAACCTCATATGTGCTTGTATTAAGTTCCTTCTGTTACCTGTGTTTAAAATCTGATTTGCATCTTCCCTTGTCAATTTTAACCTCAGCATAGTCACTGTCCTTCTTGGCTCTGTGTTGTTTTTGAACTTGACATATTTGATCTTTTCCCTAAGTTTAGGATAAAATTACCAGGTAACACAGGACTGAGGTCAAAGACCCAGGGCCTTTATTTAGCAGAAGGTATTCACTAGACATGTTTCCCTAGACATGTTTTGCTTCAACTGAAAAACTGTTAAATATTTAAAAAGGGAGAACCTATATTTAAAAACAGGAGAATTTCATCATAAAATACCTGTATTATTGTACTTTTAAAGATCATTATAACCAGCACCGAAATTCTGCATTTCCAGTGTTAGAACTGAGCAGTAGATGACTCTTTTGGACAGATAGAGTTTTCCCTTGTCCTATTTGCCTCATTTTATATCATCAACTCTGTAGGTGTTTATGCTTGCAACTTTTGTAGTGATCACTTAACAGTTTGACATAAATTCATTGATTGACTGTCTCATGCATGCATGAATTCATGCAGTACTGTTTTTGAACCCCTATGTGCCAGGCACAATGCTAGATGTGAGAGACAAAAAAGTGACTGAGATAGATGATGTTCTTTTACTCGTGGATCTACTAAGAAAGTTAGACATGAAACAATTATATACATAATTTTACTTGTAAGTGACATAAAGGAAAATCGTATTAATCAGGACCATTTAACTATAGAAGTTTAACTTGTCATTAAGCTGCCAAATTGTCTGAGAAGACAGCATATTTTCCATTGTTCCAAAAAAAGTATTGCAAGGAAGGGTGAGAAAGCCTTTGGTAAAGCCCAGAAACATAGTCCATGTCATTCTTTCTCTATCCAAGAGATTAGCAACTGTCCAAAACCAAAACAAAACATACAGAAAGGAAGTGGGGTCAATTTGATATGCCTCATTCTCCATATGCTGGCTCTTTTGTCTGTAGGCATCTGTTTCTTGCTGTTTTTAAAAAACAGAGTGACATTTTTGGATCTCTTAATGTTTTCTTTTTTTCTCTCTCTCTCTTAATGTTTTCTACAGGATTCTTTTGGGATCCTAGGCAGTGGTTGGATGATTTTATAGAACCTCAGTATTAAATTTGTCTATACTAGGATTTAACCTAATTGATGACATGTGGGTGTTTCATAGATGTATTTGCTCTGCTGTCTCCTCTTAAATATTACCACTGATAGCTAAGTGTTTTATAGGAGAAAGTTGTTAGCATGGGCATTTCGTTTTTTTCATTCAAATTGACAGGGAAAGGTGGTGAAAATTCCTTGAAAATTCTTAGATTCTTTGACCCGCAAGAAACATAAATTGGCTCTGGTTAACTTAAGCAGAAGTTAATTTGTTAGAATAATATGGGAAAATCAGATATGTGAAGGAAAAAAAAATGAAAATTTAGTCTTTAGAAAGTTCTGGAACCAAAGAAGTTCTAGGGAATCTAAGAAGCAGGAACTAACAGTGCATTTCTTCAAGACACCATTGAAAGGATGAATAGAACTGTGTAAAATGCAGAGTTCCAGGCAGAGGACTTCTGATTGGCCTATCTTGAGTCACATGACTATCCCTGCATTGTGACTCCACCAAGATCTAATGTATGCTCCGAAGGAAAACTATGAGTGGATCTTGAGCAAATGAACCCCACGGATGTTCATGGAAGTCTAAGACTTACAGCTGGTAAGTGGCTCTGAGCTCACTGCCGATGGTATGTCATAATGCTAAAAACCTGTCTGCATATTTGTATGGGCCACTCGATTGTCCTGCTCAACTTCACCTAAAAAAGTGAGTGCCATGTGGAGTCCTATTCTCTTTGATTTCATCTGAGTTTTAAGCTAAGAACTGTAGAAGTGCTAATGAAAAATGCCTGCACAGCATTTAGTATGTATAAAGCACTCTGAGTGGCATAGCAAAATCAACTCATTTAAAGCAGATAAAAAGCCAGGTCTGGTGGTACAGGCCAAGTTCATCCCAGTACTCTGGGAGACTTTGGCAGAAGGATTATAAATTTGAGCCCAAGTTGGGCAATTTAGCAACTTAGACTCTGTGTCAAAGTAAAAAAAGCAAGCAAGCAAGCAAATAAGCGAACAAAAAAATAATCTTAAAAAAATGGACTGGGATAGTGCAGGACTGAAGATTCTGCATTTGATCCCTAGTACCACAAAATAAGACAAAACAAAAAACCAAAAAGCCGTGACCAAAACCTATTAACGACAGTAATAAGAGGCAGGGTCGGTTCTCATTACTGGAAGGAGTTAGGTTTTATGAAACTACCACAAATGCAAAGTTAGTGAACTGTTGCTCCTAAGAGAAATAATAAAGTTAGGCTCCTGTGAGTCTGTAGCTACTACATTTCCATCAATCCACAGCTTTGCTTTTGTGTATTTCTATTTAGAGACACTTTCTGTAGTCTATATTATTGATTCATTATTACCTGACTCATATCCAACAACACGACACCTTGTGCCTGGAGCTTACCTGCCCTGTGTGAGACACCACAACCTTCTTGTCCTAGAGAACGTTACATAGCACTTCAGTGCTCTCCATGGAGCCATCTTACAAAAACAAAACAAAAACCAACCAAACAAAAAACCACCAACAAAAGCACAAAAGTGTGAAAAACATGGTGCTAATATGTTGTGAAAAGAACAGTTTCAGAATGAGAACTGAAGGTACAACATCACTTTGTTCAACCTTAGCTGTGAATAGGAGTTTGGGCGATTCTAGCATTTTGCTGCTCTGTACATGTCCACAAGAACTGTAATTACGAAAGCTCTATGAGTATTGATTTTAGAGGCGACAGATTTTATCAGGCAGGTGAATTTATATATATATATATATGGAATTTGTGAGTAATAATATTGTCTTAGTAGTTATTATCCTCTCCTTTATTTCAGTACTGGGGATTGAACCCAGGGCTTTGCACTGACCTACATTCCCAGGCTGTTTAAAAGTTTGAAACAAGGTGTTGCTAAATTGTTAAATTGCCCAGGCTGGACTTAAATTTGCAATCATCATGCATCATCCTCCTAGAGTTCTGGGATTACAGGTGTGTACCACCATGCTGGAGGATGGAGGTGTAGAGAGAGAAACATCAGTTTTCTGTGCGTCATACAATCAGGGAGTGCAGGGTACAGTGTGACCTGTTTCCTGGCTACAGTCTTTGAACCTTTAGGAGTAGGTTAGTGGAGTGGTTGGTGTGGTGTGGCCTTTGCTAAAAGCTTGTTTCTCTGTTTTGTGGGCATTTAAAAATTAGAATATAGAGGGCTATGGGTTGAAGTAGTTGGAGTCATAGTGGTGGGAAAGTGGTTTACCTAAGTTTAATCTGTTTTTATAGGCTGTAATGAGGGACAGTAATATTCAACATGGAGGCTTTCTATGCATTTTGTCCTTGAGCTGAATGCCCTGGAAAGAAATGTTTTAGTAATCCGAGAAAATAACTTGGTGGTGGGTTTTTGAATTTCTGAGGGAATGGTAAAATGGTTCAGAGATTCTGGAGCCACAAATTCCTAAATTCCTTCCCTTCCCTTCCCTTCCCTTCCCTTCCCTTCCCTTCCCTTCCCTTCCCTTCCCTTCCCTTTTCTTTCCTTCCCTTCCCCTCTTCCCCCTCCCTCCCTTCTTTCTCTCCTTCCCTCCCTCTTCTTTCTTTCTTTCTTTCTTTCTTTCTTTCTTTCTTTCTTTCTTTCTTTCTTTCTTTCTTTCTTTCTTTCTTTCTTTCTTTCTTTCTCTGTCCGTCCCTAGGAAAATTAACCTTCTTGCCCTTTAGTTTTATGATCTGTAAAATAGGGATAAAAATACCTGTGTTGTCATGCCATTGTGAAGATTAGATGAGTAGATACATATACAGTAGTCCACTGTTTTATGTGGTTTCACTTTCTGTGGTTTTTAGTTACCTTCAGCCAGTGGTGATCTGAAAATACTACATGGAAATTTGTAGAAATAAACAATTCAGAAATTTTAGACTGTGTTGTTTTGAGTATCATAACGGAAATGTCATGCTATCTTGCTCCATCCTGCTTAGGACACGAGTCATCCCTTTCTCCAGCATATCCAGGCTGTATATTGAACCCACTTGTTAGTCACTTGGATGTTATAAAATTGACTGTTTTAGTATGTGTTTGAATGTAGGGTTTGGTACTAGCCATGGCTTCAGGCATCCACTGGGGGTCTTGGAATGTATCCCTCATAGAAAGAGGCACATCAGTATAGCATTTGGAACAATGCCTGGTACATGATGACATGCTCAGGAAGTGTTTTCTGCTATTGGTATCTGTCCCTAGATTTTGTGCACTTCTCTGGGAGTCACACAGTGCATGGTTGTGTGCCTCACTGTCCTGGTTCTGGCAGTGTTATGGAAGCTAGGTCCTGGGTCTTTTCCATTTTGCTAAAGGCACTGCCTGACTCACCTCTTGCACTGGCACAGATGACAGCTAAATAGAAGGGTTCCTTCCTCTTAGTATTAGCTTAATTATAGGGGCTCCCTACAAGGAGGTTGGGGAATGAGCTTTGAGAACTCCCTTCTTCTCTTGCTACAAGGCCTGGGCTGGGACCCAAGAGAGACATGAATACTGTTTCTTACCTTGTTCTCTTCTTTCTTACATGCCTTTTTTTTTCTCTGTAATTCTGCATTCTTAATCTTTAATCTCTGGATGGGACGTGTTACATTTTTGTGTTTTCTCTGCCCTGGTTTGAGTTCCTAAAGACTGTTTGGGTCTCTGTGGGTGTCTGGCAGCCACTTCAGGTCTTTCTGAATTACATAATGAAGTGTTGTATTTTTTGTTCTTTACTAGGGATTCTTTCTGTGCTATAATTTTTACTGTACTCAAAGAAGTAGGGAACTAGAATTTTTTGAGGGGATCCCATAGAGTCTTCTTATAAACATTTTTTTCCTGCTGTATTTTCTTCTTTAAAACACCCATTTTTAAACTTAAAAAGCAATATGTATTTGTTATAGAATGTAACAGAATGCAGAGAAAGCAAATAATCTCTTCATGCGGAAACATTAATTCCTTGGTGTATGTCTTTTCCTTTCTGTGTCTCTTCCTTTCTCATGCACACAAATGGGGTCATGATGGCGTATAAAATACTTGTTCCAATTCACATTTTGTCACCTCTTTTCCCTTTGTACCTATAGTCTCCATTGGCAAAGCGCGACCAGCCTTTACTTAACAGGTGCCGTGTGATTTCATCAAGCGTGTTTTTCATTTCTCCTTCTAGGAAGCATCATGTTGTTTGCTATGGTTTGGGTCTTAGATGTCTTCCATATGCCCAAGTGTTAATGGCTTGATCCTCAATGAGGCTGTGCAGCCCTTGAGAGGTGGGTCTTTGCAGGAGATCTGAAGGTCATTTGGGTGTTGCTTGTAAAGGGATCTTAGACTTCTCTCTTCTTTTTTCATTCCCTAGCCATGGGATAAATTGCTTTGCTCTGCTTTGTGCTTCTGTGCCTTACTATAGACCCAAAGCCACAGGGCCAAATGATTATAGACTGGAAATGCCAAAACTGTGAACCAAAATTTTTGTCATTACCAGTTAATTACCTCATGTATTTTGTTATAGTAACAAAACTTAACATGCTGACAAGCAACCTTTGTCAGCATCCTTAAATATGCTGTCAGAGTATTTCTGAAAGTTTTTGGTAATACTGTGAAAAGGAATGTTTACTGAGTACTCGGTGATTACTCTGTGATGCTAATGGAGTCCAAGGCCCATTGGTGTCCTATGTCCATCTTCCCGAGATGAAGTTCAAAGAATGGACAATGGAGTTGATAGGGTTCTGCATCAGCCCCTCTTCTTCCTGACTCTTTTCCCAGTTCCAGTTGTTTCTATTTTATTTCTTTTAGTACCTCCAGTTTTCCACTATAGTCTTTGGTGTGAGGGAAGATTTTATGTTTTAAAATAATTTAAAATTTTTAAAAATTAAAACATATGTTCAATCATGGTAAAAAAACATGACCTGAAATTCATTAACTTAAACATTTTTAATTATACAGTACAATAGTTTTAAACGTGTCTCTTTGTTGTGATGTCAATCTCTTAAACCTTCTAATCTTGTAAATCTGATGAAATATACATTGGTAGTAATTCTCCATTCTACTCCAAATGGATCTCTGAAGCCTCTTGAAACCAGTGTTCTACCTTCTGTTTCTATGAGTCTGATTACTTTATTTATCTGATATAATTTGATGTTTGTCTCCCTGTGTCTGCCTTACTTCATTTAGTACAATGTCCTTAAGGTCATTGATGTTGTAGCATGTGTCAGAATATCTTCTTTTTTAAGGCTGAGTAATATTCTGTTTTGTATAGAGACCACATTTTGCATGTCCATTTATCACCTGTTAGATACTTTGCTTGCTTCCATTTCTTGGCTATTGTGGATTATGTTAGTGTGATCAGGAATGCACACAGATATCTTTGAGAAGCTGCCTTCGACTGTAGGATTGAGAAGGTTTTTCTGGGGACCCAGTCTTTAAATTTCTACACAATTGCAACTAACACATACCTTTTTAAAATTGGCACTTATTGGGTACTAGCCTTGTTCTAGTCACCAAGCCAGGCTGCAGGGATCAAATGGCTTAGATAACTTCCTGTCTTCATGGAGCTGATATTTCTGCAAGAAGATAAACAACACTACAGTAAGCATATTGTAAAAACAGGATGAGTTCAATTCGTGATCAGTGTCACGAAGAATTGGATCAAAATTTGGCAACAGCTTGTTGTGGTGAAATTGTTACTTTAGATAGGAAAGTTTTTTCTGACAGTGTGACATGTGATCCAAGAATGCCAAGATAAGAAAGAGCCAACTGTGCAGAATTTATGAGAAAAGCATTCTAGGTCCTGGGTTGAGTGATGTAAAGGTCCCCAGGAAGACATTAGCCTGGCAGGATCAGCATGGCTCTGGTAGCATGGATATAGATTGGCGAAGCAGGTGCAAAGAGGGTCCGGATTACACAGGGCCCCATAGGCCAGGGGGAAGCCTCTGGACAGTTTTAGGTAAGGAGAAAGGAAAGGATAAGATTTGTATTTAAACCATCTTCCGTTGGTTCTAAGTGGAGAGCGGCTTGTTGGGCAGCTGGAAAGGAAGTAGGAAGATGAGTCAGGGGACAACTGCAGACATATAGGCGAGAGATGATGGTGTTGTCCTCATCTACAGCTGCAGCAGTGCAGATGGAAAGACGTGGGAAGACTTGGGAGCTGAAAGGACTTGCTGGTAGATAGGATGTAAATTGAAGGAGGGAAATTAATATGCAACTGGATGCCTGGTATGCTTTACATTTTTGGATTTCATATCAGTCCTAAACTGGTATTTTACAGATCAGTGTTGTCCAACAGAAATACAATATTATCTATAAATGTGAGCCACATGTGTAATTAAAAACTTTCTAGGCAGTCACATTTAAAAAGTCAAGTAAAGAAGTAAAATTTATTTTGATAATATTTAGTTTTCTTTACAACAGTATAGACCAAATATTATCAACATGGGATCAATATAAATTGAATTGTCTTACTCCCCTCTAATACACACAATGAGTCTTCAGAATTTGGTGAGTATTTATATAGTATGTCTCAATTCAAATCAACTACCTTTTATACTCAGTTACTCCTTGGGGTTGGTGGTTCCTCTATTGGTAGCACTGTTGCAGATGAGGAAACATGAGCTCAGAGAGTATAATCTGCTCTGGCAAGGCTACAAAATTGGGATATGGACCCTGACTTGACTGGAACCCATGCCCTTTTTAAGACACTGCATCCACTCCCTGTGGGTGAGGCCATCTGTACACAATCAAATTTCATCAGAAGTTCCCTAGGTTTCCCCCACATCATGTACATGTGGATGTCAGAACTAGTGTTTTCATATATTTACATTTTTGTTTCCCAAACAGATAAACTCTAAATTCCTCCCTCCTCCATTTTTGGGCTCCTTTTGTGAGCATCAGTTTCTTTGTTAGAAAAATATGAATGTTCTCTTTGTCTTCCTTTTAGGCTTTCTGTTTGCTTACCATATCCTGGGAACTTTAGGTACTTGGTATCTTGATTTCTTTCCAGGCATTCTAGCTGTCCTTTTGTCCACAGGGTTGTTTCAGTTGTCCAGCAAATATTGATCACTGTATGATGTAATAGAGTAGGAATTGAGTACAGGGTCTTGGATAGTACAGCCAGGATCTGAACCCTGGGTGCATTAGATAGATGTCCTTGGGCAAATTATATCATTATATTTGGACTTCTGTTTCTTTATCAGCAAACTGAAGATAATAATAATGCCTAATTTTCAAGGATTATTGTGATAATAATGGGAGAGGATACATATGGAGTATAATTCAAAAAAATCAGCAACAACAACAACAACATTAATAACATTCGTGTTATTTATTAGACTCTACTATGGGCCAGGCACTAGTGATATCAGTCTTCCCTCCTTTTACTGTCATTTATTTAGAATGAAATTTACTAACTTTATCATCATCCCTGACCTAAAGAGTTCTGTGTTTCTTACGCATACTGATGATCTGGAAGATGTCAGTTACTTTCTATAGCTTCTTTTGTGTTTTTCCCCCTTTACCCCTCCGTGGTTCTTCTGGCTCAGTTTGCTCAGTTTACTCCTTCTCCAGAGATGTGAAACAACATCTGCATTGGATTTATCTTAAAATGGGAAATGAAAACTATGGTGTGCTGAGAAATGTATATTTCAGACATCAAGTAGTTGATTGGAGAAATTTTTTGGATACCTTTAAAGATCCTTTGAAATCCTATATGCCATCACCAGACTGACCTTGTAATAAGATGACACTGGTATATTTCTTTTTGATTCTAAACTTGCCGTCAGCAGGTCCGAGGAGCATGATACTAGTAACATTAATTTTGGTAACTTTCAGCAATTGATAAAATTGCCTGTGTTTTCAATTTCAATCCCCAACCAAACCCTTTGTCACAAGTGTGTTATTTTTTTGTAGTTGTGCAAAGTGGGCTGAGTAGATTTTGCTTAGGGTTTCAGAGGAGGAACTTCAATCTAAGCCCTACAGTAAAATGTCTCCTTAACTGTTTCACTCTGTTGGCATTAAGCTAACCCTGGTAAGGGATTTCATCTTGGTTTGTAAAGGGATCAAGATTTTGTCTTGAGAATCATCTCCTCTTCTGCCTCCTCTTTTTCCTCTTTCTCCCTTTTCTTCTTCCTCCTCCTTTTTGTCTTCCCCCTCTACTCTCTTTTATAAAATTGGTCGTACATACAGATTAATAGATTTCATTTTGGCAGATCCATACATGCACATGCTTTGATATTTTTTACCCCTTCCCTCCTCCCACTGAGATGGACTTGCCTCATTCTCTTCTGTGTTTCTGTTATTTTTAGGGAACTTAACTCTGCAGTGTACTAGACTTGGGTTCAAACACATGTGACTTGGAGCAGGGCCTTGAACCTCTTGTTTACCTCTTAGGGCAAATATACTAAGAGTTGGGCAGAGTTAATTCTTTGTCTCAATAAAGGATTATTGTTATCATTATCATTTATTTTCTTTTATATCTCATATCCTGTCTTTCCCTTTGACTTCTGTGCCCACTAAGATTCTCTTTTCCTTTGGTATATGCCTTTCATTACCATACTTCTAACTGCAGCCTGCCTCAGTTCCACACCTCATAACGTGAACCTCATGAAAGGCAGTCTTGTTTTCAGCCTGAGGTCAGTAGAGGCATGGACATTCTTCTACCATATTCCCTTTCCCAAGCTGTTTTTGGAACGAATCCTCAAATCCTAAGACTTTCTGTGCAGCTACCAGGTATTACCCATTAGTGGTTCTCTAGCTGGAGATGCCAGGGCCTAAGGCTAGCATTTGCGTCATCTTGACTTTTTCTCTATAATATCATCCTACTTTTCTTCCCACGTCATTTTTCACTTGGGAACCCCTGGATCCTTCAGTGAACTACAAGAGTCTGACTTCCTTTATCTTTGTTTTTTTTTCCTTCTCCTTTCCCAACCTGGTCATGGAAAATTCTACCTGGCAGATGCCTATAAGCAAGTCTTTTCTCTTCAATGAGCTGTTGTGTTCTTATCAATAAATTGGTGCTGTCTCTAAGTCTAGCTTGCATACCCTAGTAGATACTGGGTCCCAGTGACTTTTGAGGTTGTTGAGTTGTAGAGACACTTGGGAAGCACAAGCTGACTCAGGTGTAGGAAGCTTCATGAAAGCTCTTTGGTTGTACCTGGTGTCTTTATGAGCTGAGAGACAGCTCTTCTGGAAGGTGATGAACTCTCTTGATCTGTAGCAGAGAGGGGTCACAGAATCACCCTTCTCAAGTGTGCAGAATTGAGGGCTGTCTTCTTTGCTGCCTTTCTGTGGTCTCTTTATCTAGGAAGCTGAATGCTGTTAGCAAACAAAATGATTCTTGGTAATCATTTCTCATTTAATTGTGTGCTGGTGCCAAGGAAGGGGAAATCCTCAAAACCCATGGCTTCTGACTCAGGTACCATTAGTTTTTCCATAACCACCAGTGTGTCTTCCTCTTGTTCCTTCCTCCATCTCACCTGCTTTTGTCAGCCACAGCCTGTCTGGGCTATTCTTGAGTTGACCTGTGTCTATTGTCTTTGTCTGTAAGGAATTACTTCTTTTTAACCTGTCGAGAGAGCTTTTATGTGGAGATTGGGATTATCTGGAGGTTATTAGATGGCCAGGAGGGTCTTTCTAGAATCACATATCATATCTGGTGCAGGCCTCTGGACTTGTGCTTAGAACCATGTGACAGCTTTTCCATAGTTGAGGCTGCTGAGGATGAAAGTAGTGATCTAGCTAGTAGGGTGAATATGAGGCCATTGGCAGAATGTGAATCAGGTCGTCTTCTGTTCCTAATTAATGCTGTCATTGCATTCAACATGACTGGCCATCCATCCATCCATCTATCCATCCATCCATTCATCCATGGATCCATCCACATTTAACATAGAGTAGGGGTAGGAGCACTGATGTTGATATTATCCTCTCTAGGTTTGAATTCCCATTCTGCTATTCATCAAGTATGTAATCTTAGTTAAGTTTTTAATGTCTTTTTTGCCTTAGCTATAATATGAGATTGGTGTTGAAAATAATGACAGTAATATTACCACATAGTATTATTATAAGGGCCCCATATTCTCCACTTTCCCTGTTGAACCTGTTTTAATAAATACTATTTTTTACTTTGTTTTTTCAGTTTTTATTATTTTAGTTTATTAGTACATATGTATTGGGGCTGAGAATGTAGGTCAGTGGCACAGTGCTTGCCTAACATGCACAGGGTTCTGAGTTCAATCCTCAGAACCACCACTACCACCAAAGGAAAAAAAAAATATATGTGTGTAGTACAAAAAGTTTACATTCCTTGGGGGAAGTTAGCACATAATGCATCTTAATTTCTTTTGCATCTCCTTTCTGTTCCCTCCTCCCCTCCCTTCATCTCCCCTCTATCCATCACTTGATCCTGCTTCCTTATGTGGTACCTGATGTTTATATTCCTTGTGTGGAGTTCGTACATGTACATAGCACATTCCCATTCATTTGTTAACCTCTTATCCTTTCCCCCCACCATTTGACCCCCTTCCCCTTGGAGAATAATCTGTCTTCCTATTTGCTATTATCTATCCTTTACTTTGATCTTAAATAAATGTTATTTTTAGAAATAAATAAAATATTTATTTATTTTTAGAAATAAATAAAATATAGAAACAGAAGCAAGAGGTTCTTTCGAGAGATTTCCCAAAGTATTTTGCCCAATTTCCTCTGTTGGTCACATCTGAAAGAAGTATGCATGTTTGTTAGGGGTTATTATTATTATTTTTAGAATTGTTTTATTTTATGGAGAAAATGTAAAATAAAATTTCATACCAGGATGATAAGAGAATAACAATAGTTAATACGTTGCATATTATTATCTTTAAAGTAGTTACTCAGAGTACAAATTATGGACATAAAAAATTCTCCAATTGATATTAATGCAAACCTTCCTTTTCTATCAACTAAGAGATACTAAAAGTATAATGAACTTGTATTTTTTCTCTTTTCTCTTCCTTCCTTTCCCCTTTCTCCTATCCTAGTTCTTTTTCCCTTTTTAATAATTTCTTCCCATTTCACAATATCTATTGTACATCTTTTACCTTACTCTTCCAATTTCTCACACCAGGGTGATAATACAATGTTTACACGTGTGAGTCTGATTTATTTCACTAAGGAGTATGATTTCAAGTTGCATTCATTTACCTATACAAGTCTCAAGTTTATACTTCTTTATGGCTGAGTAAGCACTCCATTCTATAAAAAGACCACATCTTTTTTATCCATTTCTTGGTTGATGGTCATTTGGTTTATTTCTAGGATTTAGCTAATACAAATTGTGCTGCTATAAACATGGGTGCACATATATCACTGTGGTATAATTCTTTTGGGAAGATATCCAACAGGGGAATAGCTGGGTTGAATGTGACCTGTAGTCCTAATTTTTTGAGGAATCTCCACACTGATTTCCACAGTGATTGCATTAGTCTATATTCTAACCGACAGTGGAGAAGGGTTACTTTTTCCCCACAGCCCTTCCAGCATTTGTTGTTGCTTGATTTCTTGATAATAATCATTCTTTCTGGGTTGAGGTAGAGTCTCAGTGTTGTTTTAATTTGCATCTCTCCAATTACCAGTGATGTTGAATATTTTTTCACATATTTATTTGCTGTCCATAATTCTTCATCTGAGAAGTGTGTATTCATCTCAGATGCCCATTTTTGGATTGAGTCTTTAAATCTGGGAGTACTGATTTTTTTGAGTTCTTTATATGTTCTTGAGTATAATCCTTTTCCTAAGGAACAGCTGGCAAACATTTTCTCCCACATTGTGAGTTGTCTCTTCACTCTGCTGGTGGTTTCTCTTGCTGTACAAAAACTTTTCAATAGGATGAGATCCCACTTGTTGATTTTTTGTGATAGTTTCTGTGCAGTTGGGGTTTTGTTCTTCTAATTTGCTCCTTTGATCTTTGAGTCTGGTTTTTTTTTTTTTTTTTTTTTTTTTTTTTTTTTTGGCCAGTAAAACACTGTTTGTATCACAGTAGCTTTATAGTATAATTTCAAATCAGGGATTGTAATGCCCCCTATGCTTTCTTGCCCAGGATTGCCCTTGCTATTCTAGGTTTTCCCTAAATTTTAGGATTTTTCCCTAATTCTGTGAGATATGCTATTGGAATTTTGATTTGTATTGCATTGAATTTGTATAACAATTTGTATAAGAGCACAGGATATCTTTCTATTTTCTAACATCCTCTTCAGTCTCCTTTTTGAGAGCACTGTAGTTTTACATCCTTTGTTAGATTGATTCCTAGGTATTGCAGTTTTTTTGGATGCTATTATAAATGGTATTGTTTTCCTGATTTTTTTCTCAGTGAGTTTGTTATTCATGTCCAGGCTATTAATTTTTGAATGTTGACTTTGTAACCAGCTATGTTACTGAATTTGCTTATTAAATCAAGAAGTCTTTTAGTGGAGTTTTTGGGGTCTTCTAAGTAGTGTATCATGTCATCTGCAAATAATGATAGTTTAACTTCTTCCTTTCCTATCTTTATTCCTTTTATTTATTTCTCCTGTCTAATTGCTCCAGCTAAAGTTTTGAAGACTGTGTTGAATAAGAGAGGAGACTGTGGACATTCTTGTCTCATTCCTGATTTTAGAGTGAAAGCTTTCAGTTTTTGTCCATTTAGTATGATGTTGGCTGTTGGTTTGTCATAGATGGCTTTTACCAGATTGAGATAAAGACCATCTATTCTAATTTTCTGTAGGGTTTTTTAAAATCATGAATGAATGTTGGACTTTGTCAAAAGCTTTTTCTGCATCTACTGAAATGATCTTACGAGTTTGTCCTTGGCTCTGTTAATATGGTGTATTACATTTATGAATTTACATTTGTTGAACCATCCCTGCATCCCTGGTATGAATCCCACTTGATCATCGTGTACAATCTTTCTGATGATTTGCTGCAGTCTGTTTGCCAGTATCCTATTGAGGATTTTTACATCTATGTTCATTAGGGAGACTGGCCTATAATTCTCTTTCTTAATTGGGTCCTTCTGTGGTTTTGGTATCAAAGTGATGCTTGCTTCCAGGAATGAATTTGGGAGTATTGCTTCTCTTTCAGTTTAATTAAAGAGAATGAGAAGTAGTGGTATTAGGTCTTCTCTAAATTTCTTGTGGAAGTCAACAATGAATCTGTCAGGGCCTGGAGTTTTCTTTGTTGACTGGTTTTTAATTACATCTTTGATTTCATTGATTGGTATTGGGTTATTTAGGATTCAGCTTTGGTAATTCATATGTCTCACTACAGTACCCAGTGCTGATCTCATAGTGTCATGATGTGAAATCCAGCAATACTATTATTCTTTGTTCAGGGTGATTTTAGCCTGCTTTAGTTTGTTTAATCTCAACATAAATGAAGATATGGATAACTGCATGTATGTTTAAGTGTGTAGGATTGATAACCATATTACTAAGTTTTTGTTGGATAGTTGGACAAAACTGTTTGCAGTCTCACTGCTTGAATCCCCCTTTGTATGTTTCACTTTTGTATATTGAACAACTATTTGTAAGAGGACAATATGTAATCATCAACTAGTGGTTTCTTACTATTTATTTTTTCATTGAAAGTATGCATTATTTCTACCCACTTTCTGTTATTTAGTCTTTCTTTAAATAAAATTTTAAAAAGGAAAAAAAATTCATATGTCTCTTGGAATATGTACGTTTCTCCTGTATTTTCCATCTTATTAGAATGTAAGTTTTCAAAATAGGTATAGATGATTTTCTGGATTTCTTCAGGTTCTGTTGTAATTTCACCTTTTTCATTCCTAATTGTGTGGATTTGAGTATTTCCTTTTTTGATAAGGTTGGCTTAGGGTTTGTCAATTTTATTTAATCTTTCAAAGAACCAATTCTTCAATTCACTGATTCTTTGTATTTTTTTTTTAAATTTTCAGTGTGTGAATTTCTGCTCTGATCTTTATAATTTCCTCCCTGATACAAGCTTTTGGTTTAGCCTGCTCTTCTTTTTCTGGAAATTTGAGGTTCAATATTAAGTTACTTAAATGTATTCGCTCTGTTTTCTTGATAGGGGTATTTGCTCCTATAAATTTTCCTCTTAAGACTGCTTTCATTGTGTCTCACAAGTTCTAGTGTGTTGTGTTGTCATTATTAGTCAACTGTAAAAGCTAATTTCTTCTTTAATTTCATCTGTGATCCATTGGGTGTTCAGTAGGGTGCTATTTAATTTTCATGTGATGATGAAGGTCTTGTGGTTTCCTTTGGCATGGATTTATAATTTCATTGCACTGTGGTCTGATAGTATGCATGGAATAATTTAAATTCCTTTGCATTTACTTAAGCCTATTCTATGAGTCAATATGTGGTGTATTTGGAAGAATGTACCATGTGCAGCTGAGAAGAATGTGTATTCTGATGTTGTGGGGTGGAACACTGTATAGACATCTACTAGGTCCATTTGTTCAAAAGCTCGATTTAGTTCTAATATTTCATTATTGATTTCTGGTATAGTTGATCTGTCTTTTTGTGACAGTGTGATATTGAAGTCTCCCAATACAGTTGTATTAGGGCTTATTTGATTTTCCATGTTCATCTGTAATTGTTTTATATAGTTGGGTGCACTGGTACTTGTTGCATATATATTTATGATTGTTATCTTTCTCCTGTGTTGTTCCCTTTATAAGGATGTAGTGACGTTCTTTATCTCTCTTAATCAGTCTTGGCTTGAAATTCATTTTGTCTGCAAAAGAATAGTTATACTGCTTTATTCTGGGTTCCAGGTACATGAAGTATTATTTTCCATCCTTTGACTTTTAGTCTGTGAATTTCTTTTTGAATTAAATGTGTTACATATATGCAGCATATTGTTGGATCTTGCTTCTTGATCCATTCTGCCAGTCTGTGTCTTTTGATTGGTGAATTGAGATCATTAATATTGAGGGTTACAACTGAAATGTATTGAGTTATCCTTGTCATGTTATTGTCCTGTTGTTGAATGTCTCCCTTTCCCCCCCTTTCTCTAATTGTTTGCCTTCCCTGGTGAATTCATTCTGTTTGGGTTTATGGAGCTGTAGTCCTTATTATGTCTTTCTAGAATATCCTTCAAAACAGTTCAGAGTGCTGGTTTGATGGATATCATAAATTTCCTCAGATGTTCTTTGTCATGGAAGTATCTTATTTCTCTATCAATTTTGAAAGATAGTTTTGTGGGATACATCAATCTGGGTTGAAAATTGTTTTCCTTTAGAACTTGGAGTACTTCAAGCTTTTCTTGATTTGAGTGTCTGTGCTGAGAAGTCAGCTGTAATTCTGATGGGCTTTCCTTCAAGATGATTTGTTTATTTTTATAACAGGTTTTAGGATTCTATTCTTGTGCTGAATGTCTGGAATCTTGACTGTGGTATGCCTGGCTGTAGGTTTTTTTGATCATTGCTGATTGGAGGTCTATATGCCTCGTTTACATGTATGTCAAATTCTTTTTCTACACTAGGAAAGTTTTCTGTCATGATGTCTGTGGACATTTTTAAAATGTCATTTGTGGTATCTCCTGCTTGTTCATTGACTCCAGTTACTCTTAAGTTATTCTTCTTTGTCTCATCTGGCAACTGTTGGATTGTTTTTTCATGGTCTTTTGCTATTTTTGAGAAGTCTTTCTTTTCCTGGCCACTAATTGCAAACCTGTATTAGTATCTGAGATCCTGTCTTCACATTGGTATAATCTCCTTCAAATACTTTCAGTGGAGTTTTTATTCTTATGGCTATCTGCTTGAATCTGCTTTATGGATCCCATTTCTTTCCTGTGCTGATCTTCCATAATTTTCTTAAGCTTGTTTTTTTTTTTTTTTTTTTTTTGCCTTTGTCTGCTCTAATGTTGCTAAGCATGGTAGGTATTTTGGTAATATCTGTAGTCAACTGAGAGAGTATTTCTGATTTAATTTTTTCCAGAGCTTTATACAATTGCTTTGTTGTTTCCACTTCAGAGAGGCCTGGTGGGGGGCTGTTGGATTGTCCCACCTCATTGCTTCCTGGATTTGCCTTTGGTAAACTGGAAGTCTGGGGTTGCATTTTGCTTAAGTGTCTTCCCATTTTATTTTATCTTTCTTTTTAGTTTAATTCCTGGGGTGATGCTTTTTAGTTTAATTCCTGGGGTGATTCCTGGTAAGGTGCCGATGGGATGATTACTTCTTTGAGGTATCTTCCAGCTGTAACTAGGTTTTGGATTTACAGTCTGTTGGAAGGTCTTACCTTTTCAGTTTGTTGGAGATGAGAAGTTGTCTATTTGGTCTGGTCCCTGGTTCTATGACACTGTGCCACTGTATTTTTTGTGATCCTTAATTAATGTCAATTATGGAATAACAGGACTAATAGCTGTTTAGAACAATTATGTCAGTTTTTGCTATAGTGATACCAATAGCATCAAACACAGCTTAGAAAACAACAAACTGAGCTATCCCTTAATTTGCAACTTTTAACCATATGAACTAGATTTGTGATTATATGACAAAATGAAAAATAAACCAGATAATTACATGCAATATGTGAGTCCATAATGTGTCAGTTTTCCCCTCAAGAGTTAAAATTTAAAATGGATTAAGGCAAAATAGAGAAGTGGAAGAAAAGAAAGAGATTAGAAGTAAGGTTGGAGGACAAGGGGGGATCACACTAACTTGGGGAAACTAGTGCAGAAGAGAGACGGAAAAGGGAGATGGAAGAGATAAAAGGAAGAACAGAGCAGAACCACATTCACCAAGAGGTTAGGAACCATTTTCATAAAAACAATGAAAGAGAAAGAGAAAAGAAACAAAAAAGAAAAAGAAAAACAAACATTCCACTTCCAGGGTTCTTTCTGGGTTCACTAGTAGACAACCTGTGGAAACAGTCCCAAATCATGCCAGTCTCTCCCAGTAAGCTGGCAGTTGCTTAATGGTGGAGTAGTGGATACTCTCAGCAGGCCTGCCACAAGACCAGACTCATTGGGCTTGCCACAGTCCAAGCAATTTCCACGAGTCTGGGCCCAACTGGGAGCTGCTAGAGGATGCTGACGACAGTTTTGGGTTCTGAGCTTATCTGGCCCATCTTTAAAATGACTCCTGGCTAATTGCTCTCTCCCCATGGGAGGAGTCCTCTGCACTCACTGCCAGCCAGTGCAGTGCTCCATGTCCTCTTCTCTCCTCCACTACTGCATCTCCCTGCAGAGGTCTCTGTGGTCGCCAGCAGTCACTAGCACCTTGACATTGTGTCCCCTGGTTTGAACACCTCTTCTTGCAGTGAGTCCAGTCTCAAGGAGAAGGTGCTGCTGGCTACCTACCACCTTCTCTTTCCTTGAAGTTTTTCTTTTTACTTCATCTATGGGCTAAAATTCCACTTCAGATTCTTCCTGGGTCCAGGAGACCAGCTTCCTTCCTTCTTGTCTTTCTCATGATGCTATATTCCAGTGTAGGGACGGTGACTCTCATCTCACAACTCAGCTGTGTTCATGATGGTAGCCATTCTTTCCGGAGCAAGAGGGAATCTCAGTGGTGTTTTAATTTGCATGTCTTGAATTGTCAGGAGTTATTATTGCTATTATTATTACAAACTATAGTTCAGCAAAGAAGGATGTGGCATGGGTTATCAATGATAAGACATGCTCAGCTCTAGAGCTGGTGCGTAGCTTTCAAGGGACTGTATACTTGACTGGATCAGTAAGTGTCTTCAAGAAGCCACTTGTGAAAGAAGATGCCTCCTGTCTGCCTTTTACATTGACTCAGGAAAGGATCAATCATCAAAGACAGTGCCAAAAGTTTGCCTAGAAGAGAATCTGTCCATGTTTGGCCTGCCTGGCATCCTGCAACTTATCTTCTTGTGCAGTTAGAATCCTTTCCAGTGCAACATGTGAATAGCCATAGCCCCACTACCCATACCCTTCCAGGGCTATATCACCAACATCTTTGAAATTGTGCTGACTGTGAAGTTTGTACAGTCAGTTAGAGCTGACTGTACCCCTATACCTCCATGTGACATATGCTGAAACAAATGCCTGTTAATAGGTGGTATGATTCCCTTGGTCTCAGTGATAAAGCTGCACCTGTTACTGGCAGCCCTTGAGAGGAGGTCTTTGGTGAAGGCCTTAACAGTTATTTTAATTGGTGATAGACAGATGTGTTAGGGAAGCTTACAACTTTTTCCCTCTATTATTCACAATAAAAATGTTGTGAAATAATACCCCCTTTGCACCTCTGTGCTTCATGTCCTGGACTTTAAAGACTGACATCATCATTGGTTAAAAAGCTATGTTGCTTCAGGATGCAGTGTCAGCCGATTTGGTGGATTAAATCGTTTTAAGGTCATGGGCTTTAATTCTTAAGTGATTCTCAAACCTTGTTTTGCAAAACCCCAGAGCTTTTATCTCAGGGGATGAACATGTTATTTCCAAGACTATGTTATTTCTACTTCATATTAATATAAATATTGAAATCTGCACTGTCTATGTGATGTGATTTGTGAATTTAAAACACTTGCATTCCCATTTATCTGGTTTTCATGAAGACTTCTGTGTGAGGAAGCAGATAGTCTTATTTACTATTTTGTTCAACATACATTTATTGAGTGGTTAATGGTATACAGCACCAAGCAAAGGAGGAAAATATTGGTTCTTATGGGAGTTTCACTGTTGAAGGAGAATGTATCGGGCCCATTTTTCAAAAGAGAAAATAATGCTTTAGAGAGATGAAGGGAAGTAGATTTGTTATCAGTTAGTGTCAGAACTTGACTATTATCTCAGCCTATTCCTTATCTCAGGTCTTATCTCCATGTGAGTGGATCTGGTTTATTAACATAGGGGTGGATCAGTCAACATCATTTTAGCAAGATTAAAGGTCTGCATCTTTTGATATTTATGTAGTCTACAAGGTGACTTGGTAGGGCCCTAGAGTTTATTCTTGAAGCTCAGGGTGACCTGATGGCCTGTAATGGAGACTTTGCTCAGAGCTTGGATGCACTTCAGTTTTGGTTACCTTTTCTGTCCTGTGCTAGAATTCTTTTCTTTTTTAAAATGATATTGAGTATATCCAGATGAAAAGTAATAAAGGGAAAAGTAATAAGGAAATGAGAGAGGATAAGGGAGAGGGAGAGGGAGAGGGAGAATGGAAGAGTGGAAGGGAGAAGAAGCCAGGAAAGCTTGCTGAACTTGGAGTCCATAGTGGCTGTGGCGTGAAGACCTTGGCAGCAATATGGTGGCCCACTCCAGCTCTTTTCCCTTTTGCTTTTTCCAGCTGTGTGGGTGAGCATAAAGCCTGCTTTAACAGTGATTATGCTAGGAGGATTTTCTAACATACACTGCTGGATTACCCCTTCTCTGATTTCTTAGCAGTGGCTATCAGTGCACTCAGAGTGTTCTAGGTTCAGCTGCCGAGCAGTTCGGTGATGGTCTATGGGCTGTGACATAGAATCAGTGTAAAAATATGAAAAAACGTAGGGGGAGAAAAGGGAAAAAATCATCTGATACTTTTAAACATTTTTATGTTATTCCAGCATTTTCTTGTGCATTTAAATATATATGTGTTTTCCCTTCTTCCTCCCTGCCTCTCTCCTTCTTTCCTTTTTTCTTCTTTGTATTTTTTGTTATAAATATTCTCATACCGTAACATTGTTTTATAGCCTTCTCTTTGCACTGTGTGATATAGTAATCAATTTTCCATGTCATCTTATTTATAAGAGGACTTTAAATATCTGTGTAGATTTTCATTTAATTAACAATACAAAAATTTACCTAAGCACTCCCATTATTTAGTATTAATTAACCATTTTTATAAAGGACATGATTGTAATTATCTTTATGGGTGGCTCTTTCTGAATATTTCCTAGACAGAAGTTCATGTGTTAGTGTTTGCAAGCCATCCCACAACTTAGCAGTGACAAACAAGAACTACTTATTTAGCTCTGCAGGTCTGCATTTTGGGCTAGGCCATTCTGTTGTGCGCATTTGCAGACAGCTGGTGAATTGCTTGGGATGATGGGGATGTTTCACTTTCTAGCAGGCTAGGCTTGGTTCTGCAGCAGTTATAGAGTTGCAAGAATAGCAAGAAGGAATGGATGTCATGAAGAAAACCTGTAACAAGTGCTGGGGAGGATGGTGAGATTGTACACTGCCACTATGGAATTTAGTATGAGGATTCAAAAAAAACCCACTAGAACTAGAGATTCCATTTGACCCAGCTCTTCCCTTTATAGATGTCTTCATGAAAGAGTTGAAAGCATAACACCACAGGGATATGTGCATACTCATGTGCATAACATTGCAATTTATAATAGGTAGATCTTGGGAACAGTCCAGAGCCCATCGAAAGATAATGGATAAAGACAATGTGGTATTTATATTTAATGGAGTACTAAAGAAGGCTAAATTTGAATCATTTGTAGGAAAATTGATGCACCTTGAAAACATAATTTTAAGTAAAACAAGTTGGACACAGGTTGTGTGAGAAATCCAGAGGGTAAAGTATGAGCATAATGGAGGACAGGTATTGGGAAGTAGGAAGGGGAACAAGAGATGGGGGAGAGTGAAGGAAGGGAAGAGGAAAGGAAAAAAATGGAAGGAAAGAGATGGGAACAAAGCTCATGTTAATGAGGAGGGGAGAAGGGTTGAAAGGAGAGGGGAATGAGAAAAAGAATTGAGGTGGGTCACATATATGTACAAATTCCCCATAATGAATGTGATCAGTGTGTGTGACAAATATGTACTAATAAAAAGAACACAGTATTAAAAATGTTTACAAAAAAGGATAAGAAGATAAAGGCTGATGCACAAGCTTTCAAGTTTGTGCTTGCATTGTTTGCTTCTGTCCCATAGGAGTGTGACATGCCAGTTTGAGAGGACATTACTAAAGAGCAGGACTCTGAGCAGACATGACAGCTTTGGACCATATTGTAACCAGGACATTGCTGTTGCTAAAATTGAAATTTCTAGGTCTAGGAATGTTGTGACCATTGTTAAAGCCTTTGTCGTCAAATTGTTCTCCAGAGACGTTCCAGCTGATTTACATCAGGTAGACTGCGTGCCTTTCTACACTTCATCTTAGCAAAAAGTCCGGGAAACGAATGTTCATTGTAAAACTGAAACAATGTGTGGCCTTTATCATGAATATCTTCCCCTATACTTGATTCCTTCTGGTTTACTTATTTTTTGAGACAGTGTCTCGCTATGTAGTTCAGGTTGGCCTTAAGTTCACTATGTAATCCAGGCTGAGCTCAAATTCATGGTTATTTTCCTGCCTCAGCCTCCTGAGTACTGGAATTACAAACATGTGCCACCACACCTGGCTAGTTTATTGTTGTTACTATTTGCGGTGCTAGGAATAAAACCCACAGCTGAAAACATAGTAAACATACACTGTACCCCTGAGCTACATCTTTAGCCCCCTCTAAAATTATTCTTTTGTATTATTGGATTATGTTTATTTTAATTATATTTGAGCCTATATTCATTAGTGAAATATGTCTATAGTTTACTTTTTTTGATCTGCTATCTCTGGCAAAATTTTGCTGTTTTCATCATCATCATCTGGGAAATTTTCCATTTTTTTCTTGGTTTTAATATTTAGGAAGAGGCTAGATGGCAGTTTTTTTTAAAAGTTGAATGCATTTCCCATATCTCCCAAATAAAACAATTTTTTTGGACTTGGTACCTTTTTTCTCCCCAATGGTTTTTTTAGAATCAGTTATTTTACAAACTTCCACCATTTATTATATGCACATTTTTCATGCATATCATATATTCTGATTATTACTGACATATTTCAAATGTGTTGTTTTCCTAGGAATAATCATTTAATTGAATTTCTAGTTTATCAGCATAGGAATATATATATCATTCTGTAGCAATTTGAAAAATGGCTTTGCCATCTGCAGATCTGTCTCTTTTCTCATTCTTAGTGAGAAGTTCCTATTTTTATATTTTGAAATTTTTCTTGAGGCGCTTTGCCAGAGTGTTACTGTTGCATTTTCCCCTTCAGATAACCAACCTTTAAATGTATCCTCCAATTCTGTTTTTCTGTTTCCTGATACATTAACTTCTACTTTGTTCTTTATTCCTTCCTCAGGTTTATCACTTCTTCTTAGTTTCTTGAGCTAATTGCTTTTATATACCTTAAACCATATATACTGTTTGTCAAAGGTGGGAGGATATGTTTGCCTCCTATTAGGGATTTTTTTCTGGTATCTTCATATTTTTTAAACAAATTTTGATTTATATATCTTGAATGTGTTTTTGTTATATGAGTCTACACTTAATAATTCTTTCTCTGTGTATTGTGAAGCCAGACAGATCTGAGCTCAAATTCTTCTCTTCCGCTCACCACATGATGAATCTGTTTTGGATTCATCTAAAATTTAATGATCATAATAATGCCAGAGATACTTTTACTCTTATTTGCTATTTAAATTAAATGATACAGTCAATGAAAACTGCTTAACATCATGTCAGGCATGGAGAATGAGAATGCACAAGCTATTGGTTTTGTTGTTGTTGATGTACCTTTCATAAATACCAAGTGCTTATTTTTGTGCTGTGTAATACTTTTATGCTTTAAAGTTTATTTGTCTGATACTAATATTTCCACTTAAGCGACATTTCTCATTTCTTCACTTTCATTTTGCGTCATTTTCTCAGCAAGTCTTGTGAATAGTGTGTATTTGAATTCTGATTTTCCTCCAAATTATGAATCTTTGTTCTTTAATGAGATAATTCAGTACATTCACATTCTTGCAAGTTACAGAAGTTGTCAAGCTTTGCTTCTTCCTTTCCAACTGCTTGTTTTGATTTTGAAGAATTTAGAGCCAGAATTTATGAAAAATTAAATACATTTAATTTCACATTAATTATTATTGACATATGTACTGTTTCATATGAATCAATAATTTTTGAGGTGGGACTCCTAAAGTTTGCTTACTTCATCTTTCACCTTTTTCTTGGACCCATCCCTTTTGTCAAATTGGTTGATAAATTACTTCAGTGAACAAATGTTTATTGGACACATGCTATGCACAAGGACAATGTTAGGTGCTTGGGGAAAGTATGTGATATAAACTTGGCCTGTAACTTCATTAGTCTACATTCAGAAGATGAAAGAGTCAAATTAAATTGCAAGTGAAAATAAGATTGATTGCAAATTAAAGCAAATATAAGAGAAACAAATAAAGGTCTCAAGAAAGTTTTTTGGGAAGTTTAATGGGAGAGGGCCTTCCTATGAAGCTTTGGCCTTAAGGAAGAGGTGACATTATTGGTGTGGAGAAGGGAGGAAGGGCATTCTAAACAAAAGGAGTAGCCGGTGTATTGCCCCTGACAGGAAAATAGCCTTATTTTAATGTTGTTGGCATTTAAGTCTTTTCCTACACTCAACAATTAGTGCTGAATTAAAGAAACACAGAAATGCAGTGGAATGCCTCTCAAAGCCAGCTGGGAAGTTCTTCATTTCTCCATCCATTTACCCACAGATCCACCCACCCACCTACCACTCATCCATCCATCTATCCATTTGTCCAATCTTCCAGTGAACAGTTATTGAGTGCCTACTGTATTCCAGACTCTGTATCACGTGTTGATTATGTTTATAATACAAACACCTCCTGGAATGTAGCTGTGTGAACAGGCTTATGGGCCCATGAGGATAAAGATGAGTGCTTGTGATAAAGTGGGATGGACTTGGGAGTAGAGGAAGCATGTGCAGTGTACTCTGTAGAGCCCTGAGCAGGGAGGACGGTTGGCAGGAAAGAGCTGAGAGCAACTCCTGCCAGATGGCTTCATTCTTTCCCCTCAAGGAAGTGGAGACTTCATGCTGTGATGTGATACACAAGAACATTGTTTCCTGTGGGTTTGCAAGGGCATTTTGAATCTAAAGACTACAGCTCGTTGATGTGTGAATTTTTTTTTTTTTCTTTTTCGGATTTGTGAAGGGACTATCAGACCAAGTTCATAAGCCCGGGAAAGGGTACTTGAGTTGAATTTAAATGCAGATAACAAGTGGCTCTAATCAAGTACAACTGTCACCTGTTGGAAGTTCTTCTAGGCAGATGCTGTTGGTTTATCTGGCTATCACCTGTCCAGTTTCTGGACCTGACTAATTACCTGCATTTCATCAAATTCTAATACTCAGTGCTGTCTGATTTGATTCTATCTTCCAGGAACTTTACTGTTCTCAACTGTGAGATGACAGGAGTAAGCTTGTTGAGCTCTGTATGACCATGTATATTTTTAAAGTACTGTATTTGTTTGTTCTTGTGCCCTCCCATCCATCCATTGTGCATCCATCCATGCATGTATCCATCCAGTATTTAGGTGCTTATGTGCTAGGTGTTGTGAGAAGTCCTCACTCAGTGACCAGCTAACTAGATTCTGTTCCTGTCTCATGGAGCTTACCATCTGATAGGGTAGACAGATAAGCACATAATGACAAGGAACATAATATAATTATAGCCATAATAAGAACTATGCATGAGAAGAATAGACGGGGTAATATTGTGTATCAAGGTGATATATCTTAATTGAGGACCAAGAATGTCTTTCTTTCTTTTTTTTTTTTTTTTGTCTTTTTCCTTTTTATCGGTACCGGGGATCGAACTCACGACTGCCTGCTTGCAAGGCAGGTGCTTATGCCACTGAGCTAAATCCCCAGCCCCAAGGATGTCTTTCTTAATTAGTGAAGTTTAAGCAAAAGCAAGGCAAGGAATCACAGAGAAGCATTCCAGGAAGTGGGCACAGCACATGCAAAAGCCCTGAGGTAAGAAGAAAAGCAAAAATTCACAATAAAATAATGATACCAGTAATAATACCAGTTATCACTGAATGGGAACATACTGCCTGCTAGCCACTGTGCAGTCCTTAACTGCACAAGTCATTGATCAGGTCATTTATCTTTTGGAAACTTGGTAAAGTGGCATGATAATGACTGTATTTGCTTCTTTACACTGTTTTGAGGATCCAATGAAATAATAAATATAAAGGCCTTGGCATTTTGAACTGTAATAAGTGATCAGAAGACAGTAGATACTACTATTACTTTTATGAGCGGTATTTGCTGAGGACAAGTTCTTTTTGGAATTCATGGCTTCCTTTGATTCTATTGATTTTTTTTTTTTGGTTGGGGTCACTTAGTTTCTGCTGAGGTGGAAGTCTGCCACTCAGTGTGGTCAAGCATGTGAAATAACTGCTTCTTCATTTGCTTCCACGGAAAGAGGGGATGGATATGCTGACCACAGCCTGGCCTTTAAACGGCACAAACCTGGAGGATCAGCATTTGCAACTTTGATTGGCATTGCAGAGAGTATAGAAAATCAAGGGTAATAATTACCAAAGGACAGTTCTAGGCGAAGCAGTACATTCCATGCCTTATCTTTTGGTAAGACTCCTCAGCAGAAACCCAACTGCCCCAACAACAACAACAACAACAACAAAAAATCATCAACAGAATCAAAGCGAGCTGTGAGTTCCAAGAAGAACTTATCCTCAGCAAATGCCATTCATAAAAGTAACAGTAATACCCAATACTTACTATAGTTTAGTCAGAACTTTACATTCATTATTTCATTGGATCCTTAAAAACAATGTAAAGAATATTTCTTGTTCATGGGCTGTTGGGAAGACATCTCCCTCACATCTCTCTGTCGAGAATCAGGGGCATTTTCCTGTTGCATATATCAAATAACAACTTCCTGGAGTAAACAGAAAGATAGGTATGCCTTCTCAGCATCCAGATATCCCTCAGTTGTAATTATTTATTCATAAGAACTCTTAATATTATTAAGTATGAGAGAGAAGAAAATGAATAAAGCATAGCTATTTCTCTTTAGGACTCATCTTCTAACTCAAGTTATTTTGCTACCAGGTAACATTTGACAATATTGGGAGGCATTTGATTTATTATAACTTGGGAAGGGGTGGGTGCTGCCAAACATGTAAAATGTATAGGAAAACTTCACAGCAGAGAATGTTCAAACATCTGTAGTGCCGTGGATGAGAAATTTGACCACACTGCTTATAAAGTACCACTTTTGTAAAGCCAATTGGAGATATGTATCCATGGCTTAGAAGTTACCACTTTTAAAGGGAATTGTGCTAGTGTATGTGTGTGTGCCCACACATGCATGTGTTAATTTAAATTGATATAACCTTCATTGTCTTCTTTTCCTAGATATTTTAATGATCTATTATCAGTCCAAATAGTTTGCTTTTGAAAATGTAATGCAAAGTTTGAAATTCTATAGATACAACAAGGTTTGTGTTGAAGAATAAATCTCCCCTTTCCACTTCTTTTCAGGGTCCCTAAGTCTTATCTGGAGAAATATTCCTGTTACTAGTTTCTCATATGATCACAGAGAGATGCTCTGTATACAATGCTATAAGCCCCCAGAATTACCGTAGGCAGTGTTTTGATCGTTGTTTTTTTCATTTGATAGCTTCTTCTGGAGTCACATACAGAACTGTCTTATTTATTTTAACAAGCTGCACAATGTCCCTTTGGGTGAATGGCCTGTTGATGGATATTGGGTTGTTTCTAGTCTTGCAATAACGAACAATGGTCCACTGAATCTCCTTACACCCATCTGTGGATACATATGTGTGCATACATTATGCAGTCTTAAGTCTTGCAGGAGAAATTCCTGGGTTAAGAAGTTCTGTGCCTTTAAATTTGGCTGGAGATTTCTGACTACAGTGGTGTATAGTCTTTGCACTGTAGATTCTTCATGAGCTCTGTCCTAGCCTCTCTTGCCATTCCTGCTTCCCTGTGAGTCACCTGAGTGGAAAGGGTCACTTTTACCTCACTCTCATTGAAATTGCTTTCTCTAATCTACAAGATTAATTTTGTTGTAATCAAAATGCAATTCCCAAGGGGGGTTTGAAACTATTATTTCTCATTTTGAGACTCTGAGCATATGAAGATTTGGGGCACAGTCTTTCCGAATTGCTCATGGTTCATACAACTCAGCAAGAACTTCTCTCTCTGCTGCCCAATCCTTTATGACAGATCATGCTCTCTGCTCCCAATGGGCTCTCTCCTAAAGATAAGTACAAAGCATGGATTCTCTTGCTTAAAAAATTCATTATCTCAATGGGGTCACCTGCTGTTTGCTTGGGAGTATGTCTGCATTTAGCCTGCAGGCTGCAATCTCACCATGCAGACTGCAAGGGGAGGGGTGCTTTTTATCTGCAGGAAGCAGCTTTGAAAGCGGAAGAGGAGTGAGAGTAGATAGATGAGTGAGAAAATAAGAAGAAAAGAAGAAATGTCTTCTTTTAATGATGGTCATGGCAGATTTCTCCTGCCCAAGTCTTTGGGGTGCCATGTAAAAATTAAATGTGAAGTTGGGTTGCTTCTGCCTGACCTACTTGACAATCAACCTCACCAGGTTCTGGAATTGCTGTCTGTCATCTGAACATACAGGGGTCCCCTCTTGAAGCCTCTTGCAGGAATTAGCTGGTAGCAGGATCTTATCTAATGTCCTCATTGGTCAAGAAAACACCCTGCAGTGATCATCACTGAGTGCTGGAGGCCACAGAAATAACTTTGACCTGCAAATGCATTCTCTAAGTTCCCAGAACTATTGTGGAAAGAGCTGGCAGTATTGTTGTGTTCAGTGTGATTTCCCTACTTCTGTACACAGTAGGCACTCAGTAAGTATTCAGTGAAAAAAAGAAAATTTGATGATGGATGTAAATTAAGATCTGTCAGAATTTTTCCCCTGGGTAGATAAACGTACTGTTTAGGAGAAATCAGCTTGTTTCTGAAGAAGATGGGCTTCTCACTGGTGGGGAAGGTGTTATATATTTTCTGAAATTTGGATGTTTCTGCTGATAAAGGAGAACACCCAAGGATGAAGTGTGAAAATATTTTCCTCTGCATTTACAGTAAATAATTTTTTAAAAATCTTTTTGTCGGTACCAGGGATCGAACTCATGACCACCTGTTTGCAAGGCAGGTGCTTATGCCACTGAGCTAAATCCCCAGCCCCTATAGTATATAATTATTTAGAAATTTGGTATAATTTTAGACTTCCAGAAAAGTTGAAAAGAACTTATAGAAAATTCCTTTGTGTACTTTTCACCTAGTTTCTCCTCATGCTAATATCTTATGTGGCCATGGTGCATTGGCCCCTAATATTTTATAGGATAATCAGAAATCCTTTGAGAATTTACCAGTGATTTCTATTTGGTCCATCATCTTCATAATCATCATCACAGCAACAATGAAATGAGAATAATAGGAGTGATAGAGTTTAATAATGAAGACAGTACTTTCTCTGTGCCAGGCACTGTTCTGTGTTTTTCTTATTTACCCTGATACAGTTTATTTGACCCTGTGAGCATCCTGTGATGTATAGGTACCATTGTGTGGTACTGTTATAATAACTGAATTTCATAGACAGGCATGTTGAAACTGAGTGGTTCACACAGAGAGGCTACTCAGCTGGGTTCTTACTAGTATTTAAATCCAGACCTGTCTGGCTCCAGATTTCGGCCCTTCACTATTATTTTCTTCATGATAATGATATTAGTTGTCATCTCTAGGTGACAGTGTATTCAGGAACTGGACTCAGAGCTTTTCTTGTGGTATTTCTAAACCTTTTGCCTCTTTCTACCTGAGAGCTGTCATGAAGGGCATGAATTTTGCTGTCTTACTTGGGACAGAACGACTTGGCTTTAAGCTTCTGTGTGAAGGAGGAGGAAGAGAGCTTCAGCCTCTGTGCTTGTGTACATGTGTCTGTTGGGAGGAGAGGGAGATCGGACTGGTTTCTGTCCTAGTTCTTCCCCCCAAATATATTTAGACAGATCTGCTGTGCATCTGGGGACAGTATTGCCACCTTTTCTCCCAGCAGCAGCAAAGATTCTCAGGGCAGAGTAAGAACACGAACAATCAGAAGAGCTCTAATGTTATGGGTCAAAAACAGATAATACTGCAATCAAGCAACAAGCATATGCTTTGGAAGGGGCGGCTAGTTTCTGCCCCTAGACCGGGCAGATAGCTGGGAATGAGCTGCGGAGGGCAAAGTCAGGTTATGAACTCTGGGTTTTAGATTGGGGAGGAGAGTGCTAATGCATAAGTGAAAGAGATCTTGGGAATGGAGGAAACTACAATGCATTTTCCACCCAGGTCTTTGCAGCCTGGTTTTCACTGCCGGGATCATTTTTTCCCTTTTCTCTTCAATTAGTGATCTCTCGTTCCTTTGTCTCAGCCTGACAGCCTCCTCCTCCTCTTCCTTTGGTGACATTCCTTTCTACAATTCCTTCTGGGTGCTTGCTAGAACTGTAAGTCCCTGAGGTTGGAGAGGTCTGTTTTTGTTTGCTTCTTCATCCCCTGGTGCCTGGGACAGTGTTAGGCACACGATAGGGCTTGGTTAAATATTTGTTGAATAAATGAGAGTGATGGTCTGTTACTTACTTGAGTCCGTCTTCGAAGTTAGCCATACTTATGTTCAGCTTGTCTGTTTCTTTGTAGATGGTTCCTCACAAATCATAAACTTCACAAGGGCAGGGAGTGTGTTTGTCTTATTTACCAACCGGTGCTCAGGAAAGACCTGGCATATGCCTACAGGAGGTGACTCTGGGGTCAGAGTACCTGGGTTCAAATCCCAGAGCTCCTACTTACAGCTGGGTGACTTTTGCTAGTTGCTGAGCCACTCTGTGCCTTAGCATCTACAGATGTATAATGGATAATAAGAGCATCAGTCTCATGACATCACTGAAACAACTGAAGTTAGTATTGGTTAGAATGCTTAGAAGAGTGCCTGGCATATAATAAGGACTTCATAAATGTCAATTATTATTAGTGCTCAAAAATATTTGGGAGTTAAGGGAAGAGATCTTTATATGAAATGCGCTTTTCCTCTGTGAGTGTTAAAATCTCCTCTGCGAAAGAAGCAAAGACAGTTGGAGATGATCTGAGGGGCCTAAGAGATCCTGAAAACCAGGCTGTTTGCTATTTTCTTTCCCTCTACTCTCTTTGAAAAGGCTAGTTTCTAGCACGCCAGTATATCTTCTCTTCGTTGCTTCTTACATTTCTTTCTTTCCATTGGCCCTGCTTTTAAAAAAAAATGGCACAGCTCAGAATCTTGCTTGCTGGCTTTCTGCTGGGGTGTAGGATCAACCGCTTCCATTTAGAGAAGCAACTTGTCCTGGAATGTGGCCTAAAGATCTGCCAGGCTGACGCTGAGGGCTGAGCTGGCCAGGAATGCACTTTATAGGTTACTTGGAGTTGGTCCTCTGATCCACGGAGTTTTTTCACTCTCCTTACTCATTTGTATCCATTTAAAACACAGTACAATACAAACAACACATATTCCATACTATGATTCTGGCTCAGACAGGACATTACTACATGCAGTAGCTTGAAGAGGAAGTCTCTTTCTTATGGTAGATGCTTTGTCTTCCTTACTCTATCCCCAGCCCCAAGAAGTAGTTTTTCCAAGTTAACAGAACAAATTTGGAATAATCAAGAAATAGTAATTTTTAAATACAAGTGTGTCCCAGATAATGCATGTGACAAACTTACACTAAAATATTGTCATTTATATGAAATTTAGATTTAAGTAGGTGTTTTATAATTTTATTCACTAAATTTGATAACTCCAGATTCTCTCTGATTGCTCATTTTCTGGTAATTTTGTGCCATGTGCAATCATGAATACCCTGACAGAATTAGAACAGTGCTGGGCACAATGCAGGTGCCCTATCAATACTGGCTGAATGAATGATTGGATATATACTCACCCCATTTTTATTCACACAATTTAGAGTGTATTGCAATATCATTTTAAAACTTAGCTTTTCTTTTTAATAATATCTCATGGGAACTAATACTCAGAGCTGTCTAATGAGTCCAAGAGTTTCATAGTATTCCTTTTATTGAAGGCATGATAATTTATTTAACTGGCCCCTGATCAAGGGCATTGGCCATGTTAAAAATCTTTTGCCAGTAAAGGCATTATAGTAATGGATGTTCTTCTTTATGTTTAGCTCTTTGGTTTGGTTACATGTGCAATGATAGATACAGCGCTGGACTCACTTGGACAAATTTATATACTTTAAAATGTGGATTGATTGAGGAATTGCTTTCCATGGAAAGCCTACTTAGACTTGTCTCAGATGGCTTGTTCTAGTTATCCTTACCAACACAGAATTTACTCAAGCTTTTTATTTTACTGGCCTGGTCAGTGAAAAACAGTTATCTCACTGATATTTTAATTTACATTTCTTTGCTAATGAAAACCTTTTTATGCTCCTTATTTCTCTTGTCTCTTCTTGCTTTATGTTTTATGAATTTTAATGGTTTTTAAAAAAATTATTAAAGAATATGTCTCTTAGCCTGACATATTTTACATATAATAGTATAAAAATTGGTTTTTAACTTGAAAAAATGGATTTATTAAGGAAGGTTTTATTTTCTAGACATTTAAAATGTCTTCAATAGTCCAATTTATGGATCTTTTACATATTCTGCATTTTCTATCTTGCTTCGAAAGGCCTCCTTCTCAATGAGATTATAGAGCAATTCTCCCACATTTTACTACTTCAGGTTTTTTCTTTTTGCATTTGAAACTTTAATCCATCTGGAATTTATTTTGATTTTAGGAGGGAGGTGAGGATCTAGCTTTATTTTTTACCAGATGGCTAGCCAGTTGTCTCAATACCATTTATTGAATAATCCATTGCTTCCCACAGAATTGAAATGCTGCCTTTATCATATATTAGATTGTGGAGGAGTGATTTTGTACTCATGTACTGAGAGTTTCCAGAGTCATCTAGGTGACAGAGATTTTAGAGGGGTCTCAGCCAATTACAGGCAGAAATCCTGACCTTGAGGGAACCACATTTTATTCAGCTAGAATCACTGTATATAGACTGGGGATGAAGGGGTAGGAGAGAGTATTTGGAACTGGGAGGAATCGAGTTAGGCAAGACTTCACAGTCTTGGCACTATTGGAATTTAGGACTGTATGAATGTTTGTCAGGAGCTGTTCTGTGTACTGTACGGTGTTGAGCAGCATCTTTGACCTCTACCTTGTATATCCCAGGCTCAACCCTCATCTCAAGTCGTGATGATCAAGAATATTTCCAGACATTGCACAGAATCATCCCTAGTTGACTCAGCTTTATCTGCACTTGACTGAGCAGATCTTTGATTAGATGCATGGGAAGCCGTTTCTTTATCTGAGATTCTTCTATCTGTGATATCAAGCACTCTGGTTGATCTCAGACAAAAGGAAAGGGAGGTATTTCCCATCTCAGAGATCAGAACCCCCAAATATGGTGCAAATATGGCATATGTAGGAAGAAGCATGGGAATGATACTGTTGAGTGTGTGAGAGACAGATATTTCCACCTGATCCTCTGGGAGAACCTTAAAATCTTTCCAGAGCCCAGCCCGAGCAATTCTCCCTGCTAACCACACCAGAGAAAGGGGTTCTTCTTGGCCATGGGTGTAAGAGCAGTGATGCTGAGAACCTGAGGCAGCAGAATTTTTATGCCTTACCAGTGCATCAGTTTATTTAGGAGTAAAAAGTCTCTGGGCTTATGCTTGGGAGCTGCAGGAAGTATATGTGTTTAGAAGATTGGAGGCAGTGGATGAGGAGAGAAATTCCATATAGACTAGGTAGGTGTGGAAGTTAAATGGAAGAGGAGAGAGAAGTTGGAGCTGGCATCTTCATGGTTATACTACAGAGAGGGATGATTGTTTCTGAGTTGATGGAGGAGGGCAGGAGTCATTTGAAGAAGGAGGTTCCATTGGGAAAGTGTCTTGATAGCTAAATTGAGATTTTATAGACCAGGGAAAGAATGTGGGGAGGCTACCTCTAGCAGAAGAATAGCTTTTGAAAAAGCACTTACACAGGATGCAGGACCAACTGAGCCTCACCAGGCGTGGCTATGACATAGCATGCTGGTTATTAGGTGGGGCCCAAGAACCAGAACTCGGGCGAGCCCTGGATGCCTTACTAAGGGGTTTTGGCTTTCTCTTTATTTTAAAACACTTCTTACCTATCAATATAGGACAACTATAAGCTACGGGAAGTGGAAGGAAGACAGTGAAGAGCAGCATAATGTCACCTACCCAGTGCATACCTCCACCAATGCCTTCCACTTTCACCTCAGTGTGCTTCCTTCACACCCACAATCCAAGCTTTGTTCACAGTGCCTGGTGCATTGTTGTGACCCCTAATGATTTATGGCATAAGTGAAACTGCACCTCAAACCTTATGTCACTTGCTCCTTTCACTTTGTGGCTGGTGGTCCACTGTCCTGTCAGTTGATACATTTCTGAGACGTACATTTGTCGTGAGTCCAAAGTGCTGCACCATAAGGGGCCATGTTTCACTCAGTCAGTTCCCTTTATGGGCTTTCTTCCATATCACTAGTGTATTTGGTTTTCTGTAACGATACCATAGATTCAATGGCTTCAACAAAAAGAAATTTATTTTCTCATGCTTCTAGTCAGAGTAACACTTAGTCAGGCTAACTTTCTTGTTCACAGATGGCTTCCTCCTTATTCAGTCCTCATGTGGCAGAAAACAGAGTGAGGAAGCCAACTCTCTTCTTTCTTTCATCTTTCTTTTTGGTGCAGGAATTGAACTCATGACGTTGCACTTGCCAGGCAGGCACTTATGCCACTGAGCTATATCCTCAGCCCTAACTCTCTTCTTAGAAGGGCACAAAATCCCATTTGTGGGGTTCCACCCTTAAAACCCCACTTCCAAATACTATCACACTGACAATTATCTTCACTTTATGAGTTTGCTGGGAAGAGGCAAACATTCAGTCTAACAACAGCAGTAACAAACATCTGGGCTTAAGCTGCTATTCTAAAATCCATGAGAGACTGTGATTGGCCCAGCTTAGGCCTAGTGGCCAAAGAGCTAGAGAGAGGGGCAGCACCATAAAGCAGTCAAGGTAGAACTGGCGAGGTGTTCCTGGATGTGTGTGTATGAATAGGCAGATAGATCTTGAGCTATGAGCATCAGCGTCTCCCTTTTCCAAGTGTATAGAAGAAGAGACAAGCTAGTCACTTTTGAGTGTGGGAAAAGAGAACAGTGTGACAAAACCAGTTAACATCAGACTTGCTAACCTTGAAAGCTCTAAATAGTGGTATCTTCAGAGGGAAAAGTAAGCATAAGCAGTCTATCTGTTCCATTTCTGGGGAAGAAAGCTCTTTGAGTTTTTCTGTGGGGGAAGGTCTTAGAATGTAGCTTTCTCTCTTTGTCCTTCATCTCAGAATTCCTGTTCTGGGCAGTATTTAGCTTTGTGCCCTGCAAACGGTTAAAAGGAAACTTTGCTCTGTGCCTCTGGAGGCTGTTGTCACTCTTCTGAGCTTTTAGAGCTTAAGCCGTTCCCCTTTTGTGCCACTTGCTTGAAGGCAGAGGGTGGGCTCTATTTCTGTCATGGGGTGAGAATGTTTCCTGGTATATGAAATTATTCCCGAGTTTCTAAGTTATTCCTGGTATATGGAATTATTCCTAGTTCATTTACATAGTGGGGCTGATCCAGCCCACCATTGAGATCTGTGGCCTTGACAGTTGTGGCTCATACACTCGTTGGCATCTCAGAGGATCCTCATTATGGGGTCACATGAAGTTACCATCTTGAAATTCCAGTTTGAACTGGATGCTTGGCAAGATTTGGGAGAGGCAGAAGGGTGATGTGACCAAGATGGTGGGCCACGGAGGAGACTTGGGTCTGAATCTGGGTACAACCACTTGGCTGGGTCATACCAGTACTTTATTTCCCTGACTCACCTGTGAGAATGGCACTAGTATCCACTTCACAAGGGCTTTAAGAGTTAAATGAATTAAGACTTGTGTAGTTTTTAGAGCACCAAACCCATAACATGTTGCCAACAACTTTTTACTGGTTTATTTTGCTCGTTGCAGTGGACCATATGTTGGTGATGCCCATCAAGGCCTCAACTTTTGTACATTTGCCTTGAGAACAGTTTGGCAGGGCAGACTGGGGTTAGGCCAACCAAGCCAGATGTTTGGGATCTTGAGTGCCTCCCCCACCCCAATCTTTTTTTTTCTTTTTTTCTTGCATACTTGGCATTGAACCCAGGGCCTTTGCACCAAGCCTTATTTTTTTATTTTGAAGAACCTTGTGAAACGGCCAAGTTGCCCAGGTTGGGCTTGAACTCACAACCTCTGCCTTAGCCTCTGAGAGTGCTGTCTTTTTTTCTTAATCTCTGTTTACCTTTAACAAGGCTGACAGGAGCCGCAAAACCTCTCTGGCTGCCCTTTTCTGGCTGCGACATGCACCAGGAACCCATTTTTGGCCTGTTTGTTTTGCGTTCAAAAACAGGTATGAGGGCAGCCTCTCCCCAACCCCTCCAGTTCAGCCCGATCTCTGGAGGCTCCTCAGGCTAATGCGGTTTTAATGAATACACATTACTGTTTACATGACTGAAATGAGAGCCTGGCTGCTTATTTTATGCTGAGGTTTATGGCTCTGCCTTTTAAAATCCTGCCTCCCTCACCGTGCTTCTGGCTTCAGGGATGTTTCCTTGGCGGTCCTTCTCCTGTCCCTCCAAATAAGGTATTCACTGTGAAGTCCAGTGGCAGTATTGGAGCCACCGCCTTGCCTGTGAAGGAGAGAACTGTGCAGAACAAAAGCATAAAAATGCATTCTTTTTCTTCTTCTGTCTTTTTTTTAAATAAAATTTTTCTTTGGTACTGGGAATTGAATCAGGGTCTTCTTGCTGAGCTCCATGTCAGCACTTAAAACAAATTCTTTTTAGAATTTGACATTGGGTCTTACTGTGTCACTAAATTGCCCAGACTGGGTTTGACCTTGTGATCCTCCTCCCTCAGACTCCTTTAGAGCTGGGATTACAGGTATGCACCACTATGCCAGCTTCAAAAAATGATATACATATATTGCCAAAAAATGTGTACATACGTCGGGAAAAGAAATGCTTGTATCAATATTTTAATACTAAATTTATTGAAACACTATGATATTAATATGTTACCTTTGGCTTCTACAATTATAAGAGGTGCTCAAAGTGGTGGCCATTAGCTTCCAGACATTTATTGGTGTGAGAAGCTGCTGCTTGGGTAACCTTGGTCATTGAAGTTGCTGTACATGTGTCTTCAATTTCTTCTCTAAGGGCCAGCAGTGTAGAGGGTTTTCTGTAGTACATCCTCTAGGGTCCATCATGTGAGGGTAACACCATCTGTTGAAAAAACATAGTATTTTTCTTTCCTTGAAGTGTATATATATTTGTTTGGCGGATTCTGTATGTGTATACAGTGGTATCTAGATTTATGAACTTAATTTGTTTTACGATTTGTGGGAAAGTGGCTGTGTTTGTGTCTGTGTACAGAATATAGTTGTGGTTGTATATGTCACTTGATGTGGAGTTTGCAAACAGAAGCAAAATTTTGCTGAACACTTTTGTTTGTGAACTGAATTGCAAGCAAGTATTTGTAAACTGAAACACCTCTGTGTCACAAATTCTCAAACATTTGCCTATTATAGAGCAATTAGAAAATGAAGACATAAAAAAGAAGATAATAAAAATCATTCAGTATTTCATGAGGAAAGAAGATAACCATTAACGTTTGATGTTCTTACAGATTTTAGTCAATATGTATATGCTTTTTAAATTAAAATTAGAAAGTGGCTTAAGATGTATTATTCTCACATCTGCTTTTTGCACCCCACAATTACTGCATGATGAACCAAGTTAGAAATATAGATTTTTAGTATCTTTTGCAAACATCATTGTATCCTAATTATATTGCTGTATCTTTGTTCTTATTTCTAGAAGGCTTTAATTGCATTACATTTTAAATAGTTACACATACTCTCTGGTTCAAAATCAAAAAGGTTCAAAAGAGACTACCTTGGAAAGTCTCTTTCTTACCTTGACATTGGCCGTTTAGTTTACTTCTTATAGAAAGCCAATATTACTAATTTTCTGTATATACTTCTGGAAACATGCATATATAATTCATTTGTTTTTCCACTAAACATTCACATTCAAATGTTAGCTTTGATTTTTCTATACTTAACAATGTATCGTGGTGTTTATTCTGTATCAGAGCATCCTTATGCTGTTTTATGACTGCCAAATGGTCCATGGAATGGTGCTTTAAAAATTGGAAGATACTGACTCAGAAACCTTTCCTGTGGTTCTGTTCAGCTTCCATGTTTAAATGGAATGGCTGGGGCAGCTGAAGAAAGGTTGTCCATTTAGAGATGAGGAGTGACTGCAGGTCCAGATTATGAATGGGATTGGTCTTGATGGGTCTGAATGACAAAGACAAAGTGGGTGAGCCACATGGCATGTGGTGGCTGCTGGCCAAAGCCCATTTGTGATTTCTCTGCAGTTCTCCAGATGGACCACATTTGAAACAGAGGCACTGCCCTTTATTTATACTTGGTTGAGGAAAGGTTGCATCACAGGCACAGAGAGAGGATCGGATGTTTCTTGTACTCTCAAAGGGTATTAGAAAGTAAGTGATCTCTTAAAGCTGATCCAAATCTGTATCTGCTTTGGACACGTGTGCTTGCCTCCACTTGAAGGCAGTGATAAAGGACTAATCAAGTCACTTCACATTAGATTTCTTTTCTTTCTCAGTGACCTTGAATCACCAGCCCAGAATGTTTTGAGTATATTGGAGAAACACTTAAGATTTTTAGGATAAAAGAAGCAGGGTTTTAGTGAAATGAGGCTTATCAACAAGAACAGCAGACGACCTTCTAGGATAAGTAAACAAGTGCTTCGAATCTCCAAACAAGAGCAACTTGACGTGGGGATAGGGGATATTCTGACATTTGGAAAGAGGAAAGAGAGCCAGAAAAGACATGTGAAACTGGTGTGGTGGCCATAGAGTGGTTATTAGGATTTCTAAGGAAAGATGTAGGAAGTAATAGTCTGTTCTTTTTTTTTTTCCTGCTGTTTTTGAGACAAGGTATTGCTATGCAGTTCAGGTTGGCCTTAAATTCACTATGTGGCCCACCCTGGCCTCAAACTCACAGCAATCCTACTGCCTCAGCCTCCCGGGTGCTGGAATTATAGGTGTATACCACCATGTTCTTGTTCTTGATGAATTAGATGAGTTGCACTAGAAAAAAAAAAAAAAACTTTCTCTAAATTTTAATCACCTTTACATGACCCAGGTTTTCATTATTGATTAGAATCAAGTCTAATTGTTTATTATGGTATTGTGTATTTTGTGAAGGATGAAGTATGGCAAATATCCAGTGAAACTTCATCACCCAGTAATTTGGAAATACCTTTTTAAGTCATGAGTGGGTGAGACGGTACTCAAAACTACAATTTTAGAGAGGCCATAAATGAAGAAAAATAGAGAAAAAAAACTCATGAGATCAGCCAATCTCATGCTTAGATATCACTCCACGGCCTTTTGAACCTTACTTCAGAGTGTGATATAAGGGATATAAATTGTTGAGAATCCAGAGAGGAAGATTTTTGTGAAACAAAGTGGCTGTATTTCTGTTACTTTTGGAGTGTTTCCTAGGATGCATCCAAAGTCAAATCAACTTGAGCGGTTTACACAAGACATTTGGGAAGATGCTTTGAACACTGAAGTTTGTGTGTGAGGAGAGAGTCATGGAAAGATCTTGGGAAAAAAAATTCTCCAAAATTTTCTAGAGTCTGACAAAAATAGTTTGTAAATGTGTTTTTATGATCTCTGCTATAAAGACATAATACTAATATATTTCCAAGTGAAGTGTACTTTATTAGTTTTTCTTATTGTACAAACAGTGTATCTTCACTGCAGAAATCAGAGACTAGGATCTGGCCAAGGGAAAATAAAGCAGATTTAGTGTAGGTAAACTAGAACTTGTAAGACAGATAAATGATGCCATTAAGGACTCTTTGGTCTTCCTGCCCTGCCAATGTTAGCAGGTAATTTTCTTTCAAAAGCTCACAGGATGACTACAAAACTTCCAAGTATTTAGTCTACATTCCAGGAATGAAAACCCAGAACTCTTTTCCTTGCAAGGCATTGCCTTTTTCACTTAAGAAAAGACTGATATGCTCCTCAGTGACTTCATCTATTTTATTGACCTGAAGGTGAAAATGAACATTGCACAGTTTTTATCTGGGAACATCACAGCTTCAAATAGTATTAAGGTCCTGTTAGCAAGGAGGAAGGGGAGGTGAACACTGGCCCCAAAACAACTCCCCTTCATCACTGTGACAATTACTTTTCCTCCACAGCATTTTCAATGTACTGTAGTTTTATAGCTATTACTTTTTATTTGCTTATTATGTTCCTCCACAATACAGAATTGCATCTGATTTCTAACAGAAGATAATAAATACTTGAATAAATGAATGAACAAAGTTCCTTTTTTTCTCTCTCTTGTCTTTTTCTTGCAGGTCAGTATTGGCCTAATAATTGACCACTGGGAGAAATTTTAAGCCTTTTTCCACTGTTTTTTCAGTCTCTGATTTAAAGATAAGGAAAAGTTTAGATCTGTAGAAACGTGCTTTGGCAGCAGTGTTAGCTTTTGGTCACTGTAACAAAACACCTGAGATAAACAGCTTCCAAGGAGGAAAGACTTCCTGTGGTGCAGTCAAGGAGGTTTCAGACCATGGTTGCTTGGCTCCTCTGTTTTGGGGCTGTGGTGAGCAGAATGCTGTGGTGCAGGCACGTGGTAGGAGAGGCCTGTTCTCTTCATGGCAAGCGGGAGAACAAAAGAGGGAGCCACAAGAAGGAACTAGGGTCCCAATATTCCCTTCCAGGGTACAGCTCCCTAGTCAGCTAACTTCCTCTTATGAGGATCCACATCTCGGAGATTCTACCACCTCCCAATAGTGCCACAAGCTGGTGATTAACCTTTAACACGTGGTGTGGCTTTTGGGGCCCACAGGATAGATTCTCAGAAGTGGCAGGAGATAGAGTTAACTCAAATGGAGTGAGAGCAGACTCTTTGGGCTTTCTGACATCCACCTCACCGATGCAGTCTGTCCCACTCAGCCTCAGCAGTCAGGAGCAACTGGAACAGTTAGCCACCTGTGGCTGGTAGCATGTTTCTTGGCTATACGTCCTCTGCGTCCAGCATTCCTCCTCCCCTACATGCAGCACGGAGCTGCAGAGGCTTCCATAGGACTTCATATGTGTTTCTGACTTCGTATGTGTTGGTACATGAGGCAGAGGCTTGTCTTTTTGCTCATTTGTTTGCGACAGGTTTCACTGTGTAGCTCAGGCTGGCCTCGAACTCACTATGTAGCCCAGGCTGCCCTCGAACTCATGGAGATCTACCTGTCTCAGGCTGCAGAGTGCTGGAATTTTAGGTGAGCACCATCACTCCCAGTTTAGCAGCTTGTCTTTAAATCTCCCTCAACTCTAGTCAAACCCCTGTAGTCCACCAGTTTCTCATACAAGTAGAATTATATGGTATTTGTTTATGATTGGTCTATTCCACTTGACATAATGTCTTCAGGGGTCATTAATGTTTTAGCATGTATCAAAGTTTCCTTTCTTTTAAAAGAAATTAATGCCCCTGTGTATGCATAGATTATATTTGGTTTATCTGTGTAACTGTCCACACTGTTTGGATATTGTGAACGTAATGCTTCTGTGAAACCAGTTGTGCAAATGTCTCTTCAGGCTTTGATTTCAGTTCTCTCTGGATATGGAATTCCTGAGTCATACAACAGTTCTATTTTAATTTTTTGAGTAACCCCAATACTCTTTACAGGGGCTGAACCATTTTGCACTCCCCTGACAGTGCTCAAGTTTCCAATTTTTCCACATCCTCATTGTTTATTATTTTCTGTTTTCACTTTTGTTGTTGTTAGTAGCTATGTGATGGGTATGGGGGTGGTATCCTGTGGCTTCGTTTGCATTTCTGTCATGATGAGTGATGTTGAGCATCTTTTCATGTGCTCGTTGGCCATTTGTATATCTTGTTTTCAGAAATGTCTATTCAAGTCGACGTGTATGGTTTTGCATTATTACATCTGTATTGATTCATGCAAGGCAACTGGGATAAATTTTGGCCTTTACCTTGATTTTTGTGGTCTGCAAATAAATTCTTCCCCCAAATAACCTGCAGGTTGCTGGAAGCAGCGAGCATGAGTACAGCTCGGATGGTAACTTTATTTCAAAAGGGAAATTCATAAAAGTATCATGCATCTTCCTTTTTTGACACTAATGGAACAATTTAATGCAATTTCAGGGGGAAGTAGAGCCACTCAAAGGCTGTGTGATGAGGGAAGGTTCCTCAGCTCCACCGTCAGGTGATGTGTGTGGGAGCAGAGACCTGTTTGCTGCAGGCTCTTGGGAGGGAGTCCATGAGGCAGCCCACTGCTGGCCACTCGGGGCTGAGGGGCAGAGCCCAGGGAAGAGAGATGAAAAAGGAACAGCGAATCCTTCAAGAATCCTGCTTTGTGTTTTTCTAGGTCTCAGCTTCCTCACCTTTCAAGTGAAGCTATCACTAGGATCCACTTCATAAGGGCTGTGTTGGGGTTTAAATAAAGAAAGGAAGGTAAAATTTTGGTACTTCGTCAGTTATTATTAAGATACTAGAGACTTGGTCTTTGTCCTTGAGGAGACATTGATGTTATAAGAGACCGCCTGGTTCTCACAAAACTATACTGCAAAGTGGGAAGAAACGAGAGCTAAGATGTGGCCTGCTCTCATGTTATGAGGATGCCAGGAAGTGGGCCATTATTTCCAAAGCATAATTTTTAGGTGGGCATCAAGACGGGCCTCAACAGAAGAACACATGTGAATTGAATTTTACAGGCTCATTTGGGTTTTGATTAGCAGAGATAAGAGGAAGGGCAGGGCAGGCAGGAGACCAGGGTGTGCAAAGTCTTAGAGGCATGAAAATTCCTGGCTCATATGGATCGAGGTATTTAGTGTTATGATGCATCAAAGACTTTTGTAAGATAATGGAAACCTTGAAATTCAATGTTCCAGTAGACACTGGCTGATTAAAATGAGCTGGCAAAATTTATCTGCAGATACATGTCAGTGGAAAAGGGCTGCACACTTAAATCCAGCAGGAGTTAGGCAGGAGGCCTGAATGAATGATGTGAGTGGGCTTGAAACGGTGGTGATAGTGATCTATGCTGAATCAAAGAGTGGGTGCCTTGTTTAAAGGGGCACCGAGGGTACTTCTTGCCTTGTGGGAATATAATTATAGGGCTGCTAGCTCTTCTACTTTTCTTTCAAAAGAGGTCAGCAATCTGGATCTTATGTAAAATTTCACTTTAAAATAAAGACTGAACAGTGTGGATTGAACAGAAGAAGCCATCAGGCTAGCTCTCTGTAACCTCTTTCTATGTATACTCTATTCAAAGTTTTAAAAATAATGTATAGTAACTCAGCAGAACTTCCTAGTGAAATCTTGAGGTGGTGCTTCTAAAGGGCTATTCTGCATTTCTCAAGAGTCAGTATTGCAGGACATACAGTGACTGTGGGGATCGTTACAGCACAGTCTCTGTAGAAACTTCAGTCGTATTTGTTTCTGAATGATGCAATTGCTTTGATAGCACATTTTCTAAAGAAAAAAATTCCTTTCCCCCAGAGCTTTAGGTTCCTGCCATCAGAACCCATTGCTGCACTTAAAATTTTTTTTTATTTAGAGAAAAAAAGCAAAACAGAAAAAAAGGTAGAAATAATGCCCATTGTTGCACTTTATGGAGGACTCAGAAGATATCTTTTGATCAACAGTTATGGCAACACAGGTGGGTGGTGGCTATGTCTACCAGTACCACAACCACTGGCTGATATCCATGGGGCAGTCATTGCCAGAGATGAGAGGCACAGGTCGGATTTTTGCAGAGCTCTGATGTTTATAGGGTCTACCTGCTCTTCAGGGATTTCTTTTATTCTCCTAGTTACCTATGTCTTTTAACGCTGGCATCTGAATCATAGGTTTGGAAGGAGACTTAAAATTTATTTTTTACAACTATCCTTTGTTTGAGGCAGGAATCTTGGTTACAGGTGACAGAAAACTCAACTGCTATACTTCAGAAGGTAATCCATTGCTTCATACAACTGAAAAGCCCAAATATCTGTTTTCAGGTATAGTTTGATCCAGGGGTTCATTATGTGACAGAAGATTTCTGTCACTCCCTCCCTGCTGAACTGGCTTCATGCTCAGAATACCCTCCACCCTCATTCCTTCTGGGTTTAAGTCCATGCAGGGAAGGGTACTTTCCTCTTGTATCTCACAGACTCTGAATTGGCTACCAGGGTTAGAGAGAAAGAAATATTCTGATTGGCCAGCCTTGTCTACTCTTTGTATTCAGGATAAAATTAACATCATTTGAGTAACATGATTCAAGAATAGAAAGGTTCTTCAGGAGGATATTTGGTATTGTAGTGAGAAGAAGGCTAGGTGAATATTCACCATACCACCTAAAGCTTGAATGACTTTCACAGCACCGCTGTGACTGCCACCTTCAGTTATTCACAGACTGCTTTCAAAATGATATTTATGGGAAGCTCTGATATTGGTGTCTTTGTAGTTCTAGGTCTTGTCTCTGGACCCAACCATGATGGTCAACATAATTTGATAAGGGTGAATGCTTGAGAGAGGATTGTTCATTGTGGTCACAAAAGTGACCTGGCCAAAAGAAGCATGACAATTTGGAGCATCTGTCATAACCATCGAGGGAGGGAATGAGGCCTTGGAAAGCCTCGTATTGGCACCTGGAGCTCTTCTTGTAAGGATTTATCACTGCCAAGCACAGAATTAGCCAAACCAAATCACATGGCCATGCCTGACTTTAGAAGGGTTGTGCAAGTACATACTGCTATATAACTGGGAGGAGGGAAGAGTGACAACATATGACTGAATGACCTGTGCACACCAAACTTCTATGTTTCTGTGTTCCTCTTGCTAACCCATTTCTTTTCTTTTAATGGCTTGTATACTTAGTATTTCAAGATCCAGACACAGCCTTAAATATACATCTTTGTTTAGTTCTACATATCTCTAGACCCTGATTCTAGGTGCCGTATATATCATGGTGACCACAGTTAATAATAACACATTGTGTACTTTAAAATCACCAAGAAAATGTATTTTAAGTGCTTTTATCTCACCACTAAAAACAAGTGCATCAGTGTATTTGTTAGATAGCTTTGTTTAGCCATTCTACAATGTACATAGACATATATCAATCATGTACACTGTAAGTGTATACTTTGTTTTACATGGTCATTGAGAGCAGCAACAGCAAAACCTCACAAAATCGTCCTTAAGTCCACTCATTGCACATTATCTGCTCATTTAACAAGTTGATCACACATCATTCTGGACCTGGGTAAAACTATTGACCAGCCTGGGACCAAGGAGGAAGACCCAGCGTACTAGACAAAGGCTATAAAAAGTATATGAGGCCTGAAGAAGCCAAATTGGTTTGTCATGCCTGAACAGAACATCTGAGTTTGTGTGTTACGGGGTAGGGGGTGTGATCAGAGATGAGATCACAAACAAGCAAGGTGTGGACCTGAGAAGAAGGAGTTCATATGTGCCATTCAAGGAGTGCAGGTTTTATTCTGAGTACAGAGTATTTTCTTCCTTAGTGCATTACATAATTAGATTTGTCTTTTAGCATCTGCTTTGGCTGCAGTTGAAAGTGAATTTCAAGGTGGCAACGCTGGAGGAAGGAACTTGGGTTGGAGGCAGTTGTGGTAATCTAGATGGCACTTTAGGATGCCCAAGTGTCAGTGAGAGAAAAGAGAGAGATGGACTGAGGGTTTGAAGGGTGTGGGGGTGAGGGAGTGACAGGGGCAGCTCCCGGAATTCTGCATAGGTGCAAGGCATATTGGTGATGCTAGTGAGAGACCCAGGACCATGGGAGGAGAACCCTATTTTGAGGGAGAGCTGTGTGTCCATTTCAGGTGCCTAGTGGCATCCAGATGGCATGCAGTCTGCCGACCTGGGGTTCAGGCATGGATCTGACTGGATTCTGGCTGCCAGTCAGTGGTCATTGTGGCTATGGATTATGATGTTTTTTTCTCAAGAGCTCATGTAGGCTCAGTTGAAGAAGGAGTGACTCTGGGCTAAAAGAGAGACTTTGGAAATATTGTTGAAATGTGTAGAAATGAAAGAATATACAGAGTTATTTCAGGAAACATTTATTGAGCAAGAGCTTGTGCAAAGCTCTGTGGTACCTGCACTGTGGGAGATTCTCTGATGAATGGAACTTAGGCGTTGTGTAAGGAAGTGACTGCAATTAGGGGGCAGAGATGCTGTCTATAAATTCCTATAATGTAAAAGAGTCTGGGCGAGGGACTAGGGCTGCGGTAGTGAAGGAGAGCACTGGGGAATAGAGAAACACACACCTGTTAGGGGGACTGGATCGGGGGACTGGGCAGCTTTTGTATGTAGTGTTTAAGAGAGATTTTGTCAGCTGGGCCTGGAGTTTTGAGAATGGATGAGAAAGGGAGAGGAAAAGTCTGGTTTAAGAGGGTGCTGTGCAAATGTTGGCCCAGAGAAGCAAAAACATAAGGGATGCTTTCAGGAAAATTTAGTCTTTCATCATGGCAGGAATCTAGGGGTCCTAAAGGACATTGACTGGAAATTGTAGTGGAAGGGCTTCAGTTGCCATGTTACAGTTATTGGAGTCATTTAAGGAGGGACATGGGAATTATTGAACAGTTAGAAACCAGAGGCTGATGCGTCATCTAAAGTATACTGCCTCAAGTATGAACTTTTGAACCAGGCAGATGCAGTCTTGTTTGAAGTCTGCCGCTTCTCAGCTGTGTGGTCTAGGGCAAACCATTAACCTCTCTTAACATCAGTTTTCTCATCTTTCAAGTAGGAAAAAAATATCTCCTAGGGAGTTGTGAGTAATGAAGTAAAATAAGATCTGGAGAGTCCCAGCAGTTCCTGGAATACAGCATCCCCTTGATACATATTTATGTATTATATTATACATAATTCATACCTGTAAAGACATGGAGAGTGTCAGATCATTTTAACAGGGTTCATACCTGCATCTGCAGAGCCTAAGGTGGTGTGTGGCATTTATAGATGCTCACTAAATATTTCTTGGGTAAAAAAAGGATTCTTTTTTGGAAAGGACCTATTTTGGGGGGAGGTCTGGAAAAAATACTTCAATGCTTGGACAAAACCTTAGGGAGAAAGTAAAATTCTATCTTGTCTGGTGCCTAGGTTTTAGGTAGATGAGTTTGACTGTTCCATAAAATAGGGGAGGGCCTTGGAGTTTCTGATACCATCCCCAAAAGGGAATCAGTAAGACAAAGAGAGGTGGTGAGGTGATGAGAGAAAACGTACTGTAAAATGGAACTCCTCCTGCAAGACCCCCCCTTAAAATCTTTAGTAACATTTTCCATATGTGATGTTTCTATTTACCACCTGCTGTGGTTGAAATGGATTTATAGAGATTCATCTGATTATTAAACCCCTGATAACTCAGCCTCCATGGAAAGACAGCTGTCTTCCAGCCAGCTGGGGTTTTTGGGGTGATGGAAGTTTTCATCTGGGGGAAGATAATGTCTTGAGAAAAGATGTCAAGCATGGCAGGGATTTTGATGGTTCCTAACTCTCTGATGCTCTGCGGTAGCCAGGCTGTACATGGATGAACTGGTGGGTTACTTTTTTCCTGTCTCCTGAATTTGTGGAGTTGTTCTTTTGAAAAGCATTTTAATGACTTATCTTCAGATTTTATGAAAGAAGTTAAATTCAGCATTCAGTGCGTGACCTCCTGGATTTCTCTTTCTAACTTCGTGTTTTGTCTCTAAATGAAAAACATTTAGTCCTTATTATGAGCCTCATAGAATTGCTGTGAATTAACACATGCAAAGCTCTTAGTACAGTTTCAATACATAAACCACATTTAATATTATTATTGGTTAACACCGAGTCCATTTAATTCTCATAACTCTGTCATGTGGTAAATACTATTACTGTGTCACTCTTATAGGTGTGTAACTTGAAAGCATTCAGATGCTGATAATTTGCTTTAGGATCACTCTGAAAGCAGGCAGTAGAGTTGATTGCCATGGTAACGATTTCCCAGCATCGGTGGCTGATGATGGACCAGTCTACCATTGGCTAGTCTTCCAGATTACTGGAAGTATCTGGTCAGAGTAGCAAAGGAAGCCATCAATTGCTAATCAAAGCCCAACTTTAACTAGGGGTCAGCCAAGAGTGCCTGAAAGATTTTGCTATGCATCCCTTTGATCTTTCCTTGCCTTTGATGTTCCCAAGTGCCCCAGAAATTAACTGAAGGGAATTTTATTCCATCAGCTCCAGGAATCACACCATGATTGTCCTAAGATTCTGGGATTTGTGGTAGGACCAGGACAAGGCTTCGGTGTTCATGTTTCCAAATTGAGTTTTATTCTCCTCTAGGAGACCACGAGGCCTCCAGACGAAACAGATGGCAGACAGCTACAGAAGTTTAAAATAGACTGAGCTCACTTCAGAGGTAGACATGTGCATTGAGTGAGCTGGAAGACAGGGACCCCTGTGTGGGAAAGCATTTTGGCAAAGAAGAACCCAGAAAGGAGCTTGGAATGCTGGGATGAATGTAGTCAGGTGGGCGTGAGAAGGGCTCTGGGCAGGAGCCAGCCTGATGCTGGAAGGGGAGGAGAGAAGAGAAAGGGTAGCTGCCTGGCAAGTGTAGTGCTGCAAAGCGGTGTAGGCTTCTCCCTCCTCTTCAGCTGTGATGTGCCAGCTGTATTATCAAAAGGCAAGGTCAGACGATTGTTTTGGAATATCTGGTGCCTTTTACCTCCCAATTTCCTGATCTCCTGGATCTTGGAGGTTGATATCCAAGGAGAATGGTGAAAGAGAGCTTGTAAAGATCCTTTAGGATGCCTCTAAGGCCTGTGCGTTGCTTCCCTTTTGGCAAGCAGACACCAGCAGTGGTCCCTGGCAGCTGTGTTTGAACAAGTATGACTGGGCATTCATGTCCTTTGTCAGTTGGACCAGGCTCAACTTCATTTGATTCTTTCTTAGTGGACTTAGATTTAGCATTCAGAGATGCTAGTTAGTAGTCAGGAATATCAGACTGGAATAATACCATTTGAGGAATTGTGTGACATACTCTAAGAAGCAAAGAAAGCTTATCTGCTGAGAGACAGAGGAGTAAAACAGGCTTAGACGTCATGTGGTTCAGAGAGATGGTGTGGGGGGGAGTAGCAGTTCTGGGTCCTGGCAATCTTATATTGAAAGCAAACTGCTGTCCTGTCCTTGGCTTCTGTGAGATAACTTTGTTTCTTTGGGGAAAAATGTTTTTTATTTGCTTGGAATAATTACAAGTAGCATTTTGTTACTTCCAAATTCTGTGCTCTGAGTAAAAGGCCAACAATGAAGGTAAAAATCCTGTTCATAAAGTAATGTCTATAATGCCAGCACTCTGGGAGATAGAGACAGGAGGATCACAAGTTTGAGCACAGCTTGGGCAGCTTAGCATCATAGTGAGAGCCTTTCCCAAAAACAAAAATTAAAAAGGGATTGGGGGATTTATTTCAGTGGGAATACTCTGGGTTTGAGTCTCAGTACTGGGAGAAAAAAAGGAATGAGGTTATTGGAACTTTTCTGAAGGATATGTAGGAATTATTAGAGTAAAATTGGTTGAAGTGTGTCTTGGTGGCACTTAGGGCTTTAAAAGTGGAACTAAATACTGTATGTAGCTGATGCTTTCAGGTGCCAATCCGTAGTCACTCCTCCTTTGTTTTCTGTTTGGGAGCAGTGTACCCAGGGGTTTGTGTGTGAATGATCCATGAAAATCCCACTTCAGTTTTCAGTGATTGGTCTAGAGGTGACATGAGACCCAGTTTTGGGTGTGTAAGAGAAGATAATCCTTTCTTTCATTTCAGCCTCTTATTCTTGCCTGGGAGGTTTTTAAGTGGATAATGGTAGCTATATGGTGATTTTGAGTGGATTCCTAGAATTGTAGTAACTGACATAGAGGGCTGACATCCTTGAGTCATTCATATTACCCTCAAAAGCAGATTTTTCCCAGACTTTTTGGATGAGGTTTATTGATAATCTCCATTTATTTAATCTGCATGCACTTGGTTGTTCTGTTAATTGATGTCAAAGCACCTTAATTGACACAGTCAAGCTTCATGAGTTGGACGTTTGAAAAGAAAATGAAGTGAAAGAGCATGTACAATTGGGGAAAATAACCTTTTAAAACAGAAAGTTATCTTGTGTAGGAAGATCTTCAGTTCTGGTATTAAAGCCTGGATAGTAGAATGCGTTGAGAGGGTAGTATGAACTGGTACCCATCCATCTGTCTGTCTTCACCAGCCCATTTGTCTTTCTTATGGAACTTTCTTTCTGAGCAATGGGGGATTTCCTGGACTTGCTTGGTTCTGTCCATTGTCATACAGGCTATATATACTTTTCTATCTCTAATTTTCTTTCTTTCATGTAATTAAGCCACATGAAGAGAAATGGGATTAACTGGTTTATACTTGGAAGTGAAGGGGATTCTGCCTTGACCTCTCTCTAGGGATGGCCAGCCTTTCACAGTGGCTGGCATTTTTAAGTGACAAGTTGATTTTTAGGCATTGAGGGAAAATGTTCCTCAAGTTCTAGGATATTAAAAACTCTTATTTCTTCTTAAACTATTCCCTGGAGCTTCTTCCAATACAGTTAAACACTCAAAATTTAGGCGTGGCTTTGTTAGGTAGGAAGGGCTAGAGAAAGTCCTCACAGAAATCTTGTGGTGCTAGAAATGCCTCCTTCAAGGGATAATTATTCTTTAAGAAAAATTTTAGTAGGAAAATATACTTCATTTTTTAATTCTTCAAAATTGCTTTCTAATGAGTAAATGGGCTCATCTTTGCTATAATCAAGTCCATAAAATATTTTCAGAGTATATATATTTAAATATCTAGACTGTTAATTATTTCAAGTTAGGGATGGTCAGTGTTCCTATATGACCTATCCCTCCTAGTCTGTGGTTTTTTTTTTTCCAATAGTGTGATGCTCATGGGTATACTAGGGCATTTTTAGACAGAAGATGATGCTTATCATTGTGATCTTTAGTTGAGGACATTTGGATTGTGGGTTAGGAGGGGACAGGAGGAAGAAGAAGCCAAGGTGGTAAGAGTATGATCTACACTCTCAGGAATAATTATAGTTTATTTTAGGTAGAAAACTGAGTTCTTCCTTTTTGAATGAGGTTCATTTTTCTTCTCTAAACTTGGCCCTTGCAAATGCTTCAGTCTTTGACTGATGGCCAGGGAAGACAGCAAATTTTTTGGGCAACAGGTATAGCTGGAACCACTGACCACAAACCTGAACGTAATTATCTGGAGAGCAGGTTTGCATGTATAGATCCAGACCCTCACCTCAGATCTTTCACATCAGGAGGTTGTCACTAGTACTAGTGTGACTGGGGGAGGTTTTAAAAGTCCCAGCATCCTGACCCTCCATCAAACTAATTAAAGTGCAGTATCCGAGGGTGAGACTAGCCAGCAGTGCTTATTAAAAGCTCCCCAGGTGATTGTAATCAGCATCCAGGCTTGAGAGCCACTCAAGGAGATAAACTATACTCTTATAAAGCCTGATGCAGTCAGCTTTTTGAATATGGCCATTTACCAATATAGACAAAGTAGGCTTATCTTACTTTATTTCAACAGTAAACTGCTTACTAATGGACATGGTTTATGAGCTACTAAACCACAGGGACCCAAAAGGAACATAAAATTAAATCATACTAACTTTGGGCATACAAACCCTATCTCTACCTTGAAAATCTTCCAAATTTAAAAAAAATTAGAGTATTTTAAGTTACAGTGTTTTATTGATAACATATTTACATGGTTCAAAAGATTTTTAAAAAGCATCGAGTTTTTATCTCTTATTCACCCTTTGCTTCTCACCCTCTTCCCATCCTCTTCCTTGACTATCCTTTCAGAAGTGTTTTCTTCTACACCCTTTATTTTTATGCAAAATGCACATACTATATTCTGCACCTTGTTTTTTCTGCTATTTGGTTTGTAGACACTAGTTTTATACCTTGACCACAATTTGTTCTGATTCATTGGAAATCATCTTTGATTGGCACTTGCCTACATGATATCAACCTTAAAATATTAGAATTTTTTCCTTCCTTCTCTTTACCCACCACATCTTAGAAATCTTGCTGCATCTGTACAAAGAGTGCCTCTTTATACTTAAAAAAATAGAGGCAAAGTATTCATTTGCTTGGATAATTTATAATCCATTAAACCAGTCCTGTAATGATGGACTTCAGATTATTTCCAATTTGGGACCATTACAAACAACATCATTAAGAGTAATGTGATGAAAGCACCATTTCTGATGTGTGGAAATTGACTTGTAGAATTCTCTTAAGTACTATTTTCAGTCAAAGTTCATTTACTAGAGTCTTTTTAATTAGCAAGGAGAAATTGTGACAAGGTAGTCCTTTAGTATAGTAGCAGTAGGCATTTCTGCTTTAGCAATCGTAGTAGGTTACTGCCTATTTCATTTGTTACTTTGAGGACATATCAGGTGGGAAAGCTGAAAAGTTTAGGTCTGTCGGCTTTAGAGGCAAAGCTTCTGGTGCTGCAGTCCTCCAAGGGCTCTTACTGAACCACTTGTATGCCATACCTGGTGTTTGTTAAAAATGCAGACCCTGAGCCCCATCTGACTTCTTGGGATGGAGCCTGATAAATTTTAACAGGCTCCCCCCGTGATTCTTCTGTACCCTAAAGTTTGAGAAGCATTTTCTTGGGGATCTGGTGTGAGATAGTGCCCAGAGAGGAGTCCCTCTTGTGTGATTAGCACATAAGGACCACACTGGTTCATTCAGGCAACACGATGAACATCTCTGGCTCTGCAGTTCCAAGCAAAGCCCTAGTCTTGGCATAAGGTTGAAAATACATTTGGCTATTCGATAATGCGTCATTTCCAACTTTGCCCTCAAACGCCTACAAAAACAGAATATCAAGGAACATTGTCAACAACACTGAAAATAGATGGACAGATAAATAGTTGTTGGAATACAGCAAAATTTCCATTAAGTGCAAGGCAGATGGGCTGAACTGAATCTACCCACCCCAAGCATAACCTCCAGAAACAAACACCAACTGGAGACAGTGTATCTTAGTCACTTTCTTTGTCTCTGGGATATGATACCCAATACCCACAATTTAAGGGAGGAGAGGTTTATTTTGGCTCATGTTTCAATCCATAGTCAGCAGACTGATATGGCAGAGAGATATGAAAGAGGTGCTCACAGCTTGATGAACAGGAAGCAAACAGAGTGAAAGAAGGATCGGGGGAGGAAGATATGCTTTTCCAGGGTGTGCTCCCTAGATTACCCACCTATTTTGATCAGATTCCATCTCCTAACATTACATTTAGCTATAAATACTTCAGTGGACTAATCCACTGATGAATATCATGCTCCCATGATCCAATCTCTTCCAGAAAGCCCCACCTATCACTGCATGAAACTTTTGGACGATAGATATAAATCATAACATTGTTTCTCTGGCCGCCAAAAGGCTCATATGTATCACTTTATAAAAAATGCATTTTGTTTATCACTAAGAATTGCCAAAGTCCTACCAGTTTCAAAATTACTGAAATATCCAAGTCCAAAGACTCATCTGAAATGTGAGGCAAGCTCTTAGCTGTCAATCCTTGTAAAAACAAAAAGAAAGGTAAATACTGCCAATATACAAAAGCACATAGTAAACATTCCCATTCCAAAAAGGAGGAATAGGGACAAAAATTAATGGGACCAATGCAAGATCAAAATTCATCAAGTCAAACATTTAATCCTGTAGTTCCATGTTCAACACTCAGGTCAAGCTGTGGAAAACTGTGAACCCCAAAGGGCTTGGGTGGTCCCACCTCTGTGGCATTATTGATAATTGCAGCTCTCCTGCCTTCTTGTCACTTCTCGTGGTTCCCTTTAGATGGTCCATTGTTACTGGCTTTGCCAACTTCCTGGGGTTTCTAGGAATCTGTCTTATAACTTCATGTTCTGCTGTTGTTGGTCTCCCAGGCCTTCTTCTGGAAACAAGGTGGAAGCTTCCTTGATCCCGCAACTCTTGCATTCTAGAGGCCTGTAAAAACCAGTATTACCCAGATGATACCAAAGTCTGAAGCCAGCTACAGATTGAGTGGTAGTCAGGCCTTTGGTATTATGGCTGCAGAGGCTCTTGAATTCCTGAATGGCTGAAAACTGTGAAATGAATCCCCTTTGGCCAGCTCAAGGACACAATTTTTCCTTTTGGACTTCTGTGCCTATAAAGGAACATATGTTGCAGATTCCTGTGACTCCTATGAGAGAGCTTTTCTGTTGCTCTGGTGTAAAGTGTTTGGTGCTTTTAATGCTAATTTTTGAGCAATCAAGCTGTTTTGGGGGCCCCAAATTTGCAGGCAGTTCCTTCTGTTTTTTTTTTTTTTTTTTTTTTTTTTGTCTTTTTTGAGACAGGGTCTCATGCTATGCAGTTCAGGCTGGCCTTGAGCTCACTTTGTAGCCCAGGCTGGTCTGGAACTTGCAACGATCCTCCTGCCTCATCCTCCCAAGTGCTGGGATTACAGGCATGAGCCACCACGCCCGGTTGCAGTTCCTTTCTGATCAAGCTGAAAACTTTTAAAATCAACTGTGCCATTTGTTCTTGATTGTCAATGTAGTGCTGGCTGAAAGCCCCCAACAGTACCATGCCACCGTCTGTATGTTACGCTGCCTTGAAATTTCCTCTGCTAGACTTTTCCAGATTAATTAGTCTACTTCCTTTAATCTTAGTTCCCCTCTGTATCTCAGAACAGGAGCAAAATGTAGAAAATTTTCTGCCAGAGTCTGGAGTCCAATTGCCAGTGGAGTCTGTCTTTGTTACTTTCCTCATTGTTGAGACAAAATAGCGGATATCTAGAGTTAAAGGAGGAAAAATTTGTTTTATCTCACAGTTTGTAGAAGTTTTAGTCCTTAGTTGGCTGGCTCCCAGGCAGAATCTCGTGGCAGAGAGGCATCACAGAGGAGAACTAGCCCACCGTGAAGCATGCAGTTGAGAGCAAAGCAGCAAGCGGCAGTGCCACCACCACCAACCAGCCTGCCTTTGCCTTTTATCCCACCCAGCCTACCAACCTTTTGGGTGATGCCGTCATAATTATAGTAATTCCAATCAGTGGACTAATTTAGTACCACACACCCTTGATACAAGTATCACATATCCGAAAAGCTCCACTTGTGAGTGCATGATACTTTGGGGGGTGCATCAAGAAGCCATAACAGAGTCCTTGTTCTCAACCAAAACATCTTGATTCTGCATTTTCATTCTCCTTCTGGTTTTCTGAATTCTGACCAGAAGGTCACATCAAGCTTGGCTTACAGTATTCTAGGACTGGTTCTCCATCTAGCATCTCCAAATCGTTTCAAACTCCTCCTATGGACCTGTTACAAAGGTTTCTGAACCCCACAGTCAGGTAGCATCTCAGCAACAACTTCACTTCTCTGGTACCAAAATCAGTATGAGTGAGAGTCCTCTAGAAGATCAGATTGTATGTAGATAAAAATATAGGTATAAATATAATTATATATTTATATATGAATTTATAAATATATATGATTATCTATCTATCTATCTATCTACCTATCTATCTATGATTATATAAAGGATTTACTGAGTAGGCTTACAGTGGTCACCGGCAGAATCAAGGGTGGAAGAATGCAAAATGACCATCTGTGCCCTGAAGAGCAGGAGGATCTGTCCATTCAGAGGTCCATCCTCCCTAGAATCCAGTGTGAGTTCCTGTTGCAAAGCTGAAGAGTTTGTGTTGGAAGGCCATAGAGTCTATACTGGAAGCCTGAAGGAACTGGACATGACCATCTGAAGACAATAGCAAAAACCAGAGCCTTTTCAAAGAAGAAAAGGAAAGACTTCCTTTTTCTTTCTCTTTGTATTCCATCCAGGATAAAGCATATTGGTTGGTGCCACCCACATCCAGGGTGGATCTTTGATCCTTAGTTTGGGGCCCATGTATTAGTCATCCACAGACACACCCAGAATTGTGCTCCACTGAAGTGACAAGTATTTCTTAATCCATTGACATGTCACAATTAATGATAACACAATAGGATAATCTTTTTTCTGTCTTTCACTGTCATATTCCTAGACTAAGAGATTCACATTATACTAAGTGCAGATTCATTCATTTTTCTCAAGAATAGTTTTTTGAAATGACCAATAGCTTTTTACAACCTTTAAGTTTTCTATATTGATGCAGAAGAATCACGAAGGTGAGGAGGGTGGTTTACTTGTGCACTGGTCCATGTGTGAAACTGTTGGTGGTGAATTGAAGTTTGAGTGATGTATCCTACATGGGTGATATGCATAAGAGCGCAAAGGAGGTAAGGTGGGAGTGCATCCTCAACTTATGGAGGTGAGTGAAGAGCCTTTGTCATGATGAGACAGTTGGAGTAGATGAGAGCTTGGTAGAAACCCAGTGTTGTGCACATTGTAATGGCCTCCTGCTTTGGCCTGCAAAGGTCATTTGAGCAGCACCAAAGTGGGCACAGAGCAGAATCAAGGATAATCTAAACACTTTTTTTTTTTTGGCAAACACGGAGCCTGGATATAGATTCACAATAAATAACACAATTCTTAAAACAGTGCTGCTGAGCACAGAGAGTTTTGAAAGGAAATCTTATAATCCAAATATTTGATTCCCAAATTGTCATTTGTTTGTTAAGATAACAGAAAGACAGTTTTCAGATATAAAAAGGCTCTGGAGATCTGTTAATGGAAAAATTATTCAACGATGTATTTTGACTGAGAAAAGATCCAAGATTAGGAATTTAAGAATGGAGAATAGCATAGAGGATCTTGGATAAACACTAGAAGTAATTACATATATTATTAAGTCCAAATTATTGCTCTAAATTTCCCATTAAGTTGTCAGCTACCAAAAATCACTTTAAGGATTAAATCTAGAAAAGCATTTACTGTACATGAAAGCTACTGAATTTTAATGAAAGAAATCAAGGAAATTCTAAATAAATGGAGTACCATTCTGTGTTCATGAGTTGAAAGGCCCAATGTAGTATAGATTTCAGCTCTCCTGAAGTTAATGCCCACTTTTAATGTAATTTTTATCCAAATGTCAAAAATTCTCTTTATACAGTTACAAAAAGGTTATTCCGTAATTTATAGAAGAAGGCAAAAGAACTAGAGTAACTAAAACTATTTGGAGAATAATGATAAAATGAGAGTTTTTAGTCATATGACTGAAACTTAGACTGTATGATATTGGTGGAAGGACAGACATACATATCAGTGGAACAAAACAGAAAGCCCAACAGTAGACCTACACAAGTATGCTGAATTGGTTTTTGACTGAGGCATAATACTGGTTCAGTGGAGATAGTGAGTTTTCAACAAGTGGTACTGGAGGAATTAAGACATCTGTCAGTAAAAATATGAACCTCAGCTTGTCTCATACTTTGTAGAAAAGTTATCAATTTAAATGTGAAAATATAACACTTTTAGAAGAAAGCATAGGAGAGAATCCATGTTTAGACTCCTAGACTTGACACAGAGCATGATCTATAAAAGGAAAAATTTTGATAAACTGAATGTCATCAAAATGAAAACTTTTTGACATGTGAAAGATGCTGTTAAGATAAAGATGTACTACGGAGTACAAAACATATTTGCTTATAGGACCTTTGTACAGAATATATTAAGACCTCTACAGTGCAACTGTAAGAACCAACCAACCCAACCACAAAATATGCAAAAGATCTGATATGACTATTTCACCAAAGAGAAGCTGCAGAGGGTATATAAACACACGAAAAGATGTTTAGCACCATTAACTGTTAGGTCAGTGCAACTTAAATCACGATGACTTTAAAAGCTAGGAAGAATTTTGAATGTTTTCACACAAAGAAATATTAAATATTTTAGGAAACCTATTTCCTGATAAATTACTCCTGATTTGAACACTACACAATGCATAATGTATCAGATCATCATATGTACAGATATGTATGATTTTTCTGTCAATTCAAAAATAAATGCATGTTTTTAAAAAAGCACAATGAGGATATCACTATACACCTACCAAAATGACCAGATAAATACATAAATCAGTAATGAGGTACTAAATGCTTACTAGGATGAAGAATAAATGGGTTACTCATATATTGCTGATTAGAATGTAAAATGGGACAGCTACTCTGGAACAATGTTGGACAGTTTCTTAGGAGACTAAACATTTGACTTCCACATGACTCAGCAATTGCACACTTGGATATGTATACCAGAACATGAAAAACAATGTTTACATAAAATCCTTTCTATGAACTTGTATGGCAGCTTTGCAATATCCTTAAACTAGAAATAACTCCAGTGTCCTTCAGTAGGAAAGTAGCTAAACAGGTTGTGATATGTTCATACCATGCAATACTACTTAGCAATAAAAAGGAACACACTAGTGATACATGAATGAATCTCCAGAGCGCTATGCTGAATGAAAAGTGTCAGTACTCAAAGAATGACATTCTTGAAATTTATAGAAATGGTGACCAGATTAGTGATTACTGAGAACAAGGAGAAGATGGGGGCAGAGGAAGTGGGTGTTGTTATACAGGGTAACATGAAGGGTCATTGTGAAATATTCTGTATCTTAACTGTATCGATGTCAATATCCTGATTGCAATACTGTGTGATCATTTTGCAAGATGTTAACAGGGTAGAGGGCACATGAAATCTCTCTTCCTATAAATGGATGTAAACTTATCTTAATCTATAATTATCTTTGGGGTTTAGTTAAAACTTCCTAAATTCATTTTAGGCTATTTAGCATAGTTAATGATGATAAACTATAGACAAAAATCTATGAAACAATGTCAAACAAGTATCTTAAACCCACAGTCTTTTTTTTTTTTTTTTGTACTTGGTATCTAACTCATGACCTTGTGTTTGCCAGGCAGGCGCTGTGCCCATGAGGTACAACCCTGGCTCTAACCCATAGTCTTAAATGGTTTAAAAATGTTAACCAAAAGGACATAAATTAAGCACTGTATTCAAGAGGTGAGGTTTAAAAAGAAAATAAAAACCCCTAAGAGAAAGGTAAGTAAAAATAAGCAGTAAGAAAGACCATATATTAAGACCACAGCATTAGAACATACACTATTTCATATCATGATGCAATATGGCATCATAAACTGTCTACTGGCATCAGCATGTATAAAAAATATTTAAATTCTTGAATTTGCATTGTAAGTTTTCCACTACACTCTTCTGATTTTGGGCTAGCTACTTTCTTTCTTTCAGCCTCAATTTTCTTCACTGTGAAATAGGGACAATGATTCAATGGTTGTGGAGATTCAGTGAAATAGTGCATGTACATAGATCAGCTCGATGCTGAGTATCTTGGAGAACTCATATGAAAACTTTTTTAAAATTAAATTTATCATTAAATTTGTAAGTCTAATAAAATTGAAATGCCAAAATTGTCTGTCATACAAATGAGGCTGTGTAAGACTAGAGGTCAGCAAACTTTTCCTCCAGGGCAGACAGTAAATGTAGGTTTGTGAGGGTTATCTATGACAACTACTGACCTCTGCTATCACAGCATGAAAGCAGCAGTAGACAGTTTATGAGGAAATGCGCTTGACCCTGTTCTAATAAAACTTTATTTATAAAAGCAGGTGGCATGTCTGGAGGCTGTAGTTTACTGACCCATAGTCTAAACCAATAATAAAGAAGGAAATGATGACAGTTTTCCAATCCATCATTAAAACCTGCAGGGCAAGTGATCCTTTTGCTTTTTATACAGTATTTCTCTAGACTGTAGTGAAAGAAGGAAATTATTTCAGTTCTCTGATCTAGTTGTATTACACAAACTCAAAAATCCAAAAAAGGTGAGGCAAAAAATAAAGCTAGAGTCTAATCTTACTTATAAACACAGAAAATAACCCTAAATGAAATCTTGGCAAATTGAGTTCTGTAGGATAGTAAAACAACAATATATTATGATTCAGGAGAGTTCATTCTAGAAGTACATTATGGCTTGTTATTAGAAAGCCTATTAATAAACCCTACCAAAGTGTCAAAGAAAAAAATGTGATTTTCTTCATAGATGCCAGACCACACTTGTTACATTTCAATATTTGTTCTTGGTGCACATAGAGAAAGAAAAATAAAAAGATATTTTCTCAGCATATAAAGACTGTCTGTGACATGCCAGTAGTCAAATATATACTTAATTTTGTAACACTTGAAGAATTCCCATTAGCATTAGGAATACAGGGAGGATGATTGTGATCAGCACTGTTGTTACTGTGGATGTTGTAGCCAATGAAACAAGAAAAGAAACATAAGTAGGTAGTAATTATATATTGGAAAAAAGAATGCCAAATTAACATTATTCACAGGTTATGTTATGTATTTTAGACACTTTAAAGGAATCAATTGAAAAACTATTAGTTCCTAATGAAAGAATTAGGTGAGGGGCTTGGTTCCAAAACATGTCAGCCAGCATCAATAATTTTCTTAGAGAGCAACCCCAACTAGTAGATGACATAATGGAAAAATAATCCCTTTGGTCTCCAGCTGCCACCTTTCTACCCACCAGCTCTGTCTTCCTCCTCCGTGTGCTTGGCAGGAAGCCAGATTAAGAGTGCTGTAGCCCTCTACTACAGTAGGAAATACGGGAAGCTGGAATATTAACCATTGGTTGGCAAACAGTGTCTAATGGAAAATGATTTAATTTCTAAAAAAAAAAAAGTCACATCTAATGCCAGATCTCAAATCCCGTGAGAGTATACCAAAGTGATAGGCAGAGTTTGTGCACAGTGTATTTCATGGAGACTATTTCACATCTGTGTTAGGTTCTTGTCAATGGTGTGTTCATAACCTATCCATGTGACCCTAGAGTTTAGGACACTGGAATTTGAGAAGTAGTAGTTTAATGGTGGTGTTGGTGTTAAGATGAAAACCGGGAAGAATGTGAACAGCAACTGGATTAAAATTCCATTTATGTTGTCTTTTCTGGTTTTTATTCTTTAATGAGTTGTTTGATGGTTGAGTCTCTGTTGCCTTGCTGGCATATTGAAGATAATCAAATCTATCTCTTAGTGTTGTGTGGCATTACAATTCTCTCTCTCTCTGTGTGTGTGTGTGTGTGTGTGTGTGTGTGTGTGTGTGTGTAAAAGAAAGCAGTTGAACAAGTCCTCCTTAAAAATTTCTGCTGCCTTGTTGGCTAATTCATATGGTTCTTTGAAAACACAAGGAATCCTGGCCTAAGCTTCTTCTTGGAAACCAGGCATAGATCCCAGAGTTTGAGGCATCTTAACTTCTAGTGTGGTTCAGTGGCTGCCTGCTTCTGAACTCCATTATCCTTTCAGGAAAGAGAATAAGAAACTATTCACAGTGATCATTTCTTGGGGGTGCTGGCTGTCAGTGCTGCCCTCCATCCTTTTCTTTTTCTGCCTTCTCTTCCTCCTCCTCTTTCTCTCCTTCGCCTCCTTTTCACTTTTACAGCATTCAGGGCAATTCTAGAAATAGTAGTGTAGAGATAAAGTCAGGACTGCAGAAGCTGGAGTGGTTATTTTGAGAGAGAAATATCATGGCACCAGTGTCAGGAGAGTTTCCCCCTCAATTCCTTATTCTGTCATCTACCAATTTTTTTTTCCAGGGGAAACTCAGTGAGCTCTCTAGAGCTTCAGAGTGTTCTTAGCTATAAAATGAGAAAAATAATTTTCCCTACCTTAGGGTGTTATTGGAAGGACTATTCATGTGTGAATTTGTTTTACTTAAATACATTACACACATATAAATTCTGTTTGTTAATAGCTTATCTGTAGGCTAAATGTAAAGTTTCCTGAGCTGCAGAAATCATTTCAGAAATCGGCAATATGTTTCTGTAGGAAAAATGATTGAACTGAATGAATGTTTTTCACTGCTGCATGCGTGCATGAAGTCGCCTGTGCAGTGTGAGTGAACTCCACAGGACTGGAGTATGGTGCTTCCTGCTCTTGCTGGGTTTTCCTCACCTTTTGCACATTCGTCCTCATCCTTTCATGATGATCATTAAGCGTAATGTCCGTTGTGGGATTCTATATGTCAGACACTGTTCTAGAATTCTGTCCATGAATTAATTTATTTATTTCTCTCATAGCGAGATAGAGAAAGAGATCACATGAAGTAAGCCCTGGATCCCCAAATTTTGCCCAGGTCATTCCTGGGACTTTTCAAGAGAGGGAAGGACTTGGCTGTATATGAACTTACAAGCTCATGATAGTTTTGGTCTGATCTCAAATGTCATCTTCATTCATGCTCTTAAAAATGACCTCATCCAGGCACGGGGTGCCCATCAGTTATTGCAGCACTCTTGGAAGGCTGAGGCAAGAGAATTACAACTTTGGGCCCAGTCTGGGCAACTCAGAAACTTAATGAGACCCTGTTTTGAAATAAAACATATAAAAAAACTGGACTGTGGCTCAGAGTAAAAGCCCTTGGTTCATTTACTATTAAACACACACACATGGGCGCACGCATACACACAGAGATATCTTATTTTAGGAGAAATATTCAGAGTTAACACTGAAACGGAATACCTTCAGTATTGTATGAAGTCTCAAAGAGGTGCTTTTATTTTCATTTTTCCAAATAGTCAACTAGATGGACTTTAACATATCCGTAAGGTATAAGATGGGATACCAATATAGTATTGGCATAGTGCGAAAAATGTGTAACTTTTCCCAGAAAGGTTGCTTGACTCTATTGCCTCAAAATCTATATAATTAGAATTCCATGATGTCATCGTTGAGCTTTAATATAGCTTAAAATTATCCTTATGTAGGTTGTGTTTCTTTCTGAAACATTTTAAATTTAGAAAATTAACTTGTTAAACTTTTTTTTAAAGTTAAATCTTTAGATTTTTTTATTCATCCTGCTGAGGGGGAGTTGGAATGACAAATGCTTGAGTCATCAGAGTCAAATGTTAGGGCATTGTGGCCTCTCTGGGAAAGCCAACGTCTACGTGGTCCTAGAGTCTGACTCCACTGATGCGAGATGATGATCTCAAATGGCTCTGTTTTGACAACATTGCTTTTGGCAGGCCTCAGGCGTGCAGGTGGGTCCCCGAGTGTGCTTCACTCAGGCCAAGTCTCCCTCTCGCTGCCATCTGTCATTGAATGTCAGGAAGCAGAGTCACACAAAGGGTAGAGTGTGTGGGGGTCAGAGACAGTTCTCAATGGACCGGATTCTAGGAGTTGAGTAATTTTCCTCCATCATCTGCCCGTGAATTTTGGGGGGTTCTGGTTGGCAGTGCAACTCTAGGTCAGTCTTCCAGAAGCCAGTTTGCTGAATTTAATGTGAAGCAACTTGTTTCATATCAGCATTTTAAGAAATATCTGATTCGACTTTCTCCTTTCTGCTATTTCAGGATCAGAAGCAGTGAGAGGAGAGAATGAGGACAGAGATGGAAGGGATGAGGGCACAAAGATGGGATGCTGATGAGTAAGATGGGAAGGGAGGCAGTTGAGGGATATGGGAAGCGGGGACGAGGGGAGTGTATGAAGTATGTAGAGAGGCTTTAGTGGGGGCGAGGTCTGAGGAGCATGGACTAGTAGCACCCCCATCCCAGTGCCATGAGTCCTGAGCTTTTTGACCATCCAGGCACCCTAATGTATCCCAGTAATCCAGCAGTGAGAATGTAAAAGGCTAGGTCTTTGTTTCACTCATTTCTTGCCATGTGTGATGAGAGAAAGGTTATCCTGTTGTCAGGAACAGAATGCATGCTCCTTCCCTCGCTATGTTTGGGCCTTACTAGTTTCCTTCCCTTATTTATCATACCTATGACACTCTTTTCTGACATTAAGGTTGATGGGGGAGGCACTTGTCTTACTGGTGGAGAGGTGCCAGGCTGTGAGTGCCCTGATGTTCACTAGTATTGGTTAAAACTGGCAGGGTTTCTGTAGGGTGAACGGAGATACCAGATGACCTCTGGGTTCCTGGAAGTCACAGAACAGAACCTCAGTGTCGGTGAGTCCTGCTGACTTGTGGATCCGGGAGTGAGGAAGGAAGCAGTAGGTGCTGGCAAGTATTTAGTAACTGGTTCTCTGGTCAAAACCAAAAATAACCCTTGTATACAGTGTTCCCTGATGGTCAGTTTCTGTGTCGTGACTATTCTCACCATGGTCAGTTTCATGTGAGGTCATTACATGCAGATAGGGAAGAAATACACAGCTTTGGCTCACGCGCTGGCTGTAGCACACTGTGGAAGGAGGAATGTGTGCAGCCAACAGTTAACACAACAGAATGTTCCCTGTTTTTCAGCACAACTTCATGCGCTTAACATTCATCCTTTTATTATTATTATTTTTTTCTGTAGCAGTTCTTATATTTCCCCCTCTTACAGACAGGAAAATAGACCTAGAAGGGTTAATACCTTATCTGTGACAGAGTGGATGCTGTGCCCTTGACTTCTCAATGTATCTCCTCTTTACTGGATTATCAAATGTCAAGAGGTGAGTTGATGAGGCACTTTTGAATGCCAGAGAACAACAGGGCTGGCTACTTCTACCTGGAGAGAGTCAGAAAGGGTTTCATGCAGATGCGTCTTTTAGCTTAAGAGATGATCAAAGAGGCCACTCAAAGAATTGGTGTCAGTAGGCCACCAGGTGGACATGATGGTGAAAGGTAAATTACATCTCCTGTCTAAACCTCAGTTTCCATAACTGTAAATTGGGATCCTGAAAGTCTGCTTCTAAGGGTCATTAAGAGAACAAAATAAGTACATAAATTATCTTATGTACCCAGTTCCTGACACATAATAGATTCAGATACATGCTGATTCTCAGCAGGCTTTTTCTTTTTTAATTCCTTTTTGTACTAGAAGTGACGAGGACAGCGTTTGTCAAATGTTACCGTGCAAGCAAATCACCTATGGATCTAGTTTGCAGATTCTGATTCAGTAAATCTGGGTAGGGTGGTACATACTTATAATCCCAACACTTGAGAGGCTGAAGCAGGAAAGATACTTGCAAATTTGACACCAGCCTGGCTACAAAGTAGGTTCAAGGCCAGCCCAGACTGCATAGCAAGATTCTTGTCTCAAAAAGATTTAAAAAAAAAATCTAGGAGGGGTCCTGTAGCCTGCATTTCTAATGTATGGGCTGCTGAAGCAAGCACAATTCTGCATTTCCACCTCCCAGATGTTGCTGATGCACAGTCCATGGGTCACACTCACGTGGAAAGGGATTGGATACCCTGAAAGAGGGTTTTAATGTCCTGCTGTTGAAACTCTCTACTGTCTCTGTTCTGGGACTTCAAGAGTGCTCTCAAGGTAGCATTTGCTTTGGTTCAGACTGGTTCCTTCAGAGCAGCCATCTGCTCAGCCCCTGGAAGGGCATCCTGCTGTGGTTTGCTACAGGGAACCTGGAAACTGGTTTCCAGGCCTTTTTTTTTTTTTTTTAATTTCACTTACTATGTTTTCAGAGATTTCTGATGTGTGACTTTTAAAGTCCTCTATTTCCATGTCTCTTTTACTTGCTCCTGATGGACTAGATGTTTGAGATTGGATTTTCTTTTTTGTTTTGTCATTTTCACCTCTCGGGCTAATATTTGGTCTTTCAATCCCACTAGTCTCACCTATCCTGGTGTGTATCTTAGGGTCCTACTGTGTGATTGCTGTTTGGCCAACTGCTGAGTGCCACAATGAAGAGGTGCCAGCCACCTGAATTCCTTCTGCCAGGCCTGTTGGTGAATCCTACATTCTTCCTAGGCTGACAAACCTAGGAGCCTTGATGTAAAGCAGCCCTTAGTTCTTGCTGTTACTATATCTCCTCCAGTCCTTTCATTCTCTGTGATTTTAGTTTCGATTCTTACAGGACTTTGCTGTATTTCCTTTGTTGTGTCCTTTCCTTCCTTTATATTCATTTTCTTAATATGCAAAATAAAATGGTAGGACAGGGGAACTCTGTGGTAGGATTATTCTGAAGGACTGTTACAAATCTATCATCCAGCTGGGCTCCAGGTTTCTAATGGAATCTCCAAAGACGCTTAGAGGAATTACAGTGAAAGGTTAGGAAGTGCAAAGGTTCAATTAAAACCTTCTATCAAGTGGCTCAGAGACATGCAAAGGGATGTTTTCTTTGGGGCCTATTCCATTTCCCTATGGAATCTTAATATTAATTGAACATGTATATGCCAAATGCTGTGTTGAGGCCTAATGGGAACGTTTGTCATTCTTTCTGGCCACACACACCATTGAGACTTATTGTTTTTAATGTTTGGGAATTTTACATCTTATTAAATGTATGCTTCCTTAATGAGGGCTCTAAAATCCCACTTTACCAGCTCCCTTGTAGCTTGTGTATAAACGCTGGAATCTGGACCCAGATGTGTCGATCACTGAATTTTGATTGGTTGGTAGTGATGATAAGGCAAATCTGATGCATTTTGGAGAGGGAGGTGGTAGATATGTAGGAAGTCCAAACTAGTGTCAGCTGTGCTGAGGCTGTTGGTAGGCAAGTGTTGAAGTTTATCACCTCTGTAATGTAGACCATCTTGTCAGAACACCAGTATGATGTCAGTGGCTCCCATGTGCTGTGGTTTAGATGTTTTTTCTGGCTGCTTCACCTCCCGGGCTGATTCTCTAGGCCTTCTAAAAACTAAATGCCTTTCCTGTTTTAGCTGGTTTAAGTGGGTTTCTGTTGCTTGCATACAACAGTCTTGACTGCTTAAAAACTTTTATGTGCATGATCGCAGTTAAATCTCAAAGTGACCCAATATGGTAGGTATTATTACATTCCTTTTACAACTGAAAAAGCCGAGGCGTGAGCAGATGAAGTAACTTGCTCAGAGCTACATAGTTGGTAAATGGAGAGTTCAAAATTTGAGTCCAGCTCCTCTGACCCCCAAAACACATATTCTTTTCAAAATAATGGTTGTACATATTCATGGAATACAGTATAATATTTTAAAATATATGTGTAAAATGTGCAGTAATCAAATCAGAGTAATAAGTATATAATCTCAATTATTGTTTGTTTTAAGAATGCTCCAAATCCTTTCTGCTGGTTGTTTTGAAATATACAATACATTATTAACTCTAGTCATGCTAATTGCCAAAGCACACACTTGTAAACCCTGCATGTCTTCTGTAAGAGATTAATGGCTATGGCAGGATCCTTGCAAATCACCTGTTAGTTCAGGGTTTCATTAGCTCCACAGTTGGGCTGGGCATACCTGTAGGGGTTTATTGACAATGCACACGTTTCCAACATGTAATAATCAAAGGCAGCTACTCTGGTGACAGTGATTCGTGTGTAATCATTTGGCTTTGGTCCAGAGGTTGCAGAGAGATGAACTTTAGAGTATTTATAGGTCTTTAGTCTTCAGGTGGTCACCAAGGGAAGAGAGTGAGACTGGAATTCAGAGAAGGAAAAAAGAATTGTCCTCCAGGGCCTCCTTAGATAGGAAGGGAAAAGACACTTTGGCTGTTGCCCAGCTTCCTACTGATGGTCTGAATGTGAGCCCAACCACCTCCTGATGAGCACTGGTTGGTCCTATCAAGTGGAACAAAGTAGTTAGCACCCTTGGGCGGAACTCAATGAGGAGGTCCGTTGACCGATCAACCATAGTGCTTTTCATGGTCTGGGAACATTCCCCGGGATCCAGCTTCCTTCCTTTTTTCTTTCCTCCTCACTTATGCTTACCTTATTATTTTTGTTTTTCAAACAACTACTGTTTATTGATTCAGTCAGTATTTTCTTAGTGTAAACTGTCACTGTAAACTGACACTGTACTGTTCCTGTTCTAGGGCCTGGAGATATAGCAAAGAACTAACAACACACACGTTTTCAGGTGAACAAGCATGTTTTCCAGTTCCAATTTGGTGGCAGTGTCATGGGCCAGTGAGCTCCAAGGTAGAAAGATATAAATTGGTTAGGTGGTGGTATTTCTATCTCTGCTCCCAGTCCTAATGTTCCTCCTTAGGAAGGTGCCATTCTTAACCCCATTTCACAGATGAAGAAACTGAGGCCAGAGAACTTGAATCAACTGACTGAAATCTCACAGTTGAGCCCACACCTCTGTGTGATCCAGGTAGCTCCCAAGCATCCAATTAAAGTTGGCTCTGTACTTTAGCTTGGGAAGGGACCAAGAACTTTTCTTTCTTTCCTCCCTGGTCTCAGGGACCAGCCCTGGCGTTATTAACACCCATGATACCCAGAAAGCCTCACTGGGGGAGAGGCGGATGTGGCCGCCCCAGGTGCCCACTTCCTTGCTGCTTCTGCCAACAGCAGCATGGCCCTTCTGATTTGAAGTTTCTTTTTTTTTTCTTTTGTTGGTCTCTCTAGGGGAAACAGACGTGGGTGGGGAGGATGACTGCCATACCCACACTCACCTAAGCCCAGAAGTTTGCAGACTCTGTGTGTGGCTGAACATGTCCATGACTCCTTTCTGAGATGGAGCCCTCAACTGTGCTCTTGCTTTTTCTCTGGAGGGTAACCTGCTTCTGCTCCTAATTCGTTTCTGGGTAGGACTTGAGAGCTCATTTCTTACACCAGGTCAGCTAAAGCCAAATAGTGTGATTAAGAGGAGGGGGTTTGGAATCAGACACATCTAAGTTTAAGTTCCAGTGCTGCTACCGACAAACGGTAACCCCAAACACATACACTGATCTTTCTAAGTTCCTTTGGACAGCAGACAGTAGGCTGTGGAGACGAGATCTCTACAGTCGCAGCTCAGGGTTGGGCACGCAGCTATGTGTGTTGGTTTCTTTCATTACTGGGCAGAATAGACAGTGTCTCCTAGTGTCTGTGGGTGCCTTGGGCCTGGCAACCCTTTCTCCAGGGCTTATTTTGCTTTTGAGGGCAGTGCTGTGTAGTTTCACTTTACCAAAAACATGTCTTTGCTGCGTACTTTGTTTCTGATCTCTTGATGTTTCCTGTCTGTTTTCTATAGAAAATAGTCACATATTAATCTCAGTTTTTTTCGGGTCCCTGTTGCTGTCTGTGAGGAAGGAGAATGTCTGAGAATCCCTGGTTTCCTCTGGTGAGGAAAGGAGTGACTAAAATCCGGTGAGCACTCTGGTCCCTGAGTAGTGAGCCCTATTCTGACTTTGTCTCTCTCTCCTGCTCCCAGATGTATTAACCTACTTGCAGTCTTCCCCAGTATCCCAGAGGAACAATAGGGAAGAGTGTTTGTATAATAAAAATTCTCTGCAGCTTAGCTATGTAGCGGTGCTACCCATGTTTACTCAGTTCTACACAGCGCTGCTGCATGACTCTGACTTACGGAGCACATAGGCAGAGAAGAGATGAATAACGGAAATAACGCAAGGTCCATTTCCTGACCTCCTGGTACTGCACTGTACTCTCATTCATCTATCATTTCTTCAACCCAATGTGAAAGCCAAACCTGGCAGTTATCAATCTTTTCAATTTTTGCTTGCCTAATAAGTGAAAGGTACCTTATATCAATTTGCATCTCCTGGATATTCATGAGCATATCATCATATGCCTTTTGGGCATTCATGTTTCTTTTCTCTGGGAATTATCTCTTTAAATACTTTTTATAGCGTGTTGTCTTTTTCTTACTGACTGCTGTAACTGTGTATATTTTGGATACTTATCTGTGATATAGGCTGAAAATAAATTCTCTTGATCTCTCCTGTATTTTTCTTTTTTAAAATGGAATTCTTTTGTCTTACAGGAATTTCATAATCAAATGTATCCATCTCCATCTGAATGACTTCTGAGTTCCTTCTGGTTCCTTATACACATCTCCTCTCTGATAGCATATGTATTGATTGGTGTCTGTCTCTCTCTCTAAACTAGATTGGGAGAACCTTAAGTGCCAGACCTACATTTTATTCTTCTGTGTTTCTTTAGCAACTAATGCAGGTTGGTCACTGAGTTTTGTGCCTGAATGAGAGAGTGTGTGTGTGTGTGTGTGTGCGCGTGTGTGCGTGTGTGTGTGTGTGTGTGTGTATGAAAACAGGTTTTGTTCCTGAATGAGTGAATGAAAAAGTCATGTCCTGCCCTCCTTGCAGAGGTGGGCTTTGCTGCAGAGATGGCAGTGAGTCAGGAAGTGAATCACAAGCTCTTCTCTGGCTCAGCTGACATTTCAAAATCCCAGGACAGAGAACCCCACATCCATTTCCTAGTAGCCTTTTCCTCTTGGAACAGGCACAATGGGACTCCACTGATTGTCAAACTCGTATGTGTGTGTGTGTGTGTATGTGTGTGTGTGTGTGTGTGTGTGTGTGTGTGTGTGTATACACTCACTCCTCTATATATGTAGTGTGTGCTTTTGCACATCGAAAGAATTATTATTTAAAATTCTGAGGGGTATTCTCATTCATTATATTCATTTTATATATATGAATGAGGGTTATTGAAGTTTCTGAGAAGGCTCATGTATATATGTGGGAGCTGGCGGGTAAGCAGGGGACGAGAGATGAGGGAATGTTTAGAATCTTTGCAGTGTATTGCATTTGGTGCTTGGAGGACGGGGTGACTGGAGGGGGCTCAGTAGCTTTGGAAGCACCCTTGTGAGTCAAGCTCCTCAAAATCTCTCTATCTGTGGCCACACGATGCTCTTGGTTGTCTGTGTGCTTTCTCATGTGCCTGTTGCTGAAGGCACGCCTGTTTTGCCCCCAGAGGCTAGGTTTCTCCATTGTCTTTTGCTGAAGCGGTGGAGTGTGCCAGTTATATTGTTAGACTCACATAATCCGAAATATGTGAAAAATAGTAAATATTTACTGTACCTTTTGTGGAACAGGTTATTGCCATGGAAATGATCTGTACACGAATCTGGAATGTGGAGGGAAGCTGGCTCAGGAGCTATGGGAGTGTTTGGATCTAATGCTTGAATTGGCAGGTTTAGAAGTGAGTGCTGTGGGTTTGGAATCACAGTGCAATTGGATGAGGCTGAAAAACCTGGTCCCGAGTCAGCTTGTGCAGAGAGGGCATTTATTCATTACTTCACATGTGCAGAGCGCTGGGCTGAGCATTCTGTGCACATTATTGCCTTCAATCATCACATCAACCCTATTAGGTGTTGTTATCTTTTCAGTTTTACTGGGACACAGAGAGTTTGGGCAACTTGCTGGAAGGCACAAAGTGAAGATACAGCCCCCTAGAGCTCTGGTTCTCTAGAGCTTGAGCCATTTCTCCCACCGTGATTTACTCTAGAGAAAGCTAACTAGCTGTCTACAAAGGCATTTCAGTATTGACTCTGTTGTTGACATTTTAAAACCATAGACATTCTCCAGTGTCTCTTGAAAATATGCCTGCTCTAACTACCTTGAGAGGGAGGAAGCTGCCTGTTCTAATATTTGCCCTATCAGCCACTCAGTTTTGCTCATGTTGTCTCTGGAGTTAGCACTTGTCTCCCCACCCCATTACAGGGGAAAAGTACTGGGCATCACACCCAGGGGCTCTTTGAGTTAATTGAGAATTACCTATTGACAGCTCCTCTGCCTGTTCCATTTAATTTAGCCTTTGTTTTCATTTGCTGATTAGAGCTTTTGGGATTTGTTTGATCTTCTTGCAGTGCAGTCTCAAGGAACTGGTGGGTAGTTGAATGAAGATCTTCCTGGCAAGAAAGGAAGATTGCAAAAGGAGATGTGAAGTATTAGTGTTGTACATTCATTTATTCACATATTCATGTATTTATGCATACATTCATTCATTTGACACATTTATGGAACAATAGGTGTTGGAGTTACAATAATGGATTATAGCAGTGAATAAGACAGATCTGGCTTCTGCTTTCACAGTGACTATAATCCAAGGGAAGTCAGACTCTAGTTGCAATGAATGCTAGCAAAGGATGAAGAGAAGGCTTAATCTAAGATAGCTGAATATGGGGTGGATGGCAGGGAAGGTCTCCTGGGATGATTTTTGCAATCATGGGAGCTCTGCTTGTTTCATATGAAAGAAACCTCAGTAGCTATTGTAGAATAAGCCTTCTGCAAAAGCCTTCTGCTGATTGTATGTACTATGTAACCTATTTAGTCTGGCTGGGAGTTATCTTCTATCTAGGCCCATGGCTAGTCATTTTGTCCAGTGAGAGTGGGTTTACCATCTTCACTGAGAGTCAGTTTAGTCTGGGTAGTAAATGGATGAATAAAGGAGGTTTGAGAGTTGTTATAGGTGAGTGCCTACCTTTTGAGTTAACAGTGTAGCATGGGGATTAAAGCCAGTACCCGTGGGTTCAACTCAGTTGCCCTGCTTACTATATGGTATTGAGCTGATTTTGTAAATGCTCCATGCCTCAGTTTCCCCGTGTGTAAATTATGCATAAAATATCCATATCGTAAGTTTATTATAAAGATTTTAATTACTTTATGTGAGTGGAACAATGCTGGGCACAGGATAAAGGTAAGCTCTTAATAAATGTTGGTCATTAGTGTGAGTATTATGATTATGAGCTGCTATCATTATCAGCTGATTTTGCTTAAGGCTGAATTTTCTGATGGACTGTAACTTTGTTCTTTCCTGCCATATTGGTGATTTTCAGGGTTTCTATTTGACTACTTCAATCCATTGCTCTTCCTAGGCAGGCTCTTCAATGGCTCTGGGCCCCTCACTTTCACTTCCATCTCCAACACATAATTCCATATTTGGAGATATATGTGTGTGGTGGGGAAGGGATCAGGTGGAGATATGCTCTTGTGAGTTACACCGCTAATGTTTTAAGTTGTCCAAAATGATAGAAAAGCACATGGAAACATGCAATGCAGTTCCCCTGTTCTCCAGTGTTGAGTAAGGAGTACCAGATTTAGCTTGTCACCTGAACTGTCACAGAGTGCTCCTGATGGATCTCAGCAGGAGCCAATGAACCATTTACTTCTGCAGTCATAAGTGAGGTGCTGAAAGTATCTTTCCACTTCTGTCACCTCCAGCCTGAATGGCCAGGGCTTCTGATGGTGCATGTGGACTGACCAAGTCTTAAATTTCTGGGCTGAAGGTGGAGGGTATATTTTGGGTCACAGTGGCCTCTGTGCATGATAGATACCACTACAAGGCTAAGAGGCATTTTCCTTTGAATTTGAGCTTTGTTCCTACACTCTTGCTTGTGTCCCTTTTTTTAATTATCAAAGAAGCCTTATTATAAAAGAATATAATGATATATAACTATGACATTTAGATTGAAAAAATTCTGCCTTATAGATCATAAACTTAACATTCATGTATATTATCTAGTGAAAATTTTAATTTATGATTATAAAAATATTACTAAGAAGCAAAAATGAAAGCATATTATACACATATTTTCAACATCCTTCTACCTTTTTTTAACCTGCTATCTTAGACTAGCAAACGTATGGCACACGTGCTGCAGTAAGTTGTTTGTTACTAGAGGCAGCTCTGAAAGGTTTGCTATTACTATCTTAGACCTTTTCTCATATCAATACTTTACTTAAATCCATTTATTTGTAGAAAATGCTGTATTATTTTCCATAATATTATGATCACTTGTAGTCTATGAATATGTATGTTTATATTTTATATTATCAAACCAGTACTTTATTGATGGACATCTGGGCTATGTTAAAATTTTTCCCTTATAATGAAAAATGCATCAATGAATATTTTTGGATACACAGTGAGGATTTCTGTAGAATAATTCTTAGAAATGGGATCTTTAGGACAAAAGATGTGAACATTTCCAGTTGCAACAGATATTGCTAAATTGCCTTCCAAAAGGTTCTGCCAATTTATGCACACACCAACAGCGCATGAAAGTGCCTCTTAGAAATGTCTTTTTAAAAGATAAAATACCTATTGTTAAGCCATGAAACACATTTCAAATAATTGCTGAAATTCTTCCAGCTGTGGCATAAGAAGCTAGAGCCCTAAAGGGGTCTGAAAGACCTTGAGAAACATGGGAGCTTAATGTATTAAAAGGTGACATTTTGGATCAGCAGGAAAAGAGTGGTTTATTTAATAAATGGTGCTGGCATAATTGGCCGACCATGTGGAAGGACACTGGGTTTGATTCCTAACTCACATCTTATACAAAACTAAATTGCAGAGGGAGTAAAATTATAGACACTGTAAAGATTTTAGAGTAAAAATAATAAAGAATATTAAAGGAAATTTCAGGAGCGTATTCCTGTAACCTTGAGTGAAGGAAGCCCAGATCCATCAAGGAAAAAATGAAGTATTTTTAAGGATGTAGAAATATTTTAATCTTTTAAAAGGTAAATGTATTCATGAATAGCTTGAGAGGATGCAAAACGATTTTCAATATGAATCATATTGAAGTTAATAAAGGAAAGAGAATTTTAAGATATAGCTATGCCAGGGAGCTTTGTTCAAGGATTGAGATTCTGCAATTTATATTCTAAACTGAGTTGAATGATCAACTAGTCAACATGTAGCCATAGAATTTGTGAGCTCTGTAAGGTAAAGAAAAGGGAAGGAAATGTTGTTTTCTGTTTCTTTACTTTTCTATTGTTTTGAGAAAATCGAGTACCCACCCAAAGCCTCAGGTGTCCCAGGAGAGAAAAATTTAAGAAACATCATCAACACAGAAGCTTCAGCTCCAGCTTCTACTGCTCAGGGTGGTGTAGCTCTCTCATGCCCTCCACACCTCAGTCCACAAGAACCATTTGCCTTTGGTCCTTCTAAAGTCTGACTCCAAACTGACTCTGACTCTAAAGTCTGACTCTGGATATTTGTTTCAGTAGTTGAAAAAGTTGGATGTTTTACAGAGGGGTGGGTGCATTTTCAGTAAAGCTCCTTCACACCCTCTACTCTTCTGAATCAACCCTAGGGACCCTCCTGGATATATTTTCCCTTCATCTGGCCATCATCAGGTTACTATAGACAATGAAATGGAGTATGTAGCCTCATGCTCCTCAAACTCAAGAGCTCCATTATTCTTTACCATTTAGGATCTTAAATTGAGTAGTAAAGATCTGGCTTTAAATACCACTTTTTGGGGGGTTATCAAGAATTGAACCCAGGACACTGTGCTTGCCAGGAAGGCACTGTGCCACTAAGCTATATTCCCTGTGAAATACCACCTTTTTTACTTTCTAGTCATTGACTTCCTACAGGTTCTAAGCTTCAACTTCTTCATCTATAAAATGATGGAAAATGATAGTCTCCTAACTCTTCTCTGATGATTGTTATTATTAGTAATAGTAATACTTTATACTATTATTACTGCTTAGCACATTTAGGAAATGCACTCAAGAAATGATAGCTGTTGGCTAGTCTTTATTGACTATTTTTTTTCTCCTTCTATTGCTCTTCTTCATTGTTTGAAGTGTCTCCTTACCCATACTTGCAGAAATAGACTGGTTTAGTACAGTAGTAGACTGATTTAGTGTGTGTGGGGTGGTTCCAAGTTCTTGTACTGTCAAGTTTGCTCGTTGTCTTCTAGGTAGCAGAAGTCAGATGGTAGACATCATCTACTTTCCTTCAAATCCTAGCTCTGCCATTTCTGCTGTATGTACGTTGGCCAAGTTACCTAACATCTCTGTGCCTTAGTGTATTCATTTGTAAAATGGGGATGATAAAGTACCTCCCTCATGTGAGTTTTAGAAAGTTTTTGTAAGATAGATCAAGAATGTATGTCTCATTGTGTGTGCTACAGTGTAGATGTTCTTTAAAATAATTACAAAAGTAAACTACCTCACTTAGACTCATCACTTACTCCCTGTGGATTATGTCAAGGATGCAGGAGACAAGAGACTTGAAACCCTTGATATGCTGTGTGACTAATATTGAAGGAAGGATGACTCGCAGTTTGTGATCATTCTCTTGGACTTTGTATTTTTCTTTGAGAATCAGCTCTGACTAATCTTCAGGGAGGACTATGACTATTAAGAAATGAATACTGTGGGGTGCAGTTTCCCACTCTCACATTCCCCCTCTTCATTTGATCCTCTTAAATCTTTCATTCATCCAACTTTGGGGAAGGACTGAAGAAACAGGTGGATTTTTGTTTCCAATAGTCAGAATGAGTTGGATGTTTTACAGCGGGGTGGGTGGAAAGGCAACACCCCTCAGGAAAATCTTCTTGCTAAATTGAGAATTTTTGCGCACAAATAGGCACAAGGTTGCTTGCTATTTAAGTAGCATATTAGTGATTATCACTTATCAAGCCAGAGTCTGTTGGTTTTGGTGCTGTCTCAAATTAGCAGTCTGCAGTTTTGGCTGTCTCTGCCTCATCAGTGTGGCTTTGGGAGAAATTGCTCCCACCAAGGCTACCCAAAGTAAGCACATTAGAACATATTTATTAATACTGTCTCTAGGTACCAGGCTAAGGCCTCTGATGCATTTATCTTTTTAAAATCTTTGCAGCTGATCTAGTGATTTCCTGTATTTTACAGATGAGGACATGGAGGTGTAGAAAACTGAAATGATACACTATATCATTTCATGGAGGTGCACTCTCTGCCTGCATTGCCTTCTGTTTTCACAGTATGCTAGCCTGACTTCCTGCTGGCAGCACCCGAGACTGCACGAGGGCTGGCTTTGGCCAGTTGGCCTGATCTGTCCATCTGTGGGGGTGGGCTGTGTGTGTAAGGGAGGATGATTAATGCATCAGGCCCAGACACTGATGATGAAGTCAGCAGATAAATACCTTGGAGGCTTGTGTTGTGTTGTACCTTAGAGTTGCATTAAATTCTAATTGCTCTTCAGTGCCCTCTTATTTGCTTCTTTCCATCCTTTGTCTTACTTACAACTGATGCTGCTTGGGATCTCCTCTCAAACAGACTCCTTATACTTTAGTGAATGTCTTAAGATTCATTTCCAGAGTACCCCCAAACAGAACAATCACCTAGGGTCCTAAATTCACTAGCTTTTGTGTCTTCATCCTCCTTGTGGCACTATTTGACTGTCCCTTCTTGAAAATGCCCCTTTTTGGTTTCTTTGACCTAACAGGATTCTCTTTCTACTTCATTCACAGCTCTCCTTTTCTCTTTAGTGACTCAATTGTAGGCACGTCCAGTGTCTCAGAATTTTTTGGAAAATGACAGAAAACACAACTCAACTTGTTTTAAGAAAAAAGAAAAAGGAAATGGATCACCTATTTGGAAATTTCATTGGAGTAGATCCCTCAGGAAAAGTCAGACCAAGGAATTCAGCAATCTGTCTCTCTCTATATCTTGACTCCACTTGCCACTACATTGCTTAATTCTCAGGCATATACCTCCCTGAAGAGGCAATGGGAACTGGTAAATGCAAGCGTATCTTCAGTGTTAGTTAAACCAGTAGAATGGGAATGCTTTTTTGCTGACAGTGGCAAAAGTTTGGAGAATCGTTCTCATTGGCTTGTCTTGGTTTATATATGTATATGTCTTAATTGATTTTCTCTTGTTATGACAAAAATATCCAAGAGTGGATAGTTGATAGAAAACAATGATTTATTTATTGTAGTTCCAAAATCTGGAAAGCCCTAGAGCAGAGTGCTGGTCTCTGGTAGCAGCCTTCTTGCCAAACTATAATGTGGTAGAGAGAAGGAAGCAAGCACACACAGAGGCAGAGAAATCAGGCTGGACTTATCCTTGCATCCAGGGCTCACTTCCTTTGTAACTAACCTTCTTCCACAGTGGCTGAATCTGTTCATTCAGATAGTACCTTTATAAGTTAACCACCTCTTAACATTTCCACCTTGTAATAGTTTTACAGTGGCAATTGAATTTCAACATGTTTTGCAGGGTACATGCAAACCATAGCTATCTCTGTATTCATCTATCTGTCTGTCTGTCTGTCTGTCTATCTATCCTCTCCCTAAAATAATCACAATGACCATGAGGATGTTGTATAGTCACTGGCCAGGTGAGGTCACATAATCACTCTTGGAGCCAAGGTCCGAGCTGGCCCATGAGGACTGAGTGAGGAGAGGTGATGCCCCAAAGGAAGATAAAAGTGTTGTTATGTGAAAGTGGTAGATGGACAAAAGAAAACAATAAATGCTCATGCTCCAGTTACCCTGGTTTAGTTCTCTGCTCTTCTCTGTCTCTATGAATCATCTCATTATTTTTTGTCTTAGCCTTCATTTCACTTCTGAGTTGCAGTCTCATTTTTTGCAGTCTTTGTAGTTAAGTATTTCCATTGGTTGTTCCACTCAGATCTGAAACTTGCTATGTCCTAAGCTTAACCACCACCCATTCGGTTCCTATTCCTAACCTCTCCACCTTTGTCAGTGCTTCTGTTTTCTCTGTTACTCGCCTCAACTCCAGTTTGCAACCCCATCTTGCTTATTTAGGTGCTCTGAGTATGTCTTTGCATGCCCTCTATCTTCTTTTGGAGCCCTCTTTGGTGTAGTCCTTGCTTGAAATACCTACCCATGTTTGAATCTCAGCTCAGAAGTTATTTCTTCTGGGACCTCTATTCTGATCACTCCCTTTACCATGTCTGGGCTAGACTCTGCCCCTATGTCTTACTTGCTCATCAAATAGTCTGGTAGTGTGATTTTTACTCAGTGCTAAGACTTGGGTGTGTTGTGTCCTCCAGAAGCTCACATGCTGGAACTTGGTCATTCTATGGTGGTGTTGAGGTGGTGGAACCTTTAAGAGGTAAGTCTTGTGGTAGATAATTAGCTCATTGGGGGAAGTGCCTTTATCTCAAAGTAATTCTGATCTCACTAAGTGAGATAGTTCTTGTCAGAGCTGATTATTATAATGTGAAACCACCCTATATGCTTGGCTCTTCTGCCCATGACTGGTTTCTTCTCTGTTTCTCTGTCATGTTGTGATGTAGTCACAGGACCCTTGCCTGAATGTTGAAATTTGATTTCTAGTGTAACACTATTAAGAGCTGAAGTGATTAGAAAATGATTAAGTTTTGAGGGTACTGTCCTTTTGCTACCAAATTTTGGAACCAAGTAAACTTTTTCATCTTACAAAGTGTTCACCCTTAGGTATTTTGCTACAGAAACAGAAAACAGACCAGTGCACTCATATTCCACTGACTTGGTCCATTGTCTGCTTCTCATAAAAGGCAGGATATATATGTGTTCTTTATCCTTGTATCTGCAGTGGTTCAGACTTAAGATTGTGCATATGAGTTTGTATCTGATAAGCTACGGTTTGAATCCATAAGTCACCTTCCTGAGCTGTGCAAACCTGGGAAAACTCTATCATCTTTCCAAGTCTCAGTTTTCTTATTTCTACAGTGGAGACAATCATAGTTCCTCCCTCACTGGACCACTGTGAGGACTAAGTGGTACTCACATATATGAAGTAGTCAAGATGGTGCCTGGTACCTGGTAAACATGTGATAGAGTACCATTTGCTATTTTAATACTTACAGTGATTATTATAGCACCCAATGTCTAGCGTGTAATAAGGTCACAATGAATGATCGATCTTCTTATTACCCAAAGGTGTGACCTGAATCATATTAGATTCATTGGAGGGTTAAAACTTTCTTTAGGAGGGGCCAAGGATTTAGTTCTGTGGCATAAACGCCTGAATGGCAAGTACAAGGTTGTGAGTTCAATCTTTTGGAAAAAAAACAACAAAAAAACCCCCCTTGATACTTCTTTTGCTGTACCTGATTTAGGAGTGGGGGATCATGATTCCCCTTGGGGAAGAGTAGACAGTTTCAATAGGGTGCTGGATACCTTCCCTACTGTGGTTAAGGTGGTCTCGATCTCTGATGTCATTTTCCCCTCCTGGGGTAGAGCCTCATGATGATTAGTGAGGGGCTTGTTTCTGAGAAGTGCCAGGGCTGCCGGGGCTGCCACATAAGGTGTTCCTCTTTTCTCACTGTGTCTCAATTAGTTCCTCCTGATCTCTACGTGATGTTTCTCTTTCTTGCTAGGCACAGGAACAAGGTATTTGCTCTTAGCTTGAGCGCTGCCATCATTACCATCATCATCCCTACAAGGACAGCAACAGTGTGTGTTCATTGAGTACCTACTAGTAACAGTATGCTAAGCATTTTGTATGCTGTTGGATGCTGTGAGGATGAAATGAAGTATAAGCATATGCTATATCCTCACTGTCCAAAATGGTGGCCATTAGCCACACACGACTACTTACATTAAAATTTTAATTAATTGAAGTTAAATACAAAGAAGAAATTCATTTCTCAGTCACAGTAGCCACATTCTATGTGCTAGTACTACTGTAATAGAGTGACCATTTGTGTCATCATAGAAAATCCTACCAGACTGTGCTGATCTTGGACTGGAATTAGAGAACTATGGCTCCTGGGCCCCCTAACTGAAATTCTAGACAAAATTTCATTGGGTGCAGCCACACTGTACATGCTCAAAGTTAAATACAAAGACAGCCTGTATGTGACTGGCAGTGATGCCCTACAGCACCCTGTGTTGCTAAGCTGTGATATTTAGTTGGTTAGGTGTATTCAGCACATTTTCCATTTATGATATCATCAGCTTAAGATTGGTGTATCAGGATGTAACCCTGTGCAAGTCACAAAACATCAGTATTCACTCTCTATTCTCAAAGACAAATTTGCAGCCTTCTCATGTAGAACACAGTATGACACATGGAAGTGTTAAGTAGATGATTGCTACTGTTTTGATTATTGAAAGTAATGTACATTTAGTTCTCCAAGTAACTTTTCAGAGTATTTTTATCTCCATCCCAGAAGTGAGAAAACAGGCTAGAGTTTTGTACTGTAAGTTTCAGGAAGGGAAAGACCTCATTGGCCTTGTTCATTAACTATGCTTACATTTCGGGCAGTGCCTGGCACATGGTAGACATGATGTTGAGTGATGAATTGATAAATAAATAACTTTATGAACTAATATGAAAATTTGAGGTGCTCTATAGAATTGGATGAGGAAATGTCCTTCAGATGGTGTTTTATTCCTTCTACTCTGCAACTGGAGTCACCCCAAAAGCAACAGCAGGGGAATTCCTCCAGGGGTGCCCCAAATCATCCTCAGGTGGAACAGGTTGAGATTCTAAAGAGAGAAGCATTAAATTTCAGGGTGATCAGTTTACAGCATGTTTTTTAAAAATTAATTTAAGCTGATATAAGGGCATAGAAATTACACATATTTATGAAATTTCATATGTTTCAATATGAACTGAACTCTTAACGTGCCTTCTGGACGGGTTCTCATGGAGCATCTTCTTACAGTCAGCTGATGTCTCTCTTCTCCTCAGGGTAGCCTTCTATTTAGGCTGTGCTTCTTCTCTCCATCTGTGTAATGGAACAAGTGAGACCTGGCCCCTCACATGTTTATTATTTCTTATGGTGAACACATTCAGACTCCTTTCTTGTAGCTTTTAGTAATATTCCATGCATGGCTGTTATCTGTTATCTTATGCCTCCCGGAGTGTTTATGAGGGGAACTACAGTTTATCCTTGGAATGGATAGAGGAAGGATATCCTACCTGAGTATGTCTGCAGCAAAAGCAACAGGGATGCAATTTATAGGAGAGTTTAAAGACTTTTGTTTGGCTCAGGGCCAGGGTCAGTTTGTTTCAATGTTTTAGACTCCAACACAGGCACTTTTATCAGTGCCTGGGGACATTCAAGGCCCCAGCTTGGGCTCCAGCCTGCTGGAAAAAGCTGGCAGTTGGCTGTGTTCCAAGGCAACCAAGGCATTTTACGATTTTCTGCTTAGACCTCCTTGAAGCTGGGGACCCTTCAGAGGGAATGTTCTTCATCAGAAGGAAATACAGCTGTGGAAATGTAGTGCTGGGATTCCAGCTGTAGTGGTCTGTGTGATTCTGAAGCCTTCTGCTCCACCACCCTGCTTTCTTGGGAAGCTACCTAATCACAAAGCTGATGTCTCTCTCCTCCTCAGGGTAGCCTTCTATTTAGGCTGTGCTTCTCCTCTCCAGCTGCCGGCTTCTACTGTTTTGTGATACACTTGGGCTTGAAGCTTTGGTTCTGCTGCTGTGGCAACACAAAGCTCTACCACTGAGTTATTTGATCCAAGTAGGTCAGCCAAATCTGAGTATGTACTCTTCCTGTGAGCCACTTCAGCCTATGAGGTTTGAGATGAGAACATCTGTGATTTTATACATTTGTTACAGCAAAACTAAGAGGTCTGTGGGGGCATCGTCAGCCACTGAACTGAAGGCTGTGTGGAACTGAACTCTTTAACGTGCCTTCTGGATGGGTTCTCATGGAGCATCTTCCTACAGTCAGTGAACTCAGAATTCCATGTCAGGTTTAAATGTGGCTACTGTGGGGCTCAGAGGACTGGAGTCCAAGAGACATTGTGGACTCACTGTTCCATCCTTCACCATCACATGATTGTTTTTAATTGGAATCCTGCCTTCACCACTTGCCGGCGTGAAATTTTGGCATGCCTCAGTCTCCTCATCTGTACAGTAAGGGTAATACTAGGACCTCTTGCATGTGTGTGGTGAGGATTAAAGGACTCAATATATGGGAACTATTTAGAGCTGTGCATCACACTGTAATTACTCTATACGTGTTTGTTATACTATTCTTAGCTCTTTCCTATCCTTTTAGTTGTTTTCACAGGACCGGGCCTGTGTCTTGCCTGCCTTTAAATCCTGCACTATTAAGTTGGGGCATCTTCAGGAGCCTAAGAGGAACTAAAATTCATGAACCAGGCAAGGACTAGCGAATTTGGATGACTAGCAAAGTCATCCAAACAGGAAACAATAACTCTTTCATTCTTCACATGTTTGTTGAATACCTACAATGGCCAAACACAAAATTCCCTGCCCATTTGGAGTTCACATTTTAATGGACTCAGTTCCAATTTCTCTATCTGCATTCAAGAATATGAACTTATTACTGACAAAACATGATTTTTAAAAAGAAAAAGCAGAAACCTGGACCTTTAAAAGTGATGAACTCTCCTACCTCAAGGATTGGCAGTGGTTTCCCACTGTGTTAAAGCACAGTAAGGGCTGAGCCAAAGAATGGGTTTGCAGCCGCTGCTGGAAGGTACTCTTCCCGTAGCTGTAGGAGGAGGCTGCCCCTGCTCGGCGACTGCCAGTTGGTTTCATGTCAAGGTCGCTGAAATGGCGGGAGCCTCTTCCCTCTCCTGTGTGGAGGTTCTTGTGGCTTTTTCTGCCCACAGAGCAGATGATGCCACTATACCACAGACTGCAGGCAGTGAGTTCAAATATTCCTTCTCCCACCCTTCCTTTCGGATGGCAGCCTTGGCCTGGTTCCCAGCCCTGAGGCAGTAGTTGATGAGAGGGTGGCAATGCTTCCTTATAGTCACAGGGAATGGGGAGGGCCCCTCGAGTTAGTGGTGGCAAATGTGGAGGAAAAAACTGTGGGTCGGGGAAGCAGCCTCTGAAGCCAGAGAATTAATTATCTTTGTTGCCTAGGTCTTTTAAAAATGGAGAAGTGATTTAAAAGCCTGTGTGGGAAGGAAATGGAATGAGATTGATGGGAAATGAAGTTTAGGATGCTATCAGGAATGATTCCTACCAGCTTGTGAAATTCATGGGAAAATGTGAGAAATAATTGCAAAGGTGCTTTTCATTTGGTGAGCCTTAGAATGCTTGTTTTGATGTGTGGGCACCTGTAAGTGATGTGTATCCTCTGTGCTACTCCCCACTACTCTCTACTGTACTGTACACACTTGGCTCATTTACTCTTCTGCCTTTTATGAGGCTCTGAGTTGGGACTCTGCTCCGAGGTAAGTTGTATGACAGAGTGCCTGGAACAATGGATCATAGATTAAAATCCACCTGTCTCCATTTGCTAACTGTGTGATATTAGACAAATCTCCCCATGTTGGTGCCTGTGACTGTGAGAGTCCTGCAAGAAACAGCTTGATTGACTATAACGAAAAAAGTTGGATTAAGGGATTAGTTATAGAAATATGGGCAAGGTATGGGTTACACACAGGAAATGTTGCCGTGTTTTAGGATTTGCACCAGGGTGAAGCTGTTACCACCTCTGGGGAGGAGGAAGCTAGTAGAGAAAAGAGTGTGGTGCTTTTGGGGTTTGGAGCTAAGAATGAAGGGACCATGACCTTAGAGGGATATAGCTGCTTCCAAAGAGGAAAAGGATGAGGAAGAAATTCCCACAGCTTCTCTGCTTCTCTTCAGTGTTTTTCTCACCCACTGACTGACCACATGGAAACCAGAAGGCAGGGACGAGTGGGTAATAATTTCTGTAGGGGTCAGTGTCCTGAGGCTCAGGGCACAGCAAAGTCTGGCGAAGAATGAGTGTAAAAGAGAGGTTGAGAGAAGCTGGAGGAGGGGTTTGCACACCTGTAGTCCCAGAACTCTGGGAAATTGAAGCAGGAAGATCATGAATTCAAGGCCAGCCTGAGCAATTTTATGACTTAGCAAAACCCTGTCACAAAATTTAAAAATAATACTAAAGAGCTGAAGATCTAGTTCAATGTGAAGACCATGGACTCAATACCTAGTATCACAAAGAAAAAAAGAAAGAAATAGCACACTGATCTTCAGTCTCCTGACCTCAAAAGTGGTTGATAATAATGAAGTCTACCCTAAAGAATTCTTATGGGGCTAGTACACTCATGCAGAGAATGACCTACTACTAGATCATAAGTGTTCAACAAACTCTGAGTCTTAGTGTGGTTCTCAAACTACAGAAAAGAATTCTGAACCTTGTCTTTGTCTACACTTTGAATATCAAGAGACATTCTCACTTTATCCTGTAATTGGGAGCTGGCATAATTGCTTCTTTTGTGTGTGTGTAGGGTGTTAGGTGGAGGCATAGGGGGCAAGAACAAAGACTTTAGAGTGGGATAGCCTGGGTCCCAATCCTGACTGTCACTCACTGGCAAGTTACTTCTGCCTCATTTACCTCATGTGGAAAATGGTGACGTTAGTATCTTCCTCACCAGGTTATGAGCATTAGAATATATTAACCCATGTAAAGAGTGTGGAACAGTGGTATATGCTAGATAATCTATATGATATTGTTGTGTTGCTATCATCATTGTCACTACAGTCACCATCACTCATGATTATCATCATCATCGCCACTACCACCCACCACCACCACCACCACCACGGATCAGCTCAAGGCACAGCTGAACTGTTGTCAGTAGAAAAATCCTCACTGGATGGAGTCCATCCCACCATTCCTCTTGGAAGCTCCATTGATCATAGCATTTTCTTCCTGTCCTCCCACGGGTATGATATTTCAGGGAGTGATTGATAGGTGTGTGTGTGTGTGTGTCTGTGTGTGTACAAGGGGAAGGGTGGGCTTGTGCCTGACTCTGGGCACAGAGTGCTTTGTTATGCAGAATAGCTTGCCTGTCATCCTCTGTGGGCCCCTTCCTTGAAAAGTTCCAGGCTATTTTTGAGCCCTCATGGCTCACATGTTTTTTTCTACATCGTGTCAATGCCAGTACAGAAATATTGGAACCTTTTGGCAGAGTATAAAGCAGAAGAGATTTCAAAGTGCATGGAGGATGAGTGTTGCTCTGATGACAGGCGATTGAGACGTGACAGGAATGCTCAGTTTAGAGATTACAGCAGTGCTTGTGTTTGTATTTAGATCTCACTGATTTCTTGGGGAGTCAGTGGAAGTGCCTGAGGTCAATGTCATCTTCTAGAAGTCTCCCAAATATATATGCATTCTGGAAGCTTAGGAAAGGATGCAGGGAGAGGTGTGGGAGTTTGCCCCAGGTTAACACCTGACACAGTTGGAGGTGCTTCTGAGAATGAAACAAAGTGCTTTGGTGATGCTTGCCTGGGAGTTTTGGGGTTTTGCATGCTACGTGCAGACACTGAATTGTGTGCGAAAAAAGTGAATCTAAGATGGGTGTAGCGGTGCACGCCTTTAATCCCAGTGCTTGGGGAGACTGAGACTGTTTGAGCTCAGCCGGGGTAACTGAGTAAGTTATTGAGACCTTGCTTCAAAATAAAAAGTAAAAAAGGACTGAAGACAGAACTGAATGTGCAAGCCCTGGGTTCAGTGTCCACACACACACACACACACACACACACACACACACACACGCACGCATGCACACACACGCAAAAGGATAGTAACAAGTGATCTAAGAGCAAAGGCACACCTTATGGGCAATTATTTAACTTTCATATCCTTCCTAAAAGGACAGAGTATGGCTTTGGAGACAGACTTGTGTTAAAATCCCTTCCTTGCCTTCTACTGGCTCTTTACTCTTGGACAAGAGGCTGAATTCTTTCTGAGTTATCTTTACTTATTGGAAAGGAATCATCAATGAGAGGTACAAAGATCAGAGTGTTTTGGGGTCCCTGAAGCTCAAGACACGTTTGCTAAATTTGACGTTAAATTCTCCCAAGAGTTCCAAAGGAAAGATAAACAAATAACACTTTCATTTCTCACACGAGGAGACCCAGGCACGAGAGAGTTGTGTATGACTTCACTGGGCTAAGTCCTGGAAATGGAAAGAACTTGAGAGTTCTTTGGGAAGCATTGTGTTAGCTGAACACTACTGTAACAAATACTGAAGTTTTGAGATTTCTTTGGCTCACAGTTTTAGAGATTTCAGTTCATCATTGGGTGCCTGTTGCTTTGGGCCTGTAGCAGCGCGTCATGGTGGAGTGCCACCCAAAGCAAAACTGTTTGCCTCATGGCTAGAAAATGAAAGAGGGGAAGAAGGGCCTGGGGTCACACTATCTTTCTTAAGGACACACTGCAAGGATATAAAGTTTTCCCCCTAGGCCCTACTTCTTAAAGATTGTATTACCTCTCAATAGCACCACTCTAGGGAACAAACCTTTTGCTACATGGAACCTCGGGGAACATTTAAGATCCAAGAGATAGCGAGGGGTTACGGTTCGGCCAATGTGTGGAGTCTTGTGGGCAGGTTTTCTAGACTTTTAGCTGAAATGTTTTTTCTCATATGTAAAGTGGGGAATAACAATAAAGTTTCTGTCTATAGTTGTCATGAAGATTACCATGAGGTAATTCTGGAACACTTAGCTTGTGTTTGGGATATAATGAGCACTCAAGGAAGGGCTTAGAAGCTATTGTTATTTTTGATACTGTTAGGGTCATAGCAATGACAATCCTAGTTATTATTGTAGTTGTATTAATAATAGTTAAAGTATGATTGTGTCACCCAAGGTTCATGTTCTGTCCTGTGGAGCATTTCAGATTTTTTCTTTGCTCTTTTCCCTCCTCTCTGAGGATGGATGGCATGCTGTTACCCTCCATTTGATACTTCCTCTATGACACCTTTGCCACCGCTCCGCTTTGCTCTGGATACCAGACAGTAGACCTCTTGGGACCGTGTCTCTTGGCTAACTTACTGTTTGATTAAGTTAAGCCAATGTGAAATGGTAACAAAAGGTGAAGAGAGTTGGGAAAAAAAGATTTTGGGTATTTTCACCTTCAATTCCCTCCCTCCACTGCTAGGGGTGCCCCTCTTTTCTAGAGTGCCAGCTCTCACGGGGCTCTTGGTGCACCATTTTATTAAACCTTTAACTCTAGGTGTGGGAACAGTTTCTCATAGATGGTAGTCTTTTTAATTGAACATCTAGGGTGAATTCCATTTTCTGCTGAGAGCCCTGTGGACATAAAAACCTATTAAAAGGCAATGTGTTGGATTATTTTGTTTTGAAAAACAGGATGATGCAACCACTTTGGAAAACAATGGCATTTCTCACACAGGCACTGTCTGACACAGCGGTTCCACTCCTTTGTATTCCCCCAAGTGAAGTTAAATTATATGCCTTCACAAAGACTGAGACATGATTGTCCATAGCAGCTTTATTCATAATAGCCAGGAACTGGAAAAACGCAACATATCTATCAATAGTTGAATAGACAAGTGAACTTTGAAATAACCATGTAGCAGAATTACTCAGCTGTATGTATGGGCTAACTATTGACACTGACAAGTACATGGATGACTCTCAAAAATACTGCTGTAAGTGAAAGAAAGCAGACACGAAACAGTACACATTCCACGGCTCCATTAATCTACAGTAACAGAAAGCCATGGTTGCCAAGGAGCAGAAATAGGAGCAAGGATTAATTATAAAAGGGCACACCAGGGAACTTAGGGGATGATCCCAGTGTTCTGCATCTTGATAGTAGTGCAAATTGCAGGATGTAATGTGTCTGCCTAAACACTCTGAACTGTACATCTAAAATAAATGTCTTTTTATGCATTAAACTATGCCTCATTAAGTTGAGGTATAGAAACATTTATATTTCCTTTATTCTACTAATATATTAGGGGGATTCAGAGTTATAAAAAGAAGAAAGCCTGAAACTCATAACCAGAGATGACTAGTACCTTCCAGTTTTTTCTCCTCTTAGGTTCCTCCCCTTAATCAAATGTATCTAAATAAAAAAGAAAGAAAGAAGTAGCAACAACAGAAAATCCCAAGTGGAACATATCCATCATAAGGACCTTGTTACTTTCATTTTACAACTGGGTTGACAGTAAGAAGGTCTTGGTTTCTGTACTCAAAATGTACTGGGAAGAAATCAAAATGTGTAGTTGCTGAATGGGAGACAGTGGAGAGAAAAAGAACAGTATGATTCACAGTCACTGGCTTCAAGTCTCAACCAATCAACCAGCCAATTAAATATTATTGAGCTCTTAATGGTGCCCACGCTAGGGGGACACTATTGAGCAAAATGTCTAGCTCTTCTGCTGTGATGGGAGCGGCATTCTGAGAAGGAAAGCATGATGATGATGATGAAGAACATGATGATGAATGAAAGCAGCAATACTAGTAACAACAACAGTAGCTAATACTTATGATGACTTGCTCTGTGCCAATTATTGTATTCAAGCTTATTTTTTCTGTCATGTTTTTAATGTGTTGTCACACTTAACCTAGTAACTCTATGAGTAGATATTTTTCTTACTTTCATTTTATTATTGAAAGAAGAGAAATCAGCTGGGAATATACAGTAAGCAGATTATACATGGTTGATAGGTTGGAGAAGACGTCCCAAGAAAATTATATTGAATGTAAGATTTAGAGGATGGTAGGAAATAAACAAAAATCACACTTCAGACCATAAACAGAGACTGTTTTGGGTTTTTTTTGTTTTTGTATTTGCTTTTGGTGAGGGCAGTAGGCTGGTTTTGAGTGATGATTATGAACAGGAATACCTAGAATTAGTGTTTAGAAGTGAATTTTGGTAATAAGAAAGGAGTAAAGAGTGGCCACCAGGATGAGTGATGCTGGCATATCTCCAGAAGTGATGCAGAAGAAAAACTTGGTTTGGGGCATGTTCACTTCGGTATCTGCCTGGTAGTCCTGAGGAGGCAAAGGAATGCATGAGTGTGGGTTTCAAAGGAGCGCTCTAGAGTTACACATTTAAAGATGAATGTGAACAGAGTTACTGAAGTCTAATGGATCGATGAGCTGGCCTGTGAGTGGATGTGCAGGGGGAAGGACCAGCACCTAGGACAATGTTGAGGACTGCTGGTGGGGAAGAGCTTGGACAGCAGCAGCAGGAGGAGGAGCCAAAGAAAGGAGGAAGAGACCACTAAGATCAGAACTGGGACCTTTAAGGAAGCCTGTCATTTGTGCAGATGAAAAACTCTTAATACTAAAGGCATCCTTAAGAGGTGAAAAGTTCTTGCTCTAGAAGTGTGCAGTAAAAACCTTGGTAACCATTACATGGGGATGTCACAGACAGGATACTTGCATCAGTGCAGGATGAGAGCAGGTGTCTGAATTGGTTCAGACTCTTTGATCATTTGTAAACTAGAACAATGGACTTCAGTTGCCTAAAGAACAAAAAGCTAATGGAAGGATATAATGTATACATACATGTTGTTCCAGGCTTTAGGAAGCACAGGGTTCAGAGTAGCTCTGAATAGATGTTTATGTCAGGAACTAATGGATAACATACACATGGCACTACTGGGTTTCATGGGCTCTAGTGGAATCCTTGCATCTCCCTGCCTAAGAATCAAATTCCAGGGACAAAGAGTATGATTTACTGCTGTTGGGTCGTTGGGTCATGTGTAAGGGAAGACATGGGCATCTTGGTTAAAAGTACTACAAGGACTATCTACAATGGAGAAAGAATGATTTTCCAAAGGAAAAATCAACATCCCAGCTACTAGAAGAAGGAGAAAATGCTGGGCAGGTAAAACCAATAGATGGTCTCTGTAACTTTTGTGACTTTGTCTTTGACTTGGTGATTTTGGGGGGGTAATATTTGTTCAGCAATTTTCAATTTTCAGTATTTACTTAGCTGCATATCTTGCAGTTGTTGCCGGTGTTTTACTTCTGCTTTCTTCTCTAAAGTAAGTTGCGTACTTGGGATTGGCATGACTTTATCTCTGGGCTTTAAGCCACCTATCTTTGGAGGCAAATTTGGTGGCTATAACAAATTCTCATGTTGAGAAATGGTGTGACCTTGTGGTCATATGATCTCTGCTTCACCAGCAAGGGTAGGAGACTAGTAGTGGCAGATGGTATGTATCTCTGCTGCATTATTGTGGTGGATGTGCCCATCCTAAAGGCACGTACGGAAAAGAAATTTGAGTAATAGGCACCCATGAATATTGGATACTTGTCAAATCTCATTTTTCCTGGCACTTTTTCACCTCAGAAATCTCCTATACATGGGAAGACTCAATATCTAGAGAAATACAATAAAGAGACAGGTTAAACCCTGAGAGCTTAGATCATTGGCAGGGACTGATCCAGTTGAGTATTCATACCAAGTTTCTTAAAAAAGTTTTTTACAGGAAAAGTGAAGGAGAAAATAGAAGCCTCTACTTGCTCATTCTCGAGTTCCTTACATCTGGTTTATTAATGAGAATGTCTTTGATTACAAGGGATGAAAACACAATCCATTTTGGTTTAGCATCAAAGAAATTGTTTGGCTTCCATAAGAAAGTCGAGTTCTTTGGGTCTGATTGGATATAGGTGCTTTTATGTGGTCACCAGACACCTGTTGACAGTATTAGCCCACTCATAAGCTATGAGTCAGAGAGGTGATTTCTTTCTTCTTTTTTTATTTAAAGAGAAAAAATAAAGGACATAAAAAAAACAAAGCAGTAAAAGGGTACAAGTAATACAGAATTTCAAGAAAAAATATACAGTAAGAAATCACTAGTTAATAGGTTACATATTGTCTTCCTAGAAACAAAGAGGTGATTTCTTGAAGGACAAGCCCAGAGGACAGAGCTGTCCAGCAGGAATAAGAGATGTCCACCACATTTTGGTTTGGGGCCCAGGCCTTCTGGTCTGAGTTCTGTATAGCTAGAGATGGCTGACAAGGGAAAGGAGGTTGATGAACTCTCTTAGGCGATGGCATCATGTCCTGCTGTCCCCACTCTCATGGCCTGATCAAAAAGGAGAAGCCTTGGATCCAGGAGCTGTCCCCTTCTGTTGTCTGGTGCTATGAAGGGGTCCAGCTCCTCCATGCTTGTTTCAGCAGAAAGTGGAGGTAAACAACTTTCTTTTCAAGGATTTGTTTATTTTTTCCCTGATGCCTGTTCTTTACCGGTTGCCGGTTCAACTACTACATCATGCTTAATTTGATGGCTCCAGTAACATTGTAAATGAGACCATGCCTTTCCTGTGGTTGCTGATCACTGCACAGTGATTGCTTTCTTTTCTTAGTGTTTGGCTGAAGGTAAGCAATGGACGTTTGCTCTCTTTTATTCTTTCACAGGAGGAAATAAATAATCATGAGAACTTTAAGAATACCTTATGAAATAGGATAAACAAAAGTAGCTTACCCACATGATGGATGGTTCTCTGCATATTGAGGTGGAACCGGTTCTCAGCTATATTCATTTGGGCAAAAGCAGGTGGTGGAGGCATGTGTAGAGTAGCAATGCTCAATTCTGCTAGCAAACTCTCTTAGTTTGAATCACCTGGGGAGCTTTATGAATATACTGGTTCCTGTCCCCTCTTCCCACAAGTGCTATTAAATCAGAGTCTCAGAGAATAAGACTTGAGCATTTTCTTCCCAAAATTCCCCAGGTAACTGTAGTGTGCAGTCAGAGCTGATAACCAGTGGTGTAGAATGATATCAGGTGGCTATAACAAAAAAAAGAAATAGAGAACAAAAAGAAAATGGAGACTATCTCATTCCTTACACAGTTGTCCTTGGTTTCCACAGGAGATTGTTTCAAGGACTGGGCCCCTCTTGAATACCAAAATTTGCAGACACTCAAGTCCCCTATGGCCTGTGGCATGTGTTTACATGTAGTCCACATGCAAGTATTCCTCCAGAATACTTTAAATCATTTCTAGATTACTTTTAATGTCCCATGCAATGTAGATGCTCTGTGCATAGTTGTTATTTTGTATTGAAGAGGGAATAATGACAAGAACAAAAAGTCTCCATAGGTTTGGTACAGGTGCAGTTTTTTTCCAAATATTTTTGATGATTGACTCCTCAGACATGGAACCCTTTGGTATGGAAAGCTTACTGTGTACATTTAGACATGCATGTGTACATGTGTACATTTAGACACATGGAGAAAATACCTAAATTTTACAAAAGAATTACACAAGAAACTAGACTTGCTCCTTCTGATAAGGAGTAGCACAGTGACTCCCAACTGTATACTCATTTGTAATGTTTGAATTTTTAAACCGTATGTGTGCTACATTCTTTTAAAAAGAAATTCTCACTGCATGCTTAAAACTGGCCAAGCCGGGTCAAGAATGAGCCTGAACTCGTGCAGCTGGTCTGTGTTGGTGCCGCTGCTTACAGATTCATAGTCATGGACCCACTTCCTGGGGTCTTGGCTGCCTTCTGCTTGACTCAGCTTTAATGAGCTATTTCTGAATATAGGAAATATTCTTATTAAAAATTACAAATGAGCCAGATGCATGAATCTTTACAACCACACAGGAAGCAAGTGGTCTTATTCCCATTCTGTTGTTGATGATGTGCTATATTAGCTACAATGATGTAAGCAACTGAGGTGGAACTATTTAAGGTAGTTTGATGGTCTAAGGTGGCATATACACTGGTGACATGCAGATATGTTTTGATGGCCTCTACAGATTTTTGACACAAATCCTGTTTGGCCATGCTAGACCCATGGACGCAGGACCACTGTTGGGGAGCTAAGTACCCCTTGAAAGGGCATGAGTTCTTTACCCAGCCACCACTCTACCTGTTTTCTAATACATTGTACCAGGCTTGCTTCACTTAGAAGGGCTGCCTCTGGAGGCACTAGGGTTTGCAGTCCTTGCATTAGGGTAGGGAGATGAATGAACCATTATCTTTCTCACAGGAATACAAAACTGAATCACTGTGGAATGTGCCACTTCTGATTTAGTTTTCAGTCTGATGGTTGGAGAACTGAGGTTCTCTGCTTTAAATTTTATCTGGCACTATATGTGAGGGACTGTTGCAATTGATAAGTTTGTGAAACATTTGCAGAATGGAGAATGTACAAGATACATAATAGGAAGGGAAACTCACCTGGCTAGGCAGGAGTGTGAGGCAGTGGAGGGAGAGGGTATAGAAGTAAAGTTAGTCAGTGGTTACACCATGGATAGATGCTGGGTTAAGGTATTTGAACCTTATTCTTTAGGCTAGTCCTAGTCATTCTGATTTCCACAATGTTGAAAAATCTTATGTCTACACTGTTTAAAGGTTATCTTCTAGCCACATGGGGTATTAAACACTTCAAATGAGCTAGCAAGAATGAAGAACAAAATTTTCAATTTTTACCATGTTGAACAGCACAATTTAGGCATCTGGCAGTCAGTGAATGTGTTTGGGTAGGAAACGATACCAAAGCTAAGTCTTCAGAAGATCGATCTTCTAGGACTTCGCAGTGGGGTGGAGGAAGTAGGAAGGAGTAAGGCTGATATCTAGTAGGCACTTACTGTGTCTATATGCTGTGCTAAGGAAAAAATTCAGTGAATCCTTATAATCATTCTATAAGAAAAACATTGTCATTGTCTCTACTTTATACACTAGGAAACGGAGACACAGCAAGGTCAGTAGGCCTTTTCAAGGTCGTGTAACTAAGAAATAGTAACTGCTGGTCCAGGCAGTTTGGCTGCAGTGCATGTACCACAAGGCTCTCCACTATGGAAGAAAGTAAATGAAACTGGTTTGAGCGCTTACCTGTACTGAACTCCTGGCTATGTATTCACAGATGAGATCTCATTTGGATTTCTTAACAGTTATATGACATTGCCAATCTTGTCTCCTTTATGGTTACGGAAACTTTGGTTCACAGAGATGATATATTAAGGCAGGCTGATATAGTCTCTGGGGAGATCAGTTAAGGCTTCAGTACAAAAATTTCCATCTCTCAGTTGTTGAGGGCAGCTAAGGTGGAGTTAGCAGGGAATGTGCAGGAGGATATGGTATAAAAGATGTTGCGAAGGAAGAATCAGTGGGATTTGGCAACTAGCTGAATGATGGGGGTGAGGAAAGCGGGGGAGGATTTCTTCTGGAACAGTGAGATGAATGACAAATACAAATGCACTGTGCAAGTAGAGAATGTGGGCTCCACAGGAAGACAAGCCTGGCTTCAAATGGAAGCATCATCACTGACTACTGAAGGACCTCAGGCAAATGCTTCCTTTCTAACCATCAGGGCGCCTGCTGATAGAATAAAGATGATAATACTTCCCTCAGAGGAATGTGATCATAACACCTGATAGAATGAGGATCATAACACCTTCCTCAGAGGACTGTAGTGAGACTTTTTCACTGGAAAAGTCCTTTGCAAATTCCAGTAGCATGGCCAGGCCACTCACTCTTAATTCTAGTGAAGCCAGGAGTTGAGTGGCAGTAGTGACCAGATCTTTCTGCATCTCATCATGGAGGTAGTTCCTGAAAGCAATTGAGGGAGCTACATTTCATCTTAGGCACTAAAGAGAGTTTAACACAGATAGGTCTGTGGGTCAGCTTTACTAGGAGGACAGAAAGACCCTCTCCATCTATGGCAAAGCAAAATCTCATGCTGGTGGCTCCAACTCAAATACCTCTTCCCATCAAGCATTTTTTCATTTGATCTTCATAGCATCCCTGGAAGACTAAATACTATTATTTTCATTTTGGAGGAAAAAAGTTATGTTTAGAGAGATGTAGTAATTGGATTAATATCCTTTACCTTATATAAGGTATGATTTTAAAAATTGTTATGTTTGATATTATTGTGTGTGAAGGTATGGTCAACTATTTCGAAGAAAGCAAGAGACATTATGGTAGCCACTGTTGATATCCTGTTGTCTTGTTTTGAAGTCCTGTGTTGCTTGCATTGTTCTGCTCTAATTTTCTGTGCTCTGTTCTGTTTTGTTTTGTTTTGGTTTATTCTCTTTAAAATTAAAAAGATTAAAAAATAATACAGTAAAGGACACATTATTATTAATACACCTCAAAATACTCCCCTAGCTACGAACATATTTATCCCATCATTCTTGCCACTTTCTGAAGCAGTTACGAAAGCCCCTTTTGTGAATGTCGGTAGTTTCATTGTTCTGGCTGCTTTGATATCCTGAATCAATTTCATTATCCTTATGACTTTAGGGAAGAAACAGAAGTTGCAGAGCACCAGATCTAGTGAATAAGGTGGAGCAGAGCACACCATACTGTTTTTATGTGTCTGCTCTTCCATTGCATGGCACTCAACAGCAGCATTTATGCCATTATTTTTATACCTTTTAAATAAATTCACGCAAGAGGAGTTCCAGAACTGCTTTAGAAATGGCAAGAGCAATGGGGTAAGTATGTTTAAAGGAAGGAAGAATGTTTTGAGGAGAATTAGTGGCAATGCGTGTTTTACTGTAATACATTTTAAAAAATTTACTCGTGTAAGTGGTATAAAAAAAGGTTTAAACCAAGGTCCATCTGATTGCAGAGAGTTGACCAATAACTCCTGAAGATGATGTCCTTCTTCCTGGAAGGCTGGAAGGTTTACAACTTCCTAAGAGGGATGAGAGCTTTTAGGAAAATGCTGATGGCTTTTCTCTTTTTTATTTCTCCAATCAAAGATACATGTAACTACTTCTGGAATTTCTATATCAGGCTGATATGGATTCAGAGGCAAAGAGTGCTCCCCAGGGATGTCAGTGTTCCAGAAAAAATGTAATCTGATGACTTGAGTTGCTCTTCTTTGAAGTTTAGTGAATGTATTTTTTGGTTTAGAGAGTTTGGAGATGGGTGTGGTGTGAAGCAGAACTAGAGTCTCAGTTCTTTCTTGGGGCAGATGCCCCAGGGAGGTTTCCTAAAATTATTTCCTGGGCTTTTGACTACTGGTATATCTATTGCTTCTGTGATACCTGGTATTCTGATCCTTGATTGGTAATTATTTTCCTAATGCTGCTACAAAAATTAAATTAAGTATTGGTGCCAATAATGGTACAAACATTATCTGATAGTTCTGGAGAGCTGAATTCTGAAAATGGGTCTTCTAAGTCTAAATCTAAGTCTAAAATCAAGATGTCAGCAGGACTGCATTTCTTATGGAGGCTCTAGGGGCCTCCATAAGAAGGGGCCTTAGCTTTGCCAGTTTCTAGAAGCTGCCAGTATTCCTTGGCTCTTTCTTCCTTCTAGTAATAGCATCACTCCATACCGGCATGTCTCATGCTGTGTTGCAAACTCTCCTGCCTCCCTCTTACAAGGATCTGAATGGTTGCACTGGGTCTAAACCCATAATTTAGCCCAATTCACCATCTCAGTATCCTTATTCATATCTACAAGGTCCTTTTTCCATGCAAGGTAACATATTTACAGGTCCCAAGAATTAGAACATGGATATCTTTGGGGTAGTGGACATTGTGCTCTTTACACAACTGGCACATGACCTTCATGAACTTGTATGTAATAAGGGAGGAGTGGTGAGGGATAGAGCTTGGGACCTGGTTCTCATTCTTGGCTGGGGCTGAATAGCATTTCTCCTTTTTAAACAGACCATGTGTCTATCTCCCTGCTTACCCCTGACATTTTCATTATTCTCCTGGCCCCTTGGCATTTGAGTGCGAGACCGTATTGTATAGCCCAATAAAATGTGACTATAGAGGGGATCAGAGGGCTCTAGGTTGCAGGCGTTCAAACCCTGGTGAGAAGGGGTAATAAAACAAATCATGAAAGGTCTAGGAATTGTTGGCTGTCAAGGCACCTGTGTGAAAACAGGACATGGTACAGTTTGCAGCGGCTTATTAAATGTCGTTTCTTCTTTAAGAAAAACTAATCTTACCCAGAATTGCCAAACAGAAATGAGGGGGTGTTTATTTGTATCACAAAAGGATGTAGCTTGTTTCTTAAAATAGCCAGGCCTACTTCTTTCTTTGAAGTGTTTTAGTTAATGGGAAATTTGATTTGCACAACTTTTCAGAAACATGCTGTGTGTGGGAATTACCTGTGGGAATGTCATCAGCTTCCAAAGTCTGCTCCCAGCCGCTCTGTGGAGTATATGCAGGGACAGTCAGGCCACGTGGCATATTGACTCCTCATCAGTGGGGATGGATTATTTATTGCTGTGATTAACTGGTAAGCTGCCTCAAAAGATCTTATCAGTGGTCTATGTACAGTGACTATGCAGAGTAGAAAGCAGGAGGATCATCTGGGAGATATGTCTGGCTCAAAATTGGTAACATGTTCTCTGTTTTCTGTAAAGATATTCATTCTTTCATTCACTCATCCACCAAGCATTTGTTTACTATCAGTTATGTACCAGGACTTGTGGTAGATATTAGGAAATGAAAGATACCTGCATCCCAAAATTGAGAAGTATAAATAAGATCATAACTAATAGTTCAGAAGTTTTGAAGAACAAAGCCATATGGGGAGAAAGCTTTTATAAATAGATCTGGGTCAAGGGAAAAATTTAAGTCTTAATAATGGACCACTTAGAAACTTAAAACAATAATAACACTAAAGGTAAAACACAAAATGTAGCCAAAATTGTACTGAAAGAAGGGTTTTTAGTCCTAAAATCTTTAAATTTTTAATGAAGGGGAATGAGAATAAATTAATGGAATTGCCAACTCAAAAGTTAGTTTGACAAGAGATGGAAAATCATTTGTGAGGTCAGAAGGTAGATAAGGGAAGAGATGAAGCTGGGAAAAGCCCAGGAATGGAGCAGATCTCTGCTATCATTCATTTATTTCACATTGCTCTGAAAGTTCTAAGTGGAGAAGTAAGGTAGGGAAGAAGAAGAGACCTAGAGGAGGCCATCCTGGCTGTCTGCATGCTGAAGAACCAGAGAATCCAGTAGCTACTCAGCCCAAGAACCTGAAAACCTCAGAGCAAGAGAAATCAAGGAAGCAGCAACGTTTCAAGATCAAAGTCCTGGAAGCTCCCTGGGGAGTGGCTTGCATGAGTCTGTAAGGAGGAGGAAATTGAAGTCTGATGCCTGCAGGTAACGGGTGACAGATGTACCCATTCAAGCAGAACTGAGCTCTTCAAAATGCACCCTTCCTTCTTTGGCTTTTATTCCATCCCACAGCCACAGTGGATCTTGCCCCGCCAGTTTGCTGACCTGTGTGTCGGTCATCTCTGGAATCACTGCACAGACATACCCATAACTGTGCTTTATCTGCTAGTGTTTTGTAATCCAGTCAAGTTGCCATACCAGGATATAACTTCTATTGATTTCTTTTTAAAGAAAAGAGTAAGACCAAACAAAATAAAATCAATCAAAACAAAACAATGAAAGTAATACAGGATTTCAAAACCCAATAATAGGAAATCAACAATGGCTACCATAATATATCTAGTTGTCTTCAAAACAGTTTCCCATGCCATCAGATATAGTAAAATCAAACAAAACAACTATAAAACCACACTATGAAAATGATACAGGACTGTAAAATAAGTAATAGGGAATTACTAAGCGCTACCAGCCTTCAGAAGGAAATCCCACGTAGTTACTATATAGTACTTTTAGCTTTAGGCCTGCAAAGTAAATCAAACAATACAGGCATTAAGGGTTTTTTTTTTCTTATTTGTTTTACTTGGTGGCTATTATCTCAGGCTGTATTTCTTTGAATCAGCTGGTTGCTTATGGGTTGGGGTGGGGCAGGAAGGGGTTGGGCCAGCTAATGACCACACGAAGGGGTTTGCTTCTTTTTGGTTCTCTTCCCGGGAAGCATAGCTGCCACTGGTTCACAGAAAGGGTTTGGCCCGGCCCACAACCGCTGCTGGCTCACAGGAAGGGATTGATTTCTTCTTGGGACTCTTTCTGGGATACATGGCTGCCACAGGCTCACAGGAAGGTTGCTTTGTTATTTGTAAACAATGAGGAAAACAGAATAGGAAGAACATCAAGTTCATAATAGCATAAAAAAATAAAATCCTTCAGTTTGTACTAAATGAGGAAAATGCAGGAACTACATAGAGAAAAATAATGACTCTAGTGAGGGATATAAAATAAGATTTTTAACAAAGGAAGAATCAATTTCTCATGGAATTACCCATTGTAATAAAAATATCAGTTATCTTGAATTTTATTTCTAAATTTAAGACAGTTTCAATCAATATCCTGGTGTCTGAAGGACAGTTCAAATAAAAATTTGCTTAAATAAAGTTCAAATAAAAATTTCATTAGTATTTTTAAAATCTTGATTAAGACGATTTTAAAGTTCAGTTGGAAGAATAAACATGCAGTGATAGCCAAGAAAATGTTTGAAGAGAGGATAATGAGGGAAGACTTGCTATGCACAGATATAACATATTGTAAAGCTACTATAATTAAAACTCCTATTGTTGTACTTTGAGGCAGATCATGGAACAAAACAGAAGGCTCCAAGACAAACTCCAGTGTATATAACTATTGAACATATAATAAGTTGGCATTTGAAATCCATAGCAAAGGGATAAATTAGTCAATCAAGAATGCTGGGACAATCGATTACTTATTTGAAAAGAAATGGCAAGTCAGAGCCTCATTTCACATCAGAATCCAAGAAATTACCTATGAATTAAAGAGGAAGTGATGCCATATAAAAGAAGAGGTAGAATAATATATGTCATTTGTATGACTGGGGCATGAAGAAGGTCTTTTATAAATTTTCTCTGTCTAGATTTTTTATACAGTGATTTAAAAATTATAGTGTTTCTGTTCTTGTTAACATTTTAACTTACAATATCTTACATGTGTTTTTTATTGAAGAGAAGAAAGACACAGAAAAGAAAAACAAAAAGCAAAAGAGACGAACAACAAGAACAAACCCAATACAATAACAGCACAGTTTATAAAACAAGATGATAGGAATTTGACAATGGTTGTAATATTGCATATTGTTACCTCCAAAAGGGTTGCTTAGAATAACAGATACAGCATGTAAAATTGATCTAATGATATGGCTATTAATGTTTCTCTTCCAGTAGCTAATACAGTTAGTAGTATAGTCATTTTAGTTACCTTATGTATATGTATACAAATTTGTGTCTTTTCCCTTCTTTCTTTCCTCCTTTGCCTTATCCCAGTTACTTTTCCTTTTTGAGCAGTTTCTTACCCTTACACAGTATTTATTGTAGATTTTGAATCATACATACTTTTTCAGTTTCTTACACTAGGGAAACAATACAGTATTTACATGGGTGAGTATGATTTATTTCACTTATGAGTATGGTCTCAAGCCACGTCCATTTACTTATAAAAGTCTCGATGTAATCTTTCTCTATAGCTGAGTAGTACTCCATTGATAAAAATACTACAGCTTTTTTTATACATTCCTTGATTGATGGGCACTTGGATTGTTTCTAAGGTTGGGCTATAACAAATTGTGTTGCTATAAACATAGGCTTACATATATCACTGTGGTATGATGTTTTCAATTCCTCTGGGAAAATGCCCAGACATAGGATAGGTGGGTCAAATGGACTCTCTCTAATCCTAGGTTTTGAGGAATTTCCACACTGAGTTCCATAGTGTTGCACCTGCCTATTCTCCCACCAACAGTGGAGATAAGTTCCTTTTCCCCCACACTCCCTCCAGCATTTGTTATTGGTTGACTTCTTGGTCTTGGCCGTTCTTTTTAGGATGAGATGGGATCTCAGTGTTGTTTTAACTTTATATGTAATCTCTAGAAGAGTCTATAATCTCTAGAACAATTTAAGACTCAGCACACTTCAGGTTTATAGCCCTCTTCCATCTCACATTTTATGACTCACGTTTTTTCTTTTAGTCTTTCTTTGTCTCTTTTAAAATTTTATATTTATAGAAAATATTGAACATGTATAAAAATAAGTTTGTGTAATGAACCCATGTGTTTCCATAACTCAGGTTCAATAATTACCTATCACAATTGAAGTTTCTCATCAACAGCCTTTCCTAGCATACTGAATTATTCTAACTTGAATTCAATTTTCTTTTCTTTTCTCTTCTCTTCTCTTCTCTTCTTTCTTTTTTCTTTTTGTCTTTTTGAGACAGAGTTTCACTATGCAGTTCAGGCTGCCCTCAAACTCACAGCAATTCTCCTTGCCTCAGCCTCCTGAGTGCTGGGATTACAGGCGTAAGCCATCACACCTCACCATTCAATTCTTTTATTCATAAAGAACTTAAGGTGTATCTTCAATGATAAGGATCCTATTTTTAAACTGACAGTGCCCAAAGTCTATTGCCTAACTTTAGTAATTTCTTAATGTCATAAAAACTGAGTATATCCATTTTCCTGATACCTAGCCTCATTTTAAAAAATTTTTACCTTGAAAATTTTTGATTGGTATGTGTTTGTAGTACATAATGATTATGTTCCTTTGGGGAGTTGATACATGTACATAGCACATTTTATTTTGTTTTTCATCCTCTTCTCTTCTCTCCTTCCCCCTTTCTTCCATCTCCTGATCCTGTTTCCATTGGAAAAATCTCCCTGCTTCCTGTTATCTATCTTTTATTTTGCTCTTATATTTTGGGTTTCTCCTATAAGAGAGATCACGTAATATTTAAGCTTGTGCGTCTTTCTTATTTCACTTGAATTTATAGTCTTGTTGCATATGTTTTCCTACAAATGACCCATTTGTTCTTCTTTGTGGCAGAGTAGTGCTCCATTGTGTGTAAAAAGCACATTTTCTACATCCATTCATCTGCTGATGGACATATAAAGCCTCATATTTTTTTAAACTACTGGTTCAATCAAATTAGGATTCAAGCAAAGTCCACATACTGCATTTGTTGACATCTTTCTTAAATTTCATTGAATGTATGTTTCTCCTATTATTTTCACCCTCTTGCAATTTATTTGTTGGAGAAATCATATTGGTTGCTTTACTAGTGTCTATATTCTGAGGTTTTGGGGTAAATGTGATTGGTGATTTCTCTGATGACAATTAGTATATTCCTCTGCCACATGTGTTTTCTGTAAGTTTGTAGCTCAGTGGAGACACTTGAACTAGTCTAGACTGGATTGTTCAGCAGGAGTACTTCCTAGATGGTGGTGAGAGCTTGAGTTAAGGGATCAAGTATATTTGCTGATGCTAGCAGCTACTGATGATTGTGGTTCTATGCTACTGTATCACTAGGGATGGCCTTGAGGTTTTCTGTTCTATTTTAACTTACTGAACTTGTTCTTTTGAAACGTTCTGAGGTGATTCCAAAACCATGGTGTCTGTCCTCTATTAACCAAAAGTCTAGCGATTTTGCAAAAGGAAATTTGAACAATAACTATACAACAAGATTGAACAAGAAAAATAATTTCATTTTGTATATATTCCCTAACTGTACCTTCATCCAGTAGACAAAATTCTCCAGTAGTGGAGCCATAACACGGATACATTTAACTCACTTGAATCCAAATATACATTTATATGTATTTGGTTGCAAACAACTAATGCAACAAGGTAAGCACTGTAGCCTATCCCTTCCATGCTTCCACTTAATTGATGCTGCTTCCAGTGAGGTAGAGCACACTTTTGCCATTCCAGCTTACTCTGCTTCTACATTCAATTCATATTATGACACATGATTCTAACATTTCAAGATACATATTTCTTATGCATTATCAACCTAAACACAAGCCAATTATTTTGCCTGGTGACTGATTTAAGAAAGAGTACTCTATTTCTAAGCCAACAGAAGACCAGGGATCTTTGAGGAAGTATAATTTGGAGCATATGTGACCTTTTGAACCCTGTTTAACTTTAGAAATCTAATGCTTGTGCAAGATACAAACAGATGTAGCCAAGAGTATGTCTTCAACAAAGGACAGGAGGCAGAAGTTGAAGCTACTGTTTGTTTTGGCTTAAAGCCTTTATTTGGTGAAGTCCAAGTTTACTCATCTCTTTCTTTTCTTCCTATGCCCTCTCTTCTTCCCTTTCTCCTAATTTATTTTCTCTTTTGCAGTTTGCTGCTTTGTTGTGCACAAGCGGTGCCATGAATTTGTCACATTCTCTTGCCCTGGAGCTGACAAGGGACCAGCCTCTGATGTAAGTAATGGGCAGTGGTCAATTTCCGCTGTCTACAGTGAATGTGTACTTCTGGGTAGTGACAATGAACATGCTTACACATATTTACTTTGTTCCTACTTTGGCCCACATTCCTGCAATTTTCCCTATTTGCTTTGTCTCCGTTACTGGCCCTGCTACCCTCCTTAGAGTCGATAGCTGATTGGGGTTTGCCTGAGAGCAGTAATGATACCTTCTGTGACTGAGTTTCTTTGACATCTGTTAGCCTTCTACAAGTGGTCATTGGCCATTTTGTTGCAGATCAGGATGGGGATCTGTTACTGTAACAATGTTAACACTCTAGAGATTGTCCTGGACAATTTGGCACTTGAAGTTAACATCAAGCATTGTGGGACATCCAAAGCTTTTGTAGGTCTTTTGGCTGAGATGAGGGTTGGGATCATTTGCTGTGTTTTTTCTGATCCTATGCTTTAGTCCTTTTAGTAAAGTTCCTCCTCTCATCCTCAAGAAACAGGCAGGGAAGTGTTCTTGGAAACTGTTCCCTCAGGCGCCTCTGAATGCTTTTGCAGATCAAGATTTGGTTCTCAAGTACAGCCAGAAAGATGATATTTCCTAGGTTCTGTCTTTATGTGTCACTTTTTTCAGTTGCTAAGACAAAAACGGATTTCAAATTGGAATATATGGGAAGGGAAATTTCTGGTGTCTGAAATTGAAAAATTCAAGGATAGACCCAGGTATAATAAATCCAAGTTTTAAAATAATGTCCTCAGGATCTCCCCTCTGCATTTCTTGGTGCAGCCCTCCTCTGTGTTAGTTTCATTTTCCAGAGGGGTATGATGGCTGAGGTACCCTTAGTGAAAAGACCTAAGGTCTTCTTGAGCCAAGGTCACAGTGACTAGAGAGATGGGTTATGCTGGTAACATGAGTCCTAACTGATAAAACTTAATCTGGCTGATCTAAAAAAAAAACATTCTGTTCTCATTCATGTTCTTCTAGAGTCTGAAAGTTTTGTGTCCTCCCCTCCCTGTCATATTTTAAACTCTTAACTTCAAGATGTAGTATGAGGAGATGGGACACTGGGATGTGGTCAGCTCATAAGGGAGGAGCTTCATGAATGGGATTAGTGTCCTTATAAAAAGAGACTCCTCACCACTTCCACCATGTGAAGTTATACCAAGATAACAATTGTGGGTGAGGAAATGGGTCTTCACCATACACTGAGTCTTCTAGTCTCTTAATCGTGAACCTCTCAACTTCTAGAACTGTAAGGAATAAATTTCTGTTATTTAAAAGCCATGCACCTTTCAACATTTTGTTATAAGAGCCCAAATGGTCTAAAGCAGGAATCTTTGGTACAACAGTAATTCTCTCTAGGGACAGAATTTCAAGAATTTGTTTTCTGAATTACTTCTGGGGCATTTGGAAATGAAGCAAGGTTCTCCAGGAGGCTGTATGTATCCTCTGAACTAGCATCCAGGAAATGGCATTGATTCTCTGACAAGCAGGATTGACAGGCCCAGGAATCGTGGGTGGAAATGAAGCAGTGGCACTCACTATTTCACTTGCCTGCAAAACATTTTTGTTTCCTTTCCTCATAACTTTATGTTCCACTGACCTAGAGGTTTTAGTGTTAGAGGGAGAAATTCCTGTCCCGGAAACGTAAGAGTGATTTTATTGAGTGGAAGTTAAGATTGCCCACAGGTCACTTTGGATCTTCATGCATCTGAGCTCATGAGTCAAGAAGGGACTAATGAGCCTTGGTGAGGCGATTGATCTGGATGGATTACCAAGGCAAATAAACCACTACTTCACAATGCAGGAAATGGAGAATGTCTCTCAAATACAGGAGATTCCTTAGGGCATCTCTTGGAATTACAATGACCTGTTACTAAGGTCAGTGGAAAACTACAGCAATTCAGTGCAGGTCAGGACTCTTCATGGGCCAGACCTGTTAAGATGAAGTTTTGGGTCACCTCGATATGTGAATCACTGCTAACCAATGCTTGCTCATGGCAGAGGAAATACGGAATGGGTAGTAGAAGAAGGTAGTTTTGTGACCAGTTATGGAAATAAAGACTATAATTGTCATTAGTATTTCCTCCTGAAGTTTTATAAATAATTTTGTATGTACAGTATACATATGTCTTTGTTTTTCTTCCTCTCTTAATATTTGTCATGTAATGTATCAGTATTTAAGTTTGTTAATTTTACATCTTGATATTTAGCTTACACAATATCGGGGAAAAGTAATCAATAATTAAGAACTTTTTCTTTAGGGAAGAGATTAGTGTATTTTTACTTGTTCAAGATCTAGTTTTTTTCTTTAGAAATTTAAAGAGAAGTGAGTGTATAGGTGTCAAGTTGCAAAAAGGTGAATGTGTTGTGGTGAATTTCATGCATCAGACTTGCCTGAACTAAGAGATGGCCAGATTTCTCATAAAACATTATTTCCAGCTGTGTCTCTGTGGGTGTTTCAAGAAAAAAATAGTATTTGAATTAGTAGACCAAGTGAAGAAATGCTGTATATGGTAGGCATCATGTAGTCCAGTGAGAGCCTATGTATAACAAAAAGTCAAAGGCAGGGTAAATTCATTCTCTGTTTGAGCAGAGACTTCCATCATGTCCTTCCAGTGGGTATTGGTGCCCTCAGGTTGCAGCCTTCAGACTTGGACCAGGACTTGTAACATTGGCTCTTCTACTTCTCAGGCCTCTGAGCTCAGTTGTGGACTAAATTATACTACAGGCTCTCTTGGCTCTCCAGTTTGCAGATGGCAGATCATAGAATTTCTCAGCGTCTGTAATCATGTGAGCCAGGTCATAAGATAAATTTACCCATCTCTATCTAGACCTACCTAATTAGCTTTGTTTTCCCAGAGAATGCTGGGTAACACTTGTGCCTACTCCTGGAGGTGAAGATTTGTATGCTAATTCCATAGTATGAGAGTGTGGAATAGTTGGTTCCTCAGAGAAAAAACTAGAGAAAGCAGTATTGTGTACCAGTTAAAATCACAAATTGTGGAGACAGTTTTCCTAGCTTTAAACCTGTGTGATTCCGGCAAATTGTTTAATTTTTTTTTTATGTATTAGCTTCTAAAGCTGAAAAAATGGGGAAAGTAATTGTCCCCACCTTACCTTACTGTTATGAGTGACAAATGCATAAATACTTATGAAACCACTTAGGGCAATGTCTGGTATAATGGAAGCGTTGATATAAACACCTGATGATGATGAAAACAGTGATAAGAATAGCTGTGAACGTTTGGGGTCAGGCAGCAAGGACAGACCAGGTATGTCTGAAGGACAAACAGGTTCTCTGTCTGCTACCTGGCAACCCTCCCTAGGAGTGTGCAGGCATCATTAGTTGTATGAGACCCCTCTGTAGGAATGGAGGCATGCAGCCATTAACTGTTTCAAACATGGGGAGAGCAGGAAGTACTTCCTGCAGCCAGCATGCATGGGATTTGGCAGCCTACCTGAAATGATTCTATCTGTGGATGCCATTCTAAGATGGTCAGTTGGCACTGAGGATGATGGATTGGTCCAAACTCCTGAACCAGGTTGACTCAATCCATTGACCTTTCCTGCCCATGGTTGGGCATGATTAAAGGCCTGGCCACACCTGCTTGTCCACCTGGTAAGACTCTTTCTTGGTTGCCCCTGAAACTCATGCAGGAAGTGTGTAACCTTGGAGGAAATGGCGTACAGCAAATACATGAAAGCAGAAATGCTCAGCATTGTCCATAAAAAAGGAATGTAATGGCTCCATCTTTTTCTCTGTAATTCCAAGTCCAATCTGAGCCAGGATATATTCTAGATATTAGTAAAGCTTTGCATAAGGAAATTAAGGCATCAAGAAATACCATAAAATGCCCATCCTTCTACAGGCAAGTCCTTCATCATGATATATTGAGGGAACTCTCTGAACTACGCAGAGTCCTGTGAACCTAGATATTGACCCAACCATTTAATGCCAGAAGGAATAGACAGTGTAAGTGACACTTACCACTGGAAATCCTTTACCCATGACAGCACTTGTGGATGAAACTTTTGATCATTTGCAGACATTATTCTGGTTCCTGGTCTCATGAGGTTGAAAAACATCAGTTCTGTTTCTCAGACCTTGCAGCAAGACTGTTGGGAACTGCCAAAGCATTACATAAAGCCATTCTAGGTTACCTGATACTCAGTGTATGGACCACATATATAACCTCCTGTGAGATCTCAGAATAAGAAAGAGAATGGTATCTGAGGGCCAGCGCTAGGAAAAGCCAGAGTATAAGGGGTTCTTGTGCATGTCAGTCATTATCTGGTAGGTTGACTGGCAACTAAATCATCTGGGATGGCATCACTCGCATGACTGGCAGTGAGTAGATTGTTGACCTGGTGCATTAGTTTTCCTTCATGTGGCTTCATTTTCCATGCAGCTGGCTACCTTTGGTTTGTTTAAGTGGAAGTTTCAGGGTGCCAAGAAGAGCAACAGGGCATCCCCCAATGCATAAGAGCTTTAAAAACCTGTGCTTTGTGCTTTCCAGGGTCCAAGTGGACAAAGCTAGTCTCATAGCCAAGTTCAGACTCAAATGGTAGAGAAATGGACTTCACTTTCCTATTGGAAAGGGAAAAACCTTTTTGGTTCATCTACTGCCCATTCTGTTAACCTAATGGACCCCTGAAGAATGCAATCCCTGGAGACAGTCACATTGCCACAGGCTTCCTAAAAGACCTGCAGGTCTTAATGTAGTTCAGAAAGACACAGATGGCCTCATCCAAAAAATACACCTCACTGAGTTCTTGTCCTAGAGTCTCAGTAGACTTAACCACCTCTGTCTACAAATGAGTAGCTTGGTAGTTTATTGATCACGCCAGTGGTAGTTAAGGTCAGAGACTCTGAAGCCAGGTAAATCAGAATTTGGGGCCTATTTCTGCCTTGAATACTTATTAGGGAGGGATGGGCATTTTATGGTATTTCTTGATGTCTTAATTTCCTTATGTAAAAACAAAATATCAATACCAACCATACAGTATAACTTAAAAGATACTGAAAATGAGAATTTTCTTTTTTTAAAAGACAAACGTATTTACAGCAAAAAGCTGTATGCCCTTTCACAAAGTGCTTTGCATAGTGGTTAGTAAGCCCAAGATGCTCGTGGATAAGAGCATTTCTGTTCCTCACCGATCTCCCTCACCATGAATGTACTGATCATTTTCCACATTCCTCCACCCACAACATGTCCATATGAGGTAATTACTGTTTCCATTCCCATTACTTTATACAATTCTGTGATGCAATGCTGAGAAAAGAGCTCAGACTTTGGTGCCAGAGAATCCTGTATATCAAATTCCTCCTCTGTCATTTATTGCTCCTGTGATCTTTGGAAAATAAAATTTAAGTTTTGTGGCTTTACTTTATATGTTTAAAATGGGAAGAAAATAACACTTAAATCAGTTTTCTTTTTGATAAGTATTCAATGAGATTCCTTGGTTCACAGCCAGAATAGTATTTAGCATAAAAAGGCACCCTATAAATGCTTTAAAATGATTATTAATGTTGAGAGGCATCTGTCTTTCCCAAGAAAGGATGCAGAGTATCCGCTGGCCTGCCAAGGATTAATAGCTGTTCATAATAGCTAACTGTATTGAACAGGGGCTCTGTGCCAGACAGTACAGAAGTGCAAAAGGGGACTCCTCAGCTGGTTTGTCTAAAGATACTTTCTTCAATATTTTACAGTTTTAGAAATGATTTGTGTTCTAAAAGTTACTATGTCTAGTCCTTTATGACCTAAGAATGCATAGGAATATCTACTAAGAAATTATTTAAGAACATGTACAACTATTTAATTAGAGTAATAGTCATTGCATCAGTATTTATATACAAAATATTGGAAAGCACCCAAGTGACTGTTAATTAAGGTTTATACAGTAAAATATATCCATATGATGAAATGCGGTACACTGATTACACACCATAGGGTCTGAGGTGATGGAAATGTCCTGTATCTTGACTGGGATGGGTAGCTATATAAGTATACACATTTTCCAAAACTCATCCAAAGGTACACTTAAAACCTGAAATTCTTAAATGGAAATTACACTTCAATAAAATGTCATGGTGATTAAAATGTTGTTGGCCTGGCAATATTGTTAATATATAAAGTTAAATGAAAAAGAACATGCCAGATGTAATGGAGCACACCTATACTCTCAATTACTCAGGAGGCTGAGACAAGAGGACCACAGGTTCAAGGCCAGCTTGGGCAACTCTGTCAATAAATAAATAAATAAATAAATAAATAAATAAATGAAAATGAACATACAGCAAGACGTTAGGTATGGTATGGTGTATGAAAAATAGATAATTATATATTTATAATATTTAAAAGTATTTTGCATGTACGTTTAATGTTAAACATATAATACTTCATATGTAGTATTTAGTCTTTCATATGTGAGAAACAAAGAGCATGTTTCCAAAGCACAGCATTCGCACACGTGTTTTTACTTTGGTGGCTCCTTACTAATTCTGCCCTTGTGAGCACATGGAGTGTTCTATAGTTGGTCTCTCTAATTTTGTCTGTTTTGGATCTGCTTCACTGCTAGTGTGAACTCTGGGTTCACACATAATTCAGTGAAGATCAAAACGCGTGAAGGCTCAGGTACAGCGGAAGTGCCACAAAGATTCACTTACAGTTGCTCTCAGATGTGGTTGCTCTTGAGGTCCTCCAGCTTAGCCCCCCAAATGAGAAACTGCATGTGCTTCTGATAAGATTCTGGGTCCTGATGTCCCCATCTCCCCCTCCCTTGTTCTCTAGTAGTCCTTGAGATGAACTCAGGGCCTTCCCCACTGAGTTACTTCCCCCCTGAACTCTCGAGACAGGGTGGCTCAAACTGGCCTTTAACTTGGCAATCCTGCCTCAGCTTCCCAGAGTGCTGGGATTACACTTGTGTGTCTGCTAATGTCTTGACCTCAGTTCACCTGTGGTTCCAGAGAAGGAGAGGAAGCCCTTCTTGCTTGGCCAAGCCAATGCTCCACCTGTTTCCTGCCTCATTGTGGTGGCATTAAGGCTTAACCCTCCCACATGTTACTTTCCAGACTCCTTGGCTTAGAATAGAACAAACTACTTATTCAACAGTCAAGTGCACTACTTTTAAGGCCTGGGTTGTTTAGACTTACTTCCAAGTGGGAAATCAATGGTTCACTTCTAATACAAATGCTTTACATTTATCTACCCTGTTCCAGAAGTGAGGCAGCAATTGGGGTGAACATTCCTCTTGACCTCACTATCACCTTGAGTGAAAAACCTATCCATATCTCTCAATAGCAGCAATTCAATCCAAACAGTTCACCGCAATGCCTCCTCTCCTCTTTCCTTATTTATCCAGTATCTACCTAAAGTTGAAAATGCGCCATCTTCCTGAAATTATATCCTATTTATATAACACTGCAGTCTATGGTATGTGTTATCAAGTGCCAAAAGGATGTCTGGAGAGATAGGGATGGGCACACTGAGAATACTTTGAGGTTTTAGCTGTCTAGCTCGGAGGGCATGATACCATCAAATATCCAAAGGGCTGTTGTACAACTCTCTCTCTCTCTCTCTCTCTCTCTCTCTCTCTGTCTCTCTCTCTCTCTGTCTCTCTCTCTCTCTCTCTCTCTCTCTCTCTCTCTTTCTGTGTGTGTGTGTGTGTGTGTGTGTGTGTGTGTGTGTGTGTGTGCAATTCCAAAGGACAGAATTAGGACTGAGGATCATCCAAACAGGGTAAGGGAGAATTTCCCAAACTTACTGATTTCCATATAATAATACTGACTCCGCATCCTCGTAGAGCAAAGATCAGCTGCCAAGCATGCTACAAGAGGCTATCTCAAAATCATATTGGTGATTCTGGAAGTCACTATTGTTTGGCTGCATACAACAGAAACTACTGTTGGCTAACTTAGATTAGAAAGGAATTCATTGGAAAGGTGTGGTGCACTTGAGAGACTTAAGAGAAAACTTGACCAACCAGACAAGCTCTATCTGATTTTAGTTCTTATACCACTTGACCTGAAAATTCAAATCCTAAAAGGAGTGCAATTACTTAGTCAAGTTCAGGTACCTAACCAACGCTCCAGGCCTAAACATAGTGAGGTCGGGAGGGTTTTTCAAAGGAAAATTGAGGATAAAAGGAAGTATAGATGTCAGGCAGAGTAAAACAACATGTGCCCACTACACTTTACGAGTGTTACTTTGCAGGTTGCAGACAGGTTGAATGCCAATGAATCATTTGGGTAGCTGCTAAAAACACTTCACCTGAAAATGTACAGATAAGGCCTAGAATCTATCTTTTACAAAGTTATCAGGTGATTCTGATGAATAGCTAAATTTGAAAAGCAACACAAAGCAGTATTATATAATGAATCTGAAAACATGCTGGTTAGATTTGAATTCCAGGTTTACCATGAGCTAACTTGACAACCTTGGATTAGTTATCTAGCCGTAGTTTCCTCATCCTGAAAAAAATGGGATAAAATAAAATATACTGACGGGGCGAAGATGAAGTGACTTAGTCCATAGTAAGTGCTTCATTCTATGTCTGGCAAATACATGTTAGTATTTCCATCAATAGTCCTTTCAGATCTTGGATTGTGAGTTTTAAAAATGCAGTCTTATTCTAGGCATGACATGCATCCATCTTGCTCACCATGAAATGGAACTACAAAGCCCTCTCCCATGGGCTGATTGGGAAAAGGATCTAATAAAACGATGGAAATGTGATTAATGCAGTTCCTTTGAGCATTGAGTGAATTCTGCATGATTCTTCTGCTCCCATTTGTTATGGGGCAGCAAGGACTTCTGCAGTACAGAACCAGCTTATAAAGGTCAGAATGAATTGCTTCTAAATAGCCCTTTGTCCCTCACTGTCACAAAGACACAGAGCTTCATGCTGTGGGGGAAGAAGCTAATCTGTGGTGCCAGAGGTGCAGAGAACAGATGCACACTGCTTCTCTGAGTGAAGAGGAGTGCTGCTGAGATCTGAGTGAGCTCAAACACTCTTTCTTAGGAATTATTTTGGCTTCTCTTGGCTAGGGCAGGGGATCCTGAAAGTGAGGACCCAGCCCCATAATCTGAAAAAGCAAATTTCCCAGATCTCAGCTCTGAGCCTGAAGACCTATGAGGAAATGGAGATAGCAAAGGTCAGATGACTCTGGTGAGAGTCAGCCTGTACGGACATGTAAGCCCCTGCTTCTGGTGTCAAAAGATGTCATTTCTAATCTTCTCTCTCAGCCTCTTTGTATTCCCAAAGCCTCCCTCAATTCCAGGCATCTGCAATTCTAGGATTTTTAAGTATTCTTTTTTAAGATAAGAATTAACATTCATAAATACATTCTAATCACATTAGAGATAGCAACTCTTCATTGCATCCTGAAGGTGGGTTCATTCTCATTGTTATCATCTTCATTTCACAGAGAAGGAAACTGAGGCACTCGGCCACTGAGTGACTTGCCCAAGGTCACATGATCAATACTTCACCTGCATTCAAATCTAAGAAGTCTGATTTTCAGGTCTATGTTCTTACATACTATCCCAAACTTCCTGGTAAGCTCAGCTCTGTGCACCTAGTCTAGCTTCAGGGTAATCCTGTTCTTTGAAAACTGCCTTTCCATGTGTGCATCTCCAAAGCTCTGTGACCCTACAGCCACAGGCTCATATGGTCCATATGCCTGTGGGCTTACCCCAGCTGGACCAATCAGATATTTTCTTTAGAAATTTAGAACTTGGTATCAAAAAGGCTGGTTTTAGACTGTACTGATCACATGGTTTTTATAAACTGTTTATTATACATGCAAAGTATCCATGTTGATTAATTCCCATGCTGTGAACTTGCCTTCATGATCAGAACTCCCAGAAACCATGTATGTCCCTCTGGTTCCCACACCATTCTTCAAACTATTCGTTTGCATGTTTTTCTTCTAGAGAACCATTTTATGTTATTTGAGAAAAAACACCTCACATGAAATCTACTGTCTTAATAAATTTGTAAGTGTGTAAAATAGTAGTATTTACTGTAGGTGCACTGTTGTACAGTAGGTCTTTGGAGCTTATATGCTTTGCTTGACTGAAACTTTGTCATGCCTGTTATTAGTAACTCTCCATCTCTTGGTTCTTGCAGCCTCAGCAACCATCGCCTCCTCTCTGATTCTATGCATTTGGCTATTTTACATACTTCTTATAAATACAATTATGCAGTATTTGACTTCTTATGACTGGCTTATTTCACTTAGCATAATATCCTCAGTGTTCATCTATAATGTCTAGTCTTACAAAATTTCCTTCTTTTTTTTATAGCAGGGATCAAACTCTCCTTCTTGCACTTGCCAGGCAGGTGCTTATGCCACTGCGCTAAACTCCCGGCCCTCCCTCTTCTAAGGTTGAATAGAATTTCATTGTATGAGTTTCTTTTTCCAGTCTTCATCAATGAACATTTATGTTGTTTGTACCTCTTAGCTATTGTGGATAGTGCTACAACGAATACAGAAGTGCTAAAGTCTCTTCAAGATCCAAATTTGAATTCCTTTAAGAGAATACCAAGGAGTGAGATTACTAGATAACATAGTAGTTCCATTTTTAATATTTTGTGAGACCTTTTTGTGATTGTGAGCCAAGGAACTGACTATATATGTCTCCAGAGAAAACATACGTATGACCAACAGGTATATGAAAAAAGAAAGCTCAACATCACCAATCATCAGGCAGTGCAAATCCAAACCATAGTGAAATATCACCTCATACCTACTAGGATAAATATTATTGTTAAAAACCTCGAAGTCCACAGACTTTGGTGAGATGTGGAGAGCCTGGAAAACTTGTGCACTGTTGGTGGGAATACAAAATGGTCACCTACTATGGGCAACAGTTTACTGTATTTGAAATCTATAAGATAAAATAATACAGTAGATTCATTTTGGGGCCTTGCTGCTTTTCTCCATGTTTTATTAGTGGACGTGTCACTTTGAAAGGACACACAGCATCCAGTTAATCAGGATGTCCAACTGCAAAGCCAGCAGGCAGATAAGTGCATGAGCCAAGTGTGTGATGCCTGGAGTCTCTAGCTGGCTCATGTACACCCTGCATGAAAGCTGTCACCAGTTCCAGTTTTTAATTCTTGCTGTTCAAAGGACCAAAGTCCAGGTTTTCTGATTTTTCCAGAGAAGCTTGAGATCCCCTAAATTTAGAGATTGACAGATGATTTGAGACTTACACCTATAATGTATTTTTAAATCACTTTTCTGGATTTTTCACTCCATCGATCTCCAGTTTACAATTTCCGCATTTGTAGATGAGGAATGTCAGTGGAAGGTCTCCCCTTATTTAGGGAAGGAGAATATGCAGATTTAATCATGCTTGCTTTGAGAGGTGAAGAGGAAACAACGGTTTAGGACAGGGAGCTTTAAAAAAATGTGAAGAGTTTCCCCCTCCTGCTTGTGTTGAGGTCTTTATTGGGCAGGGCACACCGATTTCCCTGAATTTGCACACAGCCCTGGCTGGGAAGCAACTGTTACTATGCCCATTGCTGCCAAGAGCACCTTTCTGTGTCCAATGGGGCCTGCATCCACTTCCTTCTCAGGAAGGCTTTGAGAGGAGCCGTTCATCATTCCTGATATTTATGAAGTACCTACCCACTTACACAGTCACCTACATGCAAGGGCTCGCCTTTGCTTCCTGTATTTGGTCAATTGCCTATTCTCTCAAGCAGACTTCCCACTCTCATTTTTTAAAACTTTGAGTGAGGCTAGGTGAACTGGTCCAGGCTACCTTTGCCTCAACCCCAGACTCATCGTTTCTGTATAATAAAAAATAGTTCAGAGTTTCTGGCATGTGTTGGGCACCTTTCCTCAATTCCTGGACTAGAATAGACTTTCTCCTATTTTTAAACAATACGTTCTGGACTTCCAGTGATTGTTTAGGGAAGAGGGAAGAGTGAAATACATGAGCTCAGGATTATGGCGATGCATGTCAATTAAGAGCACGGACTTTGGAGCTGACTGCCTGTGTTCAGATCATGGCTCTGCAAACCTACTATGTGTGTGCTTTGAACAAGCACTTAACCTCGCTGTTCCTTTGTTTCTTCATTTGTAAGAAGGGGCTTATAAAAATATCCCTATTTATATTATTTTATTTTACTTATTCTTAGTAATTTTGTGATCACTAAATAAATAACTATATGTGAAGAATATAAGATAGTATTTGGCATATGAGTGGCTGTTTTCAAACCTGCTTTTGCCTGAAATCTTGTCCTACAGATACTAGCTCTACTCTTTAGGTTGGTATCTGAGTCCTTCCTCGAGAACCTGTTTTTTATCTTTTCCACTTCTTAATTGTGAGTTTCCAGAGCCCAGTGAGAGGTGGTCAGTTGCTGGGGTCTCCTCCTGTGTGTCCCCTGGCTTGCCCTCTCCCTCATATTTTCTCCATTGCTAAATCCTGTCATTCTTCCTAAATAAAAGTTATAGCCACACTTAAATAACACCTATAATTTGGCAGGACTAAAATCTTGGGAAAAAAATGTTTCTGATTGTTTTGGAATTTAGAATATTTACATATACAAAATGAGATATGCTGGGAATGGGATCCAAGCCTAAATATGAAATACACTTATATTTCATTTATACTTTATACAAATAGGCTGAATGTAATTTAACACAATATTTGTAGTGTTAGTGTATTATGACTGATCTGTTACCTGAGGTCAGATGTGGGATTTTCCGTTTGTGTGGTCTTATTGGCACTCAGCAAATTTTGTATTTTGGAAATATTTTGGATCCTGGGATTAGGCATGCTCTCAATCTGTCTCAGCTGATGGGTTTTTAAAAATGCCTGTTTTGTAGAGGAAGAAATTGAGGCCCAGAGAAGTTAACTGAATGTCCAGGTCATGTGGGTGGTAAGAAGCAGTCTGGATTTGAACTTGGCCTGGCTAGAAAGCCTGCTGTTAAGCACTACAACCCACCAGTGTCTCCTTCTGCCTGTGCCCGCTGACAGAATACAGTCCGTATCCAGGGCCCTGCCCTGGACCGCTTGCCTGCTTCCTTGCTTCCTCCGTGTTTCATCAGTCCATCATTTCTACAGTTTCTAAGAAACACATGTGATGGTAATCCTCCCCATTGCTGAAAGCATGTCATTGGCTTCCCATTGTTCTTGAGACAAAAAGTCAGTATTCTTTGGCATGGCTTATGAGCAGGGCAATCATACATTCACGTTCCTTTTCCGGGCTTGCCCACAAATACTCATCCATTGGCATTCCAAATGGTTCATGCCTGGATATTCTCACAAGTCCCCTTTAGATGATACATGGCATGGTACATACTGTGGTCTCAGGAGGCCTTTCCAGCCTCTGCTTGACCTCTCCCTTTTCCACACTTGAAGAAGCTTCTTCTGCTTTTCTCCTGCTAGCCACTGGACACTTGCACATTCTATTCCCTTTGCTGGAATGTTCTTCTCTTCCTTCTTTGCCATGAATTCAGCCTTAGTCCTGATTTAACCATCTGCAGAAATTTTAAAGACAAATCTGGTGCTTGGGCCCACTTCAGATGAGTGAGGTCAGAGTCTCTGAATGAGCCAAAGCCCTAACTGATTTAGTGTGCACCAGTGTTGAGAATACTAGGTGACTCATGCCAGTCCTCTAGACCACAGCCCAAGTATCACCTGCCTCCTCAGGGAAGCCTGCCCTGACCAGGTCACTTCCTGATACTTGGATGTATCAGGAGAGCTCGAAATACTTTCCTTGCTGACATTCACCATAGGAATGACTTTATATTTACAGTCAGCCTTGGTATTTCAGGGTTTTGCATTTGTGGTTTCAGTCAACTATGAATTGAAAATATTTGGAAAATACTACAGTTGTACTGAACATGTACAAAATTCTTCTTGTCATTATCCCTTAAACTATAGAGTTTAACATTGATTTACATAGCATACAGTAATCTAGAGGTGCCTAGGTTACATGAAAACACTATGCCATTTTATATAAAAGGATTGAGCATTTTGTTATCCACTAGTGCCCTAGAACAGTTGTGGGACAAATGTATTTACAAAGTGACAAAGAGCTCAGATTCTGGGCCCAAATTACTCACTCTGTAACCTTGGGATCATAATAAACATATTTCTCATGTTTGGTAAGGATCAAATGAGTTAATGATACGTAAAACCTGTAGAACTGTGCCTGGTGTATGGCAAAGGCTCTTTGTGTTAGGTGTTTCTGTCATAATAATGCTTATGTCACAATCATATCCATCACCTTCCACTGGCATCTGTGAGTCTCTACAAATGGAGTTGGTGTTTGCTGTTTGATAACTCCCCACTGAGGAGAACACAGGGCAGGGCACTTGATAGCTCTGTTTGGTGAACAGAGTGGTACCTAGTGATGTTCTGGGTAGCTGATGCAGAGCGAGTGAGGGCTTGCAAAAAGCATAGCAGGAGAGTCAGCACGCACAGAACCCACCTTCCTCAGTTAGAGCCCTCGTGTACATGGACACTGTGGTCCTTCGTTCCTAGTGACTAGGGCTGGGCTGTGGGGATCACAGCCTGCTTGGGTTGCTGTGTCCGGAGTCTTAAGCGCAGGTGGTAGCCCAGCAGGAATTCGCTCCAGCAGTCTCCTTGGCAGTAGTAGGAAGTGCATGTCTAATCCACAGATTGCTGTGTCCTCCACGAGAAAGGTGTCTTTTGCCTTTCCGGGTGTGCCAAGCACTTCCATGGCTGAGGTTGCCTTCTGGAAGCCAGGCATTTTGCACTGTGCTGACAGTATTTTTGCAAATGGAGTTACCTTGGGTCAGAGTCTTGCATTTGGTGGGAGAGCAGAGTGCTCAGACCATGTCCTTTACTGGCCCATGACACAGTTTGAGGAAGAGGGGGCCAGGAGTGGAGAGGATGGGCGTGCATGCTTGTGGGTGACAGAGGATTTATTTATAGCTTGAGAATGTGATGTGCCGCAGCGTGAATCCCTGAAAGAACTACTGTGCACTCTGAGTGGGGACAGCACGGTGCAGCCTCCACAGGAAGAGTCGGGTGCTCTGCCAGCAGCCTCCACCCTGTGGGTGTCAGAATTTAAGGCCCCCGGGGAATACCAAGCCCAGCCCTTTTGTCTTCTTAAGGAGGAACTGAGACCAGACCACAGAGGTGATTTGCCCAAAATCGCAGGTGTCATTTTTATTTTAAGCTAACATGGATCAAGTATTACTCCACACCCGTTATTATACTGGCACGATATGAGCACTATGTCATGAATCCTCATAAATCTAGAAAGCAGGAACATTTACTTATTATACTCAACACCCACTTTTTAGGGTGTATTCTGTGTGCTAGACAACTGGGATGAGCCCTTTGGAAATATATAGGCATTAAATTCTCAGAATCCCTGAGGATTTAGTGTTATTTTTATTATTTCCATTTTAAAGATGGAAAATCAACTTCCTCCTCCTCCTCCTCTGTCTCTCTGTGTCTCTGTATCTCTCTGTCTCACCTCTCCTTCTCTCACCAGCCCCCCCATTCTTCATTACCTCTAGCTTCCTCTACCCTTGGCTCAACTACAGCCCTGGCCCTACATAGTTCCTTATTTTAAATTCTGATCAGCTCAGCTCAGCCCTTTCTTCATAAATTGTATATTGCTCACCAACACTTGGTCCATTCAGCACTGGCTGGAAGTGTGAGGTTAGAATCTTACTGCATCTAATGCGGGGCTGCAGGCTGGAATTTTCCTAGAAGGACAAAAAAATACAGCAGGCAGAGATTAGTCTTTTTAATGCAGTCTGGAATAAATAATACATGTGTATATGTATTGGATTGTCACACTGTGCCCCAAAAATATGTACAGTTATCATCTGATAATCAAAAAGTAAAGAAAAAGTTTAGGGAGAAAAAAATAACCAAAAAGCTATAAAAGCCAGGGAATAGTGCCTGCCTGCAAAGCATGAGGTACTGAGTTTGATTCCCAGTATCACAAACGAAAACCAAAACAAAACGAGAAACTGTAAAAGCAGACAGTAATGCTGAGGGAGGAGTGGGTAGGTATAATATGCGTGCTTTTAGATACTAAGGCATCACTAACCTATAATATGTGAAAAGAGTGTGTCACAGTAGCAGAAATAAATCAGTGGAACCTAAGAGAAAATTTAAAAGTGAACAAAGGGTACTTAAGAAATTGGCATGTGATAAAAGGGGTATTTCAAATCAGCAGGGAAAAGGTGCATCCCATACATTTGTTTTTCCGACTGGCTAAGCATTCAGAAAAGAAATAAAGAGCTTTTCTCAATGCTCAATGAATCCCAAGGGAAATAATGTGAAAGACTGAGATGGTGAAAAGACTAGCAAAGAATATTGGGAAGGAATTTTTAAATATGACAGCAGAGACAGAGCCCATAAAGGAATGGGGGAAAAAGATTTGTATTGTGTGCATGCATTGCAGTCACACACACACACACACACACACACACACACACACACAGTACATGTTGAAAATGATCACAGACAAAATTAATAATAAAAACTGAGAAAACATTTACTACATATATTATGGGAGAATAGTTGATATTAGCTGTTTACAAGAAAAGTTGTTGCAAATAATTAGAAAGAAAGGAACTTGAATTTAAAAATGTACAAAGGATATTAAAAGATAATTGATGGCAGTGAACAATTGTTAGATGTTTATTTTTACCTAGGACCATTAGGTAGTTTTCACACATTATCTCATGAAACTCTCCGTAACTTCAGAATTAAAATATTATTATCTCATTTTCAGATTAAGAAACAAAAACTTGAAAGGACTGAACATCTTGCGCCAGAGTTAGAATGCTAATAACTGCCAGATCCAAGAGTGAAATTTGAATATGGCTATTAATTAACCTCTAAAACTGACATTGATTGTGGCACAGATCTTAACTCAGGAAATCATATTTAAAGTCCTATCAAGTCTACAAAACAGAAGCTTGTTCTGAAATTGAACAATTAGGGATTTTCCAAGGAGGCCTGAGTTAGAAGAAGGCACAGTGTCTCAAGCCATTTAATCACAGCATTACCAGGCCCATGAACATTTAGGAAGCATTATCAGTTCTATTCATTCTCTTCTGCAGGAACAAAATGAAAGATCTTCACCAAATTATAATGTTCCTTTCATCTGTGGTGTGTGTGTATAATTATAGCTTCTAACATTATACACATTTCAAGTTTATAGAAATCTCAGTTCACCCAGGCTCCTTAAGGTTTCCCTCCTTTTTTTCTCTGCTGAGAATTTTTGGCCTTCCGTTTACTGCTGAGGACAGTGCAGTACTGTTGTGTCCCAGAGTGGGGTGGCACAAGCTTTCAGACTTTTCAGGTAAACCCTAACATATTCTGCACTGCAGCCAACTTGTAGAAAGACATCTATGGAGTACGCTTCTTCTCTAGTTCCTTCTATTCTGCTTTTATAGGTAAATACTTTTATGAGGTTTTCTTGTACACAGTTTCCTTCCCAACATTCAACAAGGTGTGAATAATGAGTAATATACAGTACTTTCTTGTCCTGTTCTCACATAAAAGGTAGCATGCAACACAGACTCTGCAGAATGTTGGTTTGTTTCATTTTTTCAGATTCATTTACAAAGTACATCCTTGCTGGGAATATAGTTTAGGGTAGAGCACGTGCTTAGCATCTGCAAGGCCATGGATTCATCCCTGGAACCCTCTACCATGTCTACTTCTGTCTCTGTCTCTATCTCTATCCCTTTTGAAAATTTTTATTGGTGTGTGTTTGTGACACAATAGATACATTTGTTTTGGGGGAATCAGTACACATATGTTATATTCTAATCATTTTTGATCACTTTATTCCCCTCATTACTGTCTCTCCTTCCTATGATCTTTTTTTCTCATCTCTAGATACTTCCATATTACTGCAGAAGTAGTAACTGGGTCAAAGAAGAAAAGCATTTGTGATTTTTAAAACATTTATTCTTTTGGTAGGCAGTGCTGAATTGTCTTCCACCTCCAGCATGACACTAGTTGGTCCACCCACCAGAAATATACAGCAATACCTTGGTTGTCCAGCAACTCCAAGCTCAAACTTTCCACTATTTGAACAGCAAAGTTCAGAAAGAATCTGCTTGGTGTTCATAACTTTGCTCCATAGTCAAACTTGACTTAGAAAACCCGACTTGAAAACACCCGGGAGTAGTGAGTTGCATCTGGTGGAAGACACCAAAGACTGATGCTTTTGTCTAAGGGCTGCTCTCATCGAGACAATATGGAGTGCCTGTATCAGTGCATTAAAACGTTTGTCATTGTGCTTTACTTGCGTAAAATATTGTTAACTATGGCTCCAAAGAGATAGTGAAGTAAAGCTAAGAGGAAAAGTGGGAGAACTGTGATAGATTTAAAGAAATCGTTGTGAAATATGTTGAAGTCCTGAAAAATGAATTTATTAGAAGTATAATTTTGGGGCCTCAGAACCAATTATTTGCTCTTCCATTATTTCTTATGGGGAAAATATGTTCAGTTCTCAAACTTTTCAATGTGTGAACATGGATTTGGAACAAACTAAGTTCTACAACTGAAGTATCAGTTGGTTACCTTCAGGTATCGGTGATACCTGAAGTATCACTGTGGTTACCTGCTCCTGTAGCTCCTCAACAGAATGTTGGGTTGAACATTTTATAGTTTCATTTTAAGAGTTGTTGATTTTATTTTGGGTTGTATTAACAAAACATGGATCCTATAACTTCATACTCTTAAAGAGTTTCATTTAAAGATACTTCTATGGAAGTAAAAATTACATGATGAGTTAAAAGTGCAAAGTCAGTAATATCGTATGTTGTACACAGATGTGCAGAATTAAGATGGCTCATGACTGAAGCTGGGGGATGTTGCTATGGTTATGAGTCTTCTTTGGAATAACAGAATTGAGAACCTGTAACCCTGGGAACTTTATTATCACAATTAATCCATGAAATGGATACTGTTTTATGGACAAAGAACTAGCGACTCAGAGTTAAGTCACTTGCCTGTGGTCACACAGCTAACCCCTGAGCATGTACTGGTTAGTTCCTCTTTGACATGAAGATGTCTTGTAGAAACCTGATTCCTTGGCATGGGAAAGATGACGAGACATTGGATATTGAGGGGGGACATTGTGGGTAAGAGTGCAGTAATTTTGTCCTTGTTTGTGAAAGCATTGATACAGAGTTGATTAACTTATTGGGGAGTTTAGGGGATATATTCACATGAATTTGGATCTTAGGTGAGGGACTGTAGAGAAGAGGTCCAACTGTGAGGTCCAACTCCAAGTTCTACAAGGGCCGAGTGAGAAGGAAATAGTGAAGCAGGGATGGTATGAGACCGCAGGCAGTGGTGCAAAATGTGGAGAAGTAGCAAGCTTGTGCCTTATCTCAACAGAAGGGCCACTTGTCAGTTCACAGAAATGTGTCTTTGGTGTCTCAACTTGTGATTTCTCAAAGAGACCAAGAAATGCACATTTTCATCCTATATTTCATGACTTTTAAAGACAATCAACTAAAGTCAGATTTTTTAAAAAAAATACATGAAACAATCATGGTTTCTTTGCAAGCTTCATATGACCTTGGGCTCCAGCTCATGACCTCTGGTCATGAAGGAGGAACCAAGGATAGGACAGACCTAAGATGGTTTAGAGGAGTCCAGCCAGTGTGACCTGGGATAGGAAAATCTGTACATGAAACGAAATGGGGGAGGAGTTGGGACACAGAGGGGAAGCTAGATCTTTGAATGTGATCAATACCAGATCACAGTGAGAATGGTGATTTAGAGGCTACATGGATTCCTAGGCTCGTCCCATGGTTAGTTAGCAGCTGCGACCTCACATGCTGGTTAGGGCACATATTTTCAATTAAGGGCAGTGGGACATTTTAAGCTGTATACCAGCATGTCTGTCCCAGCTATAAAAATACAGAAATACTTTTAAACCAATTAGTAAATAGCCAGACCTGTGAACCTCCTCGTCTATCTTCCACTCATCCATACCTGCTTCTCCCAGCTCCTTCCCACACTCCCTCTCCATGATCAGTAACCAAAGAGTTAACTCGAGCACACCTGGGCCCTGATGATTGGTCCAGCTTTTCATCCTGATTGGTCAGTGGGCAGAACCTGAGTCAAAGCCAATACACATACTGTATCTTGACTATCAGCCCTGGTTGCAGCAACCCTGCTCCTTGGATTGGCTGAAGCACAGAAAAGAACTTTTAGAGGACACAGAGCAGCAGATGGAACAGGAAGGCAGTACATCAAACCTCTGAGGGACTGGAACCAGGAATTCTACATCTCGGGTCATGCGAACTTTGTCTTTGCTTTTCTCTGTGCTTTGAAGCCCCCTCTAAAAATTGGACGCCTCAGGCTGGAACTGCACATCACCTGGCCTCTACTGACACCCCAGTAGCTCACAAACATGAATTTTTTTCTTTTGTGCTGGGGATCAAATCATGCATGCTAGTCAAGCACTATACAGCTAAACTATACCCACAGTTCCAGTCCCAGAAGTAACTGCTTGAGTCAAGCATCCACTTCTGCTCCCACCAGTTCTGTAGGGGGTAGGATATCTCAAAGTGCAAGCATGGATGTTGGGTCCTGCTGCATCAGAGAGGACACTGAGCTCCTGTAGGCAGGGCCTAGAACCCTGGAAGATTCTCCTTCAGAATTGTGGAATCATGGGGTCCTTAGGTGTAGGACTGTGTTCCTAGCTGCCCCAGGTGGCAGGAGGGAGGAGGCCAGAACTGATCAGAGGTTTGTTTGGATGGTCTGAAGAGTTAGGGAGTTGGTACTTAGAAGTGTGAACCCTGGTGACAGCGAGGCAGGAGAATGAGGTTGGAGGAGCCTCCAGAGCCTATACATAGTGAACCACAGAGAAGTAAACTTTTCTCTGCAACATGCCTACTCCACATCTCCCACCCCCACGTGCCCTTAATCTGTCTTGTACTGCTCTCTCTAAGTCATTCTCGTAACACAACACATGCATGACTCAGGGGCTCCTGTGGTTAACAGTGATGGCTGTGGCCCTGTAGCTGCTACCACAACTCATTAACCTCTTCCTATGTGTCAATTATTGTGTGAAATTCTGTACTTTTAAATTCCGGGAAGCCCTGGGAAAACCACTTTACCTCTTAGTTCCCTAATTTCCTCCTCTGTAAAATGGGTGTAGTAAGTAGTGCCTATTTCACAGGGGAATTAAAAGGATCAAATGATTTAATGCCTGACAAATCCCTTAAAACAGTTCCTGGCACAAATAAATCCCTCAATAAATGATAATATTCAATCATTGAATATTTACTGAGTGAACACTTTTTATATGTCAAGTAAAATATAAGCCCTGGGAATATAAAGGTTAGCAAAATTGCCTCCCGTTGCTTGCAGTTCAGAGATGCAGCAATGATAACTCAGTGGTTTAAATGCCTGGATGTGGAAGATGTGAGGAGGCAGGACACTGTTCAAGTCTTTTTGTTTCTCTCTGTGATTAGAGTGTAAGTTCTCTGTGAAGAGGCATTCTGTCTTTTTTGATCACAGCTGTATTGTCCAATGTATAAGAAGGACCTGCTCTTATATTAACCTTTTCTGGGTGACTGAATGAATGAAGTGAAACGTTAGTTGCATCTGAAAGACAAGGGGCTAATGGAATGAAGTTGGGAGGTGAAGACAGGAGCGTCATAGTGCCTGACCCTGTCTCAGGTAGGGGCCAGCTGAGTGACCTTGATGAAGTTATTCTCCAGGCTGGGTCCTTGTCATCATGGTCCCAATGGAAGTGTAAAGCGCATGGCCTGTGGTGAGGGCTGGAGAGAGCGCTGAGACCCCCGTGTCTACAAACATGTCTCAACAGTGCGTTCTCTTTTCCCTTTTCAGTTGTTGAGCCACTTGATATTTCCTGTTATTAAAGAGCTATGTTGAGATGGAGGAGATTCTTGATCATATTTGGTCATAAATGCTTCAATCTTCCTTAAAATCTTCCACAGGCATATTTACAAAGGATGCTTGAAAAATATAGTGAACGTTTCAATGAAAATTTCTATCTCAGTAAAAGACACATGACTACTATTTTCCCTCAGGATAGTCCCACTTGCTTTGAACACACTTTTCCCATTGTTCTTGCTGCTTTCTGAAGCAGATCTGAATATCCTCTTTCATGATTGTCTTTGCCAGGTGTGATAAAAACAGTATGGTAAACATTGTTACCAAGTGCCAACCAACAGAAAGGCAGAGTTGTCAAAACTTTGTGGTGTGTCCTCATCCACCTAGTCACCAGATCTGGCACTGCAACTTCTGATTCTTTCTAAGTTAAAATGATCCCAAAAGGTAAGTATTTTGAATCGATTCAGGAAATTGAGGCTGAAGACACTTAACAGAAGAAGTTCCAGAACTTCCTAAGAAAGTAGAAAGAATGATGAGATAAATGTGTTTGAAATAAAGGAGAGACGATTTGGGAGTGGGGAAATTAATGGAAGCATGCCCTTTATTATAATAAATTATTTTAAATTTAAACATTTGCAGAATTTTTCAGTCATACCCTACACATTAAGTTCAGCACAGTTGACATACAGATCGTTCAAATCACTCAAATAAGCTAGCAAATGCTACCCTTGTTTTGGTTAATCCCTTCCCCTTTTGAACCACTGATCTATTTTCTGACCCTGTAGTTTTGTAAACATCACACAAATGGAGCCATATTGCACGGAGCCCTTGGTGTTCGATGTCTTTCTTTTAGTTTGATGCTTCTGAGATTCCTGCCTGTTGTGGCATGTGTCAGTAACTCCTTTCTTGTTGCTGAGAGGTATCCTCTTGGATAGAGGCATCATTTTTTTTTCTTTTGGAGCCATGGTCTTGCTATGCAGTTTAGGCTGGCCTTGAGCTCACTTTATAGCCTCGGCAGGTCTCGAACTTGCAACAATTCTCCTGCCTCAGCCTCTTGAGTGCAGGAATAACAAGCATGCACCACCACACCCATCACTTTTTATCCCTTTACTTGTTGGAAGATATCGGGTTGTTTCCAGTTTGGGGCTATAATGAGTAAAGTGGCTTTCAACCTTCATATACAGGTTTTGGATAGACATATATTTCATTTCATCTAGGACTAGGCCACAGATCATATATGCGTGGGGGATAGTTAACATTTTAAGAAATTCCCAACTAGTTTCCAAAGTGATTGCACCATTTTGCACTTCTCCTCCAATTGTATCAAAGTTCAGATTGTATTTTCACCTCATCAGTACTGCCAGATATCTTGACATTGTCACTTTCAATTTTTTGAAACTTTAATAACTTTACTAGGTATGTGGATTATTCTTAAAATTTTAAAATGGCAGTTTTCTTAGGAGAACCACTCATCACTTTATAGCATATAAAATAATGTCACTTGTTATATCTATTTATTTCCTCACTTGCTCATTTTCTGTCTCTGTAACCAGCATATAAATTTTAGCACCTGTACCAATAAATACATGTTTATGACGAGTGAATGGAGAAAAGATTGGAGCGTCAGGGAGCTCTGTGTTGGAATCTGAAGCTCATGGTATTAAACTTTGGCAGTACACTACTTCACAGAAAAAGCAACTTCTCTGCTAGGTTGGGGAGGAGAAGGAGTTTTTAGTTAGGACAGAGAAAGACATGTAGATCCAGAGGGCAGTGAAGGGCGTGGCATGTCTGGGGGGCGAATGAGTTCTGTGTGCCGAGAACATAGTGCACACCCAGGCGCACACAGTGTTAGGGGGGCTGGACCACACTAGAGATACAGTGACAATAACATGGAAGCTTATACTTACTGCTTACTATGTGCCAGGAGTTCTAAGATCTCTACATAGGTTAATCCATTTATTCTTCCTGACAGCCTTACATTGTAATGATAGTCTTGGCACTATCATTATCTCTGTTTTACAGACAAGGAAGCTGAAGCAGAAAAAGATTAAATAACTTGCTCAAAGTCATTCACCGAGGAAGAAGCCAGGCAGTTTATGCTCTGAAGTCTGTAGCTTTAATCATTATGCTACACTGCCAGGTTATGAGGGCCATGTTTATTAGATGGGGAATTATGTAAGCTACTGTAACATAATCCTCAAAATATGATGATTTAAACAAGACATAAATAGAGAGAGTGTCCCTCAGGGTGAAACTCAAGGCTAATAGGGTGCATTTGTCTTTTCCGACTTGGCTTGAGTTTGGGTTTAAGATGATCACTTTTAGCTGATCATTTTGCTGCAGCCGGTAGAAAAGGGAAAGGGACCAGGGAGCTCAATTCCTTTTAAGAGGATGACCAGAACACAACTATCCCATGGCCAGGTCCCAGGCATATGGCTGCCATGAGCTGCAAGGGAGAACAGGAAACGTGGTCTCCAACTGGACAGCATGTTTGCTACTAAAAGGGTGCGGTTATTTAAGGGAAGCGTGGACATCGCGCCACAGCTTGAGCACCATTCAATGGACTTGGAACTTTTTGCTGTAGGTGATGAGTAACTGGCAAATGGCCTCTAAGTGGGAATGCTGCATGCACAGAGTTGAGTTTTAGACCACTCCAGAAGCTTATATGGGAAATAAAGGGAAGAGGGATACAGGAACAAGGAGGTCTGTTAAATTCATGTGACTGTCACTTTGCTTTGCTGCCTCTGGAGTCATGGGAGCCAATAGGTGGAATTCTCAGGTGGCCCAGAAGGAAGTTTTACAGGCAAAGGAGTGTGTGGGGGGAACAGAATTGGAACAGCTGTCTTCCTTATTAAGTTGCTCAACAGAGTTTGTCCAGCACTGTGTCTGGATTCAGGACTCCAGTGATAGTCCCCACAGCTTTCCTAAGTGCTGGGGCCAAGTGCAGTTCTTGGTAAGTTTTGCAGTGACAATGCAGTGTCAATCTTTCGCTCGCCTCACTGACCCTGACCTGTCTTTTGTTTCTCTTGGCCTCAGGACCCCCGGAGCAAACACAAGTTTAAGATCCACACCTACTCCAGCCCCACATTTTGTGACCACTGTGGGTCATTGCTGTATGGACTCATCCATCAGGGGATGAAATGCGATAGTAAGTACACTGTTCCAGCCTCTTCTGACAACAGGTGGAAGCAACAGGAAGGGACAGCTTGCTTCTTCGTAGTTTGGAGTCTAGGTCTGCAGTATATTGCCTGATCCCTGGATGGAGCTGAGGCCCCAGTTACCTATTAACTGTGCAGCAATTCTTCCTCCCCATGACATAATAGATACTTTCTTAACTTACTATTCTGCAAGGCTTGTCCTTTGGTTCTGGGTTGGAGTCAGCTGATGTCAGCTGGGTGTCTTCATGCATATGTGATGGGTTAGTGATTGGGTGGGGATTGTCTGGGCATGGTTCCCACATTTCTAGGATGGCTTATTGTCTTCTGGGTGATGGGGCTGCCTGGGCCCCATGCCTTTATCTCATTAGCTCACTGGCTAGCTCACATGGAGGTCACAAGGTTCTGAGTGCTCTTGAAGGTCCTACTGGTCAGTGAAGCACATGATGGAGTTCAGTCAGTGTGGGAGGGGACTGACCACAGGTATGAGTGCAGAGAGGCATGAACCTTCGGGGTCCATTCCTACAGCTCTACATCACTGTTTCCACTGAGTGCAGCAGGAATGTCTACTCCAGGATGTCAGTGGGTGACACATTCTTCTTGTAGAGAAGACCTACCTCCTTGTAGTACCCAGGTTTATACCAGAAGAGGGAGGAGAACATGGTCAGTGGGTAGGGAAAGGAAGGCAGGGGCAAGACTCCTCTGTTAGGAAAGATCTGCGTGGCCTCTGGGGCTCTGAGCACTGTGGATGCAAAGGGGCAGGGAGGCTCCGTGTGCTGGTGGCTGCTAGGCCTGGTGGTCTACAGCAGGCTGGGAAGTTGTGGGACCCACACTCTGGTATATGTGGAGAGACAGAGAAACAGACACACATGAGAGAGGGAGAGAAACAGATTGGGCCCACTGCGGAGTGGAACAGAGCTGTCCCAGGTGCAGTGAAGGCAGCGAGGTGCACACAGTGACCAGGGGGGGGGGGGGACAGGGTCAAGGCAGAGATGCACACTGACGAAGGCACGGAGAGACAGAGGTGGCCTCAAATGGGGAGTGCTCTGTGGACAGCCCCCCCCCCCACACACACACAAGTGACGCAGCAAGACTGGCGCTTTCTGCCTGTAGGACTTGGAGCCCTTTTATCACACAGAGCCCCCACGTATGGGGCCGATGCTTCTGCCTCGAAGGCAGGGCTGAGTGGTGAGTAGCAACGCAGGCTGGTGCTCAGTCCCTGGAGTTTACACTTCCTCTCCTGCTCTGTTCCTCTCCATGCAACTTCTTTCTCATTTTGTAATCTGCCTGCTGTGTCCTGAAGCTGGGGTGGACTGAGAAGGAACTTCGGGGCATCCCTTCCCTGGGCTCTCTCAGGTCACCTGAAATGCAGGCCCGGGAGCTCAGCTGCTCTCCCTGTCTTCTTACATTGGACCAAAGAGTGCCCTAGAGAATGCTGGACTTCTGGGTCAGCTTCCTGTAACTGCCACTGCTGCACAGGTCTCAAGGGAAGTCAGCCACCATGTGGAAGCAAACACAGACACACTACAGAGCACGGGGCAGGGGCTTTTATATGCAGATGATGCACAAGACACTGTAGGACAACTTTTTACATGTATGGTTCATTCCTCTCACTTCTGTCCACATTTATTCATGTAGTTCACTATGGTGGACTCTGCATCTGCCCAGACCTCCTCCTGGAGTTCTTCAAGTCTTCCAGCTGCTGTGGGGTTACAGTGGCGCCCCTCCGGGAGAATTGCCCAAATTGCCCAACGTGACATCACGGGTGGGCTCCCCATAAATCACAGTTCTGGTTCATTTACTTCCAGAGAACCTAGCAGATTTCCTGTCCATATTTAAAAACTGGAAGATGTCACACATATATCCCTGTTCCTGGTGATCATAAATTAAATTACATTAAATTAATTAAATGATGTACATCTTGACATCTTGGAGCAGACATTCCTGCTGGACTCAGTGGGTTGGGGGAAGCTGGGCTGTGCTCATGGCCACAGCTGAGTCTTCCCTTAGTCATGTGACCAGTGGCTTTTGAGCATTCAGGTTGGTGACTCTGGCTTCATCACCTTGGGTGGGGGAGTGCAGAGGGTGAATATGTTCAACCCCTTTTTTCCATCAAGAAAGGGAGAGAGAACTGGTGAGCCCTTCTAATGAGACCCCGAGAAGGTCATTTCTTCTCAGCCAGGCTCATGGGACAGGAATAGAGAGGGCCCAGCAGGCATGGGGGCCAAATACCTGTGCCTCCTGCCCGACTCAACTTGCCCCTCCTCCCCTCTCTCTACCCTCGCAGCCTGCATGATGAACGTCCACAAGCGCTGCGTGATGAACGTCCCCAGCCTCTGTGGCACTGATCACACAGAACGCCGCGGCCGCATCTACATCCAGGCCCACATCGACAGGGACGTCCTCATTGTTGTTGGTAGGTGGCCTTTGATTCCTGCGCCTCTGGCTGCACAGATTCTTGACCCTCCTTGACCCAGGCATTTGAGGAGGGGAGAATGGTGTAGGGATAGGGGTGGTTATGGGGCAAGGAGGGGAGGGGATCATGGCATGGCCTGTCCCTGCAATGGGTACTGTTGGAAAATGTCTACCTTCAAAACTGAGTTCTCAGCACCGCAGGCTGGTGGGACTCAGAGGGAGATGACAGTCACTAAGCCCCTGACTTCTTTCTTTTTAAAACATCTTTGATGTAATTACTGTGCATATATACAGAGTGCAATGTAATATTTTGATATACATGTACAATGGGTAATGATCAAATGAAAGTAATTAGTATATCCATTGCCTCAAATATTGGTAATTTCTGTGTGTAGGAGGCATTCAAGGGATTCCTAACTTTCATAGGATCTCCACTCCCCTTCCTGCTCTGTTTCCCATTCTTCTGCAGTGTATGATTCTATCTCCTGTACTCAACAGAAAGATGATCTTAGTTCCTCCCTAAACACTTCTAGTGGGAGAATGGGATTGTGATCCATACCAGATCTAGCGGATTATATTGTCTCAGAGAAAGGAGGCAAGCAGGGTACAATCCAGAGTGTAACCAGGGGCTTTGAAGGTATCTGAGATACTTTTCCTTAACCCGATGTTGGCTCCTGGTTGCTGTTACGTTATCCTATACACTTTATGTGTATCTGAAATATTCTGTGATAAAGAAGCCATGGTGCAGGCTAGAGGAGAGGTGCAGTGTGACGAGGAGAAAAACACAAGGTGGTGTCTGCTGCTCAAATAGCAAGCTTGCAGCATGTGCTCGGCTCAAGCAGCACTGAAATTCAGCTGTGAAAGACAGGTGGACACTCAGCCTTAGACTTCAGTAAAATCTGCATCAGCCTGGACATGAATGGAACTAAAACTTTGAAGGAATTCTTTTGCACAGGCTTGTGACGCAAACTGCCTTAGAATTTATATAACTGGCTCATGTGAACAAGGTTTTATGACTTGCAAAAATAGGTCTGCTTCTAAAGCCCCAGCCAGCATGGTTCAGTAGCTCTGAGGTGCTGAGCCCAGGGTTGGCAGGGGCTTTCCCTAAACCATCTAAAAGTTGAAAATATATCCCTGTAAAATAGAATTCCTCTTTTAAACTGCAGTATGTAAAACTCAGTGAGCTATTAGAAAATGTACATTCCACTGTATTTTTTTCTTTCACTGCTCTGCTGCTTGCTTCTCAGTGGGATGCTTGGAGATCCCTGCGGCAGCATGTGATGGTCCCAGGTTCAAGGGAAGCAATTTGCCCCGAGTGTAATCCTTGTGGCGCTCAAAGAGCAAAACTGAGACTCTCCTACCATCTAGTGTCCCTCTTCAGGAACTGCACTCAAAACGTTGCTGTAGGTAACCATGTACCACCATATAAGTGATATACCCTGCTTCTCAGTGTTTAAAATCTTTTGTATTATCCCTTTCTCCAATGTTCTCACAACAGCACTGCAAGATAACTGTTGTATTCATTTTGTAAACTAAGTAGCTGAGGCTAAGAAAAGTATATTTGTAAGAAATATGCTTCCATTTTTAGTAATAAAACAAAAGCTAACATTTAATAAGGTTTTGAAGGTGTCAGTCACTTAATATGTCAAGCACTTAAAGGCAATATCTTGTTTAATTTTTCAGGCAAGTATCATCATCATTCTGCCCATCAGGAAGTGGAATTGAAGTGTCACATGTATCCTCATCTAGATCTTTTTGATTCTTCAGCACTATATTATATACTCAGCTGTTGGTGCTTTTCTTTTCCACTTAGTTTTGCTCCTCTTCTTCCTTCCCCACTGTTCACTTACTTCTTTTGTGGTTCAGTTTGAGTAGCTGTTTTGGACCTTCTTGGGTAGTCTTTGTTCTGACAGGGGGACACATCGTTCAAGTTCCAGGCCAACTTTTCCCCTTCAATCATAGATATACCCTGGCCTTTGGGTATTTTGGTTCTCAGGAAATCCCCGGACATTCCAATGAATAGGAGGTACATTCATCTTCTAGTCCCACCAACCAGGTGGCTTCCCACCAGACATTTGTCACCTCAGTGCTATGGAGGCTAGAAGTCTGATAAGCTGTCATCAGGGTTGGTTTCTTCTGAGATTCTGAGTGAGCCTGTTCCATGCTCCTGTTGGTGGCTGGCAGTCTTTGGTGTCCATTGGCCTGTGGTTATGGCACTCTAGTCTCTGACTCCACCCTTACATGAGTTCTTCTGTGGGCATCTCTGTGCCTAGATTTCTCCTTCTGTGGGGACATCAGACTTTGAATAAGTCCCATCCTGACTAGTACAACACATTTTAACTTGATTACATCTGCAAAGACACTAGCTCTAGGTAAGGCTACCTTCACAGAAGCTGGGATAAGGAGTTGAACATCTCTTTATGGGGCACACAATTCAACCCATAATGGAAGGCAAGAAACTTGGGGCTCCCCTAAAGTTAAGGATAGAATTTCTGCATGCTTAGGGTTCTGGAAGCATGAATTAAACAGTTCCTAATGATTCAGTAGCACTTTGTGGTTGCTAAGTTGACCAGTGGAGGAGGTAGTGTTAGTGTCATCAGAGGGAGGAGGAAACGGAGACTCAGCAAAGCTGAATGCCTTGATCGAGGTCACAGGCAGAGGACGGAGGCACACCTGGGTCACTGTGTTACTGGGCCTGCCACCTATAGCCCCTTTTCCAGGCTTGAAATAGTCCATACTTAGCATGGTTTTGTTGATTGATCAGTGACACAAGAATCATGATGCTTTGGGTGCTTCTAAAGCAGGGGCAAGATGGGACTTTTATGTTCAAATGACTTATCAAGCTGCTATTGGGAGAAGAGAAAGCAAGTAGGACAGAGCATAAGAGAGCCTTGTAGAGAGTCTGACTCTAATTAAGGCTGTGTGTCCTAGTCCCATGGAGGGCTCTGGACCAAACCGGAAGCACTTATGAAGTCCCACCTGGAACCAAGGGCACTGGTCTGTCATGCTGTGGGTCAGGCCATGCTGGAGGATGACGGCATCTGTCAAAAACATATATTTTGAAGCCAAAATAACTCCTAATGTGAGTGCATTTGAAGACTGAGCCTTTGGGAGGTGGTTAGGATTAGTCAGGACATGAAAGCAGAAACCTACCTCATGATGAGCCTTAAAGGGGGAAGGTGCGGTGGCACACACCTGTAATTCTAGCACTGTGGGAGACTGAGGCAGGATGATCTCAAGTCCAGGGCCAGCCTTAGCAAGACTGTGTTTCAAAAATAAAAAAAATATAAATAAAAGGAACTGGGGATGTAACTCAGTAGGAAGGCCCTAGGATCAAACCCCATTACTAGAAAGAAAAAAGAAGAGATCTTTATCTCACTACCACATGGGGATGCAGGAAGAAGGTAGTCAAGCTAGGAAGAGGGGCAATCCCAGGATCTGAATCTGTCCGCACACTGGCCTTGGATTTTCCCAATCTATAATTGTGACAAATACATTGGTGTTATTCAAGCCACTCCATCCTGGCATTTTGTTATATCATCCTGACTAAAATAGCCTTTGCCCTAGGCTGCTCGGGTTGGAGATGGAAAGGTATCAGAGCCTTTCAGTTCAGGTGGCTTCTGCACAGCTGAGGGCATTTACCTGGACTCAGGGGCAGCTGTGAGCCATTGACAGCCGGGACCCACACAAGCTGGGGTGGGGAGTGGGTGTGCTGACGGGTATGATGGGAGCTGGGCAGGGTGTGAGAGCATTCAGGACATGGGTATCCTCTAATCCCCAAGTTCCTTGGTTTTATTGTTGGGATTTTAGGTCCCCCTTCTTGATCTTGTCCTGCAGATCAGGGAGGAGAAAGCTAAAGGTTGCTTGGGGACTTTATTTTTATTTCGGAAAGAATAAAATCAAATGACAGAAAACAAAATGGGGTCAGTTAAAACAAAAGGATGGACATAGTACATGACTTAAAACCAAAATACAAGGTGATCAACAATGATTACCATAATGTCTCTTGTTATCATAATAGAATTGCCCATATCATCAGACATAATAAAATTGAACATAGCAGTACAAAACAAAATCAATAAAAACAAAACATTGGAGACATTACAGGAATTCAAAAGAAGATAACAGTCAAACAAGAATGGGTATCATAGTGAATCTTATTTTTTTCAAAGTAGTTGACTATACCCTCAGACTTGATACTATCAAACAAAACATATTTGAATAAAATCAGTCAAAACAAGACAGTGAAAGCAATACAGGGCTTCAAATTAAGTTAATAAGAAATCAAAATGGTTACCATAGTATATCCTGCTATCTTTGGAATAGCTGTCCATGCCATCAAATCTAGGTAAGCAAACAAACTTGAACAGAATATAACCAAACTAAACAGAGCTATAAAAACAATATGGGTTTCAAATCATAATACAGGATTAACAATGTCCACTGCCTTCCCTTTTTAGACAATTCCTCCCATTCCACTTTTACAGAGTGCATTATACATTTTGTATCTCACTAACTCCTTTACCTTTCAGATTAGGGAGGCAATCCACTATTTACCTAGATAGTTTTGAACTTTATTTACCCCGGAACATGATCTCTAGTTGTATCCATTTACCTACAAGAGCCTCAAGGTTTTCCTTCCTTATAACTGAGTAGTTCTCCATTGTATAAAAGTGTTATGTCTTTCCAACCAATCTGCAACTGATGGGCAAGCTACCCCTACTTTTTTCTGGTTCCCTCTCACACAGAGCATTGTTTTCTCATCTTTGACTTCCAGTCTATAAACCCTCTTTCAAGTTAATTATATTTCTCATATAGAGAATCTTGATGGTCCCTATCTCCTGATCCACTCTGCCTGTGTTTCTTTTTATTAGTATATTGAGGCCATCTATATTAGTGATTATGGCCAGCCTTGTCTGACATGCTATTTTTTGGCCATTGGTTATCTGCTTTTCCCCTTCATTCCACTGTCTGCCCCGATCAGTGAGCCTCCTCTGCCATTGTTCCTGAAACCATGGTATTTTTTCTCTCTCTCTAGAATGTCCTTCAGTATTTTTTATAGGGTTGGATTGGTGGTCATGAACTCCCCCAGTTCCTCTTGGTCATGGAAGCATCTTGTTTCTCCATTACTTTTGAGAGATAGTTTTTCAGGGTGCATCAATTGAGGTTGGAGTATATTTTCTTTCAGGATTTAGAATACTTCACTCCATGCCCATATTTGATGGTTTCTGTTGAGAAGTCTGTCATGATTCTGATGGGTTTTCCTTTGTAGGTGATCTGTTTCTTTTCTCTGACAGCTTTTAATATTTGGTTCTTGTGTTGAATTTCTGGGATCTTGATTATTATATGTCTGGGTGTAGATCTATTTTGGTTATAGCTGGTTAGAGTTCTGTATGCCCCATATATCTTAATAGCATTTACTTTTCCTATGCTTGGAAAGTTTTCTTTATTTTTGTAAATAGCCTTTGTATTTCATTTCACTCACATTTTTTATTTTTAAGTTATAGATCCTATTGTCATCTTGTAGCCTTTGTATTGTTAATTCATTGTTTCTTGTTATTTTTAAGAGATCTTCCCTTTTGTGATCATATGCTGCAAACCTGTCTTCAAGGTTTGATAGTCTATCTTTAGTTTCTTTCAAGCAGTTTTGCCAGCTTTCAATGGAGTTTTTAATTTCCTGGTAATCTCTTTGAATCTGTTTCATGTATTCTAGATTTTTTAAAATATTCTTCATCAAAGATTTCCCTCCTTTTTCTGTGCTCCTCTATTCTTCCATATGTGTCTTCTTGAGAGATGCTTAGCATTTCTTTTACTGTTTTTCTTGTATCTTCCTTTACTTGTATTAATAGTTCTGTTTTAAGTTCTTTTATAATTTCATGGATATATTTATGTCAGATGCTGTTTCTTCAGAAACTATAGCTGTGCAACTTCCAATCTCTTCTGCAACTACCTCTCCTGGGCCAGTACTGCTTTGGTTGGAGGCTGGAGACTGCCTTTTGTTTCTTCCTCTTGTCATATTTCTGGTTTGTTCTGAACAAGTGAATAGTGGGGTCCCTGGCACTTCCTGTATTGGTTATAATTACTCTGCAGTATGCTGGCTAGGGATTGCTGCCCTCCTGAATCTACTGGTGACCACTGGAGTAGAAGGGGCAGGGCAGGTTGGCCCCTCCCTTTTGAGGTAGTCCACCACTGGGAATCTTTATGACATTAGTGTGTGCTGTGCAATTTGAGCCAGTTAGGGATAGCTTTTGGGAAACCTTGGCCTTGGCTATTGGATTTTGCACAGGGGTGGGACTCAGTCCAAGCAGTTCTCACCAATCTGCTCTGCAGTAGTAGTGGCTGAATGAAACTGGCTGCAGTTCTGGTTCTGGGCTTATCCTTCCCAACTCCAAAATGGCACCCAGCCAGTTGCCCACTGTTGCAGGAGGACTGAGTCCACCACACTCACCACAAGCCTATGCAGTTCTCGGGTGCGGTCCACTGCTTTCCTCTGCGACCCATCTTCCCACTGAGGCCCTCAGGCTTGCCAACCCCCAACTTCATGTGACTGTGCATCTTCGGACTCCAGTGGCATTTTGCATACATTGGGACCAGCTCCAGTGAGAGTGCATCTGGCTACTGCCTTCTGTTCAATTTCGCTTTCTTTTCTTTTCTTTTCTTTTCTTTTCTTTCTTTCTTTCTTTCTTTCTTTCTTTCTTTCTTTCTTTCTTTCTTTTTCTAACTTTAGTTTCTTTCTTGGTCAAGAGGATCCATCTCCTTCCATCTGGTCTTCTCCAGAGTGCAATATTCCAGCTTCTGGGCTGTTTCTCTCAGAGGCTTTTTACTTTGCTGCTTATTGATCCACTATTTTCCCAGCTCCTCTGCTTGGGGACTTTCTTGGCAGTCCTACGCACAAGTGACTTTGTGGGATTTATTGAATTGTTCCACTTCATCCGGATCCTCCAAGTATGTGCAGTGTTAGGATCTTTCACTCACTACCAGCCCAGGATATGGCCATTAGAACTGAATATCACAAGCTTTTTAGATATTTTAACATAGCCAGAGCTAGAAGGTTTTCTATCCCACCAACCCCCGCTACTGAAATACTGGTTGTGTATCTGTTCTCTGGGTTCTTGAAAGTCACCACCAGAATGGAAATCTGGTCTGGGCTTCTTCTAGACACTCATCAATGGTTTCCCATTAACTTCAGGCCAGGACTAATCTAACATGATGCCTTCTTCTGTATCCTTGAGTCCTCCCTGGCATCTTCTCCAGACTGCCACCCATCTGCATTTTCTGTTTCCTGTTTTAGAATATTTTTCCCATATTCTCTGTCAGCATTTAACTCTTCTTCTAGATTTTAGTCTTATTTACTCCTGTCTAGCCTCTATCATTGATGCTCATGATGTCTTGAGCTTCTATCAGTTACAGTTTTATAATAAATTTGATTAGTTTCTGCATCTCCCACAAAGCATTAACTCCATGAGGGCAGGACCTCATCTGCTTTTGGCTCACAACTATATCTCTAGTCTTTGGAATGATGAAGATTACTAAACATGTGTGGCAGCAGGGAATGAGAATACTGTTGGAGGATCATGATGGATATAAAGTCATCGTGGTTGGCCCCAAAATTAATGCCTTCTGAAGTTAGTAACTGAAGATCAGCAGATAATCTAACTCACACCATTATTCATATGGGAAGCACAACACAGAAAATCTTAAGTGCAGGTCCAAGGTCAACAGCAAGTTAGGATCTACTCTTTGGAGTCATGATTACCTTGTTCCTCAGGCAATGTAGAAAAAAAAAACATCAACTAATTGACACTTTAAAAATCATAAAAAAACATATTGACCTCACAATGCCTAGAGGTGTCACAGGAGCAGTCAGTGCAAGGTCAGAAAACCAGATCAAAGTTGTAAAGTGCTCATTACATTTATGAAACCTACACTGTGACAGTCATAAATGTTTTACTGCTATCTTAATCATATCCAACTTTGCATTCATACTTAAGTCCAAAGTTGGGGCTGTTCTTCAAAAAATGAAAAAGAGAAATCTTTTTTGATATTTTTTTGAGATTCCCAATCAATGTTCTTACCTGTATCTATATATTTTACTGTGCAGAACCTTCTTAGATTAAAACAGATAGACTTAGGCATTTCCAAAATTCTGGTATTTAAAATCATCCCAAGATCTGATATCCACACATCAAAAGAAGAAGACCAACAAAGAGACAAATAGTTTAGCATGTTGTGGAAGTCACAGAGTTAGCGAGTGGTGGGTCTCAGATTTGGCTCCATGGCCCACAGTCTTACCATGAACCTGGTTCTCAGCAGAGGAATTAAATTATGCAGAGGCATGGAGACCAGGAGTAGCAGGACGATGTGGATGATTATTTTTACCTGTGGTCCTCTGGCCCTATGTTTTAGCATGTAAGCCTCTCTAGAGTTTGTTCGTTTGCTCTCCAAGTTATTAATTAAATTATTCATTCAGCATTATATTGAGTTTTTATTGTTTTTCATGAATATTCAAGACCCTTGGGATATAACAGTAGACAGAAGTCTTTTTACCTGGATGGACACACTCTGTATTCTCTTAAGGCTAAAATTAATTGCTAATCATATTTTTAAAGACATTCTAGAACCATAAATCCGTTTTTCAATGCCATCTGTTTTTTAAACACTATAGGGTTTGAACATTTGAAATGCAGAGCCAGAATGGACCCAAAGGTCGTATTTACTTTGTGCTCTGCCACATTTTTCAGAGTCTAATCTCCAGAAAGAGAAGAGGGGAAGAAAAGGGAGATGTATTGAATAAAAAATTAAGGTATATTAATATCTCAAAATATTACCCAGCCATGCATCATTTGCAGGCAGTAACATGATCAAAAACTAGAGCTGAGCATAGTGGTGCACATTACAATACAAGCGGTCTGGGAAGCTGAGACAAAAGATCTCGGTGTGGGCAACTTAGTAAGACCCTGTCTCACATTTAAAAATAAAAAACAAAAAGCAAAGGTTGGAGGATGTAGCTCAGTGCAAATATTCTATGTTCAGAAAAGACCATCAGCTGAGCCACTAGGACCCACAAGGGGGCAGTCGCTGCCTTCAAAGCCATGCTTCCAAAGAGATCCGTTTTATGGTCATTGTTCATTATGAGAGGTGCTATAGAGAAGAGCCGGGCTCACAGAGGCCCAGAGAAAATCCACATATAGAGTAAGGACAGGACTCAGTTCTGCTAACTCTCTGTCTCCCATTGCAGTACAGCTTGAATATACCTTATACAAAGTGCTTGAATATACCTTATACAAAATGCCTGGGACTAAACGTGTTTTAGATCTCAGATTTTAGATCTCAGATTTTTTTTCTGACTTTGGAGTATTTACATACACATAGAGAGATATGTTGGAGATGGATCCAAGTCAAACATGGAATTCATTTATGTTTCTTGTACACCTTATACTCATTCTCTAAAATATATTTTGTACAATATTTCAAATAATTTCATGCATGAAACCAAGTTTCTTGTTGTGTAATTTTCTACTTGTAGCCTCATATCGCTGCTCAAAAGTTGTTGGGTTTTGGAGCGTTTTAGATTTTGGATTTTTTAATTTAAAACATTTGACTGTCCTGGCATATTATAAAAATTTTCTAACATGCAGCAAAGTCAAAAGAATTTTGACAGTGAACATCCGTTTATCCACCACTTAAATGCCACCATTACTATTTACTATACAGTCCTTGTGTATCAGATATCCCTCTACCTCACTACCCATCAATGCATCTTATTTTTGACACATTTCAAAGTAAATTACAGAGATCAGTTTTCCCTGAACACTTCAGCATGCACACAACTAGAATTTGAAATTTATCATTTAAAAACTTTTGAAGTAAAATTTACAAACAATGCTGTACATACATCTGAAATGAATAATAGCTGAGTTTTGACAAATATGTATGATGCTATTACCCTAACCCCTAGCAAATTAATCCTCTTTTGATGTCAAAGCTGCTATCAAGGATCTAATGTAATTTGTCAGTACTGCCCTTGGAAAAGTATCCTTGCATGAACAGCCATGCTGTTCCCACACTTCCACACGTACCTGTAGGCTCTGGGAGTGGGGCAACAACGGTATTTAAGAACCTTAGGACTGCATCACACTTAATAGTTGTTAAATATTTAAAAGAACTCCTAGTCCAATGGAATAGGTTCCTTGAAAACTCTTCATTGTGTACTTATTGGAGGGGAAATTCCCATAAAACAAACTCAGGGAAATGTTAATATTATTTTGCTTTTCTTGAGTGTTACTGAAATGAAGAAGTTGAGTTAAATCAAGTAATGAGAAGTCTTCATCTACCAGCACTGACCATCTTCCATACATTTTGGATAGTTGTCTGCATACCCTGGGTCCCTTATCCATCCTCTCTTTGAAGCCTGTTGGCTTGTGAAGCTGTAGGTGGTTTTTTTGATATTGAAATCCAGGATACTGAATCCTGAGGAGATGGAGGGAAGCTGATACCTTATTTACTCAATATGCTTTCTAATTTTTCCTAAAGATCTTCATGAGAATAATCAAGGTCAGGCCACTGTCGAAGGCCCCAAAATCTCAGGATGGGCTTGGTGCACAGTCATTGTTCCAAAATATTTGTGGAACACGTTGATGGAGGCATTGCCAGGACCTCCAAGGCTGTCTTTAGGGAAAGTGGTCCAGTAGTGTATATTCAAATGTGTATACAGATTCACATTTTGACTCTCAAGTTTCCCTTTTGGGAATCTATCCTTCTGAAATAAAATGCCACCATGAAAAGAAATATAGCGCAAAACAAGCATGTTTATTGGTGTTTGTGGCAAAAGCTGAAATTGATCTAATTAGTGTATATTCATTTTAATGGTATACATGCAGTTGTTGAAAACAGAGAATTAAGGTAAACGTATGGGGTTCTGTGGAACTAGTCGTATTTTTGTTTTTGGAAGGGAAATTGGTTATATAAGTGTGAAAATTCATCAAGTTGCACGATTAAATTTTTACATTTTTCTACGTGTATATGTCAGACTGTATTTTATTGTATTCAAATCTTAATTAATAAGCCACTAAATATTAAAGCAAAACAAAAATCGATGGTTTAGAACTACAGCTATTGACCAAGATCAGGAGTTTGCAAACAGTGAGCTGTGAACCAAATCTAGCCTACCTCCTGTTTCTATAAGTAAAGTTTTATTGGCCACATTCATTTACATATTTTCTATGGCAGCTTTTGTGATACAATGGCAGAGTTCATGGAGCAGTTGCAATAGTATCTGTATGGCTTGCAAAACTTAGAATATTTGCCCTCTGGCTCTCACTGAAGGCATTTACCAATCCTTAATCTGTAGGAACATCTATGCCATATTAAGTGACAGATTAGGTTACATAAAATTATATAAATAAACTCGCATAACAGATGCTTCCTGGGTGTGAAGTTAGTTTGTATATTTTTATAAGCATAGGAAGAAAGGTAAGGAAAGATACAAATCAGGTTTTAAACATTGAAATTGGGCCTGGAGAGAACTCGGTGGTGGAGGAGATTGTATCATCTCATTGTACACATTTATGTTCTGTGGTGGCAGTCAACACATTTTATGTCTGTAATTTTTGAAACATAAAGTAAAAGCAGAAAGAAATCTCTAAGAAAAACAAATTAAATAAATGATATTGATGACAATAGCAGTAAACATTGGAGAATGCCAGTGGCAGGTGTGATTGCACTGAGGTTTGTTGAATGGTCTTCAGCATGGACAGAATCAGAGGCAGGTCCTGTCTATTTCCTAAATTTTTCTGACAAGCATCCAGCTTGCACAATATTGATCTCCTGTGAGCTGAATCCACTCTGTGAGCCTTCTAGTGTTTGCGTATGTGTACCCTGTTCACTAATGTCACTTTTACTGAGTCTGATAGGTTCTAGAACCTTCTCTGAGCTCTTTCCTGGCAGGGCTCCCTTGCTCCAACACGCACAGACACACACCCTGTTCAGTTTGCAGGTCCAAGTGCTGTGACCTAAACAAACTTTAAATATTTGTTTTAATTTTGTTTTATGTGAGTTGGCTTTCCAAGCTTCAGAATTCTACTTGGGAGTAAATGCACAAGACTACCTTAGGCTCTCACTGCTACAGGTGAGATCAAAATCTATAGTGTATGTTTAAATTTGAAAACATAATTACAGTAGAAGATCCTTTGTTTATTAATCCCCTGAAGTGTTCTCCCTTGCTTTAAACACAACCCATTGTTCTTTCCCTTTTCTTTTTTCTTCTCTTGTTACCTATATTTTCATCAATTGAAGAATTATTCAGTGGATGTTAAGTACACGAAATACACTAATTTTTAATGTGTTTTAAAATATATGTATCTATATCAGCTGACCACAGTAAAACTACCACTCATGTGAAGACACTGAACAAAAATCTTACATATGAATACCACATAAAGTCTCTGAAATATCTGACATTATTGGTAATCTTTATTTCTGTGTAATAAAAATTTTGCTCTCCATTTCTGTGACTTAAAGAATTTCTATTACCTTTAAACCCTCTTAACCTTTGTTTTATACAAATATGAGTATTTTGGATCAGATATTGATTTGTTTACTAAATGTTGATCTTATTAGATGGAAATTTAGCTAGTTGATGAGTGTAATTCACCTCTAACTGTCAGCATCCTCTATGCAAATTTTAATGCTTCCTTGATATTTTTCTTAGTTTTTCACTTCATTTATTTTTTTTAATTTTAAAAAGCAACAACAACAACAACAAAAAGGATAGAAACAATGCAGAATCTCAAAAAAATAGTAGAAAATTAACACTAGTTAATACATTGCATATTGTTATCCCAGACGCAGTTGCTCAGATTACAAGATTCAGGCATGAATAAAATGATCAGACAATGAAAGCACTAACTGTTCTTTTTGATGAACTAACAGAGATTAGTAGTATAGTTATCTATCTAGCATACACACACACACACACACACACACACACACACACACACACATGCGTGTATACACATGTAATCTTTTTCCCTTCTTCCTTTTCTCCTTTCCCTATCCCAGTTCATTTCATTTTAGTTCCAGGAACTTGGAATTCCCATGTTCTATTTTTGTTCACAACTCAATGACAAATTGACTTATAACTATATGCTGTAATTGCTAGTTTTCCCAATTCAGTATTTTAAACATCTACCCCTCTCCAAGCAGTGTTTTGAAAAGTTTCTCCTTACATTATCAGTATTAACGTTATGAACTTGCTAGTTTTTTTTAAAGGGAAATAAAACTGTATCATGTTCCAATTTTGTCACATTAACATTTAGAAGGTCTTTACTATACTTGTCCTGCCTACAAAGCACTTTTACCTAACATCCGGTGTAAGCATGTGCATATTTATCTGTAATATTATGTGGCAAAAATAAAACAATATTTATTTGCCCAATACAGTGAATATTTGGTGTTCTTCTGACAGTTTAAAACTACACAAACTGAAAATTTTAAATCTAGCTTACAAATCTATTGTGCATGTAGGTTTACTATCCTATGTCTAATAATTTTGGCCTTCATGCTTTTTAACTAGTTTCAATGATTACCATGAAGTATTTTGTATAATTGTGTCTCTACTTTTAAAAATTTTTCTGTTGGTTGTAGCAATCAGAGAATGTTCTGAGTTGATTCACTTTCTTAACTCCTTGATATCTGAGAATGTCTTCCAGGTGCCTTCATACAGAAATAGTAACTTGGCAGGGTATATAATTATTGGCTCAAAATTACTTTCTTTTTAAGCTCAGTAGATGTCATTCCATGTCTTCTGAGGTCAATTGACTTTTGCCCCTTTATAGGAAACCTGCTTTCTCTGAATACTGCAAAGCTTTGTTCTTTGTTCTTAAACATTTAAAAAGTCACTAGAATGTGTCCAGCATTGCTTTCTTTTCATTAAATTTTAAAGATTCCCTGTAAACCTTCTTCATTGCAAGCCTAGTTCATTCTTCAACGCTGGAAAAATTTCCTCAATTAGTTTCTTAATTATTGTTTCAGTTTCATCTGTTTGTCCTCTATTTCAGTATTCCTATTATACTTGTCCTTTATAGGCCCTCTACATCTCATTTTTTCTCCTCTTTTCATATCTTAATTTCTTTGCCCATTTCCTCTGCATTCCATGAAATTTTTATTGTCTTGCATTTACTTCAGCCATTGTAAGCTGGGACCGACCCTGCTTCTAAGCTTCCTTTAAGTCAAAGAAATCTTCCATGTTACCAAACAGCAGCTGACTTATAATTAAGTTCACATGCATCAGTTTCAAGGGGTGTAATTTCCTCCATCGCTGAGCTCTAGTCTCGTCTGTTGGATTATGACCTTTTCAATGGCTCTTCTTTGCAATGGGATTCAAAGATGCGATTTTCCCAGTGTGAAGTTGAAGAACCTCTTTCCACTTTCTGGAGCAGTTCCGGAAGTCCTCTTATGGATCTTCATGAAATGTGCTCCAAAATAAGGTGCACACTGCTCTGGGTGCCATCCAATAGAAAGGCAGGCTTGTAAAAATATTACAATGTGTCCCCATCCAGCGTATTCACTGTGCACCTCTTCCTCAAAGGCAAAATGACCGTGAAAGGTGAATGTTTTGAAGCAATCCAGGACACTGAGGAAGCCACAGGAGTGTAACTAAAGACGCTTCTGAAAGAGGACTTGTAGGACTGCTTCAGAAAATGGCGAGAACTATGTGTTGTGTTCTGAACGAGTGGGAGTACTTCGAGCAGGATTAATGGCAATGTGTGACTTTTACGCTAATAAATTTTAAAAATCTAAACACCATTTGCTTTGATCACATCTCATGTGGCCTACACAATTACTGCGTGGCCTTTGCCTCGGAGCCAGTTTGAACGCAACATCTTGCTTTCCACTCTAGGCCTGCTGAATGAAAATTTGCGGAAATGCCTGCAGCCCTGGCAGCCCTGACAGAACAGGAAGAATACATTTTTCCACTAGGTGGCAGCATTACTCGTGCTCTGTCCCCACAGGGGTAGCCACAGGTGGACGTGCCCTTTGTGGTGCCCAAGTGTGCCACCAGCCCCTCCTGGAACAGCGTTAGTGTCAGAGCTATATGGTCCTGAGTCCGAATCCCTGTTTCTCAGTAGCCTGACATACTGCTGGGTATGTCCTGACGTGGGCTTCATGCTGTATGTGTGCCTGGCTTGAATCTTCTGTATCAAATCACCCAGAACCTTTCTCCCTGGCTTTGCCTCTTGTCACCCACCACCTGGAGCGAGAAAGGACACCTCCAGGTGAGCACACCAGTCACTAACTTGCAGCTGGATTGTTTTCACTGACTTCCTGCAAGCCTATCCTAATTCTTGACCATGACAGACTGTAATCCTAGAGGTGGAGCCTGGGCTTTGAGGGCAAACCTATGTTCAAGTTCTATTTCATGTCTTCTACAAATAATCTTCAGGTGCCAGGAAGACATAGCCTCCCTTTCATGGTCCCTCCATTCTTCCAGCTGATGGAGATGACAGGGGACAGGATGGGGACAGTATCAAGTTGAGGGAAGAGAGGAGAGTCGATGGCTGCCACTTACTGAGTGTTCACCATGACCCTGGCATTGTGCAGAAGAAGCTGTGCAAGGTGTGGTTCTTAGCCTGTTTGTAGGTCTGGTCTGCCTCTACCAGAAAAAAAAAAAAAAGAACAGTACTCATGGTTAATAAGTGCCAGGCACAGGCCTGAGCACTGTACCCCAACCCTATGAACAGCCCCATGAAATAGTAACTGCCATTATCTCCATTTCATAGATGAGGAAACTGAGATGGAAGAGGAAGAAGGAGAGGGGAAGAGAGAGAGAGAGAGAGAGAGAGAGAGAGAGAGAGAAGAGAACAAGGAGAGAGGAGAGGAGAATAAGAAAGAAAAAGAGGAAGGAGAGGAAAGAGGAGGAAGAAGGGGGAGAAGGGGCAGGAGGAGAAAGGAGTGAAGAAGAATATTAACTAGAAGGAGAGGAGAAGATGACTTTTAAATAAGTTGTCCAGGCCACACTGCTAAAATTTAATTCTAGATAATTACATTTACATGTTCTGTGTAGCCACAAAAGCACTGAGAAGTGGTAATGGTGCATAGCCATATCTTTTAGACAGGGCAGTTACCTTTTCTAAAGCCCTTTCTGTGTGCCTGGATTATGCCATGAACTTGACCAACACTCTCTTATTTTGCCTTCCCAACAACTGTGGTTCTTCTAAGGAAACCAAGGCCGAGGACCCACTGATTTGTATGATGGATACAATTGTACAGGGCTTCCTGTTCTCCGCTGCTCCCTGCTAACCCAGTTTGCTGCTTTCTGAGCTTCACTATGGTAGAACCAGTGGTGAGTTATTTGATGCTGGGAATCCTCCCTACCTGGAAGGAATGAAGTACTAGGATTATCCAAAGGACAAAATAAGGATAGTGAGAGTGCTCACCTCATAGGACTGTTGAGAGAATCCATGGGTAGGTAGTATATGTCAAGGTTTAGAAAACACTTTTGGTCCATCAGCACCATGTTGTGTTTGCTGTCATTGTAGTTGGCATGGTTTACCCAACGCTTTCTGAGTATTTTTGGCTGACTTTTGCTTGTGGAATGTAGAATTTCCTGTTTAGTGACATTTTTATTTCCTCTTCAACTGGCTATATCTATCTGGATATGGAGAGAAATCTAGCTTCTGGGAGCCCCTTCGTACAACGGGCAAAGTGGAGAGAGGCACCCCTAAGAAATGTCAGCTCGTGTTTATTTCTGCACTGCTGTCTTTGGCATAGAAAATGTTGGGAAATTTCTAACATCTAAGCAAAACCTTTTACAAGTCAGTGAGACATTTGGTGCTGCTCTTGGTAGCCACACCACTCTAACCACAATGATCTGAGAGGGACAATCTGAACAGCTGAGACTATTTGGGGGACCTGTTTCCTAAACCTGTCATTTTGGGACACTTTTCCAGTCACAAGTCAGATGTTTTACAGAGACCATCTCATGGAATGCTCATCTCAAAGGTTGTATCATCCTTCAGGTGAAGAGGCTGCAATTTGGAGAGGCTCTTTAACTTATTCAGAATACAACAATTAAGTGCTGTGCAATCTATGTAGCTCTGATTACAGGAACTGCACCTTAACCACTCTCCTGTCCTGCATCTCCATGTGCTGTGGGGCATCTTGATATAGTGGAATTGAGGGCATTCAGAAGATGAGAGGGAGAAGAATGGAATCAGGCTCACAGCAATGTACTGAGACGTTCTTACTTAGAAATGAAAAAAAAAAAAGAAGAAGAAGATGCTCACTTTGCAGTTGAATTACCTTGGAAAGCACCTCTATACAAAGCATACTTGAGCACAGGGGACATAGTACTGGAACACAGGTCTTCATGGTAGAACCAATTTTTTACCTTAGCACTGTGAATTCTGAGCCTTGTATCATTCACAGAGTCAGAGTCACTGTGATTATGATGGAATAAAGTATTTACTGCAGGATCTGAATCTTATGCAAGCTTGGAGCATCTGAGAATGGGAAAGTTGGAGAACCAGATGAAGAGTCATGACCCAGGAATCTGTGCAAGCACTGTGCACTTAGAATTGGATATTAATTAATTTCCTGAAGCTTCTAGTAGCTTCATCTCTTGGTCCATCCACATACGCTGACAGCCTTCCACTTATTTAAAGACAGTCCTTGGTTGCCTTAGAATATTTTAGTTCCCAAGTGAGGCTGTCTCAACTTTTTCAGTCACTTGCTCTTAAACTAGAACATTCCTAATAACAAGTGTCCTGTGAACAACACCAACCAACAGCATTCTAGTTGCAGCATTTCCATAGGAAACATGATGCCCAGAGCAAGAGACTCTTCCAGGTGTTGCCCAGCAGAGACAGAAAGAGAGAGAGAGAGAGAGAGAGAGAGAGAGAGAGAGAGAGAGAGACTCATTTTCCCCCTTCTAGATCAGTAGCTTTCAAAATTTTCAGACTGTACCCTGCTCTGTGAAATAGGTCTTGCATATTGGCACCCATGCAGAAACACACACACACACACACACACACACACACACACACACACACACACACACATCCATGCTCGGTGCAAAGAAAATACATGCTAATAATTGAAAACAATCTGTCATGAAGTACTTACCTCTATTTCTGCTAGCTAGACACTGATATAGTCTCTTCTTTTTCTTCTTCCCCTCTTCTTCCTTTTCCTTTTTGTAATCATCTATTTTTTGTTATATTTCCTTTAAGAAATTCTTTAGGAAAAATAGCCAATTCTGAATTGATTTCACTAACCATTGACAAATGTGTCATGATTCACCACTGGCTAATCTAATTGCCTCATCCCTGGCCCTGGGGTGCTAAAGGCAGGATGAATCAATTATAGCCTGGATTGTAGGAGCCAGAGGGTGTTGATGGTTGGGTGTGGGCACTGGATGGGCTGGTTTGTTTAAGAGATGCATATTTGCAAGGTAGTCCTTTATTATCTCTAGAAATTGGCTTGTCTAGGGAGGGGCTGCCTCTCCAAGGTCAGCAGTGACAAGGCATTAGAAATAGAGACCAAAAAGTATGATTCATACATTTTAAATATGGAGTTAGATAAACAAGTGAATGTGCACTGCAGAACTTACTGATGAAGGGCAGAGTTCCCTGCCCTAACCCCAGTTCCACACTTTAGAGCTCTCTTATTGAACTTACTTTGTAGCAGAAAAATCAGAGAGTATCCCACACCCCAAGTTGCTGATTCAGTAGGTCTAGGAGAGCCTGAATGTCTCAGTTCCTAGGCAGTGTTTCTTGTCACCCTCCTCTGGGACCATACCCTGAAAGATTCCCTCATGGAAGGATACCATCTGTACCTCTTTCTTCGGACATCTGAGGTCCATGTAATTTAATGACATACTGTATATCTGCTTCATTTCCTGAATCCATGGCTGTGACTTGCTGAAGGGATTTCGGTGGTCATGAGGTCACTTACACCAGTCTTGGTAGCTTTGTGCCACTTGTCCTTCCCTCTCTGCCTCTCTGTTTACTCCTCCACATAGCTGCCCCACAGGTACCACCATTTTTAGCTCACTGGTTCAATGAAAAGTTCTTACTGAGCATCTTCTATGTGTCTAGTGCTGACTTAGTTACTGAGAAGTTATTAGAAAATGAGACCAAGTCTTGCCCTGGTGGAACTAATATTCTAGTGCAAGGCTTTGCACATTTTCTTTTTATCTGTCAAGGGCCAAATAGCAATGGGGCCATCTGGTCACTGTCACAAATACTTTACTGTGCCATTGTAACATCACAGTGGTCACAGATACTATGCGGCTGGGTTCTGATAGCATTTCATTTACAAAAACAAGGGGTGGTCTGGATTTGGCTGCAGTTTGAGGATCTCTGTTTCAGTGTGTGAGACAGACAATAAAGTAGATGAATAAAATACAGTCTGCCTCTCTATATGCATTCATTCCCCATTCACTAACTCAAATAGCCTCAGATCAAAAATACTCAAAAAGGAAATTACATCTGTGCTGAAACTGTAGGTTTTTTCTTGTAATTGTTCCCTAAACAATACAGCATAACATCTATTTACATTGCATTTGCATTTTATTAGGTATCATAAATAATCTAGAGATGAATTAAAGTATATGGAAGGGCTTACGTAGATTATATGAAAATACTCTGCCATTTTATGTAAGGGAGCTGAGAATCCATATATTTTGGTGTCTATGTGGCTCCTGGAACAAATTTCCTCCAGATACTGAGGGATATCAGATTTGTAAGCTATGGAGAAAAATAAAGCAGCAAAGGACCACTTGCAAACTTAGATATGCTGGTGTAGAAGGATTGTCTGAGATGCAGACTCGTTTTAGTAAAGACATGAGAGGGATAAGGCAGCTCCAGAGGAAGAGCATTCTAGGCAGAGGAGCAGCTAGTGCAAAGGCCTTGAGGTATTGTTACAGGCAACTGAGTTAGATAAAAATATTATAGGGCTCAGTGAGGGGAGGGCCCTTGAAGGAGCAGGTGCAGAAGGCCAGATACCTTGCAACCCTGGAGAAGACAGACAGCTCCCACTGTGGGCCAGGACTCAAGACAAAGATCAAGCAGATATACCCACATGCTAAGGGTTGATATTCTAAATAGTTCTCTGTCACCCTGAGGAAACCAGGAGTCACCATTCCAACCTGCTAAGGGAAGAATTACTGCTCTGTAAACATGCCCTCTTTTTCTGTTTTGTTTAGTCTTTCTTTAAATAAATTTTTTTTAAAAGCCCTCTTGCTGCATGACTCGCTTCTCCATTTGTCCCCAGTTTAGTCAATTTTGCCTGAGCAGTTAATCTAACTAGTCGACCATAATTCCTAAGTCCCATCTCATGTCTGCCTGCCTTTCGAGTTCCCGTTTTCCCCACCTTAGATCTGCCTCACTGTGATTTTACTCTATAAAAGTCCCTAGAAAAGACAGAGTCTTTGGCAACCCACTCCAGATCCCTTCTGCCTCTCTCTCAGACAAAAGCTTTCTTTGTCTCAATAAACATATTCTGCTCTTAACCTCCATTGTCCTAAAATTCATTCTTCAATTTTAGAGAGCACAAACTTGTAGTGGACATACAGTTGATTGGGAGTTTCATTCCCTGTATTGTTATGAACATGCTGGCATGCCCAGGAAACAGCAAAAGAGCTGTCTTAGTGGAATGGGGAGGGGGGCGGGGGGAAGAAGTGAGGTCAGAGATCATAGGCTGTAATCCAGTCTAAGAAATTGGTCTTTTTCTCTGAGTACAATGTGAATCCATTATTGTGGCTCTAGTAGTTCTGATGGTTCATTTAAACTGTGTATTTATAACTCTTCTTAACTAGAAGCATTATCTCTTTCTATTTTGTAAGAGGTCCTGGGCATTGGACATACATGTTATCATTTAGATCCTATGAAATAAATGCTAATATCACCTCCGTTCTATGGAGGAGGGAATGGAAGCTCAGAAAGGTTTTGTGACTTGGCCAAGGTCATATGGCTACTAAGTACTGGAGCTGAAATGTGAACCCAGATTTGTCTCAGTGTAAAGATCTTAGCACCTAATTAAGCTGAGAGACAATGCTGTAATTCTTTGGGAGTACTGAGGAAACCTGTGACTTTTGGATAATAAAATTGAATCACTTTGCTAAAGAGGGGTGTGTATGTGTGTGGGGGTGGGTGTGTGGATATATCAATCAAGCAAAACGAGAACTGTTGGAGGGGCCTCTATTCTGTGGGAACTCTGACCACATTGCTGACAGCTCATTTATGTGATGCTTCTGCAGTTTGACATTCGTAGTACAAGACTTGCATGCAATTAGCCTGAATTGCTCTCACACAGACTCTTGAAAATCATTGGAATTTTCCCTCTGTCTGGCCTTGTACATGATGTAACCACAGCTTTATTTAGTTGGTCATCTATCCTGGAATTGTGTGGTCTGTCTCTTTCTGCATCACTGTGGTCTGATGGAGGGCTTGTTTTCCTGGAGGGCAGACACTGTTTCCGCAGACCTGCTTTGCAGATCTCCTCCCGCAGAATCATTTGCAAACACGGATGGCACAGTCTCTTTGGTGCATGACAATGATTTCACCAAGCTGAAGAGGAAGTCTTGTTATGTATGCAATGTAAATTAGATGCAAATGAGGGGCTGCCTTGGCACAGGTCAGAGGTCAGAACTCTGGGGCCTCCTGTACCTCTTCTCATCAGTTGGCTGATGAACCTGACAGTTCCATTTACAATCATCTTTTCTGCCCACCAAAGGGCTCTTAATGAGGGCAGCAGCTGACTGCTCCTATAACCTCTTCAGACACCTGGTGATTGGAAGCTAGAGAGACAGTGAATTTTGGATGTGCTGTCAGATACCACTGAGTTATCATCAGCTGCCTGCTGGGCTCTGAGAAGTGCATCGAGAGGCTGGGTAACTGACTACGATTGTCTGTTCTTTTCTTCTCCCCTGATGAACCTCATGAGGCAGCCATGGATGGCTGGATTTGGTCTCTCAGTCCACCTCCTCTGGCCCTTGCTGGGTGCCTGTCTCAGCTCTCAGAGAATGAGTCTCCACAGGGACTTGGAATGAGAATGGAAAGCTTGTTCCCTGTGCTGGGGATCAATGATCCCTTGATTTTATTTCTTCTTCTGCCATCTTTGCCTATAACTTTGAGAAACCCCGGCCCAAGAGGCCTTTCAAATTGGGGCAGAAAAGTGAAAAAACTGTAGGAAATTATGGAAGAGTTGGTGGAGAAAGACAAGTGGACATAATCACCAAAAGCCAGTAGTCCCCACACACACTCCCTGCCATCTTTCTGTGTATTTCTTCTTGTTTTTCAGGATGCGAACAGTGTGGTTTCCTCTACAGAATCAGTAGTCTCTATATAAATAGAAAAAGTGCTAAGTGCTAAGCTCAGGGTTCTTTGCCTGTATTAACATTTTTATTTTCATTCACAGATGGAGAATCTGAGACTCAGAGAGGTTAACTGACTTGCCAAAGATCATTTAGCTTGTACCTGGACCCATGGTCTCTTGTTCAGAATCAGATCCAGCCCTCACCTATCTGCAGGTTAAATGTGATTTTTCTGATGGTACTGGGGATTAAATTCAGTTACAACCTTAGTTCTTTTTATTTTTTGATTTTGAGACAAGGTTTTGCTAAATTGCCCAGATAGGTTTCAAACTTGAGATCTTGACTCAGCCTCCCACAATGCTAGGGTTACAAGCATGCACCACCATTCCTGGCTTATGTGTGTCTTTCCCTGGGTGTTTATGATGGACAAAAATGTAGGTTGATGGCTAAAATAACGTCTATGATCTGTGCTCATGCATATATATGTATATTTACTTTTAAAACAAAAATGTAAACAAGAAGACAGCAAGACCTTGTTCATAAGTGTTCCACAGTCTGCCCTTCTCCAACCAATATACTTTGTGGATGGGGAAAAAAAAATCAAAAGAGCTATTTTGGTTTCTTTAGAACCCCATGTGGACTCTATGAGATAATTCTCATCTCATGCCTGTTATTTTCCCAGTTAACAGAAGAAGAAAATGCAGTGCAGAGAGATGAGTTCACTTGCCCAAAGTCCCAGAGCTAGGGAGCAGTGGGGCTTGAATTAAAATACAGATGTGATGGCATCTAAATCTAGGCTGTTACTGCATTACTTTCCTGTGGACTTCAAAGATATTCCCTCTGACTTCATTCATTCACTCATTCAGTTGTTCTTTGAAACTCTTGTAGGTGGGAAGTCACTTGCTGGACACTGGGAGGACTCTAGGTATGAGTGTGGTATTTTACACACAGAGAATTTTGCAGCCTACTAAGAGAAGGAGAACAATGAGAGCTCACAGTGAGAGGGGACTGTGGGGAAGTGATAACAGAGCTCTGAGCAAAGTACTGTGGGAGGTGCCCAGTGATGAGAAAGTAACTCCCACTGACAGGGTCAGGGAAGGCCCCTCCAAGTCAAAGGCACTGGCACAGAGAGCAGGACAAATGCTGATTGAAAGCCTGGCCCTCACCGGGACTCAGATAAATGCTTTGTCTACTTTACACTTTGAAAGATGAATAGAAACTTTTATGAGCTTTTGCCCTCTGAAATCCACTCTTCTCACCTAGCCAGCGGAATCTTTCTAGAATGCAAATCAGACAAGAGATTCCCCTCCTTAACCCACTCACAGACTTCTCAGCGCTTTTACTTCAAGTCCAAACACCTCAACTCCTTGCCCAGTGTCTGACACATCCCATTTCTCTCAGCCCCTGTCTAACCCCAGCTCGCATCAGCATCATTTGCCCTCTTCCCTTGATTGTCTGATCTCTGACCTGACAAATGGTTTTTCTTCCTTCTTGCTGGTACTCTTCCCTTGGCCTGGCTACTCTTCCTTGAGCTGCCTCCATTTACTACTCGTACGTTGTGTACCAAATGGCACCTCCTTGGAAAATATCACTGGCTGGTCTGTGTCTTGTCTAAATAACCTCCCCCCAGGCCAGGAGTTAGGATGCACACCTTGTCATGGTTTATGTCTGGGCAATTTCTAGGAAAGGATTCTGCCTCATGCAATTATGCGTTTATGATTGGTTCATTGCCTAGCGCTCAGACTGGTGGTGTGAGTGCTACACCCACTTAGGAGTGGAGCAGGATATGATGTAAAGGCAGGAAGAAGGGGTCCGTGTCTCTCTCTCTCCCTCCCTCTGGTTTCTGCCTTGCTGTTCGCAGGAACCATGAATGGCTGCCCCGCCATGCCACGCTGCCCTGCAGCCAACTGAGTATGGATTGAAACCTCTAAAATTGTAAGAAATAAACCTTTCCTTATTTCATGTTGGGCATCAGGTATTTTGTCTCATCAACGAGTAAAAAGTAACTAAGACACACCTTAATCCCAGCACTTTGGAAAGTGAGGAGGAGCATCGGAAATTTGAGTCTAGACTAGGTAGCTTAGTTAGATTCTACCTTAAAATAAAACAATTCCCAGTAAAACACCCCTCCATACCCTCCTCCTAGTCACTCTCTATCCCATTACTCTCTTTAATACCTACTTTGTATTTGTTACAGTCAGTCATTATGTTTTTTATTTGCCTCTTTCTGGTTTTCTTCCACTGGAAGGACAGCAAGAGCCTACCCTGTTTTTTATGTGCCTGTACACTAATGCAGCATACAGCTGACAAGCACGGATACACAATATGCATTTGTGGAATATATGATTCAGCATGTAGAACAGGTAGACTGGAGTGGCCATATGTTTGAGGCCCTAGAAGAAGGAAGGTAGATTGTGTGTCTTGTGTGTTTGAACTATAGATTGAAACCATAAAAGCAACTGATGGTAGTTTGGTCAGACTTTCTATAGAGTTTGGATAGTACTGTACTAAATAGTTGGTACTCAGATCAGGGGTAATGACCTGATCTAGACAGCACTGGTGATGATGAAGAAGAACAGGAGATTCCAGGGAGATTTAGAGACTCATCAGGGAGCTATGGATGCCAGTGGGATAGGAAATGACAACAGAAATAGAAAGATGGAAAAAGATTGATGTGGGGGATCAGGGAGAGGGTGGGGAAAGTCAAAAATTCAGGTTCATTGTATGACTAGAAGAAAGGCTGGGCATGTATGGGAAAAGAAACCAGAAGTAAGCAGGAGTCAGAGATTTTCTCATGAGGTTGAAAAGTATTCAAATCCGAGCTCTGTCACATGGCTTTAGGACCTTGGGGATATTAACTCTGCTGAGTCTCAACTTTCTCATCTGTTTGGAAGGGAGGAAAGTGCATGCCACATAGAGGCATGGGAACAATGAAGGTGAGTGTTTATCAAGGTTTTCTCATTGCTTAGACTTAGGGGGTTTTTAGTTAGAGAGCCTTACCAAGCCACTTTCTATGTATGAGTCCTCTATGGTAAATGTCTTTAGCTGTGCTTTTGTGGCTGCTTCAATGTCTTGAACTGATTCAGAATGTTTACCTTTCTGGCCATTTTGACTTTAGGTCAGAGCCAGAAGTCACAAGGTGTCAGATCAGTGAATAAGTAGAAGAGGACACACTGTGGTACTTTCACAAGCCTGCTTTTCTGTTGAATGGCACTCAGCAATGGCATTCATCATATTTTTTATCCAATCTTGTAAAGACACTTAATGAAAAGAGGATTTACAGAACTGTTTCACAAAATAGCAATAACGATGGGAGATGGGATAAGTGTGGTCAAAGTGAGAGGGATTGATGGAGATGTGACTTTTACGTAATAAACATACACTATATATTTTGATCACATCTTGTGTCACTTAGAAAAGACTCTAGTGGCTAGGTTAATCCTAAATCTAAGTTAGATTCCCTGAACAGAGCCATCACAGTTACAGTGTTTCCTTGTGTAGGCCATGCTCTGCTGTGCCACTGAGATCGCCTTGGGACTCAGATGTTCCTGCAACCACATGCAGCAACAGAATCCTTTCCTAGAAATTGCCCTGAAGGGAATTACAGTGCCCACGGTCATGTCCCTTCCAAGCGAAGCTCACAGCCAGAATTGGTTGCTGGAGAGGAGGATGAGCACACTGGCCCGTTCCTTCCCTCAGTCAGAGGAAGCCTGTGGGATTTCCCGATGCAGAGCTGTCTGATGGGTCAGGTGACAAGTGATTATATTTCACCTTCCCCTAGGTTTTACTCTTCCTCTTGTTCCTTGTAGGGTTTGTTCCCAAGGGTGCCTCCCTATAAGCCTCAAATTCACAGTTCTACACAGCAGAGTGTATTTTCTTTTCTTTTTTGTCTTTTTGAGACAGGGTCTTGCTATGTAGTTCAGGCTGGCTTTGAGCTCATTTTGTAGCCTAGGCAGGTCTTGAACTCACAACAATCCTCCTGCCTCAGCCTCCTGAGTGCTGGGATTACAGGTGTGAGCCACCACCCCGGCTCAGAATGTATTTTCAGGGAACTTAGTTTTAGACACCTTGTTTAACGTCTGTCTGCAATGTCTTCTTGTATCACCAGTTCTAGGTACCTAATAGGTGCTCATTAATTATTGGTTGATTAAGTGCATGACAAGTTTTCTAGACCTACATATAGAAGTACCTTGATACAAGTAAGTTTTCAGAGTTGTGAATTTCAGAACAAGAGATCTGAACCATGGCTTTCTGTGAGTACAGGAGCATACCCAGGCCCACCTGGTGTGAAATGGTCTCTATAAATGACGCGGTCTCCCATGAGCTATTTACAGAGTTCCATCAGCAAACAGTAGCCACAATTTATAAAACATTCACACAAGAACATTTAGGCTGCGTTCTACATCATTTTGGTCCAGGGAGGTTGTTCCTTGGGGCCTTTAATTTTCTAACTTTCATTATTGGGAAAGTAAAATGTATCACTTGTATTCCAAAATTGATTTTTATTTGCCAAAAGAAGCCCATAAAAATAAATAACTTCCCAGGAGGGAAAATAGAAAAGAACTCTTTACATTGGACAATTTGTTAAAAAGAAAAGAAAGCCTAAAGGGGCAAAGCAATCTAAACGTTTGGATTGTGTACTTTCTCTCTCTTTCTCAACTTGAAGACTTCGAGAACACCCAAAGCATCATGGACAGCAGAATGGAGCAGCATCATGGGACAGGTCTCTGGAGCATTCTCGAGGCAGGTTGAGCACTGAGCACAGCCTTGTGTCCCCTTCTTGTATCCCAAAATGATTGCATCTTGTATCACAATCCTGCCATTGACTGCTAATAGCAAGGGGATATATTGCCAGAATCTTTCTGCTAACTCAACCAGTAAGTTTTTGCTGCAGAACAAAGTGTCCCAAACATAGCAGACAAATATTTTTATTTCAACTTTGTGGGTCTGCTGGAAGGTTCTTATGAGCTGGGATGAGTTGTCTGGGGCTAGATGGTGGAGAAAAACCTCACGCCCATGTCTGATGGTGGCTCAGTGGAAACCAGAGAGATAGCTTGGCCATTACTTCCACCTGCTCAGCAGGCTCACCCCAGCTTGTCCACATAGTTTTAGCATCCCCAGAGCATTAAGGGAGACAAATCAATTCAGACCTCTATTCCCAAGCACTTTTTAGAGTTCTGTTTGCACTGCATTGGCTAATGCAGCGGTCTTATTTTGTGCAAGTTACATGACCAAGCCCAGATGCAGGGACTAGAGTAATAAACTTTTATCCTTTTATTGGTGTTTCACTTTCTCAACTGAGAAGAAGGGGTACACAGGCAGGCAAAATACAAGGTGGACTCATCGCATATCTACTAACCTGAGTATTCGAGGGGGTGAGCAACTGACCTGCAGAAACATACCAAGCCAAGAACCTTGTGTGTATGTTAGCAGCTCACAGTGGGTGTGTTCCCCTTGCTCAGCTACATTCTTTTCCACTATTCCTTCTACCTGTTGGCAGCCAGGGGCCAGCTCTTTATGGGGACCATAGCATCACTGGCTCCACACTCTGCTCCAGAATGCTGTTCTTGTTTTATCAGTGTTCACACTCGCTGCTGCTGCTCTGCTGATTGGTGGCCGCGTACACCCTTACCCTGCATCCACTCTTGCTTCTTTTTTTTTGAGAGACTAACCCTGTGGGCAGCAGTGAGGCACCGGGGAGAGATGATAGGATTCTTGGAGGGACGAGGCACTTCTCCTCTAACTCCTCTGCTCTTGGCCACATCTCCCAGCAGAGTCAGAGGGCACCCCCTCTGCAGCTCTAATTTCCCTGGTCTCTGGTACCACTCTTCTCCTTCTGCCGCTTCAGGCCTAGGAGTAGCAATGACTTCTCAGTGGTGCCCACTCTGTGTGCCTCACTGTCTGTTAATGATTCTTTTAGTCTTGTTCCCCGACTTGTGAGTAGTTCTTTAATTACAGCCTCTTGAACCATTGGAATTGGATTTTTGTTTCCTGCTTGAGTATATCCTGAATCACTTTCATTAGGTTCTATTTTCTTATTGGGAGAAGAATAACATTTGCAGCATGCACTTAGAGGAACCAAATATCATACTGGGCATACCTGTGAGAAGCAGGGTACTGTGGGAAGAGGACTGTTTGAGAACCATAGTACTGCATGTGATTTTTAGCTGTCTAGGCTCTGCTCAGGCAATTCTGAGGACTGTGGTGAGAACTTGCAAGGATACTTAAGGCAGCATTGTTTGTGATGGGCAGAAAACTAATGAGCTACTGAATGCCTATTGTTAGAGGAATGAATGACTGACTACATTGTGGTCTGTCCATGTTGTGGTCTAATATGCAGCTTAAGAAGAATGATTTACTTCCAAACTGACTGCCATGAAGAAATACAAACAATGCGCTGTTGGAGGTGGAGAAGCATTTTTACAGAGCAATGTGAATAGTATGATTCCAATTTTCTAGAGTAACCCTCTTAATCCATTTGTTTCTGGATGATTATCTCAGCAAAAAGAAAAGTGGTTGCCTTCTTCTCAGCTGGGAATGCAGGCAGAGAGAGAAAGGCAGGATGAGAAAGTACCCTGGAAAAAAAGAATCGTAGTGAAATGGAAACAAACACATGGATTTAATTTGCTGCATTTCTTTTTTTCTTTTGAGATAGAAATGTGGACAACTGATTTTCAACCTCTCGTTTCAGCCTACCATATCTCATAATTTCACCTATTATGTGAGTTAAGACTACACATTTTTCTGTATGCACAGCTTTAGTTGACTTGCACAAGTTTTGAATATGGTTGAATGTCCACTGTGATTTCTTTTTATGATAATTTATTCAAAAGCATATATTTAATTTTAAAACACTTGTGGATATTCTACTTATTTTTGCCATTGACTTCTAGTTTATTTCCACCAAGGTTAGAGAACATATAAAATTTCATTCCTTCGAAGTATCAGTAAATATTCTATGTGCACTTATAAAGAATGTATATTTTGCAGTTGTTGTGGCAGCATTGCTGATGTGTAAATTGGTGAAGCTTGTAACTGAGTGGTTCATATTTTCTATATGGATTTTTATTTTGGTCTTTTGTTCTGTGTGTTACTGAAAGAGTTGTCTTCAAGTCTCCCCTTATTACTTTGGATTTTTCTCCTTTTGGTTTTCAATTTTTGTATATCTCCTTGGTGTATTTTTTTTTTATCATTTTGAAATATCTGTTTCATAAAATGTTTCTTGGTTTAAACTCTGCTTTGTCTAATAGAAAGATACTGGATTACTTTTGGTTTGTTTCTTTTCCATTTCAAACTTCCTGTATCCTATATTTGGTGTGTATTTCTTATAAGCATAATTTCAATCCAGTCTGAAAATGCTTGATTTAGGTGTATGTGTGTGTGTGTGTGTGTGTGTGTGTGTGTGGTACTACAGACTGACTCCAAAACCTTTTCTCTAAGCTACATTTCATCTTTTTTTGATTTTTATTTTGACACTAGGTCTCATTAAGTCTTTAAATTGCTAGGCTGGGCTCCAATTTGCCATCTTTCTGGTTTGGGCTCTCATAGTCCGGGGTTACAGGCATGCGCCAACAGACTCAGCTAATGTTTGATTTTTAATTTGAACATTTAGATCATTTACATTTCATACAAATGCTGATATGGTAGATTTCAGTTTATATCTGCGATCTTCGTAATTTATTTTCTATTTGCCCTATGTATTTTTCATTCATTGCTCTTTCTTTTTGAGATCACTTAAGTATACGTTAACATTTAAATTCCCCTTCTTTAAGCTCATCAGTCATCTGCTGTTCTTATATTTATGTTGACTATTGAAGTTTCAACATGTGTTTTTAAAATTTTTTAGCCTTTTTATTATTTTCAGTAATCTTAGATTCTTAACATTATAGTTCCATTGTCTCTGTCCCATCGCATGTGCTTTAATTTGATATGACATTTAAGATATGCATTATTATTCACTCACATAATCAACATTCCTTTACACCAACTAATAGATTTCTCTTTTCTGTTGTTTTTTCTTCCTTCCAACACTTTCACACTTTCATGTGAAACCCTTTGTTTTTTACAGGATGAACTCAGTATTTAGTTTAAACCTGATGAAAATATATTTATTTCACATTAACTTTTGAAAAATGTTTTTGCTGAGCATAGAATTCAAAATTGGCAGTCATTTTCTTTCTTTAAAGATGTTATCCCATTCCTCTGCTTCCATCATTTTTGCTCCTCCATCAGTCTTCTTGTTGCTCTTTTAAAGGTGTTGCGTATTTTTTAATCCGACTGGTAGGTTCCTTTCTATACCAGAAATTGAACTCAGGGCCTTATGCTTACCAGGTAGGCACTGTACCACTGAGCTATATTCCTGACCACCTAATCTGGTTGCCATTTAAATTTTTCTCTGTATCTTTTAAAGTACTTTGATTATGGTATTCTGTGTGTACATGTTTGTTTACCCTGTTTGGTATTTGTATACTGCTTGACTCCTTATCTTGATGTCTTTTATCATTTTGAACAATTCCTTTCCATTCTTTGCCTTATTATTTCTTTCTTTTTCATGCTGCGCTTTAGTTGTATGCATGTTAGATCTTTTCACCTGTCTCTGTGTTTCTGATACTCTTTTATACTTATCTTTTTTTCCCTTCCTTTAGTCTGAATGTTCTTATGACCTGGTTTTCAGCCTACTAAACTCTTTCCAACTATTTTCCATTTGCTGCTAAGCCAAAGTAATGAGTTTTAATTTTTATTATTGTATTTTAATAATTCAATGTAAATTTACTATAGTCATAGATTTACAGAAAAATTGTAGAGTCTGGAGTTCTCATATACTCACATACATACTGGATAACAATGTATACTTATATACTCTTATCCAGTTTCCTCTATGGTCAATACCTTACATCTCTATGGTACTTATCAAAACAAATTAGCTTTAATTAGTACTTTACTGATAGCTGAAGTCTGGACTTTTAAATTTGGATTTAACTAATTTTTTTCATTAGTGTCCTTTATGTATTCCAGGATCTAGTCTAGGACACAAAACTATATTTAATTTTCATGTTTCCGTGGGCTCCTAAGAATTGAGAGTTATTTATAACAATTTTGCAGTATTCCTTATTTTCTATGACCTTGAGAGTTGAAAGGTATCAGGTATTTTGTAGAGTATTCCTCAATTTGCGAATTTTATTTTTAGTTGTAAAGTTTCCCTTTGATTCATTTCTATAGCCTATAGTTCTCTTGTGGAATCCTCCATTTTGTCATTTTTGTTTCTAAATCACAGTTTAAAAATTTCTATCTGCTACTTTCAGTTCTGAGTTACCTGTGAACCTATTCTGTTGTCCTTTTTGTTGTTTGTTGTTCGTTTTGTTTTTTAGTCCTGGTGCTAGTTCTTGGCATGTTTAGTACCTGTGTTTGCATGCCAGCCTTTTCTTTTGCTAGATAAGAGAGCCTTGAGTGAAGTTACGGTAGGGGCTGAGTTCACTGGATGCTGATTTGCAGTAGCTGTGAGGTTCATTCTATCTCAGATTCATTCCTTCTCTTATGGTGTTTCCAACTATGCAGTTGAAGATTTCCTAAAACCCAGGTCTCTAACTCTGATCTTTGTCCTGCACCATGAGACTTCCCCTAAACCTCTGGTTGATTTCTTTTTGTGTCTCAACTTCTGCAACTGAATTAGCAAAACCTCAAAAGAAAACCAGTAACCAGTCCCTCTCTTCTTTGCCTTTCCTTTCTCTCTAGGATCTTGGCCTCTCAAGATCTGCTTTCTTAGAGCCTCTTGCCTACCTCAGGAGAATGCTCAACTTCTGTAGGCTACTCTGCTTATTCTTTGCTGCTGCCCTCTGCTTCGATGCCTAGTCTCTGCCCTGTGCCACAAGTTAGCTTGTGCCCTGGAGCAAAAAGTGGCTCACAGAAAATTGGGCTGTCTCAATTTCTGTTCTTTCAAAGTTTCAACTCCTTGAAAAATAATTTTTGTTTGTTTGTTTGGCTTTTATGGTTGTTCTCAGTGGGAATGTTGAGCTTCTACCATCTACTTAATCATAGCCCCAAGTGGTATGATGCTAAGTGAAAATATAAAATAGATTTATAGTTTTATAATTCTGCAAAAATTGAATGTTAATGAGGATAAAGACTGGAAGGTGAATGTACAAATTAAAGCATTTGTTTAATTTTGGAATTGGATCTAAGGAAATATTTGCTTTAGATTCTGTTACATATGCTGTTAAGTGTTTTTAAAAGTGTGTTTTTTAAAAAGAAGGTAGTAAAAGCTTAAGTAATAGAAGGATTCTCATTTCCTTCAGGCACTGATTGGGGAGTTCTGAGGATCCTGGGGAAGAAGACACTGAGGTTAAGGTCACTACGTATTCTGCTGGGTGTTATAGAGTATTGATGCAGGATAATGACCAATCATAACAAGCTTAAACACACTGAATATTTACTATATGCCACATAGCCTATTAATTCCTTTAATGACTACACCATCCTTATGAGATAATATTCTTATCATAAGCCTTGCTTTTTTGGACCAGGAATCTTGAGTCACTGAGAGATTTTTGGGCACACAGCTGCTAATTGGCAGAGCTTCTATTAAATCCGAGGCTCTCTGGTTTTAATGCCTCAGCTCCTTCCTATCACACTGTACTAATTTGGTAAAGACAATGGCTTTAGATCAGATACAGCTACTTGAAAGACCAGAGATGACTCGCTAGACAACAGTTTAGTCCAGTCCTGATGTCCTGGGGCAAATAAAGCAGATGGCCTCAGAACAGTCTGCTTTTAAATCAGTCAGGATGCTGCCTTTTCTGCGTGGCCTGGATCCCATCTTGCAGAGAGATAGTAAAATGTAACCATGAAGTGTAGGGGACAAGCCACACCATGATACATAAAAAGAATTTAAAACAGAGGCTGACACAGTATATATCCAATAAGTGTTGTCATGGCTATCATCATCATCACAGGCCAAAAGCAGTCCTAAAGCCGTAAATTCTCCCAGGCTTTAGGCCTTAAAATTCTTCTTTCCATTTCCAAAGGAAGGACATCTCCAAGGTGATGTGATTCAAGGCCATTCATCCTTTCCTTTCAAATGGGCCTTACACTGTGTTGGGTTATGAAGTCACCACTGTCCATATGAAAAATAAATGGATAATTATAGCAAAATGTAAGTGCCATCGGACACAAGTGTAGGATGGTCCTGGGGAGCCTGAGTAGGAAAATCAACTTACCCAGTAGTGGGCTTTTATGATGGCTTTAGGGCCCAGAGAGAGAAGGGCATGTCAGTTCATTGCTCAAACACTTATGGACCACTTACTGTGTGACAGACATTGTGGATAAGGCTAGGAATATAAATGTGGTCACTGTAGGAATAGATGAAGCTTTTAATCTTGCATGGAATCAAGGAATTTAATGATATCTAACCATTTATTGAGCATCTACAAAATATGTACAGAAGATTATCCTAGGTATTAATAATTATAATAGCAGTAATAAGCGGAACAGTGCTTAAGAGTTGCCAAATGTACAATAGGTGGTAGCCATTGCAGTGCATATGATATCATGCATTCCAGCTGGTAAACACTCTCAACAACCCCATGAAGTGGCACTGAGACTTCAAGAACTTAAGTATGAGAACAAGATCACAGCTAGAAGGTATTATCACCTCAATGCAGTACCAAGTTTGTCTCATCTTGATGCCAACCTCCACTGTACAATGGTTCTAAGGGAAATATTATAAAATCATATGCCTTTCCCTTGAGGAGTTCTGTTAAATATAAGAAGGCAATTGAAAATATGCTAATGATGCTGAATTGTTGTAAGTAAGAAAGGAGAAAATTCAGTGTGAGTGAATGTGTGTGTTGGGTGGAAGTGTCAGAGAAACTCAACAATCCCCTACAGAAGAGATGGCATAAGAGATCCAGTTGGAAAAGGCCAAGGGAGGGAGTCTTCTGATTTATAGGGAGAGCCCAAGGCTCCTGTACTCTGGGGTGAGAAATTGGGAGTTAGGTGTAAGGATCTAGATGATGTTACTGGTAATGAACGCCAACTAGTGCACAGGTAGAGCTTTCAGAGATAGAGCAGGAGCTTAATAACTTCATCATCCTCTACACTAGTAAGTATTTTCTTGGGTTTCTATTGGAGGAATACTCTATCTTCAGAACTCCATTTGTCCAGTAGAGTAAGAGCAGCCTGCACCAGCTACTCATAGAATATACTACTTTTTTTCTGAATTGACATATAAACAAACAGGGCTTTGGGAAAGAGAACGTAAGTGGCCCATCCAGTTTCTACTGATTCCAATAGATGTGTAGAGCTGAGAACTATATCCTAGCCTAAGTCACCAGGGCTAGTGGTTTCACCTGTGATTTGAGGGCAGAGAGTTCAGTGCAGAAAACAAGGAATATCTATCTAGCTTATCCATGCTGCATATGTATTTCTTGAACAGTAACTGTGGGACTCAGACTAACAAATCAAATCCTAGCTACTATTCCTATTAAGGAAGGGACTAAAGAGAGTCCAGCATGACTGGACCATGGAGGTAAAAGCAGGGCAGGTAGAAGTTACGGTGGGGGCAGAAGAGGGTGTTGGATTGCAGTGAGCATGGCCAAGGCTTCATGGAGCCAGTGATGACAGTGGACATGTTCTAGAGGACCAGCAGGGCATCCTTGAATCCTACTAGAGATCTTAGCCAGAAACTTATTTTCATGAAGATACCCAATTGATATCAGGCTGATTGAAGATTACAAGAGCTTTTCATACTGTCTCTGTCTCCTCCACCCCCGCCCCATTGACTCGAAGTTAAAATAACATAAAGTTGAACATCTTGCAGTGAACAATTCAGTAGCATTTGGTAGCTTCACAGTGCTGTATAATCATGACCTCTATGTAGTTCCAAACCTTGCCAGCCCTCCGCAATAAAACCCACACTATTAAGCAGTCATTCTTCATTCCTCCTTCTTTGCCAGCCCCTGGCAACTACCTATCTGCCTTTTTTTAATCCTCTCTTTTGAAGACTGCTTAAAAATGAGACTATTCAGTTCTTCAAATTTGTTTTACCACACAGTATCTATTCAGAGCTTGGTTGTCTTGATTGGGGCTGGTTGTCAAGATATCAAAATATTTTTATACCAGTTGGCAAATAATCGATACTCCGAAAGCCTTCTGCAGGTCTAGCCCATTCGTGCCAGATATAGCATCCATGGCATATCCAGCAATGAAGGGCTAATGTCTAGTCCAGTGGGAGCTGGCATATTGCCCCTCGGGCATTTGACCTATCCTCTGTGACGAGTATACTGCTTGCTAAATATTTTGGCTGTCAGCCCTACATCGGAGGATGGGATTAGAATTCTTCTAGCTGTCAAAGCCCCTTTCAATCTAGATATTGCCTCCCTTTGCTCAGCTGTTTGGATTCCACCTGCCTTAAATATTTTTTTTTACCATTTTAAAAAATGTCTTAGTCTAAAGTTCAGTACTCCCTCCCCATCATGCTTTTCACACCTTGATGAATGATGTGGTGACTTTACCCAAGATGTGCCAAATGTACCTTCTGAGATGGAAAGATGCTATTTTGGGGATAAATACTGTATGTTGATCTTTCCGTGAAGGAATCCAAGACATCTGATGACAGTTTTTGCTTGTTCACAGCAAGCAATGTGTTTAAAGCAGCCCAGAAGCTACTGCTACAGAACATGAGACCAAAATTGTGGATTAAATAAAAGGCACATTTGGAGGAGTAAAAAAAACTCCTGATACAGATGAGTTTTCCACAGCAATGTGATGTCACGGTGATGATTAATTATGCAGTCTTTAGAGCCAGACAACCTGAGTTCAAATACTGCTCTGTTCTTGCCGGCTATATGACCTTGGAAAAGTCATTCAACCTCCTCACTTCTCAGTTTCCACATCATTAAAATGGGAAATAGTACTCATTTCTTAAGGGTCAGTTTGAGGATTAAATGAGATAATATGTGCACAGCACTTAAAATAGTTCTTGGCTCATGTGAGGTGCCTGTTCACTTTTATTATTTAGCCTTTTTTTCCCATCATATTTTGGGATAATATTTAGCTTTATGAAAAAGAACAAATAAATAGACTTAAAATCAGTAGGCAATGTGAGTCACGGAGGATGTTCTGAGAGGAGGAATGACATGATAAAATCTGTGCTCTGGGAAGATTAATTTGTCTGCAGCTCACAGACTGACCTGGGAGGGAGAGAGGGTGTGAGGAGGTGATGGTGGGGCATCTGTCAGGAGGCTGATGCAATGGTCTGAAGTTCTCTGGGCAGTGTAGTACCTTCTGGTCACCTGCGGCTGCTTACATTTAAATTAATAAAAATTAAACGAAGTGCAAAAAGTTAGTTCTTACAGCATCTTAGTCACCTGTCAAGTATTCACCAGCCTCATAGGGTCAGTGGCTACTATATTGCAGGACAAATGTTTGCAATATTTCAGTACTGACAGTGGACAGCACTGGTCAGAAGCAGTGGTTCTCATACCTGTGTGTGTGCTAGAGTAATCTGGATGGTGTGTTTGAATGCCGATTTCTGGGCTCCAACATTGATGCAGAAGCATTTCTAATATTATACTTCTACTCTGAGGACCAGAGTTTGGTTACCACTTTTTAGTGTGTGATATGAGGGAAAGAGCTGTTTTGAGCATGTTGAAAATTATGTGTGTCTTAGTAGCTCAGCCAATTTAGGATTTGGACTTAGTCTTTTTTGACTGACAGACAGGCTGGGGCCACTCTTGGGAGTATGCTTTAGGAAGGAATATGGCATAAGGGTTTAGACTTTTCTGGCTAAAGAAGGTGAAGAATGGGGCTAAGTGAGTATGATTAGCAGAGGGACAAGTCACAGAGTAAAGAAGGGATTATCTGCTTCTTAGTCTGTTCTTCCTGTCACCCTAGAGCTCAGCTTGGAGGTCTGATGGAAAGGAAGGTAGAGACAGAAGCTTTCGGAATTGAGAAGTCAAGAATTTGCTGCCTTTGTTCCTCTGTTATATCTCCATAACTTTCCTCCTAAGACAGAACATTACTTATGTCTCTCAGCAAGTGGTCTGGGGGAAGGGCCTCCAGGTACAAGAGACAGAATTCAGTGAAGCAGGCAGTGGGAGAAATACATCACTTCAAACCTCAACATGTTACCCTGCTGCAGTGTACCTTAAACTCATTGAGCTGCAGAAACAAACAAGCTGGGGGTTGCTCTTACGGAACTAAAGTAGGGCATCTGCTGATAGGTAGGGTCCCCAGAATGTTCTCTTCCCTCTAAGCAGAGTATGGAATGTCAAGTGGAGGCATGGGATGGGGGCTTGCACTCTTTTCAGAGATGCTCACCAAATGAGTCTGAGTGCAGTTGGACTTTCTTCCAGGACACTCCAGCAGTACCCTGTACCAGCTGGCAAATAGCCACAACCCTGCTGAAGTGGCTTTTCTTACTGTCCCCACACTGTCCCAGCTGCTCCTGGGTCCTACCTGAATGTATCTACAGCCTGCGGACTAATGTTAGCACCTAGGCATCTCAGAGGTCCTCCAGAGAGGACCCTGTTCTGATGCTAAGGATGGTTTGTGGAAGGTGGTGCCTGGACTATGCTGTTTGCAAGTGTTTTGAGTATAATGTTTGTTTCTATGTGTGTGCATGTCCGTGTGTGTACACATGTGTCTGTGTGTATGTGAAGTTGTGAAGACTATCTCAAAGTGAATGGCTTTGAGATACAGATTATTTGGCAAAATTACAAAAAGAAAATGAGAAGAATGCCAGCTTCCTTCAGGCTGGTTAATACCCATCATTTTAACCATTCATATATTTATTCATCCATCCTTTTAGGATAAATGAGTTCAGCAGAAACAATTTCCCTTTTTTTAGTACTTGTGTGCCATTGAAGATGTCTGACAGTACATAAGGGTTTGATATTCTCTGTTGGGACTCCTTCTAACAGATGTTTTCTTCCTCCATCACCCATGAATAACAGAAGAAACAGAAAACTCGTCTTCCAATGACAGCTCTTTCCTCTAACTGCCTGGGGAATGTGATGTGAGGATGTGGCTGTCAGGTTTTCAAAAATTCTTCGAATTCCAAAACTCAGTCATGTGGTTAGTGTAGATAGGGCTCTTCTATCAAAGTCGAGAACCCACTGAAGAAATAAGAAAGTATGTACTGTTTCTCTGAAGAAGAGAAATAATCCCACCTTCCTCAGAGCCAAGGAGGCTTTTGTCCCAAGCCTCTGGAAATTAAACCCATCACTTAGTGATTGCAGTGAGCAGATTGCGGGGCTCCAGGCTTTTGCTGCTTGGGCTGTGCAAAGCCATTGTCAGACAGTTTTGATTGAATGTCCAAATTAAGCTGCCAAGTAGTGACTCTGCAGCTTCAGGGACCCCATGTTAGTATTTATGTCACATCTTTGGGAATAATCCGCATCACGAAGCAGCGCCCAAAGCCATGTCATCAGCCACCACAGTGGAGGGGTACAACACTGCAAGCCGAGCTGTGCACTTCTGCTTCTTGCTACATATACTCTGCAGCAGATGTGGGCGAGGCCTCCTGGGCACCTGCTTCCTCCTGGTTCCCATCCCTAGGATGTGAGCAAGGAAACAGTGAGCTGATTTATCCTTGCTTCTACTCGACTTGAGGCATGAGGAAGATGCGCTTCAAGTGAGAAACAAAGCTGTCATTTTTAGGCCATACTACCAAACCATTTATCCCAGACATGAAGAAAGAACCCTTGGGACCAGCCAGAGAAGCACAGAGGTTCCTGATGGTGGTGGTGATGGGGTCTCTTTATCCAAGCTGGCCTGAATCAGGTTTTCTATCTGTATCAAGTCCTGTACACAATGACAAGTTTGCATTCCTGGAAGACCTGGTAGAGACATTGCCCACACCACTGGGGAGTGCCATGAATTAAGAAGGGACCAGCTTAGATGCTCCCTATGGAGAGGAGGCATTTTTGGACCTGTGGGTTGTGTTTTTGTGGTGTTAGACTAGATATACAGCAGCCTGGAAAGCAGAGACACCTGTGTACAATGTAGCTGGCACAGAACTGGGTTTTGTGGGTTTTAAAACTCCTAAAATTTACAAGTTTCTTGTTCCAAGGTTCAGAACCTACTAACTGAGCACAAAAATTATGCATTATTGGGTAGTGACACACAGACTTGGATCTTGGTGGAGTCAGATGGACTGAATTTTGGGGCATCCAACTTGTATCCAATTTCAGTTTATTAACAATAATGTACACAAGATTGACCTTCTATTGTATGACTGATTTCTCAGATTTATAGTAACTTTTTTAAAATTAAAAAACAATTCAAGCCTAGTCAGGGCTGTATATTTAATGTCTTTCTTCTTCCAAATTCCCACTGAAATGACTCAGATTAAAAATGGAAAAATTTGATCATGACTAGAAACTAGAAAAATGGTGTCAGTCATGTGCTAGAACCTTTGGGAATTTCTCTAAGGCACAGTCAGACAATGCTGCCTAATGTTATGTGCTCATTTTCAACATCTAAGCCTCATCTACTTTTCTTTTATGTAATTGCATTGGTTGGTGCTTCCAGACAGATGTTAAATTATAGTACTGATGCTGGACACTTAATTTGATTGTAGCCTTAATAGATGTGCCTCTGGAGTTTTACCAGACTGCATGGTAAAAGCTATTGATATATTTATTATATCAAGAAAAGCGTTCATCTATTCCTGTTTTTCTAAGTGTTAGATGAAATAATTGCTACTGGGTTTTGTCGGTTGGCTATTTTGTCATTTTTTGAGATAATTATATAGTTTTTCTATTTTGACCTAGTTTTATAGTGAATAATATTATTAATAGACTTTCTAAAATGATGAAATGTTTTTGTTTGGAGAGTATGAGATCAGATTGGAAGTTTTGAAAGGAACACTTTGATTGGAGTGTGGAGGAAGGGCTGGATAACATAAAACAAGTTAAGAAACCAGCAAGGAAGAACCTAATTTCACCAGGAAAGCAAAACTGAATTCCCAGACAACAACTGGAGAACTAACTGCCATTTACAAGCCTCTCCTCACTCGCTAAGCACAATATCAACCTCAGATAGAATAACCCTATGCTATTATTATTAATAACATGATAGTGGTACGGATGATGAGATGGGCTCAGGTGCATGAAATTAAAAAGAGGTACAACTAACTAATTATAAAGAGGTCCATAGTCCTAAACTGTACCAAGGGCAAGAGATCAGCTTGATTCTCACATTCATTCATCCACTTGAATGGATGGTTGGACACTAAGACAGGAAGCAGGTGGGAGAAATCAGGGGGATAATGAAATTATTGGGCATGTTGAATTTGGTGTGCATATTGACATACAACACAAGATATTCCAGAGATAATTGTACATATGATTGTGAAGCTCAGTACAGAGATGGGGGTGGGAGTTATCAGCATTTAGGTAGGAGTTAAAGTCACGGGAGTAGAACCCTTGGGAAAATGGATTAAAAAACAAACTTCTAAATAATCCAAGGTTTGCTTCAAAGAGAATGTCTCGAAGGAATTTCTTGAACTTGAAAATAACTTGAACTGAAAGAACATGAAAATACAATAAACACATCAAACTATGGACAATCATAGATAAAGATAAAGATAAATGTTTTAAAATGACATTTATATTGGCGAATTCTACCAAAGATTTGAAGAAGAAATAACAGCAGTTCTTTTAACAAATAGAATAGAAAGGTAAACTTCTCAACTTATTTTATGAAGCCAGAATTACCCCAATACCAATAACAGAAGAAAACAGCACAGAAAATCTATAAACAAACATCTCTTATGAATGTAAATAAAAAAAGTTTTCAACAAAATAGTAGCGAATCATATCTAGCAATATTAAAATAATATATCTCAATCAAGTGAGTTTTACCCTGGGAATGGAAAACTAGTCCAATAATCAAAAATCAATCAATATAATTTGACATATTAATAATCTAAAGAAAGAAAAAAGCCAACGAATATATCAATTGATTCCAAAAGGAATTTTTAACAAAATTCAATGCTGGTTCACGTTAGATGATCTCGGGACATTAGCAACAGAAGAGAGCATCTTTGACCTAATAAAGGACATCTGCCAGAAACTAGAAATACGATAAACGGCATATTTAATGATGACGAACTGCGCGTTTCTCTCCTCAGCTGTGGAATGTTACAAGGCTGTCCACCTTCACCACTCCCATCCAATCTTGTATTGTAATAGGTAGCCATTGTGATAAGACAATAAAAATAAAATGTGTATAGATTGAAAAAGGAGAAAGCCCAGCTGTCCCTGTTCACAGAAAACATATTGTTTATGTAGAAAATCCAAAGGAATCTACAAAAAAATTCATGGAACCAATAAGTGAGTTTTGCTACATACAAAGTTAACAGACCAGAAGTTGTACTTCTATGTATTAACAAGAAACTAGAATCAAAAAAATTTTTCAAATGCCATTTATAATAATCCTAAAACAAATGGAATAGTTAGGTATACATCTAACAACATACACCTATGAATGGTGAATATTACAAAACATGAGAAGAGATTTTTAAAATACCTAAATAAATGGAGAAACATACCAGATTCATATATTAGGCAACTCAATATAGTAAAGACGTCAGCCTTTTGTTTTTGTTTCTCTCCAAGCCTTGAACATGTTGGACAAGTGCTGTACTGCCGAGCCACATCTCCAGCCAAAGATGTCAGTTCCTAAGGATTATTTATAGATTCCAATTAAAATACCAGCAGGATTTTTTTGTTGTTTATGAACAAGGTGACTCTAAAATTTATATCGAAATGCAAAAAAGGAAAAACTAGTATCGCTAAAACCATGTTTAAGATGAAGAATAAAGTTGAGGACTCACAATATCCAGCCTTAAAATTGTCTACGTGGAACTTCACTAGTCAAGCACTGTGGTTTTGGTGAAATCATTGATTTAGAAACCAATGAAATAGGAACTGGTGATTTAGCTCAGTGGCTTAAGCACTTGCCTCATTAAAAAAAGAGAGACCAATGAGTTAGAACAGTCTAGTAATAGAACCACACCTGTAACCAACTGATTTTAACAAAAGTATAACGTAAATGAAATTGGGAAGAGGGTAGTTTTTCAACAAACTATGTCCAGAATGATTGAACATCTTATACAACTTTATTTATTTTTTGCTACCAGGAAGCAAATTCAAGGCCTTGCACATGCTAGATAAGTGCTGTATTCCTAAGCTAGACTCTCAGTCCTTAATTAGATAACTAAATGCAAACAAAACCAACTTCCACTTTACATCTTATACAAGAATCAGCTCAAAATGTGCTATGGATATAAATGGAAAATATAAAGGTATGAAATTTTAGAAAACACAGGGGAAAATTTTTATGACTTGCAATTAGACAAAGAGTTCTTAGACATGTCTAAAAGTATGACTCACACAAGCAAAAAAATTGGACTTCATTAAAATTAAAGAGCTTTTGTTCTACCAAATACACAGAATGGAAAAATAAATTACAAACTGAAAGAAAATATTAGCAAATAACATGCTCAACAAAAGATTTGTATGCTGAGTAAAGAAATCCCAGATTGATTAGTATAAAAGCAAACAACTTCACCAAAAGCATAGGCTAAAATCTTGAGCAAACACTTCACCAAGGATGACATAAGAATAGTAAATACATTAGTGAAAAGCTATTCAATAGCATTAGAAATTCAGGGAATACAAAGTAAAATCATGGTGAGATACCATTATATACCTGTCAGAGAATGGCTAAAATAATGATATATCGATACTTGTTAGCAAAGATGCAGAACAAACAGTACTGCCATTCGTCACTGGTGGAGATGTAGAATGGTACCATAATTCTGGAAAACAGTTTGATTTCCAATTACATTCATAATAATTTAAAAAATATAAACATAAGCTTATCATATAACCCTAGTCATCTCACTCCTAGGTATTTATATGACCTAGAAAAATAAAACCTTATACTCAAAAACTTATGAATATGGGATAATAGTAAATTTGGAGGCTACTCAGATGTTTCCAGCCAGAATGTGGATAAACACATTATGGCACATTCATACAATGGAAAACTTTGTAAATGCTGTAGGAAGAAAATATACAGATAACACATATCACACAAACCACAGAAAGAGAGAGAGACAGACAGATAGACAGATAGACAGATAGACAGACAGACAGACAGACAGAGAGAGAGAGAGAGTCTACGAATGGTGGCCTGAGATTACAAATGAAGCTTGCTAAGAAAAAGGAGTAACAGTAGAAGTTATATGAAAAAGTGGTTCAAGAGAATAAAGCAAATTAAAGTGCATTGAAATAGTAAATAGAGGTATGTCTACTACAGAAAATGTCATAATTCATAGGAAAATAAGCCTAATAAGTCTTCCTAGATGAGAAAGGAAAAGGACAAATAAATAAACATAATCATAAAAAGAAGTGATAGACATAGAGAATGCATTTATTGGTGGTAAGTAAATATCAAATGCTAACAAATGAAAAGCTACCCAGATTCAAGGTAGAGTTCAAGACAAATAAATAATAAACTGTACAAAAGAATTTGTTAATTATGAAAGGTAAAACCTAAGAATAAAAGAACTCATAGTCTTTGATCAAAATACATGAAACAAAAACTACTAGAAGTGAAAGGAAAGATTTTCAAAAATACTGACATAAGAAAAAGTCAAATTATTGGCAGATGATATGATCCTTTATATAGAAGATACAAAAATTTCACTAGGAGAATCTTAGAAGCTCAGTTCAGCAAGGTGGCAGGATACAAAATCAGCATAGAAAAATCAATAGCCTTCCTGTACACTGATAATGAACTCACTGAGAAAGCAGTCAGGAAAACAATTCCATTCACAATAGTTCAAAAAATTAAATACCTAGGAATAACTCTAACCTAGGGGATGAATGACTTATGAAAATTATAGAACTCTGAAGAAATAAGTTAAAAAAGATGTTAGAAAATCAAAAGACATTTCCTGTTGAACAGGCAGAATTAATATAGTCAAAATTGACCATGTTACTATAAGCAACCTATCGATTTAATATAATCTCTGTGAAAATGACAATGTTCTCACAGAACTAGGAAAAACATCCTAAAATTTATATGGAACCAGAATAGACCTATAGTAACCATAGCAATGCTAATAATAAAGAACAAATGGGAGGCAGCCTAATTCCAGATTTCAAGTTATGCTGCAAAGTTATAGCAAGAAAACAGCATGGTACTGACACAAAAATAAATAAGGAGACCAGTGGAAGAAAACGAAAGACAGAAATAACCATACGCACCCAGCTGTTTGATTTCTGACAGAGTCAAAATACATACACTAGAGAAAAGATGCCTCTTTAACAAATGGTGTTGGCAAAACTGATTATACAGGTGCAGTACACTGAAACGAGATCCACATTTCTCACCTTGTACTAAAATAAAATTAAAATGGATCAAAGACTTAGATTTAAAAGCAGAAAATTTGATGAAATATAGGAGAAACACTTGAAGCTATAAGCACAAGAAAAGTCTTCCTAAAGAGAACTCCAATCACATAGAAAATAATACCAAAATCCAACAAATGGCATTGCATCAAAAGCTCTGTGCAGCAAAGGAAACAATCAGCAGAATAAAAACATAACCCAAAGAATGGGAAAAATTATTCCCAGCTACTCTTCTGGTAGAGATTGAATATCTAAAATATATAAAGTAACCTCCTGCATCCGTGACCCAATCAACGTATGCACAAGTGAACTGAATAAACATTTCTGAGAAGAAGTACAAACAGCAAGTATAGGAAAAAATGTTCATGATCTTTAGCCATTAAGGAAATGCAAGTCAAAACTGTTCAGAGATTTCATCCTTCCCAGGAAGAATATTTATCATCAAACACACACACAAAAAAGCAACAAATGCTGCTGGGCATGGGATATGGGCAGAAAGGAACCTTTTTACACTGTTGGTGGAAGTGTAAACTAGTGCAACTACTGTGGAAATCGGGGTAGAGATTCCTCAAAAGACAAGAACTAGAGATTCCATTTGACCCAGCCATACTGCTCCTGAGTATATTTCTGAGAGAGTTAGAAGGCAGCATACTACAGTGATACATGTGTTTCCACATTTATAGCAGCACAATTCATAGTAGCTAAGCTCTATAAGAGCCTGCCCCTCCATCATCAGATAGATGGATAAAGAAAAGATGTGATAGATAGGTAGATAGATAGATAGATAGATAGATAGAGACATAATCAGTTCCCCATGATGAATGTACTCTTGTATGTCATAAACATATACTAATAGAAGAGGAAAAAATAAGAAAGAAAATTTGATTATATATACTGTGGAATTTTATTCAGCCATAAAGAAAATGAAATCATGTCACTTGCAGGAAAACAGATGGAACTTGAGACCATAATATTAAGTGAAATGAATCATATACAGAAAGTTAAATATCATATGGTTTCTCTTATATGAGAAAACTAAAGTATACATAAATACAAGAGTAAAACAAAAGAGATAAGGTAGGAAGCAAAAAGGCAGAATTTTAGAGAGGGAGAAGGGGATTAAGGAAAGGGAAAAGCTAGAGAAGGTAAGAGGATTGACACAAACATAACTATTATGCATTAAAAACACACATTAATAGAAATATCCTAACAAGAGAGGATTTTTAAAGACATGCTTTACTAGTCTTTGACAGAAATCAGGTTGAAAATTACATAATATATCTTAAATACAATTAAACTGATATCAAATACCTTCTGTTTTGAGCCCTGAACCTTTCAATAGAATTACCTTCTTCTCTAGTTTTCACAGACTTAATGATGTATTCACTTCCTGGAGAGACTGTAAAGTTAGTCCCCAGAAATTGCTCAGTGCACATTTATCCAATGAAAGAGGAACGAGAAGTTAATGGAAAAAGCATATAGTATGGAAGATCATCAGGTGAGTAAGGTAGAGGTAGCAATCTAGTGGGGCTTTGAGAATGGATACCTTGAAAATGCTTCTGTAGGGGATGGGAGAGCAAGTGGACTAGGGCTCCGATGGGTATCAGGCAATGTAAAGGGCCACACCATGGCTGGAGACCATAAATACAGGGTCACGTCAAACTTTCCATGTACTCTGATTTTTTTTTACTTACTTTATTTATTTTTTTATTTTACAAGTAGTAAAATACAACAGACCAAGATAGAATAAAGCCAACTGAGAGCATGTAGTGAAATTGGTACAGAACTTCACTGCAGGTTACAGTGATAACAGTAATAGGTATCACAGCATATTTCATTATCTTTACAATAGTTGTTCTTTCAATCACATATATCAAATAAAATGAAATGCAGACCATTATAGAACTTATAAAAATAGAATATTCAATAGAGCAGTACCATTAATCAGAATAAAGCAAAACAGTAATAAAAATATTTGCCTTCAAAGAGATGGTAGAAGGAAATCCCCCTTATTTGCTATCATCAACCTCCCAAGAGATGCTCAGATTTCTGGTTCCCATTTGCTAACAGGGGAACAGGGGAAGGCTGGTAGGAGAAGTGAGATGTTTGACTCTAGGCTGTGCACCAGTAGGTTCACTATTGCTTAGCAGGGAGGCAGGCTGGTTGCTTGGTTTCCCAGCATCCTAAGTTCCAACATGGTGTGGATCTCAGGAGCCCCTGGTGGTTCTCACCCCGGAGGGGCCATAGTCTGCCACACTGCCACCGTTTACAAGGGAGGTGAGCTGCTTGATTGGGTTCCCTGCACTATACTTTCTTGAGGGACAACCTTGAAGGCAAACATCACTGATGGCTTAAGGCAGGCAAGAAGGATGTTACTGGAGACATTAAAAGGCTGGGTAGGATTATGGGTAGGATTATGAATGAAATAAATCACAGCAGTGCATGAGTTGAGAGAAAAGGCAACAAGACCAGAGAAAAAGAAGCTTCAGGCTTAGGTGGGAGTTAAAAATAAATGTAAAAGAAAATGGTATAAAGGGAACAGAAGTAAAATCACAAAATAATCGAAAATAGAGAAAATCTGAATGTTCCTATCACTGTCTACGGCCATAACCACCCTGAACATGCCCGATCTTGTCTAAATGTTCCTATCACAAAGAAATGATAAATGTTCGAGAAAGTGGATAACCTAAGCTTCCCGATTTAACCAATATGTAGCATGCAAATGTACCAAAAACTTCACATTGTACCCTGTGAAGATATGTAATTGTTATTGTTCATAAAAAAGATTACTGGAGAATTCAGTGCAAGGACTATTCCAGGTGACGCTCCAAGGGGCTAGATTGGAATGGAATGAAGCTCAGACTAATAAGAAGTAGTAGATTTATTGCATTCAGCTTCAGGTCATCTATCATGTTCATACTACCTCCTCCAAGACTATTTGTATGAAAATCACATTGAAAAGATACTCTTTTAAGCTCTGAAATTTATCTTGATCATTATAAATTTTTGTTCTGTGGTTTGGTCTAAATTCTTTGAAAGGGGAAAAGAAAATCAACATTTGCTGGGCCCTGCCATGTGCTTTACATTCCACTTTAAAGTTACTGCCCTCTGTAATTAGAGAGGTTATATAATTTATTGTCAACACCTAAACTCCTTTGAGAGTGAAACGACAAGAAGTGTAGACTGAGGTCATCCAGGCAAGCAGGTGTATGGCCACCCTAGCTACTATCCAGTGGCCCACTTGAGTCAGCTGTAGTTTTATCAGTATTTGGGGGACATAGTAACCAAGGCTCAGGTAAGTGTTTTGATGGAGAACACCCAGCTAGTGAGAGACATGGCAAAGGTAAGATTTAATCCGGGTCTGCCTGACTTCGGAGTCCAGCCCTTGCACATTTACTTCCTCTGCACCAGCTCCCACCATCTCACTTGCCATCATTTGACAGGCTTTCTTCTCAACAGACACAGTGATGGTCCCAGCTGGAGGTCTGTCTCAACACGGATAATTAGACATGTGATAACTGTACCTCTGCCAGCAGTGACGGGAAGCCAGCTGTGCTAGGAGCCTTGGGGCTGCGACAGACATGCTCAGGATGACTTAGAAGCTGCTCACAGGCTGCCGGAGGACCCTGAGTTTGCTTGCTTTGTAATCAGAACCTGTCACAGGGTGACCAGTTAAGAGGATGGGGATGGGGACTGTTAGAGATTCCAGGGCTTGCAAATACCACACAGTACCAGAGAAGCTGGAGGTTAGAAACCCTGAGGGTGAGAAGTTAAGTACACAGGAATCAAAGTGACAGATTGAAAAGCAAGTCTAAGAAGTTCTAATGTGAGCTGTGTGGCATGGTACTGGAGTGAGTCAAAGGTCCAGGGAGCTGTCAGCTGCAGGAGGTTGTTGGAATTGGAGAGGGACAGGGCAGGATAGCAGAAGTAGCTCGCACTGCTGAAATTGGTCACCTGGTGATTGCCTCTCTCTCCAGCTCTGCCTTGACACTGGGCATAGGCTGAGTGTGTCTCACTGATCTTCATGAGGGAATCTTGGGTCTCTATATTATTAGAGCTCGTGTTCTGGGCTCTTGGGGTTGAAACTATGAGTTTTGAAACTGCATTCTGCAGATTGAGTTGCTCTCGGAAATCTTTGGTGGGAAGAGACTGAGGTCCCTGAGAGCAAGGCAGTGGCTTCTTGGAAGCTGTCAATACACAACTAGATATTTTTTGTTAGGTTTTAATAACACCACCAGAGCAAGATGCATTCTTTTCATAGAAAATTTAGAGAGTGACAGACAAAAACTGGTCTTTCTGCTCACAGCCCCAAACCGTTATCCTTATATTGTCCTCAGAAGTAACTGTTTCTTTTTTTTGGTCTTTTTTTCTTTTTATCGGTACCAGGGATCGAACTCACAACTGCCTGCTTGCAAGGCAGGCGCTTATGCCGCTGAGCTAAATCCCCGTCCTGAAGTAACTGTTTCTTAAATCAATCTTTCTTCTAGACTATTTTCTGTATATTTACATTCATATATGACCATGTAGAGAATGTGTTTATCATACTTTCCTTTTGAAGATTTGGACATCTATTTGAACTTTTTATTTTGAAATAAACTTGAAATTACAGAAAAATGTCAAGAATAGTGAAAGGAACTTTTGAATTCTCTTTACCTGATTGACTAACTGTTTATGTTACATTCCATTTGACTTAGCATTCTTTCCATTAAATATTTTTATGTATGTGCATTTTTTCTCAAGGCCACTTGAGAATAAGTTGGAGCATGGTTCCCATTAACCCCCAAATACTTCAGTATTCAATTCCCCAGTACAAGGACATTCTTTTACATATATATAGTATAATTATCTAAAAGAGGAAATGTGACATTGACCCAATGCCATTATTTAAAAGCTCAGGTCCAGATTTCATTCATAGAACCACTCATGTTTTTTTTCTCAAAAATACTGTAATCAATTTTCTTTCTCTTGCTTCTCTTTCATCAAAAATGTTAGTGCATGTGGACAACCCAGTATTACCAGCATGTGCATAGTAGTTCATAGTACGAATAGACTGCAGATCATTGATTCTTTCCAGGTTAGCTTTTCTTTTTTTGTTTACCTTTTTGTTCATTTATTTCTTTTTGTTTTTGCAGTGCTGGGGAGTGAACCCAAGCCCTTGTGCATGCTTTACCACTGAGCCTACAGCCCTTTTAATTTTAGTTTGTGACAGGGTCTTGTTGAGTGGCCCAGACTGACTTTGAATATGCAATCCTCCTGCTTCAGCCTACCAAGTAGTTGATATTACAGGCATGTACCATCGTGCCTGAGGTAGCAAATATCCTCAAACTGAGTGTTAGTGGGTATGACTTTGAGTCACAGTTTTCTAGACACATAATGAGGAAGAGTAAGGTTCATATTTTAAGGAAAGTTTCTTCAAATGGAGTTTTAATAGAATTTCTCCTCACTCATACAATGAGGGGTCAAGACAAGAAAAAACTTTGCTACAATTTTTTGGGGACAGAAAAAAAATTAGGAAAGTTCTCGGTGAAGAGCAATTTTTAGGAAATTCTGTAACATTGGTGCTATCCTTTTATAGATTCAATACTACTTTAGCAATTTTCCCCTAGAATTCAGAGGTTGCTTACTCTGATTTTTGTGATTGTTGTTCTAGAGATTGAACATAGGGCATTTTCTACTGAGCTATACCCTTTTCCCTTTTTAATTTTTATTTTGTCTCACTAAGTTTCTAAATTACCCAGACTGAGCTTAAACTTTCAATCCCCCTGTCTCAGCCTCTCAGAACTCTGGGGTGACAGGCAGTCACCTCAAGCCCACCACCAGTGCTCTAAATTGATGGCAATAATTTTCACTATCACCCAGCTTCATATCCAAAGCAAGCCATGGTCCCGAGGCTAGGAAGCTCATCTTCTGTACATGTAGCAAACCTCCACCAGGGAGAAAGGCTGTTTTTCTACTGCATGTGAAGCACTTTATACCATCTGGGCTGGATGGGTTTCAACAAAGATAGTAAAGAAACATTTATCAAGAAAAATCAAAGATGATCTTGCCAAGTGTGGTCTAGAGAGATTTGCTCTCTTGATATATATGTGGCTGTCACTGCAGGGCAACACAACTTGACTGTGAAAGCTTCCTGAGGGATAGATCTTTGGATATGAGACTGCCACTGTTGTCAACTGATCGTGATACAGTGGTTTTAGTTGCTGTAGTTTTAGAGATGTGAATACCAACAGTTCAAAAGCAATTTTCATCCTCTCCTTCCAAAGGGGTTTTTTTTTTTTTTTTTTTTGCCCTCTTTCATAGAGAACAGATTCCAATGGACAGAAGTCGAAGAAAAGTGTGAAAGAGTGAGCGTGAGAGGAGAGCTGGAGTGGTGTCTCTGTCAGGAATGGGAGTATGAGAAGTAGTGAAAGCCAAAGGAAAGGGCATTCTTTTTTGATCCTAAATTTTTATTAGCATATATCTTCCTTCCCTAGTTGCTGAGGTGAAATACTCAAGCCCACAACTTACAGAAGGAGCGGTTTATTTTGGCTCATGTTTCAGTCCATAATCAGCTGGCTGTAAGGCAGAAAGGCATGGCAAGAGGAGAGGTGCTTGCAGTATGGTGGACAGGAAGCAGTGAGGGTGAAGGGAGGAGCAGGGGAAGGAGATGGACCCTTCCAGGCCGTGGCCCCAGAGACCACCTCCTCAGATCAGGCTCTGCTTCCCAACATCTCATTTAGCTATAAACTCATCAGTGGATACATCCACTGATGAGCATCACACACCCATGATCCAGTCACCTCCCAGAAGCTTCGCCTATGAGTACATGAGGCTTCAGAGAGATATTTAGATATGGACCATAATAGTATCAGTTTGAGCTGCAAAATACATTCACTGTGGGAATGGTGCACATGCATATCACATCTTGATTCCTTTTATTTTCCCTCCTTTCTCCCCCTCCTCCCATCCTCAGGTTCACTTCCCACCTCCATGAAGTCTATCTCCATTCTTATCATCTGTCTTTTAGTTTGCTCTTTGAAGTATTTATGCTTTGGGTTTCTCACATAAAAGAAACCACATGCTATTTAACTGTCTCTGATTTGTTTCACTTAGCATTATGGCCTAGCTCAAGGTGCATCAATTTTTCTACAAGTGACTTAAATTTATGGCTAATTAGTACTCCATTAGGTATTTATGCTACATTTTCTTTATCCATTCATCTGGTGATGGACACAGAGAACACTTCCAAGATTTGGCTACTGTGAATTGTGTTGCTATAAACATGAGTATGCATATATCCCTGTAATATGATGTCTTCAAGTCTTTTGGGAAGATACCTAGAAGTATAGTTGAGTCAAGTTGGATCTCCATGTTTAACTTTCTAAAGAATCTCCATAAAAATTTCCAAAGTTAGTGTACTAGTTTACATTCTCACCAAAAACGTAGATTCTTTTCCCCCCACAACCTTGCCAGTATTTGTTGTGTTTTGAGTTTGTGATGATAGCTACTGGAAAAAGACATTCTTCACCCATTAACCTGAAGATGGACAGCTCCAGCATGCAGCACTCTGTGGCCCTCCAGAGCACTCTACAAGGCCTGCAGAATCCTAAACTTACAAGAGAAGACTTTTTCTCCAGTGATTATCTTTGTGGCATTGTTCGTCAGACAAGGAAGCAGGGACTGGCTTCACGAGAAGGAAGAAAGAGGAGCAGCTTCCACTTGCCTGCGTTGTCAATCAAACAGACAGACAAGATTCTGGCGCCTTAGTGCTTCAGATCATGTTTTTTATGGAACTCACTGTGTGATAGAAGTGTCATTCCCAGACTAGAAACTGGCACATGCTATTTTCCTTGGAAAGCTCAAGAAATGAGAGAAAATAACAGTTGGGGATTGTACTTTGTGGGGAAAATGCACTGGCGTCTTAAGAAAGCATCACTCTGCAGAGCAGCGTTACTCACTGTGTTCTCTGTAGGCCAGCGACGTCAGCCTCATGTGGAAACTTGTTAGAAAGCAAACGAACAGATCCCAATCCAGACCTAAAAGGGCGGCATCTGTCGGTGCAGGGTGGGTCCCAGGAATCTCTCTCAGTCCTTTGGTGACCCTTAGGCACGCTAAGGGTAGAGAAGCACTATTCTGGAAGGATTCGTATGGGAAGATCAAATAGATTGTTCTCAAGAAAAAAGATCACAGGTTGTTCTGTCTTATCCTGCTCCATTTGGAAATGATTAAGTATTCAAGACAGAAATAGACAAAGAGGGCAGTGAGTAATAATGATGCAATAGCAGTTCCATGGCTAATATTTATTGAGTATTTTTCTAGGTTCCAGATTCTGTGCTAAACATGTCAGTTTTACTTTTTAGCAGCCAAAGTGAGGTTTGAGCAGCAAAGAAAGTGAGTTTTAAATACAAAAAGTATTTCTGATAGGTAAAATATCTACCCTGTGTCTTAGAACCCTGTATCCAGAACACTGTGCAGTCTGTCTTGGATTAGAAGTCTCGTTAGACTCCTTCCTTCTTTCCTCCTTTTCCTTCCTCCCTCCTTTCCTTCTCTCAACATTGATCAGTTGCTTGGGGTTTTGCTAGTTAAGAAACATGAAAAAAAACAGGAGAGAGCTGAGGCTATTTTTCAGGGAACAATATATAATGTACTGCAAAGTTTAAGCTGGGGTAAATGAAGGACAAACCAGAGGGAATGGGAATTCAGAGAGTGGATGCTGGGTGCAGAATGGATTGGTGGGGCAGACTTTTGGGAAGGAGTAATGGGGTTAATGAACTAGACAATAGGAAGTGACATAAGATAGTGGGGATATGTGCCGTGTAATTTGGGGGATGATAAAGTCCAGGGTGTGACATGGGAGGGGATAACTGAAAATCACAGGAACTGAGCTGGCACTTTATCCCCTGTTTTCCAATGTGTTTGTCTTGCCTTCTTGAACTAGAGTTCCTGTTTTTATTGTCTCATTGCTCTGGTGGAACGTTTAGAAAAAATTGTTTAATAATGGCTATGGTAATGGGTATCTGTGTCTTCCTTCCAGCTTTCATGGGATTGCGTTTATCATGAACTGTGGCATTATTATTTCAGATAACCTGAATCCTGTTAAGAAATTCCATTGCTATTTTCAAATAAATACAGTTATCTTATGGTTTTCTCCTTTCACCTACAAGTTGATGAATATTTTAATAATAGATTTGCAGAGGTTGAATCATCATTGTATTTCTGGTAGGAGTCATTCCATATTTAATGTCTAGTAGATGGTTTGATTTGTTTAGAATTGAGTATATTACCTGGGATTTCTCTGTTGTAAGTGAGATAGTTAACACTGTATCCTTAAGACCTGTACATCTCTCATTTTCAAGTCCCCTTTCTTCAACTACGTATGTTCCTGGCTTTTGAACTGACTCTGATTAATTTTTCCCTCTTTCTCCAGGCTGATATTTTATTCTACCTCCTCCTTTCCATGGCTGGTGGCACTTTTACTCCTGATCTACTTTCTTTCCTCCCCTAAACTGGTCTTTTGACCTTCACAAGGAAGTTCATGACTGAGGGTGGAGCCTTGTTATAATTCTGCCAGTATTTTTCCTGTCTTCTCTCAGTGAGTGTCTGGGTGCTGGTTAACAGGTGCACCTTGGTTTATTTTAGCTGGCAACTCTAATTCTTTTTTAGCTTTTTGTTTCAGAACTGAAGTAAAATTCACATCACATAAAATTAGCCACTCACTTTTAAAGTGTAAGTTCAGTGGCATTCGGTACTTTCACAGTGTTGTGCAGCCATCATCTCTCTCTCTTTAATAAATTTAATAAGAAACTACTCAAAAACAGTAGCTTCCCCTTTTCCCTGTGTCCTCAGCCAGAGGCAACTAGTTTGTTGTATATGTCTCTATGGGTTTTACCTGTTTGGGAAGTTTCATATAAATAGAATCATAATACATGACTTCTTGTGTCTGGGTACATATATTCCCAATAGTCCAGAAGTAGAAATGACACAAATGTTGATCCACAGATGAGTGCATAAACAGAACGTCTTAGATCTGTACAGTGGGATATTACTGAGCCTGAAAAATGAAGAAGTGATCCATGCTATCACATGGGACTTGAAAACATGCTACATGAAAGAAGCCAGTCTTTCTGTTGTCTTTGTAGAAGAAAGCTTAGAAAACTTACAGTTATTCCTGGGTGTGGCATAGAAAGAGCAAAATGAAACCGGAAATTAGCCTTTAGCCAGTGTACAACAAAATCTACACTATACCATTATACATTTTATATAACTGTTGATATTTATAGCTGTTGATATTAATAAAAGCAAAATTTCCAGGAATCTTGTGGTGCCAAGGACCCTGCCTGCTGCATGTTCTGCAGAGGTTACTTGGTGTGTAAACCATTTTGGGCACTGTTAGTGTTAAAACTACTTTTTTCTTTTGTAGTAAGAGATGCTAAAAACCTTGTACCCATGGACCCCAATGGCTTGTCAGATCCCTATGTAAAACTGAAACTGATTCCTGATCCTAAAAGCGAGAGCAAGCAGAAGACCAAAACCATCAAGTGCTCCCTTAACCCTGAGTGGAACGAGACATTTAGATTGTAAGTTGACATCATGGCGGCCCAGCGTGGGTGGGAGAGGTATATATGAGCCATCAGAAACTAGGGATTCCTCTCTTCCTGCCTGCTGTCTCCTTCCCTTCCTCTCTTCCTGCCTTCCTAGCTCCCTTCCTTATTCCCTTCGTGAGCCAAGGCATTTTTAAAATAGAGTTCAGAAGACCCATGATATGGGGACTGGGTGGGCTGGGAAGCAGCACAGTGTGTTATGAAAGTAAATTGTGAGAGAAGCTGTGGGTCTTAGGTAACAGTGGGATATAACCGATGGGGTGTGGTGACAACCTGTCTAGGGCTCAGTTTAGGGATAATGTTGGGTCTTTGGACTGCTGGGAGATCTCCATTAGCTTCCCTTGCCAGTATCCAAAAATTTGTGCCAATAAGTGTGGTGTCAGAGCAGCTGATATTTATTGAGCACATGTTATGTGTAACATGCACAAGTTAAGTGATCCAACTTCATTGACTCATTTCATTCCCATTTTGTAGATGAGGTGTATTAAAGCAGATGCTCAAAGTTCTATAGCAAGTATAAAGTGCTGGGGGCTTTGGCCTTAGACAGTCTGACATCAGAGCCCATGCTTCAGTTGCAGCCTAAAAGCACACGACTTTGGATAGTCCATTTGGTTCCTTTGGACAGTCCCATTTCTCAGGGCAAAGTAGGAAACGCCTAGGCTTTAATCCAGTGCCTCAGACCAGATAATTTCCCTTTCCCTGTACACTGCTTCAGCCTCAACCCACACATGTGCAAATACGTAATACATGTGCATACACACCCAATTATGTAACTTCTATCTGTATTCAGTAGGATTACCTGAACACTGTGGACTCTATTAAGACATAGCAGAAGTAGGAGCTGCTCCTGTCGGAGCTGGCCCAGGTCCTCTGCTTGTTTAAGCCACAGGCTGTCAAGCAGGAAGAGCTCCCTGTCTCTGGGGAAAGGAAACCAAGTATGTTTCTTGCAGAAGCTTGTAACGTTTAAAAATTTCTAGCTCCAGGTCTTGTCCTCTTGTACTTTTCATCTGCTTGAGAAGTCACGACAGCTTCTGCTGCCTTCTCTCTTTTTTTCTTTGCAGTCAGCTGAAAGAATCAGACAAAGACAGAAGACTGTCCGTGGAGATTTGGGATTGGGATCTGACCAGTAGGAATGACTTCATGGGGTCTTTGTCCTTTGGGATTTCTGAGCTGCAGAAAGCTGGTGTTGACGGATGGTAAGAAAAATCTTACTTTGGGAACCACAGTATAATTTAGTCCATCAAGTATGGGATCAAGTGTCTTTCTTTTTCTTTTGAAAGTGAAGCATGAAAACAGAGTCCCAAAGTGAGGGCTGCTGAATTGGGTCTGCCTCACAGATAGTTTTATTCGGTCCTTTAACTTAAAAAGGAATGATAAGCCAGGCATAAGAGGCTGAGACAGGAGGATCGTCATGAGTTGGAGGCTAGCCTCGGCTACACATAGCAAGAGACTTTCTCAAAACAAACAAACAGGAATAATAAGTTGCCAGTATTTTAGAATCTGGGGCCCAAGACACCAATTGAGAACAGCTGAATAGACAAGACATGGTTTTCTATTTGCCTCAGTCCTCACCACTCCCTACTTGTGACACTTGCCCTATTTGAAACAGTTATGTAATTTTGCTGGCACTAAAGTGGCTCTCAGTTTACCCAAAAGCCCTGCGCAATCCACTTTCAGATTCTGGCTTTTTAAGGAGATACATCTTCATTGAGGGCTGCATGTGATCAACTTCACAGTCAGCTACAATATTTCCTTTGTTCTGGGGTCTTTTCTTTTTCTGGCTCTTCCTTTCTTTTCCTTCCTTCCTTCCTTCCTTCCTCCCTCCCTCCCTCCCTCCCTCCCTTCCTCCTTCCTTCCTTCCTTCCTTCCTTCCTTCCTTCCTTCCTTCCTTCCTCCCTCCTTCCCTCCCTCCCTTCCTCCTTCCTTCCTTCCTTCCTTCCTTCCTTCCTTCCTTCCTCCCTCCCTCCCTCCCTTCCTCCTTCCTTCCTTCCTTCCTTCCTTCTTTCCTTCCTTCCTTCTCACACCTTTGTACTGAACCTCATGGCCTTTGTACTGAACTACATCCTCAGCCTTTTTTAAAAATTTTTTATTTTGAGAGACAGAATCTTGCTAAGTTGCTCAGGCTGAACTTGGACTTGTGATCCTCTTGCCTCAGCTTCCCAGAGTGCTGGAATTACAAGAATGGCATACAACCAGCTCACCTTTTCTAAGAGTACATATCTCTGCAGATTCAGGAGGCCATCTGGACTTGATTCAGTTGTGAATGATAAACAAACGAATATTACTGCGAAGAAAGAAACAAGTAATTAGAAAATTTTCTAACATGACATTAAAAGGTCATCCAATCATCTTTTCCCCCAATGTTTAGATAGTTCTTCCTCTAACATATGGATGAATTCCACCTTCATTGACTCACATATTGGATGTTACTTCCTCTTTAAGCAAAGTTTAAAGAGGTTAGAGACAAAGAAAGCATGATCCCCAGGGGGTTGAAGCAAGATAGAGAGAACATAATAATGATAATAATTACAATAACGATAGCTACCACTTACTGATTCTCACTAGATGCCAAGTGCTGGGCTGAGCATTCACATGGGACTAATCAGATGTGCAGAAAAATAAAACTGTTTTTTTTTTCTCTAAAATGGATCCATACTTTACCGTGCAATTTTGTGACCTCACAATAGCCAAAAAGAAGGGTCCCTTCACTTGCATGGGGCACTTTGTGGGCTCTGGTTACAGAGTGACCATTCCTGCTGGCCCATGAAACAGTGGCTACTACTTCACCCTGGAGCTTTTATCCCTCGCCTGTTGTGCTCCACAAGTCCTCTCTTTGTCCCAGCCCCACGATACCACCTGGCCCCATTTTTCTCAGCACTTCCAGGGTTTTCCTTCATGGGAAACCAAGGATGCTGCTGCAGGGTCCTGAACTTTGCCCTCCCTTTGCCATTACAGTGGTGATGATGGGAATCCATAGGGTGCCACCCCAGGAAACCTACCACTCCTGCCCCCTCTTCTTCTCCCAGGAAATAAACACATTATCACAGTCTTCCTTCTGGGCCAGCACCTGAAACAATTTTAAATAATTGTTGGCTTCAGACAGTTGTCTACTTAAACAATTTTGCTGGGAGAACTTTAATAAGCATGCTGCATTTAGTACAGGAAAATAAAAAGAAAATATAAAGGTATAAAAGATCTGGACATTATAATAAGCTGGAATGTAGCAATGACAGCAGAAAACAGAGACACAAAAATGGCTTAGTGTTAAGGGATGGTGCCCCAGGACTAAGTCCAAAGCACGACCACATTTACTCTTAGATCATCACTTAATTCTCCCAACAGCCCTAGCTAGAGCATCATTCCCAAGAATCAGAGTCTTTAACGCTATATTAAGGACACACAGCTCTTAAATGACAGCGTGGGAGTTTGGGTCCAGGCATCCGTGATGCCAGAGCCAAAGAATATACTGATACTGTTCTGTCTCTTGACATAGGGGTAGGCAGAGAGCTGGGGGAAAGTGGAGGGGAGATACCTGGGGTTGACCTTAGCTCTCCTAACTGGATGGATGTATTATGACCTCAGGAATGTCACTTGTCCTCTCTGTGCCACGGCCTTCTCCAAAGACATTATGCCACTCACCAGATTGGTAAAATACCCTTTCTCCATGCTTAGGATGTTTGTTAAGTTGATGGAGTAATAGTTGAGAGGAAACATTTGCAAAGTGATGCTGCCTTGGCTTTAACGGAATCAAATTCTAGAAATTTGGATTCTAATTAACATTACGTGATCTTTGGCAAGTCACATGCACTCTCTGACTCAGTGTTCCCAGACAGAAGGACCTGGGCTTCTCCAGTTATTCTGCTGTGCTGTACAGTCATGCATCATGTAATCATGGTGCAGTCAACAACAGACCTATAAGATTATAAGGGAGCTGGCTACAGTGACATATGCTCATTATCACTGCATTCTGGAGGCTGAGGCAGGAGGATCGTAAGTTTGAGCTCAGCCCAGGCAATTTAATGACTTAGATAGAGATTCTTTCTCAAAATAAAAAATATAAAAGGGCTGGAGATGTAGTTTACTGTAAAAGCCCTGGGTTCAATCGGTAGTACTGACCAAAAAAAAAAAAAAAAAAAAAAGATTTTAAAGGAGCTGAAAAATTCCTGTCACCTAGCGAGCGATGTCATGCCAGTGTGCTACAATGGCCTGTGCTGTTCAGTGCATTGGTGCATTGGCATGCTACCCAGGTTTGTAGCTCCAGAATGGCCTGTTAGACCATACAGCACAGCCATGCAGCAGGGTGTGTCTTGTAGAGTTATGGAAGCACACCTGGTGGTCACACAATAAGGATATCGCCTACTGACGCACTGTCAGAAGGTGTCCTGCTCACTAAGTGACACATAGATGTCATTTACAACCATGTGGCAGAGCATGTGAGCAGTCCAGATGTGGTGCACCTGCCCCAGGCTCATCTGCCTCCGCTGCCAGCTCAGGCTCTGCTGTCAAATCCTCTTCTGCGTTTCTAATTTTGTTTGTTTATGCTGTCTTGTTTCTTTCCTCCTGATTTTCTGGAGGTTCATCTGTTTTATTTATTTTTTTCTTCACAGAATTAGCTGTGGGATTTGTGTATCAATTCTATGTCTGTCTTCTCCTTTTGGTAGGTTTTATTTTGTACTTTGAATTTCATTTTGCTAATTTGTTTTTCTTCTTTTATCTTCTTTTGCTCTTCAAAATAATGAACAAATATTTAAGGGACCAGCTAATTCCTCTGTTTCAATGTCATGTTCAGACTGTTTTGTGTCTTTCCTGAGGTGTCTGCATTTGTGTTTTAAATTTCCTATCATGCTTTTTTTTAGGCATGCTTCTTAGCTTCTTAAATTAGCTTTCTGCTTAAATTTTTATTACTAATTTAAAATTATAGCTGTCATGTTTTATAGGCAGAGAATATGTCCTGTGCGCTTTTCTTTCTTTTTCTCTTCTGTTTTCTTTTTTCTCAATTTAGCTTGGTATATGTTCAGTGTTGCTAAATGGTCTGTGAACATGACAATAAAAATGTTAGTCAGGTTTTTGATACTGGGACAAAATACCTGATCTCTGCAGCTTAAAGGAACAGCAGTGTAATTAGACCCATGTGCTAACCAAATATTCTACCATCCAATTACATTCCCAGCCCAGAGAGTGTCTTTTAAAAGTAAATGTATTATTTAAGAACCAGATGTTTTAATGAAGAGCAGTAAGTCAAAATAATACACAGGTTACCAAAATCCATGAACGCAGCATAAGGACAGATAAAGTGCCCAATCGCAGGCCTTTTTTTTTTTTTTTCCTACTACTATTTTACTTTTCAGAATTTCCTGGAAGGACTGCTGCGTGGCTAGCACTCTTCTCAATTTCCAGCAAAGATACAGATGTTCTCTTATTTTTATGTCTTTTGATGACTTCAGTGGAAATTTGAGGAAGAAAATACGAACTGCAAGGCGGCATTTCTGTTTGACTCACCTATCTTTCTATTTTTGGAAGCTGCCTAAGATTTGTGAACGGAGAGGAAATTGTGATGAACATTGTAAACTTTGGTGAGGAGGCATCTGGGAGTGAGGAGTTTGGGAGTGAGGACTTTTTCCTCCTAATTTTCTCAAACGCCTTGGGAATGTCACTTTTCCTTCCTCATTCTTACCCCCTCACTAGTTGGAAACATCTTGGTGCTCAGAGACAAACTGAAGCTACCGCATTTGCTATAAAAGTTAGTATCATGGTGTGAATCATCACCATGGCAATGAGTGTGACTTTCGTTGAGCACTTACTGAATGCCGGACACAGCACTTACTTCACATGCATCATCACACAATTCTGTGAAAAAGGGATTTGTAGTTCAGGGCGTGAATGTGAGATACAAAGGCTCAGTGAGACTAACCACCTGTAATCGAAGATCACCTGAGGACGCGAGGCAGGGGCAGAGGCAAAGTGTGGACCTGGGCTGGTGACACAACCACTCAGGAATAATGTTTCTTAAGAAGGAGACTGCAGAACTCTTTGGGCATTGGGAAGTCTATGGTCGTCCCTGTGTATTCCCATGAATGCCACACGCGAAATGAGAGGTAGAGAAATGCTGGGAAAGCTGATAAGGATGCGTGGGCGCCTCTGCAGTGGGTGCCTCTCAGAATGAAAAGCACCCAGTGCACAAGACATGGATAAAGACATCAGTAATCAAATGGATGTAACTAAAGAAGCTGTGCCTGTGAAGGAGAGCGTACTTTGCATTGTAATGTGCATTGTTTTCTGATGTGGCAAACCTTATTTATGTTTCACATTTACCTTATACATACAGCTTGAAGGTAATTTTATACAATTACTTTGCACAAAATCAGGGTTTCATGGTATGGAATGCTCTATGCGTGGTGTCATGTTGGGAATGAAAAGGGTTTGGCTATCGGAGCATTGTGGGTTTTGAATTTTTGAGTTAGAGATGGGCAATCCATGGTTAAAAAATAGACAGATAGGGGCTGGGGATTTAGCTCAGTGGCATAAGCGCCTGCCTTGGAAGCCTGTGGTCATGAGTTCAATCCCTGGTACCGGTAAAAATACAAAAAAAAAAAAAAAAAAAAAAAAAAAATAGATAGATAGATAGTACTTGGCTATATACACACAACAAAACTCCCCAGAACCTTCCACATAGTTTTTTATGTAGAGCTCTTTATAGGCCTTTTTCTTGTACTCTGCTCAATAAAATAACAGCAAGCAGAGAGTCATGGAGTTTGTCCGCCCTGTCCTCTCCCTCTAGGTTTAAGTTACTGAGCCAGGAGGAAGGCGAGTACTTCAACGTGCCTGTGCCGCCGGAAGGAAGCGAGGGCAATGAAGAGCTGCGGCAGAAATTTGAGGTGAGCCTTTGCTTTTCTTTTTTCTTCCTTCCTTCTTTTATTTCCTTTTCTGTCTGTCTTCCTTCCTTCCTTCCTTCCCTCCTTCCTTCCTTCCCTCCTTCCACCATCCATGGGAACCAGATGATTTCACACTGTGCTGATTTCCTGCTGGTGGATTGGTTTCTGCCATAGGCTTTTCCTGACTTTCAGCCTTTGTCTGCCACACTGTTCCAAATCCTGTTTCTACCTGAAGACGCCGATGAAATACCATCTTGCTTTGTGCAGTCATTTCTGTTTCTCTGCCCCACATTCAGACTTAGATATTCCTTCAAAAGTGCTCATTCACTGCTCTGGTGATTTTGAGGGTAATTTGGACTGAAATGGTAGTAATAGTAAGTGAAAGGAGTGGGCAGAGTCAGAATGTATTTTGGAGGCCAAGTGAGCTAGGTTTGCTGACACACTTGAACCCACCGGCAGGGCTGTGAACACTGCTAACAAGTGGAATTTGTTGTGGTGGTAATTCTGTGAAATGCCTAGTGGGTGGCTCATCCCAGAGAGAAACTGTATCAAACAGATTGTGGTTGACTCTGAATTGAGCTGTCAGATAAGCCCCTTCCCTTCTGTGGGGACAGATGAACCCCATTTCCATCTATGTGGGGACAGCAAATATACAGAACGTGTCTCATTTTACAAAAGAAGTGTTTTTGGGGAGATAAGTTTGTATACATGCATTACAAAAGTGTATTGCGTGATTTCAAAGTGGGTTCAAGAGGGAAAGCACGTTGTTTTGTTCGTACACATTTAAGGTACTGAGTGGTGGAAATCATCAATTTGAGATAAGCAATGATAGACTACTAACCTTGAAAAAATGGATAAAATAGCATAGCTAAAAAGAGATGGAGTGATGCTATTCATTAAAAAATCATACCAGAGAATTTTAAAATTATGATCACATAGAGTTCTGTGAAAGAAAAACCATGTACCTTGGAAATATATAAAAGTAATGGAATGTTGTGTGAGAAGACATGGGAAATGTCAGGGGGAAAAAACTGCAGTGTAAATGAACCAAATAAAAAGGAGAGAAAGAGCCTTCCATTCAGCAAGAACTTGTGCTTGTGCAAAAGCCCTGTGGCAGGGAGCTACATAGCAACTATATGAGACTGATAAAGGGCCAGGAGATAAGTGGAGAGGGCCAGAGAGTGAATCCAAAACACAGTGGGGATCAGAGTAACAGGGCTGTGCTTGCTTTGATAAGGATATTGGCATTTATCATTGGAATTGTGCTCATTTCCCCCTCAACTGGACAGAAATAGCACTTGAGTGTCCACAGGTTCCTTGTCTTGATGCTGTCCCTCCATGCAGCCTGAGTGATACTGACGGTTCTAACCTAGTCAGTTCTCTCTTTCTGAAAACAAGTGAAATGAACTTGCTGACTTGAGCTTGTCAGCATTCTCCAGTGACCTTCATCACTGAAGGTCATTCTCTCAGTGCCTGCTCAAGCCCAAATGAATGTATAAAAGACCCTCCCACCAAGCGGAGCTGAGATCTGGATACACTGATAAAAATTAGGCAGGAAAGTAGTCCTTCCAGAGATCCATCTTATCTAGAATTGATGATTTCCCAGGGATTTCTCTATCTTTTTTCCCATCTCTCTGAGTATACAGTGTCCATTTGCTGCGGTGTTCAAGCTGTACCATTGTGGATGAGAAAACACAAGACTTTTTTTCTTGTGTATGAAAAAGTCTCACTTTTGCAAAATGATTTCTTCTGTCCTGGGGCAACTAGGGTGACATTTCAGAACACCAAGGAAGACATTTTCTCCACGAACAGAGCATTTGTCTGAGTCAGTAATTGGCTTGAAGTAAAGGACTACTTTATCTGCATGCAACAAAAGTGTTCCTTTTTTCTAGCTAGAGCCTGCAAATGCTTGTTTATGCCCAAATTATAATCACTCCGTACCATAGTTTCTGATTAAAAAAATGTTTCCAACAGACCGAAAATTGTTCTTAGGCACACAGAGGGATTTCAGTTGACCTTGAACGTGAGAAATATAATCCCTGTGCAATAACCAATTAGCACCTGGAATGACTCAGAAATTACTTGCAAGCCTCTTATCTGGAGGAATTCTGAGTGACGGTAAAATCCAGCTGCTGGAATTGGGGTAATGGAGTTTCATGGTAGGGTGAGCCTGTGCAATGAACACGCACACACATTCCAGAGCATCAGCATTGTGTCTGCCTGCAGTCTTAACTGTGGGCCTCCTGATGTGTCAGGAAAGGGAGGACTCTGCACTGGGTGGTTCAGAGTGGGTGTTCTGACAGCCTTAGAATGTATTTATTGAACAGAGTGCCTAAGATGCACTATTTACTATTCTAAGTGCTTTATAAATATTAACTCAATTTAACTTTTGTAACTACCATAAGTGTGTTAGTACTGTTATCATTTTCTCTTTCTTTCTTTCTTTCTTTCTTTCTTTCTTTCTTTCTTTCTTTCTTTCTTTCTTCTTTCTTTCTTCCTTTCGCAGATAAAGAAACTGAGGTGCAGAGAATTAAGTAATTTTTCGAGGTCCAGAGCTGGTTATTGTCCTGGGTTTGCATTTCCTCAGAAACTTACTATAAAGATGCTGGCTTTCCTTGTATAAAATGATGCAGCATTTGTATATCACCTGTGTACATTCTCCCAAATACTTTAAATCATCTCTAGATTACTCATAATACCTAGCATAATGTTCAAGCTCTTTGCGTAGTTGTGATAGTTTATCGGTAAGAGAATAATGATAAAAGGGGAAAGAAGTCTGTACGTGTTTAATACAGATGCATTTTAAAAATGAATATTTTGGATCTATGGTTGGATGGATTGCAGATGCAGAACCTGCTGATGCTGAGGGCCTGCTGTGTTATCAAGCACACACTGGTTGGCTGTGGGCCACTGCAGTTGAATCCCGCAGAACTCTGGGAGTCCCACCCAGAATGTGTGCTTGAGTCTTGCCACAGAGGGATTAGCCACAGCTCTCCCTCCTGCTGTGGGTGAGGCCTGTGCCCAGGGAATTCATTTCACACACCAGCATTGTTCAGGGCCCTGTTGGTGGGAGGTGCACGCTCTTGCAACCATAAGATGAACCCTGAGGCCAAGTCGCAGGTGTTAGCAGTGAGCTACCCCAGGTGTGGGAGCAGAACACCTAAGGGTCTTGACTGAGCACTGGTGCACCTCTGACAGCAGAGCCTGGCATTCAGAGTGGGCTGCCTGGGTTTGAATCGCAGTTTTGCAGCTTCCTTACTGAGTGACTAGAGGCAAGATGCTAATTTCCTCTGAGTTTCTGTCCCCACTGTATGTAAAAATGGGGAATTAGAACCCTTCTAGTTTCATAAGGCTATAAGGGCTGAATGAGGTAATGCATTTATGCTCATTCAGATGTCAGGGGCTGCCTCTGCTTCCCCAATGTAGTAAATACAGCTCAGAATATGCTCCTACTGGGAGTGGGTAGAAGACTTTGCAGGGTCTCTCAGGCTGTTAGCCCCTGTGTCTCCTGTGCTGGTCAGCTCAAAGTGCCCCATCATAGCTTCTCATAGAAACTGGATGCAGAGGAGTGAGTCTGCAGCTGAAGCCAGAACAGGCATTAAATATCATCTTGTGGGAGCCTAGAGTTTGCTGCTGAGGAACCTTTGCTGCCCTCGAAGCATCCTGGAAAGTGGCTGCCTCTCTGCTTAGAAATGTTCACTGTTTGCTTCCTCTTTGAACACTGAGTTCTAGGGCTCTGCATTGCAGACATGAAAGGCAAGCATTAGTGGTTCCTGTTCCTCAAGGCATAGCCAGCCAGCAAGAGAAAGGGCTTTTTTTTGGTGTGTGCCCAGGATTGAACTCAAGACCTCGCACTTGCCAGACAGGCACTTTCGCCACTGAGCTAAATCTCAGACTCAAAAATTGGACAGTTTCGATTTGGGCCCCAATTTTTTATGCTTGGTCTTTGGTAGGAGAATGTGTGAAGCATGAGACTATGTGGAACCATGGCATCCTTAGAGGATGTGTGGCAGAATTTTGTCCCCTAAAAGGTCATTGTGTTGGGGCCACAGGCCCAAATACTTTCAAGAACCAGGATGATGACAAGAAAGGGCTAAAGCTTGTTGCTAGATCTAGTTTTTTGAAAGAAGTCAGTAATGTGGGTTTTTATAAGGCTTCCTGACTTTCAACAGTTGGCAACTGATTAAAGTATTAAAATAACAACAAACACTGTTTGGGATATATCAGTGGTATTACTGGATTTCTGATCTAAAATCTGGAAATTTAAACGGCATGCTGTATTATTCTGTTTTATGTTGCTGTAAATAAATACCTGAAACTGGTTACTTTAAAAAGAAAAAAAGTTTTTAAAAAGCTCACTGTTTTGGAGGCTGAGTCCAAGATTGGGCAACTTTATCAATTTGCCCTCTAGTGAGAACTCCCATGGTTGGGTCACAATGTGATGGAGAAAGAGAAAATGACCTAGGTGCTTATAAGGCACACAAAATGGCTTCACCTTATAGTAACCAGCTCTTGAGTAACTAACTGTACAAGACCAGCATTACTTTTGAGGGTTGCTACCCCAGTGATCTACCTGCTTCCTCTTGGGCTCATCTCTTGAAGGTCTTACTGTCTCTCACACCACAGTGGGGACCAAGCTTCTAGCACAGAAGACTCTGGGGGCACACCCAAGCCAGATCTTGAGCAGAACATATCCCTGAGAGCAGAGGCACAAAGCACATTGAAGCAGAGTGAAGGAAGAAAGCCTGCAGCCCTAAGTTCAAAAAGACTGAAAGTGGTTTGCGGGGCTGAAAGATGAGGCTGTCACCCACTTGTTGCTCTTTAAAAGACAAGGAGAAAGCCCAAGGAAAAATTAAAATAATCAGACACTTCTAAGCAAAGTCAAAGAAGAAGCTGGAAAGTGTGAGTGCCGTGCCTTGATTTCATGGGCCTGTGCTCCAGGACCTCTGGGCAGATGGGCATATACTTCCAGTGGACTGGCACGGGCACTGGGGGCCAGGGCAGGCAGAACTGGGGTCTTCACAGGCTGGAGATCGAATGTGTGCGTTTGATGGATCCTAAATCAGGACTCAAAGGAGCTGGGAGACACAGTGGCAAAGAGTGAGGTGGAGGAAATGTGCTCTGGTCTGGCCAAGGTGGGAAAAATTCCGTGAGACAGAGAGAAAGGATTTGGGAAGCTGAGAGCACAAGGCCCGAGAAAGGCAATGCAGCTTCTGCCCTCGGCTCTTGATGTGTGGTCTTCTTTGCAAATAAGATACTCCTGTAGTTTTAATTATCCCCTTTTTGCCTATGACCCCCATATCTCCATCCCCAGGTCCTATGTATTTCTTACCCCCAAATCCATAAGTACCATTGTTTACTGGGTATTTCCACTTAACTGTTTCTCAGTGTTAAGCAATACTTTTACTTCAGCATATCTTTTCCACAAAATAAAATCTTTGTAGTAGTCAGCTTTTCCATCACTAGGACAAATTATAGCATTTGCCAAGCGTAGCTTAAAAGCAAAAGGGTTTATTTTGACTCATGGATTCAGCTGATGGTCAGCCGCTCTAAGCAGAAATATCATGGTGAAGGATCTCATGATCAAAGCTGTCCAGACCATAGCAGCAAGGAAACAGAAAGAGCAAGACAACTGGAGAAACGAAGGAAAGAAAAGGACTGAGGACAAGAATGCATTCTTGGGCTAGGGGTATAGTTTGGTGGCACAGTGCTTGCCTGGCAAGCATGAGATCCTGAGTTCTATTCCTGGTCTACCTGCTCCCCCCCACAAAGGAATATCTTCTTCAAATCACACCCCCAGTGACCACCTTTTCCAACCAGGTCCTACTGCCTAATAGCACAGTTGGCTATGTACTCATCTATGGATTAGTTCACTGATGAGGTTTGCACTATTGATACTCTAATGAAGAAGGAAATTTCACATTAAACCATAGCCTGGTCAGCTGTTTCACAGCAGTTTTGTTAGTATCTCTGAAGTATAAACAACACAAATGCTCATAAAACAGAATAATAAGCATCAATTAATGAAACTCCACAATACAAAGAAACAAATTAACTGGGCATGGTGGCACACATGTGTATTCCCAGCACTTTGGGAGGCTGAGGCAAGAGGAATTGTAAATTTGAGCCAAGCCTGACAACTTAGTAAGATCTTGTCTCAAAATAAGTTTTTTAAAAAAAAAAACAGATGTCTAGTTTAATATGAAGACCCTGGGTTCAATTCCCAGTATCAGATGTACAAAAGAAGGCAAATTACTAATTCATACAAGATGGATGAATTTTAAGAAGAGTTTGATGTGTGAAAGAAATCAGACATGAAAGAGTATGTACTCTTTGATTCTATTTAGATAAAATTCAACAACAGAGAAAACTGATCAATGGAATAGAAATCAAAGCAGATTGCCTATGTTGTTTGGGGGGAGGGACTGTTTGGAAACTTTTGGAGGTGTTGATGATAGAGATGTTTTATCTTGTTTGGGATATGGGTTACATGAATGAAAATGGGCACTTAAGATTTGTGTATTTCACTTGTATATCTCAATTTTTAAAACAATTATAAAAAGAAAAAAGTATAATGGATGCTTTGTCAGCCATGGTCCCTAAGTAGTAACAATGGAACATGTAATTTTGAGGAAAAACCTTGTCCTGCTAGGCCATTATGGATGACAAAGAGTCTCAGCATGTCTGCAGTCAGACTGGTCATCTCTTCCCAACTCTTGTCTACTCTTCCAAACTCACTTCTCCTCTTCCCAGTGGAAAGACGCACCATTTTCCAAGTTGCTCAAAATGGAAGGTGGGGGAGTGTCCTGTACATCCAATCTCCATTCTCCCTTACCCAGTCCACCTGTGAGTGTGATAGGTCCACCTGCCACCAGGCTGCTCCATTCAGTATGCACAGAAGACACATGGATCCAGATTCCATCTGCCTTGATGATTGTGATAACTCGGACAGTCTCCAAACTGGTGTCCTTCAAGTGGGTCCCTTGGCTTTCTCTGCCCTTCTTAAAACCTGTGAGTAGTGACAGTCATGCTTGGAATCAGCCTACATTCCTCCATGTGCTTTACAAGAACTTTCTAACCTTTTGGCCACATCTCACACAACACTGCCTTGCACCTCATGTTCAGCTAGGTGTTTTGGTTCAGTGAATGTGACTTGCTATCTGATCCATAAGTGCTGCTCCTGCTGCCAACACAATTTCTTTCCCTGAGTAGTTCCAATATATCTTCTAGACACAGTGAGGGGACTCAGTCTTTGCTAAAGTACCCACCAGTATCTGTTTTGCTACTTACCTGCAACACCTAGAGCAATACCTGGCATTCAGTAGTTGTTCAATTAGTACTTCCTAATTGAATGAGTCATCTTCTTTAACATTCAAAAGGCAGAAATGTGTCTGTTGCCTCTTCGATTTCAAAAGACAATGGATAATGCAATAATCTTAATAGCTGTCATTCACAGAGCTCCTACAATGTGCTGGTCATGATTGCAGACAACTCTATCTCTTGACATTATCTCTTTTTTCTTTACCAGAGGATTGAGGATTATTAGAAAGGTTCAACCATAAAGTGCAAGTAAGTTCTAGGCATTGCTCCAAGTACCAGGGAACAGTGGAAAACAGCACAGACAAAATCCTCATTTTCAGAGAGCTTATGTTCTACTGAGAAGGGAAAGATAGTCAATTGGAAAAACAAGTAAACATATGGCTTTTAAAATGATGACAAGTGATAGGGAGAAAACAAAATAAGTCGAGGGATGGAGATTGCTGAGTTATTTTATGTTTAGTGACCAGGGATGGGCTGTCCTATCAGAGATGAGGTGGCTCTGCAGAAAGTGCTCTCCAACCAAATGCAGAGGCCTGAGAGGAGAGCATTGTTAGTGCACTCAGAGAAAGGCAAAAAGGCCAGTGTGGAAGAAACAAAGAGGAGAGACAGAAATCACAGAGGTCCCGAAGGGTCCAAGTCATCTGTGGCGTTTGGCTTTTACTATGAGAGAAACTGGAAAGCAGGGATGTTGAGCAGGGAATGGCTTGAACCAACAGATACATTCAGGGTCACACAGCCGATCCAGGTCAGAGGCAGTACTCTGGTCTGATCCAAGCTTTTAACTGCACCGTTTTCTCTGTCCTAGAAGCAAATCCCTGAACAAAACCCTGGTGGTTGCAGGTCTCGTGCTGTGAGCTCCTGCTGTTGCCTCATTCCAAAGCATTTGCTGCCATTGGGATGCTCACAGTAGGGAGCTGCTCCCCCGTGGCACTGAGGACAAACATGGCCTCACTCATCCACCCACCAACAAATACTAAGGAAAACTGCAACGGATGAGACATATTCTTGCTCTTACAGTTTCCAGTTTCATAGAAGGAAATGAGTGAACAGGGAATATCATCCAACATTAATGAGAAGTAACACAGATGGAAGGGGAAAATAGAAGGGGACAGAATCAGGAGAAAGAGAATCAAAGAAGGCTTCTCCAAGGAAGTAAAAATGGGAAACAGTGGGTAACTAGGCTGCTGAAAGGGAAACAATGGCTGTTCAGAGGGCTGCCACAGCAGATCCAGAGGTCCTGAGCTAGGAAAGATCTGAGACATTGGGATTTGTGAGTGTTCTGTCAGTGTGAAAACTACCTAAGATAAATCAGTTTAAGAAGAGGAAAAGTCTATCTGGACTCACAGTTGCATAGGTTTCAGACCCGGTCAGGTGACCCATTGCTCTGGGCCTGGCTGAGGGTGCTGGATGGCAAAAATGGGGAGCATACAGTGGAGCTAACTGTTCACCTAGTGGCCAGGAAGCAGAAGTAAAAGAGGAAGGATTAGGAAATGCCCCTATAACCTAAGGCCCTCTCACAAGGAACCACAGCCTAAGATCCCTCTACTCCCTGTAGGTCCACTCTGGGGACCACACCTTCAATGCATAGGCCTTTGGGAGGTGTTTATCCAGTGGTAGCCCAGATAAGACCTGGTGTCATGGACCAGTGAGAGGACTTCCATCTTTATCCTAAATGAAATGGGGCACTATTAACTGGTGCATTTTAAGCAGGAGGTGACCTGGTTGGGCAAGAAATTGACTGTGGCTGCATGTGAAGTCCAGTATAAGGGATGAGAGGGACACATGTGGGCTGTCCAGGGAAGGTGTTGATGGAGAAGGGAAAAAATAGATTGTAGAGACAGCTAGGAGAGGGGAAATGGCAGTTCTGGATGACGGCCACACATAGGGGCAAAAGAGTCAGGCTTTCCAGGGGATGGGATATGATCTGCAGATCCAGCTTCCTGTGTGACTGTGTGTCCTCCTACAAGGGTCTCCTGAAGTCCTAACCTTGTCTTCTATGTTCTTCCTCCTCCAGAGGGCCAAGATTGGCCAGGGCACCAAGCCTCCAGAAGAAAAGACGACTAATACCGTCTCCAAAATTGACAACAATGGCAACCGAGACCGGATGAAACTGACTGATTTTAACTTTCTGATGGTGCTGGGGAAAGGCAGTTTTGGCAAGGTATGGTATCACTTGGAGGCTGGAATAGCTGCTTTTAATGGGCTTTATTTTTTAATGGGGGAAAGAAAAAAATGAATCGATCTACCCTGCAGTTTGTAATAAGTGGTGTAAAACAAGTGAGTGCTATGTCACAAATTGAGAGGAAAACCACTCTAGATTACCTAAGATAATTTCTAAACTGAGACCTGAAGGATAAGAATGAACCAGACTTGCTTTCCAAAAGTTAGGAGCAGATGTTTCCAGCAGAGAGAACTGCACATGCAAAGGTCTTGAGGTAGGAAAGAGCTGGGTGCATTCTAGGTACCATCAAAAGGTGTAGGGACCACAATGGCAGGAGCAGGTGGAGGTGCTAGGGTATGAGGTTGCGGAGGTAAGCAGAGGTCTGATTATGCAAAACCTTACGAGCTGCAAAGAGAGTTCTGATGTTTTTTCACAGTGCAATGGGGGACATATTGAGTTTTTAAGCAGAGAAGTGACATGATTAGATTTGCCTTTTAGAAAAGATCTGCGTGGCAGCTGACAATGAAAACAATCCCTTTCAAATAGCAGCCTAGTTGAAAGATGACCCTGGGACTCATAGAGCAATTCTGGATGCTTTTATAGATACCGTGAGACACTGTTTTACGAAAGCTGAGATTGTGTTATAAGTATTCCTGACTTGTTTAGTGTTGTTTGGAGTCTTTTAATTCCTTTGTGTGCCACAAAGGTGTCCAGTATAAATCTCGCACCATGAACTCAGGTGTGCAAAAAGTATAAATTTCTTTTCCATCTCTGAAACTGAAGCCAGAAATCTTGGAGTTATCCTTGAATTTCTTCATGCTTACCCTCCCAGCCATCCCCATCCCATGCCGTGCTCTGTACAATCCACTGGTGAATCCTGCCAGTTCCTCCAAAATAATCACAAGTTCCCTGTCCTTACTCCATCTTTGCTGATACAGCCTTTTTCTCTACTGAACCGTGTAGTACCTGGACCACTGGATGCTCCTGGTTTGTTTCTCACTCTCAGTCTTGTTACCTATAATTAGTATTCTTTCTATTTAGCAGCGATTGTAATTTTTTTTTTTTATCAGTACCAGGGATGGAACTCACGACTGCCAGCTTGCAAGGCAGGCACTTATGCCGCTGAGCTAAATCCCCAGCCCCGCATTTGTAATTTTTTAAACTTACATTAAGTCAAGGTCAAGGTACTCTCAGGCCAGTCCCCTCCAGTGGCTTCCCACTACAAAATAAATTCTCTGCTAAGTTTTTGGCCTACATCTCCTTTTATAATCTAGCTTTTGTTCTGTTTGACTCCTTCTTTTCTTCTTTTCCTTTTTTCCTGTCACCCACCGCATTCTGCACACAGTGGTAGCTCTTGGGTTATGAAACACACATACGCTGTCTTTCCTTGCAGCAGTTTTGATGCTTGCCTTTGGTCTTTGCACAGCTGGCTCTTTGTAACCCACACCTCAGCGTCAACATCAAGTCTACTCATCCACCCAAAGAAGCCACTCATTTATTCTCCCTCATATTTCATCCTTGCATGAAATACATCATTGGATGATACTTTTCTTACTTCCTTTTTGGTGTGTCTCTCTAAGATTTAAGGTCCAGAAGAGAGTGGATCTTTTCTGCTGTGGCTACCACAGTATTTCCACGGCTATGGATTGAATTTGTTCAGTGTCTAAGTGGAATACATGCATTTCTCTGCCTGTGGGTGGCAGAGTCATCTGATGTGATGGAATAAAGAATCTGAGATAAATGGAATGGCTTTAGAGAGTGAGGACACTCAGTGGGATTATGGAGTAGCCCTGAGGTCTGTAAGGTTAGAAAATATGTAGTTGATACTGGTCCACAGTGGCATTATGTGATTTCTTTTTCCAGCTACTCTGAGCAGCCTGGGTGTCAGGATGAAGAAGTACTTGGTGAATTTGAGCTAAGGGTGGAGACTAGCAGAATCACTGGACCAAAAGATTCGGGTAATAAGAGAACCAGGGATTCTAAAAGACAGATGCCCACAGAAGATCCACAAAGCATAACCTGTAGTGAGTGTTCAGCAAAAGGGTACCAAATAAATGATTGAAAATGGTACTGCCCCTGGGTTGGGAAAGAAAGCTAGCAGGAAGAGAATGGTCATCTGAGTAGGAAAGAAAATGTCTAGAAATTGGGGGTGAAAAATGAGTGAGTCAAGATAGTTGAAATGTTAGGAAGAATGGAAACATTTAGATTTCAGAGAAGGAGCAGATTCCTGATGCTAAAGCAGAAACCAGCCTAAATGAGGAAGAGATTCTAATAGGCTGAGTCCATTTGGGGAGGCTACTTTTTGTAATTCATTTATTTATTTGTAGGTTTTTGTTCTGTTTTTGTAGTAATGGCTTTCCTCCTCCTTCTGTACTTCCTCCTTCTCCTCTTCCTCTTTTTTGTACCAAAGATTGAACTCACAACCTCGCACTTGCAAGTGCTCGCGCTGCTGTGTTAAATCCCCTGCCCAGCTAAATCTCCAGCCCTGTTTTTGTAGTAATGAGGATTAAATCCAGGGGCTCACAGTACTAGCTATGCTTTCTACCACTGAACCATAATTCCAGTTTTCCCACCCCTTTAAATTTAGGTTTTGTAAAGATAAAGTCTCACTACGGTTTAGGCTGGCATTGAACATGTGACGCGCCCCTGTCAGCCTCCAGCTATGGGGTGGTTTTAAAATTTAAACTTTTAAACTGGATACAGTGGCGCACACCTGTATAGTCCCAGCTATTTGGGAGGCTGAGGTAGAAATCAAGCCCAGGGGTTTAAAGCCACCCTGGGTGACGTAGCAAGTCTCCGCCTCAAAGAAAAAAATTAAAAATTTATGAATATTTTTCTTATTTACATATATATTAAAACAGTATCATAAAAATATAATTCACAGCCCATACAATGCAACCATGTAAGGTGTACAGTCCAGTGGTTTTATGTTCACACATTTGTGTAACCATCACTGCACTTAGTTTTAGACCATTTTCATCATCTATAAAAGAAATTTCATAACCATTAATAGTCATGCCTCATTTCTCTCCTCACCAGTTATGTTTTTAATGAGTCTTATATTCTCATGGTTCATAATTAAAATTATGTTAAAGGGATAAACACTGAGAAATCTTGCTCCCACCAAGGTCAGCTCTTTCTTTTTGTGATTGCTGACTGATATTGTCTCTGTATGTGAACTTTAGTTAATTTAATTTGCTTCTTTCCAGTTTCTTTGTGCTAATTCAACATTCTTATTTCTGCCCTCATTAACTCAAAAGTTGGCATATTGTGCACATGTGTTTGATCACTTAACAATATAGGTTGGAGAATTTTTTACAGAGGAGTGGATATTCCTGAGGGCCTTGTGGAAAGGATCACTTTTGGAGGGGGTAGAGTAGTGGGAGAATGGATCACTGGGGAACAGCGAGGAAACATGAGCAAATAGATCATATGTTTCCATAGTAACTGTGATAATAATTGAGAATTCTCTTCCAGGCTGGGGATGTAGCATCAAATAAATCTTAGAGAAAAACAACAGCATGTCATGAAAGCAAAGTAGAATAACAAACACCTCTGTGATCCTTTAAAACATCTAGTAATCCTGTACAACGCTAGTTTCAATAATCATAGTTTTAAATTAATGTAGCTTCACATTTGAATGCCCACTTTGAACATTTTGCAGAGTCTTGTTAGGTATATAGATCAAACCCCTTAAAACCTCTCGGCAGCAGCGGTAGGCTCTCTCCCTTCTGAAGATGAAAGAGACCGACCTTTGGGGTTCACACCTCCCCTCCCCTGGGTCCACTCTATCAGATCTGGCCCAGAAAAACAGGCTTTTAAGCTCTGTAATAATTTGCAGAACAACTAGAGAATGACACAAGCATTTTGTTAAGATCTGTGAAAATGAAACAAGGGAGAAAGTGAGTGTGAAGGCAGTTATTCCAAATGTGCTGGCCCCATTTTAAAAACTTTCAAAAAAAAGAGCAATCTGGCAAGTTGGCTTTCTTGGACAGGTGAAGGGGTATCTGTCTAGAAAGATCGGCTTAACAGAGCAGACCTTGCTAGGCTGTCTGACTTACCTGGACATAGGTGCTTCTTAGAACTTTCACGATACAGCATCAGATACATTTTCATGTATTATTTAATGCTGCTTTTTAGGATTTGAGTTTTCACTCTCTATTTCTTATGATTCTTTCAGGTTTTGCCAAACTCTATACCTTTAAGAGATTTAATCTCTATGGTTGTTGAAATTTTTCTGGAGTTGAAATTACACTGTCTGTCTGTCTGACTCTCTCTCTCTGTCTATCCATCTATCTATTTATTTATCTATCTACTTGTACATACATTTGGACATATATGTATTGTCCAGATAGATTATGCAAGTTGACCTTATAAAACAAATACTACAAGTAACAACCCACAGAATATACATACAAATACAACTCTTTACCATATAGACTTGATGCCTGTCATCCTAATGTGCTGCTATACATAATATATATACAAATATCTATTAAATATTTAATTAGTGCTCATATTGCTTGTCTTCTCAGACTTCATCTATACCTGTGCCAGTGTTTTGTGTGATCTAAATCTTTCTTTGAAGTCACGCTGGGAAGTTTGAAAGAAAGTTTTCTTATTGAAAACTTGCCTATGGGAGATGAAACACTGGTGTGTATGTATTGGAGCACAGGATGGAACCGAGGGAGGCAGCTGGTGTGCTGTTATAGGCATAGATCTGCAAACATAAAGAAGCTCAAACCCAGTATCACAAAGATCTATGCAAAATGATATTTATTGGACCATACTTGATAATAGGAAAAATTGAAATTACTCATATAATGTAAAGATTAAATATATAATGGTTCATGCAAGCTGCATTCAAAAGAACAAAGCATCTTCCTCTCTTTATCTCCTTCTCCCTTCTCATACACCATATTGTCTCCCCATCCCATCATGGAAAATTTTCCATGATACTGTGTCAAGTAATAGTAAAGGGAAACAACCAAACATTGTGATTAATTATATCAAACAGAATGTATGTAGAGTAAATGCCTTCATGTAATATACTCGTGGTCCCTACTCTCACTGTCCTTTCCCTCCATTTATTTTATTTTGAAAACTACAAAAAAAATTCAAAGAATTTTAGAGTAGCCACAATACCTACTTCGTACATTCTACAATTAATATTTGGATATATTTGCTGTATCACATATGTATTCATACATTTACCTATCTCTCTATCAACTCCCTTTTAATGCATTTCAAGGCTAGTTATTAGACCTCAATATACTTCACACCTGATCTGTTCAGCACCTATACCATTTAATCAGGACTCAACATTTTTAATGACTTTAAGGTGGAATTTCTATATAAGAAAATACATTCTAAGTGTGCCATTCTATGAATTTTGAAAAAATGCATACTTTAAATAATAGTAGGGTGTAAACATTAATAAAAAAATCACACTCTTAGATTTAGAATACAGCTGTGATACGCCAGGGGAGCCTGCAGGAGTAAGTTTTGCCCCAGTTAGTCAGTGAAGGCTTTGGTGAGAATGTGACTCGAGCTCTGTCTAAAAGATGAGTTTGCTAATAAGTAAAAGGGGGAGAGAGTAGATGAAGATAGCAGAACGTCTCTTGTTTCCTGATTCTCACTCCCAAAACAAGTTTGACTTCTTCTTGGGCACTCAGGCTCCTTTCATTGGGGTGGGTTCCACTGCTCTAATAAACAGGCCCCCAAATGTGTACTGCTTCAGATGCAATAGAAGTTTAATTTTCAGTCACCTAACAGTGTAAAGTGGGTGTTCCAGACCTCACCTACTCTCTCCATATGGTGGTTAAAGATGAAGTTCCTTTCATCTTGTGTGGCTCCATTAATCCCAAGGCCCCTGCTTTTCTCTACACTCAGAGTGTGGAGGGGGAACAGAGGAAGGAGGAGGCACAAGCTGCTTCTTAAAAGTCTTTGTTCTGGAAGTAACACCCATGATATCTGCCCACACACTATTAGAGAGACCTCGATCCCATGGCCACACCTCAGCACAATGGCGCCTTGCGTGCCATTTTGGTTAGTAGAGAGTAACCTCAGCTTTACACCCTGCTTTTTGGCTTTGGTTGGAATTTCATAGCTACACAAAAGACCTTCTGACTTTTCCCTTTATAACTCCCAATTTATCACACCCTACAAACAAGAAATTCGAAGCACCTCTTCTGTGTGACATTTCCTTGTGTTCAAATCATGGAACATGCCAGGTGTTCGTGCTGCCTTTCCTGAAGCATAGCATAAGCCAGGAATAAATCAAGTAGGAAGAAGTCAGCAGCTTATGAAATTAAAGGAGAACTAAAAAGTCCTTAGAGACTAGGTGCCCAAGTATTGTATTTATTGTTTTAAAAATAAACAAACCATCCCATTCCACTGCTGTGTTTGCATTTCAGATAATTTAAAATCAAAAGCAGAGAGATAAGAGGAAAAATCATTAAGCTTTCTCTTCTAGTACTTGACTTTCTGGAATGATGCCCCAGTTCCTGACGGCTGAGAAGGTTACTGAGTGTTGCTAGGGTCTTCTCCTAAGGTATCCCAATGGAGACTGAGCATCTGGGTGCCGCTGTCCAAGGTACTACCCAAAATTGGGGCTGAACAAAAGTTGACTGCAACCATGACCCAGGTTCCTAAATATCAGTCACTCATGTACCAGATTATTTTCTTTTTACCGTATATATCTCCTTTTAAGGAAGCTATTTTCCTTTAAATTAACTTTAAGTTGACTTCCTTTTCATCTTCTCAGCATGGCTGTAAGCAATAATATATGTAAAACTATAGATTTTATATACCAGTTATATTTATTTTAATGCGTTTTGGAGGACCTATTAAAAGAATGATAATTTTGTCTTTGTATTTCCAATAATGTTAATATTACATTTTGTGGCAAACTATCTTAAGCTCTGAAGCTCACATGCAGATTACTACTGTATTTCAAAGAATATAGAGCTGTTTGCTATGATTTGTGTACATATATGTAAAGTACAGAAAGTCTATGATCTTACTCTCCTTCATATCCTTTCCTTTAGAGCAGGAGCATGTTCCACATTTGCTATATCCTTAAAAATCTTTCCTGTAATCTTGATATCCCCTCTCTGTCCTTTGCTCTGAATAGATCAAAGGGTCAAACTTCACTTCTGAGATTTTCTGCCTCTACTTTTCCCCTACCAACTCATTCTTTAGCCTTTAGCACAATGAATTCCCTCTTAGAAACTTTCTACTATACTCATCTCCAGACTATCAGTGATCTCCTAATCACTGTCCATATTTGAGCACAAGTCTTGTTAACTCACATATGAGAACAGACTACAAGCACAAAGCGAGAGGAATTGGAACCTGGATTGAAATCTATTCCTACACCATAGTACGTGATGGCATGTGGTGATCACTTTTACATTAGGTGCCCACTGGTAAGGATAAGTAACAATTCATTTATTTGAGAAGTATTTATTGAGAATCTGCTACATATTAGGCACTCTTTTAAGTATAGCAGAAGTGAGCAACACAGATAAAAATATATCCCTCCTTCCCAGCTAGACTTGGTGGTGCACACCTGTAATCCCAATAGTCTGGGAGGCTGATGTGGGAGGATGGAAAGTTTGGATCCAGCCTGAGCAAGTTAACAATTTAGAGAGGCTCTGTCCAAAAAAAAAAAAAAAAAAAAAAAAAAAAAAAGGCTAGGGATGTAGCTCAGTGTGAAGATCCCATGTTCAACCCCAAGTACAACTAACTAATTAACTAACTAAATGCCTTCATGAATTTATATGGTATTGTGGTGGTGGTGGTGATGAATATATATTGCCTATTTTTTGAGCCCCTACTGTGTATTAGGCTCTGTTATAAATGTTCTGTATGGAAAAACTCACACTCTTTCTATAATGTTGCCACTATTACTTACCCCTGTTTTATAGTTGAGGACAAACAGATGCAAAAAATTGAAATGACTTGCTAAAGTCCAAAGTTTGTAAAAGTCATTTAGTGGATCGAATTTGATGTGGAGATGTGTGATTTGTGCTCTTTCTTGATTGCTTAACACCTGACATATATATTGCTAGTCTCAGCAGTGGTTACCCAGAATGTCACAAAAGTATTCTAGAGTCTAGGAGGTTAACTGTCTTTTCTGCTTGCATTCTCCTATTTCCTGCTAAGTGTCAGGAAGAGGTTTCATGGCTGTCATTAGACAAACTGTGTGGCCATAGTGATGAAGGCTCCAGATTGTGTGTTTTCTCTCATCATTCTTCCCTCCTTGGTCACCGATTCATGTTAAGTACTTGGAACCCTGAGTTATGCGCCAGTGCTCCTGAGAGGACCACTGAAAATGGCTTCCATTTCTCCAGAGCCACTGCCCTCTGGTCTTCCCAGGCTGCAGCATCTTGTGATCCTCCCAGTCCTGGAGACATTTCTGCCAGATGCAGTCACTCTTCAGCTGGTTCCTGTTAAACCTTCAACCCCCAATGTTTTAACACTGTATCACCCATCCCCAACCACTGCACTTTTGCTCACACCCTCCTGATTGTTCTCAGCATTTATGAACTCATACTAATCTCTGAGGACCATGCTATGGATTCACATGTATCGTATCATATCAGTTGTCGTTACAATTCTGCAAGGTAGCTACTGATAAAAACCCTACTATATCTATACAGATTTAAATCAGAGATGTTAAGTGAATTCTTCAAGATCACCCAGTGGGTAGAGGTAGGGTCAGTACCTCAAACCTGGATTTGTGGTTCCAGTTTCCTTTTCCTGTTTTTAACAGCGCTTGTCTCCACTTTGGGCTCCCCACATCTCCCAAACCGCTGATCTTTACTTTCGTCTTCTAGTCTCTCTCAATCATTTGAAACAGCATTACAAAACCACTAAAAGAGCTGCATAACGACATTTGTGGTTTCCTCTTTCCTCTATGGAAAACAGTTCAAAATGATATGATTGCTCCAGTATAAAGGCAAACACATTAGTAGAACATATTAAAACATTTTATTCTGCTTCAAAATTGTTTTTTCACATGATTTTGAAAGAAAGTCAATGCATTCATGAATCCCTGAAAGGGCAGTGGGCCCTAAGCACTGTGCCTGGTGTACTCAGTGCAAAAGCCATCATGATTTTGATGCCAGCATCCATCCCAGCAGTCCATCCCTGGACACCTCCCGCTTGCCTCCCCAGAAGTCAGGTGCTTCACTAGAACATTCCGTGGGCACAAGAGAACAGCCCAGAGCTCCAAGCCACAGACTGCAGTATCTTCTGCTAGAGCCAGACTCTGCACTGAATTTCAGACAGGAAGAAATTGCCTGAGGAGATTAAAAGGCAGTTCAGTTCATACCAGTAACTAAGGTCTTCTTTAAAGTCTTTGAGCTCCAGTTGTGGGAGTCTATCCTAATTTTAATCTCATTAGTGGTATGTACACACACACACACGCACACACACATTAGACATGGTTATATAATCCTACACACAAAAGCACTTCCCTTTGCTTCAATCCGCTTTGCTATCTTCCTGCACCATATGGTGAATTCCTTTATCATATGGTTCACAGATAGCTGAAAGTCTTTGCTACCTGTTCCCTTAATCCTCTTCCAGAGAACCTTTTGACATTTGCTGTCTGATCTTGGATTCCTGCCTTCTCTTTGATTCCATCCCAATTATGGCACCTTCCTCCAGCCCCCAAACTTTCATATGCAATTCTGATTGCAGCATGGAATTGCCAGCTCGTCTTTCCCAAATCACTTTTCCCAACCCCTAGGTCTCTCCTCAGTGAAGTGACTGCCGCTCTTCCACAGGTCCTTTGCTCCTTATAAGACAGTAAATTAAGATGCACGATAAAAACCATTTTCCTTAACAAAATTGTCACAAGTAAAATAAAAACGTCAGGAATTCAGGATTCACAACTCTCCACCTGTTACAAGTAAATGGTCATGCCAGAGTAAGAAAGCAGGGGCTGAGGGACAGGTATTGCTTGGACATATGTGGTTCACTTCTGTATATCTCACAGTGTCCGCAGTCTGGACGAGATAGTTTAAAGGAGCACTACTCCCAGGTCTGTGTCTCAAGAGCTGTAAACTCTTCACATTGCTCCTCACTGTTGTCTCTATGGACGTGCATCCGTCCCACCTTAGCCTTCTCACTTCTCAAGTCAACATGAGTAATTCCCAAATGCAGAATATCCTCAGAGTTCAAGATCCTAAGAATTAGAAGCTGATGGGCCCATGTGGCTCAGATATCCATATTCCATTAGCTGTGCCCATGGATGAGAGTCACTTTTCTACCTACACAGCAGGAAGGATGACAGAGACATTCTCTCTGGAAAGAAGATATGATACGGACAATTTCTGTAAGAGAAAAAAGTGACTGTCCTGCCAGGTACACAGGCTAACGCAGGAGTTTCCTTTAAGTCTGCATCTTATTTAAGATGATGCCTGATTCTTTGCAGCAAATATCATAAATTCAAGTCCTTTTACTGAAGGACCAGGTAGAGATTATTAACATGGATGCTATCTCTGGTCAAATTGCTGTGCTCTCAGGATTCTTGCCACTTTCTGCATGTCTATCTTCACTGTATTCTTATGTTCTAGTCCAGAAATCCATATTCCTCTTAAAGTGAACCCTGGGTAGAGCCTATCCATAGTATTTTCTGAAACAACCATAATAGCAGAAACTTGCAGATTGTAGTTTTGTTAGTTACTTTCTCATCACTGGGGCAAAATCCCCATCACCCACAGCTTAAAGAAAGGAAGATTTATTTTGGCTCACAATTTCAGTGGGTTCAGTCTCTGTTTAGCTGCAAGAAATGGCATGGTGAAAAGTCATGCCTCATCCTGTGGAGGCCAGGAAACTGAGAGACAGGAAAGGAGCCAAGGACACACCTCTTCTCACCAGAACCCCCGCTGAGCAGCACAGCTGGCTACAAGCTCACTAGTGTACTAATTCTCTGTTGAGTATGACATGTCCATCAGCCAGTCACCCCAAGAGCCCACTTTGGAAATCAAGAGTTTTGGGAGATTTCAACTATAACAGCAATCATCCAACAGTCATGATGCACATTTTAGATGTACACATGCGAATGACTCCTAGGATTAAAAGTGCCATAATCTGTTTCAATCTTTCTTGGCCCTCCTCCAGTACCACATCATGTCCTATTGAACACCCCCATAGAGATTCATAATAGTTTTTGAGCATTGAGAGCTCATCTCAATGAGTGTTTTGTATGTGTTGCTCACTTCATTTGTACAACAGTTTTCAGTAGTAGATGCTGCCCCCGTCTCCATTTTACAGATGACAAAACAGAGGCTCTGAGAGATGAGAAACTTGTGGTTAGGCAGCAAGGAGGTAGTTTGAGCTAAGGGAACTACATAGCCTTCTGTGCCCAGTGTGATCCATTTTGGCATAAGGAAACTGCAGTCTCTATTAAAAGTAGTCTGTAACATCAACAACCAAGCCAATCTTGTGCTCACAAAGCAGATCAGATGATGGAGAAACAGGCTTTCTTTGTGCAACCTAATTGTTGAAACGAATGACAGACCTTAAGGATTCATTTCACAGCCTTTTTGGTAAGAGCAATCAATTACTAGCTTGTTTTCCCAGAAACCGTCCAAAAAACAGTCAAATTAAACCCACTTTTAACCATCTAGCTTTGTTGAATTTAACATATGAGTCAAGGAAATTTGTATAAGCCGTACATGTCGCCAAGGTTCATTTTATTTATTTTTTAAAATTTTTTTAGGTATTTCTGTTCTTTTTTTTCCTTAGAGTGAGAACACTTAAGAGCTGGTAAATTTCAAGTATACAATTTGGTATCATTCTATAATTACCATACCATACATTGAATCTCTACTACTTTTCCTCTTATTGCTGAAAGTTTGTAGCCTTTGATCAATACATTCCCATTTTCACACCCCTCCTGCCCTTGGCAGTGACCATTCTGTTCTCTGATTCTCCAAGTTTGACTTTTAGATGATACATATAAGTGAGATCCTGCGGTACTTGTCTTTCTGTGTCTGGCTTATTTCACTTAACATAAGGTCCTCCAAGTTCACCAATGTTTATTTTTAGGTCCTCCCAAAGCCCCTTTAATAGCTAGAATGGATACGTATCATATCTATTAAAGTTAATAATTAGAGTTGGTACAGCCTTGAGTGTTCTTTCACATTTCTTATTATAACCCAATTAAACATTTTTACAAGACTGAATCAAGCATCTTTATGTATAACACAGGGGCTAAGTGTCTCAGCTTTAAAACGCCTTGTTGCCTCTCCTCCCGCTAGCCAGCAGTTGCTGTGTGAGTAATACCTTCTGTTGGCATAGTGACATTTACTTAACAAGAGCAAGTCTGAAGGGGCCAGAGGTGATCAGAACATGTCTGTTCTACATTTCCCTTAACACTTCCATGGTTTCTCTGTTAGTGGGCAGAACTTCTGCTTGATTACATCTAAGGGGTGACATGGCATCATTCTAAAAGATTTATATCCTGAAGGTGCCTGCCATCCTGACCTCTGAAATGAAAACTCAGCTTATTTTTCACATGGATCTGTGCCTTTATTGTCTATAATGAGTTTCTTTAAATATGGAAGAGCTTACATAATAAATCATGAAATAACCAAGTTATATCATCTGAGTTGATCTGCATGCTGGATATCACTGCTCATCTTTTTGTCAAGCCAACCTGAAGATTGTATCCAGGAAGTGATTCAGTCCCACGCAGCTCTGCTCTATTAACTTCCAAGTAGCATCATTTCCCCATTATACCACTTTTCAATTTTTCCTTAAGTATGCATTCACTAAACAAAGTCTATTCAGTTGCTTGCTCCAAAACAAGCTATTAGAAGCCTGATATCATTTTTAGACTACTCACTTCCTCCTGGCTGCTAGAGGCAAGGGTACTGATCACTTCAAGCCACATGACTTTGCATTAAACTGGGATGGCCACCATCAAATATAAAATTTAGAAATATTATACTGAGAAAATTTAACCCAAAGTTTGAACCATAAGAATATACTTTGGAGAGTCAAAGTTAGGGCCTTCACATTAACTTACATGGTGTCTAGTGAAATTTAAAGTTGGGAGAATAAATTCTCTAGAAGTAGAGAATTTACAAACAGCCATGATGAACAGTGTATTATTACCCTACGTTAAGCTTTTAATCTGCATTGTATCATGGCCCTACAAATTGATGGACTTGTGTCTATGTTTTACGTCCACATCCAGCATGCTGTAAGGTCTCTTGGATAGAATGTCTTTCTCTCTCATTCCAGGTCTCTGGAAGGGTGAGGTTACTTTAACCCCTCAGCTCTGCATCCTTGGTCCATTCTGACTTGGTAAATATGCATTTCAGACAAGATAGATCTAGGAGAACCTGGAAAGTAGGGTATCCAATTCTCCTTACCCTCAGAGATTAGTGGGTGGTTTGCCATTTCCACAGGAAAGTCTTGAATGTTACTGAGCATGTGGATCCCTGAGGGAGGATCCTCTTAGTGTCTTCTAGAGAGCTTGTATCCAGCCCTACCTCCAAGCATAGACAATAGGACTTGACCTTTTCTTCTGAGACCTGAATTAGAACCAACTAGATCATAGATTTTATAGAAATATAATGTTTTTCCAATTCACCTTCTTCTTTTCCCTTTCCCATATGTGGACAATGTGGGAAAGAACCCATGAAGGGATTAAAATGTCCCTCTTGTTCTCTGTGAATGTGCCTTTATTTTATTTTGATACTGGGGATCAAACTTACCCCTCACGTTGGCCAAGAAAGTACTTATGCTGCTGAGCTAACCCCCACCCCATACCTTTATTTTAATAATTAGGTCTTGCTGAGTGCCGCACATTGAGTGTTCCTAGGGTCAATGTGAGTTGATCTCACAACAACCTTGTTTGGGAGAAACTGTCAAACTATCATTATGACTCTTTCTTGGATGAGGGAACTTGACTCAAAGAGGCTAAGAAACCTGCTCAAGAAAACAGTAAAACACGTGGCAGAGTCAAGATTTGAACTCATGATTCCAGAGCCTAAACTTGCACTATTGTGATTTTACAGTTCTCATTAGATACAAGCTTCCAGATCATTGAACTCTACTGGTACTTTAATCTCATTCTTACATGGCAAAGATTGTCAGACTATGTACTGTGTTTTAAAGATGAGGATGGTGGGGCTGGGGATTTAGCTCAGCGGCATAAGTACCTGCCTTGCAAGCAGGCGGTCGTGAGTTTGATCCCTGGTACCGATAAAAATGAAAAAGACAAAAAAAAAAAAAAAAAAAAAAAAAAAAAAAAAAAAAAAAAAGATGAGGATGGTAAAACTAAAACCAGGCTGTGCCCAAATTTCTCTCAAAATCCTGCTCCTGAGTGGGTATATGCCCTTGGGAGAGCAGGTCGACAGAATTTGGCCTAAGTTCCAGCTTCTGATTACAACATAGCCTGATGGCCCCAGGCCAACTTACCTCCCTGTCCTTTTCCAGTGCAGGCCAGGCCTGGCACAGGAAGGACCCAAATATTTAGAAGATTCTGATTTAATTGGTCTGGAGTGTGGCCCAAGCATCAGCCTCTAAAAGCTCTGCAGGGAATTCTAATGTGCTCTGTGGAGAAACAACAGCTTGGTGGAAGCAGGTGAGGCAAACCTAATGAATGCATGGGGGAAGGGAAGAGACTGTATTTGCCTTAACACTGAGCTCTGAGGTCATGTAAAGAACCCTCTGCAAGGTTTTGGTGGCAGTGGGTAGAATCCAGGCAGGAGACAGCCCCAGAGAGCAATGGAATCCTCAAGAAGATGGAATCCTAAAATAGAAGGATAAATCAGATAAGCCCTAGTCCTAAAAGCAGCCTTGTCTAGGCACTGGGCATGGGAGAGGGATAATATCGTAGTCTTACAGTCCCTTGGAGGGTTACACTGTAGGCACAAATGCTTCCACTTGCTTGTCTATCCCTCTTCCATGCTGACCTTCTCTCATTGCATCCTAGTTTTCTCAAGTGTTTGAAGACCCTGTGAGTCTTGGCTATCTTTCTCTATATTAGATGAACTGTCAGAAGTCATTAAACTAGAATCCGTCCCTCATCTCTGTTGGTTAGCCAAGCTTGCGTACTCTGACAGTGCTAAATGTGTTGGTCTATCCTCCCTCTCCTTCTCCTTTTCTGACCCTGTTGTCTGGACGTTGTTGAGAAAATCATGCACCACAGCACTGCTTGTGCAAAGATCCATGCAAGACATCACTTTTGACCCAAGTTCTAAGAAAGCTAGTTTTTCTCCTCAAAAGTTATTTTGTTAATAGAAAATATGACTTTTTTATGTTTCATATATCTCCAGGAAGTAAGACAAAGAGAAAGAGGGAGAAAGATAATATGTGATGTATAGTGTGTATATAATATGTATACACATATACACTACACATATATTTACTGTATAGTGTATAATTCTTATCCACCTGTATTGATATAGTTTACATCATAAAATCCTCTTGTTGTATTATGTAATCTAGAATGCTTTCTTAATTTCTTTATGAAATGTGAATGGATAGAGCCATATATAAATTGAATAGTGCTGAGATCTAAGTTACCGAAGCTCTAAGTAACTACATCATGTGACCTAAACATGGACATTTTTTAAAGCTGTTTTCTCCATTGAGATCTTTTGGTTCATTATTCAAAAATTATGCATTGAGTGTCACTATGTGCTAGATGTTGGAGCTATGACATTGGGCAAGTCAGACAAACTGCCCTCAGGGAGCTTACATTTTTGTAAAAAAAAAAAAAAAAGCAAATTAAGCAAACATTAATATAGTACCAGGTGCAATAAATGCTGTGAAGAAAAAATAAAGTAGGAAAAGAGAAATGAGAGAAAGATGTATGTTTAGAGAAGACAGGTACAGAGGATATTTAAATTACCTTGTACTCGTGACCTCAACAAGGTGAGGGAGTGAATAAATGAATGTATCTGGGGGAAGAGTCCAGAAGTCAGGAAAAACCAAAGGACCGCAAGAGATGAGATTTCATTGTAAGGATACTAGGAAGGAGGGTCTTAGGAAGATGGAATGACCTGAACTGGCTTGAGCTTCTGAAGCATCCTTTAGATATATGGAAAACACAATGTGTATAGAGATTAGGAGCAAGAAGGATAGAAGCAGAGAGGCGATCAGGAAGCAATTGTAGGAGAATAGGCTGAGGGTGATAGTGGCTTTAAACACTACAGAGCCAGTATTGGGCGCATATTTGGAGTGTAGAGCAGACAAATCTTGTGATGCATTAGATGAAAAGTGTAGGAGAAAAGAATTGAGGATAACTCAGTTGGACTTTGCATTCTGGCAAATGTCTGTGATTTGGGGGTGGTGTGGTGAGCAGCATCTTTGTTTCTTACTATCTCTACTCTATCCCATTAGTGAACACATGAGCACACAGTTCCCTATGACAAAATCCCTCAGGCAACTAAAACTGGAATTGGGGATTTGTTCAAAGGTAACCAACAATCCCCTTGGCCTTCTTCTGGAAATACAGTGTTGAGGAAGCCAGTAAGTGGATAGAATTATATCCCCCCACCAAAATGTACATTCTATCCCTTACTACTGATACCTATATATATGACCTTATTTGTATATAAAGTGTTTGAAGATGAATTGAATTAAGATGAGGTCATCTTGGCTTAGAATGGATTCAAATCCAGTTACTGGAGTTCTTATAAGAAAGACATTTGGACACAGACATACAGGAAAGAATGCCATATGAAGACAGAGGCAGAAATTGGAGTGATATATCTATATACCAAGGAATGCCAAGGATTGCTGGCAGCCTAGAGGCTAGGATAGAAGCATAGACCAGGTTTTTTCTGTGTCTTCAGAAGCAACCAGTTGTGCCAACACCTTCATTTTGGACTTCTGACCTCCAGAAAGCTGAGTGAATACATTTCTGTTCCTTGCTATGACCACCCTAGAAAACCAATATGATCCACAGAGTAAAAGTACTCTTTGTTTATAGGCATAGAGCTGAGTTAAGGTGTACACTTTGCACCCTCTAGTTCTATTCTGAATATTTTTGGCATCCTGTTTCATAGATAGATGAGAAAACTGAGTCTTAGAAAAGTAAAGTGAATTTCCCAAGGTTGCAAAGCTAGTATATGGTGGAATTTGTATACCTGTTGTATCAATTAAAATTCACTACAGGAACAGATTTAATATATATGCCATAAAAAGGATTTACAAGCTGGCCTTAAATGGCTGCCTGCAGAGTCAGTAGTGGAAGAATGCAAAATGGCTGCCCAGAAGATTCAGTCAAAAATTGAAGGCCTAGAGCTCACTGTGGAGTCTTCTGTGCTGGTAGCCTGAAGGAACTAAAGATGAATGTCCAAAGGTGATAGTGAAGACCAGAAGTCTTCTCAAGAAGCAAAAGGGAAGACTTCCTTCTTTCCCTTTTTGTTTTATGCAGGCTATACACCTATTAGTCGGTACCATCCACTTGGTGTGGGTCTTCCTCAGTTTTCAGCCTACATGTCAACCATCCATAGGTAGACATATCCAGAACTGTATCCCACTAATCTGCTAGGTGTTTCTTAATCCATTCTGGTCCACAGCACAATTAACTATCATACCACATCTTCTGACACTGAAGTCCGTGCCTTAACCAGTAGAGGGCACCACTCCAAGGCAGAGGCCAAGATTCCAACCACACTTCACCACTGGGATTTGCTGGTAAAGTTTATCACAACAAACTTTCTAGCCAGGAACTCTTGGCTACTTTCCTCTATTTTACTTGCTGTCAGTGCCATTTGTCACATCTCTCCCAGAAGATTCTTGGGTAACAGATGTGGCTTGGAATTTGATAAGAACATCCCTTCAACACATCCTTCCAATCTGTTTGGAATCCTCACCCTGGAGATAGAGGGACAGCTGAATAAACAGCCCACGCCCTCCATGCTGGTATTAAAAGTTTCTGCAAGCTCCGAACCACATGAGACAATTAAATAAAACATAATTTCCACTTAAGGAACAGCATAGATTGTAGTCATCGCCATTGCTAGTGCTATGGCTATTTTTTAAAGTTTTCTTTCCCCTGTAAACGTAAGTGCCTAGGATGTGCAAAGCACATGATTTGATAATTTAAAATGCTAAATAAGTAACAGTGTGGGGTTGAGAAAAAATGTGGAAAGGGCATGTAATGATTGATATTTAGAAAAGCTTATATTAAAGTAAGTGACACAGGTACAAGCAGTCCAGGTGCACAGAAGAAGGAGCAGCCAAGTTTTTCTAAGTGGATCATCAAATTTATAGAAGGAGGTAACATCTGAGCTGACTCTCAGATTTTCTAGGCAGTGGAAGAGTATGGAAGGGCTTTGCCGGCAGTGGAATAGAATGTTCAAAGGCAACGAAGGAACAAGACGTGGTCACAGAATTATTTGGCCCTTAGTCGCCAGTGGCTGCCATTCGCATAGTATGGTCGAGCTGCAGTTTTAGAAACTTTCCTTGGTCAGGTAAGGTGTTCTCTCTGAGCCTTAATTTGTTTACCTGCCCATTGGACATAACTGAAACAGGTGTAGATGGTTACCTTTGTTTCTGGGAGAAATTTCCAGGCCTTCTCTCCTATTTATCTTTCATGCAGAGGGCTAAGATATCTTATTATGACTGCGTCTGTGCTTATACTATCCAAGAACCCTCCTGTCTGTCCTTAGTGAAGAAGCAGGGGAGGCCCAGCATTCAGGATTCTTGGATGATGACTTGACCATTAGCCATGGGTCAGTGAGGGAGTCCACTGTCCAGGACAGCTCAGTACTGAGCCCCTCCCGCTGTACGCTGTCTTCCAGCTGAAGACTCTTCCTCCTGCCATCTCCATCATGCTGCTTGTTTGCACTCCAGCCACGTTACCTCTCTTGCCACTTCTGTACTTGCACAAACCCCAGTTTTCTCTGAATTTTGAGAGCAGAAAATTCCCTCTCTCAATCTGACTCTTCACAACTTCAGCCAGTGGCTTCTTTCAGTCATTGTTTCTGCCATGGCAAGGACTGGGGAAGGGAAAACAGTCCTTGGGCACCAGGGCGAGAACAGAGGAAGGGAATAAATTGAAGCACATGTCTTAACTCTATGAGCTTGCCTTATCACTGAACCTGGTAGCTCTGTTTTGAGGACTAGTCAATACTCCACTCAAATGAGCAGTTTTTGTATTTGATTGTGGTACTGGGGGAAATGGAGGCTGAGAGAAGGCTGATGTCTGTCAAAGTGATGGTCACAATTCCTGTGTCCGCATTGCCACCGCTAGCTATAATAAGAAAGAAGACAGTGGAAGCAGGGGATGAGGAATTTGTAAACATGTGAGTTCGGTATAGATGCTTCAGTGTACAAATGTAAGAGTCCAAAAGCTTCTGAGCACAAATCCACTTGAACCTTTTATAAGAGCAAGATGGCGTGTGCTGAGCTCCTGCCTCTAAGCCATTTTGTGTGTCACTCTTTCTTGCCTCCCTCTCTCTGTTGCATCCTCTGAGCCCCAGAGGAGTCAGTCTGAGAACTTTATTTCATTAAACTGTTTGGAGTTTTTTCTGGATCTCAAATGGAGCATTAGAAGTAGGAACTTTATTTTTTAATTGTTTATTGGTACACTTAGTTTATATATAATGATCACATTCATCATAGGGAATTTGTACCTATATATGATATAACTTGGTTTCTTCTTTCTCCCCTATTCCCTTCCCCCCATTTTGGCCCCTCTTTCCCTCCTTATTCACAAAAGCTTTGTTTCCATTTTTTTCATTCTTTTCTCATTTTTTTCCTTTTCCCTTCCTTCTTTTCCCCAAGCCCCTTTCTTAGGTCCTCTTCCATTTGAAGATTTTGTTCATATTTCATAAGATCTTTTATACATTTTGGTCTTTATTTAGCCTTTCAGTTTCTCACACCAGAGAAAAATACAGTATTTTCATGTGTGTCTATGTCTCAGGGTATATCCATTTACTTAGAAATGTCTCAAGTTTATGACTGAGTAGTCCTCCCTTGTATAAAAAAAAAAAACCCACGTCCTTATCCATTCATCAGCTGATGGACATTTGGGCTATTTCCAAGATTTATCTATTACAAACTGTGCTGCTATAAATGTGGATATGCATATATCACGGTGGTATGATGCTTTTTATTCTTTCAAGAAGATACCAAAAAGGGAATAGCTGGGTTGAATGGAACCTCTAACGTTAGTTTTTTGAGATCCCTCTGCACTGATTTCCACAGTGGTTGCATCAGTCTACACTCCACCAACAAAAATTTTAATCAGATAGAGTTGCATCCAAATCTTGGCCTTGCCTTAGATGAATTGTGATGTAGCAGATTACTTACCTTCCTACACCTCAGTTTCCGGTAAAATAGGATTCATAGTGGTATCTACTACCCAGACTCTTATGCAAAGTAAATGAGGATTAACAAGTGAAACCCACCAATTATTTAGTACATTGATAAGTGATCAGAAATTCATGGTGATAACAGTATTGTTTGCAATGAATCCAACATGGAGCATGCTATAAATACTTGACTCTTATTATTTCTTCCTTCAGGAAGCCTCCTGAAAGCACCTAGGCCTCTGCATAGGGTGGTCTTGCCTTGGGGTTCCCAAAAGCTTCCTGTGAATAGTACCTGCTGGATGTGATTTCCTGTGGCATGTTTAATACCAGCGATAATGATATATCTATAAGCTGTACCCATTAGTTGGCCCTGTTTGTGACCACAGCTCATAGAAGCAAGCCCCAAGACAACAGGAGAAGTTGTTAAAATATTACAGTAATCACCCCTCTAATTAATTGTCCAAAGTCTTTTTTCCTCTCTGGACTTTAGGGTCAGAGAATGTGTCTGCTTATTTCCTTGCTGCTTCCCCAGGACTTAGCAGGCTCCTAAAGAGCATTGCATAATTGGATGAATACAAGAACAAGTGTCCCACATGCAGTTTTATCAGACGTTCACTCATTACCTCTTTAAGTAAGCCTTTATTGAATATCTACTACCTGCCAGCTACTATTGTAGGGACTGGGGCTCTGCCATTGAATAAAATAGGCAAAGATACTTTTTTCATAGGGTTGTTATTCTAGCCATATTGTCTAGGCATTGTTACATATCCCAGAGGAATCAATACCTGGTCACTTTTCCTGGAATCTTCCTCTTTTGAGTAGGCTCAACCATTCAAAGGATGAGGTTGATGGGAAGTGTCATCCATTGTCTCTGAGCTAGCCAAGAGCATCTCTGCACAGCTGGGAGCCATTTTCAATGGAATCAGGTGCCCACAGCTGTCCCCCAGATCCTTTCTAGCTATTCTAATGCCGTCATTTTCTTCTCCAGGTCATGCTGTCAGAACGAAAGGGCACAGATGAGCTCTATGCTGTGAAGATCCTGAAGAAGGACGTGGTGATCCAGGACGATGATGTAGAGTGCACCATGGTGGAGAAGCGGGTGCTGGCCCTACCGGGGAAGCCACCATTCCTGACCCAGCTGCACTCCTGCTTCCAGACCATGGTAACTTGTCCAGTGGGCCTGAACAGCTGTCTCCTGGGTTTCCCCTAGGCATTAGCCAAGGCTGTACCAATAGTGCCCACCCAACAAGGCACCTAGACTCTTCTTATTCGAGAAACAGAAAGATATTGGGCTGAGGGGAGTCAACTGAGAATTCCCAAGGTTGCCTCTGAGAAACATTCTCCCCTGAGGCAGATACTGTCCCAATTCAGATAAAGGAACTCAAGCAATTAGTTTTATAATCAACAGAGCAGAACTTTGCTCTAACAGCAAGGGGTAACTTGGGGACAGGAACTCAATGCAGAGGCCCACAGACTGTGCCTCAGATCGTTACAGTCACTTCTTCAGACCCTTTGGAAAAAATGCATCAGTACATCTATGCAGGTTGCCTGAGGCCTTTGCTGAGCCCCTTGAAAATGGGTGGCTGGGAGGAGAGCCTCAGGAGGACAGCTGGAGCTAGGCATAGTGTCGTAGACAAGAGCCACTGAGCTTAGAGCCAGGGTGCCAAGATGAGAAGGAAACATTTGTGTACTATCTGCCGTTGCCTGTGATTCCAGCTGTCTGTGAAAGCAAGAGCAACCCCTGCGGGTAAATCCTTACTCTTGTCTGGTTCACATTAGTCCTTGACCTCTACAGCTGAGGAGGAAAAGGACAGAGCTCAGTGCAAAGTGGTACAAAGTTAATTCTTGCAGTTGTGGCTTCCAAAGGCTACAGGCCTAATAACTTAAAAGTACTTTAAGGGATTCTTCAAGATTACTCTTAACTTTCTTCAGTTCTCAACCTACATCTGATTTGAGAGCCCATTTTCTATGTGAAATGGGCTGCTATTGTGTTTTGCATCTAGTTTGATGTGTCTTATAAGTGTTCAGGGATCTCTCTTATCTCTTCCATCTTTTTCTTTTGTCTGTTCTTTTACCTACTGAAGATCCTGGGATGTTTGGTCTATAGCATTTTCTTACTCTGGGCTTTGCTGACTGTGTACCCTTGGTGCATCTCAACATGCTTCCTCTCTCCTCTATTTCCTGTAATTTGGTGGTTGTATTCTTCCATCCAAGGCACACAATGTCCAGTTGTCTCTCTTAGTGACACTGGCAGCAGTTAACACTGAGTACCTCGACCCATTGATTTGTTAGATACTGTAAGATTGTTTTATTGTCATTTCCTAGTTGGCGTGCTTTATAAAGAGGGGCTTCCCCATGTTGGTTCCCTGATGCTCCAGTTCATATAGAAAAGGTAAAATAAGTGCTTGATATTTTCCTTTATTTAACAGTTTTCAAGACGATAAATTTGGTCACAATTGGGCTCTAAGACGGACTAGAGTTTGCTTTTAAAATAAAATATTTTGAATGCAAGAAGGGTCAATGTACATAAAAGTATCAAGTAAATGATAACTTATATGAGGACTTGGTGAAGTCAGGGGAAAAGGGGATCTAAACCTCTAAATTTATCTTCAGGAATTTATTCTCTTATTAGTCTAAAATCTCTAACTTTACCTTGGGAAATTAAGACCTGAAGGTATTCAGGTGGTAACAGAGATAGGACTTAAACCTCTAGGATTTAAACTTCTCAATTAGTGATGGGGAATCTTTTAGAGCTTTCCTTGATCAAAACAGCCCACTGAGGTACACATGCGGTAGGTTCACCACCACTGGTACTCTCCCATTCTGTACTGTCTCCTTATACGTATGTGACGGTCCACAGATTAACTCTTGTGCACCATCAGAAGGACAGCCTTAATCTGCTAAATGTGCTAAGAAGAAAATTTCCTTATTAAGGAAGACACCAAGTAAACCTGGAGCAGAAGTTTTAAATTTCAGTTGATTATGCTGAGATTAGGAGCACTTATGATTAATATTCATTAAAGTTTAGCCTGTTCACTGCTGACTATTTTGATAATGACAACAGAGAGTGAATTTGAGGTTATGCTTGTAAGTGTTGAGCTACCTCACTCACCTGTATTTCAATATGTTTTCTGACAGTAGAGAGTAAGTACTGGAATTACATGGAAATTATACAGAACTCTGGTTGTAACCTCAAGGAGTTATCACCTGCCACGAAGGAGAGAGGAACAGCCAGGAGACTCCAGCATGCAAGAGCTCAGTAGAGTTGTGTCCTGCATGGGGGTGAAGGACATCATGTTGGAGACCCATACAAAGTCTCCCAGTCCAACAAGGCTAGGGGTAGACCAGACTGAGTTCTTGCTACTCAAGGAACATGTGAAGTAACTGACCTGGCTCTAGGGGCGGTATTGTTTGAGAGGGAAAATCCTTGAAACAATGCACTCACTGTAAGCAGGAAGCCTAGTAGGCTAAGTGAAGCGGGCTGAGGGAAGAGCAGACACCCCAATCCATCTCACCTGAAGTTTTGCACATATGCTCGTGGAGTGAAATGCCCCAATTTAAATTACATTTTTCTCACTTTTTTTTGGCTAAGCACATAGATTTTAATTTTACATGAATTAAATTGTTTTTAAGGCATCATAATACCTACTCTATATGAGGCACAGAGTTAGCAATTTCAAGTATATAACAACTCTTATGAATCTCTCCATCATTCCCAGAGTGTAGATGAGAGAACTGAGGCTGCATAGCTGGCACATGTCAGGGTCAGGATTTGAATCCAGGAAAATCTCCTCCAAAGGACCTTGTAATTATGCACTATATTATATGGTGTCTTAAGTGCAGATCACCTGTCTGGTAGTTCACCTGACATCTCAAGGACAGAATCCTCACCAACCAGCCTGTTTATAGTCTGTACCAGGAGCTTGTGCTCTAACCCACCCTTGTTCACCTCTAACCTGCTCAGTAAAGTCACATAGTGCCTCCAGCCCTTGGTTTCTCCATCTTTGAGATGGAACTAGTTTCTGTCTGAGCATTTGCCACATGTGGGTCTTCAAAAATGTTTTATTCTAGCTATACAAAAATCTTTCCATGGAACGGATTATCTGATATTCCACTTGACAGGCAAAAGGGTTAAGGATTGAGTGTGCATGGTAAGTTATCCCTAGACACAACCCTGAGTCACCAGCCAGTTGAACTTAGAGCCTTCCTTTTGTTAGTATATTGTATTGAGCCATACTAAGATGGCCTTGATGGTGTAGTGTTCTAAACAAGAACCAAAAGCATCAGTGAACAGCAGTGAGCACCCCAGTTTGTCGCTGTCCATGCTAAGCCCTTTCATTGCATTATCTCAAAGTACCCTCCCAGTACCTCTGTTGGAGAGGTGCTGTTATGAATCCCAGTTTACATTTAGACTATGTAGTAACTTACGCAATGCCAAACAATTGTTCAGATACATAGAAGGGGAATAACTAGGTTAAATATTATTTCTAGTTTTAGTTTTTTGAGGAATCTCTATACCGATTCTCATAATAGTTGTTTAATTCTCACCAACGATGCAGAAAGTTTCCTTTCCTCCTATAGCCTAGCCAACATTTGTTACTGATTTCTTGATGATAGCTATTCTTTCTTGAATAAACTGCTATATTGGTGTTGTTTCGATGTGCATTTCTGTAATGACCGGTGATGCTGAACTTTTTTTTCATGTATTTATTGACCATGTATACTTCTGAGAATTGCATTGCCCATTTTTGATTGTCTTTTATTTGGGAGTATCTAAGGTTTTTGAGTTCTTAATATATTCTAGATGTTTATTCTCTGAGAAATAGCTGGCACAATTTTTTCCCATTGCATAAGTTGTCTCTTCATTTTGCTGGTTGTTTCCTTTGCTGTGAAGAAGCTTATAGTTAAAAAAACATCATATTACAATGTCACATACATAACCATGTTAATATCAGCACAATTCATAATAGCTAAATGTTGGAAACAGCTTATATGTCTGTCAACAGATGAATAGATTAAGAAAACATAGTATTTTTACATGATGAAGTACTCTCATGCCATGAAAAAAGATACATTTCAGTCATTTGTGGACGAATGGATGCACCTGGAGACCATTATGTTAAGTGAAGTAAAACAGACCCACAAGATTAAATATTGCATGATTTCTCTCATATAAGAAAACCAAAGTATAAATAATGAGCAAAAGAAAAGATAATAGAAAGTAGGAAGATAGATCTTTTGCTCCGGGCTGGAGGTTTAGCTCAGCGGCATAAGCGCCGGCCTTGCAAGCAGGCAGTCGTGAGTTCGATCCCCGGTACTGATAAAAAGGAAAAAGACAAAAAAAAAAAAAAAAAAAGAAAAAAGAAAAAAGAAATGGGGGGGGATGAAAAAGGAACTGAGGTACATTATGTACATGTACACCCCACAAGGAATGTGATCATTAAGTGCTACATAAATATATGCTCATAAAAAATAAAAGTTTTTCAAAAGACATACAATCAGTCATCAGTGGAGCTGGAATCTATTCCAAGACTCCAGAGCTCTAGAATGGGAAAGCTTTGCTATACTTTCCATACCTCTGGATTATAAAATAGTATCACCATCATGATCATTTGTAATCTTCATTAGAGCATTCTGAGTGTTACTTCCCATATCTCTGTCCAAAGGAAACCAATTTCCAGAAAGATAACAGTGACTTGGGTTACCTAATGGATAAGTGGGGATCCCAGAATGTGAGCTCAGGTTTCCTGAACGGCTCTCTGGATGTTCTTTCGCCTATGAAAGTCTCCCTTCTAGCCTGCATATGCATTGCAAAAATTAGGTAAATTTTCTCCATCAGAATGAGTAAGTTTAGTAAGCACTATATACAAACAAGAGGTGACTAAAAGATACAGTGCGTTTACATTTTAATATTTTACTATAGTAGAAGACATACTGCCATTAATTATCCTCAAAATATTCCCTATTACACTTGCCACTTTCTGAGTTCTGGAAGTTCTTTTCTTATAAATGTCTTCACGTATATAATACTATGACTGCTGCTACCCAGTGCCATCCAATGGAAAGTCAGACTAATAAAAAGACTGTGGTCCTCATCCACCGTATTCACTGGATCTGGCACCATGTGACTTCTGGCTCTTCCCCAGAGTCAAAATAATCATGAAAAGTAAGTGTTTGTATTATTTCAGGACATGAAGGCATGCACAACAATGCAGTTTGACACAAAAGAGGACTTCCTGTACCATTGAAAATGGCACTACTGAATGTACTACTGAAAATGGCAGGAATGATTGGATAAGTGTGCTTGAATCGAGGGGGGTATTCTAATAAGAATGTGTATTTCACTGTAATAAGTGTTTAAAACATTGGAACATTTATCTTGTTTGTTGTCATATTGAGTACAAGCAAGTCATTGAGTTTGATGCCCTTGACCTCAAACTAGTGCTTCAGATGGGGTTCTGGGGGCTAGAAAAGACAATATCCCTACAAGTTAGGTCATTGCCGCTGGTGTTCAGAGGGTGCTAACGCTTATTGATTACCTCAACAAATATTTATTTGTTGAACTAAACATGTCAGGCTCCAGCTGCATCACCATCTGGGGCGCATCAGTGAACAAAAGAGATAAAGTCTCTGTTCTCTTGGAATTTACATTCTAATGGGGGAGACAGATAAGTGGAGGGGATAGAGATGCATGGACTGAGGCAGTGAGATGCTATTTTTGATAGGATCATCAAGGAAGTTGTCTCTGATAAGGATGACATTTGAGCAGAGAGCAGAGCTAGCTAGCAAGGCATAAGGCTATCTGGGGGCAAAGCGATTCCGACAGCAGGAAGAGCGAGTGTGAATGCCAGAGGCAGGAGCATGCTCTGCGTGTTTGAGGAGCAGCGCAAAGGCCAGTGTAGCCTGAGCAGATTGTCATTTTGTATTTTGTGACCCAGAATTCCTTTATGAATCAGCTATCTTTGAAAGAGTGATAAGTCTAGTATAACATGCTGCAAATTTGATACACTTAAAATTTTCACTGAGGACTTAGAATTTTGAAGATTGAAGATCCTAATAGAATTTTTAAAAATCCTTCAACATGTTTAAAATGATAAAAATGCAAGCAATATCCAGTAATACACAAAATGATTTTTGTCATTTATAATATGATGCAAACTTAATTTTTTTAAAAGTTGCTTAGCAAATCAAAGTTATATCAGGAATATACTTAAATTGGATTTTAAAATTTTTCAAACATATGCTTGGCACAATATTAACAGACAATTTAGGAAATTAAATTCTATTTAATACACTATTCTAAATGTGTCAAAATTGAATGTGTGCATGGAAAAGAATCAGAAGGGGGCCTGGATAAATCAGAATAGTCATTTGATTTATAGAGTGGTCTATGGGAAATTGTCTTTCTTTAGTTTTATATGATCTCAGGAGTGTTTATAGTAAAGCAGTTAAATATTTGTTTAACATGCCACAAGATGACAAGACCCAAATAGATGTAGAAGCTTTCAGAAAGGAGTTGAATATTCGGAGATTACTCACTGAATGAACTGGTCTTCGGCAAATGGGGTTCAGTGAATTATCTCTGAAGCAGGCAGCAATGTGTCTTCCTTAGTAAGAATAATCTGGATCTGTGATTTTTAGCTGTGAGGCATCTGTATACTCACTAAACTGTTCTGAATTTGATTTCATCATCTTTAGAATGATCATAATAAGTGACGATTAAAAGATACTGTGGGTAAATATAATAAGCATTAAACAGAGGTTGCCTCCTTTAATAGTTAGGCTGGGGAACACCTTGCTATACAGGCAAAAGAGAATTATATTTCCTCCAATCTTTCTGCAGTTTTTCTCAGGGACAATTGTCAGCCCGGCACATTCGCGCAATTTCCCAACTGCCAGTGGGCACAGGCAGTTAAGTTTCTTCAGCAAAACATCTATTTTAACTGTTTTCTTTTCAATTGAACATATGTACCTCTTTTTTTAAAATAGAATTAGATTTTATGAGTCATTGAAGGACAGAAGTTACTTCCTCCCCAAATTTGCTGCCATGGCCCAGCAATAACTCAGTTGCAAGGCATGCTGGGAGAAACATCAACTCAGAATGCAAGCATGACAGGGAGAGGAGTGCAGGTTCCCACTTGCAGAACTGAACCCTGATAGCATGTCTGTTGAGTCCAGGAGTGTCCAAGGGGTCCTGGTCACAGATTCATCTCATGTTAGCAATAGTATCTAAGGATGTGGCTGTACTTTAGAGGGTTGATGCAAGAGGCTTTGGCTGGTATTTCATGGATCATTGGATCATATGAAACAGAATAACACAAAGACCAAGGTATACTGGAGCCCATGAGAACTATGATCTGTAATTTCAAAGTGATCTAGAATAAACTTATGATTCATCTTCCTTGCTTTGTTCCTCACTGCTTGTGTAAAATATGGCCTTGGTTGCCCCTGTCTATCCACCAAGTTCCATAAATTCCAATTCATACTCATAAGAAAGATAGGTTCAATTTCAGTATGGTGTTTATTCATGGCCCAATTAATGGCTCACTGGCTATAATCCAGTAAGCAGCTTGCAACGGGTGTTAACTGCAGGGAAGGAATAATTGGTGCTCCTATCAAGGTGGGAGGTGTCATCCTGCGTCCAGGAAGACTAACTGGGTGTAAGCTGTACAAGATGGTGCAAAAATGGCTTTCATCACCACAAGGAGAATAAGACAGGAAGATTCTGGCGGGGTGTCAGGACTTAGTCAAATAAGGCCATTTGAGAGTCTGGAGAGCAGGAAAGGAACCAGGGATGCAGCCCAAGCATATAGAGCTAAGGCAGGTAGAAAGAGACACAGCCTGATTCTTTCTACTTTCTTAATGGTGGCTTTTGCATATTCCTTCAATAATCAAATATTGTGGAAACTCAAGGAAAAAAAGAGATGGTTCAAGCCCTTTAGAATTTGATCTCTATATGGAAGGACAAGGCTTACAAATTTAAAACAAAAATACAGAGAAGCATCAACTGTTAGATCCTGACAATGATTCTAAGGCTGTCAAATGTAGGGGAAAACAATATTGTGTGTTAACACATGTTCTTAACCATACGTTCACTTCAGTGAAGCTCTGTGAATTTGCATGAACTCATCGGACATCATCTGATATATTTTGGAAACTTCCCATATGGAGTCAAAACTACTATTACCCTACCCTCTTCGGGAAGACAGACTGCTTGAGTGACAAGCCCCATATCTCCGAACAAGTTTCCACTAAAACTTCTCTGGAGAGAAATAGAGGAAGCAACTTAAGACAGGCTGAATTTATTAACTACATTAGAAAATCATTGAAAAGACAAACTTTTATAGCAACTCACCTTAGTCCATGATACTTAGTGGAACTACCCACATGGTTGATTTTCCCCATTCCTGGTATCTTATTAAAAGTGACAGGTATCCCCTGACATTTGCTCAGGCATCGTGTCACACTTCACTTCCAGCTGCCTTGGGGGGATATTGTCTCTTTGAATTCCCTGGCCCCATCTGGGGGCTCTCTGATAAATTCTGCACACGCCATCCAGTCACCATTTTAAATCAGACTGTCTTCATACTCACGTTTCAGATTTGGTAGATTCCAGCCAGCCGTTTTGCATGATGTGGTGACAGACAAACATTTAGTTTTATTAACTTATTGATTGAATATGAGAGATAGAGGTGAAAAGGGAATTTAAAATGAACTGAAGTTGCTTCAAGCTTGGAGGACAAGGGTAATGGTCTAATGAAGAGTCACAGCAACAATCATTTTGGAGAAGCACTTGAAGGGTGAGCAGACTGGCTAGTTTAAAGAGAAAAATGGTGAGTTTGTCTTTCTGAGCTTTTAATTGGAGATGACAGTAGAACACCCACGTAGAAACGTCCTGCAGCCAGCTGGAGCTGACTAGAGCTCAGGAGGGAGGGAGAGGACAGAAATATAAGTCAAAATTCATCAGCCCGGAGAGATGAAGAGTGGAAGCTCTGAGCTGTGACTATTTTCTTTAGGAAACCAAGCAAGTGAGAGAAAGCCAAGCTGGACCACAAATAAATACTCAATACTGTTTGATTTTTTTATGTGGTAGAGTCCAACAAATGAATCCTAATAAAAGGCACAGGATGTGATGATAAGCAAGATCTTTTGAGGATTTGCAGTAATTTTATAGGAAGAGGAGGGAATGAAGCCAAACTCCAGGGAGCTACGGAGTGGGGTAATTAGGTAAGAATTGGAGGTCGGGATAGGAGAGGCTCCATCCAGTTAGCTGACATCGCCATTGTTTGCTCCTTAGGCCTTTTATGTAGTTTCTTTAATCACAGTCAATCTTAAATTAAGGTTTGAATTAGTTACATGTTCATTTTGACCAGATTCTAAATTCTCTGCGGGGAAGGCCTGTATCGTATCCAGCAATTTGGCTCTTTTACTGTCTAATAGCAGGACTTGCAAAAACGAACACTCAGTATAAGTTCTGACACTCACCTTTCTGCTCAAGACTGGCTCTAGATTGCCTATGGCAGTGTTTCCCAAACTTTGCTGTCTTTACCAGGGAGTAGGCGATGAACTTGGTAGCACATGGACAAATGACATTTTTAAAAAGGAAGCCATTTAAGGAATTGATTTCTGAAGCCAGGCTGGAAATAGTGTAGAGATGATATATTCCAGATACAAGTTTACTTTTTACAGAAACAGTGAATTCCATTTGTGGCTTTGCTATGAAATTTTAAATTTTTAATGGTGTATAAATAAAAATATTTTCTGAAAATATTTTAAGTTAGACAAACTTATGTGAGATCTTGAAGCTGGTTGGGAGATGACTGAAATTCTGTTTTCTCCTTTACCTTTCACATTTAGATGTCCTCTTGTCCCACCCAAACTTGACTCTTTCTCTTACTTGCTTCCAAGTATTATATTCCCCTTTTTCAGCAATAATAGATATAAAATCAAGAGCTTAACATGCTTAGTTATGCTTTCCACACCAGGCATTAAGGCAAACACAATTAGAAAGATAAAACAATATGCATCTATAAACTACCTAAAATTATCTTTAAACCCGTTTTGGGAAACAATGCCTTTTGTAAATGTATCTCATCCCTATTGCTTGTCTGACGAATCCTTAACACCAGCACCACGCATTATTCTCAGCAGCACCAGGGCCTGGCACAGACCAGTTATCATTAGGTGCTCAGAAATGAAAGGACAGTGAGATGCCAACCATAACATTTAATAGCACAGTGTTCAACCACAGTATAGTTCAAGGGTAATGGATCTCTGGGCTCCCTCACATATGGTTACTGGTAGAAATGGACCACAAAACATGCTCCACAGTGGAGCCATCTCCAGTTTTGGGGATTCTGACTAGAGAGTTCAGGGAGCAAGTGGTATTAATCCAGGCAGAAATCAAGCAAGTGAAATCTCTCCCTTACTTCTCTCTCTGTGGCCGATGCCATCTGTTAGTTTTAAAAATAATTTTTAAAACAAGTGTTTTGGTTCCCTTCAATGTGCAGCAGAGACAGATGCTAATTTTAGGCTTGTTTTCTATCAGAATCCCCCTGAAGAACCATGGGCTGGATGTCGGCAGCTCTGTCTTACCGTCTGCATTCTGCCGCCAACATTTATGTGACCTTTTTGTAAATCTCTTAGTTCTTGAATTCTAAGAACCAAAGCAATCTTTCCTGTCCGCTCTGTATCTCACATGTTAATAGTGTTGGTCTGAAAAAGAAGGTTTATTAAAAAACCTGTTTATCCTGTGCTCCTTCTTTGTACTGTACTACCTCTGTCTTGTTGCATGGATAGATACCCGCATTCCTCCTGTCCTGGTCTGGACTGAAGGCTCTAAAGTGATAACACATCTACACACCCATCCACACATACAGTGTCTAGCTCAGAACTTCGCATGCAACACATACATACTGGAAGCTGCATAAGAAGCAATGACCAGCATAGACTCTGGAACCAAACTGCCGGGGTTCACATCCTGGCTGTACACTTCACTGTGACAGCTGGCAAGATATTTACCCTTTCTGAGCTTCAAACTTCATATCAGAATGAAAGAGAGTGATGATACTGCTTGTCATGTCAGCTTATTTAGAAACATGAGTGAGACTCAAAATATAAACCTCTTAGCTCAGTTATGTATCAGGAACCCCAAATTTGGTACCTTTATTTAACCATTGTGGTTACTATAACTATTAGGCACTCAGTATGCTCTTGAAAAATGTACATGCACCTGTTATATACAAAATAAACTGTGCAACATAAGGAAGATTTCTTTTTTTTTGAGACAAGGTCTGACTTGTAGTTGAGGCTGGCCTTGAACTCAGTGCTAGGATTGTAGGCGTGCACCACCACACTGGGCCAGCTTTTTAAATGGTGAATTAAATGGCCAGTTAAATGTTGTATAGTTTTTGTTTATTATACTACTGGGCAAGTGAAGCATGTCTTTGCAGATGAAGAGAAGATTGGACATTAGAGAGCTCTGGTAATTGTAAATGTTGCACAAGTAGTAAGTAGTAAGATTTCAAATCCTACGTTGATTCCCAGGGTAGAGCCTTTGCCTTACTCTTCACCCCTGTACACACACGCCTGTTCTCTTGGCTTTATACCCCTCACAGTAGCTTTGTGACTTTTGACACCAAACCCTCATTAGATTGATACCTAACCAAGCACAAAAATATAAATCAAGCACACGTTACCCAAAGTCATACTTAGTGGCTGTACATTTTTTTCTCTTAAAGTTGGTTATGACCCACCCAGTTAATCTGATGATCAGTTAAAGTAAAATAACTTGATTTTGTAAAGCATTGGCTTAAATAACCAGACAGTTCCCCCATGGCAAACTCATCTTTCGGACCTTTTCAGTTTGCAGCACTGGGCATGTTTTATCTGAGCCTCCCAGTTACTCTGCTGGAGATGGTTGGTTACATGATCTTTAGCTTGTAAGTAAAGATACCAAAACTCAGATGTAAAGTGATCCTCTCATGCTCATGCTGCTAGAAACTGTGTGTGTGTGGGGGGGGGGGGCTGGGTTTCCCAGGCTAACTTTTGGCTATGTGACTGATATTTTGGAGGCCCACTAAATCTTCATACCTGTTCATTCCTCAGTTAAATGTAAATGGAGGGCTTGCTTTAACCAGGTGTGCTACTGGGTTTTTGCAAGGTACAAAAAGGTAAACAAATTTGACACAGTCACTGGCTTGTGGAGCTTCTGGTCATGTCTAGTGTTAGATAATTTCTTGCTGAATAAAAATCGGTCTGAGTTCCTCATCATCTTGGTGGCCTCCTTTCTCACTCTGTCTCCTTTCTTCTCTCTTCTCCAATTACACTGGTTCTCTATGGGTCCTAGAGAACAGCAGGTGTGCTATAGCCTCAGGGCCTTTGCACAGTAGCTCAGGTGCTACTTCCATCACCTGATAAGCTCTGTTGTAAAATTATTCATAGTTGCCACCATTACCTCTTTCAAATATTAGCTGAAGCATCCTCTTTAACAACAAGTTATACCCTGAATATTAAAATTAGAAGTATTTTCTTTCATCTCATCTAAGCTGCCATCTCCAGTACCCCTTAATCTGGTTTATTTTCCCATAATACTTATTGCCTTATAATGAATAAATAATGCATTTATTATGTCTAGTGTTGTTTTGATTTTGGGGGGAGGTTGTGGGGTTTTTGTTTTTATTTTTAACACAGAATCTCACTATGTAGCTCAAGACAGTCTTGAACTCATTATGTACCGTAGGCTGACCTCAAACTCATGATTCTGCCTCAGCCTTCTGAATACTGAGATTACAGGTGTGCATCACTACAACCAGCTGTTGATGTTATTTTAATCTCTGTCACTTGAACCGAAATGAAAGATAAAGGCAAGACATTTTTGTTGATTTTGTTCACTGCTTTCCCTGGCACCTGTATTACTTGGTAGGGCTTTATAAATATTTTTGATTTAATTAATTAGTGAATAAATAGATTAAATCAGTAATCACACAGTTAAATATATAATTACAAGTTATGATGTGATCAGAGGGAAGAAACAACCATGAAGTTCATGAAAGAATATAACAAGCAGAACTAATTTAGATTGGGTGAGTTAAAGGAAATGATTTTTTTAGTCTGAGAACATGAGGGGGACTTTAGTTCCCTGCAAATAGTTAGTGCAGACCCTGCCATTTTTAAGTGAAAGAAAAGCAGCATAAAGGAGTGATTTATCTTAAGCAAAAGTCTCCAAGAAGAGATGAACTCATTAATTCATTTAACAAACACCCCTTTCTGGAAGAAGAGAAAGCCAATCACAGGTAGGTGCCCCTTGAAGAGCATGATACCCATCTGTCTCACTGAATCTCAATGAAGACTGATGCTATTACTGTTACCACTTTGTAGATGATGAAACCTACTTATTCCTAGCTATCAGGAGGCAAGTTGAGGTATCCATGTAGTTTTTTAACACTAAAGCCTGTGCTCTTTCACTGTCTGGGTACCTACTATGCATTAGTCTTTGAACAAGAACAGCCTTGTTTTACAGCCAAAGAGAACATGGCCCTTGTCTTGAAGGAGTTTATGATATCTCTTGAAAGATATAGTGAGAAAAATTTCCTAATAGGATACAGATTTTCTTTGGTCTCCAATTTTTTTTTAAATTCCTGAATTTGTCTTTCTAGACTACTGTTTTTTTTTTTTTTTTTTTTTTGTCTTTTTCCTTTTTATCGGTACCGGGGATCGAACTCACGACTGCCTGCTTTCAAGGCAGGTGCTTATGCCGCTGAGCTAAACCCTCAGCCCCTAGACTACTGTTTTGTAAACTTTTATAATTCTTGTTTTGTTTGGCTTTTGATGGCCACTGTGTTAGCTATCTATTGTTGAATATCTCAAAACTCAGGGGCTTAAAACAACAAGGCTAAACCTCCTAGAGACTCTGGCTTTGGATTTCAAATGAAGTTGTAATCAAATGGCCAACTGGAACCACAGTCCTCTGAAGGCTTCACCAGCGCAACCTGTCCAAGGTAGTTGGTTCACTTACGTGAGTGAGGAGTGGTGCTAGCAGACGGCAGGAGGCTTCCGTTCCTTGCCTTTCCCTACAATGAGTAACCCAAGAAATGAGAGCGTGGAGGCTGCAAAATCCTTTATGGCCAGGTCCCAGATATCATGCACCCTATTGGTTTTATAAAAATCAATCCTACTCATAGTAGGAAGGTATAATTCAAGACTGTGAATATGAGGAAGTGAAAAATCATTGGAAGGCCAGCATGGAGGATTTTTTTCTTAGCTACCTATTGACCATAATATTATTTCTTAATATTTTCATTGTTTTGCTACAATTAATATTACCCAAAACAGTAGTATCTGTTAAATCACAAGGTGAATGTGCTAACTAAATTTTCCTGCACAGGTGGATTTAAGTCTACAATTGTTAATGAAGTCATGGTTTGTGTCTAACCTCTCACTTGTGTGTCTCTTTCAGGGGTGCAGATTTTACCCTTAAGGAAATATTGGGCCCCATGTGCAGGGATCTGTCAGAGTCTTAGGGGTCCTGATGTAAATCTCAGGTGTTTGCTGCCCTCCGCATGGAGCTTGAGCAATCACAGGATGCTGATTCCGGCCCTTGCTTTCTTTCTTTAGGACCGCCTGTACTTCGTGATGGAGTATGTGAATGGGGGTGATCTTATGTACCACATTCAACAGGTTGGCCGATTCAAGGAGCCTCACGCTGTGTAAGCATGAACTTCACTGTGCTTTCTCCCTGGGATGAATACGGGTTGTTAGTTCCTTTGAGATTTTAGCCAAAGATAGATTTTGTAAGCTTCTGAGTCTTCTTCTTCATGAGAAATATTTGGCCAAGGAGAAAGGTGTTCTGCTTGGTAGATTCGACTACCCTCATACTGCCGACAACATAGCAATCTAGAGCCATTGCCGATGCTTTATCTATAATTCTTGCCCCTGGTTCCGGAGGAAGTCTCATAGCTTCCTTGGGTAATGTCAATGAGGAATTTGTTTATTTATTTGCTAATATTTATTGAGAGCTTACTATGTTCCAGACCCTAAGTACTTAATAAACATGATCTCATTTAATCCCAAGAATAACACTAGCAAGTAGGTTATTATCATCTCTGCTTAGCAAACAAGGAGACTGAGATTCAGAGGGTTTTGGAAACTTGCTCTGTCTGAATCCCTAATTTAGTGTGAAGAGGATCCAGAATTCTGAACCACAGTGTTCCATCCCCTACACCACCCTGCCTCTTAAATGTCTTCACTCCAGAAAGATAGATGAAGGGTCAGGTCAAATAATGGCAGTATTCTGTGGTTCCTGGAATAGGGTAATTGATTCTAGATTTTTGGAAACTTGTTCTCTTGCTAGTCCATTTTGTTCCTTTCAGTCCACAAGCCAGCCTCAGTCTCTTATTTTTAGCCCAAAAATCTCATGATGTTACTTTCCTGCTTAGAACCTGTGAATGAACAGAAGCATAGCAAGTGACAGGAAATAGCATTGATACCCTGTCTTGGGGAGTGACTGAGATCCTGTTGCCCCTCCAGAAAGTTCCCAGGGTCTGTCTAGAACCCCACTCCATCATCCCAGACATCTGGCTCCTGTTATATCCATCTTGTTCCCTCTCCTCCCACATGCCAAGGTTGTGAGCACTGTGTTCTGGTAGGATTTGCATTATTCTTGTGCTTCCCAATCCAGCCATTTGTATCTCTTGGCTCAATTCTAGTGGAACCTTAGAGTTGTTGCTTCTTTTATTTATGAAATTGAATTGACCACAGTTTTAATTCATTGTATGAGACATATCATGAGAACTTAATGTAGTTCCCCAAAGCCATGCTCAACCCTTGTGATATGGCTGGGCTTTTGAGTTCTCTCACATCATCTTCTCTCTGGCAACAATTTGTGTGTGTCTAGGTTGCACTTTAAACACTCACTATTTCCAGTGCTGACTGAGTCCTTCATTTGTCACCAACTTGACCACGCTCATCTTAGAGTTCATTGCTCCAATCCTTAGATTCCTCATTTAAAGACCAAGGAGTACTAGCAGGACTGATGCCATGGAACTCTAATTAAGGATTAATCAAATAATGCTTACAATGGTGCTCAGGAGATGGTGAACCTTCAACAGATGTTAACTGTTTTTAATATTGAAACTTGCAACAGTGTGAAATTATTCCTGATCCAGTCCATCCATGGTGCCCTCCCTGTTGGGAAATTGCTGAGCCTTTGCTCACATCCAGTTTGTCCTCAAGGCAGACTCATTGTTCCTTAAATCACCTTGCTCATCCATCCGTACTCTCAGCTTTTTATCAGAAGTGTAGCTGACCATTCATGGTGAGACTTTAATGCCCTGCACCTAATTCAATATTATCTTGAATTCTGAGCATTGTCAAGCATACAGTGTCCTTGAATTTCTCCATTTTTTTTTTAATTTCAGATTTTACGCTGCAGAAATTGCAATCGGTCTATTCTTCTTACAGAGCAAGGGCATCATTTACCGGTAAGTGAACACTGCTATACTTTCTATCTCCTCTCCCTCTGCTCCTCCCTTCCCTGCCTCTTTCTTCAACTGCTTTTAAAATTAGATCCCATGGTGGGGGAGGAATCCTCCAGTACTAACTTGGGCATGTGTTCTGCCAGGCAGCATCGCCCACTGCCCTGGCAAAGTTTGGGTAGCTCTATATGATGACAGAAAAAATTTTGATAGACAGTGTCACCAATGATGATTTAGGATCTCAAACATGAGATGACTTGCTTTAAGAGGAAGAGTCCTATCAACAGGGCCTTCATAATTCCTTCTCTTGCTTGTGGACCCCCACATTTAGAGAGCAAGCAAAGAATCTTGGCAGAAGAATGCAGTAGATCATATCATTATGAGACAAAAATTTTTTTGCATGTAACTACAATTTGGAAATGGATCTCTGAGTGGCTTGCCATGAAAGACAGGATTAAGCTCAGAACTTGGCATTTGCCGGTTTTTGAAGAAGCAAGTATATGATCATAGCTGTATGAGTCATACCATTTTATATTTTGTGCAAGGCAAACTACTGAGCTCAAGGCTGCTGTTTGTCAGTGAGTCCAGGGCATACGATTCTCCACATGGTACCTGGATGCAAATGGCACAGGCAGCAAAACTTGGCGATTTGCTATACAAGAGGGGCTGGCAGGGGCATGGGGCTTCCAAATAGTTCTTGGCATCAATGAGGGTCTATTTAAAAGATCTTGAAGAGCCATGAAAATCTATTTCATTAATGCAATTGAAAAATATTTCTCAAAGCTACTATGTGCTAGGTACTACTCTGGTTGGGGGAAATATAACAGGAAAGAGAAAAAGACATAACTCTTATCCTGGTGGAACTTATATTCTACTGGCAGGAGACTGCTAAGTTAGTTAATCATAAAAATTTAATCTATCAAGTGGTTGTATAGTGCCCAGGAGATAAATCAAGCAAGGAAAAGACCTGGAGCGTGCTGGGTGGTGGATGGTTGCCTCTCATTCTGTAGACAGCATGCTCCTCAGGGTCTGGAGAGTCAGGGGAGTCTTGAGAATCTTGCTACAACTGAAGGACATGGGACCAAGGCATGAAAAGATTGGCTCAGGCACTTTCTGGACAGGGAGGACTAGCAGAGATATGGCTAGGGGTACTGGTGGGATTCAAAAATGGGGGCCTTGTAAGATGCTTCCAGAGTGCTGGGGTTTTAGTCACTCTTGGAAGAGGTACTATGAAATCTGTGATGGAGGGTGATACTAGTCTGAGCACACAGAGGCCCTGTGGTCCCTGTGGTCTCTTAAAAATGGAGGGATGAAGGTCAAGAAGTTTCACCTATCTCATAGGTTATCCCAGTGAAAATAATCCAGATTTTAAATAGTACTATCATCTATCCATGCTTGCCTTCAGTGAACATGTACCACTATGTGAACATGAAATAGGATATTTGGGACCTCAGATTCCTCCGTTGCCCTTTCCACTGTCAAAGTGAGATCCTCTTGTGCTGAATGTGTTTCTGGTCTTGTTACTTGATAACCACAAAAATCAACTCTCATGACTTTGATCTGATTATTGCATTTCTGGTTCCTTTCATTTGATGTGACCCCTAAATTCAAACCAATGACATCAATTGTGCTTTACCAAAAAAGCAGGGATCATGGGCAATTTTTCATTCTACATGATTTTCACCTTATATGGTAACATTAGGTCCAAACTCTTTTGCAGAATGTTCTTCTAAATGAAAAGAAGCAACCAGGTTCATGAGATTAAATGTGGAACTGCAATTGTAGTGGAAGCAAATCCAGCCATAGAGTAGGATTCTAGAAAAGAAATAAATAGAGCTCTTGTCAACTGAGGTGAGATTTATGGCTAGTGTCCAGTCTAGCAGGGACACTGGGACTTGACATATGTGAGTATAGGCCTGAGTCAGTCAGATACTAAAACCCTAAAATTACGATTTCAAATCCTGAGACCATACTTACTCCACAACTCCTTCTCCCAACATAACCACACATTGCCCCTTTTGCTTTCCACTATTAATATGATTTTAATGGGATAGTTGTGAATATTTTAACACAATCAACATCAAAACCACTTTTCCTTTGTAAGAAGAGTTCATTTCCTACTAGAGAGATTGGAAAGCCCAATGATTATTTTCCTACCCTCCCTGTAGCAATGGCATGACCCAGCTGAGATCCAGTCTTGAGTCATAAATTATGACCAAAGAACTGTGATGATAGAATTGAGTGTGACCATAGTAATCAGATATGGGTAGTTTCTACAGGCGCGAGATGTGGTTCTTGGCAGCATCCTGAAGAGTCTAGCATTAGTGCTTCATGGAACAATGGGTGATATTTCTCCAGCTTCTTTAGAGATTTCATGAGCACTTCAATGTCTTTTTATAGGTTCTTTTCCAGATCAAAATCTTGAAAGTTAGTCTTTGCTCTTCACCATCAAGAAACTCAATTGAGACAGAATTCCTGAAATTGCTAATCAAATGAAAGCTATAAAAATTATATTACAAAAGATGTATAGCTTTCGAATTTTATAAGGATCGTATTCATGGTGGTAAAATTTGTTAAAATGTTACAAACCAGTCTTCATTTAACTCTGTAGTTAATTGGACTTTTCTTAAGGAAAGAGGATAAGGAATTATGCTAGACATCCTTTTCCTGAGAAACATTGCTAGATATTGTGTGTGGGGGGAGGGAAGGGGGGGAGTCCTTCTTGCCAAACTTAGTGTGTGATTTATTGATCATTATCTCTGAATTATGTGTTGATTTTGGCCTTAATGGATTTCTGAAAAATGAAGACAATTGCGGCAGCCTCCTGTTGAATCAGAAATGAAGACTTTATTACAAGGGAACAAAAGAATACAGTGTAATGCTAAAGCACTGCTATATGCCAATGAATATACCTGGGGTACCCCCCTCACACCTCTTCTTGCAGGACCTTCTGAATTTTGACACCTGAAACTCCTTTTCTATTACAAAAAGAGACATCTTTTCTCTAATTTAATTAACTCACTGCCTGTTTCTGGGCATGTGGTCAGCCGGAGACGATGTTATGTGGTATTATTAATGAAGTAATATATAGAACTAGCATGTTGACAGAAGTTGCTGTAAATCTAGCATTTCTGAGTTCCAGCATGGCTTTTGGAGTATAGCAAGAAGGCTAGCCCTAGTCGGGACTATGGACAGCACAAAAGACAGGAAAGGAATGTTGCTGTTGGTAAGCAGAGGGTGCAAATAGTTTACAGAATCAGATAAGAGGTGCAGGGATATATTTTTAGCGTGTGTCCTTTTAATTGGAAGTTATGATAGCTACTCAATTCAAACTAGCATAAACTAAGAGACATTTATCGGCCCTCATAACTGAAAAGTCCAGGCCTGAACTTCATCCTGGATGGGTGCAGGGGTTTAAATGATGTTATATGAGTTGTTTTATCACTCACCCTCTAAGCTGTTTTTACTACCTCTGGTATCTCCTCAAGTGACCCATGGAGCTTCTAGGTTTATTTTCGATCACCTAAACCTCTATCCTTATATCCCATCCAAACTAAATGTTAAAAAGAACTTACTTCTTTCTGGATTGTGCCTGCAAAGTTGCCAGAATTTTTATAAGTATATACTGGGTCACATGGCCATTTCTGAGCTCATCACCATAGCCAACAAGATGTGGTATTTCCTCTGGCCAGAGAAGTTTGTGCCTGTTTCTGGGGCCAGAAGTTAGGGCCAAATATGTTTTGAGAATCAGGAAGTGGTAGCTTCATCCCAAGATATTTAAATAAACAGAAATCACAGGCAACCACACCTATTCAAGAAGCTTTATGGGAGAGCCCCGAATTGGGGAGTAGGTGCTCTCCTAAGGAAATTGTTCTTCATCTTCTGTTAAGACTGAGTTGGTCTGACCCATAGACTATCCTGATGTTGAAACACAAGGAGTTAACATTGGAATATATGTTTAGAAGGAAATGATTGATATTAAGGTGATCTTATATGCTAGAGGCATGCAGGTGTTCCCTAAAATAATCAAGTTCTGCTCATCAACATAAATTGAAATAACAGAATGAGATTGTAGCACATATTCTTTTTTCTAAAAAGCAAAACAGATAAAAAGATACAGAATTTTAAAAACAGGGAATTAATACTAGTTAATGTATTGCATATTGTTATCTTAAAAGTAGTTGTTCAGATTACAAGATCTAGGCACAAAAATAAACAAACAAGGAGACCACAAACTGTTCTTTTTGATGAACTAACAGAGGTTGATAGTAGTTACCTGTCTCGCATACAAATGCACACATACCTTGATATATGTTTATCAACATAATCTTTTCCTTTTATCCTCTCCCCATCCCATTTGTTCTTCCCTTTTTATCACATTCTTTCCCTTTCATTATTACCATATCTATTATACATTTTGGATCTTATTACTTTTCCAGCCCTTTATTTTTTATTATTTTTTTATACTAGGGAGATTAATAAACGTGCTTTTGATTTATTTCCCTTATAAATATGGTCTCAAGTTGCCTCCATTTACCTATAAAAGGCTCAAGATTATTTTTTTATATCCGAGTAATGCTCCATTGTATAAAAATACTACATGTTTTTTATCCATTTTGTGGTTGATGGGCATTTGGGTTGTTTCCAAGATGTATCTATTACAAATTGTGCTGCTATAAACATGGGGGAACATGAATCGTCATGGCATGATATTTTCAATTTTTAAGGAATATACCCAGAAGGGAAATAGCTGGATTGAGTGGGACTTCCAATCCTAGCTTTTTGAGGAATCTCCACACTGATTTCCACAGTGGTTTTACCAGCCTACATTCCCACCAGCAGTGAAGAAGTGTTCCTTTTTCCCCACAGTCCTGCCAACAGTTGTTATCAGTTGATTTCTTGGTGGTAGCCATTCTTTCTGGAGTGAGATGCAATCTCAGTGTTGTTTTAATTTGCATTTCTCAAATGACCAGTGATGGTGAACATGTCTTCATGTTTTTATTTGCCATTTGTATTTCTTCACCTGAGAAGTATAACACATATTCTTTAGGTAAAGCTCAAATATTACTGCCTAAAAGATGTCCTTCCTGACTCCCTATTTAAAGCGATTGTCTCCCATTACTATCTTGTCTTCTTTGTTTCCTGCATTCCACTTATCAGAATTCATAGTAATCATGCTTGCAGATTTGAGTACTTGTTAATTATCCTTTGCCTGCAGTAGATTTTAATCTGAGTAAGAGCAGCATGCTTATTTATCTTTTTCATAGCTAATATACTTAGTTCCAAGCATAGTGCCTGCCACATGTAAGTGTGCAACAAGTGTTTTTTGACTGAAAGAATTAACGGAAACTCATGGGTCATTTTCCAGGGAGTGGCCTCAAAACACCTGAAGCAGTTGGATTTAAACAAGTTCTCTCCATCTTTTTTTTTCTCACTGCAATTTTCAGAGATACTTCAAAAATAATTTTATGGAAATTATACAGTCTTACAACATATAAGGGATCCATAAAATTGCAAAGTTTGACTCTTGAATTTCTCCTGGATATAAGAATCCTCTTTAGATGCTGTGACCTTAGTTTAATCTGTGAATCTTTCTCTTTCCGTAGCACTCCCGTCTCCCTGTGTCTTCATGAGACATGGCCCAGCTCACTCAGTAGAAAGCACAGAGGTTTATGGGATCTCTTTCACTGCCAGATTTTAAGCTACCAGAGGACAAGGGCTGGTTTACAGTTACCTTTGTGACCCGACAACTCCTAGCACAGTGTTTTGTATACAATAAGTAACCAATGGTTGGCTTGAAATAATTAACACTTAAATAAATCATATGTTCTTATCTGCTACAGGGACCTAAAACTTGACAACGTGATGTTGGACTCTGAGGGCCACATCAAGATTGCTGACTTTGGCATGTGTAAGGAGAACATCTGGGATGGGGTGACAACCAAGACATTCTGTGGCACTCCAGACTACATTGCCCCCGAGGTGAGAGCTGGTGGGATGCCTCACACACATTCCACCTTGTGACAGTATCTCCCACTGCTCTCCAGATGGCCATGTGAGAACCGGGAAGGGTTGAGGGTAGTACCTCAAATTGGTCCTCATCCTATACTCTAAATCGTTCCTTTGAGATCACACATTCAAATTAATTTAGCATACATCCAGAAGCTTGGGCCTAAAATACATCAAGATTTGCAAGGAAATTTAAATAAAACTCAAAAGAACCATCCAACACACATCAGTAAAATTCTTCATCAAGCTGCTATGGCTTGTGGCCATATGATACCTCCTAATTATGACATTGAAATGTTTGTTGAGAGAGAGACAGAGAGAACAGATTCTCCAGGCTGACATATGACACAGGGCTGTGTACTGTGTATGTAGCAGTTGTGATAAACCCTGGGAGAATCCAGATTTTTCTTCCTGTGCTAAAGATACAAATGAAAGACTAAGATTTATTTGTAGTTTCTTCCTACTCTTCCAGGAGGAAGTGGTCAGTGAATGAATTTTTTCCCCCAACATGACATAGGACAATAATTTGTGCCTGGAAATTTTTTCTTTTTTATCTGAATTGATGCTTGGAAAGGTGGTATGATGCAATCTGTAGCTGGAATTCTGTAACTGAGGACCTGGCATAGAATCTTGGAAAAAGACATTCTAAAATTCCTGTCAGTCACTTGATATGTAACAATGGTAATGAGAATCCCTGTTTAATTAACTTGACATGAGCTTTAAAACCCGCATTCTCTTGTCTCAAAAAAGTTTCTTTACCAGGAGCTTAGCTAGTTTACCAACACACACACACACACACACACACACACACACACACACACACGCACGCATGCATATAGACATGAACTGATACATAAAGGTGGAGGGATGTGTGTTCAAAGTCCTTCCTTCACCCATTTTTTTAATAATAAAAAATAGAAGTCAACCTCAAAATCTATCAGTAAAGGAAAAATTAGCTAAAATGTACTATATTCACATTGGAAAATCCTGTGAAGCCCTTAGAAATGTCTGAGTACACCTGTGTACATTAATGTGAAAAAATACCCCTCAATAGGAGTAACAGAAATAAACTATCATTTATTTAGTATAAAATCTACTCTGGTGGATGTGGTGACCCACACTTGTAATCCTCAGTTACTCAGGAGGCTGAAGTAGTGGGTTTCAAGGCTAGGTAATTAAGCAAGCCTTGGTCGCAAAATAAAATTTTTGTAGCAGGGCTGGGAATATAGCTCAGCAATAGGACACTTGCTTAGTGTATGTGAGGCCCTGGGTTCATTTCTCAGTACTTCACAAAAATAAAATAAAATAAAATAAAATAAATCTAGGCATCATTTCAAAAGCATGAGTTAGATATGCACGTACATAACAGAAATTTCCAAAACATATTGTAAAAAGAAAACAATCTGGGTAGAGAACGATAAATGCAACATGATACCAGTTGTGGGCAATAGCAGTAATATATAGAACACTGCAATGTGTCTTCAATGAGTAGGCATATGTGCATATGTGCATGTGCAGAAGAATGATTTTACAACATTGATGGCCTCCTAGGATAAGAGCTGGTAAAGAACAATGTCATCCCATCTGTATACTGTTTACATTTTCTACAAGGTAAATTTGTGTATTTCTTGAATAACAGCAAGGTAAACTTTTCAAAGGCCATTTATTTATTAGGACGGAGAAGAATTTTCCCTATGTGGCATCCTTTGATGAGCTATCATTTGATTCATTAGTTGGCGCATCAGACATGAACTATAATGCAATTCCCGGGTATCCCATGTGTTTAGTAACCTTTGATACCTAACTCTCTCTGCACTTTAAAGTCATGGGAAAAGCCTTTAAAATGTAGCCGGGCTGGCCATCACCCTAGATCTATTGAATGAGAGTCTCTGTACAGTGGGGCCAGGGATCTGTGATTTTTCAGTCATTTGCCATGAGTCATGATGCCTGAGGTACCTCCTCTTCTAGCCCAGGATTAGGAACAACATGCCAAGAGCTTGTCAAGCCTTGCTGTTAACTAACCACATCACCTCTGGCAACTTTTTTCTCCTCCCAGGTGCTATTTTCCTTTGTAAAAGGATCAACTTGTTGGATTGTCATGAGGTGCGAAGTACCTTAAAAGTGTGAAAACACTTTCAATGAGAGGTATTCTCACTGAAGGCTTTCTAGTCTTGCACTTCTCCTCTGAGTGCATTGCTTTTTATTTGTTTATTTATTTTTAATTGGCAAAGAAAAAGTGCATATATTACTTGTCATATGCAGAATATTTCTGAACTATAGATACAGTTGTGGTGAAGATGATTAAAATCTACACTCAACAATTATCAAGAAAAAAATTCATAGCTGGGCATGGTACTGCATGCCGGTAATCCCAGTAGCACTCAGGGAGGCTGAAGCTGGAGGATCACAAGTTCAAGTCTTACACGGACAATGTAGTCTTAAAACTAAAAAGGGATGGCAATGTAACTCAGTGCAGAGGCTCTGGGTTCAATCCTCAGTATTCAAAAATTTTCAAAAAGAAAAAATACAATTTCTTGTTATAAACTGTAGTCACCACATTGTACTTTAGATTCTTTGGGTGTTCACTTCCTATCTAACTGAAATTTTGTATCTTCCCATCAACATCTCTGGATTTCTACTTTTAGAGTCAGGTAGGGTTGGAAAATGGTGTCTGAGAAATAGCCATTCACTTTATAGTCAGCTTTGTTTCTTTATTGTGAAGAATAAGCAACTACTGAATTAGAGAACATTCTAGTAAATGCTAACGCTATGAGAACATAGTATGTGAGAAGTCCATGGTATATCATTCATCCCCCAAAAAGCCCTGTGACACAGATATTGTGGTAAATTTCATTTTGTGGAAGAGGAAACTGAAGCTAGAAGTAATTACATAGCTTCCCTCAAGGTCATGTACTTGTTAAATAAAAATCAGGTGTTAGAGTTAGACAATTTGATCATAAACCTCAGCCTTGACCTTTATCATCTCTACACCTGTTTGACACAGATGTTTTGATACCCATACATACTAAAAGGAAGACAGCCATATACCTACTAGACTTCTCCATCAAATGCCTTAGTAGTCCACTAGTCTACTCCTAGGAATTTATTTTATGGAAATAATTGGACAGACGTCCATATATGTAATTAAAAGAATATATTTGTAGCATCAGAACAAACGTAATTGGGAGTTAAAAAGCTAGATTTTGGTACATCCATCCACTGAAATATATGCAGAGGTAAAAACCAATATTGTCAATGTACAAATGTTATTAAGGAGAACTTAAGTGACTCACGCACTTTATTAAAGGTCCACTTCCTAGAGCATTTATGCTTATGTAAATCGCACACACATGCAGTTTAATATATATTCATAGAAAAGAGTCTAGAAACAGATAAACCAAATATTAGACATACTTTTCTCTTGACAAAAGATTGCAAGTGATTTTTATTTTATTCTCTTAGCTTATCTGTACTTTCTAAATAAATAGTAAAATAGTGAGAAATATTACTCTTAAAGTGTTTTTATTTTTAATTATGGTTTTTAAAAATCACATGGCATCTTAACCATTTCTAAACATGTGTTATCTATCTACGTACCACAAAATTTATCACATTATCTATACATATAGTTTGTACAATGAAGCAGGAATACCTTAGCTTCTTTCAAAAGCCATACATAGGTTTTGAAATCACACACACACACACACACACACACACACACACACACATATCAATACCCACAAACACGTACCCACCACACCACACTGAGGGCTTAAAAAGACAGCATGATATGGACAGATGTTTGCCTGGGTGCAGATTTATCTGTAAAGCTTTCTCATCATTCCCTGAGTAGCCCAAATGAGAAAATAGCTCATATGGACATGACCTTCCTATCTGTGCCTTGAGATTCTGCCTGCTCTGGACTCTGAATGCCACTATTTCATAGTAGGTAGGTGACATGCTCTCTCTGCCCGTCCCACCCTAGTGAAGGACCACTCTTATGGTAAGAGAAGTGTGAATTCAGTCTCCAGCTGTGTAAACTGAGATTTCCTGACAAATGCTTTCTGTTTTCCAGATAATTGCTTACCAGCCTTATGGGAAGTCTGTGGACTGGTGGGCATTCGGAGTCCTGCTGTATGAAATGTTGGCTGGGCAGGTAATTTAATGTTAAATGAACTGTAAGAGAAATCTTCCTCTACTTGAATCCACATGGCTTCTGATAACTTGGTCACAGTTCATAAATCTGACCTTTTATGACTTTCCTGGACTTGGGGTTACCCAAGTATGTTGGAGATGTTTTTTCCCTTTTAAAAAACCCTGTAATATGGCCTCACTTTGGGCCCAGAGAGGAAGGCCTCCTGCAGGTTAGAGGCCATTGGGGGAGGGCAAAGGCAGGAACCCTTCTCCCACCCTGCCCTCTGTCCTTCAGGCCCCATTCGAGGGAGAAGATGAGGATGAACTTTTCCAGTCCATCATGGAACACAACGTGGCGTATCCAAAGTCTATGTCCAAGGAAGCTGTGGCCATCTGCAAAGGGGTAAGTGCGTGCCGTAAAGCCATGCCCAAAACTACCACATACAAAGTATATAAATCGTGCCCCACTTAGGGGACCAGAGACAAAACTCTACTTTTCACTCGACTTGCTGACATCAGAACCTTGAAATGGAACTTGCCTACCACAACAAAGAGAGCTGTTCTAGTTTACACAGAAGCACTGTAGAGGCACAGCTGCGGCTGCACCTTGCTGCTGGCTGGGCTCCAGCTCCTGATCCAGTCCAGGGGAATGCTTAATGAGTGAGTGAGGTAGGAAACACAGACTTTGTTTAAGAACTGGAGCTTGTGGGAGAAGGGAGGACTCTATGTAACTTGTTCTGCAGCAGTGTCTTGTTAATACTAAGCGTGTGTAATTTATGTTCTAAGAAAATCAAGCAAGAGTGATCATAAGGTATTCTCTAATAAGCTGACCCAAATTCCATGTCCCCAAACTTATTATTCCCTTCCTGAAATACCATGATGCACATAAAGCATGCATAGTCATACACCTGTGACATAAGCAAATTGCATTTGTGAAGAAAGCTGACGTAAGTTTCTAGGTAAGAATTATTTGTTATGGATCTTATGTTGGACCCAGTTGTGCTCATGGCGACCTGTGTGAGACCCTAGAGATCTGTGATCCTCACTTTGGAGCCATCAGATGACTCAAAGTGCTTTTTCAGAATGCGTAGGCCTCAGCCTCACCTCAAAGATTAAGTCTGGGTATTGCAGTATTTTGAGAAAGTCCCCATGTGGCTTGAAAACCACTACCTTTAAATGTGTTGTCAAGTGAAGTAATCTTTCAACTCTGATGGAAGTGTGAAAGCAACATTATGAGATTCTCAGAAAATATGGCCCAAGGAAGATGCCTTTCAAAAGGATTTGCTGTGCTGCCAACCAGCGGTGCAGGCAAGTTTTCAAGGTTAGAAGTTGGCTGTTCCTTGACAGTGGGTTCCTGTCTCTGTGTTGGACCAGACCTAGATCTTAGGTGTGTTTGGAAAGTTCCCATACCCTACACAACTCATTCTTTCTCATCCAGGTCATATTCCATAGGAGTTGACTTTAGTTAAAGAAAGCTGAAATAATCAGGCAATCAAGACTGAGGCTTGGCCCAGATTAGAAGAACTGGGCCATCCTCTCAGCCTAAAAGCAACCTCCTTGTCACACTGCCTAAATTCCCACAAGCTTTTTGTTTCTGCTATACAGGTTAAGATGCAAATATCCCTAGGGAAATCACATGTGAATTAGTCTCAAACTCTAATATCTCAAAGTGAATTGGTTAAAAACACTTTCTTTGAAGGTGAGAGGCAGGGAGAGGAAACATGAGGAACAGAGGAGAGACCCAGGAGTTCATTAAGTGCACAAAGTCTGTAGATAAAAGAAGGCACAGACAAAGGCCAGTGCATAGCCTCACAGACATTTCATTGGGGAAATAGTGGAAAGAAGTTATTCATTGCCATTTTAGTTTGTTTAATATTTTCCAGCATTTAAAGATTAGGGGGTTTCCCGTAAACATTCAGCTTTCCAGCTTCTCTTGAAAAATCAAATCTTAACACATTGGCCTGTCATTTCTGCAGAACATCAATCAACTGAATTAGAAACCCCTGCCTCCTTTATGTGGGCCATGCTCTCTCCAATTTTCAAAAACACCCATCTGGCCCAATTCCAGCTGGATTCAAATCCAGGTCCAGGCATTATTAGCTATGTGTTCATGGGGAAGTTGTTTGACCTGATTTGCAGATTTCGGACAATAATAGCATCACACATAAGGTCCTTTGATGAATTAATATCTATAAAACACTTGGACCAGAGCTTGACATTGTGCTGTGAAACTCATGGGCTTTCTTACTGTTATCAATGCGTCACTTCTGTGTTCCATGCCTTGCTCCTCTTGGCATTTGAGTTTACATTCCCTGCAATAGGAATTTTTACAGTGGGAGGATTTTGAAAATCAAAGGACTTTTCAAATCTTAACCATTCCACTTCTTAGATGCATGGTCTTGAGAGAATTCCTTTGTATTTCTGGCTTGCATTTATTAATCTCTAAAAAATGGAATAAAGCTACTCATTGAATGAGGTAACATAAAAATAAGTTTTTTTCATGATGTTGGCACATAGTAGGTGCTCAACACATGCTCAGGGCCTTCCTCTTTGCAAGCCTGCCCTGCCTGGACAGCTGGGGGTTCTAAATGGGTCATGGAGAAGAGAGAATTTTCCAGGTCAGCTGCATTCAGCTTCAGCTCCAATTAGCAGTTTCCCTGGTAGAACAGTTTTCTATTAATTCAGGACCCATAACCTTCAGGATGAACTGGGGTGACTTCCTTGCTGTTGGGTTTGGGTACCTTTTTAAATTGAGTGGGTTAAGTCCAGTGTGGGTTGTTTCTTCAAGGCTGACATTCTGAAGAAGAGGTGATGCCTAAGCAAATAGACATCCACTTTCTCCTAAATAGCAGCCCTAGGGAGTGCATCTGGGAGGTGATCAGAAATTGAAACAGCGATTAAATCCAGCTGTCTGCATGGCTTCAGACCAGAATGTGGAAACTGGGCAGAGACTCAGAATTAGTGCTGGGTGTTTCTACAGTGGTGTTTCTTTGCTTGACGTCCTCCTGCTTGCATAGAAATTGAGCTAGGTTTTTGAAAACAGTCATCTTCCCAATGGAAGCAGGTCCTTTATGTGTCCATCTCATTAGACACCCTGTTTTCTACCATAAAAAATGACAAAACTGCTCCAGTTGCCATGTGTACTTGGAACAATCTTATAGCTGGCAAATGAACACATTGGTTGCAGGTTAGAGTGAAAATGAATGAAGAATGATTTGCAGGGAGCTCCTAGAATTCTGATCTGGCAGATCTTCTCAAAAGCCAGTTCCTTGACTCTATGTCTTCGGCAAATGCTTTTACCTCCCTGGACTCAGTTTCTATAGGTATTGGGAACGTAAGTGCTAAACCTCACAGTGTTGTTGTAAAGACTAATAAATAAATAATGACTGGGAAGACTTCTGCACAGAAGTTGGACGCACACAATATACTCAGTATCTCAAAACCATTACTGATATTATTAGTCCTGCCCTCCATCAACATTTTCTGATCAAGCCAGACCACAGATATCTGGGCAACCACAGGAAGTAGAAACACTCTTCTATTTCTTTTAAAAACCGATATTTTACAGTGAAGCCAAAAGGGATCCAAGCCTTTACCAACTCTCTGAGTCTTTGCAGTTGCTTAACCTCTGTGGGTGTCAATTGCCTTGTCTTCTCACAGGAGAAAAATAACAGATCCACCTCCTTGGGGTTATTGTAACAATCAGACAGGATCATGCCTGTAATAAAGAACTAGCTTAGAACATTAAGGGCCTAATTATTTTTCCCTACAGAAGATAAATTCTGTTTGGAAATTCTATGAATACAAATATGAACATAAATTATCTTGTAAGCAGGAAACAGGCTAAGCTGATTGTCCCATACTAAGTATGTATTTCTATGTATCCTTTCCCATAATCAGCCAGTCCTGGGCAAAATCATGGCTATTCCAGGAGGGTCTTGGGCTTGTGTGTCCCAATTACTTTTGTTTTCTCTTTTGATGCTTTCTTGTCAGTCTTCTTTTAAACCACCAAACTCCATCTTGACTCTCTGCACTTGCTGAAGTCTTGCGATCAGAGATATTTTCCTGCTGCTTTGGATTCATTTATAAGAGGAAGCCTGTCTGGTTTCATCTCAGAGCATCTATTCATCTTGTTATTTAGCACTGGCTCAGAGACCCAAAGATGGAGAGTTTTGATAATTAAGTAATTTAAACAGAACACCAAAGAAACCTCAGTGGAGTTTAGTATAATGTGTGATACAAGGAAATGAGCTAAGCTAGGTTTTGACTATTTAATGAGCTTTCTGAAAGTAATTACTTGAAACTTGGGTCCATTCAACTAATATTTTTCTTCTGTTTTGTCATTTTCACAAACGCTTTACTGAGAAATGCAAATAGTATCTGAATGAATGTATCCTTTGCTTTGGTCAAATGTCAGAGTTTTTTATGGTGGGAGCAAGGAATTTGAAGGTATTGAAACTGTTCTCGTTAGATACACCAGTAATTGCCTCCGTTTCAAGCCAAAATGGATTTTCTGACATTTCTAGCTTGAAGTTCACAGCCACATTTAGGCTTTGATCTGATTAACCACAAGAGATCACATTCCAATGCAGGTAGCAATAGACACTAGTGTAGGGTGCCCTCCTACCAAGACCTGGTTAAGGAAATTATTCCTGAGATGCAAAGCTTAAAAATACAGTTAGTTGCAATTCTTCATTGCTCTTTCTTTCCTACGCCACTGGAATAATAATTTCTGAGCTTCTCATATTTTTTTCCTCTGAAATTCATTAACTCAATATCTTTTTTTCTCCTAAAGCTGATGACCAAGCACCCAGGCAAACGTCTGGGCTGTGGACCTGAAGGCGAACGTGACATCAAAGAGCATGCATTTTTCCGGTATATCGATTGGGAGAAACTTGAACGCAAAGAGATCCAGCCTCCCTATAAACCAAAAGCTGTAAGTAAATGGTTCTCTCTGGCTGTCGGGGCCTCACACACAACACATTCTTTCTCCTGTCCACTGTGCTCTGAATGCTGTCTGGGGAGTAGACATCAGTGCATTTACTTGAATATATGCAGCCATTCACATTTATGCGCTAGAAGTTATTGGGTGCAAACATGGAGATTTCCATTCACACAGCCTGGCCTGTGTAATAAATGGAAAGAAAATCGCTACTGAGTTTTTGGTGTAGCAGTTCAATTATTGTTAACTGTCTCAGCTGACAACTTTTGGAGAGGGTTCTTTAGAGAGCAGAGTTCAGTTCTATTTGGGGGCTGTGATAAAGAATCTAATTCTGCCTTCCTTTCCTTGGTTCAACTGTGTCGTTTTTTTCTTCATACTGACATTGAAAAGGTCATGTTGTTTATCTCAACAGTATTTAAATTTAATTCTTAAACATAACACTACAATGTCTGAGTCAGTAAATAATTCACCCAGCAGCTTCTACCCAAGGAGAAAGAGAGTAAAACAGAAGCTGGCATGGCCCTGAAGCACAGCCCCACTGGAATCTTGGGGTGTAGACATGGCTTTGTGAGAACTCTTACAATTCAAGAATAATAGCTTCACTTTCCTCCATAGTGTTGCACCGAGGGGAGGGTTTTCCATCCCCAAAGGCCCAACAGGGAGGACTTGTCAATGTTAGGGAGGAGGAATTTGCACCTGAATTAATCAGAGCTGTGATTCTGGTTAGGAGGATATTGCTTTGTTAAATTAAGTAAAGCGTAGACCCAGTGACTTTATTATGGGTTGTACAACCACCTACTGAGGCTGAAAAGTGAACATAAACATTGTCACTGAAACCTAAAGTTGCAAGGTCTTGGTGTTGAGATGAAGAAGGCGATAATGCTAGTTATTTTGATACTATAATTGTTAATTGCATGAGCACTTATTATGTGCTAGGAACATGTTTAGCACTTCACATGTAACATCTAATTAAATCCTCACATGAGCCTAACAAGGCAGGTGCAGTTACCCCATGTTATGGAAGAGGAGGTAGAGACTGGAAAGGTTAAGTGCTGTGTTCAAGGTCATTCAGCCAGGATGTAGTGAAGGGAGGAAATATGCCCTGCTCCCCTGGAGGCTTACGGGAGTGCCCAGAGACAAAGGGCGCATCGTTTAAGGAAGTGTCACAGATGGGTCCTACATCTCCCCAGTGCTGCCCCATTTCCTCTTTTCTGATGTAAAGTTACAGCTCTGCAGCATCCTGGATGAGCCCTGAGTATCTCCAAGTGTTGGGAAGCCAGGACTTCTAGAACAGAACAGCCGGTTCCAATTTGTGGCCTTTCTAACTGCTGCAAACTTGTGCATTAATACCTAGTCAGCCTCCCCAGAACTGCCACTGCCTCTGTAGAGCATGCTTAGGACTTGTGCAGCTGCTGACTCATCCTCTTGCATCCTGTGCTGCTCAAGCTGAGTTCTGCCCCTCTCCTCCTACAAGCAGATTCTTTCTGATACCACTTCCAGGGACCTGTGAATCTGTAGGTCATCAACATCCATCTTCAAACACAGACACGGGATTGGACACAACATTCCTAATCCTACCCTTAGTAAATAAAGTGAGTCAACCTGTCAGTTCCTCCAGAGCTGGTGGAATTGGACTAGTCAGTTCTCTTCTCTGATCCGTTGCTTCATCATTTGTACTCCAGCAGTGATAATAGTTTCTACGTCAGAGGACCTTAGAGCATTCTGTGTGCTTGGTACATAGCAGGATAGGTGATTGCTATTGTTGTTAGTAGTATCATGCAGTAATGAATGTCTCGGGTGTGGGGTCCTTCAAATGTGGGTCTATGTGGCATCTTGCCTATGCTCTTTTAAGATAATGTTCATGTGCATATTTGGAGTTGGGGAGGGCTCTGCACATCTTGGACAATATTGCCATTTTTACAGAACCATTTTGAAAAAATATCGAAAAGTGAGCTGGAGGAGAAGAGGACTATTCAGGACATAGCAACTTGGAGGTGGAACTCATAACTCATTTAGTTTTTGTAGGCTATTTATGAGTTGTCAGAATGTGTATCTTCTCCTTTCCTTAATTGGCCAGTGAAAAGATGCAAACGTCTCCAGTCCCACCAGCACTGAGCCTTTGGGTCTCATTCTGGGGCTGTAGATTGGTGGTTTTCAAAGTGTATTCCTTGGGCCAGCATGCTGTGAAATAAACACTAGAGATGCATTTCTAGGACCCTGTTGTAAACCTCCTGAACCAGAAATTCCAGGGTGGAGCCTAGTGTTCTATATTAAGCATGGCCTTCCTTCCCCTCTGGAAATGAGAACCAGCCTCTGTTGACATCTGTGCTAGGCCATTGACTCAGATGTCTAGAGAAGTCTGGAGGGTGCTGGGAAGAAAGAAAAAGGACCTGTGAGCTAGAAGACATAGTGGAAGGGAAAGAGGCAGGCTGGGGAAACTAAAGGCTCTGCTGATGTTTGGCACAAGCTGAGCCTGATTTCATCCTCATAGTTTCATAAGAAACTGGAAATCAAGGTTTTAGATAAATTCTCCCTGTTTCGTGCTGTATCAGCAAGAAATGTTTAAAAATTAAGCATAAAACAGGGCAAATGAAACACATCTGTGACCTATATGTGGCCTGTGGACTGTTTGTCCTCTCTGGATTGCTGATGATTCCAACCAGGATGACATTTAGCCAGTTCCCATTAGTGCTGGTTATTGACAGCCAAAGTCCGTTCTGACTGGGCAACTCTTGTGAGTGCTCCTGCTGAGTGATAATGAATGCAAGACGATTGGCTCATAGAAGGGGTTCCAGAAAAGATAGATCTTGATATTGTTGATGAAATGACTTCAATAAGTATCAACTGTTCTGCATTTACTGTTACTTCCAAATGACCAGCGTCCTGACTTCACTCTTGTGGGTTTATCAATGACTTTCAAAATACTGTGACTAGACTGGGCTCTATACTTACAAATACTGTGACTCTTGTGGGTTTATCAATGACTCAAAATACTGTGACTAGACTGGGCTCTATACTTACAAATGTTCTACCACCAGCTCTAAGAGGAAGCAGACAACCCTTGATGTCTTTTGACTAAATTAAAAGTGCAGTTATCCCATCTGTGAGGGATTCATTTCAAGATCTCTTGCAGATACCAAAATCCACAAATGTTTAAATCCCTTACATAAAATTCATATTATCTGCGTATAAGTTATACACATCTTCCTGCATACTCTAAATCATCTCTAGAGCACTTATAATGCCTGATAAATATAAATGCTATGTAAATAGTTGTTGTACTGTATTGCTTAGGGAATAATGACAAGAACAAATTCTGTACAAGTTCAGGGGAGATACAGTTTTTTAAAAATCATTTTGATCCATAGTTGGAGGAATCTGAGGATGTGATACCTGGGGATACAGAGGATTGATTATAATAATAATGGGTACACCACTCACCCACTGGGTTCAACTGCTCATATGTTTTATGTTGTAGATATGGGCCTTAGAGTCCCGTTCCCACCCCAGGGTTTTATATTTCCTATTTCCCCTTCCCTACCTCTTATTATCTGCCACTCCTGAAAGGCCTGGGTTGAGTGTGTGTGAAGTTCTGTGTGCCTTGTGGGACGTTAAGAGGCATGCATGTATCTGTCAGTGCGCTTGATTCATGCATGCTATTAAGTCAAGAAAAACACAGGGCAATAACAGGATTGCATTCCAATCTCAGTGACGGTTCTGTTATTGGAGGTTCATTAAAATCACTTTAAATGTGTTTTTTAAAAGTTGTTCCAGTGCCATTTCTCATTGTGGCAAGGAGCTGTTTGCAGAGCATTGTTTAAAACTGTACCAAAAGACATTAGCTATGGTGTATTGTTGTAAGGGGCGAAGTAATTTTTTTTTAATGTGCATCTGGTTTCGTGAGTCTTTTACTGAAAGTCTCCTGACGGCTTTCTTATATCCCAGGATAATAGCCATTGCTCCTTAGCATAAGTGGCTTTTGAGTCTTCTGTCCTCCTAAGAGCCAAAATTCATGGGCTTCCTCGGTTGTTTGCACATGCAGCCTCCCGTTTCCTTGCTCTCTTTGCCATACAGAGTCATCCACCTGGGATGCCCAGAGCCTTTCTTATGTCCCTGCCTTCCATTTAATGAGGGAGACTTGCTCCCTCTCATTAAATAGGTAGAATGTCACCCCTCAGGGATGATCCTCCAGATTCCTGAGCAGGAATTTACTACCATCCTATCATCAAACTCATTACATGCTGTTGCAATTGCACCTTCCATGGAACATCTGTCTTTTCAACTAGACTACAAGATTGTGACTTCTTCAGTGTCAAATCTCAGTGCTTTTTGTAAGGTTGAGCATATTATAGATACTCAAGAATTTTTATCACATGAATGAATAAATAAATGAATAGCCATAAAATAGATGCTGTAATACAGGATATATATATATATATATATATATATATATATATATATATATAGTGTTTTCCATATGTACAGCAGGATGTCTAAAATAAAGTGGTTGTTGTGTGAGTTACAACCCTGTTTATAAAAGGCTATAATTTGGTGGCTGACTTTGCAGACTGTCACAGCATCCTGTGTTTTTGCCTTGTGTTCTAGGACAGCATGCCAGTGAGGAACCTGAGGAGACAGTGCATAGAGTTGTTGGACTCAGGTTGGGAGGGCTGCAAATTCCTGCCATCTGTCCTTGGGCAGACCGGTCTGGCATTGCAGCTGCCATGACTCAGCCTAGCATGATTTTTTAAACTTGAACATGCATACAGGAGTCCTTTGGTTAAAATGTAGATTTTGATTCATCTGGTCTGGTGAGCTTGAGATTTTGTATTTCTCATAAGCTCTCCCAGTGATCAGAGGCTACTGGAGCATTTGTTACACTCTGTGTGGCAGGCAGTGGGGCAAGTGCTGTGGGGTGTAGCCGGTATGAGTTGAATGGTCAATCCTGTTGCTGCAGATGTAGCACGTGTAGTACACAGATCTAGTAAAGCACAGGACCTTGGTGAATGGGAATAAAAAGTAAGGTACAGAATGTGCTGGTAAACACAGCACACCACTGTGGACTGATGTGTAGAGGGAGGGAGGTGGAAGCTTGTGTGTCACCACCTCGATTGCATGGTACAGCTGAAGGTGGGCAAGAAGCATGTGTTGCTTTTGTCTTCCAGTGGGGACATTGTCAGGGGCTGAGTCACCCTTGAAGCAGATGATGAGGTAAAAAAAAAATCCCCTTATGGAGCTTATCTTCTAGGGTGCACAGGCAAACAATAAACACAGAAGCAAGTGAAATTTGCAATGTGTTAGAAGTTGATAAGCATTATGGAAGAAACAAAAGCAGGGATAGAGTTTGGGAGGACCAGAATGGGGTAAGGACAGTTTTAAATAAAGTGGATGGAAAGCTTCCCTGAGAAAGTGACATTTTAGCAAATATAGGAAGAGGGTGAGGGAGGGAGGAAACGATGTGGGAGGATAGGGTGGAGATGGTTCAAGGAGGTAGTATAACAGGTGCAAAAGCCCTGAGAAGGAGCTTGCCTAGCATGTTTAAGGAAGAACAGAAAAATCCAGGTGACTGAGTTGAGTGGTTAAGGGAGAGAGTTAAGGGAGTGAGACCTGAGAGGCCGTGGGAAGGATAAACTGTGCAGAGCATTACAGTATCTTTGGCTTTTACACCAACTCTTGAGTGGACAAATGGCAGTTTGATCTCTTTAATATCATAGTGATGACTCAAGGAGTCAGGGTGAAGTGAGGGAGGCCAGTTATGAACAACAGATGCTTCTCATAATAATATAGGCCCACTATGTTGGGAACTTGACTTAGCTGGAATAATTTGAGAGCACTTAGGTTGTGCTCATTTTGGAACCTCCATCCAACCGCTCTCAGGCCCTGGCATCTCATAGGTCCTTAGTACTTGTTCTTTGAGGCATGAAAGAATAGGTGACCTTTAATCCCTTTAGACCTCATAATTGCTCAAGTATGAAGCCAGAGAGTCCAGAATTTGGTCGTCCTGACAAGAGGCAGATAAATGGATAAAATGGGCTGTCAGGAAGCTTCTGAGGTTTGGAGTGCGGGTGTGTAGAGCACAGAGCAGACCATGATTATGCCACAGCTTATAATTCCTCCTTTCAGCGTTAAGCTGATGGCAGTCATTGAGGCTTCTGGTACTGTGGGCTCTAACCAGGGAGTTCCCTCATGGCTGGGAGCTCCAATTCTGGATTCTGTAGTGCCGTAGTATACATTGCTTTAAGACTGTGTCATTTTGCATGTTTTAATGTAAAATTTGTAATACATGGTGCTAAAATGTCATAGTACAGGAAGTGCTGTTGTAGTCTGTTTAAACTGGAGGGCCTGGGTAAGATTTTGATGACATTCATTTATTATTGTGAATTGCCTTAATGCAATCCTGTCACCCTTCCTCTGGAGGCTCCCAGTAGTGTTCTAATACGAGTGTCTTCACATGGGCTCACTATTGAAGTGGCTGCGGGCACATGTCTGGCTCCCCTAACAAGGCAACCCTGGGATCATCAGCTTACCCAGCTAGCCATGCGGGAGCTACTGGAAGAGGGCAAAGAAGGTAAGTGGGCCACAAGCACATCCTGGTTCACTAATCTATGGAGCCGTACATGCTATCATGTGTTTATAGAGATCTGCTCACTGATAAATATGGCTCTGTCGGTTTTCTAAAATATGATCAATCTGATCATCAGTCTGATCAATCTAATTGCCAGTTCTCACAAAAAAGAGACATTTGCACAATCTCCTTTCCCTGCCTCCTTGAGTTGTCTTATGAGCAGCCCCCAGGCCCATGGAGACATGATCAGTGTACTCCCTCCCTCCCGCTTCCCCCTCCACCCTGTATCAGGTCTCACACCTGTGTGATAGTCTGATTCCAATGATTTCTGTTCTTGTTACCTATTTTTAACTTTAAATAAAACCTCATAATTTCGAGGCATCTGCACACCAGGAAGGTCTGGAAATCTTGCATGAAAAATATATAAGGTCCCTCATCCCATTTAACTGAATCCAACGATATCATTTCCAAAATGATACATACGTAGGTTATCTGCTGTCTACCCATATCCTGTGAGAGTCTAAGAGCTAAACTGCTTCAGAAATGAATCAGACTCATAGGCCTTGGCTTCTCAATAGCTCTGTCATCCGAAAGTATTGTTTATGTAGCAGAGGTCAAAAGCTTCAAGTACTGTTTTAATGAGCTGCAATTCTGTTCATATGACATTCTCTTCCAAACCCAATTGCCCTTTCTACTGTATGAGTAAGTGTCTTTGTGTGTGTGTCTGAAGGTGTGTGTTTGATGTGCTGACATTTCTGATTTGAAGCCAGAAAGTATAACCTTTGTATGTTTGCTTATTAAAACTCCAAATTCAAGGCTTAAGAAAGAGATGTAAGTTTTACTCAGTATGATTTATTTAAGCATTGTACTTAACTCCCCCAAAGTACCAAATACTCAAGAGAATAATACCTGTTTGAAAATGGTGATTTTAAAATAATTCTCTTAAAACTTGTTCTATTCAAAAATATTGGAAAAAATATTGAGTTCTTATTCTGGGCCAGGCACTGCTTTAAGTGTCTTCCAAGTGTTATCTCATTTAATTCTCACAGTAACTCTGTGATATAAATGTCCATGTCACCATATTACAGATGAGGGAATGGAGCTTGGGAAGGTTTTAACCTTGACCATTTGCTTAAGAGCCAGGACTTGAACCCTGGACTCAACACAGCCTCATCTTGAAAAGACTACCAGAAGACTACCTTCTTAGAGCCCCTCAGAAGGTGTGTGTTTGCATTAATAGGAGAGAACCATGGTAACACCACTTAATGAAGTTTATTACATAAGAGAAAAAGACTGAGTATTCTTACATTTCAAATGACTTAAAATTTATTTTAAAACTTTGTAACAAACAAGTAGCATATTCACACCATTTGCAGTTCACCAGCAGGATCTGAAAAGATGCAAATTTCTCTTGTTCCTTAAGGCTTTGATTCTAAGACTGACAAAGACAGCAGACTGACTAACCATTGGCAAGGTAACATCTAAGAGGAGGAGGAGGAGATGTTCTCCCACTCGGTTTTGGGGGTTCTTTGGGGAATTTGCAGGGATTTTAATCAAAATTATTAGGCTACATTCATACTGATTAACAGATAACCTAGAATCATATATGGGCTTGCAGGCTGGAAGCTGTCTGTTCATCTCTTTCTGTCTAGCCACAGCTTCACTAAGGAGAAACTATTTAAACTGCAGATCAATCCAGGCTCCCTTTAGACGGCTGGAATTGGCAGGTTCCTGGGCCAAGTGAAATCCCTAAATCATCTACCAGATGCATGACTTTGAGTTGTCCCCTGGAAGGGAAGCCAGCTGTTGGAGTTAAAATAGTAGAGGAAAAGGTCACATGCTGAGAGGAGTTAGGATATGTCTGGCAGTAACTATTGAAACATAATATAATAGAAATCAAAATAGAAAGATTATCCTAGAAGTAGAATTCAACTTCATTCTGTAGATGAGTGAACAGAGGCCCAGATATTTCTTTAAGTGACCTACACAGGGAATATAACATAATGAGGGTTAGAAAGCTAGCCTTCCATTTAATGAAGACTTTATTAATAACACTATGTACAATCATAACATTGAAGCAAATCATCCATGTTCTATTAAACCATTTACTTCTACTGGAGAGTAGAACTGTATTTTACTGCTTTCATTTCATTCTCCACAGAATACCACGAGATAAGGTGATACCTACCATGACACGTAACGGAGCAGGCTCAGACAGCCCAAATAACTTGCCCTTGGTCATACACATAGTAAGTCCTAGTGCCAACATAAGGTCCTTTTTCTTCACCCCGAAGCCCATATTCTTCGCCACTCTAGTGTGTATTTTCTCATCTACCGAAAGTACTAGAACTCAGCTATGGAATTTAAACTCCTCTCGCTCCTATCTCGAGTTTCAACATTTTCCTGGGAGATAAACTCATTTGGGTGGGTAGCCATGAAGTTCAGCTTCTCAAATTCTGCTGCCAACTCTGCCAGGTTTTAACGATCACAGTATTCCAGGAAGCTATTGACAGAATGGTGGGAGAACTTGAGAAGATGAGCAAATGCACCCAGGAAATCTGAATCAAGCAGGAAGGATGTAGATGGAGCATCCGATAGACCCAGGATTCCACAGGAGCTTTGCTGCTAAGCAGCTGGGTAGAGATGAGCAATAAAGACACTTCTGAGCCTCCACTTATGCAAGCTTTATCTCACCTGGGCCCTTTGCCTTTCCAAGCAACCTCTCCAAAGCCCCCTGAGCAAGTCCTTGAACATCGTTCCTCATTTCTTTTCACTGAAGTTCCAGCCCTCTTGGTCTCAGTTGATGGCCTCATCTCTTAAGGGTACTGGGAACATTGAGGCTGTGGATGGCCATGAGTAGGCGGGTTTCAATTTCTTCCCTGTCCTTGACCTCCTTTACCTCCTTTCTTCTGTGCCACCCACCTTAAAGTAAAACTTGCCCTCCATCCTTGCTCCAAACTCCATCCTGTCATCTCGACAACATTTTTGCCTAGTCTAGTTTGTGTCTGTAGCTTTTCTCTGTATTAGCCAGACTGTGTGGTTGCAACAGAAATTGAATTCAAACTGACTTTAACCAAACCAACAAAAGTGAGTGTGCAGATATGTCTGGATGCATGACCTCAAACAGTGCTAACAATAATCCATTTCTACTTTCCTCTGCACTGACATCATCCTTCATTCTCAGGGGGCTTTCTTGGGCACACAGCAATAACCAATCAGGTCCCATTACCTCAGTAACCTCTACCAAAAAAGAACTATTTGCTCTAAAATTCCCACAACTTGAGACTGGGTTTTATTGGAAGATACTGAATCATATGTTTATCTTTAATTCCATAATCACTCAGGGCAGGGGCTGTGCTGATTGGCTGGGCCAGGGTCACTTGCCTTCCTTAGCCAAAGAATTTGTTCTCTTCCTATCTAAACCAGGCAGAGAGAGAGAGAGAGAGAGAGAGAGAGAGAGAGAGAGAGAGAGAGGAAGAGATGGATCGTTCTATTACTAGAGGAAGAGGGAATGCCTGCGGGGTGAACAAAAGCAGCAGCATCTACTCCTTCCTCACTGTTTCCATAGCACATAACACACTGCATCTTTTCTATGTTTTATTTTATTTTACTTTATTTTATTATTTTTTTGTCTGTGTTTTGGGACAGGATCTACTAAGTCACTGAGTTATCCAGGTTGGGCTCAAACTTCCAATCCTCCTGCCGCAGCTTCCCATGGTGCTGGATTACCACTACCCACGATAGTCTTTTTTCATCTTAAAAATCCCATCCTTCTAGTTGAACAGAACTGTTTGCAGTCTTGCTGTTTGAATTCCCAGTTTATATGTTCCACTTTTGTATCTTAAACAACTATTTGTGAAAGGGCAGTATGTAAACAGTAACTAGTGATTTCTTACTGTTTATTTTTTCTCTGAGCATATGTATTATTTCTACTCATTTTCTGTTTTGTTTAGTCTTCCTTTAAATAAAATTTTTTAAAAAATGAAAAAAAATCCCATCCTTCAAGCTTGGGATTCTTTATTCCTATTGCTAAGCCTTTTGTGCTGTCATACTTTGCATATAAACAAAGTACGAATGAATTACCAGTTGTTATTTCTACCGGATGACAATTCATTTTCCCCTCAATTCTGGTGCAATCTGGCATCTTCTCCCACCATTCCATTATCATTTCTTTCTGAGTCATCAATGTCCTGAAAATCACCACCTTTCCTAGGCTTATGTTATCTTTCTTAACCTCATCACATTATTTCATATTTTGATAATCCATTCTTTTAAAAAATCTGAAGAAAAATATTCAAGCAGCACGAAAAGCTGTGCAGCGAAATTGTCTTCCTTCTCCTTTGACCCCTAACTGGGCTTGGTTCTGCTTCGGAGAGTCACCCACTGTGACCAGGTTCCTGTGTGACATTGTAGAGAGGGTGTGTGCAGTCTCAAAAACACTCCACACCATACTCAATTTATTAGCATGCCACGTACAATTTCTACGCCTTGTTTTAGTCCTTTCTGCCTGGGAGATGATACTCCCCCTGCCTTTTTGGTGCTAGGGACTGAACCCAGGTCATCATGCATGCTAAGCAAGCACCCTGACATTGCACGGTAGCGCTGCTGCTTGGAGATGATACCTAACCACACATCTCACTCTACTTCATTGTTTTGAGAGCTTCTAATATCTGTGAGTACATCAGTCTTGCTGATAGCTGGATTCCATATCCGTGGATTCAACCAATCACAGATCAACAAAACAAAACGTGTGTGTGTGTGTGTGTGTGTGTGTGTGTGTGTGTGTACCAAATAAGTAACATTGCCTCTGTGTTGAATGCAAGGAGGATTCCGTTTTACATTGTTTCTTACACAATACAGTGTAACAACTACTCCACTTTTGCACTGCATTAGATACTACAAGTAATCTAGAGATGATTTAAAGTATATAGGAGGACATATGCAGGTTCAAAGCAAATCTGCCATTTGAAATAGTGTATTTGAATATTCGTTGGTTTTGGTGTCTGAGGAGCCAAAAGATATTGGAAACCAGTCCCCCGTAGATACCAAAGGACTGCTATGTATTTGTTGGTGAAATTCAGAGTTCCTCCCTCCTTTTGACATCCTTCTCCTTCATTTTTAGCACTGTGCTTGGCTTGCCAATTTCCTGCTGACCTCCCCAGCCACACCTGGTGGACATTCTAGCTCATGGCAACGCCTAATCAGAATAGAATTTGGAGTTGTGAACTGCCTAGGACCCAGCAAGAAAATAAAAAAGCTCATTTCTAGTTTATTTACAAATGCAGTTTCTGCAAAAGTGCCCTTTCCATAGACTATGAAAGATAACTGAGAGATGGTTTGTGAATCTGCTTTGAGTGTCTTTCCAAGGGTGTGAGGTTCGGTGGGACTGCAAGTGGAGTCTTCTCGTCCCTGAAAACACATCTTTTCCTCCTGAGCTGTACCTGGGTGCTCTATGTCCTGGCTTCCCATCACAGCTCCCTCCCATGTCTTGCCTGGCTTGGTGGGCAAACTTTTGTCTCTTGTTTGAAGTCAGGCAGATCTTCCTGCGCTTGCAGCTGGAATGGGAAGATACTGGGTGGCAGAGCATGGAAGAACCTTCCCAGCCAGAGGCCCACCAAGCCCATCAGACTCACCTCCTCGTTAGGCCTGGGGCCACAGTCGATGGCAATCACTTGCCACCACTTTTAGTATTGGATGTGCAGTTTGTTTAAAACTTTATTTTAATTTTGTGATTAGTTTCCTTTTTTTGCTAACATGTCTGCTGTTTCATCTCTCAGGATTAAAAGAAAACAATTATTAAGATTTTAAGAATTAAACAGCAAAGGAATGTTAAGGGCAAGACCTATCTGCCCTACTCCCAGGGGTGTAATAGCTATTTTAGTTTAATACCTAATTTCAAAGCAAAACACATTTTTAATTTTTTTAAATGGAAGAATATACAAACACTATCTTCATCTAAGTTTTAATTACTTTCAAACAAAAAGCTTCAATTTGAGCTTGGTTAAAAGAAAACAGTAATAATGAGTAGCTTTACTATTTAGTGTGTACCTAACAGAAAATCTTAACATTCATAACAATAAGATTACTAGTAATAATGAATTCCTCAACACAGAATCTGGAGCATTCTTCCATCACTGCACTCTCAAGATAGGTTCATGTGACAATAATAGGAAACTTGAGTTTAAGGAACTTGGCTCAGTTAGTTAAAGCCTATGGAACATTTTTAAGACAATTGGTGGAGCCAAGGCTGGTACCCAAGCCACCTTAATTTGTAAGTCTCTGCCACTTGATTATATGTTACAGAGTAGTGAAATACACGTACTAAAACTCTAGGAGCTTTAAAATGGAACCAAGCAATCTCTGGATCTTGGTTCTCCCCATGTGACCCGAAACAACTTACTTTTCCATTACTTATCTGTTAAGTGGAGAATATTTTTCCTGCCTATCTCATAGATTTTTGGGAATCAAATCCTTAAAAATGTAGGCAAATAAAAGGGTAATTAATATTTGAGGGTGAGTTTATTTGACACCAACAATATGAGTTTAGGATGACTGTTGAAAATAGATAAGAACAAAGTGGTCACATTGTTGATAGAAAATGTTCACAGTATATTTCATTTAGCTTTTAAAAAGCAGGTTACAGAACAAAATACTGATTGCATGCCTATTTAAAACCTAGAAAACATCCATCCATCTTTCATCCAGCCATCTAGAACACAAACCAAAATGCTAACCTAATTGGGCTGGTGGAGCTACATAGGGTTTTGTTTTTTCGTGGTGCTTTGTAACAGCTTGTTTGTTCTGCAGTACACGGAGAAGACAATAGAAGAAGCTAAGTCTGTGATCACAGCTGGGACCAAATCCTAGTCAGACACTTAAGCCTTCCAAACCTTGCTTTATTGTCCGACAAGGTTTTGTAGAGCTGGTGAGGGACTCAAGGAGATAATGCTGGCACAGTACCCGGGTCCTGGTAAGCACTTATGATACTAGTATCTGTCCATGCAATGATACTGAGTACCCATACCGGGTCTTAGGAATGCGGTGGTAAACAAACCAGACTTTGCTCTCATGGAGTTTACAGTCTAAATGGAAATAGAGCCAGTAAGCAGATAAGCAAAGAAATGAACATGTCATTACAGACTGAGATCTATCAGATACTTTCTTTCTATGAAAAAACAAACAAGGATGCCCTTGTGGCGAATAAGAAGGAAGGGTATTGCTTTAACATGGAGGTGACCCAGAGCAGCTTCTCTGAGGAGGTGGCATTTACGCGGAGATCTGAAAGAAAAAGCATTGCATGTTGTTTTTAAATAAAAATTAAGAAAAAACAAAACCAAAACAAACTTGCTATCAAACATAAAAAGACCCTTGCCTACTAAGTTCCTCCTAAACAGACAGAAAAGATAAATATTCTTATTGCAGAGCCTTCATTATTATCGGGGAAAAAAGAAACTTTCATCTTCCTTTTTTCTGCCGAAGGCCAGATCATACGAAATATTGTCTGCCTTTTGCTGGAGAGAGAAGCTGCCGTCCACAAATGACTTCTGAAAATGATCAAATGTGTGTGCAGCTCCGTGCTCAGCTAGCTCATTTTCACAGGAGGGTGGATCCCTCCTGTGCGTCTGTGGAGAACTGTGAGGTGTAGAAAGGACCCTCAATTTCATTAATATGCATATTTAAAAAGAAAATTTCTTCCTCGCATTTTTGCCTAGGCTGTCTGGCTTGGATTTTCTCACTGTGACCTTCTCATCTTGGTACCCTGAGTTGCTCTCTTGTCTTGATAGGGCTGGACTGACAGCTTCTCTGGGCCACTGGGTTCTTGTTATCAAACTCTTATTAAGCAGCAAACAACACTCTGACATCTTGCTCTTCAGCCTTTTTTTTTTTTTCTCCCTCTGTAGTTTGCATTGAACTCAGAGCCTTTTCACTGAGCTACATCTCAGCCCTTTTTATTTTTATTTTTTTTTTATTTTGAGACAGAATTCTGCGATTTACAGGAGCGCACTACCATGCCTGGCTTCTGTCTGTTATCTTTTCACCTCCATTTCTTCTCCAAACTCTTTCCATCTATCTTCCAAAGAAGCCATGTCTTTCCTTCAGTTCCCACAGTTTGAATTTCACTCCTTTCAAGCAGTCTCCCTAGCTTTTCTTGGGCTCCTCACTAATAAGTCCAGTGGCAGTACCTGTCACATGGTACGATGCAGTGGCCTGTGTATGCACCTGTCTCTTCTGCTGGGCCATAGGCTCCATGGGGACAAGGACAGGCACTCTTTCGTCCTCAGTGTTCAGCATGTTGCTAGGGAAAGGATGTACAGGACCCAAACACTGGACTTCTTCATCATTCTTTAGCAACAAAATACACACTAGGGCTGCCACTTGGGAGACTTCGCCTTTGAGTTCTTGACTAAGCTAAGGCATGTTAAACAGCATCAGGGTGCCCTGTTCAATTTGGCTAAACATTCCTGTCCTTTTTATTTTTATTTTTCCATTTCTTCCTCTCTCATTTAGCATAGTCTTGTAGAATCTTATTATAAAATAATGATAGTACTTGATACTTAAGTTTTCACAAATACAATCGCATAAGAGATAAGGTAGAAATTTAAAACAATTGGTTAACTCTCCTACTCTCTGTAAGCATGTATGGTAGGCATACAAGTATTTTTATACATTTGTAGATACAATTTATGGAATGGAAACATACTCTTTTAGTAATTATATATAACCATCTCATTTAATATTCTTCTACATCTTTTAATTTTTCAAAGTGTTTTGCATGGAAATACATCAAATTAGATGTATCATTATTAATTTAACTGTTTCCCTATTGATTGGTTGCTGATTCCAAATTTTTTTCCTCTGATGATTTCTTTGATTAAGATACTTTATCTTGATGGGACACCCCTATGAGTATGAGGGCATCCTGGGAATGGGGACACCCTTTTGAAAACAGGGAGATGAGTGAGATAGCTAGATGCAGGGAGAAGGTGGGGGTCAGGTGTTCCAGGCAGGGGAGCAGCAGATGCAAAGGCTTACCGGTGAAAGAAGGGTAAATGTCCTAGGAACCAAATGTTCCGGCACAGCTGGAGGATGTGTCGGGCTGGTAGATGTGGGCAGTAAGGCTCTATAGACCAGGTTACCAGTGCCAACCCCTAAAGGGCCTCGTGAGCCATTGCAAAAAGTGTGGGCTTTAAGAATTGGGGAGCCATTGTAGATAAAGAGCAGGAGGATGACATACAGTGATCCCCTCTACCCATGGCTTTCCTTCCTATGGTTCTAATTACCTGTTGTCAACTGTGATCAAAAATATTAAATGAAAAATTTCAGAAAAAAACATTCTATACATTCTAAATAACTTTTAATATAGTATACTGTCATACATCTTCTATTCAGTCATTTAGCTATTGCTGTTAATCTCTTATGGTATCTAATTTATAAATTAAGCTTTATCATCAGTATGTAGGTATAGGAAAAAAACATAGTAGGCATAGTAGGGTTCAGTTTAGATATGGTTTCAGGCATCCACTGTGCATTCAAAACATATTATCCTGAAAATGAGGGGGCTACTGTATTTTGCCTGACATTTTCCAAAGATCTCTGTGGCTGGCATAGCTAAGCAACTTCTGCATTTATTCATTTGTTTGTTTTGTGGTGCTGGTGATTGAGTTGAACCCACAGCCTCTTACCTACTAAACACCTGCTGTACCACCTGCTATTACACTTCAGGCCCAAATTTGAGATCTAGATTCCTATTAACACAACAAAACAAAAATTAGAAGGAAGGGCAGCAAAAAAAAAAAGACCTCACATGTGAGAGTTCACGGGTTCACTTTTTTCTTCCTCAAGTTCCTCCATCCCTGTTCCAGAGGTCCTGTTGGGGTACCTATATTACAAGAAATTTGAATTTTCTTTCAGTGACTAGATAAAACTGAAGAATCCAACCAGGATAGAGAGGCAGGTGTGGTCCAGGCCATGTCTGTAATCAGATCCCAGCCACCGAGCTGCCAATTCTCCAAGGACTCAGCAGGCTCCAGCTGAACCCGGCTATGCCTCCCAAGGGCTGACGTCTCCATTTAGGGAGTGCTCCTGAAGCTAATGGGCAATGACAGCTCCATTTGAAAAACACAGAAACACTTAACAGGGAGGCTGAGATCTGCCAGCCTCGTAAGCTGCTTATTAGCAGGGAAATCACGCACCCGCTGTATTGCTGTATTGTGTCCCCTTGGTTAACCCCTGTTCCTGCTAGCCTCTGTGCTATCTCACTTAAAGATTTCATTGTTCTCAGAGGAGGTGGGGAGGGAGCGAGCCGCCAGGAGCTGTTTCAGGGCTCTCATCCCAGCCTCTGGGGAACCCAGGCGAATCAGCAGCCTTCTGGTGTGGAAGGGAAATGGATGGTGTTTAAAGAAGAAACAGGCCCTGAAGGCTCTCTTTGTTTCAGCTAATACGCTTTGCATACTGGCTGGTGTGCGTCCCAACATCCAGACCAAAGAAAGCACCTGCAGACCTGCCGGTGGCATGCCATTTCCCACCAGCAACCCTGCCACCCTCAGCACCGCTTTATCTTCCCCGAGCAGCATTCCCTCTGTCCTGCAGCCTTTTCACAACCCTCCCCATCCTCTCTCCCCTCTGGGAGACTGAGACATTCTCTTACCTTATGTCCCCAGTGTCAGTCTAGCTCCTTGATCCTCTCTTTTTCCTTCTCCCCTTCTCCCCGAAAAGTCCCCACCAGCATCCTTGGTGTGGTGCTGGAGTCTCAGATGTACATAAATGAAACCATATTCCGCCCATATATGTGCTTTACACCACTGGCCTTTATTTACCAAGTAACTCAGGGCAAAAATCTTGAGCTCGCCAATCAATACCTGCCTTCCCCTCACCAGCTACATCAACATACCTTGTTAACTCTAAATGCAAGATGTATCTCAAATCCCAAAGTACAGCTCCGTTTTCCCTATGGTCTCCTTCCTTCAGACTCTCATCCTTACTTCCTGAATCCTTGCAACATGGCACCAGTGGCTCTCTTAAAATGTCAGATTAGGTCACTTAGAATTTGAAACTTTCAGCGATTTCTCATTAAAATGAGATGAAAATCACATGGCCACTGAGAACCATACTTTGGCTCCCGGCCCCTCTGTGACCTTGCCTCTCTATCTTCCCCTTGGTCTGCTCTGACATAGTGGCTTCCTTGTTGTTTGGTGGTTTTAGTAACAGGACCTGCCTCAGGGCCTTTGTATGTGCAATTCCCCTGCCTGCAAAACTGTTCCTCCACATATACAAATGATATCTTTTCTCGCTTCACCAACCTTGTATTCAAAGGTCATTTCTTCATTGTCTGTATGCATCTCTTTAAGCATTAATGAGATTTGAGCATCGTTGATACATTTTGACTTTTCAAAATTAATTTTCTCCCTTCTTTTCAATTTTTCATTTGGATTGTCTTATTTACTCATTTTAGTTCTTAGCAGAGAGCCTTTTTTCTTTACTAGGTGTTACAAATGTGGCTCTCTAATTTGTTCTTAGCCTTTAGATTTATTGGATTTTTTAACCATACATAAATTATAAATTTTTTGTAGTCACATTTTTTCAGATTTTTTATTGCTTCTTGGTTTATGTCCTCTTGAAATATCTTTTCCACCATCATCATATAAATACTCTTACTTAACCTTTTTTTCTACAACTTTTTTTCTGTGTCCATGTCATTGCTTCATCTGGAATTTGATTCTTTCTATCCTTTTATCAAATTTGTGTTTTTAAAATTCTCATGTCAAAATCAGTATGAAGCATATTTTGTAATAGTAAGGTGGTTTCTTTTAACATAACAATAAAAGGAAATACAATTTAGCTCAGAGAAACAAGTATGCTTCTTGAAGTCTAACAAGAGTCTTTTCAAATTCAAGGCTGTTTCTTCAGTGTTTAAAACTAAAACACCATGAAAATATCCTATCCTAAGAAGTACGTGTTGTCTATAGGGTTTTGCAATGTAAACGAGAACCAGATGATACTTACAGATGTGATGTGTGTCAAGCACCTCCTTGGTGCCAGCCACTGAGTGAGTTGCATGCGTTATCTCATTTTATATTCATCCTGACTTCATATGACATGATTTGGAATTGCCCCTGTAGGCACGAGAGGAACCTGAGACTTTAGGAAGCTTTCCTGTGGTGCATGAGCAGCACGACATCAGGATTCAAATCCACAGCATCAGGCTAGAGATGCCTGGGTTCATTTCTACTCAACAAAGAAGCAACTGAGAGGCTAAGATGCTAACAACTGTGTCAGATACATCTGCTTCTCCATTAAGGCTTAAAAGAGGAGCATGGTGCACTCCTTGATTTTCTCAGTGTACCCCGATGGCCCGGCAGTGAGCGCAATGGCCCCCTTCCCTGGCTCATCAGTGTCTTTCCAGTTGCCAAATGGAATGGCCCATTTTTAGCAGTTCTCCTATTTGATTCCCTGGAGAAAATTCAGTTATGGCAATGACTTTGTCCTTGGATTCTCTCAATCCGTTTGTCTTTTGTTGCTCTCTCCTACTGCTCAACAACAATTTTAGGGGAAACTTCCTCCTTGGCAATGGGAATAAAGTGCTTACCTCACAGGGTTGGTACATAAATTAAAAGGGAAATGTGCACAAAAACACTTAGCAAATGTGTACATAGAAAGTGCTCAGTGGCTTTTACTGCTGTAACTGTCGCCTGCCCTCCTGATTTTGTTGTGTGAATTTATCTTTGAGATCTCTCTTCTGAGCTTCAGAAGCTGAACTTCTGACTTCTGCTCCTCGTCTAGACTCTCACTGGCCTCTCCAAATCATCATGTCCAAAGTGAAAGTCATTCTATCTGAATTCTCCCACTTGCTCTGTCTTAACAGGTGATACCACATATTCGCTCATTCAGAATCAAAGACCTGATCGTGCTCATCCTTGACTGTGCTTCCTCTTTTGCTCTTGCCACTTTTCAGTGTGGCTAGCTAAGCTAGCTAGACTGGAAAAAATGTAAACTTGGACTCAGCAGTCAGCCCAGCCCTCACTATAACTTTGCTGTTCATTAGCTGTCAGACATTAAAAGGAGAACACAATCTCCCTGATCTCAGTTTCTTCATCTATAAAACAAGGATGACAATAATACCCACTTAATATCCACTGGGGATATTAAATATACTAATGCAAGTAAGGAGCTTTGCAAAGTGGCTACCTAAAGTAAATGCACAATAAATATCAAATGTCATTATTATGACTGCTACTACTACCATATTATTATTAGGTTGTAGTTACCTCTATTTCAGTGTACTGAAATACTGAACTACTGAACTACTTAGAGCTTTTGTGCAAATCGGTTTTACTGGTGAAGAGCAAGGGACTTCAGATTTAGTGACTTGTGGGTATGAATTAATGTGGGCCTGCGTGTGCACTTATGTACACATTGCACACACATAAATATGTTGTAACTTTACCTCTGATCACTGTTAACTCACATAGAGGGATCAGCAGGACAGGAGGAAAAATGGAACAGATTTTCTCTCTAGAGCCTAATTGCTCACTCAGCACTGGTTTGTTTCCTTTCTTACTACTTCTATTTGGAAAGAGGACGGCAGAGTTTACCTCCTGGAACTGTGTACTTAGGGGTCAGATGAGCGATGCAGTTAGCCAGGGCCCTGTGTTGGCCCAGACATTGTGGGCAGCAAGCCCCGGTCTTGTGGTTGGGATCTTCCTTCACTGGCTGGAGTTTGTAAACTATATCCGGTTGAACTGGAAACTTCTATTAATTGTTCCTGATCAAGAGCCACAGGAAAACATGTTAAGGGATCTGCTGCTATAAATACTGAGACTTTCCAGGTGATGTATAAATGGATTATTATTTTGCATCTTGTAGCACACAAAACGTTCAGGTACGTTCCATCTTCACCAACAGATAAGCTTGATCGAATCTTCAGGGTGGGGGCAGGGGGCATGCCACGTACCAGTAGCCCCACCATCTTATGCCTTTGTCCAGAAAGAAGCCAAGGACAACTTGTGAGCTACAGCAATTTAAAATCCAGAGCCTAAGGTCGTGTACTTAAGGTCATGAGAATTTTGCATTTTATGTTACTCTCATTTCTGATCACAGAAACAACTTCTCTGAGTTGGGAAGGGACTGAAGAGAGCCACACTCAATTTTGGTTGATTCTGTTTTGTTTTGGCTTTTGCTTTTGTTTTTCCCACCCACCACAAGTTCTTTTCTTCCCCTCTCATAGTGTGGGCGAAATGCTGAGAACTTCGACCGATTTTTCACCCGCCATCCACCAGTCCTAACACCTCCTGACCAGGAAGTCATCAGGAATATTGACCAATCAGAATTCGAAGGATTTTCTTTTGTTAACTCTGAATTTTTAAAACCCGAAGTCAAGAGCTAAGTAGATGTGTAGATCTCCGTCCTTCATATCTGTCATTCAAGCTCAACAGCTGTTGTGGTGACATTTTTTTTCATTGCCAAGTTGCATCATGTTTTGTTTTCTGATGAGCCTAGAGTGACCATGTTTCGGATCCCAAATGTCCTCAGATAGTTTGGAGCATCTCTACGAGATGGAATTATGCAGGTAACCTACCGAAAATACTGCTGCATAATTGAGACATTATCAAAGTCTTTGTGTCCCCAGCATGTCAGCTAAGTTGATCCAGTGGGGAAAGAAAAATGCCTGCTTTCTTTCCCTCATTTTCTGCACTGCTATATTCACCCCGTCATCCAGTCTAGGTTCTTTCCTGCAAAATGGGTGGATGAATCAGATGCTTCCCCTTCCAGGCTTGGAACTTGGCTTATATCCAGGTATTGGTTGCTTTGCCCTGAAGGGAATCTCTTCACTTTGCCTGTTCTGGAGGCAGCAGAGCTTTGAAAAGAGCATGCTAAAAATAAAATTTTATTTTTGTTTTTTAACTCAAAGTTAAGAAGCTTATCTAAGTCCTTCTAAAATTTCAATAGTTTTTTAGACAGTTACAATATAAAAACACTTCCAAGAGTCAGAAGGCAACCAGCTTGGGTACTATGCCCCTCCAAACGCACACACACTGTAATTCCTGATGCTATATGTTCCTGGTCACCCTTGCCCCCAAACTACTCCAAGAGGACATTTGGCTATTCTCCGAAATAACATGATCACTCTAGAAGGTCCCCAAGGGCCATGGTTTTACATTACATTTCAATCTTTATTTGCTTTGAGGTTTTATTTCTGTTCAAATGCAAAAAAAAGTTCTCACATTGTTACACATGCTTTAAAATATATGTCCAAATGTTATTAACCATAATGACCTGCTGTGTTTCAACCAAGAAGATAGCTGTGGATCCCAGCAGGCTCATACCTGTTGGGAGATGATTTGTCTAGGTTTGTCACTGGCTTTGAAAAACTAATTAAGTGCTCTGAGAAAGACAGCATCTCTTGAAACAAAGACGGTTGTATTCTTCACTTTGATGTTGTTTTGTAAGATGTTTCTGGAAATGTTCATTTGTATCTGGATATCTGTTATATGCCATTTTTCTTCTAGCATCAAGATACAATAAAAAGAGAAAGAAAAGAAGAAATCTATTTCAAGGAAAACTACTCTCTTTGAAAAATGTGGACCCAAACTACAAAGTAGGGCCTGAGGAAGGAACTTGGGAGAAAAGAACTAAATCCAGAGCTCAAATTCAGCTCCAGTGGTCCATCATAGAGGAAGGGGCTGTGGACTATTCAGGGACTCCTGGTGGCCTGCAATGAGGTGGAGTGACCTGGCTGGGGTTCTGACACTGTCAGAGCTCAAAGCCCGCATTTCTCACCAGAGTCAAGTTCAGCAGCCAGCTAGGCATGGCTGAGGCTCTTGATTTTTCTCATCAGAGTCACCATTTCTCCCAGCTTGGGTTAATTATTCTTTCTAGTAAGCAACTTTGTGAGCTCCCACAAGCCTGAGACAACACCTTGGGTAGGAGAAATGTCACTTCTGTCTGGATGAATGGGACAGCAGGTGACCCCTCAGCCTTCCCTATTGCTTTCTGCTAGTTGGAGCCCTGCAGAGAATTCTTATCACAGCTCTAGAGAGTTTTAGAAGCTTCAGGGCTCCTGAGAGATCATCAAGGGAATGATCTTGACAAAAGATCAAGAACTTGACAAATATGTTCAAAAACGTCTCATCTTTTAGACAACAATGCCTCTGGTTTCTGCTTGGCCAAAGTGCCTCAAAGTTCTTTCTTTTCTGTCCCCACATTTCACCTTGCTTCAGGCTTGGGGACCATCCCCTGGCTGCCATTGTGGTAGTGATCTGGACCTAAGGTGGAAGACAGTTGAAGTCTTACCTGACAAGCTTAGGAGGCTAAAGGAGAAAGGAAATCAGGGCAAAATCCCCTCGTTTGATTACTGGGGAAACTAGCATCTGGAGAGGGGAAGAGACTTGCCCATGCTCTGTTGTTTAAGATCCAAGCCTGGGTATCCGGCCCCTTGGTACAGGACTCTTTCTGCTCTGGAACAACATGACCAGAACCTTGGAGTTATGCCCACCACCTAGCCAGTTATTTGAGATCCTTCACCTTCCTGTTGGATCATGAGACCTTTCTTGGAAATGATTTTGAGATAAAAGTCATGAGGAAACATTGTGTCATTGACCAATGATCTGAGACAACCTTAGAACATAATATAGGATGGATAGACAGATAAACAGATACATAGATGCAATATAGTGGATATATATATATATATATATATATATATACAATATAATATAATATATATCACTCTAAATTTTTCAAATTCTTGCCATTATTTTTCAAGTGTCATAGTTTGCAGAAATAGAAACTCAAGCCAAAGTCTCTGTTCTTCTAGTATAGTTTGCTGAAGGGTGGTCAGATGAGCCTTTTGTGGAAGTAAAGAATCATTAGTCAGACTTCCTACTGTTTCTTATCTATCAACCTTTATAGTTCAGAGGAAACCAAGAAACAGAGCTTTCATCATATATAATCTCTGAAGAATACAAATTTATTCAGGAAGAAAAAAAATTTAATTTAATTTTGCAAGCATCCATTTATTCCACCATCCATTCATTCAGCTAGCATTTATTGAGCACCAAGTGTGTGCCAGGCTGAATGCCAGCAGCACGGTAAAAAGTAATAAAGATGCAATTCATCCTCTTCCTCTGCTTCCCCCAGTGTACTGTTTGGTGGAAGGCCATTCATTACACAAGTATTTAAAAGCATGATGTGGTCTAGAGAGAACATTTCTGGGGTAGGCAGGCATAACTTCTTAACAAAAAAGGAATAGTTACCAAATATTTTTGGGCCTCCTCTTTCTCTCTATAGGCTGTAGGTTGAAGCTGAAAGACCAGGTACAACAGCAGCATCTTGACATGGATTTCTGTGACAATCATAATGTGAGGGGTGGGGAAGGAAAAAGGTAGGATGATAGATGGGCTTCTTTCTAGAAATCTTCATGCTTGAAAAGACCAGAGTCATGAAGCTGTGAGCAGAAACAAATACCTGAATTGTCTCTTTGCAAGGAGAAAGGGAACTAGATTTGCAGTTTGCATCTTAAGTCCTCTGTCTGAGCTCTCAGAGAATACCACTCAGAGTTCTGCAAATATCACCCTTTTTGGCCCTGCTAGAGTCAACATTTCTCTTCCAACACATTGCCCCCGATAGACACAGTATAGTTCTTCTAGTTTACTGAAGACAGGCTGAAATTTTCCAAAAGGATTTAAATTAGGAAACAATTTTTTAAAGTAAATAGGAAAATCCAGAGAAATTTAAAGTCCTTGTTAATCATGTTCTAATTGCCTAGCTGTATCCAAGAGTCTCCCTGTCAATTTCTTAGACTTTTCACTGACCTGGGGTCGTGATCACAGTAACCCTTTTGGGGGACTAAGAGGAGGCCAGTGTGATTAATACCCATAAAATTGGATGATTTTTGATATTTTCACGTTATGTCAGATGCTATTAACCAAAAGGAATTGCCCAACCGAATGGACCATTCTCTAAATATCAGGGTAAAATTCTGGGGCATTGTATAGAAGATCTTCCCACACGACAAAGTCAGCAAAGGCAACCCTTATTTGGATCATGTGACTTCCCAAAACATGAGTCATCACCAGCACAATAAATGGGGAGGGCTTTTCCAAAGTTGGGGTGGTGTGAAGAGAATTTTGGCTGCGTGCTTCTAGGCAGGGAAGGCAAAATAGGTTTGATAATATGGGAGGAAACAGCTGACTACCTCCTGGCCCTAATATACCTGCCTTTGTGTTCACACACTGCCCTGGCTATCCCAGATCATGAAAGGCCCTCACACAGTTCAATTCATACTGGAACTCAACATGGCAGTGCCCATTTGGGAGACTCTTAGGACCAATGGGAATAAATTTCACAATTTTGCTTCATGATTCTGGCTCAGAGGTGACTGTGAGTTGGCAAAAGCCAAGAAGCTCACCTTCATTATGGTATTAATTCCTTCAGCAAGTAATTATGAATAACCTATATGTACCAGGTACTATTCTTGGCATTGAAAATGCCCAGTGAAGAAGCAAACAAAGACCCTGCCCTCCTCAAAATAACATTAAATAAAAATTTTCTGAAAGCAATAAATGTGATGAAAACAATTAAAATGATGCCATACTATGTACTATGGGCATCAGGAGAGGAACGCACAGATGACATTCAAGTTAGAGGAGGCACTGAGTTTTCCTCTGGACATAAGTAACGCATGGAGTACCCAATTGTGGAACCTGCCACCATACTGCACAGCATTGCACTGCACAGGCTAATAGCAGGCTGGATAAGACAAGACAAAACGTTTGACACATGGTAGGAGATGGCTCATCATCTGGAAAGCAACATCAACATCCTTAGCTGGCCATGCTTACCCATTCCTGCTGCCGATTTTGTCCCTTCTTTCGCAAACTCACACTGAAAAAACACAAGAGGAACTAGGGAACTCCATAGAGACATTTTGCCTCAAGAAAGCAGCCAAAAGCAGTTTCTGTGAAAAGTTTTTCCAGAGAGACTCAGCCCAGCCATGAGAAATTCCTATTTGCCAGTAACCCTAAACCCATGCTAGATCATGCAAGTATGATTTAGGTTTAGACCATAAGACCAGCCAAACTCTGAGCCAACCAATACTTACTGACCTTCCCTCTATAATTCTACCTCTAGCCAGGTAACTTGCCAGTGAATCCCAGGCACTGTTTTTGTTTGTCCTATAATAAAGCAGCCATCCAGCTCTCCCTCCGTTTCCCCATATATCAAGCAATGGGGGAATGAGGACTCCAGCCCTAACTGGCCTACATGTAGATGAGGTGAAGATGGGAAGAGGTGATAGGTGGCAGGAAACCTGGAGATGTCAGAGCATCTTACGGAAGACCTATTGATCCACTCTGATGATCCCAGGTAAAACTTGCCTCAAATTATAGTTAACAAAGTAGGATCATTAATTCCTCCCATATGCAACTTTACAAAGAAAAAGAGATGCCAGAATAACCAGAATTGAGTTGTTCTGTTTTTTTAGGACTTCTCTTCCAGGTCTTCCTTTGAGCTTTGGGTTTTGTTCCATACAGTGTCCGCATCTTTGATGAGAACCTCTAGCTGATGAAGATCCAAACTGTAGTCTGTGGGTGGATTTTTGAGCACCCCTTCAAAACCTTGATTGCACCAATGAGTGTGGGATGGGCAGTGGTCAGCCTCTTTTATCAATCAGTGATTTGATTCCACCACATGGCTGTTGCACCTTCTGGAAGCAGAGGAGCTGTGCAACATTCCTCCTTTCCAAAGGAGACCTCCTTGCCACAGGGAGGGTTATTGAGTGTATTTTTCTCTAGGACATTCTAGCTAATAACTAATTCTATAACATGCATGGTAAGAAGTAGTTGCCTATTTAATCTCAAAGTTAAAGAAAACACGCACACACACACACAGAACCACACTCCACTTCATGGCAATCCTTAAAGAAATTAAATAATTTATATTCTTTCTTAGAAAATATTCACCAAGTTTTCTATCTTAAAACCTATGTGCAATGCAGCTGCTAAAATTGTCAGCACAGGGCTCTTTCTGACTCTGCTAATGAGATGTCACTAGCCTTCCAATTACTGGCATGTCTTGGTCATATTTTCCTCTTCTTATGCTGTGTTAATGTGTTTGCTTTCCATTTGGCAGAGAGACAAGCGAGACACCTCCAACTTCGACAAAGAGTTCACCAGACAGCCTGTGGAACTGACTCCCACTGATAAACTCTTCATCATGAACTTGGACCAAAATGAATTTGCTGGCTTCTCTTATACTAACCCAGAGTTTGTCATTAATGTGTAGGTGAATGCAAATTCCTTTGTTGATCCTGGGGTCTGAGACCTCAGGCCTAGTGTATGTATCAGTTCTAGTCTTCCAGGGTTCATGGTGCATATGCTGGCATTCCACTGTGGAGAGCTTGTCTTAGAGGGCTTTTCTTTGTATGTGTAGCTTGCTAGTTTGTTTTCTACATTTGAAAATGTTTAGTTTAGAATAAGTGCATTATCCAACTGTAGAGGTAAAAATTCTCAAAATTCCAGAAACTCATCAATCTTCCAGAAACTCAGACAATATCAAAAATACTGTGTCTGATACCAAAATGCTTCAGCATTTGTAATTTTTAAAGTCAGAAGCTGATGTTCCTGGTAAAAGTTTTTACAGTTATTCTCTAATATCTTCTTTGAATGCTAAGCATGACTGGTATTTTTAAAAGTTGTGAGTAAGCTTTGCAGTTACTGTGAACTATTGTCTCTTGGAGAAAAAAATTTTTGTTTAAGAATTGATATGATTAAACTGAATTAATATATGCAAACTCTTGTTTATATGGCTATATTTATTTTTTGTTATTTTTATTTTTATTTTGCAAAGAATAAAACCAAATGAGAAAAAAATGAGGTCATTCAAAACAAAAGGATGGACATAGTACATGATTTAAAACCACAACACAAGGTGATCTACAGTGGTTGCCATGATGTCTCTCATTATCTTCAATAGAATTGCCCATATCATCGGGTAAAATAAAATTAAATATAGTAGTATGAAACAAAATCAGTAAAAACAAAACATTGGAGACATTTTAGGACTTCAAAAGAGGGTAATAGTCAAACCAGAGTGGGTACCATAGTGAATCTTACTGTCTTCAGAGTAGTTGCCTATACCCTCAGACTTGATACTGTCAAACATAACAAATTTGAATAAAATCAGTCAAGACAAGATGGTGATCGAACAAGACAGATTCAAATAAAGTGAGTCAAAACACGGCAGTGAAAGCAATATAGGGTTTCAGATTAAGTTAATAGAAAATTAAAAATGGTGTCCACGGTGTATCCTGCTATCTTTGGAATAGCATCTATGCCCTGAAATCTAGTACAAGTAGACAAACTGGAACAGAATATAACCAAACTAGAGTTTAGTAAATGAAAGCAATATGGATTTCAAATCATGATACAAGATTACCAGTGTCCTCTCCCTGCCATATTTAGACAGCTCCTCCCCTTTCACTGTCCCAGGATACATTGTACATTTTGTGTCCCACTAACTCCTTTAGTTTTTAGATTAGGGAGACAACCCCCTATTTACCTAAGTGGTTCTGAAACTTTTTACCCTTGAGCTTTATCTCAAATTGTATCCATTTACCTACAAAAGCCTCAAGGTTTACCTTCCTTATAGCTGAGTAGTTCTCCACTGTATAGAAGTGTTATGTCATTCCAACCAATCTGCAGCTGAAGGACAAGCTATCCCCACTTTTTTCTGGTTCCCTGTCATATAGATCATTATTTTCTCATCTTTGACTTTCAGCCCATAAACCTTCTTTCAGGTTAAATATATTTCTTATATAGAGCATCTTGATGGACCCTATCTCCTGATCCATTCTGTCTGTGTTCCTTTTTATTAGTGTATCAAGACTATCCATGCTAGTGATTATAGCCAATCTTCTCTGTCTCATCTCTGCCATGCTATCTTTCTGCCATTGGTTGTCTGTTTTTCCCCTTCATTTCACTTTCTGCCCCATTCATTGAGTCCCCTCTGTCACTGTTCTTGAAACCACGGTCTTTTTCCTCTCTCTCTCTCGAATGTCTTTCAGTATTTTTTGTAGGGTTAAATTGGTGGTCATGAACTCGCCCAGTTCCTCTTTGTCATGGAAGTATCTTGTTTCTCCATTACTTTTGAGAGATAGTTTTTCAGGATATATCAATCTGGATTAGAGGTTTTTTCTTTCAGGACTTGGAATACTTTGCTCAAAACTCTTCTTGATTTGGTGGTTTGTGTTGAGAAGTCTGTCATGATTCTAATAGGTTTTCCTTTATAGGTGATCTGTTTGTTTTCTATGACAGCTTTTAATATTCTCTTCTTGTGTTGAATTTCTGGGATCTTGATTATTATATGTCTGGGTGTAAATCTATTTTGGTTATAGCTGACTAGAGCTCTGTATACCTCATATAACTGGATAACATTTCCTTTTCCTATGCTTGGGAAGTTTTCCTTAATTATTTCTGTCAGTAGCCTTTGTATTTCACTTGCGTTTACTCCTGTTTCTTCACTCACATCTTTTATTCTAAGTTATAGATCCTCTTGTTATCTTCTAGCCTTTGTATTGTTACTTCCTAGTTCCTTGTTATTTTTAAGAGATCTTTCCTTTCATGATCACACATTGCAAACCTGTCTTCAAGGTTTGATAGTCTATCTTTAGTTTCTCTCAAGCAGATTTGCCAGCTTTCAATAGAGTTCTTAATATCCTGGTAGTCTCTTTGAATCTGTTTCATGTATCCTAGATTTTTGTAAATTCTTCATTGAAAATTTCTCGCATTTTTCTATGTCCCTCCATTCTTCCATCTGTGTCTTCCTGAAAGATACTTAGCATTTCTTGTATTATTTTTCTTATATCTTCTTTTACTTGTATTAGAATTTATGTTTTTAGTTCTTTTATAATGTCATGAGGATAATTCTGTATGTCAGATGCTGTGTTTTCAGACACCACAGGTGTGCAAACCGTGATCTCTTATGTCTTTACCTCTCCCAGGCCAATAGTGTTTGTGTTGGGGGCTGGAGATTTTCTTTTGTTTCTTCCTCTTGTCCTGTTTCTGGTTTCCTCCAGACAAGTGGACAGTGGGGGTTCCTGGCACTTCCTGTATTGGCCACAATTACTCTGAAGCATGCTGGCTAGGAATTGCTGCCCTCTCCAGTCTCCTGATGACCACTGAAGAACAATCAAGGGCGGGGCAGGATGGCCTCTCCCTTCTGAGCTGGTCAAGCTCTGAGAGTCTTTATCACACTAGTGTGTGCCATTCGGATGGGGCCAGTTAAGGATAGCTTCAGGGAGACCTTGTCCTTTGCTAATGGATTGCACACAGAGGCAGGACTCACTCCCAGCAATTCTCACCAATCTGCTCTGCATTAGGAGGGGCTGACTGAAACTGCTATAATTCTGGTTCTGAGCTTATCCTCCCTAACTCCAAAATGTCACCCAGCCAGTCACCCAGTCCCAAGGGAGGACTGAGTTCCTTGCACTCACTGCGAGCTGATACAGATCTTCAAGCTGAGTGCTGCTCTCTGCTCCACCACTCCCCTCCATGACAGCTTCCTCCCACTGAGGCCCTCGGGCTGGCCAACTCCCAACTTCACTCTGACCTTTCCTCAAAGGGACTGGCTCTGGTGAGAACGAGTCTGGCTACAGAATTCCATCCATGATTTTCTTTTCTTTTATTCTCTTTCTTCTTTTCTTTCCCTTTAGTTTCTTCTTGGGTCAAAAGGATCCATCTCCCTCTGACTGGTCTCCAGGATGTTTTATTACAACATCTGAGCTATTTCCCTCAGAGAGGCTCCCTATTTTGCTGCTTTCTGATCCACCATCTTCCCAGTATTCAACATGGCTATATATAAAAGGACTCTGTTACAGACATTACAGATTGAAGATCCATAGCCTGATGTTGCCAGTAGATAAGCTTCATTTCACTCATACAGAATTTTATTTAATTGAAATTATAATCAACACTTTAAAATTGGAGTACTTCATATGAATCTCTGGACTTTCAAATTCTCTTGGGGGAAAAAGAAACAGAAGACCGAAAGCACTGGGCATATATTTTCATGTGGAAATAGTTCAATAGAACTGAGAAATGGCTGTCCTTGTAAAAGCACCGTGTGCTCTCATCTCACTGGTCTCCACTACCCCCTGTTGTATTATTGCTTCCATCCACTTCCCTAACTGCTTTAGCTATTTGAAGTTGAAACTGCTGCCATTTGTGAATCACAGATGTGACAGTCTCAGTATTTTCCTGTGCCTATAGTCAGCATTGCTGCACAGCCACTCAGAAATGTGGTTCATGCTTATTATTAAGCACATGACACATGACAAAAGTTTCACCCCAGTCCTGATAAAAATTACCAAGGGGGTGAGTGTCAGTACAGAGAACACTTTATTGTGGTCTTTGAGGAGATTATCATTTATGAAACACATATACTTAACTTCCAAATATTTTACTCTAATTTAGTTTAGCATCTGCAAAAGAAAAAGTATATATACCTTTTTCTCAGTAGCCATATTAACCAAAGAGGCCTAAGAAAATATGGAAAAACAAGATTATTTCCACATGTTGTTGGCAGGAGAAAGAGTCCCCCTTCTCTGGGAGCAGAGTGGTGTATTACTGAATCACTAGGTGTCAGCTTGATACTTTCTCTGAATGAAGTCATGCTTCTATTTTCTTTTCAAAAGATGTAGTAATCCAGTCTGTAGCACATGCCTGTGTAGCTGCTAAGGCTAGTGGGTAGCAGAAAAGAGCAAACTGTCACACACAGTATGGTATGACTCTACAGAGTTTATTCATCTCCTTTCTTGGAGCATTCCCAGTATATGCAGCAATTGGACAGATATGGTGAATCCATTGATCCTTCCTAGTAAACTCATCTTTGGTGAATTTTAGAACTCTGCCAGTTAAAATTGGCAGAAGCTAACTTACAGGAAAAACTCTATGTTCCATGCGTCATATTTAGAAAACAAAAATACATTGATTTATGTAGATGTTTGATGACATGTTACATTTCAGATGGTATTAGTGAAGAGTTTACCATTCCATGGTAGTTCCTCTTGTCTTTTCCATCTGGTAGGTGCAAATCTATCTTTCATTTAATAAATATTGTGCACCTACTCATAGTTCTGAGTGCTAAGTTGTAGAGACCAACAAGATAATCAAAGGTTTTCTTCTAATGAGGACAAAGTGGCTGCAGAAGTCCCAGCCTCATCGTTTTAGAATCATCCTTGAAAAAGAATGGGAGCTCCCATAAAAGCCCCAACCCTAGCCCTTGTGTGTTACTGAACTTATCATTATGTCTGGGTAGAGTAGGGTGGCGGGGGAGTTGCTTTGATTGGGTGAGCCTAAATTGCATTAGTTATCTATCAGTATGTTAAAACTGATATGCCAAAACTTTTTTAAATTTTTTAAATTTTAAACAGATTAAGACAAAAGAGAACATAACAAAGCAGATCAGATCAGAACAATGCAAGTAACACAGCATTTTACTACAAGACAACCCATAATTAATAGTAACTATCATAATATCTCTTTCTTTGAAATAGTTGAGCATAGCTTCATGTATGATAGTGTCAAACATAACAAAACAATATAAAACCATTCAAGAGAATGAAAGCATTACAGGGCTTTCAGAACCAAATAGCAGAGAATCAACAGTGGCTACTATATTACCTCATTTTCCATAGAAAATTTGTTTATACTATCACACATAACAATATCCAATAAGATATAACAGGATAGAACCAAAGGAAACAAAAACAAAAGCATAGTAGGCTGCCAGAGTAAGATAATACTAAATCAGCTCTGGCTATTCTGTCTTGTTTTCTTTAAAATAGCTGTTTATCACAGATACTAAAATCAAACAAACTAGGATAAAACCATTCCAACTAATGAATGCAGACATTATAAGGCTTCAGAGGGTGCCAAAACTTTAAAATACATAGTAGTTAACACTTCTCAATGGCTGTGTGTCAGAAATCTAAACATGACTTAGCCAGCTTGTAATCTCTCATGAAGTCAGAGGCTGTTAGCTGATGTTGTCATGAATTTATGCAGAGTCAGATCGGGATTCTGGAATTCCCCTTCCAAGTTTCTTCACATAATTGTTGACAAATTCAGTTCCTCACCACACAAACCTCTCCATAAGGCAACATCTGGACATGGTGGCTGGCTTCCTCTAGGGCAATTGATTTCAGCCACAGTGCCCAATTTGAAAGTCACAGTAATCGCATAAGTTAATCTCAGAAGTGACATTGCACATTGTTGCTGTTCTTTTCCATTCTAACTAGAATGTTGGGACAAAGTGGATATAAACTTAGAAAGCAACTCACAATGGTGGGTTCTCTATTATAGATGGGAATTTTGAGGGCCTCCTAAAGTGTTCTGAGGCTAGTGATATGTAGAATGAGCCAGTCTGAAGCAGTTAAGGAGCCAACTCAGCTGACATAGCATTGGTTTGTGGAGATTTCCATTTGCTCATAGCCAAACTCACTGCCAAAGGCAAGGGCCTAAGTTTCACTTTCTATGAAGTTACAGATCTTAGCTTTCTAGGACTCAAAACATACCAAGGAGATGAATTGATAAAAACATGCGCATGATATAAATCTGCAACAGTTACCTAACACTAAACAACAAACCACCTCAAAACCTAGTGTGTTTTTAAACCAACTACTTATTTGGTTTGCAGTGATAATTTTTTGGTCTGGTCACCCCAGCTTACCTTTAATGGACTTTCCTGTGTGTCTTCAGGCAGTGAGAAAGTCAGCTCCAGGGGGCTTCTTACATATGTATCGTCTTTGACAGAATGATTGGTTTAGAGCAGTGATAGTGAACCTCTTAGAGCTTTCAATACTCTGGCATGTGCCATAGGTTTGCCACCACTGGTCTAGGAAAAGCTTAGTAGGATTCCAGTTTTTGTCCCATATACTCTCTGATGTTTCAGAAAGACGGGATCAGCTCCTTCCTACAGTGATTTTAGTGACTCCAAGGAGGAGAGAAGTTAAATGTACAGGCTCTTTATGTTGTGTTTGCTCTTTGTTTATATTGTGTTTGCTTCTTTTACATATGCCAAGTTCAACGAATGAAGAAGTAGCTCTACCTCTGGGCAGAAGACATTACAAAAGTGAACAGACACAGGGATGAGGAAATCAGTAACCAATTTTGTGTGTACCATACAGTCTGTCAGTGGAATCACTGATGAACATAGAAAGCATGAAAGAAATAGACAGATGGGAAAGAAATTGCTAGAAATATCCTGGGCTTTCCTGTGGTCAGACTCTTCAGTCTCAACAGACAAAGACACAATACCAGATTTTAGGCTTGTCAACTGGAAAACCAGAGCCAATCTGAGACTGATCATCATCTTTGCACCTGTGATGACATACTGCTTAAATATTCTAAATGTATTTCTTATTTTCTAATCTCACATGCAAGCTGAGATACTGGTGAAATCAGGAAAAAAATGCAAAGATAGATAAATGGGAATCAAGTCAGGGAAATCAGTTCAATACCATTTATCAATATATGACTCTAAAAGTCTGAAAGCCAAATATCTGAGATACTGTATCTTTTCTTGGTTTGATATGAGACATTGCTTTGACCCACATGTGATTCTGCTGCTCATCACTTCCTAGAAAGCAATACTGGCTCCAAAAGTGAATTCTGATTTTCAAAAACAAAAGATTGAATTCTAAATGTTTTTCCCATAGAGCGAGCCACATGGCTTCCACTACAGAATTTTGTCTCATAAATGTTAGCCTCTCTGACATAGGGCCTGTTCAAATTAGGTCATAGGTGATGGTGAGATTAAAATGATATTTGGATAAGAAATGTAATAAAATTCGGTTCTGTTTTCAACCAGTCACTCCTCTCTACAAAGTCTAAGAGGGGAACAAATGAGTAAAGGACAGTGCTTGGCAAATGAAAGATTTATGAGTTGGCTGCTTATCCTGATACAGAATCCTAACCTTACAGTGGATCAGATTCCATAGAGAAATTCCAGGAATCACATGGATTTCCTTAGTTATATGTGGCTGTTAACGTACTACCCTAAAACTTTGCAGTTAAAAACACCACACATTTTATTTTTCAGTTTTAATGTGTCCAGACTCTGGGAAGATCTTAGCAGGGCCCTCTGTTTAAGTTTCTTGTAAGCAACAAAGGGTTGGCTGGGCCTGTGGTTTCATCTGAAGGTTCAACTTGGGAAGAATCTACTTTTTTGTTGTTTACATAATCATTGCCACGTTTTGGTTCAGTGTCAGCTATTGAATTGAGGGCCTCCGTTCCTTACTGGTACTTAACAGAAGCTTGCCATATCCTTTGCCATGTAGGCCTTTATCTGAGTGCACTGTCTTTGTCTGCTTTCCATTACTAAAACGAAATACCCAAGTCTGGATAATTTTTGAAGAACTAAGGTTTATTTACCCTATAGTGCTGGAGGTTGGGACATCTGAGAGGATGGTGTCAGCGTTTGCTAAGTATCTGGAGAGGATCTTGTTGCTGCATAACATGGTAAAAGGCATTACATGGTGAGACAGAGCAGGCGTGCTGGCTTGGGTGTCTCTTCCTCTTAAAATCCAGTAATGCCTTCGTTAGTACTGTACTTTCATGATCTCATCTCATAGTTAGTTCCTAAGTGCTCTTCCTCCAAATGCCATTAGCACATGAATTTAGGGATTAAATTTCCAATATATAAACATTTTAATCATACCAAAGCTTGCATAATTGAAGTAATCAAGCTATGAAGACAATACAAATGTGAATACCAGTAAAATGGAAGTTCAGTTCTTCCAAAACTTAATACAGAGGTGACATTATATCATTTATGCTGTATGTTGTTCCCTACAAACAAACTTACTGGATCCATCCCATACTCCAAGGGCAGGAATTATCTGAGAGCATAAATAGGCAAGGTAACAATGACTAGGAGCCATGTCCAGAGTAGATATGGCCTGGAGTAGGGGAGAGAGGTATCTTAGCACCTCATCCAATGGATGTGCTCAGTCTAGACCAAGTATTTCAACCCTCCTCCTAGAGGGGAAGTGGAAATGGGAACGGAAAACTATCATCATCCCCTCAGGGAGAGTTTCCAAGTTGATGTATATGTGCAGACAGACACATCCCAAATGAGAAAGAGGTTCTGGGCCAAAGGATTTGGGCCCATCATGTAGAAGACAAAAATTGGTATTTCATTAAGACTACACAGTTTAAAGACAGAGGAGTGCCATGAACCTTCAAAACATGAGCAACATTGGTTTCTTTAGTGAAGCAGCAAAAAGTCAAAAGCGAACTTGGGCTCAGGAGTTTCTGAAGATACTTATACTCAGGAAACTGTCCTAATTGTAAGTGCACACAGCTCAGGGAAAACGGGTGAACAAAGAGAAATATTTGAAAATGATGTTAAGGTAAAGGAAACTTTTATTGAAGAGAAGAAAAAGGAAAAAAAGCACTTTCAAGTCTTATCCTCTATGTTCTCAGGGCTCAAACTGGGATTTAGGATAATTTTCTTACTGTTATTATATTAGAAGAGCTGGAACTCTGTCCGTCAACCCATGACCACAACAGGAAATCATTAGACATAAAAAGTATTTTGTTCATTCATTCATTCAACAACTCTTCCTTTAGAACCAAATTGTTCCAGATGTGGAAAAAGCATGGGCCCATTTTTTTATGCAGCTGATGTTCTAGAAGGGATGCATATTAAATATAGTGAATAATATGGTCATGGATAGCAATCTGTGGAATGATACAGACGAAATGAGTAATGGGCTAACATGAGAAAGGATGGGAACAATTGAGTTGTTGGTTCTTTAAGCCAAACAGTCAAAGAAGAATTCTGACAGAGTGGTAGTTTAAGTTCATGATAAAGAGTTAGAGTGAAGTTTTCCAGAACAAGGAAACTACAAGAACAGTACCTGTTGTAGTCAGGGTTTTCAAGGAAAAAATTTAATACAGGAAACATAATTTATCAAATTATTTTATAATATTCACCCACAAAGTCATATGTAGAATGGTGCAAGAGATCTGTCCACGCACTAGGGACCCAAAGAATCCAGTTGAGGGCCTGGATTCTGTGGCAATGTCCTGCATGAGTCCATCTGAAGACCTATAGCCCATTGCAATGTCCTCCAGGAGCCCAGTTGGAGGCCTACAGGTCATGCCAATGACTCGTGCTAGTCTGTATCAAGGATCTGCACCGGGAATGCCCAAAGGTCAGGGATGAAAGATAGAAAGTCTGTGCCACAGGGGTGAAGGATCTGAGCCAGAAGGCTGAAGGATCTTCACTGAAGCTAGAGGTAAGATACAAGGTAAGGAACAAGGCTCCCCTAAAGAGGACTTCAGCCATCCTCAGTGACAGCGAAGACAAAACTTCTCTGATGATAAGAACAGCTGAGTTCATATGAGGAAAACCAGCATGACAAGCTTCTCCAGGAGAATCAACAACACACTATCTTCTCTGCCAATTCTCTTTTTATGTTATTGGCAACAATCCTAAAGGTGGGCCTTCCACATCCAGAACCATGCTGATTCAGTTCAGCTGGGTGTTAAAGTTGATCATTAGTTAATCCACCACAGCACTTTATGCTTAACAAGATGTGATCATTAATTCTGATACCTCAACTCACTGGATTAAGAAATCTCTAGCAGATTATTAAAGCACACTCCAGAGTATGTCTGAGTGAGTCATGGAGGTATGGTCTTGGGAGCTATATATATTCCCTGCCTGTTTCTCTTTGAGGTTGTTCTGCCTGCTATTCTGTGCCCATGAATTAAATAGCTTTGCTCTACCATGGTCTTCCATCATGATGCTTCTTCTTTGGAGACAGCTGTCTATGAACTGAAGGACCCTCCCCATAAAAACCTAAGCTAAATTAAACATCTCCTAAGTTGTGAATGTCAAATTTCGTGTCATGCAATAGGAAAACTGACTGGTACACCTATCAAAGAATAGAAAGGAGATCCATTTGGCTGAAGAAAGTTGAGCACTAGCAAAGTAGTGGAAGTTGTAGACCAAAGACACTGCTGGGACCTGATCATGTAAACACATTTTTAAATTCTGTGAGAATCCCTTAGAGATTGTATTAGTATCTTGTTGCCATAACAATTCATCACAAACTGTGTAACTCAAGAGAATACAAATGTATTATTTTAGTGTTCTGAAAGTAAGAGGTCCAAAATTATTCTCTGAACTAAAGCCAACACATCTATAGAGATGCTTCCTTTCTTAGGCTCTCAAGGGGACTCTGCTTCCTAGTCTTGTCCACCTTCCTGAGGCTGCCTGCATTCCTTGGCTCACAATCCCCTTTCATCTTTAAAGAGCATCACTGTATCCTCTGATTTTATTATTACAGCTCCTTTTCTGTCCATGATGCTCCTGCATCGGTTTGATTGTATTGGGCTCACCCAGAGAGTTGAAGATAATCTCCCATCTCAGATCTTTAACATATCTGAAAAATCCATTTTTCCATGTAAGATAACATATTCACAAGTTTTTGGAGTGCATATATGGACATCATAGGAAGACCTTTGCTCTATCTCCCTTTATTCTGTGTCTCTCTTTTGCAGATGCTAGAAGCAAAGGATTGCCACGACCTGATTTAGATTGAGGACATGGTTTGTAATGGTAAGAGGAAGATCAGGAAGCTCAATGGAAGCCATTGCAATAGTGCACGGTTGAGACAGGGTGGTTTACTTTGACCACTCCATCTTTGTGTAGAGGAGAAAAGTGACAGAGAAGGAAGGAACTAATTCCAATGAATCCTGCCAAACTCACTTTACTGGTTCCAAATCAAACGCTCCTCCAACCATCCCAACTTTACTCTTTCTAGAGACTATCAGGGTGTGTGTGTGACTCTCTAAAGGAAAAAGGCTAGCACTAGAAGGAAAGAAAAGGAGAATAAGATTAGGGTTTCCTCAGTGGTGAGGAAAACCTAGCATAGTGAGCTGCATCGTGGTTATTCAAAGATCTGATACTAACCAGCTTTCCATCACTACAACAAAGCATCTGAGATAATTAATTTTAAACTTAAAAGGTTTACTTAGCTGTTTTGAAAGTTCCAATCCCCATTGCTTTGAACTTTTTGGGGTGTCAGACAACAATGACAAGGAGCACGTGCAGATCAAACTTCTCAAGTTTTGAGTAGGAAACAAAAGAAAGGATGAGAAGTGACCAGCATCCTACAACCTCCCTAAAAGTGATGTTCCCCCGTGACTCCCCTCGCCCCAGAGCCTCACCTCCTAAGGAATCTACCATTTCCCAATAGCATCACCATAGGGACAAAAAGTTTAATACATGGTCTTTGGGGAGCACTCATACAAACCATAGGCCAGCTCTGGAATTTATAAACATTATCCTTTTGGAGACAAATGTCTTTGCAGCAGTGACTAATTGAGGTCCTTGAGATGATAGAGCTACCTCAGATACTCAATACCTAATAACTAAATACCATCACGGTATTCTTATAAGGCAGAGGTCAAGGGAGATAACAAAGATACAGAGACGATGACAAGATGAAGCAGAGAGACACACAGCTGTATACAAAGGAGTGTGAAAGCTGCCAGAAATCTGGAAGAAGCCAAGAAAGTTTCTCCCCCAGAGCCTCCAGAAAGCATAGCTCTGCTCACACCTTGCTTTTAGACTTTGGGCCTCCCGAACCATGAGGGTATATATTTCTTCTCTTTAAAGCCACCTTGTTTGTGATAAGTTGTTATTGCAGCCCTGGGAGTGTCAGATCATTGCCTAGAGACTAACTTAACTGCTGTAAAATGGACCAATCTTGAATCCCAAAAGCAAGCCCCTCCAAGCCAGGAAACTGCTGTCAGGGGTAGAATTCCCTCCCAATTGCTCCAGAAAACAAAAGGAGAAGAAACAAGGCCACTGTGACAGCCGGCAGACTCTGGTGCTTCTGAACCCCTTCCTCAGGGGGGCTGTTTTCGTCAGCTGGAGTAAAAAGCCAGGACCTCATCTCTGTGGGTGCAGCCCTCCAGTGGGGCCCTGAAGACAGCTGTTGCATCATACAGCTCAAGCCAGGGGACAGCTTGCCTCCCCCTCGCAGTACACCCACCTGGGTTTGATGCAAACTCCTTTCTGTGTGATGCTGCAGAGAGTGATGGAAAGCTACAGAGAATGGACGAAACTCACAGACCATCTGTTCCTCTTCTGTGTTTTGTGGATTTCTTTCCAACTGTTAAGCATTAGATAGCAGTCGTCAGGCATCATCTCAAAACCTAACCATTTGGGTAGAGACATTCTTTTCAAACTCTATGAAAATCACTCATAGATCAGTAATTCTCCAGGGCTTGGAATAGGGGGTGAATTTTATTTTGAAACATCTTCAAATATTATCATATAATTTTATAACTAGGAAAAGAAAATAAGATGTCTTGTTTCTATTATACAGACTTTGAGAAGGAAAGCTTAACAAAATCTTGCTAAAAGAGCTATGAAGAAAATGGAGGAATTTTTAATCAGGAAAGAATAAAGGCTTGGAGAATGAAGACTTACTGGAATTTCCTGGTCACTCTGATATTGGTATGTTCATCAGAAAGAGACCCAGGAGACATATGATATGCATGTGAACATACATATACATGTATACATGTATACATGTATGTACATATGTATGCATATATAGAGAGTGTAGCATCTTCAGTGTATGCATCACCTTTTTTTGAGTCTCAGTGTAAATTAAAGGTGAGTGCAATTGTTAGCTTACAGTCAGACCGGAAGGGATGCACTATGCTTACCAGGGCAGAGTGAGATGTGTCAGCTTCTGGACATGGGCTCCATCCTCCACATCCTGCAACTCAGGGGCTGAACTGTGGAGAATCCAGAGGGGTAACAGACTCTCACTTCAATTTCAGAGGCTCCCAGCAGGAATTCTATTCTAGTAGGACAACTCCTGTGCCTTAGAAAGGAGTGTGGGGATGCGGAGGGCAATGGATAAATTAAGAAGTTAATTTCCCAAATATTATCCACAACTAAGCACTCTTGCCAATTTGACAATGAGAACCAATGTTGGATTCTTCTGGAACATGCTCCCATTTCATTCATACTACTGCAGAAAACTTTACTTGCATAGGAATAAAGAGATAACTCTGGAGTGTAATGAAGCGTGACAGCTCAGATTTTGGGAACCGAGTGTTCAAATCCCAGCTTTGCTACATAGTGGTTGCATTGCCTTGGGAAGTTACTTAACTATTTCCTGTCTTTGCATCTTTAAAATAGGGTCATAAAAATATGTCTTCATGATTGTTGTGGAGATTGATTAAGACAGCACCTGAAACAAAGTGTGTTTCGTATATGTGTTAGCTATTAGTTTTCCTGACAGGCCAGGCTGGAAAGGCAAATGCGTGAACCATTCCAGGAGTGAGAAATAAGAGAGTGATGACCTACAGGTGCCTGTCCTGAGCACCGCCTGTGTGGTTTAAGGTGCAGTTTTGTTCCCTTTGCATGACACCTCCCAAAGAATGTAGCCCAGCAATACTATCTTTTCCCATTCTTTAAAAGAAATTGAGAAGCCCTATGCAAAACATCCTGATTTCAATATATATGCCACTTACTGCATTTCTTGAAATTCTAAATTGTGAAAACAAAAACATGTCCATTAAAATATCTGTTAAGTTGATTATATGTTTGAAATTTCTAGCCTACAAAAATCTATGGACATATATTTTCACCTATTTTAAGAGAGTTCTAAGGGTTTGGGAAGCCATTCCATTTTTTGATATATTAACTTGACATTGCCTTTTACAAAATAAGAGTTTAGCATTTATAATGTAGGCTTTGCCATAATAACTCAGTTAATCACCACAATAGCCTCTGAAGTAAGTACTGTTATTTGTGCCACTTTCCTGCTAAGGAAAATGAAGCGCAGAGAGGTTAAGTGACTTGCTAAAGATTAAACAACAGATAGTGAAATCCGATTTTGAGTACAAGCTCCTTTTAAAAAAATATTCGTTATTAATCAATTTTCAAAACACATAAAAAAGGTTAGCATGGCTAAAGCTGTCACCAAAGAGCACATTCAAGGCTGTACATTGCTGAATGATGCTGGTATTAGCAGGACCAGGACAGAACCATGTTATCACAACTCAGCAAAGATGTGCCACATACTCAGAGTGGGTTGTGTCCTCCAGAGGTTGATGTTTGGCCAATGGACATGTACATGGTTGACATGGCACTATGTGAAACCCTCCAGTAACAGCTCATCTATGTGTCATCACTGCTGCAAATTCTGGGAGTATTTAGCTCCTCTAAAGTCTACGCTATTTCTGTCACCCTCTCTTTATGTGGAAACAGCCCAGGGAGGTAGAGCACTTGCCTTAGTGCGTATAACCACTAATGCAGCAGGACTTGAATCCAAACAGTCTGGTTTCTGAGTCTACACAGTTAATTGGTATGCTTTGCTCATAAATAACTGAGCACTCCAGTTGTCTGAGGTTATATCCAGGTGTGAAAGAGCATATCAAAAGGTGTTAGGAATTAAATTACAGACAAACCCGAACATTTTGAGAGAAATACTGTTTGCTTCACAATGATGACAGCAGCCAGCTTATATTGAATTATCACTAAGTTTCCAACAGTGTTAGACACACTTCAGCTTCACAGGAAGTGAATGTTACCATTAAACCCATTTTACAGATGAGAAAGATGATTTGTCAACTTAGATTCGTCAACTAATTTGACACAGATGGTAAGTGGCCAAGCCAAAGTTTAAAGCCAAAGTATGAGAGCCTAAAGCTGTGTGCTTAATTAAATCTCACATTAAAATGTTTTTTAGAGTATGTTTCTTTCCAGAATGACTTCTGCTAAGGAAGTTGGAATAAATGTGACTGATGTTTAATTGCTACTCAAATGTTCAGTAAACTTCTAGAGAGTGTCCACGGAGAAGTCCACATGATCAGGCAATGTGTGGGAGCTCGGGATCTAGGATAGAGCCCCTTGGGGCTGGGGTTCTGACACCTCGTAAGTCCCAGACCTCAAACACCTAGCACCCTGAAATAAGAGGACAAGTGCCCTTCCCCAGTCCTGGAAAAATGTAAGGTACACCATTTTATTTTGTTCCTGGTGAAACCTAACACCTACCTTGATATTAACTTTGACTGTGGGACTTCTTTACAGTTCTAAATAACAAACCCCACCTCAAATTGGGGCAATGAAGAGAAAAATATCACTTATTTATTTAAATCTGGTTTCAGATAATTGTGAATCCAGATACTTGTACAATGTCAGAAAGTTGCCCTTCTCCATTTCCACCTAAGCTTCTCTTCTTGGTGGTCCCCAGAAGTTCAAACCTATCTCCCCAATGCTTAGCAGTACCAGCTGAAGGACAACTTATTTTTGTTTTCAATAGTTTCAAAAAATCTGGGATTAAGTTTTACTACTTCAGCTTGAATATCTATCTCTAACTTAATTATCTTAGCCAAGGAGATAAATATAAGATTTGCCAAGCTTGGATCACAAGCTCTCTCCTGGATTTGGGTAGAAGTGAGAAATAGTCTCTTTGAATCACTCTGGGCATGGGTGATTTTCCAAAAGACAACAATGTGATTAAAGTAAGAAAGAGGAATTGGTTCTGGATGTCTTCTCAAATGGCAAGTGTCTTTCAAAATACCATCAAATATGTCAACTGTCTCTGGGTGCTAATGCTCTAGAGAGAGACTCCTCTATCCCTGATGCATTCACCAATTCCATCCTAGTGAAAGGTATTAAACATCTCTGCAGCTTATAAGAAAGGCAATAGTGTGGTCCATTTTCTAATTCTGTAACAAACTACCCAAAGTAATTTATGAGATACAGAAGTTTATTTTCTTCACAATTCTGGATGTGGGCAAGTCCAAGTACATGGTGTATTTTATTTGTATATATATATATAATTTTATATATATGCTATAATTCTTTTTTAAGAAAAAGGCACAAAACAAAATTTCATAACAAAATAATACAATAACAGTTGTCAACACATTACATTTTATTATCTTTAAAGTAGTTGCTCAGGGTACAAGATATAGGCATAAAAATTTCTACAATTGATATTAGCACCAACTTTTTCTTTTAATGAACTAAGAGACACTAATAGTATAACTGACTTGCATTTTTCTCTTTTCCCAATTGTTTTTTCCTATTTCACTCATCCTAGTTCCTTTTCCCTTTGGAACATTTTCTTCCCGTGTCACAGTATCTATTGTACATATTAGACCTTGTTTAGACCTGAGGACCAGTGGAACAGATTAAATGACACACTCAACCGCCTTATCTTCCACAAAGGGGCCAAACATGTTCTCTACAAGAAAGACAGCCTCTTTAGTAAATAGTGCTGGAAAAATTGACTCTCTACATGCTAAAGCCTAAAATTAGGTCCATGTCTATCACCATATACTAAAAGTCAAAATGGAACGTTCTCCCTTTGGTTGGGGAAGGTAAGTGGTTAGGTTATTGAGTGGGAGATATTGGAAGCACTTTGCCAGCACCAGGGTAGATCTGGCCTGAAAATACTGCAACCAGAGCTGAAAGGTGTTTTCAAATGTGTCTGGATTTTTCAGCTGTTTGAACCAATTGCCTGTCATTTTTCTTTTTCCCCATGAATCAAACCAATTTGAAGTGCATTTTATGTCGCGTGAATCTTACGTATGTGAAACTAGTAGTACCCGGATTGAGAACACAGCTCTGCCATTTTTTGCAAACCACATCATGTTGGGTAATCATTTAGTGCCTGTACTCCTCTGTTGCTTTCTCTGCAGAGTAAAGATATTTTCCTTGTCCAGGTCTAGACTAGGACCTGAGATGAGAGCTGATCCATGCTTACAACACGTGGGCTCCATTCACGTAAGTTTCTACTGGCTTGATGTGAACAAGAAAAATACAAAGCAAGGAGGATCCAAATTCAAAATCCCTACATGCAACGAAGTAGACATGAGAGCAACTACTTCACAAAGCCTGCTGAACTACGGCACATTGACGTTTCAGGTGAGACCACAGCTGTGCTCCCTGAGGTACAGAGCGGTATTCCCTTGCATTAGGACTCTGCAGAAAGCAAGCTGCACAACTGTCCCCAAGTTTTTCCCCATTTTGGCACCCTGCCCCCCTCAAAGCAAAAGAATGGAAGGGCCTTTGAGTCCACGGCTGTCTTTTAATTTCAAAACTGAACACGACCACTCTTTATTTTTAATCTTCTCTTCCCCTTCTGTGCCTTCAAGCAGCTTTTCTGGGGAGAGAGTGTCTGCGCCCACACTGGCAGACCTGAGTCTCTGGCCACAAGCCAGCTGCCAGGATGGGCCACTGCCATGCCCACCCACCCCAGCCACCAGGAAACCAGCCTGCGGGTGCACTGTGAGGACAGTGAAGTCAAGTCCCACAGGTGGCCCAGGCGAGGAGCAGGTGCCCCCATGCTTGCTCAGTCTGTTCACACACACACACACACACACACACACACACACACACACACGTGCCGCCAATCAAGTGGGAGCACCTGAAACAGTAGAAAACTAGGGGAGGCCCTGAGGCCTGCAGTAAGCATCGCTGTGTACCAAGTGCTTCCTCTGCCAGGAAGAAGGCTCAGATAGGTTAATAAGCAGAAGAAGCTATGGATAGGTGCCTCCTCTAGTAACCCCTGCTGCAGTCTCAACCACTAGCTGACATTTGCCACAGGACACGTAGGGAGAAACCTCTAAAATGACTCTTGCTTGCCCAGCTGCCATCTAACTGAAACCAGGGGGATGTAGAATCAGGAACCACACAGCTGAGCTCAGTCAATTCCCAGAACTGTGAGAAATGATAAGAAATGATTGCTATTAGGAACAGTTAGTATAAATTAGTTCCTGTAACAAATGATCAATCCTTGGGCTGTGGCATAAAATAATAAAATTGAATTAAAAATGAGTTGCTTGACTTGTGATATTTGAATCCGAACTGAATAGAAACCATTTCTACAGTTTCTTTTTTTTCTTGGAAAATTCTCCACCTCCCTTTTGATGTTTCTATGTTTAAATACAGGACCATGGTGATGATGATAATCATCACCATAATCATTTAGGCTACTATTTCTTCAGACCTTTGCCTGTGTCCTTCAGAGAATTAAGGCTTTTACATATGTTTCTCATTTTTTGATCGAAACAGCTAGATAGTGTCCCCACATCTGGGGGGCTTGGAACTCAGTTGTCCAGAGGCAAAGGCTAGAATACAGCAGGGGTGGAGTGTTTGTTGATTTACAGACTCTGATTCAACACTTACTTACAGAGCTCCAGTGATGTGCGGCTCACTCTATCAGGCCCTAAAAACAAGACAGATGAGGTTTTACACTGGTATTCCAGCGTGTCAGACAGATCATAAGAAAAGAAACAAGCAAGTAAATAAATGTCCCATTGTATTTAGATTGCTATAATAAAAAATCACAACTGAGTGGCTTCAACAAATTTATTTGCTCTAGTTATGGAACCTGGAAGTCCAAAATCAAGGTGTCAGCAATTTGCTTCCCAGTGAGGGTTCTCTTTCTATTTGCATCTGGTTATCTTTTTGCTACTTCCATGTCTTAATGAGGGAGAAAAGAGAAGAGAAAAAGAGAGCTCCTCTCTCTTTCCTTTCCTTACAAAGCCACTGATCATAGCGTGGGTAACAGTGGGCCCTGGCTCTCGAGATCTCATCTAAATCTAGTTACCACTCAAGGATTGCATCTCCAACCAGTGTCACACTGGGGATTAGGGCTTCATGTTTGAATTTTGCATGTGTGTATTTATTTATTTACTTGTTTGTTTTTTAAAATTTTAATTAATTTTATTGGTACAACCTAGATATACATAATGATCACATTTATTATAGAAATTGTATGCCTGCAGATGATATATGTTGATTCCTCTTTTTTCCCAATTCCCATCGCATTCCTTTCAACTTCCTTCCCTTTCTCACTCACAAAACTCTGTTTTCATGTTCTCTTTCTTTTCTCATTTTTTCCCTGACACCAGTTCCCGTTTCCTTTTGAATGGTTTCTTCCTATTTCATGATATCTATTGTATATTTTGATCCTTGTTTGCACAACATTTGAATTTTGAAGGAACACAAATATTCAGACCATAGAGGCACCCATTGTGGTTATTTCTGTCACAGTGACAGTATTCATGGTAATTAAGGTGGTACCTTCAGTCCGTGGAGGTCTGCCACAACCACCTTGAGGAAATGGACTTTAGAGACATGGCGTGAGATCTGTGAAAGAGCATCCTGGTGACAGACCCACAAATAAAGGAGCCAGGGTTATGGAAGGGTTGGACTTCAAAAATCAAAACATATGTTGACACAGGAATAAACAACAACAAAAAAGGATTATATGAAATAAAGTCGTCACAAAACCTTATTGACTGAGTTAGATGGTTTTCCATTACTGTGACAAATACCTGAAGTAAATCAAGTTAAAGAGAGGTAAGACTTACTTTGGCTCACAGTTTCAGAGTGTCAGTCCATGGCCCTCTGGCTTCCTTGATTTTGGGCTTGTGCAGAGGCAGAACATCATGGGGAAAGCACAGAATTAAAGAAACCTAGTCACGTCATGGCAACTAGGAAATAAAAAATAAGACAAGAAGGCGTCAGACTTCCAATATTCAAAGGGTAGGTCAAGGGCATGACCAAAGTGACCTAACCTCCTTGCACTAGGCCCCACTTCCTGGGGTTTTTCCCCACCTCCCAATAACACAACAGGCTGTGATCACATGGGCCTGTGGAAATGAACATTCAAGATCCAAGCTCTGGTACTGGCCAAGGTAAAGTGTGGGAATCTACTTTAAGAAAAATGGGAAATTTATTTTTATTTTTAACAGGGCAACGAAATTATCTGAAGAACTTTTAGAAAGTATCATTTCAGATTGTCCCATGGACAAAACCAAATGGGTGGATTCAGGAACTTCATTCAATGCTGACAGAAGAATATACGGCTGTAGAATGTAACTCCTGAACTCAGCTATGCATATGATCTCCAGGATCCAGAATTAGAGCTACTCAGCTGGATCAGGGCAGCACCTATGCAGAAGTGAGTATCTTTCTACTTCTGAGCAGAAAGTGGGCAAGACAGTAAACACAAAAGCCATAATGAAGTCAGAAAAAGAGAGTGGGCAAAGGCCACGGAGAGGACAGTGCAACCATCATAATTTTCATTTATTACAAAGAAGGAAGAGTCAAGTATGATGGTTAATGTCTGCAATCCTAGCACCTTGGGAGACTGAGGCAGAGAGACTGAGCCAGAAAGATGGCAAATTTGAGCACAATCTTGAGCAGTTTAGGAACATAATGAGACCCCGTCCAAAAATAAAAAATAAAAAAGGCTGGTGATGAGCTCATTGTGGAGGACCTGGGTTTAATTTCCAGTACTGGAAAAAAAATGAACATTAGCTGAAGTAAGCAGCTGATTCAGAACTTAGAAGTATATGTGAATGTACAATGCGAAACTCTACATTATCGGTTTGGAAAATCATGACAAAATTTATGTTTCTCTGAAGAATGATTACTAAAACTCATTCAAAGCATAGCATAATCTTAAATAAAGTCACATAGTGATTAGGAGGGAAGGTTTTGCAATCAGATGGATGTAAATTTGAATCCAGTTTTCACCACTTACTTCCTATGTGAATTGAGAAACTCTTAATTTCCTGACTCTTAAAACAAAAATTAAAAAGAGTCCCCATCTGGAAATTTATGTAATGAGAAGTGTGCAGAACATATATGAATAAATAATTTAAAAAATTATCAAGGGAACTTAAAATTAGGTCAGATAAAGAAAATTAAAGGTTGATTACTTAATAATGCCATTTTTTCTAAATAAATGTATGAGCTTGGTGGAGGTCTAATAAAGATCCCATACAATTTGATACATTCTGCCGACCTGGGGCTTAGCTGTCTCTGACATGACATTGGCCCATCTTGGCATTGGCCCAGAGAAACAACTTATTTCTCCCAAAGTAACTTCTGTGTGCTTCCTCTAGTTCCAGAAATAAACCTTTCACTCCCTTTTTGTGGGTGCGCCAACCCCTCCCCAATCCCAAGACTCCACAACCACCCAAGCCTCCACTCCCAGCCCAACTCCATAAAGGCTGCTCCCTAGCGCCCTCTTCCTGGGGATCTTTGGAGCCTGCCGGAGCCTCCTATGCCTTCAATAAATGCTTTTTCTTATCTCTATCTTTGTCTCTCAACAGATCAAAAAATCTAACACAATTAACTTTTAGTGATACTTTTCTTTTGGTGGAAAAGGGAGGAATTTTACAAAGTGACTCTAAAACTCAACTGCAAGAATGAATGGGAAATATGTCAAAGATTAATCTGAAACTGAAAAATAGACGCCACTCTGACTATAGATACTTTAAAATAGTATTTCAAATATTAAAATAACACAGAACATAAATGTTAGCACACAGATCAATATGATTTATTTTACAATACTTGTGACATAGTCAATGGAATGCGACAGATAACTCCAAGGTAATCTTTCATGTACCTGACTTTATTTGGTAGTAAAGATGTCCATACAAGACCATAAAGAAAGAAGAAATACAGTCAATAAATGATGCCGAGTCAATTGATTAATATTTAAGGATAAATAAAATTAAATTAAATCCTCATTTCACATTATACACCACTGTAAATTCTGGATTGATTAAAAAGTATAAAGTAATTTAAAAGTTAATTAAAGCTAATAAACAATCTTGACAAAGATCTGGCAACTTTATCACTGAATCACGGACATCTAACCTTGAAATCCCCTCTTGGCTCCCAGATTCCCTTGTTATATATTGGGACAAATATATATTTAAGGCAAAAATGCTTATATATGCATATATATTTTTATAGACAGGGGAATACACATGTACATGTGGGCATGTACACACACAGAGATAATCTCTCTATATTTGGGGTTCTATTTTTCACAGTTCTAGTTGCTTGCTATTAACTATAACACTGTATCATCTCATATAATCACAAGAAGGGTGAGCACAATACCATAAGATATTTTGGGGAGTTAGGGATACAGCTCAGCTGTGGAGTACTTGTCTGACAGGTACAAGGCCCCAGACTTTACCTGCCACACTACCACCCATTCTCTCCAAAAAAAGATATTTTGTGACAAATCACATTCATGTAGATTTTATTACAGTTTATTTTTAGACTATTCTAGTTCATTATTATTTACTGTTGTTAATCTCTTACTCTTCTCATGATAAATTAAAACTGATCATAGCTTTTATAAAAAAGTACTGTTATAGGAGTTTGTGTTATCTGCTGTGTCAGACATCCACTAGGGGATCTGTAACATTTCTTCCATGTTTAACGGGAAGAGAAACTGAATGAATATATAAATACTTACATATATATACACATAAAGACTTAAGATATATAATATATATCCAGTAGAAATATGGATAGCTAGATAGAGGATAGATGGATGGATAGATACATAGATAGATACTAAGGGTAAATCTCTATTTTTGTTAGAAATGATGAAAGATTGCTATGTGATTGCTATATGATTGAAATTTAAGATATTTATATTCAATATGGTATGCCTTAGGAAAAATTAAAAAGCTAATCTTTGGTAGATTTTGGAGTGGTCAATAAAAAGGAAGAACTCTTTAGTTAATGTAACTAAAAAGAGAAAGTAAGAAAACTTGCCTTTAACTTCAGAATTATAAAGAGATGAAATTAAAAATGCTGTACAAAAATATAATGCATAACTTCATGCTAAAAATTAGAAAATATTTGATAAAATAGATTCTAAGAAAACATATGTCACCAAAATATTGATCCTATGGAACAATTTTAAAAATCTGAGACAAGAAGTCAAATTTCCTCTGCAACTGAAAAATCAGTCAAACGATGACTATGACATAGATGATTTCATGGCTGAGATCATACGTTATTTGGATGAACTTAAGGAAGTTGGTGGGATCCTTACGGTCATGCCTCACCCATGAGACATCCAAGGGTTCTGCCAGAGCCAGGTTGGTGACAAGACTAGGGCAGGTGGCAGATCGTAGGGAGCCTGGAAGCTGTGGTAAACTGACACAGACATGACTCACAAAAGGGACAGATGCTACTCTCCTCCAACCAATTGCTGGCAAGAGGATGAAAGCAATTTGAATTCAATTCAGAGTGAATTGTAAGACTAGGCAGGCAAAGACACATCAGCATCCTGGAAAGATCTGTCTGCAAGTTCTCCCAAAGATGCTAAAAATGTAGAAGGGCTTAGGGAAGCTGAGTTTCATAACTTTATCCATAATCACTTTGAAAAATCCCTTTTAGAAGAGGTAATCCCCCTCACCAGTCTTTCCTGGTAAAACATTTTGCTCATTACTTTGGGTCTATACTGAGGTAATACAATTGAGAAACATAAAATAAAAATATTGTATTTTACCTCTATCTGAGCACTCTGGGTTATGGTGAAGGAAAGCTGGACTATTTTTAAACAAAACATTAATTTATCCACTTATTCAACAAATACTTATTGAGTGACCAGTGTCTTTCATGTGTTAGTATAATTATGGGTCTAGAGTAATGACTAAAATAGAAACAGTATCTGTTCTCTCACAGTATTATCTTCCTGAAATGGGATATCCCCAAAATGAGAGAATCTGGGATCTTCTGGTTGGTTTCAGAATCTGTACTTTTGTAATTAGAACTCATTTGCAGGGATTCAGAAGCTCAATCCAGAAGAACAGATCTGTGGCCTCCTTCAAAGTAATTCAGCAGAAAGGCCAATTCATGGGGCAAGGAAATGAAACAAGATTGGATACTAGTCCATCACCGTCACAGCTGGTGATGGCTTTAATGGCCTTTATATTCATTCTTCCCTTCCTACTTTTCATACATGTTTGAAAGTTTTTCATAGAGATATTCAGTTAAAATCAAAGCGCTCTCTCTCTCTCTCTCTCTCTCTCTCTCTCTCTCTCTCTCTCTCTCTCCTTGTTGCTGGATGCTCTTGAGTCAAAATGAGGGGAGGTGGTCTCTGCTGGTAAAGGATAGCATCTTCCTATTCAGGTGGAACTCCCGCTGATACCATTCAAACACTGTTCTTTTATGGGCAGAACGATAAGAAGGGAGCTCTGACTCACTGCTTTCCTCAGGATCCGTGTGAGACACAGTGCACTTGTGCCACACTGGTGCCTGCAGGGGAAGTTGCCTTCCTGATGTTCTACTTCCTCTCCCTGCCCTGGGGGCAGCTCCAGGCAGCCTCTTGCCATCAGGTTACCCAGGCAGACTCAGGCCCCTGTCTATGGTCAACTGCCCACAAGGCCAGATGAAATTCATCAGTGCATTGCAGCTCCACACTCTCACAGTGCTCTGCTCTGCCCCACTGCTCTGTTCTGGGGCCAGCCTAGAGTCTCCAGAGCTCACAAGCAGGGGCCAGGGACTGACTCAGTCTTCCCACTTGTGGGTTCCTAATCCTTGTGATGAACCAAGTAGATCTCTTCTCACTTGATGTGATGGGGAAGAGCCACCCCTGCTGCCTCGTAGGGAAGGGCTAAGAAAGGCCAACGTGCCTTGCTTCCTCAGGTCTTCAACATGCTCTGTACTCTCCCTGGGAAATTCTACACTTCAGTCTACCCCGTGTAGTTGGGAGTCACTGGAATAAAGACAGCAGAACTTGTTAGCCATCATATAAACCCTGAGGAGTCATTTGGCAACTTTTCTCTCTGAATGTCAGAATATTTCATTCTTATTATTTTCAGGTTTAAGGTTTCCGCCAATATTTCAAGCCAACGGTAAAAGCCTCAAACTGCATCCTATTTTACTGACTTTAGGAAGGCTTCCAAACTGGATTTAAGCCTCTTAGTCATCTATTGAGATGTTTATCTCGTCTCTCAATAAGAGACACCTTTGATACCTCTTGGGTCATTTTATTATCCTGATGCATAATTTTCAAGGAAACTGATTAACCACATACTAGCCAGCCATTTGTTACTCTAAAGTTGGCAGATTAAAACAAATCTCATTAAGAAAGCCAGCTTCTTTGGCATTACAGCTTTATTTATAGTTGCAACTGACATTTATTGAACATTTAATACAGGCCAGGCACTTACATGTATGATCAAATGTAATCCTCATTATACAACAAAGAAGTTTCACTGACCAAAGAGATAGATTCTATTGCCATTCTCATTCTGTTTTAGAGGAATGAGTGGCATGGAGAGGTTAAGTAGACTTCTCAAGGTCATACAGCACTGATGTACATTAGATTGGATCTAAATTTTGCTATCTCTGAGTTCCATACTGTCTGCCATGCACCAAGTACAGTGCTTGATAAGCCGATAAATACAAACTTTTCTCCAGAAATCATTTCTGAACTAGAGGTGAAGTCCATTCTTCTGGTGAAATTTGTCCAGAAACCACTTGGGATCTCCTCCTTGACTCCAGTTTCTGTAGTCAGATCTTGGAGAATGGCCAATTCCATACCTGTGCTCCCCTCAACTTTACCATCCCTCAAGCCTGGAAGACAGGAGAGAGAGAGAGAGGAATTGCCTTGGAGGAACTGATTCACAGGGCTCTGCTATGTTCTTGCCATCTTCTGGGTCTCTGCTGTAATTTCTACCCCATGGACTGGGGCCAAAAACACTGCTGTACTACTAAACAGATACAAACCTGATCACATCAGTTCCGGCTGAAGACCTCTCAGGGCTCTCCCTGGCCTTCAGAAAAAATGTCATTTTCCTTAATGCCAATATTTCTAGCTCATGTTAATGCCAGAGCTTCCTAATTTGTCTTCTGACCTTCACTCTTGTCTTTGTAGAATTCATTATATGCTGTGTGACTAGAGTGAAATTCCAAAGTATACGTCAGATCATGTTATTCCTCTGCTTAAACTCATGCCGTAGCTTCATATTGTGGAAGAACAATACCTATGCTCTGTTTACCATGGCCAAATAGGTCTACACCATCTGGCTTCATCTACCAATTTTCTTTTCACACACAAGATTCCTGCCACATCCTTTTCTGCCTTTCATCAAGCCACCATCTTGATCTTTCAGTTTCCCTAGATCTTATTAGGTCTGACCTCTCCTCTGTCATTGACCTTTCTTAGCTCAAAAGTCATCCAGTCCACAGCGGCCACCATACTACCTAAAGCAGTCCTGCTGCTTCCAACACCAGACATGTATCACATGGGCTAAGTTCATTTTCTTCACAGTATTTATCACTGCCCGCATTCTACAGTTTGGATCCTGGATTTTCCCCAAAGGCCTATTGCCAAATTATGGGTTCCCAGAGTGGCTCCCCTGGAAGACTGTGAAGCTTTAGTAGGTGGGAGGTTCTTATGCCAGTGGGGACACGCTCCCAAAGAGAACTGTGAGAATCCAGTTTCTTTCTGTCTCTCCCTCTCCCTTTCTCACTCCTTCTCCATGGCTCTTCTTTCTCTCTCTTCCTGGCCATGAGGCAAGCAGTATGGCTTTGTCTAGCATTTCTGCCATGAGCTAACTCCTCACCATAGACAAAACAATGAGGCCAATCAATATTAATAAACTAGAGGAGCCTCCAAAATTATGAACTGAAATAAACCTTTTATTCTTATAAAATGTTTGTCTTAGACATTCCATTGTAGTAACAGAAAGCTGACTTACAAAATATTTATCTGCTTATTTGCTTGCCTATTTACTGGCTATCCCTCTCACCTAACATATACATTTTTAGAGTCAGAGAATCCATAGCCTCAGTGCCTGTAACAGCGCTTAGCAAATAAGTGTGACAATTTTTGAGTGATCTAACACAGCAAAAAAGGTCCTGCAAGATGGAGCAACTACATTTCTTCAGAACACAGTAAATACAGATTACTTTTTACTTTCTATTACCTATCCATCCTCCTTCTGGTAACAGCACTCTCATTTTCTTCTGGCGAACCATTCATTTGTCCATGGTTTAAAATCAACTTTCTCTCTATGTGTGCAGGGCTGGGAAGTTAGCCCTCACCTAAAAGTCAGTGAATTCCATTTTCTGCCAGCTACGATTGTTTTCAGGTGGGCATGAACCAAATGGGCCTATGCAATACCAACGTAAAGATATTTGGTGTAACCGGTGGTGGAAAGGTATCCTCTTTCCTCCAGCATTGCTCACCTGGTAGGGTGTAAGCTAGGAATTCTGGGTACTTGAGAATAAAGCTAGACTGAGCATAGAACCCCTGCAGAGGTAGGAAAAGGTGAGATGAAAAGTTATTGTTTAGGGTGCTGAATGCCATCATACCTGAGCATCTCTAGCTTTGGACTATGAAGTCAACACATGTGGATTGATTTAATGCTTTGTTTTATGCACTGAGTTGGGTCTCAGTCACCTGTACCTAAAAGTTCATGGACAGCAGACTACTTCTCTAATTTCACTGGTCTTCATCTCTATAAATTAGGAATTGTGGTCACGTGCTAAATTTGAAAATGAATGAAATAAGTGAAAGAGTCTATTTTTGTCATGTAATATGAATTTTGAAAGTAAACGGTCCTCGTCTGAGATGATGGCTCCAATACTGTTAGGGACTCAAGCTACTTCTACATTTTCAGCTTCCCTGAATGTGTACTTTTTACCTTATGGTAACAAGGTGGCCGATCAACCCCCAGCACTAAGTCCTAGCTGCTGCAGGGAGAAAGTGACGGCAAACAGCATGACACGCGTGCTGGCAAAGCCTGACCATCAACCCTCTTGCCAGATATTTTATAGAAAACTCACAAAACAACTTTTCCCCAAGTTTCTTTCTTATTTTGGTAAAATATGTGCAGCAATTTGCCATCTTAAGTGTATGATTCAGTGGCACAATCACATCCATGATGTTGTGCAAACCTCACGACTTCCTCTGAAAATTTCCACCTACCTAATGAAAAACCTGTAACCATCAGGCTATAGCTTCTCATCACCTTTTGGTGACTCTGTCTGTCCTTTTGCATGCCTGTTCTACATACCTCACATGAGTGGGGTATTTTATCTGGTTTCTTTCCCTCAGCACAATAATGTCTTTGGTATTCTTTCATATTGTAGCATGTGTCCAATCACCTTTCAATATTTCATGTACATGGACAGTATTCCATGTACACAATACATTATGTTTGTTCATTCATCTGTGGGTAAGCACTTGGATTGTTCCTACCTCTAGGCTATTCTCTACACAGCAACTTTAATTACATCTTATTGGCCAGAATATTGTTACAGGTCCATCCTCTTTATAAGACACTGAAAAATGAAATTTTCTTTAAATTAGACAATAACATCCTCAACCACAATGAGAATTTTGTTAGTAATTTTAAAAAACAAAGAAAAACTGATGGGTAAGCACACTATAAGTTTCTATAACAATTCACGCTTTTCACCCCAAATGTCACTCTACATATAGATGAGTTTAATTAGACTAAAATCTTTTCTACTCAAAAGACAGTACTTCTGAGTAATGACCTATCAGCAAGGTCTCTCCTCAGCTGATTTGGCTATGTCTTCTTATGGGTTAAACTAGAAGACAGTTTACTTGCTGCCAGAAGACCCACTATTCCATAGGGCAGAAGGAGCCAGATAGCCAGTGAGAATTTATTTTAAAAGTGAGAGTAGGCCAGGGATTTAGCTCAGCAGTGTAAGTGCCTGCCTGGCAAGCACTAGGTCATGAGTTCAATCCAGGGTACAGAAAAAAAAAGTGAGACTAAGTCAGTTGTTGCAGTATATACCTGTACTCCCAACATGCTGGAGGCTGAAGCAAAAGGATAACTAGTTCATGCTTGGCTTGGGCAATTTGGCCACTGAGTGCAAACCTATCTCAAAAGAAAAACTAGTGCCAAAATATTTTCTTAGAAAAGCAGTTACTAGAGTTCAGCAGTCACAGGGGTATAGAAATGATCAATCAAGAAATACAAAAATTTCTCCCCTGAAAATGAAGAAGTATCCTAACTAGCAAATCCCTTCTTTTTAGAAAGAAACCCTTTTATTCACTACTTTCCATCATCCTTCTTCCTGAAAGATTGTTTTTATGCAGCTCTTTGGGTGGAATTTAAGAGGACAAGTGTCCTTTTGGGTACCAAAGTCTTTGAGGGGCTTCATTGTTTAGATGTGTAACAGTCTCAAGTTGCAACAGTGAATGTTATTTGGCAATTAGTGCCATCCAAAGCTTTAAAAAAAAGCTTCACATATTTTATGCCAAAACAGAATATTTTATTTGGACATAGTAACCAAGAAAAAAGAACCTGCATGTTAACCTCCCATTGCGGTCCAGCCGTGTAAAACTTCTTTGTCTTCCTCAAACTCATCAGAGAGTCCAGGCTTTAAATATGTTAGTTCAGCGGCTTACATCAGTTTCCCTGCTCTTTGCATGGCTGATCATCCCTATGGGTTCAGTGTAAGTGAATCTTCTGTGAAGCCTTCTTGGTTGAGGTTCTATGACTTTTGCTTTTGAGCTGTACTCCTCTGACTGAGGAGTCAGAGCACTTACCAATAATCCTTGTTACCTAGGTAAAATGCCCTCAGAGTAAATCCTGATTAAGGATTAAGATACACCCTTACTTACTGTAGGAGTGGGGAAAAAAAGCTCCAAAGGAATATGGGGAACAGGATGTGAAAGGATAAATTATTCTGTAATTTTTTTTCTTGGAGAGAAGCATTAGTATCCACTGAGAACTTGCTATAAATGAGCATATTGGTAGAAATAAACATTGTTAAACCCCACATTACCTTAGAAACTCTAGACATAGCCTCCAGTGATCTGTCAGTTAAGCCCTCTAATGCACACCAATGGTTTAAGAATTACAAGAGAAGAGGACAAAAATCAAACAAGGAGGTGGTCTCAAATAAAGTCAGAGTGTTTGGAGCATAAACTGCATCTCAAGGCTGTTCCTGGCTTGTGGCATGACTGAAGCATTTTGCATCCCTCTGTCTGTCACTAACTATAGGCTCCCCTGAAGAAGGAGGCTTTGGATGAAGTCATTCTTTGGATGAAGCAGTTCCTGACAATCACTCTTCCAAATTTGGACAGATGTGGACTGTGATGATCTGGGTTATGGAAGTGTGAATATACTGATCTAGGGAAGGGATTCTGAGGAGTAGGGGACCAATAGCACATTGTATAATTGTTCTTATTTGGCCAATTTCCTCTATCCTCTCCATTAGGCTGAGCATTTCATGTGACCAGGAACAATGTGTTTCTTATTATTGATTTTCCAGTGCCTGTCACAGGTGTGAAACTTAATCATTATTTTTGCAACTAATTGATTAAGCAAACACTAATGGAGTACCTACTAAATCTTGGGCACTGTTCTAAGATCTGGTAATTTAGATGTAAACAAGAAAATGTACTGTTCTTACCAAGGAAATGATGATTAAAAAACATATACATAAGGTTTGATTAAAAGTAGTTAATGTTTAAATAAAAGATACATTGCCATTAATTCCCCTGAAAATACTCCCCCTCACTTTAACACACTCGCCACTTTCTGAAGCAGTTCTGGGAGACCTCTTTTGTGTCTTGTTACCCAGTCATGGCACCTCAGAGTCCCGAACTGATGCAAAACACTTATCTTTTGTCCTCGTTTTGACTTTGGGGAACAGTGAGAAGTCACATGGTGTCAGATCTGAAGAATGATATGGATGAGGACACATCATAGTATTTTTTAAGCCTACTTTTCTGTTGCACTTGGCAGCAGAACTTTATTTTTTATCACGTGTTGTAAAGATAATCATTAAAGAGCACTTCTAGAACTGCTTCAGAAAGTGCCAAGAATGAAGGAATAAGTGTGTTCAAAGCAAGGGAGAGTAGCTTGAGGAGGATGAATAGCAATGTGCCTTTTACTGCAATAAATGCTTTTAATTTAAACACTAACCATAAATTGTGATTGTGCCTTGTGGATGCATTTGTATACAGGTACACACACACACAGTATTATATCAGGTATTGATAAATGCAATGAGGAAAAACAAAGCTGAGTCAGGTGATAGAGAAAAGCATGGGATGACAACAGAAAATTCCCTGAGAAGATGATGTTTGAGTCAAGGTGGGAGTGAAATGAGAGGTGAAATTGTTTGAGTAGAGCAGAATTTTTGTGTAAATTTAAAATTATGCAGACACATCTATATGATATCTTGAGGATGGGCATTCAAAGCACAGACAATAAATGAAAGAGTCACAAGATACACCTGGCATTTCTGTGCTGGTGAAGTAGGAGGCAGCAGGTAGCCGGGGAGATGGTCAGATGGCATGCTGCTTATCATTTTCCTTCTTTTAAAATAAACTTTATTATTATTATTATTATTATTATTATTTGGTACCAGGGATTGAACTCACGACTTCACACTTGGCAGCAGGCGCTTATGCCACTGAGCTAAATCCCCAGCCCTAAAATAAACTTTAAACACTTATCAAAGTGTTTATACATGCACGAGATTAAAAATCAAATTGGGCGGAAAAGGCTGAAATTAAAGAGCAGCTTTCCTGATCCCACCTGGTCCTTTCCCTAGAAGTAATCAGGTATCTGTCTTCATGTTACTTCACCTGACCTTCCCTGCTCTCCTCCATATACAGATGCAGAATATTTTTAAGTTCTTCTATTGGTTATGTTTGTAATTTTCAGTAGCATACCCAAACTCAAGAAGTAGTCTTTGAGTAGCCAGAGATACTTGTCTGATTTGTCTCTTTCTAATCCTGGGATGGTGCACCTGCCTTCCTTTGCCAACTCCCTGGAGGGCTGGTCCTGATGGCCACGTTTGGTACTCTATGACCTGCCCCTGGAGCAGGGTTGATTGGAAGTGGCAACCTGGAAGCTGGGTTGTCTTTTCTGGAAATTTAAAAAGGAACTAAAACGTCTCACTTTAGTCTGGGTGGGTTTTGTGACTATAAATGACATAAAAGCTCCAAATCTGCCTCCTATTGTAGAGATCAAAGAGGAAAGAAGGCAAAACATTTTTTATCTGAAAATATGAAAAAGAGGCAAAGATGAAAACTGGAGTAACTGTCAGAGCTTCTGATGGCTTTTATTTCCTAGTCTGTTTCATTTCGGAGGCTTAATTGTATCTGCCTTATGGTTCCTTTAAACCAAACCTCCTGTTTTCTTAAACTAGTGCCAGTAAACTTCTGAGGTTGCAGGTGAAATATACCCACTAGTGTAATATCCTTTATAATACAATCAACTCCTTAGAACTGTGTCTTTGTCTAAAGTACTGAACAAACTACCTTGCATACAATAGGCACTCAAGAAACAAGTATTGGATTGAATTAGCTATTGGTACTCATCCCTAAATTATACAACCACCTTCATGAGGCACTCACTTCTCCAGAGGTGAGGGTGTCTCTGACATCTGTGTATGACAGAACGAACAGAAAAGATGCAGATAGTTCGCTGCACAAGCTACTCACTAGCTAATGGTGAAAATGGAAGAAAAAATCTTAAGAAGAGAATGAAACATCAGCTTCAAGCTGCCTGAATGCCTTCTAATTTCCTGGAAGATAAGTAGTTTCAACAAGGATCATGAGGAAACAGAGGAAAACTCTGGCTCCAACACTTTCATGAGAGACAGAGCTTTGAAGCTCTTGGGTTCCTAATTGAGCTGGTGAAAGAGCCCTCTAGTGGTGAAAATGGGCAATTATATCCAGGTTTAGATTCCAGGCTAGCTCCATGTACACAACTATAGGCATTACTGAATGAAAGGATGAGGTCAGCATCGAGTCACTGGGGAAGCATTATCAGGAGCTAGCTGATGGCTTCCCTGCCTCCCCACTCTCCCTCCAGTCAGGTGTTCTGAGTTGCTCTACATACAGGCTCGAAAACCTACTAGTCTGGAGTGGCTTTGGCTCTGGGCAAGAGTTACAAATGAGGATCCTGCCTCACCAAGGCAAAAGCACTGTATAAAATGCTATTCTTACTTATATGTTCCCTCTTCTTTAGAAAATCTGTCAAAATACTGACTGTGACTCTTGCTTTAACTACAGGAGGTCCTGATCTCTTATCAGTAGCGTACTCAGATTCCATCTGCTGGACCCCCTGGGCTCCTCACCTTGTGTACCTGCACTTATGTGACAGAGCTGGGGAGGAGTGGAGATGAAACTGCTCTTGTCTCACTGGAAATCTGGTGATACGGTGACTGGGCACATTTTCCCTAAGGCCAAAACCCCTCGCCTGTCATCAGCAGTGTCTTGCTTTGAGAGGACACCTTTGTTGCCCCTACTGGAGTAAAAGAATAACAAAACAAATCCTAGAATGACCATTTTAGTCATTATTAACTATTTCATATTACTTGTTTCACTGTTAATAATCTTTTCTCAGAAAGATGAACTTTACCTCCATGTTACACATGGCCTTTTTCTTTGTTGCTTTTATTAGTATATTTATGTGACACATAATAATTAACATTCATTTTGGGGAATTAGTACATATACATATTGCATCTTAATCATTTTTATATCCTCTTCCCTTAACAACCCTCCCAGCTCCCATTATCACCACATCCTCCTTCCATCTCCACAAAGTCTACCTTCCTGTTTCCTGTCATGTATCTTTTATTTTGTTCTTTAAATTATTTATACTTTGGGCTTCTCATACAAGAGAAACCATGTGATATTTAACCTTCTGCATCTGATTTATTACACTTAGTATTACAGTCTCAAGGTCCCCATCTATTTTCCTACACATTCACAGATTTTTCTTTTAAAAAATGTAATAATAGTTAAGACATATTTTTAGAAGTGAATTTTCTTCATAAGAAAAGCAAAATATGAAGCAAGTTGTAGGAGGCCCTGTCTACCTTCCTCTATTATCTGCTGTCATTCTTCTGGAATATAACTAACTGTAGTCTTGGCTCCAAATTTATGTGTTGCCCTCTATTTACTTGGTAAGTTCTCAGCATAAACCATAGTGCATACATATGCAACTAAATGTATAAAGGTATACAAACCTGTGTATTCAGTCCTACATGTAAGCATGTAATGCCACACATTCATACAGTATATATTTATAACAAACATGATCACATGGCCCACAACATTGCTTGCAGGTATATGCATATATTTACATGCCTGCTTTGTTTCTCCTATAAAGTCACAGGCATTCAAAACACAGCAAAGTTCAACAAGCATATGTAAACATTCAAACACAGTTATTAAAACCAATGCGTGAATATGCATTTATCCACCCAACAGAAGAACTAAGTCTTCAAGTGGCCTTAGCATCAAAATAAAAGTAGCAAGTCACAGAGAAATTGTGAGCTGCATTTCAGAACTTTTTAATACATTGCTGTTGCCCAGTTTTCTGAATATACGCATCTCAGTGACAGATATCTAGATATGGCATCTCCAGACTATGTATGCCTGTGATTATCCACCACTATATTTTTGTCCTGTTAAATAGCACTCAAACATGACAGCTGGTGTGGACACATCTCAGAACATATAGCCTCAGTTCTGAACACCAACCTCTGAATAGCAGTCCTGTCTTACCATAAGAAAAAAAAATAATAATGAGAGCAGTTCTGTGGAATGTCTTTAGTTCACTCTGTGTGTGCTCATGCATTTGCTAGATTACACAGTACTAAAAAAAAAAAAAAAAAGACAGCTCAATGCCAACCTTTTGAAACACTGGCTTTTTCCAAAGGGGGCAACTTTCAGATGTGTAGTGGAATATGCACTTTGGACTAACCAGGAAAGCAGACCTGACATCACCTGGGTCATGATCTGACTTAGATAAAGATGTTAGCATATTCACATTACAAGAACCTTTGGGGGGGGGGGAAGTCTGACATTTTTAGTGGCTCCCCAACCTTGTTGAATCCATCAGCCCCTCAAATGTAAAAGTCTTAAAATATTTAAGAGGTATCTTCAGACACCAATATTTCACATCCCTTCACCCAAGGTCACTGTTGTACGTACAACAGAGTCTATATACATTTAGGACCTTTGGTCTTTTAGGAGTATGTGTTCATATGTACATAAATGGTTCCAGGTTTGATCTCAACACATTGTTTCCCGTGTAAACCAGAGCTCCTGAGAAAGGAGGGTAGACATATTGGTTTGTTTTCTGGGGGAACCAAATCGAGATAGACTCTCCACAGATGTGACTGTGACTACACGGTTTGCCCACCCCAAGTGAGCCATAGAACTATCACCAAGAGAGGCCAGTCCCTTTAAAAAGACTAGGTTTTGGGGGCTTTCTCTCTCTTTAGTGGGCTCCAGAGGCTGCTGCAGCTAAAAACCAAACTTGCCTGTCTGAGGGGTACCCGGGGGAGACGGTGTTGATTGGAGAATGCTGCGTTGGGTGGGCGCTGAGAGCGCGCCAGAGTGCGATGCGGGCTTCTTTCCCCTTCTTTAACCCTTCTTGGAGCGGAGGAAAAGGAGCGTGCTGCAGCGCCAAAGAGCCGGCGCTGACTGCCCTGGGCTCCGAAACTTTGCGCCGAGCCTCAGCTTCACTCTGCAGAGCCCAGCCGTCTTCTGGCTTGGAGAGGGACGGGAAAGGGTGCAGGGGCGAGCAACCCTTCGGCCCCGCGGGTCGTAGGCCGGGGCGCTAGGAAGGCTGGGGGTGCGGCCGCAGGAAGGAGCTGTCCCTTCAGCACCAGGGATCTACAACCCTCGGCGCTGGAAGGCGGAGGCCGGGCAACAGGCGCGGAGCTGTCTTTTCAGCACCCCAGACCTCTGCCCTCCAATGAAACCACCCGGCCCCCGCCCCGGTACTCTGCCTTTTCTCCAGTTTGAGCGGGGGTGTCGGGAGCAGGCGGAGAGCTTTCCTGGGAGGCTGGGGAAGCAGTGAACACTCTTCTCAGAGACTCGCCTCCCAGCAGTGCTATTTTTTGCCATCCGCCCTCACCCCCAGCACACGCGCTCGCGCGCGCTCACACACACACACACACACAGACACACACACACCAGACCTCTCTGGATTTCTTTGCCTTGAATCTCCTGGGGCTGTGAGGAGCCAGGCGCATCGCAAAACGAGCCAGCAGCTCCAGGCTCCGAAGCCATGCCCTGCACGAACCCTCTTCTTTACCAAGCTCCCGAGGAATGAAAGGAACCCAGGGAGCCTCTGAAAGCAGCCGTGATGTGGACCAAACCCCTGGAGCCTGCACCCTCCCGAGGGCCATAGACAACCCAAGGAACTGGAGAGAGCTCAAGACAGGAAATCCCAGCTTTCCCAAAGTCCCTGTGGATGCCGAAAAGAGGAGATCTAAATTTTGGGAAGAGCCTGTCTTAGGTCACCCAGCTGCAGAGTGATTTTCTCCTCTGGCACTGAATCTCCCACTCTAATCCCCAGCCGTCCAGAGTACCATGAAGAATTATGAGGATGTGTGACAGAGGTATCCAGATGTTGATCACCACTGTGGGAGCCTTCGCAGCTTTTAGCTTAATGACCATTGCAGTGGGCACGGACTACTGGTTATATTCCAGAGGTGTGTGCAGGACTAAATCTACAAGTGATAATGAAACCAGCAGGAAGAACGAAGAAGTAATGACCCATTCGGGGCTGTGGAGGACCTGCTGCCTAGAAGGTATTTACAAATTCCTCTCAATGGCTCTGAGTAATGCAGTTTATGATATGCTGGTGGGTGGGTGTTCGCGGGGATGGAGGCAGTGATGGAGAAGGACAGATAGTTCAAATTGTTGCTGAGAATGTGCAGGTGTCCAGAGTCTGTTCCCAGTAAGACGGATGCTGTGTAGGATGAAAGGGTTGGGTTTTGTTTGTTTTTCGGTATTGGCTTCATGTGATGAGATTTCATGACACTCTAAAGCTGCTTCTGCAGTTGTGAAATCTTCAGATTCCAAATCCTTTGGCATATTGTGAGCTGTCTGACTATCTGTCTAGAGAAGAGGTCTTTAGCTTTGCTTAAATTGCCTTTCAGTGTGTATGTGTGTGTGTGCTCGCACGCCTGTGCGTGCATATGTTTGTGTGTGTGTGTGTGTGCACGTAGAGAGAGAGAGAGAGAGAGAGAGAGAGAGAGAGAGAGAGAGAAACACAGGATGAGGGGGACAGAGAGAATCTGATCTGACCTGTCACATTCTTTATTTCTCAACATAGTCTTATCAGTTTTTTCTGAGTTTAGTCTAACTAGATATTGTCATGAACTTCTGCTTGGCAGTGCCAGGGTAGCATATATGAATTCCCACACCTGTCCCCCAAGCACAACACATTTAAAGAAAACTTCCTTATTCATATATGTTTCATTATTTTGGACCAAAACAAAACTGAAGTCTTGGCATTCGGCATGCACCTGTCTTCGTTCCTAACTCATCCTCAAACTCAACAAATATATTTTCAATACATTTACAAAATGCAGGTGCTCCAAGAATTGCAGCTCATCACTTCTAATTATAAAAATTAAAGAATTTTTTCTAAATTATAATGAAAAGACAGGCCAATTTTAGAATTCAAAGCCTTTAGGTAGCCTACCTCACTATTAAACTTGTTTTCAACACATCAAGAATCACTCTCAGCATCACTGGGCTGTGCCTGGATGTCATAGGGAGTGAACAGAAAGATAAGGAATAAAATCAAAGCTCTGTGGAACCTGTATGCCTGAGGGAAGTCACTGGATTAGAGGAGCAGTGGGAGTTTTCTCGGGCTTCTGAAGAATCTGTGAAGCTTGTTACAGTGATAGGCAAGAAAATATGGGTTTTCTATGTGCTCCCCTCCCCTGGTTATCACTGGTTCTTAACACTTGCATTCTCAATGACTGGCATTCATTAAGGTTTCTCGAGAAATTGCATTTATGTTAGTGACTTGAAAAATCATGCCATGACATCACTTGCTAGTATAATATTGCATCATTCCCTGGTCTTCTTCCCATGTGCTGATGCTCTGAACAACTGCCCTGCTGACTGTAGCATTACTACAATTGATTCTGCTTCCAACATAGATTTGCAACTGGTGGTAAGCCCAGGTAGAAAAGGCAAATTTCAGATGTTATAAGGATCATGTGAAGTCTAAAGACCTGATTAATGCTGTGAACTGTGCGTGTCACCTTGACTAAAACATTTACCTTCTCCAACTGTCACTTTACTAATCTGGAAAGTGATTACTTTGAAATTAACATCTTCAATTAGCACTGTCCAATACTTACACTATGTCTAGGGTGCTAACAAAAATTATGAAACAGTTGCTCACTAAACATTGACAAAAATATATTTGTGATCATCTATAGCTGAATATGATAAACTCAGTTACCTCAGGGAAATTTCATAGTTCTCTTTTCCTATGTTGACAATAAAGAATCAAGTTAATTTTTGTGTAACAATGTGATTTGGTGAGTGTTCCGATGCCTACATAGTTCTAGACATGATGTAAGGAAACTCTGAGGTCCCTCCCAAGCTGAAAAAGGCACATAGGTGTATCACATTTCAGTCATTTACAACTCTTTTGCCTCTTCAAACTAAACCTGGAAATGCACAGTTAAGCACCAATGTGTATTCTTCCATTATACTCTCTGAAAAAATAAATTTATCACATCAGAAGTGAGGCCTAAAATTTATGTGCTCCTGCTCAGAATCTCTAAGTTCATGGTTCCCTCTTTCTTCCAACATCATTCCCCACACCTACAGTTTGCACAAGGAGTTGGAATGCCAACCAGGCATTCTGTGGGCTAAGTGGGAGAGGTGAGAAATGGAAGCAAGAAGGAATTAGATGAATTGAAGATGTATTCTTGAGAATGTTAATTCTTTTGAGAAAACTGGTTGCAGTCTTCATGTAATTTGGGCCAGCCATTTACTAAATACAGTAAGATGTACAAATCTTAATGATCATAAGAAGTTTTTAGTTATCTGTATACCCATATAAATAATATCCAAATGAGCCTGGCTAAAATCAGAAGCCAAGATTTTCCTTAATATACTGAATGCCCAAAATGTTAAAGAAATTTACAAGAGTCTTTGATTTCTGCATGATAAGACAGATGCAGTAGGCAGCATCCATCCTAGAATTTTTCATCCTCTGTGAGAATGAAGATGTATGTCCATCTCATGTCCAGTATCTCCTATCTATCCAAGAACCTCAAGGTCTTCATTGTCTGGCCCTTTAAGTTTGAATCAAAGGCTAACTTGGAGGGGAGGTATGACTCAATTTTCTTTCATATATAATTAGAAAAATTGATTCTTTCATACTTTTTGATGAATCATAAGACAATGTGGCTGTTTTGTCCAGAAGATAAGAATGCTCAGGAGGGACATGACAGCTGTCCATTAAATATCTGAAAGACTGTCATTTGGAAGAGAAATTTGAAATGTTCTACATGGTCTCAAAAAAATAGAAGTAAGAGCTTGAGGAAACAGGTTTTGTCTAAATATAAATTAACTACTCAATGTGGAATGGGAAGCTACAGGACGTGATGGGTCCCCCAACATTGGACATTCAAGTGCTTTAAGAAAATGACATCAATTTCCCTAAACCTAGCTAGTCATCACAATCTCATGAAGAGTTTTTTTTAACAATACAAATAATCAGGGCCATAACAAGATCCTATGCTTCCATAGGTCTGTGGTAAATCACTACCAACTGAATTTTCCAAAAGTCCTCCAAGAAATTACGTTGTTAAAGTCAACCTGTATGGAGTATTTACGGGGATGACTATGCATGTTCATGAGGATTCCCTCACTTAAGAGAAGAATATTTCCAGTTTTCGTTTGTATACCTGCCAAAATGTCATTTATATTTACCTCCTCCTTAGGGGCTAGGCTAACACTGTTCTAGAATTTTGAAAAATTAAATCTTTCTTTTTTCTAGAGCTTAATGGTGTGGGTAGCATTATGATCCTCATTTTATAGATGAGGAAACTGAGGCTTGAGGACGTTACATAATTGGCCCAAGGTTGCTCATCTCAATTTGGCAGGTAATATTAACCAAAGCCACTTGTTTCTCAGAGCATTTGCTGGAAAACATGAATTCATGATCTGGTGGATAGTTTGCTACTGGTACAAACATTAATTCATGAGATGCCCAGATGCACGGGTTTTTCCATTCAGAATGCCCAGGTCTCAGATCACCCTGCTTGCCCGTGTAGCAGCAGCAGGCGGCAAGGGCACAGGAGACAGCAGACCAGCACAAACTCAGGCAACAAAGGACACATTTTGAATGAAAAAACAATCAACCTATGTAAGGACACCCACATTGAGAAACCAAAAAGAATTCCTGACTCATTATCTGGAAAGCCTGCAAAGCATTCACAAAGTAGCTCCACAACCTGCTGCATATTTTCAATGGCAGAGTGTGAATTTGAATGAGAACATGTTCAATATGTGACTCTCTCATTAAGAAAACCTTCTGGGGTCCTAGATAACAATCAGAGGAATGTATTTAGGTAGTGAAATGACCACTGGACTGGTAGTAAGGAGTTCTACTGTATCTCTGTCAATAAGAGTTACATATATTGTACATATTGTTTTCTTCTTTTGCATCCTAGTTTACCTAATTCTAATATAGGAACTCCAGATAAAATTAGGGAGTAGCATACCCAGATGTGGTGGTACATACTGATAATCACCGACATTCCAGGAAGCTGAGGCAGAGGGATTGCAATTTTGAGCTGGGTCTGAGCAATTTAGTGACTGAGTGAGACCCTGTCTCAAAATTTTTAAAAGAAAATTTTTAAAGGGATGGGGATGTAACTCATTCTGGAGACCACTGAGTTCAATCTTAGTAATAAATAAGTAGCAACAAGTCCAAATGTTCATATGAACTACACAGGTAATATAGTGTGTGTAACCTGCATCCCACTGTCTTCAAAATGCAATTCTGATGGGTGTGGGTGTGGGTGTGGGTGTGTGTAGCCGTGCCTTTAGCAGACATACGGTAACTGAAATTTGGTCTCCTTTTGGGAGAAATAGGTGGTGGTGGAAACTGTAGCAAACTGGAGATCATAAGCACCATCTAAAGAACATCTGTTACTTGACCTGAGTTGATTTTTCAACAAGATGTGTACTAAACGTGGCCCAATATTCCAAGCAGAGAAAAGCTAGAGGTAAAAATCTCTTAAGTTTCTTGGCCAGGGATTTAGCTTGGCGATGTAAGTGCCTGCTTGGCAAACATGAGGACATGAGTTCAATCCCGGCACCACAAACAAACAAAAATATCCTAAATTTTAAAACGTTGGCAGCCAATTCAAATTCAACTTTTTAAAAATATAGTGTTAGCTGAACCATATTTATATTGTAGTTGAATCTGGCCTATGAATTGTCAATTTTGAGTCCTGAAAATTACCTAATTTGTCTTTTCTGATTTTCATACTTGATTTCTGAATTATTCTTTCTAAGGCAATAGTCACTTTTTCAATTCATTTTTTTCAAAAAGACTCTTAAGAAAAGAAAGCCCACTTAGGATTTTAGGACAGAGAACTTAAAATTATGGAAAAGAGGTTCAATAAACTGCTATTCTGCTACAGATGGGCCTGCATGACACCAAACATCTGGCTGAAAAACTGAAAAAATTTAGCCAGCCATTAGAAATTCCCCCATATTTCTAAGTCTCCAGATGGTTGACTTTTTCAGCCATATGGGGTTCCAGCTTTATTTATGTGTTCAGAAGCCTTCAGGAAAGCTGCAGAGATGTTGTGGAGGATAAGGGTGTAAGAAAGACATGGCACGCACTGAGCATTTCCTGGGTACCAAGGCCTGTGGCCAGAGCTTTCAAACGTGCTGACTTCCCATATCTCTTATCTCTCCCCAGTAGGTAGATTCTATAAAGACGTGGCTTCTCGTCTCTTGGAGATACTACCATATATCTGTAGAGCTTGTGAACCAGTCACTTCTGCCCCTTCAGTTCTAGATTTAATGCTGTATCTTCTCTTAGCCATGGAGGCAGAATATGCTAGAGCTCATTTCTTCTTTTTCCTACTCCTGACTTTCTCCTTATTGCTTTCTCTGTACTCTTCTCCTTCTTCCTTACCCACAAAGCACCCCCCCCCCAAAAAAAACCAAATGGGAAGGAGAAGTTGGCTGGCATCTTAAAACAGGATGAGTGAGTGGCTGTGATTGTGTCTGGGGTGGAGTTTAGATTGGGCAAGTGGTAGAGGTCAGAATGTGAATAAACCTAACACACAACCAGAATGTGCCCACAGAGTCAGGCCATTGGATAAAATACTGAAATATTTCCATATGCATTAGTAAATAACATCTGTCTTAAGTTCCCCGCCAGCTCTCCACTGCACCCACAACCACCCTAGCTCTTCCTGGAGCCTTCTAGAACCCCCTTAGTTTCATCAAGGAAAGGCATAAGATGTGCTCTGCAGGTACCATCATGACACAGCTCCAATTCTGGGAAACTGTCCATTCTTGACTGGTCTCATCCCTTTCTGACTGTTAAATATGTGAAATTTTATGCCTGATTAAGTCATTGTTGGTAGAAGGACCTACTCACCCTCCTTCTACGTGAGGCCCAATCCTCTACCTTTTAACTCACCAATCTGACTCCTTTAGAAAGTAGATACCCTGAGGATATATTTGTTGGTGTCATCACTTGAACTTACATCTTCTGGATTAAAATAAAGTGTAGTGAGTGACCTGTATTCTAAGTTTTGGTGACCAGTATAGATTATTTCTGTGGGTAACCAAAAATCAATCAATAAATCAGGCAAAATATTGCAATGAATAGACACTTCTCAGAAGTACAAGTGGCCAATAAATACATGAAAAAATGTTCAGCATCATTGGCCATTAGAGAACTGCAAATTAAGACAACACCAAGATTCCATCTTACTCCAGCAAGAATAGATGTCATCCAGAAATCAAATAACAGCAAATGCTATTATTTGGAGAAATATGTGGGGGAAATGGAACCCTCTGGATTGTTGGTGGGAGTATAAGTTATAAAGTATAAATTTCTATGAATTCATTATAGAAATCACTATGGAGATTCCTCAAAAAATTAATACTAGAAATTCCATTGGACACAGGAATTTTCCTTCTACGTATCTTCCTCAAAGAGTTGAAAACATTATTCATATAACAGTGATACATGCAGACCATTTTATAGCAGTACAACTCATGATGGCTGAACCTTGTAAGTGACCTATATGTCCATCAACAGATGAATGGGTAGAAAATGTGGTACTTATACACAATGGAGCTCTACTGTGCCATAGAGAGTGATAAAGCTGAGTCATTGTAGAAAAATGGATGCACCTTATGACAATAATGTTACAAGAAATAAATCATACCACAAGCTGGTTTCTCTTACGTGAGAAACCCAAAGTAGAAGTAAATTAAAGGGCAAAATAAAAGATAGAAAATAGGATATAAGTAGATCTTTTGTAGATGGAATGGCAAACAAGAGTTGGAGGAAGTGGAGAGGGGAGGAAAGGGGAAGCAAAAATTAATAAGATGTGTTAGTACAAGTACCAACTTCACATGGTGAATGCATCATGGTACACTGCAAATGTGCACTAATAAAAATTTAAAGAAAAAGAAAGCAGGCAAAATGATAAGATATTATTTTAATGTTTTCATAGAGCAGCATGCAAGAACCTTATCTCAGGAGTCACCTGACTCTCTGGAGGAGTGTACTTTTGTTTGACTTTAATTTCTTAAATTCAGACCCACTTATTATGTGTTTACTAGCCAAAAACTGGAAAAAAATTTTGTTCACTAGAGGTACACATGCTTTTCTGGTCTTCAGAAGGGACATCCCAAATGTTGAGCTTTATCAACTCCTCTCTGCGACACTAATCAGTTTTATATCCAACCTAACAACCTTATTTCAAAAATTTTCACCAAAAAAAAATTATAGCACCTTCCTTGAATCAGTTTTGTCATTCTTCTGGTTTCCTTATTGTTGAATTGAATAAAACTTCACATGAGCACACTATGAATTTTGGCAGAATTGTATTTTTTAACAATTTGAGAAATCTACTTTGATACACAGAAATCCAAAGAAAACATTTTCCCCAAAAATTCCCAAGGCTGTTGCTTTTCCCATATCCTATAATTACGACAGAACACACTATCCCAAAGTAGGAGCAAATGTGCCTTTAATAACTTATTAGAGACCACAGAGGGTACTGAATTAAAGCAGGGGTTTGAAGATCAGATAGACCTGGAATCTCTGGAAAATGCTTAATCTCTGAGATTTGGTTTTCTTACCTATCAAGTTGGGAAACAAATGTAACAAATATGTCAGTGGTTTCTTTTTTAGTTCTTGTGGTTCCTTCATATCTCTAAACAGTATGTTGACCATTAGTTCTTGACGGACTCATTTTAGACAATATCTGTTTGATAAGGCTAATGATAAGTTAGCTTCTTAAACTGGTGTTCCTCTTTCTCCCAAAACTTCTAATTCCTCAATGAGTATTCATGGCTCCAAGAACCTCTAGATGCCTTGGAAAAAGAGAGGCAAATATCTCGTTACTTGCTTAGGTAGTCCGACTGCTCTTCTGCGCCTATGGCAACCTTAATAAAGAACTTGGAGGAAATTCAGGGCTAGGAGAGGGCTGGAACGGGCAGCTTGTCTGGGTTGACGAAGTTCTGAATTGACTGGGTGCGTAGTAGGTAGGTGAACTTGAACCACTGCGTCAGTAGCCCACGCAAGAAAGCTACCTGTTATCCAAGAGCATTCATCTGCGTCTGTCTGAGGTTTGTGAAAATGCTGCCCTACTCAAGAATCCCTGGTCTTAGAAACTAGCAATGGCCTCGAATCACCAAATTCTACTCACCAGACAAGCATCCTGGTCCAGAACTGAGTTTGTCCAAAGGGAAGAGGGTCTTTAAAAAATGTTTCCATGGCACATAAATATATGAAAAGGTGTTCAACATCGCTAGCTGTCTGAGAGATGCAAATTAAAGCAACACTGAGAATGCACCTCCCTCCCTCCTATCAAGAAATGAACCAATAACAAATTCCGGCAAAGGTTTGGGGACAAAGTAACACTTCTCCACTGTTAATGGGAGTGGAGACTGGTACAACCACTGTGGAAATCAGTGTGAAGATTCCTCAGAAAAGTAAAATTAGAGGTCCCATTCAACCCAGCTAACTCTGAATTCTGGGTATTTTCCTAGAAGAACTAAAAACATCATATCACAGTGATATATGTACATCTCTGTTTATAGCAGCACTATATGTGATAACTAAATCTTGGAAACAACCCAAACGCCCATCAACTAAGAAATGGATAAAAAGTTGTGATGTTTTTATTCAACAGAGTACTGCTCAACCATAAAAAATATAAACTCAAGACTTTTATCAGTAAATGTAGGCAACTTGAGACCATATTCATAAGTGAAATAAATCAAGTCCAAATGCATAAATATCACATTGTCTCACTGATGTGAGAAGCTGAATGAGTAAATGGGATTCAAAATGTACAAAAGATACTGTAAATTGAGAAAAAAACTAAAAGAAAAGAGAAACTAATGGGAGGAAGGGGAAAAGAAGGAAGAGAAAATGAAAAAATGCACACACACACACACACACACACACACACAAGATCATTAACATAGTTATATAGCCAGTTTCTCTTAGTTCACTGTAAAGAAAGATTTCTGCTAATATTGTCTGGACATTATTTCATGCCTATATCTTGTACTCTAAAACTACTATGGAGATGACATTGCAGAATGTACTAATTATTGTTACTCTCCTGTTAGTCAGACTTGAAACTCTGTTATATTGTTGTTTTTACTTTTTTCTCTTTAACAAAAACTGGGAAGAAATGTTTGCACAGTACAGATCAACTGCAGTTCCAGCAGCATGGGGCTGTGAGTTGTCAATCACAGGAGTCCAGGTAGGCTGGAAATTCCACCCCAGAGCCAGATATTCCTCATCAGTATAGGTAGTATCATGGGACAGCACCATGGGCCCACCGGTGACTGAGGCTTATGCCTCTATAAGATCCATATGCCTCCAACATACAGATAGATCCCTGCCATGCAGAGTGCCAGTCATTAGTGTGCACTGGAAAAGAAGTCACAACAAATAGGAGAGGGCTGAAACCTCTTCCAGTTACGTGGAGTGACATATTAGCCCTTCCTTTCTGTTCTGGACATGGTTCTCTGAAGAAACAAATTACTATCATTGGAAACTTCTCCCAGAAAGGAGAGTCAGTGAAAGTTGAGGAAAGGAAAAAAGGAGAAGAAAAGTCCAGGGTGTGACTACCATTTTGAATGGCAAAATCTAGAAGTTCTACAGCCTGACAGACACATCTGCGAGGCAAGAGACTCCCCTGGCTTACCATAATGTTGGCATAAGGTGGGTGGTCGTGTTCAAGGTATACCTCCCCTCTTTCTTATGCAGCTCTCCTAGGGCCAAAACCATCTTTGAAGAGTATCAGACAACAGATATCCAGGGCAATTCTCTCTGATCTTGGGCTTCAGTGGTTCATAAATGGGCAGATGGGATGAGACTGAGAGCAAGCAAGTCCTAGTACCATCTATCCACCTTTTAACCCACATGCTGTAATAAATACTATCAAATATTTTGTTGTAATCACAAAACTCTATCTAACACATTTCTCTGGACCACCAGCCTAGCACCAGAACTTGGATTGTATAAAACATATCCCATAAATATGCACTGACTGAGTTGTTGGAGGGCAATCAACTACCTCGAGCCTCTCTTAGCACGCCCACACTAATCCCTAACAATTGCTGTTCTGTTCTTTAGTGCTTACAAACCATCCTTTAAATAATATGTCCCATAATCTCAGCCATAATGATTTATAATTCAGCAACCTAGAATGTATAGAAGTCTGACTTTCCAGTCTTAAAAATCTCTATTATTTCTCATCTGTTATTTTCTATTTTGTCCTTAAAGATTACCCAGAGTAGTTTAACAATCTCATCTTAAAATTCTCTCAATACCTTAGATACAAAACTGGGGAGAGAAAAAGAAAATACATGTTGTGCGGACATATTGCATATAAATCCAGCAGAGACTGTTTTTGTTCTTTGAGCCTAAAAGTTTATATATATTTAATTACCTGCATGTTTAGGAAGTAAAATTTCTACTACTCTGAATTCTGCAGCATATGCTATTTGGCATTATGCACTGCTGCCCTGGAATACAATATCTACCTGTTAAGTTCAAGTGATTCAAACAATCTCTGAGGTATCTTCCATCACCTCATCCATTATAAAATTCTGCTGTCATCTGTGGAAATTTGTTTTGATATAGAGCAATTAATATAGATGCATATTTACAACAAATCAGCTTGATCCCTTACAAATTACAGGACAGCAGAACCAATTAGCTGTTTATTAACTGCAAAATGCCTTAAAATAAGTATCAGCAACCAAGTTCTGATTTTTCAGAATATTATTTTTTCACCAAAAATGCATCTGAAACACCAAAATGCTCTTGGTGTTTAGAGAAAAATACAAAGATCAAATCAAGAGTCAATGATGCTAATCTGAGTCAAAGGTCTGCTGAGCAGCATAATGATTGTCCTTTTCTGCTTTTTCACTCTGCAATGGATGATGTCTGAACTCCTGAGGAGTAGGGAGATTGCAGGGCTTGGAATCCAAGAGATAACAAGGTCAGAACCAAGAAAATCAGGTCTAAGCTACCTCCTCCCCACCAAGGGTGATTTTTCCAGTTAGCGTCACCAGGGCTCACTGCAGGGACCACTTGTTGGCTTGGGAAATGGAGAATCACAGGGCAGCTCTATGGACTTCTTCCAAATTAACCTGGTGTGGGAAAGGCACACTGGGGTGATTAAACCATGAACAGTGGGGCGCCACTGCAGGATTCCTCGAGAAAGTGATATTGAGCTCAAGATACAGAGGTGCGAGCCAGCGTGGGAGACTGTCTGGAGAAGGGCATTCTGGGTGGAAGGGACAGCGGTTGTGAAGCACTGCAGGTGGAAATGCACTTGATGTTCAAAAAAGGCACAGTGCACTGCTCCAGAGGTGGAGCAAGGAGGAAGATATCAAGCCAGCTGATGGTGATTCAAGGTCTGTAGACAGATTCTTGCAGGGAATTGAAAGAACTTTGACTTTACCTTTGAACAAATGAAGATTTTGGAGAAATTTTAGCTCAAGAATGATGTTCCTGAGTTTGCCACCTCTGCTTTTCTTCTAAACTACATCATTTGTGGCCATTTTTCCTGTGACGACCTTTGTTTACCTCAGATGAGAATTTTAGCTCTTGTCTTTAAAACTGCCCACACTTGTCTAGCATTTGTGAATCTATGGGTTCAGCGCCCAGCACCTCTGAGTGCCCTTCCCCCTCAAAAACCTTGCCCTGCTCCCACTCAGTGACTGGGTATGGAAAAAGGAAGCCCAGCATTGTATTCCTTCATTCCCTGAAGGCAGAGCATGGCCCCTTATGATCTATCACTGTAGGAATACGGGGTTTTTTAAATGACATCAGTGTGGAAAATTCTAGTATCCACTGAATCTTGCAAACGTCTTAGAATCATCACCCTGCTAGGCAGCCCCTCCCCAGCTCACAGATTCCCTTGCCCTTCTCCAGCTCAAGCTAACATCGCCTCCCCTGCTCAGCCTGGTGAAACGTGCCAAGTGGATGCTTTCACTTGGAGGGACCTCCAGCCCAAGTTTGCTGCTAACTGAGCAGCCACTATGTTGTGGACACTACGCTGGTCCCATGGATTTAGCAGAGGATAAGGTGGACAAGCTTCTTGTCTTCAGTAATCTCACAGGTGTGTGGGGACGATGCTGACAAAAAAGGGAGGACCTTGGTCACAGTATAGGAAACCCCTGCCGCCTAGAGTAGGATGCCCTGCATTAGTCAGTCTTGAGGTTGTCATGAAACGGTCCTCTGAAGTCTCCGGCCCTCATAAGTGCTCAAAACAGATTTGCCAAATATACAAAAAGGCTGCTATTGAGTACACAGAGGACTGGCCTCACCTAGTGGTGGTGCCCAAGTACAAGAGAATTCAGAGCTCCTGGCTACTTACGCTTAAGCAGATGGAAAAGAGAAAAGGAAATAACCTAACCCCAGGAATCCATAAAGATATACAAGGTGATTACACATTATTCTCTCTTTTCTTTTGAAATTTTTGAACTTCAAAAAAATTCTGGATATTTGATTATGATGCTCTTCTGAGTGTTTTTTGATTACATTTTCTTAAAACATTTTTTTAAATGCAGAAGCAATGCAAAAACACATTCTCCATATGAAACAGTCAACAGAGAAAGGTCTCCTGTGCCCTTACTACAATCCCATCTTTTCTCCCCTACAGTCACCTCTACTAGCTAATAAATACCATTTCCCTATTTTTCTGACAACATGGTTTTTTTCCTCAAGTTCAATCTTTATAATTAACCCAAATGCTTTTAGAAATTTATGCTGCAGTTTAAGACACTTACTCATTCACACTATTTAAAAAATCAAATCATAGAGGAGCCTTTAATGACGACCATCTACCTTGAGTCCTCCCCCACCTCAAGTTCTCTCCTCCAGACCAGGTTTTGCTTTAACCATTTCTCATTCAGTTTTTCTGGGTGACATCCAGATCTCTAAATAATAGGTTCATCCCTTTTATTTCTTGATTTATCATCTATTTGCCTAGGTTCATTATAGGTGAGGAGTTAGCTAACTCACTCCATTCTCTCTATTGATCAGCTTTCTAATTTTTAAAAATAACCTGAATCTTCATTTCTTTTTCCAACCATCTTGGTAGAACGTCTGGACTGTCCACATTATGAAATGAAGATGCTCATGTTCCTCACCTCCACCTTCCCCTGTCTCGCAGCTATATTTGCATACCTTTTCATGGTCAGGATTCATCCTATTTACATTCTGCTCTGTAATCACACCAGGGCTTCCATGTTTAGCTATAGCTTGACCCTGAAGTTTGAAAAACAGTGAACATTATTATGACTATGTAGATAATGTTCAGCACAAAGCTGAGTTGTTTTTTCAGGACTATACTTTTCTTATTGTGGTTTTAATGTCATAATCTGAATCATTCAAAGTAAAACACCCAAATGGAGTCTCTCACCATTTAACTGCTTGCTCAAAATTGTGTCATTTGTAAGTTTACATCACAGTTGGGCTTTATGGTATAATTTTCATTTTTCCTGGAATTTCTGACTGATTCAAGGTTTTTTAAAAAAACAGGTCATTTCAAAGCAAAATTAAGGTTTTAAAACACAAGCTCTATATGAGGTAAAGGACTTTTTCTGGATAAATTAGTCCCTTCCCCCTTATTCCTATTTCTTCAGAGTCTAGTAGTTAGGAATTTAATTTCATCCAGGCATGGTGGCATATGCCTATAATCTCTGTATTCTTGGAGCATACAGGAGGCAAAAGGATCTCAAATTCAAATCTAGCCTGAGCAATTTAGTAGGAGCATGTCTCAAAAATAAAAACAGAAAGACTGGAGATGTAGGTTAGAGTAAAGGCCCTAGATTCTACTCCCAGTATTAAAACAAAAGAGAGAAAGATGTGGAGAAGGAGGAAGAAGAAAAGGAGGAGGAGAAAAAGAGGAGGAGCAGGATAGAAAAAAGATGGAGAGAAATGGAAGAAGGAAGAGTCACGGGGGAAGAAGCAGAAGGAGAATGGAAAAAGGAAGGAGGAGAAAGAGAAGGACAAGGTAGAGGAGAAGGAGAAAGGAGAGGAGAAAAAAGTTAACCTCTACCATCAGATTGCTTGAGCTTAATTCCCAGATCAGCCTGATAAAAGGATGCATGATTTTGAGCACATTGCTTAACCTCTCTGAGCCTCAGTTTTCTCCTATGTGAAAATGGGGATTCTAATTCCACTTAATCACAGAGTTGGTATAGGTATTTATCATTTCACAACACTTAGAACAGTGCCTGGCCCATGTAAGTACTAAGTTAGTTTTGGTTAATATCATTGTCCTGGGATAAATAAAACATAATCTGCTCATCTGTGTTGTTCTGCCAACTGCAGAGAATTATCTGGGTCCTGATTGCCTTTGGTCTGTTAGTCCCCAAGATTCTTCACAAGCCTCACAGAAGACTGGGGCAATTAAATGACACAGTGGATAGAGACCCTGCCAAGGAACCAGACTGAGGGCTTTGGTGACAAGTCTTGGAACTGATTCTTTTCATTCCAAGTAATAAGGGTGGTAAAACCTTAGGGAATCAGTGTTCTAGAAAATCCCCTAGGCAAACCACACTGGGGGTCTAGTAGTACTTAATAAATAACAGTAAGTGTGTATCAAGTGCTAACGTGAATAATCTTAGTCCTCCAAGAGACCTGTAGAATATTATGCCCATTTTACTGATGAGAAAATAGAACTCAGGAAAGTAGTGGTCCCAAATACCAATGGGTAGCAAGTGATAGTAGTAGGATTCAAACTCAGGTCTGTTAAGTCAGAAAGTCAGCATTCTTAATCCTGTTGTTATAGCTCAGCAGTCTCATTGTAGGGACCGTTCATTAGTGTGTGTATGGAGAGATTTCCAAGATTCTTTCAAGGGATCAGCAAGATCAAAATGATTTCAGAGTAAAAATAAAACATGACTTGTAAAAATTAGAAAAATGTTTACATCTGCACTCATGTTGCAAAAGCAGTTGTGGACAAAACTACTAGAAACAGAAAGCGAAGCAAGTCAGTGGATCAATCGTTACTGAAAGAAGATGCTAGCTTAAAAACATCCCTGATGGAGCAGTGAGACGTATTAATTCTGTTATACCTCAAGCCTTGAGTACTAACTTTTAGTATCCTGTACAGCAAAATGGGAAATCCACACAGAGCTCTTTAGCTGCAAACAAAACTATGCTAGCGGTCTTGGGCAATGGCCCCTTGTGACCGAATTCCAAGCTGAACTAGCTGCTTTTTCCCGTGAAACACCGTATTTGCTTGAAAGAATGATTGACAGGCAAAATTATGGTTATTCAGGCTTGCGTATTTGGCAGACATTTTCTCCAAAATGAGCTAAGTGAGCCTGTCACTTCAAAGAAAGCAGCTAAAAGTATTTGTTGCCAAGGATAAAATTCAATGTTGCAAGTGAAAATTTCAACTTTTGGAGAACTTGTATTGGCCCTGTTAGCCAATCTAATGTTCTTTTTAAAATATATATATATTAGGTGATGAAATGTACCACATTTAGAAGATCTGAATAGCTCAGTGAGTGAATCAATATTTCCCAAATGACCAATACATAATGTTCCAAAATTATGCCTGAGTAAAAAATTCATTCAAGGAGCACATGAGAACAATGGATCTTTATATGCTAGAATATGAAATGTTAATTAATATGGTTTCAAATTCTACACTACAACCAGCTTTTAAGAGTCAACCACTTGTTGAGTTTTGGTGTAATATCAAAGAAGAATTTCTACAGTTATTTTCAAAGGCTATTCAAATAATCCAACCACATACTTGTGTAAGAGTAGGTTTTCTTTATAGCCTTCAACCCAAACAGTATTACCAGCAAATGGATAAGACGTGAAACTATGGCTTCTATTAAGCTAGACATTAAAAAGATTTGCAAAAAAAGTTTTTAAAAACCCACCACTGTTCTCATTATTTTTTATTCTGAAAAATATATTATTTTTCACATAAATGTGTTATTTTGTTAAAATGCAGTTGGGTGTATCATTGTTTTTAAATAAATTTAGAACAAGGATTTAAAATTTTTGAGATTTTTTCTGATACAGGAAATATCAGCAGATGTAATCTACAAAATTAATAATTCAAAAATGTATGCAAGTGTAGAGCAGCCCAAAGAAGTCCTATATTTGAGACCTTCTACCACCATGGCGTTTCAATTCAGTTGACAAACTCTAACTGATGGAAGAGAGGATCTGAAAGAGCCATTTCCATTCTATTGTCAATTTTTCTTCTGGTTCTGCCTTTTCTTCTCCACTGGAAGATGAAACGTGGTCCCTAGGTGGGTTCTGGTATCTCTGTTTTTTTGTGTTCTTTTTAGCTGCAGCTAAGCTAAGCCATTCTGCCACCATCTCTGGGATGTAAGAGGCAACATGAGATTTCAGCAGGTCCTGGAAGAGATGTCTTTGATTAAAATGCAACCCTGCTGGTGTTAAGTTTGATGGCGCCTGGAGGATTCAGAGCATCTTGTGTCTTTGTTCAGAAACACAGACGAAGCTAAGCGGCGACTCTACAGAGTTGGAATCTCTAGTGATATTCCTCACCTGTGAGATATAGCAAAGGGCAGAAAAACTGAGCTGTGATTCTTCATGGTTTGGTTGACGGTGATTTAAGTTTATAAACTGTGTTCTGCTCTATAATTAAAGAGACTTGTGCAAAGATGAAGAGTTTAGGGATGGATATGACTACTGGGGAGTCACTGAATAAACATTCCTTAGTCAACCCCTATGCTAGACTATGGGAACAGAGAAATAGAAAGGAGGGCAGGAGAATAGTGTCATGATGCCTGCTTCTGTTTGTGGTTTGCCCAACCCTACATACACTCTCCCTTCTTCTGGTAATAGTGCTTTAACTTAGGGAGTGGGATTTACAATGTCACCCTTATCCTTAAATCTTGTGGTCTGGACAGAACCAATTCTAGTTTCTTTCTTAAAATGAGTACATGACCTAAGAATGACCTTTAAAATTATCATAAGGCACTCAGAACTTATTCTAAGCCAATGGTTCCAACAGGAATATTTGGCAATGTCTGTAGACATTTTCCATTGTCACATTTTTAAGGAGAGTGCTACTGAAACTAGAAAGTGAGACCAAAGATGCTATTAAACATCCTATAATGCTCAGGAGGGCATTAAACACACCCCAGCAGAGAACTATCAAATCTGAAATATCAAGAATGCCAGGATTGAAAACCTGATTGAAAGGTAACGAAAAACCATTGAAAGGTTTTAAGCAGAGCAGCAATGTGATTTAAATTGATGTTTTTAAAGTAGAGTCAAATGCTATGTAGAAACAGATTTTAGAAATACAAGAGTAGAGTAGAGAGAGAAATCAGATAGCTATTGTAATAACTCTAGTAGAAGCTTCTAGAAGTTTGAAGAACGTATTATTTGGAAATACACACTTGCAAGCAGTCAGTGGTAAAAGGCAGAGCCTTCAGTGTGACTGAGAACCTACCATAAGGATATGAAAGCTAAAAGTATAGGTTCAAAGATAAAGCTTTTGGTAACATCTGTGTACAGCAAATAAAATAGTAATAATCATATCTAATGTTATTTGAGAATTTATGGGATAGCTAAGGGTCACATTTGACCCTTTTAACAACACTTACTTTGCAGACAAGAAAACTTAGGCTCAGAGAGGTTAAGTAACCTGTCACATATATAGGGGATATCTGAAGCAGAATTCGAGCTCAGATGATATGGTTCCATGATCTTTCTCCATAACCAGCAAGCTGCCTCCTTGAACTAGGAAGAATCCTGCAATAGAAAAATCACAAATCTCACAAGAGCTGAAGAATGAACAAGGTTTAGATGGAGTGTGAGGTAACAGTGTGTGTAAGAGTCTGAAGGTCAGACGGAGAACAGCTGAGACACAAACATGAACATTCAGTAATGGCTAGAGCTGAGCAAGGTGGGAATTCATGATTGGTGTGGTGAGAATGCCAAGACTAGAGAAGCTGATAGTGCAGAGCCTTGAAAGGTACATCTAGACTTTGTCCTGGGAATAACAAGGATCCTTTGGAAAATTTAAAGTAGGAGTTTACATGATCTAATCATGTTTTCCTTTGTGACGCTCATTTCTGCTGGTCTGGGGAAGAAAAAAGGAAGACCTGAAGACTGGTTAAGACACTTTCATCCAATAATCCAGTAAGAGCGATGGATTCCCATAGCATAGAATACTAGTAGAGATACCAGCCATTACTTTGAGAGGTACTAAAAAGCTAAAATCAACAGAATTTCTTAATTGTTGTATGTAAAGAAAAAGAACAAGTGAGGTCAAAGCTCCTACTTTTCTGCCTTTCGTCTTCAGATGGATAATGTTACATTTCGGTGATGTAACATTAGAGATGGTGAGTTAATTTTTGAATATCCTGAATTCCTAGCTAACTTTCAAATGAGGCTGTTGACAGGCCACTGGACACACTGCTGTATAACCCACAAGGGATGTCTTTTCTAATTACTTCCACATATACAGCTACACTTTTTAATCAGAAAAAACACTCAAACATGTACATTCCAACCTCTGCTAATTGTCACAGGAACAACTGGATGAAAGGTCATTAGATGAGATTGTGAATGACAGGTTAACTGATGTTAAAAGTCTAAATGCTACATCAGAAGGTCGCTGTAGTCTAATTGGACACACATAGGGCTTACTGTGTCCTGGGAAGCAAGTTACGTGTAACCATCATTTCAGTCCCATCGCCTTCTATTTCTGACTTATCATCTGCTTTTGAGTGAACATTAAAGGACCCTTTCATAAATGGTGACCTTTTGAAATTTGAAATGATGGTTTCTGGCTAATTTTCTTTCTTTTTTTTTTTTTTTGGTCTTTTTCATTTTTATCGGTACCAGGGATCGAACTCACGACTGCCTGCTTGCAAGGCAGGAGCTTATGCCGCTGAGCTAAATCCTCAGCCCCTCTGGCTAATTTTCAGTCCAACCCTGGGGCTGCTGTGTGAAGGTCATAGGCTTAAAGCTCTTGACTTGTCACTAGCCCTGTGCACTCAACCAGAACTTGGAAAAGGGCAGTGTTGTTTTCATCCTTAAAATGCCCATAATTCAGATGAAGAGTCATCATTCATAATTGTGTGGCCAGACACTGTTGGAGGACGAAAACCATAATAAACTTATGTGAATAAAAAGGCTCTATCCAATCTGTTTTGGAGAATTGGGAAATTTTGCTCCACATTATCATAATGTAATAATGATGTTACATTACCTAGAATTCAATGAGTTGCAAGTGAGAAAGAAATTCTAATTGACTTGGGGGAGAAAGAGAGAGAGACAGAGAGACAGAAAGACACAGACAGAGATAGAGATAGAGATAGAGAGACAGAGAGAGCCTAATGGCTCACATGCCTGAGCAGTAGGGATATGGTTTGATGTAAGGATCAAATTCACAAGTACACCAATTTTCTCTGCATTGTCTCCCTGTCTTTCTCTGTTTTTAAAGCAGAGATGGGCAATTTAGAGATTCAAGATGGTTAACAGTAATACTCAGGAATATATTTTTCTGTGTTTGAATTCAGCATGAGTTTCTTTCACAGCAAGCAATTCATTGGCTTTGATTAGGTCACATGGCCATTACTAAACAATCACAGCAGATAAGAGCAGAGGCCAGAATCATGTACTCTAGCCTTGGCATACAAGAGCTATAGCTCCTTACAAATAGTTATGGTGGTAAACAGCAACTTTTATCAGTCGTTAATGTGTCCAACAGTTTTAAGCAGAATATATGCCTTTTAAAAATTTGCTCCTCATAAAAGCATTTTGAGGTAGGTACCATTGTTACTGCCTTTTTAATAATGAGGTAAAACACAAAATATAGTGATACCAAGTAAATTTCCAAAAGTGCCACAGTTGGTGAATGACAAAACCAAGGTCCATGGAGGTGAAATAACTTTCACAAAAACCCATAGGTGGTAGACAATGAAGCTACAGTAGAAATTCAGGCAACTCTCATCCAGAGCTTGGGTTTGTAACCACTACCCTATGATACTTCCCTGCGTTAAAAGAGGGTTTAACAGGTGTCCAGGTTAGCTCTCTAGAGTTGCAGAAGGCTTTCAGACATGACTGCATCTTCTCTCACAACTTTACAAATGGGACATGACCCAAGAGCATTATCCCCATTTTTCAAGAAAGTAATTGAGGGTCAGGCTCAGTGACTGACAGGTTCCAGGTCATACATAAGGTTGGACCTGACCAACAGTTGAACCTGAGACTAGAATCTTATGCCTACTCTCTAGTATTCTGAAGTAATATAACCTAAGAGTTAATAAGTGCTTAGGAAATCACACAGGTGTGCAAGCTTGTGGGCTCATTACAGGTTTATCCCGAGGACTAACTCCCCCACTGTGCCATTTCTTTCCTTCCTGTACTTGCTACAGGCAGAGATGAAAAATATCAAAAGCTTAGGCATAAAAATGCTCTCAGAGATTTAAAACTGTAAATCATGCTATTTATGACTCAGTGCATCTATGTTAAATATATATTTTATTAAATTCACATTAATACATATGCATTATAGATACATTAAAAAGAACAGATTTATTTCAGACCTTGTTATTGTGGTTTTTTTCTATCTCTATTTCTAAAATGCTAGCAAACTATTGTTTGAATTAGTACAACCTCACAAAGGTACTTACTATTTGAAGGACTTCTTCATCAATACCTTAGTCTCAAAAATTTGATTTTTCCAGCAAATTCTCTGATAATTTTCTGAAACTGCCAGAAAAAAACTGGAATTGTAAAGATTTAGTAAATACACTTATTGGGGCACAATCAACCTCTCTAAGACATTAAGATTTTCACAATTAAACATAATATAACTTTCATTTACTAGTGTTTCATTCTGTCTTTATAGAGAAATTTTAAAATTTTCAATGCATTTGTTGGGAACATTATTTCTAGGTAATTTTTATACTTTTGATAACTCATGTTCATGGGCAGTGTTTTCCAAATATTTTCTAAGTGGTTAATGTTATTGGTACAAGAGAAAGCTATTACTGATCAATATTATCAATATACAATTACTATTTGTAAGCTGCTTGAACTGTCTTACAGTGCCAATTTTATTGTAATGAATTTCATTTGGGTTTCTAGTCGCACAATCAGATCATTAATAAATAATAGATGGAACTTTTCCCTTTCTGCTCTGTTTTCTTTGAGTGAGGCTGAGAATAGTACTAAATAATGGTAGTGACCGAAGATTGTTTTACTATGTTCTTAACTGTAATGGCTACCTTACAAATAGTGCATTTCAGTTTTTCAAATTTCAATTATTTACTGGCTGATTGGTTGATTTATTTGTTTGTTTATTACTTATTTATTATTTTTGAGACATTAGTGCAGTTTGACCTCAAACTCGTGGTTCTCCTGCCTCAGCCTCCTCAGTTCTGGGATTATAGGTGTGTACAACCATGCCATCCTTCAGATCTGAGTATATATTACAAAACTGTACAAGCCCAGTGATATGAATATTAGCTAACTCCCGAGGTGATTCCTTGTCTCTTCTAAAAGTCAGTAATTCCTCCGGGCTTCACAGAGAAGTAGTATTTGCTGGTGGTTTAGATAGATTTTCTTCATCACACTCTCAATGTTTCTATTAATGTCTTGCTAACTAAGAATTTTAATCAAGTATGAAGGTTTACATTTTTTAATATCTACTGAAATTAAAAGGGCCCTGCCTTTGGCTTATTGATAAGAAAAACTGTGTTAATACTTTTCCTATTAGCAAATTACCTTTCATCCTTGTAATACATCTTTTGAGAACATTTTTATATTTTTCAATATACAATTTAGAATTTTCTATGTTTCAGTGAATTTTATCTATGGCTAGGTTTTTGTGTACAGTTCTTTGTTTGTTTTTTGATTTTTTTAACTTTTTTTAGTTTTGAAATCAGAGTTTCAGCTAACTTAATCAAATAATTTTCTGTGCTCTTAAGCAGAGTAAATAGCCTATAAATTGTTTTATATAAAATGCTTTGTGTCTGGGCCTTTTTGAAAGTAGTCCTTTGACAAATTCTTTCATGTCTTATTTGTCAATATCAGGCAGTTTTATGGAACCATTTTCATTCCTAGAGAATCATTTACTTCATAGAAATGTGTAAATATTTTAGTATAGAGATGAGCAGTGTGAGTGTTTAGCATTTATTTTCTTCTAACTCTGTCTTTTTTCTTCTCTATTTTCTTATTTTGTCTCCAGTTGCATTTATAATTGGTGTCATGTCTTCCAAGATTGTGCCATTAAGTTGTCTTCCAGTCTTCAATTTCTAGGTTTTGAGTTTTCATCTCTTTCTGGGGTTTTTAAAATGCATTTTTAAGACGCCCAGAAGAACTACATAAAGGCAGCTAGCCAAATGCCATTTTGAGCAATAAATTTTTGCTCCTGGGATTTTTTGACTGAGTTTAAAATTTCAACTTGTTGGAGTTGGATATTTTAATGTGAGGAGGTCCTTTTGGGGATCTTAACCTATATCCAACAAAGCCTCTAGACTTCTCAGATAAATGTTTTCTGCCAGTGTGGCTGACTAGCTGGCCACTGCTACTCTCACCAAGTCATTGATAAAATTCACCTAGCAGGAAAGATTCAAGGGTGCAGCTCTGCAGTGGAGAACTGGCTAGAGGTATCACATTTGGAAAGACACACCAGAGTGTGAACTCACTTTAAGTTTGCTGAGCTCTCTGAAGAGTCACATCCTCTGGCACTGGTCCAGTCTGTCATATTCACTCCAGTTTTCCATGCTTAGCAAGATTTGCTCAGAGTTAAGTACCACACTGAACTTGGTTGTATAAGGTAAAAAAGATGTGGCCCTGGCCCTCATGAATTTAGAGAGGACAGGATTCCTCTCTTAGTTGTGTGATGTCCTGCATCACAAGGGTACAGTGGCAACTGTGGTAAATTTTCAAACACCAATTGTTTATGTTCCCTCTTCAAAGATTCTAAGAGGAGCATGTTTACTGCAACCAGTGAAAGTCTCCAAAAATAGACAAAGAAGAAATAATATGCCACACTCTATTCCCGCTATGCCTCACCCTTATACAACTCCAAAATAACCACTTACCAGCTCAGTGTTTCCCTTCACACACTTGCTCTTCGCCTTTAATACATCCTGGATACCCTTCCAGGTCTGTAGGAACTACAGATCTAACTCTGTCTTTTTAATAGATACATAATAGTCCATCAGATCCGCCTCTTCCATTTCCTTCTCAGTGGGCAGTCACTTTGTTTGTCTTGTTGCTGTTATTGATGATGATACCATTCTTATACATGTGCCCTTGTGCAGTGATGATTTTATTTTTTCTGACTAGGCCACTAAAAGTAATTTCTGAATCAATTAGAATGCAGGAATATAATCTTATTAGATATTGGCAGATAATTATCCTAGATGATTCTAGAAGGGGGATGTTTATTAGACAAATGTCTTAGTTACTATAAAGGATCCACGCACAAATTATAAGATTTATGCTTTGAAAGCAGATCCCCAGAATGGCTATGCACATTTGAGCCTTGAGTTTTAGCTGTTCCTAGCTTCCTCTGCCTTTGATGGTCCCCATGATAGGAACTCTCAGATTCACCTTGAATAATTACAAGGCCAATCCTTGCCTCCTGTTGTAAGCCTTGCAGGGAGCACCTTTCCTACAAAACTAGAGACAACAGCAATGCCATTTCCTGAGTACTTTCCAGGTAACACATCAGTGCCTCCAGCACACGCCTTCCACTTCACTCTCACTTCTGTGTAAGAGACAGACACTAGTACCAACTTCATTTTACAGAGAGGAAAATGAGGCCTAGAAAGTTTCACTCTTTTTCTTAAAGTCACACATCAAGTAGGTTATATAGCTGGGGTTTTATCTCATTTCTGCCTACCTCCAAGATGTGTGCTCTTCATCACTGTGTAGGGTTCCTTCCAAGGTTGCCAAACGTGAGAGTCCAGTGTGCTATGAACTCTGACACTCAACCTTGAACAATAGCAGGGCCCAGCCTTGCCTCCTGCTCTAAAGAGGGATGCTCCTGTCTTGGGTCTTTGCAATGAACCTGATCCTAAGTAGAGTCCTCTCAATTCAGAAAGGACAGAATGAGATCAAGAACTCCCCGGGACAATGTGGTTCACAAATTTGCTTGTTCCTGCACATTATTCAAAAACCAACCTCTTTCTCCCTCCCCTCCTTATCTCTTTCTCTCTGTCTCTGTCTCTCTATCTGTATCATCTTTCCCTTTTTTAAAACAAATAATTATAGGAAACGTAAAATCCTTGTTTTTGGCCTCTGCTCATTATCTAATGATAGGAAACAGTCATGGTTAGAAACGTAGACTGTAGAGTCAAAATGACCTGGATTAGAAACCAACTTACTAACCTTAAGCAATTGTTCAGAGACTCTAAACTTCCTAGATTCCTTGCCATTGTAACCGTCCTACTCAGGGTCTTGTTCTTCCTAAAAGAGCATCATTTCCTCTAGGACAGATTATTGTCTATTTCTTCTAGCTTACATGACCTATGGGAACCTGTGTGACACAGGCAAGTGATTTCATCTTAATCATTAAATTCAACAATGTCTTCAAGTAAGATCAAGACTCAGAAGGGGATGAGGAAGGTAAATTCACATTTACCAAGGCTCACCATGCATCAAGTGCTGCCCTGGAATTTAATGAACATTAACTCAACTCTGTGAATAGACAAGAGTTATCCCTACTGTATAAAGGAGATAAATGGAACTCGAAAAAGTGAGGATGACCTTGCTAGGATTACAGGGCTAGAAATGGTGGATAATGGCCATTATTTATTAAGCACTTTTTGGTCATTTTCTGTCTCACTGTTGAGACACAATATTGGACACACATAACTTAAAAGATGAGAGGTATATTTTGGCTCATGGTTTTCACGATTTCAGTGTGCAGGCAGCTGGTTCCAGGGCAAAAATGATTATGATGGAAGATCCTGGGCAGAGGAAACTGCTCATCTCACGGTGGCCAGGAAGCTGAGAGAGACAAGAGAGGCAAAGGAGGGAGATTTACCCTTCCAGGTCATTCTTTCAGTGATCTAACTCTTCCCACTAGAGTCCAGAACATTCAGCTCTGAACTCACCAGCGGATCAATCCACTAATGAGCACTGTGTCCCTATGACCCAATCACCGTCCAAAATTCCTACCTCTAAACCTTTAGGGGGAGCCTTTAGGTGGAACATTCCAGGTCAAAACCATAATATGAACTCTCTACAATTTAGTCATTATATTACCAGCTTTATTTACACTCCCTTAATTATCCTAGTGGCCCAGGGAGCAAGTCTGATTACTCTCCCCTTTTAAAGATGGAAAAAACTGAAGGCCCCAAATATTAAGTAGCCTAAAAAAAGACACTCAGTGAATAAGCATTGGAGCTTGGATTTGCATACAGATCTTTCTAACTGCTTAGAAGCATCTTCTCCACTTTCTTTAGAAGTGAAGGATTGCATGGCAGCTGTTCAAAGTTAAACATTCAGCTTCCTGGTCCACTTCCAAATGTAGTGTCATGCGACTATCCAGAAGGCTAGGCCTTTAGAGGGAAAAAAGATTCCATTCCTAACTGTTTTCATCCTTTCATCTTCTGGGCACTGTGGGCAACACTTCCATGGCACGATTCTACATCCTGTCTCATGGCCACACACAGTGTCTGGGCTTGGCACAGCCTGCTGTCTCCATGGAACATCTGTGGCTCACTACTTCTGTGAGTGATTCTATTTTCCACACATCTCCAGCTCGTTAGAAAGCAAGGCTCCTATTTGTTGGTGGATGTTTGCAATCTGAAGCTGAAACACTACAAAATGATGATTGAGCTGATTCACACTGGAGGAGAGTCAGTGACAAATAAACACATACACACTAGATACTTGATTAGTGGGAACTGATCACAGGCACCTAATCCAATGGGTGCAGTGACTCTGTGCTGCAAAGAGGCTGTTGGTGACAGTTGCCCAGCTGATGATAGTCTTTGATGGCAAGGCTAGCAACCAAAGTCTCTTCTGGATCACACAACCAGCTGACACGTCAGTGTCCTAAGGAAGTGCTTCGTCAATGAATATAGCATGGAAGCTGAAATAATCACCCCACCACCCCAGCCAAGCTAGGTTTCTGAAAAAAAAATAAAACCTTCAACTCTCTTCTTCTCTTTACACACCTTAGGACTTCCTCAATGTTCCTCTTAAATTTTTCACTTCTGGTCTTTGGCCAAATGCAATCTTTAAAAATACACATTTGGCAAGAATCTGAAAAAAATCCCTTCAGATTGTTATGTGATGTTGGGGAAAAGACACATTTTTTTCAACTCTAAAAAAAGCACCTTAGCATTTTGTAGGCTTTTATAGTTCTGAAACAGCTGAAATGCTAAAGCCTTCAAGTTGGCGGGATTGAAACTGAAATCTGCAAAGCTGGTTCAGTTTGACAGGAGTAGGTGCCTGCATTTTCAGAGTGGTTTGATAAACCTGTGGGCTTGAGCCTTCGGCACAATGGGTGGCCACCCGCTTGCAAGGAGCTCTTCATCCGACACCTCTGTCTCCCTTTTAACTACGGACAGTTTTCCCTGGAATACACGCTGAGGCTAGTCCATGAAGGTTCCTCCACTGCCCAGGTAATGCAACTCAGTGGTTAAGGTACCAGTCTGTGGGGTTGAAGCTCTTGGTTATGAAAACTCCTGTTTCCATTGTATATAAATTGTAGGGCCTTAGTCAATCTACTGAAATCCTCTGTGCCTCAGTTGTCTTATCTATAAAAAGGGGGTGATCATTACACAATGAGTGGCCATGGAGGTCCCAGTTCGTACAAAGAACAATACTGAGAATACAGAAGACATTCGATAAGCTTGGCTACTAATTATTAACAAAGATAGATCAAGTTTGAAGAGTGATGTGAATTAGTGGCTGAGAACAGTGGGAAGTCTACTGTTAGAGGATAAAAGAAACTTACAACCTAGCAAGCATGGTGAACTCAGTCATGGCAAAGACCATCAATAATGCAGGCCTACTAAGTGTCAAAAACTCTAATAGGATTCCAAATAGATATCTCGTATATTTTGTTGAATTATATGCATCTCATTCCAGAAAGAATTGAGATTTCTAGTCATAAAAAAACAAGACAAGTCAGAGTGCTTTTAAATTGGACAATAAAAACAAAAATGGGGGCAGAATGGAACCAAGACTGAGTCTTAACAATATAGACTAATGAACTGCATTCCTGTTCAGTCTGTCTATAAGTCAGGCTTGCCCTGATCCACTCATCTAAGGGAAGCCGAGTCAACTGCACATGAGCAGGGCTCAGTGTGAGAATGAAAGAGATGGTTGAGGAGCCCACATGATGGTCTGGCTGAGTCCCAAGTAGGCTCTATCTGTGACTTGTTCCTGAATTACTTAGTATCTTCTAGTTTTAAGTTTTTCACTTGTAATGAAGATGATACTAATATCATGGGATTATTTTGAGGTTAAAATAGCACAGTGTATGTATCATCTTTATCATAGTCCAACCACTTAGCCACTATTTGAATACATAGTAGTGAAAATAGACAAAATTAAGAATTTATAGATATATATACAGCTTTCCTTAGTTCCAAGATCCGATAGGAATGTTTTCCTTCCTAAGGAAATGTTTGAATGTCACATAATGAAATATAGTGTCCTCAGTGGGTACAGAGGGCAAAACACCCAAAGCAATGGGTCACAGTGCTCAGGAAACAGAAGTAATATGGGTTACATCCTAGCTGTGCCACTTAGTGTCACTGTGTGACATTGAGCATGCTAATTCACTTTCCTGGAACTCATTTGTCTTTGTTACTTTTCTCATTGCTGATATAAAATACCCGACACACAAAGTTAAAGGAGGAAAGGTTTATTTAGTTCACAGTTTATAGAGGTTTCAATCCATAATTGGCTGGCTCCAAAGGCAGGCTGGCTTCACAGAGGAAAGTAATCCATGGCAAGCAGAACACGTAAAAGCAGCAAGAGAGTGTGAGACACGCAGCTTTCTGTCTCTTATATTGTATCCAGGCTACCAGGATTAGGACAGTGCCAATCAATCAGTGCACTGATCTAGAAATCACCCATCCTTAATCCCAACATCTTTAATCTCAGCATTGTACTACAAATCAATCATATACTAGATTCATCCACCTCCCAAAAAATTCTGACTGCATGAGGCTTTGGAGGGACATGTAGACACAAACTACAATGCCATTTTTCATCTGTTAAATGGGGAAATAACAGTACCTCTTTATGGTGTTGCTATGGATATCAAATGAGGTTACAATTGATGAAGAATTTCTAGTTTTGGTGTGCACTTATCATTCAACAACTCTATCACTGTTCATTGTTTATTACTATTTTGGTTTTGAAATTTGTCACCCTCATCATCACTGATCTGACTTGTGCACAGTAGTACATGTCTGTAATCCCAGCATTGGGAGGCTAAGGCTGGAGGATCCCCAGTGTGAGTGAGGCCAACGCAACTTAGCAAGACCTCGGAGAGGGAGGGAGGAAGTTAGGAGGGAGGGAGAGACAGTCAGAGAGGAGGAAGGAGGAGGAGGACAAAGGGAAGGGAAGGGAAGGGAAGGGAAGGGAAGGGAAGGGAAGGGGAGAGAAAGAAAAAATTTAAAACGAATAGAAAAAAGAAAAGAAAGGCTGGGGAATGTAACCCTGGTACCAAGGCCCTGTGTTCAATTCCCAGTACGTTAAGAAAAGCAAACAGATTCCCACAGACATTCAAATGCAACTATTTCAGGGGTCACATGGGAACAAACCTAATCCTCAGTTTTCTGCGGGAGATTGGTTTGAGGAATTCCTACCTCAGACAGCAAAATCTATGGATGCTCAGATCCTTCATATAGAGCAGCATGGTATTCTATGTGACCTATGTGCATCCTCTGCACATTTTAAACAACTCTAGATTACTTAGGATACCTGACACAATGTAAATTTCCTGTAATAATTGTCATGCTGTATTGCCTAAGGATAGGCAATCTAAACGTTTTTCAAATATTTTTGACCTAAGATTGGTGGTCTCCAATCTCACTAGTCTCTAGGTGTAGAAATATGTTTCTTTAGGGAAAGAAGACAAGGACCCAGAAAAGGCATAGGCTTAAATAAAAGGCCATTTCAGGATCCTCCTAAGGAAAATTATGTTAATGAAAGACAGATACACAGTGTTGAGTTATAGTGCCTTGCTGGTTAGGAGAATGGCAGTTGTGGTAAACCTGTGGCACGCTGCCTTGGTTAGCTGTTTATGATCACTGAAAACTCTAAAAGATTCACCTTGCTGATTTAGGGTGTCAGATTGTTCTGAGCTCAAGGCCTTCTTCTACCGTTTACTGGTTATGTGACCTAGAACAAGTGAGTTAACCTCTCTGTGCTTCAGGGTTTTTTTTTTTATCTTTAAAAAAAAAACAAACAAAGGAGCTGGAGACAATAATAGCGTAGATAAACTCACATGATGTAACAAAGATTGAGTGAGTTGCCGCATGTTCAACACATTAATAGGGGAATTCAGTAATGCTACCTGAGTGTTAGCTGCTAATATCAAGAAGGGAGATCAAGGTGAGAAACTGAAGGCAGGGTGGAGGTGGAGGAAAGGGTTAAGGAGGGTTCACTTTGAAGAGAAGCAGAACAGAGGGAGCTTGTTTTAGGGTGAGCTAGAGGAGAGGGAGATTGGGGCAAGTGAGGGGTCCTTACGGTGAGGTGGAGACATGGGGGTGCCAAACACGATGGGCTCCTGGGCACAGGTGGAGCATACCCAGCCTGAGCAGGAGATGGGGGGGGGAGAAGGAGGAGGAGGAGGAGGAAGAAGAGGGAGACATCCAGGATGAGCAAGGTGGCAGCTAAGTTTAGCACTGGTGGGGAGGAATTTGAATATGCATGTCGTGGCCCACTGTGCCAAGCAGTTCCATTTTTCAGTCTTTCCTGGTGGGGAGTCATGGACAGAGGACCCGTGGACAGGGAGCTCTGTGTGGGGAGCAGTCCAGGCCTGCTCCTTCCAGGATGGGCCACTGGCTTCTCCAGACTCTCGTCAGGGTGCAGCAAGAACCTTCCCTTTGTTAAATGAACCCACATGTTCAGGACATGAGATCAGCAGGAAACTGAGCATTGATTCTTTTCCGACATCAAGACTGTTGGGTCTTCCAGAATGAGGAAAGAGCCTAGATTGGTCCCTCCCATAGTCCCTGTGCTCAGCTTCCCACCAGGCCTGGCCTCTCCTCTTTTGCCCCTTGTCCCTCCCATCCCTACTCCCCGCCGCCCTCTTCTTCCCCTCCACTCCTCTTCTCCAGTCTCTCTTTATCTCTCTCCCACAAATCTATATTCAGTTTCTGTCTTCCAAAAAGAAAAAGTGAGTAGGAGGACAAATTGTTTAAAAGCAACACAGCTATTTTAACAAAATGCTTTTTCCTTTGAGTCAATCCTAAGAAATTTGGGTAAAATCTAAGCCGAAATGAAACAAAAAATTAATCTTAAAAAATGAAATCAGTTAGGAAAAAAGAGTTTAAATTCCCCTAGGTTGAATGGGGAACAGGGAACAGGAACAAAACAGAGGGGCCATGAAAATTTGTGTGTTGGAAAGGAAACCAATCAAGGAGCTTGCTGAAAAGGCCAGCAGGAAGGAAGTGACATTTACTCAGGCATTTGTATGCTGAGCCCATACCATGCCAGACACCTGGCTCTTGGGCACATCTGGACTTTGCCACTTAGATGCAGGCCTCCTGCTAAGTCAAAAAGTCCTTGTTCCTTGAATTTAAGTGCTGGAGCTGAAGTCTTCTCTGTTGGAAGAGCCAGAATGTGAGCTCCAGCTCTGCCCTTGACTTACTCTGCACTCTGAAGGAACCGTGCCCTTTGCCAGGGGTCTCTGTCCTTTCCACAATGAAAGGAGCAGAGTAGATGACCTACAGATGCACCTCTAGTCCTCAGTCTCTGGTTCTTTTTGGCCTTGCTGTACCTAACAGCCAGGTAAGAGCACTTACATTGGAGCCACACTGCCAGCCTTTGAATCTTGCTTCTGTAGCTGGCAGATGTGAGTCCACGAACCGGTCTTGGAACTCTCAGAAAGCTCTCTTTCCTCATCTGTAAAATGAACAGTTGGATTGTTCACTCCATATTTTCCCTCTCCATTTAAGAAAGTAAATCAGACTGTAACTCAATGAGAGTAGGCTCTTCAGTCATTGATTTTTTTTAAAAAAACCACTTAGATGTTTCAAAACTTGCACTGCTATTGGTAATACGATTCTGAGGCTGCGACTGACAGTGAAACAGTCTGCAACTGAGATTTGGTTGCTGCCCTAATCTGGTTGTGTCACTTTTAGCTTGAGAAAGCTGAGGACCAGAGAGTCAAAACTCTCTCCCTAGCACCACTCTTGGCAAATGTTTTTCATTCCTGCAGGAAGTACGAGGGAAAGCTGTCTCTCACCAAGGCCTGCCTCTGGCTCTGGGATCCATACTGAAAACATTACTGGGGGCTGGGGGAGAACCTTGAATCTTTCAAACCAGCATAGCAGCCATTTCTCTTTCCAATCCCCTTGCCTCTGATCTTTATCCATCCTCTTCTTCCAGCCTCTTCCTCGGCTGCAGGAATGTGTTTTCATGGAAAAGTGCTCTTGCCTCATCTCCCTTTTGAGAAACCGTGCTGCCTCAGGGAAGATGAATTCCTCTCACAAATCTGGTGTTGCATACCTGATCACAGGTACAGGAGCAGGAAGAAAAAAAATCTATGCAGTAGTAAAATTGCTTCCTTTTGCTTATCTGCAAAATTTTATCTGAAAGAGGGCATTAGAAGAAAGCACCAGAAAGTTTCCCCTCCAGGCAGCTGGACCAGCATCCCCTTGGCTCTGGAATGAGAAATTCCCGGAATCGGTCAATGTGAAGGGACTCGACATCATCCCTGCAGCTTGGGCCAAAGCCTCGGGGTTCCCAGCCGCTGTTCATTAGTGCTGCCCACAGGCTAAGGGAAAAGGCTGTCTGGTCCAACGGGCAGGAGGTCCAGGTTCCAGGGCACTGGAGGAGATAATTGTCTTTATAGCTAGGAGACTCTTGGCAAGCGGGTCAGGTGACTTACATACTCCAAAAGGTCCAAGCAGATGATGGTAAAGAAACCATATTGTCCTTAACTCTTGGCAAAACGAGATATTTCAGTAGCAGCATGCTATTGGAGCTAGAACACTGAGAGATGCGAGGGGCGAAAAGACCTGGAATCTTGCCAGTTATGAGTCCTGTGACAGCTGCTCATAGGCAAAATTAGAAAAATGATTCTTGCCCTGCCTGTTTCATAGGATTAGTAGGAGACTGAAATAAGACACTAGGTGTAAAAAGACTGAAGACCATCACACCTCATTCATTCATTCAAATGGTAGACGGGTGCCAGACACTGGGGACGAGGCGGTGCTAGGTAGACGTGCACCGGTTTTGACAGGTGCAGGTGGGGAGCACAGGTGCACCCTGCCATTTGCCCAGAGTCGCTGTTCCTCAAGAGCGCCCCCCAGAGGCCAAAGCCCAGATCTGCACCTGCCTCTTTAGCAGGAAATCAATCTCTTTCCTAAATCTTCATCCAGAGCTTTGCCTGGGATCCAAATCGACAGTCCAACTTCCTCCAGACTTGTAGTATTAACTTGAGTCCACATATGCTCCCTGGAGGTTGTGATACGTCACAACTGCCACCGAGATGTTAGCTTCAGATCGGGCCTGCACCCTGCCAAGTGACCTGGTATGCTAGTTGGGATCTAGGAAACACCAAATAGACTCTCAGCTTGCTATTGTTGCTGCTGATGGTGGCTCAATCTCAGTCTCTAAGGATGGCGCATTTTCTACCTGATCTTCTGTGATTTTGTAAGATGTGAACAATAAAGACAACTGACACTTACTGAGTGATTTTGTGATTAATAGACGAGGCATTAAGCTGGGGAATCGTACTACCTCAGGGCAGACTCCAGTGGTGTACCTCTCCTCCTCTGCATGCACTGGAGGGCACAGTAGTCCAGGTTTTATTATGCTGTATGTTTCACACATTAATTCATTTAATCCCTAAGACAATTCTCAGGTATAAATGTTGGAGCTATCTCCGATTTATGGAGGCAGAAACAGGCTTATAGAAGTTAAGTAGCCCTCCTGGGTCGAAGTAAGTCAAAGAGCCAGCTAGTAAGTCGAAGAGCCAGAATTTGAACCAGAGTTATTATTTTAATCCCCATGTGTTGCTTCCTTTAAGAAAGAAGAAAATTTTGCATGTGATCTTTCACATCAAAATAAGACAGAGATCTTTAGATGTGAGTTCTAGTCTTCCCCCATGGGGGGAATGGCAGGGGCCCCCTGTACCCCTCAGTCCACAACCACCCTTCATGCTGTCATCAGCACTGCTCCTGCTCCTGTCTCCTTCCCCCTCAGCATGACTTCCATCCAGATCATGCTGTCAACCTCCCCTCCACCATCAGAGCCATTTTTTCCCTGATGGGTTTCCACAAATTTACCTCTTGGATTCTTTCTGTCAATTTGTCTTCTGCTTTCCCAGCTCTTCCAGACCTGCATATCAACTGTCTCTCTTGCAGAAAACAAAATTAAAGCTCTTCCTCACCAGACTCCCAACTGTGCACAAAAATTAATCAATTACAGTTGAGATAAGAGCTGCAACGAAGCAGCTCAGGGGACTGTGGCTTCGCTGCTGTTATCTCTGAAGACACCCCTCAACTGTTCTCTGGAAAGGAAGGGCTGAGCTTGCCGGGATGTACGCTCATCCTGAAGAAATTTCAAGATCTCAGCTCCCTGGAATCTCTCTACCTCTGTTCTCTCTACCTCTCCTCTCCTCTCCTCTTCTCTCCTCTTGTTTGCTTCTCTCTCTCTCTCTCTCTCTCTCTCTCTCTCTCTCTCTCTCTTTCTCTCTCTCTCTCTCCCTGAGTCAAGATGTCCAAGAATTAAACCTCCTCGTCCTTTGGTATATATGACAATTCTACTGTCTGAATTATTTAATTAGCTTTCTATTATGAAATGATGATTCTCAAAATATCGTCAAAGAGAGGGGAGCTTCTGAGTGCTTCTGTGAGTCACAAAAGTGCAGAGGAAAGGGGCTGGGGATTTAGCTCAGCGGCATAAGCGCCGGCCTTGGAAGCAGGCAGTCGTGAGTTCAATCCCTGGTACCGATAAAAACGAAAAAGCCAAAAAAAAAAAAAAAAAAAAAAAAAAAAGTGCAGAGGAAGCAAACCCTGGGTCAGAATGGGGTTCATCATTTATTCAGAGAGTGATGGTCATTTGGGCTCTGTAAATGGCTCTGACCTGTCATTGTTCCTCTAGTAGGGAGAGAGCTGAGAGTACAGCCAGAAGCAATGGTCCTCAGTGCTAGCTGCACAGGATCGGGCGAGTGCTTAAAATGTGATCTGCTGTGCTTCTCCACACCCACTTAAGCCAGATGCCTGTGCAACAGCTTGTTTTGAAGCTTCTTGGGGAATTCTAATGACCGATGAGGGTAAAAACTGGTGTGCTGTGGAGATCAAGGTCCCCCAAAACCAGAGCCATGTGCTCTAAACTAAAAACTGCAAACAACAGAGGGCACAGTGCAAGCTGAGCAAGCAGAGGATTCACCCACCCATCTATCCATCCGTCCATCTCTCCATGCAGTCATTTCCATATAGCCACCCACTTTTACAATCATCCATCCATTCTTCCAACTACTCACTCACTCTGCAAATGAGAATCTACCATGGACTGGGGAGGTTAGAGTGTCCTACAACCAGGCAGCCAGGGCAAACGTAAAATCTCTTTCAAGCTAGAACTGGGGCAGCTTAGCACTGAGTGACCTTCTGCAGCCTCTGAGGCTGAGACCTCTGAGAGTCACCTATGAAAGGAGGCATCAAGTGAAGACTGGTGTTGGTGTGTGGGGGAGGCAATATATTTCTATAAGGGTCTAAAACCTCTCGACCATATGGTTTATTTTCTTTCCTGCTACAGAAGCAATGTATTCTTCATTAGAGGAAACTTAGAAGCTGTGTGTGGTGGTACCTGCTGGTATACCCTACACTCAGGAGGCTGAGGCAGGAGTATTGCTTATGAGTTCAAGGACAATCTGGGAAACATAGCAAGACCCTGTCTCAAAAAAATCCAAAACAATAAATAAAATTTCTCACATTTAAAAAAAAACTTAGAATTTAAGAAAGTTTGAAAATAACAAGTAATAATCATCCCTATACTCTCTTAGTTCAAAAAGAGCCCAAATAGAGTATATATATTCACATTTTATGTCCTATGTAATTACTCCTTATTTTTAACTAAAACAGGATAATACTATACTTTTTGGTGGTGCACCTTTCAATTATTAAAACATAATGATCATCTTTTCTACAACAGCAAATAGTTTTCAGGACCATTTGATGATGGTATTTCCTTGATATACCATAATTTATCAGTTAATCACAAATTTGGGATCATTTAGTCTGCTTACAATTAAGAACAATACACACACATTTTATAAACAAATCCTTGCATATATTCATATTTCCTTGTGTTGGAATTTTAGAACTGAAATTATTGAGTCAAAAAATTATATCTTTAGGTAAACCTTTTAAGAATAGTTTTAGATTGACAGAAAATCTACAAAAGTAGTACAGAGATTACCTGGCCACATCATTTCTTGCTGTTAAGATTTCATATTTATATAATATTTGTCCTAACTAATGAAGTAATAATGATACATTATCAACTAAATCTCATGGGATTTTCTGATGTTCTTAATTTTTCACCTAACATCATTTTTCTGCTCCAGGTACTGTATTATATTTGATCATTGTTTCTCCTGAGGTTCCTCTAGGCCAGTGGAGGCAAATCTACAGCATGAGTGCTGCAGCCGGCTCTTTGATATCACTGAAAGTTCTGAAATGTTCCCATAACTGCGGATAGTTTCTCACACTGTCCTTGTGTGTGATGATCATGACGGTTTCCAGAAGCGCTGGCCAGGCATTCTGTAGCATGTCACCTAATGTGTCTTTCACTAGCATCTTTCTCATGGTTATGTGAAGGGCTCTTGGTGTAGGGGAGAACGGCCACAGATTTAGAGTCTCTTCACAACATTGCCCTGACGTTAATCTTAATGCCAACTAAAGTACTTTTTGTTAGGATGCTCACTGCAGAGTTCCTCTCTTCTATTTCCTTTCCCCATTGCACACTTTAGAAGGTACACAGCCCACATGTTAGGACTGGGGAATTAGGGCCATCTCCTGGAGGAGGCAGGACTATAGTCTACAAGTTACTGGGAATTCTGCACAGATTTGTCTGTTCTCCATCTAGACTTCACGCATTCACTCGTTCATTCATTTACATCAGCGTAGGTGGGCACATATTCATTTTATTCTTTTTGGTACAATCCATTACTGCATTATTTATTGTATTGCTCAAACTCTTCTACCTCTGGCACTGGGAGCACTTTCTGTGGGCTCCTGTGTCACACTGAATATTTCCATTGGTTTGTGTTTTTAGTATTTCCCTCTTTTCTAGCACTGGAAGATTCCTTGGGCTTATATTCCTTGCCTGAGGCCCTAGAGCAGTCATTTCTCCAAGGATTCCTAGTGATTTTGACTGGAGATTGGGTTAGAAACCAAGATCTGGGTACTGGTTTGCTGATCGTCACAGAACTCCTAAGTCCCTCAAAGGACACAGCTTGGTGATGCATGCGTATGACCTGTGAGTAAGGACATACTAGTATAAGCTTTGCATTGATCCATCTGTATTTACCTTAGCTAGCCATGCCATACTGATATCTACTATTCAAATCCATTTTGAAGATAACTGTATTTTAAATGCTTTTGGTTTGTTTTGCCATCTTGCCTCTCACAAGCTTTGGTAATGGAAGAAAAACATTTCCAAACTTATTTGCTGCCAATAAGGTTTAAGTCAGCTGTACACATACGTGCACATGTGCACACAGGCGCACACACACAAAATAGAATGATGTATCCTAGGATAACATTTCTCGTGGAACTTGAAGTGCTTTATGCTCATAGAGATCAAAACTTGAAAGTACTGTGCATAACACTCACCCCTTTTGAAAACCAGAGACCATTAATATCAAAGAACTCCAGAGGAAAGCTGTGGCTATTTCTATTTATTTCTCACTTTGTAGACTCTTCTTTTGAGCTATGACTAAGGTTTTTTTTTTTTAATATGAACTGTTTCCTTTACACTCCAAAGAGTTGGTCTTTCATCTTCAACTTACGGGTCATGGACCTCATGGGGAAAACAATGATCTCTTGAGCCTCTCTATATAGAGGTTCATAACCTTGGTGCCCACAGAGACTAGGAGGGCCACGTAGAAGAGGGGCTGAGAAAGGACTATGCCACACAGGAAATCACAGGGTCTATTTCAGAAATGTGGGCTCTTCTGAATTTTTGAAAGAAACAAGAAATTCATATTTTTGTGTGAGCATGTACAGTTTTTAGACTAGTGTTATAATTTAGATCTAGAATGCTCCCCAAAAGTCCTATGTCTTCAAGAATTAGCTTCTGGAGAGTGACTGGGTCATGCAGGTGCTGCACCTGTCAGGGTATTGACTCATTAGTAAGTTCATAGTTTAAATGTACTGTTAGGAGGTTGGAAGAAGCGTGTCACTTAGGGCGTGCCTTTGGCGGATGTGTCTTTGCCCTTGGCTCCTCCCTTCTCTCTCTGCTTCCAGGCTTCCATGAGGTCAGCACCTTTGCTCCATCATGTCCTTCCACCATGATGTTTCTACCTTGGTGTCACCAACCATGGACTCAACCCCTTGAACCATGTTCCAAAGTAAACCTGTCCTCCTTTAAATTGTAAGTGTTGGATATTGTGTCCCAGCAATAAGAAAGCTGGCTAATACAGATAGGATTGTCACTCTTCCCCAAAATGCCACGAGTCAACCAAAATACACCCTCTGGCAAGACCAGCAGTTTGGAATCTTGGTACATCTATACTTTTACTGATAAAAAAAGAATAGCAATTAAATTATATAGGGATCTATGAACATGTTTATAACATTAAGAGGAGTCCTACATACTAGAAAAATTGGGTTAGCATTGGGTCATTTGGTCCTGCAAAAACATTTACCTTTTTTTTCCCCTGGCTGGATGAGTTTCCTGACAAGTTGGAATCTAGATTCTTCAGAGGTTGAGGAACAAATCCTTGTTACTAAACAAGCAGATGCCAAATAATCCAAGCCAGTCAACTTGTCTGTGCTGTATTGGGAGAAGATAACGTGTTCCATAGCCCAAAAGTCATGGAGTGTGTGGGGAGTGTGTGCAGCCAGGGCAGGGCCTCGACCGACCCAGAAGGTGCATCCCTTATCCTCTGAGGACTTCCCTGTTTCATATACTTTTCTGACGCATGACTCTTTTTCTTGTAAGGACTATCAGGATTAGTTTGAAGGCACCATGCAAAGCAACAAATGGAACTGGGGGAATTATTACACATGTGGCAGAATCGGGCCTCCAAATGAAAACCATACTTCATTCATTCCTCTTGGCAAGCAGCCTAGATTCTCTTGCCCAAGAGACCACTATTTTTTGTCAACAAAAGAGTTGAGACACCAATGATAATTTTCTTATATTTAATAACAGTATATTCCTCTGGTCATCTGTACCTCTCATTTCTACACCTCTTTTCTGTGATTGGAAATCTCTGTGGGCTGGGTTTGAGAGCTATTACATGGGTAAGTTTTTCTTGAGATAGCTCTAAGAATCTAGTGAGAGTGACATGACGCTATTGAGAGGCTTGCACTGTACATTTCTAAACTCTTCTCGCAGCCCAATTTCTAGAACCCTTAGGGCAGCGGAGGTAAAGCGATGGCACATGTGTTGATCTCCTTTTAAGACAAAGTAAGTTAATGTATGAGTTGTTTTTTCTAAACTAAACCCTCAGTATTCAGGATGAATTGCAATACTGGCACTCTGTGATAAATAAGCAATGTGCAGATGCAGTTTGAGCAGTTGTCATTTAAAGGTTCGCCATCACCCTTCTTTCTTACTCTTTGTCATTTATCTTCTGCCTTTACTCTTTTCTTCCTTCAGCCCAGTTTCCCACATTCTAAACTCAGCAATCTTTTGAAAACATCCACAAGGTCATGCTATCCTTCTGCTTAATATTCTCCAGTGACTTCTCATGGGTCTACAAAAATAAGCTTTCTTATCACAGTCAAAAACCTTGTTACTCAGAGTGTGGTCCTTCGACTAGGAACATCAGCCTTCCTTGGGAACTTGTAAGAAAAGCAACTACTGGACCCAACTGACTGAACAAAAACCCACGTTTTCACAAGGTCCCTGGTGATGCAGATGCACATACATTTTAAGAAACTCTGGACTTGCAGCCCTCCCACCAGTGGCCCTCGATGCTGGTTGCATATTGTATCCCCTGGGGAATTTTAAAACACACCCATACATGGACTTTACGCTGACACGATGGGTTCCAGACACTGGTATTTTTAAAAAGTTCCCTGGGTAGTTGTGAGTTGCAGCTGGGGTTAAAACAACTGCTGGGCTTTTCTCTGTTCTTTGCTCAACTTCCTGGTTTAATTGTTACTTCCCTTGGTTTCTCTACACTGGCTACACCAACCTTTTCTTCACACTCTAGGAAACTCTTAGGTCTCTAATCTTGCATCCTGTACCCTTCAGGCTATTCTCCTGGGTGGCTTCTTCCCACCATTTAGGACTCCATTTCAATGGAAACTTTCCTTTTTAGTTCTGCCAGCTCTGTGTCCCAGTGCCCTGTTTTATGCCTTCTGTTAGATTGCTTTGCTCTCTGCAATAAACTTGTTCTTGGATCTTTTTGCTTGTGGAAAGGTTGTTTCTCTTCACTACAATTTCATTTCCAGGAAGACAAACACCTTGCAGGTTGTATTTACCAGCAAGATCTGATTAATAAGCAAACTAAGCACATGCCTTGGGCGAGCACATGTGGCTAGAAGGGGAGAGAGAAAAATGATTTTTTAAAAACGAGACTTGATTTTTCAAACACTTATCAAGATGATCATCTTGAAAACATTTTTTAGTATTTTTTAACTTTCTTACATGTATTTTAAAGATAGTGTGATTTTTAAAATTACATCTGGAAAGTATACTACCACCTTCTTAGCTCTTAGAGCTTTTAAATGTGCTTGGCTTTATTTGAAAGTATAGCATACACACAGAGAAATGCATACACCATAAGCATGTAACTCAGTGAAATGTCACGAACAGACTACACCTTTGTAACCAGAGCTCAGATGATAACAAGGCACCTGATCTGCCTCCTGGAAGACTTTCTCATGTCCCCCATGGTCTCTGCGAGTGCTGGTATTACTGGCTAGAGGGCCTTGGGAATTGTTTCCAGGTTTTCAAGTGTCCTGAATAAAAATTGAGCAGGACACTCAGGACAAATGGTAAGAGTGGGACTTAGTCTGACCTCTGAGGGTCTGTGACTACAACAATGCTTGGCAAGTACAGATGCTCAATCAATATTTACTGAACAAATGAATTTGTTGGTGAATTAATAACTTTTCTCAAATAATCTCCATGCACATCCTTTCTGGGAGATCCAAGAAATATAGTTCTCAAAGGTTGAACTGTTGGATTCAACAGTGGTGGAACTGCACTGCAAACTCTGGACTCTGTGTAAAAATTACACACCAATGTGGGCTCCCCAGTCATGGCAAATGTACCACTGTGGCAGGGGTGGGGGGCAGATCATGGGGCAAGCTATGTGGTGGGAGGATGAAGGTATATGGGAAGTCTCTATACTTTCTGCTTAATTTTGCTATATGCCTAAAACCACTTTAAAATTTACTTATAAAAATTACAAAAAAGGATCAAGAACTGACTTTTCCACTCCTGCTGACTATTTCTTTACCAAGTCTGGTTGGTCTGAGCATTTGGTAGGAACAACTGGAACAGCTTTTCCTTGGTGCCTGTCCCCAGTGTCTTCCATCTGGCTGTGACATAGCTCTTATACGAGAGTGAGAATCGTCACATCCACGGGCTTTCCCTGGTGTCACTGATGCTTTGTTTTTCTGGGGTTTCCATTTATCCTCTTGGTAGCTCAAAGTGCCTGTTGCTCCTCCTGGCTTGTTTTCTTCCTTCTGGCAGAAGACGCAGTGGTTCTGAGCAAGGTAATAAACCAAATGGCAGACTTGGAAGCATAAATTTCCTAAGTCACAGATTTCTAGACAAAGGAGTAGGGGGTAAAGGGAGGAGTAAGCTCTGGTACTGACCTCAAAAGACAAACTGGCAATTTGGGGTTCTTTCCAACCATTATTGGGCCATTATTGGTTCCTTCTATTCAATTTACACTTCCATCAGGCCATTCCTTTACCTCCATAACTAGGAGATGCAGCTTCCTCAAAGTTCCCCTGTCTGAAACTATGGGAAGCCTTCCTGGCCTCATTCCTCCCTACCTCTAATTCCTTTCCACTCAGTCACTTCCAACACACATGTACACACACACACATATACACACTTGCACCAACACCCATTTGCATTAAATGTCCTTTGCACAACAAAATGGACCTCATGTAGCAATGCCAATCCCCAAGCTACCATCTCACTTGAAGCCCCTTGTTCAGCCCTTATTTCCATGAAACCTCTCTTCTTTTCTCCATTCTGCAAGGGGAGGAAAAAGAAACTCCAAGAGGTTGACTTACCCAAGGTCTCTCAGCTAATAAGAGTCAAGCCCGGCCCCTCAGTCTGCTAGTCATGGTGTCAGCCTGTTCATGATTGAGCCCCTCTTTGGAAACTGAACTTAGCACAGAGGGCTGGCTCAGCTAACGTCACAGCTTCATCCCAGACCTATCCTCACTCAATGGCTGCGCAGTGTGGGAGTACAAAGACTCAACTCCCCTGCATTTACGCAAGACATCTCTAAATGCCATCTTAGCTCTCTGGTCCCCATGCCACTGGTTGCATCAAGTATCATAATTATGTCTCAGCCTCTCTACACATTCCTGCCCCTCTCACTACTGCCATCATGGGTTTGTTCCCAAAAGCCTGTACTAATAAACTTCTGGCAAGCAAATATCAGAACGTGTATCCCAGAGTGCACAATCTAAGACAACACCTCACCATGCACCAACATGTATGCTGTGATAAAATCTGTACACAAGTCGTCTCCATCACTGCATCTGGCAAACAGATGGGAGAGCAGAGCAACCAAAGCCTCCCTTTTCATGATGATCTCCACATATAACAAAATGGTGGCAGGAAATGTGCAGCCAGGGAAGATATCCTGTCTGGCGGGTGATTCATTGTATCTTTTTGCATTTCTGACTCATGGCTATACTTTTTGGGATTGAGGTAGGTTGATCCTGCAGCAGCCCTCCAGCAGCCTTGATCCTACAATTGAAAGCACCTCTTTTTGCTGGTCCAGTGATGTAAGACCTCTGCTCTCTCCCTCCATCAGAGAGAGAAAGAGGTTTGCTGATCTGTGTGACTCCCTGTATCCATCCAATTTCAATTACTGTAATGAAATACTTGAGCCTTGATACTTAATAAAGAGAGAGCTTACTTACCTATCAGTTTTGGAGGCTAAAAGTCCAAACAGCAGGTCATCAGCTCTGCTAAGTGTTCTCCTGGCTGCATCACATCATGACAGGAGCACGTGTAAGAAGGATAGAGATCATGCAACAAGGCAGGCAAGGAAGAGACTGCTCTTTTATAACATTTTCTTAAAAACTAACAGGGCTGGGATTCAGTAAAGAGACTGCGTAGCATGTCCATGGCCCTCGGTTCCATACCCAGCACTGGAGTTGGGGGAAAACGGACAAGGGCTGTGTATGAGAACTTTATCAATTCCTTCCAAGGACAGTACCACAGAAACTTCCCACTAGACCTTAGCTCCTACACATTGTACCACCCTTAACATCACCACACTGGAAACACAGTGGCCAGAACACAAATATTTGTACACAAATAACACTCTACCTTTCCACACTGAAACCTGATTGTGGGGCCAATACTCACACACATGTGGCACTCATGGGCCCAGGACAGGTCTTCTGTCTTTATGGACACTCTGGTACTCTGCCTGAATAAAGAGCTGAGCCTGGGACCCAGGAAGTGGCTGGTGGGAGTGAGATGGATATACCTGGTCCAAGTGGCCAGCCAGAGCAAGATCTTCATTCCCCTAGCCCCAAGGAACTGTGTAGCCTGTGCCACCTTCCTGGTGGTGGCCTTGTGCTGATCAGATTCTCCCAAGGTCTCCTGAAGCTGTCCTTGTCCATCTTCCCTGTTGCTGTATCCCCACAGCTTCTTGTCTAGGTCTGAGCCCACTGGAAGCACTTAATTAATATTATCAATGTAGAAGCTGACAGTTTGTAAACATTTGTTATGTGCCAATGATCATACTACATTTCCCGAATCAGCTCATTTAATTTTCGCAGTACTATAGATCATTCTTCTTGATTTGCAGGTATGGAAATTATGGCACATATGTGTCAAGCAGCCTGCCTGAGATCGCATAGCTAATAAAGCTAGGACAGCGCTGGAGTCCACTTCTGAATGCAATCTCTCAGTCACTGTGCTGGCTCCCTTTAACACGCACAAAGTTAAGGCATTTGAACAAAGGAAAAATGACTAACATTCAGACAGGGTAGGGGAAAAGGGCAGGAAATAAGTGATATTTGCTGTCTAATCTGAACTAGGGCTTTCCTATGCTTTATGCCTTTTATTCTCAACAACTGAGCTATGAGATAAAGGAGACCCAGAAAGGTTAAACAATCTATCTAAGGTCTTCACACTCTGCATGAGAACCGGAACTCAAACCTAGACCTCTTAACACTTGTTACAGAACTTCTCTCCTTAAAGAAAAGCTATGGTCTCTGAAATGTTTTCAGTGTGAGCAGATCACCAGATAAGCTTCCGGCTCAGGTTGTGACTTCCTGGCGGGCAGCCACATGACACATTTGTCTTGGCTTTGCACAGAGTTCCTAGCACTCATTTTTGAGTTAGCAGATGCATTACAATTCACGTACGCTCACCCAGGGGTGCCTGGTGCCTGGTGGGACTTGTAGAAACACTGTGGAAACATGCTGTGTAAGTAATAATTGCTCCAGAAAGCTGTAAGAATCATCTTCTTAAAGAGTAAATCAGATCATATCCTGCCGTGGAGTGGCAAGGAGGGCCTAAGGAGACGACATTTGAGCTGAGACCTGAAATTTGAGCTGAGAGACAAGGTCAGGGGATAAACTTTGCAGATTGTGTTGACAGAAACTCCCAACAAACTGGGTGTTTGTAACTGAAAACCATCTAGAAGTCAACTTTTCTGAGGCAAGGAAGACTCACCAAACTCACTGCTACTTACACAGTGTTTACTAGGTGTCTGGCATTATTCTGATCACTTTGCATTATTATCTCCTTCTATTCTCACCAAACTCCTATGAGGTAGGCATTGTTGTCATCCCCATTTTACAGATGAGGGGAACTGAGGCACAGAGAAGTTAAGTCCTTGCCCAGGGTCACACTGCTTGTAGGTAGTGCAATTGTACTCAGGCGTTGTGGCTGCAGAATGTATGCACTAGAATCTCATTCCATATTCTCCTTCCCAGAGAGGAACTGTCACAAAGCAGGAGGCACCAAGTGGGGGCAGACATTCTCCGGGGACACCCTCTAGGCAATGTTCTGCAGGGATGACACAGGAGGAATCCGGATTCTTAGAGTGTTCATGGACCATTTTCTTTCTCAATGTTACCAAGCAGGAAACCTGCCCCAGGATAAGGGATTACAGCTTTCAGTCAAAGTAAGGGACAAAAATAATGTCAGCGCAAGAGCACCACAGAGAAGCCTGGAGTCTCAATTATCCTGTGTATAAAATGGGGACAGTGTAGTATCCCACGGGTTATCACACGTTAGTATGTGTAAAGTACCATTAAAAGAGCCAGGCACAGCCTGAGTGCTTTGCGACTATGTGATAACGTGATAAAATTGTGGCAAGTGAGGGTGCAGAGGGGCTGTGTCACAACGGAGCCAGGGCTATCATTCACAGGGCAGGGAGTTTCTGGCGTTGGTTCATTGTCACATACGCCCCCAATGCGATCTTTGTGTGAGCTGATTTGGAAAAATGCTGACGGTAGCCATGATATTTCTGCTCTCAATAGGAAACCAAGGTCAACCAATGGGAAGGATGGAGCTATCAGTTGGAGCCAGGGCTGACCTGTTGTAACAGTGCAGAGATGTGGCTTCTATTGTGAACTTGGCCTTCTGCCTGGACGCCATAGTTCTGACACAGACCTGAGGGTGAACCAGCCCACCAGACGTCTCTTTCAGATATTCCCCCAGCCTCTCCAGCTGTACTATAATCAAGTCAAGTGCCTCCTCCCTCCCCATGAACACAATCTCTGTTCTTTTCCCTACTTTGATGAGCTGCATAATAAAGAGAAGTATGGTGCTACAAAGCTCAAAGCCAGGCTGCTTAGGGTCTAAACTCAGCTCTGTCCCTCCTTAGTTGTGCTTCTTTGCACGAGATAATTAATCTTCTGTGTACCTGTTTTCTCATCTGTGAAACAATCAAGTGATAATAAGTACCTTAGGACGCTACAGTGAAGATTAGACGGAAGTGTGCTGTGCTGTGTAGTAAGCATAGAATAACTAGCAACCAAAGCATGGCTGACCTTTTTAAGGTAACAGTAGCTAAAACATACTTACTAAAATATTCATTGCTCTAAGAACTTTTCATACATGAATTGCTTTATTTTTCTCAATGTGTTAGTCACTTTCCCATCACTAGGACAAAATACCTGACATCTATATCTTCAAGGAAGAGAGGATTCTTTTGCACATGTTTTTAGAGAAGTCAGTCCAAAGTCTGCTGGCTCCACAGCTGAAACAACATGACCGAGGATCTGGTGGAGGAAAGCTTCTCAGCCCATGGCAGCCAGGAAGCAGAATGAGAAGGCAGGAGCTCCGACAAGAATACACCAGGTCATGTCCACAGTGAGCCACCTCCAAGCAGGCCCTCCTAGCTGCAGTCAGCTATGGACTAATCCACTGATGACTACAGCACATCCTATCGGGTCCTGACCTAGATCCCCGATCTTCCAAACGAGTGTATGGCAGAGGTTAAATAAAAAGAGACAAACTGTATGATTTTTAGGGCTCCAGGAGGGTCAAGACTCTTTAGTTGAGCTCGGGACTCCAGGACTCCAAAGGCTATGACAAAGCATTCTCTGGATTAGCCCACTTTTATTAGGACTAAAGCAAAAGACAAAAGAAACTGAGGAAAGCACAGGAAATGGGGGGGGGTCACTTCAAAGACTTCCTCAAGTAGTAGGTTAAGCCAATTTAGGAGAACCATCTTATCTCCAAGATAACATTTATGGTAGGACTGAGACTGCAGGAGTGAGAGTCCTTCCGCTGCAGTCTCTATTTACTTAATTAGTATTGGAGCCAAGGTGTCTTCAGCTGTGGCCTTAGCCTGCCCTTTGAGGTATCTCTGGCCTCACAGGCCTCAGCCAGGACCAGTGATGAGTAGACATTCACGTACTATGAATCAGGTCCCATCGGCAGCCAGGTAAGGGGTGGAGGCCCAGGACAGACTCACAGATAAACAGAAAGCCAGTAAAATTTAAATCCTGCTCAGAGCTGCTGGGTAGTGGTCTCCAGCACATCCGTAGTCCAATCACCTCCTGAGCCCCACTTCTGAACACATGGACTTTTTAGGGGGCCAATAATTTTCTGAGATAAATCCTATTACTTCAATTTATAGAAGACAATGAGACTCAGAACAGTAACACAATGTGCTCTAAATCACACAGCCTGAAGTAGCAGTATTGGGATCTCAACTCACTCTGGCTCCAGAGTTGAGGCTCAAGATCCCAACAATAAGCTGTCTCCTGAGCTTCTCTGACCAATGATGGCACAGTCTTTAATCTCAGCACTCTGGAGGCTGAGCTAGGTGAATTTCTGCATGGTCCAGGCCAGCCTGGGCTACATAGTGAGTTCAAGGCCAGCCTGAACTACATAGAGAGACCCTACCTCAAATGATTTTTTTTCTCTTAGCACTTTTATATTTTTCAACCATTATTTTTTACATCTTTCCATATTATCTGAACCTGAGTGACACCCTATCTCAAAACTTAAAACAAAACAATAAATAGGACTTCAGTGTGAAGTTAAACCCCAGTACCACAAAAAATAAAACTATATGGAAAATAAGCATGAGTTATATAAAAGTACATTCAATTGATTGACTGACTGGTTGGTTAGTTGGTTGGTTGGTTGGTACGCTGGGAATTGAACCAGGACCTTGTACATTCTAAGCACGTGCTCCACCACTGAGCTGCACCCCAGCCGCACAAGCCATGTTATATAAGGGACTTATCTGTGGAGTTTGATGCCTACAGGGCCTTGGAAGTGGTCCCATATGTATAGTGGGGGACAACAGGACTCAATGGGGTCCCGTGCAAAATGAAAACAGGAGTCAAGTGCCTGCAGCTCCTCGCTTGCTCCCTAAGGTTTGCCATTGACTTAAACCTTTTCGCCACCATGAGAAGAAAAGGGCAAGGATGACTCGAGACCTCAGTTTCTTCCTCAGTCATCCCAGCCTGTCTGAGCCAAAGCTCAGTGGGTTTTTTTCCTCTTGGATTTATTAGCCATCTGAATACTCTGGCTGTGTGGGCTGCCTCAGCCCTCACGGTATGGATATATATGTCCCCGTGTTCCCACCGACTCCCTGTGGACATGTGGCAGCTTCATTCTAAAACCTGGCAACTTTTCCAAGGATGCCCACTTCCTCCTGCACTTCTTCCTCCACCCCCCACCCACACTTCTCATTTTCCTCCCTTCCAAGGGCCTCACACAATCAGGAAACCCAGGTAGGTGATAGGAGGGTAGAAAATTGGAGCCTTGGGCTCTAAGCATTACAATAATTGAAAAACCAGAATCCCCAGGTGTGCAGGGTTAAGAGCCCCCAAGGCCAATGCACAAGGAATATTTGGATTCAGGAAGGATATTTCTATTCTCCACCTGGCTTCTTAGGGAAGCTCCTGCTCCATGGGAAGAGCTTTGCCCACCTAACAGCGCTAAGGAGCTGGCTGCGTAGGCTCCCAGAAATTGTCACAGGCTGCCACGTCTCTTCTAGCAGCTTCTCTGGCCGTTTTGCAATGCCTCTCAGAATTATTTTTGGAACTTTATTAATTTAGCAAGTATTTGCTGAGTGCTTACCTGGGACAAGGCTACATTGCCACCGTGTTAACTTCCTTTGTACCTTTCACCAAGATTCGTTCACCTCTCTGTCACACTCAAACATTTGACAAACTATTCTCCTCCAATCAGGAGAGGGACTGTGGACCTCTCTAGTGTCCTGAGAATTCTTAACACTCTGAATAACTGCTATCTCTTGCCTTTCTCTCCTGATCACCACCATCAACATTTTAATTAATAACATCTACTGGGCATGTGCTATATGCCCGGCTTGTCAATCATTATAACTCCAGTTTCCTGCCCTCACACGGCCTGATTGTGTGGACCCCCGGAAGGCAGGATAATGAGGGAAAGTGGGTAGAGGTGGAGCTGAGAAGAGAAGGGAGGAGGAAGTGCGCATCCTTGGAGAACTTGCCAGGCTTCAGAGTGAAGCCGCCACATGTCCACAGGGAGTCGGTGGGAACACAGGGACATATATATCCATACCGTGAGGCCAACGCAGCCCACACATGTGCTTCTTAGAGCCGTCTCATTTCATCCTACAGAGGTTATACTAGTATCTTTATTTTACAGAAGAAAAAACTCAAATTCAGAGAGCATAAGTAACTTGTCCAAGGTCACAGAGCCCGGGAAGCAGGCTATGGCAATTACCTGGATGTCATCCCCAGTTGGAGAATCTCAGGACAACAGCAGCAGGCACAACCTTTTTGCCACCTTTTCTTGTGCCCTCTGGGAAGAGCCCTTGCTGCCCTAGGCCATGGCAGCCTTTGAAATGTGTTGAGGTTCAGTCTTTCTTTCAAGCCCCAGCCCAAATGCCCAGCATTCTGAGAGCATTCACTGCCTGCTCTGAAGTGAGTTTTCTCTTTGTCAGCCTATGTTCTCCCTCTCCGGGGAGATTCAGCTCCTGCGGGAAGGTCATGCCCTGCTTCTCCGTATGCCCCACAGAGCCAGCATGGCATGGACACCATGTTGCTCACTGGGGCATCATTGATCGATCCATCTGTGGCTTCCCTGTGTTCTGGGCACCGTCCCAGCCTTCCTCACAGCAGCCCCAGCTGAGGCACCCCGAGACTCCACCCCACTTCCCCAAGCTCCTCACTCCAAGATCTGGGCTGTGCCTCCTCAGACTTTGGCTCCTGAGTGTGAGTGATAAGACTTTGGTTTATTGGCCTGGCGTCTACCGTGGCCCTGATATCATGGTCTTACTTAGAATAAAAACAAATGGAGGTCATATTTCAGGGAGAACTTGGTCCAAATTCCAATCTGCTACTTGTCTGGTCACCCCTAAATAATTTCACTGTCATGAGCTATAGTGTCCTCATCAGCAAAATATAAAATGCACAGGGAATGATGTAACAAAGTGTCCAGAATAGTACCTAGGACAATGACATTATGACACCAACATTTTAGAATGGAACTAGAAACTCCTGTGAATGAAAATGTTCCACAGGGAAGTTCCATCCTGCATAGGAGCCACAGTCATTATTGCTGACATACTATTTGTCTCAGGGTGCTTTGTTTTTATCATTTCACTTAATTGGAATTTTCCAGTCACGGAAACTGCACCTTAGAGATGTTGAAAAATTCATAACAGGCTACATGGATAAGAAGAAGTTTGAACTTGGAGTTGGCTGGTTCCTGAGTCTAAGCTTTTATATACTAATTTATCCTGCCAGGCTGATCTCTCTGAGGTCATGAGATGGTATTGGTGCATCACAGAAGAGTTAGATGAAGGGACTGAGATGTTAAAAATGGGAGAAAGACATGCTCCTCAGCCTGCTCCAGGGACCATAAGAAGAAAATGGAGGAGTCACTGTCAACAAAAGATGGGTGAGACATGGGGTCTGGGCAGGGCTGCCTTGGAGCCCAGAGCTACAGCACTAGAGAGAAATCTCTCCCTTCCTGTTTTACCTCTGGAAAAGTGAGGCTCAGAGAGAACATAGCTTTGTTTTGGCATCTTGAGTGTTTGCAGTCGTGGAAGTCTACACAATCAGCCCAACTCCCATTGCCAAGGGGTGGCTCTTGTGTTTGTAAATGGCATCTGATTAGTCCAATTTCTGTTGTTATAACAAAATACCTGAGGCTGGGTACTTCAAAAATAATATTTTATTTTGCTACAGTTTGGGAGGCTGAAAGTCAATGATTTGGTAGCTCCACACACTTGGCATTTGGTTAAGCACCTCCTTGAGTACATCAGGACACAGTAAAGAAACAGGAAGAGAAACAGCTGTCCAGGGTAGTAAGAGCTAATGCACTCTTGCCAAGCTGCCCCATGTCCACCAGGGAGTAAGGTGGGAACATAGGAACATACATGCTCATACCATGAGGTCCAGAGCAGCCCACACATGTGTTTCACAGGAACTATCTTGTTTTATCCTACAGAAAACTGTAAGGCTAGTATTAACCTTTTCCAAGAGTACTAAGTTCCCAGTGACCTATTCACTTGCCCTTAGGTTCTCCGTGTTCTACCACTTCTCAAATCACCACCTTGAGACCAAGTCCCTAGCACAAGAGCCCTTGAGCAACACACTCACTCAAGCCACACCCACAGCACAGCAGCACCAGTGGCAGGAAGAAGGCGGGCACTTCCTCCAGGGAGCATTGTGAGTAGGTGGGGTGGATTTACAAAATGCAAAGACCGGGCTGGGGATTTAGCTCAGCGGCATAAGCACCTGCCTTGTAAGCAGGTGAGTTTGATCTCCAGTACAGATAAAAAGGAAAAAGACCAAAAAAAAAAAAAAAAAAAAAAAAAAAAAAAAAAAAAAAAGACCCTGGACCAACATCTCAAGGAATTTGCTGGAAATGCAGAACCTTGAGTCTCAGACTTGCTAACACAGTCTTTGGAGAGTTGGCCCAAGAATCTGTGTTTTAACAAGCCCTCCCGGACCCATGTCATGTTTAAGAAGCACAACCCTAAAATAGGGCTGATAAGAAGCGGGAATTGTAGCCTCTGGCCTTTGCCTTGTAAGTGTCTGCCTGAATGCTTTCTCTCATGTTCTGAGCATGGCTGCTTTTGTCAGTGTCTGGCCTCAGCTCAGATGCCATCTCTAAGAAGCGTCTCCCTATCTCCTGCTGTTCCTGGCTGTCTTGGTGCCTTCATAGCACCTCTGCCATGCGGCAAGAGTTGTCTTTTTTTTCTGCTCCTATATCCAAAAAGGCAGGGTGTTTGTCCATTTACCGTCCCTCAGCATCCCAAAAGCTGGGCCTGGTGTTTAGTACATGGAAAGCAGTCAGTGTTCCTTTTGCAAATGTATGAATGAATGAATGAATGAATGAATGAATGAGGACCAGCTTCCTGCCAAGTACCCAGCCTCTGAGGCCCTACCTCCTGCCAAAACCAGATACCACGCTGACCACCCTGATTGTACTATGGCATCTTCACAGCTAAGTCTTCCAGAAACTGAACCAAGGGTCTTAAATCTCAGGAGGAAACTTTCCATTATAGGTAGCAACAAGATGTTTTGGGGCATGTTCTGGCTGCTCTAATCACATGGAAGGCAGCTACTTCACATTTGAGAAGTACAAGGAAATAGAACAAAATTTCACATGGAAATTTCATGCCCCTAACCCAGGTTGAAGGGGTGTGGGTTAAGTTTCTTTGCATGCAAATGAATGTATTCAGATTGCAGAGTGTTGCAACCAACCCCTTCCTTCCTCCAGGCAAGCTACTCAACACCTCACCATAGGAGAAACACCTCCAGGTGGCATCCACCACAGCTGATAGATGGCATCCAGAGATGGTATTAAATAGCATCTCACCACATGGGGAGGAAGCTACTTCCTTTTCAATTCACATCATCTAACTGGAATTTAATCATATCACTTTGTTTTCATTGTGCTTATTTTTACAGAGGCCTTCTCTTTGCAGCTAGAAGTACACTCTTTTCATTTACGATTGAGTTATGAAGTATCTTTGAAGTTAAATTTAAAAGAGAAACTGAGTTGATTTAAGGAGAAATGTAAAATAAATACTAAAACATGTGATACAAGTATTCAGGGAAACAAATAGAGGCTGAGGAGCAGCTAGCTGCTGCAGCCCTCCAGTGTGGATCCACATCTCTTTCTCAGATACATTTCGGGGATTAGAATATTGAGGGTTTTAGAAAGATATGAGGGTTCATTTTTCACAGATGGCTTGATGCCTCTGGGCAACACTCTGCGATCAGATACAGTCATTTGCATGCAATAAAACTTAAAAATAATCATAAATAAGATAAAGACCAGAATAGTCTCTCAAGTTAGTGCAGATCATATTTTGCCACCAAAATCTCCAATTTTATACAATTTTTTCAGCATTTTGGATAAAGAATCTCAGATCCCAGAAATCATACCAGCATATCCTAGCTGAGAGTATATGACATTGAGTAATGAGTGTGACAGTGAGCTGCGTGTTTCATCTGCTTGCTGTTATACAATCCTCATGCCAACCTGAAGAGTTAGGTACTAGGATTATACCCATTTTCCAGATGAGGAAGCTGAGATCTCAAGTGATTAACTCACTTGCCAAAGGCTCCCAGTGAGCACCACAGCAGAACTCAAATTGAGAGCCAAGCAAGCTGGAGCAGGACAGCAAGAGGTGGCCGCAACTTGGAATTGGCCACCCCCATCTCACCGGAGGTCCTGGTGATGATTCTCACTGTCCTGCTGAATAGGCTCTCCCAACAACATCATTCCTTTGTTAGGTGGGAAAGAGAAAACTGTTTCCAGGTGCCCCAGAGAGCCAAGCCACACCCCAGGCAGCAGGTGTGAACACCACTGTGATGTCATTAGCACCTCGGAGGAACCTGGACAGCCTGAGGCCCACCTGGGAGCTGCTTCTCTCCTCCTCTGCTTCACGGCTTAGCCTGCCAACCTGCCCCTTCCTTGCCAACAGTACCTTCTTGGCTGCCTCTTTTTCCTGTTACTTGTGTTTGCTGGGTACACAAACCCCTTGCCAGACCATTCTCAGCTAAACGTTTTCTTGTCTGTTACCTTTCATTTTCACATTGAAGAAGTACAAGGAAATAGAACCAAAGCAGCAAAATTCACTTAGAATCCACTTTGAAAAATTAAAATATAAGGAGCTCCCATTCTGCCACTTAAAATCTACCTTTTCCCCAACGTTCAGAAAAAATCACTGTTGAAAGAGACCCTCTCAATACTTATGTGCACCAAGACATATCTGTGTCATACCTGTTCATGCTTACTATGGCTTACTATGGCTTACTATGGCTATGCTGAAATCAGTATCTACCTATTTAGCAATCAATCCACAAAATGATCTACGTGCAATTGCTGAGGAGTACACGGTCCAACTCCTGAGGCCACTGTTCTCGCAGACTGCTTTATAATCCACTTGCACATATTTTTGCCTGATAAAAATGTCTCCCACGTTGAGCTGCAACTTTTAAAAAATGTATCCATTGCAGACACTTTTTTCTGCTCGGTCTTAATGGTCAGAATGCCCTCAGAACTCTTTGATAACTGCCTGACAGTACCTCAGGGGAGCCAACTGTCCCCCTAATAAGGGTCATCTAAGAAGCCTTTGAGCCTTTTCATTCTTACATTGTCCTTCTGATATCCACAGCAGCCTTCTGAATGGTGTCATTGTATCCATTTTAAATTAAGGAAACGGGAGCTTGGAGAGGTAGAATAAATAGCCAAAGATGCACAGCAAGGAGGGGAGGTGCCAAGACATAGTCCCAGGTCAGCCTGACCTCATGATGTTGCAAAGCGTCTGATGAGGAAGGGTCTGAGCGATGCTCAGTATCACTGCCCCCTGGCAATACTGATAAGTACCGGTAGGCAAATGAAACTATTGCCTTTTATTGATGTCAGAGAAGACTATAACTCATTTAGCACCTAGTTTGCATCCAGCACCTGAATAGATGCTTCATAAGCATTTTTATTGAATTCTCTTAAAAGACAAAAAACAACAAGGAGCATATTAGGCAGATACTGGCACCTTGTTTATAGGAAACTGAAGGTCAGTGCTCAGTGCCATATAGAAAAGAGTGGAGTTAGGTTCTGAATCCACATCTTCAGGGATTGCATTTTTCGTGGATATGGACCTTGGCCCACAAGCCCATGGGTATGTGAATACAATACTGCTTTCCTGCAAGTGAAATTATTGGCCTGGTTTGGTTTTTGCAGTACTAGGGCATGAACTGAGGGCCTCTACATTGGGAGGCATCCAGTGCCTATTTTGTGTTTTTATTTTGAGATATGGTCTCCCTAAGTCATTAAGTTGCCCAGGCTGGGCTTGAAGTTACGATCTTCCCGCCTCAGCCTCCCAGAGTGCTAGGATTAGTTTCTTAATTTCTCTTCTTCATCTGTCCTTTTAGTTTTCCCATCTCATTTCCTGACACAACTATTGACTTCAGTCAAACACCTCCAAAGTTTAGACAACCTGGATACATTTGTTTGCCCCACACCCCCACATCCAATGTACTAAGACTTGTTGGCTCTGTTTTCAAAAATACATCCATCTCTTGATATGCACAGGGGTTTGGTTCCAGAACCCTGTGTCCCAAAATCCCAGAATGCTCAGGTCCTTATAGAAAATGGCATAGCCTTTCCGTGTAACCTGCACACATCCTCCCACATGTCTTAAATCATCTCTCCATGGCTTACAATACCTAATGTGATGTAAATGTTATATAAATAGGTGTTGTATTGTATCATTTAGGGGGAAATGATAAGGAAAAACCCCATGTCTGTACATGTTCAGTGAAGACACAATTTTTTCCTAATTTTTCTATTCTCAGTTGTTTGAACTCACAGATACAGAATCTATGGACATGGAAGGCTGGCTATACAGTTTCACCTAAACACAAAGGTTTCCTCCCCCCCCAGAGCCCTTCATACACTCCCAGCTGCCACTGTCACTGTTCCAAAGGTCTCCCTGGCCCCTGGCTGTCCTTGCTTTCATGCTTTCTCAATTCCCTCCCTTCCACTACCTCAGACCTTCTCTACCCCACATCTAGCAGGACAATTTTTAAAATGCACCTTGGATCACACCCTTTCCTGTCCCAAGCCTCACTGTGCTTGGAATAAGACCTTCATGGCCTTGTGGCTCCTCACATGGCTGCAGCTCCCATTTCAGCCTTTATCTCCTTGCCCCCCTCCTCTTACAGTACACTTCATATGAGTGCTTTTAGTTCCTCCGTGCACCACCTCATTCCCACCAGGACTAGCCCGGCTTCCTCCCTTTGCCTAGAGCACTCGTCCCTGGTTCTTCCTCTCAAAGCTCTCCTGTCACCTCCCATCGGAGATACCCAACCCATTACCATTTCCCAGTCAATCCGGAGCCCCTTATTCTGCTTTACATTCTTCCTAGCTGGTAGTTCTGTTTAATCTCTCCCCACTACCTGGATTTGGAGGCTCTCTGTGACCTATAGCCTTGCACAGAAGTGGGCAGGTAGGTGGCTCATAGCTATTTCTTGTGGAAGCCAATGGATAAATTTCCTATGAGCTCTGTTCTTTGGGAGAGAGGGGCAAGAACTTCTAGCCAATTCTTCAATCGCAGTCAAATCCTTCTGCAGGAGGGGTAGATAGATACATTGGGTCTGGGTTGTCTTCTAGCCATGCCTGCATCTGCTGAGAAATTTTGATCCGTGAAACAAAAAAGCCATGAGGTTCATAGAAAGAATCATCCACCACGCGTCTTCATCTCATGTCATTCCATCATACTCCCAAGCCTAGACCTCCTCAGTGGTCCTGGTTTTCCCTTCCCTCGGTCCCAGAAGCCAGACCACAGAGATGTATTGAAGCAGGCTGAGAACATGCTGCTGAGCACAAGCCTCAGTGACTTCTGCTCCCAGGGGAACATGCCCAGCCCTGTTCTCATTGTGAGTCAGTGAGTCAGAGTCTGTAAGCTACTTAACACTCATTGTTCAGTCTGATACTCGTGAGAAAGCCAAGAGGAAAGAAAGATACCTAAAAAGCCTGACTTCCCAAACCAGAAACCAAGAGCAGGAAGACTAATGTGAGTTGCTCAGGTCTGCAGGATGGACTTGGAACTAAGCTGGTACTGGGAGACTGTGACATGTTTAGAGTTTAATAAATGGTAGGTTCTGTTGTTCCAAGAAGGGGATCCTATTGTGAGGATTTCTTCATTGCAAATGATGGAAATTCATTTCAAAATAAGCAGGAGCAGACACAAGGGACTATCATTTAATGGAACTGAAATACCAGAGGTTCACTTATGTTATGGCCTCTGTCTAGACGTCCCCCAAAGTTGCATGCACTCATTTGAGAAGTGGCTGGATTATGGGTGTGTGATAGTGGATTAGTCCACCAATTGGTTTAGCATGATTCTGGGTGTGAATGATAGAATTATTGAAGAAGGAAAACCCACTTTAGGTATGGGTAGCACCAACCAACAGGATTGCAGCCTGAATGGAACAAAAAGGGAAAGAAGGCAGGCTTTACAGTCTCCATTTTGCCATGCCATGGATTGTTTCTCCTCTGCCACACTCTGCTGCATGCTGCCTTGATTTGGAATTAGCAGACTATGGACTGAAACTTCTACAAACTGAAAGCTGCTATAAACCTTTTGTTGCTTAACTTGTGAGTGTTGAGTATTTATCCCAGCAATGAGAAAGTAACTAAGACAATTTAATTCAGGTATGACTGAATCTAGGGGCTCAAATGATATTGTGAAGATCTAGACCATAAACACTTTTTTGCTCTGTTCTGTATATTAGTTTCACCCTCAGTTTATCATCTACAAGGGCTAGTTTTTGATCATTGCACCCACAACTTGGGCTACTTTAGACACCCAGTGGAAAAGAATACTTTTATTTCTCAACAATTCTATTCAAAGTTCCAAGACTATCTTCACTAGGTTTTCTACCTATCCCTGAGTCAACAACCCACCAGGGTGGTAAATGTTTTGATTGGTCAGATTCAGGTCAAGTGTCCTTCCTTTAGGCAATTACAGTGGCCAAGAAAACTTGGACTTTCTGATTTGTTGTGAACAACCACAGGCCCACCCTTGAAGCAAGGAATCCCTGCATATAACATACTCTCTGTTCACTCTGTCTCTCTGTCTCTGTGTCTATCTCTGTCTCTATCTCTCTGTTCTGTCTCTGACTCTGTCTGTCTGTCTGTCTGTCTGTCTGTCTGTCTGTCTCTCTCTCTGTCTTTGCCTGCACCTTCGTGTCAGGTTGAAGTGAGGGAGAAGCTTTTCCCTACAGCAGAATGAGTGTAGCATAAGCAACAGAAGGTAGAATGGATGCTCCCCAGACAGCTGGCCACGTTCTCTCCAGTGACCTTGGGCCCTTTACTATCACAAATAACATGCTGTGACTCTCTGTATCACTGGTGATCTTGTACCAGCCAGCAAATGACATCCAACTATGGGCTCCAGATTCAGGGCCCTGGATGGCCAGTCCCTGGGAACTCGTGGCAGCAGGTGACTGCACAGCTTGCTGAAGGGTGCGGTGAATGTTCTGTGGGCTTGAACACACTCCTCACTGGGAGAGATAAGAGTCTCAGAGTTTTGAAGAAGTGGGCTGGGCTTGGAGACCCCAAACAAAAACCATGGCTTCAGAGGGGAAGGGAGGCAAAAAAGGGGAGCTGAGGGCCCAGGCTCAGAAAATTCTAGGACGAAAGGAGAGTCTCAAGCAGTGATAAGATGTCCACAAGTGATGCTTAAAGATTAGCCCAGACTTGGAAAAAAACAATACCTTCCCCATTCATTCACTTGTTCACTCATTGGTTGAACAACCTACCATGTTCCAGGAAGTAGGAACATAACCAAACAAAACATGGTGCTCTTTTCAAATTTAAATCAGAGTAGAATAGACAGGTATAATTAAATACATAATTATTTATAATAATTCCCTGGAAGACAAACATGGGGCACCACAGGAATAATCAAATTGCATCAGCCTGAGGATATATTCATGGCAAGATCTTAAATACAAGGAAGAATTAATAAAAGGGGGAGATAGGGAGATATGTTCAAGGCAAGCAGTATACATGCAAAGGTTCTGAGGCAGAAGAAAAAAGCAAAACCTGCGCAGGGAGAGTTTGGGGAAAAGAATTTGGAAATGAAAAGGTGCCAGATCTCATTTGATCTCATAAGCTAGGATTTTTGTCACTTTCCAACAGAGAGCCACTTTGTCAAAAACTCCCCCAGGAACACTCACTAAGAGACAGGCATTCAAGAAACATTTATGAAGCTTCTGCTCTGAAGCAGGACTTGCAAGATATTTGAGACACAGTGGAGCTGAAGAAGTTAGAAATTAAACAAGGCAATACATATGACTGAGATAATTAGTTCACTCATATAGAATCTATAAAGGAAGTAACTGTACATGGTTAAGGCAGCCAGGACCTGAGAACTTCCTGAGTGGCCAAGGGAAAGTGATCCAGTGGGGACAGGTGTAAATACAGAGGCCAGAAGCTGTGAGATGTGTATTCATCAACATATACAGACACACACACACACACACACACGTGCACACTCACAGGCATTGCACACCATTGCTTTCTCTGCATTTCCCAAAATTCATTTGCATCCTTGGCTAATAACTCCAGATGTCTCCTCACCTTCCTCCCCTGCCTCGTTACATCACACCACTTCCTGAGGCACACTCTGCTCCAGGACATTTATACAAGCAAGGTGGGGAGCTGGACTCTTGACTTGGCAGAATGGAACCCCAGTGTGGTGTTTGCTCAAAATGCCGTAACTATTCCTGGATGTCAGGTGCAGTTAATGGTTGCTGTGGCAACCGCCCATGCTTAATGAATAGAAGAGAGTAAAAGATGCCAGATAAATGTCAGGGCCCTGGATGGATTTGCTTGCAAGTAAATCTGTTAGCACTGGGCAGAGCTGACCATCGAAGGTTGAAATGAGCAGTAGCTGGTTACAGATTCAGGAACCTCTCTTCCATTTCTCAGTTTTGCACAGTCATAATGACACAAAATGTCAAAAAAGCAGGGCTCTTTATACACACAGTTAAACACAGGCTACAATTTTGTGGGTTTGATTCTATACATGTTTATGGAACTTGCAGGAAGCAGAAATCTAAGCATCAATCTCTCAGGAATTAAGAGACACCATTTAAAAACAACTTCTGGGTTATTTTTTTAAAATGGTGCCAAATTGGGTCATAAAATAATATTTAAACTCCAAACCTCCCCATGTAATATTGTCAGAAAATGGATGGATAAGATAAAGAGGCTTAGGTTAAAATTTGCATAGTGAGCACCTCTCAAGATTGTTGGTGCATCTCTACGGCCAGGTGAAGAACTCAGCCAGAAAGAGCACATACCTGTGATTCCAGTACTTTGGGAAACTGAGGCAGGAGGGTGGCAAGTTCAAACCTAGCCTAGGAAACTTAGACACTTAGGGAGACCCTGTGTCAAATAGCTACAGCTATAACTCTGTTTGAAGGCCCCAATTTCAATCCCCAGTACTTTAAAAAGAAATAAAATAAAACAGAAAGGCTGCACTAGAAGCAGTTCAAAGTATGAAAATGGAAACCATTTCCACAGGCCAGGCCAGTTCTGTACCCATACCTGAGGTCTGGGACTCAGGACTTACCTGGTGGTGACAAGTTCTTGTTGGGAGACTTCAAATGAGTCTTCTTAATCTATTTTGTGATTCTGTAACAATATCTGAGACTGGATAATATATAAAGAACAGAGATTTATCTCTCACAGTTCCAGAGTCTGGGATTCCAAGGTCAAGGGACACATTTGAACCATAGCACCAGTCTTGAATGGCCTCTTTCCCTCACCTTCCACAGCCTCCAAACCCACCTTGTGTACCCCCAGCCAAGATCACAGACATTCACAGGGGCCTTGTCATAATGATGGCTCTAGGACAGCATCTGGCTGCAGGGGCTGTAGCACTGTCCTGAGGTCATAGCACAGCTCTCCATCTGACCTGTGGTGAGCCTCAGAATTCTGGGTTCACAGGTTCTTGGGGACTAATTAGTGTATTGTGATGGACCACAAGAATGCAGTTCGAACAAACAAACCTGAAAGAACCCCTGTGAATTTTACAAGGTGGGCCCAAATTTTCCAGTCACCTAAGAAGGACAGATGTCACCAGGCCCAAATATCTGAAATGAAGGAGCCACAGCCATAGCCCTGCTCTCATCCAACCCTTGTCTCCAAAGCCCTGGTATTATCAGGAAACCTCTGTGGTCTGAAAAGAGGATGATTGGTTGATTCCTTTGAATGCCTGCTAAGGCCGGGTTAAAAGTTTGGAGCCAGGTATGACGGTATACACCTGTAGTTCCAATACTGTGGGAGCTGAGTCAAGAGGATTGAAAGTGTGAGCCCAGCTTGGGCAGTTTAGCAACTCAGCAAGACCTGTATTCAAATAAAAAAATTTTAAATAAACTGGGGAGTGGAGCACAGTGCAAATACTGAGTTCAAACCTCAGTACCACCCCCACAATGATGACCTTGGGACTCTAAACAAAAGAGTAACTATAGAGACAATTCCACCCTCACTGATAACCAGCATCAAAGTAATAATACTAATACTATTACTACTAATAATAAGTTGTCCAATAAAGAAGATCAGTAAACTTTTGGATTTTCCCCACAGCATTTGAATGCTTTTACGTAAACGTCACATATCAGATAATATCCGGCTCTTATTCTTGGTCTCTTTGCATTCCTGCTTAGCAATCACCTCAAACTCACAATTATTCTGTGTCATTGGTTCATCTTATGTCAGTGCCTATGGAGTTGGTGCTGGGCTGCAGACATGAACTAGAACCTGCCCTGCCATCAGGCTGGGGTGGCTGGGCTCTTGGCCCCCCTGGACTGGCTACATCCTAGGTCATAGACTAAACAGGGCTTCGTTTGGACTCAAGGTCAATCAGATAATTAAGGACTAGGGAAAACATTTTACCACAAGCTTCTCGAGCCCACCCAATATATTGATTAAGCAAAGCACTTGAAAACAGGTTTGTCAAAAATAAAACAGGACAATTCACTGCATGCAGAGGATGAACAAGCAGCCCCAGCAGCTCCTCTACCCAATAAATTTCCCATGCTGGGGTCTGAGGCAGGGCGCCTTCAAGACTGGGCATCTGGCTCTGGGCAGACGTGGCTGGACTCCAGCTTGGCTGCTGTTCTATTTCATTATCAGTTGTCACTTCTGTTTCTTCAAAGGTTCAATGTCACTTCAATGATTCCTCTAAGACACATTCCACCTCTACCAGACCTTAGCACCCAAAGCAATCATTCAACACTATAATCAAGTTACATTTTTCTAAGTCCTCTAAAAGCATAGTCTATATTCCTTTCCAGTTTCCATCCTGGCCTGGAAAATGTTTGGTGATCTGTGTTGCCCTTTGTAGGCCTGGCCTCGCCCTGCTTCTGCTCTCTCTCTCTCTGCTTGTGGCTGTACACTTGTCTTAGTTCTGGAAAAACACTAGATGTTCTCCTTTTTTGAGGCTTTGGTGGCTTCTTTTGGATGGAAGGCTTTTTCTCTCAAATCTCACCATAAATGACATTATGGTTTCGATCTTAAATGCCTTCCAATTGCTCATAAATTGAAGGCTTAATCCCCAGATAAGGGCACTATTGGAGGGCAGTGGAAGTTTCAGGATGGGGCCTAGTAAAAGTTAGGCCACTGGGCGTGTGGCCTAGAAGGAGATACTGAGACCCTGACCCCTTTCTATCTCTCTCCCTTTTTGCTTCCTGGCCACCATGAGGTGAGCAACATCGCTCTTCTCTGTGCTCCCATCCATGATGCTCTGCCTCAACCCAAGCCCAAAGCAAGGAGACAAAATAAATCTTTTCTCCTTTAAGGAGTTTTTCCCAGGTACTTTTTCATAATGACAGAAAGCTGACTAACACAAATGACTTCCTCCTGTCTTTGAAGTTACTCTCTCCCGGAGCCCTCTTCCTCTGTCCACCCAATTTCATGGTGTCTCTTCCACCACCCACCCCACTGACCACTCTCATTGGCTTTCCCCAGGATTCATTATTCTCCAGATTTATTGCTCTCCTGCAACTTACTACTCCCTGAAATTATTTTTTCTTTTTACTGATAGTTCTATTTCATTTACTTTCTCACTCAGGATCTTTCTCCACTGCAGTGGCACAGCACTGAGATCCAGAAGCTAGTCTGTTTTGTTCACCAATGAATTTCAAGTGCTTCAGACCATGCTTCATGGAACCCAGGAAACTCTATAGACACTGTGGAACAAAAGAACATGCACCAACACTTCCATTTTGTACTTCTGTTACATCTAAGGATGTTTATTTCTCATTAACTCATTCATTCACTCTTTTGGCTCTTTTATTAAAAGCCATAACTCATAATTGCTCTACCCCAAGTGCTTCTTCTTGCTCAGAGAGATCAAGTTCAACTCAGGGTCCTCATTAGCCATGAATTTATTACTAAATCCTGTATATGTGAGGTTTCATGAACTAGCAAGTGAGCCCTGTCTTGGTATGAATAAGAGCGTTCATGACCTGACTCCTCATAAAATCAGCTTAAAACATTGCCCTGCACCCTCCCCACCTCCCACCCTTACCCCATTTAACACTCTGGCATTCCCAGTTTCTGTCTGGCAGCTTCTCTCTGATTGCAAGCTTTGTCAACATGTGACAATACAGGGCAAATGGAAGACAAAATGTGGTGTGCCAACCATGGGCAAATGAGAGCCTGCTGGCAGGACACAAACTAACAATAGAAGAAGAGAAAATTGACAAGGATGATGGCATGATAGACACATCCAATGATTTCAAAACCAAAGATTAGCAGAAGCCCTTGGGAAAACTGATGACATGCTTAAAATTTTTTTGTTTTTGCAAAAATGACCCACTTTATGATCCTGCTATGAAAATCAAGAAAGCAAAGGATTTTGTATTAGGCCATTGTGTGACTTTATCAGAAAAATGATGTTACTTCCCCAAATCAGCATGACTTACTTTATGTTCACCCTACTGCAGTGTAGGAGCAGATAAGGCAAAAATAAACATTTTCATAAGTCGGAATTTCATGTGCATGGTAATGTCGGGAGCCTATCTTTGGCTTTCACTGTGTACTGTGAAATAGTTCTTATTTGTAAGTGTACTCCCTTGAAGCCCATGGTCTCCAACTTCAGCCACCCAGTCAGCATACTCCTGGAGCTGTGAAAAATGCAGCTCCTGGATTCATTAGGGATCTCTGGGAACGATCCAAACTTCTTTAGTTGTCAACCTCCCCCCCCCCCACTTTCCTTAAATCCTTGAAGCAATTCCAGCGTAAGCCAGGGTTGAGAATTGATGTTTACAGGTTTTTTTGTTTTGGTTTGGATTTTGGTGTTTTGTTTGGTACTGGGGATCAAACTCACAATCTCATGCTTGCCAAGCAGAAGCTTGTGCCTACTGAGCTATATCTCCAGCCCTGTTTTCGGGTATTCTTATCTCCATATAATGCAGATCTACTGTAACACAGACCCCAAAATTTTTGCAGTCAATGGGTTGCTTTTGATTTCTTAACCCAAGTACTCAAGAAACATAAACAAACTTGATATTTGCTTTTCTTTCTGTATGTCAAGATAAACTCTCAAACTAGGATCTGAGAAGAGATTTACATAATTGAACTTGACACCTTGGTGCTCTGGTTAGGGATGCCTAGAACCAGGTCCTGCGCAGAAATGGGATCAGTGTAGTTTCTGGAGCTTAGTACTCATCTCACCACAAATGTAATCAGTACAGCCAAATTCCAGGCCCCAATAGCCAGCTGAGAGCTCAAAACTAAGACCTACCAGAGACCAAGGTGTCATGTCAGGGCGCTGGTTAGGGGTGCACCCTTTCACTCTTCCTAATGTGATGTACTGTGACCTTGTTGGACTAGGTGAACCTACAGCCACTAAAGCCTGCCCCCAGGCCCTCTTATGGGCTGCTCATAGCACATTGGAGATGGAAGACCATGCGCAGGTCTACTGACATCCTTTCCTTTCACTGGAGGAGGCATAGCCTGGGGAAATCTCCCTTCAGAAAAGTTGACCTGGGTTTATAATCTCATTTCCCCAGGCCTCTCTTTTCCAGGACCAGGATTTCTTGACTTGAAACCCAAAATACTAGATGCAAAACTATTTTCAAAGGATCCAGAAAGACTCATCTGGCCCCTGGCCAAACATGGTCTCACAGGTGCTCCGGCTGTATTCCCTCCAGAGGGTGGCAGTCCAGGCTCATGCACAAGTATGCATGTGTGTATGTGAATCTCTCTGAGGATAGAAGGGAAGCCAAAGTCTACAGCTTCCCGTGAGTATCTTCATAGTCCAGATCAAAACTGAGATGCTAATGACATGAGTATCATAGATTTCTCATCTTGGCACCCAGGCTTGAGTCAGGTACAGTGGTGAGTGCCAGTAATCATGGCTACACAGAAGGCTGAGACAGGAGGATTACAAGTTCAAGGCCAGTCTGGGCCATTTAGTAAGACTTTGTCTCAAAATAAGACTTCAGTCAGACTTTAGATTTATGCCTCATTTCCCCTATCTTTAAATGTGCAGTATTTATTACATCAGCATACACTTACCTAAACTTACCATACCCTAAGCATTACTCTAAAGCATTGACAAATAGGGACTCCTCTTCCTCTCATAAAAACCTTAACAGAGGACACTACTATTATGCTCCAACCTTACGGAGGAGAAAACTAAGCACACATAAGCAAAGTGATTTACTAATCTGTGGCACAATCAAGATTCCAGCACAGTCATCCTCACTCCAGAAACCACAATTGTCGTGCCACCATGTGACCCATAATGGTGCCTGCTTCTTATCACTGTGAGAAATAACCAAGGAGCCTTCACCCACTGCGTCACAAAGTACATCTAAATAAGAAGTGGATAATATAACGATTTCTTTTGCAACTCCAACTATCAGGAGATTATCAACGCTTTTAAAATGAGGCGATCTAGGCTCAGAGGAATAAATAACTTGCCTAAAGTGTCTTAATCAGGTGAAACCCTATCACAAAATCTCACAGACTGAGTGGTGGCTAAACAATTGGAATTTATTTCTCACAGTTCTGGAAGTAAGAAGTCTGGGATCAGGATGCCAGCATGGCCTGGCTCTGCTGAGGACTTTATTTTGGCTTGCCCATTGCCCTCTTCTCATTGTATCCTTACATGGGGAGGTCAGAGAGCTCTATGGATTCCTTTCCTTAAAGGCATTAATCCCATTGGTGAGGACTCCACCCTCAAAACCTAAGCACTACTTGTACCATCACTGCCACTTCCCTACACCGTCACCTTAGGGACTAGGACTTTAGACTATGAGTTTAGGGGAGAAATATTCAGTCCACTACATAAAGCCATCCAATGGAAGGGGCAGGAAGTGCTGAGACAGGGGTTTAAACTCAAGCCTCCAAAGCTTGTGCTCCCCCGCTCCACTTCCCCGATATAGAACAACTATAAACCTGCCACGAAAAGCAGAGGCCTACTTTTCCCCCCAGATGTCAATAATCCGAATTGTTTGGACAAATTCATAGCTGGGCAGCCTTACTGTCCCTCGTGGTTGTTGATAACCATTTCCCAGTATCAGGAAATAACTCAGAATGGGGACTCTGAACCCCTCATGCAGCCCAAGTAGGTTGGAAGTGTCACTTTTCTTGTACATAGTTGACAAGGACTTCAAGAATCAGAAGGCCTAATGTTCCATTTTTTAGACTCCTTTCCACCCTTGAATACTTCAAAACCACCCAGGACTCTGTGGATCTTTTAGGTGACCCCAAACCTGGTTGCTCCTAACCTTAAGGAACAGCTGGGATTGAGCTTGGTCCCTGTGCAACTCAGTCTCCTACATGGTCGAGAAATCCAGTGTGGAGGGGCAGCCAGAAGCTGATGGACCCAGTGAAACTGCCACGATAGCAACTTTGTCCCCCCGGTCTCCCTTTTCCTCAGATTGTGAATTTATACCTCTGAGCCTATAGAAATTGCAGTTCCCTCTGGCTTCAAGGCCTTTTCACTGGCTCTTTGTATAACTGGCTTCTTCTCTGTTTTCAGGTCTTCTGAACTCAAATCTCTAGTTTTCTCTGAAGCCAAAGTTACATACCACCTCTCCCCCTCTCATTCAGAGTCACCATTGCATCATCCTATTTTGCTTCCTTCAAAGCACAGGTATCTGCTTCATTATTTCCCCAGACTAGAGTTTCTGTCCTTGATGGGGCTTGCAGACCCAAGTCTCAGTCTCGGCCACCAATGAATCCTTGGATCTTAAAACAGTTATCCCTCTACAGTTCTCACACTCCCCTGTCCAGGTGCCCACCACACCATTCCCTGCCAGGTGGACCTACTGGGTGGCAGACCTTAATCTTCTGGCACCTCAAGCTACTTAGAGCCCCCAAGAATGTTTTCCTCTTGCTTATTCTGTCTCATCACACATGTAGTTCCCTCTGCTCAGACACATTCCTTTCTTCTTCTGATTAACTTCTAATTAAGCTTCAAGTCTCAGCTTAGGTGTGATTTCACCTTACATTCAGGTAAAATCATTCTACTAAGTTTGGTGAGAAAATTTTGATGATGGGAGTTGCATTACTTTAAATTCTTCCTATGCTAACCACATACATATAGTCTTTTGAATTTGCGAACTACATACATGTATTTTAATTTATAAAGATTATATAAATATGGTATAGTGGACTGCTTGTTGTTTTCTTTACAATATTTCTCTGCATTGAAAAAATAAATGTTACTATTAAATGCTAGTACTACAACGACTTAATTATTACAGCTTTGTTATATAACTTAATATCCTGCAAGTAACCACCTGCCTGGGCTCTTTCATTCATCCTGATATTTTTTCTAGCTAATTGCCTTCATTTTCCCAAATAGACTAATTCTATCATCTAGAAGAAAATGCTGCCTGTATTTCATTTTTTTCTGTTGTTTATAACTGAATTCTTGTGCTTACGAGACCTTGTAGAACTGTACTAAATATTAGGGAATTTCAGGGCATTATCTCATTCTTGATTTTAATAGGATTATTCCAAGGGTTTGACTATAAGGAATGTTATAAGAATACTTCCTCCAGGGAAGAAAGTATTCTTTCATTGCCTGAGCCAGAGATGAACAGTTGGTATAATCTCCTCCCAGGATGGAGCCACAGTCACCACAATGCTAGTCTCTACCATTATACCTTGACGTCTCAGCATATTTCTGCTAGTTCTGTCTTCCATTTCAAAGCTCTTCCCAAGATGCTGTGATCTCTTATTTCTCAGTGCTCCTTTCTCACACCTGCCCAGTGCTGGGTCCCTACCACCTCTCATTTGTGGTTACTGCACCTGTCCCCATCCTAAACACCTTGATTCCTCTCCAGGTCTATTTCACTCACTCTCAGTTTCTGCCTCCTTCTGCCCTAGGACTTTAGCTTACAGCTGTGCTGGGATAGTGTTTTCCTGTTTCCTGACTTAATCCTTGCTGTTTAGATTTTCCCATCATCTCTCTTGGCTCCATCCTTTGCAGTTTGTGGACAAGTCCCACTCCCTTCTATTTTCTAAGATTAACTGACATAGGGAAATACTCTTAAGGAAATGTAAGTGAGAAGAACAGCATGATCCCAATCTTGTTAAATTATTTTTGTGTGAAAGCATAGAGGAGGAAAGCCTGGGAGGAAATATAAAAAATGCTAACTAGTGGCTATTTCTGGGAGCCAACAATATGCTACTAATACAATTTTATGATGGGTATATGACTTGGAATGACAGCAGCTTCATTTTCAGTATGTCTTCCATGGGAGAAATTGTTGATTTTCTTTCTGTTTATATTGCTTTTTAAGATCTCACCATATTGCCAAAATGTCTTTTCTGGTCCTAAAATACCTACCAAAACCAACAGTAGGAATAGCTTTAATTTATTGAGTTCTTACTATGTTCCAGGAGCTGCGCTAAATATTTCATGTCATTGTCTGATTGAAAGATTTATGTGCAAAGTGCTGACAACAGTGGCTGTCACTGTAACTACTATTTACTGCCTCAATTAATTTTCTGGACAACTTCACGAGGTAACTATTGATATCTTCCTTCGTAGAGGAAGAAGCTGAGGTTCAAAGAGGCAATTTGATGTAGGTACCGCAACTAGTAGGTGGCTGAGTCAGGACTGATCTGAAGTGTGACTCCAAAACTGGGTTCTGCCCAAACATGTTTTAGCTCAGAGGTTACAAACTCGAATGCCTACAGAGACAAGCAAATGTCGTAAGAGTCAACCAGGGTTTTGGCCGATTTGTGTCCAGGCCTAAGAGGGTTCCTAATACTCAGCTACAAGGGGTTACTGTCACATAGAAATGTGAATCACAGCTCTTTATGTTCTAAGAGAAATTACAAATCAAGATTTTCATGTGAAATACCCTGAATTCTAAATCACAGCAACATACTTAAATTTTTAAAAAAATAAAGTAAGATACATTATAAAATACTGCAATTAAAATAAAGCAAATAAGCAAACAAAATCAGAAAACAAAACAGTTTGCAGCCCAGATTTGCAAAAGCCTACCATTCTCTGCTTCAGAAGCAGCAACAGATTGTGTCTTCTACCTTAGGAAGGCCCAAACTACATTTTCTTTTTCACTTTTGTCTTCACAGGTCAGAAATCTTTAGACCAGGGTTCCTCATATTTTCTTCTTGAAGGGCTAACGAGTAAATATTTTCAGCTTTATTGTCTCTGTCATATTTAACTCAGCCACAGCAGTTTGAGAAGTTTCATTGAAATTATATAAACAAGTGGGCATGGTTGCATTTCAGTAAAACTTTATTTATAGAAGCCAACATATGAACTTTTTACATAAGGTAACATTCTTCTTTTGATTTTTTTCAATTATCTAAATATGCGAACACCGTTCCTAGCTCATGGGCTGAACAAAAATAAGTGGTAGGTAACATCAGATCATTAGAAACTGGTGACTGTTTCCAGTAACTACTGGTGGTTGCTAGTTCTAGGTCTTGATTTCCATCTGCTTTAAGTCACATGGAGAAAGCTCATTTCACATGTGGATGCAGGCAAACACATAGTTCCTAATTCCCACACTGATTCTGATTGCTCTTAGAATGATTTTCAGCTGACCCTTTATTCCCTATGAAATGTTTCCTGATTTACGTAAAATAGTTAATAGAGAGGTTACACTACTACCAATAACCTGCCTGCTCATCATGGGAAAAAGTATGGTTGATGGGAAAATCATTGGTCCAGTTCATTGCCATAACCAACAGCGGGGAATGGATCACAAAATTAAACCACCTAGCAAAGGATTTTGCTTAGAACTCTAAAGCCATTCAAGAGACACAAGGCATGACAGTGGTTAGGAGCTTTGATTTGGGTTCTGTCAGACCTGCACTTGAGTAAAGCATTTCTTAGCTAAGTTTTTGGGTAGATTGTTTATTTGGCTAAGCCTCAGTTTTGTCACCTATAAAACAGGCATTGCAACATCAGATATTTTGAAAACTAAAGAGGGTAAAACATTAACATGCTTAGGTGGTATATAATAAATGGATGATATGTGTTAATTATCCAGTCAATTATAAGGCAGAAAATCAAACAAAAATTTGTAATCGAGACTTTGAAATCTAAACAAGAAAAACTTAAGATCTTTTATCATTAAGAGGGAAGATGTCATGAATTTGTCTTTCTTCTAAGAATTTCCTTGAGTCTTTTTGTCTGGATTATTTTGCTGGCTCAGAGTCTATTTTTTGCCTGTGACCAGAGACTCAGAAACAAAGAGATGTCCTACATATTCCATCACAATCATTCTGAAATGTCCTTGCCTGGAGCCTTTTATGGTAGGGATTAAACAGATTGTACTCATCATTATTAGATAATAATAGTCATAATGATAGTAGATGTAATAATAATAGCTATTCATACCACAACAGTGAAACCACAGGCTTTGGAGCCTGGATTCAAATATTGATTCTATCACTTAGCAACTGTGGTACCTTAATCACCTCTGTGTTTTTTGTTTCCTCACCAAAATGTCAATATTAATAACCCTTTATTCCTGAGGTGGTGGGGAAGAGTAAATGAGATAGAGGATATGAGGCTTTATCTGTGGACCTGGCCTATTGGAAGCAATCAATAAATAGCAGTTGTTACACTGGTGTACTTGCAGCTTTGCAAAAATTATCTTAGGTAAGCAGATAGCCTTTATGCAGTCTTACAACGGACTGCTATGAAATTCAAGAGCAGCTCTGTCCAGTTCTCTTCCACCTCCCACTTCTCACAACACTACATTGCCCCTCATCCCACATGAGCAAGAAGATATAATTCTACACTGTGTGGTAGCAAGACATTGTGAGTATTGTTTGTCATTTATAAGAACTGACAAAGCCATTCACTGCCACAGAGATTGGTTAATTGGCTAGTTAATAAGCACTCAGGATGATTATCAGTCACACACAATGAGTTAAGTCAAGTTTATGCTGAAGAAAAGAAAGCACTGACAGTTTCTTTGACATGCATCCTTAGCAATTGTGTGCCTCCTGAAGGGCTGAGCCACATAGTGAAGGACAGAGAGAAAAGGGGAAGGTCCTGTGGTCAGATATGAGTGTCTTTGGAGACAGTGAACTATATTCCAGAATGCCTCGAATCAGATCTTGATTAAAATCTTGGTCCTAGTACTTACCTGAGTAATTTGAAGCAAAATTCTTAAGCCCAAATTCTTCATTCATAAAATGGGAATACAAATTAATGTACTCAAATTCCACTTCCTTTTTCCCTTCACTAGTTGGAGAGGGCATGTTTATTTAGGCTACTGTTTAAGAGGTTTCACTGCATGGTCCACTGGCCCCAATGTTCTGGTGCCTGTGTGAAGCAGAGCATCGCAGCAGGCAGAGCACGGTGGAGCAAAGCTACTTACCTCCTTGAGACTGGGAAGCAAAAACAGAGGAAGCCCTCCAGAGTCCCAAAAGTCCTACAAGGACACATCCCCAGTGATTTAACTACCTTCTGCTGGGCCCCACCTCCTTAAGGTTCCTGCTAGCACCTCAAGCTGTTGACTAAGACTTTAAGAGGGAATTCAGGATTCAAACTACAGCAAACTTTCTTTTTCCTACACCTTAAATGAAGGTGCCTACCACCGCACAGCTCTAATGACCACGGGAGGGATCTACACCATATGATAGAGGCTGTGGATCCTGGATTCTCTCCTTGGCTCAGTATCATATTTGTTTCCACAGGGGCTTTCCGAGGTGTGTGCAAGAAAATCGATCACTTCCCTGAAGATGCAGATTATGAACAGGATACAGCTGAGTATCTCCTGCGTAAGTTCCCCCAATTCTCAGGTCTGTCCTGGGAGCAGGGTGGGGTCTCTTGCCATCGTCCACTCAGACACTGAGTTTGGGGTTCCTCTATATCTGTCTCTAAGTGCAAAGGAGCTTCACATGCAGAGACATTCATGTGGTTCTGATATCTAACTCTCAATTTCAGTGAACTAGAAAACAAGAAAAAAAAAGTAAATGAGTCAAAACTGAAAGGTTCTTTTTAGTCTCCTTAGTAAAAAATACCTAAGAAATTTTCAACTGGAATACAAGTTTCACCTTTCCCAGAGAGGTGATTTGAAGTGTTAATGGGCAAAGTGTTAATGGCTGAGGTGCTAATGGGTGAGGTGCTAAATGGGCAAGGTCCCAGGGGCGAGGCCTGTGAGGATAAATACAAACCACAAATCACCTCTCCTTTGACTTCCTTCCAGTTTCAATCCTAATGGGACAGGGCCAGTGGCTCCTAGGACTCTTCCAGGGTCAGAAATCTGGATGTGATGTGAACTGTCACAACTCTAGCATAAATGAGCCAGCAGAGTATGGTGGCTTCGGAGAGGGCTCTACAATCTGATAGACCCAGACTTTGACCCTAGTTTGACTCTACAATACAGATTGACCTGAGGCTATTTGATTTACTTCTCAATCTCTTAACTTTCTTTATCTGATCCGAAATGGAAATGGAGATTACAATGTCATCTCTCTGACAAGGTCATGAAAACTAGCTAAGCTAATGTATATTACATTTAGCCCAGGTCCAGCATGTAATCTTGAAACAATATGTATTAGCTGTCTTTTGTTGCATGGATTTACCAAAGTCAGTGGCAGACACCGGCCTTACATTATCCCAGGCACAGTGAGAACCTGGGTTGGGTTTTAAATAAAATTTTTGCAAGAATATATGTCATTCCAAAATGTTAGATTTTAAGGTGTTGTGTGTTAGCTTTTAATTGCAATTATAAATAAAACTTCCAAGAAATTGTCCTACTTGTAACTCATTTGAGTTATATTTGCTGGGGTAGGGGTGTGGCTCAGTTGTATGGTGTATGCTTAGCATGTGTGAGGCTCTGGGTTCAATTCTTAGCACAAGGAAAGAGGGAAGGAGGGAAGTAGGGAAGGAAGGAAGTTTTCCGTTCAAAATCATTAGATTTATTCATGCATGCTGGTCTTATATGGTCATGGTTCTACATATGAGCTCTTAACCCAACAGAAGTGGTATGGGGTCAATGTGAAAGAAACTGATTTTAGGTTAAATTTTTACACATAAGCATACCACTTCTTCATCCTCAATAACTTATTCAAACCCCTCACATCAGCAACTATACAGGCTTTGGTGTAAGGAGTTAAAAGCCTCATTTGAAGATATAGTTTAACCATGGCTTGGCGGATGACACCAACAGCTTGGATCCTTCAAAAAAGAATGGCTTTGAAGTCCTGACCAGTGAGATTTTTGCAGAGTGCCTGTAGTGTATCTTTGTTTATCTTTCCTGCTTGGGTGAAACATCTTGATATTTGCCCTGTCGGAAACCAAACAGAACTGTGACTTCTATTCCAGAACTCCCAAAATTGATTTAAAGTTCTTTGCAGAGGTTGGTTGCTTTTCCAACAAAACATTTTTCTCTCTTCTGGGAAGGAGGGGATGGTTCTCTGTTCCCTCACCTCTCGGCTTGCCTGAGCTTCACCCAGAGCCACAGAATCAGGCTAAATTTAAGGAAGGGACTTTAACAAACACACAGATTCCTTGCTGAGAATTTTGAAATCATTGACCCAGCCATTAGGCTCGAAGTTGTGTTTCCACAGAGGTCTGGTTACCCATCCAAGAGTTTAAGCTAACAGTTCCTGCTGTGACTCACTCCTCTGATGGGTTTGGGATTCGCATGTGATTTTTCTGTTGCTTCTTCTTCCCTGTGTGGACTTTGGGATAAGCTGTGGCATAAACTCATAAGTATGATGCCCGAGAGTAGGTAATTGATAAATAGAAGATTATTTGGCTTGAGATTCTGAAAGCTGAAAACCTAAAAAAAAAAAAACATGGTGTTGGCTGAGCCTGTGGTAAAGGCTTTTTCACTATGTCATGGAGCAACTGTGCCACCTCATGTCTCATGTCTCTCTCTCTCTTAGTATCAAACTCAGAACCTCTCACAAGCCAGGCAGATACTAGGCCACTGACCTATATTCTGGCCCTCTCACTCACTTTTATGAAGACACCAGTGGCATAATAGAGGCCTCACTCTCATACTCTACTAATCCTAATTACTTCCCAAAGAGCCCACCTCCAAATATGATTAAAATGAACTGGGTGATAAAGTTCCCAATATAGGAAGTTTAGGGGGAACACTTGCACACCACAGCACCCCAGCAGGTTGAATAGGCCCTAAATTCTGTTGACTAAAGACTCCCATCACACAGCATTGGATTCAGCCATGCCTCCCTCAGACATGAAGAGCAAAATTCTACTTGTACAAGCTTACCTCCCCATCCTCAAGACCCTGACTTAGCCCCAGATTGCTTGGGAAGGCGAAACAGGGAAGGAAGTCAATAATCCACTTTCGTTCTGAAGTTGTTACACATTTCTGGGGCTATAACGATGCAGGATGGACCTTGACTTGTAACTGGAACAACAAAATGGAACTTTGAAAGTTAGATTTTTTTTACCTTTAGAGACAAGCGGTTTCTCCAAACTTACTCAGGCCAAGGACATAAACCCCTATCCCCACTTGGCCCCCACCCTCACCTTTCCTCTGCCCAAACAAGTGAACACAATATGCAAATGCTGTATCAGGAGGTCAAAGTCCCCGTGTAAGCTCCATAGGGAAAGGATGGAGAGATCTGGGTCCAGAAAGGGATAAAGCAAGCCCGAACACATTTATTGTCATGTTGTATCCCTCCCCACACTGTTCCTTGCTATGAAAGACCCTAACATACCTGTGCATGGTAAGATGGTGATTTGGATAATGAGACCCCTCCATTTCCTTGCAGCTAGCTGTAAATAAATCCCTTTTTCTTCTTACCAAAGTAAATGACTTCCTTTGATTTGTTTAGCAGTGAGCAAAGGAACCTGAGCATATGAACCTAAGTGGCTAGCAGTGAAGTGTCTCAGGAGAAAAGAGCAGCAGAAATAGCCACAGCAAGGCAGACACCTGCAGCTAGAGTTTACAGAATCTGCTCTTGTTGATGAGGCAAAGAGTGGGATCTGACCATCACTGGGTTGCTAAATGGTGACTCCACCATTTAGGAAACAGCTGCATTTACATGCCACATGTCCGCACATGTCAGATATACACTTCTGTAACCAAAATTATCCAATAGCTTCAAGTTTTTACAGCATTTGCTTTGGGCACATTTCAAAAGTTAACCATTTTCTATAATTAAGAAAATTCTCTCTTACTGAAATAAACTTACTATATTGAATATTCAAGCAGTTTCCTGTCAATACACAATTGAAACAAACACTTTATAAGTTAGTTCACAAGTTCCGAATGGGTACTTGAAAATACTGGATGAGGAGACTCACACCTCATATTGTGGGGATCTGAGTCAAGAGTCCAGCTGCAAATCCACAGGTCATGATGTAAATTTTTAGAAACTGTAGTGAATTGTTCCCATATTCGCTGGACCCATCAGAAATAAGCTACATCCACACTCAAGGCCCTAGGACCATACCTTCTACCTGATGCTACAGGAACCATAGGGACCAGGTCTGCCTCCTGTAACAGTAGGATGAAGGGAAATTTCCCTTCTGTCCTCTGAAGTTGCACCAAAATGAACTGATAAGAGGAATAAGCAGGGGAAAAAGGGATAAAAGTATGTGTGCTGCTCATACCTATAATCCCAGCTGCAGGAGGATCTCATGTTTGATCCTAGCCTGAGTTTCTTGGAGAGACTGTGTCTCAAAATAAAAAACAAGTGGGGTAGTGGCTCAGTGGTAGAGCACTTACTTTGCTTTGCCTGACTTCCACTGCCAGCACCACACACACACACACACACACACACACACACACACACACATACACACACACACACACACACAGCATGCTAAACTACTAACAAACAAAAAAAGAAATATCACAGCATAGTCCACTGTGATTTAGAAACTTACAATAACCTTTTTCACAGGGAAGGGAGAAGATGGGGGAACAGCAAATAATTTTTCAGGAAACTCAATCGATTTGGAGAACACACAGTGGCCCAAGACCAAGTCTGCCCTGCAGGACAGACAATGGATCAAAAGGATTCTCTATGGGACCAAAATAGAGGCCACGGTGTGTGACCACATCTGTCCAGTTGTATCAACAGACTTCAGAATCTCTTCTAAATGTTTAGTTATGAAAACTCAAGAATGACACCAGAAGTCATTGCTGCTTCTTTGGCAGGCTGAGACTTCAGGCAAATAAGGGCACTTTGTGGAAAGCTTCTCTCACACTTGGGTGGTGGGGACAAGATCAGAGGGACTGGGATTCTGAGCCTGCTTTCTGCAGGCCTTTTAATTTCCATTAAAGCAAAAGAACAAATTCAAAAACAAAACAGAAAACCACTATATTTTCAGTTTATCATTCCTTGAGCCCCAACATAAGATGCATGGTAGCAAAGATGGGTAGACAGCCAGGGAAGGCCAGAAACCATGGGGGTTCAAATGGTCATGGGGGTCAGATTTTCAGGGTGTCAGAGTCACCAGCCTCTCTCCTCCTGGGGGGTTCTAGGATGATTGGAAGCCCTGCCAAAATGTCACTATCAGAGGGAGAGGGGGAGCACCACTGTTAGGCACTCTGGACTGCCCAGGTCAGGCTGCCTTGAAATAGGCCCAAACCGTTTTTCATTAAGAGAACCCCACCCCTGTGCACTCTACCCTCCTCCCAGGTTTCTCCATGCTTTCTTTAAGCAGTTGATCCCCACCTCAAGCCATACCAATCACCAAACTTTCAGAAAACTAAAAGCAAGCAAACAAAGCATGCACAGCAACCTGGAAGGAGCTCTACTGTTGGGTCTGAGCATGTCTTCATGGGTAATAAGAAAAGCAGCTGGAGCCAAATCACCGAGACTATGGAGTTTAGAGCCTGGAGCACTGAGCAATAGGAACTCAGCCTTGAGGCTCTTGTGCCAAAATAAGCTGTGCCCCTCCCTACCTCACCCCACACTGCCCTCCTCCAGATGCCATTTGTAAGCAAAGGGTCCATCATCACTCCTGACTAACAGCAAGTATGTCAGTCATCCATTGCCAACTCCTTCCCCTCTCCCAGTGGATCCATCAGCAAATTCCGGTGGCTTTACTTTCAAAGTGTTATATGCACACACTGAAGCTAGGCACAGTTGCTCACCCCAGTAACCCCAGAACTCTGGGAAGCTGAGGCAGGAGACTGGGAAACGTAGTGAGACCCTATCTTAAAACAAAAACTTATCAAAAGGCTGGGGATGCAACTCGGTGCAAAGGCTCTGGGCTCAGTCCCCAGTACCACATATGCTGAGTCCAACCACTCACCACACCTCTTGTCCACCACTTTGTTCAAGCTCCAGGCTCTCTTGTCTTACTGATCAGTCAGGGCCCAGGCCTCAGACAGGCCCCACCCATGGCTCAATGCTTGCTATCTTAAAAATTTTGACAATTCTGAAGTAAAAGTCCTCATGTTTTAATTTTGCTCAAGGTCCTATAAATTGTGTGGTTGGACCTGCCTGTCTTCAATATTAGAACAGAAGCCCCAGGAGGACAAGACCCGAGGAAATTCATTAGTTCTATGTATTCTCACTTGACCTTACAAGGAAATGAAGTTCCAGCTTAAAATATTTCACCTTATCATTTTTCGGCTTCACAGTGGTGCAAAAGAGACATGCATTCATTAAAAATCTGGTTTCAAACTTCGAATTTGATTCCTTTCCTGAGCCAGCAGTATGCAGGATGATCATCTTTGGTGATACCGGGCAGCTGTAAAAAGCCTCAGCTCCCAGTCAGCCATGCAATCACAAGGAGGAACAATCGAGACTCTGTGGTATGCTGTATTGCCATGATGTTCAGCAGGCCAGATACATTCATCACATTTTTGACTTAAGATATTTTCAACTTACCATAGGTTTGCTAAGGCATAACCCACTGTGTGCCGAGGAATATCCATATTGCTATACTGTTTGAGCAAATACGAGGACTCCCCCACAATGGAACTCCCTCTTGGGAACTCAGGGCTTCTCCATAGTCCAGAAACCAAGGAATTAACAGAGGATCCCAAAATTCTGCTCTGACTCCTTGGCCACAACCCATTTCCAAGGGCTTGGCCTGTGGGTTTGTGGTTGTTATGTGTCTACCCACCCTCCAGGACCTGGCACAACACCTCACATCTAGAAGGTACTCAACACATATTTGTGCAGTGAATATAAGCCATTTGGTCATTCAGTGACCACATGGGTTTTTGATGGGTATTGCCAGGTTCTGCATTATTTAAATGGAGGAGTGGACCAGGGACGGCTCTGAGTTTTGATGAGTGGCAGATGGTCTGATAGGATGGTCCCTCTGTTCAAGGCTGACTACAATTGTCTGTTTGCTTGTTTGTATACTGAGGATTACATCCAGGGCCTTTGTACTGAAGCTATCTATCTCCTCAACCTTTTTATTTATTTATTCTTTTCATTTTGAGGCAGAATCTTGCTAGGGCACTAAATTGTCAAGTGTAGTCTCAAACTTGTGATCTTCCTGCCTCAGCTTCCCAGAGTGCAGGGATTACAGGCACACACCATCACTCCTGACTCTGCCTGTATAATCTGCAAGTCTCAATACGAAGTGGAAACCTTGTACTCCTGTTTTAAAATGCAAGCAAAACCCTTTTTCCTTTCTTCAGTGATTTATCCCTGGACCTGCCATGCTGTTTTTATTTCTTTAGTGTCTCAGTCCCTTGCATACAGCAACACTCTCAGGGTGAATGCAAGCCCTCCCTGGGCCCTGAGGCTTGTACCCAACCCTGGTTCTCCCTCTGTTCATGCCCAAGCTCCCAGCAGGGGTCAAGGGTGACACTGGGCTGAGGCAGGAAAAGGCTGAGAATCTGTCCCAGGGAACTGGGAAAGTGGGAGGCATGGATGGTACATGATGGAGTTCCAGGTAAGTTGAGCCTTCAAGCCATTAGCAATCCTTCCTCATTTCATCAGTCTTTACTTACAGCACACAGATGATAAAACAAAATCGTTAAATCTCTCCAGAAAATGCCTGCAGGGTATTAATCCCAGTCTGAGCCTCTTTTAAACATGGGTTCCTGATTGGACTGCACGGGTCTCATTACCTATTTTGGACGTGGGTTCCTTCTCCAATTTCTGTGGTCTTTCCTGCAGGTCCCAGCAGCATCCACAGTAGGTGGATCCCCCAGCTGGCTGGGGTGTAGGCAAAGGTTTTTCTCCTTCTCTCTACAGGGGCTGTGAGGGCCTCCAGCGTCTTCCCCATCCTCAGCGTCACCCTGCTGTTCTTCGGCGGGCTCTGTGTGGCAGCCAGCGAGTTCCACCGCAGCAGACACAATGTCATTCTCAGTGCAGGCATCTTTTTTGTCTCAGCAGGTGAGTGCCTTGTGCCAACCCTAAGATCTTCACAGACATTAAACTGAAGCCAGGGACGCTTGGACAAACTGTTGCTATTTGGGGTTCCCTGTAGGGAAAGAGCAGGAAAATGTTGTAGGAGTGATAACTCAAAGATTTTCATTAGAATTAAAGATGTTTCTACTCTAAGGGTGACATGAAGGAAAAACAAAAAAGTGGAAATAGGGTAGCAAGGTTGACAGAGGATAAGGGGAGAGAGAGAGAGACAGTGAGACAGAGAGACAGAGAGAGAAAGAGAGAGAGAGAGGAGAGATTAACAGGACAGCATACAAAGTGTGATTGTAATATACTGTACATGTTTAAGTTTTTAAAAATTTTATTATAGTAAAAGAAACATTACCATTATCCCTGTCCCCTGTCATACCCCTTGCTTCAAACACACTTGCCACTTTCTGAAGCGGTTCTGGAAGTCCTCTTTGCCAGTGTCTTTAAGTTGTGCTGTTGTGGCTGCCTCAATGTACTGAATTGATTCAAAACATTTACTATTCACAGTAATTTTGACTTTGGGGGAAAGCCAGAAGTCACATGGTACCAGAGACAGCCAATAAGGTAGATGAAGACGTACCACAATGTTGATAGAAGCCCACCTTTCCCTTAGAGGGCACCCAGCAGCAGCACCCACAGTATTTTTTATCATACCTCTTAAAGACAGACAAGGTAGGATTTCCAGATCCGCTTCATAAAGTGTCAAGAATATGAGACAAGTGTGTTTGAAACTAAAGAAAGGATTTCAAGGGGGATTAATGGTATTGTGTCCTTTTACTGCAATATTTTTTCATAAAAATATGTTGCACATTCACCATATATTTTAATCACATCTTATACACCTGCACATATCCGGAAGTGGACAGACAAGGAATATGTGAGTGGCAGATGGATTTGGGGTATCTGAAAGAGCTCCACCTTTGATGCACTTGGACTTGATACATACTATCCCTGGTCCTTTGAGAAATGTATTTGTCAGGAAATTACTGTTCATAGCTTTGCAAATAATTCAAGTCCTCATAACCTTCCGAGGATCTTCTGGAACAAGTCAAAGTCCAGGAGCCCCAGATACTCTTGAGAAGGCCATATAATCAGTAGCAGCTCCAATTCAAGAGCTTGGGTCTGATCCTACCGACAAAGGACAAGGAAAGGGTCCTAGTCTTCTTCCTTTCTCAAGGCTTCCTTCCTTTCTTTCATCTCTATATCAGCTCTTCCCACTCCACCTCTCTCCAGGTAGACTCATGCCATCTGGTTTAAAGCCTTCAGAAAAAGCAAAGAAAAAGGCAGGAATGAAGTGGATTGCGACTTGACTCTTTGGTGATGGCGTTCAAACTTTGCACACTACCGCAATCACCCCCTTTTCCATAAGGGATACATTCCAAGACCTCTGTGAATGCCTGAAACTGCAGGTTATACCAACAAGGAAAAAAGGAAGATGGGGGAGAAGGAAGAAAAGAGGAAGAGATGGAGGAATTATTTTTTCCTGTAAATACATACCTATAATAGCTTAATTTATAAGTTAGGCAAAGTAAGAGATTAACAACAATAAATAATAAAATAGATGCATCATAGCAATATACTGAAGCAGAACTTATTTTAAGCTTCTGAAGTGTTTCTTTCTGGGATTTTCCGTATACTATTTTCAGATGATGGTTGACTCCAGGGAATGGAGAGCACGGTACCTAAACCCCAGACAAGAAGGTACTGCAGTGAGGCAATGTGTTTTGAGCAGAGCAATGGTGGAGGGTTGAAGGTAACCAAGTAAGAAAGGCTAACTCTCCTGGATTTGAATCCCATCCTCACCTATCTGTCCTGGATTTGAATCCCATCCTCACCTATTTGACCTTGGGAAATGTTACTAGTTCCCTGAAACTCGGTTTTCTCCACTGTAACATGCAAATAACAGTAATGACTCATAAGGTTGTTGGAAGGAAACTGATTATAATAAACAGACTTATTTTCTAATACTTAAAAAAGCAACAACAATATAGTTCCAGAGTCTGGAGCCAGTCAGTGTCCTGGTCCCCTGTAAGAATTTGCTCAGGCTCCTTCCCCTCTATTTTTCCCTCTGGGAAATGAGAAATGTCCAGCTGAATCTCTAGATCCAAGATAAAGACCAGGGAGGAAGCTGCCATCTTGGCCAGCAAGCTGTGGTCAGCCAAAGAGATGACAGACTCTGACATCACTCTGTTAACATGCGGCCAGCCCACTTGCTCTGGAGCACGTTCCTGTCACTGATAGTCCATCCCAGTTCAGGTTGACCCAGAGGTTCAGTACTAGTGTTTTGCTGATGTGACAGTTTCCTAAGAACTAGAGATCATTATTTTGTCCCCCAAAGGGATTGTTAGGGAAGAGTGTCACCAGGGATGTTGTGAGAGACAGCAGGTAGATTCCACACATGGGACTGCAAAAGCCCTGAGGGAAGTCAGAAGCTGGGGGAGCTCATCCTGAACCTCATCTCCCCAAGGAATCCCCAGAGGCACATTTCTCTGTCTATAAAATGAAAGAAACGAAGAGGAGTCGGTCACTCTCTCTAAGACTTTCTGTTCCGCTACACTACAGTCTGTGGTTTCAGGAAAGTAATCAGTAACACTTAATAAAACTCATATTGTGTATCAAGCACCGTGCATGGTGCTCAAAAGCCAGATCTTTTGGTGCAAATCTTGGCTTCTCTATTTTCCTGTTGTATACCTTGGACAACTCATATAACATCTCTGAGCCTCAGTGTCCCCATCTCAAAAATGGGGATAATAAATGCCCACATCTTGAGGCTAAGAGAATTAAATGAATTAGTATATATAATTGTACCAAGCACCATGGTGGGCGTCCAGCACATGCTCCACACACAGGGTTCATGATTATATGAACTGAGTGTTTAGTGCTCACATAAACTCTAGTCCTTCCCTCACACCACAAATCTGTACTGGGCTCCTGCTGAGGGTCAGGCTCTGGGCTGGGAGTTGAAGCTGTAGCCATGAACAAAGCTAGCCTCTCCTCTCAGGGAAGTTACAATCTAATGGGTGAAATAAAATGATTTCTCAGCTTATTCTTCTTGAGCTTGTTACTGAAAAATTTTTCCAGCACTGGGATTGGGTGCTCCACCACTGAGTTACAATCCCAATCTCTTTAGTTTTTATTTTGATACAGGATCTTGGTTTTTTGTCTCAGTTAACCTCTAACTTTTGACCCTCCTGTCTTAGCCTTCCCATTAGTTGGGATGATAGGCATGCATCACCACATCAAGCTTTGTTACTGAAATCTAAACCTACTGTGGCTAAGAGTCTTGGCTTCAAATTCCACCCTGACCTTTTTCCTATTTGTGTCAATAAAGGAAATTATCTCCTCTATCACTTTCTACATCTATAAGAAAGGGATCCTTCTCTTAAAAGCAGGTCTGCTGCAATGCTTCATTGAAACGGTGCTGATAAGCCAGGTATAGTAGCACACACCTGTAATTCTAGCATTCTGGGAGGCTGAGTTAGGAGGATCTCAAATTAGAGCCCAGCAAAGGCCTGAGTTCAATCCTCAGTACTGAAAAAAGAAAGAAAGAAAAGGAGGAAGAAGGAAACAAAAGGAGGAAGATGGAAAGGGAAGGAAAGGAAAGAAAGAAGGAAGGAAGGAAAAAAGAAATGAAAGAAGGAATGTATGTAAAACTTTTCACACAGTGCCTGGCACATAGTATGTGCCCTGTGAATGACTGGCAGTTCACTTGGCTTCCTGCCTCTTTAACCTAGTTTGACATCTGCGCCTCTCTTTGAACTTCTTTTTCTTCCTCCATCCAACCCCTCCCAGGAAGATCTCTTTTTGAGGCTTTCTAAACTTTGCACCAAAATTTCCCTGCTGGCAGAGGGAGAAAACATGGCCCTGGGAAATCAGGGGGCATCACTGGAGGCTGCCTTCGGTGAGATGAAATGTCTTTGAAGTCTGCCTCCCATTTAACTTAAAAATTTATGTGAATTCTACTTTCTCCTCCTTATTATACCCATGTTCATTTTAATATAAAAGAATGTGTCTTTCTCACTAATCTTCCAGCCAAATTGACACTCCAGCAAGAGAAGCTGTTTTTCATCCTGTGGTTTCCTGCAGCCTGACACAGAGCTGGAGGTGCCAACTCCCATATTGAAAAGTAGCTCATGACTAGAACTCGCTGTCTACCTGCGGAATGCCTGGGCTGGGTAATGGCAAGAGGAAATGAGGCAGGAGTAGGTCCCACACCTGACCCTGAGAGACAAGTCTTAGTGGGAGAATGACCAGAGTCACATTCAGAAAATTAATACCTTAATGCATGTGCATCAGCCAATCAGGATGGTAGCGTTGAGGCAGACACAGTGGCCAGGCTATGTCAAGCTTTAACTCTTCAATGCTTGACCTTGGGGAGATGTTAGGGGCACAAGGATGTACAGAATGTTCAAGGAATAGAGGGAAGACTAGGAGGCTCCTGGAAATGGTCACATGCCAACTGGTGTTAGGAATTCTAATGAAAGACCATCTTCATTTAGTATCACCCTATGGGTAGCATAAATGTGGAGGTGAGGAGATAGCAGCTGAAGTGCCAATCTCCCTGAGTCATTCTGTTGGTACCAAGTCCTGGATAGGATCCTTGAAGCAAAGGGACAAAAAGGTATTTCCCTGTTGGAGCAATAACATGAGAAACGTGGCCAAAGATAAGCACAGCCCTCAAAAGTCTACTGCTCCTTCACACCATTCTCTAGAGAATCAGTTCCTCTCTGAGGAGTTGAGCAAGTATTCACAATGCTATTCTGTTGGCACTTGGGGAAACTAAGTCTGAGATCCTTGTCTGGTAGGGATAACAGCTATATATTCTCCAATTCCTAACCCTCAAGCCACAAACATCATCAAAGTTTAAAGTATTATCTTATTCGGTACAGGTAAAAAGACTTGAGGCAGGGGATGATGACCCATTCTTATAATCTCAAATACTCAGGAGACTGATACAGGAGGATCCCAAGTTTGAGGCCAGCCTGCCCAGATTACCAAGACCCTGTATGAAAAAATAAAATGGTTGGGGATATAGCTCAGTGTTCCTCAGTTCAGTCTCCAGCGCTGAAAAAAACAATTTTTTAAGCTGCTATCCCTTCCTTGTGGGTTCATTAGTTCAGCTTCAGACCCACAAATATCTCCTGGAATGAACCACTTGTACCCTCCATCTTACTTTCAACTTGTCATCTCCAAATAGCCCCTTTTCTCAAAACCTGGTCTCACTGCTACCTCTTATGCTAGCTTAAGAGGCCACTAGCCTCTAATTACCCAAGCTAGAACCCAGGCAAATCATTCTCAGTTTCTTCTCTCTAACTCCGCAGGCCCACAGCTTTTCTTTTTTGGTTCAATTTTCAGGATTCATTCCAACTGTCACCTCCTTTTCAAAGCAAGGAGCTCAGTCTCTCTCTCCTTTAGCTTCTGAGTCATTTGGTATACGTCTCCCATGGAGTCTTAACTGTGTTGTGTTCTAATTGCATTTACACGTCTGTCTCTCCTGCAAATGGTAAGGAATTCAAGGGCAGAGACCTGTGTCTTCATCTTGCCATTGTCATCATGGCTTCGTGCCAGAGATTAAGTGTTGATGGAATGAACTTCTTCTAAAGAAAAGTAAACGCACTCAGCATGTGACTGCACTTGCAGTTGGAGTGGGATGTATTCTTTAGCTGAATGCACACTGCTCGGGACTGAGGGGAGGAATTCATTCTCCAAGAGGCAGACTTTGCAAGGGAAGTTTGGGGTGAGATTTCTCAGCCATAATCCATTCTCCTCTCTTTCTGTTATCTCCATGTTTTCCATAAATATTTCAGCACCAAAAGCGAACGTTACTTCTGAGGTTTATAAAAAACGTGTATTTTCTTTTTTGTTCTCTTAGGGCTAAGCAACATTATCGGCATCATAGTTTATATATCAGCCAATGCTGGAGACCCAGGGCAACGTGACTCTAAGAAGAGTTACTCCTATGGCTGGTCCTTCTATTTCGGCGCCTTCTCTTTCATCATCGCAGAAATTGTGGGTGTGGTGGCTGTGCACATCTACATTGAAAAACATCAGCAGCTGCGTGCCAAATCTCACTCTGAGCTCCTGAAGAAATCTACATTTGCCCGCCTTCCGCCCTACAGGTACAGATTCCGGAGGCGATCGAGTTCCCGCTCCACTGAGCCTAGGTCCCGAGACCTGTCCCCCATCAGCAAAGGCTTCCACACCATCCCCTCCACCGACATTTCCATGTTCACCCTCTCGCGGGATCCCTCCAAGATCACCATGGGGACCCTCCTCAACTCTGATCGGGACCACGCTTTTCTACAGTTCCACAATTCCACGTCCAAAGAGTTCAAAGAGTCGCTGCATAACAATCCAGCCAACAGACGCACCACGCCTGTCTGAGCTGACCTCTGACCTCTGCCCCACGCCCAGCACAGCCTTGAGGGAAGTGTCCACAGATGTCTCTGAGGTTGCATGGCATGGTCCTCGTGATGGTATTACTTCTTACAAAGAATGAAACCAAATGGACTCAGCTCTCTCCCACATTGGTCCCTGGACCCCAAGTCCCAAACTTCCATTCTCTCTAACTTTTCAAGCCAATCCCTTAAATGTTGTTCCTCTCTCTGTGTATCTGTGCTAGATGTTTTCCTTTCTTCCTTCTTTGCTGGAAGGACCTCCACATTCTTCCCTCCTTGGAAGAGGACTTTACTAAAAGTCATGGGTGATGGCAAGGGGGGAATTTCAAAATCCCCATCAGGGCAAGTGCACTGCTGTTCCCATCATCCAGCCACACAAATCCTCAGGAAACCAACCAGCCAGGTGACCCTGAGGGAGGCATTCACCTTTATGTGTTAGAAAACATGACCAGAAATCAAAGATGTCAGAGCCCCGAAGCAGCTACTGTAATAAGCACTCATGTTATTAAAGGTTTTGCCTTGTTGTAAACATCTGAACTGGCGGTGTTTTATTATTTCAGGGTGTTTTCTCCACAAACTTACCACAAAACTTACTCCTCTCTGTCTTGGAAGTTGAACACAGCTCATCCACACTCTAGCCACTAGCAAATGCCAGCACTTTTATCTCTTAAGACCAGGAGTGAGTTTACTGTAGATGTTTGAGTCAGCATGCTCCCTACCTTGAATCCTTGGAGAATACCCAATGCATGTGAATTCTGGCATTCAAAATCTGACAGCACATTGTAGTTCTAGGACCTTGGGATGGTCCTCTGGGCTTCAACCTTAAGTCTCCTCTTCCATCAAATGGAGCATGATAATAATTCTTTACCCCAATTTAGGTGATTCACACAAAATGATTAGCACATTATAAACAGTCAATATTTTTTTTAAAAATTTAGATGGATTCTAAACAGGGTGAGCATTATATTATTAGTCAGCTCTCATTTCTATGACAAAATATCATAGCTTAAGCAAGTGACATTTACATCTCATGGTTCTGGGGGCTGGAGAGTCCAAGATCAAGGTGCTGGCGAATCTACTTCAGGGAGGAGCTTCTTTCCTAGCTAGCAGACAGCTACTTTCTTGCTGTAATTGATCGCTGTTGTTATAAAGCAGCCACTAATGCAGCCATACTCTCATGACCACACCTAACCCTAATTATCTCCCAAAGGCCCCACGTCCAAATAGCATCCCAGTGAGAGGGCCTCCAAATATCAATACGAGGGATCAAAGAGGCAAGGACACAATTCAGTCCATAGCAACATTGCTACAGCAAGAGAAAAGCCAGAAGGAGGTTATGCTTTCAGGAAGGAGGGAAAGAACACATTTCATGCGGGTTCTGAGAACTCTGAGCAGAGAGAGTAGAAGGACAGTTGACTATTTGATATCAGAAAGCATGGGAAATATGTCCCTTCTGCCAATAGCGACTCTGCCAATAGAGCTTTTTTTTTTTTTTTTTTTTTTCATCCCCAGCACTTTGGTTTTCCAAAGACCTATCCCACTTGGGGCTTCAGACACAGTAGAAACAGGGTTATCATCCTCAGAGCTCATGATTACCTAGCATCTGGTACTATGCATCTGTTAAGCAATTTGATCCTCCCAATGAACCCCAGGAGGACAGTATTACTAATATCCTCACTGACCAGCCCAGAAACAAACAGGAGATGCTGTATGACTTGCTCTGATCTCACCCCCATTATGGGATGGAAATCCTGGAAAACTATACTTACAATGAATTTTATGTTAAGGGGCACCCTAGGATTGAATTATTTGGTTTAACAACTAAGGGTCATTATAAGCAAACGATGCTCATATATATCAATTTATCTCATTTAATCTTCAAAAGAACCCCATGCAGTAGGAATTATTATTTCCATTTGGCAAGCAAAGAAATGGAGGCTCAAAGAGAAGAATAACCATATCAACAGCTAATAAACAGAGCCACATTCACATCCAAGACTTGGCTTCCCACACTGAGTGGCTTCCTATGATGCTGGCATTTTCCAAAGTTCGGTCACCTGAGTACAATGTTAATAAGGTCCTTTATTCACATTCTACATCAACAATTACAGACCTAATTTTTTCTTTATATTGGCTCAATCTTTTCTTCAATGAATATATTTTGAAGGGTAATTTTATACTATCACTTGTATAAAAAGAAAACTGGAATTGTTTGCCATAAGTAAATAATAACTGGGGAAATAAATACAATAAAAACAAAACAACATGCTATATTCCAGCTCCTGCTTGTCCTAAAAGAAATGCAGGCTTTGTCTAAAGAATAAAACCCAAGTGTGAGAGAGGTGTTAAAGATAGTCTAACACCAAAAGAAGATGCTTTTCTTAGGTTATCAGAGGACAAAAGAGAGCTGGACAGGGAATTCTTTTTTCACTGCAATTCAGCACTTTCTGTGTTAACTCACCTCCCCTACTCTTGAGTAAAGATGACTCCAGCCACCCTTGGGGACGGAAAGATGGGAAAGCTGGATCAAATAGGTAAAGTCCCCCATCAGGAGAAAGAAGCAGCCTCTGCCACCCTGGGGACAAGCAGTTTACCAAGAACAGGGTTTCTGGGGAACTGATCTAGGGTGCAGAGAGATTCTAGGGCATGGGCTACTGGGCACTGGCCCTGGAGGCCAAGTGGAAAGACCTTTCACATAGTTCAGAGAAACAAAGGAGAGAGATGGAGTCACTAACCTAGGGAGGACCCCTGGACTATCAGGCCTGGTCCTGACAGGCTTTGTCATGGGGAATTCAAGGCACCTTTGCTTGAAAACTGGATGCGTCTCGCTGACAGAAGTGGTTCCAGCCAGAATCCTGGTCAGTCCTTGTCATCCAAGCCCTGTGAAGAGTATTACATGCACTAGGCTATCGCCCTGTATGCCGAGCGCTGTGCTATGAATGTCACTTACTTTGTCCATTTAATCTTAAGATTAGAAGTGGATATTATTATGAAATACATCAGACAGACGGTAGTGCTTGCAAATAACTAGCAAAGCAGGAACACAGACTCATGCCTGCTTGGCTACAAAGCCTCTTCAACAGCTACCCATTGAGCTCTAGGTCACATTTCTCTAATTTCCCTCTCCATCAATGGATTTTCAGCTCACTCCTTTCTAGACCAGCAGCATCCTCTGCCAGTCTCAGAACCAGATCCCTTGGGTCTGTCTTTCATGCTTCCTTAATGTGCAGCCCTGAATTGATCTTGTGCCAAGTGAAACCTCCACCATTCAAGAGGTGAGAGGCAGCTTGGGTTAACATCCAAACATAAGAACTCTGCAGCAGCATCTCCCATGTTCAGACCCCATCCCTCATCTGTAAAATGGGCCCCAAATAGCACTTACTCCACAGGCTTGTTGTGAGGATTAAACGAACTTCTATTCAGAAGGCGGTTGGAAAAGAATTTGAAACAGAACAAGCACCATATAAATGTTAGCTATTATTATGTAATATGGTTCGCAGGTTCCATTTGGGTCTGTTCCCACCTAGACAACCATATTTCTACATCTGGTCAGCACAGATCTCTTCTCTCAGCAGGCCAGTGCCCACATGGTACCCTGGCGATATCACTTATTCCCAGTGCTCTGCCTCTGCTAATGAATGTTATTCCTGCCCAAAATGTTTGACTTTGTCCTTTCTAAGTGGTAATCATTCTTCAAAGCCAAAATCGAACCCCATGCTTTCCATGAAGTCTTCAGTGAATTCACAGGCCACACAGTCTCTCACTTCTTAGCATGCATGCACTCAAACAGCACTTAATATCAAGTACAGAGGAATATGAAAAGGGTCTCAAATTTTGCTGTGTGGTCAAGGAAGAGACAAAAATAATATGATCACATATAAAGTCAAAATTCAAATGGAAATGCTCTGAGATTGGAGAGATGAAAAATGACAAAAGCCAGTGTACCTGGTGCATCACTTGTTGACCTTTTGGCAAAAGTCAAGTGTAGTTTATGGGGTGCAGAGGGGGATAAGGAGCAGTATCACGTGAAACCAGAAAGAGAGCTGAGTCTGGAGGATGCAGCATTATAGCCACATAAAGATTTTGGATTTTGATCCAAAGCATATTCATTTAGGAGCCATTTAAGAATTTTAATCAGACAGGCTGGGGATTTAGCTCAGCAGCATAAGCTCTTACTTGGCAAGTGCAAGGTGGTGAGTTCAATCCCTGGTTCCACAAAAAAAAAAAAAATTTTAATCAGAGGTACATTAGATACAATATGTCCATCACTTTCTCAGTGCTGGGACACAATACCCAATCCTCACAATTTAAAGGAGGAGAAGTTTATTTTAACTCACATTCTTTTGTTGGCTGGCTCTGAGGCAGAAAGACATGATAGGAAAGTTGCTCATGTCGTGGTGGCCAGGAAGCAGAAAGTGAAGGGGGGAGCCAGAGAGGGAAATAAACCTTCCAGGTCACATCCCATGTCCCTAGTGATCCACCTCCAATGAGGCCTCGCCTCCTAACAGCAAGTCAGCTGTAGTGCCCCCAAGATCAAGCGCCTTCCCATGAGCACATGAGCCTTTTGGTGGGCATCTAGATAAAAATCATAACACAATCTAGCATATATATTGAGAAGTTTAGTAGATTAGACACCCCGGGGAATGCTAATTTTCTAAATGTTATCTCTGGAACTAATTCTTACGGGCTTTCATCATTGCCTGTCTCCTCCACAGCCCCTAGAAGGTAGGCACTACTCACGAGTCTGCCTCCACCCACAGCTGGTGGAAAAGGTTGTCCCTGATGTATGGCTAATGAATCCATTCACTGGGTGGCCAACGACTTAGGAGCTGAGCCAAGTTTTAAAAGACCCAGAAGGCAATTTCTAGTTGACTACAGGGGGCAGAACCTAAAGGATATGAGGGAGCCATGGACCTGAACAACAACAGTGGACCAAATGTCAATTAATTTATAAACATTTTTGGTGAACAGCATGGTGGTTTGTGCCTGTAATTCCACAACTCAAGGTTGCTCTGGGATATATTGAAATCCTAGCTCAAAAATGAAGACAAAAACAAAACCAAAGTATCTGTTTGGTGAAGAAGAAAAAAAAAGGTTAAATAAAGTGAAAACTTTTGCTATAGTCTTCAAACCATGCATTATGGAGAGCCTGCTGACCTATTCAGCTTCATTACTTTCATCTTGCTTCTTGCACTCCAGTCATGCTGTTTCCCCTTGTCAGTTCTTTGATCAAATGAAACACATATTTTTGCCTCAGGGCCTTTGCACCTGCCATTCCCACCACTTCAAATGTCTTCTCTCTCTTCATATGACTGGTCCTTTATCATCCTTTAGGTCTGAGCTAACAAGTCACCTCCTTAGGAAGGACTTCTTCATCAACTCTATAAAAGAGATGATCTATTATTCTTCACTATAGTCCATACTTATTTCTGTGAAAGTTCATAATTCTGTAACATTTTATTTTTGTGTTTATTTTGTTTTTGTTTGCTTGTTTATTTTTTATTTTTATTTTTTGCAGTGCTAAGGGCCAAATCTAGGACTTTGAGTTTGCTGACCAAGCAGTCTACCACTGATTTGCTGTCGCAACTGCTCACTCATTTTCTTTTTTTTCCAGTATAAGAATTTAAGTTTTGTGACAGCAGGGCCCTTGGCTATCTAGTCCTCTGTTGGGCGCAGGCGCTCAACATACCATACCCCACCCGGGACTAAGGACCACGCCAGCTTCCGCAATGCACTACGTCCCTCTCCAAATTAGCCACCCTGTGCTCACTTCGTATTCGCCCCGTGCTGACTCTGTGGCAACCCCTGATTGACCACAGCTGGGTATATTAGCCAGAGTCCGCATCTCATTCCAGCCCTGCCTCCTCGTGGCAGCCCTCGTGGCAGCCTGATTGGCCACAGTCAGATATATAAGCCAGAACCCGCAACAATAAAGTTGGCAGTTACCTGTTACCCACAAGAGCGTCCTCTGTCTCATTGGGGGGCTGCGCCGGTCAGTCCTCCACTGCATCTGCTGTGCCTAAAACCTGATAGATTTTCAGACACCTATCAAGAAGGAAGAAAAGAAGGAAAGGAGAAAGACTGGAAAGAAGGAAGGAAGAAAAGACGGAAGGGAGAGAGGAAGAAGGGGAAATGCATTATGAGCTGTTTAAGGGGGAAACAGACACAACACAAGGGAGAAAACAATGGCTTTCTTCGCTTCCATGAGCTTCCAGGTTCCATGTCTTTGAGGCCCAGCTGTACCCCATTCTCAGATCGCTGGGATGCTTTTTCTGCGTTCTTCAACAACACCCCCTCTCCTGAGGCATGCTGGATGGTTCTGTCTTCCTAGGCACTGAGTGAACACTGACTAGAACTGGTATCTGCAGAAGCTCCAGGACTAAGATCATCCAAAATGGGGGAACAGCTAAGCACAAGTCTTAGAAGTAGCAGGACAACTAGACCAGAATTATGGTTAGTTAGGATGTTTATAGAAAGGAGAACATAGAGCAGGGGGTAAAGCCCAGTGGCACAAGTGCCTGCCTGGCAAATGCAAGGTCCTGAGTTCGATTCCCAGTGCCCAAAGACAGAGAGAGAAAGAGAGAGGGGGGTGAGAAAGAAGGAGAGACAGACAGACAGACAGAAAGGAAATCAGTTTTGAGAGTGATTTACACGTACTGAATCTTTCTCTGATGCATTAGGTAAAATGCTCCTGCCTGTAAGTAGGAGCTGACTTAATCAGCTTCTATTAGTTGGGGAAATTTAGGCTATCTATCATGACAAATAAACCCCTAACTCTCAAGTGCTTAACACAAGAGACCTTTATTTCTCGCTCACACAAGGACCTGTGCAAGTGCGCCTGGCTGATGGTTCACACGGATGGTTCTGCTGCAGGCAAGGATGCAGAAACCCAGCTGCTCTGCTGTGTAGCTCTGCCATGCGACAACTACTAGGTTGAACTGGTGTCACCAGCTGGTAGGCAGAAAGAAGAGAACAGAGGTGATGATGAGGAGATGGAGGATCATGCACGAAACCTAATCACCTTGGCTCAGAAGGAACCCACTGCCTGTCATGTTCCACTGGTAAGAAACCTCGTGGTCCCGTCTAGATCCAGTGAAAGGGATGCAAAAAAAAGCCATCCACAGCTGAAGAGTTGTTTCCATGTAATAACTCTGTATTATATAATGTGTGCATAAATCTTTGGCAGGTGACTAGTCATTTTTGCCAGACAAGTTAAATAGAAAAGCAAACCCTTGATAAAAACAGATCTCAATTAAAGAGACCTCAGCAATTAATTCAGCAATTTAGAGAAAAATTCAAGGACCCAGAGTCTTTGCAACCATTCTTAGGCCCATATTGCATCATATCCTTATCAGATATTATATTCCATTATACCCAAATCTAATATGCCTGTATTCCAGGTATAATGCTCTGTCATATCCAGACATAGGATCCCATAGAAGTGCTGCTTCTTTATCTGTACAACTCTTAAGAGTGGAGGAACCTACTCAGAAGCACTCAACTAGACTTCTGTTATATTCTCACTGGATAGAACTCAGTCATGTGTCCACTTTCAGCCAAAAAGGGACCAGACCAGTGGGTCTCAGGCTTCACTGTACATTAGCATCACCTGAAGAAAATTTTAAAAATATATTCATGTCCAGTTTCCACTCCAGAGAAATTGCTTTTCTTGTCTTTTTCTTGTGTCTTTTTGTTTTTTGGCTTAAACAACTAAAATTTATTTTCTTTCTGTCCTGAAATCTGGAAGTGTGAGATCAAGGTGTCAGCGAGATTGGCTTCTTATGAAATTCACTCCTTGGCTTGTAGATGGCCATCTCTGTGTTTTCACAGGTCTGGGTTCTGATAATAGATTCTTATTTAATTGGACTGGAGTGGTCCTGGACTTCAGAAACCATTTGCTACAGAAGTCTGGTGGACCAAATTCTGTTTATGTTCTTCTTTAAAACTGGAAACTTTGCTAGGCCTGAGTGACGGAGAAAGGAGGGCTGTAAGTCGGAGCCTATTTGTGAGAACTTTTCACAAAAAAAAATTAAAGATAAAATAAAGGGATATAATTCAGTGAAAAGGTCTTGTGCTACTGAACTTGGATTCAATCCTTGGTAACACACACACATACACACACACACACAATTTAAATTAGAAAGCAAATGGACTAAAATGTTAACAATTGATGAATCTGAGTAGGGGATATATGGGAGTTCTTTATACCATTCATGCCATTTTAGCTATAGGTTGAAGTTGTACCAAAAATTAAAAGTTATCAAAAGGGAGAAAATGAGAATTTAACAATTAGAACCCAAGATTTTTGTTTTCTTGTGAAAAATCAAGGCATCTGGAAAAACTAGCTTTGTATTCCTGCAGAACATTTCAATGAGACCTGAGAGGCAGAAGCCAGGCTTCTAATCAAGTCCCTCTAGGACCAGGGACTGGGCACCTGCATCGTGAGCTACAGCTTAGGTGAGACATAATCAGGTATCTTGGGAATCACTCTATGTAGACTTAAATTTTTTCCACCCCTCCCCAGTCTTGTTCCATCCTCTTCCAAACTCTAAGTATAGCATGGATTATTTTTTGCCAAAAGCAGCACTTTGCACTTGCCCACACTGAAGCGCGTCCCTGGCAACTCCTCTGCCCACTCGCACAGCCTGGTGAGATCTTCCTGCGGCTGATCACTAGCAGCTTGGCATTTCACTACCTGGCACTGCCAAGTGTCATCAGCAAATGTAGAGCCCACACCACATACACCTCCAGATAAGTTAGGCAAATGTCAAATAAGACCAGTTCCAGCACTGACACCCCACTGGTCTCAATTAATTAATCAACTAACTATGACAGTCCAACCATGTGACTGGTTGAAAGTGAGGAGGGAAAAGGTAGGACTTCTCGACAGCAGTGCCACTGAAATTTGGGGCTGGATAACATTCTGCCTGGATAAGGGGGTGCTCATCTGAGAATGGTAGGATTTTCAGAGCACACCTGGCTTCTACTCACTGGATGCCACTAACGCAGCTCCCATCCCCAAGTCTTGACAATCAGATATTATCAAGTGGGAATCAGGAAGAGTTGCTCTCAACTGAGAACCACTGGTGTATGGAGAGGAAAACTGACAGATTAAGCTTTGCCAGACATGGTGGTACACACCTGTGATCCCAGCACTCTGGGAGGCTGAAGCAGGAGAGTCAGCAGCATAAGCACCTGCCTGGCAAGTATGAGGTCATGAGTTCAATCCTCAATACAAAAAAAAAAAAAAAAAGAAAGAAAGAAAGAAAGAAAATAGAGTGACAGGTTGAATTTGTGTCGAGACTTCCTATTTACTGATTGTGTTATTTGACAAGTTGCTTAAACTCTATGCCTCAGTTTTTTCATCTATACAATGGTATGATGAGAACAGGATGGGTTATAGCTGAGGATAAATAACTCCCTAACTATCAAAAGCTTAACACATAAGCTGTGTATCTAACATAATTATCATCAGCTGGGGCTCTGCTCACATAGTCCAGTTAGGTGATCAAACTGATAGACTCTACCATCTGACCATGGCTGGTCAAAATGAGAAGGGTGAAAATAATATACATTAATTGGTAAGTGATATAAATCATTGCTGGTTAAAGTCATTGATCAAAACAAATCACAAGGTTATACCAAATCTGATCAGCGCAGGAAAGTGACAACCTATCTCATATCTGGAAAAAGGCAAAGAGAAAATACTGACTGATAAATAACACAATTGTCACCCAAGTAAAAAAACTGACTTCATATATATTCTGGAAAAGGTAAAAGAATCCATAGACACAAAGTTCTTAAAAGAATGTGTGGCACATATTAACTGCTCAATAAATTTTAGCTTATTGTTATGTATTAAATCAGCAAGTGTTTATTGAGCACTGTGGTGGTCAGCTTTATGTATCACTTAATGTAATCAATAGTATCCAGTGAATCAATCAAACATTAGTCTAGGTGTTACTGTGAAGGAATTTTGTACATTTGACTGACAACTGATGGAGTTCTAAGCAAAGGGGACTATGATTAATAAACTGGGTGGATCTGATGCAACTGGTTGAAGAACTGAGGTCTCCTCAAAGAACAAATTCTGTCTGTGGACAGCAGCAACTTCCACCCAAGACCTTCCTGCCTGCCCTTCCTAAGAGCCTGCCTTGCAGATTTCAGACTTGTCCATCCAGCAGCTCCTTTCAGACTTACAGTGCTTTAAAGCCTTGATCCGACATCCTTTCTCCCTTTGGCTTCTCCTCTTCTCCCCACTGCCTCATTAGGGCCGGAAGCCCCAGGTCTCACTCCCTGCTGCGAGTGTTGACCCTATTCTGACCTCTGACACTCTGGTCCTGCCTGACTCCAGGAAGTTTCCTGGTTTCTTCTTTCTCCTACTGGTGCTCACTCTTCCAATATCAATAGTTGCTTACTCGGGGCAGTGTGTCCCCATGGCTAAAGGACTTGGGAGAGCAGAAACTTTAAGCCACATGACAAGACTCCTCATCACACAAATCTCTGCCCCTGCAGTCATAACCTCATTTTTTCTTTCTTTAAAACAGATCAAGTTCAAGTTCAAGTCTCTACTGTGTAATTAGGCTGGTTGCTTTCAGTGCTTCTGTATACTCAGCTCACAGAGGGAAGTGGAACGTGCCACACCCCGAAATATGCCACAGTGGCAGAAGGGCAATCTTGAGCTGACAATAATTGAGAAACAGCAGATACAGGAAACTCTACCTTCTGCTTTTCTGCCTAAAGACAGGGCATAAATTTTCCATTGTGACAATGTCTTATCTCCTGTCTTATAATAGGAAGAAGAATGAGTCTTGTCTTTCGCAGTTACCACGTGTCTTTCCTTTAGTGATAATTGAAATTAAAACTAAAGCAACAGGATGAATTTATAGGTAAAGGCTTTAATTGGAAAAAGAAAGAGAAAGCACTGTAGCTCGAGCAGCTGGAAGGGCACATTCTGATCAAGCAGTTTGAACTGGCCAATTTACAGAGGAAGGGAGACCAGTTCTAGGGGTGAAGTCATGGGCTGAGGTCCAGTCAGTCATTATCTCGGTTCTGGTTTCCATAGCTCTAGAGAAATCCTCACGATTTGAGAGGCCATTCATAAAATGACTGCTTCTATCTATGCCAATTTTAGTCATATGAGGCTCTGTCTTTCCAGGGACCTGGGTGATTAAAGGTTTAAGATGATGATTGGAGAATTCTAGGATTGCTCCAAGGGTGTCTGAAACTATATAGATATTGTAAAAACTGGCACTCAGTGTCCTTATGAATCCTGAAAATTAGTCATTCTTATCTTGATGCCCTTAGTCTTAAAGAGGGGTGAGATAGGCCAGGTGAATTTAAACCTTGTTTTGATTTTTCCTAAATGATTAATATATTATATACCATATACCCAGAGATTTAAGGTCATAAAGGACACAAAATCCGTTTTGCTTCTAGTTATCTATTGAGCATCTATAGGCCCAAGAGAAGAGTCGTGGATTTTAGCAAAAACTGCTTTTAAGTCACTATCTCAGAAGAAAAAAAAAGTGGTACTTTTAATGAGTGACAGGCTAAGGACCCCGGAGTTTGTCCTCTGTACCTATACATACAGAGAGCACAGTTAGGGGTAGAGGCTATTCCCCTCTGCTCAGGTGAACCTGGGCAACATCCCAGTGTCAACTCTCCAACTTTTGTTCCAAGGTTTACTGCACAGAGGCAGAGATGAGAAAAGCAAAGACCCCCACGCCTACCCTGGAAAATTCCAGGCTTCCAACTAGCTTGCATGCACACCAGATTGGCCGGCATGATCTGTAGAAACATTTCTTCACCTGGAGCTCGTTTAAGGCTCATGTGTATGGATTGTGACAGTGAATTATGGGAAAGAATATATGCAACAGACACAACTGACATGACTCAGCACTCCGTCATTCATGCTGTTGGTCAAGCTCTGGAAGACCTCACTGGGAGAGGCCTCAGAACCTCCACAATGTTTCAAATGCCTACACTTTAAGCTTCTAGTGTTTATACCATTTTCCTTCCACAGACCTGAGCAGAGTCAGCATACTCGGAGCATGCTACCACCTTAATAAATAAACTGTTGCTCTTTCCTTTCACTGTGCCATGTCCAAGTCTTTGTCACTCACAAGAGCCTAGAAACTGTCCTGGACCACATCACCTGTGGTAATACTATGGTGATTCCTTGATCATGTCTTTAATCACTGGAAAGGCACTAACTTGAATTTGATAAATATCCTCACTGAAACAGCATTTTTCTTCCCTTAATTTCCTCCATATATTTTCCTTCCCCCAATTTATTGCCTCTAGACAACCGGACCTTTTTCTTTTGTCTTATCACTTGTCTATAAATTTATTGCTTTTTGTTAAAATTGTATAAAATAGTAGTAACTCTCAGGTTTAGAGGTTTAGACACTCCTTTGGGTTTGCATTTCTTTTCTGTGAGACTCCTACATTTCACATGTAAGTGTGATATTAAAATACTAATATCAATAAAATGTGGTGTCTCGTCCCCTTTCTCTTTATCTGTCTTTTATCAGTTTAACTCACAAGATACTAAACGTAAGAGAATAGAGAGTAAAAACTGTCTTCCTCTGCACTGCAAAATGAGGGTAACAGTAGAATCTACCTCACTAGGAACAGTAAGTATTAAGATAATACCTACGTAGCACTTAACACTTGATTTGTTCGTAATTAGTACACACTCAATGAGAGTTTAATAGACAATTGCAAATACCAGTCCTACTTACTCCAGCCCCAATATCTTTGCCCTTAAGATTACTGGACAAGAAAGAATGGCCAGGATCAAGAAAACTACCAACAACAAATGCTGGAGAGGCTGTGGGGAAAAAGGAACTCTCCTGCACTGTTGGTGGGAGTGTAGACTGGTGCAACCACTGTGGAGGTCAGTCTGGAGACTCCTTAAAAAGCTGGGATTGGAAGTCCCATTCAACTCAGCTATTCCACTTCTAGGCATATTCTCAGAAGAACAGAAAACATCATATCCAGTGATATATGTGCACCCATGTTTATAGCAGCAAAATTTGTAATAGCCAGATCTTGGAAACAACCTAAATGTCCATCAACTGAGGAATGGATAAAAAAGTTGTGGTATTTTTATACAATGGAGTACTACTCAGCTATAAAGAATGATCACATTGAGATATTTATAAATACCTGGCCACAGGTCTGCAGAGGAGGAGCTGGGCAGATCTGGGGTGCCCTCACTGGCCTCTCTGCGTGTCTGGAGGACTCTGGATTTCTGCGCCCAGACTGCTGGAGTTCCCTCAGGCTTCCAGGTGCAGTGAAGGAGAGAGGTGGGTTTAAGGCTTCCACATCAGCCTCCCCATTCCCGGCTTCATTTGGAGACCTGCTGAGCTCCCAATAGGTGGGCTGGCCCACACTACCAGCCTAGCCCAGCCTGTTTAGCTGCCGCGCCTGGCCACAGGTCTGCAGAGGAGGAGCTGGGCAGATCTGGGGTGCCCTCACTGGCCTCTCTGCGTGTCTGGAGGACTGTGGATATCTCTGCAACCAGGGAGGGTCCACAGGTTCCTGAAGCACTGCGGCCTGTGGTGAGTACCCTAACCCGGCTGCGATTGAAGAACTGTGGAGCTTCCAAGGGGCAGGTGGGCGCACAGTGTCCCTGAGGCCCAGCTTGTCTGGAACTGCGGAGTTCTGAGCAGGCAGAGGAGGGCCACTGGTTCTGTAGGCCTAATGGCTTGGAGTAGCGCGGCGCCAGAGTCCCAGTAGCTCCAAACATAGAAGGGGATTTTCAACAGATCCTGAGGAAGCTTTCAAGTAACACTTGAAACACAGAAATATAGGAAAATGACAAAACGAAAGACCAAATTACAACCTCAAACCTCCAGCCCATCTCAAGAAACCCTAGGAGCGATGTATATAGAAGAAAATATATCCCATCCACCTCATATATCGGACACAATAGCCACTGAAATTGACAAGCAACTCCAGGAAGCTTTAAAGAAATTCAAACTCGAAATAATATCCCAGATAAAAGAAGAAATGATAAAAGAAATGAAAGAGATTCTAAATATATCTAAAGAAAACACAGATAAAAAATTGGAGGAACTAAACAAAAAGATAGAATCCCTAGATGAGCAATATAAGAAACAAACAGAATACATAATGCAGATGCACAGAGATATACAGGAAATAAAAAACTCCACTGAAAGTTGTAAAAACTGCCTTAATGAAAGTGAAGATAGAATTTCAGACCTTGAAGACAGGATTGCAGCTAGTGAACAGGAAAGGAAAGATCTTTTGAAAATAACAAGGAACCAGGAAACAACAATTCAACAACTGCAAGACGATGCAAAGAAGAATAACATAAGAATGATAGGGATTAATGAAAGAGAGGGAGACAACATGAAGGATGTCAGGAGGATATTTAGAGAAGTAATAGCTGAAAATTTCCCAAGCATGAGATCAGAAACTGACATCAGGATCAGTGAAGCATATAGAACTCCAAACAGTCATAACCAAAATAAAACTACACCCAGACATATAATAGTCACCATCCCAGAAATCCAACACAAGAATAGATTATTAAAAGCTGTCAGAGAGAAAAGACAAATCACTTATAAAGGAAAACCTATCAGAATCACAGCAGACTTCTCAGCACAAACGATAAAGTCAAGAAGAGTATGGAGTGAAGTATTCCAGATCCTAAAGCAAAATGATTTCCAACCAAGACTGATATATCCTGCAAAACTATCATTCAAAATAGATGGTGCAATACGATACTTCCATGACAAAGAACAGCTGAAGAACTTCATGAACACCAAACCAACCCTGCAAAAAATATTGAAAGACAGTTTAGATACACAAAGGAAAAAACCACTAAGCAAAGCAAATAATTAAACAGAACCGAAAGATAAAGATGCAACAGCAGAGAGATAACATTCCTACAATTAACCAGCATTTAACAGTAATAACCATTAATGTAAATGGTCTCAATGCACCAATCAAAAGAAACAGACTAGCAGAATGGATCAAGAAACAAAATCCAACCATATGCTGTTTACAGGAAACCCATCTAACCCAGAAAGATACTCACAGACTGAAAGTCAAAGGATGGAAAACAATTCTTCATGCAGCAGGAATCCAAAAAAAGGCAGGAGTAGCCATTCTGTTTGCAGACAACGTGAACTTTAAACCAACAATGACCATAAAGGACAAAGAAGGTCACTACATACTCGTAAGGGGAAAACTCCAAGAGGAAGAGATAACTATCTTAAATATATACGCACCAAACTCCAGAGCACCCAGTTATATAAAACAATTATTAACAGAAATGAAAACTCAAATTATCAGTAACACAATTGTAACAGGAGACCTTAATACACCACTGACACCAAGGGACAGATCAACCAGACAGAAAATGAGCAAAGAAATAACAGAACTGAATCACACCTGTGAACAAATGGGTTTGATAGACATATACAGAATGTTCCACCCAACAACATCAGAATACACATTCTTCTCAGCAGTACATGGATCATTTTCTAAAATAGACCATATATTAGCTCACAGAACATATTTAAGCAAATGCAAAAGAGTTGAAATCATCCCTTGCATATTATCGGATCATAGCGCTCTGAAATTAGAAATTAATGACAAAGGATACTGCAAAAATTCCGCAAACACATGGAAACTAAATAACACACTCTTGAGTAATCAGTGGGTCACAGAAGAAATTAAAGAAGAAATTAAACAATACCTAAAAGAAAATGAAAATGCAGATACAACTTACCGGAATCTGTGGGATGCAATGAAAGCCGTTCTGAGAGGAAAATTTATTGCACTGAGTTCCCACATCAGGAAAACAGAACGAATACAAGTAAATAACTTGATGCTACACCTCAAACAGCTAGAAAAAGAAGAGCAAGTCAAGCCCAAAGCCAAAAGAAGAGAGGAAATTATAAGAATCAGAGCAGAAATCAATGCAATAGAGACTAAGAAAACAATCCAAAGAATCAACGAATCAAAGAGTTGGTTCTTTGAAAGAATAAATAAAATCGATAAGCCCCTAGCCAACCTTATTAAAAAAAGGAAAGAAAAAGCTCAAATTCATGCAATAAGAAATGAAAAAGGAGAAATCACTACAGACCCAATAGAAATACAGAGGATCATCAACACCTATTTCGAAAACCTCTACTCTCAAAAGTTTGATAACACAGAAGAAATAGACAGATTCTTAGAAGCATATGAAGTACCAAAGCTAGATCAAGAGGATATAAAACTGTTGAATAACCCAATCTCTGCTAATGAAATTGAGAATGTAATTGGGTCCTTGCCCACCAAGAAGAGCCCAGGCCCAGATGGATTCACTGCAGAATTCTACAAGAAATATAAAGAAGACCTAATGCCGACACTCCTCAAACTATTCAATGAAATTGAAAGGGAAGCAATCCTTCCTAAGTCATTCCTGGAAGCAAATATTACTCTAGTACCAAAACCTGAGAAAGACCCAACTATAAAAGAGAACTATAGACCGATCTCCCTAATGAACACAGATGCAAAAATCCTCAATAAAATATTGGCAAATAGGATCCAGCAAATCATCAAGAAGATTATACACCATGACCAGGTGGGATTCATCCCAGGAATGCAAGGATGGTTCAACATACGCAAATCAATAAATGTAATCCACCATATCAATAAAGCCAAAAATAAGAATCACATGATCATCTCTCTAGATGCAGAAAAAGCCTTCGATAAGGTCCAACACTTATTCATGATAAGAACTTTACAGAAAATTGGAATAAATGGTCTTTACCTCAATATAATAAAGGCCATTTATGACAAACCAACAGCCAGCATCATACTAAATGGCCAAAAATTGAAAGCCTTTACTTTAAAATCGGGTACAAGACAAGGATGTCCTTTATCACCACTCCTATTTAATATAGTACTGGAAGTACTAGCCAGAGCAATTAGGCAAGAAAGAGAAATAAAAGGGGTAAAGATAGGAAAAGAAGAAGTTAAATTATCATTGTTTGCAGATGACATGATACTCTACATAGAAGACCCCCTAAACTCCATTGAAATACTCTTAGATACAATAAATAAATTCAGTAATGTGGCTGGATACAAAATCAATACTCAGAAATCAATAGCATTCCTATACACGAACAACAAAATTACAGAGAGGGAAATAAGAGAAACTGGACTATTCACATTAGCAAGCAAAAAAATGAAATATTTAGGAATTACTCTTACGAAAGAAGTGAAAGACTTATACAGTGAAAATTATAATACACTGAAAAAGGAAATTGAAGATGATCTCAGAAAATGGAAAGACATCCCTTGCTCATGGATAGGAAGAACAAACATTGTGAAAATGGCCATTCTCCCAAAACTGTTATACAGATTCAATGCAATCCCAATAGAAATACCATCAACATACCTTATAGATCTAGAGAAATCACTCCTAAATTTCATCTGGAACCAGAAGAGACCTAGAATCGCAAAGGCAATTCTAAGCAGCAAAGACAAAGCAGGAGGCATCACAATCCCTGACTTGAAGTTATACTACAAAGCAACAGTAGTAAAATCAACATGGTATTGGAATCAAAACAGAGCTGAAGATCAGTGGAATAGATTAGAAGATACAACCACAACTACGAACACACTCAACCACCTTATTTTTGATAAAGGAGCCAAGCAGGTTCACTGGAAGAACGACAGTCTCTTTAATAAATGGTGCTGGAAAAACTGGCTCTCCATTTGCCGAAAACTAAAGTTAGACCCATGTCTATCACCATGTACTAAATTAAAATGTAAATGGGTCAAAGATCTGAATATTAAAACAGAAACACTAAATCTATTGGAAGACAAAATAGGTAGAAACCTTGGAGACATAGGAGTAGGTAAAGAATTCATGAACAGGACTCAAACCGCACGGGAAATACTTCCCAGAATCAATAACTGGGACCACTTCTTATTAAAAAGTTTCTGCATGTCAAAAGAAATCTCCAGCATAGTGAAAAGAAAACCCACAAACTGGGAAAAGATTTTAGTGAACTCTCTCTCAGACAAGGGCCTCTTGTCTAAAACATATAAAGAATTAAAGAAACTCAGACCTCCGAAATTCAAAGATCCAATCCAAAAATGGGCATCTGAGATGAATATGCAATTCTCAGATGAAGAAATGCAAATGGCAAATAAATACATGAAAAAATGTTCATCATCATTGGTCATTAGAGAAATGCAAATTAAAACCACACTGAGATACCATCTCACTCCTGAAAGAATGGCCAGGATCAAGAAAACCGACAACAAATGCTGGAGAGGCTGTGGGGAAAAAGGAACTCTCCTGCACTGCTGGTGGGAGTGTAGACTGGTACAGCCTTTGTGGAGATCTGTCTAGAGATTTCTCAAAAAGTTGGGACTGGAAATCCCATTTATTCCAGCTATTCCACTTCTAGGCATATTCCCAGAAGAACTGAAAGCATCATACCACAGTGATATATGTGCACCTATGTTTATAGCAGCACAATTTGTAATCGCCAGATCTTGGAAACAACCCAAGTGCCCATCAACTGAGGAATGGATAAAAAAGTTGTGGTATTTCTATACAATGGAGTATTATTCAGCTATAAAGAAGGATCACATTGAGATATTTATCAATAAATGGGCACAGCTTGAGACCATACTCATAAGTGAAATAAATCAATCTCGCATGTGTGAATACCGAATAGTTTCCCTAATGTAAGTAATGATTCAAATATATAAAAATATGTGGTAATCATGATTCCCCATTAGGTGGCCTTGAAGCCTTATAAAGTTTTCACTCATTAATTAGAAAGGCTTTATGCTGGGCTTCTTGATATGAAAATATTTGAAGCTAGAGTATATGAAGTTTTACCCAAATATTTCAAGGAAAAAGACACTATGGTAACTACTATTAAGTCAGGTTATAAGGTGGTGAAGTACTAGGTTATTGAAACAGTCATGCTGTGACCTCTATTGTTATATTGTTATGTCCTGTTTTATCTCAATCTCCCCCTTATTGTTTCAAAAAAAATTATTTAGTCATTTCTTATGTTTGTCTTAATTAAAGAAAAAATTCAAAAAACTTAGGATATATAAATAGTAACTCTTTTCGATTTCCTATTAACTTGTTTTGAAGTCCTGTAGTACTCCCACGATCTTGTTTTGACTGATTAGACTCTGTTCCATTCTATATGATAGTATCAAGTTTGAAGACATAGGCAACTACTTTGAAGACAATAAGATTCACTAAGATACCCATTCTGGTTTGACTATTGTCTTCTTTGGAAGTCCTGTAATGTTTACAACGCCTAAGTTTTATTGGTCTTGTTCTCTACTGTTTTGTCCAACTTTATAATATCTAATAAGATAGACAATTCTTTTTAAGGAAACAAGGGACAACATTGATAACCATTGTTGATAAACTTGTACTCTGTTCTACACCATGTGCTACGTCTATCCTTGGTATTGACTGACAGCTTTGTTTTGCCATATTTGACTGTATTCTTCCCCCCCCCCCAAGAAAGTAATAAGCACTAAGGAGTAATAAAATCCAAGATGTGTAAATTTTGTTGTAAAAAAGAGAGGGGAAAAAAAAAAAGAAAAGGAGCTCTAACGGATATAATAGCAAGTGTGTTTGGGGGTGTTAAATAGCTGACTTTATCAATGTTTTTGGAACATTGAACACAGCTGTTTGCAGTCTCCCTGTTTGAATGTCCACCTTGTGTTCTTTGATACTGTGATTTGAGGAACTATTTTCAAGAAAATAGTGTGTAATCTACTAGCAGGTAATTTCTTACTGTTATGGTTTTTTGTTTTGTTTTGTTTTGTTTTGTTTTGTAGTTCTGTATTGCGTGTACCCTTACGCCGCTTTGGTTTGTTTTGTGTTTTTCTCTTTTTCCTCTTAAATTAAAAAAAAAAAAGAGAGATTTATAAATAAATGGATGCAACTTGAGACCATACTCATAAATGAAATAAATCAAACTCACATGTATAAATATTATACAGTCTCCCTAGTGTAAGAAATGGTCAGAGTACATAAGGGTTTATGGTAATCATGATTCCCCATTACATTGCTTTGAAGATAATGTTTGCATTCATTAGTTGGGATGGTTTTATCCTGGTTTGTTTGATTTTATTATCTGTGATAGTATTAACAACTATTTTGAAGAAAACAAGACATTAGAATAGTCAGGGCTGATTTAATATCATCTTACTCTGAAGTCCTACTATGCTCTTGTTCTTCTGTTTCCATTGGTTCTACCATATCATATCTTATTGGATTTTATTATGTGTGATAGTATAAACAAATTTTCTATGGAAAATGAGATAATATAGTAGTCATTGTTCATTCTGTGTTATTTGGTTCTGAAAACCCTACTTCTGGCTTCTTTAGATTTCATTCTCTTGAATGGTTTTATACTGTTTTTTTATGTTTGATATTATCATATATGAAGTTATACTTAACTATTTCAAAGAAAGAGACATTATGGTAGTTACTGTTAATTATGGATTGTCCTGTGGTAAAATGCTATGTTGCTTGCATGTTCCAATCTGATCTGCTTTGTTATGTCCTCTTTTGTCTTAATCTCTTTAAAATAAAAAAAAAGATTACTGGACAATTTTGAAGGAAGAAACTAGAAATTGGCTGTGATGTAACTCAGTGGTAGAGAATTTGCTCATCATGTTAAAGCCCACTGAAAAAATAAATGAAAATCCCAGCACTGAAAAAATAAATGAAAAATAGCTTTTTAAAAAAATTTTTTTTAAAAAAGAGGAAAGGTAGAAACATTTTGGTCATAGTAATTTAGCTGATTTTTATTAAGCATAAAGAAGCAGACCAAAATAATAATAATAATAATAATAATAATAATAATAATCAGACAACCTCAACTTCAAACATGTCAGTGAAGCGAACGTCTATGAGGATTTCTTTCTTTCTTTCTTTCTACTGAAGTTTGAACCCAGGACCTCCTCCCACTGAGCTATATCCCTTGCTCTTTTTATTTTGAGTAGTCTTACTAAATTGCTAAATTGCCTAGGCTGGACTTGAACTTGAGATTGTCCTGCCTTAGCCTCCCCAAGTGATGTCAGTTCTGTCAGGTTTTAAACACCCAAATCCTACAATCTTTCCTTTCAACCCATCCTTTCATCACATAATGAATACTGATTAGGCTGGGAGCCACGGGCTACTGTCTTCTTTCTGCCCTGTCCTGATTCATTCTTTAGAATCCCATGTTCAATATCCTGGCCCTAGATGTGATTTGCGCCTTTGAAGTGTCTCAATTTACCTACATTTTACATATCAAGAGAGAAGAGAGCCATAAATCATTATTGGCAAGAAAGATAGAGGAAATAACCGAGGTAGAATACTCTAAAGCAATTAGTTGAGACAACAGGAGGAACAAAAGGAAAGGCATTATGCAAATGGAAGACCATTTCACTTTGAGAAGATAATGTCTTCTCTGAACACAAAGGAAGGGATTTAAAGCAGTCCAGTTCATTCCAGTGCTGTTTGAATATTATTAAGCTTCTTCATGACTAATCTTAGGCTTTGGTAGCTTCAAGCCTCTGAAATGTTAACACTTTCATGTTACTCCATAATTATGTATTAACTGCATTAGACATTAAATGTGAGAGCACAGGACAGGAGTAAGTGGATCAATCCACTGATGAGTTCATGGGTCAATGGGCAACAAGGAAGTGGGCCTAGTTTTTTTCCTGGCTGCCATGAGATGAGCAGCTTTCCCTTACCAGGACCCTCTCCCATGATGGTTCTGCCTTGGAGCCAGCTGACCATGGACTGGACCTCTAAAACCGTGAGCCAAAGTAAACCTTTGCTCCTGTAAGTTGATATCAAGCATTTGGTCTCACTGATTAAAAAAAGCTAAATTGTGCATTGTTTAATATTAGTCAAGTGGCTATTTATTAGTTATAATACCCTACTAATTTCCTCTCCCTCTGAAGTCTATCAGTCATCCCACCTGCCTCTTCCTCCAGCCGAGCAATCCCACAATATTAAAGCTAGATCTACTAAACCCCAAACTCCAGGTCTCTTGTTTACAAAAGAGTACAATTTGTGTACAATTACAGGGTCTCCTGCATATGAAAAGATGTAGATGTTTCCTTCTCTTTCTGCTGGTGGTGATACCTTCTTCTGGCTTCTTTAGATACTGAGAAGGAAAAGTCATCCACTGCAGGCTACAGCTTGTTTTCTCCTAATATAACTTAAATATGACAAAAGATTACATTTTCTTTGAAAACTACTACAGTTAGTCTACCTGAGAAATGTGTTTGTCTTCCATGATTTGACCTTGACCTTGCTCTTGAGAAATAACAAATCTGAGCTTATTGATCAGTTACCCAAAACATAGCTTCAATTGGATTTTTTTACAGTGCAACTCCATATGTATTAAAAATAGCTCTACTTACTCTCCAGATCAATTGTTCTCAACTCTAGGTAAACACTAGAACTCTGTTGGGAGCCTTAAAAACAAACAACAATAAAATAAATCTATGGCTCAGCTGTAAACACTAAACCTAAAACTATCCTGGGTCCCAAACCCTACTCCTAAATCAGTGATGGCAAACCTTTTAGAGACTAAGTACCCAAACTGCAATCTCAGATTCATTCGTTTATTACAGAGCGCCAACACAGCAATTACACCTGAATACTGAGGTTTTAGCTTAGAAAAAATAATTCATAGAACAATACTGTAACAGAGCTTTCAGTGATATAAACAGCCTACTGTGGCATGTATACCACAGGTTTGCCACCACTGTCCTAAATGTATACCTAAGAAAATCAAGTATACTAAAAGATACATACAAAATATTCACAAGAGATTTAACTATAGAGAACGTTAAAAGGAAGGAAGGCAGGAAGGTAGGTAGGAAGGAAAACAGAAAAGAAAAGAACCAAACACCTATCATCAAGTGAAAGAAAAAACATTCACTCAATGGAGTGCACAGCCACCCACCAGCAACCATGACAGTGAACCTCACATACCACACGGCTCCAATTTCATGACATTAAAAGTGGGCAAAATTAACTTAAGGCAGCAAATGATGCCCTGTTCTGGTGGGTAGAACTGGTTACTCCCTAGGAGAGCTGATGGAACTTTCTGGGGATGGAGAAACTGGAAATGTTCTGTAGTTGAATCTGGTGTATAAATGTACATACAGGACTAATGTACTCTTAATATACTAAACTGAACAAAGTTGACCATTATACCTTCTATGGGCTACTCCACATGCCCCTGTGTGGCCTCACTCCTGCAGCTGTGATCAGCTTCAAGCCTTTCTTCAAGCTCTGACCACTCAGCCGTGCCAGTGCTTCAGGACAGCTAGAATTCCCTTTTCTACGGTCCTCAACTTCCTTCTTCAGATTTTTACTTTTTCAGTTCTTCCTATAGTTGGGTAAAGCCAAATTATTAAGAACCCTGATTCCTTGATACTTCTCCAAGTTCTGTTTTCTGATCCACTCTGATATGCCATAGAAAGTCATGAGGAAGCATTCCGTATTGTTGAGACTGTTCTATACCTTGATCCTACTCAGTGGTTTCACAGGGTCTGCTTATATTTAAACATGCATCAAATTTTGTACTTGAGATTTGTGTATCTTACCATTCATAGGCTACACCTCAGTAACTTTTTAAAGCATGGTTTATATGGCTTCAGCAGAAAAATAAAGTACAACAGCAACAGTAGGTAGAACGCAAGCCCCATTGTCATCTACCCGGGCCACAGACTGCTGGCCCCAGCGTATCTTTGCTGCTGCTGTTGCTGCTGCATATGTAACAGTCCTTCAAAGGACTCCTCTGCCTGCTGGCTTTGACAATAAGAGATCATGATTACAAATGGCTTTAGACTGGAGAAAGATCTTTGGCTTCATTAAGGTTTATTTGTGACTGTTCCAATGGTGGTTTTTCAGAGAAGAAAAAGATGCCGATGGTAATTAGGCCCTCCTAATTGCAGTAGTCACTGATTGCCTATATTAAAAACATTTGAGGAAGCATAGCAATTAGAGCTTCGAGAAATATTTAAAAAACAAAGTGAAAAGAGGCCTTATGGTGCAAGGACACAAAGAGGCAGCCAGGAGCCCGTGCCCAGCTGGTGTGGACCCTCAATAGCCCTAGACGTCTGGGCAGAACACCTCTTGGATGGTAGCCATGACAGTCTCAAGAGGAAGATGTGAGTTTCTCCCTAGTGATTTCTGTGGACATGGTTGTGAGTCTGCCCATGGAGAGATGATTGAGAAAAGAGATAGTCTGCAAGCAGGGCATAAAGATAATACCAAGATACACAAACACATACAGTTCAGTCTATTAAACCCATACAATAACATAATAATAAGCACTGTGCCCATTTAAAAGGCAAAAACACTAAGGCGCTCATTTCAAGAAAAATGAAAACTCTCAAGATCACATACATAGTGGGTAGAAGACCCCAGCTCTAACCCAAGTTTGCTAGCTGTCAAAGCACATTCCCAGAACCAATTCACATTTCTACATCCTCCTCAGTCCCGGAACCCTGGATTCCTCTCACCACCAGTACCCAGCAAGGCAAACTGCTTCACACGCTCCCACACTCATACCAGTGCTTCAGTATGTTTTCCTCAAGAACCCATTTCCAGTCACATAACCCTTCTTGCTCAACCTGATCTTTCCCCAGTTCCTGCCCAGAAGTTGGGAGAGCCTCTCAGCACCTCCCCTCAAGCTCCCTGAAAATGAAGTCTAAGAATTTTCCCACTTCCCTGCTCAGATACCTTGGATCTTTTCAATCTTGCTCATTTCTCATCTCCAAAACTCTTCACCTGTCAATCATACCTTTTTCTTTGGCCCTTTGGTCTCCCTGTAGCCTTAAACTGGAATGTAAACTCCATGAGGGAAGATGGTTAGGTCTGATTTTTTTCCTGCTGGAACTCTGGAACTTAGAAGAGTAATTGGTGCATATTAGGTACTCAATAAATATTTGCCAAATAAGAGAATTTTTTGGTTCAAAAAGAAATATACCTTCTCTATTCCTAGGCATCTCTTAGAACATGCAAAGGTTTTCAGTTGTGATATGTGCTATTCTACATTTCTGTTCATCAATCATTTTTTCTAGAACTATTCTCAACACTTTCTTAGGCCAGGTAGATTCAATGGACCACAACAGGCATTTGTATTTCTAAAGCATGAGCTAAAAGATAATTACATCTATGTTACTGTGCAGTACCAGGCCAGATAAAGGCACTCTGAAATTGACCAGGGTGCCTTGGAAAGAGGATGTTTGAACCATACATGTACTGTGTCCATGAGGAAATACGATTTCAACTTTATTTCCCATCTTCTAATTGATACTGGCACCTCAAGAGAAATACCAGTCCATTAAGTAAGGAGTGCTAATTGCTTACTCACCTCCTACTGACAGTGATGACAAACTTGGTTAAAGGTTTTTATTAAGGTGCATTAAAGAGGAGACTATGTGGTAAGTTTCTGGGTTGCTTGGAAGAGAGAGACTTTTCACATAGATGTGGAGCAGGTGGGGTAGGTGCCATGCGTAGGAAGGTGCAGGTGAATGAGGAAAGAGACTCCGTGGGAGGGGAATAGATGGTGAGAGTACAAGGAATCATATGCCTGAAACTTGTGTTTGAATCTGAAATATTTTGTTTTCTAATTTAAAGCAAATTTAATCTTTTCTGATATATGCACCAGGTGCCATTCTAAGTACTTTATGTTTGATTGCACTTAGACTCATTGCAATCCCACCTGGTGTGAATTATTATCATTCCTATTTTATTAAGAAGGAATATGAGGTGAGGAGAGGTAAAGTAACTCTCTCAGAGTCAACTTGCCAATAAGTGATTGAGCCAAGTTCAAACCTAAGTCTATGTATTTTGACAGCTCACATTCCTGAGCACTGGATTATACAGCCTGAGGGCTTTACAGTGTCTGAAAGCCTCCTACCACCTACCAGTCACTTGATTCAGTCTGCAAATAACTTGCTGAGTGCCTGCGATGAACCAAGTACAATGCTCTGTATGCAATGTATAAGTAGCATGTTAGAAAATTCCTTTGGATATTGGCTCAGATTATCATCTAAGCATAAGTGCCCATATGTTTATTATGCTGCTTCCTATGAAACAAATCTATAACAGCATGAGGAAAAAATGCATCACTTTGTTGGAAATTCTAAGTCAAAGCTGAAAGTGGAGAAGCAAACAGCATACAAACTACAGATAAACAAAACTGGGGACACCATCTCAAAGCATGGAGGAGAATCTCCAAAGAAAGCAGGGGTATTGGAGGAGGAGCTCCAAGATCAGGAACAAGAAATATGGGAAAGAGAGGGGAATATAGGAGTCCAGGAGTACAGTGTTCCTTGGTATCAGTGCAAGATTTGTTTCAGAACCACTCCAGATATGAAAATCCATTGATGCTCAAGTATCTTAAATAAAATGGCATAGTATATACATTTAACCAACACACATCCTCCCATTTACTTGCATTTATCTCTGACTTGCCTACAATACTTAATACAATGCAAATGTCATGTAAACAGCCATTATGTTGGAGTATTTAGGGAATAACAGTAGGAAAACTCTATACATATTCAGTACAGGTGCACCTACCATAGTCCTAATATTTTCTATCTGCCGTTGATTGAATCCAAGGTTTGGATGACTGAATATATTTCCCAAGGTGGTGACCTGAGCAGGTTGAACAAACAAGTCAGCCCTGTGGTAAGCAATGTTCACGGTTCCAGTGAAGACACCAATAAGTCTGATGAATTTAAGAAATCCTATATTGAGATACATCATCAGATACAAAGGGAAAGCCCTAAAACTTTCAGAGACAGGAGAAAGGTCACTTACAAATACTTCATCTTACTTCCTTCCCACTTGATTGTATTTATTTATTGTATTTATTTATTTATTTATTTATTTTGTCTTTTTCTTTTTTTATCGGTACCAGGATCGAACTCACAACTGCCTGCTTGCAAGGCAGGCGCTTATGCTGCTGAGCTAAATCCCCAGCCCCTTGATTTTTTTTTTTGTAGAAGAAACTTTAGTTTTTTTAATATGTTATTTTTAATGAGGAAAACTTTAGCCTTTGGATGTATATGAGTATTGGATAAGAATAAGGTTGAAAATACAGGTAAGGGTCACTCATATAGCAAGAAGTGGATCTAGTTGAGAAACTCATCCTTTAAAATGAGAAAAACTAAGGCGAGGAGATGCAGCTTAGCTATAGAATCAATGGGCAGAGAGTTAAGGATGATCACTCCCTAGCAACCTCTGTTCTATTTTAAATAATCACTACATACCAGGCATTGTCTTTGATATATAATTCCTCATTTGAGCCTCAAAATGCCTACCGTGGGTGGGAAAATACATATAGTATCTATAGCAAAGGAATAGTATCCAAAATACAAAAAGAACTCATACCAATTAGCAATAAAAGTCAAAAAACTCAATGTTTCCAATTGGCAAAAATTTACAAACAAATAATCCACAAAAAGGGCTGGGACTGTAGCTCAGTGCTTGAGCACTTGCCTAGCAGGCATGAGGGTCCAAGTTTGATCTCCAGCACTAGGAAAAATGAATTCACGAATACACAAATGGACAGTAATGTGAAATAGTGCTCATTGTCATTAGCCATCAGGACAAAGTCAACTAAAACCAATACAGAATTATCATTTCAAACCTATTAGAATGGCTGAGATCATACCAGCTGACAACTCCAGGTAACAGTAAGAACACAGAACAACTGTAATTCTCCTACATTGTTATTTTGAACTACTTGAAATTTTGTACCAAGTTAAATGTGTTTCTACTACAGAATATGACCCAGCAATCCCATGCCTAGATATTTAAACAGGACAAACCAAAAGATACACTCACAAAAACAGTTGCACATAAATACCCATAGCAACCTTCTTCATAATAGCCCCAAAATGGAAATGACTCAAATTAGATAGTGATTGTACCACTAAATACATATGATGAATTAAAGAAACCTCGCAGACAGTCACACTATCAAATACAAAGTGAAAATTCTGAAAAGTTCAGAGGCAGGAAAAAGGTAACATACACTTTAATGAACAATTTGTAGTATGTAGTGCACCACACAATGAAGCACTACTCAGTAGCACAAAGGAATAAATCACTGGTACCCACAAAAACATGAACAAATCTCAAAGACATTATGTTGCACAAAAGAAACTAATTACAAAAGAGAAAGTACTGTATGACTGCACTTATGGGAGACTAGAATAAATGAACCTACAGTGATACAACTGGATTAACTAGAAAGGGGACTATATTATTTTTCTGAGATGAAACAAATGCTTCTCATCTAATTTCAGAATGATTACTACACAGATGTATAGAAGAGTCAAAGTCATCTATCGGAATACTTAAGATCTGTTCATTTTATTGTATGTAAATTTTAATTTTAAAATATTTGTTTAAAAATACTACAATTGATTTTTCCATTTTTACAGGTGAAATATCAAAAGTCTGAAAAAATCAGGATGCTGGATCACACTCACCTAGCAAGTGAATGGAGTGGTGGAGTCAGCACCTGTCACCAGATCTGACTGCTACCAAAGCCCCTGCTACACCTTACTGTACTATTGTGTTTTTGTGCATTAAGCACAGATGAATTAAAAAATGAAATTCAACTGAGTATGGCGATACATACCTATAATCTCAGCACTCGGGAAACTGAAACAGGAGGATCACCACAAGTTCCAGGCCAACTGAGGCTATGTAATGAGTTTAAGCTCAGCCTACACTACATAGTGAGACCCTGTCTCAAAAAAAAAAAAATGAGAGAAAGAGAAAGAAAGAAAGAAAGAAATGAGAAAACAAGATCTCTTAGAATAAAGGGATTTTAGAATTATATTACCTTTCTGTTACATTCACAACATAAAGAAGTTTTCTCACATTTTTCAAGGTTTTAGTCTGCGGTCGGGTAGGCAGAAATACACCAGAGGGGCACGACAGAAGAAAGCTGCTAAAATCATGGCATTCTGGAAGCAGAGAGCAGCCAAGAGTCAAAGAGGAAAGGGCCGGAGACCAGCTGTATCCCAAGGTCATACATGATCTCCCCAGACACATCTAAATGTGTGCTTAGTGATCTCAGTACCTCCTAAGGCCATCAAGTTGACCATCAAGAAACCACCGCAAGAATAAATTCAACAGAAGAAGTATCAGGTTTTTATACTGCTATAGACTATTACAGAAAAGCATTCAGTGGAAAAGCCCACGGAAATAAATGGAAAGACAGTCTATACTCTTAGATGGAATACTTAATATTGTTCAGATGACAATATGATCTGCACACTCAGTGCAATCCACACTGCCAGCAGCATTTTTTTTAAAAAATGGACAAGCTGAAGTTAAAATTCAGATAGAAACTCAAGGAGCCCAGAATAGTCAAAACAATCTCGAAAAAGAACAAAAAATGTGGAGGGCCCACAAATTCCCATTTTAAACCTACTGCTAAGCTACAGTGTAAAGATAGTGTGGTACTGGCATTAAACACAGAGATCAACAGAATAAAGCTGAGGGGCCAGATATAAGCCTTATGCTTTGAGAGAATTGATTTTTAACCAGGTTGTCAAGATAATTCAAGTAAAAAAGAAGAGTCTTTCAACAAATGGTGCCAGATGACTGGGTATTCACAGGCAAAAGAGTGGAATTGGAGCCTTGCTTCACACCACATACAAAACAAATTCAGAATTAATAATTTCTGAAAGAAAGAGTTGAAAATATAAAAACTTTCAAAAGAAAATACAGAAATAAATCCTCATGATCTTGGATTAGGTCATAGTTTCTTACATATGACAATAAACGTACAAGTGAAAGGACAGAATTGGATAAATTGAACACCATAAAATTTTTTAAATTGTATTTTAAGTGACTTCAAGAAAGTGGAAAGGCAACCCACAGAAGGAGAGAGAATATTTGAAAATCATGTAGCTAATAAGTTGAGCTATGTAAGGAAGCCTGACTCAATAATAAAGTGAAAAATAACATAATTGCCTATAATGGGCAAAGGATTTGAAGACATATAAATGACTTCTAAGCATATAAAAAGATGTTCAACATCATTAATCATTAGGAAAATGCAAATCGAAATCACAAGGAGATATCACTTGCACTCACTAGGATAACTAAACTATAAAAGCATTTTATGTAAAGGCCTTGAGTATGCGTGGACTTTTATATCCATGGAAGTCTGGAACCAACCAATCATCCACCAAGGAATTATCAGTATTTCACAAGGGTTAGCAAGCTCATGGAGAAATTGGAACTCTTACCAGTTGCCAGTAGGACTGTAAAATGATAATGCTATTTTGGGAAACAGTTTGACAGTTTCTCCAAAAGTTGCCACATGACTTAACAATTTAGTGGTCACTCAAAGAGTTACAGTTTTGAGTTACTGTATAACCTAGCAATTACACTCTTAGAGATGCACCAAAAAAATTAATAAAAAAGGAAATATATATCCACATATATGCTTGTATGTAAATATATATAATGATGTGATGCATAATATTTAAAATTGAAAACAACCCAAATGTCCTTCACTTGATGAATGGAGATATCAAATACGTGTCCATACAATGGAATATTACAGTGCCATACATAAAAAGAAATAATGTAATAATATATACTACAACATGGATGACCTTGAAAACATGATGTGAGATAAAAAAGATGCCAGGCTCAAAGTTCATGTACTGTATAATTCCATCTATATGAAATGTCTGGAGTAGGCAAATCTTATCTTCATGTAGTAAAGCAGACTCTTGCTTGGGTTATGAGAAGGGCGGAAGTGGGGGAGGAGGGCTTGCTCACAAGTATGGGGCTTCTTTGTGGAATAACAAGAATGCTCTAAAATTAAATAGTGGGGATAATTATACCACCTTGTGAATATACAAAAATTATTTAACCGTTTAATTATACACACTAAAGGAGTATATTTTATATTATAGGAATTATATGTCAATAGAGCTATTATTTTAAAAATTCATCTTCTGCAAGGAGGCAAGTGTGGGGCTGGAATGGTGGGTACTGAGGTCTTGAAGCAAGTAATGAGGTTTGAAATTGATGGCAGTGGGCGTGTAATAGGATTGCTGAGCAGTGATGAGGCTCTGTCTGCGATACAATACCACAAAATTGTAATGGCACCCATCTGCACGGTTGGGAGCATTTTGCATATGTACCTTGCAGTCTACGGGCCACAAGCTCAGAGGCCTCAGGTGTTAGGATAAGGCTGTCCCAGTGGGGGGTGGCAGTTTTTTGCAAGAAGTGCAGGAATACCTGCTGCTCTCTCCTTCCAGCCCGCATTCCAAACACGGAGCTTTCACACCCAAAAGAAAAAGAGCTAAAGACTTGGCTCACTGTTTCTCAAGTAGAATTTCTGGAACAAAAAATATCTACCAAACCTGCTGCCTAAGCATCAAGCAGAGGGAAGAATAAAAGAATAGAAAAGGAAGGCATTTTCCTAGTAATTAAATCTGAATTATTCACAACCTGTTAGACATTTTTTTCCCTCTGATGTAGGAGCATGCATTTTCATTTCTCCCCTAAATCCTAAATGCCTTTGCAATCAAAGTCAGATTTTTGGCCGAGAGCTGTCACTTCCTGTGGGAGCAAGGAGCCACACTTTCCTGGAGTCCTCAACAGACCACCCTCACTTGACCATTGAACTGCTCGGAGGGGCTGGTGTCACCTGACGCTTTAATCCTCCTCTTTCAGTGCGCTCCCTACAAGTCTGGTATACTATAAGTGTCCTTTAAATTATTGCAAATGGACTAGTTTCAACTAACTGAGGTTAAGCAGGGAAATTATTAACCAAGATAACTAAATCCTGGGAAGACTAGCATGTAGTACTACCTTCAGGGACAATAAACCCAGGGGCTCTTCCCTCCCCCTTCCCACAACTTCTTCCTATTTTTCCTCCAGGAAGCCTGAAGGAAGCATAGTGGTCTTTGGTGGCCAAGCTCACATCTCCTTCTTTGGTTCTAACTCAGAAAGTCTGTCGTGTACCATAGCTAGAGGGAAAGGGTTGTAAATCCACATTAAATTCATATTGTTGGAATGAAACTGGGAGGGAGGAACTTTGCTAGGCAAAGGACATGATAGTCTAATACAGAAAGAAATCCATGGCAAATACGCTGCAGAGTGGCCTGTTTTTGACCACTGGACTCCTGCAGCCTGGCAGGAAGGGATTACAACCAGGAGCCAGATTGAACACAACTGAATTTGACTGCAACTTTATCACTTCAAAGATATGTGAACTTAAGCTCAGTTTTCTTGTCTATAAAATGGGCATAATAATTTAAAGGATCATTTGTTGAAAGAGAAAAACTCCATCTCTTGTTGAGAAAAGCTGTGAAGTATGGTAGTTGGTTCTGAAATCTGCCACAGCTGAAAATAGCTAGAGAAAGATGCATCCGATTATAGGTGGGAAACTTGGTAGGAAGATGTATTAGTCAGTTTTTTGTTGCTGGGACAAAATACCTGAAATTGCAAGTTAAAGGAAGACAGGCTCATGGTTTCAAGGTTTCAGTCCATGATCAGTAGGCTCTGAAGTATAAATATCATGCAGAAGGGTGTAGTGGAGGAAAACTACTCAACTCATGGCATCTAAGGGACAGAGAGCCAGGAAAGAGCCAGAGGGGAAGGGTCCAAAGACTAGCTATAGTCCCCACAATTACACTCCCAGATTATTCAGCTATAAATCATTGATATGTAAACCATTAATGAGGTTAGTCCCTTCATAATCTAATCACCTTGTTATGGTTTGTATTTGGATGCCCCCCACAAGCCTCATGCAGTCACGGAGGTGGCTGAGTCTAGCACTTGTGATTGGTTTGTTGTCTAGTGCTGGGATTGGCAGTGTGAGTGCTGCACCTGCCCAGGGGGCAGGTATCCGGCATACTATATAAGAGAGGGAATGAGGCATGCTTTGCCCTTTCACCCTGTTCCCTCTTGTCACTTGTAGCTGCTACGAACAGCTGCCCCTTAGCCACACCACCCTGCCTTGGAGCCAGCTGATTATGGACTGAAACCTCCACAAACTGAAAGCTAAATAAACCTTTCCTTCCTTCATTTTGGTTGTCAGGTATTTTGTCTCAACTACAAGAGAAAAGTAAGCAAGACAGATCTCTCCAGGAGTTTCTTAATCCAGTCTAGTTGACAGCCAAGAGTAACCAGCATAAAAGTAACCAGGAGCCAGTCCTTGGGAATTAGGACCAAGGCTGGGAATGAAGAGTCAGCCAGTGGTATCTGGAGTAACTGGCCTTTAACTTAAGGACAGGACAGCAGGAATTAATCTGGTGAAAGAATGGAGGGGAATGTTTTAGACAGAGGTAATAGCATACATAGAAATTCAAAGATGAGAAAAACAGTAGGTTGAGGAAACTTCAAGTGGTTCAATGTGGTCAGGTCAAAAATTCAGATACCTCTCTAGATGGTGGCAGCTAGGACTGAGAGGTGAGGAAGGGTACCACTGCGGCCACCTCCCCAGCCTCTTCCAAGTCATGCTAACTAATTAGAGCTTAACCCTCAAAGTAATAGGCAGTTGCAGATAGTTTACATGCAGCATGATCATATTTGCAACTAATGCAAATGAAGTATTTCTGTACATCCACCAGAATACCTAAAATTAAAGACACAGACAGTAGTGAGTGTTGGCAAGGATTCAGGGAAACTGGAACTTCTCATAAACTCCTGGCATAGACGCAAAATGGTAAAGCCACCTTGGAAAACAATTTGGCATTTGCTTACAAAATTAAGTATACTTACCATGCAACCTAATAATCTGACTCCTATATATTTATCCAATGGAAATAAACTTTTGTTCATACAAAAATCTGTACATGAATGTTTACAGAAGCGTATCTGTTCATAACCCCCAATCATAAGCATCTCAAATGTCCTTCAACTGGCAAACAGCTAAACCAATTGTGTTTGTTGCATACAATGGAACACTAATTAGCAATAAAAAAGGAACAAACTATGTATGCACAGTAATTTGAATGAATGACACATACAATACGCTAAGTGTAGAAGTCAGACTCAAAAGTTCACACATTGTACGGTTACATTTATATGACAAGCTGGAAAAGGCAAATCTATTAGGACAGAATATATAACCATGGTTGCTAGGGTGGGAATTTGGGTTGACTATAACTGACATCGTGATGAGCTTTGGAGTGATTCTAGAACTGCGATGTTCACTGATTTGTGTGATAGATTCATGACCAGGTGCCTTTGTCAAAACTCATACCTAGACAACCAGAAGAGTGAGTATTGTTGCATGTCACTTCAAGAAGTGAAATTTAGTCATTATCTACTGAGCAGATCACTCTGGCTGCAACAAATGAACTACAAAGGGACAGGACTAGACTCAGAGAAGCCATTTGAGAGATTGCATAGGCATTGAGTTAGTAGTGGTGTCCCTAAATGGGAAGTGACAGTGGAGATAAAGCAAACGGACAAATCTGAGCTATATTCAAGGGGGAGAGGCAACTGTATTTAATGAATGGATAAGGAGGAAATGATTTAGAGTGAAGGGAGGGTGAGAAGATGAAAGATTTGGAGACCTGATGGGAGTGCTCTGGATATGATGGGCCATGAGACCTAGTTAGGAAAGAAGTTGCTTGGGAAGGACTGAAGGACAGGCTGAGCAAACACAGCAATTCCATTAGGATGGATTAATATAAAGGTTGGTAGGACAGAGATGGTATCAGAGTGGGCCATTGGAGTTTGAGCTTTCAGAGCCAGAATAAGATGTAAGAAAGGAGCTGACCCTGGTTAACTTCCTATGTGTGATTCCTTCTATGACATCGCGAGAGTTTTGAGGCTGTGTGCTGTGCTTTAGAGGTGCTTTGTCCCCCAAGGGTTCATGGGTTTGAGGCCTAGTCCTCAAGGTAGGTTTTGGAGGTCTTAAAATGTGCAGCTTAGGAGAAGACGATTAAGTTATTGGGGGCACTGCCCATGGGAAGGATTAAATAGTGGTTATGGGAGCCCAGTTAGCTCCCAGGAGAGTAGGCTGTTATAAAAGAGCAGGATTGGCTTCTCCCCATTCTCTGGCTTCCCTTCTCACTGATTTATCACTGCCACTTCTTATTTTCCGTGTGATCTATTATTCATAATGCCTTATTGTGCTCTCTCTCTCTCTCCTTTTCTCTCTCTCTCTCTCCTTTTCTCTCTCTCTCTCTCTCTCTCCCCTTCTCTCTGTCCCTCTCCTTAGCCCCAAAGTGTTCCACATAGTTCTCTTTAAGTCTCTCTTACTCTCATGACTTACTGCAGTTCTCTATCAAAATGTTACCTTCCCAGGCCTTATCTACCTTGCCGGCTGTACTTGTTTCCTGAATTCTCATTACTATCTTACATACTATATGTGCTTGGTGCTCTAGATCTGTACATTTCACATCTATGGATTCAGCCAACCATAGTTAAAAAAATAGATACAAATAATGTATCTGCACTTATCACACAGCCTTTTTCTTGCCATTTTTCTGTAAACAACATAGTAGGTCACCTATTTAGACAGCATTTACATTGTAATAGCTATTAGTATTCATAATTTAGAAATGATTTAAAGTTCAAAGGAAGATAAGCATATATACAAATAATACACCAGTTTACAGGATCCATGGATTTTGGTATCTCAGAAGTCTTGAAATTCCTCTCCTACAGATACAAAAGAACAATTGTATTTTGCTTTAAAATTATGTGTACTAAATGTTTCCCCATTAGCCATAAACCCCACATAAACACAGTATGTGTTTTGTATTGCTTTGCTTTGTTCCAGGCATATTCAGAGCCTGGAACAGAGTCTAGCAGACGACAAATAATAAATGAATGAATGTATGTGTCAGATATTAGACCCAATAGGCCTTGGTAGGGCCCAGGGATGAACATTTTACTGGGTGATTTTAAAGGAGATAGTTAGCTCGGCAGCACAGTGCCTGCCTATGAAGGGCAAGGTTGTGAGTTCAATCCCCGGTACCCAAAAATAAAAAATAAAAACACAAAAATAAAAGTAAAGGAGGTAAGTGAGGTCTGTACAGTAAGAAACATTTCTTAGAGAAAGTTTTGCCTGGAGGAAATGTCCCTTGGATAGAAATTCTCTTGACATCTGGGGAAAAAGTAGAAGCCTGTGGACTAAGGAGCTTGGGATCCTGGCCATCTCTGCTGGCTTCTTCCTGCGTACACACACATCTCACATCAGGTGATCTGGCAGCAGGACTGGGTGTGCACAGCAGGCAGGCGTGTGGGTGGTCTGCTCCTTGAAGGATGCCTCCCGTGGCTGCCTAACCACATGTCTGGGCAAAATGCCATCGGAAGACGTGCACATCCTGCCGTGGGGATGAGTTTTGCCAAGTGGGAATCTGAGCTCCACAGGAAGCCGAGGCAGCTCCTCCCTGCAACACTCTTGGCGGAAGTCCTGCTTGGATAGGCAGGCTTGGTGGTTCTGGTACTAACTGGCTCTGGGCAGGGAAACCAGGGATAGACAGACAGACAGATAGATAGATAGATGTCTATTAGACTGCATCGAGAATGTTCATCGTGTGTTACTAAGGATTAAACCCAGAGCCTTATGCATGCTAGGCAAGTTCTCTACCACTGAGTTACTTTCTCAGCCTTTTTTATATTTTATTTTGAGATGTGTTCTCACTAAGTGTAATGCTTGATATGTTGTGTCAACTTGAGAAGTTTAGAAGTTTAACTAGGTGTCTCAGCAGAGGGCCAGGGCCCTCACCGTTTAAACATCCCGAGCCTGTGCAAGAGAAGGGCAGACGGACATTGTGAGTGCTACGCCCACTCCAGGGTGTGTAGCCCACCTGCAGTATAAGGGAGAAAAAGAAGCTTGTTCCCTTTTTACCCTTATCGCTTTTGCTATCTCTGCCACCATGAACTGTTACCCCTCTGCCATGTACCAGCTGATTACGGACTGAATACTACAAACTGTGAACTAAATAAACCTTTCCTTTCCTGATGTTGGGCATCTGAAAGTTTGTACTAGCAATGAGAGAAAAGTAACTAAGACACTAAGCTTTCAGACTGTCCTCAGACTTGAGAACCTCCTGCCTCAGCTATCAAATGTCTGAGGTTACCAACATATACCACTACATCTGGCAGCTAGTGAATTCTCATCAAATGCTTTTGCTCAGTTTTGCTGAACTCTCGGATCTGACATTTGCTTACGGTTACAATTCAACCTTGATGCTACAATGCAATTCATAATGTAACCACGACAGACACAACACACATTGACACTTAATCTGCACTGTGAAAGTTTTCTCTGTCACTTTCTCAATTCTGCACATCTATTCAAAACAACAATCAGTCTCCAATTTGAAACACTAGGTAAGCATTACTGTGGTTCAATTATTCAATCACGGCTGATTTCAACCTATCAGAGATTGTCACTAAACATGGAGTTACAAGTTAAGGAAACCTCCTAGTAATACGCCAACATATAGCATTTCCACAGTATTTATGTGGTTAAATGCTAAATGGCATATATGTTATGTATGCATGTATATGCACAGACATCCATCCATATCTGTGTACACATTTCCCCCTTATGCGTGGAGCAGGCTTTCTAAGACCTCCCAGGGGATACCTGTATGAATATCACCAAGCTCCCTTTGTACATTATGTCTTTCACTCTTGAAAGACATAGACATATCTCTTATGATGAAATTTAATCTAGAAATTTAGGTACAGTAAGAGGTTAAACACAATAACTAAAAACGACATACAATTATAAGAATGTACTGAGATAAATGTTATGTGAATTGGTTCTTCCTCTCCCACCCCTCTCCAAACATGGAATTTTCCATTTAATGTTCTCTAACCATAGCTGGCTGTAACCGAAACAGGAAGAAAGAGAAACCATTGATAAGGAAGACTGTGGTATGCATTTCTATACTTTAAAGGCACAGATAATAATAAAATGTAAAATGATTAGGAAGCTGCGAGTTTTGAGTCTTTACTATCTTTTAATATATAATTTAGTTAATCATAGGCTTCCATAATTTAATTTTTAATAATAGCTGTGTTTAACACCCAACTCACAAATATCCTGAAAATTTAACTGTTATAGACAAGCAAATTCTGGCAGGACAATGGACAGATCTCAGCCTTGGGAAGCAATTCAGTCACACATCTGGACTCGGAGCAAGGCAGGTCCACCCGGTATGCAGATGTGAGGGCTGATACATGGTGTAGCATTCTATACTCACAGGTTTCCTGTTCTACTTTCCACTCACATTGGCTGTCCCTAAGCCTAGATAATGGCCATGAATGTAGGAGCCCTGAGCAGGTCAGAAAATGAGTTTGTTTCTCTATGAGGATATACCATTTCTTTGGGTCAGTAGGAGGAGCACTCACTAAAGTTATTGCATACTTAAAAGCATTTTGGGAACTAAAAGACCATTTTTTTTTTCCTGAAATTTAGAATGTAAGGCCAGGCACGGTGGTGTATTCTTGTAATACCAGCACTTGGGAGGCTGAGGCAGGAGAATCCCTATGAGTTTGAGGTCAGCCTGGGCTACAAAGTGAGTTCAAGACCAGCCTAAACTGCACAGTGAAACCCTGTCTTTAAAAGGCAATTAATTAATTAATTAATTAGCTAATTCATATCATAATATGTGTTAAAAATTTTTTTAGATTTTGGTAGATGGAAAATAACTGCTCAGAATTTGAAAGGAGGCATTCGAAATTTGAAGCTAAGTGGGATCAGCTTGACAAGCAGGTTTTAATGATGCAGTCAGAACAGGAATGGTAAGAGACAGGAGGAGAAGAAAGGCAGAATATCAGCCCTCTAGTGGTACAGGAGAGGGAGCCATCATCTCCCACCAACTCCACTTGAGACAAGCAAATGGGCTCCAGGGGAAACAAAACTAGAACTCAAAAGACAGTAGCATGAGTTTAAACCTGCCAAGCGAATAACGGTTGAAACAGGATGCTTTGGGTTCTATCACACAAGAGAAAGTTTACTGAGGAGTGAAAATGCTGTAGGACTCTCAAGCAGCCTCAGGAGAGGTCTGAAACCTCCTCCCAGTCCTCAGCACCAGCTCACCAGCACCCAGAGTGACGTGAGCCACCTCAGAAGTGGATCCTGCAGCCTCGCTCAGTCTAGCAGACGATCACGCCGTTGGTGACATCTCCTCTGCAGCCTGGGCAGGGCAGTTCCACGGGGAGCGTGGCATCGCCCAAGGTCTCCCTCCTCCCTGGTTTGTAGATCTTACTACAGCGCGTGCTGGTGACATGGCATCTGAGATAGGGAATAGGTTCTGTTCTAGTCCCCATCACCTTCACAAGAAGAGGCCTTTCAATTATTTAGCTCAGTGACTCTGAGGACCCCATGGCATCAAACCCGGAATGGTTTCTTTTAGGGGTTCCTCTGCGGCAGAGGGAAAGGGAACAGAGTTGAGACATCTCCTCCCAGCCAAGACAGCTTCTTGAGTTCTGGGGGCATGGCTTGCTGTGATGCCTTCCGGGTGTGATCGGTATACATGGTGAATATGCAGATTTTAAAAGCTTATTCCATACTCTGGTTTTTCTCCAGACTGTATAACTCTTTTGCCTTCTAAAATTTTTATTGCAGTAAATGACACATTGCCATTAATGCCCTGCGAAATACTGCCGTCACTTGGAAAGCACCTATTCCATCATTCTTGCCACTTTGTGAAGTGGCTCTTGAAGTCTTCTTTCCTGAGTGTCTTTTTAAGACATGATCAAAAATATGGTGACTGTTGCTGCTGCATGCCATCAGTTAAAGGCAAGCTCATATAAAAACATCTTGATGCATCTCCATTCACCGTGTTAACTGAATCTGACACTTGGAGGCCTCTGGTTCTTCTTCAAAGTCAAAACAATCACGAAAGGTGAATGCATTGAGTCAATCCAGGACATCAAGGGATGGGGGTATTTCCAGTTTGGGCCCCTGTTGAAACAAGGAAGGGCCTTTAAGGCAGAACTCACAGGTCCGATGTATTCTAGAGCAAGAAACATCTGTATCTGGCCAGCTGAGGCTCTTGGCACCACAGAAAAGCAAAGTGATGCAAATTTGAAGTGGAACATTGCAGCAATCAGAGCCAGGGCATTTTATGGAAAAATGAACTTCTATAAATGCAAGATGCCCTGAGTATTAGAGAGGGTGCAGAGTGTGTCTCAAGCACCCCTCAAGGAGGTAGGGTTGGGAGACCATTTTCCCCTAGGACAATGGCCTTAATTCCCTTTTATAGTGTATTTGTGTCTGTTGTTATTGTTGCAGTTGGTGTTTTCAGTAATAAGAGTCAACCACAGAAGCCTTCACACTGAGCTACATCTCCAGCCTTTTTTTATTTTGAGACAGGATTTCACTAGGTCACTAAGATGCCACAGCTGGATGCAAACTTCCAGTTCTCCTGCATCAGCCTCCCAGGTGTTGAGATTACAGATGTGTGCCATCTTTTTTTTCAGTGTTTTTTTCCTTAAAGAGGGTAAAATTAAACAGAACAAAACAGATCATAAGGAACATTTTAAAAAACAGATTTCAAAGCAAGACCACTGGAGACCTTCACTGTCTATCATAGTATTTCTTGTTTTCTTCCAAATAGTTGTCCCCTTCTTCACACACAGTGAACATATATACCGAACATTATATACTAATGTAATCAGAACAGGATGATGAAAGCTTTTTAGGTGTTCAAGACATCTATATACTGTGAGCTATATAAACTGTTCCTCCTTTAACTCTGAGTGTCATGTATTTTGTCTCAGGAACAAGAAAAGTAACTAACAACTCCATCTCTGGCCCTTCCTGCCCTCCATTCTTGAGGGTGGACTTTCATTACTAGAAATTGTCATCTCTTGATGCTGCCTGTTTGGAACTCTTTCAAATGTAATTTAACCTCAAACCTAAAACATATAGGGGCTGCTCTGAGTTAAACTCATGCTTGAGTTTTCTTATTGGACCTCTCCCATTTTGTGGAGTACATATTTTCTTATATAAATTTCTGCCTTTTTCACTGCTTCTGTGTGTCCTGCTCAATTTTTTTGTTTTGTATATGAAGATCCTGGATGTCATAGGAGACTGGGAACAACTATCCAGACACAATGAGAGACCTGGACAAAATCCATTTGGAAGAGCTGTCATTTAGACCAGAAACATATGCACATTGGAGTGCCCATTATGAGGTAGTATAAAAGAAATAAAAAACTAGGTAGAAAGGAGACAATGAAAGCAAGATTTTAAAATTATACTTAACTGAGCTTCAAGACACGAAATTACTCAAGCCTTTTTCCCTTCCAGGAAACTCACTAAAAAATAATTCCTAAAGATCTTTGTTATGGTTTATACTTAGAAGTCCCCACAAAGCCTCATGCACTCATAGGTGAGGCTTTTTGAAATTGGCTGGATGTAGAGTATGTGACGGTGGGATTAAAGGTGTATGGCACTAATTTAGTCTACTGGTTGAAATTAGTATAGTTCTTGGTATGAATAATAGGACAACCCACCATGGGTGTGGGTGGCACCATCCAAAAGGTTTGTAGCCTGAATGGATAAAAGGGAAAAGGAGGCTTGATTTTTGCAGCTGCTTGCCGCCTCCTTCTTTCTGACTGCCCTGACATGGAGTGCTTCTCCTCTGTCATGGTCCTCTGCCACATTGGCCAGTTATAGACTGAAACTTCTACAAACTGTGAGCTAAAATAAACTTTCCCTCTATTAACTCCTCCCAAAGTGCTATGTGTTCAGAGGTGGGGCTTTCAAAGGATGGTTGTATTTTAGGAGGACCAACTTCATCAATGGGAACATCTATCAATGAATTAATAGCTGAATGTGTTATTAGGAGATGAGGTCCAGTTGCAAGAGATGAGTCACTGGAGGAGCCACATTCTTGAAGGATGTATCTGTCTTCCTAGATCTACTTTCTCTCTCTGTATCCCAACTACCATCTTGTAAGCAGCTTTCCTTCTATGTGATGTTTCTGCCTTGGAACCACCTAGCAATGGACTAAAATCTCTGAAACCACGAGTCAAAATAAATCTTTCTCCCTTGAAGTTATTATGTCAGGTATTTTTTCACACCAATGAAAAATTGATCAATACCTCTACCAGCCCACGCCCAAACACATGTTTTAAGAAAAATAATTTTTGCACCAAGGTCAGAGTAACCTGTGTTACTTAGGTATTGTAAAGTGATTTTTTTGGCATGAAGAAAAGAGAGCCAATAATCTTTAGTAGCATTCTCTTGATATTTGCCTTTGCTCTTTGGATTCTTACTTAAGGGTTTCTGTCTGCCAGTAGGCCACTTGTGGAGTAGGAAAAAGCCTAAGCCTTTTCCTAAGAAAAGAAGACCAAAGAGATCCTGAGTGTTATACAGAAGAGGCTTAACATGAGTTATATAGGTTTCATCAACTATTACGAGGGTTCTGGAGTACTTCAGTCTCCTAGAGATTCTTTCCAGGTTCTTACTGTCCTGAACAAAGAACTGGTCAAGATTCTCATAAAAGATAGTGAGATTTTACATTTCCTAAAAGTAGGGAAAAAATATTCTCTGCAGAGTGAGTGCAGGCCAGTTAAAAGTAGGAAAAGGAGCATTCTCTGCAGAGTACAGAGTGGTCCACTGAGAAATAGCACACAGTGACCACGAGCGTAATGTGGCCATCTTTTGTAACCCTCTTTCTGATATCAGATATAGGCTGTTCTATCAGAAACCTGCTCAATCTCATGCCAGAACAATTGAAGGCAGCGTTTTGTGACTGATTCTGAGTACAGGACTTGGACATTGTTTTTCCGTGCGTCTGCTCTGGATCCCTGTGATTGACAGCCATGCCCACCTGCCCAACTACATTGCCATTCCCTGATCTCCTGCCTCAGAACTCCTATGTTTATGCACATAATTTAGAAAAATTTTTTGTCTATGAATATGTGTCCTGTCAGGTTACTTCATAGATTCAGTTATCAAACATTCAAAGGTAGAAAAAGGTTTCCTCCCTAAGCATGGAGGGGTTTGATAAAAGAAGTAACAATTTTAACATCTATCCTGTCACCTAACCTCCATAGTTCCTCCAAAATCTGTTGTCCCTTCTGTGTCCTTTAATTAAATAAAGGAAACCCAGTCACCTAAATTCAAAACTTTAAAGTCATTCCTCACACCAGCCCCTTCTATCTGAAAATCACTTGTTTTTCACCTTCTGTGATGTATCTGTCTTCCTAGATCTACCTTCTCTCTCTGTATCCCAACTACCATCTTGTAAGCAGCTTTCCTTCTGTGAAAAACAGTGCAATAGGCGCTAAGATGTTGTTTTATCCAAAAAGCACTGGTTCTTCAGTTGGCCCTGCAGAGATTCGGTGCAAACTAAAAGCAGGATAAAAGCCTGGCCTTTCTGATGCAGGAGACTGGCACATGGCAAACTGGCTGGAGAAAGTGGGCATGATCTGTTGATCACAGAGTTTCAGGACACATGTGCAGAACAGTTTCCAAAGTCTTGCACTTGGAACCTATCAGAGAGTGCTATTTTCAATTCTTCTCATGTGAACTAGATCAGGTTTTTGATAGAAAGGCCTAGACTCGACATTAGCCTGAGAAGTGGGAGGTACAAAAGAATGCCACCACTAAGCCACTGAGAGTTAACAGGTGCCACTGTTAACTCTTTCAGGGCCCACCACGTCATTTGCAGAGTATATCTCCTTGCTTACCTTCAGTTGCCTGAACTTGCTCTGTGGCGCATATTTCTTTTCTTTTTTTCTTTTCTCACATTTAAGAAATGGATAATTGCTAATCTTTGAATTCATCTTGACTAATACTTTAGTCAGAATGAGCCGAAGACACTATCACTAGAATGAGACTCCAGCATCCAAAAGCCTGGTAACATTTTGCCTTCGTTTTGTATGTCACCTTTGCTACCTCGAATTTTGAGTCGGATTCCTGCTCAACTCTGCACATAGACATATTAATTATTTAAAGAGAATCTATTTAAAATCTGATAATGCAAGATTGATTAGTCCTATATTTACTTAACCTGTCTCAATTCCCTTCAGGACTGAAGACACCAAGATAAAAGCAACTAAGATACTTTCAGGATTCTAGAAACATGGCAACTTGCAGGCAGATTACTCCATGATGGGACTGTCTCCTTTAGCAGGTGCAATTTACCCCATGTTGGACACAGAGGCTGCTCCCTAAGCAGGACTAATCATTTCATATTAGGCACTGATATGCCCCTTCAATTGATGATTTCCCAGGAGCCAGCATGACTTCGCACGATCAAACCTGAGATAATGATCACCTTTTAACCAAGACTTTTTGACTCCTATTTTTGTTCCTTCTTTGTGTAACTCCAAAGCTCTTATTAGCTCTTGAAAGACAGAGCATAGGACACTGTTCTCTTTGCTTCTCCCTGAAACAGTTAATTCTGTATAAAGTGAGCTTGTGATTTCATAAAAATTGAAGAATGAAGCTGTGAACCAAAGGAAGTTAGCAGAGTTTTATTGAAAATAAGTAGAAAGGGGGAAAAAAAAAAGACTCCTGGTTTCTCTAGGAGCGGAATCTGAAAAGTGCAATTTCTACGTGGTTCCTTGGCCCAAGACTTTTTATGGATAAACAGAACATGGGAATTGCTCAGTTATTTAGTGGCCACCTACCACAGGTAGATCTGCAAATTTAAAATGACCAATCGGAACTCAAATTCTCTAACCCAATTACTTAGCATATAGAACTGAAATAAAAGAAAAAACTGATTTTGCTTTTCAAGTGCCTGAAAACTCAGGAGCCTGGTAGGAAAGGGCTGCAACTGCCTTTAGTAGGAAGCAGGGCAGCTTCCCATGTTTCTTGTGGAAATTCATTCTGATCCAAAGTCCTAGTTTACTCTTTATTCTTATTTTAATTTTTTTTTTTTTTTTGTCTTTTTCATTTTTACCGGTACCAGGGATCGAACTCACGACCGCCTGCTTACAAGGCAGGTGCTTATGCCGCTGAGCTAAATCCCCAGCCCCCTTATTTTAATTTTTTATCAATATCACTGGGATCACCAACTGTACATCAGGCCTTTTCCCTAGTGAGCTGCCGTATTCATTAGCTAACTAAATAAATAAACAAACTATTTTTGCTTTTTTTTTTTATCTTTTTTGAGACAGGGTCTCACTATGCATTTCAGGCTGGCTTTGGGCTCACTTTGTTGCCCAAGTTGGCCTTGAACTTGCAGCAATCCTCCTGCTTCAGCCTCCTGAGTGCTGGGCTTATAGGTGTACACCAACATACCTGGATTTAAACAAACTATTTTTTACCCCAGTGTGGCCCCATTGAATAATAAATTCCTTTCTCACTTCAGTATTACTTTCTTCATTTGATTTTTGAGGCAAGTGCCCAAACCTGGCCTGTTTAGACCCAGAGTCATACTCCCTAGCACAGGTCTCTGGTAACCTCTCCCTGCCACCCTATTATTCACCATCTCTTTTGCTCCTTACATCATTTGTAACTACCATCATCTCTCATCTGGGCTCACAATAGACTATTTTATTTATTCTTTGACAATTATTTTTAATTGTGCAAAGTATGAATATATTATCATGCTTTAAAAATTCAACAATACAGGGGATTCCTGAGAACATGGCGGACAGACAACAGCAACTGCTGAACGCTCTCTAAAGGCTCGGCTCAGAGGCCAGGAATGATGCGGACTAAGGAGATACGAACCAGTAGAGATATGCTCTGCTGACTCAGGAACGAACTGGGCTGAGAGAATCCAACTTGGAATACAGCCCTGGCGCTAAAATAGGAACAGAAAAATCTCGGTGTGGAGACTCGACTCCGCGCCATCGGAAACCGCGGTTTGGATTTCCCGCCGCGCAGCGGCCAGCCACCTCCACAGCGGCTCGGCAAGGAGAGACGCGACCCCCGAGCTCTGGGAACGGGCGTCTGGGAACGGTCTCGGAAACGCGACGGGCAGGAAGGAAGGCTGACTGGTGGCGAGGTGAGCGAGGAACTGACTCCCTACCGCAGTCTGACTCCAGCGGAGGATTTTCTGGGCGCGGGCAGTCCTGTAAGAGCAGGGCGCGGCGGCAACTGCAGCCGCGCATTTCCCTCTCGGACGGGATTGGTGAAAGGTGCCTGGCCGGAGGGACGCTGCTCGCGGACTCCCTAGGCTGGCCTAGCCCAGATCCCAGAGCCTGACGGTGGCCCGGAGGAGCCACCGACTTCCGCGTAGGCTGCTTCCTCCGCAACTCCCTGGGGCGCAGCGGTGAGCGGGAACAACTAGCCAGCGCAATTCGATCAAGCTGTAGCTGACAGGCAGGGAAGCCGGGCCTCCTGTGTAAGATTACATTTTATAAGGAACAGAAAATATGGGGAAGGGAAGCAACAAAAAAGGCTCCTCGACCCCCAATCCTGAGAATCAGGCAATAGTGGACACTGTACCAATATACATTAAGCGCCATTTAGAGAGCCTCATAGACCAATTCAGGAATGAAGTTATCAATGACCTGAAGCTAGAAGTATGCAGAATAGTTAGAGAAATGCTAAGCACCACCCAGGAAAAAGCAGATGGTGGAGTGGAAGAACAGAAAAAGAGGGGAGAATTGCTTGATGGAGAAAACAGAGAAAGCATTGAGTATGTGAAGCAGGTGCAAAGGGACTATCAAGAAATCAAGAAATATACCCAAGACTGGCATAACAGCTTGAAAGAAACTAAGGACAGACTATCTGAATTGGAGGGCAGACTTGAAACATGGGAGAATGAAATGAAAAACTTCTTAAAAATAACAAAGAAACACACAGCAATAATACAAAGACAAGAAGATGATAAGAGGAGCCATAACTTAAGGATTAAGAACATAAAAGAAGAAGTAGGGACACAAACAAGTGAACTACAAAAGCTACTCACAGAAATAATCCAGGAGAATTTTCCTAATTTAGCAAAAGGTAAAGATACTCAAATGTATGAGGCATACAGGACCCCAGCTACCTACAACCCTAACAGAGAAACACCCAGGCATATAATAATAAAAATTCCAGAAATTCAATACAAGAACAGAATATTAAAAGCTGTAAGAGACAAGAAACAGATCACTTACAAGGGAAGACCCATCAAAATTACAGCAGATTTCTCTTCACAAACCATCAAATCACGAAGAGCATGGGGAGAAATAATTCAAGCTTTGAAAGATAATAATCTACAGCCAAGATTGAGATATCCTGCACAACTGTCCCTGGAAATTGATGGAAAAACGAGGTGCTTCCAAGATAAAGAGGAACTGGGGGAATTTGCAACCACCAATCCAACCCTACAGAAAGTATTGCAGGATATTCTAAAAAAAGAAAAATACAAAGAACCCAGAAATAGGGGCGGGGAGGCCACAACGAATAGAGCAGAGACCAAAACGAAGAAGACAAACTGACAGCTACTGACAGAAAAAGAGCTCAACAGAAATGAGACAGAGAAGACTGGATGATAGGAACAGCTTTTTTTGGAGAAAATGACATCTTAATAGGTAATGCTGATTTAGTACCATCTTGTTTTGAGGTCTCATCTAGCTTTTGTTCTTCTGTCTCCAATGGTCTAAACAGGTTGTATCTTATTGGATTTTACTATGTACGATAATATAAGAAAAAACCTTTTAAAGACAAGGAGATTATACAGAGACCATTGTTCATTTTCTGTTGGTCGATTCTAAATGCTCTGTAATGCTGTTATTCTCTTAAATGGATATACATTGTTTTGATATACTTAATGCTACAGTGTATGAAGTTGTACTCAAGGACTTCAGGGAGGGAGTCAATATGGTAACTATTTTTGGGTCAGGATTAGCTGGTGGTGAAACACTGTTCTGCTTAAATGGTTATGTTTTGATCTGCCCTGTTTCGCTGTTATGCCCTTTTTTTTCTCAATCTCCACTCCATTATTTACTTTTTTATTTTTACCCATTTAATTACAGGGAAAAATATAGCAGGATATAATATAGTAACCCACTTCGACTTTCTATTATCTCGATTTGAAGCCCTGTATTGCTCTCACCATCTTGTTTTTGACTGAGGTTCCTATATTCTGTTTTGCTGGATAGTATCAGGTTCGAAAGTTTAGGCATCAGCTGAGAAGATAATGAGATTCATTACAACGCCCATTCTCGTTAACTTTTATCTACTTTTGAAGACCTACAATGTCTCCAATGTTTTGGTTTTGTCGGTTTTATTCTTTACGGTTTTGTTCAATTGTATTACAACTAATGATATAGGCAATTCTATTAGAAATAGCGGGAGGCATTAGGGTAACCATTGTTGATCACCTTGTATTATGTTTTTATATTATCTATTATGTCCACCCTTTTGACTTGACCGATTCTGTTCTATTATGTCACATTTGGTTTTACTCTCTTCCAAAAAAGCAACAAGAACCGTGGGAGCAATGAAACCCAAAATGTGTAATAGTCACTGTACAAAAGAGAGGAAAAGAAAGTGCTCTAAACTATATAACTGCATGTATATTTAAAAGTATAAGATAGAAAATGATATCACAGAGTTTTATTGGATCATTGAACAGAACTGTTTGCAGTATCATTGGTGGAATGTCCACTCTACAAGCTTTAATTTTGTGACTTGAACAATTATTTCTAAGATGGCAATATGTAATCCATTAACTAGTGATTTCCTACTGCGCATTTTTTTATTCTGTAAATCTGTATAACTTGTACCCCTTCACTGTTTTTTTTTTCTTTCTTTTCTTTTCTCCTTAAATAAAAATTAAAAAAAAAAAAAAAATTCAACAATACAAAAATTCAACAACACATCATCAAAAATGCAACATTTAATGATGGTAATCTGTTGAGAGTGTTCCAGATATTTTCTATTCATATCTACATAGGGAAAATTTTCTTTTTTTTTTTTTTTTTTTTTTTTTTGGTGTGGAATTTTTCCTCTTAATATAAATGGTGAGTTTTTTGTTTGTTTGATTCATTCATTCATTCATTCTCTTTCCTCTCATCTCTCTTGGAGATTTTCGATGTGCATGTATATAGAACCACCTTATGTGGTCAGCCCTTGGTATTTAATGATATGAGGAACACTTTAAAGATGAGTCCTGGTTTCCTATTTCTTGGTACTTAAAGTCTGTGTAATCTTCTCTGGGTGCATCTGTAAGAGTGTTTCTGGAAGAAATTAGCATTTGAATCAGAAGACTGAGTAAGTAATATCTACCCTCACCAGGGTGGGTGGGATCTTCCCAACCACTGAGGGCCTGAATAAAATAAAAAGACAGAAAAAGAGTGCTGTCTCTCAGGCTGAGACACCTAGGCTTTTAAAGTTTCAAATGGAAAAAATAAATATCAGAAAATAGTTAAGAAAATAACAGTGCCTAGAATATGCAAGGTCTTGAGTTTTGTTCCTAGTGTCATGAAAGAAGAAAGAGAGAAATTGAAAAGATGTGGATAGTGAGACTTGCCTAAGATATGTAGATTTACAATAAAGTTAGTCAAAAGATTCACACAGATGACACAGACACACACTGAGGGAAGACCATGCAAAGGCCAAGGGTAAAGATAGCCATCCACAGGCCAAGGATATAGGTCTCAGAAGAGACCAGCCCTGCTGTTACCAGGTCCTGGGGTGCTGGGGACACTTTGTAGAGATTTTTTCTAGGTTCTTTGTGTCCTGGACAAAGTAATGGATAAAACAATGGCACAGGGCAGTGGGGTTTTACATTTATTAAAGGCAAGAAAAGAAACATGCTCTGCAGAGTGAGGTCAATATAGACCAATTAAAAGTAGGAAGAGAAGTGTACTGTCCAGGATGAGAGCAAACCACTCTGAAAAAGAGAGCATAATGCCAGTGAGTTTAATGCTGGCCATCTTCTTTATGTACTACTCTCGGGTTGATGTCAGGTCTAGGCCATCCTATTGTTATAGGCAGCTGAGTTAGATAGAGATATTATAGGCAATCAGACAGGGCTGGGCTCTCGAAGGTGCCGGTACAGAAGACCAGATACCTTACAAGTATGGGGGAAAACAAATACCCCACTATAGGCCAGATCTCAAGACAAAAGGCAAAACAAATGCAACCACACCCTAAGGATAAACATCAGGACAAACATGATATTCTGAATAGGTATCATAATGTAGAGGAAGCCAGAAGGAACCACTAACCCAACCCTCTACAGGTAAAGGCCCTGTTCTGTATTCATGTGCACTTGCTATGTGACTTGTTTCCCCATTTGCTCCTGATTTAATCAATTTTACCTGAGCAATTACACTCTAATCTTATTGGTCAACCATAGTTCTGTCCTACCTCATGCCTACCTGCCTTGTGAGTTCCCATTTTTCTCCACCTTGTACTTGCCTCACTGGATTTACTCTATAAAGATCCCAAGAAAAGGCAGGGTCCTGGGCAACCCACTTGGGACCCTTTCTGTTGCCCTCGTGTACAGAATCTTTTTTCTTTCAATAAATATATTCCACTCTTAACCTCCATTGTTCTAAAATTCATTCTTTGATTTTAGAGAACACAAACTCATAACAGATATCTAATAGGTTGGGAGTTTCTTTCCCCTATATCACAATCAAAAACCCACTTGACTTCTCAGGAGAAGAATGAAGATAGCATTCCTTGATCCCAGGCTTTGGGAATTGCTTTTTGTTTGTCTTTTGCACATTTCCTGGATCTCCCTTATTACAGGTCATGCCCACTTGGTCATCCAGTTTGCCATATCCTAACACCCTGCCTCACTGCCTCATTTAGATCTCAGCTTTCCAACTCCCAGAGCTGTGAGATAAGAAGTGTGTACCATAACCTACCCCAAAAGACAAATGAGGTTTTAATATTATGCTACTTATGTAAGATGTTACCCTCTAGGGAAGCTTAGTTATGGGTACACATAACCCTCTCTCTCTCTCTCTCTCTCTCTCTCTCTCTCTCTCTCTCTCTCAACTTCTTGTTAGTATGTATGTATGGATATATGCATTTAGCGATACTGGTAATTGAACCCAGGGGCATTCTACCACTGAGCTATATTTTTTTTTAAAAAAGTTCGGCCTGGTCTCAAACTTGCAGTGCTCCTGCTCAGCCTCCCTGGTAGCTGGGATCACACACCACTATGCCCTACTTGTAGTTATTACTTAATTAAAACATTCTTTTTTTAAAAATGGAAGATAAGCAATAATCTGGTATAAGAAAGAGAAATTTTGCGTAAAAATGGATGAAGATTAATACTAATATCACAAGAGCTTTTACCTGCTTATACAAAAAAAGGAAGCTGAATCAAAAAGGAACAAATGATTCACATGCAAAAGCTTTGGAATTGTAAGTAGACACAAAATATAAAAAGCATAATATCTGTAGAAGTCAAGGAAAGGCAAATTAAACAGGCCCCCTGTTTTTAACCCATGACGTTTGCCTAAGTGTACAAGTGAAAAGGTGGTACTATCTTGTTCTGGAGAAATATGAATTGATATATCTTGTTAGAAAAATAATCTGGAGGATTCTGGGAAGACAGCAGAACAGTAAGCATCAAAGTAAAAAGCCTCTCTGAGAGAAACAGCCCAGATGCTAGGATATAGCATTCTGGAGAAGACTAGAAGGAAAGAAAAGAAATGGATCCCCTCAACTCAGGAAGAAATTGAAGTGAGAATTGAAGTCCACAGAGAGAATTAAAAGAAAGAAAGAAAAAAACAGAAGGCGGTATCCAGACATGCTATCACTGGAGCCAGTCCCACTGTGTAAGAAGCGCCACTGGAATCCAGAGACACATGGTCATGGTGAAGTTGGGGGTTGGCAAGCCTGAAGGCCTCAGCGGGAAGATGCAGTGGCAGAGGGGAACAGCAGTCTGGAGAACTGCACTGGCTGGGGTGAGTGGGGGGACTCAGTCCTCCCATGGAAGTAGGTGATTGGCTGGACACCATTTTGGAATTGGGCAGGATAAGCCTGGAATCAGCACTGCAGCCAGCTTCATTCAGCCATTTCTAGTGCAGAGCAGATTGATGAAAATTGCTTGGACTAAGTCCCGCCTCTGTGTGTGATCCAATAGCCAAGGCCAAAATTTCCCTAAAGCTATCCCTAACCAAACCCACCAGTGTGGCACACACTAACGTGATGAAGACTCCTCGTTGTTAATCAGCTCAGAAGTGAGGGGCCAGCCTGCTCCACCCCTGCTTATACTCCAGTAGTAACCAGCAGATTGAGGAGGCAACAATCCGTAGCCAGCATGCTTCAGAGTAATTATAACCAATATAGAAAGTTCCAGGGACCCCACTACCCACTTGTCTGGAAGAAACCAGGAACATGACAAGAGGAAGAAACAAAAGGAAGTCTCCGGCCTCCAACCCAAATAGAACTGGCCCAGGACAGGTAAACACAGAAGAGATCAGGAGTCACACACCTGTAGTTTCTGAAGCAACAGCATCTGACATAAAGAAACAACTTTGTGAAACTATAAAAAAACTTAAAACAGAAATACTATATAAGTAAAATAATAAAAGAAATGCTAACCATCTCTCAAGAAGACAGATGGAAGAATAGAGGAGCATAGAAAAAGGAGAAAATTCTTCAAAGAAGAATGTAAAAAATTTAGAGTATATGAAACAGATTCAAAGAGATTACCAGGAAATTAAAAACTCCAGTGAAAGCTGTCAAAACTACTTGAAAGAAACTAAAGATAAGCTGGGTGTGGTGGCTCACACCTGTAATCCCAGCACTTGGGAGGCTGAGGTGGGAGGATCATTGCAAGTTCAAGACCAGCCTGGGCTACAAAGTGAGCTCAAGACTGGCCTGAACTGCATAGCAAGACCCCATCTCAAAAAAAGACAAAAAAAAAAAAAAAAAAAAAAAGAAAGAAAAAAAGAAACTAAAGATAGACTATCAAACCTTCAAGATAGGTTTACAACATGTGATCACGAAAGGAAAGATCTCTTAAAAATAACAAGGAACCAGGAAGTAGCAATACAAAGGCTAGAAGATGACAAGAGGATCTACAATTTAAAAATAAAAAATGTGAGTGAAGAAGCAGGGGTAAACACAAATGAAATACAAAGGCTATTTACAGAAATAATTAAAGAAAACTTCCCAAATACAGGAAAAGGAAATGATATTCAGATATATGAGGCATACAGAACTCCAGCTAGCTATAACCAAAATAGATCTATACTCAGACATTTAATAATCAAGATTCCAAGACATATAATAACAAGGACAGAATATTAAAAGCTGTCAGAGAAAATAAACAGATCACCTATAAAGGAAAACCCACCAGAATCATGGCAGACTTCACAACACAAACCATCAAATTAGGAAGAGCTTAGAGTGAAGTATTTCAAGCCCTGAAAGAAAATAACCCCCAATCCAGATTGATGTACCCTGTAAAACTACCTCTCAAAATTAATGGAGAAATAAGATGCTTCCATTAAGAGGAACTAGAGGAGTTCATGACCACTAATCCAACCCTACAAAATACACTGAAGGACATTCTAGAGAGAGAGCAAAAAGACCGTGGTTTCAGGAACAGTGGCAGCAGAATGGGGCAGACATTGGAATGAAAGGGATAAGTAGACAACCAATGGCAGAAAAATAGCATGGCAGAGATGAGGCAGAGAAGATTGGCCATAATTGCTAACATGGATAGCCTCGATGCACTAATAAAAAGAAACACAGACAGGTGAATCAGGAGATAGGGTCCATCAAGATGCTCTGTATAAGAAATATATTCAGGGGCTGGAGATTTAGCTCAGCAGCAGCTCAGCAGACTGCTCAGGCAGTTGTGAGTTCGATCCCTGGTACCAATAAAAAGGAAAAAGACAAAAAAAAAAGAAATATATTTAACTGGAAAGATTTATGGACTGAAAATCAAAGATGCAAAAACAATGCTTTATGTGATAGGGAACCAGAAAAAAGTGTGGGTAACTCACCCATCAGCTGCAGATTGGTTGGAAAGACATAACACTTCTATGCAATGGAGAACTACTTAACTATTAGGTAGGAAAACTTGAGGCTTTTGTAAGTAAATGGATACAACTTGAGATCATGCTCAGGGGTAAAAAGGTTCAGAATCACTTAGATAAATAGCAGGTTGCCTCCCTAATCTTAAAAACTAAAGGAATTAGTGAGATACAAAATGTATAGTGTACCCTGTGAAAGTTAAAAGGGAGGAATTGTCTAAAAAGGAAAGACAGTAGACATTGTTAATCTTGTATCATGATTTGAAACCCAAATTGTTTTCATCACTCTGTTTAGTTTGGTTATATTCTGTTTCAGTTTGTCTATTTGCCTAGATTTGATGGCATGGACAGCTATTCCAAAGATAGCAGGATATGCTATGGTAACCATTTTTTATTTCCTATTAACTTAATTTGAAGCCCTGTATTGCTTTCATTGTCTTGTTTTGACTGATTTTATTCAAATCTGTTTTGTTTGATAGTATCAAGTCTGAGGGTATAGGCAACTACTTTGAAGACAATAAGATTCAGTATGATACCCATCCTGGTTTGACTATTATCTTCTTTTGGAGTCGTATAATGTCTCAAATGTTTTGTTTTTATTGATTTTTTCTGTACTCTTATGTTCAATTTTATTATGCCTGATGATATGGGCAATTCTACTGAAGATAACAAGAGACATTTTGGTAACCATTATTGATCACCTTGTATTTTCATTTTAAGTCATGTACTATGTCCCTCCTTTTATTTTGACTGACCTCATTTTGCCTCTCTCATTTGGTTTTATTCTCTTCAAAATAAAATAAAGAAAAATAATCTGGAGATACCTATTAAAATTAAAGATACAAACCTCAATTGACCTAGAAATCCCACATTTGGAAATCTGTATTTTTGCCTTGAAAACCCCAATTTACTCAGAATTACCCTTAAACAATCAAACTGCATTATCATTGTCTTTGCTTAAGACTGAGAAACAACCTGAATGTCCATGGGTAAAAGAATGGTTAAATAAACATTTAAATCTAATCCATCTGGCAGTATGTCCATATAATGTTATAATGCAGAGTTTTTAAGTGTATTATATCATTTTAAAAATCTAAACCAGATCAAATAAGCAAACCAAGCAACCTTGCCTCGAAGAGGGAGGTCAGACTAGCTTCCTGATCACTAGCCAGGGAACTTCTAGGAGAGGCAGAAATTATAAACTATATAATATTTTATATAATTTTTAACTCTTTAAAATAAACATATAATTTAATTCTAAACCTCTAAAAAATATTTTTTTAAGAAAGCCAAAGACTCATGTTTGCCTTCAAAGGACAAACCCTTGAGAATGACTTTGAAACCTTGTCTAGCACCTGCCACTTCTATGGCCTCCTCTCTCTCCATAATCTCTCCTGTATTCAGTGTTTCGTCCACAGCAAACTGCAGTACTTAGCATTTCTTAAATATCTGTATCCTTGAGCTTTTGCACACTTTCCTTGAAAGCAATATCCTTTCCCTTTCTGTCTGGTAAACCCTTATCATTCTCACGAAGCAGCTTAAATAGCCCCATGCTACCTCTCTTGATATCTCAGTGGCATTGGTACTGTATTATAATTTTCTGTGTGTGCATATATATGGTGTTACAGTCATTGTGCTTGGTTCAGGGTGCACAAAAAGATTTAATGCTTACTAAATGAATCAAAATTAATAATATTGGTGTTCTATGTTCATATTGTTGAGCCTAATAATAGCATCATTTCTGCTGTTTTGGTTATTTACCAATGGGCTAAAATGGATGTAACACTTTTTAAAATGGGTTAATACAGCTTCATTGAATATTTTCTCAAGAGTTGAGACACAATTATTATTTTCCAATATCTAGATTTCATTTTCAGTATGAGGTAAATTCTTGAGTATAAAATATAAACAAGAGAATCCACTTTACTGTTTTAAAAACTTGATCAATAATCTCACTTCATGTCAGGCATGGTGGCACACACATATAATCCAAGCACTCTGGGAGGCTGAGACAGAAGGATAATAAGTTCAAACCCAGTTTGGGTAATTTAGAGATTTAGCAAGATCTTCCCTCTAAAATAAAAAGAATAAACATATCTGGAGATATAGCTCAATGTGAAGGCCCTAGGTTCAATCCTAATGCTAAAAATAAACAAAAAAATAAATAATAGCTTTTCTAGTTTCCAGATGGATGCAGTATTAGTGCTGGACCTGTTTGCAGTTACATCCATTTTTCTAGCCTTTCCCCTGTGCTGCTCTATGCTGCAGAAAAACTGTCTCTTGGATGATACATCTCGAGGTTCTTGTCCCAACTGGTGGCCAGCTTAGTTGCACCAGTACTAAGTGCTGGTGGAAGACTGGATGTCAGAGAAAACAAAAAAGCTAACTATGGTAGCTCTCCTGTCCTTGCTGCAACTAACAACCTCTCTTCCATCTCCTTCATGCCTCTAAGGATCCATGAGAAACTCCTGCCTTTATTCCTCTTTTTCTGGTTACACCGTGCTCTGCTTTCAGGGCCCCCTCTTTGCCTCTGTAGTAGAAGACAGTGGTGGTGCTCTGATGTTGCTAATCTCCAGAATTTTATCTATCAGTTTGGTTTTGCTATGAAGCAAACTACTCCAAAACGTAATAGCTGAAATCTCCATTTATTTGTAGCTCACAATTTGTGAGGTAGCAAATCAGCCTGGGATCAACTAGGTAATTCTGCGGCTTTCTTAGCTAAGCACATTCATGGATCTGCAGGTAGCTGCCAACTCAGCAGGAGGATCTACTTTGGGAGTCGGCTGGCTGCCATTTGGGGCAATGGCGGGCCCATGTGTCTCTCACCATCTAACAGTCTGGCCCAGGCATGTTCAGTTGGCAGCTGGTTCCAAAAAAAAGAAAGAGAAGTTCCCAATCTTGGAAATTGTATATCACTTCCTCCCAAAGGAAATCAGAAAACAGCCCAATTTGAAGGCATAAAGAAGGAGACCCTACTTCTTTGTGAGAAGAAAAAGTTTGTGGCTGTGTTTGCAGTCTGCCACACCTCTTATTGTCTCCTCCATCACCTACACAGCCAAGTCCCCACTTAAATTTCCTGTGCAGCAAATATTTGAAGTTATCACTATTTTCCTAGTTAGACCTTGTGTGTATGTTGGAACATTTTTGGTAGCAGGCTGTTACCATCAGTGCCTCCATATTGCTTTATTCCTGTTCTCTCATATTCCCAGAATATGGCCTTCAGTATATATCCCTGTAGTCTTGCTTGTTTTCCTGGGCTGGTTCCAGAACCAGCTGTTTGACCACAAAACTAACTCAAAGCAGGAATTCCCTGCTCAAGATAAGTGAATGCCAACACAAGGAGCTCTCTTCCTCCAGTCAGCACCAAAACCGCCTGATTTAAGCTCCTAGAAAATGCTGATTTCTTTATACAATCCTTCACTTGGTACTCATATAAATATTCCCCTACTTCCCCAAAGACTAGGCAGGTAGAACCCGAGACATTAAAGTGTCTTCCCCTTCCAGGTTGCCAGCATCCTCAATAGACCCCACATTCTTTCTCCCTAACACTCATCACTCGGGCATTGATTTCTCTGTGGATTGACTTTCTAAACCTGAAGTAATAATAAGAGTTAGGGAAAACAGAAAAATTCATCACTAATGGAGTCCCCTTCAATTCAAGTCTTTTTGTGATAAATATCACTAGTCTAGGCTTCTTTAAAAGTAGCCAACATGACAATGTGTGCATTCAACAGAGATGAACTGAGTGTGTATCATGCAATAGCCAAGATGCTAGGTATTTGAGAATGTGGGAGATTAGGGGTAGTACAGAGCTGAATAAGGCATGCTGCTGGTTTTATGTAGTGCATGCATGTAATGCCTGAAGAGCCAGACACATAGTAAGTGCAATATAGGGCTTGTTAAGAGGAAGAGAAAGAGGATGATTGTGACAAGTATTGATCACAATATGGTTTCCAAGACCTTTTGCATTCTAGGTAAGAACTCTAGCATTAATCTATATATCCGGCTCTATTTAAATTTTATTTTGAGAAAGCTCTCTCCAAATTACCCAGGCTGGGATTGAAGTTACCACCCTCCTGCCTTAGCCTCCTGAGTACCATAGCTGGGTTCACACACACAAAACCATGCCCAGTAAAGTTTTTGATCTGTCTGAAACCTACAAAATAATGGTCCGGAAGGTCAAAGCCTTATCTGTGTTGTTCTCTATTCTATGTCTGTTGCTTGACTGAAGACCAGCACAAGATAACTGGTAAGTAAATATTCATTGCATGCATAAATAAAAGATGTGTACACACTGCTAACAAAGCAGATGAGAAAAAGTTAATTTTGAGACTAGAAGAGAGCATCATAAACAGGTGAGTTATAAAATTCATCCTAGGAAAGAACTGTCATATTTTGGCAGGCAGAGAAAAGAACTGGAAAGAAAACCAGTGGGTGAGTACAAAAAATGTGAAAGAGTGTGGAAGAGTGGGCTGATTTCTGGGAATGGAGCTGTTCCTCTTGGGGTCATCCTGGCAATTATCACCCACATGTACATCCTCCCTCATTATTAGGGTTGCTTCTTTGGGCCCAACTCATTGTGTATTCAGAAAGAGAGTTGAAGCCTGAACCACTTATTGATGGCAAAGGACAATTTCATTGATCTTCAGGCTGCTGGGGAAAGTGTCCCCCAGCAGCAAGAATGGGTACAAAATGAATGTGAGCAAATGTGTCTTTCTAGTTTGGCTTATTTTCTTAATGTGTGCCCAGAGGATGCTGCAATAAATCCCTTTTAAAACTCTAAACAAATACACAGGCTATAGAAATGCCTCCAGGAGAGCTTGATAGAAGAGATTCATTCGGGCAAGAGTTGGAGTACCTAGAGAAGTTCAACAAGCCATCTGCTGCTTTTCAAACAGGATTAAGTCAAACTTCTTCTCTTACTCTGTCTGGGATCCCCGAGAAGGTCAAGAAGAGCAGTCTACACAGGTCAGCAGCTTCCAACTGGAAGAGCTTGCTGCCCCACCTTCTCAGTGGAATAACCAGGTACAAGGTGAAGCCATTCAAAGGGAGGGGAGCTTCGTGGTCCTTTGTGTTATACTGGTGCTTCATGTGCAAGGTAACTCAGAGTCATAAATTCTCAACTCTGACATTTAAACTTAGAGTGAGAGTACTCAACTCCTGTTCTATTCCTGAGAGTTGAAATGAAATATTTCCCTTGACCCTCCAAACATTGACTGGGATGAACCAACAATGAACAGATTAAATAGGAAAAGAGATGTATATATTTTTAATATGCACATGAGGGTTGGGAAATCATAGCATGGGAATCACACACAAACCATGAGCCTCAAACAAAAGGTGAGATAGTTGAAACCTAACTCCTGTCTTCCGAGAGAAAGGGCTGGAGGATGGCAGACAGTTTTTGAGAGATGAGTAAATTAATTTTAGGAGCATACAATGGACTTGGAAAAATTTGTCATGTTCTGGGACAAAGTTCATTAAAGGAACAGAACAGGCAAAGGAACACAAGTGGTTCTCTTTGAAATGTTGAGTGGAACTGAAATAGAAGACAATAGTGTGTGACAAAAGTCTGTCGGGGTCTGTTGACAGACTTTAGTCCTGCCCTCTGTGATACAATTTTAGTTAATTAAAACTCAGAAGCAATTATTTTCTTTCTTGGCTGACCTGAGCAAAGGAGATATCAGAAAAAGATTCTTCTGGTACCTGCTGTTCTCTACTTTCCTTTAATTTGAAACAATCAGTATGCTAAGATGCTATATTTTGGTTTGACAGTCCCTGGACTCCTTCGCCCCCAGCTGCCAAACTCTCCTTAGTCTTTTATTTTTCCAATATTTTTATTGTAGTAAAACACATCATGTAAAATCTACTGTCTTCAAAAGAAAATAAGAGAGAAGAAAAACAAAAAGGTAACAGAATTTACTATCTTAATAATTTCAAGTATACAGTTCAAGAGTATTAAATACATTCATCGCATGCAGCCATCACCATCATCTATCTCCTAAACTCCCTTTATCTGGCAGGCCTGAAACTTTATGTGCATTAAACAGCAACTCCCCATTTCCCTCCTTCCAGTCACTGCCAACCACCTTTCACTTCTTGAACCTCTGAATTTGATTGTTCTATTTCATGCATATTTTCTTTTTATGACGGGCTTCTTTCACTTAATGAAACATTCTCAAGTTTCATCCACATTGTAGCATGTGGCATAATTTCCCTTGTATTTAAAGTTCAACACTATTCCATTTTACCAATATGCCACATTTTGCTTATCCATTCACTCATAAGTAGACACTCGGATTATATCCACATTTTAGCTGCTATGAATAGTGCTACTCTAAAGATGATACAAATTTGCCATGAAGACACTGCTCTCAATTTGTATGAGTGTACAGAATACTCAGAAGTCAAAACCTGTTGATTCTCACTGTGGTCCTAACCACTGAAAGGATTTTGGCCCAGATGGGGTACTGTAGCCTGTAAAGCCTTGGAGGCGGAACCAAGGAGCTCTATCTTCCTGCCCCTAGGAATTTAGCTGTGGCATGAAATGAATACCAATGGGCTACCTGCGCATCACTAATGCCCCTTAGGATCCACCCCAAACCTAAGCTACATGTATACCCCCACTCCACGCGTCTGAGGGAGAGACTGCCAAACCCCGGAGAGAATGCTGGACCCCAGAGGGTCGGGGGTCTCTCCCCGCATTCTTAAAACAAAGGTCATTTATATTTCATAATTATCTTTTCAGCCATGCCACAATTCTATCATATGGTTCCCCGACTGGGAATCCAATTCTATCAACCACTGCCACTAAAAGAACAGTAGATAGTCACACTTTGAGGAGAAAGTGGAGTATCCTTGTCTTAGATCAGGCAACCGAAAACCAAAATCTGAAAAATAAGCTGATGTAAAGGACAAAGAACATAATGAAGTACGTACATGTCCTGAACATGGGTTGGGTTCCTTTGGGCACAGAGAGGGGCTCCCCCAGATGAGCTAGTGGATTAGGGGGTGATACTTTCATAGAAGATAAGTCTGGAGCAGATTGTGGTACTTTCCTCTTGGAAGGCTTTTTTTTTTTTTTTTTTTTTTTATGTGGTTCCCATCTATTGTCCATTTCCTTACTGCAAAGGGACTACAAAAGCAAGAAGGAGCTACCATTAAGAAGTAACACCGTGGACAGAAAACGATCTTCAAAAAAGAAGTCCTCATTTGTGAATTTTTAATGCAAAAAGAAACAGGAAAAGACAGATTGGTTATGGGAAAATCTTCCAGAATATATCTCTTTATATCTTTTAGAAGAAAAAGAGAAAGTTATGAGAAAAGAGATGAGACGTAAATAATATGCAACAAAACAAATATATATACCCACACACATATATATGTATATATATCAGAAGACTAGAACAGAAAACCCAAAATTATAGCCTTTAGCAATTCAGCATAGCTTCTAAGAAAACAAACTTCAAAATCAGAGACACCAGGCTCAACTCTGCACTCCAGTACTTTTAACTCTATAAACTAAGGTGACTCCCTTGATGTCATTATTTCAGTGTCTTGGTTCTATGAAATGAGTTACAATTGTAATATCGACCTTTTAGGATAGTTGGGAAATTGTGTGAGATGAGGTTTGTAAAATAATTTGCCTGAGGTTTTAACACCTATAAACATTCAAATTGGTATGTGCTTGTACTGCTTATCAATTATGCATGCCTATGTCTTGTAATCTGAGCAACTACTTTGAGATAACATTATGCAATATATTAACTATTGTTAATTTCCTATTATCTTGTTTTGAAATCTGTATCATTGTTTTTATTGTTTTTCTCTTTAAAATGAACAGAAAAAATTCAATTCTGTCCCCAACATGTTTATGTTGAAACTTTAACACCCATTACCTTAGAATGTGATTATGTTTGGAACAGGACCTGATAAGAGGTGATTAAAAGAGGCCATTATAATTGACCCTAATCCAATCTGACTGAGGTCCTCATATAAAGAGTTCAGAACACACAGAGACAGGAATTCATACCCACAGAGGAAAGCCTCCAGTACTGTAACAAAATAATTTTCTGTTGTTTAAACTAGTCAGTCTGTAGTTTCGGCAACTCGAGCAAACTAATCTGTCACCAACTACTGTTATTATTTTAAAATCTAAGTTAAAAACCGAAGTGGCCTAGGTCTCTCATACCAGTAAAGGCTCCCAGACCAACTGTGAAGAGAAGCCAAAATTCACAAGTCTTGCAGGGCTGGCTGACTCCTGTAGAGACTGTAGGCTGATGAGTCACACTGCTTCTGGGTTTAGCCTAGGGTGAAGTGCTCTAGAGAGACCGTTTGACAGTTCCAATGAGTCAACAGTGGGGATGTCCCTGAGATTCTAAGACCTGTTCTACTCTCCAGCCCCCGGCTTCTTCGGGCATGCCGAGAACGTGTCGCCCCAAAATAATGAGGCTTCCAAATCATGAAAATTGCCTTCCCATCACCCACTTGAATGTCAGAAGGTCAGATTCCACCAAAGGCTACCCCAGATGTGATTTTAAAATAGTCCTTTCAGAAGCCCACAATTAAAACTTAATTACATATTCTTGCCAATTAGAGAAGGAGTTGCCCTTCTTAGTGATGGCAGAGTCCCCAAAAATTCATAGTCTGAAAAAAAAAATGTCTGTGCTCTCTTTCTTCCCTGGATACTTGCTCTTCTTCCAATGGCAAATAGCTTATAAATCTCTGCCATTATTTGTAACCTTGGGAAAGTTATTTTTCTCTCTACCCCTGATAAATTATCTATAAAACAATGTTAATAACACCTGTTGTTTGAAAGATCAAATGCAATCATTCATTCAACCAATATTTATGGAGCTGTCTCCTAGCCACTCATTCTTTCATAGCCACTCATTCATTCATAAACATTGAGTATCTGTTATACATGAAGCCCCTGGTGGTACATTACTACATAATATCCACAGGGTCTCAGCTCTCATAGAGTTTACTGCCTAGCAAATAGACAAAGAACAGTCAACAAACAAGTTCATTTCAGATGAGACTGTGCTGTACATGAAACAACATAATGACAAAATAGAAAGTAAAAAAAGGGAGAAGTTCAAAGTTACATGGTCATTGAAGGCTCCTTGGAGGCCTGAATGATACACTGGGCATGGGAGTTCCCGGGAAAGAACATGTTACCGTAACAAAGCAAAGAGGGCTTCTGGTTCAAAGGTGCTGGAAGGAGAGGTGAGTTTGAAGAACAGAATGGGGGGCAGGAACAGAATGAGGAGGTCAGGGTTGACCTGGAGAGATAAATAGAGGCCAGATTGCTGGAGTCTGAGTACTGCACTAGGTCAGAGGTCTTACAGGTCCACACGTGCCCAAGTAGCAAAGACCAAAAACTTAACCTCAGCTAAAGCAGAGGATGAGCACAGTGGTTTTTAGTTCTAGCCCTAAAGAGACTGGGGCAGGAAGACTACCGGGTTGGAAGCCAGACTGAACTACTAGTGAGACCCTGTTTTAAACAATAAGATTTTTTCTTTTAAAAAAAGGCAGATAGACACAGAATGTTTGGAGCTAAACTCTGAGAGAAAAAGACAGGGGCCAGCTCAAACAGGGCCTTCCTGGTGGTGGTCAATCAACGCAGCATGTCATACAATGGTTCTTAAGAGTGCGCATTCGAGTCACCCAGAAAGTTTTAGTGGTATTGACATCTGGGCTCCAGCTCCAACGATTCTGATATAACTGGACTGGGGTTCAGTCTGGTCATACGGGGGCTTTTAATGTTCTCCAGCAATTCCAAATGCACAGCCAAACTGGAAAAATAGAAGGCAGTACAAACTGGAGGTGTGCAAGGGCGCTGGTGTTAAGCAGGAGAGGAACGTGACCTCTATTGTCTTTAAGAGAGATCACTTTGGCTGCCACATAGGTACAAGACACTCATCACAGTGCCCAGTGTTTAGCTGATACCTGCTGTTTTCTTTCTTCCTTCCCAGTTACCTAATAATCCTCATTTGGAATTGCTGCAAACTGTAGAGAAAAGGCCCAATGGGATAGTGAGAGGGAAGCATCTCTCTGGAGCAACCTCCAGCTAGAAGCTGTTTTTCTCGTTCTCTATTCCTAGAATTGTCCACTCACCCCCCCCCCAAGACTTAAGGTCTCATGGCCTGTGCTTTTCTGGCTCAGACTCTGTGCCTTCTTTGACATCCCCAAGGACCCCCAGCCCCCAGGAGAGCAGTTTCAAGAGATATTCAGAAGCAACTTGGTGCGTTTATTTTGATGAAATACAATAATTATCATGCTTAGCAGCTGTTGCTATTTAAAATAAGAAAAACCTGGGCTTGAATTTAAACTGTTTGGTAAAGCATGTGCCCCACCAATCTGGTCCAACAAAATCAGATATTATGAAATCCACAGAACTCGAGCTTGTTACAGGAAGTTAAGATGCAAATCATATTTTGTTTCAAATGAGCCCGATGAATGCATAATTTTCCACAAAGAAATACTTTTGTGTCAGGATCCTTTTGCCAAGAACTGAAGTTCTGGGGCTGCAGCTGTTAGCAGTGTCTGATTGTCCATTTCAAACTGTAGGGAGTTCTGCTTTTCTAAGGAAGATTTGGAGCAAAGACAGGAAGAGGACAGAGATGCTTTCATCAATTGTCTTCCAGAATATCCCTTCTGAAATCTGTCCGTGCTTCCTCGACTACTAGGCTTGTCCTCAGAATTTATGGAGACTGGATCCCAAGTTGAATAAACAGCTACTCCCAATTTATTACACATTCAGAATGGGTTTTCTTTTCTTCTTCCCAGAGCACCTTCTCTGAACTGAGCTCATTAATTCTATTTGTTAGGAGTCTTTTAAGTGACAGAAATCTAATGCAAATGAAATAAACAAATACATGCAAGACAGGGAGTATTTGTTCTCATAACTAAACATCCAAATATGGTTTGGCTTCAGGGGCCCTGGCTTTAGTTAAGGTTACAGAAGTAAGACCTGGTCACAGACAAATAAAAGTGTTAAAGAACAGCCCTCTGGGCCTGGCATTTGCTTCCAGGGATTTGCAAAACACCCCATTTTCCAGTTGTACAACTTTCTCCAAATATAGATACAGAAATGGCTGCCTAAGGACTGTCAATTGAGTTTAGGTTGACTATTATGGCAGAGAGATGGAAGTGTAAGAGAAATACACTGGATTCAGATGATCACCCGCGAGACGGGTCTAAGATGAGAAGGAGAGAAGCATTAGACAGGGACAGTTGACAGTGGAGAAAATTGGAGTCCAGGAGGTCACCAGAAAGTTATGGTGGGAGTGATGGGAGTAAAAGACCTAGAAGATGGTAGACACTAAGAATGAGAGAATGATAAGAACAAATTCTTCCATTTCCCATGAAAGAAAGAATTCGTTGTTTGGTCTGCTGGGAGGGTAATAAAGAAGAACTCAAGAAAACTCCTCCTGCTATGGTGGGGTTTGTTTGTTCACTCCAAACTCACAGTGACAGTGACAGTGACAGTGTCAAGAGGTGGTTGGACTAAATAGGTATTTGGGTCATAAAGGCAGAGATCTCAAGAAGGGATCAAGGCCATTTTCAAGGAAAGAGGTTGATTTTTACAGGAATAATTGAGTTCTTGATATTACCAGAGTGGGTCATCATCTCCTTCCACATTTCTGCCATGACGTGGTGCAGCACATGGTTCTTACCAGACACAGCTGCCTGACCTTGGACTTCCATCCTCAAGAACCATGAACTGCACCAAATTTTTTCCTTTATAAATTTCCCAGATATTTTGCTATAGCAGCAACAACAACAACATAACCACAACTAAGACATCTCTACAAGAGTAATTTTTTTAAAAAAAAGCATAGCTCTTACTTGAAAATAAGAAAAAGAAATTGGAAAGAGGCAAAGGAAGGGAATGGCAAATCAGAAATGGAGTGGAGTTTTGAGTAGGAGAGAAAAAAGAGAGAGAGAGATAAGGAACTTCCAGAAGATGTGAGGCTTTGGGTAGAGACAAGGAAAGGTCATTTTTAGGACATCTGCTTGTATATTGTGTGATGCAGAACCTCCCTGTGCACTTCTTTGGTCAGTCTTAAGACCTATTCAGTAAAGAATTAAAGTATTTCTCATGGTTCTTGGAGTTATATTTCCTTTACTGGTGATATTATACTGAAAAACAGGCTCAAGAGTAAGATATACATCTGTAAGGATTTTTAGATGGAGTTCCTTTGGGCCCAGGACATAGTTATATAAAGGGGTTGATGTGGGGCGGAGAAGAAAGCCAGAAAATCAAGGCCAGATGTGGTAGTACACACCTTCAACCCCAGCACTTGAGGGGCTGAGGCAGTAGGATTGCTTTGAGTTTGAGACCAGCCTAGGCTACGTAGTGAGTTCAAGGCAAGCATAAACTACACCATGAGAACTTGTCTCAAAAATAAATAAATTAAAAAAGAATAAAACAACCAATAAAGCCAAAGAACTATAGGCTAAAATATTAGATGAATAATACAGATGATGTCAATATCTAAGAAAATAAATGACTGTGAACCAGGTCTCAAAGTCTTCAATAAATGAAAGGGATTGCCTAGGAAGTTGGCCGATAACAAGGAGAGGCAGGATGTGGTACAGCGAGCTGTCAGGAATGCTGGAGGAGTGGGAATGTGACACACCAGTGGGAAAGACACTAAGCTTAAGGAATCTCCCTTCCCCACTCCTGAGCAGCAATAAGATGGAGTGTGGAGAAGGAACAGCCCTATTGGGATGTAATACTGTAAGACAAAGCAGTCTCCTTCAAGGAGAATTAAGTTTAAAATGGGCTTGAGGAAGTGTGGAAGATGTTTCACTTGGAACTAAGCACAGGGAGAATGTTCAGGAGAGAAGAGAAAGGGGAATTTCGGTCTGCAAAGCACAAGCAGAGAGTCTGGCTCATCAGATGGCTGTGTGCTGAATCCCACAGGACTGCCACAGCCTCACCATTTAAGTAGCCCTGCCTTCCCAGATTGGAGATACAATATCTCCCTGCTTCTTATGAGAGTACAGAATAACATTGTTTTCTTAATTTGTTTATTGTCTGGTCCTCAGCTTGGCAACTGCTACACAATTAGAATGTAAACCCATAAAGTCAGGTACCATGCCTAAATTTTTTTCAGTTTTGGGGATAGAACTCAGGATGTACCACTGAGCCACATCCCCAGGCCCTTTTTTCCACCTTTTTCTACCTTAGTCTCACTAAGTTTCCCAGGCTGGGTTTGAATTTACAATTCTCCAGCTTCAGCCATAATGTTAAAATTGAAAGCATGCACCAAAACACTCAATTAGGTACTGTGTTGTCTTATCCCCAGCACCTGGCATATAGTAAGTTCTCAATAAATATATTGAATAATTCTTTAATGAACAGAGGATGAATAATTAACACCAGTTAAGTAAGAAGATAGAGAAGCATAGACACTGCTGGGGAGGAAAACCTTTCCTCTGAGGATTTGATACTTGCATTTGTGAAATAAGCTAGCAGTAGATATATTAATAAGAAAATTATACAAACTTAGTATATGCACAGGAGGCATCACAGGAAGGACAAGTGAATATTCCAGGTCCCAGAAAGATCTAGAATTGAGGGAAGAGTTGTGAGTAACTAAGAGGAGTGTAAATTATTGGGGTTGGGGAACGAACAGATCCTCAGAAATTCCTATGACAGAGTCTGTCTGGGTGTGAGGTTGACCTCCACTGCCATCTCTTGTCATATGATTTTGTAATCCTGGTCAAAAAGATTTCTGGGGATTTAATAGTCCTAGTTGAAAGGTTTCAGTGGGTTTCATGAGCAATGAATTTCTTTTGGAAGATTTGTCTGTAGTCAAGTAATAGAAATCTAGAGAAAGCCCCTCCTTGTTTTGCTATTTCTCAAGTGGCCTCATTCTGAAGTCCAAATTGGCACATTTTGGAGTGACAGTTCCTGAATGCCTTCAGTATCCACTGAGGTGGATTAACTAATGGTCAACTTGTAACACCCAGCTGAACTGAATGGTTCTCCACGAAGCTTTGCCATTCACTGAGGTTCCTGGGATGAAAGGAGGGGAATAGTGACAACAGAGGATTGAGATGTGAGACCCAGAGTCTCCCAACTGGATGACTATGGTTGGATCCCTCCTGGCCTTGTCGCTGTGTCCTGGAAAGTAAACCTTAAGGAGAGATTCTCGATTAAATCCACAGCCATGCACTAGGATTCGTTAGCTTCAAGTTCCAGCCTAAAAATACTCCTCTCTGATATCAAGGACAAAACTTATAAACATGAAAGTGGTTATTACAGTTTAATCACAGGGTTGGTGGTAGTGACTCTTGGCAATCTCTCTGGGGCATTAACAAGAGCGCAGTAAATATGTCATGGCGGTAGTATTTTTAGCCTCACCCACTCTTCCGACCCAGACGGGAACATCTCTGGAGAAAAGGTCCTTACGACTCCTCAGGCCCCACCCAGCCCTTGCTGCTCAGGAACCATAGTCATGGGGGTCTGGGGGGCTGCCACTAAGTAGATTAGAGAAGTGGGAGAGTGGGTGCTGCCTGAGACTAGTATCATTTTTTGTCAGGAGAGTACCTGAGTCCTGGCCCAATCTATGCTCCTGGCTTAGGATTGGCTGAAATGTTACCTCATGGGAGGGAGGAGGCCTTTCTCCAACGAATCCTTTTTGGCCAACACTCTGTCCAAGATTTCCAGTTTGCAAAAAAGAAAAGGGCAGGGTAGCACACACTTGTCATACCAACTACTTAGGAGGCTGAGGTGTGATGACTAATCTTGACTGTCAACTTGACTGAACTGAACTGTCAACTGTACAAAATTAGCCAATCATACTTCTGAATGTAGCTTTAAAGATGTGTTCAGAGACAATTAGTACACGAGACAACAAATTGAGGATCAACAAACTGACCCACCCTGAATGTGAGTAACACTACCCAACAGGTTACAGACACAAATGGGACAAAAGGAGAAAGAGGAAGCTCATCAGCACAGGCTCCCCATGCTTTTTGACTGCCATGTGAGCAGCTTTTCAATGCACATCCTTCCACCACGATGTTTCTGCCTCACGCAGGCCAAAGCAATGCACCCAATTGGACATGGGCTGAAACCTGTGAAACCATGATCCAAAATAAACTTTTCCTCTATCAACTTGATATTCTCAGGTATTTCATAGCAACAACAGAAAGTTGGCTAACACAGGCCAGAAGCTCAGGACCAGCTTAGGCAACATATCAAGACCTTATCTCAAAAGAAAAGGAAAGGAAAGGGAGTGGAATGAAGGGGAGGGCAGGAAACAGAGGTAGGGAAAGGGAGTAGAGGGAGAAGGAAGAGGGAAGAGGGGAGAGGAGAGAAGAAGGGAGGGGAGGGGAGGGGAGGGGAGGGATCCTTGGGCTTCTGGATTACTTTAGGACTGATTTCCAAAGCCATGAACTCAACTTCAGAAACTTCACCTTTTCTGCCCCATGCAGGAGGAATTAAATAGGAAGCTTGTATTCCATGGTGAGGGACAAGTTCTACTGCAGACATTAAACTGGTTGAGGCTGGGGCCAGGAGCTAGGGTGCCTCTTCCCACACACCAGCACGAAGAGGACACATCTTGTGAATACTCAGGCAGGAGCTGTGCTAAATGTGTTAGAGGAGCTCATTCAGTCTTCACAGCAGACCTATGAAGTAGGTACTGATGCTCTCCTCTTAATACAGTGGTGGTTACATAACTTTCTGAGGGCAACTCAGATCTTGAATGTGGACCAACTCCCTCAAAGCCACTGTTCTGATATATGATGTGGTTTTGTTCCAGGAGCTGATAATACTCTACTCACAGTGTATGCACTACAGACCGTATAACTTCAATTTCACACCAACCTCTCTTCTATTTATTTTCATTTGGAGAATTCTGATACTGTGAGATAAGAAGAAGTGTGTATTTGTTTTTTGTTTCCAATTTCTGGCTTGAGAGCTTCTAAAATCCTTATAACTTCTTGAGTGGTAGAAGTGATACGAGCATCTTTTGTCATCCATAGTAAGCTCCTTGAAACCACAGTCAATTTTATGCTAAGGAGCTGATGAGATAGCTTAGTGGGCTTCTAGACAGATTTAGGATGGGGGCTGGTTACCAGAGAAAGCAACTATGTGATTAGAGGATTGGACCTTTCAGCCCCTGCAGGAACAGGAGAGGGATGGTTAGGGGAAATTAGAGAGATGTAAACAAAAACACCAGGACAAAACACAGATGACTAACACTGTAAAGCCATCATAGTCTTATCTATGGCTGATGATTGTAAGATCATCATATGCTTATTCTGTACCATGTGCTTAAAAAAGTGTACTCACTGTATACTTTACAAAAGGATATTTTACTCCCATTTACTGTATGCTGACTTTATCCCCTTGCCAGAAACAAAGGCTAAGACCTTGATTGGCCTGGTCCACAGCAATCAACAAAACAGTTTTAGCCCTCTAAGGGTGGGCACATCCCGTACTCACTGGAGGATGCCAGGTGGGATGCTCCTCTCTTATAGCATCACTCAGCTGCTAAGACACTTTATTGTCTGCTTTCTCTGTATTTACCACACTTTAAATAAACTTTCACTTGGCCCTCTATCAGACCTGACTCCCTCATTTTCTGCTAAGAGCCCCACTTCTTCATCCTTTGCCAGAGAAAGGATAAGGACCCAAAGAGAGGCAGAAGGTCATTACAGGGGACTCCTATCCTACCTCCTCAGAGACATCCACTAGAAGCAACAGCCTGAAGATTGTTAATCATCAATAGCCAGTAATTTAGTGACCCATGACTGCATAATGAAACCTCCATAAACTCTTAAGCACTGAGGGTTCACTCAGCTTCCAACTTGCTGAACACTGGGTGATTCCTGGAAGGTGGGGCCCCCAGAGAGAGCACGGGAGCTCTACTCCCTTCCCCTGTTCCTTGCTAAGGCATTTCTTCCATCTGACTGCTCCTTAGCTGCATCTTTTTATAGCAAACCTGTAATATAGTAAGAAAACTATTTTCCTGACTTCCGTGAGCAATTCTCGCAAAATACTGAACACTAAGGCAGGAGTCCTAGAAGGCTCTAATAGTAGGTGATTAATCAGAAGTGCCAGAGGTCAAGGCATACAACATGGGAGCAGTCTTGTGGGACTGAGTCCTTACCTTGTGATATCTGATATATTAACTCCTGGTGCACAGTGTCATTAATTAAATTGCAGGACATCCACCAGGTGTTTGGAAATTGGTTGGAATGTCAAAAAAACCTCATACATAATGTCAGAATGTTCTGTGGGTGCACACAGTTTGGAGTTAGTAGTAGAAAGAACAAACTCACATTGAAGTGTGGTTCTGATGAAACTGATTCTACCCTCAGCTCCAGAGATAGCCTGGGACTCAGGCCCGGCCAGGAGAAGCTTACATTCCACCAGACTCTAGTAGACTGGGTGGGATTGGTCCAGAGATGAGTTCACGCTCTTATAAAAGCCAGAACAAATCCCTGAGACCATGTCCTCCCACTGCAGCTTGCTGAGGTCCCACCACAGCTTGACAAGGTCCCACCAAGGCTTGCCAAGTTGTCCAAGGTCCCACTGCTTCGACATTGAATTCGGGGGCCAGCGAGCCAAAGGGAGAGCTGAGTTGGCAGGGTGCCTACATCAACCTGTGGTGAGTGACGGGAGTGGAGCCATCCCATAAATAGGGGGGCTCTGGTGGACAACATTCTGGGACTGGGAATGGCAAGTACAAAGGGCAGCAGCGACTTCAGTCAATTGCTCGCTTCCTGAATGGGATTGGTGGAATGAGCTAGGCCTGGGTTACGTGACCTGGCTGAGACCTAATAGGTTATCTGATATCAAGTCCCCACAGTGGTGGAGCACACTAACCACACTAACCCAGTGAAATCTCAGAAGTTTGACTGACAGTGAAGGCTACAGCAGCTTGACTGACCTGGAGGTGAGGCGGTGCAAAGAAATGCAGTGCATGTCACAGCAACTTGACTGATCCTGTGCTGCCACCTCCGGCACTTCCTGGCTGGTAAGATCTGTCACCTCGGGCCCGGGAGTGACTGGGTGCCCACCGGCTGCCCCTGTCCCTGAATCCTGCTGCAGCTGCTGACCCGAAGGGGAGGTGGCACAGAGTCCACCACCGCTGCAGCTGCCGCCACCACCACCACCACCGCTGCCACTGCCACCGCTGCCCTGCTCCAGCCACCGCCACAGGGAGGGGAGGTGACCCAAAGTAATACAGTGCAGACCACAGCACTTGACTGATCCAGAGGGGAGGGGCCAGCATATGCTGTCCCTGTCTGCAACTCACTAGCACACTGCAGTGGAAAGGGTCATCTAGCCAGCGTGCTTCAGAAGAATTGTAACCAACAAACAAAGAAACTGGGGCATCCTGGAAGAAACAAAAAAGATGGGAAGAGGAAGCAACAACAAAAAGTCCCCAAGTCCCGACCCTGAGAACATCGACCAGGACAGGTAAACACAAAGGAGAACAGCAAACATGCAATATCAGACACGGCGCCAGTGGACATAAAGAGATATATTCAGGACCTCATAGACGAGTTCAAAAGTGAAATATTTAGCCAAATAAAGCAAGATATAAGAAAATTAAAGAGATACTAAGCACCCCTCAAACAGACACCGATGGAAGAAGGGAAGAATTCAAAGGAGAGAACCATTTGATGAAGAATATAAAAAAATATAGAATACATGAAGCAGATTCAAAGAGATCACCAGGAAATTAAAAACTCTATGGAAAGATGGCAAATCAGCTTGAAAGAAACTAAGGATAGATTATCCAAACTGGAGGACACTTTTGCAATGTGAGAGTATGAAAGGGACAACTTTTTAAAAATAACAAGGAAACAAGCAGTAACAATACAAAGGCTAGAAGATGACAAAAGGATCTATAACTTGAGAATAAAGAATGACAGCTTTGTTTTGCCATATTTGACTTTATTCTCTCCCCCCCAAAAAAGTAATAAGAACTAAGGAGTAATAAAACCCAAAATGTGTAAATTTTGTTTTAAAAAAGAGAGGGAAAACAAAGAGCTCTAAAGGATACAACAGCAAGTGTGTTTAGGGGTATTATATAGCTGACCATATTAATGTTTTTGGTTGGATCATTGAACATAACTGTTTGCAGTCTCACTGTTTGAATGTCCACTTTGTATTCTTTGATACTGTGATTTGAGCAACTATTTCTAAGATGATAATATGTAATCTATTAACTGGTGATGTCTTACTGTTTTTTTTTTCTTTTTCTGTAGTTCTGTATTACTTGTACCCTTACACCACTTTGTTTTGTTTTGTGTTTTTCTTTTTCCTTTTAAATAAAATTTAAAAAAAAAGAATGTGAATGAAGAAGCTGGAGTACAAACAAAGGAACTATAAAGGTTATTCACAGAGATAATTAAGGAAAACTTCCCAAACATAGGAAAAGGAAATGATATTCTGATATATGAGGCATACAGAACTCCAGCCACCTATAACCAAAACAGAGCCACACTCAGGCATATAATAATCAAGATCCCAGAAATTCAATATAAGAACAAAATATTAAAAGCTGTTAGAGGCAAGAAACAGATAACCTACAGAGGAAGGCCCAGCAGAATAACGGCAGACTTCTTGACACAAACCGTCAAGTCAAGAAGAGCCTGGAGCGAAATATTCCAAGCCCTGAAAGAAAATATCCTCAACCCTAGATTGATATACCCTTCTAAACTGTCTCTAGAAATTAATGGAGAAACAAAATGCTTCCAAGACAAAGAGGAACTTGGGAAATTTGCAACCACCAATCCCAGTCTACAGAGAATACTGCAGAGCATTATAGAGCGAGAGAAAAGTACTATGATTCCAGGAACAGTGGCAGAGAGGCCTCAATGAATGGAGCAGAAAACAGAATGAAGAAGATAAGCAAACAACTGATGGCAAACAAGAGCATAACAGAAATGAGGCAGAGAAGATTTTATTCAAAACTGATATGATTGATAGTATCAAGTCTGAGAGTGTAGGCAACTACACTGAAGATGACAAGACTCTATGATACACATTCTGGTTTGATAACTGCTGGTTTTTGAAGTTCTATACTATATACAAAGTTGTGTTTTTATTAATACTGTTATGTACTGATACATTCAATTATACTATGTCTGATGATATAGCCAATTCTACTGGAGATAACAAGAGACAACATTGGAACCATGGTAGAACTCTTTGTACAATGGTCTTATATGTTTATTTCATTTTGTGTGTTTATAGGAATATGTTTTGTTTTGCCTTGCTTTGTTTTGTTTCTCCCTCTAATATAGAAAGGATAGAAATACATGTTAAGACTTATGCATGTGTAGAATCTGTAAACAGTTTATGAGAACAGATCTTATGACACATGATGAAATGAACAGATACTTTGAAGAAAAAGAGACACTAAAATACCCAGTGCTGATCCTGGAGTGTCATAATGTGAAACCCAGCAATAGTATTATTCTTTGTTCAGAGTGCTATTAGCCTGCTTGGGTTTATTCAATCTTGAAATAATTGAAGATATGGCTAACTACATGTATGTTTAAGTGTATAGGATTGATAACCATATTTCTAAGTTTTTGTTGGATAGTTGAACAAAACTGGTTGCAATCTCACTGTTTGAATCTCCACTTTATATACTCCACTTTAGTATCTTGAATAACTATTTGTAAGAAGACAATCTGTAATCATCAACTAGTGATTTCTTAGTTTATTTTTTCTTTGCAAGTATGTATTATTTCTACCCATTTTCTGTTTTGCTTAGTCTTTCTTTAAATAAAATTTAAAAAGAGAGAGAGAGAAATAGCTCAGGAAAGTAGATAGATCTTTCTAGGCCAGGCCCCAGTGACCTAGCTCCTTTAATCAGGCTACACCTCCCAACATCACATTTAGCTATAAACTCATATCAGTGGATTAATCCACTAATGAGTATAAGCCCCTATACCTAAGTCACCTTCTCAAAATCACACCTATGAATGCATGAGGTTTGAGGGGAGGGGACATCTAGATGTAAAACATAACAATGTGTGAGGCCTGCCTCCTCCTCCTCAATACCCCCAGAATGTGACAGTGAAATTTCCAAAACTGTCTTAGAGTCTGCATTAGTCTGCTTGAGCTGCTGTAACAAAATATTACAGACTGTATAGTTTACATAACAAAACATTACAGACTGTATGGCTTAAATAACAGACATTTATTTTCTCACAGTTCTAAAGGCTGAAAAGTCCAAGGTCAAGTCTGGCAGGGATTAGTTTCTGATGAGGACTCTTCTTGGCTTGCAGATGACTGTCTTCCCTTGGTGTCCTCACATGGTCTTACTTCAACACATGCTGGTGTCTAATTTTCTTTTCTTTTTCTATATTCTTGGAGACAAGTTCTTTCTATGTAACCCAAGATGTCCTTAAACTCACTAGATAGCCCACACTGGCTTCAAACTGGTGATCTCCCTGCCTCATCCTCGTAAGGACTGCAATTTAAGCATGCACCACCACAACCAATCTAGGGTAACTTCTTAAAAATCAGATTTATCTCCCTTCCTGGTAAGTGCCCCTGGCATGAGCCAGGAGGAGACCCCGTCAGCATCTCTCGAGATCCAACCATGGTGGATCTTGGTTGGCTAAGCAAGAAAGCAATTTACCTCCCTTCCTGGTAAGTGCCCCTGGTGTGAACCAGGAAGAGAACCACTCAGTGTCTCATGTGAGCCTATTAGTGTGCAGGCTGAGAATCAAACATCCCATTCCTCCCCCCGCCTTAGCAACTGGGGGCAGAGAGAGGTCTGAGCATCTCTTGGGAAGATGACCGTGTGCAATATAGCAAATCCGGGGGATTTCTTTCTATCTTCTGTTTGAAGGCAAATGTTGTTTTTGCTGTTTTGCTTTGTTCTGATTGTTTTTGCTCTATTCAATATTCTGTTTTAATAGGTGTTTTAATGTTCTGTTTTTGGTTTGATTTTGCTGTATCTGATTGAATGGACAACTATTGTGAAGATAATAAGATATACTATGGTACCTATTACTGTTATCCCAGTATCTTGCATGAAGTTCTATACCAATTTCACCACATTGTCTCAGTTGGCTTTGTTCTGTCTTGTTCTGTTGTATTTTACTACCTTCAAAATAAAATTTTAAAAAGATAACAATTTGAAAAGAATTGGTTAAGTAAAGAATATATAAATTGCTAAGTAAATTCATAAAAGAATAAGTAAACAATACATAAATGCAAAATGAAAGCATCAAATAGAATAATTATGAACATACTAAAAATTTTTGATGTCAAGAAAAGATCTTTTCTGAAAGAAAAAGATGGAAAAAACATATATATGTATATATGTATATAAAAGTTTTTATATGTATATATATACAAGATAAATAGCTATATTACTAGTCTCTGTTAGTTCATCAAAAAGAACAGTTTGTGCTTTCAATTGATTCGTTGATGACTTTTTCATGCCTAAATCTTGGAATCTGAACAATATGCAATATATTACTAGTGTTAATTTCCTATTATTTTGTTTTGAAATTCTGTATCATTTCTATTCTTTTTGTTGTTTTGTTTTCAAAATTAAAAAAAAACTTTTAGCAAGCAATACATACATACATGTATAAATAAATAAAATCAGATTTATCTAGGCTGGATTAGGAAAACAAAGTCTGGGGTTTTCTTCAACTTTACAATGGTGCCAAAATGTACATACTATCATGCCTTTTTTCCCTTAGTACAGTATTCAATAAATTATATGAGACAATACTTTACTATGAAATCAGCTTTGGGTTAGATGACTTTAATCAACTGTAGACCAAGGAAAATATTTCAAGCACATTTAAGGAAGACTAAGCTGAGCTGTTATGCTCAATAGGTTAGATGTATTAAATGCATTTTCAACTTGCTGTATTTTCAATTTATCATGCATTTATATAGCTATGATCTGCACATAAGTCTTGGAGAATCTATAACCGTTAAGTTTATACAAGTCAGTAGTCATTAATAAAGAAAATATTAAAATAAAGCAAAACAATTCTATCTGAATAATATAATATTCAACAAAATCAGACAGTACATGAGATGATCATGATTCTGTCTGCTCTCTCTTCTAGTAAAGACGTAAGTTCTACTGGATCAAGACTCCTTTTCCAATTACTTTCTTACTCCAAAGCCAGCCACACTGGAATGGGAGAAGGGATGCAAGCGTTCAGTCTGTAATACTATCTTTATTAATTTCTGGTCCCATTTCAAAGACCCATACTTCCAACTCATTCCCATGTCCTCTCATCTACAGTTTTTCTCTAATCCAGTCCAGGCAATTTTTTATCACCTTTACAGCAGAAATATTTGGGTAAGCAAACAGCATGGTTCTTTAATATAGACCATGACCTCAAAAGAGCCTTAGAATCTCAAAAGAGCTTCTAAGGAAGGTCTGCCTGAAGGCAGCATATTCTTCATATTTTGATCACCAAAAATGGATGAAGGTTGTAATCCCAGCACTGTGGGAGGATAAGGTAAGATGATTGCAAGTTCAAGCCCAACCTGAGCAATTTAGCAATCTAGAAAAACTCTCAAAATAAAAAAAATTTAAAATGGACTGGAGATGTAACTCAATAGGCAGGCCCTGCGTCCAATCCCCAGTACAATACAGTGAAACAAAATAAAACAAAAACAAAAGATAATTATTGTCTAAGGAGAAATGAGAAATTATAGGAAAGTAAATGGCATCAGTTGACAAGGCAAAATATTACTCCTCTGTGTAAATAATCAAAATATAAAACATTGAGTAAATAAGGAGATTGATGAGCTGAGGGTAGCTCAGTGGTAGAGGACTTCAAAAGTGATCAAGATAGTATACAGGTATCACAAACATATGCTAGTTTAAAAAATAACTACTATAGTCAAAAAGAGAAAAAGACCCTGGATTCTAGCTACAGCATCACAATAAATAAATATATTAGGTGGGGTTCTCTAGAGGAATAGAATCAGTAGAAATGCATACATGGTTGTGCAAGGGAATTTTATTAGATAGGTTTACAGGAGACGTAGGAGAGTCCCAGTGGCTGTCTGCATGTTGGAGGGTCAGCAGATCTGCTTCTCAACCCAAGATCTGAAAGCCACAGAACGAGAAGGATCAAGGATGCAGTACCAACCCAGGCTTGAAAGCCCCAAAGCTCACTGTGGAGTCACAAGCGTGAGTCTGCTTTGGGAGGCTGAATAAACTGAAGGCCGATGTCCAAAGACTGGAGCTCTATAAAAATGTACATGTTGGGCCGGAGCATAGCTCAGCAGCACAGGGCCTGCCTGGTGTGTGCAAGGTCCTGAGTTCAATACCTGGAACCAAAAAAAGCCATATCTCCTGCTTCTTTTCCTCTTTTATTCCACTCAGTCGATAAGTCTATTAATTTGTGCCATCTATGTCTGGGCTAGTCTTCCCCACTCAGTTTTCTGTCTTACATGTCGATCATCCACAGATACATCCAGAACTGTGCTCCAACAATCTGCTGGGCATTTCTTAACTCATTTAAATTGACATACTGTGATTACTGGTCACAATAAACAAATTTATACACTCATGCATACATACAATGATAACTTTTATTCTATCTTAGTTACAAAGAGAGAAAATAAAGGCAACAATGCTTAAAATGGGAACAGTCATAATTATGCAAGGAAAAAACAAGCCGCAGATCAGTGAGCACTGTGTGATCTCATTTTTATACAAAACAAATGCACTCATTTTAAAAAAGCAGATTTAGGTGATTCATAGAAAAAATCTAAGTGGGTAACCAACTCTTCACTGTAGTTACCTCTGGGGATGAGATAAGACAAGAGAGGTCTTTATTTTTTATTTTATACAATCCACATTTAAATAAATCTATTAAAATTTAATATGAATAATAAAATGTTAAAATAAGATGGAGAATTAAAAGACAATGTTCTTAAGATGAAATATTTCTTTTGTTAACATTTCAATAAAATGAAGCTGAGATTTAAAAAGATAAAAATAGATACATTTTGAAATAAAAGAATAAAAATTATTGCAAAGAAGTTACAACAGTTATGTCTTCAAAGCTTTTTGTTTGTTTTTGAAAGGTACCATAAGATGAAAAGTTAAATCTTTCACAGTAAAAAAGGGAATATAATCTATGCTGAAAGGAAATCTGTAGGGAAAATAAGGAAACAAAGACCAAAGTTTAAAGACATTAAAAAAAAGTGGAGGAAGCCAGCTGCTATTAGCAGCTAAGACTGAAGCTTGATTAACCCAATTTTCCATTTGGCTTCCTTCATGAAAAGTCTCCTTTCACAACTACTCCTTGTCCTGAAAGCATCCTCAGTTCTTCTAACCTTCACCTCACATCTCCTGTGCTCCAACTTCTGTCCTCAGGTGAATTTTTGGGCCATTTACTTATGAACACTGAGTCGGGCTCCTTCAGTCAGCAAAAATGCTCTCCGCTGGGTTACACACAATGGGACCGGAGATCCTGAGCCTGAGAAATGATGCTACTCTGTGCTTTGTAGTTGAACCAGCTTTGTAGAACTTTCTGAAATCTTACCACTTGAAAAGGAGGTTATGCTTGTTCTCTCTGAAGCACAGCAGAACTGTGTTGAAACCCAGGCAAGTGACCTCTCTGAACCTCCATTTCCTCTTTGGTAAAGTGAAAAAAAAAAAAAGAACCTAACTCACAGAGCCATTATGAACAATAAATATACATAAAGGGCATTAGGAAGCCCTTAGATAAATCTTTTTTTTTTTTTCATTTTGCAAAGGAGAAGAATGCAGTTTGAAGATTTTCCGACATCACTGTTACGATTTGTGTCTGATGTTGCCCCAAAATCTCATGCAGTCGTGTGGAGGAGTACTTTTCAGAAGTGATTCAATCTAGAGATTGTGATTGATTCATGGTCTGGTGCTGGAATTAAGGGCGTGAGTGCTACTCTCGCCCTAAGGTAGGTGGCCTGCAAACAATATAAGGAACAGAAAAAAGGCTTGTCTCACTCACTTACTTGGTTTTGCTGTCTTCCACTGCCATGAATTTTTGCCCCTCTGCCATGTGCCAGCCAACTATGGACTAAAACCTCTACAAACTCTACAAACTGTGAGCTAAATAAACCTTTTCTCCCTTAATTTTGGGTGCTGTGTATTTTGTTTCAGCAATGAGAAAAGTGACTAAGATAATCACGAAGAAAATATGTGGAAGAATCTACATTTAACGCAATATCCTTTCTCTTCAGGGCATTGTTCTTTTGGTCAGCCTTTCTTTAGGGATCACATACTTTGTCTATTTTCTTCCAGGGATAATTTTAGGTGTGTGCCTTTAATGTTTCTGTTTTGATTTGTTTTTGATTTTTGGTTTCAGATTTTTTGAGATAGGGTCTCACCAAGTAGTTCAAGCTGGCCTTGAAAGCACTATAGAGCCCAGGCTGGCCTCGAATTCTTGGCAATCCTCTTGCCTTAGCCTCCCAAGTACTGGAATTACAGGCATGTGCCTAGCATCCCTTTAAAGTTTTTGAGGAAGCAAAGCATAGTGGCATAGGCCTGTAATTCAAAAGTGGGATTCTGAGATAGGGGAATCACAAGTTCTATCCCAACCTAGGAAACCTACTGACCCTGCCTCAAAATAATAAAGAGGACCCTGGGGATGTAGCTCAGAGTAAACACTCTGGGTTCAATTCAAAAGTACTGAAAAAACAAAAATCCTCAAGCAGCAGAGATTTTCAGAGGAAGGCTGTTACATGCCACCGAAGTAGCTAAGTTCCCTGAAGCTGAAATAGACATTCAGTCTTCACACAAATGAATCTCTCAGCAGTAAGTAAAAGGGACACTGGAGTAGGGATGGGGACAGCCCTATAGCCTTCATCTTACCATCATTCCTAGTACCCTATTTAAGGATATAAAGGTCACAGAGGCAGAGTAATATAGCATTTTATAAAATGAGGTAACATAACATTGAATACAAAAATGAAACAAACAGCCACTAGGGATCAGTGACTGCCATGACCCATTCCCTCCCCAATTCAAAGCTGCTTTAAATTTTTTCATGCCTGACCTCAAAGCTAAGGATGGGATTAATGAGCCTGAAAGGAGCATCAAGAAGGGCAAATTGTGGTCCTGTTGATACCTCATAGGACTCACCAGAGTCACATTCCCCTGACTGCTTCCATGACATGAGCCACAATCTTGTTTTAAAGTCAGTTTGTTTGGTGTCTATCTGTTTACAGTACAGAAGGTCCTTATGACATACCCCTCCTCCCCCTCTTTTCCTGAAAAAGTCTCAAGGCTCTGTTTCAACAGTGTGTTCTCCCGTGGCCGTTACCCTTCATCTCCCTTTGGAGACTAGAGATAGAATCCCTGCCTTTCCACTGTTTTCTCTTGGCGGGGAAGGTTCCCAAAACCCGGCAAGCTCACTGAAGAAGGGGACTCCTGGCTCTGTTCAGCAGTGGGGGCTCATCATTGCATTAGCATTCAAACAATGCTAGTGAAGTCTCCAATGTAAAACTTGCCTGCTCCCAACAGTCCACCTTGCTAGTGTGTCCTGTATGCCATGGATGATTAGCATCTTCTATCAAATGGCAAGATATTTTTCTCTTGTGTGTCTCAGAATGTGGCCAGTGTCTTGCGTGGTTAGACGCGCTTCTGCATGTAGACTGGGAGTCACTGCACTGGCTCTAGTCCTCATCACTCCCCATACCCTTCACTACTGTTGCTGCTCAGCCATTGCCAGCCCTCATGCATCATGCTGTGGACACACTACTTAGCCACCTGTGCAGTGGCCTGTGCACTCTGCACCAATGATGATGGTGCTCACTGCATAAGCTCTTTGCTTCTTCCAATTGCTTCTATCTCTCTCCCTGGTTAGTAGGGGAATGGTTGCCTTTTCAGCATCCAGGCAAGATGAATTGCCTTCAATGAGCTGCTCAGGTCCTTCACAGGGTAGTTACTTCCTCTTACCACCAGATCCCTCTGGGAAGTTCCTCCAAGTTCTCTAACTTCACCGCTTGGCCTTTTCCTTACCACAGAACATGAGCACTTAGCCTGATCTGGACCTAGAACTTCCTTATCCTTCCTTAGATCTCATACTCCAGGACCAGATGGCTCCTCAGTGAATATGGGGATGGTGGCGTTGGGAGTCTCTATCCCTACAAGCATGTTTCCACCAGGTATGGCTCAGGGTCATCAGACATGTTTGAATGTTGTTCACACGTGCACTGCCAACTTGTCTGTACTCCTGGACCTCAGCAGATGAGGTAAAGAGAATGAATCAGGTGTCCAAGCATTTCATACACTCAAGCCAGTTCGGTTCCCCAAAATTTTTAAGTCTTCCAACATAGTATTAGCCAACTGGACAGGACAGAATATGTGAGTTCTACTCAAGATACTCTGTTACACACACATACACACATACACACACACACACACACACACATACAGAGAGAGAGAGAGAGAGAAAGATTATTTACATAATGTATAAGACCAAAGAAAAATAACATTTATATTATTTTTAACAATATGCCAAGAGCACTTCTTTTTTGTTATTAAATATTCATCTGAAATTATTTTGGTTTTGTTTTTGGTTTTTTATGATAGTGGGATTAGACCCAGGGCCTCATACATGCTAGGCAAGTACTCTGCCACTGAGCTACATTCCTGGCCCTTTTAAAATTTTATTTTGAAACAGGGTCTCACTAAGTTGGTCTTGAACTTGCAATCCTTCTGCTTCAGCTTCCCAAGTAGCAGGCATTGTAAGTGTGCATGTGCTACTGTGCCTTGTCAAAACTTCATTTTATCACATTTATAGATGTGCTACGACACAGTTTTCACTTCTTATTGGGCATACAGGTTGCTTATTGATTTTTTATTGTTATAAGTTGTTTTCATTTTTTTTTTTCATTTCTGAGTCAAAATACCCAACACTCAAAATTAAAGAAAGAAAGATTTTTTGGCTCACAGTTTGCAGAGGTTTCAGTCCATAAGTGACTGACTCCAATGCAGAGTGGCACATGGCAGAGGGGCAACAGTTCATGGCAGTGGAAGACAGCAAAAACAAACAAGCAAACAAGCAAGACAAGTTTTTTCTGTTCCTTACGTTGTATGCAGGCTTCCCTCCCTAGAGCATGTGTAGTACTCACACTCTTAACCCCAGCATTGGGCCATGAATCAATCACAATCTCTAGATGCAGCTAGCATTGAAAAGTCTGCCCCTCATGACTGCATGAGGCTTTGGGGGAAATATAGACACAAACCATAATATAAGGGCATCACTGACAAACAGTTATATATAATCTCTTATCACAACTCAGTTTATTTCTTTAGGACAGATTTCTGGAAATACAATTGCTGGACCAAATGCTACAGAATTTTCCTAATCTTTTGCACACATTGCCAATTTGTTTTCAAAAAGATTCTTCATATTCTCTCCTTTACCAAGAATGTGAGAGGGGATACAAGGTGTAGAAGTATATCTGTCTAAACCCAGCACTCTGGGAGACAAAGCAGGATCACATATTTGAGCCTCAACTAGGCAACTTAACAAGATCCTATCTCATATTCTTAAAAAATTAAAAAGACTAGGGATATAATTTAGTGTGAAGGTCCTAGGTTCAATCCCCAGTACCAAAAAAAAAAAAAAAAGGTAATGTTTATTCCACCTTCCCCAAAAGTGATCATTAAGTGGTTAGTTTTTCCTTAAGTGTTACCTACTTACTATAAAAAACTGTTTTTTAGTGTTCTGCATTTATTTTATGATTAACAGGGTTAAACTGTTTTGTTATGATTATTACCTACTTGTGTGCACACTGAGAATCTTTTGTTTTCATATTTTGTTATTATTGAGATTTTTCCTATTGAATTGCAAGACAAATTTCAATTGTATATAGCAAACTGTTGGGTTTTATTTCTCAATTCGGTCTGCCAATCTGTGTGTTTTGACTGGGGAACTGAGACCATACACAGTGAGAGTTATTATTGAAAGGTATCAGCTTATTCCTATTATTGCGTTATTCCCCTGTAGCTGATTTCTTTTTCCCCTTCTGTTTAACTGTTCATCCTACCTAGTGTATTCATTCCATGAAACTTTTTAACATTATTGTCTTCACTGTCTCTCCCTAGGATACCCTTGAGAAGTTGTTTTTCTGTTTATATTTTTTTTTGAGTGCTGCTTTGGTGGTCATGAATTTCTTAAGGGGTTCTTTGTCATGGAAAGACCTTATTTCTCATGGCCCTTCCAGGGGGAGAACCACCAATGTCTCCTGAGATCTGTGCCATGTTGGAACTTAGGACTCTGGGAAACCAAGCAAGCAGCTCACCTTCCTGGTAAGCAGCTGTGGTGTGGCAGACTGAAGCCCTTCCAGGGGCAGAGCCACCAGTGTCTCCAGAAATCCGGGCCATGTTGGAACTTAGGACACTGGGAAACCAAGCAAGCAGTTCCCCTCCCTGGTAAGTGTTGGTGATGTGGCCGGCTGCAGCCCTTCCAGGGGGAGAATCACCAGTGTCTCCTGAGATCTGTGCCATGTTGGAACTTAGGACACTGGGAAACCAAGCAAGTACCTCCCCTCCCTGGTAAGTGGCTGCAGTGTGGCAGACTATGGCCCCGCCAGGGGGAGAACCACCAGTGTCTTCTGAGATCCACACCATGTTGGAACTTATAACGCTGGGAAACCAAGCAAGCAGCCTGCCTCCCTGCTCAGCAATAGTGAACCTACTGGTGCACGGCCTAGAGTAAAACATACCACTTCCCCACCCCCCTTCTCCTGTCTCCCCGTTAGCAAATGGGAACCAGAAATCTGAGCATCTCCTGGGAGGTTGACCATAGCAAATAAGGGGGATTTCCTTCTACCATCTCTTTGAAGGCAAATATTTTTATTACTATTTTGCTCTATTCTGATTAATGGTACTGCTCTATTCAATATTCTGTTTTGATAAGTTGTATAATGTTCTGTATTTCATTTTATTTTGATATACATGATTGAAAGAACAACTATTGTACAGATAACAAAATATACTGTGATACCTATTACTGCTATCCCGGTAACCTGCTGTGAAGCTCTGTACCAATTTCACTGTACGATCTTAGTTGGCTTTATTTTGTCTTATCTGTTGTATTTTACTACTTTCAAAATAAAAAAATAGTAAAAAAAGAAAAAGAAGACCTTATTTCTCCATGAATTTTGATACTTTTATTTAATTTTTTTGTACCGGGGATTGAACTCACTACCTCACACTTGCCAGGCAGGTACTCAAGACGCTGAGCTAAATCCCCGGCCCTTCTCCATAAATTTTGAAAAATAATTTTGCAGAATATGTATCAGTCTGGATTGAAGGTTGTTTTCTTTTAGTGCTCAAACATTTCATTCCAACCTCTTCTGACTTTTCAGATCTGTCTGCCGTAATTCTAATAGGTTTATTTTTATAATTGATTTACTGCTTTCAGGTTAATTGTTTGTTTGCTTGCTTTTGCTTTTGTTTTGTCTTTTTGAAACAGGGTGTTTCTATGCAGTTCACGCTGGCCTTGAGCTCACTTTGTAGTCCAGGCTGCTCTCAAACTCTCAACCTCCTGCCTCAGTCTCCTGAGTGCTGGGATTACAGGCATGCACCATCATGCCCTGCATTACTGTTTTCTTTAAAAGCTTTTAAAATTCTGTCCTTCTGTTAGTCTTCTGGAATTTTGACTATGATGTGTCATGGAGTTCTTTTATGACTGTGGCTATTTTGTGTTTCATATGCCTTGGTTATCAGTATGTTAACTTCCCAATATTTGGAAACTTTTCTCCTATTATTTCTGAAAGTGGGTTTTTTATGTTATTTGCATTTTCAATTCTTTTATTAATTCCAATTTATCTTAGATTTGTCTATGCTATGTCATCTATCAGCTATTCATCCATTTTTCCTCTCATTGTTTTTAAGGTATCTCTGAGTATATGGCCACCAACATCAGCCCTATCTTCTCTTTCCATCCTCCCATTGCATTTCCCATACTTGCAATATAAATTTTTATCTCCTGGATTTCTGTTTGGTACTTTTCATGGACTTTAAATTCTTGCTAAACTGGTCATTCGTAGTTTATATTATTTTGTTTAGTTCAGCTAGTTTTTTGTTAGTGTCTATAATAAACTCCTGATTATTTTTATTATTTATTATTTGTTTAATAAACTTTGAGCTTCCTAAACACCTTATTAATATGGGACTTTTGTGTCCTCTTTTATCATTTTTATGTAATTTAATTCTTTGGAGGGTTTGTTTGTTTGTTTGCTTGGTTGGTTGGTTTTTGGTTTCACTTTTTGTTTCTTGGTTAGTTTGGCTTTTTGGAAGTGAGACAAGGTCTCATGATGTGATTCAGGCTGGCTTTGAACTTGCTTATGTAGCTCAGGCTAGCCTCAAACTCACAGTGATTTTCCTGCCTCAGCCTCCCAAATGCTACAATTGCAGGCATGTGCCACCATGCCTGGCATTCTTTGGGTTTTTATTTTTCCCTATCATGCCCCATGGATGAGCTCTAAGGACTTTGGTAGTTCTAGGAGACATTTTGTTGCCTTGTCTTTTCATTTGTTTTCTCCTCTGTTCTCCACATTGCAGGTTGACTGTAGTGGATACACTTTTGGTGCTAGTATGAAGATCTCTTTAATTAGTGACTGCTTTCAGTGATTACTCTGGGCACGGCTTACTGTAGGCCTTTGCCTCTGTCCCAAGATCCAAATATCTCTGTTAATTTGAGACGGGAAAGTGCAGTATAAGCAGCCCAACATGCAGTTCTACAGAAACAAACCAAGATATTATTGATAACTCAGGACAAACTAGATATTGGTATACAGTAAGCAATAAATATGCCACCTTGACAGTAGCAATGTAAACAACAACAGTAGAGTCAAATACAAACTGAATAATTGATAGACCACAAATCAATAAAAGCTACCACTATACCACTCTTAACCATAGAAAAAGTATCTATAATTCTAACATAAACACAAAGACAAACCAAATATTGAGATATAATAAAAGTCTACTAATGCAACAACAATACCACCATTAACGATAGAAAAGAATACAACAATACAACAATAACAGCATAGAAAGGTGCCATTCAGAGGCTCTCTGTCCATACACACCAGGCTATGACAACCATTCAAGCTGAGGGTTGCTGTTGCTCATGATAGTACATAAGGAAAGCAAACAGATCACTGGGTACTATGTTGAATGTAAGCAGCAAGGTAGAGTTTCAAAAGGACCTTGAGACATAATGCTACCACTTTCAGAGTCAGCCCCCAAAAGCCACACATGAACACCTGGGCTTATCACTGTGGAGGGCAGAATCCCCATGACCTTCCCAGCCTTAGCTGAAACTTCTGGGGCTGAATCTGTATCCAGCCCATCTCCTCTTCGTGACTGTCTCTTGTAGCTGTCTCCTCTCCAGTCGCTGTGGTCGGGTGACATGAGAAGTCTTGAAATATAGTGGATCTGTAGTTGCTCTGTAGCTCATTCTTGAACAATTCACCCCTTCCTAAAATAGCTCCTGATTAAGCCTTCTCAAATATGCTGACTGTTGTATTTGATTTCTTCTCCAATCCCAGCCTGCATAGAGAAGGAATCATTTTCAGAGTAATGCCCCACACTGTTTGTGCAGTTCACAATATCTATGAGCTTTTCTTGGTGCTAGTGCTGCCAGTCCAGTCTACTGTTTCTCCCTGGAGTTGCTTACTTTCCCAAGTCTTATCTTGTGTCAGTGTAGAGAGGTCCCCCGCCCCAGGAGCCAAGGCCAGCTCTCCAGGCTGCTGTGTTGTGCTCCATTACTACAGCTTCTCTGTGGTCTCTTGTTTTTCCATCAGCTCCCTCCTGATTCCATAAGATTGATTTTGTTTTTCTCTTCAAAAAGTGGTTGTTTCTCAGGTATTTCAATTCCAGATGTCGGAGAGAGGCTGTATTTTGCTTTCAGTCTCTACTCCACCTTTTATTCAAGACTAATTTTTAAATCAGGGTTTTTTTTTCATGATGCCTTTTGCCTTCTCAGGGTTTTTTTTTTTTAGCACATTTAATTCACAGATAGTTGAACAACATTAAAATAGATTATTTCTTTTGTGATTTCTTCTATTGTTTTATGTGTAACAGGGTTTCCCTTGTTTCCTTGTAATTTTTAAAACACTGTTTTTAGATTTTTAGGTATTAAAACTCAAAAGTATTCTCCTTCATGGAGGTATTTCTTAGTATTATGCTTAAAAACAGTTTCTTCCTCCCCAGGATCAGATAAAATAATTGCACACATATTGTCATAGTTCTTTTATGGTTTCATTTTTTAACAAGATCTTCTTGAGTAAATTAAAATTAATGATATTGTATTATTAAAAGAACATTTGTGATATATATTGACATCTAGGAAAAATGTGTCAATAAATAAGAAATGACATGCAATTTTAGTAATAAGGCAATTTAAGCAGTCCTTTAGCCACTTTAGCACTGTGTAATTAACTTCATATATTGTTTTAATTTTTTAAAAAGAATCTTCTTGGGGCTAGGAATTTAGCTCAGTGGCCTAAGTGCTTGCCTGGTAAGAGCAAGGTTGTGAGTTCGATCTCCAGTACCAACCCCTCCCCCACAAAAAAACCCCAAGACTTTACTAAAAAAGAACCTTCTTGGGGGAGCTGGAGATTAAGCTCAGTGGCACAAGTGCCTGCCTGGCAAGAGCAAGGTGGTGAGTTCAACCCTCCTCCCCCAAAAAATCTTGGGGCTTCTTACTGCTCTCCTCAGGCATTATCTTAGTATTTCAAGCCCTTTTTTAATGGCATCTTTTGCCACTAGGTACCTCTGAATCAGTTTTCTGAGCTATTAATGCTCCCTGATACTTTAATCCCTTTAAAGATGTGTTTCCTCTTTCCTGATGCTGTTTCTCAGCCTTGAAACTATTAACATTGGCCCAAATAGTGACTGGAGGAAAGTGCTCTGTACATTCTAGAATGTGGACCAGCATTCCTCACCTCTACCTGAAGGATGTCAAGGGCACTTCTCTTCCTTCCCTAAGCTGTGGTAACCACAGTGTCTTCAGGTATTGGCAGGTGTCTGGCATGGGGATGGGGAATGTTTTGGTTTTGCATCACTATAACATACCTAAGGCAATTAACTTACACAGAGCAATGGTTTATTTGGGCTCACAGTACTGGAGCTTACAATTCAACACTGGGTGACTCCATCACTTGGAGTCTCTATCAAGGGCAGCACATCCTGGTGGAAACATGTCACAAACCAGGAAACAGAGCAAGAGAGAACAGTGGTCCCACAATCTTCTTTGGGAACACAGCCCTGAAGACCTGAGAACTGCATATTAGACCCTGCCTCCTAAAGGTCCATACCATCTCCCTCCAGTAATATCACCCCGGGGACCAAAGCTTTTGGGAGTGGAGGATGTCTGAACCCAGAGCCTTGAACATGGCAGGCAAGTGCTCTGCCCCTGAGCTACATTCCTGGTCCAGAACAAAACTGTTAATACATAGTTGTATTAGTCTCTGTTGTAGCATTACCCATAGGAGGAGCATTACCCATACTCAAAACAGCAGAAGGGAAAGGTGAAGGGGGGAAGGGTCTGCTGCTCATTGAGCACCACTGTGCTGCAGTGACTTATATACCACCCACCTTCAGGATTCCTCCAACCTGCATCATGCCTACTTATCCTCAAAGAGTCAGGTTAAGCTTTACCTCTGCCTGAAATTATTTCCTCATCTTACAAGTCATTTTGAGTTTCTATCAAGGGCACCACAGTTCTCTCTTTTCTTTCAGGTTAAGCTGTTTGATACTTGGATATTGAGCTGGACTATGAACTCCCCTGAGTGTCTACATCCCCCATGCATGGTACCTAATGACCTTTGAATGTCTTTGCTAACACTGATTTTGAAACTTAATTGTCATTAGGATACTATTTAGAAGGTGATTAGGCTATGGAGGCACTACCATCATGAACAGATTGTCTATTATCAAGATACTGAGTTCATTATCACAGAAATCTGTTAGTTATAAAAGAGGGAAGGGAGTTACCATTCTTTTGTTCTCCATTGCATTGTTTCTTGCTATCTGATGCCTTTACTATGTTCTGATTGAACAAGAAGTCAGCCAGATAGCAGCCAGGTAATTTTCCTGGTCTTCAGAATGTAAGAAATAAGAACTGTGGTATTCTGTTATGGTAGCAGAAAATATACTAGACATAGAATATATGCAAAATTTCTTTACCCAAGCAGCCTGTGGCAATGCTCTTATGAGATATTATCAGTTTGTATATGAGAGGTGGGATACAGGGTGTGAAACACTGGCAGTTTCTACATCTTACAACTATATATTTTGAGCAGCCTCCAGGCCACAACATGAAAACCTCATATCTGCATTCTATTCTTGTGAAGACAAAATCCTCTGGAGATCTACAAATTGGGTTTAGTCACCATCAATATCCATTTCTAAAACCAGGCCACATCCAGATCCATCCATAAGACCCAGGGGTGATAAAGCCTTCCTTCCACCTTAGATAATGAAAAAGAGACTACCCACCAATCAACTAATAGAAGCACACACAGAAAATAATTCAGTGAAAAATTGCTTGCGCCGGGCGTGGTGGCTCACGCCTGTAATCCCAGCACTCAAGAGGCTGAGGTGGGAGGATCCTTGCGAGTTCCAGACCAGCCTGGGCTACAAAGTGAGCTCAAGGCCAGCCTGAACTGCATAGCGAGACCCCATCTCAAAAAAGACAAATAAATAAATAAATAATAAAAAATAAAGTTGCTTGCAAGAGTGGATCTTCCATTAACAGATATTCTGGTTTGGGTCTTAAATGCCTCCCTACCCCAAAGACCCACACAGTATGTGTGGAGGAGGTAGAAATTTTGAGAGCTGAGTCCTAGTTCGGGGAAGCTTTGTGAGGTGAGATCCCAGGGCATGCTGGGACCACGAGCCCTCCTCTTTCTTGCTTAGCCTCCTTGCTGCCATGAGGTGAACAGATCTCCTATGCCATACACTCTGTGCCATGATGTACTGTGCCACCACAACTCCAAAGCAGTGGGGCCAAATATCAAGCACTGAAACTTTTGAAATGACAAACCAAAATAAATCTTTTTTCCTTGTAAGTTTATTTTCTCTAGTACTTTGTCATAGCAACGAACGCTGACTAATACAGCAGGGCAAAGAAACCTCATTGCTTCAAGCCTAATATGGTAGTATCCCATGAAATCAGATGTTATCAAAGGTCCATGAAATGTATGAACACCCTTTCTTATGAATGGTGTGGGCAATTGTCTTGGATTTCATACCATAACTGAGTTTCTGTGAAGGTGACATTAGTGCCTTCAGGAGGAAAGAGAGGTCCACAAGCTTTCTTGTTTAATGATACCAACCCAGTGCCATGCATGCTAGACAAGTAACTATCGTGCTCCTAAAGAAACCAGTGTGTACTTGAAGACCATGGGCATTAGCCAGCTTTCCATTACTGTAACAAAATAACTAAGATAATTTAAAAGAGGAAAGGTTACCGAGCATGGTGGCACATGCTTGTAATCTCAGCTACGGCAAGAGGATCACAAGTTGAAGCCCAGCCTAGGCACCTCAGTGACTTGCCAAGACCTTGCCTCAAAACAAAAAAATAAAAAAGGGTTGGGATATAGGTCAGTGCAGAACTCCTGGGTTCGATCCCTAGTATCACCAAGAAAGGAAGAGAGAGAGAGAGAGAGAGAGAGAGAGAGAGTGACAGGGAGACAGAGAGATAGAGAAAGAGAGACAGAGCTCTTATTTTGGATCACAGATTTGAAATTTCATTCTGTCATCAGTAAGCCCTATTGCTTTCGGGCCTGTGAAGAGGCAGCCTATCACACAGGAGCAAATGGTAAACTAAGCCCCTTACCTCATGGTGGCTAAGAAGCAAACACTGGCAGAAGCAGAAGCCAGGATCCCACAGTCCTCTTTATGTGCACACACCCAACAACCTAGCTTCCTTCCACAAGGCCCCACATCCCAAAGACCCCACCACCTTTCAATTACATGCCAAGCCACAAATCAAGACTCTAAACACATGGGTCTTTGAGACCCATTTATCCAAGCCATATCCCATTTTTTTTTTTTTTGAGACAAGCTCACTAGTTTCCCAGGTGAGGATAAAAGTCATGATCCTTCTGTCTCAGCCTTTCCAGAATGTTGAGATGAAACGTATGTACCACCACATCCAGTTATTATTTTTATTGCTATGTAAAGATTAGGGAGTCATTTTATTGATAACCTGAAACCTGTGAGGTTCAGCCAGACATTTCCTTTACAAGTCAAAAAGGAAAAATAAAACCCTTTTTTTAAGTTGACATTAGAAATCTGGATTTAATATTGTTTTTCCCCAAAAGGGTAAAAACAATCATAGCATATAACAGAAAATGGAAAGGCAGGAGACAGAGACAGTAACAAGACTTTTTCTTTCCCTTTTCTTTTATATTGAGACTTTTAATGCAAAACAAAGATAGAAAGCATTCATGCAAGTCAAAATGTTTACTGAAAGATTATGCAATAGTCATAAATAGAACAGGTTAGTTTTTCTAGATCATGTCAGTATTTGGACTGTTTTAAAAAGCTATATCTTTTAGGGATAACAACTGAATGATGTTTATTGCATGTTGATTGTATAGCAAGCTCCATCCATTCACTTTTTTTAGAAAAGTCAGTTATCGTCTATGTAAATAAATACTTTAATATATTCCTTCTTTATTCTTGTGGATATATTATTAAATACATTAAGCTATGTATTTACAATACTAGGGCTGGAATTCAGGACCTCTTTCATGTTAAGCAGGTGCTCTACTGCTGAGCCACATCTCCAGCCTTAAACTATGAGTGTGTATGTGTGTGTGTGTGTGTGTGTGTGTGTGTGTGTGTGTTTACTAGACATTAAACCCAGGGCCTTCATACTTCTTTATTTTTGAGACAAGCTCACTAGTTTCCCAGGTGAGGATAAAAGTCATGATCCTTCTGTCTCAGCCTTTCCAGAGTGTTGAAATGAAACGTATGTACTACCACATCCAGTTATTATTTTTATTGCTATGTAAAGATTAGGGAGTCATTTTATTGATAACCTGAAACCTGTGAGGCTAAGATAGGACTTTGCAAACTATAATGTGGGTGCAAATCACCCAAGAAGTTTGTTAAAATGTAGATTTTGGCTTTAGCAGGGATCTGAGATTCTGCATTTCTAACAAACTCCTGTGGGGGGGCCCTCTAGCCTTTGAGAGTGCTGACTTACTAACATCAAGCCCGCATGACAGGCATGTGGCCCTGCAGCGATGAGGACCCGAGTCTCCAAGTCATCCAGTGAGAGTGCAGCTATACCTCCTAACTTTAATAAAGTAGGCTGAAAAAAAGTCCAACTGGGACTTTTTTTAAATGAAAGAGAAAGCCATTAATGATTACCAGGTATACAGCAGATGGTCCAAGTCAAAGAGAGATGTATGGTTACACTGGCTTAACAGAAGTAGAGATTACCTTCAAATGAACAAATTATTTTTCATTTATTTATTTTTGAAAAACACCTATTGACAGGAAGTGCAGCATTTACTCCAGGAGGAAGTTAATCATGAATATTTTGCAATTGCTAGAGATGTTTGGAAAGCAGTAAATAAAGAGCGAGGATAAGTGAGATTTAATTTATGTAGTTGTTCAAAAAGCTATTGATAAGGTTCTCCAGGAGAAGCTGATAAAGATGAGTCACCAGAGGATGGAAGGAATGTTTCCTGGTGATAGGAAGCTGACTTAGAACTCAGAAACAAAGGCAAGGGATAAACAGGCACTTATCTATGCTAGGGTGGAGACAGCCAGTGCGGCCCTCGGGAGAAAGGAGAAGGGGTGATGGGATGGGCTGCAGAAAGGCACGAATGAGCACCGCCACACGAAAAGGAAATGAGTGTATATTAAGAAGGCAGTTTCAAGATGCAGCCGTGAAGCAGTGGGTAAATGGGAGACTGGAATAAATGCCAGATGAGATATAAAACCTTGAATAGGACCAGACTTTTCTATTTAAGGGAAAACTAACTTGAAAGCAAATGCAATTAAACATAAAATGCTTAGGTTGTCAGTTTGGATGACTACTGGGGCAAAGTGGGTGACGGGAGAAAAACATACTCCCCAGAAATTGCAATAGGAGAGTAAAGTTTAGACCAGAGGCTATCACCACAGCCTAAGGAGTGACCACAAGCTACTAAAGCCTGGACCCAGACCAAAAGAGGGGCTGGATCATCAGTGCTGGGAGTGTGGGGGCATGGGAGCACTGCGCTGGAAATGCTGTTACCCGACTAAGACCAAATGGCAACGAGATGGCCAGTGAAAACAATGTAAAGATGAAAGTTAGGGCTGGGTATAGCTCAGTGGCAGAGAATGCATTTTGCATGTGTAAACCCTTAGGATAAATAGATCCCAGCAGAAAGAAAGGGATAAAGGGAAGAGCAGGGGAGAGAAAGAAGGAAAAAAGGAAAGAAAAATATATGTTAACCGAGGAAAAGTTTCAATTCGTCAGTGGAATCTTATAGCATGATGCATAATTCTTAGTCTATTTATTGTTCTTCAAGGTTGTATTGAGAAACAGAATGTAAATACTAAACAGCATAAAACACAAATATACATCTTATTAAACTGCATAAAGTGAACACCTGTACAACTCCATTCAGGTCAAGAAATACCGGGCCAGTTGTGCTGGTGCACAACTATAATCCCAGGGCTCTGGTAGGCCAAGGCAGGAGGATTGTAATTTCGAACTCAGCCAGATCAATATAAAAAATAATAAGGCATGGGCGTTGAAACTCAGTGTAAAGACTCTGGGTTCAATCCCAAGTACCACAGACACACAGATACAGTTGTCAGCACAGCAGTGCTCTTTCCAATTTACCCCCTGTGATTACAACCCTCTTTTAAAAGAATCAATTATTTGTTTCACCTTATAGTTTCACCATGTCAAGAGGTCCCCTGAACAATATGCTTTCATTTTCCATGCTTTTAAACTTTATATAAAGAGAATTTGTATATTCATGGGAACTTGAATTCTTTTATGTCTCGCTTTTTTCATCCAACATTTTTTTTCTTGCTTGTAGCAGCTGTGCCATTTCAATCTCAGCTGTAGAGCAGGGGCCAGAAAACTGTAGTCCCCTGAGCCAAATCCATTCCACCACCAATGTAATGAATAACCTTTCCCGGGAACATGGGACATCATCTTCCATTTTGTCTGTGCCTGCTTAGGTACAACAGCTGAGTTGAACAGTTGCTCCATATGGACTTTACAGGACTTTACAGAAGTTTGCCAAGCCCTGTACAGTGTACAAGTGTCCCATTGTATGAATATACCACAGTCTATTACCCATTCTCTTATTGATGGTTTCAAGTCTGAGGCTACTGGAAGCTTTGCTGGTATGAACACTGACATGTACGATGCCTGGAGCACTTGATCATCCACGTCAGTAGGGTAGGTATTTAGGAATGGATCTGTCATGTCATATAAAATCCATGCTCTAACATTACAAACACTTGCACCTGGTTTTGCAAAGCAGTTTTATCACTTTATTTTTGCCAGCAGGCTGCGAGAGGTTCTGTGGCTCCACATCTTCACAATATCAAGTATTATGCATAGTGCTGTTTTGTTTGGTTTAGTGTTGCTGTATTTGTTGATTACTGGCTGCAGAATTGGAGTGCCTCAAGACTTAATGACTTTAAATCAGACAAGTTATCACACACAGTTATTTGGGTCAAGAATGTAGGAGTGACTTATGGGGTGGTTTTGTCTCTCTTGAGAGCTCAAAGTCAAGATATTGGCCAGCAAACTTCCAAAACTATTATGCAGATTCAATGCAATCCCAATCAAAATGCCAACAGCATATTTCACAGAATTAGAAAAAACAACCCTAAAACTCATCCAGAAGAGAAGATACCTAGAAAAGCAAAGGCAGTCCTGGGGAACACAGACAAGACAAGGGCATCACAATTCCTGATTTGAAATTATACTATAAAGCTGCTGTGATAAAAACAGTGTGGTGTTGACAAAAGAAACAAACAAACAAACAGACCCAAAGATCAATGGACTCGATTAGAAAATGCAGAAACAACTCCAGACACGCTAAACCACCTTATCTTTGACAAAGATGCCAAACACATTCACTGGAAGAAAGACAGCCTCTTTAATAAATAGTACTGGAAAAATTGGCTCTGCACATGCTGAAAGGCCTGGGGTTTTAGCTCAGTCGCATGAGCTCCTGCCTTGCAAGTGTGAGGTCACGAGTTCAATCCCCAGTACCTAAAAAAACAAAAGCCTACATATGCTGAAGATTAAAACTGGACCCGTATATTTTCACTATGTACTAAGCTAAAATCAGAATGGATCAAAGATATAAATATTTAAACAGAAACATTAAAGCTGCTGGAAGATAGAGGAGGTAAACCTCTTGAAGACACTGGTATAGGCAAAGACTTTATGAACAAAATCTATATTGCACAGGAAGTATCACAAAGAATCAACAGCTGGGATCTTACCCTGCTAAAAAGCTTCTGAAAAGCTTTTGTGCAGCAAAGGAAATCACCAACAGAGTGAAGACACAGCCCACAATGTGGGAGAAAATATTTGCCAGCTGTTTCTCAGACAAAGGATTACTATTGAGAACATATACAGAACTTTAAAAAGTTAGTACTCCCAGATTTAAAAACCTAATCCAAAAATAGGCATCTGAGATGAATACACACTTGTCAGATGAAAAAATGCAAACAGCAAATAAATACATGAAAAAATGTTCAACATCACTGGTCACTTGAGAGATGCAAATTAAAATAACACTGAGATTCCACCTTACCCAAGAAAGAATGGCTCGTATCAAGAAATCAAGCAATAACAAATGCTGGAGGAGCTATGGGGATAAAGGAACTCTTCTCCACTGTTGGAAATGCAGACTGATGCAACCACTGTGGAAATCAGCATGGAGATTCCTCAGAAAATTAGGGTTGGAGGTCCCGTTCAACTCAGCTATTCCCTTCTGGGTATCATTCCAAAAGAATTAAAAACATCATATCACAGCGAGATATGTGTACCCACGTTCATAGCAGTACAGTTTATAATAGCCAGATCTTAGAAACAACCTAAATACCCACTGACTGAGGAACAGATAAAAAGATATGGTATTTTTATACAATGGGATACTAAGCCGTAAAGAATGATAAATGGGACACTTATAGGTTAATGGAAGCACCTCAAAAATATAGTCACTAGTGAAATAAGTAAGATACACATGTGTAAACATTGTATTGTCTCATTAGTGTGACAAGCTGAAAGAAAAAACATATGTATACATGTATATATATATGTATATAAAAATAGTTAAGGTAGTTATACTACTGATTTTCATGAGTTCACTGAAGAGAAAGACTTGTGCTGGCATTGTTCAGACAAATGAATGTGGATGTCTTGTGCTCTGGGTGAGTGATTTGGGAATGACATGTGTGATGTATGTACCATTGTTGCCCCTGATTGATGTGCTCTGAAATTTTGTTGTAGTCTTCTTCTTCTTCCTCTTCTTCTTCTTCTTCTTCTTCTACTACTTCTCTTTCTTTTCTTTTTTCTTTTCTTTCTTTCTTTTTCTTACTTTCTTTCTTTCTTTTTCTTTCTTTCTTTCTTTCTATCCTTGAATAAAATGGATTTGAAAGGAAAAAAGGACCATGGTTGATAGATACAGACATGGACACTGCCAGTTAGAGTGAGTCCACTCACCATCTTAGAGAAGTATTAAGTTTCATTTTATTTAGGTCACAGAGGACATGTCAGTAGGTCACAGAGAACACTTAAGCAGGTGACAGTTGGTCCTCTAAGGACACATCAGCAAGTTATAGGGTACACAGAGATACATCAGTTTGCTGTAAACCTACCATTTCTCTGACCCGCTCCCTCAAAAACCTGCCGAGCCTCTTATCCCTGTAAAAGACACCATCTCTGTTCTGCTCATACAGAGAGCTCCCGCTCAGGTTTAGCAATAAACATGCTTGGACTGTTGAGTTTGTGTCCCTTCTTTCCCACTCAGTGGTCATCCAAAGGCTTCTTTGGGCTGAAGCACCGTCACCTATGCTGAGCCACATCACCTACACTGATGTGGCTCCTGGGCAGAGGCCTCACCTGCTTTGTCCATCCAGTTGTCTTTCTGTACAACTGCCTATAATATGACAGATAGTTTCCCTCAGTATAATTTTCTGAGATAGACAGGAAGAAAGAAGAGTGGGAGGAAGAAGAAAGAGACAGAGAGAGAGAGAGACTGTCAAGATAGCACTAGAGTACTTTTGGGAGTAGCTGACCACCAAGGTTTGTATTTTATTGATCATACAGGTCAACCTTGGTGCAATGTAGAAGGGTAAGAACATTAAGGGCTGGATCATTGGGGATCATCCTGAAGAGTGGCTGCTAAATTCATTGTGGTTTAAATTGTTTCTTTTTCCCCTGAATATTCATATTTGGAGTATTTTTCCATTTGTAATGGCCATTAGAATTTCATCATTTCCCATTCTAGAATACAAGTGCTTTCAGGGCAGGATGGTGATTCATTTAAGGACTGTATCTCATTCACTTTTCTGAAACTAACACAAAACCTGCACATACTAGGTGCTCAGTAAATGCTTACTAAATTTCTTTTCATAATTTGAATTGCTATTTATTGTGTGTGCCAAGCACCAGAATGACTGAATAACTAAACACTTATTTCCTAAACAAAAATAAAATCTCCAAAGTCGTGCAAAGTCAAGATCCCAATCAAGATTAACCTACAGAATTAAATCTAAATATCAAGGACTAAAATTATAGTGTGGTATTCATCTACCTCTAGACATACATTTCAATGACTCTTGCCATGCTTCAAATTCAATAATTGAAGACCTATTTATGATAAAATGCAAAGAAACACAAGACCCTTGAATTTCCTGCATGTACATACATCTCACTTGGTTCCCTCCTTTCCCTCCCTCCCTCCTATCATTCCTCTCCTCTCTCTCCCCTTCTCTCTCTCTCTCTCCCCCCATCTCCTTCTTCTCCTCCTGTTCTATATCTTTGCCTTTTGCTTCCTTCTCTCTGTTTTTCTCTTCAGTAAATTAGTCTGAAATAATTCATACAGAATAAGTAGGCATGTGCGATATGAACTCTCAGAAATGTAATTTGATTGGGGGAAAAATAAGCTCACCAAAGTAGATACAATTTTAGAGTCAGAGAGAATTCTGCATGTTGAAAAGACAGCCAAATTACACAGCTCCAGTCAGTGAGAGCTTTATATTTCTGGTCATCTCAGCAGTTAAAATCCATTTCTTCTTTAAATACTTGTAAGTTCTAAGGCTTTCTTTCTTGCACAGGGAAAGGAAAAGGTGATTCGAGTTAAAGCTGAAGCACGGCAGCTGGTTTGATGTTTAACTGCACCCATCTTACTTTACAAGCAACTCTAGATGAAATATATTCTTTTTACATTTTAATAATACATTTTTTAGAAAAGGAAATCGGATCTCTTTGTTCATGTTCAAGGGGAATTTACAAGTATGTCTTCATTTCCTCCCCTAGGGAAGATATTGAAGGCAAATAAGCAGAGCTGCTTTATGTGAAGTAGATGCTGCTGTCACACCCTGAGTGTTCAATGCCTGGGAATAAAGCTTGTCAGAAGGAGGCAATCCCAAATGCTTTCCAGCCTGGGGGACTATTAGCACCATTTCTCTTTTATAATCCCTTGAACACAGTTATGAAGCAATGGTAGCAAGGTTGAAATTTTACCTAATGCTCCGCTTCACTTAGGATGGCTTTTGGCTGCAAGTAGATTTAAATTAGAAAATTAACCTCTCTCATGTAACAAAATAGTGCAGATAGCATTGTCAATTTGGCAGTTCAGTAACATCTCTGAGAGTTGTACTTTCTTCTAGCTTCCCTAATAGTTTTCAGCAAACTCCCTTCATGATTCAAGTTATTAGCCACAGTTTCAGTTGTTGCCCGTGTCAGCACTGAGATTATTTCTTCCCTATGTGCCTCTTCTTTTTCATGAGAACAAATCATCCCAGATGTTTCTTAGGAGATGTCCCAGTGTTGGGGAATCTCTTGCTTAAGCAGTCACTGATGAGGGAATGGGGTGCAGTGATTGCTTTGAACCAATCATCACAGATGTTCCTCAATTTACAGAATTATGTCTTGATAAATTAATCATAAGTTGGCATTGGCAGAGTCAATGTCTGATGAAGACCTGCCTCTGGCTCCTAGATGGCCGTCCTTCAGCTGCATCCTCAGGCGGTAGAGGGATCAAGGGATCTCTCTGGGATACTAATTCTACTCATAAGGGCCCCACCTAATCACCTTCCAAAGGCCTCAATCTCAGATGTCATCATTTTGGGGTTAAGATTGTAATGTATGGATTTACAGAAGGCACAAACATCCAGTCCACTCTAGTCGCTAAAGTCTTCATGTTGAGAAGAATTTAGAAAGCATGTATTTCTATCAAAAATTTTACACATGAGAAACTGAGACAGAAAAGTTTATTTTTCTTTCATTCTTTCTCTGTGCCTTCCCCATATATTTTATGATCTTTCAGAGACAAACACTGCAAATTCAAAAATACATGGATTCCAATGGGACTCCTCTTCAAACAAAAAAAGAGAGGTGTGTTCACCACAGGTATGATCTACACGTTCAGTAGGAACCTGTAGGTCAGAAAGATACTGTGGATGCCACGGTGGGGAGAAGGACAGCTCTCATGGACATGGGCAAAGGAAACTAGAAGTCAACTAAGAGGGAGATGAAAGAAACTCCCAGAGACCATAATTAAGTTCATCTATCATCAGAAGGAATCAGTTCATCATTTCAAAAAACAAATAAAAATTGGGCCATAATTAGGTCCAATTAACTCATCCTTCAAACACATTCTGTATGGTGGACATCTGTTGTTTTGGCTGCCTTTCTGGTAATTACAGCCCAGTCTTCCTTTGGAAGAGCATCCCTTCCCAAATGACTGAGATGTAGTTTTAGGAGTGACCCCAGCCTTCGTTCCAAAAGTAGTTCCCAATTAGTGTAAACAGATAGGCTAATGTACTCTTCCAAACCGCAGCACAAAGGCACACATGTAACCAATCAGAGCCATAGGACAAGAGCAGGTAGGAGGAGGAGAATCTTCACGCTACCTCTAAATACAGAGCCACCTCCTTAATTCCACAGTAGCTGCAATCTGAAGATGAATGTGACCCACAGGACAGGGCAGTGAGGTGAGATGGTCACCTCATCTAAGACTGAAGCTAGATTACTTCCTGGAATTCCCAGGATAGTGTGCCAATACTGACCCAAGTGCTCAGGACACATCATTTACACAACACAGTGAGAGGGCAGACACTGGTCCATTATATAGGGCACTGGGAACTCAGGTAAATTAAGAGAACTGCCTTGTTTTCTGGGGATTGAATACAGGGCCTTTTACTAAGCTATATCCACATCCTTCTTACATTTTCTATTTTGAATCAGGGTCTTTGTTAAATTGCTCAGAGGCTTGAATTCAGAATCCTCCTGTGTCTGCTTCCCAAAGTATCACAAAACTCAGGATGTGCACCCAGCTCTCTCAGATGTCAAAGCCTTGGCTCTTAATCACTTTACAAAGTTGTATGCTCTTCATAAAACAAACAAATTCTGAAACACCCTAAAATTCAAAGAGTTTAGGCAGACCGCCAAAATCACACAAGTTGATCGTGGTGCTGAGATTCTTATTCAGAACTTTTTTTTTTTTAATCTCTAAAGCCTGCATATTCTACTCGGACTTTGACCTAATTCAGGAGTCAAACAGAGAAAAGAGAAGATTAATGCATGCTTTTAGGAGTAAGTTTCCAGAGCCCATGAGGTTACTTTACTCAGAGTCAATAAATTTTAGATTCCTGTTTAGCTTATTTTTAAATTCACTCACTGAGATGATACAAGGAAAGGAAAAGAAGAAAGATAAATATGAGACCCTAACTTCTCACCGAGATGTCCAGCTTGGTTTCTCTGCTGCTTAAAAGGTCTACTGAATAGCTCTGGTTTTTTTTTTTCCCCCTCAAGATCCATACTCTTTTCTGATTATGAGATTAAACTACATTTTCCAGCTTTCCATGCTGTTAGGTGTTATCATGTGATTAAATATTTGCTAAATGTAAACCATGCACAATTGTGCATACATATAATCCCAGTACTCTGGGTGGCTAAAATAGGAGATCACAAGTTTGAGCCCAATCTTAGCAACTTGTTGAGACCCTGTCTCAAAAAAGGCTGGAGATGTAGCTTATTGAGAAGCCCCTGAGTTCAATCTTCAATATTGCAAATAAACAAGCAAATAGTAACAGCAAAAAATCCAAAAAACTCAAATGGATGGAAGTAAAGTGGAAGTTACATGTGCCTACGTCTCTTCCATGTCCTTCCCATTTTCTGCTGTTTGAAATCTTCGACCAGATGTATGGTTTAATATCTTAGCATATAGCAAAGCAATATAGTGAGCCCAGTGAGGTGGCACATTTCTGTAATCCCAGCACTCTGAAAGAGGAGTCCAAGTTCAAGCCTAGTCTGGGCAGTTTTGCAATATAGCAACACTATCTCAGCATAAGAGGGGTATATGTAGCAAAGGCCCTGAGTTCATCCCCAGTAACACACACACACAAGCAACATGGTAGGCAGTACTTGACCCTTAAGGAATCATATGATTAGAGACACCCAGTTATCCCACCTGCTCCCCTCAGAACTACATTTTTTCTTTGAGCCATGTATTGCTGGATAATTTTATTTCAGTTGGTTAGAATTTTTATACTAAGATGAGAGTCCAGCGATCTTGAAGAAGAATTAGTCATCCCACAGAAGACCTCAGGGAGAATAACTAAACTCTACTCTCTACTTCTACAAAAATACAAATACAGAATTTCTTGCCTCTTTATTCATCTCTCAGTGTAGAAGCTCATCGCACTGAATGAATAAAGCTGCTTTGGATCAGAAGCTCAGGTGATCTGCAGAGACAGGAAAGTGCGGAGCCAGCATCCGGATCAAACAACAGAGAGCCACAGAGCTGAAAGCATCCTGAATTTCTGCTGCTCTGAGCAGAGCCTGGGGGAGAATGACTGTGCCCCAAGAATGCCTGTTACATGAAGATCAAGGGAGGCTTCTGTTTGAGGAAGCTTGAGAAAATTGTACTTTGAGGGGGATGTCTTACTTCACTGTAACACAGACTAGATGGTTTAAACAACAAACATTTATTTCTCCCAGTTCTGGAGGCTGGGAAGTCTAAGATAGAGGTGCATGGTAAGGGTTTTCTTTCTGGTTTGCAGATAGATAGCTGTCTCCTTCTGTTCTCACATGGCAGAGAGGAGAAAAACAAGCAAGCTCTCTTGGGTCTCAGAAGGGCTCCAACCTCACTGGTTAACCTCCAGCTGAAAATCACTAGAAATTAAGCTTGAATTTAGAATTTTGAGAGGACACAAGCACGTAATCCATAGCAATAGAGCTTCTTGAAAAAAAATCAAACAAGCCTGTACCAAGGATTAGAACATGTTGGGGGGTTTTTTGTTTGTTTTATTTTGTTTTGTTTTTGTTGTTGTTGTTTTCCAACCATGGTCCCAGTGCTCCGAACTTGCTTTTCAGTGAACTAATTTTCCTAGTAGGAACATTGGAGTCACAAGCCCTTTGAGCACATGGATTTTACCTCTTTGAGGCAAGGGTCCAGGGAAATAATGTGCTCTGATGCTCGAAATATTGTGGGAATAGCAGGAAAATGCAAAGTTCTTAGTGCTAGTCACATAGTAAGCACTATGTAAATATTTGTTAAATAAATGTTGATACCACCTTTCAGGACAGGATTCTGGTAATACTGTACACATGAAAAATATTGACTCAGCACATTCATATCTAAGAATTCTCCCTAAAGAGATTATGAGGGATATGTGTAAAGATTTACCTTCAAAGAAACTCACCGCGGTATTAAGTGACCATCAATAAGGGCCTGGCTAAGTAAACATACATTAAAGTCTTACTTTATGCAAAGAATTGAATTGCTGAAGACCTCACACAATGTAAAACTCACATTATACTAGATTAAATTTCCTGCAAAAAATGCAAAACTAGATTCAGAGTATTTTAAATTTGACCCACAAAGCAAGATCTAATTAATATTTCATAACATACTATTTCAAACTGTATAATTCAAATTTGCATTAAATGTAACCTGACTATATATTTATTACAAAGCCACACAAAAATTTATGATGCAGAAAAATAAGCAGTGCTTAAGTGCCTAAGAGAGATATCCATGATAAATCAATTTTTAAAAGTACAACCCTATTTTCATCAGATAGACATTTTTAAAACACTGAGGAAATACACATCGAGTTCTCTTTCCAGTTCAAAAAACCATACATAAAAAACCATATATATATATATATATATATATATATATATATATATACACAGAGATATGTGTGTGTGTAAAATATATTCATGGGATGACTAATTTTTTATTCCTTCTCTTTGTTTGCCTAGAGTTACAAGGAAGATGTATGTATTATGTTGTAGTAAGATATAATGAAGACAACTTTTTGAGACAGAAAGAGACTTGCTAAGTTACTAAATTGCCCAAGCTAGGCTCAAACTTGTAATCCTCTTGCCTCAGCATCCCAGAATACTAGGATTACAGATGTGTGTCATCATGTATCCATGCCTAGTAAGGAAACTTTTAAAGAACACATGAAACATTAACAGCAACCTAACTTTTAAAAGACTACACAAATGGTTACATAAAAAGAGATAACTCCAACCAGTTAATATCTATAGATTATCTGCAGCTTTAATGAACTGAGTACTTTGCTTTCTTTAATACGTGGTCCCCAGAGATAAGAAAATACTGGTCTAGACAAGAAATGCTCATTTGGGAGAACTGACCAGAGCTCAAAACTGAGGTTCTTTAGCCTAATCCAGAACTAACGAAATCTTTCAGAATTCAGCAAGGGACACATTAGAAGCCGACTGCATTGAAGCATTTACTCAGAATATCTGAATGTGTTCTTTGGAGATTTGACAATATCTTTAAACAAAATAGAAAGTATGCCACTTTGGTGACACAAAAAAGAACAAAGTGCCTTCTGTAGTCAACTCCTAATATATTTTCCCTAGCACGCACTGCCACACTCCGTAGCAAGTAATGAGAGGAAATTAGCTACAACTCTTCATGCGCTTTCTTCTTTCCATGGAGATGTGGGAAAGGAGTAAGAGAAGCAAAGGACCTGAAGGATGCCCTCTGCCCTGCCCACAGGTGGTAGAGGGTGACATTAATTCTCATGCGGCCTTAAGGATCTTACCTTGCCCCACATCAGTCATTCTGGATTCCCTTTAAGGCTTTATTTTTGTTTTACACAAACACTCTGTGTTAAGTACAGTAAACATATTCATATGGATTTTCTTGTTTACCCAGCATGAAAAAAACCTATTAGGCAAACACTGTCACTTTTGCGGTCTTGGGCAGTTTAGAGATGCAGAAGATGGAGGGTAAGAGGTTGGGCTTCAGATGGAGTGCTGTATCTACCCAGCTTCTGAGCTGGGGAACCTTCACAGTGTTACTTCAGCTCTCCATGCTCCATTCTTCAGTGACCTCATCCATAAAATGGACATGGATAACACTTACATAGTCTTTCTGTGTGACAGTCTTAAAATAGCCCAGCACAGAACAAGGCTCGATATGTTACGTGCTTATCATGGTGGATGAGACGCAGCGGAGGCACATGTGCAACCTGCCCACAGTAACAGGGCAAACACTGGCTCCTATCTTTGCTTGGGTTTCCTTGATGTGCTCATATCTGTGGGTTTATTTGTGGTATCAAGGATTGGTCAGGGCCTAATACATGATAAGCAAGTGCGTGAACACTGAAGTACGACCTCAGATCTTTTAAATTTTCTTATTTTGCGAAGAATCTCTGTACATAGTTCAGGTTGGTTTTGAACTTGAAACCCTGTGGCTGTGTCCTCCAGAAGTAGCTGGGATTCTGAGCGCACACCACTTCATCTGACAAGTTTATAATTTTTTAAAAAATCAAATTTAAAAATTCTTTCAGTTATTTTTTTCCAAATAATTCAGTCATTATTTTTTTTCAAATACACTGAAAAATATATTTCCCATCTGTCATGGTTTATGTCAGTGGCCCCCAGGCCTCATGCCTTTGCATTATGTATTTATGATTAGTTCATTGTCTAGCGCTTGGATTTGGGGTGTGAGTGCTACACTGGCCTAGCGGTGGAGCCAGGATGTAATGTAATGGCAGGAAGAAGGTGTGTCTCTCTCTCTTGCCGGTTTCCACCTGGCTGTTTGCAGCCGCCATAAACTGCAGCTGCAAACACCATGCCACCCTACTTTGGATCCAACTGAGTATGGACTGAAACCTCCAAAAACTGTAAGAAATAAACCTTTCCTTTTCCAACTTTGGACATCAGGTATTTTGTCTCAGCGACGGGTAAAAAGTAAGACACCATCTCTTTCGCAGGCTGTCCAATAATGCAAATATTAAGGCACTGAAATTGGATGTTGATCACAGTTCACTGAGGCTTAGGGTTTTTTTTAAATCATTTTTTCCCCTGTGTTTGGATTTTTCCTATTGCCTGTCTTCAACTTTACTAGTCTGTTTAGTGTCAAATCTGCTGTTTAATCCTCCACTGTACTTTTCCTTTTTCTTAATTATATTGGTACACTTTCATTATACATCATGATAACATTCATCATAGGAATTTGTACCTGTAGATAATATATCTAGCTGCTTCTTTTTTTTTCCCATTTTCCTCCCATTGAATATTTTCCTCCCATTTCCAAATATCTATTACTCAATTAGGTCCTTCTTTATATTTTCAGTTTGTCACACCAGAGAAATAATGTAGTATTTAAACATATGTGTCTAATTTATTTCACTTAAGAGTATGGTCTCAAGATATATCCATTTAACTAGAAATGTCTCAAAAGTATCTTTATTTACGGCAGAGTAGTACTCCATGTATAAAAAAGCTACATCTTCATTATCCATTCATTGGTTGATGGGCATTTGGGCTGTTTCTGTTATGCTCTATGCTTATCGCCCTAGTAACTATGTACCTGGAGCACAGACCACATTGTTATAAATTTGTTATAAATTAACTGAGGTGTCGCCATACTGTTCTATATGCGTCATCACTTTAGCAACCTGTTTGCTGTGTCAACCATTGTTCCCTTTGTGAGAGACAAATGATGCTGTGTCAACCTTTGTTCGCTTTGTGAGAAACAAATGTTCCTGAATTAGCAGACCAAGGGCTGTAACTTAAGAAAAAAAAAGGGCTAACCACCAACTGTGAAATGTCTCTGACCTCAAGCAAAGGGGAACAAAGGCCCACCTTGTTTCTGTTTCTCATCACTGTGTACTTAATGATCAATGAGCTAATCATAAATGAACTATAAAAAATCTGTCAAAATTCTGACTCAGTTGCACAGCTTTGCAAATTCCATCTGTACTGTGTCACTGAGCCAGCTAAAATAAAAGCACTTCTTTTAAAAAATACGTCTTACCCCGTTTTTCATCTTGGGGTCTTTTGGGGGGGGGGGGTTACAACAGTTTCAAAGATTTAGCTATTACAAACTATCACTGTGGTGTGACACTTTTAATTCTTTTAGGAAGATACCAAAAAGGGGAATAGCTGGATCTAATGGAACCTCTAGTCTTAGTTTTTTGAAGAATCTCCACACTAGCTGGGCGTGGTGGCTCATGCCCATAATCCCAGGATTTGGGAGTCTGAGGCAGGAGGATCACTGTGAGTTTGAGACCAACCTAGGCTACAAAGTAAGCTCAAGGCCAGCCTGAACTGCATAGAGAGACCCTGCCTCAAAAGGACAGAAAAACAAAAAAATCTCCACACTGCTTTCCACAGCGGTTGCAACAGTGTACTCTCTCACCAACAGTGAAGAAAGGTTCTTTTACTCCACAGCCCCAGTCAGCATTTGTCATAGCATTAATACTTCTATTATAAATGCTAATGTATTAATTAGCATTTATACTTCATATGAAAAGTGTCTATTCATTTCAGGTGCCCATTTTTGGATCTTTGGATTTGGTCTTTTAATTTGGGAGTGCTGCCCTATCCAAAAACGGGCATCTGAAATGAATACACACTTCTGAGATATAGAACTACAAACCACAAATACAGGAAAAAATGTTTAGCATTACCAGTCATTTGAGAGATGCAAATTAAAACAACACCGAGATTCCTCTCACTGCAGAAAGAATGGCTATTATCAAGAAATCAGCCAATAATGAGTGCTGGTGGAGCTGCCGGGGAAAATGAACCACTTTCCACTATTGGTGAAGGGTGTAAACTTGTGCAACCACTTTGGAAATCAGTGTGGAGATTCCTCAAAAAACTAGGACTAGAGATTCCATTTGTTCCCCATCTGGGTATCCTCCCAGAAGAATAACACAGTAATATATGCACACCTATGTTTATAGAGACACGGTTTGTAATAGCTAAATCCTAAAAACAACCCAAATGCCCATCACCTGGTGAATGGATAAAGAAGATGGATGTGGGTTTTTTTAGGAAGTAATACAATGGATTATTCCTCTGCCAAAAGAAGGATATTCTCAAGTCATTTTAGGAAAATGTATGCACTTTGAGTTCATACTCTTAAGTAAGATAAATTGGACACACATGTTAATATCCCATAGTTTCTCTGGTGTAAGAAACCAAAAGTGTAAATAAGGATCAAAATGTATAATAGGTATTGTGAAATAGGAAAAAAATGTTCAAATGTGGGGGATGACGGGGGGACAAAGAAGAGAGAAGGGTGAAAGGAAAGAAGAGAAAAATTTTTTTAAAAGGAGAAAAACATGGAAAGAAAACTTTTGTAAATAGGGAGGGTACGTTGAAGGAAGGTTAGGAGAATGGAGAAAAAAACAAGTTATATCATGTTCAGGAACAAATGTTGTATGATGAATGTAATCATTATATACATCTAAAATGTATACTTTTGAGTTCTCAATATAGTCTAGATATTGGTGCTTTGTCTAAGGAATAGCTGGTAGAAGTATTTTTCCTACACTGTGGGTTGTCTACTCACGCTTCACTCTTTTGGCTTGTTTTGCTGTGCAAAGGCTTTTTATTAAGATGAGATCCCAGTTGTTGATTCTTTGTGATACTTCCTTTGCAACTGGGATTTTGCTCATAAAGTCTTTGCCACACCAATATCTTCAAGAGTTGTACTATTCTATCTTCCAAGAGATTTAGCATTTCTGTTTTAATATTTAGATCTTTGATTCATTTCAATTTTAGTTTAGTGCATGGTGAAAGACATGGGTCTGATTTTAATCTTCAACATGTGAAAAACCAGTTTTTCCCAGCACCATTTATTAAATAGGCTGTCTTTCATCTAGGGGAGCTGCTTGACTCCTTTGTCAAAGATAAGGTGCTAAGTATGTTTGAACTTTGTCTTGGGTACTTTTCTCTCATTACTGAGACAAAACAGCCAAAACCCAAAGTTAAGAAAGGAAAGATTTATTTAGCTCATAGTTTGTGGAGGTTTCAGTCCATAATCATCTGGTCCCAAGACAAGGTGGCATAACAGGATCAACAATTCATGGTGGCCAGAAGACAGCAAAAGCAGCAAGAGCAAAAATAATTAAATAGATAAATAAATAGGAGGAGCACACAGAGAAGACTCTTTCTGTTCCTTATATTGTGTGTAGGCATCCTACCCTAGGGTGAGTATAGTGTTCAGACCCGCAATCAATCACAAGCCTGACCCCAGGACTGGATCAGGCTTTGGGGGAACATACAGACACAAACCATAACAGAATTGTTTCTGCATCTTCTAACCTGTTCCATTGATTCTCTGTTCTGTTTTCCTTTGTTTTGTTTTGTTTTGCCAGTACTGTGATGACTTTATCATAGTAGCTTTGTAGTATAATTTCAAGTCAGGGATTGTGATGCTCCTTGACTTGCCTTTGTTGCCCAAAACTGCTTTCATTTATATAGGTCTCTTCTGGTTCCAAATGAATTTTAAGATTGTTTTCTCTAATTCTATGAGATTTGGAGTTGGTATTTTGATCAGGAGTGAATTAAATCTGTATAACAATTTTAGAAGTATGTTCATTTTCACTGTATATTGTTTCTTCCTCCCCAAGAATAAGAGATATTTCCATTTTCTGATCTCCTCTTTGATTTCCTTTTATCAAGTACTATAGTTTTCAACATAAATTTCTTTTCTTTCATTAGATTGATTCCTAGGTATTTCACTTTTGGAAGATGCTATTGTGAAAGGTATTGTTTCTCTAATTTATCTCAGTGAGTTTGTTAGTCATATACAGGAATGCTTTTGATTTTTGACATTTGACTTTGTATGCAACTATGTGACTGAATTTGATTACTAAATCTAGAGGTCTTTTAGTGGAGATTTTGTGTTCTTCTATGTAGAGTGTCATGTCATCCACAAATAATAATTTAACTTCTTTTCCTACCCTTATTTCCTTACTTTCTTTCTCTTTTCTAATTGCACTAATGTTTTTAGAACAATACTGAATAAGAGCGATAACAGTGGACATCCTTGTCTTGTTCCTAATTTTAAAGTGAAAGATTTCAGTTTTTGTTCATTTAGCATGATGTTGGCTGTTGGTTTGTCAGAGAAGGCTTTTATCAGGTTGAGATAAAGGCCACCTATTCCAATTTTCTATAAGGTTTTTAAAAATCATGAGTGGGTGTTGGACTTTGTCAAAAACTTTATCTGCATCTATTGAGATGATCATATGGTTTTTATCCTTAGCTCTGTGAATAAGATGTGCTACATTTATTGATCTGCATATGTTGAACCATCCCTGCATCTCTGGAATGAATCCTATTTGGTCATGGTGTATAATTTTCTTGATGATTTGCTTCATTCTGTTTGCCAGTATCTTACTGAAGATTTTTGAGTCTATGTTCATTAGGGAAATTGGTCTGTAGTTCTCTTTTTTTGGTTGGATCATTTTCTGTTTTTATATTAGGGTAGTTGTTGCTTCCAGGAACGAATTTGGGAGTTTTACTTCCCTTTCAATTCCATTAAAGAGTTTGAAAAGTAGTGTATAAGAATTTCCCTACCTTTCTTATAGAATTCAGCAATGAATTTATCAGGACCTGGGTTTTTCTTTATTGATAGGTTTTTAATTACATCTTCAATTTCATTGACTGATAGAATTGTTATGTTTTCTTGATTCAGATTTGGTAATTCATATATACTTAGGAAACTGTCCTTTCCTTGTGTTTTCCATCATATTAGAATCTGGGTTCTCGAAATAGGTATTGATGATTTTCTGGATTTCTGCAGAATCTGTTGTGATTTCACTCTTTTCATTCCTAATTTCATGGATTTGAATCTTTTCTCTCCTTTTTTAAATAAGAGTGGCTAAGGCTTTGTCAATTTAATTTTTCAAAGAACCAACTCTTCTATTCATTGATTCTTTGTACTGTTTTCTTAGTCTCCACTGCATTAATATCTGCTCTGATCCTTATAATTTCCTCCCTTGTATGAGCTTTCAGTTTAACTTGCTCTTCTTTTTCTAGAAACTTGAGGTTCAACATTAAGTTGTTTATTTGAGCTTGCTCTGTTTTTGATATGGGAATTCACCACTAAAAATTTCCCCCTTAAGAACAGCTTATATTGTGCCCCATAAGTTCCAATGTGTATTATTGGCTCTTTGCCAGCTTGAACTCAGCTCCTTGATCTTCTGCCAATTTGAACTCAACAGCCTCACCCTGACACTCTTCCCTGGACTTTGGCATCTCTTCCAATTTGGTTTGGTTTTTTCCTACTCGTGTCTCTTATGAACATATTCATGCTTTCCTTTCCCTGTTGAGTATACAAACTGTATTTCTAAGACCTGTTTTAATGTCTTTGTCTACTCATTCTGTTATCAGGAACATTTTGGTTTCTATTGATGGATTTTTCTACTTATGGTGGCTCATATTTTCCTACTTCTTCACCTGCCTACTTACTTTTTTTTATACTTTTTTTCTTTACTTTGCCAAACATTTTGAATTTTACATTGTTGCAAGATGAATTTTTAATGTTTCTGTAAATAATATTTTCAAATTTTGTTTTAGTATGCATTTAATGTCCTAGAAACAAGTTGAATCTTTTGAGGCTTGCTTTTAAAATGTTAGACAAGGGCAGAACAATGAGAGTCTAGGGCTAATTACACCATTACTGAGACAATATCCTTCCCAGCACACTATGGTCTTTTGTGTTGAGAGGCTTTCTTTTCTGACCAGTGAGAACACAAGAAGCCCTGACCCTGTGAGAGCTCCCCTGACCCTTCCTGAAGCCATTCTTTGGCTTCCAGTACACTCTTCACAAGTGGAAGTTTCACAGCTATACGATGACTAGCACAAAGTTGAAGACTTGGGAGACTCTCTGAGGATTCCCAAAGTCCTGTCTCCATCTCTGCAGCTCACTCCTCTCTGCCTTAACTTCCCCAAACTCTCAACTCAGGAATGTCCTCAATTGTTTGGGTTAAGGCAAGAGGAGAAAGCTGGTCCCTCTTGCTCTGTCTTGTTTGAGAATGAAAGTCTCTGGAGCCAGAATCTGAGGCCAGACCTGAAACCATGTAGCCTGCCTCCCGAGCTTCCCTTTCCATTCAATATCTGCTCTTCTGTCCCTTCTTGGTTTTGCTCCATTGTCATCTTACTATTGCGAGGCTTTTGCATACCACTTCTAGCCTCTTCTCGCATTCCTTGTTTTCTCTACCTGTCCCCCTCTGCTATGGTTCGAGTAATCACTAAGGTTCTATTGTAACTGATGTCTTGGTCCTCTGGGTGGCACTATTGAGAGGTGGGGAATTGTGGGAAATAGGGCTAAGAGGAAGTTCTCAGGTTATTGGGATTTACCTTCAAGAAATAATGTTCATGGGCTCCTTGGTAGTTATCTCAAGAGAGCTACTATAAAAAGCCTGAGTATGACCCCACCTGCTTCCTGGTTCAAAATGTGACCACTTGATCCTATACAAGCTCCTCCACAGTGTACTTTCATCCACCATCCTCAAGGAGGTCACTGAATGAGGCCACTCAATCTTAGACTCTGAGCCTCTAAAACTGTTAGCTCAATAAACCTTTTTATAAGTAACCTGTATCTGGTGGTTTAGGAGAGTGACACAAAGCTGAAGGCTGTACTCTCCATGGAGTGGAAGCCCCACAAACACAGGGAATTTGATATGTTCACTGTGACTGTTGATCTTTAAAACTGAGACTTTGTTTTCAAGACCTTAAGACCTTGGAAAGTGCTTAGACAAGACCTTAAACTTGCAAAGTATGCAACACATGCATCATTGTGAAATAATACATATCATCTTGCTTTTGATGTGCCCAGAACATTTGTGCCCAGGATTGTCTTAGTCTTTTTCCCATTGCTGAGACACAATACCCAACATCTGCAACATAAATGAAGAGAGAGGTTTATTTTGACTTACAGTTTCAGTGGTTTTAGTCCATGATTGACTGGCTTCAAGGCAGAAATGGCATGGAGGAAGGGCCAGGCCAGAAGAAAACACTCATATCATGGAAGTCAGGAACCAGAGAGAGAAAGGAAGAGGAAGGGAGAGGGTCATGCCCCAGTGACCTGCCTCTCCTAACCAAGCCCCACCTCCCAACAGTACATTTAGCTCTGAACTCATCTATGGATTAATTCATTGATGAGTATTGTTCTCTCATAACCCAATCACTTTCCAAAAGCCTTCCCCTGGAATGCATGAGAATTGGAGATAACAGTCTAGATCTAAACTATTATGCAGCACCTGCTCTTTAGAAAACATCCCATGATGGCAAAACAGTACAGAGTATCCATTAAAGAGAACCAACTCATTTCTGCACTCATTATGGCTTATATCTCAGTGTCCCCTCCAAGCCTTTTGCACTCATAGGTAAGGCTTTTGGGAGACGCCTGGATCATGGGTGTATGATATTGGATCATGATTGTGTGGTACTGCACTAGTCCAATGACTGGTTTAGCATAACTCTGAATGTGGGCAGCACTAATCAATAGGCTTGAATCCATGATGGAATAAAAAAGGAAAAAAGAAGGAAGACTTGTGCTTCCTGCCTGAGATAGACTGTTTTTCCTCCCTCATGCCACTCTGCCGTGGAGCCAGCCAATTCTGGACTGAAACCTATATAAACTGTGAGCTAAAAAAGCTTTTTCTCCTTTAACTTGTGGTTGTCGGGTGTTTTGTCCTATCAGTGAGAAAGTAACTAAGACACCATAGAGATTAACTTGGAGCTAGACCTTACCCTGGGCTTGGTGCCATACCCCTACACGAGTGACTAGAGTGGGGTCACTCTAGAGGTTCTCAAGGCTCTACAGCCCCATGTCCAATATGGTGGCCATTCAAGATATGTGGTTCTGAGTACATGAAATGCTACTGATCTGAATTCAGACGTAACTGTGGATGTGAAACACACATCATGTTTCAAATATTTAGTATGAAAAAAGACAGCAGTCAATTTTGTGTTCAAATAATACTATTTTGGACATATTGAATTAACTGAAACACTAATAAATAACATTGTTAGTGTCTTTTTATCTTTTTAAAGTGCCATAAAGTTTAATATTACATGTGTTGCTCACATTAGATTTAGATTGTCATTACCACAGGGGGAGAGAACATCCTAGAAAGGCAGGCCTGGGCTGGACATAGGACATGAAATCCTGATCCCAAGAATTAGAACTCACTGGAGTTAGAACAAAGTGAAGGCAAAAGAAATGAGAGTTGGGACCCAGATACAGATATATCAATATTACTTCTCTCTTATCATTACTGTGGTGAAGACACTCAACATGAAATCTAAGTTCTTAGCACCAAAATTTTTTTGGCTTTTTGTAACACTGAGGACCTTCATATGGGATACATTCCCAACACTTTTTATTCTTTATTTTGAGACGGAATCTCCATATGTTGCTAGGTTGAACAACCTGGGCTTGAATTTGCAATCTTCTTGCCTCAGCTTCCCAGAATGCTGGGTTTGTAGACTTGTGTCACCAACCCCAGCAACATCTTCCCAAAGTTTTAAGCATACATTGTTGACTATACCATGTTTTACAGCAGATCACCAGAGTTTATTCTTAGAGCTTGACTGAAATTTTATGCACCTTGGTTAGTAAAATTCCCCATTCTTTCTGCCCCCCAGTTCCTAGCAACCACTGTTCCATTCTTTGAATTTGACTATTTTAGGTATCTCACATAAGTGGAATTATGCTTGTTACTCTGTACCCTTCCCTTCTCCACCCCTATCCCCCAGGCAACTAAATATGAGTCACCCACTCACTGCCTAAGGGAAAAGTTGTCACCATAAAACCAGAGTATAATGAATGGAAGTCAGTTCTCAGTTTTTAAAGATCAAAAGCCAAAGAAACAGCCATAATATAGACTAGGTAAGACTTCGTGCCTTTACAACACCAAGAAAGGATTGTGCAACAGGAGCAAAGCTAGACAGGACAAGTCAGTGCAGTCAGCATCAAGTCTGTATGTGCCCCATAAGTCCTTGGGAAGGTCACGCATGCTGAGATGCTGAGGGAGCCGGACTTGGAGCCAGGTGGTTCAAATCCCAGCTCTGTCACTTACCAGTCTGGTGACTTTACACCAAAGACCTGGACTTTTGCACCTTTTGTAAAATGAGTGCAAGACACAGAGGCTGCTGTGGTTAGTTCATATAATCTAAAGCAATGATGAAATTACCTTCAACAAATATGAGCTGAATGTTTGCTGTTACACCTGTGCAGTGTCAGGGCTGAGGGACTACGTGATAGGTCCAGGTAGGATGGTAGTAGCTGCCATGATGCTGATTGGGCATTGAGAGGACTGATGTCTATGTGTACTTCTCATCCAAATCATTGTTTGTGGTCATCTGATCTACCCTGCTACTTATCAAACAGGCTCATCTTTTAAGGAACTAGAACACCCAGAATGCTCTCAAAGGAGAGCCAGGCCCTGCATTCCTAGTAGCAGAAATCCCTGAGGATGACCTCTAGAGCCTGTGAAGTGGTCCTTTGTAATAACACTTGTTCCTCCAGCCACCAGTCTCTCCCCTACTAAGCTCAAGTCTGTGGCCCTTAAAACAGGCAAATGGCTTATAACAAGCACATTACAGTATTGCGGCAGTTTATCTGAGGTGTCACCCTGACTGGACTGAACTCAGGAATGCCTAAAGACCTGGTAAAGTGTTACTTTCGGCTGTATCTGTGAGGGCGTATCCAGGAACGTGGGCATATGGGTCAGCGGACTGAGTGGGGAAGACTCACTCACACACACAGATTGGAACCGCCTCCAGAGTTTCCGATTCAGTGGGTGTGGAGGAAGCCTGAGACGCTGCCATCCTCGCATGATTCTAGGAGGTGCTGATGCTCCTAGTCCAGAGGTAACACTTTTAGCATCACACTGGCGATGCTGGGGAATATCTCCCAGATTCTGCTTCCCAGCCAGGACCTCATCCCCCAACTGCCATGACAGTGGTCCATAGCTGTCTTTTCTCAGAAGAACTGCCAGGTATGGATTGTATAGTTCTGGCTTCCCAATTTCATATATTGAAGTCATTACTTCAGTGCCTTAGAATGCAACCTTATTTGGAAATGGTGCCTCTAGAAAATGTAATTAATGAAGTCATTAGAGCAGATCCAGTACAACTACTGTGTTTATAAAAAGAAAAAATTGGGACAGAAGCATACATAGAAAATGTCAACTGAAGACAGATACAAGGATCAAGAATACCATAGACTGCCAGAAAGCCACCAGAAGCCAGAGGCATGAAACAGATTGTTTCTCCTAGCCTTCAGAAAGTGCCATTCCCTATCTTGATCCAAGATCTCCAGCCTGTAGGACCAAGATGGTACATTTCTGTGGCTTGAGCCAGTCAGGTTGTGGTACTTTGCTACAGTGCCTCTACCTTGCCAATACACTGATCCTGCCCAGGAAGGGGCCACTTTTCCTAGGAGACTGCAGTCCTCACCCCTCCTGATGTCAGATTTTTGGCAATGATTCAGGGGAATGAAGCCAGTCCCTTGGCCTTAAGATGGGACCAGCTGTGTCGTAAGATTCTTTCTAGAGGCATGCTTAGCTTTCATCTTATTTTATCCTGGCTTCCTCCCTCACCTCTCCAGAGAATACTTCCCCCAACAATTCCTCAGTTTCTCTCTTTGGATCTGCTCCTAAGTAACCTAACTCATCCTGTAGACAAGAGATTACTCTTCTCTCTCTCTCTCTCTCTCTCTCTCTCTCTCTCTCTCTCTCTCTCTCTGGATCAAAGATAGGGCAGCATTCACCCTCCTGTCCTATCGTCTGTGCTCAAGGTCTCTTTGCTTAGAAAAAAAAGCACATTCTACTGAGCCCTTTGAGGTGGAAAACTCCACTCACCAAAGCCAGAGTTACTGAACAGAAGAATCCCTACCTAGTCAGGTTTGAATTAGGGCAACTGGCTCTATTTCTCCTGCAGAGCAGAAATGGATAGAATATCAGCCTCTGTTCCCATCCAACCCCTTACACAAAACTACTAAGCAGTATTAAAAGAGCTTGTAGAGTGAAACTGGGTACAGAAAGGGCCTGGAAATACTCCATCCCATGTCCACTAATTAGTAGACCTTGGCCCTCAGAATAGACAAACACCAAGCTGGCTGTTGACACCTGCCCAGGAATGTGACCCAATCCCCAGTAGCAGAGCCTCCTGTAGGCAGGTACAGACCTTTGTGACTCTGCCCCCTCTTAGTTAATTTTTGTGTGCTTGAGACAAAGTACCCAACATCCAAATTTAAAGAAAGGAAAGATTTATTTTGGCTCACAGTTTGTAGAGGTTTCAGTCCAGAGTTGGTTGCTTCTAAGACAAGGGGGCATGGCAGAAGGGCATCAGAGAGGAGAAACAGTCCATAGCAAAGTGGGGCAGGCAGAAGGCAACCAGTAATGCAGTAGCAAGCAGAAAGCAACAAGCAATAGCAGAAGCAGCCCCCTTTCTGTCCCTATACTCTATCCAGCCTTAGGGCAGGTAGTACTCACGCCCAGGGTGGACATCTTTAATCCCAGCATCACATTCTTAAATCCTAGCATCACACACCCTCGATTCAGGCACCTCCAAAAGCCCCACCTATAACCACGAGATAGGGGATATCTAAACATAAGCCATAGCATTCGGGCACAGGGAGCAGGATCTTTGTGACTCTGTCCCCCTCATCCTCACCACTCTCAGTGACTCTTTTTCTAGGTTTATTTCTTGTGAGCCCCCTTGTGGTCTGGACTGGAAGCTCACAGAGAAAGGTGTGCTCTGTGTCTGTGTGTGCAGTCAGGGCCACGTGGGAGGAAGAGAAGGGAAGAAACATTTCCCTGGGAGAAGAGCCCTTGAATATTGGTAAGAACATGTCCTTGTGTAACGAAACCTTGGAAAACATTCTACCTACCAGCCTTATTCAGCAGATAAAAAAAATAAGAACTAGACAAAAAGAAAACAGACACAGTGTTTCTTGAGCTGTGTACATGTGTGTGTTCAAAAAACAACTCAAAATCCACATATACACAAACCACTCACAGCATTTGGATATACTTATGGCTTTTGAGTTAATGCGCAAGACCTTTACTCTGCAGGATCAGAGAACACTGCATTCTAGTTCTATGTAAGCAAGGTCCAAATACACAGGAAATGCCCATGGATGGTGGGACCAGCTGGGAATGAGCTGTGGAGGCCTGAACTACATAAGCTGCCAGCTTGTTTCATCCTGGACTTGAAGCTTTCAACAATACTCCTTTATGCATTTTTTTTCTTGAGGCGGAATCTCACTACATAACCAAAATTGGCCTTGAACTCACTATCCTCCATCCTCCTGCCTCAGCCTCCTGAGTGCTGGGATTACTGGTATAAACCACCCTCACCTGGCTTCCTTGTGCCTCTTTATAATCACAGAGTGTATTGGAATCCAAGTATAAGAGAGGAAAAGAAGAGAGAGGTAGACACAGAGGGAGATAGACAGACAAATAGACTGAGATTGAAATCATACAGTTTTGCTATGGTTTGAATGCCATCTGTCAAAAATTCAGTCCCACTATTTGAAAACTTAATCCCCAAATTAGTGCTGGACATGAGAGTGTGGAAGTGGGGCCTCTGAAGGGTAATTTGGATTAGATGAGGTCATGAGGGTAAAGGCTTCGTGATGGCTTTAGAAGAGGAGGAGAGCTGCACTGGCTCTCTAGCTCTGTCTCATCACCTGAGGCCTCCACTGTGCTAAACGCAGCAAGGAGATCTTCGTAAGACCCTGAGAAGATGCTCGAGCCATGCTCTTGGATTTTCCAGCCTGAAGAACTATGAGCTAAATAAACCCACATTGTTTCTAAATTACCTGGTCATGGGTATTTTCTTGTAGCACCAGAAAATGGACTATGATATACTTTGCATGAAAATACAGTAAGGAGGACACTTTAAAGGACATTCAATGCAAAGAGTCAGGCATCCTAATAAATACATGCTTAGCATTTACCACAAGTCAGGTAGTGTTCTGAGCATCAGAAATAATGTAGTAAATGAAGAGGCGTCTTCCCCACTTCCAGGAATTCATATCACAAAGGAAGCAGAAGAAGAGTTGGAAGGCTGATGAGTGCCCTGTGGGGGAAGGCACTCCATCTTAGAAGGAGGAATTGAGCCTCAGTAAAGTATGTCCTTTCCAACATCACATAGGTAATGAGCAGCAGTGTCATGACTAGAACCCAGGTCTATGTGACCCGCAAAGAGCCACAGACATGGAAGAAGGAGGTGAGTTTCTCCCTGGTGTAAAAAATCCCAAAGATCTGTCTAATGACCCAACATGTAAGCACCTGGAGAGAGTACAGAGGCCTTAGCATTTTAGAGACCCTAAGCCCGAACTAAAGCAGCTAGTATTTAACCCAGTAAGGCCCAGGCTAACTTCAGAGTACAACTATGATACAGAGCCCAGCACAATGCCCCTATGCCAGGTTTTCACCTGTAAAGTTAAACTAATACCACCTCCAAAGAGTCTTAGAGACACTAGATCAGTTAATATGTGCAAAGCTCAGGTTTCCAACATACATTTGACAATCAGCAAAAACCTCTTTCTCTTTGGAAAGTGGAAGTAATAATAATTACGTTATACTGTTTTATGTGAAAGTAACTTATCATATTTGCTTTTCAGGAGGAGTCTCCATCTTTTAGCTTAGTGATAAACTCTGGCTGAGAAAGGCAGAGAGTAGCCCGGAGAGGTGGATGGGATAAATGCTCTTTGCCTCTGGAGACTTTAGGAATGGGTTTCAGGCCTGGATTAGGAAGAACTGAACATTGGGGTTGGGCTGACCTCTAGCGACCAAATAAAAAATAGACAGTTACTAAATGTTCAAAGGCCTCAATCAGATGCTGTAACTGAATTTCATTGGACACTGAATTGTGCAAATTCACAGAGAAGTTAAGCCCTTCGGTAAAATCCACACAGGCTATAAGTGGTATGTTAAGTTTTTGCCTTTATTTTTTTTTTTTGCAATATTGGGGGCTGAACCCAGGGCTTGTTTCCTGAACAACATCCCAATCTTTTTTACTTTTTATTTTGAAACAGGATCTTCTTAAATTACTAAGTTTCCCAGGGCAAGTTTGAATTTAGGATCCTGTTGCCTCAGCCTCCCAGAGTTCTGAGATTACTGGCATGCACCATTATGCCCAACTCAGGTTAGAGTTTTAACCCAACCCTTTCTAGCTTCAGGGTCTTCTTGTTTATACACAGGGCCAGTGGCCACCTGGAAAAAAACCATAGTGTTATAGTAAGAGAGATAATTCAGTCATAAAGCTCTTCACTTACACCCCTGGGACAGCAAATATGCAGTAATGAATGTTATCACATTCATCTTTCACACCTCAAAACCACAATTCTAAAGGGCTTTACCTAAAATCACATTTGGATGGTCATTTGATACATATTTATCTATTAGGCTCCACACTCTGCTAGACTGTCTACATCAGGGGAGAGAAAAACACAAGATCCTTGCCCTAAAAGAATTCGGAAATGACCTAATGCCAGGACAGCAGTACCCTACTTCCCAAGCAAATGCTCTTTTCTATATGACATCAGAAAAACCAGCTCATTTCCTATTTAACTATAAACTCATCAAAGATAGGAAGAATATGATTTTCTTTCTTACACTGTTTTAACAGACTCTCACCAGAACCACACTGCTTGCTTACAATCAGGACCACACTCTGCATCTTGTGGATTTGTGGGATGTAGGAATTTATATTCCATGAATGGAATCCAATAACATTGGTTTAATGTGCCCTCTGTACAATACCAAGCTAAGTACAGTCTCCCACTTACGACGGTTTCTCAACTATTTTCCTACTTTACGATGGTGTAAAAATGATACACATCCAGTAGAAGCCATAGTTCAATTTGAATTTGCCTCTTTTCCTGATCTAATACAATATGCAGTATAATCCTGCTCATGATGCTGGGAAGAAGCAGTGAGTCACAACTCCTGGTTGACCATGCAGTCCCCAGGATAAATACCCAGTCTCCGCAGTGTGCCATTAGTAAGCTATGATGGATTAAAGGCATTTGCAACTTACAACATTTTCAACTTAGGAAGGGTTTATCATCAGGACATGGGCCCGTTGTAAGTTAAGGAGCATCTGTGTTTTATGTCTATTCCCTCATTCATTTTCACAACACACTGTGGCAGGTTCTGTGACATCATTTTACAGATGAGGAAACTGAGGCCTAAAGACATTAGGCAACTTGCCCTAGAGAGGATAGACTCAGGATACAGCACAGTAGTCTCTGACTCCAAATCCCATTCTTTGAATAGCTGCACTGTATCACTTCATCTCTGACTTCTGGTCAGTAGTTTGGTTTATAAAGTGCTATGCAGAGACCACAGTGTTAAGTGAGATAAGTCAGGCATGGACAATTAAACATTGTATGGTTTTTCTCTTATCTGAGAAACGTAAAAATAAATAGTAAAATAAAGGTAGGAAACAAGAAGGCAGAGTTTTTTAAGATAGGAAATATCACGGGATGGGGGCAGGTAATGTAGAGAGAGGTAAAAGTCTCAAGATACATCACACATATGTTCCAATTCCCCAAAACAAACATCACTATTAGGTGTTCCAAACATACACAAATTCAAAAAGATTTTCTGTTTCCATAGGGGACAAGAACCACAGCTGATATTTCCTTCAGAATCCTCAAAGAGCACAAAGAACAGCCAATAAGGCCAAATGGGTAAAACCCAATCATATGTGTATATGTAATTAAATTATATGTGCATAGTATCAAGGAGAGTGCACTGAATTTGCAAGGCTGGCATTAGGCATTACAATTGCATTTTCCTCTCAAAATTATATAATTAAAACCCTCTAAAAGTAATTTTTTAAGTGCTATGTATTCCTTTACCTACACATTGTTGGTATGTCAGTTGTGTTTCTGAGGCAAAGACCTGAGTGCAAGTATTTGGGAAGTGATGCTGGGAGGCATTAGGAGAGTGATAGGAAATGTGTCAGTCTGCTACAATATCAAAAAAAAATGCCATAGTCTGGGTGGCCTCAACAACAGAAATGTTCTAACAGTTCTGGAAGCTGGAAGGTCAAGCTGAGGTGCCAGCTGAGTTCAATGTTCTCTCCTGAGGCATCTCTTCTCAGTAGATTGTGGTTCTCCTGCTGCCTTTTCCCATAATCATACATGCTTTGTGTCTCTGAGTGTCCCAATCTCCTTTTCTCATAAAGACCCCAGTCAGATTGAATTGGAGGCCACCCTAATGTTTTAATTTAATCCCTAATGTCCAATACAGGTATTTTGGGTAGTAGGGCTTCAACATGTGGATTGGAGGGAACATAATTCAGTTCATAATTGTGAATAAAACAAGGAAACAAAAAAATGAAAGGCACTTTACTAAGTAACTGCTGTGAGCAACAGGGACTAGCCCCATTGGAGAGGTCTGGCATGCAGTATAAAATACTCTGAGATAATTATGCCAGTACTCTGGAGAACAGGGCTGGGCTGTTCATCTTTCAAATCCCATGCGTATTTCCAATAATACCTAAGGGCATTAACTTCATGGCACTCCCAGTGCAAGAGAAATATTCCAGGAGGAGAAATTCAGGAGAATATAGTCAGCATGTCGGGGACAGTTGGTGTCGGAGGGCACGGAGAGGCTGCTAGCCTTCTGCTATGCCATCCCCATCTCTTCCAAGTCAGTCTGATGCTCATGGTCCCTGGCTGCAATCCAACTCTAGTTTGTTTCAACAGCTGATTACAAAATGATCTTCATGCAGCTGCCTGTGTTAACAAATGACAAGGTCAAACCACAGTCTGTGTGGCGTTCAGTTAGGACTTCCCATCCCATCCCATAGCAGATGCAATCTCATTGTCACACCTTCTGGCACTAGTTTGTGAGTTGGGACTTTTTTGTTGCAAGTAGAAGAACCTCAGTTCAAATTGGCTTAAAAATAAAAGTAGATGCTGTCTTATGTGCTTGAGAAACTGCACAGGCCAGGCAGTCTGCAATCAGAGCTTCAAAAAATTAGGTTTAGGCATTTGTATTTCTAAATCTCCTAACTCAGTTCTCCATATGAGTGCTACAGCTACTGCTGCTGCTTCTTCTTCCTCCTCCTCCTCCTCCTCCTCCTCTTCTTCTTCTTCTTCTTCTTCTTCTTCTTCTTCCTCCTCCTCTTCCTCCTCCTCCTCCTCTTCCTCCTCCTCCTCCTCTTCCTCTCTTCCTCCTCTTCTTCCTCCTTCTCCTCCCTCTTTCTCCGCCTTATCTACCTACTCCCCTTTCCCTTTCTCCTTCTACTGGAAAGAAAGATGTAAAATATATTTTAATTGATATTATTTTAATACTATTAATTTTTATTTTTATTGGTATATGTTTGCAGTGCATAATGATTACATTCTTCTTGAAGAGTCGGTACATATACATAACATACCTTAATTCTTTTTTCTTCTCATCCCCTCCCACTCTTCCCCCTCCTCATTAAGAGACACAGACGGCCCCAAGCTGCCCCAGGTGTACCTGCTGCGAGCATTTCGATCAGCTAGAGTGATTTTGGAGACCAGCAACTGAAAATGCAGGTCGACAAGCACAGCACTTCAAGACAGGGTCCGTAGATGGGATGGGCTGTTATTTCAATGGATTCACCAGCTCCAAGATGAATCTTTTTTCTATCTCTCCACTTTCCTCATTTATAAACCAGCAGCTGTTATGTTTTAAATATGAAATGTCCACCAAAGACACATTGAAGATTTGATCGCTAAGGCAGCAATGTTCAGTGGTAAGACATAGAGAAGTGATTGGATCGTGGAGTGCCAAGTTCATCAGTGGATTAGCAGCTGACTGCTGATAGATAGCAGGTGAAGCCCAGTTGGAGGAATTAGGTTGCTGGGACCATGCCTTTGAAGGATATACTGTATCCTGTCCCTCACCCTTCTTCTCTGACTTTTCTCCCCTTCTCTGCTTCTTGGCTGCTGTGAGGTGAGCAGCTTTCTCCCATCACGTCATTTCACTATGATGCTCTACCCCACCACAAGTTCACAATAGTGGAACCATCTGTCATGGTTTATGTCAGTGGCCCCCAAGCCTCATGAATTATGGACTCTACCAAATCTAACATTTGTAATTGGTTTATTGTCTAGCACTTGGATTGGTGGTATGGATGCTACACCCACCTAGGGGAGAAGCAAGCATAGGATGTAAAGGCAGGAAAAAGGTGTGTTTCTCTCTCTTGCCAGTTTGTACCTGGCTGTTTGCAGCCAGCCATGAATGGCAGCCCTGCCATGCCGTGTGCCTTGGAGCCAACTCAGTATGGACTAAAACCTCCAGAAAAGTAAGAAATAATCCTGTACTTCCTTCATTTTGAGTGTCAGGTATTTTGTCCCAGCAAGGAAAGGAAAGTAACTAAGACATCATCCAACCACTGACTAAACTTCAAAATAAACCTTTCTTCTTTAAATTGTGTTTCTCAGGTAATTTTGTCACCACAACAGAAAGCTAACACAGTGGCATCCTCTTAAATGCATCAAAGCATTTTTTTCCAGAAGCTCCCAGAGAGATATTCTTTGTATCTTCTTGGCCCTCTCCATCTTTGAGCCAATCACTGTTAGGGAGAACTGGATTATCATGACTGATTTAAACTGATTATCTGGTCCACTGATTATCTGCTATGTCCACCAAGAAATGCCTATCTCTTCAAATTGTTTCCAATACAACATAATAGTAAGAAATCTATTTTATATCATGACTTGGTATATTTTCATAGACCTTAATTAATAACTAATGTATAGTTAATATACATTCACATATAGTAATGTGTCACTTAATGACAGGGATATGTGCTGAGAAATGTGTTGTTAGGCAATTTTTGTGAAAACATTATAGAGTATATTTATAAGATAGCTACAACATCACTAGGTGATTTAATCTCATGGGACCACTTCATATTTGGACTGACACTGAAAAATCATTACACAATTTTTGACTGTATATATGTATACATGTAAAGTTTCTCAAAAACAGTACTACCCTTACAACCCTTGATGGCAAACCTTTTTAGAGCTTTCTATGATACAAACAGCCCCCTGAAGCATGCCTGCCAAAAGTTTGCCACCACTGTTATATATACATCATGCTCTTTGTTAATTCTTTGTTAATTCTATGTGAAATAGGGGAGTAGTCATAATTACCAGACTGTGTATAAACCCATTAGTGGGTCACAAGCCATGACTCAAAACACATTATAATAGGAAAATTGCTTTAGATAAAGGGCCCTTGCCTAGTAGATCCAGCAAAACATCCAAGCCTGATTCTTTTTACTCCAGATGAGTCCTGAGCTACCTGTCCCTGAGCCACCATAACAACTCTGATTGACCAGACTGGAGTCACATGCTTAGCACTGAAGCCAAGAATGATTCTTAACATTCCAAAGTCTAAGGGCTGGGGATTTAGCTCAGCATGCATAAGCACTTGTGCATGGTTGTGCGTTTGGTTCCCCCCGTACCAATTTTTAGAAAGTCTCTTAAGTTTGGGCTGAGGATTTAGCACCTGCCTGGCAAGCATGAGATCATGAGTTCAATCCTTGGTACCCCCCCCCCGCAAATAAAGAAAACAAACCAACATTCCAAAGTCTACATGGACTAAAACTCTGTGAGGAGTAGCTTTTCACCAAAATATTTTCACCAAAAAAACTAAAAATGGGTGCTGTTCTAGAAAAAAAAATAAATTTTGACTATTATCTGAAGACTTTAGATATATGGAAATAATACCTGAATCTAATATATTGATACCACACATCCAGTACTCCTGGCTTCCAGTATTCTACAGACATTGAACATAAGTTCTGGAAGTTGGGCCTTGTCTCTTTGCTAAATTTCTGGTGGGGTCCTCTACATATAGTCAGATTCTTACCTTGTTTAATATTCTCTGTCTTGTGCATCTCAGTGTTAGAGTACCACTTTTGGATCCCAGCATGGATACCTGATTCCATATCATCTGCTGACAGCTCCACCTATCTACCTAACTTCCAAGATTTCCAGTGTCACTTCTAGAATTCCACAATGACCTACCCTATCTGCCTGAGTGACAAGGCAGAAAGGGCCCTCTTTTGATGGGAATCTTTGTATTTAGCCATTTAAACCAATTCAGACTACTCCTTCCACTGGAATGTAACCCAATTCTAGAGGATTCCAGGGCACTATTAGGTAAATTTAGAAGTAGTCATGTGACTGAGTTGGGCATGGGGAGGCCCAGTAAAACCTCTCTTGTGGTATCTTACATTCTCTTAAACATCTACAAGCTGATTAGAAGAAATTCAAGATTATAGCAGGGTACGTAGCCACAAGATGGTATCTGTACTGTCTGTCAACCCAGGTTGTCATAACAAAATGCCATAGGCTGGGTGGCTTAAACAGTGGTTTATTTTCTCACAGATCAGAGTGCCAGCATGCAGTTCTGGAGAAGACTCTCTCCTCGTCTGACAGGTAGCCACCTCAATATATGTGCAAGAAGAGGAAGAATGCCTGATGCCTCTTCTTATAAGGGCACTGATCCCTCATGAGAGAGTCTCACCTTCATATCCTTATCAAAACCTAATTAGCTTCCAAAGGCCCCGTCTGTAAATACAGTACTATCATATTGATGGTTTGGGCTTCAACATTTGAATGGGGGGGGGGGGGAAGGGCACAGTTCAGTCCTTAGCAATGTCCCTGAATGATTGCCCTGCATTGGGGTAAGATGTAATAAAATGTATGCTGTATAGAATACTGAGCTTGGGCCGGGAGGGAGGTCATTTATTACAGCACCAACATTTCTTAACTTAACCCATATATTCATCAAATCCCAGCTCCCATTTCCTCACTTCAGGGGATAAAGCCCAGCCCGTCAGATCATCAACCCCAAATATGGGAAGGACATAGAATATAAGGTTTTACTGCACCTATTGTTGCCCTCTCCTCTAGTCTATTCCCTACAAAGAATTGCAAATCACTCTTTACGGTACAAATAACCTCACTCCTCTGAACAAAGCCTTCAGTGGCCACCTCTTGCATTTCAGAAGTCTTCACCAAAGCAGATCAGCATACTCACTGCAGTGGATAGGCATCTGTTGGCCTGGCAGCTGAATTCTTCCAGTCCCTATCAGAAAGAAGGATTTGAGAAGTTCAATTCACTTGGGGGAGACAGACATATATGCAGTCTTGCCCAGAGCTGCACCAATACTCCTTCTTGATCACATGATCTTCTGTACATTCAGAATATCACTTGAGTCCACTATATTGTTGATGCCATGTCAGTCAGAGCTAGTAAGTAGGAAGTAGCTGACATTCGGGGGTACCATTGAGTATTAGATAAACCCTACAAAGATTCAGGAGGCTGCCACGTCAGTGAAGCTTTCCTTCCGGGCTGGTTGTTGGGGACATCTTCTCCAAGACAAAGGAAATAATATTGTGTGTTTACTTCCTATCACTGAAAAAAGACACAGCACTAAGCAAACCCTTTCAAATTTTACAGCCAATTCACATGCCCACTTTGGAGATGCTGCTTCCTGCTAAGTCAGTAAGCTACTGGTTTTGAATTAGGCTCAGGGGAAAATAGAGTTTTGAGTAGGTTCCAGATCAGTACAAATATTCCTGAAATTTGAGCCACACATGCAGTGGAATCTTGGACAAATCCCAGTATTCTGAGTTAAAGGTATATGCAGACTTCTTGGTATCAGTACACAACCTAATTGGCTGGTCAGGAGCCTTGAAGGAGCAGGAGCGGAAATCAGAGATCTTGATGAGTAGACTTCCAGGAAAAGCACAAAACATGTAGGTTTCCATGACTATGCCAAGGCTCATCAGCCAACATCTACCAAAAGAAAGCAGTAAACACTGTGTGGACCAAGTGACCTGTCCCATGGAGGTCTACCAGCTGTGTCCTCATTTGTGTCATTGGCTCAATGGGCTCTCGAAGACAGTAACTCCAGTGGCAGAGATGGAGACAGCAAGGGCCCAAAACATGGGCTCCCTCCCACCAAGACTGATGGAGTTACTTCACTGATGAACGTTTGCCCTGTCAGCATTGCATGTGACACTGGAGTATGCAACCGGCCTGCTGAGAACAATTTGACTTCCCTGAGCCCCTCCCTCCCTGGAGGCAATGAAATTTTCAAATGTGGGTTTGATTACTTCTCCTGCTCATTGTACCCTGCCAAGCACCACTCTCACTAAAGCCTCACAGCTGCATTAATCAGCTTTTTGACACTGTGACAAATACGTAAGATATGGAACTTAAAGGAAGGAGGGCTTATTTTAGCTCAGTTTCAGAGGTCTCAATCCATGGTTTGCTGTCTCCAGGCAGAAGCATCATAGCAAAAAGATCAGAGTATTGGAAAGCTGCTCACCATGGCAGCCAGAAAGCAGAGTGAGATGAGAAAGAAGCAAGAAAATAAGAAATCAAAAACCAGATATAGTTCCCAAGGTCATGCCCCTATGACCCAGTTCCTTCAATGAGGCCTCACCTCCTAATTCCCCATCACCTCCCAATAACGCCATCAAATTATGAACTTATCAACAGTTTAAATCACTGATGAAATCAGAGCCCTCACAATTCCATCATCTCTGGAAACACCCACAGACACACGCAGAAATGTGCTTTGTTAATTTTCTAGGAGACTATCAAATCAAGTCGACAGTCAAGATTAACCATTACAACCATGTGTGGTGGCACATGCTTATAATCCCAACACTCAGGAGGCTGAGGGGAGAGGATCGTTGCAAGTTCAAGGCCAGCCTGGGCTACACAGGGAGTTCAAGGCCAATTTGAACAACATAGCGAGACCCTGTTTCAAAATAAGAAACAAACAAAAAAGATTAGCCACCACAGTAGCTGATTGTTTCTTAGACCAAAGGACTTTTTATGGGTGAAGGAAGGTAATTATGGATGTGATATCCACATCACTCAGAAGCTACCTCTTTAGGAAAAGACTAAAATGGACCTTTAAATACATGTCTAGAACATTAGCTTGGGAATGATATCCTGCACAGTAGAGTGCTCACCATTGAGATGCGGTTATATTTTGATGATGTGCCCTAACAGAATGCATGAACCTAAGAACCAAAAAGGAGCAGTGACCACTCCACAATCATTTCTAGTGACTCACATAAGGAATCCATTTACTGCTACACTGGAGGCCCTACATCCTAGGAGAGAGATGCTCCTGCCAACTGGCACAGTAATCATTTCACTAACCTAAAGCTAGGCTGCTACCTGGTCATCCAGCACTCTGTACTTCAGACAGGCAGAAGACAAAGGTGCTATATTAACATAGCTAATTGGTTTTCATTATTGAAAAAAAAAAGCCAGATTCTTGCTACATGATGAGGACAGAGGGACATGACTTCAAGTCAAAGGATTTGCTGGCATGCCTCTAGGTGTTCCCTTGCCCAGTTCTAACTGTAGAGAGTCAAGTACAGTAACCCAGTTTGTTTCAGTTGTGCAGACCAGAGGCTCAGAGCCTTCAGGGATGAAATTTTGTTTAAAAGCAGTGGAGGAGCAAAATCGATGATGGAACCAAGCACATGAAAAGTTACTCAGTATTATCAGTAACTAGAGAAATGCAAATCAAATCCATGATGACTATTTCATATCCACTATAATGGCCATAATCAAAAGGAAGAACAAATATTAGTTAGGATATAAAGAAATTGGAATATAATCCTCATATACTGCTGTTGTGGTAGTAAAGTGACATAACTGCTTTGGAAAAAAAATTTAGCAGTTTCCCAAAAAGTTAAAAATAGAATTACCGTGTAATCTAGAACTGTACTCTTAGCTATATACCTATGTTGTCCATCTTGAATAGACAGACAAAATAGTATATCCACTCAATAAGGTAATTTGGACATAGAAATTTAGTACTGATACATGCTACAACATGGATGAATATAGAAAATATTTCACTAAGTGTAAGATGGCAAATGCAAAGACCACATAGTATATGAGTCTATTTCTATGAAATTTCCAAAATAGGAAAATCTGTAGAGATATAAAGTAAATTAGTTGTTAAGAGGTAGTTGGTGGGGTAGAGGGAAAAGAGAGTAACTGTTAATAGATACAGGATGATCAAGATGTTCTGAAAGTACATAGTGGCACAATTGTGAGAACATACTAAAAACCACTGAATTGCATTTAGAAGGGTAAGTTTTACAGTTTATGAAATTTATCTCCATAAAAAAGAGTTTTGCAAGAAAAATTTCTGACCAAAAGTTGAGAATTGAGAATAACGTGTGATAAATTACAGTCTCAAGACCAATGGAAACAGCAGGGATGTAGTTTATCATCCCACTAAGTTTATCTTTTCTTTCTTTCTTTTTCTTCCTTTTTCACGCAACTCTTTAAACAAATTGCAATAGTGAGCCACCACCTGAAAGAAAGACAGTGAGAGACAACGTGAAGCATGAGGGACTCTAAGTGCACAATAGTCATAAACACTTTCATCTGCGAGCCACTGCAACTCTTTGCCTGAAGTCTCTGGCCACTGGAACTTACTTGGTATATCTGCAAAGAATTCTGGGAGTGTCCTTAAAAAGTGCTGATAACAACTGATTGATCAATACCCGTCTCTCTCTGTGTAGGTTACAATGACTCTGAGAGACATGGTCGTCACTTTCTTCCAACATTCTCCAGGGGGTTCTAAGCCACAGTTGCCCCCAACAAAATCCTGGTCCATAAAACATCATTAATTGGCTTTCTACCCTGCTCTGTCTCATGCTTGTCCCCCTACTGCTGCTTCCTGTGATCAAATCCAAATAAATTGTTTTCTCCGACATCTTTATTGTGGAGTATGTTTCTAGGGGAAGTCTTCTGGAGACAACTCCATTCTTAACAGGGTCTCCCCAGTCAAATCAGCTTTATCCTTTCAGCAACCTAAACTGGAGACAGAAAAACATCATCTCCTTCCTAATTATTCTTGGTCCTGAGAAAGAATTAAAGTAAAGTTCTCTGAAGTGGCCTAGCATTTACAACTCTTGGTAGTTTCCAGAATTTCTTTGGCCCCCAGTACACTTCCAACAGCTGCCAACATCCCCTAGACTACTGTGCTTTATAGGAAGTCACCAGTGTCTTAAAAGAATCTTGCTGCCCCTTGGGTAGAAGCATGACCTTTAGAATTTCTCCAGATTTCTCTTTTGGGAGGAATATTGCAAGTTTGTCTCTAAGCATTCTGCCAAATATTTCTCCATTCATCCTCTATTCTCTACCTTATCTTACATATCTCTTACCATAGTGTTAACAACATTTACAGTGCTCAGACAGGAACAATATTTTCTTCCCTCTCCTGTAGCTAATTGTGTCAAGGTGATTTAGTTCTCAAAAAAGATGCATGTAACTTCTGTCTTCCTTCTTTAAAAGGCAAAAATCAATGCAATATTCCACACAAACAGAATAAGCATAAAAACTCTTACATCATCATCTCAATTGATCCAGAAAACACACTTGACAAAATTGAATATTACTTTATGAAAAAACACTCAAAAACTTGGAATAGAAGAAAACTTCCTCAACACTTATGAAAACCACACCTAATATTATGATTGGTAGACTTGAATGTTTTATTATTTCCTGCTGGTACCAGAAATAAAACAGAAATGTTAGCTTTTACCACTTGTATTCATAATGGTTTGAGAGCTTAATCAGAGCAATTAAGAGAAAAAAGATAAATAAAATGCATCTAAACTGTAAATGAACAAGTGAAATTAACTTTCTTTACAAATGACGTGATCTGCCTACAGAAATTGTAAAGAATTCATATGTATGAAACTTACTAGAGCTGATAAATTCAGCAAGATTGCAGGATATCAGTGTGACACACAAAAATAATCAACTCTATTTCTATATGTTCGTAATAGAGCATCCGAAAAGCAATTAGGAAAGCAATTCCATTTATAAAAGGATAATATTGAACTTGAATAAGGTTAAGCAGAAATTTAACCAAAGAGGCATAAGATGTACACAATTAAAACTATAAAACATTGATAAAAGAAATAAGATGAAGCCTAACTAAATAAAAATACATCCCAGGTTCATGAGCCAGATGTCATTATGTTATTAATACAGCTACACTACTGAAAGTAATAAATTCAATGCTCTCCCTTTCAAAATCCCAGTGACATTTTCAATAAAACTGGAGAAATTTAATCGAAAGTTCATATGGAATAAAAGGGGCCCTAAATTGCCAAAATACTTTTAAAAGAAAAAGTTGAGTTGGAAGAATCATACTTCTTAGTTTGAAAGCTTACTTAAAGCTACAGTAATCAAAACAATGTGATTCTGGCATTAGGGGTAAATATATAGAACAATGGAAAAGAATTGAGGGTACAAAAATGTATCCATACATTTATTATGAGTCGATTTTCAACAAGTGTTCTAAGACTATTCAATAAGGGAAAAAAGATTCCCTTCAATAAATGTCCCTGAAGCCAAGTACAGTGGGGCCTGTAATTCCATTTACTCAAGAAGATGAGACAGGGTCTTGCTATGTAGTTCAAGCTGGCCTTGAATTCACTATGTAGTCCAGGTTGGTCTCAAAATCACAGTAATCCTCCCGCCCCCACCTCCCAAGTTCTGGAATTATAGCTACCATACCTGGCCACCATGGCTGGCCATGAAGGAATGCAAGTTTGAAGCCCATCTGAGTAATTTAGGAAGACCCTGTCTCAAACTTAGAAATTAAAATAAAATTTAAAGGGCTGAGAATATAGCTGAGTAGTAGAGCTTTTGAGTTAAATCCCCAGTACTAAAATATCTGAATAAATATGAGACAATTCAGTATCTACATGCTAAAGAATGAGGTTGTGTGCCTATATTTTGCAACACAAAAAAATTAATTCAAAATGGATCAAAAATATACTAGCTAAAATTATACAACTTTTAGAATAAAACTGTTAAGAGTATTCTGGCACAATAGAGAAGCAAAAAGTAAAAAATGAGCAGGTTTATTGAGTTGAGGACATGGAAAGGAGCACACAATCCAGGGCACCTGGGCTGTCTCCTCTGACCGGATACAGAGAGGCAGAGTTATATGACCTCTGATCAGAAGTGGCACATGGGGCAGATATTGATGACATGTGAGGAACTGATTGGAATTCTCTGTGCATGCAAACAGGAAGAAGAGTTGCAATTAGGGCTGAAGAAGTGCAGGAAGTGGTAAGCAATCCTGCTTTGGCCTTCTGCCACACTAGACTACCACATCCACCACATTAGACCACCACATCCCCCACGTGAGACCACCACATCTACCACATTAAACCACCACATAATTGTACAGGAATTTTTACTAGGGCAAAAACCTTTCAAAAACATCAACCAATGTGGCCTTGGGTTTCACAATTGGACTTTTTTTTTTTTGGAACTGGGACTCAAACTCAGGACCTTGTGCTTACCAGACAGGCACTTGTGCCACTGAGCTATATCCCCAACCTTTTACAATGTATTCTTAAGAAAAGACATCTGAAGCACAAAGAACAAAAGAAAAAATGGATACTAAATACATCAAAATGTAAAACTTTTATACATCAAAAGCCACTACTGAGAAACAAAGGCAATTTATGTAATAAGAGAAAACATTTGTAAATCACATGTCTGATAAGGGTGTACAATCCAGAATATTGCAACTCAACAAAACAAACTCAACTTAAAAGGAGGCAAAATACATGAGCAGGTGTTTTGTCAAAGAATATGCATTTCTTAGTTACTTTTCCCATTGCTGAGACAAAATATCTGACACCCAAAATTAAGGGAGAGAAGATTTATTTCAGCTTACAAGTTGTGGAGGTGTCAGTTCCATAGTTGACTGGCATGGCGGAGGGACACCACAGAGGAGAAACAGTCCATGGCACAGTGGGGGGCAGAAGGCAGCCAATAGCAAAGTAGCAAGCAGAAAAGAAGCAAGTGACAGCAGCAGCAGCCCTCTGTCTCCAATACTCCATCCAGTCTACCTGTCCTTAGGGTGGGGAGCACTCACTCTCAGGGTGGGGCACCCTTAATCCTAGCATCAAACCATGAGTCAACCCTAGAATACACACTCTGTATCCAGCCACCTCCAAAAAACCTCACCTGTGACCACATGGAATGTGGGGGAACATCTACAGACAAGCTATCACATCACATCCCTGGCTTCTAAAATACTCATGCATATCCCTTATGCAAGCAACATTTAGTCCATCTCTCTAAGAGTTGTCAAAGTCCTAACGGTTTCTCCATTGCTGAAAAGTCCAAGTCCAAAGTCTCCCCTGAGATTTAATGCAAACTCTTAGCTGCAAGCCTCTGTTCAAGTGACAAGAAAGTTAAGTACTTCCAACATACAGTGACAGAGGGCATCTGGATTGCTGAGCACTATGAGTCCAGTCCAGAGAAAACAAATTTGCTAGGCCATCATCATTTTGGAACATGGTGCTCTGGGGCTGTCTGTCTTCTCTTGTCTTGCATCTTTGCAAGACAGTCCTGCTCTTTCCTGTGATATCCTCAGGCCATCATTGTCCTGTTCCTTCTCACTAACCAAGTTCTCTTCTGCTCTATATTTGCAGTCCAAAACTTTACTGGTGCTTCCTTTCTGGACTTTGTTCTTTTGATACTCAGTGTAGACTGGCTAACTGCCCTCCCCAACAGTAGCCATGCCACAACCTCAACATCAAATTGCCTTGAAATTTCTTCTGCAAGATTGATTAGTTCACAGTCGTTAATCTCAGTCTGAAGCAAAAACCCTGGTCATGAGCAAAATGTAGACAAACTTTCTGATAAAACATAACCCACATGGTCTGGAGTCCAGTGGCCTTCTTCCTAACAGACACCTGCTGAGCCTGGTCTTTACCAGCTGCATTTCTATCATCATTCTGGTCTTCTGACCTCTGACCAGAATTTCCCATCAACTACAGCTGAAAGCATCCCAGGGCTGCTTCCTCTTTTGGCATCTCCAAACCTTTCCAAACTCATTCCAAGCCAGTTCCAAAGGCTCCTAAACCATATGACCAGGTATAGTCACAGCATCAACTCCTCTTTTCTGGTACCAAACTTGTCTTAGTTACTCATTACTCAGACAAAATACCTGATACTGAATGTTAGAGGAGGAAAGATTTATTATGGCTTCCCAGTTTGTAAAGCAGGGCAAGCCAAAGGCAGCCAGTAGTGAAGTAGAAAGCAACAGCAGTAGCAGCTCTCTTTCTGTCCCTTATAGTCTATCCATCCTACCTGTCCTTAGGGTGGGTAGCACACCCAGGGGGAAGCAACCTTAACCTTAGCATCAAACCACAAATTGATGCCAGCATCACACCTTTAATATCAGTGTCACACACTCTATATGCAGCCACCTCCAAAAAGCCCCACTTATGACTGCATGTGGTTTTGGGAGAACATATAGATACAGCCCCCAGATGGCAGGGTATTAAATGATCCTTGACACCTTTGTCATGAGGGAACTGTAAATTTAACCCACTGCATACAATTTCCCATATTGTAGAATGGCTACAATAATACAAAATGGAACAGAAAATAGCAAGTGTTGGCAAGATATGAAAAAACTGGAATCACATAAACTGCTGATAGTAATATAAAATGATATAGAAAATCATTTGGAGATTTCTCAAAAAGTTACATGGAGCCAAACAGAGCATTTGGCATCACTCAGCTTTCTTGTCTCCCAAAGATTTCCAAGCTGATGAGATTGAACTTTAGGTTGTAAATAATACTTCATAGCTCTAAACACTATAATTATCCCTCTGCATTGTCCAATTTTGTAGCCATTAATCACAAGAGACTATCTAAATTTAGATATAAGTTAATTAAAAATAAATAAAATGTAAAACTCTACATTTCGATCACACTAAGCTACATTTCAAGTGCTCAACACCTACACTGGCTTTTGTAATGGAGAGTGCAGACATGTAATACTTGTATAATTACAAAAAGTTCTCTAGGGCAATCCTGTGTTCACCTCAAATATAGGCAAAGTAGAGTTCCTGGAATAGAAACAGAAAGACACTTTTATGAGAACATCCTCCCTTGGACGCACTGTCAATTGTCTGGCAGTACTCAGTATTACTCCTTAGCTCACCAGGCCACTACTGGTGATCCTGAGAAAAACTTGTATCTTCCCATTTGCTGAAAGATCAGTTCATCTGACAGTTTGGAAAAGCAGTAATAATTAAAAATAGAAGTTAATACCTTTTCTGTATGCTGCATATCTCCATTAGAACAATGCTTACTGCTTACTAAATTCTCAACAATTAGGTACTAACTTAAAGATTAATAACAATGACGAACATTTTTCATGCACAAAATGTGTGCCAAGCTGTATTTGTCCTATTTATGTTGCTCTAACAAAATTCCTGAGACTGAGATATGTGTAAAGAAAATGAGTTCATTTTGCGCACATCTTTAAGTATTCAAGAGTACAGTGCTGGCATCTGCTTGGGTATGATGAGGGTCTCAAGGAAGATGGCATCATGATGGTGCGGCTCTATGCAGGAGAGGTCATATGCACATGGTCAGAAGGAAATCAGAGAATAAGGAGGGGTCAGGCCTTCAAAAGGACTAATGAGGGTCCCCTGAGAATTGCATTACTCTCTTCTAAAGATAACCTCTCTCTCTCTCTCTCTCTCTCTCTCTCTCTCTGTTTGTGACAGTATGGATTAAACCCAGGTATGCTCCACACCAAACTATATGCTCAGCATTTTAAAATTTTTTATCTTAAGAAAAAGTCTCACTAACTAGCTGGGCATGGTGGCTCATGCCTGTAATCCCAGCACCCGGGAGGCTGAGGCAGGAGGATCGTTGTGAGTTCAAGACCAGCCTGGGCTACAAAGTGAACTCAAGGCCAGTCTGAACTCATAGCGTGAGATCCTGTCTCAAAAAGACAAAAAAAAAAAAATGTCTCACTAATTTGCCCAGGATGGCCCAGAACTTATTACTAATTCCTCAGCCTCAGCCTCCCACAATGTGTGGATTACTCTCTGGTTGCAATGTCCTACCTTATAAAGGTTTCAGCATTTCCCAAAATCATTGTTCTGAAGACAAAGTTTCCAATATATGAACCCTTTGGAGGGGAAGACTACACCCCAAATAAGTCCAATTCATAACACAAGCACTGGGTCAACTCCATAAAGCATCATTAATGAGATTAGGACTACCCTTATTTTTCAGAAGCTGATACCAAGAGAGTTTAAGAAATATGATTTTTAAGTAGAGAAGACAAAGTTCAAATTCAGGCATCCTACCTCAGAGTCAGACCCCTCAATTTCATGCATGATATAAAGGGGCCTACTTTCAAAGGAGCAAAATGTCCCATTGCAAGTCTGCCCAGAAGTCTATTGTTTTGGATGGCCTCACTGATTCGCTGGATGTAAAGGTTATGGGAAACAGAAAGTTGTTGGCGATCACTATGAAGCAGTTCTGAGCAAGATTTAAAATTAACTATTTGGCTCCCTATGTTTATCTGTGAGTCTGTCCTAAGCCTAGGCCACGTGCCTGGTGACAGGAGCTGATTCATAATAAGTAAACCTCTATGAATCACTTGTCCTGGCTGAGGCCTGTGAGGCCAGAGATACCTCAAAGGGTAAGACAAGGCCACAGCTGCGGACACTTGGCTCAAACATCAATTAAGTTGATAGAGACTGCAGCTGCAGAAATTACTCCTACAGTCTCACTGTCTTCATGATAAGATGGTTCTCCTAAAATGACATGATTCATTACTTGGAGATGTCCTTGAAGTGACTCCCAAGGTCCTGCACATTGCCTGTGCTTTCCTCAGTTTCCCTTCCCTTTGTTGTTGGACCTAATAAAAATGGGCAGTCCAGAGAAGTCTTTGTCTTAGCCCTCAGAGCCCTCGAACTCAGCTAAAGGATTTTGATCCTCCTGGAACTCTAAAATCATATCACTTGTCTCATTTTATTTAAACTTTCACTATATACTTATTCAGGAGATTAGGGATCTAGGTCAGGACTTGATAGAAAGCAGCCATAGACAGAGTCTGCTTTGAAGCTATGTAGCTCATGGAAGACACAGAGGTCCATAATATCTTCATTTGAAGGATATGAGTTAAGGCCTGGGGGACATGAAGAGTATTTGTGCAGGAAAGAGAACACTGACTGATAAACCAGCCCCAACCACCTGGGGGGGTGGTTTCATGACAGGGTAAGTAAAGAGTTGTTTAACTTCAGGACAGCGATGACCTCAGGTTTTGGAATTCTCACAGTACAGACTCCTTGAAGGACAGTTAGTATACATGCAGGTTATTGGCAGTCCATTCCGCTGTGTGAAAATGCACCTATGGAGGAGGCTCTTCGAATCTGCACTCAAGCCTTAGGCCCATGTGGTTATTATGGCATAAAAGACTGATGTTAAATCAAGGTTGAGTCTTCTGTGCACAAAGGATATTTACATGCACCTTGGTTCTCATTAGGACACCTGCTGCGCATGCCTTTGTGGATGAGGGGCAAAAGGAAGTGTGTACTATATAGGGGTACTGATAACCTTCACACTTAGCTGAATTGGCAGCTATTTGCCCCCCAAAAGACACTAGGCAATGAAGATACATTTTTGGTTGTCACAACCAGAGAAGAAATGTTGCTGGCATCTAGCAGTACAGACCAAGGATGTGAATAAGCATCCTACCATCCACAGAACACAAAAGATGATCTATTCTAAAATATCAATAATGCTGAGATAGAAAAACAGCATTAGATTAAAACCTTTTGCACCCGCTTGGGTCTGATAGCAAACCAAAATTATAACCAGTGTTCTGACACTGAAAGCAGATCTGGACCTTGGTCCCCAAGAGTTTGTCCGTATTGCAGAGGTAAGAGTATTATTTCATGGGCTGGGCATAGTTCACTGCCATAGTTCTTGTCTATGATGCATGAGATTTTTGGGTTCCATTCCCAGCACCACAAAATATATGATTTCTCTATACCCTTACTGCCCTAGGAATTTTCAAATTCATTACTCTGTTGGAGATAGGATGCTAATACAGTTCCAACAGGGAATTCCTAATCTCCCCCCACAGGGAGTTGGTTCCAGAATCCATTGCCTTATATAAAATGGCATAATGTTTGCTCATGCAACATAAGTACTGTGTAATTAGTTGTCATACTGCACGGTTTAGGGAATAATAAGGAAAAGGCCTGCACATGTTTAATATAGATGCTTTTCTTTTCAAATATTTTCAACTCACAGTTAGCTGAATCTATGCATGTGAAACTAGAGGACAAGGAGGAGTTTAGAAAAAAGAAATTACTCTTCACCAGGAAAGAGCAGTGGGATCCCCGAGGGAGGATTTTAAAATCTAGTGAAAAGGCAGTGTGACAGAGAACACCTGTAATCGCAGCACCCTGGGAGGCTGAGGCACAAACACTGCAAAGTTGAGTTCTTCTAGCAAGGTAGGACTCAGTGAAACCCTGTCTAAATAATACAAAAGAAAAAAGGTCAGGGATGTAGTTCAGGGACCAATTCAGCAGTGACTCCCAGCCCATCTTGTGGGAGCAGCTTCAACAGGAGTCCACTAGAGGGCACCCATTAAGAGCATCTACTTTTGAAGGTTGCTTAAAATTAAATCAAAATAAACGTAAGATTTGTGGCTAGTCATCATTCACTCCTAAAAAGAAGCAGAAAGAGCCTAGAGTTAAGTGTAATACATGGGCTAAAATGCCAGGCTTTCCACTCGCCCATATTTTATGTATTAAAAAAAGACATGCAGATGGATAGCCCATTCTATATTTACAAGGAAATTTTTCAAGAAAAACAAAAATGTAAGCACAACGTATTCTGTAAACTTATTTTAAGTGGTTGTATGAAGAGAAATATTCTTCTTAGTTGTCTAGTTCACTTTTATAGTTGAACATAAACATGAAATCAAATTTGAAATATATCTGAGAATATAGAGATATTCTAAAATATACCAGATAATCTACCAGAGAAAGTAGCTCTCCATCATACATCCATAAAACCAGCAAAAATAAAAGGTACAGTATTGAAATTCTATGTATAGGTAAGACTATAGAGCCAGAGAAACTCAGTTACTGTTGACAGGAATATGAGTTGGTGCAATTACTTTAAAAACCAGTATGATATTATTAATATTGAAGACCTTCAATTCCTCTCCTTATATATATGTTCACTGGGAAAGTTTAAGAATATCCACATGCGCATGGTTCATAATTCTATTGGAAGCATCTTATATGTCCAGGTACATTGAATATATAAATAAATTGTGGTATATTTATTCAGCGGACACTATACAACAGTGACTCTCGAACTTTGTGATCTCAGACCTCGCCTACCCTGAAAAACTATTTAGTACCCTAAAGAGCATTGGTTTATGATGATTATACCTATATGCTTTCATAGATGGGCACTTTAAACTGAGAGACTTTTGAAACACTTATTTATTCATCTAAAAGTAAATCCATAACATCTTAACATAAGTAATATCATTATGAAAAATAGCACGCTAGAAATAATGAAGTCTAAAAAGGCAGACAACTTCTTACATTTTGTACTAAATATACACTTAGTAGCCTGAAAATAGTTTTAATCTGTGGGATGGTCTGATTTTGAAGGGCTCTGCTACATAGTTATGAAAATGAAGTGAGTTATGCTATCACATACAAAGCGCTCGTGAACATCTGTATTAGTCAGGTTTCCTATCTCTGTAACACAATTCCTGACATCTATGACTGAAAGGAGGAATTTAATCTGGCTCAGTTTCACATGATTCAATCCATCGTAAGTAGCTCCAAGGCAGAAACATCATGGTTGAAGCTTGTGACAGAGCAAAGATTCTTAGTTCATGGTGAGAAAAAAGTAGAGCAGGACAACAGAGCCAGAGAGCAAGGAGTGAGCAACCACACATAACCCCAAGGCCATGCCTCCAAGACCCACACAAACATGCCCAGCAGGGCACTCCACCAGTCCCGAGGTGACTCCCAAACCAATCAAGTTGACACAATGAAGTTCAACCACCTCAGTATCATACTAAACAAAAGAAGCAAAAAGCAGAAGGAACAACAACAACAACAACAAAAAGAATCAAAAGGCAAAATACTACATTTAGAGAGAGAAGCAAGTATTCAGAATTGACACCTAATGCGTACAGGGTATCGAGTCTGCAAGACGAAAATTGTGAAAATGAATGTTGGTGATAGTTACACAGCGCTATGTGTAGAATGGTATATTACTATAAACTCAAAAATTGGTTATGATGGTAAATTTTATCACAGTTAAAATTGCTTTACAATGAATATATTCAGAATGACTTCATTCATGTAAGGTTCAAAACTGGCCAGAATTAAACTATGTTATTTAAAGAGGAACACATACATTGGAAATTCTTAAATACTTAAGAGCAGGGAAACTTACATTTTAAAATCAAAATTGTGGGTGCTCTAGAGAAGAATGGAGTTGCAATTAGAAATTGACCTGGATGATATTCTATAATAATTATGCTATAAACTGAATGGATATGTTGTATGCATGCTTATGTAAAAATAAATATTCAAATGTAAATATTTTATCGAAAAGAAAAATACATATTGTTGAAAGTCAATTGCCCTTGACAAAAGTGAAAATGTATTCAAGGGAGAAGGGACAGCCTATGCTAAGCCTATTACAAATCTGTGTAGTGTATGTGCTACTGAGGTGAGCACTGCAAATCCATATGGAAAAAAGTAGTAATAATAAACCCTGACCTCAAATTTAAAAAAATGTAGAGAAATAATAGGCCTAAATCTAAAGCTTAAATTGGTAGGACTTCTAGAGGAAAACAAAGGAGAAAATTTTTGTTACTTTGATTTAGGCTAAGAAAAATTCTTAAATAAGACAGACAAAGCATAATCCATAAAAGAAATCTTAATGCACTGACTTCACCTAAAGTTAAAATGTTTACCTTTTAAAAGATGCTATTAAAGAAATGAAAAGATAAGCCAGAGATTAGGAGGAAATATTTGTAAAACAAGGAAACTTAATTTTAAAAAAGATCCAATTTAAAAATGAGCAACGTATTTGAACAGACACTTAGCAAAGAAGATAGGTAGACTACCAATGAACCATCTAAAAATGAAATTAAGAAACAATTCCATTTACAATAGCATGAGAAAGAATAAAATTATTAGGAGCAAGTTTAACAGTACAAAAGCAAGACCAACACAGTGAATACTATAAAATGTTGTTGAATATAATTGAAGGACACTTAGGGGCTGGTCATGTAGCTCAGTCTTTCCAGTATGTAGTTAGCATGTACAAATCTCTGTATTAATTCCAAAAAAGAAAGAGGAAGAAAGAAGGGAGGAGAAAGAGGAAGAGCGAGAGGCGAGAACTAATTAACTAAATAGGTAGATTTTTGATAGTCTTGAATCAGAAGACTTAACGTTGTTCAGGTGGCAATATTCCCCACCTCAATCAACAAGTCTAATGCAATCAAAATTCTAGCTGGGTTTTTTTTTTGCAAAAATTAGTAAGCTGATCTTTAAATTCATATTGAAAAACACAGGGCTCCAAATAGCCAAAACAGTCTTAAAAAACAACACTTGCTTATATAAAATCTTACTATAAAGCCACAGTAATCAAGACACTGTGGAACTTGCTGAAGGACAGACTTATGGATTCATATTATAGATTTTGTATTTCATAATTTAAACATGATATTTAATGGCTAATTGACTTTGGCAGGGGTACCAAGTATATCCAATGAAGAAATAATAAACCTTTCAACAAAGGAGCCCCTGTCTCACATCATGTAAAAAACTTAATATGAACTGTATGTATAAAAATTGAAACTATAAAACTGCCAGAAGAAAACATAGAAATATCTTTGTGATGCTAAATCAGGGGATAATTTCTTAGCATGGCAAGGGAAGAAAAATTAGATATACTGAGTGTGATAAAAATCAAAAACATTCATGTTTCAAGAGCATCATTAAGCCAGGTGTGGTGGTGCACTCCTGTAATCCAGCACTCAGGAGGCCGAAGCAAGAGGATCATTGCAAGTTTGAGACCAGCCTGGGCTACAAAGCAAGCCTAAGGCCAGCCTGAACTACATAGAGAGAACCTATGTAGAAAATTAAATGAAAAGACAAATCACGGAATGGGAAGAAATATTTGCAAATTATATATCTAACATGGTACTTGCATATAAACAATATAAAGCACTCATAAATCAACAAAAAGACAAATAGCCCACTTTTAAAATATTCAAAAGATTGAAACAGTCATTTTTCCAAAGAATATGTACAAATTACCAGTAAGCACCTGGAAAAAAATGTTCAAACTGTTCAACATCACTAGTCACTAGGAAACTGCAAATCAAAACCATGGTGAAGTTACACTTTCTACTCACGTGGATGGCTACCTAAAAAATGGACAGTAACAAGTGGTGGCAAAGATGTGAAAAGGCTAGAAGCCACATATATTGCTGATGGAAAGGTCAAATAGTGTACCGTTAGGAAAAACAGTATGATGACTCTTCATACTGGAAAAAAATTAAAGATAGAATTACCATATGTCCTTGCATCTCCACGATTAGATATAGACCTATAAACATTGAACCATATTTGATAAAACACCAATAGGTACATGTTTATAACAGTATTACTTATAAGAGCCAAAAAATGGAAACAATCCAAAAGTTCAACAGTTGATAAACGAATAAAGCTCCAAAATGGAGTATTATTTAGCCATCAAAAGCTGAAATATTATTCAGCATCAAGTACTAACAAATGCCACAGTGTCAGTGAACCTTGAAAATATCATGCTAAATTAAAGATGACAAACACCAAAGACTGTATATTATATGATTCCATTAATATGAAATATCTACAGTGACCAAACCATAAATACAGAAACCAGTTGCCTGAGGTTGGGGTAAAGGTGATAAATGTGCATGATTAAGGAATAATTGCAAATGGACTCAGAGTTTCTTTGGTGAGTGATAAAAATATTCTCAACTTAGGTAGCAGTGATGACTGCAAAATCCTGGGACTATTTTTATCTCTACTGAATTGTGTGTGTTAAAAGGGTGAATTTTATGCTATGTGAACTATATTTAAAGGAGTAATTTCAAAGTGCATTCTCCCTGTCATTTATTATGCATAGAGAAATACAGATTATATAGTGGGAAATAAATACATCAAAGATACACAACATTATTGACTATTAGAGAAATTTATATTAAAACTGCAATGCGATATCTATTGGAATAGCTATAAAGAAAAAATTGGCAATACTAAGTATGGACAAAATGTAGACCAACTAGAATATGTTTCTTGTGTTAGTTTTCTGTCACTGTGACAAAATACCCAACACCTGAAAGAAGGAAAGGTTTATTTCAGATCAGCATTCCAGAAGTCTCAGTCCATGGTCACTCAGCCTCATTGCTTTGGATACATTACATCATAGCGGAGGATGGTCACCTTATGGCAGCGGGGACGCACAGAGGGACAGGAGAGGGCTGAGCTCCCAATGTTTCCTTCAAGGGCACACTCCACTGACCTAACTTATTCCCACCAGGCCCCATTTCCTATAGGTCCCACTATCTCCAGTACCGCCATCAGCTGAAGACTAATGCTATAACATACAAGTCTTTGACAAATATTTCAGATCCAAACTATAACATTTCTGATGGGAGTACAAAATTGAGCCTCTTTGGAAAAGAGTTTGGTAATTTTTTGTGAAGTTAGATACACACTTACGTAAGACCCTACTCTCAAGTAGGTGTCAAAGAGAAATAAAAACATGAGCTCATGCAAACACCTCTACATGAAGTTTACAGATGAAGAAACAACTCAGATATCCTCAACTAATGAATAAGCAAACCATGTGGATCCACACAATGGAAGATAATTCAACAAGAAAAGGAATGAGTTACTGTTACAAGAACATAGGTGCATTTCAGATGTAATATGCTAAGTGAAACCAGCCATAGCCAGAAGACTACACAGGATTTGATCCCATGACTTGATAAACTAGTAAAAGAAAAATTGGGAGAACAAAAAATAGACCAGTGGTTGTTAAGGGCTGGAGGTAACGAAAGCAGTTGACTACAAAGACACCCAGGAATCTTGGAAAAAGAGAAATAAATACTCTATATTTTGACTGTGGTGGTAATTACATGATTACAGATACTTGACAAAACTCAGAAAACAAACTAAAAAGGGATATTGAAAGTTATACCTCAACAAACATGATTTTAAAAAAGAAAAAACTGTGGTTCTCACTCTTTTTTTTTTTTTTTTTTTTTTTTTTTTTGTCTTTTTCGTTTTTATTGGTACCGGGGATCAAACTCACGACTGCCTGCTTGCAAGGCAGGCGCTTATGCCACTGAGCTAAATCCCCAGCCCCTGATTCTCCCTTTTTGTTCAATCACTCACTTCCATTTTCCCTTCCCAGAAAGCATTCACTTCTATTAATTTGTTGCAAACCCTTTTAGTCTTTCAAAAGAATTCTAGATATTTACAGGTATATCTGTATATGTGCATGTATAGTGTGTATATAATTTATATATGTATAATTTAGTAAGATATTATAGGTTAGTTTTTACTGTGCTTTTCACTTAACTATAGATTGTGGACATTTTTCCATATCAGCACATAACAGGCTGTCTCTTTTCTTTTTTTATTAAGTTGACAGTTAATTTGGCTAAACTCAAACTGCAGATTGCCACCCTGGGTGTTGGGTGGCAGCTGCAATATCAGTTCAGTTTGGTTAGTCAAATGTTCTGCTAAAGTTTTAGGTAGAGCTCATGTGCAGAATTTTGGGGTCCGTTTCTCTAGATCTTGCCTTCCAAGATTCACCTCCCCGCTTATTTCCCAGAGACTGTTTGTATATATCCAGCTCTCTGGTTCATCAGGCTAGAAGGTCAGATTTCTAGTAGACTTTAAGCCACCTCTACCTCCTGACACAGAGGAGTTGTGCCCTCAGTCATGGCGCATTCACCTAAAAAATAAAAAAGAAGCATTCACTTAATATTGCCCCTTTTTTGAGGTAACAACAGCCTGTTTATGGTAGCTGCCAAGTGTCTTCAGTAGTTCTGTTGTGCTTTCTGTCCAGAGTTTACAGTTGTCATCTGCACAAGTTTGCTCCCTGTAGAACTTTGCCTCTTTTCAACTGCCACATTTCACCTAAAAATCCCTGCAGCAAACGTATTGGTATGGCTTCCTATTTCACAGCAAGGGACAGCACAGGGCCTTTGAACTTCAGATCCCTGGAGGACTTGGAGATGGAATGTGTTGTTTGCAGTGTGTGTGTGTGTGTGTGTGTGTGTGTGTGTGTGCTGGAAAATAAAATAATTTCAGAGTGATCTTACACTGGTCACTTAACTCCAGTTCTTATTTGTATATAGCAATGACTTTTTCTTACAGATATACTGAGAAGTTCAATGACGTACACAGCAATGGCCCATCTGTGCTTGGCACTTAGACTACACAGGCATGCGGCCCAGATGTTCTGGTCCCCTTCCCAGTCTATGAACGAGGTTCTAATATCACCAGCTCCATTGGACAGTAAGGACCCTAAGGCCACAGGGAGTTTATGTGAGTTACTTGGTGGCCTTTACAATACATGGAGAGGTGGGATTGGAACTGTGGCTGGGTAGTACCCTCCTGGTGCTCTTTACCATGTATAGCCTACAAATGTAGTGTGTTGTTGTTTTACCCCGGTTGTGCATCAAAATTCCCTGGCACCACCACCTCAAAGATGTGTTTGATCAGAATCTCCAGCCTCCAGATTTGGAAAAAGCTCCACACCCTGACACAGAGTCACTGCTGAACTATGAGCCTTCCCTTCCCAGTGTCCCTCATCCTGACTCACTAGGGAGAATTGGTCCCTCCAGTCCCTCTAGGCCCTCTACCAAGTCACAGGCCTAAATGATTTGAGTTACCTCTGACACATTCCTGACAGATCTGTATCATCAGCTTGCAAGACAGGTGGAACAGGCTCCAGAGGCCACAGGAAGCAACATCTGTCCTTTGGACCATCCCTTTCCACCAATCTGAAGCCATACCCCTGGTCATATGACTGCTAGCAAGAAGGCTATGAGCCATGATATAAGCCTTTTAAATAACCACGTCTGGCAAATCCATGCTAACTGAGCCCCTGCAAGTTCCTGGAGCCTTCCAGGATGCTTCCAAAAGTCATCCCAGCTCAGAGGTAACTTGAACACCTTAGGAGCACATGGTATTAGCGCTACTCAGAGTGCTCCCAATATTAAAATCAGAGTTTTGAAGCCCATTTAAAACCTCCTACTCTTAAATATCAATGTGCTCATGTGACAGTCCTACATGATCTGGTAACCGCCTAGCTCTCATGCCTGAGCCCATCCCCCTTCCTGTTACCCACACTTCAGCTATACTGAATTTTCGGCCTTGATCATACCCCAGGGACTTTTCACTTGCTATTTACCCTGGAAAGTTCTTCTCTTAGAAGGGCTAAGTTCCTTATTCAAATATCACCTCCTCAAAGAGGTCTGTCCTGACAATCCAAAGTTAAATTACCCTCGCCTGTCATTCGTGTCACCCTCTCCATCTCTCAATCAGGTTTTGTTTTCTCCCCAGCATTTATCAGATCCTAAAGTTATTGCATTTGTTTTGCCTGCCTAACTGCTTGCTGTTTGTCTCCTACACTAGCATGGAAACTTTAGGAAAGCAAAACATTGCCTGTATTGCTCACTGCTGTGTCTCAAGTGCCTAGAACCATGCCCAGGAAGACCTCTGTCACTCAGCAGGTATGTGTAAGATGAATGAGTGCTTCTGACATCTGCATGTTGTCCTATTGCCCTGCCCCTCTGGTCCAGTGTTCTCCAAGGTTAAAACCAGCAAAGCATGATGAGGCTTACTTCTGTGGAGGGCACAGATGTGGCAAGCAGCATGTCAAAGCGTTAGGCTTGAACTCTGGCTCCATCATTACCAGCTGAGAACTGAGGCTCACATCGGGGTTATATAACATGATTATCCTCTCCCTGAGCCTTAGCCACCCTCCTCTGTGAAACAGGGAGACAAATCAGACCTCATTTCCAGGGTCATTATGACAATAAAGGAGATACAGTATGCAAAGGATGGTTTCCAAAGTTCACCTTTGGGGGCTGCGGATTTAGCTCCCATAAGTGCCTGCCTTGCAAGCAGGCAGTTGTGAGTTCGATCCCTGGTACCGATAAAAAGGAAAAAGACCAAAAAAAAAAAGTTTACCTTTGAAACCAAAGTCTTCAGATATAAAAATGGTTACATGTGCATATAATTGGTGTGCATCCTCACATAGCCTTTAAATTGTCCCAGATTACTCATATTATTTCATATTCTGTAGATGCTATGAATTTTTATCATACTGCATTGCTTATGGAATAAAGATAGGAAAAGATCTTATATATTCCATAGAGGCACAAATATTTTCAGTCCACAGTTGGTTGGATACAGAGGGCAATGGTAGCAAACATTAGACACATAGCACAGTCCCAGGTCTATAGGATCTGCCATTCCATGTGCAGAGTCAGGGAGAGGAGGGAGGGCAGCTTTTGGGGGCAGCATCATATCTTCATACCCAGGACCACAGAGATGGACAGATAAGCCAAGACTTCCCACTTGTGCCTGCTCAAGTGAGATTCAAGGTCATTGTTTTCCTTTACCTACCAAGCTTGTTGTGACTGGAGAAGCCATGCAGAACTACTTACCAAGAGTCACTGCAGGGCTCCACAAATAATTACCTGTCTTTTATCAGGTGCCTCCAAGAAGACACAGACGGGTCAGACAAGGTCTTTGCCCTCTGGAAGTTAATCTAGAAGCAGAGACAAGATATAAAAACACAAAAACAAAGATTACAGGATGAGCTGGCAGGAGGCAGTCTGTTGGCAGAGGGCCAGCGTCTGGGATGGCTACTGGGGACAGGACATCGTTTCCCAAGGTCCCTTCAGAGGAGGACACGTTGTCTGCCTGCCTGCCTGCTATGGGAAGCAGTAATGTGGAGTCAGTAGTGCAGAGATTGCTCTTCTCAGCCAGACACACCCTGCTTAAAATCGTGGTTCCTGTGTAACCTCATACGTGTGACCTCACCTCTCTGAAATTCATTCATAAAATGCGGATAATATTGGAACCTATTCACAGGGTTATTGGGAGGACTTACAGGGTAATAATGATGGTGAAAATGCTTGACATAGGGTGACTGAGTACACAATGCATGGCAAACAAACATAAGTAAGCCACGAATCCTTTATTATGATTACGTTTATCCACGCAGGAAACACTTCAAAGAAACCTCTCTGGCATTTTCCACCTGACTTCTCCAAACAATGTTTATATGGTGCTTGTAACCCTGCACAGTCATTAAATTACTGTAGCAACGCTTTGAGAAGGGTATTTCCTGTTTTTGCTTTAGAGCTTTTTAAAATCTTTTTTAAACATAATTTTAATTTTTGTTGTTGTTGTTTTTGGTACTGGGGATCAAACTCACAGCCTCACGCTCGCCCCATAATTTTAATTTTTTACACATGGCATAAGATATATAATTAACTATTTTAAGTGTACATTTCAGTAATATCAAGTATATTTGTATCATCGTGTAATAGATTTATGGAACTTTTTCATCTTGCAAAATGGAAACTCCTATCCATTGAAGATCAACCCCCTGTTTCTCTCTCCCTGCTCCATCCCAGCCCCAGGTAATAACCATCCTATATTCTCTTTGAAAGAAAATAACATTTTAACTGTTTTGTGCAAGACACCAGAAGCAGCTTCCTAATTTGTGGGATTCAGGCTAAAATGCAAATGAGAAGCTTCATGTTCAAAATGTAAAAAGAGTTTCATGAGGATGACAGCAGAATATTCAACTTTGCACAGGTCCCTTGTGAGTACAGCCAGATAGGGCCCTATCAGCAGGGCCTAGAGGAAACCAAGGGGCAGAAAAGTTGAGTAATTTCCCCCAAGGTTACACAACAACTGTTGGATCCAAAATTTAAAATTACATGACTTTTTGGCTAGGCATAGTAGCACATACCTATAATCCCAGTACTTGGGTGACTGAGGCAGGAGGATTGCTGTGAGTTCAAGACCAGCCCAAACTACACCATGAGACCTGTCTCAGAAATCTAAAACAAATACAAGAAAATTGCATAACTACTGACTGCCCAGGACACAAAAGCACCTATTACATATTTCATATTTGGGCAGTGAATTCAAGATTTACTCAAAAGAAAGTAGCTCCTTCAAGTTCATCACCTATCCTCGGTTCTGGCATAAATAGCATTCCCATTCCTGTTTACCTAGAACCTGTCAATTCCCAGGAAAAGCAATCAAGCATTGATACATGCCTGTCTACACATGTGGCCCACATGTCAGACACTTTGATGAGGCTCCACCTGTCCAGGACACTCCTACTGAGTCTTGCTTTTATGGGGTAGAGTAAAATTAGGAGACACTGGGCAATGAGAAGTCACCATGGTATCTTCTTGCTCCAGAATTTAAGGTCTATAGCCATGTTCTGTCACTGAAACTAGACAACACAAGAAAACTAGAACCAAATTAAACTATAAGCAAAAAGTGAGTTATAATTATGATTATGGCATTAAGTACAAAACAGCACCTAACGATTAGTTTAAATTAATCTCAACCAATCTAATTCAATAAACATAACTGAAGCTATATCTAGAAAGCTGGCTAAATTCAATTTCTTTGAAAAGGGCCACCTTATCTTTGACAAAGGTGCCAAACACATTCACTGAAAGAAAGACATCCTCTTTAATAAATGGTGCCATAAAAACTGGCTTTGCACATGCCAAAGATTAAAGTTGGTCTCATATCTTTCATCATGCACTAAACTAAATTCAGAATGGATCAAAGATCTAAATATTGAAACAAATATTAAAGTTTCTTGAAGTAGATAAAACTCTTGAAGACACTGAGGCAGGCAAATATTTTATGAACAAAAGCCCTGATTGCACAGGAACTATCACAAAGAATCAACAACTGGGATCTCACCCTACCAAAAAGCGTTTGCACAGCAAGAGAAACCAACAGAGTGAGGACATAACCCACAATGTGAGAGAAAATGTTTACCAGCTATACTTCAGACAAAGGGTTACTATCAAGAACATATAAAAACTCAAAAAAAAGTCTTCCCAGATTGAAAGATCCAATCCAAAAATGGGTATTCTGAGATAACTGCACACTCCTCAGATGAAGAAATAGAAAAAGCAAATAAATACATGAAAAATGTTCAAAAGCACTGGTCATTCATCAAATGCAAATTAAAACAACACTGAGATTCCACCTCACTCTAGAAAAAATGGCTATTATCAAGAAATCAAGCAATAACAATGCTGGAGATGCTGTACAGAAAAAGGAACTTTCCTCTGTTGTTGGTGGGAGTATAGACCAGTGCAACCACTATGGAAATCAGCATGGAGATTCCTCAAAAAACTAGGATTGGAGGTCCCATTTAAGCCAGCTATTCCCCTTCTAGGGATCTTCCCAGAAGAAAGCATCAATACCACAACAATATATGTGCACCCATGTTGATAGCACACAATTTGTAATAGCTAGATCCTGAAAACAACCTAAATGCCCACCAACTGAGGAATGGATAAAAAAGGTGTGGTATTTTTATACAATGGAGTACTACTGAGCCATAAAGAAAGATAAACTTGAGACCAAACTCGTAAGTGAAATAAACCAGACATGCATATGTAAATGTTGTATTGTCTCACTAGTATGAGAAGCTGAAAGAAACAATATATATATGATGGTATAGATAGTTATACTACCGATTTCTCTGAGTTCATTGAAGAGAAAAGTTTGTGCTAGTATTGTTCAAACAATTGAAGGCAGCTAGCTTGCGCTCTCAGTAACTGATTTGAACATAACAGTACACAATGTATATACCCCAATTATTGTGCTTTGATATTTTGGGTTTTTTTTCTCTTTAAAATAAAATAGATATAAAAATAAAAAAGAGCTTCTCTGTCTAAATATTTGTAAACTTTTTCACTGGCAGCCAGGGAAAGGGAGAGATGAAAACTCAGGGTCACGTCAACAGAAGAGTCATATTTCTGAGGCCATAACATCTTGTCATCATTATTCTGTGTGTGGCTTCCTTTTAGTTTAATTATTTATTCTTTGTTTTCAGCAAAATAATGCATATATGTGAACTTTTTTACCCAAGACTGAGGCAATTATCACCTTATGTCTTTTCTTCCCCAGCCCAGCATTTGATCTCAAAGGCAATCACTGATGTCAACTTTGTATTTCCAGTTGTCTTTTAAAAGATGTATTTAATGTGTACACCTAGCTAAATAATATATTACTTAGTCTTAAACATCTTCAAAATTCATAAACTAAGTTGTTTTATAGTGCCTTGTATTTGCTTTTTGCTACTAGATCTTGCCAGCCTTGGACTCTCGAGGTAAACCAGTCTGGCTCCAATCTGTGACCCTCTTGACTGAGCCACCACAGTGCTGGGATTACCAGCAAGTAATCCTCACCAAGCTCACGATATGTCATTTTCTTTCTTTTCTTTCTTTTTTTTTTTTTTTTTTTTTTTTTTGTCTTTTTTTGAGACGGGGTCTCGCTGTGCAGTTCAGGCTAGCCTTGAGCTCACTTTGTAGCCCAGGCTGGTCTCAAACTTGCAATGATCCTCCTGCCTCAGCCTCTTGAGTGCTGGGATTACAGGCGTGAGCCACCACGCCCGGCTCATATGTCATTTTCTAATACTTGCTTTCTTGGTGCAAGTAGGCCAAAAATGATTTCCCTACACGCTGTTGTGGTCTTCACAGCAGTATAACATTCAACTATCAAAATAGGCCGTAATATTATCATCCGTTCTCTGGTTTATGGCCATTTGGGTCATTTCAGCCTTTTGCTATGGCAAAGCGGACTTCCATGACATTCTTACACAAAACTTTGAGTTAAGTTTTACTTTGACTGTATAACCAGAGTGGAGTAACTTAGAGTATAGCAGTACTCAAATTTGATAGAGAAATGCCAAATTGTTGATTATTCTAATGGGCACCTCATTATCAACAACTAATGGATTTTTCTGATCTCCATTCCTCACACGTGCTATTGTCAAACATTTAATTTTGCTAATTGGATGGGTGTTGAACTAATAAATAAAGGGTGAGAAAACAACAGACTTTCCACATCTGTTTTCTTTTTTTTTTTTTTTTAATTTTTATTTAAGGAGAAAAGAAAAGAAAGGAAAAAAAAAACAGTGAAGGGGTACAAGTTATACAGATTTACAGAATAAAAAAATGCGCAGTAGGAAATCACTAGTTAATGGATTACATATTGCCATCTTAGAAATAATTGTTTAAGTCACAAAATTAAAGCTTGTAGAGTGGACATTCCAACAATGATACTGCAAACAGTTCTGTTCAATGATCCAATAAAACTCTGTGATATCATTTTCTATCTTATACATTTAAATATACATGCAGTTATATAGTTTAGAGCACTTTCTTTTCCTCTCTTTTGTACAGTGACTATTACACATTTTGGGTTTCATTGCTCCCACGGTTCTTGTTGCTTTTTTGGAAGAGAGTAAAACCAAATGTGACATAACAGAACAGAATCAGTCAAGTCAAAAGGGTGGACATAATAGATAATATAAGAACATAATACAAGGTGATCAACAATGGTTACCATAATGCCTCCCGCTATTTCTAATAGAATTGCCTATATCATTAGTTGTAATACAATTGAACAAAACCGTAAAGAATAAAACCGACAAAACCAAAACATTGGAGATATTGTAGGTCTTCAAAAGTAGATAAAAGTCAACGAGAATGGGCGTTATAATGAATCTCATTATCTTCTCAGCTGATGCCTAAACTTTCGAACCTGATACTATCCAGCAAAACAGAATATAGGAACCTCAGTCAAAAACAAGATGGTGAGAGTAATACAGGGCTTCAAATCGAGATAATAGAAAGTCAAAGTGGGTTACTATATTATATCCTGCTATATTTTTCCCTTTAATTAAATGGATAAAAATAAAAAAGTAAATAATGGAGTGGAGATTGAGAAAAAGGAGGGCATAACAGCGAAACAGGGCAGATCAAAACATAACCATTTAAGCAGAATAGTGTTTCACCACCAGCTAATCCTGACCCAAAAATAGTTACCATATTGACTCCCTCCCTGAAGTCCTTGAGTACAACTTCATATACTGTAGCATTAAGTATATCAAAACAATGTAAATCCATTTAAGAGAATGACAGCATTATAGAGTATTTAGAATCGACTAACAGAAAATGAACAATGGTCTCTGTATAATCTCCTTGTCTTTAAAAGGTTTTTTCTTATACTATCGTACATAACAAAATCCAATAAGATACAACCTGTTTAGACCATTGGAGACAGAAGAACAAAAGCTAGATGAGACTTCAAAACAAGATGGTACTAAATCAGCATTACCTATTAAGATGTCATTTTCTCCAAAAAAAGCTGCTCCTATCATCCAATCTTCTGTCTCATTTCTGTTGAGCTCTTTTTCTGTCAGTAGCTGTCAGTTTGTCTTCTTCATTTTGTTCTCTGCTCCATTCGTTGTGGCCTCCCCGCCCCTATTTCTGGGTTCTTTGTATTTTTCTTTTTTTAGAATATCCTGCAATACTTTCTGTAGGGTTGAATTGGTGGTTGCAAATTCCCCCAGTTCCTCTTTATCCTGGAAGCACCTCGTGTTTCCATCAATTTCCAGGGACAGTTGTGCAGGATATCTCAATCTTGGCTGTAGATTATTATCTTTCAAAGCTTGAATTATTTCTCCCCATGCTCTTCGTGATTTGATGGTTTGTGAAGAGAAATCTGCTGTAATTCTGATGGGTCTTCCCTTGTAAGTGATCTGTTTCTTGTCTCTTACAGCTTTTAATATTCTGTTCTTGTATTGAATTTCTGGAATTTTTATTATTATATGCCTGGGTGTTTCTCTGTTAGGGTTGTAGGTAGCTGGGGTCCTGTATGCCTCATACATTTGAGTATCTTTACCTTTTGCTAAATTAGGAAAATTCTCCTGGATTATTTCTGTGAGTAGCTTTTGTAGTTCACTTGTTTGTGTCCCTACTTCTTCTTTTATGTTCTTAATCCTTAAGTTATGGCTCCTCTTATCATCTTCTTGTCTTTGTATTATTGCTGTGTGTTTCTTTGTTATTTTTAAGAAGTTTTTCATTTCATTCTCCCATGTTTCAAGTCTGCCCTCCAATTCAGATAGTCTGTCCTTAGTTTCTTTCAAGCTGTTATGCCAGTCTTGGGTAGACTTCTTAATTTCTTGATAGTCCCTTTGCACCTGCTTCACATACTCAATGCTTTCTCTGTTTTCTCCATCAAGCAATTCTCCCCTCTTTTTCTGTTCTTCCATTCCACCATCCGCTTTTTCCTGGGTGGTGCTTAGCATTTCTCTAACTATTCTGCATACTTCTAGCTTCAGGTCATTGATAACTTCATTCCTGAATTGGTCTATGAGGCTCTCTAAATGGCGCTTAATGTATATTGGTGCAGTGTCCACAATTGCCTGATTCTCAGGATTGGGGGTCGAGGAGCCTTTTATGTTGCTTCCCTTCCCCATATTTTCTGTTCCTTATAAAATGTAATCTTACACAGGAGGCCCGGCTTCCCTGCCTGCCAGCCACAGCTTGATCAAATTGCGCTGGCTAGTTGTTCCCGCTCACCGCTGCGCCCCAGGGAGTTGCGGAGGAGGCAGCCTACGCGGGAGTCGGTCGCTCCTCCGGGCCACCGTCAGGCTCTGGGATCTGGGTTAGGCCAGCCTAGGGAGTCCGCGAGCAGCATCCCTCCGGCCAGGCACCTTTCACCAATCCCGTCCAAGAGGGAAATGTGCGGCTGCAGTTGCCACTGCGCCCTGCTCTTACAGGACTGCCCGCGCCCAGAAAAACCTCCGCTGGAGTCAAACTGCGGTAGGGAATCAGTTCCTCGCTCACCTCGCCACCAGTCAGCCTTCCTCCCTGGCCGTAGCGTTTCCGACTCCGTTTGCAGATTCCCGTTCCCAAGCCTCTGCATGTCTCTCCTTGCCGAGCCGCTATGGAGGTAGCCGGGCGCCGGGCGGCGGGAAATCTAGACCGCGGTTTCCGATGGCGTGGGGACTCCGTTCGGAGACTCCCGTTCCCAGAGCTCGGCGGTCGCGTCTCTCCTTGCTGAGCCGCTGTGGAGGTAGCCGGCCGCCGGGCGGCGGGAAATCCAAACCGCGGTTTCTAATGGCGCGGAGTCGAGCCTCCACACCGAGATTTTTCTGTTCCTATTTTAGCGCCAGGACTGTATTCCAAGTTGGATTCTCTCAGCCCAGTTTGTTCCTGAGTCAGCAGAGCATATCTCTACTGGTTCGTATCTCCTTAGTCCGCATCATTCCTGGCCTCTGAGCCGAGCCTTTAGAGAGCGTTCAGAAGTTGCTGTTGTCTGTCCGCCATGTTCTCCAACTCCTCCCCACATCTGTTTTCAAAATATCTTGTTCGTATGATGACTCAATTTATGACTTTAACTTTTGACAAGTTGAACATTCTCTTAAAATGCTTCTTAAAAATTGAAAACAAAAACAGTGGTCTGCTACAATGTTGCAAAAAAAATCTTCTAAAAACTAAAATCATTCCATCTAACATAAATCACCAGAAAATGTAAATAGTTTGGACATCAAACTTTTGGTAATTATAATGGATTCAGTCATTTATCAACATGAAATTTCTAAAGAATAATCTAGGAATGGTGTCAGTAAACTTTCTGTAAATAGCTAAATAGTAAATATTTTGTTGTAGTCAGGGTTGTACACAGAGAACAATTCAGATCAGGATATGGAGTTTATAATATTTTTATAATGGTCATCAGAAGTTAACATAGGAAAATGCAGCACATCTATCCGCAACACCAAAGACATAGATTATTTAGTCAAGAGCCTAAACGCCACGGCAATGTCCCACATGAGTCCAGATAAAAACCCAGAGCTCATGACAATGCCTCCCACGAGTCCAACTGGAGGTCTAGAGCCCACAAGAAGGACTCACGCCAGTGTCTTTTACAGATCCGTGCCAGGAAGACCCAAGGGTCAGTGGTGGAAGCCAGAAAGTCTATGCCAACAGGAAGAAGGAGCTGTGCTAGTGGGATGAGGGTTCTACGCTGGAGCCGAGAAGTCATACTCACAACAAAGACCAGCGCTATCCTGAAAGGCAACACAGCTGTCCTCAGTGACAAGGAGGCCCCGAGTCGGGTACGTGCCAGGAAGCAGTGTGAGGAGTTCATCCTGGAGACCAAGAAGGCACATGTCTTCCCCTCCGGAGCCAGGAAGCAATTGTCGATGTGAGGACCCAAGCATGTCCAGGAGAACCAATAGCTCAGACAGCAACTTGTAGGAGAACCCACAAGGCCTCTTTTAACACCTCAAGCCTCCACCTCCCTTCTCCACCTATTTATCCTGGCAACCCTCCTCAGGTAGAGCATCTTCGCTCAATGTATGCTGATGTAATCCAGCTGGCGTTAAATTGACCACCAGTTCTCAATCCATAACAATCCACCCCTGGTCAACTTAATAACCACACGCCTTTCCTTTGACTATAGTCCTTAGTGGCAGATTTGTTACATTAATACAACAATTACATATATACAATTCTTTTTACACTTAATTCCTGTATCAAAAACAAAACATTTAAAGATGACCAAGGTTCAACATTGAAACACAGTACTTTGACAAGTTAACCTGGTTACAAACATATAAAACATTAAAATCACACTAAAAGAACAATTATAATCACAGTCCTTGCTTCCCATTAACTTTAACATGGCATGGCAAGACTAAAATAGAAGAATCTCCTGCAATTCAAATGTACTCTTGATTTTTCCATTATCCTATTCTAAACAACCATGCTCTCTGTTTCATCTTTATAACCCACTCTTCCAATGGAGCCTTCTTGGCCAAGTGTTTTAAATTACTCTACTGGCTCTTTGCTCTAAATTTTCAAAATAGATCTGGTCAGCAGTTCTCTAAAGTAACCATGCTACCATCCCAAAAGTAGACTAAAATTTTTCTGCCACCCAGGTAATATCTCCAGCAGACATTGCAGTCTTTCCCAACAGAAGCACCCCAAGCTTCATCTTAAATGGCAGCATTTCCATCAGTACTCTGATTTTCCAAGTTATGACCAGAGTCTCCAAAATAGTACAGCATACAGGGGCTGTCTCTTTAGCCAGTTTCTCAAAAACTTTTCAAATTAAATTCTAAGGCTCTTAAGTCACATGGCCAGACAACATAACAGCCACGACCCCACTCCTCTGGTACCAATTTCTGTTGTAGTCAGGGGTGGTACACAGAGAACAATTAGGTTCTTTTCAATTATATTTCTTATACTATGAAATATTACTTGATTTTTCTTTAACATTTTAATGTTAGGGATTAGGGTATTGCTCAGTGGTAGAGCCTTTGCTTATGCCTAGCATGTGCAAAGCCCCAGGTTTGGTCCAGAACCAAAAAACAAAACAAATGAACAAACCCTAAAACAACATTTCCAGTTATGAGTAAGTGCTTCCTACTGGAATGGGATACTGAGAAGGACACATCAGTTCTGATGTTTTTCTCCCCAAATTGCCTACCCCTACTCTAACTCTGAGGAAATATTAAACAAACCCAAACTGAGAGACATAAAATAAAAATGAATTATTCTGTGTTCTCTGAAAATGTCAATAAGAAAAGAGCTTTAAAAAAACGTTTCAAAAGAAAGGTGTTTTAGAAGACAAGAAAAGCAACTGCAATTTGCAATCCAGGATTAAAATAAAAACAGAAAAAATGGAAATGAGTGGTGTTAGCCAGTGGTAAAATCTTGAATCTGAATCTCCTATTGTCCTGTTTGGAATGGTATTATATTGGGAGAATTTAAGGTTCTTGTCATTTGTACAGAGGACTCACAGCTAAGAGTTTGTATTAAACCTCAAAGACTTTGGACTTGAACTTTGCAGCAATGGCAAAACTGTTAAGACTTTGGCAACTCTTAGAGATGGACTAAATGCCTTTTGCATACAGGGATGCACATGAATCTTTTGGGAACTAGGGGCAGAATGTTATGGTCTGTATCTAGATGTCTTCCAAAGCCTCATGCAGTTACAGGTGGGGCTTTTTAGAGATGGCTGGATATAGTGTGATGGTGGGATTAGGGACAGCTAGGATTGAGGGTGTCCCACCCTGGGTGTGGATGACATCACCAGAAGGGCGGTATCCTGGATGAAATATAAAGGCAGGCATGGTTGCTACTGCTGCTGCAGCCTCTGCTTTTGGGCCTTCGCCTGCCATAAACTGTTTCTCCTCAGGGACACTCCTGCCACTCTACCTTGGAGCCAACTGACTACAAACTGAAACTTCTAAAATGTAAGCTTTTCTTCCTTTAATTTGGGGTATTGGGTATTTGGTTTCAGCAAAGAGAAAAGTAAGTAAGACAGATTTTTATCCCCCATGCCACTACATCATCATTATCATCAAGTAAACCCACTTAAGTCTCCCAGAACTTCAAATATGATTATGAATGTATTTTGACTTATTTCATGTGATAGTAGGGTCTCCGTAAATAAGAATGTCTAGGATGAACACAGCTTGGTAAAGGGCCTTAGTCTGAGAAGACTTCTTGAACCAAATTATAATTGACTATATTCCTTCCAATGATATATGCTCAAAGTGGTTCTGATCCACTTTTTCCTACCCTGAGGGTGTGGTCCACTTATGCATCAGTTGAGGAAATTACCCATTTAGGATATGAAGGCATTAGCTAAAGACTATGTAATGAGAAGATTAAAAACTACCACTGAAGGTGTGAATACCAAAAGAATTTACTATTTTCTGAGGTTTTTTTTTAAACTATTTTCTTGCCCAGTTTTCCTTTCATTAGATTTAAGATTCATTTCTCTCGTTTTTATTCATACAGATTTTTAACTCAAGAAAAGCAGCCACCCTGAATTGGACCTAAAAATAAGAAATTTTCGGTAAGTTACTAAAGATAAAAGTGGGAAAAACTGTTACAAATGAAAAGTACTGATGTATAATGCAGTTAGGCTGAATTTGTGTCTCGGGGACTGTTCTTGACTATTGCCAAATCTTACTGCCAACATATTTCTACAGATCTCATAAATATATAACTAGTTATTCAATGCTTATTTATTGAGTAACTACTACGTGCAGGCATTGTTCTAAGAGCTGAGGATACAGCAAGCATAAAGATAAAAATCCCTGTTCTCAGCTAGGTATTCAGGGAAAAGAAAATTAAAAAGTGAAAAGCATGGTAAAAAGCATATACCATATCAGCAGTTGGTGAGTGCTATGAAAAACTTTTTAAAAATAGGATAAAAAATAATGTCCACTCTAATTAAAATGGTGTGAAGAAGGCTTTTCTGACAAAATGATGATGAGGGAGGTGTTTTTTGAGGCAGTATCTCACCAGATAGTGCAGACTAGCCTTGAACTCACCATGTAACCCAAGATACTCTCAAATTTACCATGATCCTCCTGCCTCAGTCTCCCAAGTGCTGGGATTACAGGCGTGTACCACCATCCCAGGCAAGCTGATGATCGATTTAAATCATACTGAAGCAGATTTTACGGTGTGACATTCAGGAAGTTCTTGGAAAATTATCTCTTGGCTATATCATCTTGTTAGTTGCCTTAGTTTGCTGAGTCTAGTCTGTAAAACTCAGAGAGAATGGAGGACATGAATTTTAAATGATAATGGTTATTACAGTTTATTAAAGTAATGTTAGTATACAAACGTAGTAACTGCCAATTCCTCCTGGGTGATGGGAGGGTGTCTTGGTAGAGTTCACATTGAGCTACATTTCTAGCCCTTTTTATTTCATATGAATTTATTTTAGATTGGGCTAAATTGCCCGGGCCAGAATTTGTGAACCTTGTACTTCAATCTCATAGGCTGCTGGGATTATAGGTGTATACCACCACGCCCAGTAGCTCCTAGTGTTTGAATTAAAAATGGCATTGGAATCTCAAAGATGAAGCAAGCCCTCCCTTCTACAAATTCAGAAAGCAGGTGATTATTAGCTTCAGTTTCTTCATCTATGAATTTAAGATAATGGTATATTGACCGTTGGTGATTCTTATGGTTGCTAAGTAGACATTTGTTGGGCCACCTCTATGGAGATACATTGAACCGCGTGCCAGGTATGGTTTTAAACTATGGAATATATATTAATTCATGTAATCTACAAAACACCTAGAAAACCAAGTACTTTGGTTTTATGTTTTATGTGAGTTCCTACCCAAAATACTTGGCTCCAGAACCTGGCAACGTGCGATTTGCCCTGTGCCTATCAAATAGTAAAAGCTTGATAAATCGAAGGGATCTAATGATGGTGGTTATTAGTTCTAAGTTTCCCCTTGTGAAGCGTTTAGGGCAACCAGTTTGTTGAAGGCTAAGCTTAGGACTTCTTGCATAGCAACTATACCGGACAGCATAGCAATCGTAATGATTACTTAAATTGGGGGCTTATGAGGGATTCATGGGAACTATGGAGAAAGGGAGAGTTAGCCGAGCCCTCTTGGCATGTCACTTTTGCAGAGAAAATCAGCGTGGTAGTATTTGTACTGTGAACTCCCGTGTAAGTCTCAGCCTTCCCCTCCCTCGCTCGCCGATGGTTTCTCCCGTCCGCGGCGCAGCCTCAGGTTCCGCGCTCCGAGTCACAAAGCGCGGGTCACGTGGGCAGGCCGGTGCGCTTTGTGGCATCAGTGACCCCGCCTCCCGGCCCGCCTATCCGCGCACGCCTAGCTCCGCCTCGCGCGCGCCGCCCGTGCAGTCCCTGCCTAGAGACCCCGGAGTGGGGCAGTCGCCCGGAGCCAGGCCGCATCCACCATAGTGCCTGGCTTGGAGGTGTCGCCGACGCTGGGTGAGGGCCGGAGAGCGGCAGGGGGGCAAATCAAAAAGGGAGCCAGCGAAGCCTTCGCCCCCCGCCTGGCCGTTTCCGGGCTTCCTGTCGCGGTTTGGGCCGAAAGGCGACGGGAGCGAAAGGCGAAAGGAGCGCGGAAGATCCGGCGAGAGGAAACGTCGGGGAGCCTCGGCGGTGTCCCCGGGGTCCGCCACAGCCCCCCCGGCTGCTGGCCGGGGCCCGGGGTGGTGAGGAAGTGCTTCGCGGCCTAGTTGAGGCCCGGCCCGGCTTTGTGTCCGAGCGGCGGCGGCGGCGGGGGGGGAGGCGGAGCCGGCGCCGGCGGCCTGCGGGAAGGAAGGCCTCTCCTCCGCCGACCGCGCGGCCTCGGCCTAGGCCGCGGGGCCGCTGTCGCCTCCGGGGACAAGGCGACCGGGTGTGTGTGTGGTGGGGGCCTGGGCCTGGGGACGCCGACGCCGGTCTTCCGGAAGCCGGAAGGAGGCAAGAGGCCGCTCGTGGACTCCTAGGCCCTCTCCCCTCAAGCTCCTCCCGGGGCCTGGGTCACCCCAATCCACGGAGAGAGAGACCAGCCGGGAGGTGCGGCCGCGCTATGGACCCCTGACCCCGCGGGGTCACTCGGACTCTAACGTGTGGACTGACCGCTACAGACTGCACCGCCTGCCCCCCGTCTCCTGCCGGCCCTTAGCATGAGCGAGGGGGCCCCAGCCGGGTGACATTGTGCCCGTTGGTGGATTCTCGATTTCCCCTTTTCCCCGCACTGGCCCTCCTCTTCCCACATGAAGCGATTCTGAGTCTTGGGGTAGTTCTGCATTATTGTTCTTACGAACCCCTGCTTGTGGTTGGGGGGTATTTAATCTGAGGCCTTAGAGGTCCTTCGGTGTCTTTGCGTGTTTTGTGTGTGTACATATTTTGCTCTTAAGTTTATAAATATACATATATTGAGAGTGTCCACGTCTCCTCGCTGAACCTTAGGCATCCTTTGGCACAATGTCCTGTGTGCATTATAAATTTTCCTCTAAACGCAACTATGATACGGTCACCTTTGACGGGCTCCACATCTCCCTCTGCGACTTAAAGAAGCAGATTATGGGGAGAGAGAAGCTGAAAGCTGCCGACAGCGACCTGCAGATCACCAACGCGCAAACTAAAGAAGGTAAGAGTCGGGCTGGCTCCAGATGTTTGATAGGTGGAAATGATGGTAGTTAAGAGACCTGATTGGGAACTAACCGTCACTATTCTTTTTAATACGTGAGGTACAACTTTCATTGATAGCCAAGAATTGCTGTCGACCTTGGAGTTTACCTGGTTTGATTTCTGTATATTTTGATCATCTATCGATAGGCTAATCCGAAAATCGAAGTCTGATTATTCTCGGTATTTCTCTAAAATGAGGGATAAGCAAGAAAACGAAGGTTGTTACCCATGTCCTTTGGATGCTTCCCTTGTGTTTTCTAACTTACTTTTTGTCTGAAGGAAAGGAGCATCAATACAAGGTTTCTTACCTGTGAAAACGTCAAGTCAGTTTCTCTTTTTTGTAACCTAACAGTGTTTGGGAGTTGACTAGCAAAGTTGTATGTCTTCTTTCCCACCCTCCTCTTTATTTGAAATTGCCGGTATTGAGAAGAGATCCTTACATATTTTTGAGCATATAATGTCGGAATTGTTTTGGAATTTAAAATGTTGTAATATAATTGCTTTTGTGTTGTGTGTAAATTCCGGAATTACTAATACAGTAATTTAGTAGCTGAACTTTGTGTTCATCGTATTAGTCTTAAAATTTAGCAATTCAGTAAAGTGCAAAAGTACTGATTTTTTAAAAAAATAAATATTATAGTACTGAAAAATGGTGGGCTTCTACCATGGGTACAAATCGAACATTATTAGAATCCTTGATTCTGTCCCCATTTTAAAAGTACACTTTGGGGTTTGAATAGTAGATAACTGTAAATGCAGCCAGGAATTAATTTATTTATTTATTTATTTATTTTATTTATTTATTTTTTTTGACTGAGCTCGTTTTGGTTTCTTTTTCCGGGGTATAGTAGTGCTGATGTGTAGTAGTTTTCGAATCAGTCTTCTGAGGTGTATTGAAGAAATAGACCAAAGTGCTAATTGGGTAATTTTTGATGCCTGTAATGTCCAGTAGGAGTTCTGTGTGTTTCTAAGAAACCAGGATCCTCTAGCCTGTTTGATAGATAATCTTTTCATGTAGATTAGTTTTTACATTTATAATGCAGACATGAGTATGAATGTATTAGGCTGAGAAACAGTAATACTGTCGTATCGTGGACTCAAAAATACTCAAGGAAAAACTTTACTCATATATACAAAAGAATATTAGTGTCCTTTTTAAAAAAATATCAGTTGTAATTACCTGTATTGTCCTTCTGTTTAGAGGAAAAATTGTTAGTTAGGAAGACCTGAGAAATAGCTTTTTAAATCCATCAAAAGTAGCCTTAGGTCCTGTAATCACAGCGCACAAAACATTTCTCAAATCGGTCTGTTTTCTTTATTTTTTTGACTTTGCTTGGGGAGGGTGATGTTGTTTGAGACAGGGTCTTTGTAGTTCAGGCTGGTCTTGAACTCTGTGTAGCCCAGGCTGGCCTCAAATTCACAGTGATCTGGGGGCTGGGGATTTAGCTCAGTGGCATAAGCGCCTGCCTTGCAAGCAGGCAGTCGTGAGTTGGATCCCTGGTACAAAAAAAAACCCGAAAAAGACAAAAAAATAAAAATAAAAATTGACAGTGATCCTCTTGCCTCTGCCTACGAAGTGCTGGGATTATAGGTGTATGCCACCGCGCCCAGCTAATCTTGTTTGCTTTACATACCAGCATGTCTTTTGAAATGAAATGATGGACTGGTTGTGTTAAGAGTTATTTTAAGCGTAAAATTCTTTCATGTTTAGAAAGCTATTGTAATCCTGGCACTTAAGTGATAAATTAGAATGTCTGTTTGAATGCTAGGTTGCCCTTTTTAGTGCTGTTTAGCATACTACTGTGCTGTATTTAGCATATTAAGAGCTATTACAATTCCAGAAACATATTTGCAGATTGCTTTTTAAAATTTTTTTAATTTTAAAAGCAAAATAGAAATGATACAGAATTTCAAAAAATAGATAATTAACATTAGTTAATATATTGCATATTGTTATCTTAGTTGTTCAGATTATAAGATTCAGGCATAAAATGATAAAACAATGAAGGCACAAACTTATTATTGATGAATTTACAGAGATTAGTATTATGGCTATCTTGTATAAATATATATATATATATATTAGTATTTCTTTTCCTTTTGAGCACTTTCTTTCCATATCATTTTCACAATATTTTACATTTTGGATCTTATTACTCTTGGAATATTTTAAACACTAGGGAGACAATTATTTACATACGTGAGTTTGATTTATTTCATTTATGAGTATGGTCTCAAGTTGTATCCATTTACCTATAAAACCTCGTTTATCCTTATTTATAGCTTAATAATACTCCATTGTATAAAAATACCACAGAATATACATTATTCTCAGCTGCACATGGGACATCTCTAAAGTAGACCATATATTAATTCATAGAACATACTTAAGTAAATGCAGAAGGATTGAAGCTATCCCATGCAGCTCAGTGTGGTGGTGCACGCCTATAATCCCAACACTGCGGAGGCTGAGGCAGGAGAATCGTTACAAGTTCAAGACCAGCCTGGGCTTACAAAGTGAGTTCAAGGCCAGCCTGAACTGCATAGGGAGTCCCTGTCTCCAAAAAAATTATCCCATGCATATTATATGACCATAGTGCACTGCAGTTGGAAATTCATGGCAAAAAAAAAAAAGACAGCCTACATAAACTCATGGAAATTAAATAATGCCCTCCTGAAAAACCAGTGGATTACAGAAGAAATTAAAGAACAGATGAAACAATATCCACAATCAAATGAAAATGCAGATACAACATACGGGAACCTGTGGGGTGCAATGAAAGTGGTCCAAAAAGGGAAATACATAGCAATGAATTGTCATAGCAGGAAAATAGAACAAGCACAAATAACCTTTCAGATTTTTGATACTGTTTTGGTTCTAAAATTAACTTTTTAATTCATTTAATTCAACTTCTCTGCTCTAGACTTTTCTGACTTAGAGCTTGCTTGGAATTTGGAGTTATCATGAGCTATCCAAGATAATGACAGTCTAAAATCTAGGAAATTGCATCACTCTAATTGGATATGTATGAAATACAGCCACGTACTTGAAATATGCTGAAAGAATCTTTGCCTGAACAATTTAATTTGTAATAGGGGATAGTAATAACATGACTAAAAATAACAAAGTGATACATGTACATGCAAAGCTTAAAATTTCTACACATGTAATAAACAAGATAATCAGGTCAAGAGTCAGCCATTCTGTGCTAAATAATGTAATAGAAGCAAACTTAATAACATTAAAAGTGAACCTTAATGTCTAGTTGTGAGATTAAGAGTGATGGGTCTCTTAAGTGAGTTTTGGATCTCTAGTAAGGGATTTTTTTTTGTTTCATTGCATTTTTGGAAGTTTTGTACATTCCTTCCATAGCAAATCTTTTATGATGGCTAGGGTCCAATTTCTTTAATTTTATTCTTATGGAAGTATTGTAAACTCTGTAGACCGTTCAGTGAGGAGAAAAATAGCATCTATTTATCCTCACCTTTGATCTTAAGTGACATTGCAAGACTGTCCTTACAGTGTTCTCACAGTCCCTTTCTATTTGTCACTTCCTAATACAGGCAATCATTTCTACATGGACTAAGTAGAAACCTTTTTATAGTTACCGCATTTCTGTTCTTGTTCTCTTTATCTTCTTCATATGGATGACAACATCATCTTTTTCTAACAAATTGTTGCCATGATTTCCTCTTGTATTTAGAAACAAAATATATCAGTATATGATCTGTACTTGGGTCTCCCTTGGTAGTTCAGGGTGACTTTGAACTCTAGGTAATCCTCCTGCCTCGACTGTCTGAGTGCTAGGATTACAGGCAATCCTGCCTCAGCCTCCGAGTGCTGGAATGATAGGCATATGCCACCACACCTGGCTGATCAGTACTTTTCTGCCTGTATTTTGTATCATTCTTTTTTGCAGCTTTGCAGTTCTTTTTGTCTGTTTTGCACATGTGCTTTGTCTTTTAAGTCACAAATGTAGTTTCCTAAGAGGAAACAACTTTCTTTTTCTTTTTCTTTGGGCCAATATTCTATAGAAATTGAATCTGCCATTCATTATTAGAAAGTATTTCTCCTTATTCATAATATATCTTAATTTATTGTTTAGTCTGTCATCTCCAGTAACAAGCACCGTGAAGACAGGGATTATAAAATTCAACTTATGTTTAGGGGCCACAGGAAAATTTTTTTTTTGTCTGTTTGAGAAAGGTTCTTGTTGTGCAGTTCAGGCTGGCCTTGGGCTCACTTCGTAGCCCAGGCTGGTCTCAAACTAATAGCTTTTTTCATAAATTTCCTTCTTCATTGTGTTTTTGTTCTGTGGGATGTTTCTGAAACAGGGTCTCAGTATATATTCTGTACTGGCCTCAAACTCACTAGGTAATCCATGCTGACCTTCAGCTGGCAACAGACCTCCTGCCTCAGCCTTTTGAGTGCTAGAATCACAAGCATGTGCCATCCTACCCAGCTTTGTAATTTTTTTTTTTTTCCTAAATAAACTGCAGAATAGTTAACCTTACTGAGACTTGGAATTCTACAAGTAGAAGTGATAGAACCAAAAACCTGGTTGTGCTATTTGCTATTATTGAAGCGTAACCCCTTATGGCTTTGCACATTTGCACTAATGATGCTTGTAATGTAGATACAAGGAACAAATAGTATAGAGCTCTTTTATGTCTTGTGTTTATTCCTCTTAAAACTTATATTTGGTGAACTGAGTTCTCATTCTTGGGTATTTACCCAAATCCCCCTATAGAATTTTGACTATTTATCTCTTTTACTTCCAGAATATACTGATGATAATGCTCTAATTCCTAAGAATTCATCTGTAATTGTTAGAAGAGTTCCTATAGGAGGTGTTAAATCTACAAGCAAGACATATGTTATGTAAGTATTTATAAAGTCTAATATACTTCTCAAAAAACAGCTTTTTAAAATTTAAAAAAGTACATATTTTTATCTTTCAATCCTCAAAACTATGAAGATGGAGTGATACTGTCCCTGTGTTAAATTGACTCAGGCTGTAGTTAGAAGTAAACAATTAAGAAAAATTTTTGTTCTATATGAACTATTTTCTTTACCACAAAAATGTATATGTTGAGCTGAGCTGAGCTGGTGGCACATGCCTATAATCCCAGCTACTTGGGAGCCTGAAGTTAAAGGATCATAAATTTGAGGCCAGGCTAGACAGTACAGCAAGACCATGTATATACCTGTACGCTCCGAAAAAACCAAATATGTTGTAGGGTTCAGTCTTACATGTTTTGAAAGCATCAGGTTATTCAGTAACAACAACATATGGTCCTTACCAGTAAGAGGCTTTGGTTGGGAGGCCGGAGAATATATAGGATTTATGAGCATAACTCTGAAATCAGGTTTAATGTTATCTAAGGTGTCTTGTGTCTCACATTTCTTTAAACAGGTGTATGTCTTCATAACTGCAGATTGAAAAGATTTGAGGGGAGAATGATTGTTACATTTTTGCTGGTGTGTGCTGTGTAGTTAAGCCTGCAATGATTAGTGTCTATGCTAAACATGTAGATTTTTCTTGTCATTCTAAGCAACGCAGTATAACCATAGCATTTATATTGTATGTTAGGTATTATAAGTGATCAAGAGATAATTTAAAGTATAAGGAAGATTGCACTAAGTTTTATGGAAATACGTGCTATTTTATCCACAAGACTTGGGGGCATTAAGAGTCTTGGGTGTTTCTGAGGTGTAAGGGTAAAGGTCCTGGATCCAGTTCCTCAATACCTAGGGAACAACTGTTCTCCAACCCACAGACAGTTTTAAGAATTAATGATGCTTCTTGTATGTCCATTATTGGAATAAGAACACATTAATCCTAGGACTAGTCTAGTACTTATATTCACTAAAGAAATACAATTAAAGCTTTTATATGCTTAACTTTTTCTGTCTTCTTGCAATTTTAATAGTGATAGCAAAACTAAAATATGTGATTAGCACAGCAACTTGGGCTATTTAAGGGTGATGATTTCCACCGAGAAATTGAGTATCTTTCTTTGTTCAAAATTTTGGTAAAATCTTGGGATCAATGAAAAATTCTGGAATTTACCAGTCCTAAAAAATGGAGTGTATTTGTGGAATTGAGATAAAATACTCATTTTGTGGAGCTTTATCTCATGTAGGCAAGTATGCTAAGATTTTTCTTACCAGTTTGTGGTAAAGTTACATTTCATGTGTTAATATTTGGAGATCTTTTATGTAATATCTTCTGAACAGTATCAACGTTAATAATTTTTTTGTTGTACTTAACAAGGGAGCTTATTTATAAGTGCTTTTAGTTTTGTTTTGTTTTTTGTAATGCTAATAATGTGAGGATTGAATTCAGGGCCTTCACACAGAGGTTTATTCCCAGCCGTTTTTGAAACAAGGTCTCTCTAAATTATAGCTGGGTATGAACTTATGATCCTCCTTCCTCTGACTCCAAGAGTGCTGGGTCTAGAGGTATGCACCACCACAAGTAGTGTGCTTTTATCTTGAGAATTAATGCCCACATTGAAATACTTTACCATGTGTTTTGTTAAAAATATCAAAGGTTTTGGATTTTTTTTTTTTTATACTAAGATTCTGGGCACAAGAATTCTTTTTTTTTGAGACAGGATCTCTCTGTGCAGTTCAAGCTGGCCTTGAGCTCACTTTGTAGCCTAGGCTGGTCTCGAACTCTCAACAATCCTCCTGCCTCAGCCCCCCAAGTGCTGGGATTACAGGCGTGAGCCACCACGCCCAGCTAAGAATTCTTTAAAGAACCTGACAAAATAAAAATTACACACTAACTCACAATACCTCGAGTTTCATTTGTAATAAAATTCATCTCATAAAATGTCTGAGTTCATGAAAACTTTGATTTTTTTTTTTCTTTTTAACTTAAGGACTTCCAAATCATACAAAAACCTAAAAATTTCTTTTAGATGTTATCTACATTTCTGTATTGTCAAGATATCATAAACTTGAAACTGAAGCTGTACTTAACGTCTTCTGTCCCCTTTTCTGTGTTGTAAAGAAATTCCTTTTTTTGGGTTGATTCGTATATTCTAAACATCAGATTGCCTGGTTTTAAATAACCATTTAATTCATTCTTTTAATTTATATACTCAGTTTTTATGTTGTATTTTCCTGCTGGTTTGCATTTTTACTCAGTCCTTGAGTGTTGTTTTAAAACATTTAAAAATGAAAGTAATTATTAACCAGATTTGAAAATTAACTTTTGGAGTGCAGCATTTTCTCTGAGATCCACACCACAAATGTTAATAGCATTGATCTTGATTTTTTAAAACCTGATGTGGAAGTGCATATCTGAATCAGTTAAAAAAACATAATTTTTCAGTAATTTTTCAATATATTACGAATAAGCCACAGTTTCTAAACATAATAAAATCCTCATACAGCCTTTCAGAAAATATTTGTTATAAGTGGCAAGATGTACCTGTTCTAGAATGCCATAGTACAGAATGGACATTTTTTAGTCCCAGATGTATCTTAAATTATTCAAAGATAGTAAAGATTAAAGTGTTTTGTCTATTACTTCAAAAATGGACTGTATTTAAATCTTGGGTACCAAAGGAAGACCGTGTTCCTAATAATGTGATTGGAGATAGTAAGTTTTATTACCATAAAGATTCATAAATAGCTAATGTAAGTTTTTGTCTTTTTATTTTTTAGAAGTCGAACTGAACCAGTGATGGGAACTACGAAAGCAGTATGTAAAAACACAATCTCACACTTTTTTCTACACATTGCTTTTACCTTTTTAATGTTGCAGTGAAGTAAATCATTTTAGAACTTAATATCCAACTGATCATAGCACATACTGTAAATAAAATGTATTTTGATGACAGCTCAGTTAAACGGAATATATATGGCATAATTTGCACACTCACTTTGTAGAAATGGGTAATTTGTGCCCATAACACTGTTTCATATTAAATATGGTAGCATTCTTCCTGTAGGACACTGTGTTGTACAGTAATGTATGATCCTTTTTAGATCGTGTAGGTATTACACAAATGAACATGATAACATGTTCTACATCTGTCTGTCTATAGTTTAGTATTTTGTATGTATGTACAGGCTGTTGTGTGCTTTTTGTTTCTTGCAATAAAAAAATGTTTGAACTGTATATTTTGCCATTTCCACGTTGTATAACTTAGTTTTTGTTAGTTTTTTTTTTCCCCTGCCTCACGATAGCTTTCAAAAATACGTTAGCAACATGCAAAGCTTACATTAAAGTTTGATGCTTTCTCTTAAGTTCACATATATCATGGAAAAAAAGCTTTCCAGAGGCCACTGATACAGTTTTATTAGTCTTGCAATATTTCCCATTTTGAACTCCTCCTATTCTTTATTTACAAGTATACTATAAAGTGAAAACTCAAATTGCCCCAACCCGCAAGAGGTCAACCCGCATATGTCAATGATCTTGATAATTTTATACCATTGGGCGTATTATTTTCAAAATTTAATGCGTGATCTTACACTTCTTTCTAGTCTGTTTAAATGCCCAAATTAAAATATTTCCCCCTTTTTTATAAGATGATGAAATACTACATTCATTGTAGGGTATTACAAGCTATAGCTTATCAAAGGTAACTCCCTCTAACCAGGGTAACATATTTCTTATAACCACAAATTGACCTGAAGTGTGACACTATGTTAACTGAGTTCTTAAGTGAAAAATACTCAGTATTCCTAAATTATAGGATGAAATATCTGGGTTCAGGATACAGTTCGATCTTAATTGGGTTCTGTAAACTTGATGGTTCTCTAACATTTTACTGCTCAAGCTTGATATTGTACACAATGCAAGATGTCTGAAATCTCCATTTAGAAATCAAGGGTATTGCTTGCTATTTCATTTCATACTTTTTTAAATGTTAGTGATCTTTGTGTATGAGCCATTTCACTAACCTTGGATCATCAATTCTTAAACATGGTAACAGAGCTTTGAACTTGTTTTCTAAAATATATGGCATTTAGTTCTCATGGAACTAAATACAGTGATTCAAAGATCAACATTCTAGTGTTTGGGGGTTTTTTTCCCCTCTTTTTGGATATATGGGATTTTTTTTTAAAGCATAATGCTGTAAAAAACCTGTCTGAGTTTCTGTTTTGCTGATGATTGGTTTAAAGCTGAGTTTTATGTATCCAAATGCTAGCACAAAAAGATTGACTATCCTGGTGACTGTTAGTAGTAAATGTAACACATTTTGTATAAAGTACATTTTTTATATAGTATTTAACGAATTCAGATGAAGTTTTATTTCTTGAAAATAATTCCTTTTTGTTTATTAGCATGTGTATAAACACAAATCACATGTTCATAAATAAAGTTAACATTCTTTTAGCCTTGTGTGTTCCCTGGCATGTCTGTATTACATTTATAAGCAATTGATTTCAAGCTTATTTAGGTTTCTCCTTTCTTTTTCTTTTTTCTTTTTTTTTTTTTTTTTTTTAATGCTTTTAGAGTGGCTTTAATTTTTAGGGTAGAATTATCTGAAATGGAGATGTTAAGTAACTCATCCCCATTGTTATTTGCTTGGGGTACATTTGCTGATATTTAAGATGAAAGGATATATTCATCCAATGTAATTAGTGTCTGTCTTAGAAGACTTTAAAAAAATTGTGTAGAATGTACACAGTCACAAAAACAAAGGCACTGAACTAAAAATTTTTTAATTCTGATTATGTATGTATATTTTTGATAATTTATGCCAGCTCTTATCCTGGCTGGCTGTTTCTATATTCCCCAGTCATTGTATTTAGTCATCTTTCTGTGTTGGTACTCCAAATCTAGATATTTTCTTGCTAAGCATGAAAATTATACTTTGTGGATTATTTAATTTTAGTAAAGTATAATTGATATAAGAAAATATAAGGTCCTTGCTTCTGGAAGGATGACCCCCTAAATAGATGTAGGGAGACAGGTTAGTTTTAATGATTTTTTACAAGTTACCTCAATTTTGGAAGATATTTTTTAATGTGATAGTTTTTTTAACATTAGTACCTTACCTGATAATCTTACCAAGAGTCGGTATTTTTACTGACATTTTTGTGTCTATAAATTCCTGAATGTTCTTAAACCACTGGTTGTCAGCATTTTTTACTCATTTCTTAATATCTTACAATATGTAGAAAATAAAATTGGATGCCTTTTTAAAATTTGTGATAAATTTGCAGATTATTTTTAGGTGCTGTAATGGTCATTTGGTGGGAGAAACCTGATGGAGATGTGATTGCATATTTGAAATCACTTTCAACTCAATAAATATACAGTATAATTAATGACGAAAGCTTTAAAAAGAAAGATCAAGAAAGTCCAGCATTAAAAACAAAACGAAAGTTATTTTAAGTGTTAGAGGAGTGGGAAGATTTTTTTAAAACATTAGTTTTCTAAGAAAACCACCAATATTCTCATTTTGGGTAATGGACTATTTTTAAAGGTTATTCATTTGTTTCATTAATTAGAAACTGTATAGATGGAGATTGGGTGGCAGCAATTTACTTGGTCTTTGTTACTTAAATTCCAATAACTCAGTTGATATAAAGTGTACTATGGTCCTTTTAAAAATAGATGAAGTAGGTGGAATTTTATTCTGGATAAATAGAGTGTGTGTATGTTTTTATGGCTCTTTTACTTCTTTAAGATTAGTTCCCAAAAGAAAAATTACTTTAACGCTCAGCAAGAATGAAAACCCATTGGTGGATTATGTGGCTATACGTAAGGAATGTGAAATTAGTGTATTTTGAATTATTTAACACATCCCCTCAAACATGGAACAAAGAACCTTTTGTCTAGATAAACATCACAGTAATAATATCTATCAAGCTAACATTTAAAGTCATAAAATATTTGTAAGATATATCTTAAATGTAGCCATTATTTTTATACTTAAATTTATGGAGTCGCTTCTGTGGTGAGCATTGGTTAAGTTCAAGTTGAAAATAGTTACATTTTGTTTAGGGTCTGAAGTTGTGTTTTTAATTAATACTCTTTAAAAAATACCCAATGAGGACTTCTTCTTTGACCCAGACATCTTTTTACCTTCTCTCCATTTTAAAGAATGATTCTGACCGGTAATTCTTGAGAAGCTTATAAAAATGTTGAATAAGCAGCACTGTTACTAAAATAGAAAGCTGTAGGGAAGTCATGTATTCAAGATTACAGTATTTGCTCAAGATATATTTGTATGTGTGTAATATGCAAATACATTACCTTTATAACTAGTCATTTTAGAAGATGAGAATTTTTAAATGTTACATTTTTTTAAAAAGCCCTCTTATGTTTTGCATATGTTTCTCCAAATAGTAGAATCCATTCATCATCCGTGACAGCTCTGTTTACCCTGGATGCCTTTGGTTTTCTTTTTCTTTTTTCTTTTTTTCTCTCCCGAAAGATCATTGCTCTGACAAAGCTGTGATTTCTTTGGCCAGAAATTATTGTTAACTCTTTGTATGAGAAAATAAAACTTAAAACTGAGCAATGCAGTACATGATCATAAAAGAAAAAAGTAACAATTATGTGAGAGCTGTTATTTATTAAATGAATTATCTGAACTATTAAAGAGATAATGTGTTTTTACAATGTTGTATGATGACATAGGCAAGGTACTGATTTTTTTACTCTACCAGTGCACATTGTCTTGAGCATTATAAAATTTAAGAGACCATTGAGAGACAAGGGACTCTAATGTATTTAGGCACAACGCTGAACAGATTGCCTGTGTAATATATTTTAGGGTACCCTGTCCTTTATTTTTTTTCTTGTGATTAATCCTTTCAATGAATAACCCTTAAAATCTGCAGTGAAATGATACAGAAAAAAAAGTAGATCAAGCTGCAATTACCAGCCTTAAAACAAAATAGTCTTTAGAAAACTAAGAACATGCCCAGTATTTTTGAACATTAAGTGACATTAGGGGCTAAATGATCACTTTCAGATGTTTTCAGTGTGGAACTTGAATGTGTGTTTAATTTTTTGTGAACAGATTGATGACTCTTCTGCATCTATTACTCTGGCCCAGCTTACAAAGGTATATATACATATATTCTTGAAAATATAATTTTTTTGTAACATTTTATGTGGAACATTTTTTTAAATGGGTTGGGGGAGGATATATTCTACAAAACCATTGTATATTACTATCCTGTAAAGAGTAGTTTCTGTTTTGAGAAGATAGGGGAGTACTTTGTCAGTCTCAGCATAATGTTGGAGTATTGTTCATCTTCAAGACAGAAGAAACACATGAAGCTATACTTAATCTATTTTCCCCCTCATACATTTTAATTATACATTGGAAACAAAGTTCTGGAGGAATTCCCTGGTTTTGGCTATAAATTATGTGGACTTTAAGCAGCCAAAACAGAAGATTTCCTTTTACATGGACAATCTGATTGATTGATTGATTATTTGAGTCAATCCCATGAAGATCTTTATTTTAACTGTTACAGTTGTTTCTTTATGCTATAGGCTATCTGCTTTAGAAAAAATTTTAAACAACCTAATTTGTTTGAACACAGACTACATGAATTATGTAAGTGTATAAAACTGTTTATAGGAATATACCAATGTGTATGTTTGACAGAGGGGCAAATTGTTACCTCCTGAAATCATTGTATATGTCATGTTTTATAAGATTGCTTGCATTTTCTGCTCAATGCTGTGTATCTTTTGTTTGGGAAAGCATTAGATGAATTTTTTAAAAAAAAACAATTTAGTTTACAGATTGTGCCTGGGGGACAAAAAGAGTAGGTTGTCTTTTGAGGACCAAGAAAGAGGTTGTCCGTTTTCCCAAAAATCCTTTTTTCCCTACCTTCAGAAATGTGAAATCAAATTAGGCAACTAAGATAAAATGAAGAGTTTTATTGTCCCTATCTTGTCCCTGGCTTTGTTATAGATTGTGTCCTTTTCCTTAGGACATATCCCCCTAAAATGTCCTACTAACAAATAATTGCCTTTTAAGCTCCTTTCCTAGGAAACTAAACATTAAACTTGATGATTCTAGATGAGTGGACTAAAACCATTTTATTTTATAATTTCTCAATGCGAAATGGCTTAGCCTAGAGTTAATATCATTAGTTTGTAGTATACTGGTTTTACTCTTGTGTACTGTAAGGCCCACTTTGGAGTTTTGGTCTATTACTACAATTGTTTCTTTGTGGGGAGGAGTTGGGAAGTTTTAGAGGTTTGGGGGATTTTTTTTTAAATCTGTAATACAATGTTTGGGTTCAAACAAATTAGTTGTTAAACATCTGTAATCCAGTTTTCTGTAAATGTTACTATTGTTCTAAGCTCTGTTAATGTTAAGCATTCTTTGTATATAAAATTACAATAAAATGTTAAAACTGTTTGCTTGTTTTGTGGATGAATGTAAAGTTACAAAACCCAATGAGTGGCTGATGTGAGTGCTAGATGTTTGAAGATTCAAGTAATTAGAAATCACTCCCTTAGACCCTGCTTATATCTACATTATTGTATATAGTACTTTAAAGTTCATGAAATTTATCTGGAGAGTTGAATTAAAGTTACAAATGCCTAAAATGTACATCTTTTGTACTTTGAAACTGACACCAGGACCTGAAGAGCCTTCTGACTTTTCTAATAGTTACATAATATGTTTGTTCTTGCTCCCTCACCCCTACCTCCAATTAGTAAGTATAAAATTATACTAGTCTCAATACTCTGACACTTGAAATATTTTCGAGGTTTAAGAACGTCAAGTGTTTCTCTTAGTCTTTGACTTTATAGAACAATAATATGCAAATCTTAGTAGAAGGTACAAACAGGGTCTAAGGTTTGAGTACCCCAGGAAGACTTCTTTTTCAACCTCCCAGACACCTATTCATCATATAATCTAAGGAATTTCCAGTGCCGCCTCCAGGTTATACATGTAAATAGCTATTTTATGCAAGGTTAGTCTAGATACTGCTCTTTACAGGATGAGTGGTGTTGTCTTTGGCTGCGTGGTCTTAAATGTGTTTCTAATGTGTGTGTCAAATAATTACCTGTTAAACAGACTGCCAATCTGGCTGAAGCCAATGCTTCCGAAGAAGATAAAATTAAAGCAATGATGTCACAGTCTGGCCATGAATACGACCCAATTAAGTAAGTTTAGAAATATTTTATATAACAGAAACTTTTGGGGAGATTTCCCCTGCCCTCCAATCAAAAGCTTTATTATTTAGAAATCTGTGTGTACATGTAATTTTTTTCCTTTTCAGTTACATGAAGAAACCTCTAGGACCACCACCTCCATCTTACACATGTTTCCGTTGTGGTAAACCTGGCCATTATATTAAGAATTGCCCAACAAATGGGGTAAGTCCAAACTAGAAACTGTGACACATATACTTTCCATAGAATTATTGCTTAGCTGTCCTTTTTCATTGGTAAAATTTGATTTGTCTATTAGAATGGCCAGTGAGCATCATCTCTGGAGCTAGATTTACCAGGCTTCCAATGTTGGTTTTGCCATTGAGTGAGTTTAGGCAAATTACTTAATTTCTCTAAGCATGTTTTCTTTAATGAAGTTAGTAGGATTCACGTGACATGATAGTTGTATTAAATGATCAATTATGTAAAACATTGTAAAAAAGTTAGTAAACACTATTATATTAACAGATATTAAAAATGACTGCTTTTTTCATCTCTCCCCTCCTTTCTCCCTCCAAATAGGATAAAAACTTTGAATCTGGGCCTAGAATTAAAAAGAGCACTGGAATTCCCAGAAGTTTTATGATGGAAGTAAAAGATCCTAATATGAAAGGTGCAATGCTTACCAACACTGGAAAATATGCAATACCAACTATAGATGCGTAAGTGTGCAAGTTAGATAACAGATAGTCCCTGGGTATAGTGCTTTAATCTTGGGCTTGTTACTTGTCTACTTCATTTTGTTGGGAACTTTTGTATCTCAAGATTATTAGTTTCCACCTGTTGCATTTCTTTAAGATTGAAAGGCTGCAGTCTGCTCCATTTAAAGCAAATTTCAAATGGATTTGGGAATTTTTGTCATCAGTGAGTGCCACTTCCCTTGTAGTCTTCTAATTTTTTTTTCTTTTTCTGTCATTCCCTGCTTTCTTCCTCATTCACATACATGCTTCCACATTTATACTATTTATATATACTATTTAAATTTCTTAAATGAACAAAATGGATATACTTACTTTGAGAAATAAGGTTAAAAGTTCTTTAAGATAATAAGGCAAATCTGAGTTCCAAGCATAAATGAAATACTGAGGAATCTTAAATAAATTTGGATATACCATAAGATTAAGATTCTAAAGCAAAGTTTATAAACTGTTAGTTCAGACCATCTTGTAACTTTGTAAAACACCTTCATGCTTATTTTTAGTGTTTTCAGATTTTATTTCATGAGCCAGTTTTTAGTGAAAGGAACAGATATGAAAATGCAGTGTTACAGTTCAGCTAGTTAACATTACATTTTATCTGCTCTTAACAGTTATGTTTAATTACCTTTTGACTGCCTTCAACAGTTGGGAACACGTAATATTAAGTGTTTCTTTAGACTATGGTTTGAGTGTTCTGCTGACAAATGGCAGTTTTTAATTTAGAAATTATGTGCTAAGATCCTGATTCTGGTTTGTTTCTGTTTGTTTGTTTGTTTGTTTTGCTTTGCTTTGTTTTGGGGAGGGGTTTTGGTAACAGTGATTGAACTCGTAACATTGGGCTTGCCAGGTAGGCACTTGTGCTGCTGAGCTAAATCCCCAGCCCTCGGATTCTGCATTTTTAACAAGTCTTCCAAGAAATTGAAGATAACTTCAGGCTATACCTTGAGAAACATCAGTTTAGAGAATAGGTGTTCTCAATGACAAAAAAATTCTAAAATAGTTAAGACCATACTTTTTTTTTAGCTTTATGCTATAAATACTGAAGCATTGAGTAATAAGCAGGTAGGGATAATGAAAATGGTCACTATGGAATGATAACTGAAAAGAATGTCAATCTGTATACTTACTGAATATTAATATGTAATGTTTCACAAGTAAAAAGTACTTTCCTAAGCTCCCAACCCTGCTCACTTCCTCAACTTCACCCGCATCTATTTTTTATCAGTCACCATCCTGTGTTTTTGTGGTTCATCTTAGAACAGTCTGTTGTTACACTGTTTCTAATTCAGAAATACTTCATAGAAGCTTCTAATTTCAATTTAGGTTGAAATTGATAATAATGTCAGTTTAAGAGCAGACCGCTTCATCTTTATCATGCAGGAGTTCTTTAAAAATAAAAATTGGTGTTGAAAAAGTTAACATCACTATTAATTGACTTCTTTTGAGTGCGAAAATACAAAAGCCCTTTTGTGTGAAACACACACCAAATACTGGGGAGAGATGGGAGCCCAAATATTTTAAATGAAACTTGCACCCTCTCCACTAACAACACGGATAAGCAACTCAGACTCTTCTTCTGTTTCTTCTTCTATCCTCTGTTCTCTTTTTTTTTTTTTTTCCTTCTTTTTTTCTTTCTCTTTTTTGGGCAGTGGGAGACTCCTCTTTCACAAATTGGGAACAATGGGGCATAAGCAAATTGATACTTATTTCTGGAATCGTGGTGATGTCTATGGAGCAGCTGCAACACAAATAACACACCTAAGGTACCCTACTGCATACAGCTGAGATTCTTTCATTTTCAGCATTGAGATAAACACACTTTTTTCCTAAATGAAATAGAAAGGGTTTCTCTAGGAATTCCTATGCTTTACAGATTTGTTTGATGAAGAGATGGGAGTGGAAACAGTGGTGACCAGTCTGAGAATAGCTTTTTGTGTTTTAATATATTTAATACCCAGCATTTTTGAAAAATACATTTCTAAGAAAAAATGAGCTCTGAATGTCTTAATGAAGTATGACTGTATATTTTTGTAACACATACTTTGATCCTTCAGATCGTATTTTTAAATTGATTATAAATAGGTTAATTTCTTAGGGTAGTAATTATAGTTGATAATGGCTTTGAAGTCTAATTCTGTCAGTTCTATTAATTGTGTGGCAGTGAAATATTTCTCTTGAACTATCTCTGTTTAATTGTAAAATGTCAATACCAATTTTAATTTTCCATCTTGTAGCATTCACTCTTAAAAACTTCATGGGTTTTGGAGACTGTTAGATTGTGGAGGTAGATATGTTACTTGTGTTTTCAAGAAATGTACTTCCGTGGGGAAAATTATGTTTAAGGTATCCTCTAAATTTAGATTCTGGCTCTGTCATGTTAATAGAACTTCATGGCACTGAATGCATTGCTTTACTTCTATGATCCTCTGTTCCTACGAGTTAAGGATTCTGGGATCCTTTAGCTTCTGTTATCATTTCTTTATTTCTTTTTGTTATACTTGTATAGAGTTTTGTGTCTTTGTTTAGGAACAGGATAGACATAATAATAGCTCTCTTATTTTGGAAGATTTAATTTGTCTAAAATAATGGGCATTGTACTGAATTGTATATTCCTATAATATAGTAGAACATATAGCCTCAATATTTTGCCTTCTTAAAACACTAAAACCTTTTTTTACAGAGAAGCATATGCAATTGGCAAGAAAGAAAAACCACCCTTCTTACCAGAGGAACCATCATCTTCATCGGAAGAAGATGATCCTATCCCAGATGAATTGTTGTGTCTGATTTGCAAAGATATTATGACTGATGCTGTTGTCATTCCCTGCTGTGGAAACAGTTACTGTGATGAATGTAAGAAACACTGAACACTGAAAAACCTGTATTTGGAATATTTATATTTGCTTGGAAGGGCTCCTAAACAACATTGTGTATTTTGATAAAATATGAAATGTCGATAGTAGCTGCTGATCAGTTATCAGTTACCTTTTTTTTCTTTTTTTAGACAGTATCTCACTATGTAGTTTGGGCTGGCCTTGAACTCACTATATAATAGCTCAGAATGGCCTCAACTTAGTGATCCTTCTGCCTCAACCTCTGGAATGCTAGGATTACAGGCACAGAACATTTAATAGAAGTCTGTGTTTTTTAAACACTGGCCTTTTTGCTCTTTTAAATATTAGAATTAACTACATCCTATATTTTCATCATGGTGGCTGTATGCAATATTTTTAATAGAGAATTTTTGTTTTCTAAGTGTGTGTTTATACAGAAATTTTTAAATCTTTTGGGCCTTAAATCTTGAGAATATTTTAAAATGATACCTTAGTCTCTTTCCTGTCCTGAAGTTTCTGAGTAGTTGAGACTGTCTTCTCGTGTTACTCAGCACTGACATGTGTTTTGACTTTTATTTTTTTACTACTACTTCCCTAAGTTTGTTTCTTCTTATCCAAAAGAAAATGGTATTTGAAAATTAGAGTTCAATTCTGGTATGGCTTTTTTCATTTCTAATGGTAGTTTTTGAACATAACTATTTTCTGGCTTTTTTGAGGACCAAGGTCAAGAAGAGGTCACTTAAGATATATTTTGGATAATTGCTTATTGAAACATAATCAGTGAAAGTACAGTTTAATCTTGCTTCTATTTGCTGTGCAGCAGGTGTTTATAATTTCCTTACCTGAATGATGCAGGGGTTTTTTGTTTGCTTTGTTTTTTTGAGACAGGATCTCCATATGTAGTCCAGGCTGGCCTTGAACTCAGAGATCCTCCTGCCTCAGCCTCCCAAGTGCTGGGATTATCGGTGTGCATCACCATACCTGACTGTGATGTTTGTTTCTTATGGTGCCTATTCAGAAACTCTAAGCCAAGTGAAAATTTTTATCGCTTTTTCTAGACTATTCTTATTTCTATTTTCTTCTCACTATGCCGATGATGTTAAACGTTTTAGAGCTTTCAGGGATAACAGCCAGCCTTGACACACATTCCATAAAGTTTGCCACCTCTGTACTATACTTTATTTACTAACTAAACAAAGAATATTTATTTGGGAAGGAGTTTTTTCTCAGTTTGAACTTCGTTTAAATGTATCTATGACTTTCTGATGCAGCTGAGATCATAGAAAAAGCAGAGGAGTATTGTAAAATGAGATTTCACTTTATTAGTGTAAAAAGAGATTAGTTCTGTATATTTGGAAAATAGTAATGTAACAAGAAATGTAGTCCATCTCTTTAATTCATTCTACAAGTACCAAGTTTGTCCTATGATTTTTAAAATTTCCTTATTATATGTAGGTATAAGAACAGCACTCCTAGAATCAGATGATCATACATGTCCAACATGTCATCAAAATGATGTCTCTCCTGATGCTTTAATTGCCAACAAATTCTTGCGACAGGTAGCTATCTTTGTATCCCCTTAATGAAAAATAAATTTAATGTTTTAACTGTTCGTTGATTGAAAGCTATATGATGTATTTCTGCATTTTTATGTTTGGTATCTATAGGCTGTTAATAACTTCAAAAATGAAACTGGCTATACAAAAAGACTTCGAAAACAGTTACCTCCACCACCACCTCCAATACCACCTCCAAGACCACTCATTCAACGAAACCTACAACCTCTGATGAGATCTCCAATATCACGACAACAAGATCCTTTGATGATTCCAGTGACGTCTTCATCTTCCCACTCGGCTCCCTCTTTATCTTCATTAACTTCAAGTCAGTCTTCCTTGGCCCCTTCTGTACCTGGAAATCCATCTTCTACCCCAGCTCCTGTACCTGACATAACAGCAACTGTCTCCATATCTGTCCATTCTGAAAAATCAGATGGACCTTTCCGGTAAGTTTGTATTTCTCAGTGGCAGAAAACAAAGTTATATGTTGGTTAAATGTTATTAATACATTGATTACTGTGCTTAGTAAGTTGAAATGATTTGTAAGAAATGACTTAGTCTTACTGGAGGAATAGGGAGATGAAAATAATTCTTTTGGCAACTGATTAAGCAACTAGCCCAAGATTAAATAATACCTAAGTTGCCAATCACCCTATTAAATGTTAATTTGTATAACGGGCAGAATTCGCTCATAATGGTCATAATGATATTATTAGGAAAGAGATTTCAGTGCAACTAAGAATATTTTGGTAAGTAGAGGAGTTAAAGCCCTGGTGGAAGTGGAGGTCAGGAATAATGATTATTTTGGAGCATAATTAATTACATAGTAGAATAGTGAAAACTGACTTAAGTTCTACTACTTCAGAAAAGTTTGGCCATGTACTCTAAAGCTTCCTTCTTTTAAAAAATCCAATGAGCCTTTAAAAATAAACATCAAACCTGTTTTAGACAAGCCAAATCTTTAGGGTCAGACTTTTGCAAGTATATTTGAGAAATCATCTGGTTTACTTTAATTTTTTATTTTAATAGTGGGAAATGAGAATCCTATGGCCTTTCCAGGATCACCCATTTAGTGTAGTGGTTGATAAACTAAAATTTATGAATCCTGTATCCTTTGGATTTATTCAGCAAATAAATTTTTGAATTTTTACTTCATTCGTGATACTGTTTGCTATCATATGTAATACCATGTTTTGTTTTGTTTTTTTTCTGATTTTTTGAGACAGGGTTCATTATGTAATTCAGGCTGATCTTGAACTCACAGCAATCCTGACTCCTTCCTGAGTACTGAGCTTACAACGTGGCCCACCCCTCCCAGCTATATATAGTAGTTCTTTTTTGAGACAAGGTTTCACTATGCAGTTCAGGCTGGCTTTGCACTAACTCACTTTTGTAGCCCAGACTGGCCTTGAACTCACAGTGATCCTCCTGCTACAGCGTCCCCAGTGCTGGGATTGCAAGCATATATAGTAGTTCTTAAGGTAGTTCCTTTTTTTTTTACTTTTGTACTTATGCCTAAAGAACTCACCAAAGACTTGGTCCTTTCTTTCCTCAAAAAAGTACATCATCTTTGACTTAACACATCTTGATGATGGAAAGTTAGTGACAGTCATTTTTACTCACAAGCTACCATATTTGATGACTTTTTAATACATTATAATTACATTATTTTCTAGGGATTCTGATACTAAAATATTGCCAGCTGCAGCCCTTGCAGCAGAGCACTCAAAGGGAACTTCCTCAATTGCAATTACTGCTCTTATGGAAGAGAAGGTAAATTTACTGGCTTTTAAGCTTGCTTTTCTTATCGTTGGTTTTTTTTTTTTTTTTTTTTTTTCCCAACTCCTTTGTCCTTTTTTCTTTTTTAACTATACTTATTTGTGGTTCTCTTGAAAGGGTTACCAGGTGCCTGTTCTTGGAACCCCATCTTTGCTGGGACAGTCATTATTACATGGACAGCTGATCCCTACAACTGGTAAGTAAAATTACTTGGATTTGAACCTTTTTATCTTTTCAAAAATGATTTGTTTTATTCGGTTTATGATTTTATATTTAATGATTGCTTCTATTTTTTGTTTGTAAGGTCCTGTAAGAATAAATGCTGCTCGTCCAGGTGGTGGTCGACCAGGTTGGGAACAGTAAGTATATGTTTAAAAAAGATGTAAGAAGATAATTGCTCTAATCTAGATAATGGAATCTACAAACTGGACAGAATGCTTTTTGTAATTCCTTTGTGTGTGTGTGTGTGTGTGTGTGTGTGTGTGTGTGTGTGCGCGCGCGCCAGGGATCAAACCTATGACCTCGTGCTTGCCGGGCAGGTGCTTAAGCCACTGAGCTAAATCCCCAGCCCCCGTGTAACTCCTCTTTTTTATTTTTTGTAACTCTTTTTATGTGCCAAATTAATCATAGATTTTATGTCTAGTGTCACAAATTCAAGTTTATAGGAGGAATTATTTTTTAAAAGTATAATGTACTTACACCTTTTTATAAAGTACATGGAATTGTTTAGACAGGTAGACCAGGTATTAAGTACATTATAGTTCACCTTTAAACAACTTGAAAGCTAGGAGTGCTGGCCTTTGTGAAGTGGAAAATCTACACATAACTTTTTTTCTTTCCTTTCTGGTACCGGAGATCGAATTCATGACCTCATGCTTGCCAGGCAGGCACGTATACTGCTGAGCTAAATCCCCGCGCTGCACATAATTTTTTGAGATAGTGTTGAGAATTGAATCTAGAGTTTCATGCATACTAGAAAAGTTACACCAGTAACCATAACTCTTGACTCCTCTAAAAGTATACTATTGACCGGAAGCCTACCACTAACATAAACAGTGCATTGACATATACCTTGCATGTTGTATGTTATTTATAGTGAAAGATACCTAAGAATGGAAGATGTATTGGTACTTCAACACTTAGTTTACTAGAGACTAATTGCTCCAGATTATTATAGTTACATCACATGTGCTTTAAGTGAATATTTAGTAAAACTTCAGCAATAACAACAGGAGTTGCCTGTGAAATTACAGTGGTACAGTATGTAAAATACTGTGTCTTTACATTTGTTCACATTTCTCTTGGCTAGATGGTGTTTGTGCAGTCTGTGAGCATACGTTTTAATAAATTGTAACTTTTTATAAGAGTTGTATGTATTTTATGGTAGTTAAGTGATAAATTACTAAGTACATATATTCGGTATATTTAGAACATACCTTTTTCTTAGTTTTTTTTTTTTTTTTTTTTATCAGACTTGAGTTTGTCTGGAAGTTTTTTCAATTTATGTGTCTCCCAAAAATAATAATAATAATAATAATAATCTCCACATATAAGTGGACACATGCAGTTCAAACCCATATTGTTTTAAGGGTCAATTGTAATTCTTATTCCAAATTAGTAAAATACAAAATCAAATTCTTTTCTCCTTCGTGTGTTAACAAATGGGGATCTTGATTAGACTTTAATTAATGAGTAGATAAAAATTATCTGAAAACTTATTTTAAATATGGAATCACTTGAAAGGTTAAACTTTTCCCTATCTTTAGTTTAGGTTATCAAAATTCCTCATTTTGAATATCCTCTGTGTTGAAGTCTTGCTACATTTGTAAATCTATTGGATATGATTTCTTACCATTACATACAAAGCACTTTGATCTCGATGGAATGTTTCTTGGCACTAAAACTCAGTAGAAGTATTTAATAACTTTCTAATTTATACAGTCATGTCTGTCTAATGCTTATTTTAAAATTTAGATCTTTTGATTGTAAGATAAACCAAACTTTTCAATGCTAAATGGGAGATTAGAAGAAAGTACATGAAATTGTTTAAGACAGGTAGACCTAGGTTTGAATCCCAGCTTCTCCATGGACATATGCTTTTACTGCTTAACCCCCATTTCCTCATTCTTAGAATCAGAATGTTGCTAGCCTACCTTACTAAATAAAATGCCTTTATAGCACTCTGTAAAGAAATAGGCTCTTTTCCTTTTCTGTAGCAAATTCACCGAGTGATTGAAAGAACACTAGTTAAAATATAGCAAAATATTCCATATTGAACCTTAATTATTGTTATAATACAGTTCAGAAAAGTCAATTTTCAGTAAATGTACTATTTGCTCAGATTTTATCTGAAGTAAAAATTCAGTAAGTAAATGTTTTTGGCATAATTAAAATAGACCATAAATTCTGAACAGTGTAAGGTTACATATTATACTCATGCAGAAATACTCAAACCTATTTTATGCTTTTTCCCACATGCACAGTTCCAACAAGCTCGGATATCTGGTTTCTCCACCACAGCAAATTAGAAGAGGGGAGAGAAGTTGCTACAGGTAAGCATGCTAAAAATCCTGGAAAGCAGTAGTCTCATTACATGCTAAAGAAAATAAAGAGAAAGGGAAATAAATCAATGGCAGGAAGAAGGGGGGAGTCATCTTATTTTTGCTTCTCTTAAATTTTCAGTAGTTGTCCTTAAGTCTTGAAAAGCATAAATTATATTTAATATTTTTTATTTAAAAAAAATTTTTTTGAGTCAGAATTTCACTGCATAGTTCAGGCAGGCCTCAAATTTGTGATAGTCCTTTAGCCTCATCCTCCTAAGTGCTGGATTTGTAGGTGTGGGCCCCCTTCCAGTCTTAAATTTAGTATTTTAGGAGATGGTTTTTAAGGTTACCTCTTTAAACTCCTCAACTACTTTCTCCCTATAAGCATACAGAATATTGGTGATGAAAGTTAATGAAAAATTGTGTTTCTCTTTTCCTTACCATTTCTTTTCCAAAAGAAGAGATAAGAGATTGTTTGGTGCTCTTGCCCTAAAAATGCATAAATAATATTATTCTGAGAATAAAGGCATAGATCTTGCTCTGTAGGTCATAGGTTGCCATCAGGATAGAAAAGCCTTGAAAATTTTATAGCAGGAATATTAAAAGTATCTTTTGCATCGTTGAGAATTGCTAACTACTACTTCATTACTAGATCTCATGTTAAAAAAAAAATAATAGTTACTAATTTCTAACTCTGAAAAGCTTAAATCTGAACCTTTTCTCCTGCTTTCGTATACCAGTTGGCCATAATTTTAAAAATTTAACAGTTTAATAGAATCCCACTCAGTTTCTTTGCTGAGGCACAATTCAGAAACTATATTTTATCCTTTGAGAAACAACATTAAGATGTTCAATTATTAGTTACAGATATTAAAACTATTTTGTATGGTCTTCACCCATTTTCTCAAAAAAAAAAAAGTTAACGAAAAGTAGTTTTTCTTCATTTAAACTTAAGGTCTCAAAAGACTTTTTGGGGAGGATTATGTCACAGGCACCGTTAATTGGTCAGTTCTTTCAAAAGACAGATAGTAACGGGGTAATGAGCACAATTATAATCTGAATTTCATTAGAATTTTTAAATGTAGTAATTCTAGTAAAGGTCCCATAAATTTACCCTCTCATTCTCTATGTGGCCTTAAAAAGCATTATTTTGTAACTTTTCGGTTTGTGAGATGAGGTCTTGCTTTGTTGCCCAGGATGGTCTCAAACTTCTCAGTGTCAGGTGGTCTACCTCAGCCTCCTAAGTAGTTGAGACCACAGGCATCTGTCACCGTGCCAGCCTATGTAGTTAACATTTACAAATAAGTGGCATTAATGTTTCCATGTTAGTGGAATAGTCTATTCCATTTGATTGTATATTTGGAAATAATTATGGGTAAAGTAAGCTTACTTGTCTAAGATCAGTTAAATTTAAAGGAATATCTTGAAATTTATTTCTCCAGAAGTATAAACCGTGGGCGACACCACAGTGAAAGATCACAGAGGACTCAAGGCCCATCACTACCAGCAACTCCAGTCTTTGTACCTGTTCCACCTCCTCCTTTGTATCCACCTCCACCCCATACACTTCCTCTCCCTCCAGGTGTTCCTCCCCCACAGTTTTCTCCTCAGTTTCCTCCTGGCCAGCCACCACCTGCTGGTTATAGCGTCCCTCCTCCAGGGTTTCCTCCAGCTCCTGCCAACTTATCAACACCTTGGGTATCATCAGGAGTGCAGACAGCTCATTCAAATACCATCCCAACAACACAAGCACCACCTTTGTCCAGGGAAGAATTCTATCGAGAACAACGCCGACTAAAAGAAGAGTAAGTATTTTAATTTGAAATTATTATACACCTTTTCATTTTCTGGTGTAACATTAAATAGGTACCTTTGGAAACATTTTCCAGTGTTTCCACTTAGTAGAAGAAAATTCACCTAAAATTTAAACCAAAGCCATATAAGCAACTTCCTCAGGGATTCCTAGTTCTTTATAGTTTTAAAGTGAAAAACTAATAACAGTTTCATTCATTTCATTCATGATCTAATTACATTTGTCTTGTTAGTTTTCTTAAATGGTTTTTGTTAACTTTCACTCTTTAACTTTATTTTACTAGGGAAAAGAAAAAGTCCAAGCTAGATGAGTTTACAAATGATTTTGCTAAGGAATTGATGGAATACAAAAAGATTCAAAAGGAGCGTAGGCGCTCATTTTCCAGGTTAGTGTTTTGCAAGCCTTCACAACAGAATTACAAATGGGACTTTGAATATCCAGGGATTAGCTATGGATATAAATAACATTGTACTCATGAAATTTTTCTGATTCGGTCTAGATATATAGAAATGGAGATGTTGCCTAGTTCCCAATATCTGTTTATTTTTAAAAAAATGTCTCAGTGTAAATTCTATTGTGTAGAACTAGCAGTTAAGGGGTTAAATTGCCCTTGTCCCTTGACATTATTACAGTTTAAAATAATTGGGAAATGTTTATGGAAGGAAAAAAATAGGGAAATAGTCAAAGAAAATTACAAGGACCCTCTTAGCAAAGGCTTCAGCTTCGTGCTAGAACATTAACCTGTGTAATTGTAAGGTAGTGATAGAAAATAAATTGCTTTATTGATTAAAAATTGAATTGTAAAAATTCCCTGGAAGTTTGTTAAAAAATCTTTCTTTTTTGTTTAGTCTTACACTTAAAATGTGGTTTCTTTTAAAGTTAGACTGTTGGCCAGTATAGGATGAAAAATGGACTGCTATTTAAATAATTGGCTAGGAAGTGAAATTGAAATTTAATTGGCATTTTGTTTAATGTTAGTAAGTTCATATAACTCACGGTACATTAATGCACTCCACTCTAGTTAAGACTTCACTTTTGTTTTGTAATAAATGATTGCTCTGGCTTGTCTGCTTTGCTCCATTCCAATAGAGGTCAGTATACCTCTTTAATCACCTAAGATAAAACTTGACATAAAGGAAAATGAAACAGTGAGAAGAGAATACTAGAATCTGTATTTTATTGTGTATATAGTTCTCAACTACCAATTATTGTTATGTTTTTGTTTTTAGGTCTAAATCTCCCTATAGTGGGTCATCATATTCAAGAAGTTCATATACTTACTCTAAGTCAAGATCTGGGTCAACACGTTCACGCTCTTACTCTCGATCATTCAGCCGCTCACATTCTCGTTCCTATTCGCGATCACCGCCATATCCCAGAAGAGGCAGAGGCAAGAGTCGCAATTACCGTTCACGGTCTAGATCCCATGGATATCATCGATCTAGGTCAAGGTCACCTCCCTATAGACGCTATCATTCACGATCAAGATCTCCTCAAGCATTTAGGGGACAGTCTCCCAACAAACGTAATGTACCTCAAGGAGAAGCTGAACGTGAATATTTTAATAGATTCAGAGAAGTTCCACCACCTTATGACATGAAAGCATATTATGGGAGGAATGTGGATTTTAGAGATCCATTTGAAAAAGAGCGTTACCGAGAATGGGAAAGAAAATACAGGGAATGGTACGAAAAGTACTATAAAGGGTATGCTGCTGGAGCACAGCCTAGACCCTCCACAAATAGGGAGAACTTTTCTCCAGAGAGATTTTTATCACTCAATGTCAGAAATTCACCCTTCACAAGAGGTCGCAGAGAAGATTATGTTGGACAAAGTCATAGAAGTCGAAATATAGGCGGCAGTTACCCAGAGAAGCTTTCAACAAGAGAGACTCATAATCAGAAGGATAGTACAAAGTCAAAAGAGAAGGAAAGTGAAAATGTTCCTGGAGATGGTAAAGGAAATAAGCATAAGAAACACAGAAAAAGAAGGAAGGGTGAAGAGAGTGAAGGTTTTCTGAACCCAGAATTATTAGAGACAGCTAGAAAATCAAGAGAACCTACAGGTATTGAAGAAAATAAGACAGACTCATTGTTTGTTCTTCCAAACAGAGATGATGCTACACCTGTTAGGGATGAACCAATGGATGCAGAATCTATCACTTTTAAATCAGTGTCTGAAAAAGACAAGAGAGAAAAAGATAAACCAAAAACAAAAGGTGACAAGACCAAACGGAAGAATGATGGATATGCTGTGTCCAAAAAAGAAAATGTTGTAAAACCTGCTAAAGGATCTCAAGAAAAACTAGATGGAGAGCGTGAAAAATCTCCTCGGTCTGAACCTCCACTTAAAAAAGCCAAAGAGGAGACTCCAAAGACTGACGCTGCTAAACCATCATCATCTTCGCAGAAGGATGAAAAGACCATTGGTACCCTCAGGAAAGCTCACTCTAAATCTACAAAAGAACACCCAGAGACCAAGCCAGTCAAAGACGAAAAGGTAAAGAAGGACTATTCCAAAGATATCAAATCAGAAAAGCTAACTAATAAGGAAGAAAAGGCCAAGAAGCCTAATGAGAAAAACAAGCCACTTGATAGTAAGGGAGAAAAGAGAAAAAGAAAAACTGAAGAAAAAAGTATAGATAAAGATTTTGAATCTTCTTCAATGAAGATTTCTAAACTGGAAGTAACTGAAATAACGAAACCATCACCAAAGCGCAAAATGGAACCGGATATTGAAAAGATGGATCGGTCTCCAGAAAAGGACAAAATTCCATCCTCATCTGCCCCAGCCAAAAAAATCAAGCTCAACCGAGAAACTGGGAAAAAAATTGGGAGTACAGAAAATGTATCTAGTACAAAAGAACCCTCTGAAAAGTTGGAGTCCACCTCTAGCAAAATTAAACAGGAAAAAGTCAAAGGAAAAGCCAAACGAAAAGTAACTGGAACTGAAGGATCCAGCTCAACTCTTGTGGATTATACCAGGTATCTGATTATGGGTAGATGGGTATAAATACCTGTTTTGGGAAATTACTTCCTTTTAATCTTATCTGTGTTTGAACTTTTGCATTAAGAGTGTGCTTTTTATTGGGATTGGCCTGGTTTACACTTTGATGATCTTTAAAGAAAGACGTTGTAAGAAGATTTGGGAGATGATGCACTTATATCGTTAAGTCACATATATCATTTTTAGAGCAAAATATTTTGACTTTTTAAAGTTAAAAGGACATTTGTCATGCCGAAGTTAGTATTTCTGTGTTTTATAATTAAATGTTTACTATTTTAATTGTTTTTTATCCTTTTTTAGTACGAGCTCAACTGGAGGCAGTCCTGTGCGGAAATCTGAAGAAAAAACAGATACAAAACGAACTGTAATTAAAACTATGGAAGAATATAATAATGACAATACAGCTCCTGCTGAAGACGTAATTATTATGATCCAGGTTCCTCAGTCCAAATGGGATAAAGATGACTTTGAATCTGAAGAAGAAGAAATTAAATCCACACAGCCTATAGCAAGTGTAGGAAAGCCTTCTAGTGTTATAAAAAATGTTGGTACTAAGCCATCAAATACAGTGAAGTATACTGAGAAAGAAAATGAGCCATCAGAGAAAATTCAGAAACTCACCAAGGAAGTGAGCCATGAAATTATGCAACATGAGGCAAAAAGTTCAAAAACCTCTGTATCTAGTGAAAAGGGGAAGACCAAAGATCGAGATCATTCAGTATTAGAAAAAGAAAATCCTGAAAAAAGGAAGAATAACACCCAACCAGAGAAAGATAGTAATTTGGACCGTTTAAATGAACAAGGAAATTTTAAAAATCTGTCACAGTCTTCTAAAGAAGCTCGAACTTCAGATAAGCATGATTCCGTTCGTAGTTCCTCAAGTAAAGACTTTACTCCCAATAGAGAGAAAAAACTTGACTATGAAGACAGAGAATATTCAGGTTCCAAACGGAGAGATGAAAGAAATGAATTAACAAGAAGAAAAGACTCTCCTTCTTGGAATAAAGATTCTGCTGGACAGAAAAGTAAGCCAAAGGAGGAGAGAGATTTGCCTAAAAAAGGAACAGCAGATTCCAAAAAAAGCAGTTCTAGTCCTGCAAGAGACAAAAAACCTCATGATCATAAGTCCCCTTATGATACTAAACGCTCAACTGAAGAGACAAAATCTGTAGATAAAAATTCTTGTAAGGATCGTGAGAAACATATAGTAGAGGCACGGAACAATAAAGAATCAAGTGCCAGTAAGTTACCTTATGTACTTAACCCACCGGACCCACAGATTGAAAAGGAACAAATAGCTGGGCAAATTGACAAGAATGCTCTGAAGCCTAAACCTCAGTTGAGTCATTCTTCTAGACTTTCCTCTGACTTAACTAGAGAAACCGATGAAGCTGCGTTTGAACCAGACTATAATGAAAGTGATAGTGAAAGTAATGTATCTGTGAAAGAAGAGGAAACTTCTGGAAGCATTTCTAAGGACCTGAAAGATAAAGTGATGGAGAAAGCAAAAGAGAACCTGGAGATACCAGTGGTTGAACAAGTGGGCGTAAGCAGGAGCCAGAGTCAAAGCAGCCCTAGCGTTAGTCCAAGTAGAAGTCACAGCCCTTCGGGAAGCCAAACCCGAAGTCACAGTAGCAGTGCCAGCTCAGCAGAAAGTCAGGACAGCAAGAAGAAAAAGAAAAAGAAAGAAAAGAAGAAGCACAAGAAACACAAAAAGCATAAGAAGCATAAGAAACATGCAGGCACTGAAACAGAATTGGAAAAAAGCCAAAAACACAAACATAAGAAAAAGAAGTCAAAGAAGAGCAAAGATAAAGAAAAGGAGAAGGAGAAGGATGACCAAAAAGTGAAATCTGTCCCTGTGTAAAAGGACAGATTTGTTTTAAATTGACTTAATTACTAAGTCATCTGTATTAAATTTTGTTATAATGTAAAGAGATTCAAGCCTTGTAAATAATGACACGGAAGACCCTGTGCTGCACTTAAAATATTGCTGCTTGATTATTTGATTTTTACATCAGAGCTTTATAACACGAACTTTTGTACAGAATTGTGACTTGTGACCATGTAACATGAGAGGTTTTGCTAGGGCCTATTATTTTTAACCACCATTAATTAGTTGGGGTGGAGTTTACTGTGAAATTTTCACATTTGAATTTTTTTAATTGCCTGGCAAAAGCTGATATGAGTTCTAAAATATCAGCAGAATGATTTGCTGAAGTCATTACAACCCCGTTATGTCACGTTTTGATTACAATAAAAGTTTTCAGTAAACTTTTCAAATGTCGAATGTTTGTATTAGTGTTGCATCTCCTTCATTTTCCTGATTAAAATATTTGAATCTTTGAACTGAACTGAATATACCAAATTCTAAACACGGAAGATAGACTTGGGCTGATGGTAGGTAGCCAGAAGGAAGGCAGAATTAGTTGGAGGTGCAGTTAAACAGTAACTGCAAATTTGAACTTCTAAAATGTGGGTTTAAATGTTGAGGAATTGTAACTTGTTTATGCTACATGTTTTTCTTGAAACCAGTAAGCACTGAATTCCTTAGGCTTGCTCAATCTGCCTCCTTGAGAAAAACAGACACTGAGTACTAGAAACAACTATAATTATTTCCTTCATTACAGTAGTTCAAGAAGAATATTGTGGACAGTAAAAAGCTCCTGAAAGGATTTGGGTAATGAGGCTAAGAATGGTACTTAATCATGGTGGTGTAAATAGGAATTATCTTATTCCGCGTTTGGACAAAGAACAAAAGACAGTTGTGATCTGTGATGGTGATCTCGTGTTCTGTATCAGGGGCATAGAGTGGTAGATGATGAAAAGTGTTTATGTGATCAGCAGAGCATTGCTGTTACTGTTTTACCTTGATGCAGCATTTCTAAATGCATTAGATGCCACATACTAGGTTGACACTTGATTTTAAGTGGCATATGGACATAACTTTAAAAGTATTTTTAGTGCAAGATTTTAACATTTAAAAACTAATCTTAAAAAATTGTATAGGTGAAATAAGAATATATGGTAAGTGTAAAAAAATTCAGAGGTGAGTTAAATTTGAGAAATGCTACCTTTGAGTCAAACCAACTTTTCCTCTGTAGGGCTGTGCTTTTTGTTTTGATGATTCAGTCCCCCCACTCACACACAGGCGCACACACACCCTTATGGTTAGAGATGGAATCTCTATTGAGACCTCTCCAGCCCTACCCCAACTCACATACAATATATATATTCATTACTTTGTGATTCCATTTAATGTGCAGTCTTAATTCCAGTTAATCTGGACCAAAATTCCAAATTCTAGTGAGGATCTGGTACCCAAAAACTGACATTTTATCATAAAGTCTATCACATGAAGACACATGCATTACCCAGACATGCTGTTTTTATATTTTAAGCTCGAGTAACCTTCACTTTGACTACAACCCATTACTAGGAAAATTTCCTGGAGTCACTCATTCTATTTCCTGTCTTATTTAAGCTCCAGTATTTCATCCACAGCTGTGGTCTCCCAGCTTCATCCTCTTTTGGTGTTATTTAGGATTAGGTTTCAACTTATCCCTCAATTACTCTTCTTACTTTCCCTTCTCAAATGGCCTGTGTCCTTTCATTTCAGTCACTTGCTAACATCCCCTAAACTTTTCCCCTTTACCCATCTTTCAGCAATTAAACTGCTAACCTCCAAACCTGAATTAGCATGCTGAATACTGTTTAGCAAAAGTCCTGGAAAACAGTTTAAAAAATAATTTGCCAGACATTGTGCCAAGTGTTTACACTTTCCTGTGGCTCTGGATGCCTTATGCTTGCATTTTAAGCATAAAAAGGTACTGCATTAAGATTCAGTTCTTACCACATGGAGGAGTGAGACAGCATATTCAGACTACTTTTGCACAAAAAAAAAAAATTCTGAACCTTTTTTGAACTTGGCTGTTCAATCTTTCTAGAATTCCCTTACTACTATACATCATAATTTCTTGTTCATTCTTGAAAAGTTACATTGCTTTTTTAAAATTTCCTCTCAGTCCCTGCCTGTCCAGTGCCATACACACCTGAGGTGTAGTGGCATCACTGAATAAATGGTAACTCTTTACAGAGTTTTTTTGTTTTTTTTAAGAGGGGAGGCTGTGTTTGGTTGTCTCACCACATGGAATACTAACTCATAAGTAATGTGTATTCTAGGAGCCAAACCATGCACAACATATCTTCATGGTTTTTTTTTAAAGTACCCTTTTTTAAAACTTAGATACTACATTTTACCAAGCAAATTCTCACCTAAACAGTGACTGAAAAATGTGTAGAAACCAGTAGAGCAAACATCACAGATAACCAGTGCGTCAACTTTTTTTTAAGGGAGATTTTTAGCTACTACAGGTATAAAAAGTATTCTGCCAGTAATCAGATTCTTTATTGTGCCAAGGTATTTGAAAGTTAAAACTTCAGTATGCTGGGGATATAATTCAGTGGCACAGCACCTGCCTGGCAAGTGCAAGGTCCAGAGTTTGATTCCTGGTACCAGAAAAAAAAAAAAAAAAAAAACTTTCCAGTAGTAAAATCAGGTACTTAGGGGCAACTTTCCAGTAGTAAAATCAGGTACTTAGGGGCAACCTGCTCAGGACCCCTTCTGTGTGTCTTCAGACAGAAGCTTTCTTTCAATAGATATATTCTACTCTTTAAAAAAAATCAGGTACTTAAAAATAACTCCTGTAGTGTCTGCATACCAAATGTGTGCTAAAATCCAAAATGTTTTAAACCGATATCAAAAGTAGAGAGCTATTTAATGGTTTATTCATCTCTCTGTTAGTATCCTTTGGTGTCCACCTTTTTTGCCTTTAACAAATGCTGTCCTTACTATACAAAACTATACATAACAAAACCTCAGACTGTGAAATGCACTTCTGTAAACCCTTTAACTGTTGCCCACTTGAGAAGTGTCAACCACAAAAGCCTGTGTGTGTGTGTAAAATGTATACCCTGCTTTCTATGTCACAAACATCTTTCTGACATTAAATGTTTTCTTTAACTGATGCATAAAAACAAATATACATCAGTGAGGTACTGTGTAATGTTCTCATGTTTCTATCAAACACATTTCCTCAATTATTTATGGTGAAAACCCAAATCTTTGTTCTAGTTTTATGAAATGTAATAGTACATTGTTACCCTAATGTGCAATAAGACCTGAACTTTTTGTTCCAATCTGATTGTAACTTAGTACCCATTTATTAAATTATATACACATGCACACACGCGCACACACACACTTGCCTTTGGTAACCATTCTACAAGATCAGTTTTTTTGATATCCTACACATGAATGCAGTTACGCAGTACTTGTCTTGGTGTATTTCAGTTTACATAAACATTTCCAGGTCCACCAAATGTAAATAACAAGTTCATTCTTTTCATTGCTAGGATTCCATTTTATACATGTGCCACGTTTTCTTTACCCATTTGATTAATGGACAACTTGTTTCCGTTTTTGGCTTACTGTGAGTGTAGCAATGAATATGGGAGTGCAGATGTCTCTGACGTACTGATATTGCCTTTGGATGTAGCTGGTAGTGGGAATATTGGATCATGTAGTGTTTATAATTTTTTCGAGGGACTTTCATATTGTTTCCCATACAAGTAGTATTAATTTACAATCTTACCAACAGTGTACAAGGGTTTGCTTGACATTTTTAAGAGCTACAATGATCGTAACAAGCTACTTATATCCTTGACAGAACATCAAGCTGACAGAAGTGAATAATAATTCAACCTACTAATTGAGAAAAAGTTAACTAATATTCCAAAGATTTCACGTGAATTGGTAATTGAACGTATATAAACAGTTTACTAGAACTATTTGTTAGGCCTTTGAGATTATTTTTAGGGTCATGTTAAAGGAGGTTTTAGAAACAACTTTCTAATTTCTTTATGCACTTTTGATAATGATCTTATATTAAAGCCAACACCAGCGTAAATCTTCCTTTTCCACTTTGAAATCTGACTGTAGTAATTTGCAATAAAGATGGCTTATCCGGTATGAATCTTTATCAGTTTATGTTCCCATTTTAAAAGTCTTTAAGTGATGAAAGATTCTAGTATAAGAAGCGTATATTTAGGATTCAAAATGAAATACACTTTTTAGAAACTTTACCACCTTAATAAAATTTTGGTGATTATCTAATAAATTTTTACATAGTTTAATGACATTGAAGCTGATAGACTTTTTCATGTAACAACTAAAACTAATCTTTTTATTTTATTTAAGAGGAAAAAGAAAAACACAAAACAAAACAAAGCGGTGTAAGGGTACACGTAATACAGAACTACAAATAAAAAACATAACAGTAAGAAATCACCTGTTAATAGATTACATATTATCATCTTGAAAATAGTTGCTCAAATCACAGTATCAAAGAATACAAGGTGGACATTCAAACAGGGAGACTGCAAACAGCTGTGTTCAATGATCCAAAAACATTGATATAGTCAGCTATTTAACACCCCTAAACACACTTGCTGTTATATCCATTAGAGCTCTTTTTATTTTTTTTTCCCTCTCTTTTTTACAATAAAATTTACACATTTTGGATTTTATTACTCCTTAGTGCTTATTACTTTTTTGGGGGGGAGAAAATACAGTCAAATATGGCAAAACAAAGCTGTCAGTCAAAACTAAGGATAGACATAGCACATGGTGTAGAACAGAGCACAAGGTTATCAACAATGGTTATTAACGTCTCTTTAAAACTAATCTTTAAAAGTAGGAAAATGGGAGGAGGAAAAACATCAGTATTAGAAACTGGGAAAGGATGGGAGTGTAAACAAATGTGAAATTTCTGCCTTAGTATCACATCTTAAGAAATAAAGACTGCTTATCTAATGACAATTCTTCCTTACAAAGCAGATGGCCTCTTGGGAAATGAATAAAGGATTTTGAACACCCCATATCTGGAGGGACAAAGGTAAATCATGGAGCAAATAATATTCTCTTTGAGGCCCCTCAAAGTGATGAAAATTGTACAAAAGGAACAGCGTAGTTGTAGGCTGTATCAGTACGGAGGAAGGTTCAATTCCAAAACATTTGTTATAGCAGGAAACAGACTAAGTCACACTCATTTTCCTGGCTATTATGGGATGCAGAAGGAAATACAAAATTGCCAGAGTATTACGATAGCTAACACAAGCAGAAAAATCATGAAATTGAATAATACCACAAATTGGGCCACATAAATCTAGCATGAGCAAAAGAAATGGTTGGTTTTTTCCTTTGGCACTGGGGCTCAAACTCAGGACCTTGTGCTTGCCAGGAGGTGCTTATACCACTGATCTATAGCCCTGACCAGAAAAAGATTTTTTCAATATGCAGATTGGGAAGTTTTTCACAAATTAGAATTCTAAGAGGAATAAAATTTTCTATCCAAAATTTTATTACCGTAGCTCAAAGGTTTGGTTTTCTTTCAGGCTTCTAGGATCACCTCATCTTTTAGTAGCTTAGTTCTTTTTTCAACTGGCCAGTCAACTGGAAACCCAGGTCTTCCTTATTTTTGGTGATTGTTGTGTGAGATAGTTTATGTTGGTTTATTCTGATTTTTGTAGGACAAGCTCTCACTATGCAGTTCAAGCTGGTCTTAATCTCACTATATAGTCCAGACTGATCTTGAACTCACAGCAATCCTGTCTTGATTTCCTGAGTGCTGGGATTACAGCCATCCTCTTTTTCATTTCTTGATGTTCACTCCTAGTACACATTTTTCTCATCTGGTCTTGCTATAGTAGTTTCAGTTTTCATTAATACGGCATTTCTGTCTTCACAAAACATGTCTTAGCCTCTCATTTGTCCATGTATATCACCATCTTTTCTGTTTTACATTGTAGGCCTTTTATTTTTTTAAGCTGAACTTAGGTATTTTTCTGAACTGAGATGACATGCTATGAAAGGGTAAAAACTGTTAATTCCTCAAAACAGCTTTTTCTCTATTCGCAATTTTCAGTTTTTAAAAGAATATTATGCAAAAGTACAAATGGTCATTTAATTCTAAAAAAATGTCATTGAAAATGATGAAACAAAAATTTCTATTGTTGTTATTTAGTGTTAACTCTACATTCAAAACCAACCCAATTCTCCATCCTCCCACCACTTTGACACATTGTACACCTCTCCCCATCTTCTGCTTCAAGTAAGCTTTACCATTTAGGTTAAACAACCTAGGTAGGTAGGTAGCTAGATAGATATATCAATCTAGATAAATGAGGAAAAGGGAGTTCAAAATGGAACCATTTGGCATAGTAAGATGCTGTTCTTACAAAATTAATTTTATAGGATTAATAAAAGGTTTGGGTTTGATTTTTCTGTTATATAACCAAAAGTAAAGTGTTCTTCTCTTAGTTCTGTTTTTTCTTGAAATATCCCTCCTAGAACTTTTTTTCTACCTGTCCAATAAAATTGGTTGTCCTAAATCTGACACAGAACTATCAACCTTCAAGTTCCTAGAATTCCCTTCACCTTCTTTCTTGAATCTTTTGTTTGTTTTTGGAAACAGGGTCTCACTAGTTTAGGCAGAACTTGAACTCACTGTGTAGCCCATGCTGGCTTCAAATTCGCTATGATCCTTCTGCCTCAGCCTCCCAAGTGCTAGGATTATAGGTATGCACCATCATGCCCAGCTTTTTGGGATCTTAGTGTCTTCTGTTCACATCTTTCTAGATTTGCTTCTTCCTTTGCGGTGGAGGACACATTCTTTAGTGAATTTCCTGAAGAGTTTACAGGAATTAACAATTTGAAGCATATAAGGTCACAGTGCTTTTATTTCACCCACACACTGATTTGTGGTTTGGCTGGACATAGAATTCTAGGTTGGAAATTATTTTCACTTATATTTGGAGAAATTTTTTGTCATAATCCAGTTTTTGGTGTTATAAGGAGTTCAAATCCACTCTGACTCAAATACATTTATATGAAAAAAATACATTTATCTATGAATTACCTCCTTCCAGTAAGCTTTGGGGAGCTTCCTTTTATCCTAAATATATTATACAATTTTGGTAATATGCCTTGGTGTCTTTTTAAGTTTATTTTGCTGAATATTATATAAGCCCTTTCAAATTGAAAAATCAGCTCTAGAAAAATACTCCTTTAATACTTGTGGGATAAAATCCTCCATTTCATTTTTTTCTGCATTTTTCTTCTGGGACTAATTATTTGGATGTTTGCATTTCCTAGACTACTCTGGAATGCTCTTACCTGTTTCTCCTGTTTTTAATCTATATTTTTATTTTGAAGTTTCTTCAACATTTCTGTATTTTTATTTCTGCTGGCATATTCATAATATTTCAAGGTTTTTGTTTTCTGGTTATTTTCATAACATTGTTTTTTCATGAAAATAATAGGACTTGGGAGGATATGATAGGTTTTGCTAAAGTTTTCTTACACTCTTTGCATAAGAAATTCATGTGTGAGATTTGCCAAGTGGGCTCAGTAAGATTTGCCTGAATCATTTATTGGAGATTGGGCACTTTTCTTGCTGCTTACAGTTTCTCCAAAGAGGAATCTTCTACTCCTTGGAGTGTTGTAGGCGAGGTGTGACTCTGTTACAAATCTAGCTACCAGAAATTGGGTGGGTGAGGGTAAGCTTCATTTAGTACATACAGACTCAAACTTGATTTCCCTATTTTTAGTACAACACGTCTCCTCACTGCTATACCTGATGTCTTCACATTCAAGTTCTGTTTTTGGTTCTCCAAAAAAAGAGTATATTGAGATTTTGTAGAGAATTTTAAAACTACAAAAAACTTGGTGAATGCAGCTTCCAGTTTCTGACTGAGTACATCTGGCATGTGATCTAAAAGTCAGGCCTTTAAATTTTCTGGTAGATTTCAACATACAGTTAAGGTTGAAAACCTCTGCTCTACTTGAACATCTCCAGAGAATTTGCCTTCAGTCTTCTGCCAGGATGATCTACTTCATATTCCTCCTTTGACCCTATCGGGAGTCCTGTTTTCTGAGTTCCCTTACCTTTCTATTCTGATTCTCTCTGAGCTTTTATGTTATGAATCACTCAGTGTTGGGCTTCTGATTTACATTTCTGATTTTATGGTCTGGTCAGTTACCACTTATGAATTTCATCTTCCAAAAATATACCTGTTGCTTGCTTTCCTACTCTTGTTCTTGCTTGTGCCTTTTATGACCCCATGTTATTGTAGTACACATTTGGGATGGAACAGAGATAAACATAAATATTCAGCCCCCTATACTTTGCTGGGATTCCTCAATTCTACTCTCATCATATCGTAACATTAAAATGTCACTAAGGGCTTGCCTTGTCAGATTTAGCAAAAATTCAATCTGTAGAATATAAACTTTCCCAAAGATTCTGCAAATTTGTGAGATGTTTTGTTTTTACAGTTTAAAACATTAAAGATTTTATTGGGCTTATGTTTTTGGAAAACTTCAGTCCATAGCTGACTGCCTCCAAGGTAGAAACAGTCTGGTAGAGGGCATAGCAAAACCCAGGTCCATAGTTCTTGGCACCTGGGAAATGGCAGGGATATAGTGACCAAGAAACATGAACTAGTGACCATATATACCTCCCAATGTCATACTTCCATGACCCATCCAGACTCACACAGGAGCGCATTTTACTAATATGCAAGGTGTCTAGGATGTTCTTGTTTTCCATGTCATTCTAGATTTGCAGTTTCTGGTTCCTTGAATAACTATATCAACCAAAGTTTTTCCTTTAGACAAAGTTCTCGTCTATGATTTTATTCTTCCCTGGCATCATCTTTTTTTCCCTTTCTTTTGGTAATTCTGATTTTTCTTCTATGTAACTTTGTTTTTAAATGTTTTTTAGTACATGTTGCAGTACATAATGATTAATTAAATCTATTGTGGGGAATCAGTATGCATATAAAACACATCTCAATTCCTTTTTCTACCCCTATCACCATACCAAAGGCCTTATAAGATAAATTTTTAAAGAGAATTTTTGAAGCAAAGTCTTGCTATGTAATTTAAGGTGGCCTTGAACTCACAACAAATCTCCTGCTTCAGCTTCCTGGGTGCAGTGATTACACGTGTGTGCCACCACACCTGGTTTACACAAACACTTTTTTTTAATCGATACTGGAGATCAAACTCATGACCACTTGATTACAAGGCAGGCGCTTATGTTGCTGAGCTAAATCCCCAGCCCCTACACAAACACTTTTCTAAATAATTTTTATTTTTCTTTCTGTTAGGAGAGGGCATGGTTTATATCCCCTAATTCAGTGATCTTCATGTACAATCCGCTATTTGCTTCCATGTTTGTGACTTTTAAATTTTTTTTGTTTTAAAGAGAAACAAGCAAACAAAAAAACAACAAAAGTAAAATGATAACAAAAAACAGTGACACAGAATTTCAAAACAAGATGATAGCAATTTAACAATGGTTTTTATATTACTTATTGTTATCTTCAAAATAGTTGCTCAGGTTACAAGATACAGGCATGCAAGATTTATCAAACAATATAATTTCCATTTGATCAGTTTCTTTCCCTTTTATTATATCTATTGTAATTTTTTGGACCTTATTTACTCACTCAAGTTTTTTACACTAACGAGACAATGTAGTGTTTACACATGCAAATCTAATTTATTTAACTTATGAGCATGACTTCCAGTTGTATCTATTTACCTACAAAAGCCTCAAGTTTATCATTCTTTATGGCTGAGTAGTATTCCATTGCATTAAAAATACCACATCTTTTTTTATCCACTCCTCAGTTGATGGGCATTTGGGTTGTTTCCAAGATCTGGATGTTACAAATTGTGCTGCTATAAACATGGGTGCACATATATGATTGTGATATAATGTTTTCAATTCTTCTGTGAATATGCCCAGAAGTGGAATAGCTGGGCCAAAAGGAACTTCCAATCCCAGCTTTTGAGGAAGCTCCAGACTGACCTTCACAGTGGCTGCACCAGTCTACACCCCACCCCTGAGAGTGCAGAAGAGTTCCTTTTTCACTGTAGCATTTGTTGTTGGTAGTTTTCTTTATCCTTGGTGATTTTTCCTGGAGTGAGATCAATGTGGTTTTAATTTGCATTTCTCTAATGACCAATGATACTGAACATTTTTTCATGTGTTTATTTGCCATTTGTATTTCTTTATCTGAGAGCTGTGTGTTCATTTCAGATGACCATTTTTGGATTGGGTCTTTGACTTTCAGGAGTCTGATCTTTTCTTTATATGTTCTAGACAGAAGTCTTTTGTCTGAGGGACAGTTGACTAATATTTTTCAGAATTCATGGGTTTCCTTTTTATTCTGTCGGAGATTTCTTTTGACATGCAAAAATTTTTAATAAGACAAGATCCCAGTTATTGATTCTGGGAAGTATTTCCCATGTGGTTTGATTTTTGTTTATGAATTCTTTACCCCTGTGTCTTCTACCACAGATTTCTACCAGCAGATTTAGTGTTTCTGTTTTAATATTTAGATCTTTGATCCATTTTGACTTTAGTTTAGTACATGGTGGTAGGCATGGGTCTAGTTTTAGTTTTCGACATATAGAGTCAGCTTTTCCAGCCACCACTTATTAAAGACACTATCTTTCTTCCAGTGAATGTGCTTGGCCCCTTTATCAAAGATAAGGTAGCTGAGTGTGTTTGTAGTTGTGGTTGTATCTTCTAATCTATTCCATTGATCTTTAGATATGTTTTTATTCCAGTACCATGATGATTTTATTACAGTAGCTTTGTAGTATAACTTCAAGACAGGTATTGTGATGCCTCCTGCTTTGCCTTTGTTGCTCAGAATTGCCTTTGCTATTCTAGGTCTTTTCTGGTTCCAGATGAATTTTAGGATTGATTTCTGTAGATCTGTGAAGTATTATAGTGGTATTTTGATTGGAATTATATTAAATCTGAATGACAATTTTGGGAGAATGGCCATTTTCACAATATTTGTTCTTTCTAATCCATGAATGAGGAATGTCTTTCCATTTTCTGAGATCTTAAATTTCTTTTTTCAGAGTATTACAGTTTTGCCTGAATACATCTTTTACTTTTGTTACATTGATTAATCAGTATTTCATTTTTTTGATGTTATTGTGATCTATTATTTTTCTTAATGAGCTTGTTGTTGTGTATAGGAATGCTATTAATTTTTGAATGTTGACTTTGTATCCAGCTACATTATTGAATTTAGTTATTTTACGTAGGAGTCTTTCAATGGAGTTTTGGGGGTCTTCTATGTAGAGTATCATGTCATCTGCAAACAATGATAATTTAACTTCTTCTTTTCCTATCCTTATTCCTTTTATTTCTCTCTCTTGTCTAATTTCTCTGGCTAGTATTTCCAGCACTATATTGAATAGGAGTGGTGATAATGGACATCCTTCTCTTGTTCTTGATTTTAGACTAAAAGCTTTCAGGTTTTGGCCATTTAATATGATGCTGGCTGTTGGTTTGTCATAGATGACTTTTATCATATTGAGGTAAAGACCATCTATTCCAATTTTCTGTACAATTCTTATCATGAATGAGTGTTGGACCTTACCAAAAACTTTTTCTGAATCTATACAAATGGTTATGTGATTCTGATTTTTGGTTTTATTGATATGGTGGATTACATTTATTGATTTGTGTATGTTGAACCACTTGGTTGTGGTGTATAATCTTCTTGATGATTTGCTGCATTGTTTGCCAGTATTTTTTTGAGAATTTTTGCACCTATTTTCCTTAAGGAGATTGGCCTGTAGTTCTTTTTTTGGTTGGATCTTTCTCTGGTTTTGGTGTTAGAGTAACACTTTCTTCCAGGATTGATTTAGGAAGGATTGCTTCCCTTTCAATTTCATTGAAAAGTTTGAGGAGTGTTAGCATTAAGTCTTCTTTGTACTTCTTGTAGAATTCTACAGTGAATCTGTCTGGACCTGGGCTCTTCTTTGTAGGTAAGGACTTAATTAAGTTTTAAATTTCATTAATAGAGATTGGGTTATTCAACAGTTTTACATCTTCTTGATCCAGCTTAGATAATTCATATGTTTCTAGGAATGTGTCCATTTCTTCTGTATTATCAAGCCTATGAGAGTAGAGATTTTCAAAATAGGTATTGATGATCTTCTGTGTTTTACAGAATCTGTAGTGATTTCACCCTTTTCCTTCCTTATTGCATGAATTTGAGTGGTTTCATTCTTTTTTAAAATAAGGTTGGCTAAAGGCTTATCAATTTTATTTATTCTTTCAAAGGACCAACTTTTTGATTCATTGATTCTTTGTATTGTTTTCTTAGTCTCTATTATATTGATTTCTGTTCTGATCTTTATAATTTCCTCCCTTTTTTGGCTTTGGGCTTGACTTACTCTTCTTTTTCTAGATGTTTGAGGTGTAACATCAGGTTATTTGTGTTCATTCTGTTTGCCTGATGTGGGAATTCACTGCAATAAATTTTCCTCTGAGGACTGCTTTCATTGCATCCCACAGATTCTGTTAAGTTGTACTTGTATTTTCACTTGCTTGTGGATCTTGTTTAATTTCTTCTTTAATTTCCTCTGTGGCCCACTGGTTGCTTAGGATTGTATTATTCAGTTTCCATGTGTTTGTGGAGTTTTTGCAGTTTCATTTGTCATTAATTTCTAGTTTTATGGTGCTGTAATCTGTTAACATGCATGGAACAATTTCAATTCTTTTGCATTTACTTAAGCATGTTCTGTGGGCTAGTATTGTATACATTTAGAGAATGTCCTATGTACTGCTGAGAAGAATGTATATTCTGATGTTGTTGGGTGGAACACTCTGTATATGTCCACTAAGTCCGTTTGTTCACAGATATGATTCAGTTCTGTTACTTCTTTGCTGATTTTCTGTCTTTGATCTCTTTGTGTAAATGGGGTGTTAAGGTCTCCCATTATAATTGTCTTATTGGTTATTTGATTTTTTATTTCTGTTACTATTTGTTTTGGAGAGCTGGGTGCTCCTGAATTTCATACATGTATATTTAAGGTTGTTAACTCTTCTCTTGAGGTTTTCCCCTAACTAGTATGTAGTGACGTTCTCTCTCTCTCTCTCTCTCTCTCTCTCTCTCTCTCTCTCTCTCTCTTGTCTTTTTTGAGACAGGGTCTCACTCTGCAGTTAAGGCTGGCCTTGAGCTCACTTTGTAGCCCAGGCTGGTCTCAAACTCCCAACTCCCACCTCAGCCTCCCGAGTGCTGGGATTACAGGTGTGAGCCACCACACCTGGCTTTGTTTATCCCTTTTGATCATTCTTGGTTTGAAATTCACATTGTTGCAAACAGAATAGCTACTGCTGCTTTTTGTTGTTGTTGTTGTTGTTGTGTAAAGTACTATTTTATATCCTTTGAATTTCAATCTATGGGTTTCCTTTTGGGTTAGATGGGTTTCTCAGATACAGCATACGGTTGGATGATGTTTCTTGATCCATTTTGCCAATCTGTTTCTTTAAATTGGTGAATTGAGGCCATTTACATTAATAGTTATAACATAAATATCAGTTTATTTTTGACATGTTATCTTTCTTCTGTTGATTCTTTACCCTCTGTTTAATTGTTTGCCTTGCTTAGTGGTTTTTCCTATGTCTATCTAGAATGCCTTTCAGTATTCTTTGCAGGGTTGGTTTGGTGGTCGTGAAGTTCTTCAGCTGTTCTTTGTCATGGAAGTATCTTATTTCTCCATCAGTTTTGAAGGACTGTTTTGCAGGGTACATCAATCTGTGTTAAAAGTCATTTTCCTTTAGGAAAGGAAAGTCCCAGAGGGACTTTCTGGTAGGTCCACCAGTGATGTGGGATGCTGGGCAGAGCCCTACTAGGCTCAGAGCTACACACTGAGACTTGCCCATGGGATGGAGATCACTGTGTGCTCTTTTGGTTTGTGTGGCAGGGCACAGATGGCTGTAGGCCACTTGGGGGGTCACTCGATAGGGCCCAAATAGGCCAGGAGGGACCGTCCCTTGGGTCCTTTGGTGAGATGGTATGCTCTACCACTCTCAGAACAATGCATCAAGGCTTCCCTGTGGGATGGAGATCACTGCATGCCCTTTTGGTTCATGAGGCAGAGCACAGCTGGCTGCAGGCTCTTTTTTAAATTTTTTTTTTTACAGTTTTAATTTCCTTTTATTATCACACACAGAAAGAGAAGAAGTAGCTATGACATTCACGTCCTAAAATTGATAACTTAGAGAGTCTAGAAAGTTTCCTGTGCTTTCTACCTATGTGTTTTTCCTGTGACTTTTCTTTTTCTTTTTTTTTTTAATTTTATTTAAAAGGAAAAAGAGAAAAAACAAAACAAAACAAAGCAGTGTAAGGGTACAAGTAATACAGAACTACAAAAAAAAAAAAAAAACAGTAAGAAATCACCAGTTAATAGATTACACATTATCATCTTAGAGATAGTTGCTCAAGTCACAGTTTCAAAGCATACAAAGTGGGCATTCAAACAGAGAGACTGCAAACAGTTGTGTTCAATGATCCAACCAAAAACATTAATATGGTCAGCTATTTAACACCCCTAAACACCCTTACAGTTGTATCCTTTAGAGAACTTTTTTCCCTCTTTTTTACAACAAAATTTACACATTTTGGGTTTTATTACTCCTTAGTTCTTATTACTTTTTTTTGGAAGAGAATAAAGTCACATATGGCAAAACAAAGCTGTCAGTCAAAACCAAGGATAGACATAGCACATGATGTAAAAAACAGAGTACAAGGTTATCAACAATGGTTACCATAATGTCTCTTGTTTCCTTAAAAATAATTGTCTATCTCATTAGGTATTATAAAGTTGAACAAAATAGTAGAGAACAAGACCAATAAAACTTAAACATTGTAAACATTACAGGACTTCCAAAGGAGATAAGAGTCAAACCAGAATGGGCATCTTAGTGAATCTTATTGCCTTCAAAGTAGTTGCCTATACCCTCAAACTTGATACTATCATACAGAACGGAACGGAGTCTAATCAGTCAAAACAAGATAGTGGGAGTATTACAGTACTTCAAATCAAGTTAATAGGAAATCAAAAAAAGTTACTATAATATATCCTGCTAATTTTTTAAATTTTTCTCTTTAATTAAAAAAACAAAAAATAAATAATTTTTTAATGAATAAAGGAGAGATTGAGATAAAAGAGGACATAACAACATAACAATACAGGTCAAAGCATGACTGTTTCAGCAACCTAGTGCTTCACTACCAAATAACCCAACTTAATAGTAGTTACCATAGTGCCTGTCTTTTTCCTTGAAATATTTTAATATAACTTCATATACTATAGCTTCAAATATTCCATATCAAGCAGCCCAGAATAAAGCCATTCCAATTAATAAGTGAAAACTTTATAAGGCTTCAAGGCCACATAATGGGGAATCATGATTACCACATACTTTTATATATTTGAATCATTACTTACATTAGGGAAACTATTCTGTATTCACACATGCGAGACTGATTTATTTCATTTATGAATATGGTCTCAAGCTATGCCCATTTATTGATAAATATCTCAATGTGATCCTTCTTTATAGCTGAATAATACTCCATTGTATAGAAATACCACAACTTTTTTTATCCATTCCTCCGTTGATGGGCACTTAGGTTGTTTCCAACATCTGGCAATTACAAATTGTGCTGCTATAAACATAGGTGCACATATATCACTGTGGTATGATACTTTCAGTTCTTCTGGGAATATGCCTAGAAGTGGGATAGCTGGAACAAATGGGACTTCCAATCCAAGCTTTTTAAGAAATCTCCAGACTGACCTCCACAAAGGTTGTACCAGTCTACATTCCCACCAACAGTGTAGGAGAGTTCCTTTTTCCCCACAGCCTCTCCAGCAACTGTTGTTGTTAGTTTTCTTGATCCTGGCCATTCTTTCAGGAGTGAGATGGAATCTCAGTGTGGTTTTAATTTGCATTTCTCTAATGACCAATGATGATGAACATTTTTTCATGTATTTATTTGCCATTTGTATGTCGTCATCTGAGAAGTGCGTACTCATCTCAGATGCCCATTTTTGGATTGGATCTTTGAATTTTGGGGGTCTGAGTTTTTTTTAATTCTTTATATGTTTTAGACAAGAGTCCCTTATCTGAGAGGGAGTTCACTAAAATCTTTTCCCAGTTTGTGGGTTTTCTTTTCACTATGCTGGAGATTTCTTTTGACATGCAGAAACTTTTTAATAAGAAGTGGTCCCAGTTATTGATTCTGGGAAGTATTTCCCGTGCGGTTTGAGTCCTGTTCATGAATTCTCTACCTACCCCTATGTCTTCAAGGTTTCTACCCAACTTGTCTTCCAATAGATTTAGTGTTTCTGTCTTAATATTCAGATCTTTGACCCATTTAGATTTTAATTTAGTACATGTTGATAGGCATGGGTCTAGCTTTAGTTTTCAGCAAATGGAGAGCCAGTTTTTCCAGCACCATTTATTAAAGAGATTGTCGTTGTTCCAGTGAACCTGCTTGGCTCTTTAATCAAAGATAAGGTGATTGAGTGTGTTTGTAGTTGTGGTTGTATCTTCTAATCTATTCCATTGATCTCCATCTCTGTTTTGATTCCAGTACCATGTTGATTTTACTACTGTTGCTTTGTAGTATAACTTTAAGTGATGGATTGTGATGCCTCCTGCCTTGCCTTTGCTGCTTAGAATTCCTTTGCTATTCTAGGTCTCTTCTGGTTCCAGATGAATTTTAGGAGTGATTTCTCTAGATTTATAAGGTATGTTGATGGTATTTTAATTGGGATTGCATTGAATCTGTATAAGAGTTTTGGGAGAATGGCCATTTTCACAATGTTTGTTCTTCCTATCCATGAGCAAGGGATGTCTTTCCATTTTCTGAGATCATCTTCAATTTCTTTTTTCAGTATATTATAATTTTCCCTGTATAGGTCTTTCACTTTTTTCGTAAGAGTAATTCCTAAATATTTCATTGTTTTGCTTGCTAGTGTGAAGAGTGTGGTTTCTCTTATTTCCCTCTCTGTGATTTTTTTGTTAGTGTGTAGGAATGCTATTGATTTTTGAGTATTGATTTGTATCCAGCTACATTACTGAATTTATTTATTATATCTAAGAGTCTTTCAATGGACTTTAGGGGGTCTTCTATGTAGAGTATCATGTCATCTGCAAACAATGATAATTTAACTTCTTCTTTTCCTATCTTTACCCCTTTTATTTCTCTCTCTTGTCTAATTGCTCTGGCTAGTACTTCCAGTACTATATTAAATAGGAGTGGTGATAAAGGACATCCTTGTCTTGTGCCTGATTTTAAAGTAAAGGCTTTCAATTTTTGGCCATTTAGTATGATGCTGGCTGTTGGTTTGTCATAGATGGCCTTTATTATATTGAGTTAAAGACCACCTATTCCAATTTTCTGTAAAGTTCTTATCATGAATGAATGTTGGACCTTATTGAAGGCTTTTTCTGCATCTATAGAAATGATCATGTGATTCTTACTTTTGGCTTTATTGATATGGTGGATTACATTTATTGATTTATGTATGTTGAACCATCCCTGAATTCCTGGGATGAATCCCACTTGGTCATGGTGTATAATCTTCTTGATGGTTTGCTGCATCCTATTTGCCAATATTTTATTGAGGATTTTTGCATCTGTGTTCATTAGGGAGATCGGTCTATAGTTCTCTTTTTTAGTTGGGTCTTTCTCAGGTTTTGGTACTAGAGTAATATTTGCTTTCAGGAATGACTTAGGAAGGATTGCTTCCCTTCCAATTTCATTGAATAGTTTTAGGAATGTCGACATTAGGTCTTCTTTGTATTTCTGGTAGAATTCTGCAGTGAATCCATCTGGGCCTGGGCTCTTCTTTGTAGGTAAGGACTTAATTACATTTTCAATTTCATTAACAAGAGATTGGGTTATTCAGCAGTTTTACATCCTCTTGATCTAGCTTTGGTACTTCATATGTTTCTAAGAGTCTGTCTATTTCTTCTGTGTTATCAAACCTTTGAGAGTAGAGGTTTTCGAAATAGGTGTTGATGATCTTCTGTATTTCTGTAGAGTCTGTAGTGATTTCACCTTTTTCATTTCTTATTGCATGAATTTGAGCTTTTTCTTCCCTTTTTAAAATAAGGTTGGCTAGGGGCTTATCGATTTTATTTATTCTTTCAAAGAACCAACTCTTTGATTCGTTGATTCTTTGGATTGTTTTCTTAGTCTCTATTGCATTGATTTCTGCTCTGATTTTTATAATTTCCTCTCTTCTTTTGGCTTTGGGCTTGACTTGCTCTTCTTTTTCTAGCTGTTTGAGATGTAGCATCATGTTATTTATTTGTATTCATTCTGTTTTCCTGATGCGGGAACTCAGTGCAATAAATTTTCCTCTGAGGACAGCTTTCATTGCATCCCACAGATTCCGGTAAGTTGTATCTGCATTTTCATTTTCTTGTAGGTGTTGTTTAATTTCTTCTTTAATTTCTTCTGTGACCCACTGATTACTCAAGAGTGTGTTATTCAGTTTCCATGTGTTTGTGGGATTTTTGCAGTATCTTTTATCATTAATTTCTAATTTCAGAGCGCTATGATCCGATGACATGCAAGGGATGATTTCAACTCTTTTGCATTTGTTTAAATATGTTCTGTGAGCTAATATATGGTCTATTTTAGAGAATGATCCATGTACTGCTGACAAGAATGTGTATTCTGATGTTGTTGGGTGGAACATTCTGTATATGTCTATCAAATCCATTTGTTCGCAGGTGTGATTCAGTTCTGTTATTTCTTTGCACATTTTCTGTCTGATTGATCTGTCCCTTGGTGTCAATGGCATATTAAGGTATCCTGTTACAATTGTATTACTGATAATTTGAGTTTTTATTTCTGTTAATAGTAGTTTTATATAACTGGGTGCTCTGGAGTTTGGTGCATATATATTTAAGATAGTTATCTCTTCCTCTTGGAGTTTTCCCCTAATGAGTATGTAGTGACCTTCTTTGTCCTTTATGGTCATTGTTGGTTTAAAGTTCACGTTGTCTGCAAACAGAATGGCTACTCCTGCTTTTTTTTTTTTTTTTTTTTTTTTTTTGGATTCCTGCTGCATGAAGTATTGTTTTCCATCCTTTGAATTTCAGTCTGTGAGTATCCTTTTGGGTCAGATGGGTTTCCTGTAGACAGCATATGGTTGGATTTTGTTTCTTGATCCATTCTGCCAGTCTGTTTCTTTTAATTGGTGCATTGAGACCATTTACATTAATGGTTATAATTATTAAATGCTGGTTTATTGTTGACATGTTATCTCTCTGCTGTTGCATCTTTATCTTTCTGCTCTGTTTAATTATCTGCTTTGCTTAGTGGTTTTTTCCTTTGTGTATCTAAGCTGTCTTTCAATATTTTTTTGCAGGGTTGGCTTGGTGTTCATGAAGTTCTTCAGCTGTTCTTTGTCATGGAAATATTGTATTTCACCATCAATTTTGAATGATAGTTTTGCAGGGTGCATTAGTCTAGGTTGGAAATCATTTTGCTTTAGGATCTGGAATACTTCACTCCATGCTCTTCTTGACTTTATTGTTTGTGCTGAGAAGTCTGCTGTGATTCTGATAGGTTTTCCTTTATAAGTGATCTGTCTTTTCTCTCTGACAGCTTTTAATAATCTATTCTTGTGTTGGATTTCTGGGATGGTGATTATTATATGTCTGGGTGTAGTTTTATTTTGGTTATGATTATTTGGAGTTCTATGTGCTTCACTGATCCTGATGTCAGTTTCTGACCTCATGCTTGGGAAATTTTCAGCTATTACTTCTCTAAATATCCTCTTGACATCCTTTATGTTGTCCCCTTCTTTTTCATTAATCCCTATCAATCTTATGTTATTTTTCTTTGCATCATCTTGCAGTTGTTGAATTGTTATTTCCTGATTCCTTGTTATTTTTAAAAGATCTTTCCTGTCCTGTTCACTAGCTCTAATTTGTCTTCAAGTTCTGAAATTCTGTCTTCACTTTCATTGAGGTGGTTTTTACAACTTTCCGTGGAGTTTTTTATTTCCTGTATATCTCTGTGCATCTGCATTATGTATTCTGTTTGTTTCTTATATTGCTCATCTAGGGATTCTATCTTTTTGTTTACTTCCTCCAATTTTTTAACTGTGTTTTCTTTAGATATATTCAGAATCTCTTTCATTTCTTTTATCATTTTTTCTTTTACCTGGGAGATTATTTCAAGTTTGAATTCCTTTAAAGCTTCCTGGAGTTACTTGTTAATTTCAGTAGCTCTTATGTCCGATATTTGAGGTAAATGGCATATATTTTCTTCTATATACATCGCTCCTAGGGTTTCTCGAGATGGGCTGGAGGTTTGAGGTTGTAATTTGGTCTTTCGTTTTGTCATTTTCCTATATTTCTGTGTTTCAAGTATTATTTGAAAGCTTCCTCAGGGTCTGTTGGAAATCCACTCCTATGTTCGCAGCTCCTAGGACTATGGCACCCAGTTCCCCCAAGCCACTGGGCCTCTAGAACCAATGGCCCTCTTCTGCCTGTTTAGAACCTGGGCTCCAGGGACAGTGTGCACCCACCTGCTTGCTAGAAGCTCCACAGTTCTCTAAGTGCAGCCAGAATGGGGAGGCGGATGTAGATGCCTCAAACCCACTTATGCACTTCACTTCACCCAGAAGCCTGGAGGGTCCAAACAGTCTGGGCTTGGGGCAGAGTGCACTGAGTACTTAGCGCAGGCCACGGGGCCTCTGGAACTGGTGAGGATCGCCTGCTTGCTGAGATATCCACAGTCCTCCAGACACACGGGAGGCGGTGCAGGTGTCCCAGATCAGCCCAGCCCTTCCTCTGCACCCAGATGGTGCAGGAGTCCCAAATAGGCTGGGCTCCGGGGATTGTGTGCGCCCACCTGCTTGCTGGAAACTCCACAGTTCTCCAAGTGCAGCCGGAATGGGGAGCCCTTTTTTTTAATTTTTAAAAGAATAATCCCAACAAAACAAAACAGAGTAAAGCCAATCAAAACAAAGCAATGGAAATGTTACAGAACTTTGAAGCAGGATAATAGAAAATCCACAGTGGCTACCATCTCCATTTATATTTCTTCATCTGAGAATTGTGTATTCATCTCAGCTGCTCATTTTTGGACTGGGTCTTTAAATTTTGGGGGTCTGATATTTTTTCCAATTCTTTATACCTTCTCAATAAAAGTCTTTAAGGGAGAGTTGGCAAAAATCTTTTCCCAGTCTATGGGGGTTTTTTTCACTCTGTTGGTGATTTTTCTCAATGTGCAAATACTTTTTAATAAGATGAACTGCTAGTTGTTGATTCTTTGAAGTACTTCCCATGAAGTTTGGTTTTTGTTCATGAACTCTTTGCCCACCCCATATCCTTGAGATTTCTACTTTGTCTTCCAGTAGGTTTTAGTGTTTCTGTCTTCATGTTTAGATCTTTGGCCCATTTTGGCTTTAATTTAGTGCATGGTTATAGACATGCGTCTAGTTTGTCTTCAGCATGCAGAGAGCCATTTTTTCACCACCACTTATTAAAGAGCTTCTTTCTTCCAGTAAACATGTTTGCCCCTTTGTCAAAGATAATGTGACTGAGTATCTTTGTAGTTGTGTCTGTATCTTCTGTTCTGTTCCATTGATCCTCAAGTCTGTTTTTTGTTTGTTTGTTTTATCAGCACCATGCTGATTTTACTATAGCAGCTTGGTAGTATAATTTCAAGTCTGGGATTGTAATGCCTCCTGCCTTGCCTTTGTTGCCCAGGATTGTCTTTGCTATTCTAGGTCTCTTATTTAAGGGATATTTTCTCTAGATTTGTAAGGTATGCTAATGGTATTTTAATCAGGATTGCAACTGTGTAACAGTTTTGGAAGTATGGTCATTTTCACAATGTTGGTTCTTCCTATCCATGACCAAGGGATATCTTTTCATTTTCTGAATTCCTCTTCAATTTCTTTTTTTCAGAGTACTGCAATTTTCAGTGTATAAATCTTTTACTTTGTTTGTTGGATCAGTTTTTAAGCATTTCATTTGTCTTTGATGTTATTGTGAAGGATGTGGTTTTCCTAATTTCTCTCTCAGTAAGTCTGTTGTTTGTGTACAGGAATTCTATTGACTTTTGACTGTTGACTTATATACACAGATACTGCTGAATTTGCTCAGTAAGTCTAAAAATCTGTTGGCTGAGTTTTGGGGGTTTCCTATGTAGAGTATTATCTCATCTGTGAATAATAAGTTAACATCTTCCTTGTTATCTTTAATTCTTTTATTTCTCTCTCTTGTCTAATTGCTCTGGCTAACGTTTCCAAAGCTATATCAAATAGGAGTGGTGATAATGGACAATTTTGCCTTCTTCCTGATTTTAGAGTAGAAGCTTTTAGTGTTTGGGGTTTGGTTTGGAGGGTTGGTGTTAGATGGCTTTTATCAGATTGAGGTAAAGACCATGTATTGCAATTTTCTTTAGGGTTTTTACCATGAATGAGTGTTGGCCTTTACCAAAAAAATTTTATGCATACATTAAGATAATCATGAGATTTTTGTCTGTCTGTTGATTTGATATATTTATTGATTTGTGTATGTTGAACCATCACTGCATTCCTAGGATGAATCCCTCTTGGTCATGGTGTATAATCTTGAAAATTTGCTGCATTCTGTTTGCTAGTACTTTATTGAGGATTTTGGCATCTATGTTCATTAGGGAGATTGGCCTATAGTTCTCTTTTTGAGTTGGGTCTTGCTCTTGTTTTGATATCTGGATAATGCTTGCCTCCAGGAATGGATTAGAGAAAATCTCTTCCTGAAAGATTTCACTAGAGTTTGAGGAGGGTTGGTGTTAAATTTTCTCTAAATTTCTTGTAGAATTCAGCTGTGAATTTATCATGACCTGGGATTTTCTTTGGTGGTATCATGTTTTATGTCTGTGGCCCCCAGGCCTTATGAGTCTGCATTGTACATTTGTGATTGGTTCATTGTATAGTGCTTGGATTGATGGTGTCAGTGCTACACCCACATAAGGGTGGAGCCAGGATGTAATGTAATGGCAGGAAGAAGGCGTATCTTGCTCTTTTTGTGGGTTTTGGCCTTGCTGTTTGCAGCTGCCATGAACTGCGGCCTCGCCATGCCAGCCTGCCTTGGAGCCAACTGAGTATGGACTGAAACCTCCAAAAACTGTAAGAAATAAACCTTTCCTTTCCCAACTTTGGGCATCAACTATTTTGTTTCAGCGACAAGTAAAAAGTAACTAAGACAGTTGGTAAGTTTTAAATTACATTTTCAATTTCATTAACTGATATTGGGTTATTTGGGATTTTTATATCTTCTTGATCCAATTTTGGTAACCCATATGTTTCCAGGAATCTGTCCATTTCTTCCGTGTTTTCTGTCCTATGAGATTATAGATTTTCAAAGTAAGAACTGATGATCATCTGAATTTTCACAGGATCTTTCATGATTTCATCCTTTTCATTTCTTATTATGTGAATTTGAGTATTTTACTTCCTCTTTTTATAAGGTTGGCTAGGGGTTTATCAATTTTATTTATTCTTTCAAAGAACCAACTCTTTGATTCATTAATTCTTCGTGTTGTTTTCTTAGTCTCTATTGCATTGACTTCTGCTCTGATCTTTATAATTTCCTCCCTTTGGGCTTTAGGCTTGACTTGCTCTTCTTTTTCTAGAAACTTCAGCTGTAACATTAGGTTATTTGTGCTCTTTCTGTTTTCATGATGTGAGAATTCACTGCTTTAAATTTTCCTCTGAGAATTGCTTTCATTGCATCCCACAGGTTTCCGTAAGTTGTACTTGCATTTTCACTTAATTGCAGATATTGTTTAATTTCTTCTTTAATTTTATCTGTGATCCATTGGTTATTCGGGAGGGTGTTATTTAATTTCTATGTGTTTATGTAGTTTTGCAGTTTCCATTGCATTTCCATTTTATTGCACAGTGGTCAGATAATATTCATGGGATAATTTCAGTTTCTTTGTATTTAGTTAAGCATGTCCTGTGGGTGAGTATGTGATCTACGTTAGAGAGCGTTCCATGTGCAGCTGAATAGAATGTATAGTCTGATGTTGTTGAGTGGAATACTCTGTAAACATCTACTAAGTCCATTGGTTCACAGGTTTGATTCACTTATGTTACTTCTTTTCTTTTCTTTGGCAGTACCGGGGGATCGAACTCACGACCTCGCGCTTGCCAGGCAGGCGCTTAGGACGGTGAGGTAAATCCCCAGCCCACTTATGTTATTTCTTTGCTGATTCTTTGTTTTGTTGACCTTTCTCTTTGTGACAATGTGGTATTAAGTTCCTCTGTTATAACTCTGTTATTGCTTATATATTTTTCATGTCTGTTAATATTTGCCTTATATAGTTAGGTACTCCTATATTTGGTGCATACATATTTATGATTTTTATTTCTTCCTTTTGGAATTTCCCCAAACAAGTATGCAATGACTTCTTTATTTGTAGATTCATTTATTTATTTAATCATTCTTGGTTTGAAGTTCACATTATCTGCAAATAGGATAACTACCCCTGATTTTTTCTGGGTTCCTGTTGCATGGAATATTATTTTCCACCCTTTGACTTTTAATCTATGAATTTCTTTTTTAGTTAAATGTGTTTCTTGCATGCAACATACTGTTGGATATTGTTTCCTGATCCATTCTCCCGGTCTGTTTCTTTGGATTGATGAATTGAGGCTATTTACATTATGGAAATAACTGTTACATATTGACTTGTCTTTGTCATATTATTTTCCTGCTCTTGGGTCCCTGCTTTTTCTCTCTGTTAATTGTTTGCTGTGTTTAGCAGTTTCTTTCTGTTGTTATTCTTGAAATTGTGATCATTTTTGTTTCCATCTAGAATACCTTTCAGTGTCGGATTGTAGTGTCGGATTGATGGTCATGAATTTCTTCAGTTGTTTTTTGTTGTGGGAGTATCTTGTTTCTCCATTAATTTTGAAAGATAGGTTTTCATAGTACATCAGTCTTGATTGGAAATTGTTTTCTTTCAGGACTTGAAATATTCCCTCCAAGTTCTTGCCTTGAGACTTTGTGTTGAGAAATCTGCCATGATTCTGATGGACTTTCCCTGGTAGTTGATCTGTTTCTTTTCTCTACCAGATTTTAATATTCTGTTCTTGTGCTGAATTCTGGGATCTTGAATATTATATGGCTGGGTGTAGATTTATTTTGGTTATGGCTAATTGGAGTTCTGTATGCCTCACTTATCTGAATGTCAGATTCTTTTTCCATACTTGAGGAATTTTCTGCTGTTACTTCTGCAAATAGTTTTATGGGGTTTTTTTTCCATTTGTGTTGACTCCTGCTTTTTCATTGATACCTGTTATTTTTTTTTTCTTTGTATCATCTTATAGCTGTTGAATTGCTGTTTTCTGTTATTTTGTTATTTTCAAGAGATCTTTCCTTTCATGGCCACTAGCCATGATCCTGTCTTCAAAGGTCTGAAAGTCTTATCTTCAGTTTTATTCAAATGGTTTTGTCAGCTTTCAATGGAATTTTTGATTTCCTGGATTTCTGCTTGAATCTGTTTCATGCATTCTGTTTGTTTCCTATATGGATCGTCCACTATTTCCATCCTCTTCCTATCATCATCTATTTTCTTGTCTATCTCTGCTCTAGACATGCTGAGAATTTTGTTTATAAATGTTGAAATGTCTTTTTTAACCCGAGAAATTATTTTTGATCTGATTTCCTCTGTAGCCTCATGGATTTCTTTCTTTACTTCAGTTACTATCATTTCAGAAATTTCAGGTGTGTGTCTCCCATTTTCTTCTATACCAGTGACTCCTGGACTTATCCTGGGTGGGCTGGTGGTCTGAGATTGCATTTTGCTTCTTCATTTTGTCATTTTCTGGCTTCCGCTCTCTCACCTCCATTTAGTCTTTCTTTGATGCTGCTTTTCTATGACAACTCGATCAAGTTAGATATAGAATCCACTTCAGTCTCTCTGGAAAATGTAAAACAACAAACTCTGACTTTTTGAGGTTGTTTCTGAAAAATAGATTTCTGGGGGGGAAAAAGAACTCTTAGTTTCCATGTATTTATGATTCAGTTTTTTAAATTTTACTTTTCATAAATCTGTTTATTCACCTGTATGTAGAGTGAGCTGTTGGATTTTCTTTTTTGTGCTGGGGGGGGGGACTAAAGCACTTTCATTTATTCATTAAGAATGAGGAGTAACTCTAGACTAGCTTTAAGAATATGGTCCATGAGAATCAAAGGGAATAGTGAAGGCCAGCTTCACTCTGAAGCCGGATACTGGAGGGTTGCAGGGAGGAGGAAATTCACCACCCTGGAGAACTGGAAACCTGTTCATCTGAGAGTCCTGGAATCCGGAATCCAGAAGACACAGGGAAGAGTTTGGCAGGGGAGACAGATTTTCCCTGGGCACGATGCTGCTGTGGACAACATTATTTCTTAGAGGAAGGGTACCAGAGAAGGAATAGAAAAATGCCTGGTCCCATAGGACTATGCAAGGTACCAGAACTTTATCTACTGGGCTTTCACTACTTTGCAAACTCTTGTTGCCCTAAGGGCAGAAAGAGAACTGGGACTTACAGCTCTCTCAGGATGATTTTTTGATCTTTAGTAAAATATACCTCTGAGAAATGAGGGGGAAAAGGTGGTAGGACAAAGTTGGAGTTAAGAGGGTTTAGAAGTGAGATTTGTCCTTTCAGCAGTTAATTCTCCCAGAGCTGTCTGTTACAAGAGACTGCCTGAGAGTGTCAAGATCGAACACTGCTCCCCTGCCACTGGGATATCAAGTCAGAAAGGAAACATAGGTAGGGTGGACTCACATTCCCTGCCAGGTGTACCGAGAGGGATCAATTCAGACTGCTCCTTGACCTTTTCCCTAACCAAGAAAATCTTAATGTGTTCATGCGGTCTTGTCGAATTTTTCATTTTCTTTTTTATTTACCATTCTTTTCTGTTCTTTTGATTTTGTAAGTAACACACATTGGACAACTTGGGAATTACAGAAATGTACAAGAAAATTAAAAATACTTGAGCCCCACAACCTAATATTTTGCTTCCACTTTTTAAAAAAATTACATCTAATTTTTTTGATTCTTTTGAAATTTTACTATTCTTTATCAGAATGTAGTACATTTACATGGCTCAAAATCATATATGTATGTACAAAGAACTCTCCTTTTAACACCTATTTGTATGGCTTCTATCTATAACTATTTCCAGCCCCTATACAGATAACTAAAACTAACAGACACATTCTTATTACCCTTGTTTTTCATATAAACAATAGAGTATTAGGAACACTATTTTGCCTTTTGCCCTTATTTCACTTCGTATACACAGACATTATTCTTTATGAATACATGAAAAATTTTTCTATTTTATAGCTGCAAGAAAATCCATTATCTTTTGCTATAACTTAGTTGATCACCTATTGATAATTTACATTGTCAAATATATAATGTTGAATATACTAACACTACATTCAATAGTGTTTTCTTTTGGCCTAATTGTCATTTCAAATGCTAGACATGAAATTTTTTGTCATTTTATTTTTTACACCTGAGATATGATTATCATACAGTAAACTATACATAACTGCACTATGTAGTGTGGTAATTTTTGATATGAATTCACCTATGAAATTATCAATAATCATTATACTCTGATTTGTCACCTTTGAAATTTTTCTTGTGCCTTTTTATAAGCCTTCCCTTCTATACTTCACTATCTCCCCAGTTATTCTAGAAATTATTTCAATACTATAAGTTAATTTGAATTATCTTAATAATGTGATTGAGATTGTATAATGTGTACAATTTTGGGGTCTGACTTCTATCACCCAGTAAAATTACTTTGAACTTCATCTATACTGTGGCATGTATCTTTATCTTTATTTTAGTTAAGTAGAATTATTTTTGTCTATTTTCATTAATGGACATTTGGATTGTTATTATTTTGGGCTTATTACAAATAAAACTATTATAAAGATTCATGTACAATTCTTTTTAGAGACATAATCTTTCATTTCTCATAGGTAGATTCCTAGGAAATGGAATAATGCACACATAGTAGATGAATTTAACTTTTTAAGAAACTGTCATAGCTGGGCACAGTGCTGCATGCCTATAAGGGGACTGAGGCAGAAGGGTTTCTGTATCTCACTAGGCTACATAGTGAGTTCAAAGCCTAGCAAGACCCTGTCTCAACAAGCAAACAAACAAACACCCTCCCAAACTCTTCTCTAAAATGACTGACTGTTGTACATTTCCATCAGCAGTTTATATGAGTTCAAGAAGTCCACATCCTCACCAACACATAGTATCACCAGCCTTTTTAATTTTGGCCATTCTAGTAATGAGCAGTCACTCATTGTAGTTTTAATTTACATTTCCCATTGAGAATTTTTTTGTGTGCTATTTGCCATTCTTCTATATTCCTTAATGAAGTAATCTTTTTCCTATTTTTAAATTGCATATTGCAAATTGTTAATATATTTTGAAAGTTCCTTTTATATTCAGTATATATGTCCTTGATCAGACACATCATATGCAAAATTTTTCTACTCCAATGATGGCAAATCCTTTAGACCTCTCAACAATGACAAGCATTCTGCTGCAGCACCTGTGTCATAGGTTTGCCAACAGTGGTCTAGTGCATAGCTTGTTTTTTTCTTCACTCAATATTGTCTTTTGATAATCAGAAGTTGTTTATTTTAAGGAAGTCCGCTTTAGTTATATGTTCAATCTTTTAAAAATTGCACTTTAGGTGTTATTTCTAAGAAATCTTTACCTAAACCAAATTCACAAAGATTGCTCATATTTAAAATAAATTGTGTAACTTTGAGGAGATTAAAAATGGTGGGCTAGAGACTGACAGAAAAATATAGCCCCTTGAGAATCAAGACCCCTAGGAAACAATCACTTGATGAAGACAAATAAAGTAGATCTCTGGGAATCAGGACACAGTTAACCAAAACACTTAAAACTACAGAAAAGCTAGGGAAATGGAGCACAATACAGAGAAGAACATGAAGCAGCGTAGAGAGCTGTCCCAGTCTCCTAGGGAGGAGGACTTGTCCCTTCTGAGACAAGGTAAGCCTGAGAGGGTCGGCAGCTCCAGGAAGAAACAACAGACTGGATTGGCAGTGCTAGCTGCCCTTTTACAGAAAAAAAAAAAAAAAATCCCATGGCTATCATAAACTACAAAAACAGGATGGGGTTTTACTCTGAAAATGACTTCTTCTGTATGGCAAACTAGACTTGGAGAAGAAATCCAGTGCAGCAGCCACCATATTTGAGAAGGTTTAATCAGGAGCCATTTTGGGAAAGAGTTAATTGTTTAAGAGTGAGCAACTGAACAACAACACAACCCCTATACTTCAAAGTGTCTGGTGTCACTGAACCACAGTGACTGCATGGGAGACAGCCAGGAGAAGAGACTGTCATGAAGAGGGTGATGAGTAGATAGAGACTCACTCTGAGAAGTTCAGGCTAAGAAGGTCACAGGGGTTCTATCTTCCAAGCCGAGAAGCCAGACCGGTAATGTATAGCTTTCAGAGGGGGCAGTGTCTGAAAGTGCTGGTGTTAAGTTTAGTGGATTTCTTGGAATCCTACTCCCACCCCACACCCAACAAACCCAGCTACCTACATGCAACTCAGAACTCGGTACTATCTTTGTTTTCCCCATCTCCCAGTGTGATTAGGGATATGCCATGGCTTGGATAGTTGCCACACCCTGGCAGAGGGACCTCTGGAGCAAGGAGGGCAGCTCGTAAATCCACAGAGTTTAAGAGAAAAAGCCAAGACGTAGGTTGCACATAGTGGCACACAAACTGGGAGCAGTTAGGAGGACTACAGCCTTAGGGAAGACAGCATTGACTGACCGACCTCAGCAGAAGAGTGGGGGTAGGATTCAGCACTCACACATAAAAACTTGACTATGGATACAAAATTGGTCTTAGCAGTGACTCACTATCCCTTCCCAGTATCTAGTAGATTTCAATATTGTAAAACCTTGAGAGAAAGCACTAATTTAAAAACACAGAGGAGTTCTCCTCTCTCTCCCCCACCCCACCCTCGGTTCTGGGGGATTTTGAGGTGTTTTCTTTTTATTTTCTTCTTCTTTTCCTTATTTTGCTGTTTTTTCTTTCTTCTTGGCTCTTTTCTGTTACTTTTATCTAATTCTATTCATATTCTTTTACTCCTTAATAGGATCCTTTATCTCACTTTCTCCTTTCTCACTGTTTTTCAAGTTACTTCTTTCATTATCCTGTTCTCTACCTCCTCTATATTTACTAATATCACTACTGAACTTTCTTAATCTTTAGATACTTACTCAACTCTATGTTATTGTTGAACTCTTTGTTAATTGTTGTATAGTGGTTGCATTTAGTAGATGTTTACTATATGTCAATATTTGTTTTGTCTTGCATCTATGTTATAATTAGAGATTCTATGGTTAAGGGTTATACAATGTTAGTGTTTATTGGTCCTAATGGTATGTCAATATCCAACTTGCCTTTGATTCTATTATCAGTGCCAATTTTGTTGCTATGCTAGGATGGCATAGTTCTTGCCATTTACTATATGCTAATATCTGTTTTTTTTTCCTTTGGTCATCAATTGTATTGCAGTTTATTTCCAGAGAATTGGGTGCTCGGTCAGTTACAGTGCAACCTCCCCTCCCAAATTAACATAGGTGATCAGATCTTGGGAGGAGGTGGACGCCTATAGTTAGCCATGCCCATATTGCATCGCTAAAAAACAGACACTGTATAAAGAGATCTCCATAGCAGCAACACAATCTTCCCACTATCATCAACCTGCAGTTCTTACCGCTCCCCACACACACACAGGCACACACACAAACAGAAACATGAAGATAAGGCAAAAAAACGCCTCCAAAAATCCCAAATCCCCCAAAGCTCAACCATGGGACATCCATGGGGAGGAAATAAAAAAACCAAAGAGCATAATTATGCAATATTATAAAATATGAGACAAAAAATTTAAAAATCAGATCAATAAGCACTTAGCTCAAAGATGATAAAATTTATCACATAAGTTAGTAAGCAAAATAATCAGTGACCTCACAAAAGGCGCTAATAAAAAGCTAGTGAGGTAAACAAAATTATACAAGTCAAAACTTACAAGTATAGAAAAGAATGAAGAATTCATGAAAAGTCACCATATGGAAATCTGAGATTAAAAATTTCGATAAGGTCCAACATTTATTCATGATAAAAACTCTACAGAAAATTGGAATAGATGGTCTTTACCTCAATATAATAAAGGCCATTTATGACAAACCAACAGCCAGCATCATACTAAATGGCCAAAAATTGAAAGCCTTTACTTTAAAATCAGGCACAAGACAAGGATGTCCTTTATCACCACTCCTATTTAATATAGTACTGGAAGTACTAGCCAGAGCAATTAGGCAAGAAAGAGAAATAAAAGGGGTAAATATAGGAAAAGAAGAAGTTAAGTTGTCATTGTTTGCAGATGACATGATACTCTACATAGAAGACCCCCTAAGCTCCATTGAAAGACTCTTAGATACAATAAATAAATTCAGGAATGTGGCTGGATACAAAATCAATACTCAGAAATCAATAGCATTCCTATACACAAACAACAAAACCACAGAGAGGGAAATAAGGGAAACTGGACTATTCACATTAGCAAGCAAAAAAATGAAATATTTAGGAATTACTCTTACGAAAGAAGTGAAAGACTTATACAGTGAAAACTATATTACACTGAAAAAGGAAATTGAAGATGATCTCAGAAAATGGAAAGACATCCCTTGCTCATGGATAGGAAGAACAAACATTGTGAAGATGGCCATTCTCCCAAAACTCTTATACAGATTCAATGCAATCCCAATAGAAATACCATCAACATACCTTATAGACCTAGAGAAATCACTCCTAAATTTCATCTGGAACCAGAAGAGACCTAGAATCGCAAAAGCAATTCTAAGCAGCAAAGACAAAGCAGGAGGCATCACAATCCCTGACTTGAAATTATACTACAAAGCAACAGTAGTAAAATCAACATGGTATTGGAATCAAAACAGAGCTGAAGATCAATGGAATAGATTAGAAGATACAACCACAACTACAAACACACTCAACCACCTTATCTTCGATAAAGGAGCCAAGCAGGTTCACTGGAAGAACGACAGTCTCTTTAATAAATGGTGCTGGAAAAACTGGCTCTCCATTTGCCAAAAACTAAAGCTAGACCCATGTCTATCACCATGTACTAAATTAAAATCTAAATGGGTCAAAGATCTGAATATTAAAACAGAAACGCTAAATCTATTGGAAGACAAATTGGGTAGAAACCTTGGAGACATAGGAGTAGGTAGAGAATTCATGAATAGGACTCAAACTGCACGGGAAATACTTCCCAGAATCAATAACTGGGACCACTTCTTATTAAAAAGTTTTTGCATGTCAAAAGAAATCTCCAGCATAGTGAAAAGAAAACCCACAAACTGGGAAAAGATTTTAGTGAACTCTCTCTCAGACAAGGGACTCTTGTCTAAAACATATAAAGAATTAAAAAAACTCAGACCTTCAAAATTCAAAGATCCAATCCAAAAATGGGCATCTGAGATGAATACGCAATTCTCAGATGAAGAAATGCAAATGGCAAATAAATACATGAAAAAATGCTCATCATCATTGGTCATTAGAGAAATGCAAATTAAAACCACACTGAGATACCATCTCACTCCTGAAAGAATGGCCAGGATCAAGAAAACCAACAACAACAAATGCTGGAGAGGCTGTGGGGAAAAAGGAACTCTCCTGCACTGTTGGTGGGAGTGTAGACTGGTACAGCCTTTGTGGAGATCTGTCTGGAGGTTTCTCAAAAAGTTGGGATTGGAAATCCCATTTATTCCAGCTATTCCACTTCTAGGCATATTCCCAGAAGAACTGAAAGCATCATACCACAGGGATATATGTGCACCTATGTTTATAGCAGCACAATTTGTAATCGCCAGATCTTGGAAACAACCCAAGTGTCCATCAACTGAGGAATGGATAAAAAAGTTGTGGTATTTCTATACAATGGAGTATTATTCAGCTATAAAGAAGGATCGCATTGAGATATTTATCAATAAATGGGCGCAGCTTGAGACCATACTCATAAGTGAAATAAATCAATCTCGCATGTATGAATACCGAATAGTTTCCCTAATGTAAGTAATGATTCAAATATATAAAAATATGTGATAATCATGATTCCCCATTATGTGGCCTTGAAGCCTTATAAAATTTTCACTTATTAATTAGAAAGGCTTTACTCTGGGCTTTTTGATATGGAAATATTTGAAGCTATAGTATATGAAGTTTTATCCAAATATTTTAAGGAAAAAGACAGACACTATGGTAACTACTATTCTTTAAAAAAAATTATTTAGCTATTTCTTATGTTTATTTTAATTAAGGGAAAAACTTAAAAAATTAGGATATATAGTAGTAACTCTTTTTGATCTCCTATTAACTTGTTTTGAAGTCCTGTAATACTCCCAAGATCTTGTTTTGACTGATTAGACTCTGTTCCATTCTGTGCGATAGTAGCAAGTTTGAAGGTATAGGCAACTAATTTGAAGGCAATAAGATTCACAAAGATGCCCATTCTGGTTTGACTATTGTCTCCTTTGGAAGTCCTGTAATGTTCACAATGCCTAAGTTTTATTGGTCTTGTTCTCCACTGTTTTGTCCGGCTTTATAATATCTAATGAGATGGACAATTCCTTTTAAGGAAACAAGAGACAATGTTGATAACCATTGTTGATGACCTTGTACTCTGTTCTACATCATGTGCTATGTCTATCCTTGGTTTGGACTTACAGCTTTGTTTTGCCATATTTGACTTTATTCTCTCCCCCCCAAGAGAGTAATGAGAACTGAGGAGTAATAAAATCGAAAATGTGTAAATTTTGTTATAAAAAAGAGAGGGAGGGGAAAAAAAAAAGAGCTCTAACGGATATAACAACAAGTGTGCTTAGGGATGTTAAATAGCTGACTATATTAATGTTTTTGGATCATTGAACACAGCTGTTTGCAGTCTCTCCGTTTGAATGTCTACTTTGTATTCTTTGATACTGTGATTTGAGCAACTATTTCCAAGATGATATTATGTAATCTATTAACAGGTGATTTCTTACTGTTATGTTTTTTTTTGTAGTTCTGTATTATGTGTAACCTTACACTGCTTTGTTTTGTTTTGTGTTTTTCTCTTTTTCCTCTTAAATAAAAAAAAAATAAAAATAAAAATAAAAAAAAATTCTATTGAAAGTGCTCATTATGAGAACAGAATGTCAGAACTAAAAGTCAGGCTGATGCAGGTGAGCATATAACAAAAGAAGTACTTTAAAAACAATAAGAGAATGTGGAAAATGGATCCAACAGCTGCTGGATGATACAAAAAAAAAACTAAAATTGATTGGAATTAGTTAAAAAACAGAGGACGACACAAATGACATTTTAAAAAACCTGTGTACAGGATAACAGAAAACTTTCCAAATGTGGAGAAAGAATTTAACATACAGATAGACAAGGCACCTTGAACCCCAAATAGCAATGATCAGAAAAGAAGTTTCTTATGACACATAGTCAAAATCCCAAAAGTCCAACACAAAGACATTAATCTTAAAACCTGTTAGAGAAAATCACTTATAAATATAAACCCATTAGAATTACAGTAAGCTTCTGGCAGACTTAAAGGCCTGGAGAGCTTTAAGTGTTTCAGCCCTAAAAGAAAACAACTTCCAAATCAAACTGATGCTTCCTGCAAAGCTAATTTTCAAAATTGATGGAGAGCGAGACATGATGGTACATGCCTGCAACCCCAGTACTCAGGAGTCCGAGGCAGGAGGATCATCCCAAGTTCAAAGCCAACCCAGACTACATAGTGAATTAAGGATAGCTTGAACTGCATAGCAAGACCCTGTCTCCAAAAAGATTGATGGAGAAATAAGGTCTTTTTATGAAAAAGATACCTTAAGAAATTTATGACCACCAAACCAACACTTCAAAAAATTCTCAAGGATATCCTCAAATAAGACAATGAAGCCAACAATACCAAAAAGTCTAATGAAACAAATACATCAGGTAGAGTGAGCAGTTAAGCAGAAAGGAGGGGAAAAAGCAGAAAAAAGGATGTCAGCAACAGAAAAATAATGCAATGACAGGAACAAGTCAATATTTTCATACCTCTCAGTAGTAACTCTCAGTGAGAAAGACACAGGTTTACAGACTTGATTTTAAAAAACTTAGTAGTGTGTTGTATACAAGTAATTCAAATACATTTAATTCAAAAATCATAAACTAAAAATCAAAGGCTGGAAAACAATGATCCAAGCAATGAGAGCCTGAAAACAAGCAGATGTAGCTAACCTATTATTAGACAAAGTGAACTTCAAGCTAAAACTAATCAGAAGACACTAAAAAAAAAAGTCACTACAGAATTCAATGGGAAGTGGTAGCAATTATAAATAAATATCCACTGAACATCAGTGCACCCAACTTATAAAACAAACACTACTGGACATAAAATATTAGAAAAACATTAACACAATTACAATGGGGACCATTTGTAATTGTGGGACCCCAATGGGGTACTCTTTTGCCACAACTAGACAAAAAAAAACAAGAAAACAGAATTTATACTTTCATGTGACACTTACAGAAGTCTAATCCCAGTCTGTCTTCTGTCGACTAGTGCTGTATAATTTAGGACATGTTTCATAATTTTGGTTCATAAATTCATCTGCAGTGGTCACTCAGTATATGAGAATTCTGTGAGGCACACGTTTAGTGAATTTACCTCCCAATCAGTTTTATGTTTGTCTCTCTAAGATTCTTCTTTTTCTGTGTTATTTCTTATTTTTGGTAACCCAAGTTATAAAAGAAGCATGTGGCAGGGCTGGAGATTTAGCTCAGTGGCATAAGCGTTTGCCTGGCAGGGACAAGGTCATGAGTTTGATCCCCAGTACCAAAAAACAAAAACAAAAACAAAAAAACCCCAAAACAGTAGCATGTGTTTAAACATCAAAGCCATTTGAGAACAGGGATGGGTCATTATCACAGGAGTTCTTTCCTTGACCCAGAAATCTGGTCAAATCATACAAGTTTCAGAGTTTCTCTGGGCTTAACAGTTGACCTTTTTTTGTTCCACCGCATATTTGTCAGAGAAATAGAATCAGTAGGCAAGATGGATGAATAGATAGATAGACACATAGACAGATACATAGATGGTAGATAGGCAGGCAGGCAGACAGAAAGACACACAGATTTATTAGAAGGAATTGATTTGTGCAATTACAGCAGTTGAAAAATTGCATAGTAGAGACCCAGCTAAGCCAGAAGTGCAATTTAGTCTGAGCCTAAAGGCCTGAGAACCAGGAAACTTTCTCACGGCTGAAGAAGATGCAAATTCTAGTTTAAGCAGATAGAAGCAAAGGGAGAAAATTTCTTCTTCCACTGCCTTTTGTACTACTAGAATCCTCAAAGAATTAGAAGTTGACACATGTTGGGGAAGGCAAGATATTTTACTGAGCCCACCAATTAAAATGTTAATCTCATCCAGAAACACCCTTACAGACATACCCTGAAATAACTTCTAATCTGCGTACCTCATGGCTAGTCAACTTGACACATAAAATTAACTATCACATAACTTTTCACTGAGGATACAGAACTTTAAGGATCTTGTGTTGATGTGCAAACTTTCAGTTTCCAGGTACAAGACTAACACCTGTATCTGCTTGACGTTACAACCCAAATCTCCGAGTCTGCCACGTTCCTACCGAGCACTAAATCTCCAGTATGGACACAATATTAACTAATGTGCTGAGTGCTAAGGTTTTCTGATTTTTTTCCTTCCTTTTCTTCAGGCTCAGTTATGCAAAGATGTATCCAGAATTTCTCTATGGTAATTTGGTCCTCTACAGTGTTAGAAAAGGAGTATCCTTATTTATTTCCTGCTTTATTCTCATCAGACTTGTGCTCCACTATTTCACTGAAGGTCTTCATCAAAGGCCATTTGTGACTAGGAGGGAACTGCCAAATTCTCTGGCTGTGGGATGCATTCTAGCCATCAGTGGCTTAAACCAGAAAGACGTTTGACTGTTCTAAGACAGGTGGTCCCAAGGTCAGTTTGTTACCGGGATTCCAATGAGCACCCAAATTTTTTTCCTCTCCTTCCACTCTGCAATTTCAATATGTCAATGATGTTTTTCACTTTATGGTTACATAATGGCTACTTCCCACAACTGCATCAACTTAACAAAAGATAGCAACAACAACAACAAAAAGACTTCTAACTGGCCTTGCTCATCACACAGGAAAATCTTTCCATAAGCTCAATGCAGATGATTCTCTTATCCCCTCGAACTTCCATGCCTGCTCCTACAGCAATACTGGGCAGAAGGGAGGACGGGGTCATCTCTGAGGCTGCTAGAACAATAGGTTCTATTAACACAGAACATGCACTACAGATATGCATAAGGCAAAGTCACTGTCTTTGAATTGCCCATTTTCTGGAGAAGGCAACCAAAATGCAGACTTCATAGTCACACAAACTCAGGTGTGAAAAACAATAAATCCTCTGCCTACACTGGGCCTAATTTCTACCCTGAGCTCTTTTCAGCCCACGGGACAGGTCATATTTCACATCCATGTTAAATTTAGTAGCAGTAGTCAGTCAGCTGTGTCTACCACAGACCCCTTCTCCGTTCTTACTGTACAGGAGGCTGTGGAACAGAACTTCTGATCTGGAGCAGCCCCCTCCTCCTAAGAACATTTTATGCTGCTATTCTCTTAAACAACCCTCTTTTGCTCAAATAGGTCTCCAGAGTGACAGCTAGTCACACTAACTCTTAGGAAGAGGTCTACGTGATTTGTCTGTGGTGTTTTGGTATCAGAGTTAGAATCAACCCTTGGGAGAGGAGGACAAGAGGAAAATCTCTAATTGATTCATCATAAATCTAAAGCAGTGAAAAATTCCCCACCAAGTGAGTTTATTTGATAGTGATTAGGTTAAGTTCCCTACCAGGTAGGAGAGTGAAAGCCGAAGTAAAGTTTAGCAGTTAACAAAGAAAGCATTTACATTTTTGCACATCTGAGTCTGTCATTCTGGAATTTGCATCTTTAGCAGATAAACTGCTCTTCAAATACTGATTATGTTGTTTTACACATTTCTGTAGCATCTCCTGCCTCCTTTTCACACTTTTTCAGTGCCCAGCACAACCTGTAATATGTAGGTGCTCTACAAAAGTGTTTGGTTAGTCAAAGAGCGAATGAATGAAATAAACGAGCACAAGAAGTTACTACAATGGCAGGAAATAAGAGTAACAGATTTTTAAACCTCTATTTAATTGTATCTTGAGTAAGAGGAGAAACACAGCAACTTAAGGGGAGGAGAAGAGAGAGAGAGAGAGAGAGAGAGAGAGAGAGAGAGAGAGAGAGACCTCTGCAAACAGCAAAGGTGTGATCACCAAATCAGAGCCTCATCGGAACGCTAGAGGGGCCCCGCCTGACTCAGCTAAGGGTGGGCAGGCAGGTGACTAGAAGGTGCCGTGGAACCCGTTCCCTTCCTCCTTCAGCTCCACAGTCTCGCCACCCCACCCGCACTCCCCTGCCCTGCAAGGAGGTTTGGAAGCTAAGGGGAGGAAGACTACCGAGCGGCGCTCTCCAGAATGAGGCAGGATGGTGTGAGCTCAAACGCTTTGCAATTGCTGGAGCAACGGTGGCGACACTTGAGTTATTCACAAAGGCTGGAATTCAAATGAGGCTGGCACTGCTCCAAATCGCAGTAGCTTAGGAGAGAGAAAGACATATTAACTATTCATCAAGATCTCAGCATTGCGTGGACTCTGAGGGGTCTCCATCTGCATCCCTCCCTGTCACTGATGGCGGGGGACGACTTCTTCCAGCACTTTATCTGTCAGTCTGCGCGCAGGGGGTGGGGGTGGGGGGCCGAAGTTGGGCAGATTTGTCTCATCACATGATGGGGGACCTGTATCATGTGATGGCCCCGGTGATGTTGGAGGCAGCATGTGACTCCCAGGGCTACGTGGGCTCGAAAACAATTTAAATACAAAAACACAAGCAGGTTCCCCTCCTCTCCTTTGCCTTTTGGTCTGGCTCTCCCTACCTTTGGGTTGGTGCCCGACTGAATGGAAAACCCGTCGTCTGGCAGCCCCTAACTGTGGGCGCCGGGTACCTGCAATCCAGGCCCCACTGTTGGAGACCCCCAGGAGCCGTGCCCCATCATTTTGCAGCCCACTGATTTCCCCGCCTGGTAAGTGCTGAACACTTTGAGCAATCATCGGTGACGCGGTCCTCGACTGCCTCATTAGCATGTGCAGGGCACCCTGGCGGTGCACGCTGGAAGGGAAGCCGGCTCCGGGGAGCGCTGCTCTGGGCCCTGCCCAGTGACGCATCCGTCCTGGGCGCAGCGCTGGAGTTCTGCTGCGATGGAAGGACGGACCTCTGCCTCCGACCGCCTTCCGGGCCGCCTGCTGCCCAGTCTCGCATCGCCTGCCTCCTGGGAGTCTCCCCCACATCTCATCTCCTCCCTCCCGCGTCCTTCCCATTTCCTTTTCCCATTCACCCCCAAAATTCTCTGTCCCCACTGTTTTCTTGAGTTCTTTCTAAAATTAATTTTTATACCTGCTGTAAATTTTATGCTCTTTCTGACCATAAATGGAGCAATCAGCTTCTAAGCACTTGGGGACTGGAAAATGTGCTAACCGTTCTTCGTAAATTTTTTCTCGTTCACTAAGACTGTTGCCTGTCCAGTTCCTGTCCTGTGTGTGTGTGCGCACCTAGGTGTGGAGGGAAATGGATACATGTCTTCTGCCCCTCAGAACTGCTGCCTGGGAGTTGTCTGTGGGCTCCAGAGGCAGCTCAGCTAGGGATCACCAGGTGGAAAGAGAGGAGACAGGCACCGTTAGAGCCCCTGAGACCGTGCTCGGTGACCCCCAACATTTGACTCTCCAGAGGAGAAATCAGGCCTGAAAGCAGCAGCCAAAATCCAGAACTTGGAGCTCTAGGGCTTGCTCCGGGGTCACAAGGCCCCTCTCCATGCTGGCTCCCAATTTGAGGCCGCACCCTGGCAGGATGGGGCACAGTGCTAGCTGAGAAACAGTAACAAGAAAGATGACTATCAAGATGGTGTTGTAGCCACCAAGGAAGAGATGAGAACTGCGTCAGAAGCTTCTGGTTCACTGTCACCTAGGCCTGCTGACAGCTGTTTGGCAAGAAGCAGTTAACAATTAGAGAGCACAATCTACCTGACAACTCAAGGAAAGGGTGCTATTTAAACTCGACTTGAGAGACAGTGAAACTGAGGCACACAGAAAGTAGATCTCTTGCTTGAGGTCACTCAGCTAGTAAAGTCCTGAGCCAGGGTTGGGGCCCAGGCATTTTTCTCCAGAACATACACAGTTAACCACCATGGTAGCTGGCTTCCAAAATGATAATCTAGCAGTTGCTACCTGACAGGTAATACTGTGCAGGATCGGGGATTACATTTATGAGCATTTCAGAGACACCCTGCTCTCATAGAGCTTCCAATCCAGCAGGAATGGCAGATATTACACAAAGCATGGCACAGGACAGTGCATTGTCTCAAACTGGGGCATTTGCTAAGAAGAAAGATAATGGGGTCCCAGAAGAACACACTGTAAGAACTGGAGGTGGACTGCAGCTGGGGGGACGAGGACTAGTCTCGGCCTTTCTGATGACATTTAGACTGCACTCTGAGAGACAAGTAGACGAAGAGTCAGCACTTTCTAGACAGAAGGAACAGCATGGCCTAGAAGTGGGAATGAGGTGGGATTTGTGGAACAGCAGCAGGAGTTCTTGCAGAATGAGCAGGATGTGTGAGTGAGACCACACCTGGTGAAGCTGTCCGAGGGGACTCTGGGGGCCTCACCCAGTGACTTCAGCTTCATCCCAGGATCTGTGAGCAACCTCATGAAAGTATTTTAAGTCAGAAAGCAGCAGAATTGGATTTGCAGTATGAAAGACTTCCTTAATAAGGGCTTTTGTTTGTTTGTTGAGACAGGGTCTTGCTGTGGAGTGCAGTTGGTCTTGAACTCACTATGTAGCCCGTGGCCTTGAGTTTGTGGTAATCCTCCTGCCTCAGCCTCTTAAGTAGATTACTGGTGTGGACCACCACTCCCAACACAAGTATCAACCTGCCTGTTTTGCTAGGTCCACATTGACCTGGACAAACCAGGGGATCAAGCCCCGATTCATGAATGGTCGTGAGTGGAAAAATACACCTGTCAATGGGGGAAGATGCAAAAACATTGAGTCTGTTTTTTCCAGGCTTATTGCACAAATTCAAAAGGATAAGCTGGAGTCTGTCTCCTTCTAGTACTTGGAGGAACCTCAAGCCAAGAGGAAATTTGGAGCCAGCTTTGGGATTAGAGATGAATTTATCTCTAGTTATGTACCAGATTTTGCTTTCTGTTTAGAACACAGGGATCTGAGTGTCTGATTTGAAATGAATCAAAAGAATGTCTAGAATAAAATGGGTATGGTACAGTAAGGACTCTTCTCACAGGGTTATTTGGGAATGTCTTGGATGGAGCCTTTTGAGATTGTTACCCTACGTGAAATTGGACCCATATGGAGCTCAGTGTGCTTCAGTGCTCCAGGCAACGAAAGCAGTGGCAAGTGCACAAACCCTGCGGCAAGTAGTGTGTGACTCCTGAGAAGTAGAAGGGAGGAAATTTAGTTTAGTGTAATTGCCAAGGCCATGGAAAGAAAATGGACAGACCGGGAAGAGGTTTAAGAGCTTAAGAAACAAAGTGTCTTGCTAATAGATTAGATATAGGAACTGCAGGTAAGGACACGTTAAAGATGACCCCAACAATGATGATACCATTTACTAAGGTGAAAAGACTAGGATAGAATCAGAGTATTTGGGGGTAAAAGGGTAGAGCCAGGTGTGTTCATGCACATTTATAGTGCCAGCATTCAGGAGGCTGAGGCAGGAGGATCACTATGAGTTCAAGGTCAGCTGAGTTTACATAATGAGTCCAAGGCCCCTCTGAATCACACAGGGGGACCCTGTCTCCAAAAAGAAGAAAGAGAGGAAGAAAGAAAGAGAGAGAGAGAGAGAGAGACAGAGAGAGAGAGAGAGAGAGAGAGAGAGAGACAGAGAGACAGAGAGAGAGAGAGAGAAAGAAAGAAAATGAAAAAATCAAGCCTTCCACATCTGACTCATTATATTTGACTTCTCTGTGACTAGACAGTGGAATGCTGCATGTTCAAAGTGGCTTCGACTTAACATATAAATTTGGAAGAACAGTGGAGATCACTGAAAAGCAATATAAAGTGGTTACACAGAGAGGGGCCAAACTGGAACCCTGGGCTGCTCCAACATTTAGAAATCAGAAAAAACACCACACTTGTGAAGGAGACAAGTGTGATCTCATGAAGCCAAGGGCGGGGAAAGGAGGGAGTGATCAGGTGAGTCACAGGTTGCTGAGACTCTGAATGAGAGGGGCACCTTACAGAGAGGGTGCTAAACGCAGGCAGCAGGGTGCTGATTAGGAAATGAGTGTGTGTCTACAGCTGTGTACCCTTCGCCCTCACATTCAAGTGCCAGGGTTCAAGCCCAGGAAACTGCAGGCTACTGTCAGGTTGAATTTTCACTGCATAAAATCTCCACAGAGTGAGAAAAGACCAAGGTGTGAGGGGTTTACAAGGCTATGATCGGCCAGGTGAATCCCAGGCTCCAAGTGGGACCAAAGAGGGACAGAACCCGGTTGGAGCAAGGAAAATGAGTGACAGCATGCGCAGGGAGGGAGAGGTGCTGACCGGGTGAGCTAACTGCATTCTCAGAATGGCCCGAAAGAGCATCTGCTGGGCACTTCTAGAAATGCAGACTCCGGGAGCCACCACAGCCCTCTGCACTAACTCAGCATGGTCCTCCGTGGGCGACACAGTTTGAGAAGCACAGATGCAGGTCGTCTTGTGAGGAGAGGGGAAGCCACGGCGCTCTTTCGGGCAAGATGAGAAGATAAAGAACCTGAAATGTAATTCACATTCACATCTTTATATTTCGACCATTTCAAAACAGATGCTGGTACCATTTGCCCGATTCTTCCCCCCTCCCGCCCCTGACCCATTCTTGTTTTTTTTTTTTTTTTCTGTGTAAATATTCAAACCTATATAAATACGGAGTAATTTAGTGAAGCCTAATGTATCATCTCTAGTCTAGCTGTAATAATTTTTAACTCACATCCCTTTCTCTATGTCATTCTCCCTCCTTCCTATCAGGCTTATTTTGAATCTAAGCTTTGACAAGATATAATTTCATATATAAATTTTTTATTAACTACCTCGAAAAGACCAGGACTCTTCTACCTTGTACCTTTTTCTTCTTTCTCTCTCCTTCCATTTTCCTTTTTCTTTCTTTCTTTCCTTCTTTTTTCTTCCTTCCTTCCTTCCTGCTTTGTTTCTCTTCCTCTCTTTCCAACACCAAGGATTGAATCAAGGGCTTTACTGTGAGCTACATTCCCAGACCTTTTTAATTTTGTGACAAGATCTCAGTAAATTGCCCAGGCTGGGTTCAAATTTGTGATTCTTCTTGTCTCAGCCTCCCTGGGGTTACAGACATGTGCTACCACTCCTGGTGCTCTATTAACTTTAAATATTTTTTGCTCCATTTTTTTTGGGCGGGGGGAGGCTGTAGCCCAGAGCCTTAGTCATGGTACGTAGTTGCTGAGGCTCTGAGCTACACTGTCAGCTCTCAGGGGCCCCTTTTTAAGCTTAAGTACTATACAATCTCTACATTTCTCCCTGGAACAAGAATAAATCCTTGTCATGAAATGTTTAGTTAGTGTTCACATATTGGCAATTGTCTATAATTATTAGTTTCATCATTTTTTCTTGTAATTTTGTGCTAAAAAACCAAAATCATTTGTTCTCTAGATTTCCCAAATTCTTGATCTGTGATTATTTACTCATGGTGTCATTTAATACATTCTTCTGTTCCTTCATATTTTCTTTAAACTAGTGATTACATCTAATGGAAATTGCTTTTGGGAAAACTTTTTAAATAAGCTATATTACATATGAACTAGGCACAAAGCGAGCATGTATCTGCAAAAGGAGTAAAAAGACCTTGTTATAAAACCACCCAGTATCTTAGAAGCTCTGTTCGCTTTCCCAGCATGCTTCTCTCCTGACTTTTACTATAATAATTTTCCTGCCTTCTTTAAGTTTTATCATACATGTGTGCATTTCTAAGCAAGATACTATATGTTCCATACACTGCTCTGTTTAACTTTTTGAGTTGTAAGTGTAATTGTGCCCTAAATATTCTTCTGTGATTTTTTATTTTGTTTTTGAAGTTCATCCATGTTTACCTACGTAGCTGCAAGAGTCCATCTGTTTGCATCAATGCATAGCAACTCATTATGCGCAGGCACTGTGGTTTATCTGTTCTAATGTTGGTTGGCAGATCCCATTTCCAGGTATTATGAATAACACTACTATAACATTTTTGTGCATATCATGGCATATCTTCCTTGGTTTCGTTGTTTTGGTTTTGATGGTGCTGGGAGATTGGACCCAGGACCTCACCCATGCTGAACACGCACTCTATCATTGAGGAACTACTACAAATTCTAATTTTTGTTTTGAGACAGTCTCTTTAAAGTGCTCAGGCTAGACTTGAGGCTGTGATCATTTTGCTTCAGCCTCCCAAGGAGCTAGGATTACAAGCATATGCCACCACTCCCAGCTCTTACATGTTTTGCTTCCTTTTCTTCTAGGCTCCTTGTAGTATCAACCCCTCCTACTACAATATAATAAAAAAGGTGAAAATAATTATTCTTGTCTCATCTAATCCCAAAGGGAAAGAGTAAAGCATCACATGCTTAGATGATACGTTTTCCAGGAGATTTGTTACCGCTTCACTTTATCATCAGAGTAAGAAGATTCCTCTGTGTTTCTCTTGCCCAAAGTTTAGTTTCGATCACTCAAAGCTATTGCTTTTGAATTTTATCAAGTATTTTTAAAAATTTCTTCTGTCTCTTTTTTTGAGACAGGGTCTTGCTATGCAGTTCAGACTGGCTTTAAACTCACTTTGTAGCTCAGGCTGGTCTCAGATTTGCAATGATCCTCCCGCCTCAGCCTCCTGAGTGCCAGGATTACAGGCATGCACCACTATGCCGGGTTTATCAAGTATTTTTTCTATGTCTTTTGGGATAGTAAAATGATTTTCCTATTTTATTCTTTTTTTTTTTTTTTTTTTGGTACCAGAGATCAAACACAACCATGTGCTTGCCAGGCAGGCACTTACACCACTGAGCTACAACCCCAGCCCACCTACTTTATTCTTTCAGGGTAGCGAACTTTATTGTTTAAATTTAGGATCTTAAACCAATTTTGAATTCTGAAATGGTCCCAATCTAGCCATGATGATGTGGTGTCTTTTTTACATAACTAGATTAAATTAACTTGTATTTTTATATCATGTCTCTCTATCAAGTTGGCTTATATGTATTTACAATTTTTACCTCTATGCTCATGAGCAAACTATTTGTGTAATTTTCTTTTCTTGTAATGATCTTATCAGATTTTGGTAATTAAATTATGCTGTGTTTATAAATTCCAGAAGTATATTGTCAATTGTTGTAGTTTCATTGCAAGAGTTTGTATAATTTATTCCTTAAACGTTAAATAGAATTGACTGGTGAAACCATGTAGTTTTAGAATTTCCTTCATGAAAAACTATTAATATGGATTTATTTATGCTTTTTTTTTTTTTTTGCAATACTGGAGATCGAACTCATGACTTCATGCTTTCCAGGCAGGCATTTATGCCACTGAGCTAAATCCCCAGCCCCTATTTATGCTTCTTAATAGATAGCTATAGGACTCAAAATTTTGTTTGTTTTGTATGTGTAATTTTTGATAATTTGTATTTACCAAATACCTACTCATTGCAAGTAAATTATCAAATGTATTTTCATAAAATTACTCATAATATCTTATTATTTTTCAGTATCTGTTGGTTTTGAAATGATGTCTCTTTTATCTATCCTTTTTTTTCTTGATCAGTTTCTAACAGGGATTTATCCATTTTTTCCTAAATTGTTTTTAAAAATTAGTTCTTGGATTTGTTAACCTTCTTTATTATAGGCTTACTTTCTGTATTATTAATTGCCTAGCTTTATTATTTGCTTCCTTCTAGAGTTTAATTTACTATTATATTTTAAAACTCCTTGATAAGGAACTTAGATCACTGATTCTTTCAGCCTTCTTTAATATGTATACTTACAAATTTCTCTTAGGCATGGTTTTAACTTGGTCTCATAGTTTGGCATGTAACATTTCCATTATCACTCAGTTTAGAATGTTTTATGATTCCCCATAGGAAAAGTTTATTTAAAGCACATTGCTTAACTCCAAATATATGGAGGAGAATACTTCTTTTTCTTGTTAGTTTACAGACTAATTTGATAACAATCAGAAAACATACCCTACAATTTCATTTTTTGATATCTATTGAGATATGCTTTTTGGCCCAGCATATAGTCAATTTGGGCAACTTCCCATGTACACTTGAAAAGACTGTAGATTCTGCAATTTTTGAGCCCAGGGCTTTTAATATGTTAAGGCATGTTTTTGAATCATATTGTGTGAGTCTTCTTTAGTCTTCTTGAATCTTTGCTTTTTTTAGTGAAAGAGAGAAATGTGCCAAAATCTTTATAATTGTATATTTATCTGTTAGTTGTTTGAGCATTTTAAATTGGAGGTTCTTAAACATTTTTATTCCATAGACCCCTTAGGTACTCTCCTTCCTTCTTAGTGTACAGTATGTATGCATAGATGCATACGGTACATGAAATTAAACAAAACTTTACTAAGATAGAGCCATCAACATTTTGATACCAGGAACCAAATTCAGGACCTTGCATGGGTTAGGCAGGCTCTGTGCTGCTGAGCTACAGCCCTGGCCCCATCAACATATTTTTAAAACAAATTAGTAGTGTGCAAGTACTGTCTTGGTGCATCCTTGAACATGTATTAAATTATAAACATCTAGTTAGTAACAGAGACTACTGAAATTTTGAATCTGTTTAAATATAGATATTTTTGAACAGCTGCAACAACCATCATGTGGTAGGAAAATTTGTGATTTCCATAAAGTGACAGTCCTCCTGATGCTGAGAGGCCTCCTCACCTACTTTCAGAATTTAAGGAAAGATCATTTTTATTAACAGTTACGTGTTTAAAACTGTAATCTTTTCCTCACCCAAATCCCCGGCTCCTGAGTTATAGCCAAGAGCAAAGGTTAAGAATTCCTATCTTAAGGCCAGGGATTTAGCTCAGAGGCAAGTGTCAGGTCGTGATTTGCTGTCAGGCAAGTGTGAGGTCGTGAGTTCGATCCCCAGTACCAAAAAATAAAAAGGATTCCTATCTTAATCTTAATCCAGTGAGAGACAGCTTTCCAAACTGAGTTTCTGTTCCTGAGAGAAGTATCCTGGTCATTTCATCCTAGAGGAGTTAAACTCTGTAAATTTGTGACATAAATATAGTCATCCCTTGGTGTCTGGGGCTCCAGCCACCCAGCAGGCTACCCAAATCCAGGGAGATGTAAGTCTTTTGTTTAAATGGTGTAAGCCAGACATAACCTTCCTGCTGCATGTTTCCAAAGCCTGATCCAAGCATTAAAGTAGCGACCAGAGCTGTTCCTCGCTGAGGGGCCCCGACGCCCAAAGGTGGCCCCTCACTCCCTGTCTTACAAATTCACTAAAACCTCTTCTGCCATATCCTTCCTCTGAGAGGGAAAATCTCTGTCCAGTGCAGTTTACCTCTGTGGAATTTCTTTGTGCCCCTGATATTGACTCCACTATTTCTTGCTGCTTTAAGGCCTCCCTGATGCCTCCCAACAGGTGCGTGCAGTATCTTGTTCAGCTTTTCTTTCGATTTTCAGTGGGGAAGTTAATCTGGAGGAATTTAGAACTGTGTATTACTTTTGTGTTAATAACCCTTTTGTTGCTGTGACCATAATGTTCGACAAAAACAACCTGAAGGAGAAAAGGTTTATTTTGGCTCGTGACTTCGAGATTCCAGGCCGAGGTTAGCTGACGCCAGGCAGCGAGGAGGGGTCACTCCTAGGGAGGCAGGAGACAAGGACAGGGGGATAGGAGCCGGAGGTGGGGGTGCTGGAACGCATGCGCTCTTCAGCGTGCACCCCAGGGTCCTGCTCCCTCTGTAGGCCTCTGACCTGCAGCCCAGCTATGAACTTTTCAGTGGATCAGCTCCTTGAACATGTGAGTTTTGGGGGGAGACTTCATGTTTAAACCATAAAAACCCTTTAAAAAAAATTTACTCAAGTGTAGCTTAGACACAGAGAGTGAACAAATCATGAGTACAAGAATATACTTGTGAAACACTCACATTTGCCTGTTTTACAGTTTTGTAAGGTTGAGGATATAGCCGAGGTGATGCTTGGCTAACATCACCTTAACATTTAGGCCCTGGGTTTGAACCCCAGCACTGTGGATGATGATGATGATGATGATGATGATGATGATGATGATCATCATCATCATCATCATCATCATCATCATCATGAAATAATGAAACTGTGTAGGAATGAAAGTTATGGCATACTCTCATGTGCCATCACACTGGCTTTTGAAGGAATACTTTAGAAGTTTAAAGACGTAGAAAGGGGCTATCACATAGCAGTGAAAAAGAAGAGCCTATTCACGGGCAGCCACATAGATAGATGAATCTCACAGAGATAACGTTGAGTGGCAGGAGCCAGACACAGAGGGGTACATAGCACATTCTGCATGAAGTCTCCTTATATGATATCTCAGAATAAGAAAGTCTCTCGTAACTGAACTTAGAAAAGTAGCTTCTTTCAGGGGAAAGTGACTAGAAAGAAGGGCAAGAAGGAGGCTCGTAGGGCATTGATAACATCTCGTACCTTCACGTGGGCATCATTAGATAGATTCATACATTGGTAACAGTTCATTGTGTTGAGCATTTAAGATTTGGGCAGATTGCCTTTTTGCATATTAAACTTCAAAACATTCAGAAAAACCCAAAAAGCTAGGAGTGTCATTGCTTCTTATTAATCTAGAGAAAAGCTAAATTCAGCAAAAGATGAAGATTGGTGTAAAAGCAACTCAGCTATCAAAGCTTTGAAATCTACTGCCATCCACCGAGTTCACCATAGGTTAGGGCAGGGTTCACCGCTTCAGGTGCTGTTACAAATGAGGTTGTTGCTGCCTCTAGAAAGCCAGCAATGTAGATTCACACTAACTAGGATCACTAGCCACTGAGATAGAAACCTATCGTGAATTATTTAAAAATGAAAAATACATGTAATCTATTAACTAGTGATTTCTTTGTTTTTGAAATTCTGTATTACTTGTACCCTTATACTGTTTTGTTTTTTTCTCCTTTAAATAAAATTTTAAAAAACGAGAAATACACATTTCTGTACAACCTAGTTATTTATGCCAATCAGTTCATTCTGTTAGAAATATATTAATACACATATTATACACAGAGGAAAAAGAAGGTCATTGAATGAGAATGCAATCAAAGCAAGGAAGGGAAAGTGGGTTCAATCATCTTACTGGCTGGGATGACCAAGGGATACACTTCTTTTATTCATTTGAATGCAATTAGCCCTCTGTACCTATGAGTTCAAGACCTTCAGGTTTAGCCAAACACAGCCTGGAACTGTTTTTCTAAAATGCATTTAATATGCCTATTGGCAAGCTAAGGAGCTACGATAGGTGAAGGAACTAAGGTGGGGAACACTGAAAATGTCCCCAGAGTCACAGACTAAGTGGTGGAGCTAAGATTTGCACACTGGGTGCCTGGCTCTACAGTGTATGCTCACAGTCATGCTGAGATACCTGTGTTTTGAACTCCAGGTGTGTCCATGGAGAGAATGAAGCCCTATCCTCTGGACAGTTCTGGGGATGTGTTCAAGACATTGTGTATGTGTGTGTGTGCTTTTTTAAGACTCGGTCCGAGATACTCTCTGTTAAGAATGGTTATAGAAAATGTGCACTGAGCATTTTGCAGGTACCAGCCAGGAAGTTAGATGGTGTACTGACTTATGTATCCCATTCCCTCATGCTGCTTCCGGGAGGCTGTCAGTGAGTTCTTGAATATATGTTGAATGAGCCACACATGGTGGCACATGCTTGTCATCCCAGCACTGTAGAGACTAGGACAGGAGGATCACAAGTTTGAGCCCAGTCTGGGCAATTTAGCAAATTAGTGAGACACTGTTTCAAGAAAGAATTTGGGGATGTAACTCAGGCAAAGGCTCTACAGTCAACCCCCAATCCCTAAAAATAAAGTTGAATGTCGTTAGTCACCATAAGTATGATTCCCATTTTACTGGGGAATCAACTGAAGTTCCAGGCGGATAATGCACTTACTCAGTAACTAACAGTAGACAATAATATGGTGAATATACTCCAGCAAGTACACAAGATGACCCATTGGGGCAAGGAAGGAAAAAAGGGAACTTCTATTTGCACTGATTCCTTATATCATTGTTTTTAGTTTTCATGTCATGAATGGTTGATAACGTACTGAATGTTACTCTAATAGTACAGTTATAGAAGGCACAAATAAACCCACACATCTGTGGAGTACAAGTTCAAAATGTATATTGCTTGAAGTGAGCTTTTTGGTTTGGTTCAGTTTTGGTTTTGCTTGTTTTTGTTTCTTGAGACGGGGTCTTACTATGTAGTCAGGCTGATCTCAAACTCACAACAATCCTCCTGCCTCAGCCTCCAGGATTATCATGCCTCGCCAGAGTTTTCAAATGAATTAGAGATCTTTGTGCTAAACCACTACTTTCTCTTCAGAGACAATACCACTGATTTATTCATAGATTTTTTGGAGGGTGCACTACTAGAAATGAAACTCTTGGTAGGCAAATAGCATGCCCAGCCCTACAGCTTTCTTAATTCCCACCAGACTCAACATTGTCGTGTCACTCTGATAGGGATGTTTCCTGAGTATCCGTAAGTGACATCTCTACCATGTCTCAGAATTAGTGGATCTGGAAATGTTCCCTGTTGTTGTGGGTCTCACTCTCAGAGGGTACAAACTGGAAAGAGTAAAACAGATAATGTATTGTCTTTGTCACACAAAGTTAACTAGCTGCTATTATAGATACAATAAGAATTCTGTGCTCCCACTGCCTGAGACTAACATTAGAAGTCAATATGTAGAGTCAACTAATGACAGACCAGGGAACAATCAGATATATTGTAGTAAATTGTGTTCTGTCATGTTGTAATTCTTAATAACTCAGCTGTCACTCCAGACACTTTTGCATTTTTGTGTGGAGAATGGAAAGAAATAAAATCTATGCTGATATTGCAGACAAGGTGAAAATGCTGGGGTCTAGGGCGAAGGAAAGGCTTCACGAAAACACTCTTGAATCAAGTAGTGAGGGGTGAGTTGAAGTTCACAGGATGACAAGGGGAGAAATGCAGAGATCAATCCAGGCAGAGGGGGATAAGATGGGCACAGACACAGTTCACTAGGGGATGGCGGGTTGTGGGATGCGGACAGAGGGAATGCCCAGGGAGGGGAAGTGGCAGGGGCAGGATATAACCTACTAACACCAGTATCAGGAGTCAGAAACCTGGAGGTAGCCACAGTGCCACACGCCTGTAGTAACTGCAGCTGCTCGGGAGGCGAAAGCAGGTGGATCACAAGTGTAAGCCAGTCTGGGCAACTTAGTAAAATCCAGAGGGTCGTAAAGGCATATCTGCCTCTGAACGGAGGAAGGCTGACAGACCGAGGAATGACTCGGACATGTCCAGCTTGGCAAGTGGCAGAGTAGATTAAGGCTTACTTTCAGAGCACGGGGTGATTTGCAGAATGCAGTACTATGAAAGTCACCACCCACGTGGACTAGGCTGCTGGCTTTATAGCACACATATTAAAATAATCAGCCAAAATTGAAAGCAAAAGGCCCTGTGGGAAGAGTTGTGTATACTCCAGTCCCAGCCCGCCCTTACCAGGAAACGCTGGTGGCAGTGGGTGAGCTCAGCCTCAGGACCAGCTGGGTGCCCACTGCAGGATGGAGTCGCTTTGACTAGAGCTCAGAGGACAATCCTCACTACATTCTATCTCAAAGTGAAATTTAAAAAATAATAAAATGGGCTGGGAGTGTAGCTCAGTGTAAGACTCTGGGTTCAATTCCCAGTACTGAAAAGAAAAGAAAAAAAAGCGGAGAGATCTGGGCAGAGTTAGAAAGGCTGGGATCCTGAAATCAGTTGCCTGCTCCATCATTCCCAGCTCTGAAGCTCTGTGACCTTGAGCAGGTAACTACAAGCCTCAGTTTCCCCATCTAAGAATTTATAACATCGGGAGTACCTCATGCTCCCTACTAGGGTTACTGTGAGCTGGAAATAAGGGAATCCATGTAAAACAGGGAGCTTCCTGCCCCCTGGTAAGGACGCAGTGAACAGGAAGTGGTTGTCAGGATGGCTTGCACACTGTGTAGATGAGTCCGGGCCCTTCTTTTAGGTCAGCGTTTCTAACATGTAATCAGTGTGTCTGTGAAATAGTCCTCATGTAGTCTGGGTGCCTTTGTGGCATAAGCAATAAAAAAATTACATGTGTAAGGATTGCACAAGTTTGAAATGGCAGAAAAATGACCAAATCCTCTTATGTTCGTAACAATGGATCCAGGGTGCAGTGTGCTCATACTGGGCAGACCCTTTAGCAGAGTATAATTAAAATTTAGTTCCTAGAATATATGAGGTGCAATCCAAACATACTGTGAATGTTTTAATTTTTTTTTAATTTACTACCGTAAAAGACATTGCCATTAATCCACTTCAGAATACTCCCCCTGACTCCCAGTACAGCTGCACCTTGGTTCACACCTTTTTCTGAAGCAGGTCTGGAGGTCTCCGTTGCTGTCTTTACAAGGTGTAATCGAATGTACAGTGCATGCCTCTGCCCAGTTCCATCTAATGGAAAGGCAGGCTCAGAAAAACATTGGTGTCTTACCCACTTTCTTCACTGGATCTGGCTCCATGTGACTTCTGGCTCTTCCTCAAAGCCAAAACGACCATGAAAGGTGAACATTTTGTATTCAGGGTACGGAAGCGGCCACAACAGTGCAACTGAAGACATGACAAAGGACTCTCAGAACTGCTTTGGAAAACAGTAAGAACAGTGGGAGAAATGCGTTTGAAGCAAGGGGGAGTATTTTAGAGGATTAATAGCAAAGCATCTTTCACTGTAATACTTGTTAAAATGCAAATACTTTAGAGAAATAAGTCACACATGCAAGCATAATATTGAATGGTTTCTCTTTTATGGAAATATATATGTAATACATATCACATACATATGAAGGGAGAGAGAGAGAGAAAGAAAGAGCAAGCAATATGGAAGACAAGAAGTAGGGAGAATTCAAGTAATTCCCCAAATAATCTATCCTATTGTTTCAAAACACTTTAATGCATATGCTAATTTGCTTCATCTATACTCCTATTTTTTCTTAGTTCACTAAAAAGAAAATTTGTGCTATTAATAGAGAGTCATTTTTTGTCTCTGTCTTCCAAGTAACATTTTAGCTATCTTTTGAGATTATGGTACACAGCGTATTAACTATTGTTATTCTCTAATATTTTGCTATGAAACTTATTTTCATAGGAGTAAAAAGTTTTTTATACTTTATTAATAGTCACTTGTGATATGGTATAATAACAAACCTTTGCCATATTTTTGCATCACATCTTTAGTTTATCCTACCCATGTTGTTTACCTATTATTGTTCATAGTATGCATAAAGCTTGCCTTTTGGTTACTATCATGCTACGATGAGGCTGTGATTGAAGAAAATAGATTAATGACTAAGAAGTGGTCCACTGAAGTGTAAAAGCAGTGGTTAAAAATAGTAGTGCCAGCAGCATAGCTCAGAAGCCCGTGAGAGAGAACAGGACTCCGGATCTGTTGGGGCTGGAGCATCTGTGAGCAGGACGATTTCACCCAAGCGGTGCAAAGGGAAAGTGCCAACAGGAAATGTGGCTATGAGTTTCTGATAGAGGCATTTTATTGAATGAGAGATGTGTGCCCCTCTTGTCTCCAATGTACACCTTATCACAAAACTTTTGTCAGCTTCCTGACTGATGCTGTCAGAGTTCATATCACTTCTAAACCAGAAAACAGCATCTGTGATCAGGCAGTGTTTTTACTGAGCCACATACAAAAATAAGATTTTCTAATATGAGATTGTTTGGTTTTATTTCTAAACATAAAGAGATCAAAATAATAGCAAAATCAGCTGCAAATCATGCTATTATCAACATGCTTATAAAATCAGCCCTAAATTTAGAATAAATAAAACCCTGGAGGAGTCAGGTATGGAGGCAAATGCCTGTAACCCCAGTATTCAGGAAGGCTGAGGCAGAAGATCAAAAGTTTGAGCCAAACCTTGGGTAACCTAGTGAAACTCTTTCTCAAAAAATTTTTAAAGGCTGGGGGTGTAGCTCATTGTGAATACCTTGTGCTCAGTCCCCAGTACCTACCAGGTAGATGGAGTGCTGGGAGACAAAGTAAAACTAACCATAAGCAAACATAATGACAAGGCTGGGTGCCACATAGCATAAATGATAGACAACATGATGCCAGGCAAGCCAGGGATTTAACTCAGTGACATAAACACCTGCCAGACAAGCACAAGGTCACGAGTTTGATCCCTGGTACCAAAAACAAAACAAAACAAAAACACAGTGCTAGGCAATATATTGTGTTGCAGTTGAATGAAACTACTTGGGAAAAGTAAGAATCAGCTCCTTGTCTCTATGTGGAACATACATAAGTAAGAAAGACATAGTTGATAATTCTGAAGTGTAGTTATCACTGGAAAACCAAGATACTTTTCATGTAACCCTTCTAATACTGTTTTGTGAGAAATGATGCAAAATTATAAATGTATTTGAGATCTGGGCATGAGGGTACATGCTGATAATCTCAGCTACCCTGATTTGTGAATTTATCCTTTCCACGATTCTGATCACAAACCAAACTGGACAAAAACCAAATCAAATTCAGTGGTTAGGTTCAACATTCACCTTATGGGACAATTTGATTCAGTTCTTATTAAATCTGGTTTGTGAACATAAACGTGGAAAGGATTAAGTTCATGAAGTGAGGTACGTCCAAGTGTCATTGTACTTGGAAAGCTTAGTGACACCCTGTCTCCAAACAAAACAAAACAAAAAATTTAAATGACTGGGAATGTGGCTCAGTCATTGCCCTGTAGCTTAGAGGGAGGGAGGGAGAGAAAGAGATTGACTTGGTGTTGTAGTCAGGGGTTGTGCAGAAAACAATTAGAATTGGGACATGGAGTTTATAATGTTATTTTTATAATGGTCACCAGGAGTGAACACAAGAAAATGCAAGACATCTATCCACAACACCAAAGACATAGATTATTTAGTCAAGAGCCTAAATCCCACAGCAATGTCCTACATGAGTGCAGATAAAAACCCAGAGCTCATGACAATGCCTCCCACAAGTCCAACTGGAGGTCCAGAGCCACAAGAAGGACTCACGCCAGTCTCTTTTACGGATCCGTGCCGGGAAGACCCAAGGGTCAGCGGTGGAAGCCAGAAAGTCTATGCCAGCAGGATGAAGGAGCTGTGCTAGTGGGATGAGGGTTTTACACTGGAGCCGAGAAGTCACACTCACAACAAAGACCAGGGCTGTCCTGAAAGGCACTACAGCCATCCTCAGCGACACGGAGGCCCCGAGCTTCTCTGACGACAAGCACAGTCGGGTACAAGTCAGGAAGCCAGTGTGATGAGCCCATCCCTGAGACCAAGTGGCGCACATCTTCCCCTCCAGAGCCAGGAAGCAATGCTCTATGTGAGAACCAAAGCTTCTCCAGGAGAACCAACAGCTCAAACAGCAACTCGTAGGAGAGCCCATAATACCTCAACGCAATGCAATAACGCATTAACTCCTCAATGCCTCAACACCTCCCTTCTTCTCCACCTATTTATCCTGGCAACTTTCCTCAGGTGGAGCATCTTCACTCAATGCCATGCTGATGTAATCCAGCTGGCGTTAAGTTGACCACCAGTTCTTAATCCATAACAGCTTGAGAAAAGGCTGATGTCCAGCAAGGAAAGTTTTGGTGTATGAGCATCTATTGCTACAATGCTGTGAAGCAACCATAGGAAATAAGAATGTCTTTGCTTCATGAGACTGAAGCCTGGCCAGGTGGTTCTTTCAGGCTCAGCTAGGCTTACTCAGGTGTCAGTGATCAGATGTGGGCAGGGCTAATTGCATTCTTTTGGCTCCTGGTGCAAAGGAAAAATGAGATTCCCATGTTGAAAAACTGTTAAGAATTCAAGGTGGCGGCCACAAAGCATTTAACCAGGTATGGGGGCTTTCTTAGCACAGGGGCCCATGCAGTCATGAGAGTCACGTAGTCCCGAATCCAGCCTTGATGTGGGTCATGTGGGCACCTGTTCTGGGCTGTATTCTTTCACATATCTGGGCATCAGCTGGCTGTGAGAAAGACTTGGCTGGGGCAACTTGGGTAATGGCACTCTACCCCCAGGTCCCATCTTTTTGTAGGTAGCCCAAGCATGTTCCTATGGCAAGGGCTGAGGAGCAAAACTGGCAAGTTCAGATATGCAAGCACTTTTCAAATCTCAGCTGGTGTCACATTTACTGACAGCTCACCAGATGGAAGAAAGTAATGTGGCCAAGTCAGGGAGAGAACGAGGGAAGCTAAAACAAAGGGCATGGATGCAAGGAGGGGAGAAGAACTGCAGTCACCACTGCCATCTACTGTATTTGACCGCTCAAAAATAGTTGCATCTGCATGTTAAATTGTCTGCTGCTTACAAAGCTACTGTGATAAAATCAGCATGTACTGATAAAAAAAAAAAAAAAAAAAAAAAAAAAAACAGACCTGAGAATCAGTAGAACAGATTAGAAGACACAGACACAACTGCAAAGACACTCGGCCACTTTATCTTTGATAAAGGGGCCAAACATATTCACTGGAAGAAAGACAGACTTTTTAATAAATAGCACTGTAAAGTTATCTTTCCACATGCTGAAGGCTGAAACTAGACCCATGTCTATCACTGTGCACTCAACTGAAGTCAAAATGGATCAAAGATTTAAATATTAAAACAGAAACTCTAAATCTATTGAAAGAAAAGTAGATAGAAATCTTGAAGGCACAGAGGTAGGCAAAGAGTTCATGAACAAAAGGCAAACCTCACAGGAAGTACTTCAAAGAATCAACAACTGGGATCTCATCTTTAAAAAAAAAAACAATTTGCACATCAGAAGAAAAAAGAAATCATGAACAGAATGAAAACAAAACCCACATAATGAGAAAAAATTTTGGCCATCTGTCCCTCACACAAAGGACTTATATCTAGAACATATAAAGAACTGAAAAACATTGGGTCCCCAAATTCAAAGACCCAACCCAAAAATGGGCATCTGAGATGAACACACACTTCTCAGATGAAGAAACACAAATATTAAATACATGAAGAAATGTTCAACATCACTGTTCATTTGAGAAACGCAAATTAAAACAACACTGAGATTCTATCTTGCTCCACAAAAAATGGCTGTCATCAAGAAATCAATAACAAATATTAGTGGGGCTATGGGAAAAAGGAACTCTTCCCCACTGTTGGTGGCAGTGTAGACTGGTACAACCACTGTGGAAATCAGTGTGGAGAGTCCTCAAAAAACTGGGATTGTAAGTCCCATTTGATCCAGCTATTCCCCTTCTGAATGGTTTCCCAGAAGAATTGAAAACATTATGCCACACTGACGTATATGCACCCATATTTATAGCAGTGAAATTTGTAATAGCTAAATATTGGAAGCAACCCAAATGCCCATCAACCAAGGAGTGGATTTTAAAAATGTGATAATTTTATATGATGTTGTATTGCTCAGCTATAAATAAGAATAAACTTGAGGCTTTTATAGGTAAGTGGGTGCAACTTGAGACCATACTCGTAAGTGAAATAAGTCAGAATCACATGTAGAAATAGCTTATTATCTCCCTAGTGTGAAAAAAATTGAAAAAGTAATAAGATCCAAAATGTACAATAGATATTGTGAAAATGAAAGGGAAAGAAAGTGCTCAAAGGAAAGAACAGGGACAGGAGAAAGAAAGAAAGAAAGAAAGAAAGAAAGAAAGAAAGAAAGAAAGAAAGAAAGAAAGAAAGAAAGAAAGAAAGAGAAAGATCATAGGCATATATGTACACATATATATGTGTGTGTATGTGTATATATACAAGATAGATAAATATATTAATAATATAAATATATTACTAATCTCTGTAAGTTCATCAAAAGAAGTTTATGTTTTCATTGATTGATCATTTTTCTCATTCTTAAATCTTGTAGTCTGAACAACTCCTTTTAGGATAACAATGTGCAATATATTAACTGGAGTTAATTTCCTACTTCTTTTTAAAAATTCTGTATCATATTTATCTTTTTTGTTTTGTTTCTAAAATTTAAAAAGTTAAAAATAAAAAAACTAAATTGCCTGCTGCTTTACTAGCTAACAATAGCTGCCTTTCAGTAGTAAGCATATGAGCTTAAGTGTTGAAATAATGAAAACTGTCAGTGCAATCAAACTTCAGTCGTATTTTTGCCATGGGGGGTTTTGTAGAGAGAAGGGCTCTGTGTACTTAAGCTGCCTCTCCACACTACCCAGTGTCAGCTGTCCAAAGTGAAAGTCCTCCTGTAAGTAATCGAAAGGAAAGTTGTGTCATGATTTCCTTTTATCACCAATAAATCTATATAAATTAGAGATTACAGACCTGTGGCAGAACTGTGAACATCACTGTGGTCATTACAAGTCCTGTGTCAATGGACTGTGGTCAGTAGCTTGGGAAGCTCAAACCTCTCAGACTGAACATGAAAGGTTGTTCAGAGAATGAGCTATCAGAAACTGGACTGTGATGCAGAAGGTTTTGTTGGCAGGTATTGACTCTTTCCAACAGTTGATTTCCTTCATTCTTTGGTAAAGAAAAAAACATTTTCGTTTATCACATTACTGGACATATTTAAAAATATACACAATACCAGAAAACATGCAGAAATTCATATTGGGGCTGAACCAAAACAAAAACCATTAGAAATTCATTTGCAATGAACTTCTTGCCAAGTTAAAACATTAAACCTTTCAGCTTTTGAATGAGGTATTTTTAAAAATTTATTTATTTTGGTACAGGGGATCAAACTCATAACCTCACACTTGCCAGGCAGATGCTTATGCCACTGAGCTAAATCTCCAGCCCCTATTTATTTATTTTTGGGTTTTTTGAGACAGGGTCTCGCTATGTAGTTCAGGCTGGCCTTGAAACCACTGTGTGGTTTATGCTGTCCTTGAATAAATTCTCCTGCCCAGTCTTCTGCATGCTGGGATTACAGGCGTGCACTACCATGCCCCCCCCCCTTTTTTTAACTTAGCTGCCTGTGAAAAGTCACTCAGGAGAAACTCCATCATTGTTTTTAGTACATGTGCCATCCAAATATACAAACCCATCTGTCAGGGCCACCAAACATTGGCTGCCTTAGCTAATAGTCCATTATCATTAGTGCTTTGTCATTTAGTGGAACAAAAATTTTAAACAATCTGTCATTAACCCAGATACATAATGATATGGATATAGACAGATACAGATATATCAATATATGTCTACCTTAATGATTGACTGCAAATAACAGTATCTCTCTTGTTGACTTTGTATTTCTCTCCTACTTTGCTATTCCTAGTCTCTCTACACATAGTTAGGATATGATTGAAATACTGTAAAATTTTGGTTTGTGAGCACAATTCATTCTGGAAACATGCTTATAATCCAAAGCACTTGCATATCAAAGTGAATTTCCCCAGATGAAACAATTGACACTCAGAAAATTAATTTCACAACCCAAAAATATTCATGTAGAAATGAATAAAACACAGTACTATAGTGCAAAAAGTAAAGAAAATACAAAGTATAAAGGAAAGGAAAGAAACCCGCACTTACCTTTGAAGCCTTTGTGGCTGTTGTGATGGGGAAAAGAGGAGGGTTACTGTGGAGGAGGACTTTTGCCATCACTAGTGGGATCACTGCTGTCTATTGGGTCAGGGGAGCCTTCTTGCTGTGCAGCTTTACCAAGGAACCTGTCCAGTGACGCTTGTCTTTACCTCCCTTTGAGGATTTTGCAGAAATGGGACACTGCGTAGTTGTTAAATGAATTCATCGCTGACACTGCTACAGCTTCATTCCAATGGTGTTTTCTACCGCTGGAATTTTGCATCATTTCCCACATTTTACACCTCTTTAACCTCATCTGAAGCTAAAAAATTCTCTGCTTTTTTTTTTTTCCTCCTCCTCTGCAGATGAAATCTCCTCCATAATCTCTTGCTGTAGGAAGATGAACACCTACAATCTTACGGCGGGGGGGAGTGAGGTGGGAAGTTAGGACAGACAGACACAGAGACAACCATTGGGTCAGGTGTTCAGTATGATGCATTGCAAGACATCATTCGCTCATCAAATTAAATTACAATTCATTGGAAATTTTTACTCATATTGCAGAGCAAGTTATTTGCAATCCATCCTTTTTTTTTTTTTTTTTTTTTAGCCCAGGCTAGTCTCGAACTCGCAAGGATCCTTCTGCCTCAGCCTCCCAAGTGCTGGGATTACAGGCGTGAGCCACCACGCCCGGCTTCGCAATCCATCCTTTTTATATGGCTGGTATTTTGCACTATTCTAACCTTTCCTGCTTCTTATCCAAAATTCAGATACCAAGTATTTGAGACTGATTTCCAAAACTTGAAATTCAGATTTCAAACTTAGGAGGTAATTAGAAATGGATAATAAAAACACTAAAAATTACTCATTGTTAGCTGTTATATATTAGTTTTATTAAAAAATAGTGTATATTTACCTAAAACTGGAGGCTGCATATGCTTCAAACACACAATGAGGGATTATAGGACACTGAAAATTTGAGAAACGGTCTGATTTAGGGAATGGGGTATCATTGATATATACAAGGATTCTAAGAAGAGGGAAAATTGGTCAGATTTGCACTTTCAAAACATTACTCAGGTAATAATATAGTGCTAGGCTTGGAAGGTGGTGTATAAAATTCAATGTCTACAGGCTTTCATTGATTTTAATCTTTCCACAAGTATTAGAATGCATACTGTCAGTCACTGAGCTCAGATCTGGAGCCGCAGAAATGAAGACCAGTCTTCTCCTGGACCAGTTCTGTGGGAGAGTAGCTATTCAGGTTATCCAAATAATTGCATTGAATGGTAATGAAAATTCAGAAGTGAATCAGAGATGTGGTATGGGCATTAAAATAAATTTATAGGGAAAAAGTTAAACATGAAGGAGGAAATTCAATGATGACTCTAGGATCTGGCTTTGAGGATGGGGTTATTATCAAACAAAAGAAATTCAAGAGGAGGAACAGCTGTAGAGTCTGTTGATGATTAATTAGGTTTCGGATGTGATGAGTTTGAACTACCTCTGGATAGGTAAGGTGGGTGTCCATAAGGCAGGTGCCTGTATAAGGAGGAGAGAGATCTGAGCTCCAGAGAGATGCCTGGGGATGTGGGATGGACCAGGAGCAGCCTGTTCACTCAGAAAGGCCACTCCCCATAAAGCTACTTCCCCAATCACAACCAAAATCACAGCAGCAATCCCAGTAGGGAAAGGTTATATCCCAGCCATCTCTTAACCCCGCCTGGCCACTTTTAGTTTTCATTTGTTTTCTAATGCTTTAAACCTACATGTTCATCTCATCTATGTGTTTCACAACTGCAGATTCAACCAGCCAGATTGAAAATATTTGAAAAAGAATTGCCTCTGCATAGAACATGTACAACAACCTTTTCTTTCTTGTCAGCATTCTCTAAACAATGCACTGTAGGCAGAGTGTGATGACACACAGCTGTGTCAGGGAGGCTGAGGCAGGAGGATCACAAATTCAAGCTCAGCCTGGATTATCTAGTGACTTGGCAAGAACTTGCCTGAAAACTAAAGAGAATTTTAAAATTTTTTTAAAAGTCTGAGGATGTAGCTCAGTACAAAGGCCCTCGGTTCAACCCCCAATACTGCCCAAGCAGCAACAATGAAAAAGGCATATAAATGATTTTCATAGCACTTGCATTGTATTAGGTATTATAAGTAATCTAGAGATGATTTAAAGTATACAGAAGGATGTATGTAGGCTACTTGCAGATATTATGGCATTTTGTAGTTGAGAATTGAGCATCCACAGATTTCAGTATCCAAGCAAGCCCTAGAATTGTTCTCCCATGAATAATGGCTATATTTCTATTATGGAAGATTTATTCTCTGTTTTGTTTGTTCTTTTGTGTTTGTGTTTGCTTTGGTTGCCTGGCTTCCATTCCAACTCTATCCCATGGGAGACACCTCCTCTTCCTAGCACTCTCTTCTCATGTGGTTCTGGCAGAAGTCTTAGACCTGGGTAGTCTCATTTGAGTTCTCTTTTAGAGGGAAATTTAATCCAGTAACAGTTATTGTGGTAGTTTTACCTCCTTTTTTATTTTAAAGAGAATAAAACCTAGCAAAATGAAACAGAATAAGTCCAAATCAAAACAAAATAGTGAGAGTAGTACAGAACTTCAAAACAGGATAATAGGACAGCAATGGCTATCATAATATATATTATCTTCACAATAATTTCCATGCCATCAGACCTAGTGAAATCAAATAAAACAAAACAGACTAAAACTAATAAAAACAGAACATTAAATAAAACAAAACAATATATTGGAACAAAACACTGAGAACAATATTGGATTTCAAAAACAGGACAGAAGGAAATCCCCCATATTTGCTATGTTGTATACTGTCATCCTCCTAATAGATGCTCAGACTACTGGCCTTAGGCCTGCGAAGTCAATCAAACAATACAAGCATATAGTTGTTTTTGTGCCTAAATTGCTATGAACTCAGCCTGTCCTCTCAACCAGCTGGTTGCTTGGGCAGGGCAGGGTGCGGGGCTTGGAGCGGCTCTTGTGTCAGTGGCTCACAGGAAGGCTGAACTGGGTTCTTTCTTTCCAGGCCACAGGAAGGGCAGATTGGATTCTTGTACTCCTCCCAGGCTTAGGATGAGTCCTCTTTTTAACTTTACTTATCTTCTCCCAGCTCTCAGACACCATCCAAGGTATTCATTTATTTGGTCTGGGGTCTACTCTTATACTTGTATTTTTACTTTTTTTTTTTTTTTATCGGTACCGGGAATCAAACCCACGACCGCCTGCTTGCAAGGCAGGTACTTATGCCACTGAGCTAAATTCCCAGCCCCTTATACCTGTATTTTTTTTTTTGTCTTTTTCATTTTTATCAGTACCAGGGATCAAACTCACGACTGCCTGCTTGCAAGGCAGGCGCTTATGCCGCTGAGCTAAATCCCCAGCCCCTATACCTGTATTTTTAAAACTCTTCCCTTCTCAGGAGCAGCCAGATTTAAGAATCACAAGTCTAGTGTTCACTCGTGTCTTATTTTATATGTTTTATTATAAAATACCATATGACTAGAAAATAGCAAACAGGAAACAAAAAACACATAAACATTTTTATGTTTCTAAGAAATGAAATATTACTACCATCTCAGAAGTTGCCCATATGACTCACCCTACTTTATCTTAAATTTCCTAATATATTCTCCTATCAATATCAAGATTTATTCTGCCTCTGTCACCTGAAATGATTCAAGATATAATATACTTTTTCTCTTTGAAAGTACTGGGGATTGAATCCAGTCCATAGTGTATACTGAGCAAGCACTCTACCAGTACATTTTTTATTTTGTTTTGTTTTGAGACAGGGTATTGCGAGGTTTTCCACAATGGCTTTGAATTTGCTATCCTCCTGCCTCAGCCTCCTGAGAAGCTGGAATTTTAGATGTTCAACACTGTACCAGACCATCATTTTTCTTTCTGTCTTTCTTTCATTTCTGAAGCAGAATTTTATTTTATTATTTATTTTTTCTGTTTTTGTCAGTGTTTATTAATCTTGGAAAATCTCGGTAGTCAATGTGGTATTTGCACACGCATGCATGACGCCTCCCCAATACCTTCTTTGCACCTCCCTCCTGTAAGGAACTTTCAAGCCTTTTCCTGCTCTAACTCTAATGTCAAAACTTGGTGAGATTCTCATCTCAGGTTTTTAGTTTTTCATAGTATACATTCACATTTACGTAAAGCACAAGTTTTACTAGTCTTTTTTGATTTGTTTAGGTTTTTGTTTTGTTTTTCTGTTTTTCCATCTTATTGCTCGTGTTCATAACTTTCTTTCTCTAGAATTTGCAAAGCCGGGCCGGGCAGGGTGGCTCATGCCTGTAATCCCAGCACTCGGGAGGCTGAGGTGGAAGGATCATTTCGAGTTCGAGACCAGCCTGGGCTACAAAGTAAGCTCAAGGCCAGCCTGAACTGCATAGAGAGACTTTGTCTCAAAAAAGTCAAAAACAGAAAAAAAAAAAATAGAATTTGTAGTGTTGGCCACAGGAACTTCAGTCCTAATGAGAACTCCTTTTCCCGCTTCAGGAATGCATTCCTGGGATTAGAAAGAGTGGGGTAAAGGTGCTTGCACAATTTGTGGCCCATTCTGGAGTGGGCGTCCGCATCCTCCTGGTACCACACATCATCCAGGGTGACCCTGGCTTTCACAGCCCTGTGCTGCTGTGCTGCTCCCCTCCTCAGAGCCCCAAGGTGGCTGTGACCTGAGCAGAGCTGTCTCAGCTTTGTCCTCCACCCTCAATTCATAGACCCAATTAGAAAGGCTCTGCTTCCCCATCTCACCCAACTTTCAAATTCAGAGTCTTCCTGGGGAAGTCGTTCCTTGTTTGAAAAGCAGTTCTGAGGTCTTTTTCCTGGCGTCTTCGAGGCACAGGGGTAATGCCTGACCAGCCTGGCCCAGTGCTGCTCTGTAATTAAGTAGCCTAAGGACTGCCCAGGGAGACCTCTGCGACTCTTCTATTTGTTTACTCTTCTTGGATCTCCCAGAGGCGTCTTTGGGAAAAACTGCTTTCCCTCAGGGGTGATCAGCATCAAGTTTCCCGATCCTGATTTTACAGTTCATTTGAACCCTTCTGTGTTCTGTCCTGGGGGAGTCCCCCCCCTCCTGCACCCTTCCCTCTTTAGGTGGCCCTGGGGATCAAACTCAGAGGTGCTTTACCACTAAGTTGGGTCCCTGGCCCTTTTTAGTCTTCATTTTGAGACAAAAATCTCCATGAATTGCATTGAGCTTGGGAATCCCCTGCTTCAGCTTCCTCAGTAGCTGTGATTGCAGGCCTTGGCCACCAAGTCCAACTCCAACTCCCCACAATCTCTGTTCTACTAACGATTTTCTTTCTTGCATTATGAATTTTTATATCAATTGTTTGGAGGAATTTGAGTAGATGGTGGGACGTAGACACCAATGCTCGGAAAATAAAACTATAAATCTGGCATAAGAAGCCATTTCCGGAGCAGCGGTTACATTTTTTGCACTTGACGTTGAACTTTAGTGTATAGACAAATATACTTACGGTTATTTGTATTTTAATTAATGCTCAATTTATTAAAATTATAAATCTAAAGACCAGTGTTTCCTAGGCCTTTAACATAACTCATAGATCATATTACTGTATTTATAAACCTAGTATATCTTGTCTAAATTTAATGACTAATTTTTATTTGTTCTCCCATCAGTGTTGAATTAACTTATAAATTTGACACAGAATGTTCTCCTAAATATTTAATATCATTTACAAATGATTAATATTCCCTTAGCTTTGGCTTTTTTAAGTACAATTACAAATCTGAATCTCTCAAGTGCTTCAAACCTCTGACAGGACTGATTCATAAATTTAACAAACAGAATTGCTAAATGCTTGAACACTATTTATAAACCTACGAAGTCTGCAATGACTTTCTAATCCAAAGTTTTAAAACATTCAATTTCAGTCTAAATCAATCAAATTCCCTTAAATATTTTTAATCAAAGTCACAAATCTTACATCCATCAAATTTGTCTTAACCTAACATTCTCCATCCTCTGCACCCAAGCAGCTGAGAGCAGCAAGGAGGGAAATCTGCACAACTGTGTGTACTCGTCTTGCTTTAAATTCACGTTCACCAGCCTCCAGCAAGCTGCTACTGCAACCTTCCGCAGACAGTAGTTACTATTTGCCTGACATTTTCTTTAAGAGAGGAGAAGATGTAGCTCAGCACCGCAGTGCCTGCCTGGCAAGCATGCAAGTGTGAGTGTGAGTCCCAGTACCAAACAAAAACAAAGAAGGTGGCCTTTATTAGACTTCAAAAAGTTTTGTCTCGTGGTACCGAGCCTCTCACATGCTAGATATGTGCTTTACACTGAGTTATATCCCCAACCTTTTTTAAATTTTAGTTTGAGATAGAGTCTCACTCTGTAGGCCAGGCTGGCCTTGAGTTTACCTTGGCCCCCGAGTAGCTGAGATTATAGGCATGAACCACTGTGCCCAGTTTTTTAAAGAAGCTTTAATTATGGTAACACATAACATAAAATTTACCATTTTAACCATTTTTAAGTATCTTGGATCATTTTTTATAACATCTCTCCCTGCTCCTCATTTACTATTTAATTGTGAAATTAGAAATAATTTTAAAAGATTTTTTTTCTTTCCGATGCCAGAGCTGCCTGCAGACTTTCATCTAAGCCCACTTTATATGCTTTCCCTCATCTGATAGTGGAAGAATCGTCCATGGACCACGACAGGCCGCTCGCTTCACCATAGCCGTGCGTGGGACCCTGTCCCTCTCACCTTGCAGGGACCCTACTCCTAATATTATCTGTATTACTTTCTCATCATTAACCTTTCCATCAGCATCCAGAGGTGCCACTGCCTTTAAAAGCACCAAACAAATCAGGCACTGTGGTGCCACCTGGAGACCGAGGCAAAAGGATCACAAGTTCAAATCCTTCCTGAAATTTAGCAAAACCTAGATGCAAAAAATAAAAAGGACTGGGGGTGTAGTACAGTGTGGTTGAGCACCTCTGTGTTCAAGCCCCAGTACTGAAAAAAATATCATATTAGCATGCTGGGGTGTAGATCAGCATGCATGAGGGTCTCTATTCCATCCCCAGCACCAAATAAATAAGTAAATAAAGGAAATTAATCCGCCTCTTGCATTTGCTTACTTGTTTTCTGTGCCTGCTAATTACCCTTTTCAATCCAGTTTAAACTGCATTAGCAGGGCATCCCTATAATCCCTGCTATTTAGGAGCCTGAGGCAGGAGGATCACAAATTCGAGGTCAGCCTCAAACAACTTAGTGAGACCCTGTGTCAAAATCAAAAAACAAAAAATTTAAAGACCTGAGGATATAACCCTGACCTCCCTGGATTCAAATCCCAGTACCAAAAATAAATGAATAAATAAATATTTTTAAAGCTTCATTGAGGCATGGAATTAATCCTTTTTTATCAGTATGTACCCTGTGAGTAAAGCAATGTAATAATCAAATTTCAAAACAAATGCACACTGAATATATAGGATTCTCTTAAGTGTTTCACACACCTTAAATAACATAACCCAAAAATTGTCACAATGTGTATAAAACTCTTGCAGAGCCTCAGGTGTAGGTATCAGTACTGTAAGTACGAATGATCTGTCCACTTTCTTGTCCACAATTGTTTTTACACTTCTCTGTATTTGTCAAGTTGCTTCCTGCTAAGAAAGCGTAATCGTCATCTCAGGGCCTCTGAGGTTACTGATTCAGAAACTGCAGTTGGAGATGACAGAGGGACCCCGAATTCTCTTTCAAAATGGGACCCGTTACAGTTTGCATCTAGGTGTCCCCCCAAAGCCCCATGCAGTCATCGGTGGGGCTTTTCAGAGGTGGCTGGATTAGTGTGTCAGGCTGGGATTAAAGGTGTGTGATTACTAAATGGTTTGGTGTAGTTCTAGGTGTGGATCATGGGAAGGCCCACCTGGGTGTGAGTGCTACCTGAGGGCCGGCAGCCTGGATAGGAATGAGGGACAGAAAGAGGGCTGCTTCCATCGCTTGCTTGCTGCTTCTTTCTTTTTATTTTTTTTTTATTTTTTATCCTTTTTTTTTTTTTTTTTGGTCTTTTTCCTTTTTATCAGTACGGGGGATCGAACTCACGACTGCCTGCTTGCAAGGCAGATGCTTATGCCGCTGAGCTAAACCCCCAGACCCGCTTGCTCCTTCTCTACTTTTCTTCTTTGCTGCCTTCTTCCTGCCATCAGCTGTTTCGCCCTGCGATGTCTGTCTGCCACGCCACCCTACTTTGGAGCCAGCCAGCTGTGAACTGAGACCTCCACATTTGTAGGCTGTGACAGATCTTTTCTCTTTTGACAGTGGGCATCAGGTATTTTGTCTCAGCAACAAGAAGTAACTAAAACAGGGTTATATCAGCTCCATGTGCACAATTTTGATTCTTCTCATAATTAAGGGGGACTTGTTCTGCCCATGGAGATATCAAGCCCGTTGCTTTTGCTAGAATTTAAAGTAGATTTTACAACCTACCCATTGTTTACACTCCACACTCAGCCAGTTGAGAAAAAAAGGTTTGTTCTCCATATTTTGTATTGCTGGAATTCTGTACCCTTTGCCCATGTTTTGCTTTTTAATTGCAAGATTTTTGCCTTCTTAATGTGTCTTTTTTTTTTTTAACTGTCTCATTACCCATCATTCTGCGTTCATTGGCTGTATTTGGGAAAGGCTATTACTCTTGGTGTGTTTATTTTGTAAGCTCCCAAAGCTGTGTTGTTTCAATATTTTTTTTTATTTTCCTAGGTGTTATGCAAGGAAAAATTTTCATCTGTTAAGCATCAATAGCTATACTTTTGTATTTCGTTTCCATGGTGTTTTGTTTTGTTTTTATTTGAGCTTCCGGAAATGCCATCAAGAGCAATGGTAGCTCACATCTGGTTTTATTTTTGACTGTAAAGAGTCAATTCTGGTGTTTTATTGTTAAGTATGATGTCGAGTGTTGATCAGAGATTCTTTTATCCTCCATTTCTTAATTCATTACATTGGTACCCTTCCAAGAGCTTTGGATCTGGTGGTATGTAGGGCACTGATAGCCTTGGGGAAAGCAGTTTCAGTGGTATGGTGCCAGCAAAAGCCAGATTGCAGTGGTTTGCAGAGACATGATAGAAACTTACTTCTCTACTGCTTGCCAAGGATTTTCTTTAAGAATGGATGTTGAATTCTTTTTTATTGCCTTTTCAGCATTCACTAGTAAAATGATGTCATTTTTTCCTGACCCATTGGGATGGTATTGCATATGAATTTATTTTTGTTCATTCATTCAAAGAGTAGTTGAATGTCTACTATAAGTCAAGTACACAAATATTAAATTTTGTTAGCTGGTGTAGACATTTTTTGTATCAGTTTATAAAACCACAGAGCTGTTTTGGTATTAGCATGCATTTACTTAGTTGCAACATTATTTTTAATTTTTAAAAATTAATCAATGGATGTTTATTAAAATTGAAAAGGGACAAAATTCAGAAAGTTCACATCCAGCTTCTCATAACAAGAGGGACATTCTTCATTAATAGATGTCTTGGATTTTTTCTCTTTTTTTGAATTTCATAAACACTGGAGATTTATTTGAAAGCATTTGATGTTGGATTTCCACATTGGTGTCTATGGTGTGGAATAGGTATCACCACAGGAAAGTCACACGTGGCTCGCATCAGGCATCTCTGTCCTGCTAACTGACACAGTGCGGTAGCTCTTGATCCATCTGTTCTGTCTGGGCAAGATGCCATTCCAGCCAGTCATGGTGTCCTGGATGCCATGCAGAGGTATAGCTAAGGCTCCCTTGTACAGTGAGTATTTACTGAACACTTCTGAGACACCCTGGAACTTACATTTTTGGCAAGAGACAAATCATTAACTAAATAAATAAAATATACACTGTGAAAAAATATGTATATACTAAGTTGGTTATTAAGCTGTGAGGAAAAAAAGGCAAGAAAAAGTGGAGGAAAAATATTGTTAAAAGATAATTCATCAGTGGGAAGGAATGATCTCTAACTTCATAATGCCAGTATCAGTGAATCACACATGTGGATGTTGAGTAGCCGGGCATAGTGGTGTACATCTATAATTGCAGAACTCTGGGAGGCTGAGGCAGGAGACTCCCAAGTTTGAGCCCAGCCTGGGTAATTTAGGGACTTGGTGAGGTCCTACTTTAAAATGAAAAGGGCTGTGAATGTATTTCAGTTCAAATACCATACGCTCAAGCCCCAGTAGAAAGAGAAAGAAGAAAAGAGAGAATCTAGAACAGTTGTCTTAATTACTTTTCTTATTGCTAAAACAAAATACCTGACACCCAAAATTAAAGGAGGAAAGTTTTATTTAGCTTACAGTTTGTAGAGGTTTTAGTCCATAATTGGCTGACTCCAAGGCAGAGGGGCACATGGCAGAGGGACAACAGTTTGTGGCAGCAGAAGACAGAAAAAGCAACAAGCAAGAAGAGGGAATGTGAGGAGGAGAGAGGGAGCATGAGGGCAAGAGAGGAGGAGCATGAAGGAAAAGGGGGAAGAGGGGAGGAGGGGAGAAGTCGCATGCTTAACATATCATAGTACAGATCCTGGCACCCTGAAGGGATTCCGTGTGTGTGTGTGTGTGTGTGTGTGTGTGTGTGTGTGTGAGATTGAATAAATGCTTCTCTGTAAACTCTAAATGACATTTTATTTAGTCTCCCTTGAACTGATCATCTTGAAGCAGTATCCATTTTTACTGTTATTCCCCAGTTTAAAAGATCATTTGTTTCCCCTACGCTTACGTGAGAATAACAAACTCACTCAGGAGATATTCTAACACTTTCACAATTTAGAATGAAGAGATCAAATAAAATGAGAGCAGAACTCTGTCGGGCGAGTTTGGCAGCATGTAAGATCTTGATGGCATTGCCGGAAACAGCTTCACTGGGCAGAGGCACCAGGTGCCAGATCGGGAAGGTTTGGGAAGAAGTGGGATGTGAGGGCTTGTGAAGATTGACTGTGGACACATATTTTGTCTACTTCAACTTTGAAACTTAGGAGAGAATATAAATGGGATTGGCATTTTTTTCATGTTTGTATGAATGCTCACCATACAAGAAAGATTACAGTGCAAATACCTGCTCAAGAAGGAATTCAGTGAACGACTCGTTTCAGTCCCTGGGTTCTGCACTGAACCTTTCAGTCTATTCACCAATGGGTTGTTAAACGGCCTTTGTATCAGTCAATGTCTCTGCCAGCAATAACAGAGCCCTGAATAAACTTCACCCTCAGGCAGCTTACAGTCTATCCAAGAGGAGAAGTTGCAGAGACAGATGATGGAAAGAGTGATTGTTGGGATGGAATCCAAGCACAAGGGGAAGAAGTAGCATCTTCGGGAGGGAGTTTTTTAAACAACTTTTATTGTATGTTTGCAATATGTAATGATTGGATTCCTCTTGAGGGTTAATACATGCTTTCTTACCCTCACCATGTTATCACTTTCTTCAAAGAGATAACAACTATGAGGAAAAGACAGGTGTAATATTGCCAAGGAAAATGATTAATACAGTCAAGTGGCATTCTTCTTAGTTAAACATGTGAAAAAATAGCCGCAGGTAGAATAAAACAAGTCTTACGCCAAGCATTTTTGCAGCGGTCTGGGGCTAAGTAAGATCTTAGCGAACCGTCAATTCCACAGCTATCAACTTTGGTTCACAAAGTAAGCAGTTGTGCAAGGTGACTCATGAGACCTGCAAGTAAGAGAGTTCTGAAGTTCTGGAGTTACACCTTACCTGAGGAATAAGGCAATGTCAGGACAAAGCCTGCAGAGTTCCCCAGAAAAATCTCTAAGAGTCACCCTGGAGATCACGCACTCTCTGTCAGTTTGCTTCCAGAGTAGGTGCAGATGTTTTTGTCTTTCCTGAACATGAGTTGACGCCACTGGTTTGCATTTAGGGACCTTGTGTAAAATTTGTCTTTAAATATTAACATGACACTACACTTAATGAAAGCCTCACCGTGTGGCAAATTTGCAAGGACTCAAATCAATGGAGAAATGTGCTGATCCATGTCTCCCATCTCACATTCATCCCGTGCTATTGTACTCTCTTATTCTGAGAATGTGTAATTAAATTTGTTGCAGTCAAAATAGCAACCTGGAATGGGGTTATTCTGTTTTGTTTTGTTTTGTTTTGCTTGAAGCAATTGGGATTGGCACCCAGGGTCTTGCCCACACAAGGCACATGCTCTAACCCTGAACTACTTCCCCACCCAAAGATCCTTTATTTTTTAAAATATTAATAAATAATTCATATTTTCTTTATCCTTCCCTTCCATTCTGATAAGCCTGCGTGAGTGGGGAAGGAGGGATGAAATTAGAGCTTGTGCCTAGGAACTGCATATGGGTGTGTGTCTCACAGACACATTGCTGGTTGTGCTTGGGAGGGGGGAAAAGTAGAGAATTGCTAATCTAATGCAACTCCTTCATTTCTTAGGTGTGGAAACTGAGGCCCAGAGAGGTGATGGGATTTGCCTAAAGTCATGCAACTAGTGGCAGAGCCAGGCCTAGAAGCCAGGTGCCCTGGCTCTCAAGATATTCCGCTGCCCGAGGAATGGAACAGGTAGTATCTCTCACACTGGGGGTCCCTGCGTCAATCCATGCAGCCCAGAGCAGCCCGGGTCCCAACTCAGAAAGACAGAGAAAGCAGATGCTAAAATTATCGCATATTGAACGGGGTTGGAATGAAAGCTTTTCAAGAGAAAGAGGATAAGATTTAACTCAGCTCTCAGGATCCCAAGACAGAGCCCAAGGCCCCAAGTCTCCACAACAGCGGTCACCTTTTGAAGGTGATGTTATCTCTGTCTGTGTCATGTCCATCTCCAAACAGCTTGTCATGAGTCATCTTCCAGCTATTCGGCCGCCTCAGGCTCTCTCTGGTGTAATTTACCATGGCAGGAAAAATATTGGCCACTTGGGGAGGACACGTGGGGTGTGGGGCAGAAAAAGAGAGTTAGGGAACCCAAAAAGAGATTTGGGTAGAAATTAAATAAGAGTGGATCTGAGTTTAATGATACACATGTGTAATTCCAGCACTTTGAGAGGCTGAGGCAAGAGGATTACAAGTTTGAGCTGAGCCTGCGCAATTTAGTAACCTAGCAAGACCTTATCCCAAAATTAAGAAGTGAGAGGGATGCAGCTCAGTGCAAAGAGCCTGGGTTCAATACTCAGTAACAATAAGGTATAAGGGTTAGGGGCTGGCAGGTGGGGTTTGTTATATCACCTGGATTGGTGGCTGCTAATATTGGTCAATAGTGATGCTAGAAAAGATAGACTGGAAATGAAATCAATCAAAATAGGAAGAAAAAGAGTTCTTGCCTTCACACTTGCCCATTGCTGTTTCTGTTAAAGAAGTTTCTTTATCCCAGTATGGGTAAATAAAAACTACATGTAAGAGATACCTTGTATATTATATGTAAACATGAGTACTAGTCTTTGGTAATGTGTATTGATCTTTCTGAACAGCCTGAGATATGTTTTTTTTTCATTCACTTAACAATTGTTTATTGACATCTACTATGTGCTAGGCACTGTCCTGGGCATTTGGACTATGTCAAGTGAAGTAAACAGACAAATACTCTTATCCTCCTGGAATTCAATCAAGAGAAGGTGACCAGAGAAGACAGTCTCTTGGGAAAATCAATGAGCAAGAAAGCTAAGGAGAAAAATCACTAAATTGAGATAGTATTAAAGTAAAAGCTCAAAAAGAGGATATCAATGGGCTGAGTTTGACTAGATCCATTAGAGAAAGATTTTTCAAGGCAGAGTCAACTGAAATAACAAAATTAGAATTCCAGAGCATCTGTTTACATTGATATATGGGAACTTGGCTCCCGGCAGAGCAGATACCAGACATGAACTGTGACCAAGGAGGCAGCCTAGGGAAAAGCTTTCAGCAGAGGCCAGATGAGCAAGTCAGATCTGGAGACAGAATGGAACGTACCAAGGCATGTGTTAGAACACCAAGAATCTTGTTATGAGTTATCCAACATGGGGCACAAGCAGGGCAATGTCTAAGAGTCTAAGATGTGGCATCTGTCACATTGTCAGGCAGGGAGTGAGTGTCAGTCAGCCAGCAGGATGTGGTCACTGAGCTGATGTGCAAGGTTCTCTGGCCTCTGGGAGCAGAAAGTTCCATTCCAAGCAAGACGTTAAAACAGGGCCTTGGGCACAGGAAGGAAGAGGGCGCCCGACCTTCGAAGGAGGGCATAAGGCAAGCTCTTTTGCAGCCTAGATCCTTAGTCAATCCTGAAAAACAAAGTCAGGAGATCTAAATTTCTGAGCCTTTAAATTCCTCTAAATTCAGAACAGAATTCTCTGGGAGGCCTAGATAGGAGGGCCATCAGTTCAAGGCCAACTTGAGTTATATAGTGAAACCCTATTTCCAAAACCAAAAATATGAGCTAATGGAGTAGAATATAGAATAGAGTTTATCTTTCTCATGAGATCCACAGGAGCTGGGCTCTAGAAAAAAAGTGAGGGGATAGGAAACGGCAAAGCCCACCTCCATTCCTGCCTTTGCAGAAGGAAGCAGGGTGGAGCTCATCCCTGCCGTTTCTTTCCTTCTCTCTGCAGGGATCCTCAGTGGCGGCTTCACAGCTGGTGTGACGCTGAGGACTCCAGAGTCTTTTTCTTTAATAACCCAGGTGTTCACTCCAAAACACAGAGAATGGCTTTCTTAGGACTCCGGCTCAGGAGTTCTAACCTAGGCCCTGATCTTCAGCTTTATGTGACTTCCTCCCACCACCCCTCCCAGCCTCCATTTATGCTTGGCTCAAACTTCTTATTCCATCCAGCTCATTCTCCACTCCACATTCTCCTCCATTCCCACCTTCCTGGCTTCCAACTTGTACCTGTTACTCTTCTGTCTAGAGGTTTAACTGACCCATCAGACTTGAGCCTTGGCCCCATCGTCTCTATGTCCACATCTCCTTACTGCCATCATGGGTGTTTCGTTTGATTCTCCTCTATCCAGTCCATCCCTCCCTAGTAGCAGTGGACGCATCAGGCAAATTAGCAAGTCTGCTGCAGACACTGACACTGACACTATGTCAAATTTTATTTCCAAAGGATTCTTCTGTCTTTGGGTTCATCTCCTCTGCAATCAAAGGCTCCAGGGTGGGTGCCTAATTGCTCAGGGCCATAGCTAGCTCCGTGAATCAGGCTAGCCACTCCGGTTTCACAGTGAGAGGTGACTGAGAAAACCAAGTGCCTTACACTGCCCTTGTCAGATTTAATCTCAGAGTGTGGTTCTCCAAGAGGGAAGACTAGCACCAACAGGAAGGGAGATGGTTGTAGATCTATACTGTCGAATAAAATTTTAAAAAGCCTCATATGTAATTGTCATGATTATTTGATTTTATTTTTGCGGGGCTAAAAATTGAACCCAGACTCTTATGCAGGCTAAGTAAGCTGTCTACCACTGTGCTGCATTTCCCGCCCCGCACAAATGTTCCAGTAACCACATCTTTGAACGGTAGAAAGATGCCAGGTGTGGTGATTTGTACCTGTAATCCCAGGTCCTTGAGGGCCTAAGGATGATCTTTAGGGTGATTTCGAGTTCTAGCCTACCCTGGGCAACTTAGTGAGATGGTGTCTCAAAATTTTTAAAAGGGCTGGAGCTTTATCTCAGTGATAGAGTGCTTGTCTAGTACACATGAGGCCCTATAATCAATCACCAGAACTGCGAAAGGGAAGAAGGGAAGGAGGGAGAGAGGAAAATAGAAACAGATATAATTAATTTTAATATTATAGTTTATTCTGCATTATTTCCAAAATGTCACATTACCATGTAATCAATATGAATCGATATGACAGTTATTAATATTACTTCTAGTTACTGCTCTTCTAAGTCTTTGAAATACAGGATGTGTTTTACGCTTAGAGCACAAATCAATTCTGATGCTAAATCATCATCAAAGACATTTGAGCTCTATTTACACTTAGAGTTGAGAAGGTAGAATCACATATCCAAGATGTTCTAGACATATTTAAACATTTTATGATTAGCAAATTAAGTACTAAAAATCACTTTCCTTTAATATTCAAAACTAGCTCGTCTTTACTGGAAGAATCATTGGACTCTGAAGCATAATTGTATCAGTCTTCAAACGGCTTCCACCCAGATTATGTCAGTTCATCAAGTCTTGTGTCAACTCAGTATTATTAATGTGAACTATAAAGGAGTATTACCTAAATTGAAAATACTGAGCTTATTGATATCAACAATCTGCTATTCAAATTTTTCTTGTAGATTTTGGAGATAATTTGCATAATGTTGATGATCACAGTTGAAAATCTTTTGCATTTGGTTCATGTTAGAAAGTATACAAACTCCAGTGGGCATTGTGGTATATGATTGTAATCCTAGCAGTCAGGAGGCTGAGGCTAAAAGATAGTTATAAGTTTGAGGCTAGTCTGGCCACAGAGGGAGACCTTGTCCTAAAAAAGCAAAAGTATGCAAACTCATTGTTGTTGATTTGTATTGTGAAAAGGTGTAATTTCAGTGTAAATCCTAATACCTTTCTAGCTAGACCAAAAGTAAGTTTTCCTTTCCCAAAAGCTTCAGATTTATTTCATTCATGTACACTGTGACATTGTAAGAAAATATAAATCACACTGTCATTTTTGTCTTTGACTGTTGAATATTTGGCAAGCATTCCTTTGGTTTCAAGAAAATCTTGAATTGAAATTGACAGTCCAGTAAATCTTTGTAGAACTCTTACACAATTCAACCAATGAACATTGGCAAAAACCCAGAATTGTTGAATTCATTGCCTTTTATTTCTTTCAAAAGTTCTGTACCTTGGGGATGATTCATAGCAGTTGTATATATACACTGAACAATTTTAACAACTGTATCCATGAAACTTTTCACAAATTCTGCTTCTGAAAGTAGCATAAATATTTTCAACATATATCATATGGTAGAATAAAGCAGTAAGGGAAACATCAGTCTCTTGTTTTGAAATTCCAGTAAATCTATATTTTTGGAACACCATCTGGCATGATAGAAACTAATTTTTTCATATCTAACTGAAATTCTTTTCTGTCAGATGTGATTCAAAAATCTATGCCACAGTTGTGAACTGACACTAAATTTTCATTGATTTGGAAAAACTTCAAGATTAAATATGCCCATCTATTCACTAGGCGATATTTTGCTACATGGTTTAGCTCAACTGCTATTTTCTAAAATCTGAATTAATTTTGTATGTGTGCATGTGTGTATGCATGTGTGTGTGTGTGTGTGTGTGTGTATGCGCATTGGTGAGGATGGAACACAGGACTTTGCACATGCTAAGCAAGCTCTCTACTGGTGAGCTATGCCTTCAGCCTTTGAATTATTTTCTTTGATATGCTCTTTTATTCAATGGCCAACTGGTTATGGCTTACATATTATTAGGCCTTGTTTGTTTGTTTGTTTGTTTATTTGTTAGTTTTGTGGGACAGGGTTTCAATATGTAGTTTAGACTGGTCTGGAACTCACTACCTAGTTCAGGTTGGCCTGAAACTCACAGCGATCCTCTTGCCTCAGCCTCCAGAGTGCTAGGATTGTAGGCATACACCATCATGTCCAGCTGGTGGCTTAATTATTAAAAGACTATTCACATCTCATAATTTTCTAACAAAGTTTTCACAGGTGAAATCATTTCTTTTACTATCTTGCCATTAAATATTGTGTGTATGTGTGTGTGTATGTGCACACACAAGTATCCAAATTATAACTGGCTAATGTTATAATATCTGATCCTAACTAAAATCTATTAAAAATTTGTTCATCATTTTATTCTAATTTTAGGCACCTGATTTTATTGCTTTTGTTGTATAAAGTACATATAACAAAATTTACAATTTTAGCCTTTTTTTTTTTTTGGTCTTTTTTGAGACAGGGTCTCTCTATGCAGTTCAGGCTGGCCTTGAGCTGGCTTTGTAGCCTAAGCTAGTCTCGAGCTCACAATGATCCTCCTGCCTCAGCCTCCCGAGTGTTAGAATTACAGGCGTGAGTCACCATGCGCGGCTAATTTTAGCTATTTTAAGTGTACAATCTAGAGCAGTAATGGCGAACCTACATCACTCGTGCCACAGTGGAATGTCTGTTATCACTGAAAGCTTTAAAAGGTTTGCCATCACTTCTCTAGAGCATTAAGTACATTCACTTACTGTACAACTATCACCCCATCTATCTCCAAGACTTTTTGAAAATCTTTCCCAGCTGAAAGTCTAAACTCATCCAATAATAACTTCTCATTTTCCTTTTTTTCAGCCCTGACACCTGTCATTCTGTTTTATGTCTATGAACTCGACCACTCTAGGAAATTTACAAATGTAGAATCATACATTATTTGTCCCTTTGTGATTGTCTTATTTCAGTTAGTGTAACGTCACAAAAATTCACCTATGTGGTAGCACACGTCAGAATTTCCTTCCCTGTTATGGCTACATAATATTCCCTTGCAAGTACTTATTGTGTTTGTTTACTTTTCAATCATTGTTCTATGGATACACATTTGGGTTGTTTCCCCCCTTGGCTACTGTGAATAATGCCGTTACTAAAGGAGTATACAAGTAACTGTGTGAATCCCTGCTTTCACTTCTTTTTGGTATATTTTAAGGAGCAGACATGCTGGGTCATATGGTCTTTGTACGTTTAATTTTTTGAGAAGTTATCATCCATTTTCTATCGCAATTGTGACATTTTTATTCTCGTGAGCTATACACAGGTTAGATATATAAACATAAAAGATACATAATTGTAATACTAATTTTAGGAGAAAGGTTACAGGGGCTGGTTTGTCGGCATCCTCGCCAGCACTTGTTCATTTCTGTCTTGTTTTGTTTTGTGGTGATAGCCATTCCAAAGGATGCAAAGTGGTACCATGGTTTTTATTTGCATTTTCCAAACGACTAGTGATGGTGAACATCTTTCCACGTGCTTTATTAGTACCTTTTTGAATGTCAAAAGAGAACTTCTTGTTATGTTCACTATGTATTTGATGGAAATGTCTCAATATTTTGTCTTTAAGAAAAACTCTTAACTACAAACATAGTTTTTTCCTTTTGCCCTACAACAGAAAATTGCTATTCGCTTGCGTCATGAAATTTATGGCATAGCTTTTTCCAATCTCTTAGGTACTTCTTTTTCTTTTTCTAAATTGACAAGTTATAATTGCACATATTTGTGGTGTGCAAAATGTTTTGATACATATATACATTCTGGAATAGCTAAATCAATTAGTATGACATATTTTGTGTGCTTAGAATTCTTGAAATCTACTCTCTTCGCATTTTACAGAGATGCATTAACAATAGCCGTCTTGTGGTGCATTAGGTCTTTTAAACTGACTTCTGCGTCACGGAAATTTTGTGCCCTTTGACCGCCATCACTCCAATGTTCCTAACCTCAGCCTTCAGTCTTTCTTTAAATTTACTGTTGTTGGCGTAGCACTAGACCATGCTACATCCATTCCATGCCTCCTTTTTAAACTTAAAATTTCGAGCATAAGTAGAAAAATAATTGAATGGTGATTAAAATATTAGGTATTTTTATTTAATTGCTCAATTGCAGTGCATATGTGTATCATGTAACTCATATTGCCTGCATAAAGCCATCAAATAAACATGTTCTAATGTTATATCAGTGCACACACAACATTAAACTGGATCAATCTGTTGGTAGATTGGGGTTGCAGCCACATGCAGGGCCAGAAAACGTGCCTTTGGCATGTGCACTAACAATACAATACAATAATCAAATTCATCGTACTTAGAAGAGTATAGCCCCACCAAAACAAAATTGAATTTATATAAAAATATTATATACTGATTCAATTTTGAAATTTTAAGAAGTAAAGCTAAAAATATAGTTCTGCACTCACGATAGCCACATTTCAAATGGTTGGTAGTTACACACATAGCTAGAGGTTAACCATTGGGCAATACAGAACCATAAAACAATAACAAATTGAGCACCTTCACCCATTTGTTCCCTAAAGACACTGCACAGGAGGCTTTCCCTTACAGTACTGTTCCCAATAGTCACTAACTAGACCAACCCACACAGTCGTCACCTGAATGTAAAAACACACACACACACACACACGTATATATGGTTTAGCTATTCCTAGGAACCTTATGCCACAGTTATAACAGATTCAATGCCTAACCAGATCTCTAATGCATGTCCCTAGCAGGGGAGGAAAAAAGTGTACCAAGTGATGTTATTTTAGTTTAAATACTGCATATGAGAAACTGATGATAGATGGACAGATGATAGCTAAATGATAGATGGCTAAACAGATAGCTAGACAGAGAGATGATAAGTTAGATAGAGAGAGAGAGAGAGAGAGAGAGAGAGAAATGAGAGAGTAGCTGCCTCCATGCTTATGTGGAAGGAAAGAGAAAACTTACATCGACTTGGATTTCATAACAGACAAGCATTTATGTAAATTACTTGTATAATTAAAATTAATTTAGGAAAAAAGAACTTAAGAAAGGAGATATCTTGGCAGAAGCAGAAAGATGAACAGAGAAATCAATTAAATAGAATTAACTGCAATGCCCATTATATGCTAGCTATCACATGGTATAATACTGAACGCTAATATCAAAAGTAATTCTCCAAAAAAAAGATGTACAAATTATACAGCTCTTCCCACAAACTGAAAATGGGAAATCTCGGGGAGCAATCACAACTGAATTCTCAGGCTCTTCTCCCCCATGTTTCGCTGATGGCCAGGGAGCATCCCCAGGATGCAGGGGCTCCTCCAAAAACCACTGTCCCCGGGGCCTGTTGGTCTCCACTGCCTTCACTGTTGCCCAGCACAGCAGGTCTTTTTCTTTGACTTTGTTTATTTCTTAAACATATATGTTAAGTGGTAACTGGGTAGTGGGGGTCCAAACAGCACACCATTTCTCAGGGAAAGAGGGAATAGAGGAGAAGAAAAAATCGAACAAGGATTGCAACACATGGATTGATGTATTTACCCCTCTGATTGAGTGAAAAGATTAGTTAAGAAAAACAATGAAATCTGAAGAGAGGACAGGCATCTTTTTTACTTCACTTAAAAGACCCCTGAAACCCAACCCTGTTGGGAACATTTGCTTGGAACCATTTTCTAAATTGAAATGGCATTCCACATCCTAACTTTACAGAACTCTTTGTGTTTTGGGTATTTGCTTGTTGTGATGCAAGGTCTTAATAAATCTCTAAGTGGCCCAGGCAGGGCTTGAACTTGCAATCCACCTGTGTGTGCCTTTTGGAGTGCAGGGGTTACTGGTGTGTGGCACAGCGCCCAGTGTGGATCATAAGAACTCTGAACTGCATAAGGGCAAGATATACCTGAAAGTAAAACCAAAGGAAAAATTTATAAAAATTAGAACAATATCACCGCAGAGGAGGAGCTGGGCAGATCTGGGGTGCCCTCACTGGCCTCTCTGCGTGTCTGGAGGACTGTGGATATCTCTGCAACCAGGGAGGGTCCACAGGTTCCTGAAGCACTGTGGCCTGTGGTGAGTACCCTAACCCGGCTGCGATTGAAGAACTGTGGAGCTTCCAAGGGGCAGGTGGGCGCACAGTGTCCCTGAGGCCCAGCTTGTCTGGAACTGCGGAGTTCTGAGCAGGCAGAGGAGGGCCACTGGTTCTGTAGGCCTAATGGCTTGGAGTAGCGCGGCGCCAGAGTCCCAGTAGCTCCAAACATAGAAGGGGATTTTCAACAGATCCTGAGGAAGCTTTCAAATAACACTTGAAACACAGAAATATAGGAAAATGACAAAACGAAAGACCAAATTACAACCTCAAAACTCCAGCCCATCTCAAGAAACCCTAGGAGCGATGTATATAGAAGAAAATATATCCCATCCACCTCATATATCGGACACAATAGCCAATGAAATTGACAAGCAACTCCAGGAAGCTTTAAAGAAATTCAAACTCGAAATAATCTCCCAGATAAAAGAAGAAATGATAAAAGAAATGAAAGAGATTCTAAATATATCTAAAGAAAACACAGATAAAAAATTGGAGGAACTAAACAAAAAGATAGAATCCCTAGACGAGCAATATAAGAAACAAACAGAATACATAATGCAGATGCACAGAGATATACAGGAAATAAAAAACTCCACTGAAAGTTGTAAAAACCGCCTTAATGAAAGTGAAGATAGAATTTCAGACCTTGAAGACAGGATTGCAGCTAGTGAACAGGAAAGGAAACATCTTTTGAAAATAACAAGGAACCAGGAAACAACAATTCAACAACTGCAAGACGATGCAAAGAAGAATAACATAAGAATGATAGGGATTAATGAAAGAGAGGGAGACAACATGAAGGATGTCAGGAGGATATTTAGAGAAGTAATAGCTGAAAATTTCCCAAGCATGAGATCAGAAACTGACATCAGGATCAGTGAAGCATATAGAACTCCAAACAGTCATAACCAAAATAAAACTACACCCAGACATAAAATAGTCACCATCCCAGAAATCCAACACAAGAATAGATTATTAAAAGCTGTCAGAGAGAAAAGACATATCACTTATAAAGGAAAACCTATCAGAATCACAGCAGACTTCTCAGCACAAACGATAAAGTCAAGAAGAGCATGGAGTGAAGTATTCCAGATCCTAAAGCAAAATGATTTCCAACCAAGACTGATATATCCTGCAAAACTATCATTCAAAATAGATGGTGCAATACGATACTTCCATGACAAAGAACAGCTGAAGAACTTCATGAACACCAAACCAACCCTGCAAAAAATATTGAAAGACAGTTTAGATACACAAAGGAAAAAACCACTAAGCAAAGCAAATAATTAAACAGAACCAAAAGATAAAGATGCAACAGCAGAGAGATAACATTCCTACAATTAACCAGCATTTAACAGTAATAACCATTAATGTAAATGGTCTCAATGCACCAATCAAAAGAAACAGACTAGCAGAATGGATCAAGAAACAAAATCCAACCATATGCTGTTTACGGGAAACCCATCTAACCCAGAAAGATACTCACAGACTGAAAGTCAAAGGATGGAAAACAATTCTTCATGCAGCAGAAATCCAAAAAAAGGCAGGAGTAGCCATTCTGTTTGCAGACAACGTGAACTTTAAACCAACAATGACCATAAAGGACAAAGAAGGTCACTACATACTCGTAAGGGGAAAACTCCAAGAGGAAGAGATAACTATCTTAAATATATACGCACCAAACTCCAGAGCACCCAGTTATATAAAACAATTATTAACAGAAATGAAAACTCAAATTATCAGTAACACAATTGTAACAGGAGACCTTAATACACCACTGACACCAAGGGACAGATCAACCAGACAGAAAATGAGCAAAGAAATAACAGAACTGAATCACACCTGTGAACAAATGGGTTTGATAGACATATACAGAATGTTCCACCCAACAACATCAGAATACACATTCTTCTCAGCAGTACATGGATCATTTTCTAAAATAGACCATATATTAGCTCACAGAACATATTTAAACAAATGCAAAAGAGTTGAAATCATCCCTTGCATATTATCGGATCATAGCGCTCTGAAATTAGAAATTAATGACAAAGGATACTGCAAAAATTCCGCAAACACATGGAAACTAAATAACACACTCTTGAGTAATCAGTGGGTCACAGAAGAAATTAAAGAAGAAATTAAACAATACCTAAAAGAAAATGAAAATGCAGATACAACTTACCGGAATCTGTGGGATGCAATGAAAGCCGTTCTGAGAGGAAAATTTATTGCACTGAGTACCCACATCAGGAAAACAGAACGAATACAAATAAATAACTTGATGCTACACCTCAAACAGCTAGAAAAAGAAGAGCAAGTCAAGCCCAAAGCCAAAAGAAGAGAGGAAATTATAAAAATCAGAGCAGAAATCAATGCAATAGAGACTAAGAAAACAATCCAAAGAATCAACGAATCAAAGAGTTGGTTCTTTGAAAGAATAAATAAAATTGATAAGCCCCTAGCCAACCTTATTAAAAAAAGGAAAGAAAAAGCTCAAATTCATGCAATAAGAAATGAAAAAGGAGAAATCACTACAGACCCAATAGAAATACAGAGGATCATCAACACCTATTTCGAAAACCTCTACTCTCAAAAGTTTGATAACACAGAAGAAATAGACAGATTCTTAGAAGCATGTGAAGTACCAAAGCTAGATCAAGAGGATATAAAACTGTTGAATAACCCAATCTCTGCTAATGAAATTGAGAATGTAATTGGGTCCCTGCCCACCAAGAAGAGCCCAGGCCCAGATGGATTCACTGCAGAATTCTACAAGAAATATAAAGAAGACCTAATGCTGACACTCCTCAAACTATTCAATGAAATTGAAAGGGAAGCAATCCTTCCTAAGTCATTCCTGGAAGCAAATATTACTCTAGTACCAAAACCTGAGAAAGACCCAACTATAAAAGAGAACTATAGACCGATCTCCCTAATGAACACAGATGCAAAAATCCTCAATAAAATATTGGCAAATAGGATCCAGCAAATCATCAAGAAGATTATACACCATGACCAGGTGGGATTCATCCCAGGAATGCAAGGATGGTTCAACATACGTAAATCAATAAATGTAATCCACCATATCAATAAAGCCAAAAATAAGAATCACATGATCATCTCTCTAGATGCAGAAAAAGCCTTCGATAAGGTCCAACACTTATTCATGATAAGAACTTTACAGAAAATTGGAATAAATGGTCTTTACCTCAATATAATAAAGGCCATTTATGACAAACCAACAGCCAGCATCATACTAAATGGCCAAAAATTGAAAGCCTTTACTTTAAAATCGGGTACAAGACAAGGATGTCCTTTATCACCACTCCTATTTAATATAGTACTGGAAGTACTAGCCAGAGCAATTAGGCAAGAAAGAGAAATAAAAGGGGTAAAGATAGGAAAAGAAGAAGTTAAATTATCATTGTTTGCAGATGACATGATACTCTACATAGAAGACCCCCTAAACTCCATTGAAATACTCTTAGATACAATAAATAAATTCAGTAATGTGGCTGGATACAAAATCAATACTCAGAAATCAATAGCATTCCTATACACGAACAACAAAATTACAGAGAGGGAAATAAGAGAAACTGGACTATTCACATTAGCAAGCAAAAAAATGAAATATTTAGGAATTACTCTTACGAAAGAAGTGAAAGACTTATACAGTGAAAATTATAATACACTGAAAAAGGAAATTGAAGATGATCTCAGAAAATGGAAAGACATCCCTTGCTCATGGATAGGAAGAACAAACATTGTGAAAATGGCCATTCTCCCAAAACTGTTATACAGATTCAATGCAATCCCAATAGAAATACCATCAACATACCTTATAAATCTAGAGAAATCACTCCTAAATTTCATCTGGAACCAGAAGAGACCTAGAATCGCAAAGGCAATTCTAAGCAGCAAAGACAAAGCAGGAGGCATCACAATCCCTGACTTGAAGTTATACTACAAAGCAACAATAGTAAAATCAACATGGTATTGGAATCAAAACAGAGCTGAAGATCAGTGGAATAGATTAGAAGATACAACCACAACTACGAACACACTCAACCACCTTATTTTTGATAAAGGAGCCAAGCAGGTTCACTGGAAGAACGACAGTCTCTTTAATAAATGGTGCTGGAAAAACTGGCTCTCCATTTGCCGAAAACTAAAGCTAGACCCATGTCTATCACCATGTACTAAATTAAAATCTAAATGGGTCAAAGATCTGAATATTAAAACAGAAACACTAAATCTATTGGAAGACAAAATAGGTAGAAACCTTGGAGACATAGAAGTAGGTAAAGAATTCATGAACAGGACTCAAACCGCACGGGAAATACTTCCCAGAATCAATAACTGGGACCACTTCTTATTAAAAAGTTTCTGCATGTCAAAAGAAATCTCCAGCATAGTGAAAAGAAAACCCACAAACTGGGAAAAGATTTTAGTGAACTCTCTCTCAGACAAGGGCCTCTTGTCTAAAACATACAAAGAATTAAAGAAACTCAGACCTCCGAAATTCAAAGATCCAATCCAAAAATGGGCATCTGAGATGAATATGCAATTCTCAGATGAAGAAATGCAAATGGCAAATAAATACATGAAAAAATGCTCATCATCATTGGTCATTAGAGAAATGCAAATTAAAACCACACTGAGATACCATCTCACTCCTGAAAGAATGGCCAGGATCAAGAAAACCGACAACAAATGCTGGAGAGGCTGTGGGGAAAAAGGAACTCTCCTGCACTGCTGGTGGGAGTGTAGACTGGTACAGCCTTTGTGGAGATCTGTCTGGAGATTTCTCAAAAAGTTGGGACTGGAAATCCCATTTATTCCAGCTATTCCACTTCTAGGCATATTCCCAGAAGAACTGAAAGCATCATACCACAGTGATATATGTGCACCTATGTTTATAGCAGCACAATTTGTAATCGCCAGATCTTGGAAACAACCCAAGTGCCCATCAACTGAGGAATGGATAAAAAAGTTGTGGTATTTCTATACAATGGAGTATTATTCAGCTATAAAGAAGGATCACATTGAGATATTTATCAATAAATGGGCACAGCTTGAGACCATACTCATAAGTGAAATAAATCAATCTCGCATGTGTGAATACCGAATAGTTTCCCTAATGTAAGTAATGATTCAAATATATAAAAATATGTGGTAATCATGATTCCCCATTAGGTGGCCTTGAAGCCTTATAAAGTTTTCACTCATTAATTAGAAAGGCTTTATGCTGGGCTTCTTGATATGAAAATATTTGAAGCTAGAGTATATGAAGTTTTACCCAAATATTTCAAGGAAAAAGACACTATGGTAACTACTATTAAGTCAGGTTATAAGGTGGTGAAGTACTAGGTTATTGAAACAGTCATGCTGTGACCTCTATTGTTATATTGTTATGTCCTGTTTTATCTCAATCTCCCCCTTATTGTTTCAAAAAAAATTATTTAGTCATTTCTTATGTTTGTCTTAATTAAAGAAAAAATTCAAAAAAATTAGGATATATAAATAGTAACTCTTTTCGATTTCCTATTAACTTGTTTTGAAGTCCTGTAGTACTCCCACGATCTTGTTTTGACTGATTAGACTCTGTTCCATTCTATATGATAGTATCAAGTTTGAAGACATAGGCAACTACTTTGAAGACAATAAGATTCACTAAGATACCCATTCTGGTTTGACTATTGTCTTCTTTGGAAGTCCTGTAATGTTTACAATGCCTAAGTTTTATTGGTCTTGTTCTCTACTGTTTTGTCCAACTTTATAATATCAAATAAGATAGACAATTCTTTTTAAGGAAACAAGGGACAACGTTGATAACCATTGTTGATAAACTTGTACTCTGTTCTACACCATGTGCTATGTCTATCCTTGGTATTGACTGACAGCTTTGTTTTGCCATATTTGACTGTATTCTTCCCCCCCCCAAAGAAAGTAATAAGCACTAAGGAGTAATAAAATCCAAGATGTGTAAATTTTGTTGTAAAAAAGAGAGGGAAAAAAAAGAAAAAAGAAAAAGAGCTCTAACGGATATAACAGCAAGTGTGTTTGGGGGTGTTAAATAGCTGACTTTATCAATGTTTTTGGAACATTGAACACAGCTGTTTGCAGTCTCCCTGTTTGAATGTCCACCTTGTGTTCTTTGATACTGTGATTTGAGGAACTATTTTCAAGAAAATAGTGTGTAATCTACTAGCAGGTAATTTCTTACTGTTATGGTTTTTTGTTTTGTTTTGTTTTGTTTTGTTTTGTAGTTCTGTATTGCGTGTACCCTTACGCCGCTTTGGTTTGTTTTGTGTTTTTCTCTTTTTCCTCTTAAATAAAAAAAAAAAAAAAAGAACAATATCACCAACAAAGAGAGCATGATTCATATTGCAAATGACAGAAAGAAAAGCCAAACAAAAGAGCAACTCCATCACAAGAGACAAAACACAGTGCCAGTGAGAAGGCCTAATAATGTATCAGAAATGAAAAAGTCCAGCCAGCTCCATTGAAAACACAATCCTGCAGACAAGACTTTTTATATCTAGCTATATCATGTTTCTAAGAGACAAGCACAGTGAACCAAAATATTCATAGAAAAAAAGGGAGAGATGATCTAAAATACTCATTAGATATATAAACATAAAAGATACATAATTGTAATACTAATTTTAGGAGAAAGGAACACATAAGCAAAAGTTGGACAGGAGAATTATTTCATGATAGGTGGTACAATCTCCCCAAAGATAATAATATTTATAATATCTATGAGGTAAAAAGCAATAAATGGTGGTGCATGCCTGGCAAAGCCTCCCAAGCACTCTGGGAGGCTGAGACAGGAATATTACAAATTCAAGCCCAGCCTGTGCAATTTAGTGATTTAGCAAGACTCTGTTGCAAATTCAAAGTTTTAAAAAAAGAGCTGGGGAAGTAGTTCAGTGCAAATGCCTTTATTTCAATCTCTAGAAGAAAGAAAGAAAGAAAGAAAGAAAGAAAGAAAGAAAGAAAGAAAGAAAGAAAGAAAGAAAAAGACACAGAGAGAAAGGGAAAGCAAGAGAGAAAGGCTGATATACTTCCCTGGCAAATTTAGATTACAACATTAAGGAAGCAGGCAAAATTCTCTACAGCGAGCACTCTGGCAAATGCCACTTCATGTATCAAATGATTATAGTTTTAAGCTTGTTATTATTAAAACCAACCTCTAAAATTGCCTTTCTCAGTTACTAGACTTAGATGACAAGCATACTAAAACTACGCCATTTAACATGATTTTAGAATGTTTTAGAAATATTCTAGCATGCTTTCAGAAAACGTCCTATTTAGATAAAAGCCCGTTTTGTGTTTGTAAAAGAGTTGGCGTCTACAGCTTATTAAATTAGAGCTCTTTGCTAAGTGCCATTGAATTTACCGCCTGAGATTTCAAGCAGGGCTGAGATCACAAAGAATATGAAGTTTGAAAGTAATTTTTTTTACAGCTCAGGGTTCGCCCAGTGCTTAGAAACTTGCCTCCATGTGTGAGGCCATGAGTTCAATCCTCAGTGTCACAAAATAAAAATAATACTAATAATTATTATCATTATTCTTACTATTATTTTCACAGAAATATAAGAAATATTGGCAAAACTAAAGCTGAGCAGAATATTAGCTACTGTTATCTTGACTGAACAAAGTACAAAAACATTGGGATTTAAATAATGGAATTAATAAATACTAGACAATAAACACAGAAAAAACATGTATACTGTTCAAATATACACAAAACATATACAAAAATGTAACATATCAGCCAAATGAACATTTAAATTCCAAAGGTAAAGATTGTTGAACTATTTGATTAAAAATAAATTATAAGAGCCAAGTGTGATGGCACATGCCTGTAATCCCAGCACTCAGGATGCTGAGGCAGGAGAATTACCATGAGTTGGAGGCAGCTTGGGCTACACAGCAAGACCTAGTCTCAAAAAACAAAAAAAAACAAAGCAAAACCAAAAATAAATAAATAAATAAACAAATGGTAAGTAAATAACTTCAACTTAACAAAAAAATTAAAATATTTAGCACTTTAAAAATCATCCTTAAAATTGCTTTGGAGACAAAAGACATTAATAGTAAGTTTCTGGAAGATATCTAGATGGGAAATAACTGAGTCAAATGAAATTTCTAGTTTTAGTTTTTTGAGGACTCTCATACATGTTTATAGCAGCACAATTCATAGTAGCTAAATCTTGGATGCCATCTGTAACTCCATCAAAAGATGAATGGATAAACAAAATGTGTTTATATACAATGGAGTATATCTTGCCATAAAAAATACAAACGAGTCACCTTGAGACCATGATATTAGGTGAAATAAATCAGACATACAAATTAAATATCACATGGTTTCTTTTATATGAGAAACCCACATTATAAATAAAGAGCAAAATAAAAGACAATAGCAAGCAGAAAGATAGATCACTCTCAAATGGGAAGGGGATCAAGAGATGGAGGGAGCAGGGGAGGAAAAGAAAGATGAAAATAGAAATTAAGATGCATTATGCACATGCACTGACCCACACGAGAAACATAAACAGTGTGTACTGCAAACACGTACTAACAGGAAGATGAAAAATTGATCTCCAAAAAAATAAGTTTCTGCTCATATACTAAATAACAAAAAGAATGTTATCTTTCAAAATTGATGAGCATATACTCACATTTACTTGAAAAAAAAAACAAAATTGATGAGCAATACACAACGCTGCAATCAGAGACAAAATTGCTATATTAAATATTTTCATTAAGAAAGAATAAAAAGAAATTAAATGCTTCTCATAAACTACACATGAAAACACTAAGTGAACTAAAATAGCAGATAAACAGAATCAATCATAATTAAAAACAAACATTACTGAATTAAGCAACAAAACCCATGTTAAATAAAACCCTCCATGATCTGGGTCTTTGAAACGATCAATAAAATGAAACTCTAATGAAGTGTAGCAAAGAAAATAAAATATTTGCTATAAATCTGCAAATGAAAAAGGAGATTAGTCAGGATACAGTGGAGATTCAGGCAGCTGTAAGAGAATATTTTGTCAGTTCCCTACTAATAATATTACTTACATTCTTGAAGTTAAGACAAGATCTATGGTGAAGAATGCTTATTAATAGATTTTTTAATGCTGAGCATTTCCTACATTCCTGAACTCTACTGGGCATTTTGGGAATATTTAACATATAATATTTATAAATAAGGCTGACATGTTATTTTACAGCATGATTTTCAGGTTTGGGTGTAGCTTTCACCCACACACGAAAGAATATCTTTTACCTCTCTACTCTGATACACTGACATCTAATTAGAATCTTTTCTTTCTTGGCTGTTTGAGGCTTTGGTTTTTAGGTGGAGAGCTAGATAATGTTCTCAGTTTTATTTTTGCTTACTATTTTATTTAAGATTTCTAAAATTGTATTTTTGTAATTATTTGCATTTTCTAGAAAAGCCATCTATTTTATTCAGATATTTTGTCTGACGCAGGAGCCCATTATATCGTCCGATTGACCTTGAACTGGCAGTCTTCCTCCAGCCAGATGTTCAAATTTAATTACCCAAAGTTTTTCTACAGAGTAAGTCTTTTCATTTCCTGTTTTCTCCTTCCTTATTTCTAGTGACGTTTTTTAGCTTTCTCTCTTTCCTCTTATAACTCAGTGCATCGTTTTCCTCTAATCAAAGTCACCCTCAAGTCAGGTCTTGCATAACATTTCTACTTTTTAAAGTTTATTTTCTAATTTCCCAATTCATTGTTTCTCCCTTTTCCTTTCTTAAGGGTAATTTGTTGCCTAACTTTTTGATTAAATGCTACATTCTCTTATTTTATCTCTTTTATGCATTTGTTTAGAGCTGTGTATTTTCCTCTTAACCTAATTTCAATCTTATGACAAGAGCTTTTCATATATTTAACTTCATTTCATTATTCATGGTATTGAGAAATTGTGGTTTCATATTTTCTTTGTCCTTCTTTGTCTCTTCTCTCTCCCAGTCTCTCTCTCTCTCTCTGATGTACCCCCGACCCTTACCAGGTGGGGGGCAAGTTTTTCTCTTTTAATTTTGTTACTAATTTCTGGTTTTCTTAAATTGCAATAGCAAACAGTTTATCCTGATTGTACTTTTCGAATCTTTGTTAAGATTTTCTTTGCATCCTGATGTACCAACCATAAATGCAAAAATTTCACAGGATAGTAAAAAATATACCCTTTATTATCAGTGTATAGCACTTAACACAAAGCTACACAGTCAGACTTACTCAGTGCCATTCAGATTCTCAGACTTTATTTTTAAGGTCCTTATCCCCCAAGGTCTAGGAGAAAGGAGCCACACTCACGTGTTAGCCGTTGGTGCCCGTGGGAAGCTGCTCTCTGTCTTAATGATCTTCTAGTGTTCTCCCTCTGGAGTTTTAGCCTCGTTCTGAGGTACACATCCTCTCTGGCATTATGAAATGTCCCCATGTATCTTGGTTGCCTCGTTTAATCTTGGATTCAAATTCTTCTCATATTAATACCATGAACCCAGCTTTCTTCAGGTTAACCTTTACCTGAAATATCTTTGTTCACGCTTTTAATTTCAATCTTAACTTTGTTTGGTATATTCTTGTATTCTCAATCCAAAGTGAAATTTTACTTTTTTGATCCAATCTGAAAGTTTTTCTCTTTTAGTTAAAGTTGCTTTTTAAAAATTCAAAATACATTGATGGAAATAACACACATGAGTTGTCTTAATTGGATCATCTCATGTTTTCTGCTTTTAATATTTCCTGTGTTTTTATAATTTAATACAAACACTATGTTGGCTTGACTTTGCCCTATTCTGCATTTATTTATGAACATTTTAGCTTTTTAACTTGCCTTTATACCTTTAGATGTTTTAAACTTGAATTTCCAGATTCATCAACTTTACAAAATATCTACTGACCTGAAAAAATGGGTACAGTTCCTGGGTTTGTACTTAGTCTTTTTTTATATCAGAAGTGGGTGAAACCAGGTTTCTGCTTTCTCGGTTCAGTTAGACAACTCTAGACTCCCGTGGGCTTTGCTCTCCCTCGCTGTCCCTTTATCCAACCCCCCTTTTTAAAATTAATTAATTTATTTACTTTAGTCCAGATCTCTCTATGTAGTTCAGCCTGGTCTTGAACTCAACTGCATAGCCCAAGCTGGCTTCAAACTCATAGCAATCCTTCTGCCTCAGCCTCCCAAGGGCTGGGATTATAGGCGTGTGCCACCAAGCCCAGCATTACCCTTGTCCAATTTTGTCCACTGTAGCAAGGAAGAGCACAGGCACAGTGTCCTTTGCCTGCCCACGAATGCCTCAGTAGAAACCATGTGACTTATTTTCCAATTGTCTCTTCTTCTGTCCAATCCCATAATGATAGGAGATGGTATGAAGCAAGGAGATGGCACCTTTCCTGCCATCTGGAAAAACCAGTGCCAGGTCCTTCCTGGTTTTCAGTGCTTACAAGGATCTGCCTCAGGTCGACAGCTCACCTGTTAGGTCCTTCTGCTCAAACTGGGAGTCTGATAAAATTTGTAGGATTTTCACTCTTACCTCTAACCATGCTTCTTCATCTTCTTTTGCCCGTTTTGTGGTATAGTGTAGGAGCTGTGTATTGATTGCTTGACGCTTCTGTATTTGTGTTTCTCCTGTTAACTATACAACGTGGAATAATTAATGCTGTTTTCTTTCTCTAAGGAGGAATCTGATGGCTTTTCTTTTTAATGCTGGGATTTTTCTATTTTCCTGTTCATTTCATTCCGTTGCATTAGGAAATGTCTATTTTTTGCTTCTGTGTCTTTATATTCCAGAGGCTCCCATATTCTTTACAGCAGAATATTATATGGTATAAATGTATCATAATTTCTTTAACCATATTGTTTTTATTTGTTTAAGAGTTGAACCCTAAGCCTTCACACTGAGCCACATCCGCAGATCTTTTTTATTTTTTATTTCAAGACAGATTCTCACTAAATCACAAAGTTGCCCAGGTTGAGCTCAAATTTATGATCCTCCTGCCGCAGGGTGCTAGGACTACAGGCATGTGCCACCATGCCCAGCTCCTAACCACACTCTTATAGATGAAGAAATTAACTAATTAATGAAACAAGTAATTAATACCCGGTGTGGCAAGGAAGCAGGAAAATTATCCTGTTTATACAGAATGGGAGAAAATTTTAATTGACACAGTCCCCAAAAAGTATAATCTATTAAAGAGCTTAAAAACATCTGCATTCTTTAATTCAAAAATACTCTGTGTAGAAATTTATCTAAAGATAATTATTATATGGAGGGGAGGAAAGGGGAAGGGAAGGCATGTAAAAAGAATTAAGCTGTGTTATGTATATTTTCCAGCTACCCATATTGAATGTAATCATTATGTACTGTACACATGTAAAATAAAACATTTTAGAAAGAAAAGTCAACAAATACCCTAAAATGATAGTAATTATGAAAGAGTTTACTGATTTTTGCAAAAGAATCATTATTAAGGGTTTTTTAACTTATAAGGGCAATAAGATGGAAACAATCTAAGAATCCAACAATAAAAGGCTGGCTGAGAAAATCATAGTACATACATATGATGGGATCAGAGCAGCTATCTGTGTTATGAGGGACTGATTAAGGGACCTTCAGCTTATTTGCAGCAAACCCATGAATATTCTGCTAGCTGTGTTGTTTATTTTTTCCGTGGCTTTATAATATGTAGAAGTGATTCCCAGATGCTAGCATTTTGGTAACTTCTAGTGCTGAGCTTGGTGAAGATTTGACAGTTGTGAGCATGCATATGTGTTTACAATTGTGTGTGTGTGTGTGTGTGTGTGTGTGTGTGTGTGTGTGTGCACTCTCACAGGTCCATACTTCCACAGGAGTGTTTGTAAAGTGTATAACCTACTGGAGAAAATCATTTTCACCAGTATGTCTTCATGGAGAGCAGTGAGTTTATTTGAAAAAACTTTCTTGATGAGCCACTTAGAAAAGCATATGAGGTCTTGAATGGTCTTAAAATTTCCCGGCAAGAGACAAGTGGAGGGATCTTTTAGTTCAGTCCAGGGGAAGTAAAAGGAAAGAGGAGGGAATGGGAAGATACATCAGAGTCTCCAAGAAGCCCTCAGTCTTATTTGTAGGAGAACTCATAGAATTCAGAAAAGCTGCTATATTCATAGTAACAGTTTTTTTACATTGAAAGGAAATCATCAGACAAAAATTATTAGACAAAAATGCACATAGGAGCCAGGCATGATGGTGCATGCCTGTAATCCCAGCACTCTGGAGGTTAAGGCAGGAAGATTGCTGTGAGTTTGAAGCCAGCCTGGGCTACATAGTGAGTTCAGGGGCAGCCTGAACTACATAGAAGACCCTGCCTCAAAAAACCGAAAAATGATGATGATGATGATGATGATGATATACATAGGGCAGAGTCCAGGCACAAGCTCCCAGTTGTATCACCACTCCAAAGAGAGTTACACAGGCAGCACTTCACTGTCCAGGGAATGATGTGTGGCATTATATACAGAATAATGCTACCAGGGAAGTTGCCTGAGCCTTAGTAGTATGTTTTTTATTGGGAATCTGTTGCCCAGTCTCCATCCCTTCCAGGGGTCAAACTGATGTAGCATAGCCCAAGATCCCACCATAAATTATATGGTTAGCATGAGGATTGATGCTTATAGCATCACATCTTTAGCATAAACTCTCTGGCATGGCCTCCAGCCCCAGATATACCAGACATTCTTACCAGGCAGAATATTGTAGGGACTCCATGCTTATCTCCTAGACAGAGGTCAAGGGTAAGTCCTTCCTTTGAAATGCAGAGTCTGGAGGTCTCATGCCAGATCAGTCAACCCTTCCCTAAGCAGAAGTGGAACGAGAGCAGGAAGACAGTCAGAAGACTCTTGCATACAGGGTGCCTTCCCGACAGTCAGTCCACGAGAAATCCTAGGAAGCTCTTATGGATGAAGGGCTTATGGCAATCTGTGAGAGTTTTGCATCAGAAAAAAAAAGTGTTTGGGGCAGGGCAGTGGAGACAGAGCAAAGTCAAGGGAAATAAGCTAGATGGAATCATGGGGTTACCACAGAGGTGAGACTTGGGGGGAAGAGCTGTTGATGGCAATGAAGAGCCAGCATAGTTTTTAAAACATCATTTCATTGCCTTTACTGTAAGACTCACTGTTGTAATGCTTTTCCTAAAGTAATGTTTTTGCCAGGCATGATGATGCACACCTATAATCCCAGCACTTGGAAGACTGAGGCAGGAGGATCACAGCAAGTTAGAGGCCAGCCTGAGCAGAGCTCCATAGTGAGTTCAAGGCCACGCTGACCTGTATAACAAGACCTTGTCTCAAGAAAAAACAAAAATAAATTCATTTTTTAACCCTGGCTGTATATTAAAAATCACCAGGTAAGAATTTCTTAATAGCTCTGCCCCAAATGGAGTTAGTCTCCATATAACATGTATGCATGGTTAGGAGCTATGAATAATGAATTTTCCATCACAATCAACAATAATTTTGATTACATGCTACCTTTTAACAGTTTCTGAATGTTAGCACTAGATTGGAAAATTCTTTGTGAGGAGAGTTTGCTCTCTCTCTCTCTCTCTCTCTCTCTCTCTCTTTCTCTCTCTCTTTCTCTCTCCATCTCTCAGTCACTTTATTCACTTTTATTGTGGATAAAACCTGGGGCCTTACACATGCTAGGCAGTCACTATACCACTGAGCACATCCCCAGCCCTGCACAGTGTTTAATTCATGACATCCCTGGTTCCATTCACTGCAAACCAATAGCACTCCTCACTAGTTATGACAACAACAACAACAATGTCTCCTTTTGCCTATGTCCCTTAGTAAGTCAAGATCATCTCTAGTTGAGAACTACTACCTTAAAAAATTGTTGAGGGTGCCATTTGTAGAAAATTGTTTTTCAGAGAGGCGAATCTTTCCTTGTTCCTCTTCTGTCTATGCTCTACTAGTTTATGGATCAAACTTTTTTTTATTGGTACCAGGGATTGAACTCATGACCGCCTGCTTGCAAGGCAGGTGCTTATGCCTCTGAGCTATATCCCCAGCCCCTGGATCAAACTTCTGACGAATGATAGTACAGGGCAGCTGTTTTGTGATTTGCTTCTAGTGGAAAGTTAGGGGTGATTGTACTGAAGACATGACACATCCTGACTAACTTGAAGACCCTCCAAGTGTTCCTGAAAAATTGTGTATAAGAAAATAGTCTGGGGGCTGGAGATTTAGCTCAGGGGCATAAGTGCCTTCCTTGCAAGTGTGTGGTCGTGAGTTCGATCCCTGGTACCAATAAAAACGAAAAAGACAAAAAAAAAAAAGTAGTCTGGGAGGGCTGAGAGTTTAGCTCAGTGGCACAAGCACCTGCCTGGCAAGTGCGAAGTCATGAGTTTGATCCCCAGTACCAAAAATACTTAAAAAACGTAGGCTGAGGTGTGAGGGACACACCTGGAACAAATCCAGACTCCAACACTTATGGCTTATCTTGATTTTTCAACTCATTTTTGCTAACCAAAGCTACTCCAAAGCTTAATGACTTAAAATGTCACTGTTCTTTTTTTGCTCATGACTCCATGAGTGCATTAGCTTTCCTGCTACTGAACAAAAGACACAGCTTAGGAGGAGAGGATTAATTTGGCTCATGGTTTCAGTGGATTCAACCCAAGGTTGTCTGGCTTTAGGGAAGAAATTGCATGCTAGAGGAAAGTGACTCCCCCGCCACCCAGCAGCTAGGAAGAAGCAGAGAATGAAGGAGGAGGCAGAACCAAAAACACAAACCTTCCAGGGCATGCTGCCAATGACCTGCCTCTCGTAACCAGGCCACACATCCCAGCACATAGTCAGCCATGAATGTGTCAATGGAGTGACCCACTGATGAACACTGAGCCCCCATAATACAATCACCTTCCCAAAGCCCCATGTCTAAACAGGGAGGGGAGGATGTTTTATATCTAAAGCATAACACTGAGTAATGAGCAAGGTGATTTTCCTACCCTTTGGTACCTATTCATGTACCTGTGGTTGGCTACAGGCTGGAGAGGCGACTCTGCTGATGTTGGCTGGGTTCTGTCCATGCCGGGGCCTCATCACAAAGCCAACAAGTGGGAAAGCAGATTTCTATTTCAATGGGAGGAGCTGCAAAGTCTTTGCAGAATGGTAGCAATGGTATCAATGGCAGGGGGTGGGTCCTTGCTTCAGTGATAATGGAAATTAACATAGGCAATTAACACAAATGGACAGCCAAAAATTTGAGCTGGAAAGTAAGAGAAAATGGTAAGTGGCTTTAGTTTGAGGAACTAAAAACTCAAGGAGGCATAGCCGTGACAGAGATCACGCCAGTCCTTTAACAAAGGAAAATGAAAAATAGAGAAAAGACTTTCATTGGAAGAGCCGAGAGGAATATAGCTCTAGCACAGATCAGACTGGCCTGTTAACAAAGGACAAGGCACAAGTTTTTAGCAGGGTGTGGTTGATCAAGACCTCAAGATCTGGTTTGGTGGCTCCAGAGAAATCCTTAAGGCTTACGGGACAGTTTGGATTCCATGAGATGATTGCCCCTGCTTGGGGCAGTCTCGGTTATTTGGAGACTTTTAGGCACCCATTTCAGGGGTAAAATCTGGTAGTCGAATGTCTTTGTAAATCTCTCATCTTGCTATCCTCAGTCTTAAAGGGAGATGAGATAAGTTATATAAATTTAGAAAAATCAACCTTATTTTGTCAACTTTTGTATAGACAGCCCCTAACTAGTTAACACATAGAACTGAGCAAGGATCAAACTCAAAGTTTTAAGATAATAAAGGAGATGGATACAAAATGAAGGTCAAGGTTTGTTTTTTTGGTTTTTTTTTTTTTTTTTTTCTGCGTTTAGTTACCTACTAGGCATCCATCAGCCCAAGGTGAAGAGACACTGTTTTTTTCAGCAAAATCTCTTTTAAGTCCCCAGCTCCCTCAACGTTAAACACACAAATTAATGAGTAACAGATTACAGGCCCGAGAGCTTGTTTGTCTTCTGTCCCTGTGGTGGACTCTGACTGCATCAATGTGATAAACATAGAGGAATGGAGAACTGATCATGGTCATTTTTCCCCTGGGCAAGCTACTGCTTCTCACTAAGATTCAATTTTCTCATCTGTGAGACGGGATAATGTTTCCTGTCTCGGAACTGTGAAGATGCAGTACCTGGTACTTGAGAAGCTACTAATGCTACTACAATGATAGCTATTTTTACAGCTTTGTCTTTGTACTCTTTAGTACATTTTAGTGGTCACACTTGAGTCCGTGGATGAGGTCGGACTCACTGATAAACTAATAAAACCTTCAGGATTTGGGCTGTGTTCTCTTGCCTCCCCTGCTCCCTACTTCAGTGATTCTGAACTGCTTGGAGTGACCTGAAGTAGCACCTTGTGAGTCTCCACTGCTGTCACTCAGGCTGTGCCTGCCACCTGGATCCCTGATTGGCCCGTCTCCTTGGCATCTCCGGAGATGCAGCAGAGATGCAGTCGGCTCAAGTTACTACTGCTTCCCCTGAGGTCCTCCCCCTCTAAGAAGAGGACACTATTCACTTTTAGTTAAGGTCAACAGTGATGTCTGGTGGAGGCCCTGCAGTGGAGATTAGACATTGTTGATTAGATATCTCTCATATTGAGAGAGTTATTCCTCCTGATAGATTTTTAGTCTCTCTGTTCAGCCAAAAAAGTGTCATCATTTTGGTGCTTGTGTGTCTTTAACACCTAAAACTCGACAACTTTCCTTTTTAGCAGCATCTCAGAAGTTTCTATCGAAAAAAGCATTAACCAGAATTTCAGTGGCACTGAAATATCTCCATGGTTTTTATTTTTACAGATTTTCTCACAGAAAGTGATACTAGCTTCTTGTCTTTCATAGTACTACCCAGTTTCCTTTGTACACTCATTTATTTGACCAATTAAAAGGAAATCAATTTAAACCTTAAATAATCACATGGATGGTATAAAGGATAAAATTAGAAAGGGGGGTTCTTGAGTGACAAGATTGGAAAACACCTGAAATAGATAACTATACAAGCTCTTCTAATGAAAACCTTCCAGCTTTACAGGATTCCCTGGCTGTTTGATGAGTCACACCTTTGTCTGACACTAGATTCACAAGCCAGCAGTGTAGTAACTGTGTCTCTACAGCCCTGGACCCCAGCTCCCTACAACAGTGCTGGCAAATTCAGACACTTGATTACCATTCGTGGGAGAGGATCCAGTTGCCAGTGATTCATAATCTTGTACTCACTGAATTGTGTTATCCCAGACTGCTGGCAGGAGGAGGAGGAGAAGGAGGAGGAAGAGGTACAGTCATAGTAGAAGTTGTTATAGTAGAAGCAATAACTACAACAGTAGTGACTCTGGTACCAGGAGTAGTTGTAGGAATCAGAGAAATACTCATTGTAGTAATGGTAACAGCCATTTATTGGGCATCCCACAGGGACCCAGGATTGGGCTTAAATCTACATGCATCCCCTCATTAGTTCTCATCACGTCCCTGTTTGGCAGCCACTCTTCTCGCCTCCATTTTACAGATAAGGACATTGAAGCTTAATGCGAAAACAAGACTTGCAAACTTGCACAGCTAGGAGATCATAGGCCTGGGACTGTCACTAAGTCAGCCTGGCTCCCAGACCCATTCATTTCATCACTATGGAGGTGACTCCCCCATAAGGGTCTCCAGGATGCCATGCTTCACACCTTTCCAAAGGCAATGAATATGCAACTTCAGAAATTCATGTATAATTTAAGGCAATTCTGAAGCTGCTTGAATATTTAAATCAGGTCTTAGCCATGTAAAAATCTGTTTCTTTTCCATCTACATTCCCCAGAATTCCAACAGACTATCTGAGAACTTTCCCATCTCCATTCCTTCTCCAAACACCCCCAGCCCCACCTACACACCCCCCGCCTCTGGTCTCTCTCCTTTCACTGAAGAAATGAGATTCAGATGGAAAAATACTGGTACAAGCTTGACTGAGGTTCTCTAATAAAGACACTGTGCATCACGCATCAGCTGCTGCTGTTGCTATGGTGACGGCCACAATTTCTCCCAGACAGCTTGGGTCTGAAGGGAGGGTGGACCCTAGGGGAACAAGTGTATTTCTCCAACCTGTCAGTCCCTCTCACCTTTCCTGTTTCTCTCACCCACCCCTTTCCACAAGCCCCCACACTTCCTTCAGTGATGATGATGACGATGACAGGAGTACCCGCACCCCCAGGCCACTGTAATTAACATCTGACTGGGAGCCCAGTCTTCTGGCAGCACATTCCTCGCCTTCCTTGCCAGCCAATTTCCTTTCCCAGCATCCCTGCAACAACACTGCAGCAGCTGCCACACCAACAGCCCCAAAACCAAGGTCACCACCAGCGCCAACAGTGATGACGCATCCTCTTCTTCCCCGATGGGCACCACGCCAGCTAATGCTTCACTGCTATCTGAGCTATTTGAGTTATGGAATTATGACTCTGGATAAAGAGGTTGTCCTTAGGAGGATGGGAAGATGAAGCATTTGTTTGTTTGGCTGAGGGTTGTTCAGTTTAGTTCTCCAGGAGCCAGAGAGACAGAGACAGAGACAGAGACAGAGACAGAGACAGAGACAGAGAGAAAGAGAGAGAGAGAGAGAGACAGAGGCAGAGAGACAGAGACAGAGAGAGAGAGACAGAAGCAGACAAATGTAAGATACTCTAAGAGTGTGAGGAAAAAATCAAAACAGTATATATGACAATCATAATCTCGGCGAGGTCAAATGTGCCATCACATTGAGCACTTGCTGTGGATGACGCACTGTACTAAGTCTTTTGCAGGCGTAATCACGTGGAATCTTCACACTGGCTAGTAGAATGGAACGGCCCTGTGCTAACTACTGTGCCTATTCCCATTTCACAGATAGGTACATAAAACCTAGAAAAGTTAAGTATCCCACTCTAGGGAAATAGCCACAAATCCCAAATGTGAGAAATTGTACAAGCAATTGATCTGGATTTCTCAAAAATATCAATGACATTTACAAAAGGGTAGGGAATTTTGTCAACAAATAGAATAGCACTGGACATGATGGTACACAACTGTAATCATAGTTGTCTGGAGGCCAAGAAAGGAGGATCAAGAGTTCAAGGTCAACCTGGACTATATAGCAAGACTGTCTCAAAAAAGACATAAAAAGGGGCTGGGGATTTAGCTCAGCGGCATAAGCACCTGCCTTGCAAGCAGGCAGTCGTGAGTTCGATTCCTGGTACCAATAAAAAGAAAAAAAACCAAGTATAAATTTGTTGTCCTAGAGTGAGTCCTGCCCAGAAAAATAAAAACAACATAAAAGACATTTGAGGAACTTTTGGTAGAATTTGAATGTAGACTGAATATGCCTTAGCATTAGGAAGTCAATGCTAATTTTCTTGCAGTGAGATTCTAATGTGTTTATATAGGAGAGGATTTTTCCTTTTAAGTGATACAGGTCAAAATTTTAGGGGAAATGTGTCATAATTTCAGTAACTTACTGATACATATAATTATAAATAATAAGACACTCAAACATACACATACAGGAATACAGAAAAATATTAACCCTGTTGAATCTAGATGGCTCATCACTGGGTCGCCATAGAACAACTCTTTCAAGTGTTACGCATGAGTGGAACCTTCTCTAAGAAGAGATTTGAAGAACTGGGTGTGGTGCCCTCTGCTATAATCCAAGCACTCTGTGAGGTTGAGGCAAGAGGATTCCAAATTCAAACCCAGCTCAGGTAATTTAGAGATTTAACAAAACTCCATCTCAAAAAGGGCCTGAGGGTGTAGTTTAGTACAAAGGTCATGGGTCCAATCTCCAGTAGTGCACCCTCCAAAATAAAAAGTCGCAAAGGAAAGGAAACAAGTAATGCTCAAGGCTCAAGGTCACATCACTTGAGCTTCACAAGTGAATTTGGACCTGGGTCCTCTGGTTTCCAAGCTGTGTTTTGGAACAATTTTCCACAGCTTTCCCAGAGAGAAACATAGCTTTGTTCATATTGGGCTGCCACAGGGACCTTTTTGCAAGCGGACAAGCCTCAAACAAAGATAAACAAATGAGTGCTGACAGAGTGAGAGAATCCCACCAGTTCAAGTAGTGAAACAACCTTTCAACAATTCATTCAAAAAATAGCTTTTTGTGAACTGGCTGCACTGATGCACATAAATCATCTCAGCTACTTGGGAGACTGAAGCAGGAAGGTCACAAGTTTTAGACGAGTCTGGACAATTTAGACTCTGTCTCAAAATAAAATACTTTTTATTTTTTATTTTTATTTATTTATTTTTTTTTACCGGTACCAGGGATCGAACTCAAGACCACCTGCTTGCAAGGCAGGTGCTTATGCCGCTGAGCTAAATCCCCAGCCCCTAATAAAATACTTTTTCAAAATGGGTTAGGTATATAGATGGATCAGCACTTGGTTGCTGTGCTTAGAGAGAGAGAGAGAGAGAGAGAGAGAGAGAGAGAGAGAGAAAGAGAGAGAGAGAGAGAGAGAGAGAAGGTAAGGAGGAGATACTAGCTAAAGGAATATAGTTATGAGTGAACACAGATAAAAAGTCTTCACTGTCATACAGCTCACCGTGCATGCACCTCCAGGAGTATTCTTAGTGGCACAGCTTGGTGTCAGATGCTATCTTCAATGTATCTTTGTGTAAAGCCCAATGAAGGAGGTTGGAAACCATAGCCTATGATAATTATTTTTGTAGGATTAAAGAATAGCAGATATTCTGTCAGATCTATCAGAACAATACTGGCAATATTCTCATCAAGACTCTCTTTCTTTCTTTTCTTTGAGACAGAGTCTATGAATCCAGCCTGTCTTTGAAATCAGTAAGTGGCCCAGATTGGTATCAAAACTTTCAATCCTCTTGCCTAGCCTCCTGAGTGCTATGGTGACGGGCGTGTACCACCACAGCTGGCGAAAACTATTTCTTAAATACATTATGTCTGAAATTTATTTTTTTTACTATGATAATTTTTTAAAAATTTTTCTTAAAGAAGAAAAAAAACAAAACAGTAAAAGGGTACAAGTAATACAGAATTTCAAAAAAAACAATAAGAAATCACTAGTTAATAGATTACATATTGTCATCTTAGAAATAGTTGTTCAAGTTACAGGATTAAAGCATGCAAAGTGGACATTCAAACAGTGAGACTGCAAACAGTTGTGTTCAGTGATCCAACAAAAACTTAGTCATACGGTCATCTATCTTAACACACCTAAACACACTTGCAGTTGTATCCTTTAGAGCACTTCATTTTTCCTCTCTTTTTTGCAACAACATTTACACATTTTGGGTTTTATTACTCCCATAGTTCTTATTACTTTTTTTGGAAGAGAATAAAGCCAAATATGACAAAACAAAGCAGTCAGTCAAAACAAAGGATGGACATAGTACATGATGTAAAAACAGAATGCAAGGTAATCAATAGTGGTTACCATAATGCCTCTTGCTAACTTAAAAAGAATTGCCTGTATCATTAGGTATAATAAAGCTGAACAAAACAGTACAGAACAAGACCAATAAAACCTAAACAATGGAGACATTACAGGACTTCAAAAGAAGATAATAGTCAAACCAGAATGGGCATCATAGTGAATTTTATTGCCTTCAAAGTAGTTGCCTCTACCCTCAAACTTGATACTATCAAACGGAACAGAACAGAGTAAAATCAGTCAAAACAAGATGGTGGGAGCAATACAGGGCTTCACATCAAGTTAGCAGGAAATCAAAAAAGTTACTATAATATATCCTGCTAATTTTTTTATTTTTTCCCTTAATTAAAAACATAATAAAAAATAAATAATTTTTTTTTAAAAAGGGGGAGATTGAGATAAAAGAGGACATAACAACATAACAATACAGGTCAAAGCATAACAATTTCAGCAACATAGTGCTTCAGCACAAGATAGCCCGACTTAATAGTAGTTACCATAGTGTCTCTTTCCTTGAAATATTTGAGTATAACTTTGTATACGATGGCTTCAAACATCTCAAGGCAGTGTGGAACCATTCAAGAGGATGAAAGTATTACAGGGTATTTAGAACCAGCTAATGGAAAATGAACAATAGTTTCTATTTATCTCTTTGCCTATAAAACTTTTTGTTTATACTATCACATATAATAAAATCCAGTAATATGCAACATGATAAAACCAGTGGAGACAGAAGAACAACAGTTTGGTGGGACTTCAAAATAAGATGATATTAAATCAGAACTAGCTATTATGATGTCTTCTTTTCTTCAAAATAGCTGTTCATATCATCACAGGCAATAATAGCAAACAGCCCAGAATAAAACCACTCCAATTAATGAGTGAAAACTTTATAAGGCTTCAAAGCCACATAATGGGGAATTATGATTACCACATACTTTGATATATTTGAATCATTTCTTACAATAGGGAAACTATTCAGTATTCATACATGTGAGTTTGATTTATTTCACTTATGAGTATGGTCTCAAGCTGTGTCCATTTATTTATAAATATCTCAATGTGATCCTTCTTTATAGCTGAGTAGTACTCCATTGTATAAAAATACCACAACTTTTTTATCCATTCCTCAGTTAATGGACACTTGGGTTGTTTCCAAGATCTGGCAGTTACAAATTGTGCTGCTATAAATGTGGGTGCATATATATCACTGTGGTATGATGCTTTCAGTTCTTCTGAGAATATGCCTAGAAGTGGGATAGCTGGAACAAATGGGACTTCCAATCCCAGCAGAAATCTCTAGACTAACCTCCACAATGGTTGCACCAGTCTGTACTCCCACCAACAGTGCAGGAGAGTTCCTTTTCCCCCACAGCCTCTCCAGCATTTGTTGTTGATGGTTTTCTTGATCCTGGCCATTCTTTCAGGAGTGAGATGGAATCTCAGTGTTGTTTTAATTTGCATTTCTCTAATGACTAATGATGGTGAACATTTTTTCATGTATTTATTTGCCATTTGTATTTCGTCATCTGAGAAGTGTGTATTCATCTCAGATGCCCATTTTTAGATTGGATCTTTGAATTTTGGGGGTCTGATTTTTTTTAATTCTTTATATGTTTTAGACAGGAATCCTTTGTCTGAGGGAGAGTTCACTAAGATTTTTTCCCAGTTTGTGGGTTTTCTTTTCACTATGCTGGAGATTTCTTTTGACATGCAGTAACTTTTTAATAAGAGGTGATCCCAGTTATTGACTCTGGGTATTTCCTGTGCGATTTGAGTCCTGTTCATGAATTCTCTACCTACCCCTATGTCTTCAAGGTTTCTACCCAATTTGTCTTTCAATAGATTTAGTGTTTCTGTTTTAATATTCAGATCTTTGATTCATTTAGATTTTAATTTAGTACATGGTGATAGCCATGAGTCTAGTTTTAGTTATCAGCAAATGGAGAGCCAATTTTTCCAACACCATTTATTAAAGAGACTGTCGTTGTTCCAGTGAACCTGTTTGGCTCTTTAATCAAAGATAAGGTGATTGAGTGTGTTTGTAGTTGTGGCTGTATCTTCTAATCTATTCCATTGATCTTCAGCTCTGTTTTGATTCCAGTACCATGTTGATTTTACTACAGTTGCTTTGTAGTATAACTTTAAGTGATGGATTGTGATGCTCTTGCCTTGCATTTGCTGCTTAGAACTGTCTTTGCTATTCTAGGTCTCTTCTCGCTCCAGATGAACTTTAGGAGTGATTTCTCTAGATCTATGAGGTATGTTGATGGTATTTTTATTGGGATGCATTGAATCTGTATAAGAGTTTTGGGAGAATGGCCATTTTCACAATGTTTGTTCTTCCTATCATGAGCAAGGGATGTCTTTCCATTTTCTGAGATCATCTTCAATTTCCTTTTTCAGTGTATTATAGTTTTCCCTGTATAGGTCTTTCACTTCTTTCTTTTTTTTATTTATTTTTTTTTAATTTTTATTTAAGGAGAAAAGAAAAGAAAGAAAAAAAAACAGTGAAGGGGTACAAGTTATACAGATTTACAGAATAAAAAAATGCACAGTAGGAAATCACTAGTTAATGGATTACATATTGCCATCTTAGAAATAATTGTTCAAGTCACAAAATTAAAGCTTGTAGAGTGGACATTCCACCAATGATACTGCAAACAGTTCTGTTCAATGATCCAATAAAACTCTATGATATCATTTTCTATCTTATACTTTTAAATATACATGCAGTTATATAGTTTAGAGCACTTTCTTTTCCTCTCTTTTGTACAGTGACTATTACACATTTTGGGTTTCATTGCTCCCACGGTTCTTGTTGCTTTTTTGGAAGAGAGTAAAACCAAATGTGACATAACAGAACAGAATCGGTCAAGTCAAAAGGGTGGACATAATAGATAATATAAAAACATAATACAAGGTGATCAACAATGGTTACCCTAATGCCTCCCGCTATTTCTAATAGAATTGCCTATATCATTAGTTGTAATACAATTGAACAAAACCGTAAAGAATAAAACCGACAAAACCAAAACATTGGAGACATTGTAGGTCTTCAAAAGTAGATAAAAGTCAACGAGAATGGGCGTTATAATGAATCTCATTATCTTCTCAGCTGATGCCTAAACTTTCGAACCTGATACTATCCAGCAAAACAGAATATAGGAACCTCAGTCAAAAACAAGATGGTGAGAGTAATACAGGGCTTCAAATCGAGATAATAGAAGGTCAAAGTGGGTTACTATATTATATCCTGCTATATTTTTCCCTGTAATTAAATGGGTAAAAATAAAAAAGTAAATAATGGAGTGGAGATTGAGAAAAAAAGAGGACATAACAGCGAAACAGGGCAGATCAAAACATAACCATTTAAGCAGAATAGTGTTTCACCACCAGCTAATCCTGACCCAAAGATAGTTACCATATTGACTCCCTCCCTGAAGTCCTTGAGTACAACTTCATATACTGTAGCATTAAGTATATCAAAACAATGTAAATCCATTTAAGAGAATAACAGCATTATAGAGTATTTAGAATCGACTAACAGAAAATGAACAATGGTCTCTGTATAATCTCCTTGTCTTTAAAAGGTTTTTTCTTATACTATCGTACATAGTAAAATCCAATAAGATACAACCTGTTTAGACCATTGGAGACAGAAGAACAAAAGCTAGATGATACTTCAAAACAAGATGGTACTAAATCAGCATTACCTATTAAGATGTCATTTTCTCCAAAAAAAAAGCTGTTCCTATCATCCAATCTTCTCTGTCTCATTTCTGTTGAGCTCTTTTTCTGTCAGTAGCTGTCAGTTTGTCTTCTTCGTTTTGGTCTCTGCTCTATTCGTTGTGGTCTCCCCGCCCCTATTTCTGGGTTCTTTGTATTTTTCTTTTTTCAGAATATCCTGCAATACTTTCTGTAGGGTTGGATTGGTGGTTGCAAATTCCCCCAGTTCCTCTTTATCTTGGAAGCACCTCGTTTTTCCATCAATTTCCAGGGACAGTTGTGCAGGATATCTCAATCTTGGCTGTAGATTATTATCTTTCAAAGCTTGAATTATTTCTCCCCATGCTCTTCGTGATTTGATGGTTTGTGAAGAGAAATCTGCTGTAATTTTGATGGGTCTTCCCTTGTAAGTGATCTGTTTCTTGTCTCTTACAGCTTTTAATATTCTGTTCTTGTATTGAATTTCTGGAATTTTTATTATTATATGCCTGGGTGTTTCTCTGTTAGGGTTGTAGGTAGCTGGGGTCCTGTATGCCTCATACATTTGAGTATCTTTACCTTTTGCTAAATTAGGAAAATTCTCCTGGATTATTTCTGTGAGTAGCTTTTGTAGTTCACTTGTTTGTGTCCCTACTTCTTCTTTTATGTTCTTAATCCTTAAGTTATGGCTCCTCTTATCATCTTCTTGTCTTTGTATTATTGCTGTGTGTTTCTTTGTTATTTTTAAGAAGTTTTTCATTTCATTCTCCCATGTTTCAAGTCTGCCCTCCAATTCAGATAGTCTGTCCTTAGTTTCTTTCAAGCTGTTATGCCAGTCTTGGGTATACTTCTTGATTTCTTGATAGTCCCTTTGCACCTGCTTCACATACTCAATGCTTTCTCTGTTTTCTCCATCAAGCAATTCTCCCCTCTTTTTCTGTTCTTCCACTCCACCATCTGCTTTTTCCTGGGTGGTGCTTAGCATTTCTCTAACTATTCTGCATACTTCTAGCTTCAGGTCATTGATAACTTCATGCCTGAATTGGTCTATGAGGCTCTCTAAATGGCGCTTAATGTATATTGGTACAGTGTCCACTATTGCCTGATTCTCAGGATTGGGGGTCGAGGAGCCTTTTTTGTTGCTTCCCTTCCCCATATTTTCTGTTCCTTATAAAATGTAATCTTACACAGGAGGCCCGGCTTCCCTGCCTGTCAGCTACAGCTTGATCGAATTGCGCTGGCTAGTTGTTCCAGCTCACCGCTGCGCCCCAGGGAGTTGCGGAGGAGGCAGCCTACGCGGAAGTCGGTCGCTCCTCCAGGCCACCGTCAGGCTCTGGGATCTGGGCTAGGCCAGCCTAGGGAGTCCGCGAGCAGCGTCCCTCCGGCCAGGCACCTTTCACCAATCCCGTCCGAGAGGGAAATGCGCGGCTGCAGTTGCCACCGCGCCCTGCTCTTACAGGACTGCCTGCGCCCAGAAAATCCTCCGCTGGAGTCAGACTGCGGTAGGGAGTCAGTTCCTTGCTCACCTCGCCACCAGTCAGCCTTCCTTCCTGCCCGTCGCGTTTCCGAGACCGTTCCCAGACGCCCGTTCCCAGAGCTTGGGGGTCGCGTCTCTCCTTGCTGAGCCGCTGTGGAGGTGGCCGGCCGCTGCGCGGCGGGAAATCCAAGCCGCGGTTTCCAATGGCGCGGAGTTGAGCCTCCACACCGAGATTTTTCTGTTCCTATTTTAGCGCCAGGACTGTATTCCAAGTTGGATTCTCTCAGCCCAGTTCGTTCCTGAGTCAGCAGAGCATATCTCTACTGGTTCGTATCTCCTTAGTCCGCATCATTCCTGGCCTCTGAGCTGAGCCTTTAGAGAGCGTTCAGTAGTTGCTGTTGTCTGTCCGCCATGTTCTCCAGAGTCCCAGGTCTTTCACTTCTTTCATGAGAGTAATTCCTAAATATTTCATTTTTTTGGTTGCTAGTGTGAAGGGTGTGGCTTCTCTTATTTCTCCCTCTATGATTTTGTTGTTAGTGTATAGGAATGGTATTAATTTTTGAGTATTGATTTTGTATCCAGCTACATTACTAAATTTATTTATTATATCTAAGAGTCTTTTAATGGAGTTTAGGGGGTCTTCTATATAGAGTATCATGTCATCTGGAAGCAATGATAATTTAACTTCTTCTTTTCCTATCTTTACCCCTTTTATTTTTCTCTCTTGTCTAATTGCTCTGGCTAGTATTTCCAGTACTATATTAAATAGGAGTGGTGATAAAGAACATCCTTGTCTTGTGCCTGATTTTAAAGTAACGGTCTTCAATTTTGGCCATTTAGTATGATACTGGCTGTTGGTTTGTCATAGATGGCCTTTATTATATTGAGTTAAAGACCACCTATTCCAATTTTCTGTAAAGTTCTTATCATGAATGAATGTTGGACCTTATTGAAGGCTTTTTCTGCATCTATGGAAATGATCATGTGATTCTTGCTTTTGGCTTTATTGATATGGTGGATTACATTTATTGATTTACATATGTTGAACCATCCCTGCATGCCTGGGATGAATCCCAGTTGGTCATGGTGTATAATCTTCTTGATGATTTGCTGCATCCTGTTTGCCAATATTTTATTGAGGATTTTTGCATCTGTGTTCATTAGGGAGATTGGTCTATAGTTCTCTTTTATAGTTGGGTCTTTCTCAGGTTTTGGTACTAGAGTAATATTTGCTTCCAAGAATGACTTAGGAAGGATTACTTCCCTTTCAATTTCATTGAAGAGTTTTAGGAGTGTTGGCATTAGGTTTTCTTTGTATTTCTTGTAGAATTCTGCAATGAATCCGTCTGGACCTGGGCTCTTCTTTGTAGGTAAGGACTTAATTACATTTTCAGTTTCATTAATAGAGATTGGATTGTTCCACAGTTTTACATCCTCTTGATCTAGCTTTGGCACTTCATATGTTTCTAAGAATCTGTCTATTTCTTCTGTGTTATCAAACCTTTGAGAGTAGAGGTTTTCAAAATTGGTGTTGATGATCTTCTGTATTTCTATGGAGTCTGTAGTGACTTCACCTTTTTCATTTCTTATTGCATGAATTTGAGCTTTTTCTTCCCTTTTTTAAATAAGGTTGTCTAGGGGCTTATCAATTTTATTCTTTCAAAGAAACAACTCTTTGATTCATTGATTCTTTGGATGGTTTTCTTAGTCTTTATTGCATTGCTTCTGCTCTGATTTTTATAATTTCCTCTCTTCTTTTGGCTTTGGGCTTGACTTGCTCTTCTTTTTCTAGATGTTTGAGGTGTAACATCAGGTTATTTATTTGTATTCATTCTGTTTTCCTGATGTGGGAACTCAGTGCAATAAATTTTCCTCTGAGGACGGCTCCCACAGATTCCGGGAAGTTGTATTTGTATTTTCATTTGCTTGTAGGTATTGTTTAATTTCCTCTTTAATTTCCCCTGTGACCCAGTGATTACTCAAGAGTGTGTTATTCAGTTTCTATGTGTTTGTGGGATTTTTGCAGTATCTTTTATCATTAATTTCTAATTTCAAAGCACTATGATCCGATAACATGCAAGGGATAATTTCAACTCTTTTGCATTTATTTAAATATGTTTTGTAAGCTAATATATGGTCTGTTTTAGAGAATGACTCATGTACTGCTGAAAAGAATGTGTATTCTGATGTTGTTGAATGGCACACTCTTTATATGTCTATCAAGTCCATTTGTTCACATATGTGATTCAGTTCTGTTATTTCTTTGCTGATTTTCTGTCTGGTTGATCTGTCCCTTGGTGTCAATGGTGTGTTAAGGTCTCCTGTTACAATTGTGTTACTGATAATTTGATTTTTCATTTCTGTTAATACTTGTTTTATATAACTGAGTGCTCTGTAATTTTGTGCATATATGTATTTAAGATTGTTATCTCTTTCTCTTGAAGTTTTCCCCTAACAAGTATGTGGTGACCTTCTTTATCTCTTCTGATCATTATTGGTTTAAAGTTCACTTTGTCTGCAAACAGAATGGCCTGCTTTTTTTTGGGTTCCTGTTGTGTGAAGTATTGTTTTCCATCCTTTGGCTTTCAGTCTGTGAGTATCCTTTTGGGTTAGATGGGTTTCTTGTAGACAGCATATGGTTGGATTTTGTTTCTTGATCCATTCTGCCAGTCTGTTTCTTTTAATTAGTGCACTGAGACCATTTACATTAATGGTTATAACTGTTATATGTTGCTTTATTGTTGACATGTTATCTCTCTGCTGTTGCATCTTTATCTTTCTGTCCTGTTTAATCATCTGCTTTGCTTAGTGGTTTTTTCCTAAGTATGTTTAAACTGTCTTTCAATATTTTTTGCAGTGTTGGCTTGGTGATCATCAAGTTCTTCAGCTGTTCTTTGTCATGGAAGTATCTTATTTCACCATCGATTTTGAAGGACAGTTTTGTAGGGTACATCAGTCTAGGTTGGAAATTATTTTCCTTTAGGATCTAGAATACTTCACTCCATACTCTTCTTGACTTTATTGTTTGTGCTGAGAAGTCTGCTGTGATTCTGATAAGTTTTCCTTCATAAGTGATCTGTCTTTTCTCTCTGACAGCTTTTGATATTCTATTCTTATATTGGATTTCCGGGATGATGATTATTATATGTCTGGGTGTAGTTTTCTTTTGCTTATGACTATTGGAGTTCTATATGCTTCAATGATCCTGATGTCAGTTTCCGATCTCATGTTTGGGAAGTTTTCATCTATTACTTCTCTAAATATCCTCTTGACATCCTTTATGTCGTCCCCTTCTTTTTTGTTAATCCCTATCAGTCTTATGTTATTTTTTTTCATCATCTTGCAGTTGTTGAATTATTTCCTGATTCCCTGTAATTTTTAAAAGATCTTTCCTTTCCTGTTCACTAGCTGCAATCTTGTCTTCAAAGTCTGAAATTCTATGTTCACTTTCATTGAAGCAGTTTTTATAGCTTTTAGTGGAATTTTTGATTTCCTGTATATCTCTGTGCATCTGCTTTATGTATTTTGTTTCTTATATTGTTCATCTACGAATTCTATCTTTTTGTTTAGTTCCTCCAATTTTTTAACTGTGTCTTCTTTAGATATATTCAGTATCTCTTTCATTTCTTTTATTATTTCTTCTTTTACCTGGGAGATTATTTCTAGTTTGAATTCCTATAAAGCTTTCCAGAGTTGCTTATTTCAGTTGCTATTATGTCCGATATTTGAGGTATGGCATATATTATCTTCCATGTACATCGCTCCTAAGGTTTTTTTGGATGGGCTGGAGGTTTGAGATTGTAATTTGGTTTTTCATTTTGTCATTTTCCTACATTTCTGTTTCAAGTGTTTTTTAAGGCTTCCTCGGGGTCTGTTGGAAATCCTCTTCTATGCCCTCAGCTCCTAGGACTCTGGCACCCAGTTCCCTGGGTTGATAGAGGGTCACTGGGGGTGGAGCAGGCCCGCTTAAGCCTAGCCTCTGGAACTTATGGCGCCCACCTGCTTGTTTAGCACTCCACAGTGTGCCAAGCACAGCCGGGAACCAGGAGGCCAATGCTAGTGCCCCAGACCTGCCAAGCTGCTCCAGTGCACCCAGAGCCATGAGGTTCCCTGGCCTGGGCAGAGCGAGGGTTCCAAACAAGCTGGACTCGGGGAAAGTGCTGAAATTTATTTTTAATACTAGATAACAACCTTTAAAGTCTCTGGCTAAGATTAGTCATTTTCCCATCTTAAGAAAATAAAGTCATAATGGACTTGAACTTAACAAATTTGTTCATTGTTTTATCTGTGTTTTGCTCAAACTGAGTACCATGTTGTTAGCTTTGCTGAGTATTCATGGCTTCCAACTGAACTTTAATAAAAACCAGGAGCTGGGCCACAGTTCCAACTTTGGTTACATGTTAGAATTACCTGTGAGATTTCTAACCAGCTCTGATATGCAGGCATCAGCTTTCAGGAGTCTCTGAGTGAAATGAAGTAGGGCTTGAAATGTGTAGAGAGCAGGGTAAGGACTTAGAACTATTGCTTTCTGTCCTCTTGCTCCGAGCAGTTCTTGAAATATCTCAACCTTAAAGACAACCCAGTAACACACAGATGAACAAATTAAGCTAACAGATTAACAATTAATAAAAGCAAAACTGGTAGACACATAAAATATGAAATGGCATGAAATGAATTATGAAGATGCAAGGCTAAGAGGAAAAGTTTTCTCCCAAAATAGAGATTTCCTGTGAAGAAGGGAGCGTGTTTGAAAATCAGTCCCTGCTCCACAAGAAAAATGTCAAAAGTGAAAAACCAAAGAAGTGGATACAAGGGAAAGCACATTTAAAAAATCTCATTGGAAATAGAAAAAGCAAAAGTTGCATAGGAGAAAGTTTTATTAATATAATTAATATAACAAGAAGAACTTGGGAAACACAAAGGCAATAGATTGTGAAGTGAAAAAAATAATAAAATCCTCATGGAATTTCTGAGTTTAGTGTGCTTGGAAAGAACTAGCAGTGAGTTGTAAAGTTAGAGTTAGTGATGTAATGCAGAAATGATTCGTTCCCCAGATTCTTAACACGGGGCACACTGCTGATAAAAGCCTGATAGAGTAATATCACATCAGAACACAAAGCATCACCATGAACTCTCTTGGTGTGCTGGCTGATTGGAACAAGGCAGTTGAACCCTATATGATTCTCCCCTATGGAGGAAAGCCTACAGATGAAAATTTTTTCACTCACATAATATTGTGCAAACTTACCTTGGGATCAGGTACTAAATGTAACTCAATCTCTGAACATGCATTAATGAAATGAAAAAGAGGGGAGAAGAGAATGGAAATTGTCTAGAAAAAAAGTGCAACTCTAGCTATTTGGATATTATTATTTGGAAGACAAGAAAAATGACAATATCAGTGAAAAATTAGTTCCAAAATTTTACAACCACTAGGGTTGGTGGTGCACACCTGCAATCTCAGCACTCGGGATGCAGAGGCATGAGGATCTCTGTGTATGTAAGGCCAGCCTGGACTGCATATTGAGTTCCAATCCAGCCCGAACTACATAGCAAGACTCTGTCTCAGAAAGCTGAGCAAAAACTTCACAACTTTGAATATCTCTTTTCTAAATACCTGCTTTCCTATATATGACCAATTCGGATCCAATAATATACAGTTTATGGATGTCTACATTTATTCCCAACTTGTGATTCAAAAATAAAATAGTGGGGTTAAGGGTGTAGATTAGAGGTAGAGGACATACTTAGTATGCTAAATAAATAAATAGTATTAGATAATTTGAGGGCCCACAAATAGCAAATTACCAGTTTGTCAGGGTGCATTACTAATCTGGGACTAGCTGAAAGGACCTTGGCAACTGAAAGAGTAAATAATATCCAAAAGTTACAATACATATAGTAAAAGGGAAGAAATTACTCAAAGGGAAATTATACTGTTTGGCCAGTCTTGCATGCCTGTATCTGAGCAATTACTTTGAGGATAACAATATACAATATAATAACCATTGTTCAATTCCTATCATCTTGTTTTGAAATCCAACATCGTTATTGTTTTGTGGTTGTTGTCATCATTTTGTTTTAGTTGTTGTTTTTTATTTTTGGATCTTAATTTTTCTTTTTTCTTCTCTTTAAAATAAAAGAATTATAAAAAAGAAAGAGAGAGAGAGAGAGAAATTTGGCAAGTAATAGAGCCTGGATTTCCAATGGAAGACCCCTTTCCTTTCCTTTGCAACAGAGTTACAGGGAAATTCTTAAGTGTGTTACAACAGGAGATGAGACTCTTTAAAGTAACCCTTTTAAGCATTTTTATTCTCTTAAATACTACCCCTACACACACACACACACACACACACATACACACACACACACACACACACACCTAAACCTAAGTCTGAACAAACATGTGAGGTAACCTTTTGAAAAAAAGAATCACAGGAAGGATTATGGAAAAGATGCTGAATAACCATATCAGTGAAGCCACTGAAATTTCCCAATCAATACTACTAGTTTAATGCAGTTTTCTGACCCTAAGGACAAAAACAAAATCTGAAAAGCACAAGTTCAGTGATAAACAACAACAACAACAAAAAATACATTGAGATCACAAGAGATGTTTTGCATTGAAAAAGCTGTAATTCTTTCTACTTAGTAAATACCTGCATTCCCTAAGATTTCAGATTGCTGAAAGATTATGGATGCATTTTAACTTAAAAGAAAATATCCTGAGTCTTTTTTCCCTGGTACTGAGAATCTAACCCAAGACCTTCACACTGAACTACATCCCCAGCCCTTTATTAAACATTTGGAGACAGGATCTCACTGAGTCACTAAATTATCTGGTTGAGCTTGAATTTGCAGTACTCCTGTACCAGCCTCCCACAGTGCCGTGGGGGGGATTACAAGTGTGTGGCACCACACCTGACTGGATTCAGTGTAGTTACACAATACTGTGCCTTTACACGGGATCTTGGGATTCGTGCTACCTCATTCTTGCAGCCCTGGGCTTCACTGACCCCGGATATGTCATAACTTCACAATCAGAGTCCAGGAAGACACACCACCTTCTGCTTTTCTCTCTACTCTTTTCCCACTTGTCCCAAATAATCCTGTTCATCTTGCCTAATGTAACTACACATTAAGACTGAAGGAAAAGAGAAGGGTAAACAGCTTCCCAGACACTGAAATAACTTCAAGGATGGACACTTCATTCAGATAAAACCTCACACCCATGCATGTGTCAGTAGAATAAGAGGGCAAGCATGACTTACACTCACTAGCTCTCCCTCATCCCTCAGTCACTCCTAGGCTGTCTTCCGTCCCATCTGATCTCATAACCAATGACCTTTTCTGCACTGTGGAGAGAGACATCCTGATTGCTAGACTCCTTGACTTAGCCAGCTGCTTTTTCCCCCTTTTGTCCTTTGCAGAACCCGTGACATCCCTCTCCTGTCTGACTGCTCCTTTGTCTCCCCTTCTTGTCTCCTCTTGCCTTTTACCTTCTCTTACCTTTTTCTTACCCCCTTGGGTACATGAACATAACGCACCTTTCCATTCCCCGCTCTCAGCCCCACTTTCCATCTAAATTCCTTTCACATTTGCAAAAGATCATCTGCCTGACTGCTGCTGGGAGTCCCTTTATTTTGCCACTCAAATGATTTATATTTTAAGTTTCTCATATAGCATAAAAGGAACTACACGGTACATGAACTTATGTGTCTGTTTCTTCTGAATCTTTTCTGTTGGGTTCATTGTTATGGCTTCAAATGTCACCACCGAATTATTGATTTCTTATTGTCTGTCTCCAGTTCAGTTCTAAGTTCCTCAGTTGGTGTCTAGACATCTCCAGGACATCAGCTGGTGTCCTACAAATTCCTACAGCCAACACTATGCTTATTATCCTTCCTTAAGTCTACTCCCCTTCCAGTTTTCTATCTTGCAAGGAAAAAAACTAGAAGCCATTGGTTGCCTGACTTTAAAACATGGGAGTCATTCCTGAAATCCTTCCCCCCCCCACTTGCCACATCCAGCCACAAAACCAGATGAGTCCAGCTGCAAAACAGCTAATAAATCCTGTGACCATTGTCCCATTTGTTATGCTAATTACTCTCTGGTGACTTCATCTTTTCTCTGCTGTACTATAAAGTCCACGAGAGCTCAGGAGTCTTCTGTCCTCTTTGCCATTTTATCGGTGCCTCCTCTATTACCTTCTTTGTCTATGTTGTTCCTGTGGTGGCCGGATTACCTGTCTATGGTGGGCATTCTTTTAAGATGGACCCAGTGAGTCCTGCCTTCTGATTTTCCTGTTCTTGTATAATCTCTTCCCTTTGACTGTGGGCTGATAATAGTGGAACAGTTCTCCTGAATAGAATATGCAAAAATGATGTCACTCCTATGTCTTGTGACAAAAGCCTGGCTTGCATTTTGTGTGGATGCTATAGCTTGCTATCACTGAGGAAAGACAGCCCAGATCTTGAGCTATCCTCTGGAAAGACCACCACGGAGAGGAGCTGAGAAAATGCCTCCAGCCACCATCATCAACACATGAGTTTAGGAGAGGATTTTCACTAATTTAAGTACTGGATGAGATCATAATCGTGGCCAAAACTTGATTGCAGTCTTGAGAAAAACTGTGGTATAAATAAATACTTGCTTTAAGCTGCTAAATTCTAGAGTAATCTGTTACACAGAGATGAATAATTAACACATGACCAAAGAGGCTCAATATATAACTGCAGGCTTTAAATCTTGTAATGATCTGTGATAAACTGTGATATTATAAAGTGACTAAGAGACAATGATTTGATCTGTAAGTACTAATATGAAGTGTCCTTCAAGACATTTGAGTATAGGGATTGAACTGGAGGGCCTCACACATGCTAAGCATGTGCTGTACCACTAAGCTACATCTCTAGCCCCTAAAACACTAGATTTTATAAAGCAAATGCAGAACAATACTTACTATAGGACGTCATTCATGTAAACTTAAACAACAACCAAAAACCATCCACACAATACATTTTCAATAGTTACTCACAAATATGTGTAAATGCATGAAGCTGAGTCTGGAGGTAAACATACTTGCCAAGAATAGTGATTTTCTTGGCCTGCCTAAGGGTAATTTAAACTTCATCCACAATTTTGAAATTTTCACACAAAGAATATATTTAAGAATAATTTTGTAACTAAAAAGGTAAATATGATTTTAGTAGAAATGAAACAGGCATCAAGTTTTTATTTTTCAAAATGTAAATTTCATCTTTTATTAATTAAGTTTATTCCTATAAAACTGAAATAGAGGGCCGGAGATATAGCTCCATGGCATAAGCACCTGCCTGGCAAGTGTAGGGTTCTGAGTCCAATCCCCAGTACAAAAAAAAACAAAAACAAACTGAAATAGAGAACCATATGAATTCAGAAGTCAGTGACAACTCAATCTCTCAATCAATCATCCTTATTAAAATTTTATTTTATATTCTCCTATATTTTTTTTCTAAAGTGTAATAGATGAAAATGAAATTCTATTTTATTTACTGTTCTGGACCCTAATTTTTTTCTATTAATGATACATTGCAAAGATCTTTCTATAATTGCATATATGGAGCTGCTGAATTTATTATTTTATTTGCATTGTTGCATGTCATTCCCTTGTATGCATGCGCTGTAATCAGTTCAACTACTAAAATATAAGCCATATGAGAATAGAATTTCATAGTTTTGTTTATTATTTTATCCTTGGTGCTTACTATACTTAAAGCTTAGCGAGGTACTTTAAAAACAGCTGATAAGTGAGTTTAGTCAAGTACTGTCAGATAATTGTTTTGATTCCACCACAAAACATGCTGATACGATTTTTCCTTGAGATGAATTCCTAAAGATCCAGTTGCTGAATCAAAAGGGGTGAATATTTAAAATTTTTAAACTATGTTGCCAAATACCTCTGCTTTAGCTTGTAGGATATTATGTTCCAACCCATCAATATAGAGAATGTTCAAGTACCTTGAAAACTGTTGGTGTGGTGGTACATTCATCTCTTACTCGGTAAAGATAGGATATTCAACAAGGAGCATTGTGCAGGGAATTGGAAGGGCAGATTTGTGAAGATGGGCATGGAGTTTCCCAGTTCTCCTTGGGAAATTAATTTAAATGAAGAGTGAACCAATCAGGGTCCCCACAGGAAATGTTTTAATTAGGTCATTTAAGGAGCAGTCAGTTGGAGTCTTTACAAAGGGAAGACAGGAGGAAAGAAAGCCAGGAGGCTCCAATAGGGACTAATATAGAGGGTTGTGTTAGCAGCCCAGAGCCAGGGACCCCAGGAAAAGAGTGGCCCCTGTAACCTGGAGGCTGAAAGCCAAGAAAGGCAGGGCTACCTAGGTGGCCTTGAAACAGCCAATGCCTCCTGAGCTACAGCTTAGTAGCACAGCCCCTGCCTGACAAGCGCAAGGTCCTGAGTTTGATTCCCAGTACAAAAAAACATAAAAAGACACTATAAAAGAGCCAATGCCTGTGTCCACCAGAAGTAAACTAAAAACTAAATTCCTCAGTGCCTCCTTCCCTACACCAGTCACCTTCTGGGGCTCCTTTTTGGCCAAAACCAAAGGGAAGTCAGACAGTAATGAAGTCCCCTATCTGGACAGTGCATAGCCAGGTGGTACCTTCAGCCTTCCAAGACACAGCTTCCAGTGTGGACTCTAACTCTCGCAAGGGTCCTGGAAGGTACTTGCTTGCATTCCAAAGGGGAACTGAACCTCAGAAAGACTGAAGAACTTGCCTAAGGACACACAGCTAGTTTGGGGAGCTCCAAAGCCTATACTCTTAGTGCTGTGAGGCTAGATCTAAGGATATACAGAGACAATGTGACCCACACAAACACTTTATCCAATATTGAAATCTTCCAACATAATTCTGGAGGCAGGACCGAGCTCTCCCACAGCTCATACACCTGTGAGGTGGTAGCTCAGGTAGGCTCAGCAAAGAGCAGCTGCTCAGCGTTATCACATCAGTACCCTCGTGACAGTGGTGGGGTACAGTAAACAAAGTGAAGATTCTGCAAGCAAACTGCCTGAGTTCAAATCCTGACACTGGCACCTCCTAGCTTGGGCAGTTTGCTTATGCTTTCTTTTGTTTTCTCTTCTGTATGTATTTATTTGTTTATATGGAGACCAGGTCTCACACTGCATAGCCCAAACTGGCCTTGAATTCCTGATCCTCCTGCCTCTAGGAGAGTTAGGGTTACAAGGGTGCACCACCACACCAGCTTCCACATTTGTACAGTAACAGTGATCATGGTCCTTACCGCCAGGAAATTGTTATGAAGACTTCATAAACTAAAATGCACAGATTATCAGTGCATAGGGAGCCCTGGTAGGTATGGTGGGCATTCTCATCAACAGGAACACTAACTCAAAAGGAATTGTCGATTCCTGGCCATGCTTCCCTTTCAAACTGTCATGTACAATGTTGCATTAATTAGATTCAGCTCCCCAAAGCCAGGGCATCTTGTTTAGGCCTCACCAACCTTCTGTGCAGGGCCAGAAAAAAAATTTTTTTCATTGTGTGGACCATACTCTCCTGATGCAGCTATTGAGCTCTGAAATCGTAGTGCAAAAGCAGTTTTAGACATTCCATAATGTATGAGATGTGTGTCAATAAAACTTTATTTTTGGATGATAAAATTTGAATTTCACATCATTTCCCCATGTCATCAGACACTATGCTTAGTTTGATTATTTTTTGAATGATTTAAAAATGTAATACCAGGGTTGGAGATATAGCTCAAAGGTAGAGTGCTTGCCTGGTGTGCACAAGGCCCTGAGTTCAATCCCCATAAAAAATAAAATAAAAATAAAAATAAAACCAATGATTTAAACATGTAAAACTGTGGTTCAGGGGCCACACAAAACAGATGATGGGCCAGGTTAGCCCTTCAAGTGTCAGTGGGCAACCCTTCACCAAGGCTTTTCCAGCGTGGATGGCCTCCTTAGCCGTGAACATGAGCTTGATCGACTTTCTCCATTTACTGTGAGTCTGATCTGAGTGCAGAACCACTTCTTCCAATTGGAAATAAATATCCCTGCTCCCCTGTGATCCAACTTCTATCTCTGTGCTCCCAGGCAATCCAGCCCCTCTGGCCTCCTTTCTCTTCTTCCAAAGAGCCCAGCCCTTCCCTCTTGAGGGCTCTGGGGGTCCCTTCCCTCTGTCTCAGAAGCACTGCCTGTGGTCAGCCCATGATCGTGCTGTCTCTTTCTCCCTGTAGTCCAGGGTCCTGCACACAGGGTGCCTAACACACGGTGATTGCTCAGTACATTTGCATCCAGTTTAACCCCGTGACAGTTTTCCAGGTAGGAGCTTTACATTGGTGAAGAAACTCAGGAGGCTCAGGGAGATTTAGTGACTTACCTGAGGTCAAACCATGCAATGATCTGTTGCCCAAGTACTCTCAAAGTACCTTCAATTTTGGTGCCACCATCAATTGTCTGATGAGCGTGGGTGGGTCACTTCGTCTTTCTGTGGCTCAGTTTCTTCACTAGTGAAACAGGCATTATAAAAATGAGATGTTTCTCTTGGATAGTTATGACAACTGAACGAATTAATAGAGCTAAAGTATGTGGAAATGGGCCTGGCATCCAGTAAATGCAGTATAAGTGTTACTCCAGTCATTGTGGTCAGAAGACAGCCACCGGCTGTGAGAGAACCTGTGAAGGTCTTAAATTAGAGCATGAAATGGCTTCTTCTTTTAACCTAAGGCTGACTTTTCTTCAGGGGCTCTGCAAGCACTGGAATTGCTGCCTGCCCTCAGAAGAGAGGCCACTGGACATTTCTTGAGAAAACCAGAATCTCTCAGACTGGGAGATGAGGCCCTGTGGCTTTGTGGGGGTTGAGTCCAACCAGAAAGTGTTTATTTTCCCCTGTGTCTGGAAGGGCCTCTCTGGTCTCCATGGCAACGCGATTTCCTGTCCTGGTTTTCCCTTAGATGAGCTACCTGCTGAATGCAGAGGTTCCTGGGCTAAGGCTGGGGCGAAGGCCAGCACCGGACAGTTCACTTTAACTACCTCCCCCACATAGGCTGAGTAGCCAAGCCTGGCCAAGGGCCATGTCACAAGAACCTTTGATTTCAAGTCCAGAAGTCCGGCTTAGGGTGACGTCATGGAATCCAGTCTGGAATTCTTGCTACGTCCCATTTTCTCTTTCTTCCTTTTCAAAGGTTTTGTTTCTTCTTGAGGCTGAGGATAGAGGCTCGTGCATATTCCTGATTTGCTAAGAATATTTCCAAATCCTTCTAATCACAAGCTGCACCCTGTGTCTGGAAGCGTACTAATAATTATTCATTCCTTCATTTATCAGTCGTTTGGTTTATTCAACAAACATTTGCATAGTAAGTCAAATACCAAAATAATGCTAGAGCTAAAGAAATCAAGAGGAATAGACCTGATCTTTTCTCTTAAGGAGCCTGAACCCTTAGTAAATGGAGATAGTCATGTAAATAACTAGACACTACACAGTGTGACCAATGCTTTGACAGAGGTCTCTGTAGAGGTGGTGTATAGTCAGAATAGAAACCAAGAATCTCTGCTATCTGCCTGCCATTATAGTTCTGTTCCTTCACTCGGTGGCCTTAGGCAAATCCAATCCCAGCCTCAGTCTTCTCATCTGTAAGATGGAGATAACAGTGGGACAATATTTATGGCATAATGGCTTTGGCTGTGTTCTGAATGAGTGGAACTAAAGCACCATCCCTTGGGCAAATAACTTACCCTTTCTGTTGAAAAGTACCCTTTGAAACGCTATCCTGCCCTGCTATCCACCTGACAGTGCCACCCAAGGTTTAAACAAGCAAATGCACACACTCAGAGCAATGCTTCTAGCTTACTTATTACTACCACAACAGGAGGAGACCCCAAGAGCCCAGCTGGGGAGACACTGGATCTCTCTCAAGAAGTGAATAATGGGTAGTGAGGCAGAAGCAGCAGCATCAGGATAACCAGCTATTCATGTCCTTATTGAAGTCTGTTGCTGTTGTTGGGGGGAAATTGTTTGTTCTCTTTTTCTTTTTTTGCAGGGTTGGGGATCTAACTCAGGTCCCCATTCATGCTGGGCAAGCACTTTACCACCAATCTACATCCCCAGCCCTAATTATCGGTTGAATATCTGTATATCTACTTCTTAAATGTCAAAGATATATCTTGTCTCCTTTCACCATCTCTCTCCAAATCCTAGCACAGTCCACGGGGCTGGAGTTCAATAAAATATGTGAATGGTTAAATGTGGGATGACTGAAGATGTACTGGTCTCTCCTCTTCTGGACAGGCAAGGGAAGAATCAAGGCCAGCACTGTAGCTGCTTTCTCTCCAGGAGCCTATAAAGGAAGCTTTGTAGGACTGAACCAGGGAGGGTGACTTAGGAGCCCCTGGGTCTGATCACTCTTGATGTGAACTCTGTGTGTGATACTTTTTATGGGTGTTGGTGAATTTCCACATTACATAAGGCAGTAGGAGATATGGTATTTTGTGGTTTTAAAAAATTGCCAGCAACATCCTAACTGGTTTAACATGTAGTATAGAAATCTGCCCAAGGGTTGGCAAAGCATAAAGTCTTAGAGAGATCAGCCATCATATGCTCTTCCAGAATGGAGTGACAGGCCAAGATACAACAATGCTTTAAAAAGAGCTATCTGGGAGCAGAAAGAAAGGTGGGCAGGCCTGAGTGTAGAGGGTGATTATGCTGCAAGTGAATGTCCAGTGTAGGTGGGATGAGGGACGAATGATTGAAGGGAGCCGGTCATGGTGGCACATGCTTCTAGCCCCAGTGCTTGGGAGGCTGAGGAAGGAGGATCATTGTGAGTTCGAGATCAGCCTGAGCTACATAGCCAGACTCTGTCAAAAATAAACAAATAAATAACTAAAAAGAAGGCAACACCAAAGAATGGAAACTGAGACAGATACATCGACAGGGCTTCTTTTAACTCCAGTACCCTTTATAGCCCGACATAACAACCCTAGAGAACATTTAGGGATATTCATTCATTCATGCGGTGCACTGGGAGCACCATGTACCTGGAGAGTGGCGGTGACTACGGCAGTGAAGGAGGCAGACACAACCGCCGCCCTTCTAGAACTTACACGTTGGTGGAGGGACAGACAGTGAACAGAATGAATGAGTGAGTACGTGAATAGAGCTGGATAGATGGTGATATGTGTCATCAGGAAAAATGGAAAAGGAAAATGAGTTGAGAGTCTCAGGGAAAGGAAATTATATAGCCGGAAGTTTCCAATCTGTCATCTTTTTTATCCAACAAAAAAATTTCCAAGAATAGCACCTTTCTGTATCCTGTTGTTGGCCAGATAACATAAAAGTAATGACAATTATGGTCAAATAGACTTAATATTCATTGGATGCCTGCTGTGTGCAAACCAAAAGCAACCTTCCAATCTGTTCACAAATATTACTCAGTTTACTCTGCATTTTACAGATAAGGAAAGCAAAAGTCAGGATGAAAGTGAGGTAACAAAGACTCACAGTGCAGTAGCTCAGAGCTGCCTTTATCCAACACAAATTCTCGCTCTGCATTTTGATGGTGCAAAAGCTCACTTAGCAGGGTTACTCCTCTTAAGACCATATGCATGTTTCTTGGCAACTACAATTAGCAGCCTTAGATAAAACAATTAAGGAGAGAGTAAATTCCTTAGAAGGCTGTGTTTGATTAAACAACTGAACTTTTCAAACGTGTTCAGTGAGAGAAAATCTAAAGGTGTTGTTGGAGAGTAAAGACCTCTCAAGCCTGACTGCAAGAGCTGGCTGGCGTTCGCATCAATAGTCCTGATCACCTCTCACTCCATTGCCCACTTAACTCCACTTTGTTATTCCAAAGTTAAAGTTCTCAAGAGCAGCCTGGAGCTTGTTGGAGACCTGAAATAGACCCAGAGAGGTGAGCATCCTTGCTACTTTAAACTGTAGTTCAATCAGATTTCAGAGGAAGGACTCTCCGACCCTTTATCATTCCAAAGAATCCATGTAGTTATGGAAACCCCCATTTGAGACCCAGAAATCAAAAAAGCAAAGGCAACTGGGCAGGGATGGGGGTTACACATCTGTAATCCCCACTCTGCTAGGTGGGACAGGAGAGCTACAAGTTTGAGACCCAAGTAGACAATTTAGCAAATTTTTGATACTCTTTCTCAGATTAAAAACTGAAAGATAGTTGGAGTAGAGGGTACAGTTCAGTATGAAGGCCCTGGATTCCATCCTCAGTACTGCCAAAAAAAAGAAGACAAAGAAGAAGAAGAAGAAGAAGAAGAAGAAGAAGAAGAAGAAGAAGAAGAAGAAGAAGAAGAAGAAGGAGAAAAGAAAAAACATCAAAGCAAATATTGTTCTATGGACACCTTTCTTGGGCCTCATTGGTTTCCCTCTCATTCATGTTTTTTCAATTTTAATAACTATCTAAAAACTTATTTTGATTATATACATAATATATGAATATATTTACCTTCTAAAAATCAAAACAGATGAATGTGGTAGCACTCACCTGCACTCCCAGCACTTGGGGAGCTGAAGTAGGAGGTTTGGTGGGAGTTCAAGGCCAGTCTGAGCTACATAGTATTGTGTCCCAAAATAAATAAATAAAATATAAAACATACAGATAAGGCTAAAGTTCTTTTTTTTTTTTTTAATTTTATTTAAGGAGAAAAGAAAAAAAAGCAGGGAAAGGGTACAAGTTATACAGATTTACAGAAAAAAAAATGAACAGTAGGAAATCACTAGTTAATGGATTACATCTTGTCATCTTAGAAATAATTGTTCAAGTCACAAAATTAAAGCTTGTAAAGTGGACATTCCATCAATGATACTGCAAACAGTTCTGTTCATTGATCCAATAAAACTCTGTGATATCATTTTCTATCTTATACACTTAAATATACATGCAGTTATATAGTTTGGAGCACTTTCTTTTCCTCTCTTTTGTACCATGACTATTACACATTTTGGGTTTTATTGCTCCCACGGTTCTTATTACTTTTTTGGAAGAGAGTAAAACCAAATGTGACATAACAGAACAGAATCGGTCAAGTCAAAAGGGTGGACATAATAGATAATGTAAAAACATAATACAAGGTGATCAACAATGGTTACCATAATGCCTCCCGCTATCTCTAATAGAATTGCCTATATCGTTAGTTATAATACAATTGAACAAAACAGTAAAGAATAAAACTGACAAAACCAAAACATTGGAGACATTGTAGGTCTTCAAAAGTAGATAAAAGTCAACAAGAATGGGCGTCATAATGAATCTCATTATCTTTACAGCTGATGCCTAAACTTTCGAACCTGATACTATCCAACAAAACAGAATAGGGGAACATCAGTTAAAACCCAGATGGTGAGAGTAATACAGGGCTTTAAATCAAGGTAATGAAAAGTCAAAGTGGGTTACTATAATATATCCTGCTATTTTTTTCCTTTAATTAAAAGGATAAAGATAAAAAAGTAAATAATGGAGTGGAGATTGAGATAAAAGAGGGCATAACAACAAAACAGCGCAGATCAAAACATATCCATTTAAGCAGAATAGTGTTTCACCACCAGATAATCCTAACCTAAAAGTAGTTACCATATTGTCTCTTTCTTTGAAATCCTTGAGTACAACTTCGTATACTGTAGCATTAAGTATATCAAAACAATGTAAAACCATTCAAGAGAATGACAGCATTACAGAGTATTTAGAATCGACTAACAGAAAATGAACAATGGTTTCTGTATAATCTCCTTGTCTTTAAAAGGTTTTTGCTTATACTATCGTACATAATAAAATCCAATAAGATACAGCCTATTTAGACCATTGGAGACAGAAGGACAAAAGCTAGATGAGACTTCAAAACAAGATGATACTAAATCAGTATTACCTATTAAGATGTCATTTTCTCCAAAATAGCTGTTCCTATCATCCAATCTTCTCTGCCTCATTTCTGTTGAGCTCTTTTTCTGTCAGTAGCTGTCAGTTTGTCTTCTTCATTTTGTTCTCTGCTCCATTCGTTGTGGCCTCTCTGCTATTATTTCTGGATTCTTTGTATTTTTCTTTTTTTAGAATATCCTGCAATACTCTCTTTAGAGTTGAATTGGTGGTTGCAAATTCCCCCAGTTCCTCTTTATCCTGGAAGCACCTTGTTTTTCCATCAATTTCCAGGGACAGTTGTGCAGGATATCTCAATTTTGGCTGGAGATTATTATCTTTCAAAGCTTGAATTATTTCCCCCCACGCTCTTCGTGATTTGATGGTTTGTGCAGAGAAATCTGCTGTAATTCTGATGGGTATTCCCTTGTAAGTGGTCTGTTTCTTGTCTCTTACAGCTTTTAATATTCTGTTCTTGTATTGAATTTCTGGAATTTTTATTATTATATGCCTGGGTGTTGCTCTGTTTGGGTTGTAGGTAGCTGGGGTCCTGTATGCCTCATACATCTGAGTATCTTTACCTTTTGCTAAATTAGGAAAATTCTCCTGGATTATTTCTGTGAGTAGCTTTTGTAGTTCACTTGTTTGTGTCCCTACTTCTTCTTTTATGTTCTTAATCCTTAAGTTATGGATCCTCTTATCATCTTCTTGTCTTTGTATTATTGCTGTTTGTTTCTTTGTTATTTTTAAGAAGTTTTTCATTTCATTCTCCCATATTACAAGTCTGCCCTCCAGTTCAGATAGTCTGTCCTTAGTTTCTTTCAAGCTGTTATGCCAGTCTTCTATAGACTTCTTAGTATCTTGGTAGTGCCTTTGAACCTGCTTCACGTATTCTATGCTTTCTCTGTTTTCTCCATCAAACAATTCTCCCCTTTTTTTCTGTTCTTCCATTCCACCACCTGTTTTTTCTTGGGTGGTACTTAGCATTTCTCTAACTATTCTGCCTACCTCTAGCTTCAGGTCGTTGATAACTTCATTCCTGAATTGGTCTATGAGGCTCTCTATATGGCGCCTTATATGTATTGGTGCGGTGTCTGCTATTGCCTGTTTCTCAGAATTGGGGGCCGAGGAGCCTTTCTTGTTGCTGCCTTTTCCCATGCTGCCTCTTCTTCTCTGTTCCTTATATATGCAAGCTTATATAAGAGGCCCAGCTTCTCTCCCAGTCAGCCACAGCCTGATTGAATTGTGCCAGTTAGGTGTTCCCGCTCACCGCTGCGCACCAGGGAGTTAAGGACCAGGCAGCCTACGCGTCTCCCCTCCCGGCCACTGTCAGGCTTTGGGATCTGGGTTGGGACAGCCTACCAGGTCCGCCGGCAGCGTCACGCAGGCCAGGCACTTTTCACCAAGCCCGCCCGAGAGGGGGATGTGTGGCTGGAGTCGCCACAGCGCCGTGCTCCCGCAGGACTGCTCGGGCCCAGAAAGTCCACTGCTGGAGTCAAACTGTGGTAGAGTGTCAGTTTCTCTCACCTACCTCACCACAAGTCAGTGCACGCCTCCCTGCCGTTTGCAGATTGCCGTTCTCAGAGCTTCTGCGTGTCTCTCTCCTTGCCGAGCCACTGTAGAGGCAGCCAGCCGCTGCACGGCGGGAAACCCAAATCGCGGCTTACAATGGCGCGGGGTCCAGCCTGCACACCAAGGCTTTTCTGTATCTGTTTTAGCACCAGGACTGCATTCCAAGTTGGTTTCTCTCAGCCCAGTTCGTTCCTGAGTCAGCAGAGCATATCTCCACCTGCTTATGTCTCCTTAGTCCGCACCATTCCTGGCTTCTGAGCCGAGTCTTTCAGAGAGCCTCCGGTAGTTTCTGTTATCTGTCCGCCATGTTCTCCCGAGGCTAAAGTTCTTAATTGCCATTAACAAACCTGTGCTTCTCCTACTGTCCCCTTTCCAGTGACTTTGAAGTGTGTATTTCTGAATATTTTTCTAAATGTTTCCTTTTTCTATAGAAGCTGCATTATGTCTGTGTACCTGACGCATTTTTCATAAATATTGTCATAATGTTCATGTCATTCTGAAGCATACACTCTCTGTTTAAGAGGTAGTCAACCCTAGGTATCTAAAACCTTTCCTCTCCTCTTCTTGTTAGTGAAAACCCAGGGAGAAAAACTAACACTGATCATACCTGCAGCCGCTGCCAGATACTGCACTAAGCCATAACACAAATCTTAAGGGACTCGCAGCCCATGCAAATTTCTGTTTACCCTATGGTAAACTGGTCACACGTCCCCAATGACAGTATATTTAAAATAATAATTGAGTCAGGCATGGTAATGCACACCTGTAATCCCAGCTCTCAGCAGGCTGAGGTAGGAGAATCACTGTGAGTTTTAGACAAGGCTGGGCTACAAATCAATTCAAGACCAATCTGAACTACATAGGGAGATCCTGTCTCAATCTCTCCTCAAATAAAATAAAATAATGATTTAATAATAATATAACAAAGAAATAATAAACATACTTTAGCAGAATCATTTAGTGAGCTATTCTTGTTTTGTCCTAGGCAGATTTTCCCCAACTTTATTCTCAGACTGTTTTTCTCACCAGAAGGAGTTTGATTAACATGATGGGAAGCAGAAATAGCATAACCCCCATTTCTGGCTTTATTTTTCATAATTTAATTTATTGTGGAACATATGTTGAATGATCTCTGAGGACAAGAAGAAAAGTGAGTGTCTATGACAGAAAAGAGGCAGAGGCAGTAAAAGCCTGTAGGAGTAAGAAAGCCCCAAGATGAGAAAGCAAGTTCACACAAAAACAGGGAACTCATGTCCTACCTCTTATAAAACCCATTTATTTCCATACTTCATGTGGAAATGAGCTCGTGATGGACATTTGGACTTGACCTTGGATCTCCCAGCTTAGCCAAGGCCCTGTGCCCAAGCCAAGCCACCCCTCTGCAGAGACCCAGCCCAAGGCCTCAGGCAGTGACCTCAGCTGCAGGGATCAGGGGTAAGCCCTGCAAGCCCACCCAGTATCACAGCCACTAACAGCTGAGCTGAAACTTCCATCAGGGCGAGTTAGCTTCCAGCAGGGGACCCCTTGGCTTTAGTTAGATTCATCTATACACCTGCACACACACACACACACACACACACACACACACACACACACACAGAGCAGTGTGCCTTTCCTTGCCTCTGAGTGTGCTGGGCCCCATGCTAATCACTTCACAAACACCATCTCATTGAATCCCACCACGAAGACAACTCTGCTTTCTCACTTTTGTATCTGAAGAAACTGAGGTTCTTGAAAGTAAGATCAAGTGACAAGTGGTAAGAGGGGAACTCCAGGCCAAGGGTGCCCCATGCTGGCACCCACCACATCCTGTAAGCTGTGATACCTACCCATTTCAGCTACAAGCTCAGGAGCCCAGTAAAAACTGCCTCTTTTTAAAAAATGTCTTTTACTTTGTACTGGGAGTTAAGCCCTGGGCCTCATACATGCTAAGCAAGGACTGTATCACTGAGCTACATCCCCAGCCCTTTTTAAAAATTTTAAATGTTGAGACAGTCTTATCTGGGCTTGAACTTGTTCTGGCTCAGCCTCCAGAGTACATGGAATTCTAAGGAGTGCACCATCACCCTTAGTCAAACTGGCTTAATTTAAGCAGGAAGAGTTATCACATTCAAAGCTGAATGGTTCAAACATAGTTTATGTAGGTTAAAAATGTGGACTTCCTCATCATCCACTGCATCTTCTGATGATTGGATGTGTTTCCGGTTGTTTACCTGTGATTTCAAGAGGACTTCCAGAAGCTCCTGTAGTTATGCCAGCCATGTGGATATTTCACTTGTTTTCTTTTATTTCAACACATCACTAGATGGTTTTTAGCCCATTTGTTGACTTGGCCCTCTTGCTATCCATGAACCAATCATTAGTTGCCTAGGGAGAAGGTGGGCACCCATTGGCCTCGCTCAGTACTAAGCTCCACCCCCTTGAGCCTGGTATAAATCAGTTTCCCCCAAACGTTGGCTGAGAGAGGGGTGGTGTGCCTCATTCAGGTGTGGCTGTGCTGTGACCTCAGGAAGGGGACGGCTGATGGAGGAGCCTGCAAGAATTGCCCTGTGTGGGAGTTTCAAAAGCCTGGGAAAATTGTTATGCTAAAGATGTTTGTTCAGCTCAAAGATGGTGGGTCAGGGTGTGGTAGTACATGTTGGAATCCCAGAATTCTGGGGGGCTTAGGCAGAAAAATCTCAAGTTGAACTCAGCCTGGGCAATTTAGACACCATATATCAAAATAAAATAAAATTTCAAAAAAGATGACAGTGGTGATTTTAAAACCAGCGCTTCAACTATTTTCCTTCCACCCCAGTTGGCAAAAGCCTAAGCCCTAGAAGCAGGCAAATACTATTTACCTAGCCCCATAATTGTGTGTGTGTGTGTGTGGCCCCAGGAATTGCACACAGGACTTTTATACTGAGTTACATTCCCAGAACTACTTTTTTTCTCCTACCCTTACCTACCCTTCCCTACTCTGCCCTGCCCTGCCCTGTCTAATCTAGCCCTGCCCCATCTGTGTGTCTGTCTCTCATTATTATTTTTTTTCTGAAACAAGGTCTTGCTAATCTGCTAAACTGCCTGGGTTGGGCTGGAACTTTTGATCCACCTGCCTCAGATTCCCAGAGTGCTGGAATTTCACCACCATGTCCAGCTAACCCCATGATTCTTGAGAAGGACAGGGAACGCTGTGTACATGACTCTGGGCAGAAACATAGACTTGCTATTATTGATAGTTGCTTATATACTATCCATTCTTCTCATTCTTTCCCATTTTGTTGGGCAGGACAGTGCCCAATGAAATACCTTCTCATCTTTCCCTGAAGCCTTCTCTCAGATGAGATATAACCAGAGCCACACTAGAAGTACATGAGATAGTTTTTGTTTTCATTAAAAGGGCATGCTCAGAACTGGCTCTTGCCTTTACTCAACCACCTTTCTGTCTTGGTCATGGACTTGATGGCTGGAACTGAAGCAGTCATTTTGTGCCAAAAGAATCACAACTACATAGGGCCTGAGAACATTGAATGCTTATACAATGGTACGATTTACCTACATGAGGGTATTCATTGATTTATTCCTTTCAAATCTTCTTTGGATTTTTTGGAGGGGTTCTCTTGTTTCTTTCCTTGCCTCAGGATGCAAATTTGTAAGGAAAACAAATCTTTATTGTTCAGAGTCTCATTAAGTAAAATGTGGTCCATGGATTTCCAACATAAGCATCACTTGAGAACTTGTCAGGAATTCAGATTCTCAGGCCTTCCCCAGACTCCACGTCAGAATCTACAAGACTTTGAGCAGGTTCAAATGTGCATTAAAAGTGTGAGAAGCCATGGTTTTGGTATTTGGGAGAGTCACTGCATGCAGTCTGATCAATATACAGAATTGCTGGGACCACTCAATGTTGGCTTGACATGTTGGGCATTGGTGGGGATGGGAGATGACTGTAGACAGCTGGACTCAGAAAGAAGCTCAAAATCAGGGCAACTAAGAGTAGCAGTGTGTGAAGCATCTGTGAGACATTTACTAAGTTTTTCTATGGTATTTACTGTGTTTGGAGCGCTGTTATAGGTACTGCACTACGAGCTTATGTAAGCTTGGCGACCTTCTGAATCATTCCATGGCTGAGTAAACTGAGGCAGAGCCAGAGTGATTCATAGAGTTGATAGGTTGCAGACGCAAGATTGGAATTCACGCAGTGGGTTACCAGAGTCTGCGCTCTTTCCGTAGTTTCGGGGGGAGAATTTCAAGAGCTTGGAGAGAAGGTGAATAAATGCATATTTTTTAAGTCCTTATTTTTTACCCTTGAGAAAATATGGCTTGGAAAGCATGAGTTAAACATTTATTACCTCCTTTAATCTTCAGAACATCATTCTGTTCACATATATCTGTTGAGTGCCTGGTTATATGGTTCAGCTCTAAAATGCCCCCCGAGAGGCTCATATTCAGAAGCTGGGCTTTTGGAAGATGACTGGATGAGGTACTCACGAGACTAGCCCACTGAAGCGTTAAAAACTTTTAACACGCTGTTAGGAGGTAGGGTCTCATCAGAGGAAGAAAGACACTGGGGCTGTGACCTGGAAGGGTAGCTCCCCCTCCCTGGTTCCTTCACCTGACTTGCTGGCTTCCATGATGTGCCTCGTTCTCTTCTGCCAGACCCAGCCACCATGCAGTTTTCACTGTGGAGCCAGCAGGTGATAGATTAAAACTGTAAGCCCAAATCACCCTATTCTTTAAGTTGTGAGTGTTGGGTATCTTGTCCCAATGATAAAAAAGGTGAGACTAAGGCACCTGGCATGAATGTGCCACAGACTAGGAATACAATAATAACAAAATCCTGCTTCTGACTTCTCGGACTTCGTGGGGAGATGGACAGGGAAAGAGTTCTATTGCGATGCAAGAGTCTAGGAAGGAGACAAGCCCAGTGGGCAGCACCATGGGGCAACATAGGGGGGACAGCTAATCCAGGGAATCTTCCAGAAGGAAGAAAAAGAGCCAGATGAAGCCTCAAAGATGACTAGGAGGTACTCACACAAAGCCGGTTTGAATAAAATGTGCTTCCAAAGGAACAGCAAATGCAAAAGCACCATACTAGAGTGCCATTGATATGATTTCTTCCACAGCCAGCACAAGGGATCAGTTTTGTTCATTCTCATGTTACAGATACGGGAACTAGGGCCCCAGGAGACTAAAGAATGTTCTAGATGCCAGTGTCACCTAGGGAAGAAGCAGAAGCAGGTTCTAAATCTAGATCTGATACTAAAAGCTACATTCCTCCTATGACACACACAGTCCTGCCCTTTCAGAAAGAGGCACATACCCCAGTATGTGGTAATGACTGCAATCCAAAAGTGTCTCCAAGGGCCCCACACTCTCGAACCTGCATGGGTTGGGGCTCTGCAGGCTGGCTGTCTCAGTGAGTAGGTCTAAGGTGATGGGTCTGTGCCTGGCTGACCGCCTTAGGCAATGAGATGCTGCCCTCTGCAATGTCTAACACGTGCACTTTCATTGCTTGTTTCTGACCCCAGCCTCTACACGTCTCCACCAGCCGACAGGATAAACATGGTTTTTTTGTTTTTTGTCTTTTTTCCTAGTTTCTTTTACAAACCTCTGGTTTCCCACCCCTATGATCTTCTGTGGCTAAATCAAATAAACTTTCCTCTGCTCTTCCCATCTGTCACTAACCCAATGTAACAAAACTGCCTGGTTGTGCTCCAGTTATCTCAGGCTGAATTAATGAAAGCCTACAGAGCAGTGCCAAGGAGGTGGTCCTGGGTCAGCCCTGGCCAGGGAAGAACATTCAGTTCTGGGAGGAAGGCTGTCAAAAGGCAGTAAATTCAGAGGGAGTCTGTCCAGAGAAAGTGGGAGGCTCCAAGCCAAAATGCATGAGTAACACTGGAAGAATTGGGGTTGTCTGGCCTGCAGCAGCGATGACTCAGGAGGTGACGGCTGGGATAAAATCAGAAGTCTCACTCGCTGTCTCTTCAGAGTTCACACCTCTGCTGGCACCTGGGTGTTCGTGTCCCCAGTGCCTTTGAGTCCACTCTGCCATTCCTTTACCTACTCTTCTAATTCCCTTATTCTCAAACTCGTACCCTTCTTGCCCTGTTTTTCATTTGCACAGAATGATTTTGCTTTCTTTCTTAAGAAAATTAAGACCAGTAATAAAAAAAAAAGCCCTCAGTGTACATCAGTTAAGTAGTAAGTGAACCCATGATCTTCTGGGTTTTGCAGTCCATCCTTCAACTTTGGTCCGTTTCTTTATCCTCGTCCCCTCCCTCTCCCCCTGTAAAGACTATCAAGTCTTTTCTGTCCTCAATAAAGAAGTTTCCCACTATTCCGACTGACTGCCTTCTTCCCCACATTCTCATACTTTCTCTTCGCTTCCCAGTTTCATGCACAAACTCGTTCAATCTTCAAGCCACACCTTAGCATCTCAATGCTGTTGTAGAATGTTAGATGAAGCTATATTAAATTGCCATGGCTTTTTTGAGACATGATTCACACATTTTAAAGCTCACACATGTAAAGTGTATAATTCAGTGGTTTTAGTATATTCATTGTTCTGCAGTCATCACAACCAACTTTAAAACATCTTTATTATCCTCATATTATCCCCACCACCTCCTCAATCTTCTAACCTCCTACCTTATTCCTAGATGATCATTTACTTTTCTTCTCTATGGATTTGCCTATCTAGACATTTCATATAAATGGAATTAAGTAATAATACATGTTCTTCAGTATCTAGCTTCTTTCAATTAGCATAAAGTTTTCTAAGTTCATCCATATTTGAATATGGACCAGTAGTCCACTCTCTTTTATGCCATTGAATGGATGGGCTACATTTTGTTTGTAAATTCATCAACTGATGGACATTTAAGTTTTTTCTATTGTTTTACTATCATGACAAACATTGCTATGGAAATTATTGTGAGTTTTTTGGACATTACTTATTTTTACTTCCCTTGTATCCCTAGAAGTGTAGTTGGTAGGTCACATGGGAATTCTAGTCTTTATTTTTTGAGTGAATGCAAAATTGTTTTCCGAAGTGACTGCACCATTTTACATTCCCACCAGCAGTTCATAACAATTCCAGGTCTTCCACAGTCTTGCTGGCAGTTGCTACTGTCTTTCTTATTATAGCCATCCTTGTAGATGTGAAATAGTTGCCACATTGTGGTTTTGGTTTACATTTCCCTGAAGACTAACGATATTGATCTTTTTATGAGCTTATTCACCAGTCCTTGGAGAAATGGCTACCCAGATCCTTCACACTATTTTAAAAATTTAGGTTACATGTCTCGTTGTAGTGTTGTAAAAGTTCTTTATATTTATTTTCTAGACACAGGTCTTGCATTGGGCCAGTTTTTTACTGGTGTGATAAACATTTGAGAAGAACAATGCAAAGGAGCAAAGGTTCATTTTGACTTACAGTTTCAGTGAGTTCAGTACACAGGCTACTAGCTCCATTGCTTCTGAGCACATGCTGAGCTAATATATCATGGCAGAAAGGAGTGGCTGAGCAATACTGCTCACCTCTTGGTAGCTGGAAATGAGGAGAAGAATAAGGTAGGGGCAAAGTATACCCTATAAATACTCATCTCCAGTACCCACTTCCTCCAACTAGGTCCCACCTCTTAATTACCCATTAAACTGTGAACATCAACAGATAACCCAACCACCTTACATCTCTGAGTATTGCTGCACTGGGGAGCATTTGGGCAATATTCTGAATGCAAATCATAACGTCCATCAAGTATGCAATTTGCAAATATTTTCTCCCATTAAGTGTACAATTTTTCACTTAGTGCTTCCTTTGATGCACAAAATTAACTGATTTTACTGATATCCAAATTGTCCTTTTGCTGTTGTGTTGCTTGTGCTTGTAGTGTGATATTCAAGATCATGAAGATTTAACTCTAGGTTTTTTCCTAAAAGTTTATGGACATTGCTCTTTCATTTAAGTCTTTGAGCAATCATTAGTATTTGTATGTGATATAAGGTAGAGGTCACACTGCATTTGAGTATTCTGTGTTCCAGCATCATTTGTTGAAAAGACGATTCCTTCTCCATTGATTTATTTTGGCATCCTTATTGCCAAGAAATTGATCATAAATGTAAGGGTTTATTTCTGGATTCTCAAATCTATTCTTTTGATGTTCTTACATTCATATGAAACTGCTTAATTACTGTTCACTGTAGAAACTTATTGAGCTATATAAGTCCTCCTCCAACTTTGTGTTTTTTGTTGTTTTTATTGCTGCTGCTATTTGTTCCTCTTCCTCTTTGATAGAGTTATTTCCAAAAGATGAAAAATATTAACAAAAGATGAGAAATAGAAAATAAAAAGCGGCCTTTATTCTGAGAACACGGAGAGAGATGACCAGCAACCCCACCGCTGGCGTCCGGCGATCTCTCCAGCGGACACGCGGCGTGGGGGCCTGTAAATAGCCTCGGTTTGGGGTGGAACCTAAGGGGGGCATTAGGGATACACAGGTAGCCCATTGGTCCTAGGTTTGGCGCCATATGTAAATTCCCAGGGGCGGGAAGATGGCGTCACAGGTAACTTCCTAGGGGCAGGGCAAGATGGGGCTTCCTGCTTCCGGTTGTGGCTTTCCTGGCTACAGTGTCCTATCTGGGACAAAACCTTTCACTCTTCCATTTCTTTTCCTTCTTCCCCTTTTTCTTCGTCTTTCTTTTCTTCTGCCTTAATCATTTTCTTCATGTACTTCTGGGATACAAAATCCAGGACCTTAAACATCTCGGCCCTCTACCACTGAGCTACCCTCAGCCCCACATTCGTTGTTTTTCAAGAAGCTTTTGGAAATTCTTGTTCTACTCAGTTTCTATATATTTTAGGATTAGCTTGACAATTTCTATAAAGAATCTGGTTTGGATTCTAATATAGATTGATTTGAATATCAATCAACTTGGAGATTTTTTTTGTTATAGCACAACTTATATATTTCAAATGGACGAAAAATTAGTATCATTTACAGTTTCTTAAGATACACTGTCTTTGAATGGAGTTTCCTCTCCAGTACTTTGAGGTCTACAAGATGCAACTATAAAATTTACTACTGTGAAAATGAAGACTGCTTGAATCGAATTGGGGGTGGGAGTGGAGGGAAGGGCCTGTGGGGGCTTTTGATTAATTTCTGTAACACTGTCCTTCGGGCGGCTGAGGAAGTTTCATATTTACTTTAGACATCATTAAGTGCCGAAGCTCTTGCAGAACAACTTTGATGCTATATGAATTCTACCACTTTGCTAGCACTGATTTGGCTCTTGGATCCATCACTCCATTAGAACTATTAAGTCCATTCACATTAATTTTTGTTACAAATCTTACAAAGGAGGGTGCTTCTGGGTATTTAGGAAACCACATTCTATTTTAAGGTTATATATTCGGTTTTCATAAGTTGTTTTTGGAGGCCCAATTACCATCCCTGTCCATCTTGTAAGTGTCATGTCTTCATCATCTTCCAGGCCTCAGCTAACTATGCCATCTCCTATTCCTTTCTGACCTTCTTCGAGTTCTTCCAACAGTTGGAAATTGTGAGGGACTTTTACTCCCAAGCCCGTGGTGGTTGCCATCTTGCATCAGTGTCCAACTTGGAGATTATTGTGATCTCAACACTACAAAGCCATCTGATCTATGAACGTGGGTGTCCTTCCATTTATTTAGAACTTCTCTCATGAAACTGGCACATTTTTATTTCCAAGACAAGTATCAATAATTTACTATGATTCAGCTTAATATATGGAGAAAAGAAATTCTTTCAATTTTTTCCTTGAAACAAGATTAATATTAGGAAAGTACTTTTTCTGATGAGCTATATCCCCAGCCCCAGCCAGAAAAATGTTAACATCCAAACCATCTGCTAGAAGCAGCTTAAGACCATGAAATGTCACACCTTGTTAGGGAGGGAGCTGGTGGTCTCCTGGGTGGAGGACAGTGGGGTGGCCTCTGGAGGGTTGAATTTCTGGGGTAGAGTTGCATAGCGTCTTCACTTTGGTAACAGTTCATTCAGCTGTGCACCTTTTCTGGAAGTATACTTCCATAAGTAAATAAATACACTTACTGCAAACAGTGTCAACAAAAAGGTTCATCACAGGAGGGGTTATTGTAGAAATGTAATACTAACAAGCATTACTTATCTAGAACTGACAATAGGCCAGGTACTTTTCAAAGGGCTTTATATTTACTTATTCATTTACATTCTGCAACAGTGCTTTAATTAGGAGCTACTGTCATCTCTGATTTACTCAAGTGGCAACTCAGGACCAGAGAGGCCAAAAAGTTTGCCAAGGTCACATGTCAATAGATGGCTCATCTAGAATTTGAACTAGTCAGTCTGATTTCTTAGACATTATGTTATACAGATCATCTATTCATATTAGTGGAACTACTACTGATTAAAGGAGAATTGCTACATGCCTTTCCTTAGAGACTAAAAGAGTTCTTAATTAAATGTAACATCCATAGTGATAACACTAATAACATATTTAACTTTTTTTTTTTTTTGGTACCAGGGATCAAACTCACAATCTCATGCTCATCATGCCCTGCTGAGCTAAATCCCGGGTCCCAATACATTTAGCTTTAATATCTCCAGGGGCTGGAGATGTAGTCCAGGGATGTAGCAGTTTCCTAGCTTTGCACGGACCCCAGGTTCAATCCCCAACAAAAGAAAGAAAATTGGCAAATAGACTATCAATATTGGATACTGGAAGCAATTTCCATTAAAGTCAAGAGGAGGATAAGGAAAATAATATTGCCACCATTATTTAGCATTATACTAAGTATACCAAGATAAAAATAATAAATTTTAAAATTGCAAAGTGGAGACAATATGTTGTTTGCAAGTAACATAATTTTTGTTAGTCAGAATGGTCAAATGGGCTAAGATCAAGACTCAAGGTACACAGGGAACATGATCACATTTCTAGGCAATCCAGCAGTACCACCAACGGAAAAATCTCATAAATACCAAAGTATCCTGGGTATGGTTGCCCATGCCTGTAATCCTCGCACTCAGGAGGCTGAGGCAGGAGGATCACTGTAAGTTTGAGACCAGCCTGAAGTACATAGTAAGTTTAAGGCCAGCTTGAATGACACAGCAAGACCTGTCTCCAAAAAACAAAACAAAACCAAAAGAAACAAACAAAAATCCCCAAAGTAGTTGGTTACAAAACTAGGAGCCAGGGACATGGGTGGTGTGGGAGACATGGGCCGCAGTAAGCCAGGATCTCAGTGTGTAGTTCAGATGGCGTCAAACTCACAGTTATTTTTCTGCCTCAGCCGTGTGCCACCATGCCCGGTTTAATTATTTACTGTTAAAGTTGTACTAGGAGAAGCAGCAAGGAAGCCGCCTCCATCCCCTGCCTCCCCCGACTCATAAGCAACTGTAATGACACAGGCTGAGATGACAGTAACAGAAGTGACCTGACATTTATGTTGCTTGACTGACTTTGCAAGCCTGGGGCCATAGTCTGAGCAACTACTTGGGGGATAACCACATACAATGCTGTAACAACTCTGGATTTCCTACTGTCCTATCACTGTTTTGTTTTGTTTCATTTTACTGTCCTATTTTATTCCCTTTAAAATAAAAAATAAAATAAAGTTGCACTAAACTATAAAGTTTAATAAAAAAAACTAGTAGCCCAAATCACATTTCCACATTTCAGTAATGGAAGCTAAAAAACAAAGTGGAGAAATGTGATATTTAAAACAGCACCAAAATCCACTATTGTGAAGCAACAACAGAAATGAAGAAAAATGAGAGAAGAAACACATGAAAATATATACCCACAACTGTTCATCAGTTAGAAGATTTAACACTGTGAAGATGCATATTTTCCCTAAATTAGCCCTTACCTTTAATTTTATGTCAATAGAAATACATTATGAAGCTTTTTGGAAACAGACTCACAGAGCCTAAAGTTCAAATGGAAAAATAAACAATTGAAACGAGCCAAGAAAATTCTGAAAAAAGAAAGTAAAAAGAAGGCTTAACCCTAGTCAGTACTAGAGCATATTATAAAGCTGCATTTACGAATGGGTTTGGTAGTGGTACGTGAAAGAAAGAAAGACTAATGAAGCAGGCAGAAATCTAGAAATAAACCCAAATGCATGTACGAAACCAGCACATGGTAGAGCTATATTCAAATCAGAGAGGAAAAATAAAATTATGTAGTCCAGTAATTGGAGCAATTGGCTAGTCGTTTGTAAAAACATAACTTAAGAATGGAGCCCATCAATTCTTTAGACTAAAAGAATTTTAAACTGGGTTTGTTATTAACATTCATTACTTTACTATCAAATAATCATCTGTAAACAGGTAGCATTCACTAGAGGAACAGGTGTAACATACCATACCATACAGTACCATACCATAACATAACTTAGCAAGGAAAGGATTTACCAGGCAGGCTTACAACGGTCGCCTGCAGAATTCAGGGTGGAAGAGTGCAGAAGGGCCGTCTGAATGCTGGAAGAGTGGAAGATTTAGTCTGAAGTCGAAGGCCTGGAGCTCCCTGCAGAGTCCCACGTGAGTCCCTGCCAGGAAACTGGAGACTGCACTGGAAGCCTGGAGACCATGTCCAAGGGCCACGGTGCAGACTGGAGCTCCTTCCTCCGAAAGAGCAAAGGCGAGATTTCCTTCTTTCCCCATGATGTTCCATCCAGGCTACAGCTGGTGGTTGGTGCCACCCACACCCAGGTGGTCTCCCCTCTTCAGCAAGTGGATCAGCCAGACACACCCAGAACTGCGCTGAACTCATCCTACAGGCGTTTTTAGTCAAGCTGATGCCACAGTTAGCTGTCACATCACTCAGAAAGAGAAAAGGCTTACTTTGGCTGGCGACTTTGGAGGTTTCTGTCTCTAGTGGGTGGGCCCTGTTGTTTGGAGTGTATGGTGAGCAGTCTGTAACAGCCTGGAGTACCTGACAGAGCAAAGCTGCTCCTTTTAGGACCAGGAGGTGAAAAGGGGAGAAAAAAGGACTGGGTTAGCCTCCAGGGAAGACCGCTTGCTAGGCTGCACCTCTTGAAGTCACCATTACTTCCCAAATAGCACCATCCTGGGTGGGACTTGGGAGATTGCTAAATATCCAAACTCTAGCACTGGGAAGCAGTTTAAGTGCCAATAAATGAAACAGAAATTGAATATAGAAGTGTATACACATATATAATCTTTTTTTTTTTTCTTTTCTGAGACACAGTCTTGCTCTGTAGTTCAAACTGGCCTCAAACTCACAGCAATTCTACAGCCTTAGTCTCTGGGATTACAGGCATGCACCACCACACCTGGCTACATATACAATTTTAAATTGAAGAAAATCTTCTAGAACACAACACAATAGCTAGACAGCTATTGTCTAAAAGGAAAGGAAAAATGGCTACATAAATGTGAAGTAGATACATAGCTTAAAACTGCCACAGACTAAAAGGTAGGGCACAAAAAGAAAAATAAATAAAGGTTTTACAATCCAGATTATGGACACAGGACAAATTGCTTGAATGTACAACATGCTTTTACACAATAATTAAAATGAACACATGTGAATAGCTTTGGAACTGGCCAAAGAATATGAACATGCGTCTTATAAAGAAAGCAATACAAATTGTTTACCAACACATAAAGACACACAGAAGTCTATCAATTTCCTTAGTGATTAAAGAAATATAAATTTTTAAAAACTATAAAGTGAGATGTGCATGATGCCCATCAAATTTTAAAATGTTCACATTCTTTTGCCTCACTATTCCATTTCTATGAATCTCTGCCACGGATACACGAACAAAAATGTAAATAGAAGAATTTTTTAAATAATTACAAACTAAAAGAAAAGATCAAGGTGCAGAAAAAGAAGTTTTTTCCTAACCAACTGGAAATAAATTGCTGATGTAATTTAGAAATAGAACCAGTAAAGGCCACATTTCTCTGGAATAAATTAGTGCCACAAGCTAGGAATTTAATACAACCACTGAAATCAAGAAGTTAACACTGACATCATTGAGGCCCCACAATTACATTAATAATATCTTTTTATAAAGAGATCCAGTTCAGAATCAAGCTTGTTTTAGGTTGTCATGTCTCTTTGGCCTTCGACCAAGATTAGTACCTTAGTTTTTTGTTGATGTTCACAATCTTGACACTTTTAAAAAGTTACAAGCCCATAATTTTCCTTGTTTCCTTCCCTCTTTTTCTATATTTTATTGTATTTTTAGAAAAAGTCTCACTATATAGTACAGGTTGGCCCTACACTTGAGAGTCATCTTACTGCCTCAGCCTTCTGAGTTCTGGGATTACAGGTCTGTCAGCCACTAGGACCAGCCCAGGGTCATTATTTTGAAGAATATCCTACAATTTTGTTTGTGTGTGACTTCCTCACGTTTAGGTTCAAGGTTACCTCTTGGACAGGAACAGCATAGGGGTGATACCGTGTTTTTCTTATTGCATCCTACCAAGTGGTGTTAGGTTTTGACTTGTCCATTTCTAATGATGTTAACACTCTTCACTAAATAAAATGGTGCCTGCTTCTTCCCCTTTTAGTCTGTAATCATCTTGTAGGAGGTGTTTGGAAGTTCTGTAAATACCCCATTTCTCATCAAACTCTTTTGCAACAGCTTTATTGACTCACATATTTAGAGTGAATAATTTGATAAGTTTTGACACATTGACACAGCTGTGAAACCGTCACACAATCAAGATAACAAACACATCCATCATCTCAAACACTTTTCCTCTGCCTTATTATAATCTTTCCCTTGATCTTTTTAGCACCTTTTCCATCCCCAGGCAATCACAGACTCTTGCTATGACTACAGAGTAAGTTTCGTTTTCTCAACTTTTATATAAATTGAATTATACCGCTTGCTACAAACACACACACACACACACACACACACACACACACACACACATACACACACACACACCAATCCTTTTTTGGCTTGGATTCTTTGTGTCAGCACAATTATTTTGAAATTCATCCATACTGTGTATGCCAACAGTTTATTGTTTTTGTTGCTAAACAGTATTCATTTATAAGGACCTTGCATTTGGTAGGACTTGATTCAAAATTTATATTTGATTGTTTCTTTTCGGTTTGCCCCATATGTTTATTTTGCCATGCTGGGAATCAAACCTGAAACCTCTATCCCTGAGCTATATATACCTGTCGCATTGGATCAATTTCCACTTTCCTTTTTTGTTTCTGCATAGTTTTAGTTGGTGACTTTTGTATCTTATTTTATCCTTTTGAAGAGTATCAAGATCAATGGAGAAAGGACACTATTTCAACAAATTGAAAACCTAGGTATCCACAGCAAACAAATGAAGTCTGCCACCGTGTAACACCATTTTGGTCCTGTTTGACTTATGATCTACAACTTTTTATTGTGTTTTTTAATGGTTGGTGCAGGGTTTACATATACATTCTTAGTTTATCATAGTCTACCTTTAGACAATACATACATCTTGGTGAGTAGATTATATAGTAATACTTCTTTTTTTCACTTCCGGTTTTTGTACTACTGTCTTAGATTTTATTTCTGTGTGTTTTATAAGCTCCTCGGTACATTTTTGTCTTAAAAGTCATTATCTTTTAGTATCTGTGCTACCAAAGTGAGTACATAAAGTCATTATCTTTTAATAACATTTAAATAATAAGAAAAATAGGTCCTTTGTACTTACCTATGTGGGTACCATTTGTAGTGACCTCTGTTCTTTTGTGTATATCTAGATTTCCTTTTCAAATCATTTTTCTCTGTCTGAAAGACTTTGTTTTATTATTTTCTGTAAGGTAGGGCTGCTGGCAAAAATTCCTTCAGATTTTCTATGCTAGAAGTGTCCTTTTTTTCTTTTCCTTTTTGAGAAGGGTCTCACTATACAGTTCAGGCTTGAGCTCAACTTTGTAGCCAGGCTGGTCTCAAACTTGCAACAATTCTCCTGCCTCGGTCTCCTGAGTGCAGGGGTTACAGGCATGTACCACCATGCCAGGCTCTTACCGCTTTCTAAAGCAATTCTGGAAGTCATCTTTTGTGTGTCTTTATAGCGGGTTATGATTTGTGTGTAGATGCCCCCCTAAAGCTATTGTGGTCATAGGTGGAGCCTTTTCAGAGATAGCTGATCTAGAGTTTTTGATGCTGGGATTAAGGATGTGTGATTACTAAATCAGTACACCGATTGGTTTGTCACTGCCCTAATCCTAATAGCCTGGATACAATATAAGAGACAAAAGGGTTTGTCTTCTCTCTTTTTCGCTGTGCTATCTTCTGCCTGCCATGAACTCTTTGTCCCCCCCAATGCCTGTCTGCCATACCACCCTGTCTTGGAGCCAGCCAATGATGGACTGAAACCTCCATAAACAGTGAGCTAAATGAACCTTTCCCACTTTATCATTGGATCTTGGGTATTTTTGTCCCAGCAATAAGAAAATAAATTAAGATACAAGCTCTGATTAAAAATACAGTGAATGCTGCTGCTGACTGCCATCTAATGGAAAAGCAGGCACACAAAAATATTAGGTGTGATTCATTCAATTTACTCACCAAATTGACACAGATAAAATGACACAGCAAGATTTCTGGATCTTCTTCAAAGTTAAATGACCATGAAAGGTAAATGTGCTGCACTGATTTAGGACGTTGAAGCAGCCACAACAGCACAGCTAACAACACTCATGAAAGAGGACTTCCAGAAATGCTGCAGAAAGTGGCAAGAAGGATGGGGAAAGTGTGTTTAAAGTACAAAGAGAGTGTTTTGGAGAGAAGTAATGGCAGAGTGTCTTTCACTGTAATAGATGTTTGAAATTTAAATATTTGGTGTATCTTTTGCTCACATTTTGGGTTTTTTCTATCTTTCTTGTTTGCTTGTTCATTTTTTTTTTCTTTCTCTGCACAGACCTATAGTTTTTCTTATCATCAGACATTTGATTTAGGTCTTTTTTAAAGTCATACAGGTCTTTTCCTAACTATTACAGTAGAAGGAACACAGGTGTTGCTATTTTAATATTATTTTCTTCTAATTTTAGTGGCTGGACCAACTTTAACTGGCTAATTTTTTTCTTCAGTCTAGCCATATTTTCCTACTTTTTAAAATATTGAACTTATTTATTTATTATAGTGCTGAGCGTCCAATCCAGGGGCTCATACATGCTAGTTAAGTCCTCTCCCATTAAGTAACATCCCCAACATCCTATCTGGTAACCTTTTGTTGGAAGCCAGATATTCTTAATTTTACCTTTTTTGGTACTGAATATATTTTATTCATATAAGCATTCTTGAGATTTGTTCTGCGATATTCTTAAGTTACTTGAAAACAGTTTGATTCCTTTATGGATACCTTTCAAATTTTGTTAGAGTGTTCACAAGTTAGCTTTCTGTGACCAAATATCTGAGATAATCAATTTTAAAGGAGGAAAAGTGTGTTTGGCTCATGGTTTCAGAGGTTTCGGTCCATGGTCACATGGCCTGTTACCTTTAGGTCTATGGTGAGACAGAACATCGTGGGGAAGAGCATGTGACAGAAAAGGCTGCTCACCTTATAGGTCCTGGGAAGCAAAAAGAGAGAGAAAAAGAACCTAGGATTTCAATATTACTTATGAGGGATGCTCCCAAGGACATAATTTCTTCCTACCAGGACACACCTCTCAAAATTTTGACCATCTTCCAGGCATAACATCCACTGGGGACTAAACCTTCACACAGGACTTTTCACGCAGGTAACATTTAAGATCAAAACCATAATAGGTACTACCAGAGCAGTGTTGTTTTAGAGCAGCTCTGTCTCATTAATGATGTAAAACTCTCCTGAGTAATTCACTTGATGATTGTGAATTATAAGAATATTCTACTCTGGCTGATGAGGACATAAACTATCCCAAGCTCTATGAATCTCATATACATGCCTTCTTATCCTCTTGGGGGGGTTCTTTCCCTGTCTTGAATAGCTTCCTGATATACATGTACTGCTTATTTCTTAGCTTAAAAGACTCATGTATGGCAGTTGAAGATTTCAGAATCTCTCTATCTGTATAGTTCTCCCCACTCTGCTATTCTAACTCATGAATTGCGGCCACTTTGGCCGCTACACTTCCCCAACTCAGGAATGCCACTCTTCCTGGGTGCCACTTTCTGTACCACCGCACCACTCCGCAAACTGCCCGTGAGCAATAATCTCAGTAGACACAGCGTTCACCTCATTTTTTCCCCATCTCTCAGGTATCACTGTACTTCACTGCATGGCATTTAATGCTTTCAAAACTGTTGCTTCATAAATTTTGCCTATATTTCTAGTTGCTTCAGGAAGCTCTAGTTACTCTATCTTGGTTAGAAACAGAAGTCCTCATTCTTCATTACACTATAAACCAATGAATGAGTGACTTTAATGAGTAAATGCATTGATTTTGTGCCTTTATTTATTTTATTTGGTGACATATGGCTTCCTTTTGTATTGAGTGTTGTAATCCCTTAGTTCCATTATATATTTTAATGCTCAAATTATCCTCTACTTGGTCAGTATGTACAGAATCATTAACTAGCCAGATGCAGTGACACATGCAGATACACCAGCTGCTCCAAAGCTGAGCCAAGAGGATTGCACATTTGAGGCCAGCCCAGGCAAGATCTTGTCTCAAAATAAAAGTTAAAAAGGGAATGGAGAATGGAGCTCAGAGTTCTGCGAGTACTGTAAAAAAATTAAATATAAAAGTGGTTAATGCAAGATTGCTCTACCAAAATTTGTAGACTGAGAATGAAAGGAGAAAAAGCAGAGCACCTATCTCAAAAATAGCAGAGACACGCTAATTGATTATTTTAGCAGTGACCATCTAAAGACCTAATAAAAGGTAGAATTACCCATTTTATCCTTGTTGCATGAATTTCCAGGTGAGACCTAAAGAAACATGTACTTTCATAATGACAGGGACTTTCTTTTTTCTTTTTTTTTTTCCTTTTTTCTTCTGTTCAGCCATTTCATATAGGAAGAGGGCACTGAAAAGCCCTCCCACTAAAATCTATCACAGGAGAAAATGTGGTAGTCAAATGGGAAAGAGACAGGTACTTTCAAAATGATCAAAAGTCCAAAGAGTGACTCAGATTAGCTCAGCTTGGCAAATAACTGGGTTTATTTGGGCTTGCTTTACAGCTTGTGGGCTGCAGCACTGTTGATGTCACTAATCTCCCTGTGCTAGGCTGCTGGTTCTATAGAACCATTGAAGAATATTCAGCAGCAGCAAAATCTGCTCAGATCTGCTTGCTAGGAAGAATACTTTGGTGGTGATGTGGACAATGGCATAGAGTGAGATAAGCAGACCATCTCACCTAACTATTACTAAGGGCCTAAGATATAGTAGGCATTGTGTTAAATGTACAGATATAACGCTGAACAATGAAGACATGGTTCTTGCTCTCGTGACGCTTACAAAGAATCGGGAGAATCAAAGATTAAAAAAGGAATTTTTATTGCAAATGTCATTAATGCTATGAAAAAGTACAGGATACTTTTAGAATATGTGATCAGGAAGATCAAAGCATGTGGTGGTCAGTTCAGAAAAATCTTTCCTGAGGGTTACGTGTGAGTAGAGAGCTGCAAACTGGATCAAGGAGCAGGGGTACCTTTTAGAAAATGAAAGAAGAGCCTTGGGTTGTCTAAGCTTGGTGAACAAAGAAGAGTGATTACAGGTAACACTGGGGAAATGTTGGAAACCATGGTAAAGATACTCACTTTTAAATGAAGAACCTGAGAACTTTTGCATTATTTTTAACAGGAGATTTAGATGGTCAAGTTTTCACATAAAGAGAAATAACTAAGGGTGCTGTATGGGGATGAGTTTCTACAGGCCAAGCAAAGCAAATATGAGGAGTGGTTGAAAACTATGACGAAGTTCAAATTTTTAAAAATTATTGTAGTGAAAGACACATTGCCATTCATTACCTCCTCAAGATTTCTCCCCTTTCATTTCACTTGTTGGTCACTTTTGGTACTTTCTGAAGCAGCTCTGGACGTTCTCTGTTGTGAGTGGTTTTAGTTGTGCTGTCATGGTTGGCTCAATATCCCAGACTGATTTGAAAGTTTCACCTTCCATGGTCACTTTGACTTTGGGAAGGAGCCAGAAGTCAAATGATGCCAGATTTGGTGAACTGAGTGGATGAGGACACACTACAATGACTTTATGAATCTACTTTCCTGTTGAATGACTGGGTCGCAGCATTCACTGTAGTTTTGACCACATATTATAAAGACATTCACAAAAGAAGACTTCCAGAACTGCTTCAGAAAGAGACAAGAATGATGGAATAAGTGTATTTGAAGTGAGGGGAGTACTTTGAGGGAAAATGCAATGTGTCATTTACTGTAATAGTTTTTAAAAATTAAATATTCATCTTGTATTTTGATCTACCTCATACATGCAACACTGGAGAGGGGGTGGAGCAACTGGAAACGTCCATGTGGTTAGGAAGGCAACTGAGTGCAATATGTTATTGTTTTATATCCAAACATACGCTTACCCTGTGACCCAACAATTCTATCTCAGGCTGTTAGCTTTCCATTGCTATAACAAATACCTGAAGCAATCAACTTATAAAGAGAAAAGCTTTGTTTTGACTCATAGCTTTGGAGATTTTAGCTCAGGATTGCTGAACTCATTGTTTTCTCGCCTGTGGTGAGACAGTTCATTATACAGGAGTAGGAAGCAAAACAAAATTACTCATCTCAATGTCGCAAAAGGAGAGGAAGTAAAAGAGCTGGAATCCTGTGATACAATTGATGGACAAACCCCAATGAACAGAAGACCTCCTATTAGGCCTGCTTCATAAAGGTTCTACCACTTTCCAGCAGTTCCACTCTAGGGTCCAAATCCTTACCATAATCACCTTTGGGGAACACATACAGTCCAAACTACAACACTAGGTATTTATCCAAGAGAGATTAAAGCATATGTCCACTGTCCTTAAAAAACAAAAATAAAAGACTAATGCATGAATGTTCATAGCAGCTTTCCTCAGAATAGCCCCAACTGGAAAGAAAGCATATAGATGTCAATCAATAGGACTGGTATATCCAACTGGTATATCCACTCAACAGGATACGTCTCAGCAATAAGAAGAAACAAATTGGGGACATTCAGCAGGATGAATGGCTCTCCAACCACCATTTTCAGTAAGAGAAACCAGGAAAAAAGGGTACACACTCTATGACTCCATTTATATGAGGTTCTAGAACAGACTATACTAATTTACAGTGATGCATACAAACCACAGCAGTGACTTCCTAGTGGCAAGTGTGTGGGAGAGAGGACAGAAACATGACTGAGAAGGATCTCAAGGGAATTCTCTGGAGTGACAGAAGTGTTATCTGTACTGATTATGGTGGTGTATATGTTAGTGTATTTATTTGCCCAAATGTATCACATTTTCATCTTAAATGTGCACATTTTGTTGTATGTAAGCTATCTATAACAAAAAAAGAGAAAAAAGATAATGTGGCATTTTCAGAGTGTACTAGAAGATGGAGGTGAAAAAACAGAGGAAAGAAGACTAAGAAAACAAGCCTCAGACAAAAATAAGGCAAGAGGGAATAGCCAAAACTCTTGGGCCTCTAACTGGGGCCCCGCAGTGCCTGGTAATGTTAATATCAGCCTGTTACTTGGCTGCATTACAACCCACTTATCCTGTTTTTCCACCTGCCTTGCTGATTTCTTCGTTGAACTATCAAACTTCATCAGGATCTACTCCTTAGCTCTTTTCTCACACCACAGCAATGGTTCTCAATAAAATAATATAGCCAACCTCCCACATCTGTGGGTTCCACATATTCAGTTTTGACCACCTGCAGATCAAAAATGTTCAGGAAAAATTGTATCTATACTGAATATGCATCAACTTTCTCCCTTATTATTATGCCCTAAATAACATAGTATAACAACTCTGTATAGTATTTACTTTGTATGAGGTAGCATAAGTAATCTAGAGATGATTTAAAGTATATGGGAGGGTGTAGGTAATTCTATGGTAATACTTGCTGTTTTATGGAACATATGGGGCTTTGGGGGGGATTTGGAGGGAAGATCTTGGGACCAATCTTTATAGAACCCTAAGGATCAACTATACTTCACCTCCAGTCTCCAGGGTTTGGAGCAGAGGTTGAAATGTTTCAGCTGATCCAGCTGCCATGGTGGTGAGCAGCTTTTCTTTGCTGTGCTTACTTTACTGAATCTTCTTAAGTATTTACACAGGGGGAGACATTTTATTTCATTATGCTTACTTTTATATCAAAGATATATCACTGTATTAGCTACTTTCCTGTCACTGGTACAAAATACTTGATATCCACAACTTTAAAAAGAAAAATTTGGGCTGGGGATATAGCTCAGTGACACAAGTGCCTGCCTGGCAAGCACAAGGTTGTAAGTTTCATCCCTGGTACAAAGAGAGAGAGAGAGAGAGAGAGAGAGAGAGAGAGAGACAGACAGACAGACAGACAGGAGAGAAATGTATTTGGGTCACAGTTTTCAGTGGGCTCAGTCCATGGTTGGATGGCTGCAAGGCAAAAATACGATGGCAGAAGCGCCTGGCAGAGGAAAGCTGCTCACCCAATGGCAGCCAGGAAGTGGGAGGAGAAGGAGGAGCTGGGGACAAGAAAATGCTCTACCTTTAGGTCACCCCTCAGTGACCCACCTTCACAGTCTAAGTCATAAATGATGAATCCTCTTGGGAGACATATTAGATCATAATAATCACTGTATTTGTATCTTGAAATTATATCTCAAGTCAATTATATTTTCCATGATTATCACTTTGTAATAGTAAGGGCATTACAAAGTATCTGTTATCAAAAGAGAATACAGGGTCTAATATGGCTGGAAAAATCTGCAATGTAGTGGTCATCGAGGTGCACTCTGAGGCCAATTTTTTTTTTTTAAATTTAATCATTTTATTTACATGACTGTGGACAAGTTACCTGCAAAGTGAGTATATATTCTTACTTCATAGGACTGTGTGAGGAAACAATCAATGATTAATTAATACTTGCAAATCACTTAGAACAGTAAATAAATTTTACTTAAATAAAATAAATGCACACTCTCCAGAAATCTTACCCAGTGCAAATTTTCTAAATGTAAACCTATTAGTCTGGGGGATGGCATAGCTCAATAGTAGAAGATGTGCCAAGCACCCACAAGCTTTTGGGCTCTATCCTCAGTACTGCAAAAGCTAAACCTGAAAGTAAAAAATAAAAATACTGAGTGAGATTTGCTTAAAAATAACATTTCATGATAGTATTTGATAAACCCTTACAAGGAAAGAATTCTTTTTTTTTTTTTTTTTTTTCCCAAATGTATAATTTCTGAAGTACACTAACCTGGCTTAGCAAAAGAGATTGCAAGAGTTTCTGTTTTGGCAGCCTCAACAACTGAAAACAGAAAAACCAAGGAAGGAAGGGAAGTGGCTGGATACATAGTATCCAGCACATAGCAGCACAGCGCCTGCCTGGCAATCACACAAGGCCATGAGTTTGATCCTCAGTATCAAAAAAAAGAAAGAAAGAAAAGAAAGTCTTACTTACCTTTGGACAGCCTCAGTTTTCTTACATAGGACCTTGTTTCTGATTTTGTTCCCAATTACTGTGCTAGTAGAATAAAAATGGTGGGTCTAGGGGATATGAAGGTAGAAGCATTCTGAGACCTGTTGTTGCCCAGAATCATGGCTTGCAAATTAACCCTCCCAGCCTGAGATCCTTTTCTATCATTCCTTCCATTCCTCAGTTCTGAGATAGAGCCTTCCCCTGTCAAAGAAAACTTTGATCACATAATCTATGTTACCTTCCTCTGTTTTCTTGGCCGGGCACTTGCTACAGTGTATCACATAAACTATTAGTTTGCTTAAAAAACAAAATACAAACCCACACTCCATACTAGACTTATTCCATTAGAGTGATTCCTCATTAGTGACAGAGAACCAGAGTGTAGTACAATACACTGAAAATATCACGCCTTCAGTAAATACTTGTTTGGTAGGTGAAACCTCATTTTGGTATTCTGGGCTGTGCAGGTGAAATGTGGGCTGTGGGCTATGGTTATGAATTTGAGAGTCATCTGCATTTAGATAGTAGTTAAATACAAGAGAATGGATAATAGTATCCATCACCAAGTGAGATGGGGGGCTGAAATAGAGTCTTGGGGATAGCCAACATTTATTTGATTTTAAGCAGGAGATCTGGGCAATGAATACACCCACACACTAAGAATGGCTACAGAGCAAACAGGAATCCAGAAGAATACTGTGTCAGGATGGTCAGTGAAGGAGTCTCTCTTTAAAAAAAGGAGTGATCAGTTGTGGGAAATGCAGCTAACCAGGCAAATCAACAAATATTTCCACTGAGTTTGGTGGCTTCAAGGACACTTGTGATCTTCAAGGTCATTTCTGATAAAAGTAATCCAGAGTTTCTTGAGTATGTCAGGTTAAATTGGCTGGGAGCAGCAGGGAAGCAAGTGAAAGTAGGTTGTGTGGAACACTTTTCCAAGAAGCTTTGCCAAGGAGACTAGAAAAAATGTAGCTGGATAAGAATGAGGCATCAAGGGAATTTTCTGTTGTTTGTTTTTAGAAGGAAATGGCTGGAATGTGTAAGGTGACGGGTAAATATTTAGGAGAAAGTGAGACGGATCATTTAGTAAAGACAAAAGATAAGCAGCGATCCCCTAGTGGTCCCCAGTACAGAATTGGTCATTGTTGGTCTTACATGATTATTCTTCTTTGACCTAGTCCCGTATACCGAAATTAAGTAAGACATATTTAAAATCCAGGAGTGGTGGCACATGCCTGTAATCTCAGCACTCTAGGGGGCTGAGGCAAGAGGATCTGAAGTTTGAGCCCAGTCTGGGCAATTTAGCAAAACCCTGTCTCAAGACAAAAAACAGAAAAAGGGCTGGGGTGTGGCTCAGTGTAAAGTCAATTGTCAGTACCCTGAGAGAGGTACAGGACAGAGAGAAACACAGAGACAGAGACAGAGACAGATTAAAACTAAATAGTACAACTTTGTATAGCAAACTGTACATTGTAGGCCACAAGGACCATACAGCAAAAGTCAAACCACTCTGGTCAGACCCTCACAATATCATATTTTAGGTTCTGGGGCTAGAAATTAGATCCAACCCTTCTCAATCTTGGTGGTGTTGGCATTTTGATTTGCTCTCATGGTGTGGAGGTCAACTCTCCTGTACATTGTAGGACTTAGTAAAATCTCTACCTACTTTCTTCTAGATACCAGTGTATCCAGTGTAACATCCAAAAACTAGACACGGGAGATGATAGCAAAGATGCCTCAGCAGAGAAGTGCTGAGTTAGTCAAGCTCAAGTAAATTTAATAAGAAAACCAGCTGATTTTAACAGCTGTGTGATTGTTAATAAACATTGCTATTTCCATTGCCTTATGCTATTGTGGGAAATTATTCAGAAACCTGGTGCGAAAGCATATTTTGTCATCCATATATGCTCATTTTTAACTCCCAAAGAAATACTGTAATATAATTTATAGGCAAAAAATATCACAAAAGAAAAACAAATGTGTATGGTGACTGACCTCCTTGGGGGTGAGGGGAGGAACAGCAATGTTGTTATCATTTTATTTGGTGCTTTCTGCACTTTACATTTTGTAACCCTGATTTTTTTTCCAAAAAGTGTTTACATGAAGAAAAACAACATACCAAAAAACGAAAATGTGTAATATCATTTTAACACTTTGATTCATTTTATTATTTCTCTGCACTTCCGTCATTATTTACCACACATCTTTCTCAGAGCAGATAGGGACTGTAGAGCCCAGAGAGGATTTGTTTATGTTGCATAAGAGAGATGAGAGCATGTTTTAAAGTCAGTGAAAGGGCTGTGTGTAGTGGCGCATGACTATAATCTCAGCACTAGGGAGGCTGAGGCAGGAGGATTGCTGCAAATTAGAGGCCAGCGGGTGCCACATAGTGAATCCAGGCCAGTCTGAACTTCATAGCAAGTCCTTTCTCAAAACAAAAACAACCCTCGAAGCCAATAAATAAATACATAAAGTCAATGGAAGGGCTTAAGAACAAAAAGAAAAATAAGATGACCCATAGAGAGATATTCTGAGAAGATAAAGGGAACAGATTTAAGCAAAAAGAAGGAATTACTTTAGATTACAAACTGAAAGACTGGGAGAGAACAGGATGACACATAAGTGCATCTACTTGTGTTATATTGCTGTATCCAGCAAGTATATTTCTTACTGTGTCTGCATTTGGGTATACCTATACTTTTTAAATTAAAAAAAAATTTTTTTTGAAGTGTAGGGGATTGAACCCAGGTCCTTAGCACTAAATCACATCTACACTTCTCATTTTTAAAGTTTGAGAGGGTTTCCTTAAATCCTTAAATTGCCCAGGCAGCGGCTGAATTTGCAATCCTTTTACCTAAGCCTCACAGGGTGCTGGTGCTGTGATTACAGGCATGCACCCCTGCCAGGCTCACGCATGTATCTTGAAGGGTCTGTAAATATATGTATCTGAGTGTGTCAACATATTTCTGTGTGAACCATTGTAGACCAGCTTTTTCATTATTCTCTTGCAATCATTTCCTCCAGGCAGGTATTCTTCCTCGACAGCATTTTCACGGTGTCCTAATACATACCAGTAGTTGTTTTTAAAGCTACCTCATAGTATTGTACATTTTGGCGGTTTACAGTCTTTCACCACCGTCCCTGCTGTGCCTTGGTATCTTGACGGTGAAATATTTGTAGAAACCCAGGATTATTTCCTAAACCGAATTTCGCCCAAGTGGAATTGCTGAGTCAAAAGGTCAGTGAAATTCGCCGGGTAAAAATTGCTGTTAAACCTCACAACTCGTCTCAGGCATCCATTCTTTACTTCAGGAGGAAATTAGAGCACAGGATGAATATCTGGACCAAGGTCAAAAATAATTAGAAGTGGCTGAATTCGAAAGCCGCGCGGGCTTATCCTGCTGCGGCATGGGTGGAATTTGCGGCTTGGGCGTTTTTTTCTTTTTTTTTTTTTTTTGGAGTGTTTTGGTGGAGGAGGGGCCGGCGGCGGGGAAGGAAACTTGTGTCGCAGTAAAGAAGGAGGAGGAGGTGGAGGAGGGGAGGGAACCGAGTCCCACAAGACCAGGCCACTGGGAGAAAGCCTGGGCTCGGGGCTCACCAGCCTCCCCCCTCCGCGCCACTGGCGGGGCGCCTGGGAGGCTGAGACCTCTGGGGGTTTCCGGCCCGGTGCCAAGCGCCTAGCAGGGGATTAGTCACCAAGGGCCTGCCCTGTCTGCGGATCTAGTTGCTAGGGCCTCCATCTTGGGGCCGGCCGCCGCGGCGCCCCCGGAAGGGGTTTCCAAGCGGGGCATTCACTTCCGGCCTGGGGCCTGCGGCGGCGGCGGTGGCGGCGGCGGCAGCGGGTCGGTGTAGAAAATGGCGCTGGTGCAGCGGCTCGAGCCTCTCCCCGCGGCGCTGCGGAGGGCTTGAGGCTCGTGAGCCTCATTCACCGCGCCCCACTTGCTCGTGCACTTTACACACATGAGGTGAGCGGTGCGAGAGCGGAGCTTCGCTCCGGGGCGGGAGGACCCTTGGGCGCTGCTGCAGGGCGGGCGGGCGGGCGGTGGTGGCAGCGGCGCCGGGCGTCCCCGACTCCTCGGGCCTCGGCAGGAGGGCGCGGGCTGCGCGGCGAAGGAGACAGGACAGGCGGCCGGGGCAGGGCAGGGGGCTGCGCGTCGCCCACGCCGCCAGCCCACAGTCCCGGCTGCAGCCCGGCAGCTTTGTGCGCCCGCGTCCCCGGTCCCTCCAGCCCCCTCCCCCCGCCGGCCCGACGCGAGCTCTGCCGCAGCACCTCCTTTTTCACGCGCATCTCGTGTATTTTGTTTTTGTTTTTGTTTTTGTTTTGTGTTTCAGAGAATTGGAAGCTAAAGCTACCAAAGACGTAGAAAGAAATCTTAGCAGGTAAGATGGGCGAGCTTTCCATCTCCCGCCCCTTTATAATCCAGCGTTTCCACTCCAGTTCGCCCTTTCTGGGGTTAGAAGTTCCCTGGTGTCATTTTCCTTTTCGCACGCAGGCAGCGAGACGTTCGGGAGAAGCGGCCTGAGGGAATATTGGATGGAGGGGTTTGCGGGGGAGATGGCGTAATTACGCGTGTGTTTCTGTCTTAAAAAAAAAAAAGCAGTTCTTGTAAACTTAGTTAAAGCATTCTCACCCTTTTAGAATTTAATTAGGGGACTTGTGCATTAATTACTATTGTAAATGGTTGCAGGCATTGTGTGACTCATGATTGAGGCGGCCCTTATGGCGGGCTGTCAAACTGTTTTGGCTTCCCCGTTATTACTTTGTGGCTCAAATTGTTGCTTTTATAAAAAGATACTATGTGTTCGCATTTTCTTCCCCAACGGATTGTAGGCATTCAGATTCTGTTGCATTGGAAACAGTTTTGCCCTTGAACTTTACCAAGCTTAAACGCCTGATCCCCCAACTATGGTACATTTCTGTGGCTGATGTATGTGTGCTCTTTTTATCAGTTGGTAAAATAATAAAAAATTATTCCAAATAAGTGGTTAAAAGAACTATTGGGCCGGAGTGCTTTTGCATCATAGCTTGAAGTATGAAAGCATCACCGCAAGGGCAAATTTTTTGTTGTTGTTTTTAAACGCTGTCTTTGTGGAAATGCTTAGCTTTATTGAGCTATAATTGCTTAAGCACCAGGGAGTTGTACTGTATTTAACTCTTTTTTCATGTTCACTTTCTGTCTTTTTTTTTTTAACTCACTTTTTTCTTTTGCATCACATTGGGACACTTAGAAACTTCTAGATGTGGACAGCTTTCACTTGGACAGTAAAATAAAATTTCTCCTATTGGGCTTTAATGTAGCTTAGCTTTGATTATTGTAAATTTTAGGTTTATGTTGAAATTAGTAACACAATTCAGATTATATGAGACTTTTCATATAAAAATCTTTCCAAATTGCTGGCTCTTCGAATTTCATAATATTAATCTGTTTAGGAAATTTTAAGGACTATTTAGTTGACAAAGAATGGGCAACATTGGTTTACCCAGGAGGAGATTTTGTGTTAAATAATTATGAGATGATTTTGTAGGGACAGGAGGTGTTACAATTTAAAGGAAGTTAAGTCTAATATCTGATTAATTGGTATGTTTAAGTTTATTGTTAAAAAATGTTAAATATAAGATATGGAATCAAGGAATACAGTTTGAGTTCCTATAGTGTATAATTTCAGCAGCAGAAAGGAGTTTGGGTGGTCTAGTTGTCCTTTCATTTTGTTTTGTCAAGTACTTTTGTATGGGTGTATTTCCTGTGAGCCCCCAGCCCCACTCCAGGACTCAGTTAAATATTGTTTGTAATCATACAGGTATAATTTTCATATATTATTATGACTAAACAGAATGTGGGGGTCCATACTTGCCCTGTATCAGAAGTCGAACTCTAGCTTTGCTACTTAAAATATGCCCTTGACTCTTGGCAAGTCACTTAACCTCTCTGTGCCTAACCTATAAATTGAGAGGCTTAGGCCAATCAGTTGTTAAAGTCTATTAGGCCCCTTAGATTACATAAAAAGTATTCAAATGCTGTCAATGCCCAGAGTGTGTGTACAACCAACCTAGTAGGAAGTGTACAATAAGTACATGGACAACTGTAATAGAAAGTAGACGATGTAGAGGTCAGAAGGAGGTATCATTCCATTTGTGTATTTGAGGATCTTCAGTTGATCAGAAGATGTGAAAAGGAAAAACAAGTATCAAGGAAATTTTAAGGCAGGTAACCAGTGGGTGGAGAACATTCCTTAAAAGTGTTGAGTAGGGGGAGATGTGTTAAGGTGAGCAAATGCTTTCTCCCCCACCAAGAATGCAACCTGCTAGTGCTTTCCCAGAAGTCAAGGGATTGTATTCACTTAGTGAAAATTTATTGAGCATCTTTTGTATTTCAAACACAAGTCTAAGCATGAGGGAGGGGAAAGAATGTAAACTGCTATTTAAATTATGTCATTTTTATTTTTATTTTTTTCTCCAGAGGTGGGGATCAAACCTAGGGCCACACATGCCTGACATGCACTCTCCCACTGAACTACCTGTCGGCCCTTAAATTATCTCTTACCAAAGGTACAATTCTGACAGGCATGGTGGTACACATCTGTTATCCCAGTACTCAGAGACACTGAAGCAAGAGAATTCCAAGTTTGAGCCCAGCTGGAGCAGCTTAGCAAGATACTGTCTCAAAAAATAAAGAGGGCAGAACTTTAGCTCAGTGCAAATGCTCTGGCTTCATCCCTAAGTACCGTAGTGGGGAGAAAAGGCATAGTACTATACACTTTGAAAAAATCTGAAAATTTGTTTTGAGAAGTAGAACTTACAAATGCATGCAGTATGTTTAGACGAGAGCTTCTCAACCTAAACACTGTTGATACTTGGACCCAGCTACTTCATCATGGTGAGGACTGTCCTGAGAATTGTAGGATGATCATTGTCTATAAATAGTATTCCATGTTGGAGTTTGTAACAATCAAAGATATTTCCAGATACTGTAAAGGTCATTGGGGATGGGAGATGGGGCAGAATCAACTCTGGTTAAGAGCCACTGTTCTAGATCTTTGGAAAAGTTTGCAGCCTTTTTTTTTTTTTTGCTTTCTGAGACAGGGTCTTGATATGTGATTCAGGCTGGCCTTTGTAGCCCAGGCTGGCCTTGAACTTTCAATGATCTGCCTGCCTCAGCCTCCCAAGTGCTGGGATTATAGGACTGCACTACCACGCCTGGCTTCAGGATGTTTTTGAATTTGCAAAGTTCCTTCTGCCTCAGCCTCCCCAGTGCTGGAACTACAGGAGTTAATCACCATACCTGGTTTGAAACCTTACACGTTGAATTCATTTAATCATCTTTTTACACCCCGGAAACCAAATTATATCTCACTAGGACGCTCTGGCTTCTAAATGTCAAAGATGTGTTGCCATTTTTCTTTTCTCTGCTAAGAGATAATTCTTCCCAAGACAGTGTGCCAAATATCCAATGCCAGTTAAAATTGGCTTAAAGAATACATATAGTTTGCCATCCTAAGTAAGCTGTCTTTTTAACACTCAGTTCTGGGCATTAAAATTGTCACATAATGTCAGTATCATATGCATTCAAAAGAGCTATACTAGCTAAAAGTGACCCTCATTGGAATTAAACTTTAAAATATAAAACTAATCTTGAAAAGTGAAGAAAGGGCTTCTTCAATAGCAGAAATAAAGAACAAAAATACCGTCAGATTATGGTATGGTAGAGGGTAGTCGTTTCATTGGAGTATCATAAGGCATTTGTAACAAACTGGTTAAGGTCAGATGACACAAGGAAGGTCACTTTGAGAAGTTTGTGTTTAGAAGTCTTTAAGAATGGGGAGCCATTATCTGTCTGACTCTGAGTAGGTTACTAATGTGATGGGAGAATTTTCTAGGCAGGCATTGTGATCAGGTGTATTTCTAGGAAATAACCAGAAACCGAGGAAAAAGTGGTGAAGAATTAAACAGGAACCTGGGATTTGGCAACTGATTAGTTGTGAGAGTATTCAAAATACATATGGGTCTCTATCTTGAGTGAATGGGAGACTGATCCAGCTTTTGAACAGAGTAAAGTGAGAGCAGAATTTTGTTTCGAGAGAGAAGATGATAAATTATATTTTTCAGTTATTAACTATGTAGCCCAGGCTGCCCTCAACCTTGTGGCTGTCCTCCTGCCTTAGTTTCCCAAGTGCTGGAATTGCAGGTGTGTGCATTACTCTCAGCTTGGTGTAATTGATTTAAAAAGTATTTTTGGAGCCCAAAGTCATAGAAACACTGAGTATTTAGAGCAGAACCATGACCTTGGGATTAGCCTCTAATTCTAACTCCATCTTTCAGTGAGAAAGCTATGGTTGGAGACAGATCCAGTAATTTTAAGAATCTCTAATAGATTGACAGAACCAAGATTTACACACGCCTTCAGATTATTATTATTGTTGTTATTACTATATATATTTTTTGGTACTAGAGATTGAACTCACGACCTTGAGCTTTCCAGGCAGGCAATTATGCTGCTGAGCTAAATCCCTGGCCCAACCTTCAGAGCCTTAACTCTCCTCCTTACTGTGTAGTGAATAAAATAATTGGTTTTTGCCCTTTTCTTCTGAAAAAGTAACAACTTTAGTATAATTTTATGCCCATTCTACTGATGAATTTACTATAATGTATATACCCAAAGGCCAAAATATTTCACATTAGACTTGACTTCTTCCCCATTAAAAGGTTAAGTGCCACTGTATGTAAAAATACTGTTAAAAGTTGTTGTGTAGTGCATAGTGTAGCATCTGAATGGGAACATTTTGCCTGGGGGAAAATTGCTACATCAGAAAGAGACTAAGATAGCAGGCATAAAACAGGAGTAGTCTTTTGCTAACATGCCTTGACTCTTGTAATTCATTCACCTTTATTTAGGAGTTAAAAGCGTCTATCTTTTGTTTCTTTTTCAAACTTTTCTGTAGCTTTGTGATGATCTGATTAGCAGGCCAACAAACTCATGTTGGTGTGTTTCTTTCTAGTTTAATGGCAACGATGTTGCAAATCAGCATAGTTGATTTATAGAATAAGTGAATTAAAACAAACTATAAGCTTAAAAATGTGATATGGCTCTGTGTGGAAAATCTGGTCATACATGTCATAAAAAGAATGCTATTCTGCGAGCTCTTGAATTTTGGCATCTGAAATATGTCTGAAAGTATAAATTGGAAAGGCAGGGTCCTTTGCAGTGCTGACAGCCTCAAAAATATTGTCCATAATTGGAAAGATTAAAATGGTATATGGTTTTTTTGTTTTGTTTTGTTTCTTTAAATTTTATTTTTTGATTAGCATATGATAATTACACATATTATTATACAGTGTGATAGTTGAACACATGCATACATGATGAAATCAGAGTAAAATGGTATATGTTATATATATTCTGTTCAGTCTAACTTATGACAGATTTCCCTCAAAATCAAGGAAAATCCCCTTTTCATTTAAAAATTTTTAAAAATTATTCTGACCTTAAGCAGAGTAGAGAAAGGTAGTATATTGAATATGTGCATGTTTATTTGGGTTTACTGATTATTAATAGTTTGTCATAATTGTTTTATTCTGACACCTCACACCCAAGTAAGGCAAACTATGTCTCACAAGAATAAGGAATTCTAAATAACAGCTATCAAATGATTGTATGGGGAACATTAATTGATGATACTGTTTGGTGCATATCCAATTTTCCCCAGTTGTCCTTATAAGTTTTTCTTGGCCTCAGTTCCTTCATGTAGAATTGCATTTAGTTGACTGAAGTTTCCTTGTGTTAGGCACAGTTCTCTAACCTTTCATGCCCCTTCCGTAATGCCATTTTTTGTGACTAGCTGCTTTGGGAAACTTCAGTTTGGATGTCTCAGGTCTCTTTTGCATAGTTAGTTCAGGGTAACGCTTGTGGTGAGAATGTCTCATACATGGTGATGTGTTTGGCACTCAGGACCTTGTGTCAGGCTTTGTGCTTAAGCACTTTTAAAAGTAAACTGACTGAAAGCTTTTTGAGTGCTTTTTACCTTAACACTGATTCAGTGTTTCTTTCATTTTTAGGAAATGCCGAATAGTAAATTGAGATTTAATTTTAAATATTTGAAGGTATAATAAGTCATAATAATTGCTACTTTAACAAGAGTTACTCTGAAGATAGTTCTTTATGATAAGCATAAAAGTTGCTTGTTTTTAGCTTTGATCATTGAAGAATTGATAACCTTGGTAAAAAATAAAACTTGGGTTGAACTTAAAATATGCTTCCTTCAAAGAAGGCCATATTTGAGTTAGAGTGGCAGTGTGCCAACAAAACAAGGGCCCACAACAGGTGTGCAAAATAATCTGAAAAATTGAATTAAAAAAAAAGATATGATTCTTAACATTTTTCAGACTTCAAAGGATCATTACTGTTCAAAGATGAACAAACATTGAATTGTAGGGAGGTTGCAGAAATGCTAAACTGAGATTTAAAAGAGTAATATCTGACTAAAGCATAATTTCTCTCAATCTTTAAAAAAATGCCACGAACATAAATATAGTTTAAATTTCCTACTTAAAACATTTTATTTTGAAAATGATTTGCATGTTGTTGTGTGTTTGAGTTGGCTGTGAAGCAGAAATTCTAGCATCTCCACTCTTGTAACTAAGGACAAGCCTTCTGAATTTTCAGCAGTAGTATATTATGTGACGATGACTCAGCTGACCATTTTAAATGGAATGTTCAAAACAGATTGAAACCCAGTTAAGGAGCTTTATACTTTGAACCTTACAAGATATTTTCTGCGAACAGCAGTTGATTGGGTTTTGTATAGTAACAAACAAGACTAAGCCAGCTCACTTGTTTTGCAGGTCTTCCTAGTGGTTTCAGTCAGCAAGCATTTATTGAGCAGTTTGCTGCGGTGGTGCTGAATATTTTTATGATTATGACATCTGTGTTTTTTTAAACTTTGGTCTCTTCTTTCTCCTGTTCTTTTGAAGTGTCTCCTGAAACTTAGAAACAGTGTAGGAAATTACTGTATGGTACTTACATTGCACTGATTTTAAATGTACCTTTAAGTACATACGTTAACTGATCATATAATGAATATCAAAGAAATATGTTCTGTTTGTGAATTTCTAGGCAATGTGAGACATAGTTGAAAAATCTTAAAAGTGTGAAGGTAGAAAAGGACATACAATGTGATTCTGTGCTCTGCTACTGGTTAATCATCTTCAAGCCATAGTTGTGAGCTTGTTAGTCACTTTCTTAGAAACCTGTACTGGTTCCCCACTGGTTCTGGAATTAAACCTCCTCAAACTACTTGCTGTTTTCTTTCTTTCTTTTTTTTGGTACTGGGGATCGAACTCATGACCATTCAGAGACTTATGCTGCTGAGCTAAATCCCGGGCCTACTTGCTGTTTTCTTACCTTTTCTGTCTGGAGTGCCACATCTTACTATATTTATCCTTAGATGTCTCCTCTGAATATGCCATTTACTTACTTACTTACTTTTTTTTTTACTTTATTTTTAATACCAGGTTTACTGCGATAAAATGTGCAGTAAAATTTTTGTTTTAAAGTATCACAATATATGATTCCTTGGTTTTTGGTATATTTGCAGCTTTGTTTTTTTTGTTTTGTTTTTTGGTACTGGAGATGGAACTTAACACCTCGTGCTTGCCAGACAGTTTTGTGTTTCATACACCATCCTAAAACCGCATACAGAATAGCAGTCATTCTCCATTTGTCCTTCCAGCCCTTGCCACTAATCTACTTTCCGCCTCTTTTGGACATTTTGTATAAATGTCACCATACCATATGACCCTTTTGTATATTTTTTATGTCTGGGTTGTCGTAAGTAAGTATATTTTCAGGAGCTATCTGTCTTATAGCATATATCAGTGGGCAGAAAATACTCTGATATAGTATTTCTCTCTTCCCTTCCCCATTCTTTGTGTGTGATTCTGGGATCAAACATAGCACCCAACCAATGACAAACATGTACCCTACTCCTGAGTTACATCCATCTCAGCCCTGCTTACCACATTTTATTTACCCAGTTATCAGTTGATGGGCATTTGAGTTATTCACATTTTGGAATTATTATGAATAATACTGGCATTGATATTTGTATACAAGTGTTTGTGTTGGCATATGTTTTTAGTTTTATTGCATATATATCTAGGAATAGAATTGAGTCTTATGGTAGTTCTTTTTGACTTTTTGAGGAGCTTCCAGACTTTCCAAAGCAGTCGTGCTATTTTACACGCTCACCAACAATGCATGAGGGTTCCAATTTCTCCACATCGCTGCCAAAAGTTGTTACTGTCCTTGTGAGTCCAGCCACCCTAGTGGATGTAAATGGTATTTTATTGTGATTTGTGGTTCCCTAATGACTAAGGGTGAGTTGAACATCTTTTCATAATAATATTGGTCATTCATGTATCTAATTTGGAGAGATAGCTGCTCAGATCTTTTGCTCATGTTTAAATTTGGTTATATTTTTTATTGTTGAGTTGTAAATATAGCTTAGATACAAATCCCTTATTAGGTAAATGATTTACAGATATTTTCTCCCTTTCTTTGTGTTTTCTTCACTGTGATAGTGTCCCTTAAAGCATAAAAGTTTTTAATTTTCTATGTCAAATTTACCTGCTATTTCTTTTGCTACTCATGCTCTTGGTTGCAATGCTCCAAGGTTACAGAGATTCTCATGTCGTCTTAACAGTTGTGTAGTTTTAGCTCTTACATTTAGATCTGTTACCCATTTTGAATTACTTTTTGCACATGACCTGAGGGCCCCAGTTTCATTGTTGTCATTTAGTTGTTCCAGCGCCATTCATTGAAAAGACTGTTCATCTTAAAAAGGTCAGTTGATCATGTTGTAAGGACTTACCTTTGGATTGTGTTCCATTTGTACAGTTCACCCATCCTGCTCTTACCCTGTTTTGATTGCTGTAACTTTTTAGTTTTGAAACCAGTTGTCCGAGTTCTTCCATTTCATTCTTTTTCAAGATTGCGTTGGCTGTTCTGATTGTATTTTTATCTAGAATCAGTTTGTCAGTTTCAAAGAAAAATGCAGCTGGACTTTTGCTGAGAACTGTGTTGAATCTGCACAGCAGTTTGGACAGTATTGACATTTAAAAAATACTAAACCTTCCAGTTTATGAACACAGATTCTTTTCCTGTTTGCCTAATTTCATACAAAGATGTAGTTTTCATTTGATACTTTTTTGAAATTTATTCCTAGTTTATAGTTTATCCTTTTTGATACTATCATAACTGGCATTTTTTCTTGATTTTTTTTTTCGTCAGTACCAGTGAGTGAACTCAAGACTGCGCTCGTGCTTATGCCACTGAGCTAAATGCCCAGCCCCTATCTGTTTATTGTGGTACATGTGATTAAATCCAGGTTCTCACACAGGCTGAGCACATACTGTACCACAGAGTTACACCTTTAGCCCATGTCCTAAGTGATTAGAGATAGTTTACATCTTCCTTTCCAGTCCAGTGTTTGTATTTGCTTGTGTGTATTTACACATAAACAGAAACTTTTTCTTTCTTCTTCTTTAGTTTTTTTAGAACTCCCACTACAGTGTTGAATAGGCATTGGTAAATTGGATCTCTTTGTTGTCCTCTCCTAACATTAAATGAAAAGCATTTGCTTTGTGTAGTGGGAAGAGGTGTCTTGGGGATTGAACCCAGGGAATTCCAAGCCATGTCGCTCGCCCTTTTTATTTTTGTATTTTGAAACAAGATTTTGCTAAGTTTTGCTGGCTGGCTGCCTCCTGAGTAGCCGTAGTCTTTGTTGAGATAAGGAAGGGTGCTGGATTTTTATTAGATGTTTTCTTTGTGTCTGTCGAGTTACGATGTAGTTTTTGTTCTTCCTTCTGTTAATGTGTTATATTATCTTATTTGAAACCAATTTTGCATTCTTGGGATAAATCCCACCTGTCTTTTTTCCTCTCACCGTTTTTGTGTTGTCTTGTTTGTATGTTGCAGAATTTCATTTGTTGGACTTTTGTTGAGGATTTTTGTGTTTGTATTTGAATAAAGGTTCTTAACCTTTATTCAAAAATACGTGTTTCTCCTTACTCTGATATCTTTGCTTTGGAATCTGGTTTGGTGTGGTTTGGAATCTGAGGGCTTTAGCTGTAGGTTTGACATTTATCTCATTCTGCATTGTGCCATAATAATTGTTTTTGTGTGTTCCATTTTATTTTCTACTGATGGTCTCTCTCTTTTGGTTGCAGACTTCTTTGTATCTTAACCTTGCCTAGTACAGTGTTTTGCTCCAAGTCTCATGTAATTGTATGTACCATGTGCATCTTTAAACACCTTATCTACTTCACAAATTTAACCTTTATAGTAGCTCTTTGAGGTTGACGTTTTGTAAACTAGGAATTACAGACATCAGAGAAATTGCTGTAAGTTGTTTAAGGTTGCACAAGTAATAAGTGATAAGTCCACTTCTCTTTGATATTGGGCCTGGGTTCTTCATTGTATGCTATTCTGCCTGGGAAATGCTTGTTTGAATACACTAGTCTTGAGGAATTAGAATGTGGGTAGGAATAAGTGAAAAAAGTACATAGTTTTGGTGTTGTTATGGGGGGGGGGTTGGCATCTAATTAACAGTGTCCATTGCCAGGGCACACAATTCAAGAAGATCAAGTTGTCCCCAGACCAGTAATTAGTCCTTTTTGGAAGAGAGAGATTAACATCTAAAATAATTAGAAAATGAGTATTTAATTAAAGGGTAAGGGTGAGATTTGTATAGGTTGGAAAGAAATGTGAAGGAACAAGTAATTTAAGCTTCAAAAAGAAGTGGGGTGTAGATGGGTAGTTTTAGCAAACTGGGGTTGGGGTCAACCTGATAGCCGTGGTAACATCTGACAAGTCACTTAGACTTTCTGGTCTTTTGTTTCTTTGACTGAAGTAGGGATAATATCAGTTTGATAATTCCGGGTTGTGGATTCAAAATAAGTATCTCAGACACTGTAAACTGTAGAGTGCTTTGTTCTTCGGGTAGGGATATATATTATTTTCTTAATTTCCAGTCTCACTATCTTTCCTCAACTTGAGCTTTTAACTTTAGACATAGAACAGTACTGCAAAAGTAGAACAAAATTTCCAGAACATATATCATCTTTGTTTTACAATGTTAACATTTGATAACATTTGCTTTACCATTCCCTCTTTGTCTATATATATTGGTTTTGTCTTTTGAGAATAACTCATGTATAAGATACCCTTTTATCACCAAAACTTAAGTATATATTTTTTAAAACCAAAGAAATTTTCTTAGTAATTATATTGTAATACTGTTCTCAAAATTGGCAAAATAACATTGGCATAATCCTAGTAGCTGATCTACAGACCTTATTCATATTTTTTTCAATTGTCTCAGTAATGCTTTTTACAACAGAATAGTTTTTCTGGTTCTCTAACCAGAGACTCAATCCAAGATCAGAAGTTGTGTTTAGCTTTTATGTTATTTACTTGCCTGCAGTCTGGACAGTGCCTCAGTCTTTGTTCTGTAGTACCTTGATTATTCACATGAAGTAGAGGCTGTTTTGTAGATTGCTCCTCGGTCTGTTTCCCTGTCATTTCCTTATTCTATCAGATTTTGCATTTTTGACAGGAATAGTATAGAATTCATGATTTCTTTTGCGTCATATCAGGAGGTGCATGGTATCTGTTTAAAGTTAGTGTTTCCCTCTCCATGATTAATAATAATATTGTTGGTAGGTACTTTGGGAGTATGTATGTATCTTGCTTCTCATACATACTGTGGCTTGAATCACCGAGTTGCCAAATAGTGATTTTCTAAGCCCACCATTCTACATTAGTTTACATTTTACAGTAAGATCTGTCTCCATTTCCCATTTGCTTATTTGTGCATTCATTAAAATTAGTGTGATCTCATAGGTTCTTATCTTTTTTAATGGTTTGTAATCCTTTATTAGTGTTATTTTATTGCTCAGGTTGGGGGCCTAGTGAGAGCCTCGTTTAAGCTCATCCTCTTAAGCAGATTCAGGCTGCTTCGCTTGGATCCTCGCTTCTACCTAGTCACTAGTTTTCCTTTATTGACGGGAAGATATTCTAACTCTTTAACACTGTGTTTCTAAAGTTAAGCTTTCTAAAAATGGCATTGCTGCCACCTTGTCTCTTGTCCTGTTTTCTCTCCATACTGAAATCACAAACATACAGTTCTGTGATTTATTTATATTAATGCAAGGACATATTCGTATATATCTGTATTCTCGCCTCTAACCTAAAAGGTAGCACACTGAACCTTTTTTTTTTCTCCAGTTATTGTCACGTCTTCTCAATCCTTTCATATCAGGATGTAGAGACCTTTGTTTTGCAGCTGCATGGTATTACATTTAAGTACTTCTATATTTGCAAATATTTAGCTACCTATGCTTGCAGACAATCTATCCAGTATGTGCCCACCCTGCCATTATTACTTTTTTAGTGCTTTTATTTCTTAACCCCTTCCTACCTCTAGATAAGTCCTAGTCTTTATTTTGAAAAACTATAAAACTTCATTTTGTTCTGTTTTCATTTTATTGCCAAAATTTTGAAAAACGGATCCAAACCCCCAGCTTCATTCTCATTACTGTTTTGATGTAATTGGGTTTTCATCCCTACCATCTGGTGAAATTACAGTTTTTACAGTTACAAGTGACTTTCATATGATGTTGCACTGGCTTTGGTGATTAATTTACATAGGAGGACAAAAAAGGAAGAGAGGCAGCTGGAAGAAGAAAAAATAGAAATGTTGGAACAAAATAGAATAACGTGGAACTTATAAAGAGAAAGTAGATTAAAAAAAAAAAACAGGAGATGTGAAATGTAGGTTTTTTTTTTTTTTTTTTTTTTGTACCAGGGATCGAACTTTAGACCTCATGCTCACCAGGCAGGCACTTACATCACTGAGCTAAATCCCTGGCCCTGAAATGTATCTTTTATATCTTTTATAACTCTCTTGTAGCATATAGTTAGCTTTTATGTGAAGACAATCTGGTTTTTGGTGACTTGCTGTTTGGGCCCTCAAGAAAGTTGCTTCCTGTTTGCCCTTTTTTAAATCTTAATAGAGGGCCTGGGGTTTGACTCAGCGCCACAAGTGCTTGCAAGGTCATGAGTTTGATCCCTGGTAATCCATAATTGTTACTAACTCTTGCCATTCTTATTATTACCAGCAGTTCTAATTTGTTATATCATGTTAGATCTATCAGCTCCCTCCCCCCAGCCAGGACTGTAATTCAGAGGGTTCTCATGCAGTATCCATATTGTTGGATTATTGCAACAAACTTCTTACCCTATGGATACTTTATTGGCTACTCTTACTCAACACTTTTCCTCCCTGTTTCTATTTCATTCAAAAATAGTTCCTGAAATTGTCATGCTAATGTGTCCTCAGGCTTTCCTGGGACCAAGCCTTTTTGTGCTTCCGTGCCTGAAAAAGAGCCACTTCTTTTCTGTATCTTTAGAAATCTTGCTTCCTGCAATTTTATACTTTACTAGGAAAACTCACAGAACTCAACATATATTAGTGCTTCTGGCTGTGATTTAGTATACTAAAAGGTTGTTAAACAAAATCAGCTAGGAAAAAGGCACAGAGAGGGCAAAGTCATTCTGTAACAATGTGTGTAAAATATTTGCCAAGGGAATGTGGTAGAAGATTAGTGCCAAAGGTTTCCTTGGAGGCTAGTCTTACACCAACATGACAGTCTAAGGACATTAGGTATTAGCTATTCAGCATGGCCCATATTGTTTGTTCACACAGCTTAGCTATGGTATAAATGCTTTTTTTAAAAAAACAGTACTAGGCTTTCATGCTGACTATACATACGTCCATTTTTTCTTTCTGAGACAAGGTCTTGATAAATTGGCCAGGCCAGACTCCAGAATGCTGGGATTGCAGGAAGGTACCACCATGCCCATTTACTCTTATCAGATAGGGAATGGTATGAACTCTCTTCAAATCCAACTTCCTTGACACCAGCCAAAGACCAACCTTGCAGTCCTTTCTGAGGACCTTTCCATTCTTAGACCTGGTGTGTGAACTTTGTGAATTCTTTTTATACACTATGAAAGCCTGTCCCCTTCCCCTTTTAAATTACTAATGTGACTACATTAAAGTTTGTTTTTCCCTATTGAGTAACTATTAGGCAACTATTTTGCATTATCTTTATGTTGGAATTGGAATTGGAATTCCAATTGGAATTGATGGCTTAGTAAATAGTGACATTTAAAATTTCATTATGAATAGACATTTTAAAGTTGCTCATAGAGCATAGTTGTTAGCCTGTACTTCCAATAGCAATGTATGATCATCCTTTTGCAGCAGTTTATTTTTAATGGTAACAATGCAGAGAATGTAGAAAAAATGAACCATCAAGCATTACGCAGTGCAAGAGCAGGAGGAGCATTCCTTTGCTGAGGTGTATCCAGCTCATACTAGTAAGTCCTTTGCCTTACACTTTCTCTTCCTCCTTCTAGGAATCTTAGTTGTCACACACATCTCTGATTTCCCAATTGGCCCATCTTTGGTTTAATCATTGGTGTGGAGGCTTGTGTTTTTTGGGAGGTCTTTTGTTACAGAAAACTTGAAACATATCCCAAAATAGTATAAAGGATCTACATGAATCCACTAACCAGTTTCAGCAGTTGCTAACATTTTGTCAACCCTGTTTTTCTTTTTTCTTTTTCTGTGAGGTACATGGGGGTTGGAGTAGACATCTGTTATTTAAAACAAATTTTGTGCTAAATCACAAAGTATAATGCGTGTTTATTATAACACTTCAAATTAGAATGTATTCCCCCCCATTCATTTTATTTCAAGGAAAAGAAAAGAAAAAAACTAACACTAAATTTTAATATGTGACAATTCGGGGCAACGATGGTACATACATTGCACGTTGTCATCCCAAATCATTCACTCAGAGCACAAGACATCTGCTTAGAATTGTCCAGACAATGCCAGCACAAGTTTTTCTCTTCACTGAACTCAGAGAAATCAGTACTATAACTATCTTAACTTTTTATGTATATATACATATATGTTGTTACTTTCAGCTTCTTACACTAGAGTGACGGTATGATGTTTACATGTGTGTCTGAATTATTTCAGTAATGAGCATGTTCTCAAGTTGCATCCATTTACCTATAAGTCTCCAGTTTATCCTTTTTTATGGCTGAGTAGCACTCCATTGTATAAAAATACAGCTTTTTATCCAAACCTTAATTTTAGGTTTTTTTCCAAGGTCTGGCTATTACAAATTCTGCTGCTATAACCATGACTGCATGTATGTTGCTGTGGTGTGATGTTTTTAATTCCTTTGGGAAGATAACCTAGAAGGGGAATAGCTGGATCAAATGGGACCTGTAGTCCTAGTTTTTTGAGAAATCTCCATACTGATTTCCACAATGATTGTACCAGTCTGCATTCCCACCAACAATGGAGAAAGGGTTTCTTTTTCCCTAAGGCCCCTCCAGCATTGTTGTTGCTTGATTTCTTGATAATAGCCATTTTTTCTGGGATGAGGTGAGATCTCAGTGTTATTTTAATTTGCATCTCTTGAGTGACCAGTGATGCTGAACATTGTTTCACATATGTATTTGCTATTCCTCTTTCTTTATCTGAGAAGTGTGTCTTCACCTCCGATGCCCATTTTTGGATCGGGTCTTTGAATCTGGAAGGACTTTTTTTTTTTTAGTTCTTTATGTGTTTTTGATAGTAATCCTTTGTCTGAGGTACAGCTGGCAAACGTTTCCTCCCATGTTGTGGATTGTGTCTTCACTTTGTTGGTGGTTTCTCTTGTCGTGCAACAGCTTTTCAGTAGGATGAGATCCCAGCTGTTGATTCTTTGTGATAGTTCCTGTGCAGTCTAGGTTTTGTTTGTAAAGTCTTTGTCTACACCAGTATCTTCAAGAGTTTTACCTCTTCTATCTTCAGCAGCTTTAATGCTTCTGTTTCAACATTTAGATCTTTGATCAATTCTGATTTTAGCTCAGTACATCGTGAAAGATATGGGCCCAGTTTTAATGTTCAGCATGTGTAGAGCCAGTTTTATGGATTTACATTTGTTGAACCATCCTTGCATCCCTGGGATAAATCCCACTTGATCATGGTGTATAATTTTCTTGATGATTTGCTTCAGTTTGTTTGCCAGTATCTTATTGGGGATTTTTGCATCAATGTTCATGAGGGAAATTGGCTTGTAATTCTCTTTTTTTAGTTGAGTCTTTCTGTCCTTTTAGATCAGGGTAATGCTTCCAGGAATGAACTTAGAAGTATTGATTCCCTTTCAATTTCATTGAAGAATTTGAAAAGTACTGATATTAGGTTTTACCTAAATTTCTTGTAGAATTCAGCAGTGAATGTGTCAGGGCCTGGGCTTTTCTTTGTTGATAAGTTTTTAATTACATCTTTGATTTCATTGATTGATGTTGGGTTATTTATGATACCTATATCTTCTTGATTCAGCATTTGGTAATTTGTATGTATATCGGAATCTGTCCATTTCTTCTGTATTTTCCATCTTATTAGACTACAAGTTCTCAAAGTAAATATAGATGATCTTGGGCTGGGGATTTAGCTCAGCGGCATAAGCACCTGCCTTGCAAGCAGGCAGTCGTGAGTTCAATACCTGGTACTGATAAAAAGGAAAAAGACAAAAAAAAAAAAAAAAAAAAATATATATATATATATATATATATATATATGATCTTGTGAATTTCTGCAGTGTCTGTTGTGATTTCATCCTTTTCATTCCTAATTCCATGGATTTGAGTCTTTCCTTTTTTTGATAAGATTGGCTCAGGGTTGTTAATTTTACTTAATCTTTCAGAGAACCAACTCTTTGATTCATTGATTCTTTATATTGATTTTGTAGTCCCCAGTGTATTACTTTCTGCTCTGATATTTATAATTTTCTCCCTTGTATGAGCTTTTGGCTTAGTCTGCTCTTTGTTTTCTAGAAGTTTGAGGTTCGCCATTAAGCTGTTTATGTGGGTTTGCTCTGTTTTCCTCGTATGAGTATATACTGCAATAAATTTCTCTCTTAAGATTGTTTTCATTATATCCAACAATTTCTGGTATATTATATTGTTGTTATTATTCACCTGTAAAAACTTTAATTTCATCTGTGATCCATTGGTTGTTCAGTAGGATGCTATTCAATTTCCATGTGTTAATGAATTTCTTGTGATTTCTTTTGCCATGGATTTCCAATTTCATCGCACTGTGGTCTGATAGTATGCATGGAATAATTTCATTTCATTTGCATTTAATTAAGTGTGTTCTGTGAGCCATATATGGTGTATTTTGGAGAACATCCTGTGTGCAGTTGAGAAGAATATATATTTGGATGTCATGGGGTGGAACACTTTATAGACATCTACTGAGTCCATGTGTTCAACAGTTCATTTTAGTTATAAAATAAAATTATTTATTTTTTAGATCTATCTTTTTGTATCAGTGGGATATTGAGATCTCCCAGTACAACTGTATTAGGGCTTATTTGATTTTTTTTTTTTTTTAAAAGATTTATTTAAGGAGAAAAAAGAAAAAAAAACAGAAAAGGGGTACAATTTATACAGAATTTCAGAAAAAAAAAACCAGTAGGAAATCACTAGTTAATAGATTACATATTGTCATCTTAGAAATAGTTGTTCAAGTTAAAAAATTAAAGCATATAGAGTGGACACTCAAACAGTGAGACTGCAAACAGTTTTGTTCAATGATCCAATAAAACTTGGTAATATGGTGACTTACTTGGTTTTTGATGTCCGTTAGTAATTGTTTTATATAGTTGAGTGCACTGGTATTTGTTGTGTATATATTTAGGATTGTTACCTCTTCCTCTTGGATTGTTCCTTTTAGGAGGATATAGTGACCTTTATCTCTCTTAATCAGTCTTGGCTTGAAATTCACTTTATCTGCAAATAGAATAGTACTCCTGCTTTCTTCTGGGTTCGTGTCACATGGAGTATTGTTTTCCATCCTTTGACAATTCAGTCTATGAGTTTCTTTTTGAATTAAATGTGTTTCTTATATATAGCATATTGTTGGATCTTGCTTATTGATCTGTTCTGATAGTCTGTGTCTCTTGACCAGTGAATTGAGGTCATTAACATTGATGATTACAATTGATATGTATTGATTTACACTTGTCATGTTTTTTCCTATTGTCCCCACACACACACACTTTTTTCTCCCTCCAATTGCTTACCTTCTCTGGTAGATTCTTTCTGTTGGGGTTCATGGAGCTGTAGTCTTGTTACCTTTTTATAGAATGTCCTTCAGAACTTTTTTGAGTGCTGGTTTGGTGGTCATAAATTTTCTGAGATGTTTTTTGTCCTAGAAGTATCTTGTTTCTTCATCAGTTTTGAAAGATAGGCCATGTTGGAACTTAGGACTCTGGGAAGCCAAGCAAGCACCTCCCCTTCCTGGTAAGCTGCGGCAGTGTGGCCCATTGCAACCCTTCCAAGGGGAGAACCAGCAATGTTTCCTGAGATCCACGCCATGTTGGAACTTAGGACTCTGGGAAGCCAAGCAAGCACCTCCCCTGCCTGGTAAGCGGCAGCAGTGTGGCCCACTGCAGCCCTTCTAGGTGGAGAACCAACAGTGTCTCCTGAGATCCACGCCATGTTGGAACTTAGCACTCCGGGAAGCCAAGCAAGCACCTCCCCTCCCTGGTCGGGGAGGCAGGGTGGCAGACTGCAGCCCTTCCAGGGGGAGAACCAGCAGTGTCTCCTGAGATCCACGCCATGTTGGAACTGAGGATGCTGTGAAAACAAATGACCATCCTGCTTTCCTGCTTTCCTGCTTAGCAATAGTGAACCTACTGCTACATAGCCTAGAGTCAAATATCCCACGTTCCCTATCACACCCCCCCTCGCGCCCATTAGCAAATGGGAACCAGAAATCTGAGCATCTCCTGGCAGGTTGGCCATAGAAAATAAGGGGGACTTCCTTCTACCATTTCTTTGAAGGCAAATATTTTTATTACTGTTTTGGTCTTTTCTAATTAATGGTACTGCTCTGTTCAATATTCTGTTTTGATAAGTTTTTTAGTGTTCTATAGTTCATCTCATTTTGATATACATGACTGAAAGAACAACTATTATAAAGATAACAAAATATACTGTGATACCTATTACTGTTATCCTGGTAACCTGCTGTGAAGTTCTGTACCAATTTCACTGTACGATTTTAGTTGGCTTTATTCTGACTTGTTCTGTTGTATACTTTCAAAATTAAAAAGAAAAAAAAATTTTAAAAAAAGGATAGTTTTGTGGGGTACATAATCTGGGTTGAAATTTGTTTTCCTTTAGCACTTGGAAGTTTACTCAAAGCTCTCCTTAACTTGACAATTTGTGCTGAGAAGTCAGCTATGATCCTGATGAGTTTTCCTTTATAGGTGGTTTGTTTCTTTTCCTTGACAGCTTTTAGGATTCTATTCTTATGTTGAATTTCTGAAATATTGACTATGATATGCCTGGCTATAGATTTTTTGTTTTTTGATCATTGCTAATTTGGAGTTCTGTATTCTTCATGTATTTGTATATCAGATTCTTTTTCTATACCAGAAAAGTTTTCTGTCATGATGTCTGTGAACATTTTTTAGTGTTCATTTTGATCTCTTCTGCTTGTTCATTGACTCCAGTTAGCCTTAAGTTATTCTTCTATGTCTCACCTAGCAGCTGCTGGATTGATTTCTCATGGTCCCTTGCTAGTTTTGAGAAATCTTTCTTGTTTTGATTGCTAACTGCAAACCTGTCTTCAGTATATGAGATCCTGTCCTCACATTGGTGTAATCTGTTTCAAATATTTTCAGTGGAGTTTTTATCTGCTTGAATTTGCTTTATAGATTCCGTTTCTTTCCTATGCTGATCTTCCCTAATGTTCTTAAGCTCGTCTATTTTTTTTTTTTTTTTGGTCTGTGTCTGCTCTAACGTTCTTACACATAGTATATATTTTGATAATTTCTTTAATTATCTGAGAGATTATTTCTGATTTCAGTTTTTCCAGAGCCTCATTTAATTGATTTGTTGTTACCATTTCAGAGAGGCCTGGTTGGAGGGGCTTTCAGATTGTCCCACCTCATTGCCCCCTGGATTTGCCTTTGGCGAAGTGGACGTCTGGGGTTGCGTTTTGCATAAGTGTCTCTTATTTTATTTTGTCTCTTTTTATAGTTTGATTCCTGGAGTGATGCTTGTAAGTTGCCTATGGTGTGTTGCTTTATTGGGTGTATTTAGGACTCTTTGGTGGTGATACTTCTCTGAGGTATCTTCCAGCTGTAGCTGGTTTTGGGGTTTTGAATCTGTTGGAAAATGTTACCTTTTCAGTTTGTTGGAGATGTGAAGTTGTTGCTCATTTGACCTAGTTCCTCGTTGTTTGGCACTGTGCCACAGTATTTTCTGTGACCTTAAGTCAATTTCAGTCATGGAATACCAGGACCCACAGCTGTTTAGAACAATTATGTTAATTTTGGCTATAGTGGTATCAGTAGCGTCAAACACAGCCTAGAAAAAGACAAACTGAGCTAACCCTTAATTTACAACTTTTAACCATATGAGCTAGATTTGTGATTATGTAAAACAAGATAAATTATATGCAATATATAAATGCTTAGTAGGTCAATTTTGCCTGTGGAGGTTAAACTTTAAAATGAAAGGATAAAATAGAGAAGTGGAAGAAGAGAAAGAGATTAGAAGTAAGGTTGGAGTTTGATAAAGGGGGATCACACCAACTTTGGAAAACTGGTACAGAAGACTGAAGGAAAAGAGAGATGAAAGAAATAACAAGAAGAACAGAACAGAACTATATCCACGAAGAGGTTAGGAACCACTTTCACACTCAAAAACAATGAAGAAGAAAGAGGGAGAAAAAAAAAGAAAAAAACCCAACAGTCTACTTCCAGGATTCTCCCTGCTTTCACTAGTAAACAATCTGTGGAGACAGAGTCTCAAATTGTGCCAGTCTATTCCAGAAAGCCAGCAGTACCTTTCTGGTGGGGTAGTAGATAACCTTTGCAGGCCTGCCTCAAACCAAACTCGTTGGGCTTGTCACAGTCCAAGCAGTTTCCACAGGTCTGAGCCCAGCTGGGAGCTGCTAGATGAGGCCTGGGGATTTGGTTCAGTGGCACAAATGCCTGCCTGGCACGCTAGCAGCTATTCAGGGTTCCAAGCTCAGCTGGCCCATCTCCAAGATGGCTACTAGCTAATCACTGTGTCCCACAGAGAATTAAGTCCTCTGCCCTCACCACCAGCCAGTGTAGTCAGTCCTCCACGTCTGCTGCTCCCCTCCACTGCTGCGTCTCTCTGCAGAGGCCTCCAGGGTTGCCAGCCCTCACCATCACCGTTTCATGACCGTCCATCCCCAGGGTCAAGCACAGCAAGTCCCATGTCAGGGAGAAGGTACTGGGGGCTGCCACCTTCTTTGTTGAAGTTTTTCTTTCTCACCTTCTCTGTGGGCTTAAGTTTGCACTTTAGATTCTTCCTGGATCTTTCCTCCTTCCTGTCTTCCTCACTGTGCTGTATTCCAGTGTCTGCACGGTGATGCTCAGAGAGGTTGTTTTCCCTGCTGCTTACTGCTCTGCCATCTTCCTGGAAGTCCTAGAATGTACTTGAAAAAGTTTCTCAAAATACTCTTCTTGATTGTGAAATTACCCTGATGTTTTTCTTTCCAGTGTAGGAGAATGCAGGTTTTTCTCTTTAAGTTTATCAAATATACATGCATACATAGTTTTTTAAAAAAGAAGAGAATAAAGCACTATTTACATTTCTCTGCTTGCTTCTTTCATTTAACAGGATGTTAGGAACATTACACCAGATCAAACAGGCCAACTCCTTTTCCGTGTGCTGTGCCATTTCTTTATTGAGGGACCTCTCAATTTTTTGCTTTCAGGCCTTGTGACCTCTGCAGGAGAATAGCTTTTGAGTTTTAAATATTAACAGTTGTACATTTACAGTTAATATTTTTAAACTAATTTTTTGAATAATCACATGGTTCAGACATTAAAATAAAAACAATTTATACAGCAAGACATTTTTCTCCTCTCCTTTCTGCCTATTTCCTGTTGCCCCACACATCATATTATTAGTTTCTTAGGTGTTCTCTTAGTCATTTTAATACACAGGCAAATATGAGTACATATCTTCTCTTTTGCTTCTTGCACAAACAATAGCATACTGTGTGCTCTGTTATATGCCTTGACATTTTTAATGATTTGTTTTAGGACAAGTTTTTTTTTTGCAATTTTCTACCTACCTTCCTATTTTTCTTTATTCAAACTATCAAATTTCTCAAGTGTGAGACTTTACAGTTGTCAACTGTTCATCCTCCCATAGCCATTCACAGAATGAAGATTTCTGAAATTGCTTTCGTAAAGTGCTAGCCTAGTGCAATAGTGCATGCCTGTAATCTCAGCTATTCAGCAGGCTGAAGCAGGAGGATTACAAATTGGAGTCCAGCTTGGATAATTTAGGGAGACCTTGTCTGAAAAAAAGGCTGAGGAAGTATTGGGGTTCCACTCTCCAGTACCACACACAGAAAGAAAGAAAGAAGAAAAAGAGAGAGAGAGAGGAAGGGAAGGGAGAGGAGAGGAAGAAGAAAGGAAGAAACCAAAAGAAAGAAAGGAAGGAAAGTCCGTTCCTGGGGGCCGTGCCTTTCATAAAATCAGTGATTCATTCTTTGTTTTCCTTGATAACTTTCTCTGTTTTTGTTCCTAATCATATGCCTAGAGTTCTTGAAACTTGAATACTTTGTTGTTTCTCGAAGTACATTTTGTTAAAAGAGTTCTTGTAAAAGATGTAAGATACGCTATAAATAAGATTTATCATGGCCTCTCAAAAGAACAAGAATTTATTTTCTGTGACTCCTACAAAGAAAGCTCATACTTTGAGAGTTACCGTGGGATAGATGAAAGAAAGATCATAATTTGAAAGTTCCAGATTTGAGTCTTGACTCCACCTATGACCTTAAATTTTAAATTGCTTTTCTGTGCTTTGGTTTTCTTCATCTATAATAGGGAATTATTTTTACTTACCATTTAAAAGGTACTTTTACTTAGCAAAAAAAAAAAAAAGTGCCTAGCATATTCATTGCAACATTTTAGTCATCCAGAGCTTTATCATTTCTAGGTTCATAGGACCAGCAGGTGGGAATTACAGAGAAGTAGACTTTTGGCTAATGATAGAATTTTAAAAAATTAGAACTGTTGAACAGGTTGCAACTAACAAAGATAAATCTGTCTTTGCTTATTATTCAGGGAACTCACCTCTAGACCAAACTACCAAAAGATTTGTGTTGGTTATTGGAAGATGAGGGCAAAATTTGAAATGTAGCTTGAAAAATTGAGTAGATTATACTATCATAATCTTATCTGTTTATTTTCTCTAATCCAGATATTTTGTTCTCTTATTTTGTGTATTAAAATTAACTTTGAAATTCAGCTAATCACATACAGCATAATTCACAAATTTTGAGTGTGTAGGTGTTTGATTCGATACATGTATATACTTATGTAACTAGACTCCAGTCAAATTAGAGGGCATCTCCATCTTCTTTGAAAATTCCCTCAGGGATGGATTCTTTTGTAAGTTAGCTCAAATGCTTTATAGATGTGATACAGGATATAAGTAAACAAAAACAATCAAGTTTTAATAAAAAGCAGAGTCCAGTTTTTTACAAAGCAATAATGCAGGTTCACAGAACTTACAGGTTTGAAGTTTTTTGCCACTAACCTTCAAAAGTAAATGATTATTGGAGTATCTTCATGAGTACGTGTACTTGTCAGATCTATCAATTCTTATTCTTTCTGATATATACAGTGCTATAGTTAGATGTCTTAAATGAAACTTCACTAGCATTTAAATCCTGGAAGAAGTAGTACTTGGCATAAGTGGAACATTTATTTATTTACTTATATTTATATCCATACTTAAATAGAGAGATACATAGAGTCTGCCAAAAAACATACAACAAATACTTCGGGAAAAGAAAAACTTGTGTAAATATTTTAAGACTAAATTTATTGAGATTTCTTGATTAATACAAGATATCTTTGGATTCTACAATTACAAGAGGTACTCAAAGTGGTGGCCATTACCTTCGAGACATTGATTAATGGTAACTGTTGTTTGGGTAAGCTTGGTCATTGAGATTGCTGCCCATATACTTTCAGTTTCTTTTCTGAGGGCCAGCAGTGAAGTGGATTTCCTGTGTTATACAACATCCTCTAGGGTCCCCCATACAACGGTAACACCATTGGTTGAAAAAACATGATACTGTTTTTCTTTTCCTGAAGTAGTTACACATTTTTTGGCAGATTCTGTATATTATCACCACCTCCCAATTTAGTTTTCTTTAAATAGGAAATCAAAGAAAATATGGTTAGTAGATGTAATAATGATGAACAGAACTGTCATCTTATGCTTAGAATATCAGGTGTTAAGATATGATATTGAGAGGAGCTTGCACATCTTTTAAGTACTAAGGAGGATATTTCCATCTAGTAAAACACATGGTAACCTCAACAGAAGCCTATAAAATAAAGCTTGGCAGAGGAGAAAAAATTCCAGATGGACATCTTGAAGAGTACAGTTACAGTGATAGAGAAGAGCAGATCTGTAATGCATAGACTACAAAGAACAAATACTGAAGGTTATATCTTGACATGTAGGGTAGGCAGTTTTGGGTGCCACTGAGGACTGCTGAGATGCTTTCATGACTAGGCACTTAGAAATTTTGTGCTAAGTAAGCAGTCTTTCTATAATTCTTATAAAAATACCATGGAGTAGGCATATATGGTCATTTATCCACAGTTTTAATCTGAAGAAAAGAAAGGAGTCTTGAATGTTAGAATGATTAGCTTTTGCTCCTGATTTCCTCATCTTGGGACTGGAGACATGGCAGCAGTTATAAGTCAGTTCGCTTTGTTTACTACTTATACTCTGCCTCTCTCATATGCCATAGCTTTCTTCAATCCTTGAGTTTCCCAAGATTGTAGTATGAGTGAGCATATTTACTGTCTCCCTCACCCAGAATGCAAAAGAGTGAATCATGGTACAGTGGGCATGAATTTGTGTTACTACACCATTAACCCCACAATAGATCTACTCATAACAAAATTACAGTGAAATATAGTAAGTTACCCTACACTTCTTTTAACTGATCTTAATAGCCATGTACTTAAATTTACTAAACTATTTACATCTCCTCAATTTTTACATCAGAAAAGCCAACTTAATTTTGTGTTCACTGTAGTTCATCTGTATAGCATTCTTTCCAGTTTTTTATGTACTAACTTGTTTGTTTCATTTTGCCTTCTGTTTCATCCCCACTGCCCTGTGCATTGTGGCTTTATGATTTCCAGTTTCTCAAATGTCCAGTTTGTCTCTGTTCCTCTTGCCCCAGTCTGCATGGTATTTATAGCGCCCTCTCTGAAAAGCTTCCTTTGAGCACCATTAAATATTTTTGTGGTTGTGATCATTGTTTCAAGTGTCCAGTGAAATACGTTTTTTGCTTTTGTTGGTTTTATGAATGAAGTTTGAGGTTCTAGACTCAGGATGATTAGTATTGGTGAGTTTCTTCTATCTTACATTAGGTTTCTTTACTTGGTATAAACTGCTGGAGTTTTGAGGCAAAAGCCCCAGTTCTAAGGGTTCCTGTAGACCAGGCATATCCCCTTGTCCTGGAACACCAAGGAGATGAAGTGATGAGGGACAAGAAAGGAGCTTTAATCGGCACGACTATGCTGGGAAGCACAGAGAAGTTCAAGATCTGTCTTTCAGGGACTGATGAAAACTTGTGAGTTCTACAGAAAAGGGGAGCAAAGGGAAGGATTGGGGGTTTTTGAAGCTGAAGCTGGGAATTTAGCTTTCAAAGCAGGTAATCCTGGCCATGTGGTAGTATGGTTGATCTGTGATTTCAAGACAGTTTCTGTGAGGTCAAGGGAGAACTATCATGGCTTGAGAGTATATTCTGGGTCCTAACAAGAGATGACAATGCCTTTTGCTGAAAGGGGCAGCCTCAGTTTCTCTCATGGGGTAAGTGCCCCTGCCTGAGGGGTGACCTCTCTATAAGGAGGTCTTCAAGGCTCTACTTTTCCTGAAATCCAAGGTTAGGGGGAGGTTTAGGTCCATGTTTTAAGACTTCTAGGCATCACTCTAGGGGATCTGGGACTGGCCGTTATAAAAGCTAACAATTGGCTGACCTGAAAATTACTTTAGTTATTCTCATCTTGGTATCATGTGTCTTAAAGGAGTATGAAATAAAACAGGTAAATGTGGGAGTTATAACATTTGTATTACAGACACTTTTTATGTGATTAACATGCTTACATGCAGAGCTGAGCCAGAATGTGACCCAAAATTTCAAGGCAGTACAGCTTCATCTTGCTTTTAGTTAATCTGTTGGGCACTTGTGAGTGCAAATCTTAATGTACACTATCTTGCCCAAGAAGCTTAGTGCCAGTGTTTCAGAGATGTTAGTGGGCAGGCTTCACTCTACAGTGTGATAGAGGAAGTAAGCAGCATCCTTCAGTAACAAAGATGTAGTTCTCAGGCAGCCAAACCCACTGAAGGAGCTTACTGGGCTCTCATGGAAGGTTTAGTTTTGTTAGAGTATTTCTTTATTTTTAGACTGAATTTAAAAACAGCTACTACGTAGAACTGGGGTGTAGCTCAGTGATAGAGTGCTTGCCCAGCGTGTGCAAGGCCATGGGTCCCATTCCCAGCACTGTAGGGGGAGGGGGAAGACAGCTAGTCGCTACCTGTGACATGGTAGCCCAGGGACGGGAAGGGTGTGGGAGGCGTGGAGTAGACATGGCCCTTAATGTTCCTAGGCAGTCTTTTTGCCCCATTCCCGTTTCTGCTTTTCCTTTTCTAATCTTGAAATGTCTGTGGAGTTCTACCAGATAGCATGACAGGTGCATCCATTCCTAGACTTCTTTTGTGTTTATTCTAAGATGTGGCTTTCTTCACTTTTGTTTATTCATCAGCTGTGAATATATTGTAAATTTTCTCCCTAAATTTTAGTGAGGCAGCAAGCAGGGGGCAGAGGAGACACATTTTGAAATTAATTCTAAGCCCTAAGTTTTGTTGGCAACATTGAGCATTTGAGATTTCATAAATTTAAATTTACATAAAGAACAGGTTATTATTTGTGTCCTAAGAATTGATAGAATAGCTTGAAATGTTTATAGATTATGAAATTATTATAGTGCTGAAATGCACATCACTTGTTTATGAATAACTTGTACTTTAAAATTATTTATAAAGCTATTTGGAACAAAGAAAGCTAACAAATGGTACTCCCAGATACTTGTGCAGGAGAGGGATTGTGGGAAGGTCCCAGGCATTGCCATTTGCTCCTGATTGATAGTTGGAGTGTCCTCCAGTAAGAAAGTTCTGCAAAGTAATGTAGAAGTTACCTGATGATGTTTACATTTTAGAATTAGAGAAAATTGCTGGTTTCCAGTATAAAATTCGCTAATTTTAGATTGCCTTCTTTGCTACAACAGTAAGATAAAAGCTCTTGTTCTTGTTGTATTAATTAAAGAAAAATGAACTGTGCTATATTGGGATATATAGTTACATTTAGGATGTGGATTGTGTTTTATTTTAATGGAAGATAAAAGTTTGTCTTGTCTTCTAATAAGTGAAAATGCATCTGTGTACAACATTATTTTTATTTCTTAAAACTTTTTGGGAAAGTTAATTGCTACTATATGGTTCAGGGATTTAGTGCAAGAAGAAGAACAGTTGATGGAAGAAAAGAAAAAGAAAAAAGACGACAAGAAAAAGAAGGAAGCTGCTCAAAAGAAGGTAGTATATGATAAACTTTATGTTAAGTGATTTAAACAGACTAAAAGAAAATTTTACCTGGTTTTTAAAGCATTTGGTTTAATGTTTTAACGTCAGTGGAGATTCATTTTAATATTCAATGTATGTGAATATGCATATGAAGTGACTTGCTGTGTGTGTACAATTTAATGCATGTTTAATCTTGCTGATAGTTTTTCAAAGGTAAGTACATTATATAGTTCTTTAACTTCCAGTTCACTGTTCCTAAGTATTTTATAATGATATAATGGGAAGAGTATGGAATTTGTAGGCACACAGGGAGGAACTGTAGCCTCATTTTCCCATAGCACACAGAACAGTGTGGCCTTAAAGTTTATTTAGCCTCTCTGGGCCTTAGTTTCCTTACATTTTGCAAATAAAATAGCATAGTACATTAATGCAATAGAAAAAAAAGTAACACAGAAATGTAGTTAAGGAAATTGTAATACAATAGGGAATAAAATGTTAATTTCCTTCTCCCTTTTTGTTTGATTCCTGGACTGATTTTTTTTAAATTGGCAGTTTACATAAGGTACAGAACTTTAAAATAAATTTGAGACAATAGATACATAACAGCCCTAACCAATAGGAAAAAACTGGCCAAAGCAATATATGTTAAGGCAACAATGAAAAACTATCTTCATAAAATTCTTTAAATGTTTTTAAAACTAAATGTTGTTGATAGTTAACTAATCTTAGCAGTCATTTCCTACTACATTAAGGTTTCAAAGACCTTAAAATATTCTAAAATGAAACCACTCTTCCATTTCTCTATTTAATTAAAAATTATTATTCTAACTTTCAATATGCCTCTTTCATGCTGAACACTATGCTAGGTGCTGGATATAGACTACAGTAACATGTCTGTTTAATAAGGACGAAGGCAGGATACAGAGATGGTAGGTAAGGCATTTATTTTTGGGAGACTGTTGAAGTGTAGAGAGGTGCATAACGTCTGAGATAGGGCCAGAAGATGGAATTTTCTTAAATTCCAAATTGTTTGGGTGAGTAAAGAGGAGAATAGTGAAGGACTACAAGCAGAGTAAACTCAGAAGTATCTATAGCCTGCACGAGATAATGGGTTTTGACTGGGGGCAGCCACCAGCAGGAATGGCAGGTCACACAAAAAGGTCTGCGGTAGCTGTAGGCTCGGCTTTGACCCTTTGGGGGAGGGCACTAAACATGCCTTAGTAGAGTGACATAAAAGTTTATATTTTAGAATGTCTGCTGAATTGAACCGGAAGCAGTGGTACCACAGAGTGAAATACTGGCAAAAGTAACCAAATAGTATACCAAATCTGCTTAAAGGACATGAAGAAAGAGTAGCCTAGGTTGATGATTGAGTGGCTACATTTTGGGAGCAGATAAGGTAGGGAATACAGAAAGAGGAAAAATGATTAATTCAGTTACAAGTATGCTGAGTTTAAGGGGTTGTCAGCAAGTATGGGCAGAGAGATGCAGTACAGAGCATTTTGGATAACTGAGTAGAAGATGAGATGATGGGTACTCATATGTGCTTTGATCTCATGAGTCTTCCGAAAGGGATGCATGGGTGTATGTCATAGCTAGGGTTAGGGTAGGTTTCTAGTGTGGAATGCTGGTATTGGCGGATGCTTTGGGCCTCTGCAGAGACTTACTTATGTATGTCAGTCTTTGCTTAGGATTTATGGAAAAGTTGTGTCCTCTATAAGTCTAAAAGTTAAGGAAAGACTTCAAATTCTTGTTCTGTAGCATGAACGTTGTTTACCAAATGACAAAAACGTTTAAGATACATGAGAGTCATTGAAGAGGACGCTTGGATGTGCTTGATGTAAAATTAGTAGTTCGACTAGCATGGGTTTTGTTATCATCATCATTATTATTGTTATTAGGTTCCTGTGTGTCCTGCCACCTAAGGAACTCATGATTTAACCATCAATTCAGAATGTAGTACAGTGTATGTAGAAATGCTAAAAAGGAGGCCTAAGTCACTGGAATGATTTACTTAAATACTGTATTTTTTGTGAGTATAATGTAGTTCTTAAAGTTGTAACATAAATAACGGCTGTAATTATTATGAGTTCATCTTTACATTCTTTCGTAATCTAAATCACCAACTGTGTGAAAGTGGTTCCTTAAAGTGTGCCCAGCATAAAATAGCTTCTAGCAAATGGGCAGTGATTTTTGTGCTGTTTGGCTCATATCAAATCACTTGAAGTGACAGGTTTTCACTCTTTTTCACTTCATCCCTACCTTACCCCTTGGCAGGAGTTTGTTACCCCCATCATGTCCTACTAGAAAGATCAAAGTTTAAAGATGAGCTTTTTCTTTTGCCAGATTTTCAGGATTGATAGGGTGTTGCATATAGTGATATAAGGTAGAGGCTAATACCTCTAGTAAACATTAAGTTTAATGTTCTACACTGTCACTATAAATAAGACTATTCTCCCAATTTCAGGAAGTCAGCTTGTGACTGAATTTGATACCACCTGTTGGTGAAGTGAAGGCAGGTGGTATTTCCATAAATTGTTATCAAATAACTCTAGAAATTTCCTAAATTGGCACACTTATAGTCTATATGAAAGACTTGAGTCACAGAAGTTTTATGACATGCTTCTTACAGGTTATATTCACCAGCAGGTCTATCTAAGTAAGTGACAGACATCTACATCGCCAGGTGGGCAGACCTGTTTACGTAAACACATTACAAAGAAAACAGACTGCCTGTTTTATATAAACCTATATATACTTTCATTTTCAAAAAAGATATTATCTGATATATTCATTTTCAGTCTAAGAAAACCTCAGCATCAGAATGAATTAAGTAGCTAATCTTGGTTTCATCATGATGATGGAACCAGGAATAAAAATCTTCTAATTGCTCTGGCTGATATTTTTTCAGAACCCTTGCCATGACTTTATCCTTTTGATGCAGAACATTATTTTTTGATTTTTCACCATCTAAAGGTAAACTTTGATAAATAGTACGTTATGGTAGTTTTTATAATAGGGTGTTAATAAGTCCTTGTGCCACAAATACAGAAAGTGTAGCTTTAATAATACTCACCTGGTCTTTTAAAGAAATTTAAATTTATACCACTGGTTGTTTTCTATTTCAAATTAAAAAGACAAGCAAAACTTATATAAATAATTATACATCAAATACTACAGTATTTTCACTTCAGCTGCTTTACTCATTTTACGTATTATTTAAATATAAATTTAAATGATTTTTAAAAGAAATATTTTACAAATTTAGGTGATTTTTTTAAAATTATACTTCAGCCCTAGTACATCTCTAATTAATATAGAGATTAATATCTGGATGACTTTGTTTTTAATTTTTTATGCTTGAAAAACCATTTCCTAGTTTCTGTATGTATAATTCTTTTCACATCTAAGAATCAGGGCTATTTTGCTATCTTTTAATTCTTAGGCATAGAAAGTAATTTGCTAGAACATGGAAATGTATTTTTCATAAAAGAAAGGGCACCAGTAGATTATCATGGCTTTCTCTCCAGGTTGTTTTTGGAAGAACTTTCTCGAAGGGATCTTAAGGAAACTGTCATGAGGAAGGAGGTTGGAAAATAGGCTTAATTATAGAGGGATAATTTTGAATAACCTTTACTTTAAGCATGTGATTGTAGGTTCTGGAAAGCAGCTAAGACTTAAAAGCTAAAGGAAGCAATAGTACAAATTGGGATCTTCCAGTGTCAAAGAGTGTTTCAACATTGGTGGGATTTTTTTTGTTGTTACTGTGTTAAGAGCTGAAGAGAATTTTACAGGCTTTGTTGATTAAAACATACTAAATTGAAGTTTAGATGAGACCTGGGTTGTAGAAAATTTATGATTTATTCCCTTTTAGGAGATCATATTCAGCAGTCTAATTAATACATATTCTTAGTAACCTTGGTGGTAATATAATCAAGCTGAATGGAGCTGGCAGGTATTATCTTACAGTCATGCTCCTTATTCTACTATAGTCTACTTTATCTTCATTTAAAAAGTTATTCAGCAAAATTAAAAATTAAACATCTATTAAAAATTAAAAAAATTATTCGGCCTGAGTTTGAGACTCAGTGCTCCTTAGTAAATCACAGGAAAACAGGACTTGGGGACTGACAATGAATATAGAATCAGCTGATTTCTAAAGGCAAGAGAAAGGATGGAGCCAAAGCACAGGAAGATGGAGATGATGAAAGCAGCACCAGAAAGTACCTACGTAATTATGTCTCAAGTTAAGTCTCTTTAGTATCATAATTCTGAGTTGGATTTTTTTGCATTTTATAGATAAGGAAAGTAAACATTAGAGAAGCTAAATAATTTGATGAGGGTTACACAGTGTAAGTGGTAGAACCAGAATTCAGAACTACGCAATCTGACCCTGAGCTCATTACAACTGACTACATTTAGGAATTGTGGATTTGGAACAAGCATTACAGAGCCTATCACAAAGCTCCCACCCTGCTCTTGCTTATCTGATGCCTTCATTAATGAAATGAGGCAATTTTCTTAATGTTTTGTAGAATCACAGCTCAGATTTTTTTTTTTTAAGGAAAAAATATTAAACATGAAAATGAGTAATTTGCCTTTTGTGTAAAAGAATTTATAGTGATACCTTACATGTAATAGTGTGTAGTTTTTCCAAAAAAGATCTTTCATGTTTTGTTTGTCAAAACAGACTTGATAGATAAACAGAACAATTAGTTTGTCCATTTGAAGGATTAGGAAACTAAGACCCAGAGAATTTTTATGGCAACATCATTTACAAATAAAAAGAAACAATTGAAGATAATTTTAAGTATTTTATGAAAGCCAATAGAGCCAGTGTTACTATTTTAGTAGTAATGTTAATGATAATTACTTATATTATTGAAAGGTTGTTAATGAGATATTTGATCTTCTTTTAAAATCATAGATGTTAAAATACTGTCTGTATTTGGTACATCTCAGTTTATACTAGTCACAGTGCAGTGATTAGTAGCCAAATTCACAGTGCAGTGATTAGCAGCCAAATGTGATTAGTGTCTACTGTTTTGAACAGTGTATAGTTACTATTAAAGTCACTGAGCTCACGTGAAAAATTCTCATTTTAATAATTTGAGCTCCACAGACCAACCCACACAAATCTATTTTAAACATGGAAATTCTGTCAGTTCCATTTCTCCCTAGTGGGTTTTTAGTTTCTGTCTCTTAGGTTCCATAACTATAGTATATATTAGATCCATGTCCTAAAAAGGTAGACACCTTAGTATATCTCCTTAGTGTCATTCCCTGTAGATTACAGAATATAGAATGAAACTAACATTTTTTTTTCCCAGAGGAGTTGCTTTATGTTGTAGGACCTAGGAGAGCAACATTGGGTTTTAATAGTGTGGTTGTGGTTTCTGTGTCTTTTAATTCAGTATCCTTTGAAAAGGATTCAGAAAGTTTTTGTAGACAGGCTTTCATTATGCAAAATAATTTTTATATTAATTTTTTGGCCTTAGAAAATTGTTTGACATGACACTTGTAATACTTAAAAGTGTTCTAAGCTCTTGCTAATGAAGACTTGATTTTATTCTGTTACCAGATTTTTTAAATGATTTCCCATAGAAATAAATACTGACATGCTAGTCGACTGGTCTTCTGATGTCCGGCCATCAGTTTTTTCTTTTAATTTTATTCAGAGTAAAAGATGGGCCTCCATCATTTGTGTACCTTTAATGCTCCAAAACTTGGTAAAGCACTTCAGTGCTTGTACTAACCCTTAAGGAAAGATTAATGTTTGATATGAGTTCAATATGAGGGTAATTACTATTGTTTTTATCATTATATCTATAATCATATAGTTAAAATAGGATTTTTGGTAACTCAATAATTTGATATGACTAAGCAAAATGATTTGTCATGTCCATAACAAGCCTTGTATTAAGCCCAAAATGTTGATTATTCAGTTAGTATTCAGTCTTTCCTTGTCAGCTTGCCCAATCTTGAATCTTATTTTTAGGTCTCCCATTCTGTTGGTCTTGATGCAGGGCCCTTCAAGGTTGAAGCTAGTCACCTTGAGACAATCCTGCTTATGTTCAAGCCCTTCTTGGTTGTGATACTCAGAAACAGTGAAAGTAGAAATAGGTTTAGGAAAGCAGTGATAGCAGAGTTCATTTCAGGTCAGCTGTCGATCACAGCGATTTTAATGAATTGTCAGATGTGTTAGAAGTGACAAGTTAGACATTCACAAGTTTTAACTACATTTAACTATGCTAGCAATGTAACCCCCAGAAGTTAAATTTATTGCCTGTTTGGACAAAGCAATTACAGAAAACATAATTGCTATTCTTACAGAAAATATAATTCATCTTTTAATATTGGTGACAGAGTTGAAGCCTTTTAAAACATGCAAAGCTTATCAAATTCATTATATGTAGAAGTGACACATAAAAGTGATTTTTAAATTGTGAAAAAAGTGCAGCACTCTTTTTAAAAATTACATAGTCATACAGTGTCTTCTATGCTTTATATCTAATGAAACATACAGTCTTCTAAAATGAATAAACAGTATCAGGAATAATGGGACACATCTGTGGGGAAAACACGCATTCTTTGCATACCTTTTGCTGTGCACTTCATCTGAATGACAAGTTCCTTGTTTAATAAAAATGTATGTCATATAATAGTAATATATGAGCATTTTATCATAACAGTCCATTTATTTCAGTTTCATATTTACATTGTTTTTTGTTTGTTTGTTTTTATTTTAGGCCACTGAACAAAAAATCAAAGGTACGTTGTTTAAAGCTATTTATTATTATTTTTTCATGAAATCAAGGTTGTTTATATGCATTTTTATTCGTCTCTAGGATGGAAAAGAAGAACGTGATACAGGGGTGGGACTAGACTTCTTTGGTGACATCACCTTTGAGGTTTATGGTTTATCATGGTGTATATACCACTTCTAAAATATACTACCATGAAAGCTGTGTCTCAGATGAACAGCACTCCCTAACATACTCTCTTGTTTTGAGTCTTTGGGCACATGCATCTTTTTTTAGTCTTCCACTTAAGTCTTCATGAATGAACCTACTACCAGGATCTTACTTATCTGTTGAGGTTCTACCTACTTTCTTATTCCTTGTTCTTTGGTGGTGATACTGTTTTCTCCTCCTCTTTCTTGAAGGTGTGATAGCGATATCCATCTCCATGTTACCGTTTAGAACAGTAGCTTGCTAACCTTTTGCTCATTGAACCTGGTCAAATAGCACGTAGTACATTCCAAGCAAAATACTTCAGGGAGAGAAAAAGAACCCTATCTTCTCTAGACTTCCTGATGGGAATCCTTCACCTCTGGAGTTCACTGCATGGTAATAAAAGGTGTAAGGTCTCTGAGGCTGACTTATTAGGTTTCAGGGTTCTAAATTTTGAGTTTTAGCTGTGTCAGAACTCTGGGCTCTGCCTTTTGTTGATATATGCACTCAAAACACTGCCTACCTTTGTTTGAGGTCAGCCTTGGTTGAGGTTTCATTTAGTAAGTGCTTAAGAGTAAGTAAGAACAAACGTAGCTTATATTTTACTGCAGAAAGGGTGACAGTGAGAGGACATACCCAAACATATTATATGATGTGATTTATCCAGGTGCTCAGGAGGGTGACACTGAACCTAACATGGGTAAAGGAAAATCTTGAGATTATAATTAGAAGGTGAAATGGATGGTTACAGAAAAAATGAGATGGCAAAGGAATCAGCATAATTCGTGTCATAGAGAAAAAATAATGTGATGTTAAGAGCAATTGACTCATTTCTAGAGCATTAAATTCCCATTGGCAAATGGGAAAAGTTGAGTATAAAGAGAGATTAAGTTGAAGAGAGTTTTATATGCTCTGTATTTATATTTGTATATGCACACATTGAGAAGTTTGAACTTTCATAGGCAGTTAGGAGCTACTGAGGAGAGCAAAGGAGTAGAATTGTTTGTTGTTTTGGGTTTTCTTTTCTTTTTTTTTTTTCCCCCCCTTTTAAAAAATCTGTTGGCCCATTCAGGCTGAAGATTGAAAATTTTTGAATTTTTTACATGAAAAATCATACAGGTCATCTCAAAAAATTCAAGGAACAAGAATTTAAAGAGAACACATTTCATTATGTATCATTGTGATGAATGTTCCAAAAATTGGGTTACTAGGCTTTGAAGGGTTAACCACTGGCATGGAAACTATTGACTGAAAACTATGTTGGCATGTGAAAAGTAAAACCAAAGAAGAAAAGTATGCTGGGCAAAGGAGACAAGAAAATAACAGAATATGAACATAGTGTGTTCCTGTCTAGCATAGAAGTACTGGAGAGAGGTGACAGGATGTAGCTCTGGAGGTAGTGGGACTCCAAGGGCTTCATGGTACTTAAGCAAAAAGCCTGAAAATGTCTGCATTGTCATGGTAATAAGCTGTGTCTTGGGAACATCTTCCTCAGCAGTTTCTAGTGTCACCAACAGCAATAAGATCAGAGAAGAAAAGAAGGTAGTAGAGGTTTACACTCAAGTCTTGGTAGGAAGAAGTGAGAGATGTGTGAGACATGATTAAAAAGATTGGCAGCTGGTGAGGTCAGCAGAGGACTTGGAGGTAAGATTATGGTTTTGACACTGTTGAAGTAGTGACTGAGATACTGAATGTAGGGAGGAACATTATTAAGTTAATTTTTGTAAGATTCCACTTTGCTCATGCCATGCCTGTATTAGAGTGTGTTTTTCTAGGGGATCTTGCTTTAAGGCCAAACGCTGCTGACTGGCTTTCAAGGACTTAAAATCTTAACTTCCCATGCTCTATAAACAACCTGTTTCTTACTAGTGTTTTATACTTTCTAGAGCATTCTTACCTCTTTCACCATTTCTATTTTCTTTTTGATCCAGTTTCTCAAACAAAGATGTCTTCATCTTGCTATTTAGCATTTTGAGTCCTCTTAGAGTTCATTATTTTTTTTTTTTTTTATAGACAGGATGTTGCTGTGTAGCCTCGACTGGCCTTGAACTCAAGGTTCTACTTCCCCAGCTTCCCACACGTGTGTTGTTGTTATAGGCATGTACTACCATGCCCAGCTTTGGGGCTCATCTGTAATGGATCACTTCAACAGCCGTTAATCTCTCCCTTTCCAGTTTCTTAGGCTTTTACGGTATATCTTAAGTATGAGAACCTGATTATATTCTGTATTAGATTATTGACTGAGTGGATATTTTTGCCCCAGCATCATCTTTGAGTTCTGCTGTTATATCCTTTCCAAATGTAAATCATTCTTTTATAGTCTTACATAAAATCTGAACACTATTTAGATCTTCTTGTTTTTAGATTTCCACAGCTCTGAGTATGTTAGGTGGAAGATGCATCAACAACTGTTTCATTCATATCATCCTTCCTTATTGGGAGCACCCTTCATAATTGGTCACATCATCTTTTTATTTATAAAAATATATTGTTTTACTTTTATGCCATGTGTATATATGTGTGGTTTATGGTTCACAAGGATAAATTCAGAAATTACAGAGTGCAGGCTTGAGAACTAGGTTTGGCCCACACAGTGGTGGTGATGGTGGCGGTGTTTTTAATATACATATACATAGGAAAGTGAATATTATAATCAATCAATTACAATCGGTCAATTGACATACATATTCTCCCACATAATGACCTGTATTTTTATTTATTTATTTGGTGCTGGGTATTGAACTCATGACCTTGCGCTTGCCAGGCAGGCACTTAAGCCACGGAGCTAAATCCTCAGCCCCCCTGTATTTACTTTTAAAGGCAAAATAATTTAAAATCTCTTTTGTGAATTTCTAATATATAATACAGTTACTTACTATAGTTTTTATACAGTGTGTTTATCTCGACTTACGTAACTGCAGCGTTGTGTCCTTTGATCTGTATCCCCCCTTCTCCGTCTTGTAGTACTTCTCTCTGCTTCTCCCTCTCCCTCCTCCTCTCTCCCTTCCCCCTTCCCTCTTTATTTCCTCTTTTCTATCCCTCTGACTTCCTTTTCATCCTCACTTTTCCTCATCCTTCCCTCCGGTCCTAGATACTCTCCTTTTCAATAAGACCGTGCAGCAGTTTTATTTCTTTCATTTAAATGAGATCATGCAATATTTTTATTTCTTTTACGTGGCTTAGTTCACTTTGCTTGTCTTTAGGATTCATTCATGCTGTTGGAAATGGCAAGATCTTTTAATGATGAAGATATATGCCACAATTTATTCGTTCATCTGTCAACAGACACAGGCTTTTCCATGGCTATTGTGAATGATGCTGCGGTGAACATGAGAGTGCAGCCTTCATTTCATTTGGGTTTATTTGCAGAAGAGAGATTGCTGGGTCATATGGTAGTTCCATTTTTAACTTGTTGAGACTCTAAAAATTTCTCAGTGATGAAACCTACCATAATGAATCTCAGGAACTTTGTGGTTTGACAGGGATTACTGTACCAATAGATTTTTTAGAGGCGAAAACTGAGATCCAAGTAAGTTAAGGCTTCAGACAGGCTTCAATCATATAAAATAATGGCATAAATAAACAATTACATTTGGGGCCATTACGGTAAACTAAAGATGTCACCCACAACTAAAGATGATAATCTAAGAAACTCTAGCCACCCCAGACTAAGAGATGTTTGTCTCTGTAGCTTACCCATACCTCATTTTTGCCACATTGGTTGGGAACTTCTGCAGTGTTAGTGTTGAGGCTTTATTTAATTCACTGTTTTTGCTCACAGTCTACATAGTAGAAGTTGTGTTTTTTGTATTTACAGGCTAGTAATTAAGTACTAGCAGACTGTCTTGTGATTCCTAATTGCCATGGTAGGATCTGACTTATTGATTGATTGTCTTTTTGAGACAGGGTCTCACTATGTAGTTCAGACTGGTCTTGAGCTCACTTTGTTGCCCAGGCTTGGTTTTGAACTTGCAATGATCTTCCTGCCTCAGCCTCCTGAGTGCTGGGATTTTAGGCATGTGCCATCACAGGTAGCATGGTTTTATATCTTAAAGGTAAATGTATGCTAAAAATTTTAAGTGAAAACCGATTTTTTTTTTTTTTTTTTTTTTTGGTCTTTTTCCTTTTTATCGGTACCAGCGATCAAACTCAGGACTGCCTGCTTGCAAGGCAGGCGCTTATGCTGCTGAGCTAAATCCCCAGCCCCTGAAAACCGATTATTAACTAACCTAGAATTTATCAATGGCAGATGTTTTTCTTCTTTTGGAAGATGTCTTTGAGCTATATAAGAAATAAGATTTTAGCTCTACTAATAGAAAAAAATACTCTTCTCCCTTAATAGGAATTAGTAAATAAAATTACTAATAAAATAGTCAAAATCACCATTTTCTTTCCTCTGAGAGAAAGAAATGGTTTCATTTATTTCCAGCAAATATAGATGTTTGCTTATACTGCTAAATTATTATAATTGGTAGATATGAGTGATTTTGTACTTGAGATGTATTTGATGAGGTTGAACAGGACAAAGTAGCTAGGAAGTAGGTGTGAAGATATCAGAAATTAGTGCAGCTGGCAGTGAACTATTGTTAATAACTAGGTTTAGGAACTAAGAAACAGTAGTTGTTGGAAGTTTCTGAGACTACCCAAGAATTTTACCCTGAGTCCTAAGATTTATCTTGATAATAATTGGCTTCCATTTAAAGAAGACAAAGATTATTCTGGTTTAAATTTTTATAAGATTGAGACTGAACTAGCAAGAGTACCATTGTCGACTGTAACCAGTTACAAGTTCTCTAGACTAGGAAAAAACATAACTTATCTCATAATTTGATTGTGTTTCATTTGTATTTTTATGTTCTTTTGATTCTTTGTCTCGCACAATGTGAACTTAGAGCTTTTTCTCAGTGCAGAAGTCATAAGAAAAATATACTGGTGAAATAGTACTTATAGGGAGCAGCTTTTGGCCAGAGGCAGAAAGCATTGAAGATGCCAAAGATGATGCTAGCATTTTAGCGCAAAAATGGTAAAATGCTTAAAGGATCTGTTGCTAAGATAAATACTTGGATTTGACTGTTACCTTTGCAGTTCTCATTTCCATGGCTGTGGACAAGTTCCTTAACCTCTAAACTTAGATTATCTGTCTCAAAAGCAGATAATTCAGTCTACTTAAGTGTTGTGGGAATGCAATTGTATGTAGAACATAAGTCATGGGCTTGGAGAGCAGTAAAATGCCAACTATGTAATATCCATATCATTCTTATATATATTGATGGAAATGTTTAATTTGCAGGTTTCCAATAGCGGTACTTTGGGTTAAAGCTACAATTACAGTTAGCAAATACAAAATGAACATAGACTTTCGTTGCATTCTGTTCTGCTATTTTTCCGTTAATGTTAATCAATGAGCATACATTCGTGTTTTAGTATGAAGTAACTTTTAAAGTGCTTAGTTCCATGATTAACCATTCTCCAGTTTTTGGAGAGTTTGTTTATACTTGTAAAATTAGGATGAAAATATATACAAAAAGGAAATTTGAGGGTCAGTTTTGGTGTTGAATTTTAGCCTTGCTGTTTAGGGCAGCATTCTTCTGAGCCTTAATTGTCTCATCTGTAAAATGGAAATGTTTCAAATTTATAGACTCATGATGACAATAATTTGGTAACAGATATATTGCTCAGCTTCTAGTTGATAAATAGTAAATTTTAATTCCTGTCACTGTGATTTTGCAACATTCTGGCAACTTCTCAGCTCTGTAAGGCACATGCTAGCCGTTTTTTAAGTGATGTCAGAATTTCCCAACCCACTCCTAAACCAGATAATGATTTACTTTTTCTTCCCATTAAAGTAGAACTCAGACCATCACAGGTTTATCACAACATATTGTGTCTGCCTTGTTACAAAGGATGTGTCTTACAAGAATAGGATATATCATCTGTTTATATCTGGTGGATCAAACTGATGTTTTATTGCTTTCACTGGTATTTATTTACTGGTAAAATGTAGTACCTTATTCACTCACTTATATTTTTTTCTTTTTGTGAATTACCTATTTTTCTTGTTTGTCTGTTTAGTTTTTGGACTTGAGTTTTGCTGCCAAGTTAAAATTCATTTTATAGTAAGCTTATTGTATTTAATCTGATTTGGTACAAGTATTCCCAATGTTGTAGACTATATCATATGACTGAAATCACCCTGAGGATGAGATACCAGGTGGGAGTATCTGAATTTTGCTCAGTACTGGACTCCATGGGGGATATGTATACAAAGTATACAAATACATTTTCAAAAGGGAAAAAACTTAAATAGCTGTTATATTATTAATTTAGACTCGACTCTAAACTTCAGTGATTGTAAAATGTATCTGGGAGTTAGGCCTACTATCATTAAACTAAAACAGTACATGCCTTCTTTCCTTAGATATAAGAAGAGAGAGAATCGATCCCTTGAATTTATTCCAGAGCAAATATTTTCTAAAAGTTTGCATTTTAATTTGGAATATACTTTTGAAAAAAATAAAATATGTCAATATATGACATTTTTAATGTTTTGATTTAATGCTAAGGTTATTATTATGATGCTAAGAAAACTCTACCATTTATTCAAATTTAGAGAAAAATTTTCTTAAAATTTCTAGGATATTTACAATTTTATAATATTTGCTATTTAACTTAGTTGAACTTTATTTTTGTGTGTCTGGGGCTTTTTTCTCGTACTATCCATGCTGTATTTGTGTCTTCATTTCAATTCCTTTACTATGTAACTTTTGGGACTTGTTTGCCATTAAAATTTTTTCTGTGTTGTTTTATTACGGTATCCAAGAGTTGAGCCCAGGGTCCTGCACATGGTAGGCAAGTGTCTTGCCACTGAGCTACCCTACTGCCCCAGCCTTTAGTGTGTTTTAGACTTTTATGTTACACTATTGGTAACTTATACTTGAACTTTTAGGTACTCTTTTTTTTTTCTTAATTTATTTTTTGAGTCACACATGAAAGCTGGAGCACTCTTCCATTAAAACTGGAACAAAGAAAGAAAAACCCAGATTCAGTGGTGGCGCACTTGCTCACCCTGCTGGGGAATCTCCGGCACTCCCCCAACAGCAAAACAAACAAAAACCAAAAGAAATTTTTTGATTACTTCTTTTGGGCAGGGTACCATGAATCAAACTCATGACCACGCACTTGCCAGGCAGGCGCTTGTACCGCTGAGCTGTATCCCTGCCTCCTAGGAATCTGATTAGTAAGTGTGTGAAGCTGAAGAATCTACTGTGTCTGACAGTTGTAACTAATCAAATTTGTGGATCACTGATACAGAATTATGTATTCTAGGAAAGAGACTAGTGAGCATTGTTCTTTAAAGAGTGTGCCCGTGCCTGGAAAATAGATCTTTGTACCACTTTTGTGAATCTCCTGTGTTTGCACAAGATTCTGCAGATAGTTTTGGAAATGTCATATTGTGAGTATTGTGCAAGGCCATCTTGTACTTTAGAACAGATATTATACAGGGAAGTGTATTATAAATTACCCAGTGTGCTTATATTAATGAGAAGGGAGATGATTTCTGTGGTAGTGTGTTTGGCTCTGTTTTAAATTACATTGATTTGCAAGCTTATTTTAAAATTGAATAAAACTGCTCTCTACCTTGTTTAACCAGCTGAATTGTTCTTCTAACTCCCCTTTAAATATAAGGAGATTGAATTCAAGTTTTTGGGCCCAAATACAGGGGAAGTTGGCAAATAGTACTTCTCTATCTGTAAAACGACACTGCTTTTTCTCCATTTTCTATTGCAAGCTGCAGAGTGAGAAAGCAGAAGTTGGAAATACCTCTCTTTGGAATTTCTTTTTATAGATAATTCCTAATCTATTTTGAAGTTCTCATCAGGTTTGTGTTTTGAAAATCTGTATCTTAGTGTGATAATGTTGGAGCTGTTCATTAGGAAAGCAGAAGAAACTGATTTCATTCAAACTTGTTTGCTCTTGCTCTTTCTCTGATCGTTAGACAGATTTTTAAATGTGAGTGTATATAGCAGAGCAGCCAGCATAATTGATTTGATCTTTTAGATTAACAATACAATTATATATTAAAAACATTAACAGTAGAGAAGAAAGTTGTTGCCTGATAAAGTTAAAATTTAAATATGCTCATTTGTTACATGTTAACATCTTTCCACAAGGATTTTATTTTGTGGCTTTTAAAAGCATAAAATAATGTGTAATAAATATTTTAAAGCATGTTTCATCTGTGAATGATACTTTAAAATATCATTTGAACACATACTTTAAGAACTTTTTAAGCATCGGGCATTCAGAGTTTGCTTGGTCATTTATTTGAGACTTTTTGTGCCAGAGTCTTGCTATGTAGTTTAGGCCCTCCTGGATCTCACAGCAGTCCTCCTGCCTCAGGCCTCCCAATGCTGGGATTAAAGGAATGTGCCATCATGTCCAATAGAATTTGACCTAGTTATTTCATGGACAGAAATTGTAATTTTTAAGACTTGAATTACTGTTTTGTTATTAATGTTTAATTTTATTGGTTTAAGAAAGTAGAAAATCCTTACTACAGATAAAAGATATTTAGGAAAATGCTCCATTATTTGCTCTTGTATTTGGTTAACACTTTCTGAGACACTTTTGTGCCAGCTTGTCTTTAAAGAGCTTACTATGATTCTTTTACTTTTATAGAATGACCCAAATTGACATTGGCAATAGTAATTCTATTAGGTTTAAAGTTGCCAAAAGAAGTCTTAAAAATTTCTCAGTGGGCCAGGGATTTAGCTCAGTGGCTCAAGTGCTTGCCTGGTAAGTGTGAGGTTGTGAGGGCGATCCCAGTACAAAAAAACAAATTTTTTTTTCCTCTATGTTCTTTACATATTTTCTAAGTAATAAGTTTAACTGGTGGCTTTTCCCCCTAGTTCTTTTAGTAATTGAAATACCAGTCTGTATGTGGTTTTTGTTTTCTGGAGGTCTACTTAATACTTCATTCTGTTAAAATGATGTCATATATTACATTTTGTGTACTAGGAATGCCAGTGATAAAGTGGAAGTCTAGGTTACGTGGTGAGTTCAAGGCCAATTTGAACTGTATAGCAAGACCCTATCTCAAAAAACCAGGCTGGTGGTGCACACCTGTAACCCCAGCAGTTGGGAGGCTGAGGCAAAAGGACTGCTGTGAGCCCAGCCTGGGCTACATAGGGAGATCTTGTCTCAAAGGAAAAAAAATCAAACAAACAAACAACAACAAAACCCAGCAACAACAAACTGAATATGTTATTTAAGTTTTTTTGAATGAGTAGCATACTTGTTTTTTAATTTCTAGGCTAACTCAAAGTTTGCCCATCTCCTTTAAGCTGGGAAATAGTGGAGTTAAGTCACAGTATCACAAAAATATAAAAATACTGTATATGTATATTTTTTGTTAGCTGAATGAAATTCCTTTAAAGTATCTCTTTTAGCAACAATTTAATGTCAGGGCTAATTAGAGGACCTTTCTGTGTTAATGATAATACTGAACTTCTCTTGTTTCCTGCATGTTCACTGTGGTTTTTTTTTTTTTTTTTTTAGATCAAAGATTTACTTAAAACTACTGATTTATTCAGTAGCATACTAACCAGTTACCATGAGCCATCCATCCATCCATGATCTCCCCCACTCTCAGTCCCTGTCCTGAAGTAGAGATTGAACCCAGGGCCTTCACACTAAGCTATCCGTAGGGTCTCTCAGTTGCCCCTAGGAACTCATACTTGAGACCCTCCTGCCTCAGCCACCTGTAATGCTGGGATCACAGATGTGTGCCACTGCTTTCCTTCTTCTTTATTGACTCTTAGTTATTCTAACTCTTAAAAGTTTGATATTGCACAGATTTCATCCTCAGGATTCTATATTGTGCTGTGAATTAAGTCATCTCATATCTCCTGATAATTATATCTTGAATATGTTACTTTGCTTGGTACTAGGAATACTGGTGGTAAAGCAAAAGACAAGAACCAGCACTTTTAGAGCATAGTCACTGCAGTATAAGATGTTTATAAGACTGAGTGACTGTAAAGGAATTTGAGTAGTTGTTTTCTAAGCAGTATGACCAGGATAATTGAAGGAAGATATCAAGGCAGTTTGGGCAACAGTGATAGAATAAATCATCATTGCATTCTGGGGTAACTGCAGTTGTTCTACATCGTAAGAGAAGGGAATGTACGTGATTTGCAGAACGATATGTGTATGGAAAATGATAGGGATCATTGCAAATTAATCAAAATTTTGAAAAGAATTATGACAGATAACTTGGCTGTGGTAACTGAACAGAGTTAGGGAGTGGTATAAGTAAGTGAAGCAGAGACTTAGATTTCTGCAGAGTAAACTGGTGGAACCCTAAGGAGCAGTGGGAATGTACTGATTTGTCTGAATTCTATCAAGGAGGTGATGTATTGGACCTGTTGACTGACTGACAGGGTTTAGAGGGAGAAACTGAGGAAACCACTTCATGTTCTTAACTAAATAGGTAGACCATCCACTAAAGCAAGCAATTCCTTGCCTTAACTCTGCCTTAGGAACTTACTACTATTATCTTTTATTTTGTTTATGCTGCTACTTAAACCTGTTCTTTGGGCCTTTTCCCTATCTTCTCATTCTATAATTCTTGATTTTTTTTCAATTTCATATCAAGTCCTGAATTCATGTTTTTAATTCAAAAAAAATTTTTTTTTCTTTCTGATATCAAGGGATAGAGCTCACAACCTTGCACTTGCCAGGCAGGCACTTGTGCCACTAAACTATATCCTGGCTCTTAATCCAGCAATTTTTAAAAATTCCATTCACTTGTATTCCATGAATAGTTAATAGTAGTAGTTCTTAGAATTGATTTGAAGACAGGACCCTGGGAGGCTCCTCAAAATTTTCTTGAGATTTGTACAGTCAGAACTATTTTCCTGAAACAGGAAGACCCTATTGCCCTTTTCAGTCTTCTCTCATGAGTATATGTGTGCAGTGGACTATCATAACATTAGACACAGATAAGATCTACGTGTCATCACCAGGCATGGTAGCGCAGGCCGGTTAACCCGGCACTTGGGAGGCTGAGTGAGGCAGAAGGAGTGCTACAGTGTGAGACCAGCCTGGCTGCATAGTAGATCCAAGGCCAACCTGAAGTACGTAGCAAAACCTTTCTCAAAACAAAAACTCTACCTGCCTTGTGTTAAGTGAGATACTAGAAGAAATTTGCAGAGATGAAAAAAGCCATACTTACTTAGCTTGAAAAGATTATTTTTGCAAAAACTATGTTAATATGCAGTGGACTTGTATTTTAAGTGAATAAATGAATTTTTAAAAAGAAGTTTAAGTAGATATCCTATAAATATACCTGTAACTCACATAAACACAACAGTTAGAGTTCTCAGTTTTTAAGAGTAAAAAGGAATCTTGAGACCATAATGTTTGAGAATAGCTATTCACTAGCCATATCCACAAGTGAACTCATTCTCTCATATTTGTAAAATTTGATTTTTGTCTTCTATTTGGTAATTTGATGAATGGTACCACTGTCTACTCAGATTGTAGGCCCCAAACCTGTAGATCATCCTTTATCCCTCTTGTGAAGAGTAATCCCTGACATTTACTGGGTATTCACCATGTGCTAGGTACTATTTTTTAGTTCTTTTTCATATATTACTTTGTTAAACCTTCACAACAATCCTATATTGTGAGGATGTTAATACCTATGCCCGTGTCACAGAAAAGGAAATGAAGGTCCCGAGTGGTTAAGTACCTCATCTATGATCATACAGATAGATTAAGGTGCCTAACTGAGATTTGAATTCAGCCAGCCAGTCTTTAGAACTTGGACTTCTTTGTTCTAAAACAGCTTATGTACTATATATATGTTTCTTGAGGATATTATATCCGTATGTATTCATATGTATAAATTATTTACTCACATTCCTGTTTCTCTGCACATGCGGGTACGCATGCATGTGCATGTGCACACACACACGCACACACACCTTGCTGTGTATCTGGGCTTAATACTTTTTAGAAGGATAAACCTTACAAGACTTTTCAGCATCTTGTTAATATAGGTGCTTATATTCTATCAGCTTGCTTTGGTACATTATATTTTATGGAGCAAGGACTGGAAAGCTACCAATGGGCCAGATACAGTCCACTGCCTAGGTTTGTATGTGAAATTTTACTGGAATACAGACGTTGCTCCTTTTGCTCAATGATGGCAGAGTTCTGACAGGCTTTATGGTCCACAAAGCCTAACATGTTTATTATCTTAGCCCTTTGCACAAGGTGTTTAGATGGCTTTTCTGTTTTATTGTTAGAAATTATGCATGGTTTTTTCTTATATTTCCAAAACAGTGACATTTTGTCTTTTCCTGGCATTATTAGACCCCTTATTACATTGTTTGGGAATTGACTTAATGATGTTGTATTGATGCAGCAGGTTTTGCTTTTTTTAACCCCCAGTGACTTTTCAAACTAGTTATAGAATTGAATATAAAGAAATCTTTTATTTATTGATTTATTTGAGGCACAGTCTCACTGTATAATTCAGGCTAGGTTCAGACTCACAGTGTTAGTCTTCTCTAAGCCTCCAAAGTACCGAGATTACAGGTATACACCATGCCCAGTAGAAAATCATTTTTTAAATTTTCATTAAAAAAATGTTAATGTTTTTGTTTGTGTGTGTGTGTGTGTGTGTGTGTGTGTGTGTGTGTGCGTGCATGCGTGCGCGCTGGGGATTGAATTCACGACCTTGCCCTTGCCAGGCAGGTGCTCAGGCCACTGAGCTAAATAACCCAGCCCACTTTTCTTTCATTTTCCTTTGTTTTCTTTTCACCTAACCATTCCTAGGATTCATGAAGTCACTTTAAAATCATCAATTTCTGTGTTTATCCTTATTGCTTTCTTCCTGCTTCTTTTAGTTAATTTCTTCACCTTCATGAGTTGGATGCTTTATACCTTTGCTTATTTGTTGGAAATAAGGCTATGAATTTTTCTTTAAGCATCAACTTAATTGCATCTTGAAATGCATTACATACAGTGTTTTACTATTGTTTTCTTAATAACCATGCAATTTGGTATTGATTTCCTCTTCCACTGAGTATTTTTAAGGTAGTTTTATCTTGCTAGCTCTTGTCAGTTTTAGTGGCACTGTATTGCCAGTCCAGAAATTTGATCTACATTTTTATAGTCTTTGTAATTTATTGGTACTTTTTTAATAGTGCTATATGGGAAGTGTGTGCATATGTGCATGCATGTGTGTTAACTTTTTATGACTGTCATATATATTGTCAAAAAATGTCTACTGTCAAGGTATATGGTTCTGCTTTTTTTTGTTCTTTTTCTGTCTCTACTTGGTTTACATGTTTTGATACTGTAAGGTTTGGTGTGTAAAATTTCCTGTTTTCTTTGTAACTGAATTAGTTATCCTTCATATTGCTTTTTTTCTTGAATTTTCTTGTGTGTGCTATTAATGCTGTTTCATTTCAATTTTCATGGCATTTTTTGGTGGTATATATTTCTGTGTACATTTTTTTCCCCCAGTTTTTCTGTGTTGTTTAAGGAGTGCTTTATACAAAATATTTTCATTAGGTTTGTTTTTCTTTTCTTAACCTAGTTAAAGAGACTTTATGTTGTAACAATTAAATTTAACACCTTCATATTTATTGTAATTACACTTATCTTGGGGCTTACTCTTGACTTCTTATTTTGTATTAACTATTCTCCCTTCAGTGGCTTAAGTGCTTTTGATATAATTAACTTAAAAATTTTGTCTACACATATGCAGATAGAAAAATATGGTCAGTCTTTCAATTGAAAAAATATGTATTACAATAAAAGATACATTCAAAATAATTACCCTCACTTTAGACACACTTACCATTCACACCACATTCTTTTCTTCTTTCCTTTTTTTAAAAAGACATGTCTTGCTGGGTAGTACAAGCTGGTCTTAAAACTCACTGATTAGCCCAGACTGGCCTCAAACTTGTGATTCTCTTGCCTCAGCCTCTGACTGCTGGGATTACAGGTATGCACCACCATACCCTACAGTCACCACTTTCTGAAAACAGTTCTGAAAGTCTCCTCTTATACCTTTTATTGGCTGTCTTGATGTCTTAAATTGATTCAAAATACTTATTTTCCATGACTGTTTTGACTTTGGAGGAGAGCCAGAAGTTACAGAGTGCCAGATCCCATGAATAAGGTATATAGATAGTGTATTATGTCTAGAATCCTGTCTTTTCATTGAAAGGAACTTGGCCACCAAATTAACTTACAATTGTATGTTGTAAGACATGAAAGAAAACTTTCAAAACTGCTTTAGGAAGTAGAGTGACAGGATGGTATGTTGAAGCCAGGGGCAATATTTTGAAGGGGATTAATGGCAGTGTGTCTTCTACAGTAATTTTAGAAATGTAAACGACACCATATTTTTATATCAGGCCTTGTGGAATAGTTAGAACTGTTCGCTACCTAATATTTTCCAAAAACTCTTTACCCCCATAGTGACTGTTAACTTCTCCTTTACTTATTACTGTCCCCTTTTTTATTTGAGATTCTACTTAAGATTAATTTTATAATCAATAATTACGTTCTCAATTTCTTTACTTGTTGTAGTGAATTTTTCTGACTCTAGAAAGGTGTACCTTTCTCAGCCTTGTTTTTTTGTGTGGAATTTTATTGGTGAAAAATAACATTTATTGAAATTTGTTTAAATTTGTGGTAGATGTGAGGTTCCTGGGTGACAGATACTGTTCTAAACTCCTAATTACTTACATTTAGTGTTCAGTTCTTAAAAAGTCTTTATAAAGGTCACAGTATTTGTGTATAGGTTATCTTTTAATCTTTTGACTATAGGAAGATCATTTTCTTGTTTCTTTCTTATATAAATAGCACCTTGTTTGGGTATACAATTAGTATCCCAGTTTTTTAAAGAATGCTTAATTTTTCAATTGTAAATATCAAATGAGCCACTGTTGCAGGAGTGACTGACTACCTTTGCCACCTTAAGCTTGCATTCAGTTGCCAAGTACCATGGTCAGTCTGGTATTGAGCTTATCAAGGCTGAGTTAATAGTTTTTGTGGTCCCTGTCATTTCATTGTTACATACTCTGCCTTTCTTTCATTTGGGAGACACTTTAGTATGTTTTAATGCCTTGTTGTCCTCATTAAATGTGCTTTTAATAACTAATATTATTACTGTGTCAGGCACACAAAGGAATGTGCATCATTGCTACATATTAGGAACTTTAAATTGTCTGGGAGACAAAATTTTCATGGGTGAAGTAATTTGGCCTAAAAATCACTTGGTCCAAATTATTGGATTTTTTTTTTTTTTTTGTCTTTTTCCTTTTTATCGGTACCAGGGATTGAACTCACGACTGCCTGCTTGTAAGGCAGGCGCTTACGCCGCTGAGCTAAATCTCAGCCCCTGGTCCAAATTATTAATAAGTGGCTTCTCAATGAGCATCAGAAAGAATAAAGAGGATTCCAGTCAGTAAACAGAATGTTTGTAATTTCTCACGATGATTCCTCGTGGATGTCAATTTGTCTGTATTACTTTAGAAATTGAAGTCACATTGAAAGAAGAAGCCAGTATCATATATTAAAAAAAATAGTATGATAGTAAACTGAATCAGCAGATATTCAAAGGAGGATGACAGTTAATGAATTTAGATTGTTTCATGAAGGGAGACTGTCAAGCTGAGATTGGATAACAAAAAGCTAGATAATTGTTTTGATCAACACAGATGGCCTAGGCTTTATTCACAGCATCATGTACAATACACACATTTAATATTTGTTTTGTTTAGGTCACAATAATAGCTTCTATTTACTGAGTGGTTACCATGTCATGGACAGTTGATCAAGACCATCCCTTGAGAAAGATACAGAAATTATCTCAGCAGGGAGGGTGGGGTTGGTTTGTTTCAAGAATTAGGATTTTTAAAAGCTGGGTGTGGTGGCTGTCTCCTGTAATCCCAGCACTCCGGGAGGCTGAGGTGGGAGGATTGTTGCGAGTTTGAGACAAGCTTGGGCTACAAAGTGAGCTCAAGGCCAACCTGAACTGCATAGTGAGACCCTGTCTCAAAAAAAAAAAGACCCAAAAAAAAAAAAAAAAAAAGAATTAGGACTTTTAATCCTTGAACAGAGTTTTGTCTGAGTGTCCTCACCAGTAATATGGATATATTTCACTTTGCTTATCTAACAGTGGTATCTGTGAGGATACATTAGGCAGAAATAATAAACTGCTGCAAATGTATGAGATAGTATTTGGGCAGTTATTAAAAGAATAGCCACTTCTAATGTAGCCTTACGTTCTGTGCTTTATAATTATTAAAACTTCAGTCTCAGTATATCTTTGCAAAGTATGGGTCTTATTTCTGTTACACGAAGGAGAAAACGGGTACAGTCAGTTATACAACTAACTTGAAGGCACCAAGCTGTGATTGAAACCTGGCTCGTATGCCACATCATCTGTAGTTTCCTAGATTGAGTGTATTTTTGTTGATTTAAGGCCTATCGGCTTATTATTTTTCACTTTTAGGAAGGAGTCTAAACTGTAGTTAAGAGTTTTTGATTTTTCATACAATAGACAAATACTTATATCAGATTTGCTTAAATTAACACCCAAGTTATTTCTCCAATTTTGATTAGTCTTGCAGATTTCATTGTTATCTTTGTATTGTCTTCCATATTCTTAGTTTGTCTTATTTGGTTCAGATTTTATATTTTATCAGTGAAAACCATTGTTAACTTTGCTGTTTTGTAAGGAAACCAACAGGTTGTCTTCTACCTTTATTGTCTTACAAAGATTTAAAGTAGGGACCAAATATAATTTAAAATGCAGCAGAATAAGAATAGTTACCAGAGAATTAACAATCTTTTAGGACACAAAATCAATTTGACACAAGCTGGGCATGGTAGCGTAAGCCTGTATTCCCAGTACTCACGGAAGCTGAGACGGGAGGACTACAAGTCTGAGCCCAGCCTGGGCAATTTAGCAAGACCAGGCTCAAAAAAAAGATTTGGTACATTTGTTCTTTTAGTCATTGGTGAGTTGCATGGCTTTAATGTAAGTGCTTCCCATCTGATGAGAGTCTAATATGGTAAAGAGATGGTGAGCATCAGATGCTGTCCTGCCAATGAAGGCCAAGGGACAATGTGCCCTTGAGGGTTAGTTAGTGAGTTGAAGAAGAGAAGCGTGCTGGTAGGGTGTCTCGGGGAAAACTTGAGCCTGTGGATGAGGCTATCGTTGTCCACATTAACCCTTTGTTCTGCTAGGATTGTTTTCGTAGTGCTTTTGAATTTAGATGGCTTACTATGCAGGTACACTTTACTGGCTAATCTTTTCCACCCCTTTTCTTTTGTTGGGATTAGTGCCAGAACAGATAAAGCCCAGTGTAAGCCAGCCTCAGCCTGCCAACTCTAATAACGGCACTTCCACACCAACCAGCACTAATAATAATGCCAAGCGAGCCACAGCCAGCAATCAGCAGCAGCAGCCACCACAGCAGCAGCAGCCGCAGCAGCAGCCACCGCCGCCACCGCAGCAGCAGCAGCCGCAGCAGCAGCCACAGGCTTTGCCTCGGTATCCTCGCGAAGTACCGCCACGATTTCGCCATCAGGAACATAAACAGCTTCTAAAGAGGGGTCAGCATTTTCCCGTCATAGCAGCAAAGCTGGGATCTGCTGTTAAGGTGTTAAACAGCCAGTCAGAAAGCAGTGCTGTAACAAACCAGCAGCCACAAAATAACGGAGAGGTGCAGAACAGCAAAAACCAGTCAGGTGAGAGAAGGTATTTATTACAAGACTCACACTTCAGCATCATGAGCAGTGTAGCAAATTTATAAATTCATAGCTTTTTGGTAATGTATTTATATTTGTCAGGATCTGAGCTTTAATGTGAGAGTCCTGTATAGGTTTTTGAGCAGAGAACCTTACATTTCCTGTGACTTACCTGCCCAGCATACTTTAAAAATGAATATTTCAATCACTGCCCATTCAGATTCCCCCATTTTGATACAGAGCTTATAGCTAAAATTGTGCACTCCCCTGAGTCATGTGCTCCATACACAATTGTGTACGTTCCTGTATTTAATCTTCAGTAACCCTGTGAGGTATAGTTGTTCTTATATCTGCTTTTCCTGATTGTCCCAGGCAAAGTTACTCAGTTTCTACCTATGTGCTCTCCTATCACCAAGATCTAGTCTGTATGTTATAAATCATGGTGTTTAATAGCTAGTAAGTAGCAGATTCTGGATCCACATCAAGATCTGACTCCAAACATATGCTATAACCACCATGCAGTACTTTGGCAACATACTGGATATGATAAGTAAAGAAGAAGAAGTAACAAATGTGAATTTTTTTAGAACAGCACCTCATTGGAAAGAATACAAGTTTACATTGTCCTGAGTACTACTACCCTGCTTGCTTAATATACGTGCGAGACTGGCCAAATACTTTAACTCATGTGACTTTTGTTGAATCTGTAGTAAAAAATAACATCCAACCTTGTAAGTTTGCTTTGAGGATTAAACTATGTGACATATTAAAGCAACTAGCTTACTACCTAGTGTTTAGGTGCGTAATAGAGTATCTTCCACCAGACTTATGACAAAAGTTTGATTTACATGTTATATCTAAGGCCAAATAATAGGCAGTTAGTAATTTGCATTCCATTTCTGAAATCAGGTTAGAAACAGTCATCAGTGCAAGAAAGACTAGTTTGTCTACATTCACACCATCTTAAATGCCCCTGATCTCAGAAGCTAGTTAGTAGGGCCTGGTTAGTACTCTGCTGAGAGAATGGTCAAAATGATAAATAAGAAAACAATAGGCATAAAGATCTGAATGTCTTATTTAAGTTTTTTTTTTTTTGTTGGTTTTTTTTTAAGTTTAGGAAGTGAAGGAATAAAGCGGTTTTTGACATAGAAACAGGAGTATAGGAATCTTGTTTCTCAAGAGTTCATCAGCAAAGCCCAAAGCATTATTAAATAAGACATTCAGATGAGAAGTCTTAAAGATGTGGGTATAGGAGGAAGTCTACAAGGACGCCTGAGAAGGAAAAATATCCTGCCTGTTTGTAAAGGAACTTTACAAGGGTGGCCTGCATTAAGGTGGAGGTTAAGATGGAAGTCAAGATGGTACAGCAGTGTCTGGAACTAAATCCAAAGCAACCTGAGAATGTAGATACGAAGCCAAAGCATTCCCAAGAAGAACCAGACTTGTACTTTTGTCTTTTAAAAAGTAATTAGTGAATGTCTACTTATTTTGCATTTTCATACTAAAGCACTTTTTGTGTATTCCACTAGCAATGGTAATAGAAACTTTTGACTGTAAAGTCCATCAGGAGTTAGTGAATCACAGAAGAGTTCATAAGGTAGTCAGGTCTGTCCTGGCTCCTGAAAATTTTTAGTCACACAACAATGCTGTAGTGACCTTTGTGTGGAGATAACTCTGACCCACACATTGTATTAACCCATTTAATTCTCATTTTATAGATCATATAGTGTTGTCTTCATTTTAAAGATAGGAAAGTAACTTAGTGAATAACAGTGTACTGGGCAGCATAAACATGAGCAATAATTGCTCAGAAACATGAAAACTGTTTTGACAGTTACAGGTAATCTAGAATTACAGAAACATACTGTTTCTATTTGTGTATCTTTGTGTCTAGCTTATTCTAACACAGATTGTTGATAGATTTGGCATTTAAATTAATGAATGTGATACACAAAAATTTACTTGCAGTTTCCATGGTAGAAAGAAGTGTTGGTTATGTCTCCCTTGTCCTCATTTAATGCATTTGTCACTTATTTAGTATAATCAGAGACTAAGGATAGTAGCTAGGTAAGATTAGATAGTTATAAATTAGAAGCACAAGCTAAGTGCCTTCAGGGGCTAGCAGGTAGGTAAAGTACATGATGAAAAGAAGTGAGAATTGTGGTAAAAATGTTTATTCTTTGTGCTTCCTAAATGCCCTTTCGTTTTCATTGGGACCCACCCACTGGTCAACCAGACAATTCTCAGTCTGAGCCCTTGGCCTGTAACTTGTTATGCCTCAAACATTAAACATTAATTGATGGTTTTGAGATGTATAGTTTTTTTCTCTAAAGTTGACTTCTTAGACCCCCTAGTAGGCCCTGCTACTGCTTAGAGAACCCTGAATTGGGGACCCACTTATCATAGAGGATTTCAGGAGAATTAAAACATTCAACAAGTTTGGCACTAATACTGGTTTTTTTTTTTTGGTCTTTTTAATTTTTATCGGTACCAGGGATCGAACTCACGACCGCCTGCTTGCAAGGCAGGTGCTTATGCCGCTGAGCTAAATCTCCAGCCCCCACTAATATTGTTCTTAAAATGTTCTATTTCATTTTTTATCACCTGACTTGATATGTACAGGAAAGTTTAAAAGACTTACAGTGTATCTTTATGCCTTTATCCAGATCCAGTGGGTGTAATACAGTCCTGTCTAGCGGGCTATGGTGATGCATACCTGTAATCCCAGTGCTTGGGAGGCTGAGGCAGGAAGATTACCATGAATTTTAGGCTAGCCTAGGCTATATAGCAAGTTTAAGTTTAACTGACTAATGAGACCCTGTCTCTTCCCCTCAAATAAATATATATATATATATCCATCTTGATTTCACATATACTGTCTTTTTCATGGACACACACACTTCATTTTCAAGAAATTGTAAACCTCACAGTGAATGTACCTTTTATACTTAACTTTGTATTTTCCTAAATATAGCGTCCTATATAGCTGAGATACTATTATCAAAAGAATATTAACAGTTCATCAGTATCTTATAAGAATTCGGGTTCACATTTCTGCTAGTCATCCTAATAATAGTTTTTGTTAGTTTGTTCACAGTGTGATCCACTTAATGTAAGATATGCATGTGAAGCAACTATATTATTTAAGAGTGAATTCAAATATAGTAAAATATAAAGATTTACGTGAGCGAGTGCCACTGGGTGGCCTTCTGGAGAAAGAAATGAGATACAAGTCAAAGGGTATAAAAATTTTTTTCTGCTGCACTAATAGTGTGTTTCTCAAGGTGAGGTAGTTGAGCATTTTTTATGTTATTCTGTATACACTCTCTATATTTAGAATATTTCTTTGAAAAAACTGAAGGATACTTGAGGTATAATGGTGAATAATCACTGGAAATGTTGTAACCACAAATATTAACATTAAAGTTTCCGGAGATATTTGCAAACTAAAGATCTGTCCATCTACCCGGCTCTTGCATTGGTCTTTCCAGTTTCAGTGCTGTATATGTCACTGCTATCTTGTAAGTTCTGTTTCTAGCTCGCAACTTGCACCTTTCCCATAATCTATGAAGTCCACCACACTAGTCTACTGTCTTTGGAAAATAAAAATAAAATTCCTTGAGGCTCTTACAAAGTGTCTCTCCTGCCCTTCTTTCAGAAGGAATGTGTCAATATTTGCAGTCTCTTAGTTTGTCCTCTGTAATCCAACACCTATTCATACTGATCTTATGAATGTCAGATACGACTTTTTAAAAAATTTCAGATATGACTTTTTTAAACAAATTTTAATTGTGGGAAAAGTCAGCCTTTTCTGGCTTAATAGATCTCTTTTTTCCCTGTCATTACCTCCCCTTTCTTGAAACCCTTTCATTGCTTGCCTCTGCATCATGTACAGGTATCTTTTGTTTTCCTCACACTCCCCTACTTCTCTTTTATACTTGCAATATTTCTTCACCCAGGTCTCCAGTTTCACTAATTCCCTTGACATTTGTTTCTTTGTTTGTTTGGTTTTTTTTTTTGTCTTTTTCATTTTTATCAGTACCGGGGATCGAACTCACGACTACCTGCTAGCAAGGCAGGTGCTTATGCCGCTGAGCTAAATCCCCAGCCCTAACATTTGTTTCTTTATCCACCCCCCCACCCCCTGACACACAATCCTCAGTTTAGTTTTTATGTCTTCTAGGTGTCTCCAGCTGATACTGGGCTGCTCAAACTCGGCCTCATCCAGTCTTACTGTCTTGCCTCCAGACCACTGTCTCCTTTTGGATTCCTTTGCTCGAGAAGTAATCAATCTAGAATCCTCAAAATCATGCTTGATGCTTCTCTCTTTCATATCTAAATCCACTGGTTTACCATTGCTCTGCTGAGTTTTTAAATTCCAAAATAGCTGTGTTTTTCTCTCTCCCCTTAGATACTGTCGGTAGCCATAGTTGGGGTGCTCCTCATCTGGTCTAGACAGTACCCCAAAGAATGTCTTTTACAGCTCTTTATGTACTACCCTCACCCATTTCTTCAATCAGAAGCCAGTTATTGTCCATACATTGTACTTGGTTGTAAGAGGTTGGCTTGTGGCTTATATCAATCAAGATTTCCATGCCTAGGACCTTAAATATTGTCTGTTTCCAGGCTTCACTGAGAGTTGAGTAGTTGCCACAGACTGTCTGAGCTACAAAATCTGGACCATTACAGAAAGTTTGCTGACCCTGGACCAAAAAATTGAATAATTAAAAAATGTCTTGAGAACTAATTAAAATTGTGCACCTAAGATTCTCTCACATTCCCTGTGGTACATCTCATATTCCTTGGAAACACTGAAAAACCTAAATATTTACTTTTGAAGCTCTTCAAGTTAGAACGCAAATATTTGTATTGCTTGTCACGTGCTATATATTTTGTAAGAAAAAGAAATAGGACTTGCCATCAGTGTGAGGTCTTCCTGGATATATGGCTTTTGAGTCAGTCATTTGAATTATTACTAGTTTTTCCTGTGCTGCCACATAATCTCTTTGAATAGATGTCCTGAATGCAGTATTATATTCTTGTTGAGGTATGGTGCTAGAGTGTGAGAGGGAATGCTGATGACATTGTGGGTTTCAGCTGTTTCTAAGTGAGGTACAGCCTTCCAAATCTTTGTCTAGAGCATTATAGTATATAAATATTCATGTTTTGCATTATATTCAGTAAAACTTAACTGCCCTCTTCCCAGCAGCACAGGAGTTTACAGTCAACTCTATTTCTTGGAAAATTCATGATAATCTTTTACCTAGTGATATTCCTATATGTTTATCTTCCAGGTAGTTTAGAACAGTGAGTTTTGGCTTCCTTTCAGAAAGGGGGAATATCATTTGACCTCTTCCAACTCTGAAATCACCTCTGACTCTGTGAAACATTTTAGTTGTGATTCCTGAAGAGTCATGTTCTTTGTCTTACTTCAGTTAGAATGATGCCTGCTCCTCTTCCCTAACATCATTTAATATTTATTCCTAAACTGTAATCTTTTTCATATCCAATATATCTATGATTTATTCTTGGAAACCCAGTTTTTTAAATATTCTCTAGGTGCTATTGAAAGTTTCAAGTAGGTTCCAGATTTAAAATGGAGTTTTAGCTAATTTGTTACTAATGAGGCCTCTCCTTATTTTTCTAAATGACATGGGAAGATGTAGTAAAAGGTAGGCCTTGATCACCCCATTTCCAAAAAAGTTCCTGAGCAGAACCTGAGGTCATTTTTTAGTAGTTAACATTAAAGGTGAAAATGCATTTGAAAAAAGTATCATTAAAAAAAAAACATACCTGTCATTTCTTTTATGGTTGCTTTTATACATAAAAATTTATTCAGTTACATCTTCATGTTATCTTTTGCTTCTATTTAATCATTTGATTTTTTTGATATACTGTTATTAAAAATACTATTCAGGTACTATTTCTCTTCCTCACTGATTTAAAATTTTACCCTTTGACCTGCTATCTTGACATGTGGGGCTGTTTGAGTTAGCATTTCTGGTCAGTTGAAATGCTTATGTATTCAATACAGTGCTGCTGAAGTATTGCATGATAATATGGATCCCTTTCCTGATAAGCTCTTCTGGAGATTTTTCTGAGAATTTTCCTCTCATTTGTTTTACATGAATATAGGGCTAGGTATTTAGCTCAGTGGCTCAAGTACTTGCCTTGTAAGTGTAAGGTTGTGAGTTCAATCCCCGGTACCAGAAAAAAAAAAGTTACATGAATGTTAAAATCAATTTTATTAGATAGACTCTGATTAATAATTTCTTAGAATGGAATTAAAAACCTAGAACATTTTTATATCTTATCTAAGAACAAGTTGTCATACTTTGGGGGGGAGGGGAATGAGACAGGGTCTTGCCATGTAGTTCCCACTGGCCTTGAACTTAACTGTATAGCCCAGACTGGCCTCAGACTTACAGTGATCCTCCTGCTTAAGCTTCTTAAGTGCTGGGATTACAGGCACAAGTTGGTATAGTTAATCAAAATGTCTTCTATGACCTGTAGCAAAATGTAATCATGTAGGTCTTTAAGGTTGGCTGGTTGGTTTGTTGCAGTACTAGGTATCAAATCCAGGGCTTTGAGCATGCTGGTCAGTCACTTTACCACTGAGTACGTCCTCAGTGAGACTAAGTGTTTTAGTTAGATTCTAAGTCCTTTCATGGCTCCTGGTGACTGGAATAGTTTTTCTATCATATTTTCTCATTGGTTATTTTCAGTGTATAGAAAAACTGTTGCTTACATGTTGATCTTTTCTCCTCCCTTATCTTGGTGGTATTAGACTGGAGCTTACTGTATAGTTCAGGCTGGCTTTAAGCTCTTGGCAGTCCTCTTGCCCCCAATCTCCCAACTGTCGGATTACAGGCATTTGCCACCATGCCCAGCTTCTCTTTGTTGTCTATTTCCTTTCATTTTAGAATCATATTTCATCAATAAGTTCTAGTATTGGACTGAATAATGGTAGTACTCAGTGTACAACTCTTCCAGTCTTTTTCTGTCCTGTGGGGATGCTGCTGGCTAAAATTGGTGCTGTTACTGTTCGAACTTTGCATGTGAGAAAACTCAGGCACAAAGCAATTGGAAATCCTGTCTGTGGTTTTATAGCTCCTAAGTCAAAGTTGTCAGGCAATAGAGTCTGTAATTTTTTTTTTTTTTCTTGTATCAGGGATAGAGCTCACAATCTTGCACTTGCCAGGCAGGCACTGTGCCACTGAGCTACTATATCCCTGGCCACGTCTGTACTTTTAATCATTGTATCAAACTGCCCCTCTAGAGCACTAATTTGCTGCAACAGTGAGCTAAATGCATTGCATGGAATAATACAGTAACAAAACAACTAGTTTAAGAAGTATCCTCGTTTTTCAGATGTTGGTCATACAGCTACTACATGAGTCTACACTTGAATTCAGGTGTTTCTGGAGTCCCAGCCATATATTGTTAGCTATTCTATTTTATGAAGGATTCTGACAAACCTTGCCTTTCTCACTTGATTTCCACAAGTTAACCTCTGAACCTCAATTTCACAGATGGTTTTCCCAAAGATTGTGATGAGTGTGTAAAGCTCATAGTGTGTGCTGAATATCTGTTGATAATGCTTACAAGTGCTGATGGATGTGTATATGTTGGTTTTGTTTTACCCTGTGAAACTGACTTCTTGTAGCCCTTTAGTTCTTGAGTTAATTCTTATAGGCATTGAAAGATATCAAACTGTTTGACAGTTTAATAAAATAATTCTTAAACTGGCATAGAAACCCAAGTCCCATATATAACTTTAAAATAATATTTTGTGAGACCATTTCTAGTCTCCAGTCCCCTTGCCTACTCTTTAGCTTATCGTCTTTTACTTCTCAGTAGTTGCTTTTTGAAAGAAAGTGATGCAGGTTGAATCTGATTTTTTTGTATTAGAAAACCACACCTATGTTATGTTTATTTTATAGAGCTTTAGTAACATCTAGAGTTCATTCATTAAGATCTAGAATATGACTTGAGTGTGTATTTAAAAGTGAGTGGTGCTTCTGATTCTTAATCTGATAGAGAACTACACTATTTGCAACTCCCTTAAGACAATCTGAATGCATTTCTCTTCGTGGGTTGATATCTGTGGAATTTTTACCTACCAGATCATTATAATGAGACTAAAGAATCTAGGAAACTATCAGAAGCACTGATTGTCTGTGGTCAAATAACTAGATAATATGTATTTTATAGCAGAAAGTCTTAAGATTATGTGATTGGTGGTTTATGGTCTTTGATATCTGTGGCTGACTTTTTATCATATTTGATGATCTTTTTTAGTATACCATTTTTTCCTGTTGTTTCTTAATTAACATGGCTGTGAAAGTAAATTAAGGAATTTTTGTGAGCAGCAAGCTAAAAATATTCTTGCTTTACTCAACATTTACTCAACATTTCAGTTGAGTATGAATACTGCTGAAATGGAAATACAATAGAGAAGGCTTTGGACTTCTTACAAACTTGTTGTAACACCAAAATAGTTGTATGCTCAAGCTATTCTAGAAAATAGAATGGAAAATGATCCCTATATATTCCTAATACAATTCATCAAGTTTGGGTAATTTATCTTTACCCTTCTTCTTCGCCTGTGTTCCATCTGAGCCCCTTTTTTCTCCACTCAGGCCTTTGAACCCAGATTGTTCCATTATCCTAATACATCACCATCTTCAGTCCTTCCTGAGTCCACCATTTTTTTACTGGCTGACTTATTAGTAATTTGGTCATTCAGTGTACATATATTGAAGAAGGAATATATCCCAGCACTGCTCTATGGTTTTAGGATTTAGCAAAATTGTTTGCCTCTGTGAAATACTAGAAATGGAAAGTTATTGGCAGTAAAATAACCAGTGCTCTTGTAACCATGCACCAAGTATTGTATCTTATTAGATTATATGTATTTATAATATACTTAGCATTTTTGAGACTTATTTAGTGTAAATTTAAAAATGACTAACACTAAATAGTTGTACTACTTCTTTATTCTAGATATAATCCACAACACTTCAGGATCCCATTATGAGAATTCCCAGCAGGGACCTGTGTCTTCTACGAGTGACTCTAGCACAAACTGTAAGAATGCTGTTGTAAACGACTTGTTGGAAAAAGAAGCATGGCCCTCAGTCCCTGGCAGTGATCCAGAGTTGGCTTCAGAATGCATGGATACTGATTCTGCCTCCAGTTCTGAATCAGAAAGAAACATCACTATCATGGCTTCAGGGAGCACAGGAGGTGAAAAAGATAGCCTTCGGAGTAGCACTGGACTTGGTTCCCAAAACAAGTTTGTGGTTGGTAGCAGCAGCAATAATGTAGGCCATGGAAGTAGTCCTGGGCCGTGGGGTTTTTCCCATGGAGCCATAATAAGCACATGTCAGGTCTCTGTGGATGCTCCTGAAAGCAAATCAGAAAGTAGCAACAATAGAATGAATGCTTGGGGCACTGTAAGTTCTTCATCAAATGGAGGGTTAAATCCAAGCACTTTGAATTCAGCTAGCAACCATGGTGCCTGGCCAGTATTAGAGAACAATGGACTTGCCCTAAAAGGGCCTGTAGGGAGTGGCAGTTCTGGCATCAATATTCAGTGCAGTACCATAGGCCAGATGCCTAACAATCAGAGTATTAACTCTAAAGTGAGTAGTTCTTCTACCCATGGTACCTGGGGAAGCCTTCAGGAAACTTGTGAATCTGAAGTAAGTGGTACACAGAAGGTGTCATTCAGTGGTCAACCTCAAAATATTACCACTGAAATGTCTGGACCAAATAACACTACTAACTTTATGACCTCTAGTTTACCAAACTCCAGTTCAGTACAGAACAATGAACTGCCTGGTAGTAATACAGGGGCCTGGCGTGTGAGCACAATGAATCATCCTCAGATACAGGCTCCGTCAGTTATGAATGGCACTTCCCTTTCTCATCTTAGCAATGGAGAGTCAAAAAGTGGAGGCTCTTTTGGTACTACATGGGGTGCCTATGGTTCTAGTTACTCTGGAGACAAATGTTCAGGCCCCAATGGCCAAGCTAATGGTGACACTGTGAATGCAACTCTAATGCAGCCTGGCATAAATGGGCCTATGGGCACTAACTTTCAAGTAAACACGAATAAAGGAGGAGGTGTATGGGAGTCTGGGGCAGCAAATTCCCAGAGTACATCATGGGGAAATGGGAATGGTGCGAATTCTGGAGGAAGTCGGAGAGGATGGGGAACCTCTGCACAAAACACTGGCACTAATATATCCAGCGTTGAGTGGAACAAACTGCCTAGCAATCAGCATTCCAATGATAGTGCAAATGGCAATGGTAAGAAGTTTACAAATGGATGGAAATCTACTGAGGAAGAGGATCAGGGTTCTGCCACATCTCAGACAAATGAGCAAAACAGTGTGTGGGCCAAAACAGGAGGTACCATGGAGAGCGATGGTAGTACAGAAAGCACTGGACGCCTTGAAGAAAAAGGAACTGGGGAAAGTCAGAGTAGAGATAGAAGAAAAATTGATCAGCACACATTACTCCAAAGCATTGTAAACAGAACTGACTTAGATCCACGTGTCCTGTCCAACTCTGGTTGGGGACAGACTCCTATTAAGCAGAATACTGCCTGGGATACTGAAACATCACCTAGAGGGGAAAGAAAGACTGACAATGGGACAGAGGCCTGGGGAAGCTCTGCAACACAGACTTTTAACTCAGGGGCATGTGTAGATAAGACTAGCCCTAATAATAATGATACCTCATCTGTATCGGGGTGGGGCGATCCCAAACCTACTCTGAGGTGGGGAGATTCCAAAGGCTCAAACTGCCAGGGGGGGTGGGAAGATGATTCTGCTGCTACAGGAATGATCAAGAGCAATCAGTGGGGGAATTGCAAAGAAGAGAAGTCCACATGGAATGATTCGCAAAAGAACAAACAGGGATGGGGTGATGGGCAAAAATCAAACCAAGGTTGGTCCGTTTCTGCCAGTGACAACTGGGGAGAAACATCAAGGAGTAACCATTGGGGTGAAACGAATAAGAAATCCAGCTCAGGAGGTAGTGACAGTGACAGGTCCGTTTCTGGTTGGAACGAACTTGGTAAAACTAGTTCATTTACTTGGGGAAATAACATAAATCCAAATAATTCATCGGGATGGGATGAATCTTCTAAACCTAATCCTTCCCAGGGATGGGGGGACCCTCCAAAGTCTAATCAGTCTCTAGGTTGGGGAGATTCGTCAAAGCCAGTCAGCTCTCCAGACTGGAACAAGCAACAAGACATTGTTGGATCTTGGGGAATCCCACCAGCTACAGGTAAACCTCCTGGTACAGGCTGGTTGGGGGGACCTATACCAGCCCCAACAAAAGAAGAAGAACCCACAGGCTGGGAGGAACCATCCCCAGAGTCTATTCGACGCAAAATGGAGATTGATGATGGAACTTCAGCTTGGGGAGATCCAAGCAAATACAACTACAAAAATGTGAACATGTGGAACAAAAATGTCCCAAGTGGCAGCAGCCGTTCAGACCAGCAAGCACAGGTACATCAGTTGCTGCCATCTGCAAGTGCCATCTCAAACAAAGAGGCAAGCAGTAGTTCTGGTAAGCTTTTATTCTATGGAATCTTGTGGTCTTAAAGAGTCCTCATAGGTCTCTGAAAACAAGCTCGATAGCAGCTTAGTGTTGTGTGTTTAACAGGCTGCTTGGGTGCACACACAAAGTCCTTTTTGTGCTAATCTAGAAAGCTCAAGGAAAATTATAGGGCGACACATTCACCCAGGTAGCATAATTTCACCTCTGGCAGTACTGTCTGAATCTTGTGTACTGCCTAGGAGTGCAACAGAAGGCAGAATTAGACAAGTAGGGTTGAGTGGGAATAGTGTATGCTTCTCTCACTTGTGAGTTAGGGCTGCTGCTTTTACTTTACTAAAATACCTCAGAAATAAAAAAGTATCTTAGAAACAGTACTGTTTTTAAACATTTGGTGCTACATTTGACTTTGAAGGGTTACTCTGGCTCCCATATGCTGTGGATCAAACCATAGACCTTACACTTGCTGGGCATGTGCTCTTTCTTTGAGCCACACCTCCCAGCTGGGATATTTTTAAGTTGGCATGAAATAGTATGTATGTATAAAATATTTGATCATACCTTTCTAGGATATTTCCATTTTTCCTTTTACAAAAATCTGATTCCTTTCTTTATAAATTATTTTGGTGAAATTTTCATTGAGGTTAATTGTCATGCCTTGTGTTTGTTAATAGAGGTTTTATTGAATGCTAGTCTGATTAGACATGGAAATGGTTTAATGAGGTGACCTTTTAGCACCTAATTTTTTTTTTTTTTGTTTAAGTCTAGCTTACTGTATTAAGTTTAGTTCTTAGAAGAAACAGTGTATCTAAAAGAAAGTCCTTTGTTTGGATTTTTTAAACAAAATATGTTTATGGTTTGTTTATTGGCTTTAGACAACTTGAACCTAATAATTTTGGCTTTTTGAATATTAAAACAGGGTGCTTACCCATTGTTAGTCATATGACTGTTTCATGATGTAGAAAGATTACAATTTTAGTGAAAGTTATCAGTAGTAGTATAAAGTTTTACACTGTTAACCCAATTTCATTACCTGCTATATTCAGTTCCTTAGAAATGATTCAGAATGACTTGACTCTTTACTCATCCTAGGGAAGGATGACTTACTATAATTTAAGTTATTCAAAAGAATTTACTCTTGGCCCAGAGGGCAGTTGTGAAAGAAGAGTTTTTGTTTTTAAAGTTTGCCATACAGTTAAATTACATTAATAGGAAATCTGTGTTAAAACAGGTGTTTCCTTACCTGGTGTAGCATCATATGTGAAATGGAATTCTTCATCTTTGGTTTTCCAAGCATTCCTTGTTGTCCTTTATTCTACTGTACCTCCTTACTGGTTATAATGATGACTTCTTTTCTCATACTTTCTAAAGGCTGGGGTGAGCCCTGGGGGGAGCCTTCTACTCCAGCCACAACTGTGGATAATGGTACTTCAGCATGGGGTAAACCCATAGACAGTGGTCCCAGCTGGGGGGAACCCATTGCTGCGGCATCCGGCACATCCACGTGGGGCTCTAGCTCTGTTGGTCCACAAGTGTTAAGCAAATCTGGTAAGTTGACCATTATCCCTGGTAGCTATTTTGTAATAGTGGTAATAACTCATTGGCTACAGCTAAAAAATATGATGATATGTCTATATTGTTGATAATGTTATCTACATGGCATATTACATGATCAGTGTTTGGCTCTTTGTATTTATATCTTTCTAAATTTTATTCATTTCAGTTTCCTTAGAACTGTAACTATTAATGATCTACATATCCTTCACCAAATTTATGTTTTACCAGCTTGGACTATCAGAATAATCTACCAGTTTTCATGCTATCTAAGAGACTGAATAGCACAGCATGGGGCATATGTCCAAACTGACAATATGGACAGTTAGAAGGGATACCAAGGCTTAGATCAGCATTTTTACTGTTCCGTATTATATGCAGGATATCCTTTAGGAATCCCAAAGACCATCTGTGTGGATAAATGCCTTCTGCTTTTGACTTCAAATGCTCTTTTGCCATTCTTTTAAAAATATGCATCAAAATTGATAGTTTTTAATTTTATCCATCTTCTGCCTTCTATGTCACTATGCAGATTGACAGGTGGGTGCAAACATGAATGCCACCATTATCCAGGTTTAGAAAAGCTCTGATTTATAAAAGCATGAGAGATTTATTGAATTTTTAAATAAAAATGAATTATTTTTAATGGACCTTTTATAAAATGTGTTACTATTATGTGGTTTGGGAAGAGAAATAAAGTGTCATTTTATTTCCCCTGTCTGTACTCTTCAGTGTGTACTTAAATCTTCAAAAAAGAATCACTTTATTAAAGTCTGTTTCTCTTTGTATCACCAATCCACAATTAGGGCCAAAATCTATGCAAGATGGCTGGTGTGGTGATGATATGCCATTGCCTGGAAATCGCCCCACTGGCTGGGAAGAGGAAGAGGATGTAGAGATTGGAATGTGGAATAGTAACTCATCTCAAGAACTTAACTCATCTTTAAATTGGCCACCATACACCAAGAAAATGTCATCGAAGGTAAACATTTCAAGGGCAAAGCTCTTGAAACTTAAATTCCAAAGGTAGTTTACCCACAGAAAATTTACCTTCTGCCTGCCCATTTATGGCAGTCAGTACAGTCCAGGCAGTCCCCAACTTAGGTATAGCCTTCTGTGGGCAGCCACCTAGAAAAACATAAGACCACAGGAACTTCCTTTCTCCCCACTGCTACAGCTTGGGATTTCTCTCCTCCTCTCCCTCCACTATACTGCCTGGAGCAACCCCTGATTCTAGGGTGGTGCCTGCAGTGGTGAGGATGAAGAGAAGGGCAAATCTCCATGTTGACTCTCCATCCCGCTGCCAGTTCATCTCCCATCCCACTTCCTCACCTGGAATCCAAGCTTCCCTTTACCTGGAGTAACCATTCTCCTTATTCATCCATCCTCTTTGTCCCTTTCTCATTCTGAAAGGTCCCGTGACAGAAATACCCAGGAATAGACTGAGTTTAATTTTGTTCTTGAATGTGAACAAATCATACTCCCAAACCTGGCTTTATAACAGAATCATATGTTAAAAGCCTTTGTTAGAAGTATGGTTTCCCGTACCCTAAATCTACTGATGTTTTGGAAATTGGGCCAAGTTTCCTGTACTGACCAATCTCTCTATATGTCTCTGACTCAGATTTGGGTTTAGGAACCACCAATTTAGAGCACTTGTTCTAGAGAGGTGGTATTAAGAACTGATGTCAGATTTTCCTGGGAGTGTCTTTAAAAATATGTGCCCTATCTCCTATAGTGATTCTCATATGTCCTCCCCACCTTGTTTAAGAATGATTACCTTTTGAGGGACCTTAGAAGTCAGATACCCAGTGAGTAGCTGGATGAACTAACTGCCAAGGTCCCACACCTTTAATCCTGGGGTTCAAAGTCTAGGACCTGCTCTTTCATTTTATAATTTGTCATTTGGCTGAATCTACCTGTTGCCTTGCCATATAGCTTATGAAGTGCTGCTACATGTTTTACATAAGTCATATGATCCTCATAACCTTCACAGATAGGATGCTGAGGAATATGAGGTGGAAAAGGTGGTGACTTGCCCAAAGTTGCGTAACTAGTAAGTGGCAAAGCAAGGACTTAAGTTTAGGTCTTCCAGTTCCAAACCCTGTGTTCTTCCCACTGGACCGTGCTGTTTTGTGACTTTGTCTTTCCTTACAGGGTCTGAGTGGCAAAAAAAGGAGAAGGGAAAGGGTGTGTAGCCTTTTTACTCTTTCTCCTTTGTTTCTACTAGTAAAATTCTTTAGAAAGCAACTGCAAACATTTATTTAGCTTCTGCTGTGTGCCAGGTACTGTGCTTGGTGCTGGGGATGCAAGTACACTAAGGATATGAGCTGCAGCTTCAAGAAGCTCGTAGTCTCGCGGGACATTAGGAGAACCTCATAAGTGTGTCAGCTGGAAGATGCCTGGGGTGGGATGTATTCAGGGAGATAGTTGCCTGCCATATAGAATTTCTAGAAAGGAGTGAAAAGAAATCTGGCTCTAGTTAGATTAAGGACTGATTATACAATTTGGTATCATTCTGAAGAATTTGAACTTTATAAAAAGTGGAGCCAGTGAGATTAGGGTTAGGTTTAGGGTTAGAGTGGAAGGTAATGTCAGTGAGTTTTTTTTTAAATTATCTTTTAAACAGAGCTAGCCTAGTGATAGAATGAAATATAAATGGGGAGCAGAGGACAGACCTGAGTTAGGGGATCTCAGGAAAGAGATATTTCAGGATAGGAAAGAGAGTTTGATTTGGGAAACAAGAATAGATATAGGGAAGGACCTAATTTGAGAGGCATTTTAAAATAGAAGAGACAGGAGAATTTGGTAGCAGCTAGTTAGAGATGGGTCTGGGAATGAAAGGAAAAAGAATTTAGGATGACTTTCAGAAGCCTCGGAGAGGGTTAGGTGCTTGCTTCAGAGACCTGCATTTAGTGGGGAAATGATGAAGCTGTGTTCTGTTTCACAGTCAGAAGGAATGGGTCGTAGCAATGGGAAAAGGAAACGAAGGCCATAGACTGAGAATGGCTCTGTGACTTTCACATAAATGAGAGGCCTTGCCCTGTGGTTTCTAGCCTTCTTGTGTACCAGCCTGCTGCTAATCACAGGCCCTTCATTCTCTCAGGCAGGTCTTAGTGCAGTGCCGAGTACCCAGCCTACCAGTGCTAAATGGGAGGAATCCCAACTCCAACTACAACAGGGGGTGCTGTGTGCTTGGTAGCACAAATTAAAAATTTTAAATATTTTGCATGTAGTACATGATTTTTTTCACTATATTGCAGATAATTAAATTATAGGTTAAATTGGTTTCTTTGGTCTAACTTGAAAACCTGAGTTACTATTTTTTACTGGAATTCATGTGAGAATTCCAGAAATCCAAATTACAACAAGTCTGATGTAATGAAATCCATTTGTAAGTTGGGAGCTGCTCAGTAGGCAGTTCTCCATTACTCAAAGGCCATTTTTCTTTTTGTGGGTCACTGTACCCATTGCTTCCATCTTTTCCTTCTGACTGCTTGCCGTTAGAGATTTCTCTATACATTACAGCTATACCAGAGGACTGGAGCAAAGGAAGTTGAAAATCAAATAAAGTTGATTTTTTTAATTGTTAACAACTCTGATAAGAGTTGGAGGAGAAATTATTGGCTAAAAATGAGAGTTGGGAATTGTCTTAAAGTTGTATTAATCCATCACTATACCCAGATAAATAGAGATGGCATGGCATCTTTTCTACTCTTTTATTTTACAAAGGGAATGATGAAAGGTGGCAACAAGCAAGAAGAAGCATGGATAAATCCATTTGTTAAACAGTTTTCAAATATCAGTTTTTCGGTAAGTATATTTTGTTAGTAGCCTTCTCCCCTTTAGGGATGATCTATAATTCCAGTTTCTTTTTTTTTTTTTTTTTTTGTCTTAAAGATTATTCATCTTTGAGTACTTAAAATACGATTAAAGACAGTATAAAATTGGCCTTTAGGTCTTAATTTTTATAGTACTAACTGAAAATTTGATCTCATGGAATTTCATATTAAAATATAATGAAAAACTTTATGGTCTACTTGACCTTCATTATCAAAGATAATGATAATACAAATACTCTTTATTTTTACTGATAAGTGAAGATCTGCTAAAATGTTGGTATTTTTTGTTGATTCAGAGAGACTCACCAGAAGAAAATGTACAGAGCAATAAGATGGACCTTTCTGGAGGTGAGAGAAAATGAAATAATTTGAGTTTATATTTATGGCAGAGAACAGGCATATCTACCATCCAATCTTACCAAAAAAGCCTTGCACTCAGCCAGGAGAGAGGAGACCTGTGCACCTAATTGCATATTCTTGTATTCTCTGTGTACATTAATAAGGTGTGGTTAAATGTGTTCATGTTCCTTCAAAGTGCAGTTTTGAAAATAATGTAAGAGGGCTGGAGATTTAGCTCAGCGGCATAAGCGCCTGCCTTGCGAGCAGGCAGTCGTGAGTTTGATCCCCGGTACCAATAAAAAGGAAAAAGACAAAAGAAAAAAAAAGAAAGAAAGAAAATAATGTAAGGTAGTTAATTTAAGGCAGTTAATTTAAGGTAGTTATATGAATCTGTGATTATCTCAAAGTTCTATCAAGGGTACATTATCTAGGCAGAGAGAGAGGATTTAGTCTTCTTGCTGAGAGAACCACATGTATGAAGACCTAAATATATGACATACTGGAAAAATGGCAAATAGTTCATATAGTGATACAAAAAATGCAAAATTGGTGATTGGAGGAGGAGGAAGGGGAAAGAGATGCCAGTACTTCACTTAGATGAAAATGTTAGACAAATAGGTAGGTTCTGACATTAAAGACTACTAAGCCAGTGATAAATTTGTTGTAGGCTGCCCTGTGATTATTTTCAAAACTGCAAACTAAGAAGGTAGTTAGACGCTAAATTTGGTGTGCACATGAAATTAGAGTCACCAGAGGATGATAATTTTAACCATTTTGTTACAGGGAATGAAGAAAGGGTATAGTGAAAGACAATTCTTAGCTGCTTTATGTGGACACTTTGGAAGATAGTAGTGCGCGTGTATTAGTCTGAGTGCCCTCAAGAGAGAGAAACTATGGGATAAGTATCAAAAGGAAACTTGAGTACAGCTATAAATACCTATTAACTGACAAAGAATTAAGAGTAGTGAGGGTTTCTAAAGGTACTCTAAAAAATAAATGAGTAGAGTAGAGCCAGATGTGGTGGCACACACCTATAATCCCAGCACTCGGGAGGCTGAGGCAGGAGAATTGTTGCAAGTTCGGGACCAGCCTGAGCTACAAAGTGAGTTCAATGCCAGCCTGAACTGCATAGTGAGACCCTGTCTCAAAAAGACATATATTAAATCCCAGACTGAGCGGAGACCTCAGGAAGAGCAAATTTCATGTTTATCCAACCCCTCTTCCAAACCCTCAACTCTTTGGCATGACTATGACTTAGAGAAGTCACTGTGAAACCACCCTAGTGAAATTGCAGGAAGTTAACCTCTAAGAGAGCAGGGAAAGCTGCTCTCAGGTGACATGTCTCACTGGAGGCCTCTGCTGCATATCTTCCAGAGGGTACTGGTTGAATTTCTTGATGAACTGAGCATTGTAGGAGCCTGTTACTTGGAAAGCTGCTTGTCTCACAGGAGGAAGTATGTCAGAACTTGGCAACCAAATCTTTTATCTTGTAGTGTCTCTTTTCTGCCCTCTACTGACAAAGCCTTGGTGCCAGTTAGCAAAGGAAAATAACATGGCTCACTGAATGGCAGAGAAATTGCTGTGGCAGTCACTCTGGTAGAATTTCTTAGAAATCTACCCTTCAGAGGAAAGGAAAAGTATTTTACAAAAAGGAAAAGAAAAGAAGAAAAAACATGTAGATCCCCCACCCCTTTTTTTAAATAGAGCAATCAAAAGGGATAAACTTGGAATTGAGGCAGTGGCCCTCCAACTACTCATTTTGCACACACTCATTTAAACTCCGCTGCAAAGCAGCAGCTCTGTACTTGTACTTGCTTTCTTTTAGGAAAGAAAGAAGTGCAGTCTTGAGAGACTTTGTGTCATCTCTGGCTGTGTTAGTTACTCTTCAGGTTCTGCTCGAGGTTCTTACTCAAGAAACTAATTATAGGGGCTGGGGATTTAGCCCAGCAGCCTAAGTGCTGTCTGGCAACTTTATAGAGATAGATAGATAGATAGATAGATAGATAGATAGATAGATAGATAGACAGACAGACAGACTTTTGATAACTTCAGATAAGATAAAAATGGGAAGGAGAAGGCATCAGTTGCCCCATACAAATAAAGACAGATATAAGTAATAGAAGAAAATGTGTAAAGCTGCATCAGTTTGAATATCATGTGTGCAAAATACTCGGGACCAGAAGTATTTTAGATATCAGGGTGTGTGTGTGTGTGTTTGTGTGTGTGTGTTAGAATATTTTCATAGGCTGCCAGTTAAAGCATCTCTAATCTGACATGCTTCCATGTCTAAAACTCCTCGGGCATCACACGTGCAACAGGCTTCAGATTTTGGCTTTTCAGGTTGGGGTTGCTCATCTTCTATTCTTATTTCTATAGTTGATCTCAACCTGTCACAAATATTAATGGCTGCATTCTTAGACTTAGGTTGAGCACTAGTGCTATTCTTTAACTGGTGGACAACCCAAACCTTTATTCGTGAAGAGTCTTGAGTCCTCAGTGACCTTGCCTCTGCGTTGTTTCATGAATCTTTACTATTAGTCATAGAAGTACTCAGACTCTTCCCTGCCTTCCTTCTGTATGAGACATTCAATTTTTTCTTTTTATTCAGAGTCATTTACTCCAGCCAGCAGACTAGCTATTTTTTTTTTTTTTAAGCTCTTCTTTTTAAGCTGGCCATAAGGAGGTAAAGTGCCCAGGTGTCAGTCTTCATTTCCATGAGTAGAACCCATTTTCATGTCTTTGGCTAAAATGTTTTCATTCTCAAGGACTGTAAACCAGCAGAGTCATCAGAACAGGAAATAAGAATTCTCTAAGTGGCCTTGGAAGCAATTGTGAGAGAAGCCACTCCCACTTCCACCTTTTGTTTCTCTACCTACAAATTCTGGTAATAGGGGAGGCGTACACTGTGTCCTGTAAGACCAACACCCATCCTTTTAGGGTGTTGTCTCCTGACTTGCTTTGTAGCTGAGTCTTCAGTGAAGTCAGTCTACCCATTACTTTGCATTAACAGTTAACAGTTGTGTTAACTGTTTTCAGATGATGGTAAACGTAGTAAAATCAGTTAATTCCATGAGCCCATTACTGTACTTTCTTTGCCTTGGCACAATGCTATGAGGAATGCCATAACAATTGATAAAATATCCTGCGAGATCCTGGGTGTTAGCAGATGTATAAAAATCCATATTCAGAATATATGTCTTATCCTGTGAGGACAAATCTCTGCTCCTCAATGGCTCACTGGCAGAGAAATTGCTGTGACAGTCACTCTGGTGGAATTTCTTGGAAATATACCCTTGGGAGGAAAGGAAAGAAGGGACAGGTATTTTTTAAAAAGAGAAAAGAGGGAAAACATGGAAAAAGTTTTGTAAATGAGGAGCAGAGGAGGGGTTGAAGGGAAGGTAGGGGAGTGGGGGAAAAACAAATAATATCATGTACAGGTACAAATTCTCTATGATGAATGTGATGTGATACATCTGAAATGTACCGATAAAATCTAATGTGAAAAAGAAATCTACATTCTGGTTCAGGAAATATGTACCAGGAGAGCTAGCTCAACAGATACTGCTACAAAACAGAGGAGTGTATGAGTGCTGAGAAATGCTGGTCCCGAGTGCTGCTGACCAACCCGGCACTGAAGAAGCTGAGCCTGTGTCTGAGCCTGCTAAGTGAATAGTGGGCAGAAAGCCAGAATTCTTTCTGCACTGCCTCACCAGCGCCCTCTACTGACCAAGCCTTAGTGCCAGCTGGCAAGGGGAAAAATAGAAGGGGTCCAGGTATCATTTTCAGAGAGTAGGCAGAAAGGGTGAATTTGAACCTGAGAGACAGTGAATAGCTTTAATAGAGCAAACCAGAACAGATGAATTTGGAATTGAGGCAGTGGCCCTCCGACTACTCATTTTGCACACACTCATTTAAACTTCACTGCAAAGCAGCAGCTCTGCTTGTACCCGCCTTCTTATAGGAAAGAAAGAAGCGAAGCGCAGTCTTGAGAGGCTTTGTATTGTCTCTGGCTTTTGGTTGCTCCTTGGGTTCTGCTCGAGGTTCTTACTCAAGGACCAATTTTGATAACTTCAGATAAGGTAAAAATGGAAAAGAGAAAGAAGGGAATAGTTGCAAATTAAGACAGATTAAGTGACAAATTAAGACAAATAATGAATAACTGAACATTATTTAAGGTAAGAATATAACAGGCATGGTAGGTTTGATAGATCAAATACTATTATGAAGTTGCTATAAAAACCAGGTAGTGATGTTCAATAAACAATAGAAAATCTGTATGCTGAACTCACAATTGATAATGTAATTAATTAAGTTATGCTAGTAAAAAGCCATAAAAATAGATTGGCCAGCAAGAATCACAGAGTGATTCTAAGACAGATAAGGAGTGATGGCATGTAAAAATGATCTTGAGAGAGGCAGGGTAAGATAGAGTCAGAAGCTAAGTAAGTACAGAGTTTTGAGAGAATTAACCATGCGAGGTGGCTCATGCCTGTAATCCCAGCACTCGGGAGGCTGAGGCAGGAGGATCATTGTGAGTTTGAGACCAGCCTGGGCTACAAAGTGAGCTCAAGGCCAGCCTGAACTGCATAGCGAGACCCTGTCTCAAAAAGACAGGAAAAAAAAAAAAAAAAAAAGAAGAGAATAGTACTCAAGCTCTGGATTTTCCAGTGGACTTGTGGCATGCCATTGGTGCCTAAAGATCCTTATTAGAGAGAGTTGATAGATTAAGGGGAGAGCTTTGCATTAGGCACTCACTTTATTTTTATTTTAAGTGGTCTGTAGAAGTGTTGGGTGGTAGTTTATGGGGGAGGTGTAACACTACTCTTAAAAGAATTGTTTACACAGAAAAAACCATGTAGCTTATTAGAAAGGAACAACTTGGAGATACCTGTAAAGAGCTGGTTGGCTGACTGGTAACAGGATTAGATATAGAGAGCTAACTAGTTCAAGGTAACTGGCTTTGGTGGATGTGTAAATGGTGGCACTGTTAGTGGGGGCAGAGAGAACAGAGGAGGAGATTGTTGCATAGGATTACTGGCAGCCAAGGGAGGCTCTTCAGAGTACTAAAAGTCAAATTGCTCAGCTCCCTGACTCATAGAACAGTTCTTTAAGAAACAATTGGCGTTTTTGAAACGTATCTATTTTAGGAATTTTTTTCTGTTAATTTTTCCACTTGCCTGGAATGAAGGTGTTTTGATAGTGACAGACATCCCAAAGAACAGCAATTACAAAGAAATGATGGACGGATAAGATTTGAGGAGTAAAAAAATATGGAGAAGAGGCACTGGGAAATGAAATGAAAAACTTTGTTAGAAGTGACAGTGGGGCACTGACGTGGAAAGGCAGAGCTGTGGGACTGAGCTAAGGTGTAAAGTCAGAGCTAGACACTTGAATATAGGGGCCACTTGAAAGGAGATGACTATTGATACCTCAGTAGTAAAGTCTGAGAGAACAGTGTCAAAATAGGTGAGACACTGAGTGTACGGAGTGAGCTTTTTTCTTTTTTTTTTTTTTTTTGTCTTTTTCATTTTTATCGGTACTGGGGATCGAACTCATGACCGCCTGCTAGCAAGGCAGGTGCTTATGCCGCTGAGCTAAATCCCCAGCCCCGGAGTGAGCTTTGATATAGCTGAACATTCAAGAATCGCAAGCCTGAGATCCAGTGTGGAAAGAGAAAGACCAGGCTGGATCAGTGTTTTAAGAGAGGATGGCAAAGCGCTTATTCATTTTTAAATGACTTATTGAGATAATTTGGGGCCACCTATATCCAACAAAGAAAATTTTCACAGGAAGAGTTTCCATGAGAGAAGGTCATGTTTTTGCACCTCTTGTAACTATAGAGGCCAAAGATAACTTGCATTAATCTCATGATACCTCAATAAGTTTAGTATTAAAATATTTATACTACGTATGAGTATTTTCTTCTTTTCCTGATGTAAACATTTTTTGATGGGCTTTGTATATAAAATACTTAGAATGATGCATGACACAGTAAACACTAATTGGTGGTTTGTCAAAATGTACCTTTTATTTTTATTCTTGTTAATGGAACTTTTTATTGTAAAATTAAGCAGATTGAAAGTGACTAAAGAGTTCTCAAATTATGTTGCTTACAAGGTTTGTAAAATAACGTTATTAGCCACCTTCTGTTTACTAGTCTATTGTCAAATTAATTCATTCGTAAATAACAGTCTCTGCAGAAATCTAGCTTCACCTGTGAGGAATGCAAGATTTATGAAATGGCAAATGCATTTTTCACATATCCTTGTCAAGGTAGAAGTCAGTTTAGTAAGTGATTATTTTGCTTTGTGTTATAAATTTATCAAAAACCACTTAGGTTATCTTCCTATTGGTAATATAGTCTCCTGCATTTATTAGGAATGTTACAAGACAAACGAATGGAGATAGATAAACATAGCCTAAATATTGGTGATTACAATCGAACGGTCGGGAAAGGCCCGGGTTCTCGGCCTCAGATTTCCAAAGAGTCTTCCATGGAACGCAATCCTTATTTTGATAAGGTAAGTTTTGTTGTTCTTGTTGTTTTTCCTTTATCTGTGTGACTAATAAACCAATATATTTAGTAGCATAAATTTTCATATTAAAATTTTAGAACATTATATGTTATATAAATTGTTATAATCCAGTGCCCTGTTCTGTTAATGAGTTTGTAATTGATTGCCCCAGTTATGTCTCAATTTAGGAGTTACTTTATATTTTCTTCCTAACCCCATAGAATATGTTTGGCTCTTTTTATGTGCTCTAGAATTAACACTAATCTGATCTCTTCTGTTTTCTGCCTGTTTCCTGTTGATGCTGGAATGTCATGTGACTTCTCTTCTGTTCCTGCAATGATTTCTCCCTTCCACTTGTTTGCTTGGCTGGTGTTGCACATCTTTCTGTCTGTCCAATCAGGATGGCATTGTAGCAGATGAATCCCAAAACATGCAGTTTATGTCCAGTCAAAGCATGAAGCTTCCCCCTTCAAATAGTGCACTACCTAACCAGGCCCTTGGCTCCATAGCAGGGCTGGGTATGCAAAACTTGAATTCTGTTAGACAGGTAAGTGCAGATGTGTATTTTAGGCTCTCTGTTGAGTGATTTGTATTAGCAATAAGATCTCTCTTATATGTAGTTACTGTGTTTAGAGCAGTAGTATGAGATGGTTATGAGATATCCCTGTTTTGTTGTTTTCATAGAATGGCAATCCCAGTGTGTTTGGTGTTGGAAACACAGCAGCACAACCCCGGGGCATGCAGCAGCCTCCAGCACAACCTCTCAGTTCATCTCAGCCTAATCTCCGTGCTCAAGTGCCTCCTCCATTACTCTCCCCTCAGGTAAATGCCTTTCCATTATAGTCTTCTCTGCTTACCTGGAGAAGAACCCTGAATCGTTTCGCATGTGAAGGAGACGATTAGACAAGCAGAATACTTACTGGCATCTTTGGGGTGCAGTAAGTTCTGATTGGTTGTTATTACAAAGTATGTGGGAAAGATGAAGAAAAATGTACTCTTCCTTCCTCCCCTCCCCCCATACATCATCTTGGGAGAACAACAAACTAAAATTGGCTGGCTTAAGGTTCAACTCTCAACTTTAAAAAGCATGCATGAATAGTAGACCAATGCAAAGGCCATAATCACCCAATGAATATTCCACTAATTTAACTGCTCTGTTGATAAGATACATGGTACATTTAGCTGGTCTGAGTTATTTTATCAACATTATTAACTTACCATTGTGATCCTAAGGTTCCAGTTTCATTGCTGAAGTATGCACCAAACAACGGTGGCCTGAATCCGCTCTTTGGCCCTCAACAGGTAGCCATGCTGAACCAGCTATCCCAACTAAACCAGCTTTCCCAGATCTCCCAGTTACAGGTAACACATTTATTTTCTACTTAATGCTGCCAAACAACTAGGCTCTGTGCAGGAAGTACTGCAGAAGGAAAGCAGGCATAATCAGACCCGAGTACAGTTTACAGTCTGTCAGAGAAGACAGTGAACACCAGGGAGAAGCATTTCCAAGAAATGCAGGATGCTTTGAGATGAGGCCCAGGCATGTCTAGAATGGTGGTGGTAAGATGCTTTCCTGTTGAATTGAAAGTTGAGATTGAACCAAAGGTTGAGTTTCTGCAGAATGGCTGGCTGTAAGCCAGGAAGAAGTCACACTAGGTGAAGTGGGGAGTGTCAGCATTGGGTATATTAAACTGTGGCCCTGTAGGTCCAACAGCCGTCGTTATTTTGAAGTGAACAGTGTAAATGAGCGTCACAGTAACAGCCTTTTCACCATCTCTCCCCAGCGATTGTTAGTGCAGCAGCAAAGGGCGCAGAGTCAGAGAAGCGTGCCTTCTGGTAACCGGCAGCAGCAAGACCAGCAGGTAGCTCACACCCTTCCCTTTGCAGTGCTGGCCTTGCTTCATTTCCTTTACTATGAGAGTGGAGCAGTAGAAGTGTCATTAAATATATAATGAAGCATCTTGTTTATCAAGTCTGCTCTTTGTGCATGAGTCATATTAACTATTATACTGTGATGTTCACCTTCCTTTTGAGAAACAAGTGAATTTTAAAATGAAGATTATGTAGGTGTGTATAAAGGCTTTTTCCACCATAGATTTCCCATTTTGTTGTTTTAAGGGTCGACCTCTTAGTGTGCAGCAGCAAATGATGCAACAATCTCGTCAACTTGATCCAAACCTGTTGGTGAAGCAACAGACTCCACCATCTCAGCAGCAGTCACTCCATCAGCCAGCCATGAAGTCTTTCCTTGACAACGTCATGCCCCACACTACACCAGAGCTGCAAAAAGGGCCATCACCAATAAATGCTTTCAGCAACTTTCCTATAGGTGGGTGTCCCCTTGGCCACTCTGAGCTGGGGCCGTCATACATGTGCTTCCCCCTTTCCCTTTCAGGTGTCTCCGTTCCCAGAGCTGCTCCCTGCAGAGTATTGCCACACCCTCTCGTAGACATAGTGTACCTTCTTTCTTCAGGGGTAGTCTCTCTCCATTCAAGAAAACTTCACCATTCAAAAATTCTATCTCCTCGTAAACTGGACTAGAATAAAGGAACCATTTCTTTTTAACACCTAGATAATGTTTTTTTTTTAAGTCTCCCTAGGTAATCTTAATTATAGAATATGAAGGGATGGGAAATCTGAAAATACCATTACTAGAAACAGTGTAGTAGAGAATTTGAGTAGTGTTGCTTTGGGGAATCAATCGGAATGCTTACCATCATGTTTACTAGGTTTCGGTTTATGAGTGATTACAGATACAAATAAGAAAACAGCTATGAGGGAAGGGGATCTATTTATTATACATGCTTCCCCTTCAGCTTTTCCCTTTGGCTCCATACTTTTACTTGCTTTGTGTAAATTTCAGGCTTATACATTTTCTCCTTCCTAGGTCCCTATTTTTCTCATTCTCTTGATTATATTTTTGATTCCTGTTCACTTTCTGTTCATTTTGCTTTGTCTTTCTCCTTTTACCCAAAAAACGATTTTTTTCTAAACCAGCTTTGTTGGTTGCTACTCTAGTCCTCTGCAGATTCAGTCCCTAGCTGTTCTGAGCTGTGGACAGAGGTTGAGGCTTCCTGTTGCCCTGCTTCTGTTTCGTCTTGGCTAGACGGATATGTGATTTGGCTCTCTGTGGTGTGGCCACAGACTCTTAGCTAGGGCATAAATTGAACTTTGAGCCCTTAGGATTGTTAGCAATCTCTCCATTTGCAGAAGCAGATCTCTTGTCAGTTACATTGTCCCTGGCTACTGTAGACTTCATTTGGCTGGCACCTGGTGATCCCATACACAGTAGTGTAGTGATAGAGAATGCCCAGGTACTATGAAATGTGCTGAGGGAAGATGCCTCTTAATATTTGAATATACTCTTGACATATAAAATGAGTCAGTAGAGAGACCAGTTCTAAATTCAGGATTTCCTATTCTGATGGACATCTTCCTAATTCAGAAAGTCTGTTTAACCCACACAAACACCAGTGTAGTTATCTAGAATAGGTTACTAGAGCCTGTTGGTCAACTTAGTGCCTCATTTTATAAATAAAATTTTATAAAATACAACCATGCTCTTTAACATTATCTGTGGCTGCTTTTGGATGACAGTAGCTGAGTTGCATAGAGGCTGAGGGAATCATAAAACCTGAGATACTATCTAAACTTCTTAAGAAAAAATTGCGAGTTCTTGATGTAATCAGAGTGGCCATAAGACCACAAATTTGATTGCTCTCTGCAAAAATAGGGATTTTAGAGAATTTATGTTTTTAAATATTTTAGGTTTGGCTGAGTAATATCACAAACTCTTCATCATCAGACCAAGAATTCAGAATCATTTCATTTGAAACTTTAGGGTGGGCTGGGCGTTTAGCTCAGCAGCATAAGCGCCTGCCTTGCAGGTGTGTGGTTGTGAGTTCAATCTCTGGTACCGATTTAAAAAAAAGAAAGAAAGAAAGAAAGAAACTTTAGGATAAGAACTACTGGGAGTGTGTTAAAGATTTTGACTTCTCCTGGGAAGTTATCTTTTGCATGGCAGTATAGGTAGTGTTGAGACAGGGTTGCTCCATGTTATTTAGGCTGGCCTTGAACTCACTGTGTAGCTCACACTGGCCTTAAACTTTAGGGTGACCCTTTTGTCTCAGCTTCCCAAGCACTTGGATTGCAAGTATACATCCTATGCCTAGCCAAATCTTCCATTTTTAAACAGGCATTTTAGGTGATTCTCATCTTAACAGCTCTTGGCTCACACTATAAAATACTAGTTTACTGGTCAGTTTTCTCTTCCCTGGTTTTTTTTTTGTACAGGGAATTGAACTTGGGACCTTGCACTTTCCAGGCAGGTGCTGTGCCACTGCACTGTATCCCCAGCCCTACTGGTCAGTTTTCTGACTCCACGATATCTGAGTGAAATTTTTGTCCTTGCTCCAAGAGGATTACCTGAGGTGGCCATGCTTCTGACAAAGTTTGAGTAGATTGTGCCTTAGCATGTGAGAGTCACCCTGTTAGGAGACAGCACCCCTCCTCCCCCACTCAGTACTGGGAATTGGAACCCCAGGTCTTTTCAGTGAGCTATATTCTCAGCCATTTTTTAAAATCTTGAGATAGGGTCTGAGTCACTAAATTACCCAGGCTGGGCTTAAATTTATAAGCCTCAGCCTCCAAGAGTGCTGAGATTACAGGTATATGCTACCAGCATAGTTGAGAAAAAAGACGTTTTCTGACTTTTAAATCACAATGTCCTTTTGGCCAACTGAGGGTATTATTTATAAAATCATTAAATTATTATTTATAAAATGAGACAATAAGTCGAAGTTGGCCAACTGAAAATGTTTCAGTCTGTAAACAACCAAAGATGATCACATATTCTGTGTGCATGGTACTCCTGGGAATTAGCTAAATTAGATACATTATGTTAAGTTAAAATTATATTTGGCCCTCTTAAAACTTTTTTCCTCTTTTGCCAGAGTTTAATCAAAATATCTGAAGAAATAATTGTATACATACAATTATAGTATGAATCCTTCTGTGGCTTGAAAACTGGAGTATTAGATAATGACTCTGCATTCATGTATATTGCTCTCCCATTATCTCCCCAGGCTTTTTCTGTCTATTGTTTCTGTTTTACTTTGGTAAGGAGCCAGGATGTCTGTTTTGTCTTTTGTTACTTGGTTGCCACATTTGCAGGGTGATCTTTACTATGGAATTAAGCAGAATCGAAAATATGAGATTAGTTATATATGTTTTTCTAAAAAGTAGACCTATTATACCAAAAGTAAAATGTGCTGTGCTTTGTAAGATTTTTAAGTTTCTGTTCTGTTTTGTGAAGGCTTGAACTCAAACTTGAATGTAAATATGGAAATGAACAGTATTAAAGAGCCACAGTCAAGACTAAGGAAGTGGACCACAGTGGACAGCATCTCTGTGAACACATCTTTGGATCAGAACTCCAGCAAACATGGTATAAATGCTGTTCTTACACTTCTCTTTAAAAACTTACAAACTTGCAGAATATTAAATTTGGGCCTTTATGTTATTTTACATGTGTATTTCAAAGCCAAATTATCTTAGATCTTTCCTCATTTTGAAAATGTTCCTATGTGCAGCAAACCTTTTTTCCCTTTAAAATTTTTTTTAAAAATGCTTTTAAGCGTGGACAGTGGCTCACAGTTGTAATCCCAGCATTCTGGGAGGCTAAAGCAGGATCACAAAGTCAACTCCTACCTGGGCAATTTGCCAGGACCCTATCTCAAGAAAAAAAGGGTTGGAGATGCAGCCCAGAACAAAGGCCCTGGGCTCCATCTCCAGACTGCAGAAAAAGCTGTGTGGTGGGGTGCTTATTATGGCTTAGTTAAAATAAGAAACTTTTTTCTTTCTTACAAACTCTAAAATGAAAAGCAAAATTCAGTTGTATTCTGTTTCACAAAGAGTGATCACATAACCCATTTCTAAAAATTATTCCCCTCTTAATGGTCATTTGAGTTTTTCTAAGTGATTTTATTGTATTTGTTAGCATTGCATATTCATAGTTAGGTACTGAAAACTAGTACTTCTTTGTTAATGATACATTTCCAGTATATTATTGCTATGTATAAATTATATAGACTTGGTACTATTGTTTTTTTTGGCACATTTCTTTTAGAAATGTCATTTTTATTTAATATCCATTTATTCCACATATGTTAATGGAATATCTTCTGATTTCCAAGGACTGTGCCAGACACCTGGAATAAGCACATTTATATGCCTAGCTACACAATAGGGTGTGTATGAAAATATATGTATATCTAAAAATACTTGTCCTGAGACTGGGTGTAGCTTGGTGGCACAGTGTCTGCCTGGTGAGCCTGAGCCTGAGAGTTCAATTCCCCATATCAAAAGTACATGTCCTGAAGGAACTCATTATCAAAAGTAAACATAAATTCTCTTTGTGCAATATAATAGGTACAGTGAAAGTCAGTATGTATAATAGTATAGTGATATTATTTTAGTATAAAACAGTTCCATAGACGCACTGAGGAGGAATAATTGCAGGTGTGATGGCCCTTGGAAAACTGTAAGAGACTCATCTTGAAATAAATTTGTAAGTTTACCCAATAAATAAGTGGAGAGAAGACAGCCTAGAGAGCATAGCACATGCAGAATAGAGGAGGACAGCCTGGTGAGATCTGTATGGGCCATTTCTGGAGATGAAGATGCCAACAGAGAAAGGAATGAGTAGAGGAGGAATAGTAGATACAAAACAAATTGTGGGAAACTTTTGTGCCACAAATGATTTTCAGAAATTCAAAATAGTCATTTCATATTGTGTTCAAAGATGGAAATGGACAATAAAGTACAAGGAAACAAATTATCATTTCTAAGCAAGGTTGTGTTTTTGTGGAATTTCACACTCATTTTAGTACCATATTATGGGGTATAAGGTAGAATTATAAACATCCTGATAGCAAAGGATGTTGGTTTCTTTTCACTGCACATTCACTGTATCTTATGCCTAAGTTTCCTGGATAAAGCCTCTTTGTCACAGTATTGCTGACCATAACCCGTTCTGTCACATTTTTTCCCTCGGTCTCTATTCCTTATCCTGCTCCAAAACTATGAATCAATTAGGCCAAAATGCCCAGTGCAGTCAGTTAGCATGTGGTAGTTTACCGTTAGGCCAAATGCAAGTGATTGGGAAATAATTGTGTGCTCATATTCTACTCAGTTACTGACCAAGCTGTGGTCTTCATGTCCTTGAAGTTAAATGCACTGTGATTATTTTTAGCTATTCTTCTAATAAAATGTGAGAGTCTTCATATGAAAGAGTTAAATGAAGTCTCCAAGACAGCACACAGGCCTCTTACATCATACAGTACATAAGCTGTAAGACAGTTTGTCACCTACATAAATCTACTAGAAAGTTTTCAGAGATCATGGGCTATACTATAGGACACAAACGTCACAGTGTGTTTTGCTGGTACTACTCTACCATCTCTGTCTTTTCAGGTGCTATTTCAAGTGGTTTTAGGCTGGAAGAATCTCCATTTGTTCCCTATGACTTTGTGAACAGCAGTACTTCACCAGCCAGTCCTCCAGGCTCAATAGGAGATGGCTGGCCACGTGCCAAATCGCCTAATGGCTCTAGCAGTGTTAATTGGCCACCAGGTAAGATGCGGCCGCCCTCTGATGAGCCTTTGTTTTCACTGAATTTTGTTACATCTAGATTTACCAGTGTTACAGCCCCATTCCGTGTGATTGGGCTGATGAAAAGGATTGCTAAAATGGTGAAGGAAAAGTTACCATAATAGCAGTCAAGCAGGTTTGTCTGTACACTCAGCACCTCTCTGCTGCCAGTACTGAAAATGAGATGAGCATCTACTGAGCAGCATGAAGGATCTCATAAAAAGGCCTGATGTACCGGACAGCTGACCATATTTCTAGGTACACTGAGGAAGTAGCAGATGTACATCTATGGTCTGCTTTTTTCTGCTTGAGTTGCTTAACTTTTAAAACACTTTATTGTGTTACTGTATAAGACTAATAAACTCAGGGAAATGGTTTTAGCTGTAAGAACTTGCAAGACATTCATAAAGAACAGCTTAGTTTGTGCTCATTGTGTTACCAAATCAGTCTTGTAGGGTATCAGTGAAAGTTGTGATATATGTGAGAAAAGTTTTGGATATGTAATAATGGATTTTAAAGTGATGATTAAACTTTGAACTAATTTTAAGTTTCCACTTCCAGAATTTCGTCCTGGTGAACCATGGAAAGGTTATCCAAACATTGACCCTGAAACTGACCCTTACGTCACTCCTGGCAGTGTCATAAACAATCTTTCAATTAATACTGTGCGGGAAGTTGACCACCTCAGGGACAGGAACAGTGGTACGTAGGGGACCTGAATCACTGGGCGCCACTCAGCAGTGCGTTTCAGAACAGCAGCTCAATGTGACTGTAAAGTGTTCAGCACCTCATGGCACCCAACCCCCATAGGATTGGTGAACATAAAACAATTCTGTTTTCCCCTCAGTGATGATGGCCGCTTTGAAAATAATGAAAATTTAGTATCATTTGGTTTAATTTAGTTAGTAAGTAACCACAAAGGACCAATGAACATTTGCTGTGCGGTCATTTGTGAGCAGCCAGAGGTAGTGTGGTTATCACAGGTTTACTCTGTGTGTTCTGAATAAGCAGATGAGGCTTTCTTTGGCTCTCAGTGAAAACAAGACCTTTTTACCTACAGACAACTGCAATCATGATGAACTTTCAAGTGGTTAGCAGATAAAATTACCTGTTATATACCATGTGATTATTTTTCACTAGAAGGCATTTATAGTATTCTGTCCATGATTTTGCATTAGAAGAAAGGTGATTGAAATGACATATTAAATATTTTTAAAAATTTTTGTTTAGAGAAAACAAAACAAAAAAGGGTAGAAATAATACAGAATTTCAAAAAATAACAAAATATTTTTAATGTGTCAAAAGCTTCCAGCTATCTCTTTACATAGTTTAAGAAAAAACAGTTACCATTTTAAAGATAAAATTCATGGGAGCAGAGGTGTTTGCCACGTTACAGTTGGTAGCAAGGTTGTCTTCCTCCTCCTAAAGTGAGTCTCACAGCCCTCTGAGCAGAAGTGATTCAAAGCTGAACTTCCATTGAAAATACTGGGAGATAAAGTCAAGCAGCAGACTTCACAGGGAGGTACTTGCTAGGAGAGTCTTGTGGCTTAGAAAACCAGGGCTGGAAGCCAGGACAGGAGATCAGATTGGATATGCAAGGAAATACCCTGCTGACAGTTTGAGTACACACAGCAGTGCTGCAGGATGGGAAACCTGGCAGTGGTGAACAGAATGGACTGGCTTGGGAAACCAGGCCGGGACCGCGATCTGGTGATAGATCTGGTGATAGGTCTAGAGTTTTACTGTAGGAAGAACCGTGAATGTGGAGCCTGAGGGTGGGCATGTTGGGGAAAGCGGCAGGCCCGGCTCCCTGGCAGGACAGCGGTGGGTCTGTCGGTGCCCGGGTGCAGCAGTGAGAAGTCACTGGAGTTCGAAGGCAAGGTTCGCAGCCACCAGAAGCCTTCCTGTTAAAACCCAGTGCCACGAGGGACTCAGGCAGTCTCAGCACCGTGAGTGGGAGGGCAATGCCTGTCCTGAGCCGGGTGAAGTTCCTGGCCAGTGGCTCTCAGTGCACCTGTCTCCCATGTACCTGCCTCCGCTCAGTCCCGTGCTGTCAAGCTGTAGCTCTTTGGGTGTTTTGACTTCATGTCTCTCTTGTACAGGGTCATCCTCATCCTTGAACACCACGCTGCCTTCAACTAGTGCCTGGTCATCCATTCGTGCCTCCAACTACAGCGTTCCCCTCAGCAGTACAGCACAAAGCACTTCAGGTGGGCTGTGGGTGGCGGGCACACGACAGGCTTGTCATCTCTCACCATCTTTCTAGGGAGCGAGGACACTGTGTGTGACCCTGGAATTTTCCTGTATAAATTTGCTGCACCGAGCAGTCATTCACTAAAATAGCTTCCATTGCACACCACTTGCCCTCAGCTGAGAGTCCTCTCAGCCTGGAAGTTAAACAGAATTTCATCTCAAGCAGTCCTTAAGGCTGTCTTCAGAGAAGTACTTTTTATTTTGTAATTCCCAGCCCTTCATAGCTTTATTTCTGTAAATATAGTAAACATGAGTTTCGAATTGGCTGCAGAAATGATCAGGTCACACTGCCACAACTTCCTGAACTTGTGCACTCCTGTCACACTCTGGAAACCACTGAGGCCAGTCTTCCACCACAGAGCCATTCTGTTCACTGGATCTGTCAGTAACAGATGGTGTGGTTGTTATGAAGGGAAGTTTCCTTCAGGCTTTCTGAATTTCTTCTTTAGCAGTTCAGTTTGACATACAATGTGTTGATGAGAATTTCTTGTTTGGTATGCTTTTCATGGGACAGTGGATGTTATTAAGTAACATTTCTGTTTTCTTAATCATTCCTTTCCTTCCTTGGAGTAGCCAGAAATAGTGATTCCAAATTGACGTGGTCTCCTGGTTCAGTTACAAACACCTCTCTGGCTCATGAGCTGTGGAAGGTCCCTTTGCCACCTAAAAACATCACTGCTCCGTCCCGCCCACCTCCGGGACTGACTGGTCAGAAGCCACCTTTGTCTACATGGGATAATTCTCCCCTTCGTGTAGGTGGAGGATGGGGAAATTCTGACGCCAGATATACCCCAGGTAGGATGAATACGTAAGATGTATATGGCTTATTTACTGAATAGTAACCAGTACCAGCAGTTAGTTTAGCAGAGACCTAAGCAGTAAACTGTTTCCTCGGCCTCTATGAGGCGAACTTACTGTATGATTCCGAGTGCTCCTTTTTTCAGAGTTGAAGAGTACATCTTTTGGGGGGGGGGGGGCAGTACGGAGGGTTACTGAAAGTCAAACTCAGGACCTTGCGCTTTCCAGGCAGGCGCTTCTGCCACTAAGCTATCTCCCCATCCCTACATCTTAACATACATGGTTGTTAATGCCCTGCTCATGGCAGGCTGGAAGAAAGTTCATGTCACATGAGCCCTTACTTGGCAAGATTCGGGCAGCCTGTGTGGGCTTTAATGAATGGGTCCTGTTTGGGGGAGAGATTGACCTGTGCATGAAATGGGATGGTCGTAAAATTACTGGTGAACAGAGACATTTGAGAGTAAAAGAGGGTGCTCTCAGTTAACCAGAGCCAACAGCAAGGACCAGACCACCCCAGGGAAATGGGAACAGACGTCCCCCAACCTCTGCTTGTTCTATAATGATTGGCACTGGATTTGTGCAGGCTCCGTGACCCTGCTTGCTGTCCCTCAACTATATAAACACAGCAACAGATCTACCTCAGAGCTATCTGCCAGTTCTGCCTATAAATACGGTCTTATTTTTCATTCTACCCTACCCCAAAATACTACTAAACTTTCTCACCTCCATGCTGTGAATGAGTAATAAGACTTCATTAATATTTTCTGATGTAGGGGCTGGGGATTTAGCTCAGCGGCATAGAACCCGCCTTGCAAGCAGGCGGTCGTGAGTTCAATCCCCAGTACCCAGAAAAAGAAAAAAAAAAAAGAGCCAAAAATATTTTCTGATGTAATAAAAAATGTCTTGGGCCAGATGTAGTAGTACACACCTGTAATCCCAACATTAGGGAGGATGAGGCAGGAGGATTGCTTTGAGTTCAACTAGAAAGTGAGACCCTGTCCCCAAAAAACCAAAATTTGTTTTTAATATTTAAAAAGCAGACAAGACAAAACCAAGCCAGGAAAAAAGAAAACAAAAAATTTCTGTTCTGAAGTTTTAATCTTCAGACAAGTGATTGGCTGCAATTACATTTGCAGCATGGGGATACCAGGGCTACTCCAACCTATTAAGTGCAAATTAATGTAAAGGCATCATGTGAAAGAGAGGGTAACAGCTGCCTCAGGAGGGGTTGGTGGGCAGGAATGGGGTTAGGAAACACAAGACTGATGAGCAGAGGGAGCAGCCAGCGGCAAGGCTCAGAGACCTGACACAGCTTGGCAGCTCACTGTTAGGAGTTGACTGAGGATTGGGGAAGCCGGCAGAGCCAAGGGAACAGACTTTAGTACACCAGGGAACAGTCTTTTTCTGCTATACCAAAGCGTTTGTGGGGTGCCTTTAAGAAGGTGTAGAGAGGGGCCAGGTGTGCTGGTGCATGCCTGTGACCCCAGCACTTAGAAAGCTGGGGCAGGAGGATTACCGCAAGTATGAGGCCGGCCTGGGCTACATAGTGAGTTCAGCACTAGTCTAAACTACACAGTGAGACCCTGCCTCAACAAAGAAAGTGGAGAGGGGATTTGACTTGATCGTGAAGCGCCTTGGTTTGAGACAGAGTGATTGCTGTGCGGCCAGCCAGGAAGTCCTGACTGGAAACTTAGAGCCTCCCAGACAGAAGGGACACAAGTGAGTGGTGCTAGCTCTTGAATGCCCTTAAGGCCTTCCACCCTGAGGGCCATGTGTGCAGTATCAGAGGCTACCCCAGTCACCTCCCAGCTGACACCATCTTGAGATAGTTGGAGCTGTGTAAATGACAAGATCCCAAGGGTGTGTGGGCTTGTGAGTCACTGCCGGAGCTGAGCAGGGAACGGTCTGAGCCCCACTCCTTGGGGCCGGAGCCGCCTGTGCTGGAATCAGTGGCTGGTCGGGGCTGGAGCGAGCTGGCCTTCTGGGCCTAGGAGAGAGTGTCTCTGTTAAAGAGGGAGGAAGAAAAGGAAGCTGAGATTCCACATGGTCTGTGGAGGGGCTGGGCTGTGTTCTGGATAGTCATTTGGGTCATGGTGATGAAACACACTTGTTGTTTTCTTTTGTTTAGGTTCCAGCTGGGGTGAGAGCAGCTCAGGGAGAATAACAAATTGTCTTGTTCTGAAAAACCTTACACCTCAGGTAAGGATGACTGACACCCTAGTGTGTTTGGATGTGGAACCAAGGTTTCCAGTCTTGTTTGGAAGAGGGCTGCACATGCCCAAGGCTGAGCAGAGGACTGGCTTCAGATGCCTCTTTCCCTTCTGGTGGTTATTACTGTATACCGTGTTAAAGAGCCAACCAAAGACGCGGTCGTAAATTTTACCCTAGACACTGATTCACTGGGTCTGGGCTGAGCTACTGAGGTCTGCATTTTTATGAGATGTTTGCATGAATTGATGCAGATGGTCCTTGGACTGCACTTTGAGAAACCCTGGCCTGGCCTTTTATGTTCAGACAATTTCTTAACCTCTGGGCCATCCCCTCCTCCCCCTTCCCCAGGAAGCAGTGGCTCACTGAGGAACTGGGCATCTGGGGAGTGTCCAGGAGCCTAAAGGCCACAGAGGTATGACTCTGGGACCAGTGGAGGTAGGGAAGGGCACTGTGCCCTACGTGCAAGGAAGACCAGGTACAGTGGGGACTACCTCCCTGCTGGCCTAGGACACCTCTCATTCCAGTTCCCACCCTTTGCAGATTGATGGCTCAACTCTGCGTACCCTGTGCATGCAGCATGGCCCGCTGATAACATTCCACCTGAACCTCCCACATGGAAATGCTCTGGTCCGTTACAGTTCAAAAGAAGAGGTAGTGAAGGCACAAAAGTCTCTGCACATGTAAGTGGTCTGCAGGCTCCTGGTAGGGGGAGTCGGGAGGTGTGGGAGTTGCAGCTGCCCCTAGCACATCCTGCTGTCTGCCCCTCAGTTTCCCTGGGTCAGGGGTGTGGGTAAAATCCCTGGCATTGCCATAGGAAAGACCTGATCTTGACCTCACGGTGGTGCCCCCACTCATGGCTCAGGCTCCAGCATGGCTGTGGGTGTCCTCAGCCTCTGGAATTCCTGTGCTTACTCTTCCCCTAGCTTTTTGGCAGAGACCAGCTTCACCCTGCTTTTGCATTGGCAAAGTCATCTAGTGTGGCTGGCCCTCTGACACTGATGTACCTTCTACCCTAGGTGTGTACTGGGGAACACTACTATTCTTGCTGAGTTTGCCAGTGAAGAGGAGATCAGTCGTTTCTTTGCACAAAGTCAGTCCCTGACCCCTTCTCCTGGCTGGCAGTCTCTCGGGTCCAGCCAGAGCCGGCTGGGCTCCCTTGACTGTTCCCATTCGTTCTCCAGCCGGACCGATCTCAATCACTGGAATGGTGCTGGGCTGTCGGGAACTAACTGTGGAGACCTTCACGGCACTTCCCTCTGGGGGACCCCACATTATTCCACAAGCCTGTGGGGTCCTCCAAGCAGCAGTGACCCCCGGGGAATTAGCAGCCCATCCCCCATTAATGCTTTTCTTTCTGTTGACCACCTGGGTGGGGGTGGAGAGTCCATGTAATGGTGTAGATGTAGACTCACAAACTGTGACCTCAAGACGCGAAAGAAAGGAGCACTAAGTTGGGCTCGCCGCCTGCAGCCAGGGGCCACCTGTGGGAACAGCTCTTCTCTGCACATTTTCCACTTTGTTTTCCCCAAAACATATCAGTTTGAATACTTGAATCATGCAGGCCAATATTATAATGTGAAAAGGTATCTATTTACACTCCCAAACGGCGCCATACATGCTAAACCGTAGAGTGAGCTCACTTGTGTATATTCATCATGTTTAGCCTTTGGATTCATTCTTTCTTTCTTATACCCCCTCTCCCTTTTCTTTTTCTTTCCTACTTTTCTTTCTTTCTTTCTTTTTTTTTTTTTGCAAAACCGAATTTTGGGCTGATAATGTATGAGCTTTTACCTTTGCACTGAATGATGTTCTCTCCGTCTAATCGGCAATATGGGGGGGCAGCTGTTCCAGTGTAAATGTTTACTCAAGGATGTTCTTAAAGGTGTGCGCTCTCTACTATGCCTTGATGTTGCCTACCTTTATTGTGGTATCGTGGAGTTTAAAAGATCAAGTGATGATACTGACTTAGGATTATTAATGAAAGTATTGCACCAGTTTTTTCATGTTGTAAAACTAAAGAATTTCGCTCTGCAGTTTGAAAAACTGTGGCCACAGCTGTGACTTGCAGCCCACCTGCCACCCAGGGCGGGCCCTGCACTTTGAATAGGCTTTCCATTTTGTTTTGAAGGTTCCCATGTTGAACCTTCTTGTTTACAGATTTTTTTGTTTGTTTTTTGAGAAAAAAAATGTTTACTCTTCCATCATTTAAAAAAAATTTAAAAGACAAAAAAAATGGAGGATGATTTAAAAGATGCTTTCTATCTCTGGGAAAAAAGGAGCAGCATTTGGCCATGTTCTTTTGTTTTTCTATTCCTGTCCTAAATCAAAGAGCATGGTTCTCAGGAAAACCAGTTCCCCAGTTTAAAAAAAAAAAAAAAAAAAAAAAAAATCTCCTTGTAGTTTCTTATAGGAAAAGAAGAAAACCCCCAACTTTTAGCACTGATACTACATATTGCTCTGTTAAAGAATTTTCTCTGCCACAAAAAAAAAAGAAAAAAGAAAAAAAATGCTTAAAGCTGGAGTTTGACATTCTGCTTTCAGATGCTGTCTTTTTATTAGTGAGTAATGATGGTTTGCTAATAATCAATAGGTAATGATTTTTTGTAATCCCATCAAGTGGCTCTATGTTTCTGCTCTCTTGTGACTGTGTTAATGTTTAACTGTTGTACCTTAAAGCCGAAATCAGTAACTATGCATACTGTAACCAAGGTATTGGGCTTACAGAGTTGTTTGTTGTATAAAGAAAATTTTAAATGTTGTTGCAAACTAACGAGTTACACCATTTTTAAATTTCTTTCCTCCCCCCTTTTGTTGCCCACAAATGGTATTATAATGCTTGCTTAGTCAAAGAAGAGAGACTAAACAAGGGTAAAACTTTTAACAGTACAGAATTTGCCATCATTTCATTGCCTTGATTCTAACTGTTTGTGTCCTAAGATGCAAAAGAAGTCAGTGGCTTTTAACTGTTTACAAATAGAATGTGATTGTAAAATGTACAGTTTGGTTGTGTTTGAATTATGAAATTTTCTTCAGATATAATAAACCATGACTTTTTGGCTGCTCAACATTAATTGTCTCTTTTTTGTGAATTTATTTGTAGGCTCTTTTTATAATAAAAGTTTCTAAGTTGCTATGTATGAGGGTTCTCATAGAGCAACTGATTAAAAATCTAAGCAAATATTTGAACATTTTACCTGAACTCATCCGCAATTTCACCCTGAAATAATGTGAGAACAATGGGAAACTGTAGCTTGCTCCTTCCTACCCTCTTTGAGCATCTTTGGGATCTTGTTGCTCAAAAACTCTGTGACTTCATCTTCCCCACCATTTGTGCCCATCTCAAGCCTCAGCAAGAGACCGTTTGGACATGAAGCTTAATGACTTGACAGTGTACTAGTGTTAAACTCTCATACCTCTGTTACACAATGGGAAATGCCACAGCCTGGACTGGCCTTTTCTTCCCCTCATGCCTGCGCTCCTCCTGCAGGGGCTCGGGGGCAAAACCTGTGTATGTATTTCAGTGTATGACTTCAAACCATGCTCTGGCTTGCAAGGTGTAAGCTAATGTTGTTGGACACCTTAATATAAACAGATGTTGTTCAATGCATTCAGTGTATATTGACTTCCATACTGGTTTTTCCAAAAACCAAAGGTAGCTTTGAAAAACCACGTCTGGAGATGTTTGGACCTAACGTTAAGCTGATGACCTTTGGGGCTTTGAGTAGTATATAATGACTTCATAACTGCGTTAATTGTATTGTTAAAGTGTTTGAGAGGTTTTTGCGCTTGTTATGTGGAAATAAAGTGTTTGATTTTAAAAAAATTTGAAGAGCTTTTGATTTTTGCCTGGTGTCTCCATAAGAACAGCTCCATTCCCTAAGCAACTGTCTCTCTGGCTGTTTCTGAGTTTGTCCCAACTTCTGGCATGTTAGTCTAGGTCATCACCTCCCACAGACAGCCGCTCTCCTGGCTCCCTCACCCTGCAGGAGTCTGTGTGCACCTTGCCCCAGGCCATGCGGGCATTTCCACATAAACCTTGCTGCTCTGCTCCCTGGCCCGCCCCTCGCTCCTAAGCTCATCTTAAGCTCCTCTTCCCCGAGGGCCAGCCTGAATCCACCTGACTTACCTTCAGGATCCAGGGTAACTGCATCTCCAGATGCTGAGTGAGCTGTAACTCATCCTGCATTCCAGTGTGTCACATAAGGTCATTGCTGAATGAATGCTGCGCGAGGGATAGCTGTTGACATCTGAGGATCGCAGGCCATGGTGGTGCCACACTGACCATGTGCAGGAGGACGAAGTAGGGAGTGAGGTTGACGAGGTCCTTGGCAAACTCGGGCTAACCAGTGTGAAGACGTGGCTTGAGACAAAAGGAAGAGATGGAGGGAGGACAGGTGCTGAGCAAGGCGTGGCATTCAGTGAGGAAATCCTTTCTGGGCGTTTGGACTTGGCTGGTTTTCCCTCCTCTCCCAGGTAGATCATTTCCTGCTCATGCTTAGATTTTAGACATGAGAGGTGGAGTCCAGTACTGACAAGAGCCAGAATTAGATTATAAGTGAGCCTTGAAAGCTCCTCAGGGAGCTCAGGCCTTTGACCTTGCTGGGTCCAAGAATAGAAAATAGCAGTGAGGTGTGTGAATTAGTCTCCGGGTACCAAGTGCTTCATGTAATTTGTCACAAAATGTTCAGAGCACACCAGCCTGGGCCAGGAAAACCCAGTGTCATGTGTCTAAAAGTCATCGTCGTCCCTCCCCCGGCCCCGCTTCCCCTTAGAGGGTGGGAGACATGGAGCCCCTTGGGATCTAGGGGCAGAATTTTAAGCTCCCATCAAAGCTTATCTAAAAATACTGTTTCAAGAAGGTAAATTGCTTTTCTTCAAAAAGTCCTTGATACTTGAGAAAGGTGAACCGCCCCACGGCAGGGGGCAGCCAGTGCCCACAGTTGTCACTGGGTAAGATCCAGGTGACAGTGAGTTACTGTGCAGAGGGGCGGGAGAGCATCTTCCCCACTGGCTGAGCTGGCCTCAAGTTTACAGGCCCTATCCCAGCCCACGGCGCCCAGCACACCGAGGTCCTGTCTCCTGATCAGAGCCACTAGGGAAGCGGCCTAGAGGAGCTCTCCCGCTGCTGCAGAGCAGGCCCTGGTGCAACCTGGGGAGGGAACCATGGCGAGCCGCCACCAAACGGCACCAAAGCAGCCTGCAGATCTGCATCCAGTTCACAGACCTTCGTAAAACAGTCCCACCTCTCTCTGTCTTTGGAGTTTTCTGGTTTGTTTTTGTGCTTTTATTTTTTGCACTGGAAATAGAACCCAGGGCCTTTTCACCGAGATCCTCACCGTCCCCCCACCTCCAAACTCCCTTTTCAAATAGGGCGCTACCCTGCCTACCACCAGCTGCCTGATCATAACTGGTGTTACGTTTTAAAAATTCAAATTCTTAACTTCCGGGGCTGGGGATTTAGCTCAGCGGCATAAGCCCCTGCCTTGTAAGCAGGCAGTCGTGAGTTCGATCCCTGATACCAATAAAAACGAAAAAGACCCAAAAAAAAAAATTCTTAACTTCCTTACAAAGGAAACAATGTTACTACCTTACACAGAAGATCAGTACCCCTGGCCACAAAAGCACTGTAAGAGAAACTCAAATACACACTGAATGAATACTTAGTTCTGCATAGAAACTGGCAAAGTTAAAGGGAAGATAGAAAGTGCTCGGAGGTTAAAGGTCTCACCACACAGACTTCCTGCCTGAAGCCAGCTGAGGACTTTAACCCCCGAGACCCTCAGGTTGTGCAGAAGCAAGCCTGGGAGAAGGGGGCCTGCGCACCTTCGCCTGCCCTTGCTGCGCCCTGTGCAGTGTGAATGCCACGCACATGGACTCGGCAGCAGCCAGGCAGAGGCCTAGAGGGGTCCATAAATGGGACAGGGAACAGGAGGCCGTAGAAGACCAGCAGCTAGATGGGGTCTAAGGCTAAGGCTCCCTGCATGGACCCTGTCAGAGCTTTTAATACAAAGTGCCTGGGCGCTGCTCCACCCATACAGTGTCATTTCATTGGGCAACAATATGTTTTGATCATTCATGTTTAAAATTTATTTTATTTAGGCCAGGTATGGTGGCGCACACCTGTAATCAAAGCACTTGAAAGGCTGAGGTAGGGTTGCTGTGAGTTTGAGGCTACCTGGGCTACAAAGTGAGTTCAAGGCCAGCCTGAACAGCATAGCAAGACCCTGTCTCAAAAAAAAAAAAAAAAAAATTATTTTATTTTACTTTAATTTTGCTATCCTATGGATTGAGTCCAAAACTTTCACACTGAGCTATATCCTTAACCCTTTTTTTGAAACAGAGTTTTTACTAAATTTCCCAAATGGGGCTCAAATTTGGCAGTCCAGCCAAGTATGGTAGCACATGTCTGTAATCCCAACACTTGGGAGGCTGAGACAGGAGGATCACCTAGAGTTCAAGGGCAGGTTGGACTACAAAGTGCACTCAATGCCAGCCTGTACTACATAGCAAGATCCCAGCTCAAACAAACAAGCAAACAACCTTACAATCCTGCCTCAGCCTTCGGTAACTGCGGCTACAGACAGGTACCACTGCTCACATCTCTATGTTATTTCTTATAGCAGCATGGGAAACCACAATGATCCCCATAAATGTTTGAATAAAAAGAGTAAGGCCAGGTGTGGAGGTGCACACTTGTAAATCCCAGCACTCAGGAAACGAGGGTTTCCTGGGAATTCAAGGCCTGCCTGGGTGGGCTACCTGGTGAGTTCAGTGGCAGCTTGAACTGCTTTAAAAATACAAAACTGTGAGCCAAACTCTCACTAAGTAACGATCAACAGTGTTTGTTTGTTTTGTTTTGTTTTTCTAAAGCAGGGTCTCACTATATAACCTAGGCTGGCCTTGAACGGATGGTAATCCTCCTGCCTCAGCCTTGAGAGTGCTGGGGTTAGACGTAGAGGTGTGCACCACCACACCTGGCTCAACAGAGTATTTTTGATGTAGTAGATATTTTTAGTGCTGCTAGAGGATGAATGCCCAGGCTCTTGATTTCCAGGTTTCAGAAAAATAACTAAGGTAAAACAGATTAAGCTGGTCGTTTTAGGGTATTATTGTTGTTATCAATGCTGCTTTAGGAATGCTTACCTATTTGAATATTGGCAACAGAGGAAATAGTAAGTTAGCAAAAAGAGAAAGAAGAAAGGATCCGCTCAGCCCTTCCAGACCTCCATGCTGTAGTGGGGTTCATTAGGGACCAGACCTACAGTCCCTCTGCACACGAATGGGCTGGGAGCTTCTCTGCCACCCCCTGTCTCCCTTTCTCTTTCTCGTCTCTCTCTCTCTCTCTCTCTCTCTCTCTCTCTCTCTCTCTCTCTCTCTCTCTCGATACTGGAGATTGAACAGAAAGCCCTGAGCTATATTCCTGGCACTTTCTAATTTTATCTTAAAATGGCATCTTCCTAGCCATTTTAGGGCTAGGGAGGCTGAGACAGAAGGATTGCTGCAAGTTCGAGGCCAGCCTGGGCACCTGGTGGGCCCAAAGTCAGCCTGAACTAGATAAGCACACCTGGTCTTGAAGGGGAAACAAGAACAAAAACAAAACTCAGGGTCCTACCAAATTGCCCACGTTGGTCTCCTACCCTCCTACTTCCTACCTCTTTTTTTCCTATTGACACACAGGTAAGCAAATGAAATGAGGTTTTTCAAGTATAAAGTTAAAGATTATTAACCTAGAAATGACTGTGGGCCTTACTGCATACGCAGCAGTCAAAAGTGTTGTTCTTCTCTTTGGGAATTTAATTTTCAGCTTTTTGTGGGGTATTTATCTTTTACTTTAATCTAATTGCACCGTCTAGTTTCATTGGGTTTTTCATTTTTATCATCCCGTGGCTAATGGTAGTGGTGTGTTAAGCTTTCCTTTTAACCACTTAACAGTTTCCCCTGAGGGTTGCTAGGCAGCAAGTTTGTTTCCATAGTGACTGTCCCCATGTTCCTGGGCAGGCGTCATTTCGACCAGTTGATTCTCCATTTGCACGAGATACACCTGTGTATCTGTTTTATATTGACTATTTTTTTACATACTTTTTCACTTAAAATGTTGTGTCTGCCTTTGATGTTTGTTTCTAGTGAAATCTAATACTAACTTCTGGATTCTTCTTTTACTAATTCATGTTTATTTTGTGAAAAATAGGGTTGGAGATACAGCTCAGTGGTACAGCTCTTGCCTGGCAAGTACAAGGTCCTGAGTTCAATTCCCAGTACCAAAAGCAAAACACACAAAAGAAAAACCCTATAAAATGTTGTGCTACACTCGACAAAAACTCTTATCAGTTCATTAGATACAGTTTTGTACTTCTCCAGAGCCTCGTTCTCTTACAACACAAAACGGACATGTTTGGGGTCCTGAGAAAAATAGGAAGGAAATGCCAAAAGATCTGCAGAAGATAAAACTGAGAAAGGGGAAATGTGAGCGTATCAGAGAGGAAAAGTCTGTGTTATGAAACGGAGAGACAAAAACATGCCCCCGTGCTGTCAGCAATTCATAAGACAGAAATGAAGCTAAAAGAATTCCAGTATTTTTAGTCAGTGATTATGATAATTCTGTGGGAGTGCTGACAGAGTTGACCAACATCAAACAAGCTCCTCTGAAATCAGAAAGTGAGGAAAAAACATTATAAAATATTTATGTACTTTCTGGACCAAATAACTTATTTATCTACTTATTTATTCAAAAAGTCATTTACAGTTTAGATCAGGTCTAACAGACCAAGCAGTGGAGAAGTTGCCACAGTGAAACGCCAGGCAGGCTGTTCATCATCGATGTCTTGACCATTGTTTAGTGGGGAGACCCTTCGCTGAAGTTAGGTCACCCACAGACAAAAAGGGCAGGCCAGTGCGACCGCCCCGTGTGGGTTCACAGAAAGACAATGCAAAAGGAATTCAAAAAGAAACTGGACACTATGGTCCAGGTTGTAATCCTGCACTGTGTATTGACTATTTTAAGAGCTACCATGCACTGAAAAATTATTGAATAAATTTAATTAAAAATCTTCATTTTTACGTTTTCTGTTATCTTATAAAAACTGATGCAAAATATGCAATTTTTGGTCATTCCATATTTAAGTCACTGGACTGCAAAGTGGTTCAGTAAACACGCTGGAGTTTTACTTTTTGAGTGAACCAAACTTAAAGCAGCTCTCAGGTAAGCGGTGGGTGCGATGGTGAGCAGAATGCAGGGAAACATCATGTGGAGGGGCACAGCCCGATGTGCACCCCTCTTCCACCCTGGGAGCTGCTGCTGGCTCTTGGTCAGCACGGCCTGTGCGGTGAGACCAACCGGCCACACTCAGTCCCTTGACCCCCGTGTGCAGCCTGTTGGTCCCCACCAAAGCAGACTCGGCCATCTCTCTAATGTATTTTTTTATTTTAAAATTTGGGGGCTGGGGATGTAACTCAGCAGCACAAGAGCTTGCCAGGCAAGTGTGAGGTCGGGCGTAAGTTTGGTTCCCGGTACCCACCCAAAATCACATTTTGGGTTTCTTGTCTAAGACGGTAGCAAGCAGGGAAGGCGTCTGTCTCTGGAGGTAGGAAGGGTCGGGAGGAAAGGGGAGAGGAGATGATCGAGCTGTCATGCTGTGATGTGTCTATGAACCCATTCCCCAAGACCCTCCACCGCTGCCGCGTTAGCCACCCCGTCCCGCGACACACACGCAATGGCTTTGTGCAGGGACGTGGAAAGCCGGGGCGCTTACCGCCTGGAGGCTGCCGTGCACCACACCCCACCGCCTCCAGCTCCCTCTCCCCGCGCTCCAGCCGCTGGGCTGTCATCGGATGGGGGTCTCGGGGACCCCAGAAAGTGAGCAGGACACTCAGAAGGAAGAGGAGGAGATTGATTAAGAGGGACAGAAGTGAAGGCGCACTTACACTCCGGGATGGGAGTGGCTGGACAGGGCCACACTGGTCTCCTTGGGTCCTGGGATCATGGGAGAATTTGAAGCAGGGGATTGACAGCAGTCGCTGCCCAATGAGATATGTGACCCAGCCCACCCTCAGAAGCTGGAGTTTTTGACCCAACAAGGATTTTAGAGGAAGTATGGCACCCAAAGCCCACTGGCAAGTGGTCTCAAAGTTACATTGCAAATGAGGCCCGACAGGTCAGGGTTATGTACTTCTGATTCTGGACTTGCCAGGGGGTCTCAGAGGTGCAAAGCCACCTTTAATCTGTTGCCTTCCTGATATTTTCAGTAGTCCTTGCTCATCTGGTTTCTCAATTCTTGCCTTAGGGCTCTCTGTTGTTTACTGGCCTTTACCATGGCTCCTACCTCAGGACATTTGCTTTGCTCTTGCTGGAATTGCTTTTGCCCCGTCTGCTCAGCTGGCTGCCTCTCATCCCTAGCAATGCTTTTTGGTCTTTTCTCTAGTCCCGTAGTTTTCTACCAAGATGCCTGTGGCTTTGCCTGTACCCCACCAAGAGACCTATAGCCACATCTGCAGACCTTGGCCCTCCTGATCTGGAGAGGAGGACCTGCCTGGGCATGAGAATCACAGAGGCAGAGAGGCTGCTAAACGTGCTACAGAGCAGCTGGCAGCCTCCACGTGGAGGATGGTTCAGCCCACCAGTGCCCGGGAGCAGAATCCCCAATCCCAGCTGTGGCCTGCCCTACCTGATTCTGCACACCTCACTATCTAGAGGCGCCCAAGAGTGCTGTCCCTGCCAGAGCCCACGTGCTATTCCCCAGCCATTCCAACCAGAGGAAGAGCAATAGGTCCCTTCCCTGGGGGAACCCTCAGATCTCCATCCCCTCCCTGGGGCCTTGGGGCCCCCCTCGGGCCTCTGGCCTCCTTTGCTCAGCTGCCTGGCCTGCCCTCAGCTCATCAGCCCTTCCTCCCTCAGTCCTTTGGTTTCCTGCTGCTGGATCCCAGAGGCCCTTCACGTGCCTCACTTAGGGTGAAGGACCTTCTCATCCTCCATTACGCGGGACAGATACAGCCCCAACACAGCTGAGAGGGTGGCGTCTGCTCCCCCCTCCCCCCAGTGCTCAGTCCAAGTTCAGCGGGGAGAGAGAGTGGAGGGCCCTAGGGATGCAGTGTCTCTCCTGTAGGTGCTGCCCTCCTCCCCGTAGGACCGACGGGGCAGTAGGAGATTTAGGAGGGGTCACTCTCACAGTCACCTCGTCCTTGCCTATGAGGGCCCCCACACCCAGCACGGGAAGGGACAGGAAGTCTAGAACTGGAAGGCTTCAGGGAGAATTTTTTCCCACCTCAGGGAACTGAACTCAGAATCTTTGCACAGGGCTAAATCCCCGGCCCTTATTTTTTAATTTTGAAACAGGGTTTTGCTAAATTGCTAAATTGTCCAGGCTGGGCTTGAATTTTCTATCCTCCGGTCTCAGCCTCCCGCAGGGAGAGTGCCTTTGTCTAAAAGCCAGCTCTCCGGGGAGCACACTGGGGTCACCACATGGTGCTGTCTGCCTTCATGTCAAGCTGCGAGAAGCCCCACAACGGATGCCACGTGGATGCCAGCACCATGTACTGGAATTCTCAGCCTCCAGAAGCACGAGCCAAACAAACCACTGTTTTCTATAAATCATCCAAAATCAAGTAATTTGTTCTAGTAACAGAAAAATGGATGAAAACACGGAGCAAACAGGAAAAAGTCGGTGAGAGAGACGCGAGGCCGAGCAGCGTGGTGCAAAGCAAGGGAAAGTGGATTGAGGAGCTGGAGTCTCCGAGGGTGTGCGAAGGCTAGGAAGAGGCTGAGCCAGAAACCAACAGCTGCACCGTGGGCCCCAGAGAGAACCAGCAAGACCAGTCAGCACCCACCAGCGGGGGGCGCCCGTTCGCAGGAAGAGCTGGAACAGTGGGTAGGGGAGGAAGCAGGGTTTCAAAATCAGCAAGCTGGATTCAGTGAGGGCTGACTTGGTGTGCCAACTTGGCTGAGCCGCAGTGCTCAGATGTGCGATCAAAGTGTATTCTGGGTATTTCCACGAAGGTGTTTTTGGATGAGATTGACATTTAAATAAGTGGGTCTGGAGTAATGCATATTGGCCTCCAGAGTGTTGGTGGGTCTCATCCAATCAGTGGAAGGGATGAATAGACCAACATACCTCTTATGAGCAAGAGATGATTCAGACCAGGCGTGACAGTGCGTGCCTGTAATCTCAGCATGCTGGGAGGCTGAAGCAAGAGGATCACAAGATGAGCCGGGCTTGGGCAAGTTAGCAATTTAGTTAGACCCTGTTATGGTTGATATACTGTGTCAACCTGAGAAGTTTAGATGTTTAAGAAGCAGGGAGCCAGGATCCTCACTTTGTAAATTTCCTCAGTTTATACAAGAGGAGGGCATGGAGGGTGTGTAAGTGCCCTTCTCCTTTTTGTTCTGGCTGCTTTTACTGCCTGCTGCCTTCAAGTATTGTTGAGGAGCTAGGACATTCTGCCTTGGAGCCAGCTGAGTATGGACTGAAACCTCCACACACTGTGAGAGAAATAAACCGTTCCTTCCTTCATTTGGGCATCAGGTATTTTGTCTCAGCAATGAAAGAAAAGTAACCAAGATAGACCATGTCTCACAGTTAAAAAATAAAAAGGACTGGACATGTAGCTCAGTGTGAAAGCCTTGGATTCAACACCCCAGTACTGCAGGGAGAGGAAAAAAGAGAATTCAGCAGCAGATGACTTTTGGGCCGACTGTAGCATTGCTTGTTGCTGGATCTCAGCCGGCCAGGAGCTCCACCCTGCACGTTTCAGGCAAGCCAGCCTCCATCAGCACATGAGCCAATGCCAAAAATCAATTTCTGTACACCAACCCATGTTCTACTGGTTATGTTTTTCTGGTCCAACCAATCATCTATGCTAGAGCGAAATTATTCTCCAATAGAAAGTGCCTGGGCTCTCGGAGGCTGCAGGAGCCCTGGCTGAGATATTGGATAAGGACAGTTGGGAGCAGCAATTACAAAAACTAAACTCTTCCAAGGATCTGTTTCCAAGGCATCAGCACTTTAGAAATAAGGCCTCAAGTTTTGTCTTTATCACTCGTATTCGAAGAGTACTTGCTGCTTTTAAACTGGGCATGGTGATGCACATCCGTCATCCCAGCACTCCATGAGGCTGAGACAGGAGGAGCACAAGTTAGAGCCTAACCAGCGCAATGTAGAGACTTAGTGAGTCCCTGTCTCAAAATTTAAAAATTCAAAAAGGGCTGGAGATATACTCGTGTGAAGTCCCTGGGTTCAATCCCTGGAACTGGGGGAAAAGAGGAAAAATAAAAAGCAGCTTTCCTGAGCTGTTTGTTCATTTAAACATACAGTTCTGTGTTCACGAGTCATTTCCACTTTCTATATTGTGCACCCGTCACCGTATCCTCCCCTCCCCGGCCTTGGCCACTGCTAACCTACTTCCTGTCTCCACAGATCGGCCTAGTCTGGGCTTTTCCTATAAATCGTATGAATGTGCCTGTTGGGTCTAGCTTCCTGCACGTAGCTTCATTTTTGAGCTCCGTTTTTGAGCATTTGTTCCTTTATTTCCTGGGTCACATGGCTGGTTCACACTTACTGGACAGTGTGGCCCAGAGCTGCTCTGCATGCTCCAGCATGGTTTTTGTATGAAGCATCAGTGAAGTTTCCTAAGAGGAGCTTGCCAGTCTCTCTATCTTCCCCTGGGCTCCCTGTCCCTGGAGGAGTGGGTGGCGTGCGGCAGAGGTGAGGAGCAGGGCACAGCCTCGCGTGACTGGGTCCTTGCAGAGGGTGTTTTGTGGTTCCAGCTCCGCTTCCTGTGCTGTAAACTAGAGATACAAGATGAGGTCACTGCTTCTGACCTACAATTCTAAAGTCCAGAGAACTCTGAAAATCAAAAGCTTTACGATAAATGTGTGACAAATCCATTTGGTGCAGAACTGCCTGAGTTGAGATTGCTTACCGGCTTCATCTGTAGTGTGACAAGTTCTACTTCTCTTGGCAGAAACACTGATGTGTGCATCATGGAAAACTGCCCCAGAGCCACTGGAGTATTAGGTAAAAGACAGGAGAAGCCACGTGCAGTGGCACATGTTTGTAAGTCCCAGTACTTTGGGAGGCTGGGACAGGAGCATCACAAGTCTTATCTGGGCAATTTAGCAACATCCTATCTCAAAATAGAGAACTGAGGAGGTCACTCAGTATAAAGGGCTGCGCAGGGTGGAGGGATAGACAATAACAGTTGCATCCTCCCCACCACCAATAATAATAATGTTACAGAACCAAATCTGATATACAGAAGGTCAGTAACTGAAGCAATGAGTTATGCATTGAAGTTTATTTGAAGAGCAGGCAAGCGTGAAGACCAGAGTCTCCAAGGCGCCTCCACAAGGGTTAGTGGTGCTTACAGATAGAGAAGCAGGAGGCAATTTCAGGCATGGGCAGAGGACCTGTGGTCTACACATGTGTAATCAGTCTTCGTGGTTCTTCACAGGCCCATGTTAAGAAATCGGCAATAATCAAAGGTGTTTGGGGCTCTCTGTGTCAAAGGTCACCCATCAGATTCTGCACTGGCCCAAATCAAAAGTCACTGGTTTCACCAAAAGCGGCCTCCAAGTCCCAGAAATGTAACCGAAGTAACCTTTATCACCAAGGCCCGAACCTCAGAGGTGTGACCAGCAGCAAAGCCAATGGGAGACAGACGCTGTATGTCATCAGCTGTATGATGTCCACAGTTAGTGATTTTAAAACAAGAGGGCTGGGGATGGAATCCAGGGCTTTGCATATGCTGGGCAAATTCCTAGCCCCCAGATTAGTGAGGTTTTTTTGTTTTGTTTTTTGTTTTTATTTTATCATATATATGTGCTAGTTTTAAAGTCAAGTAAAAGCAAGTGAAGCTAGAGGATTTGTTCAGGCTTTCCTTCCGTCCCAGTAACAAAGACGTTATCTTTAACAAACTGAGAAGAAACCTGAGGTTTTCATGTTTGTTCCCACAAAGTGGGGATAAAAGTAAAGTCCATCTCCCAGGAGGGAGGTAGGGGAGACTGTTAGGAGCACAGGTGAAAAATCCATGTGAGGTGGGTGGCTGTGCCCGTCCTCAGGAGTTCACGGTTGGGGTGAGCAGGCTGTGACAGGGACCGAAGACCCAAGAGTCCAAAACGCTAAGCCACCAGCATGCACAACCAGGATTTCAGAAGTTTTAAGTGCCTGGTCCAAAGTCACCCAGCTGGTGAGCAAAGGCGCCAAAGGATCGCAGCCCACTCCAGATGACTCCGGAAGAGCTCAGGATAGGTCAGTTGAGCCCTGTGGGCTCCGAAAGCCCTCATCCTCTATGCTGAGGGCAGTAGTGGCACAGCCACCTTGGGAGACAGTTCAGTTGTTTCTTAAATAAACACTCACCAAAAAAATTAAATAAATATTCAGTAACTGCATGAGCCACCCACCTCAAGCGAAAGGAAAGGACGGTCCGACACTTATGCTATTGCTCACTGTCATTACCCCAGGCCAAACTGAACACTCAAGTATCTGTCGAAGGATGAGCAGGTATGCAAACTGTGGTGTATCTATACAAGCGGCAGAAATGAACTGAGTGAAAAAAAAAAAAACTAAAAACCAAGGTATACTGTATCTTTGATGCCACTTATAGACAACTGTGGAATGGTTGAGTGTGGTGGAACACACCTGTAATCCCAGCACTTTGGGAGACAGAGACAGGAAGACTGCAAGTTCAAGTCTTGCCTGGGCAACTTAGTAAGTAAGAGAGGCTGAGGGTGTAGCTCAGTGGTACTGCACCCCTGGGTTCTATTCCTAGTACCACACATCAAAAGAAAAAACCCAGCAACCTAGAATGTGCAGACTAATGTCTAAAGAGCAAAGCAGTAGTTGTCTGGGGGTGGGGTTAGGAGCAGAGCCTCGCAGGGGAGATTGCAGAGGGCATGAGGAATCGTGCGGGGTGATGGGTGTTTTCTTGTTATGGTTTCATTAAGTGCCTGTCTTTGAAGTAGCTCACTCATGGGACGTTTTTGTTTGAGGTTAGGGATTGACCTGAGAGCCTTCTCACTGAGCTATATTCCTAAACCTTTCTTTCTCTTTCCTTTCCAAGATATGGCATCTGTAAATTGCTACGTTTCCCAGGTTGAGCTCAAACTTGCCATTATCCTGCCTCAGCCTCCCAGGCTGCTGTGATTACAAGAGTGCTCCCAGCTCTGTGGGACTTTGTAAACATTTGTGCTTTGCTGTACATCAGTCATACATCCATGCAACCACTGTTTTTGTTGTTGTTCATTCGTTCATTTGTTTGTTTTGTCTTTTTGAGACAGGGTTTCACTATGTAGTGCAGGCTGGCTTTGAACTCACATTGTAGCCCAGGCTGACCTCGAACTCATGGTGATCCTCCTGTCTCAGCCTCCTGAGTGCTGAGATTATAGGCTTGCATTATCACACCCAGTCAACCACTGATTTTAAATGATTAAAAAACAATGCCCTTTGATAACTTTTGCATTATAGTTTAAAACACCCTTGCAAACAACTTTTTGCTTAGGTGACCACCACAGAGTTGGAATGGCCTCAAGAGCACCCAGCGAGACGTGGTGACAGTGTGTATCCCTTGTTTGCTGTGTTTCTTCTCCCTTGACAAGTTTGCCAGGTAGGCTACCTTGGATTTCCTTGCCTGTAATTGGAGGCATTAACCACTCGGGGGCGCACTTAGCTGCCCCTTTCTGGAACAGGCTCTGAGGATCAAGGTACGCAAGAGGGATCAGCAGGCTTTCTCAAGATCCCACTTAAAGCATAAAATTAATTAATTAATTAATTTTAAAAACACAGAAATCTACGCTATCTAAACACTGGCAACAACTTTTGTAAATTTCTGCCTCGTATAGATACCAACCCCATGTCTCTAATTTGAGCTTGAGAGATAGCTAGCCCAGAAAAGTACTTTGCTTGCAATAGTCACTGTGTCCTTGGTGAGGAAGGAGATTTTGCAAGTAGAAATGCTCTTCATAGAACATCCTAGAGCAGTTCTTCTCCAGCTGTCATGTGCATGGACTCACCGGGGGATTTTATAAAACTGTGGTCTGGTTTGTGAAGTCTGGGTGTGGCCAGGTGATACTGGTGTGGCAGGGAGACCACATGTTGAGGGCATAGAGAGAGCCCTCCCCAGCCAGAAAGAGACACAGAGGAGAAGGAACTTCAACCTGCTGCAGTGACTGCACTGTCACTGAGCCTACTAGCTTGAGTAGTCCATATCATGTCCTAGCTCCCCCTAGGGACCAAATTCCCTTCCATCCTTACTGACCCGGGCCAAGATACCTTACGTCCAAAGTTGCATCTCAAAGGACTCGTTGGTGGGCTTCAGGAGCCCGATTCCCAGTGTCTACGCGTCGTTTATGATCATCTCCCGCTGGCTACAAAGTCACCTGCTCTCCTGCTGCTTAGAGCCTTTATTCAGACTCTCGTGTCTCCTGCTACGTGATGGCTCTGATATCTGAAAATTTGTCATCATCAGCTTTTTACTGCTTTGACTATCTAAGAGAAACACTTCAAGGAGGAAGGCTTACTCTAATTCACAGTTTCAGAGGCTTCAACCCGTGAGCAGCTGGGCTCAGGAGAGGCACATGGAAGCAGCAGGGCCCGGTGGAGGAAAGCTGCTCACCTCACGGCAGCCAGGAAGCAGCGAGAAAGGGGCAGAGCGTGTGCTGGGACAGGACAGGGAGGGGCGTCCTGCCTTCTTCCAGGTTGCTCCCCAGGCTCCCATCTCACTGATTGGCACCTCCCACGCTCAGGCGTGTCTCCCCACCCAGATTGCCATCCCTCAGGCCAGTCACCTTTTAATGTGCCCTCACAGACACAGACACCCCCAGAATGGTGGTGAATAATTTCCTAGGCATTTCCCAATCCAATCAAGTTGACAGTGAAGATTATCTGTCACGGAGAAAAAGAGGAGATGGGGCATTGAGGGGACAGCCGGAAGTACCTGCTCCAGGAGGAACCTGTTAAATAAACTGTAGTTTCCAGAGACTGGAATATTCAGCCCCTAACACAAGGACACCAATCTATATAAAGCGCTGTGGAAAGGTCCCCCAACATAACTAAGGAGGAGGGGTAGTGTTGCAGGAGATGGGATGAGCAGGATCAAATTTCCCTCTGAGGGGAAATGGAACTGACAAGCCAGGCAGGCAGGCAGGTGTGTCTGCAGCACAGACCTCAGAAGGGCCCTGGGAGGAGCCCAGGTAGGCTGTGGGTCCCCAAGGAGGGCCCCACAGGAGTCCTGGCGAGAAGATAAAAGAGTAGGTCTATTCTCGCACACAGGCTACACGTGCTCTGCCCCCAGAAAGGCACCTTGGGCATCTGGCTTCAGGGACAGGAAGGAAAGGGCCACACATTTGTGGAGGGCACAGTACAGTCAAGCATTTTTCATTTACTCCCCACAATAAAGCGGCGAGGAAAGGCTGTGGGTGTCTGTGGGCTCTGCATGTCTGGCATCCCTCTCCAGTCTCCTAGAAGTTCCAACCTGATTTTCTTTGGGGAACAACTGGATGGTGTGGGACCAAAAACATCCCCTGCCTTCCCTGAGGTGATTGGTGCAGCAATGACCATGTGATCTGGGTGGGGACCACTAAGGGCCATGCTGAGGACAACATGGACCCTTGTCAAACCTCTCTCCTACTGAACTTGAACCTGAGTGGAAGTTAGCTTGAGGCTTTTTAGAACCTTTTGAAGAAAAGGGCTGCTTAGGAGCAAAAGCCAGACAAGAAGCCACAGTACTAGAATCCAGGTCCTGATGCTGTTATCTGAGGTGCTAGATGCTGCCAGACCTGAAGCTTTGGACTCTCAAGTTCTGTGAGCCAATATTTTTTTCTTAAGCTAGTTTCAGTTGGGTTTCTGGAGCTTGCATCCAAAGGACTGTTGACTGATAATAATCCAGCTCCCCATTACCTAAGGACAAAAAAGATTCTAAGCATTTCTTTGAAAGAACAAACAGACCCAGGAGCCTCTTACATGCCGTATGTACTTTATTCCAGCTCCTCAAGGACTGTGGCTGTGTGGGAACAAGGGAGGGCTGGAACTGGAAAGCATTTTGTTTTTCTTTCAGTACTGGGGATTAAACCCAGGACTTTCACACACTGAGCAACATTTCCAGCTTCTCTCTCTCTTTCTTTTCTTTTCTTTCTTTTTTTTTTTTTTTTTTTTTTTTTGAGACAGAGTCTTGCTAAGTTTTTCAGGCTGGGCTTGAACTTGTGATCCTCCTGCATCAGCCTTCCAGATCATATGCACATGCCACCATCTCTGGCTGAAGTCAGATATTTTTAATTGTCAAGTGGGAAAAATACATGCAAGATGCAATGAATGAACCAAGATCAATTAAAAATTTTAAAAAACTCTCAGCAGGTGGAAATTTCTGAAACAGTGCTTGCTGGGAATATTGCAAATGATCATAAAATAACAGCACACAGTGATTTCACAGAGTAAACTTGGACAATTTGCATGGGATCTGTCATGGAAGGTTCACCACTTCCTGCAAGAGATACTATAATCTCTCCCTCTGCACAGTGGATGAAGCTGATCACACACCAACTGAATTGGGGGTGAGAAGCAAAGTTGAGTGTATCTGCCACATTGAAAATGCTTGGAAACTGCACGCATCTTTCCTAAGTTGAGAGACTGGCGTCATCATGTCCTTCCAGGGCATGACAGCAGAGTCCTCACTGCAAAACCATCCAGAGCTTTGTCTCAGGCTGCAAATCTGCAATATAGTAACAAGTGATCCAGGAGGGACACAGCATAAGCTAGGAAATTCATTCTGTGTCACTCTATAGCCCACAAAGATGCTGCATCAGGGGTTTCTCTGCTCTATCAGGAGCCCAGGCTTTGAGAAGCTTGGCCAGCGGGGGTGGAGGAAGTGTCATCATCCAGGGGCCCCCATCATGTCCAGCAGGAAAGTGGGACAGACAATGGTGAGGGCCAGCAGCTCCCTAAATCCCTGCCCTTCCAGGGAGCTGGACAGTACAAGTAGCCTTGTGACCAGGAAGAGAAAGGGGAGGTTTTGCCTACCAGCACGCACCTCAGATAAGCCTTTATAGGCAGTGCTTACAACAGGTCTCCGTATTTGACAGATGGAGAGACTAAAGCTTGAAGAGATGTAGTAATCATTGAGCCAAACACTGGAAGCAGAACTCAGGTACCTGCAAATGGGCCATGGAGTTCACCACCCGAGTAGTGACAGTCGGTCATCAGAAAAACTGTCTTGAAACCCAGACTTGTGCTGTAGGAGTCAACACCTGCACCTTTGTTTCCTTGGCTATACCTGAATATCAAAAACTGAGTAATTTCTTTTTTTTTTTTTTTTTTTTTTTTTGTCTTTTTCCTTTTTATCGGCACCAGGGATCAAACTCACAACTGCCTGCTTGCAAGGCAGGCGCTAAAAACTGAGTAATTTCTAAAGCATGAAAGTTATTTTGCACCTGGGTCTAAAGGCCCACGGGTTCAGAGTCCAGGGCTGTGTCGTTGGAGGACCTTCCTTCTGTGAGACACACCTCTCTGCAGAGAGTGCCAGGGAGACCCAGGGCACCACACTGGGACAGCAGGGTGTGAGAGGAGGAGCCATTTTGTGGTCACAGTGCATGGCCACTGATTCCTCTCTTTGCTTACGTTCCTCCTCCCCTGAAATGTTCATCCTTCAGCTTCTCTTCATTCATTCTAGCATCTCTGTGCAATGCTGGAAAGCTGAGGTGCGAAGAAGGTATCTGCAGTTGTATCCTTAGCTCACTCATTCACAGATCCAGCACACACCTATCATCCCCTCAGGACAAGAGAGCCACCATGCAAGGTGCAGAGCTCAGGGAACGAGATTCACTGGCTTTGCCTGGTTTCCCTCTGTACTGGCATGCACAGTTGGCTTCCTGGGAATCGCTGTTGTTACTAAAGCAGGGTAGCTGTAAAATGAAACCTTCTGCTAGAAAGAGGAAGGAAGCAGGAGGGGGAACAGTAGCCAAACTGGCCTTAACAACAGACTCACTCCTAAGAGAATGCATTAACCCATAAGTCACAAACGGGCTCACCTGTCCCCTAGGGAATGGCTTCTCAAAGATCTCATCTCCAAAAGCCGTCAGTGTGTGACTCTGGGGATGAAGTTGCCAACATCTCAGTTCTGGGAGCCAAACTCGAGAATCACAGCCACCATGACAGCCTTTTGCAGGATCCGGTTCCACTCTAATAACCTCCACGTGTCTTGAAGTCCTACTCCAAGCTTCAACCAGGGATGGCCTGCTGTTAAAGTGTTTAGTGATTAATTTAAAAACTCTTTGTTGACTGATTAACAATGCACTATGCACTAACCAGCCAGGCTCACCAATATATAAACTCTTATTTTTCAGACTCCCCAGACTGAACCAGAGTCTTGCACTGTGCTATGCCCCAACTCCTCCTCTTCCTCCTCCTCCTCTTCCTCCTCCTCTTTCTCCTTCTCCTTCTTCTTCCTCTTCCTCCTCCTCCTCCTCCTTCTCCTCCTCCTCCTCCTCCTTCTTCTTCTTTTTCTTCTTCTTGTTCTACTTCTGCTTCTGCTTCTTCTTCTTTTTTGAGATGGGCTCACTAAGGCACCAAATTCCTCAGGCTGGGTTTGACTATATGATCCTCCTGCGTCAGTCTCCCAGAGCACTGGGATTATAGGTGAATATCATGGTGGCTGGCTCAAATGTTTTCTTGTACAATTCTGTTGCCATAATGGGCTTCCCAGGGAGGGAGGAGTTTCATCAGAAGACACTTTGGACACACATTACACAGTTTTAGGTTTAGACAACACAAGAGTTTTGCAGACACTCAGTCCTGTGCCTGTTTGCCCTCAGGAATGCCTAGTGCTGAAAGACCCTGAAAGCTTTGGTCAGGTGCAGTGCATCCACAGGCATATGAGACATTTAAAAGAAGAAACCATTTAAATTTATTAATCTTAAAAGAGCAATAAACTCACTGCATGTTAAACATTTTTATTCAGAACAACCATATTTTCCCAAAAGGTTTAGTGAGAAAGGCAGCACTGTCTCACACAGTCGTGGATTCTTGGATGCGCGGTTTATTAGCAGGCAGCTGACTCCTCACATCTGCCCCTCTGTTCAGCCCCTGGACATCACTGGAAAACTCCACTGGGCATCCATGAACTACTGAGGGAAAAAGCAAAGCAACCTCAGTATTTCAAAGAATGCTCTGTGCATCATGTCACTGAAATGATATCCTCTTATTCAGATGAGAAAATGTAGGCTCAGAGCAGTTAAATTGTCTACAGAAGAACACACAGCCAGCAGCAGAGAGGTGGGAAGGAGGATCTAGGACTAAAAGGAAGGGAGGAGAGAAAGGGAAGGGAGGAGAGGAGAGAGGGAGGGAGAGTGCCATGTCCCACTCTAATTCATCATAAAGAGACACAAGGCTTGAATTCGGTGCAAACTAGGGAGCTCATGGTTAATCTGAAGGAGTGCTTTGCTTAGAGAGGAGGAGTCAACATTTACCCAGCCCCCTCTAACACTTTCTTCATCGGCACTATCTATTTAATCTTTATTTACCTTATTTTCTTTATTTACCTTATTTAATCCCCTGCAGAGGGTGTGTTAAACCATAGTCTGCAAAGAAGTGTTTAGAAACTGCCCATAGGATCCTCCTGTCTCAAACTCCAGACTGCTGGGATTATAGGTGTGCACAGCCACGTCCTGCCTCTCCATTCTTTATAACACCAGTGGTAAAATCTGAAAAACAATCAGAAAGATTCTCAAGAGTGACAAGCAAGTAACCAAGTAGACTACAAACTAACAATCACAAGACTTTGTAGAACCCTTCTAGAACATTCTTGGTGGGGAGGAGTTGAAACAGGATCTTGCTATGTAGTTCAAACTGGCTTTGAAGTTACTGTGTATTCCAGGCTGAGCTTGAATTAAAAGTGATTCTCCTGCCTCAGCCTCCCAAAGAAGCATACACCACCACCTCTGGACTCTAGAACATTTTTTTACGGTTGGATCTGATGGCAACATGTGCTCTCCCATCGGCTTCAGCTCCCAGGCCCACCTCATTCATTGGACCTTTTTCTTGAAAGCCCATGGAACATGCCCAAGTTCCCCAAGATGAGCCTTGCAGTCAGGACTGGATCCTGGGGTGAGGACCGAATACACCATCTGTGGTACTACAGCTTGTCCTCGTGTGGCGTCCTCTGGATGCAGATCGCAGATCCCCAGCCTCCTGTCTCCTCTGAAACCCCAGCTGTTCCTTCTGTAAATCTCTCCCCAGGGCAGGCTCCACCCTGAAGCACTCATTCATGGTGTCTGCTCAACCATTAGGTCTCCGGTCTCACATTACCCAGGCCCCGCTCTGTCCAGCTGGGTACATCCCTAAGTCCACCTCGGCTGCCCTGTTGGGCTCCATAACCACAACACCTGGATCAGAACTCCTGCTCTCACACTTAATATCTGGGCCAGCTGCTCACCTTCCTCCACCTCTCTCTCCCTATCAGGAAAGTAGAGATGATAAATACTTGGCCCGTCCTAGAGAGTTCCTGGAAAGTCCAAGGGAATTAAGTCCTGGGGAGTACCTGGAGCAGAGTCCTTCTCAAGGAGACATACTGTGTCATTGCCATTGTTTCTGGGCCACTCAGTGTCAGGAGAGGGGCTGAGAGGATGCAGGGTCCCGGTTCCCTTTCAGCCAGCAGTTGTTCCACGGTGACATGTATTTGGTGTGGTTACACCTTTAGATTGAATGTCACGTCTCTTGGTCTGCAAATACTACTAGTAGCTAAAGAAAGGTTTGGATGCTCTGAGCACGCAGTGAAAATCTTTGCAACCCCCATCCTGGCTTCTCTGGTGTCTTTGGTACTTACATGAGCTCTTGGCCTCAGCTTGGACCCTCCTGGCAGCGTCTCTGGGCTCCAGATGCCTCATCTCTCCTGCCTCGGGCTGAGAGTGTCTGGGAAGACTGAACAACCGCTGTCACTGTCGCTGCTGGCTGTGAAGTCCCTCCTGGCACTTTCCCTTTATCCCCTGCAGCCTCCAGCGGCTCTCCTCCCCCTCCTCCAGCTGTCCTGAGCCTGCCTGCCGTGGTAGTGCAGAGGAGGGACCAGGACAGGAGGACCGTGCTTGGGCGTCAGTGTCCCCCCACCCTCCAGGCCACAGGCCCTGACAGATGAAGCCTCTGACAGAAGCAGAGCACAGGGTTGCAGGACCGGTCACCTTCCCCGAAGGGGCCCTCTCAGAGTTCAAGAGTCCCAGGGAAATCATCCACGCTTCCTTTAATTCCCACTGGCTGCAGCCAAGGCTGGAGTTTGGAGTTTGACCTGCGTGGAGGCTCTCCCAGAAGCAGGCACCCAGGACTGAGGGCCACCACTGTCCCCTGACACTCTACTGCACAGGGAGAGGGGCCCGGGATCTCCCTTCTTAGATCCTTCTCGGCCTCTTTCTACCTCTGAAAGCCTCGACAGACCTCAAGACGGTGCACCTGCATCTCAAGCAAGGTAAGACAGCCTCCTGTCCCTGCAAATGCCCACTCTCCAAGCTGGGCAGCCATGCTGCTCTGGGCACAAGGGCCTTGGTCTCTCTGCAGGGACAGCTTGTCACATTCCAAGTGAAAACTGTGGCCTGAGGTGGGAGCTTGGTGGGTGGGTTTTGCAGGTGGCAGTGCCAGGTGTGGGTCTCAGTTCTTGCCTGAACCAAATTCAAGGACATTAAGGCAATCATTTGACCACAAGGAGCCTCAGGAACCTGAGAATATGAACCTCAGCCTAGGCCAGCCCACAGGTGTGGTGGAGCAGAAACCTAGGTGATAAGAAGGTGACTTTATCTACATAAATCATAAAAAGCTAGAGCAATGGGTTGCTACAATTGAGTCACTGTTAAACACCAGGCAAACAGGTTTTTATTGTTCTTGCTGTGTTTTGTGGTCCTGGGGATTGAACCCAGGGCCTTGTGCATGCAAAGCAGAAGCTTCACCACTGAACCACATCCCCAGCAGGCAAACAGTTTTGTACTGGCACCTGCCAGTCTCCTGCAGATGTCCTGTCAGTGGCAGTCACCTGCAAGACAAGCACAGCCTCTCCTAACTCACAGACAAGCCTAAGGTAGCACAAATAATAAGTGACAAAGCTAAGACCTGTGGCTGTGAGCTTGACTGTGTGACCAGCAGATTTCAAGTGTGCCGTGTGAATAACCTGGAGGAGCAGCAGGTAAAGGACTTCTTCCTGCAAAGGGAATCCTGGAGAAGGGACTTTGAAGAATGCTACCCCTCCATGGAAGGTGTCAGTGTACAAGGGTACACCTGCATCTTGTCTATTGCACCAGTGTTTATAGAGCATTGTTCCAAGGAGAAAATTCTACAAGCCAAACGTGATGCTTCACTACCTATGTTTGCTATGAAAGCAAATGACTCAGGAAGTCAATTAGATTGAGACTGAGAAAAGGCTGGTATCTAATGGATGAGGATTTTGTCAAGCACAGGGTATGGAAGTGTCCCAGGCAGAGGTAACAGAATGGCAAGGGTCCCAAAGCCTTCAAGGACTAGAAGGGAAGACAGTGTGTCACAAGGCTGGGGCAGGACAGAGAACCTTGGTAGGTACAGAGATTTTTAAACAAGGAAATAGTCTGATATGGTTTATGCTAAAAAAAATGTCTCTGGCTTGCAAATAAGGTGTAGCTTTAAAGGAAGCAAAATCCACATTGAATGGGGTGATCCTAAGTCTTTGTTCCAGGCTGGACAGAGGTAATGGTTTGGGCAAGGGTGGCAGAAGTAAAGGTGAGGGAAAAATGAATGGACTCAAGGGGCCACTTGGAAGTGGATGAGAATGCAAGTGGCAGTGAGCAGATTCCAGGAATTGAGAAAAGAGATCCTGTAAAATCTTCATTATGTATATGCTGTATGGAATTTTTGGTGCATAGAAATAGTGCTCATAGACTACTGGCTGGCTGGCTGGCTGGCTGGCTGGGTGGATGGGTGGATGGGTGGGTGGGTGGATGGTTTGAGGATGATTCTGGGCTTTCTGGAGTGAGCAGTAGAATGATAGTTCTCAGTATGTACAACATGGAGTGAAAGAAAGACTTGCTTAGTGCTAAAGAAGGTTTCTAACTCGCACATGCTAACTTTGTGATGTTTACCAGGCACCTGTGAGAGATGCACGGGTAGTATCTGGATGGTCTGGGCTCAGAAGGTCTTGTGATTTCTGTTCTCTCTAGGAACAATGAGACAAGGTCATCCTGGAGGGCGAGGCAGGTGGAGGACAAGGCTCATTTGGGTTCCCTGCATTTGCTAGGTGCGCCCACCACCCTTGGAAAGGCTGCCTTGTTCTTCTGTGCCTAGAACTTCTTTCTAAATTACTGGATCTGTGGCTAACAGGCCAGGCATGAGCCAGCCTGGAGCCTGTCTCTCAGCCTTTTTCTGAAGACCAGTTCCTTTTTTCTGTATGTTTGCAGTACAGAATAATCGACTTCATCACAGGGAGTTGGTGCATGTACGTGGCACAACTCAATTCTTTGTCCCCCAAACCCTTCCTTTTCGCCTTTCTTCTCCCTTTGCCACTTGTGAGTGATCTAATTCCCTGTTTCCTATTTTCTGTCTTTTATTTTGCTCTTTCATTTATTTACACTTAGGTTTCTCGTGTAAGGAAATCATGTGATATGTAGGCTTGCATGGCTGATTTATTTCACTTAACATTTTGGTCCAAAGGCACATCCATTTGCCTACAAATAACTCAAATTTATCCCCCTTTATAACACAGTAGTACTGTACTATATATAAACATCATATTTTCTTTATCAGTTCATCTGTTGATTATAGGCTGCTTGCAAGATTTAGGTATTTTGAATTGTGCTACTAAAACATGTATCACTGTGGTGTCTTTAATCCTGAGGGGAAAACAGGTAAGAGTGGAATAGCTGGGTCAAGTGGAATTTCTATTTTCAGGAATTTCTATTTTTGAGGAATCCCCATAATAATAGTACAATCCCCATAGTGGTTGTACTATTTTACATGTGGGATTGCCTACCCACAATGTAGGAAGGTTCCCTTTTCCCCACATCTGATTATCATCCCCACTTATAGACAGGGAGACTAAACCTCATAGAGGTTTCTGGTCAAAATCATAGAGTATGAAAGAAATAGGGTTGGAATTTTCCAGGCATGATGATGCATACCTATAATCCCAGTGCTTGAGAAACTGAGGCAGGAGAGTTGCCATGAGTTCAAGGTCAGCCAGGACTACATAATGAGCTCAAGTCTAGCTTGAACTGCCTAGTGAGACCCTATCTCAAAAAAGAAGGGGGCAGAAGGAGAGAGGAAGAGGAAGAAGAAAGGAAGGAAGGGAGGGAAGGAGGGAGGGAGAAAGAGAGGAAAGAAAGAAAGAAAGAAAGAAAGAAAGAAAGGCCACAACCCAGTTTCTACCACCCACTGTAATGTGTTTGATGTTCACCAGCATACTCACCAGCATCCCAGCAAAATACAACACTCTGTATCTGTGTGTTTCTGATACACACAGCTGGTATTATGCTGTAAGTGCCATGTCATTGGTTTCATTCCTTTTCATTCATAACGAAATGTTTCAGACACACAGAAGTCACAGTTTCTGGTGTCACCTTGCCGAGGGACGTGCACACAGGTGCTGGTGTGGGCAGGTTCCACCCTCATCTGGGGCCCTTGGCGTGGGAACCTGTTTGCCTGATTTTTCCTCTTGCACTGTGGTATGGAAAATTTTCACATCTCCCACAGCAAACTGTGTAAAAGGCCAAAGGAAAGGGGACCAGTGTCCCTGCTTGACTCAGATTCCTTTTGTGCTTTGGCCAATGGGCAACCTCAAGGACACACAAAGCCTTTGTCACAACACCGGCTGCCCTTAACTGCCCCGCCCCCAGCCCTGAGTGAACAGAGGCCAGGGCTGGAGGAGGAGAGCGCAGCCCACTCACAGCCACACTGGGCCGGCCTGGTGCAGACTGGGAGGGGTCCCAGCAGGGGCAAAGGTGCTGAGCGGTTCTGGGCACACATGGTGCAGTGAAGGGCAGCAGTGACCTAAGAAGATGGCAACAGGGCTGCCTTCTCAATACTTTGCCCTCCATGCCAAGCATAGAGGTTGGCTCACAGCCGGTGCCTAATAAATGCTCCACTGAGCTTCCAGGAGCTAGCACAGAGCTGGACTCCCAGCTGGTGCCTACGAGTTGTTCCGCTGAATCACCAGAGCCTGGCACAGCTCACACACAGCTGGTGCATAGTAGGTATTCTTGTTAAAGAAACAGAGTAGGGGGTAGGACGAAATGCGGGAAGAAGGGAGGAAAGGAAGACAGAATGGTTGGTATGGTAAACACATTGAGACCCTGGGTTCAAATCCCACCTTTGGCATTTCTCTGACCTGCTTGTGGCAAATCAAGGCCTAAACCCAGGTAACTTAAAGTGTGACAAGTATGCCTCCTAGGGCACGCAGAGGTGTAGTAAGAGACACATTAACATGAGTGGCACTCCTGGCACCTGGGAGAGGCCATGCTCACTGTGAACCCAGCGCCCGTCACTGCTCCGCCCACAGTGTGTCAGTGAGGGGCGGGCTAGGGGCTCAGCCTGAGAACCTGTGTTGAACACAGCATATCTGGCCCAGGAATGCTCCTCTCCCTGGCGCCAAGATGCAGCCATCCTGCCTGGTTCCCCAGGGCTCCACTTCCCTGGGGCTCAGAATCGCTCAGAACCAGTGCCAGCCTCCCCCCAGCTGTGGCCCAGCGCAGTGATGAATAACTTGTTTATCTTAGGCAGCGGCTCTCACCCCTCTCGGTGCCTGGCAGGCCGAGGGTTGTCTGGGTGTGGGGCGGGGAAAGGACTGGGAGGGTTGGTCACTGCCCTTCCTCTGCCAAAGTCCCCTGTTTTGGAAGCAGCAGCAGGTTGTAGTGTTTTGAAATTTACAAGAGCATTTTCAGAGTCACAGAGACTCCAGCATACCACTGGCATTCAGCAGGTAGAAACCAGAGATGCCAGACAGGTTGAAATGCACAGAAATGCCCTACACAAAAAGGACTTTCCAGTGTGCCCCACGGGGCACCCAGATACTCTTGAGGGCACAAGGTGAGCTTCTAACTCTCTGAGTCAAGGACCTGTCTCCAGCTTACATGGGACACCAGTATTGGGGTCATTAACTCGTAGCAATTAGGGTATTTGCTTTTCATGTTCACAAAAATTGGATGTTCACATATTCTCTTAACTGAAAGGCAGTCGTTTGGTTTTCATAATATTTAGAACCACAAAGTACTTTTGTGTATTTAGACAGTTGGTGCCGGTATTAGTTTCCATTTGGATGTTCCCCTGATAGTGTTTGGCTTTGTTTTTAGAGACAGGAGCTCACTCAGTAGTCCAGGCCAGGCTTGAACTCAAAAATCTCCTGCTCAACCTCCTGAGTAGCACTGAGATTATAGACATGTTCCACCATGCCAAGCTCTCTGTAAGACACTCTGAAAGACAGCATTTTTCTTTCTTTTTTTTAAATTTTAAGTTGAGTTAGGGTCTCACTAAATTCCCCAGGCAGACCTCAAATTATGATCATCCTGTCTCAGCTTCTCATGTGCCCCTGAACCTGGCAGAGAGTTTTAATAATTGCTTCTGGAATTGGATGGCTTCCCTTTTCATTTTTTCTAAATCCAAAACTTATTCTGCGCAATAATTGAAAGCATTATATCACCCATCGGTTACCCTGGTGATATCAATTCTTTACCACTAATTGATTTCCTTTGATTTCTTTTTTATACTACAGTCAGAGAGCTGTAGTTATTTTTAAATTGTATATGTAAGTAACACCAATTGTGACTACCCCTTAGTACTTAGCAAAAGGGAGTTATAAAACATTTGCCTTAAAAATACAACATGACATCTGACAGGTTGAGACCCCTGACTTATAAAATCCAGTGAATGCTTTCACAGGACTGGACACACCTCACTCTATCATATCTGGCCTTCCGTCTCCCCTTTTTAGCCTTGCTTAATGCTCAAGGCAAGAATCTGGAGGCCCCTTAAATATGATGTGCTGATTCACACCTCTGTGTCACAGTGCAGGTTCTTGGACTGCTCATCCATATAAAACCCCACTCATCTTTCTCATCCAGCTCATATGCTGCCTTCTGGATTCCTCCATGTGAAATTACATGATCCTTCCCTCACTACAGCTCATAGCAGACACAAATACACAGCAAATAATCAGTATATAGTAGTAGGGTGACAGCGTACTAAGTACAGCCTTGGTGCAGGCACCATGTTCAGTATGTCCAAGACATGAGCTCACAGCGATCTGTGAAATATAAACTCTGATTGCACCATTTTGCAGAGGTTAAGGAATTTTTCCAGATCCTTAGGACTGATACAGACTGGAGCCAGCTGCATGACTCCAGAGACTGACTTCTTAATAGCTCTAACCCTATGCACATACACTACACAAAAACACCACACCGGGTAGATATTATCCACAAGTGGATTGCCCCACCTCAGAACTGGGTATCTGGGAGGGCAGGAACTGAGGGTTTTCATTCCTGAATCCCTGGGCTGACACACCATGGAATGCATAAGTCAATGGTCTCATCACTTATAATAAACTTCATCACTTACCTTGGGGAATTATATTCATGTCTGATTGCTGCTGTAACTAATTATCACAACTTAGTGGCTCAAACAACACAATTCATTATCCTACAGTTCTTAAGAAGTTCTAAATGAGTTTCCCTGGAATGAATTCAAAGTATCACAGGGCTGAATTCCTTCTGAATGCTGTGAATTTGCCTGATCTTGCTTCTAGAAGTCACTTGCATTCTTGGATCAAGGGCTACATCACCCCATTTCAAGCCAAGTGTTGAACCAGATCCTTCCCACAAGGCCTGTTCTCTGGTTCTCTCTTTGGATCTTGTTTTCTGCCATGATTGTATTAGGTCCACTCAGATCATCTAGCTGACTCTGTCCTTTTATTTTGTTTGGTTTGGTTTGGTACCAGGACCTTCACAGTGAGCTACATCCCCAGTACCTTTTATTTTGATACAGGTTCTCCCTAAGTCATTAAGTTGCTCAGGCTGGGCTGAACTTGTGATCTTTTTGCCTCACACTTCCAAAGTGCTTGGGTCATAAGCCCCCCTGGCCTCTCCTTGTTTCAAGGTCACTTTACATCTGAGTACCTCCCTAGTTTTAAGGTTAGCTAATTAGCAACTTCATTTCTATCTGCAAATGTCATTGTCTTTTTCTATATAACAGCACACTCAAGGATGTGGAAAGTTAGATATGAACTTCTCTAGAGCCATCATTCTGCCTACCACAGGAATCTCTTAAATTGCCCATTGAAATGGTGTGTACTGAGAAAAAGCTTAGGAAAGAGGTTCAAAGTGTGGAAGCTGGAGCAGGCTTATTTGAGTTCAAAACCTGGCTCACCCACATCAAATTATTTAACTTCTCTATGCTTTTACATCACCATCTATTAAAAAACAATTATAACAACAGTGTCCACTTTTCAGGTTAGTAAACACTTAGGATAATGCCTGGAAGATAGGAGGTGTTATGCAGGTGTGCATTAAATATATGCAGTTTTATGGGCATATTCAGCACGAGAACAATATGGTGGTGTTTGACTGAGTCTTACCCAGATGTGAGACATCTTAGAGATGGGAGCCAACACATGTGTCTCATGTTTCTCTCACTCTGGTGCATGTGTTTAGTAAACAGAAAAGGATACAGAAACCATCTGCCTACATTGTTCACCCAACTTTACACTTTGCCAAGTGAGCAGTTGGGCTGATTTTTAAAAAAAGAAAGCTAAACATGAGCTGTGTAAACATTACATTTCATTGTAAACATTTGTTGAATGAATGAGGGGATGAATGGATAGGCGGATGGATAGATGTGTCTTCCTGAAAGTCTGTCTGTCACACACCCCAGCATCGGGTCCTCCTTCTCAGGTGCCCCAGAGACGGCTACAGCTGGGCTAGAAGAATGATTCTGGCATTCATTTTCAGACATGTGTTTGCACTTCCCAGGGCTGAGAGGGCTGATTCAGGACCATGGAGAGCGGCAGCAGCGCGCAGCCTCCCCAGTTGGATCCCCTGGAGCCGTTTCCCCAGAACGCCTTGGAGCCAGGTGACATCGCTGTGCTGGTTTTATACTTCCTCTTTGTCCTGGCTGTTGGACTATGGGTAAGACAGGCCAGGGAGGGTAGGCAGAAGTCCAGACGTAGTCCCATCATTCCGGAGATGAGAGAAGCGAAAACTAGCACAAGACCATAGTGTAATCAGAATTCTCAAAATTAAAACAATATATAAGGTGTTGGCTATAATTTCAGGCACTGGGTTAAGCATCTCACTTCTGTTATCTCCTGTAATTTGCACAGGTCACTCCAAGGAAGTCACTACACCTATTTTTAAGGAGGAGGGGGGAAAACCCTCACCTTCAAAGAATTTAAGTTCCTAGAACTGAGGATGTACTCAGTGGAAGAGCACTTACCTAGTAGCATGCATGAGGCCCTGGATTTAATCCTCAGTAACCTGTCCCCTGCAAATAATTTACGTTCCTTATTTTATAAGTTAGAAGAGCTAGAATAAGAACTGCTCTTACTTTGAAGCCTATGCTTTTTTCTTTTTAATTTAAATAAAAATTTAAAGGCAGTACTGTCACACGGTTCAAAAATAAAATAGGGGGCTGGGGATTTAGCTCAGCGGCATAAGCGCCTGCCTTGCAAGCAGGCAGTCGTGAGTTCGACCTCTGGTACCGATAAAAATGAAAAAGACAAAAAAAAAAAAAACCCAAACAAACAAAAAATAAAATAGTACCTTTGTCTCTAAAGGTAACTACTGTTATTATCTTGTTAGTGCTATAATTTAAGGTATCCTTCTAGTTTTTTATGCAAATAAGAGCAAATATTAATGCATACATTTCTCTTTTTCTTACTTCCCAGGTTACTATCCATTCTGGGTGTTTCCTCCCTATTTTTCACTTATCAGTGTCTATTAGGTATCTTTTCATATCAGTACATACTGCACAAATCTTCCTTATTTTCTTAAAAGTTGCACAGTATTCTAATTTTCTTGTAACTTATTTCCCCATCCCTGTGAAGGTTACTTGGATTTTTCCTGGCAATAAAATAATAAACAACCCTTGTACACTCATTATTTTGAAGTGCAGAGCTATAATGTAAGATAAATCTCCTATAGTAGCTTTACTAGGTTAAAGGTCTTGTGCTATTTGGTGTTTAATCACCCTCCTTAGGACAAGTCAGCATGCTAAACAGAGATGCATGCCAAGTTCTGTTTGTATTTCATCCTCACCATCAGTGTACTGTCAAACTTTTTACTTTCATCAAAATGATGGGGGAAAATGTTATCTCAATGTATTGTTGATATACAGCTCATACTGAATGAGGTTGGGCAACCATCTTATACCTGTATGTAATATGAGGTGTGATAAATTATATAATGAATACTTAAATTTGTTTCAAAATTTTATTATAGTAAAAGGCACATTATCATCAGTTCTCCTCAAACTATTCCCCCTCACTTTCTTTTTTTTTTGTCTTTTTCGGTACCAGGGATCGAACTCACGATTGCCTGCTTGCAAGGCAGGCGCTTATGCCGCTGAGCTAAATCCCCAGCCCCCTCCCCCTCACTTTCAATATAGTTAGTTCATTGTTCTTGCCACTGTTTTTTTTTTCTTTTCTTTCTTCTTCTTTTTTTTTTTTTTTTTTTTTTTGGTACTGAGAACCGAACAGGGCTTCATGCTTGGCAGGCAGGTGCTGTGCCACTGAGCTACGTTCCTGGCCCTCTTGCCACTTTCTGGAGCAGCTCTGGAAGACCTCTTTTGTATCTTTAGGAAGTGTAATAAAAATTACGGTGCCTGATGGTGTCCAGGGGCATCCAATGGCAAGGTAGCTCTTAAAAACATTACAGTGTATTCTCATCTAATCACTCGCCAGATCTGGCCCTTTGTAACTTCTGGCTCTTTCTCAAAGTCAGAGCGACTGTAAAAGGCAGATGTTTTGAATTGATTTGGGACATCCAGTTAGCCACAACAGCGTGACTAAAGACAGTCACAGACTTCCAGCGTGCGTTTGCACTTCTGAAAGTAGCAAGAATGGTGAAGTAAGTGTGTCTGAAGGCCAGGTTGGGGAAGGCATTTGAGGAGGATTAATGACAACGTATCTTTCGCTGCAATGATTTTAAAATTTAAACATTCACCATATTTTTCACTCATACTTTGTATGATGCATTTACTTATGTTTCCCCAAATGTTGAACCTTAATCAGCACAACAGCATTAAGACATGGGGCATTGAGGAGGTGATTAGGTATTGAGCATGGTGTGAAAGACTAGGTATCTTATAAAGGAACATCGCGGAATTACCCAGCTCTTCTGCTCTCCGACCACGTGAAGGGGTTATGAGGCTCCATCCATGACTCTCACAGGCACCAAACCTCCAGGCACTCTTATCTTGGACTTCCTAGCCTCCGAAACTGTGAGAAATAAATAAACTTCTGGTGTTTACAAATTACTTATGCTCAGGTATTTTATTATTTGAGCATGAATGAACTAGGAGAACAGGATATTCAGCCCTTTTGTCCAAGTGGCCCAGTAGTAACTACTGAGCATTCAATTATTGAGCTATTGCTTATACAATGCTTAGCGTAGTGTCAGGAACATAGTAAACATTCAGTAAATGATAAACATCATGAGCTACCATGGACAAGCCATGAGTCTGAAACTCAAGTGTGTAGGCGGACTAAGGAGGTTATTTATCACAAATGTGTGAAGCAGGAAACAGTAGTGCCTGCCTTGGCCAGACCAGACTATGTCTCATTTAAAATCTGCCTGAAACCTATAGGTAAAGAAAACATATTTGGCATCCAAATCTGGCCCATTGGGTCTGTGCTTTACGTCCCTGTCCTAAGTCCTTTGAGGACGTTCCAATTGCTGACATTTATCTTCACCTGCCCTCTTCATTTCAGTCCACTGTGAAGACCAAAAGAGACACGGTGAAAGGCTACTTCTTGGCGGGAGGAGACATGGTGTGGTGGCCAGTAAGTGCTGTCTGATTTAATTAAAGTCACTTTTTCGGGCTGGGGGAGCAGCTCAGTGGTAGAGCACTTGCCTTGCATGTGCAAGGTCCTGGGTTCAATTTCCAGCACCATGTGAGAAAACAGAGTTGTTTCTGAAGACACTGCAGTGCTGATATTCCCTATCTGGACTCTGGTTCCATATTGTCCAGAAATCAAAGATTTATTGCTATCTGGGCCACTTACTCCCTATCAGCAGAGGGGACAGAGGGCTTCTTTGGGAGTTCTGCTGTTGAGCTTTTAACAGTTTTGTTGCCAATGAGGAACCAGTACAAAACCCTGCCTTATGCTGAGTAGCTTACAGAGCTCAGTGCATTATCTCTAATGACTGCATGGGTTGGCTGGATGGCTTATCTGCTGTCCCCCTCTTGGTTCACACATGCAACTGCATTTACTTGATTACCAGGCTGGGATGCAAATTCAACATGGCTTCTGGCTCCCAATTTGGGAGCCAGAAGAAGGGATGGCTGGATCTCTGGGATCTCTGTCTCTGTCTCTGTCTCTCTGTGTTCCTATCCTCTCTCATCTCAGTGACCTCATCCAAGTTTCCTTGTTAGGCAACTGATTCTAAGACAGTATGAATGGAAGCCACCAGGCTGTCGAAACATTGGGTTAGAAGACACACAGTGCCACATCTATCATATTCTACTTGCCAAAGTAAACCACAGGCCAACGGTCTTTGTGGACCAAGCAGAAAAGCCGAAATTAGCAAAATGTTCTAAAACTCCAAAAAGCATTTACTCAGGAAAACAGCTGAATGTCAGTGAGAGAACCTTTGGGATGTTCTGCTTGGATCTGTTAACATTCTGCTCTCTTTATCTCTACAAGTAGAATAGGGTAGAAGCTCTTTCACAGTCCTGTTCCCAAAGAATTGTCACAATTTTACTTGTGTGCAGTTCTCTGGAAAGTTCTACAGACTTTCCCTAGTTGCAAGGCCCAGGGTTTGATCTGAAGCCATGCAAAAACAAACTCACAAAAGAACAAAGCAGAAATTCTAGAGTTAAAAAGTATAGTTTGTGAAATGAAACATTCATCAGAGAGGATCAACAATAATTTTTTAAAGACAGGGTCTCAGGTACCAAAAAAAAAAAAAAATACAGGGTCTTGCTATGCAGTTCAGGCTGGCCTTGAGCTCACCTTGCAGCCCAGGCTGGTCTCAAACTCATGACAATCCTCCTGCTTCAGCCTCACAAGTGCTAGAATTATGTACCATGCCTGGTTTCAACAATAATTTGAGTGGCAAAACAAATATCTGGTGAACTTGAAGACAGGTCAATTGAAATGATCAAGTATGAGGAACAGGAACAGGAAAAAAAGAATAAAGAAAAAGAGCTTCAGAAATATGTGGGACATCATCAAGTATAATAACGTATGCATAATGCCAGTTCCAGAAGGAAAGGAGAGAGCATAAAGACTATCAGAAGAAGTAATGATCTAAAATTAACTAAGTTTGATTGACAGTATTGATCTATACAGCCAAGAAGCTCAATGGACTCTAGGTAGGATAAACCCAAAACAATGCATGCCTAGACACATCATAGTCAAATTACTGCACATACAAGCAAAGAAGTTTTGAAAGCAGCAAGAGAGAAACAGTTCATCACTTCTAAAAGTTTTCAGTGAGATTGACATCTGAGTTTTCATCTGAAAAGCTGAAACCAGGGAGCCTGAAGTATTTGGGAAAAAAGAGACAAATCAGTAATTTTATAGTGAAAAAATGATCTTCCTAAAATAAAGGAGAGACCTAGACACCATCAGATTATGTTCTCAAAAATGAGAACTGGTAACCAGATCTCCATTGTAAGAAATACTCATTTCAGCCTCAAATAAGCGAATGCTGGAGTGTAACTTAAATCTGCCTGGAGAAACAAAGAGAGCTCGTCAAGATAGCTCCATAGGAAAGAATAACACACAGTTATTTTTCACTGCTTTTGCCTGACATTTTTAAAAGACAGCTGTGCAGGTGGATGTGGTGATGCATATCTGTAGTCCCAGCACTCAAGAAGCAGAAGCAGGAGGATCATTGTGAGTTCAAGGCCAGCCTGGGCTACATAATGAGTTCATGAACCAGCCTGAAGTTCATAGGAGGATCTCATCTCAAAAAACAAACAAACAAACAAAAGATCAAAATCAAAAACAAAAAGATAACTGCATAAACCACTAATCACATCTTTTTCACCTTGGGTGAACATATATAAAGATGTAATTTTATGACAATAATAGCTTAAAAGAGAAAGAAGAAAATGAGCCTACCTAGGATCAAGTTTTTGTATACTACTGAATGATAATATATAACCAAACCCTAGGAAAACCACTAAGAATGTAAATTTAAAAATAGTAACAGAGCTGGGGATTTAGCTCAGTGGTATAAGTGCCGGCCTGGGAGGTATGAGGTTATGAGTTCAATCCCTGGTACCAAAAAAAAAAAAAGACCAAAAAAACAACCCCCCCCCCCAAAACCAGTAACAGAATCAATAAGGGAATTAAGATAGCATATCAGGTAATAACTATTTAATGTAAAAGAAGACAGTAATTGTAGAAGGGAAAAATAACAATGGCATTAGCCATATAAATATTGGATGACAACATGACATATAAATGCTACTTTATTTGCATTACATTAACTTAAATGGATCAAGCACTTCAATCAAAAAGCAGAAATTTGGCAGAATGGATTTTTAAGAAATGTGACACAGCCATGTATAGTGGTGCACACCTGTAATTCCAGCACTCACGAGGTTGAGGCAGGAGGATCACTGCAAATTCAAGGCCAGCATGGGCTACAAAGTGAATTCAAGGCCAGCCTGACCTGCATAATGAGACCCGTCTCAAAAAAAAAAAAAAAAAGCAAGAAATGTAACCCAGTTATATGCTGTCTACAAGAGACATACTTGAAGTGAAAGGCACAAATATGTTGAAGAAAAAGTGAAATGGTGAAAAAGCAAATCTAACAAAATAGTTTGTATTTCAAATAGAATAAAAGTAAAGGGACAGAAAAAAGATATACCATGTGTCTTGGTTACTTTTCTCCAGTTGCTGAGGCAAAACACCTGACACCCAAAATGAAGGAACGGTTTATTTCACTTACAGTTTCTGGAGGTTTCAGTGCATAACCAGCTGGCTCCAAGGCAGGGTGGCATGGCACAGGGGCAACCGTTCAAGGCAGCAGCCAGCAAAAGCAGCCAGAGCAAAAAGGCAGGAAGAGCAAGCCTCTTTTCCTCCCTTACTGTGTATGTGTGTCATACCCCTCCATCACCTTCCAGGGTGGGCGTGGCACTCACAAAATCTCTGTGCCCTCCTCTTGCACAAAATAAGGATATTTACAAAATAAAGATTCTGGCTCCCTGATGAGTCTCTCAGGTAAATTTCTAAACTTCTCAAGTTGGCACAATTATCAACCATAACACCATGCAAAACAGTAGCCAAAAAATGAACACAGATGGCTACACACATTAGACAAAATATACTTTAAGGCAAAAATGTTTACTAGGTAGAAAAAAGGAGGCGCCAGAAAATGTAACAATCATAAATATACCTGCACGTAATAGTGGAGCCCAATATGTACAAAGGAAAAATTGACCTAAAAAAGAAATAGACAATTTGACAGTAGTCATTGGAGACTTTAATCTCACTTGTTTTGTTCTGTTCTGTTTTGCTTTGTTTTGAGACAGGGTCTCATCATGTAGTTCAAACTGGCCTTGAACTCACTATGTAGCCCAGACTGGCTTTGAACACACGGTGATCTTTTTTCCTTAGCCTCCTGAGTCCTGGGATCATAGGTGGGCACCACTAGGCCTGGTTTAATCTCACTTTCAATAAAATATAATAAATGACATAGAAGATGAGTCAGAAAACAGAAGGCACAAACAACATTATAAACCAGTGACACTGAATAGATATAAAATAATCAAACAACAGTAAAATACACATTTTTCTTAAGTACACATGAAATTCTCTAGGATAATTATATGTTAGCCATATATTAGTCTCGATAAGCTTTAAACTATTGAAATATTACAATGTGTTGTCTGTCCACGAGGAATGAAATTAGAAAATCAGAGAGAAGTTTGGGAAATTCACAAATATGTGGAAATTAAACGACATACTCCTGAATACCCAAGGAGTCCGAGAACAAATAAGGATGGAAATTAGAAAATATTTTAAGATGATGGAAAATTAATATACAACATACAACAACTTATGGAAGATAGCTAAAGCAGTGCTTACAGGGAAATTTATACCATAATTCCCACATTTTAAAAAGGAAAAATGTTAAATTGATTAATTAATATTTTACATTAACTAGAAAAAGAAGGTAAACTAAACCTGAAACAAGTAGAAAGGAAATAATAAAGATTTATTTTATTGAAAATAAGCAAAATACACAGTAGGAAAAAAAAGCCAACAAATCAAAAGTCAATTCTTTGAAAAGATCAACAAAGTTAACCACTTTCTAACTAGGTTAACAAGAAAAGAAATGATGTAAATTATTGAAGTCAGGAATGAAAGGGGATATTACAACCAATCCTACAGAAATAAAAATTAGTCATAAGGGAATATTTATGCCAAAAAATTAGATAACCTGAATGAAAATGAAATTCCTGGAAAGACTCAAGCATCCAAATTGACTCAAGTATAAATCAAAAACCTGCATTATACATATAAGAAGTAAGGTCATTGAATGAATAATCACAAAAGTTCCCACAATGAAAAGCCAAAGACCATATGGTTTCACTAATAAATTCTTCCAAATGTTTAAAGAGAAATTAACACAAATCTTCAATGTATTCTAACTCATTCTACAAGGCTAGAATTACCAAAACTAGAAAGCGACACCCCAAGGCAAACAAAGCTACAGATAAATGTCCCTTATGGAAATGTCTAGTGGCATATAAAAATGGATTTACACATGAACAAGAGAGATTTATCTTAAAGAATGAAAATTTAGTTTAACACATAACAAGTCAGGATAATACACTTTATTATAGAAGTAGGAAATAATACACTATTATTTTCAGTAGACACAGGAAATATATTTGACAAAATCTAAAACTCTTTCATGATAAAATGTTTAACAAGCTAAAACTAGAAGCAAGTGTCCTTAATTTGATAAAGCACATTCACAAAACACCACAGGTGCTATGCTTAGGTGACTTCCTCACCACAGGTGATGGAGCACTGACAGCTTTTCTTCTAGGATCAGAAACAAGAGAAGGATGCTCTTTTTGCAACTTCTAGTCAGTGTTTCCTGGAGGTTTTATCTAAGGCACTTCATGGGGAAAATGAAAGGAAATCTGAGGAAGAAACAAAGCTACATTGATTTGCATATGACATGCTCTTGCACATAAAAATTCCTAAGAAATCCACAAGATACTATCCTATCAGCGGTTATAAATGAATTCGGTAAAATTGCAGAATGTAAAATAAATATTTAAAAATTAATCACATTTTAAGTACTAGCAATGGAAAGTCTGAAAACAAAGTTAGAACAATTCCATATCAATAGCTAAATCCTGGAAATGCCCTAAGTGTCCACCAACAGATGAATGAATATAGGAAATGTAGTATTTCTACACTATAGAGTACCACTCTGCCATAAAGAAGGGTAAACTTGATCATTTGTAGGAAACCGGATGCCCCTCAAGACTATAATGTTAAATGAAATAAATTAGATTAAATATTAAACAGTTTTTCTTATATGAGAAACCCTCCAAATTATAAATAAAGATCAAAATAAAAGATAGAAAGCAGGAAAAAGGGAGCTAGATCTTTTGCAAACTAGCAGGAGACCAAGAGATGGGGAAAGGAGAAAGGGAGGGAAGGGAAGGGGGTTAGGTACCTGGACCAACTTTCCACGAGGAATGTAATCATTATGCAAACACATACTCATAAAAACTCAAAAATAAGAATTCCACTTACAATAGCTTTAAAAGAATAAAACAATAAATAAAAGAATAATTAAGCAGAATGCATTTTTTAAAAAATGTAACGTGTTTGAGACATGGTAGAAAAAGAACTAATTGTAAAAATATCCTGTTTTTGGACTTGAAGAGTTACTACTGCTAAGATGGCAGTACTCTTCACACTGATTCGTAAATCAAAGTCTCAATTTTTCTTTTGCAAAAATTGATAAGCTGGCTGGGGATTTAGCTCAGCGGCATAAGCACCTGCCTTGCAAGCAGGCGGTCGTGAGTTTGATCCCCGGTACGGATAAAAATAGAAAAAGAAAAAAAATTGATAAGCTGATCCTAAAATTCATATAGAATAAAACAGTCTTCAAAAAGAACAAACTTGGATATGCAAGGTCCTGAGTTTGATTCCTGATTCAAAAATTTAAAAAAAGAACAAACTTGGAGGATTCATAGTTCCAGACCATGATACCTACAAACCTACAATAATTAACAGAGTGGCAGTGGAGGGTAGACATGTAGGTCAACGGACTAGATTGTGATAAGAACCAGGCCCTGGAAGGTCAATAGAAGGCAGAGGGCCTCTCAGATCTCCTCTCCTCTCCTCTCCTCTCCTCCCCTCCCCTCCCCTCCCCTCCCCTCCCCTCCCCTCCCTCTCCTCTCCTCTCTTCCCCCCTTCTCTCCCCTCCCCTCCTCTTGAGGAGTAGCACAGACTTTCTGATTCTCCTCTTTGAGTATTTTCTACCATACCTGTTGTCTTAGTTACTTTTCTCATTGCTGAGATAAAATCACCAACACCCAAAGCTAAAGGAAGAAAACTTTATTTTGGCTCACAATTTGCAGAAGTTTCAATCCATAGCTGGCTGGTTCCTAGGCAGGGCGGCATGGCAGAGCGGCATAAGAGAGAAGAAACAGTCCGCGACAGGCAGAAGACAACAAAGTAGCAAAGAATCTTCTCTCTGTCCCTTGATATTCCATCCAAGCCAGTCGCTTTTTGAGTGATGCCACCCACACCTAGGTTGGGACCCCTTAATCCCAGCATCACATACCCTAATCCAGTCATGTTCAAAACTCCCCACTTATGACCACATGAGGCTCTGGGGAGACATCTAGACATAAGCCACAACACCTGTCATACTTCCTTCCAGGGATGCTGAGGATGGTCATTCCAGCTATAAACTGAATCCCCTAGGAGGTACAATTAAAAATTTAGGCCTTGTATATATGCATATTTTTGTAGCAATTTCTGATTGGTGCAACTAAGAAAGTATAGGGGAAGAGAGTCTTTCTAATTTGAACAGGGATACTAGATAGGGTAGGACGGCACTACCTTCTCCACTTCTCGCTCTGCCCCAGTTCTATCTTTTGACCCATCCTCTCCCCACAGGTGGGGGCATCTTTGTTTGCCAGCAACATTGGAAGTGGACATTTCATTGGCTTGGCAGGGTCAGGAGCATCTGTGGGCATCTCTGTCGCTGCTTATGAGTTTAATGTAAGTATTTGACCTTGGACATAGACATTTCATCTCCACTTGATAGGTGGGTGGTAAGGAAAAGTGTGAATGCCCTGCATTCAAAAATAGAATAACATCTTTTTTTGTGAAGGGAATACAGGGTTAGAACCCAAGGCCTTGCACGTGGTAGGTAAGAACTCAGCCACTGAGCTATACCCCAGCTCTGTATTCATTTCTTAACTTGAGCCACTTAAGAGAGGCCTCCTCTCCTGTGCACTGTATCAGTAAGTTTCCCAGGCTGAGCTCAAGCTTGCAGTCCTCCCTGCATCTGCCTCTGGAGTAGGCAGATTTTGGGAGGTTTTTTGTTTTGTTTGTTGTCTTTTTGAGATAGGGTTTCACTATGTGGTTCAGGTATTGTGAAGTCTTCTATTGCCATTCTTTTTTTTTTTTTTTTCTTTTCCTTTCTTCTATTTAACCCTCTCCTCTGCAATGTTTTTATTGTTGTTGATCACTTAGTTTTTATTTTCTATGTTGCCCAGTGGCTTCAAACTTGCCTGCCTTAGCCTTCCAAGAGGTTGGAATTACAGGTGTGATCCACCACACCTGACTGTCTTCTCCACATTTTAAAATGCAAATATGAAGGCCAGGGGAAGTGAACTACTCAGCAAGTAAGAGACTGAATCAGAGGCAGAGCTCAGGCCAGGCTACCTCACATGCGGAGGGGAAATGTAAGGCAGCAGTTTCACAGGAGCTGGAGGCCAAGTTCTGACTGTGCTTTCTCGGCAGGGCTTATTCTCTGTGCTGATGTTGTCCTGGATCTTCCTTCCCATCTACATCGCTGGCCAGGTGAGCGGAGGGGGCAGGGTGCTGTGGCATGGGGAGGCCCTCTGGGAAGGCCAGGCCTGAAAGGCCCGGGCAGTCTACATTCCTGGACAATCAAATTTAATTTTACTTTTTAAAAAGTTATATATCAGTACAACCCAAGGTAACACATTCTTTTGGTAACTGCTATGTGTAGTACTCTGTAGGATGGCCCAGGATACTTAACCACTGTGTTGTTGATGAGCTTAGGTTGTCCCCAGTGCCACACTTTTGTGTATGTGTCGTGATGCACATGGGTGTGTGCTGATGGCCGGAGTCACCAGGTCCCTGAACACATGCATCTCGGGCTTTCTAGGAGACTCTCAGAGCACTTCTGTCCATGTTTACCCCCACTTACAAACTGAGCAGTCTCTCTGCCCCAGCACTCCACATCCTTGCAGGCACTTAGGATTCTCTGACTTTCAAATTCTTGCTGATCTAGTGAGCACAGTGAAAGCTCTGTGCTTTGAGGTGACAATTTTCTTTATACGCTTTTTGGCCATTTGGATTTCCTCTTTGGGAGAATAATATGTTGCTGCTGTGGATCTGGAAGGTCCCTCAAAGGTGCAATTGGGGAAAGGCTTGGCCTCCAGCTTGCTGCCGGCAGGAGGTGGCAGAGACTCGAAGCACTTGGGCTTGGGGGGAGTTCTTAGGTCACTGGGGCTGTGCCCTTGAGGCAGATTGTGGGAACCCAGTCTCTTCCTCTTTTTGCTTTCTGGCCATGACATGAGTGGTTCTCATCTGTTTATTTATGTATCTACTCACCTAGAATTTATTTTTGGGAGGACAGTATCCTGCAAAGACTACCCACCAAGGTAATTGGAGACAATTTTAATTAAGAACACAGAAAATGAACTCTACAAGTTTGGGGCCCACTCACCTCCAGCCACCTTATTCTTCCATCATTTCACACATCCTTGGCCTCTACCAATACTTTCCATGATTTTTTCAGTGAGGAAACACATACTGAGTGAGCCATGTGCCAAGCATACTCTAGGCTCTTTTCTACCCAGCAATTCTTCATGTGCGCTGGGCCCTGTTTTGCTTCTGGCTCGGAAGTTTTCCATTTTCCTTTTTTGATCTGGTTAACTCCTGGTCACCCTTCAGACTTTAGGTGAGCAATTACTCCTCCAGAAAGCCCTCGGTGACCTCCAGATGAGGTTAAGTCTCAGTTGTATCTGCCACTGTTCCATTCTGCTTTTGCTCATATGGTTGTTCCATTAACGCATCTCTCATGCTACACTAGATCAGGGGTTCTCAATCCCAGTACTAGTGACATGTAGTGCCAGATAATACTCGAAGGTGTGTGTCTTTGGGAGGTCCTGTACACTGCAGAATGTTTAGCAGCATCCTTGGCCTCTACCAGTAGCTGCCAAGAACAGTCCCCAAACTGTGACAACCACAGGATCTCCAGACATTGTCAAATGCTCCTTCAGGAGCTGAAAAGTCTTCTGGCTGAGAACCAGAACTAGGCTGTGTTGCCTTTCCCAGAAGAGCGGGGACTGTCTCTGGTTTCTTACTGTCTAGAATAGTACCTGGCACACAGTAGTTGCTCAGGAAATATTTGTTGAAATGAATTAATACCAGGGTCTTCCCTGAATTCTGAGGGATATGAAATGAAGAATGAGCCATCACCCAAAAAAGGCACCAATTAGGGGCCATGAGTCTTGGTCAAATTTAAAAGCAGAGGTCATCATCCAGGAGTGAGTGAGCAGCACTGATGGGAATTTGAGTGTCAAGGCTGACTAAGGACTTGGCAATGACAAGGTTTGGGTTTTAGTCAGAGAAACGGGTTGGTGGAGTAGAGAAGCCAAACTATTGTTGAGGCTAAGTCTGTGTGGGGCTTCTCCACATTATTGTCAGAGCTGGTTCCAGATTAGGAGGAAAGTCTACAAAGACGGGAAGATTACAGAGAAGTGAGAACCTTCCCTTAACCCTGGGATGCACCAGAAGGGGCAGAAATCACTGCATGCAGGCGGCTGAACTTGCCGAAGGAGGAGAGGGCTTTGAAACGAGCGTGATGGGTGGCATCTGCATGTGAAGGAACGAGGAGCCACCAGGGATGGAGTGGCATTCTCCAAAGGTGCTGTCACTTGCTGCATCTATTTCTTCATAGCACTCCATGAGCCCCAGCCAGAGGATGTCCCTGTGTTAGCAGGCAGCCCGCTCTTACCAAAGCAGGGGTTGCTGAAGCCAGGCATACTTTGGCAAATGTAGTCCAGGGACCATCACAGTTCAGATTCTCTGACCATCAGTTGTTTCCTAAGCATCCTCTATCTGAGGATCAGACGCATACTCAAGACAAGAAGGCTTCGTGTGTAGTCTCCCTCTTCCCCACCTCGCTCCCAACCTTGCTTGTTTGGCAAATTATCCTTTTTTTTTCCTCCTGGTACAGGGGACTGAACTCAGGACTTCACACTAAGATACATTCCCAGCGCCCCTTTTTAATGTTTTATTTTGAGATAGAATGTTGCTACATTGTGAAATTCCCAGTCTGGGCTAGAACTTGTGATCCTCATGCCTCAGCCTGCCAGAGTGCTGGGGTTGCAAGCATGCACCACCACATCTTAGTAAACTGCTTTCTCAGTTACTTTACAACAAATAGCCTTGTCTGCCAGCTCACTTGACAGTCTCCGCAGAGAAACTTCCTGCCAGTGGGTGAGGGCTCAGTCACTCTCACTAGGTAGGACCCATGGTCAAGGTCAATTGATAATGCAGGCCAATGAGAGGAGTCTAATGCTCTCCTGCAGCCCGGCTGGCAGTTGCCACTCACTGATGACAGGGAATCTGAGGTCAAGGAGTGCCGGTTGGTACAGTAATCCCAATGGACTGAAGCTCTCAACCGGCTCTCTGATTAGCTCTTCTGCGATCACCAAGAGCATCTCTCTTTCTCCAAGGTTTGACTGAGTCTCATCATGGGCTATCCCCGACAGTGTCAGAGTTTGATATAAAGTACTTCTGGAAATGCTCTGCTCTGCTCGCCTTGCAGCAAATCAGGATAGAACCTCTATGGTTTTATTTCCTATTTTAAAAGAAATGTTTATTTATCTTTGGAGTTCTTTTTTTGTCCTGTATTATGTAAAAAATTTCAGATATATCAAAGCTTAACTTTACATTGAGTACTCCTATATTTCTGAGCGCCCAGATTCCACTCTTGACAATTTGTAATTCCAGAAGCAAGACTGGCTGTCAGGCCTCTTTCTGTCCCCCTGCCTGCTTTTTAGGCCTTATCATCTGACCTTGAAACAAATAGATGGCTTGCTACTCATCTGCTCAAAGTTGTTCTCCTTTCTGGGTTAGATTTGGAAAATTTGAAGCTGCAGCAGCCCAGGTGCTGTGAACATGTCCACAAACAGCCATTTGTATTCTATGAGCATCACCATTACTCTCTTCTTCCCCATCCCAGAGATGGGACTTTATGAGATCACTTGCTGGTTTGAAATCCCAGAGTCAGCTCCCACTCCGAGGTGCAGTAGGCCAAAGAGAGTGAACAGGGACACTCCACCAGGCAGGAGAAATGCAACCCAAATATGGCTTCTTAGCAGCATGGACAGGCCCTGGATGTCGCAGGTGACAATGGAGCCTTCTACCTTCAGAGGCCACCTACACCACAGGAAGCTGCCAGAATTCAGTCCTCCCTGATGAAAGTCTGTGTCCCCACATATTCTGCCCCTGGAAGTCCCTGCTGCTTCTGGGGAGCAGGCTACAGGGATATAGTGGGGACAGTCTCCCCAGTTTGGAACATGGACAAATAGAAACTCCTGAGAGGATGTTAGGTGTCGGTCAAGGGACCAAATCCACTGGGTGCCATGGGAAAGTTCTGCTCTTTTCCATTGCCTTTCAGTTTGAAAATTTAAAAATATGCTTTATTTTATGTTTAATGGACGTATAATAATTGTCCATGTTTATGGGGGACAGAATGTAACACATTGTATAATGGTTTTATCAGGAGGACTCAAGGGCAAAGTCTCATGTTGGAACTAGCACTGACCTTATCACTTGAACAATTTTCAACCTCTCAATTCATCTCTCTCTCTCTCTCCCTCCCCTCCCCTCTCTTCACCTCTCTTCTCCTCTTCTCTCCTTTCATTTTCTCTTTTTAAAGAATAATTTGGTTCCAGGTCCAGAGTTTTGAGGGGCAACAGTAAGTTGCCAGAATAGAATAGAAAATAAATGAATTATTCTATCATTCCTGTATTTTTATTTTGTTGTTTCATTTTTAGTATTACAATCTTAAAGGTATTTTTATTTGCCATTTTTGCTAAATGTGAAGTGAAACATGTTACATGTATAACAAAGCAATAAAGATATTAATTTATAGGACATTGCTGCACACAATATGTTAGCAACGAACTATATTTTTAGATATTTTTGAATTAGAGTATTTAAAATTGTGTAACATACAAGAGTGTGAGACTGTAGGAGAACAAATGCCTATGATGTTCTAGAGGCTTATATGTTATATTAAATTATCCCAGCAAACACGTACATTCCTATATTTATTTTTGAGGATGCCCTTAAATTGACTGGTTTTCCACTAATGGCGGTGGTTTAAAGTTTCCTTTTAAGGTAAATTTATTTAAATAAAAAATTCAGTTGGCTTAAAGATAAACATTAAATGAAAGATCATGTAGGCTACAGCAAAACTGGGATGAGGTACTGTCTTAGTTATTTTTCTCTTGTTGTGAGGCAAAATACCCAGCACCCAAAATTAAGGAAGGAAAGGTTTATTTAGCTCACAGTTTGTGGAGGTTTTAGTCTATAATCAGCTAACTGCAAGGCAGGGTAACATGACACAGGGGCAACCATTCATGGTGGCTGCAGCAAATACCAAAAGCAACAAGAGCAAAATAGGAAAGAGCATCCTGTTTCCCGCCTTTATATTGTATTCCAGCTACTCGCCCTGGGCAGGTGTAGCACTCACACAGCCAATCAACCCTAGACAATGAACTAATTGCAAACCTTAGACTCAGCCACTTTTGAAAGGCTCCCCCCACCCAATGACCACATGAAGCCTTGAAGGGACATTCAGACTCAAACCATAATAGGTACACATATATATACACACACTTGATGTTTGCAATAGTAGGGTACACACTCCTGCATATAACCCCAGTTCCTCCACATCCCACCTCTTGTTCCTCATTTTCTCCTTTCTTCTCAAGTCTCCCATTGAGAATCCCAGGAAGACCTTTTGTGCTTCTGAGTTTGGGAAGGAAGAAGGGAATGGGAAGAGCTGGTGACCAGGGGGCCACATGGCCAAAAATGCTGGGTGCTTAATCTGGGCTCTAACCACCAGGTCACCACGATGCCTGAATACCTGAGGAAGCGCTTTGGTGGCAACAGGATTTCTATCACCCTGGCTGTGCTCTACCTGTTTATCTACATCTTCACCAAGATCTCGGTAAGGCAGGGTCACCCTGCTGCAGCTGGTAAGAAGCTGTATCACTGCCGATTGCTGGGCTTCTCCTATCTGCCTTCCCCTCCTCTTGGGCAGGTTGGGCTGGGGGTTGTTACAGGAAGATGGGAGAGATCAGGGCAAGGGTAGGCAGGGATGGAGGAAGATGTTAGAAAGGCTAGGCAGAGGGGAGGCTCCCTTTCCACCTTTATCAAAGCTTCTTTGATGATAACTCAGGATGGCAGGGGTCCCTGAATGGAACTTTACCAGCCCTGCTGTTTGGGACTGTGGTTTTCCTCTTGCAGTCAGACAGTAGTCAGCTCTTAATTGGATGTACTGATGGCCAAGAGGACTGACCATTGGACTGGCACATTCTACTCAGTGGGCCTGGCTTGGGCTACAGGCTGACATTGGAAGAAATTTGTCCAATAGGAGGAGGGTGGTCAGGGAGGAGGCAGAAGGAAGGCCATTCAGTCCAAGTCGACGTGTGACTCAATTCCAGCCTCAAACTTGAAAGACGGTCATGTATGGGGCATTCACTTGCAGTCTGGTAGGCAGCTACTGTGCACGGAAAGCCTTACAGGGCAAGTTCCATCTCCAGAGGAGTCTCCAGTTAGAGAAAGAGGGGCTGGCATTCCTGATGCATGGACCAGCACAAGCCAAAGACGGGATGCCTGGGTGAACCTGGCTTCTTGGGAAAATGAGGAGCATTTCTGAGAGAGCCTGGAGGACCAGAGATTCAAAGTGAGTAGAGGAAATGGGCTGAGAAAGTAGGCAAATCATAGGTAGCATGGCTGGCATGCAACTCTAAGTCTTGTGTTTAGCTGTTATCTTGGGGATAAACAGGGAAGCACTCAAGACTTCTGGTGTTGGGGGAGAAGGATCGTGTGACAGTGATGGGAAGGAACATGAAAGCTGCAGTAAGGAGAATGGAGTGCAAGAAGGCCAAGAACTGAAGCTGGAGGACCACGAGGGAGGTTATTGCATTTGTCCGGGGCAGGGTCTTCAAACTTAATTGCTGCAAGGGTCCAGTTTGAGACCGCTGACCTGAGATGAGATGAGCCAAAAACAGAACAAAACAAAAAGAATAATGTATGACCATATTCGTCAGAATCTGGGCTGGAGCTTGATCCTGGTGAAAGCTTGCTGCAAATTTTCCTTCCTTTTTTCTCTCTTTTTTCCCCTTCCTTCCTTCCTTCCTTCCTTCTCTTCTTCCTTCCCTCCTTCCTTCCTTCCTTCCTTCCTTCCTTCCTTCCTTTCTTTATTCTATCTTTCCTTCTTTTCCTCTCTCCTTCATTCTTTCCTTTAGTTCCCTTTTCCTTCCTTTCTTCCTTCTTTCCTTCCTTCCTTCATCTATCAATTTCATGTTTCTGCAGGTGGACATGTATGCAGGCGCCATTTTTATTCAGCAGTCTTTGCACCTGGATTTGTACCTGGCTGTTGTCGGGCTGCTGGCCATCACAGCTCTATACACTGTCGCAGGTATGACTGACCAAGGAGTAACGTGGGGAGAGGTGGTGGGTGGGGACTGGGGCCAACCCCATCTTCTCCTGGCTCATCAGCAGTGCTTCAGGATGTTAAGACCATTTATTCATTAAATCTTATTACATTTCCACGAATGATGAGATTTCTCTTAGCTATTATCCAAATGGAAAGGGGAAGAGTTGTTGAAATGCACCACAGCTACATAAATGTTTTTCCCAATCATGTGCTCCAGAGAGATTTAACGAGAACCTACGAGCCGTGCATGACCATTCATATACTTGACACAAGGCTAGATAATAAGCTATCACCACTTTGGAGGCTGATGTTGTGCATCTTTATCTTTCTCCCTCAGACTTGTATCCTAGAAAAGTGCCCAGCATAGAGTAGGGCCTTGCCAAAAACCATTTTTTAATATTTACCCTTTCATGTTCTCCAGCTTCCCTCTTCTCTGCCTTTTCTTGGTACAGTGTAATTCATCGCACAAATGTACATGCATCCACACACTTGTGCCAGACATCATGTTAGGAAATGGAAAATAAATAAGACAGACCAAAAATATCCACCTCAGAGGAATTTACATTTAGTGGGTGAAAGGAAACAGATAAAGAAGAAAGAAATCAATAAATGTGTCAGGGTAAATTATTCTAACCTGGTAAGTGCCATGAATGAGAACCGAGCAGGGTGAGGATATGGGGATTAAGGGACAAAGGGGTCAGTTAAGGCATCTCCCAGGTGACACTTTAGTTCAGTGGTACCCACCAGAAGTGCAGCGGCAGAGACTGAGGCAGAGGGAGAAGTGACAGGAAAATATGTGGGATGAGGTGCATTTGCTCGTCTGAGGAGCAGCAAAGGGCAGTTGTGACCAGCGTTGAGTGAGCACATGGCTGTGGACGTGTTCTGTTCAGCTCCTGGGACACCTTTCACACAAACTAAAGTGACAACAGTATTCTATGCAATTGTGCCGGGCAGCTGCCCTGAGGGTAAGAGAAGACTCGGAGGGAAGGAAAGAGACCTAAGTTTTGAGGAAATAAAACAAGCCTGGGGTTTGTTCGCATAACACACTACTAGGTGCTGTAAACAGAAAAGCAACAAAATCTCACACATGCAAAGGCTTCTAACATGGCAGACCTTAGCTGAGCTTTCAGAACTAACAGAAGATAAGGGCTTGGAGCCCAGGGACAGACAGGGTCATTTGCCACAGTGCATTTGTCTCTGCATTCCTTGTTTGGGAGCCTCTCTCCCCCATCAGATTGTAGGCTCTGCGAGGTCTTTGTATCCCCATTATGTAGAATCTGTTGGACACTCACCAGATATTTAGTGATTGGTTGAATTAAACGCCCATCAAAATGTGTGACAGATAATAAATGCTCAACAAACAGTAGTAGAGAAATGAGGGTGGGTTTATGTGTGTGAGAATCCAGTCGTTAGGATCTCGGTACGTTCAGGCTGAGTCATGTGAGGACAGCAGGGAACTGGTGGCAGGATCTGAGCCACACTGCCTTCCGCTGCGTGAGAGGACCTCTTCCCGCTGAGGAAGCACAGGTCAAGGATACCACACCCATTTGCATTTTTTTTTATTGCACAGTGACTTGCCCTCTAGTAAACATGTTCATATCAGATGAGTGTCCCTTCCCTTTGGGGGAGGAGGAAAGAGGGAGGTTCAGAGAAGAGACTGGGAAAACTGCTTTGTCCAGATGCTGATGACTTTGCTACCATTATTGCCATTGCAAAGATTTTTCTAGGTGACAATTCCCAACAGAAGCCTCTTACACTGAACACAATGACCCTGATAAAGAATTCCAAGGGGTTTCCAAAAGCCTAGCACTCACATCCTTTTCCCAGTGTTAAAAGGTAACGCTGTTCAGAGCCTGAGGAATGTGGCCCAAATATCACTTCCTGTTTCAGCGAGAAGTTGTACAACAAACCACCCACACATTTAGGGACTTAAACTTACTTTTCCACTCATTCCCAGGGGTTTCTGGATGGCTGGTTACTTGTCTCACCTGCCTTTATTGAATGGTAGCTGGAACTTTATCTGGAATGATGACTGGAACAAGATGGCGTTACTCACATGCCTGGTGACTATCTTTGGTTATGAGTTAGGCTTCCTCTCCAGGGCAGCATCCTCCATTAGGTTAGACCAGGCTTCCTAAGGCAAAGAGTTCTCTGGGAAACCTGAGAGCCAGAGCCAAAGCCACAGGCTTCCTGGAGGGTGAGGCCTGGAGCTGCACATTACCACTTCCTCCGTGTTCTGTGGACTAAAGCAAGTCACAGGGCCAAGCCCATATTTAAGATGCAGAGAAATCGGCTTCATCTCAACATAAGAAATGCAGCGAAGTTGTATTGTAGATGTTCGTGTGGGCAGGGGGAGTTACTGTGGTCATCTTTGCAACCAATTGACCCAAACAAGTATGTTGGGTCTTGATCTTCCTTGTTCTCTCTGTGCCCCATCCTCACCTCAGTGCTCCTCCCCTCCAGGTGGCCTGGCCGCTGTGATCTACACCGATGCTCTGCAGACTGGGATTATGCTTCTAGGAGCATTCACCTTGATGGGCTACAGTAAGTGGCCTCCCAGAGTGATTTGAGTGGATGACAGCAGGACATCTGCGCCCATCATAGTGATAAGCTAACCCAAATATCAAAAAATATGCTACATGGGGATTTCTGTCACAGGTCCTTTGTTTGAGGCATGGTTATTTTAGCTAAGAGTAAATTTCATGGAAGCTTACTGTTTTATAGGTAAAAATATCTCTTCTGGTATTGATATAAATGATTGCATAAATAAATAAAAGGAGATATGAAAGGGACTACTCTTAAAGGAGAATTCCAATTAACCAATACAGATTGCTTGAGGAAAATAGAGAATCACCATATGAACAACAGAATAATAATTGTTGCAGGGAAAATCCAGTGCCTGGTGCTCAAGACAGTGAGTAAAAGGTTTTGAAAAACAAGATAGTATCAGAGGTATTGCGGCTCAAGTATTTATTGCTTACAAAGGGAAATAATCACTTCACAGTGGAGAAACCTGGCAGATAACTAAATGGCCAAGGTTAATTCCACCGTTAACAAGACACAAGGGTACCATGAACCTCCTGATATGATGCACCAAGCAGGACATAAAATCACTTCTCTGCTGTTCTTTTCCAGAATGCATAGTTTAAACAGAAGCAAACATTGGGAAGACCCCAATTCAAGGACATTTCACAACATATCTAACCAATATTCTTCCAGAGTCAAGCACATAACTTCTGCCTCACATGGGAAAGGATTAGCCAGCTCACCACTGATACTTTTTAGGAGGATTCTACTCTCAGGACCTAGCCAGACCCCAAAGACTCCATCATCTTGGGTTGGGCTTCAGTATATGAATTAGGTGGGGGACACAAATATTCAGCCATAGCAAATGTTAATTTTTTAGGGGTGTGTGTGTGGTACTGGGGATTGAATGAACCCATAGTCTTCACACTGAACTACATCCCCACCCCCTTTTTAAATTTTGTATTCTGATATGGGGGTCTCACTAAGGTGACCAGTCTGGGCTTGAGTTTGTGGTCATACTGCCTTGGCTCCCAGAATATTGGGAATGTAGTTGTGCACCGCCATGCCCAGCTTAATTTCTTAATTTCGATAACTGTACTATGGCTATATATGATAAATTTGAATTTAAGGTATATGAGAACTCATTGTACTATTTCTACAATTCAGTGTCTGAAATTATCTCTATAAAAATCTAATTGCTATTGAAATACAACAGTTCTAGGTATGCTAACCCTTTTGAGGTTTATAAAGTTCACAAAGATTGGTATTATGATCACTCTCTTTTTTGGATGAGAAACTGAGGCACTAATTACCAAACAACTCACCCAAGATCACATGGCTCACAGAGCTAGCATTCAAGACATGACTGGTGGCATATACCTATTGTCCTGGCTTCTTAGGAAGCTGAGACAGAAAGATTACTCATGGCCAGGAGTTTGACACCAGCCTGGGCAACATAGCAAGATCCTGATACTCCCCTGTTCCCCAGTTACTAGGAAGTAATCCAGTAACATCAGTGAGAAGGGTCTGGGAGCGGGAGTCAAAGTACACAGGCATAGTTTTTACTTTAACATTGTATGTTTTTATACAGTTCTAATTTTGTGTATTTTATTTTTATCTTTCAAAAGAAATAATCATAGGACAATATATTCATTTCACAATAAGAACAGCAACAAAATTGTTTATTGTTAACTTTTGCCAGAAAAATTTTGCTTCTTATGAAGAAGAAAACATTTAAATGTGTATCAACCTTTATTTTAACCATTTCTGGCTGTGTTCCTCCCCTTGCTGCAGTGGAAGTGGAGGTCTTCGTTTATAGGCAGTGGCTGTCCAAGACTCATGTCGTCAGGGCTCGGTCCCCTCTGCAGTCATAGAGGGTTTCCACTTGTGCTTTGGGCCACAGAGTTTGCTGCCTTAGCCCAAGATCTGCCTGGTGCTTCACGTCTATTCCGTGTAGCAGCTGCCTCCTCCCATCACCTCCTGTCTTTCTCATGAGCACCCAGATCTAAGAAGTGCCAGCAAGGGGTGTGACCTCTCCTGTGTCTGTCCCTGCCAAGACTCTTAGATCTTAACACTGACACTAATGGGCATCTGAGGAGGTTTCTCAGAAAGGAGGTGGGGACCTCAAGTCCCCCTTTCATACCCCCTCCAAGTAGGCTCCTGGACTCTTGTCATAGAAAAAAAATTTCTGTAGCTGAGGATTTAGCTCAGGAGCATAAGCACCTGCCTGGCAAGTGCGAGGTCATGAGTTCAATGCCCCGTACTGCCAAAAAAAATTTTTTTTCTGGATGACAGTAAGTGATATAAGCAGATTTATTAGGCAGAGTTGAAGAAGTACATAGAGAAAAAACAGTCTGAACAGTAAAGAGGGCACTTTGGTATGGAGCTGGGGACACTAGGGGTACCTGTGGTGTTGGAGGTATCCTTTAAAAAGAGTGACCTTATTTGGCATGGTTGCACATGCCTATAATCCCAGCACTCTGAGAGGCTAAGGCAGGAGAATTTCAAATTCGAACCTAGCCTGGGAAACTTAGTGACTTAGGAAGCAAGATTCTTTCTCAAAATAAAAAAATTTTAAAAGAGCTGGTAATGTAAGCCAGTGTGAAGGCCTGGAGTTCATTCCCCAGAACTGGGGGGGGGGGGGGAAGGTGGATAATATAAGATGTTTTGCCTAAAAACCTTCTCTGAAGCTCTTGTGTCTATTTCTTCATCTGAAGGTCAGGCTTCTGCCCTTTACTTTATTTCCTAGGTTAACTTATACATTTATAGCTTGCTTGTTTTTTGGTACCGGGGATCGATATTACACTGCGTGCCTGCAAAGCAGGCACTTATGCTACTGAGCTAAATTCCTGGCCTGAATTTATAGTATTTTAAGGGTTAGTGAGTATGATGGGTCTAGAAGAAAACAAAGAAGCAAACTATGGGCTTAGAGAGTAGCCAGATGTGGTGGTGCACACCTGTAATCCCAGTACTTGGGAGGCTGAAGCAGGAGGATCATTGCAAATTTGAGAACAGCCTGGGCTACACAATGAGCTCAAGGCTGGCTTGAACTGAATAGCAAGACCCTGTCTCAAAAAGACAAAAAAAAAAGGAAAATGAGAGAGAGAGAGAGAGAGAGAGAGAGAGAGAAGAAAGAAAGGAAGAAAGGAAGAAAGAAAGAAAGAAAGAAAGAAAGAAAGAAAGAAAGAAAGAAAGAAAGAAAGCAAAGCAAAGCTTAGGGAGTAAAGACATTGAACAAAGATAACTTTGAACATTGAACATTGAACAAAGGTAACTTTGATCATGCATCAGAAGTAGTTTCCTTTCTGCCAATATTTATTTCTTCTATCCCACCTCAATGACAGCCTACATTCAGATGTTAGCAATTTGTTTCAAAAGATTACAGAAAGAAGCAACATGGAAAAATTTGGATGATAAGGATCATGAAAGATATTAAAGAATCCAGAAAGAAAAAAGTGGTGAGCTAAAAAAGATCAGAACATAAAACTGGCTCATTTCTTTCTTCCATAAATAAAATTCCAAAGATTATGGAGCAAGAGCTATAGAGTTCTATGGAGAAAACTTAGCCCCCAAGGCAGACATCTAACCAGTTACTTCTGAGATAAATGTGTAGAAGCATTCTGGACTATGTAAAGACTAATAAAAACACAGGGTAGAGAGAAGCTAAATTAAATTCAGAGCTAATGTTATGATTTTTAAAAAATGATAGTAAATGAAGATCTAGTAAAATAGTTATAGATCCAAAAATTATTGTGAGACTGTTTAAGCAAATGTTACATAAAAAGCATAACAACTTAATAAAAGTTGTCTAGATCTAAACACTGTTTTACTTACAAAGACATTAAATATAAGAGAGGTAGTTTTACTGGGTTCTTGAGTTCTGAGGACACCTTCTAGAAATTCTTTCCAGGTTCTTCTTGTTCTGAACAAAGAACTGGACAAAATGAGCATAAAAGGTAGCAAGATTTTACATTTACTAGATGTAGGAAAAGAAAAAGCAAGTGCAAGATACTTAAAGGAAGAAGACAATTATACTCCTCAGGGTGAGAACAGACCACTGTGAAACAGAAAGCACAGGGGCCAAGCGCTCAGTGGCAGCCATCTTTTGTATCTCCCATTTCTTTGGCTGACTTGAAGTCTGGGTCAACCTATCAAAAACCTGTTTGAGTTTTAGCACTTTCTGACTGGTTCTAGGTGCAGGGTTTGGGTGCATATCTCCTGGTTCTCTAAGACTAACAGGTCACACCTACTTGCCTGCCATTTTGCCATGTTCCAATCTCCTCCTTTAGAAATTTGCTAAATTTTGGGCTGGGGATTTAGCTCAGCAGCATAAGTGCCTGCCTAGCAAGCACGAGGTTGTGAGTTCAATTCCTAGTACCAGTACCAAAAAAAGAGAAATTTGCTAAATTTCTCATCAAATAGGAAAATCTGAGACACCATGAAGAACAAATGTAAACGTCCAGTAGACATTCTTATAAATCTTTCCTTTAGATATGGAATGTAAGTTTCTTAAAAAGAAATACAAAGAATCACAACCTAAGGGGAACAATAAAATAGAAGGCAAAGCATTAATTATGACAGTACAAGAAAGTGACATAAAATTCCCTTCTGGTACAAGACTTCTGTGTCATTACCAATCTGTGAGTTGGGTATATGGCTGTTTGTTCTACTGTTTTACTTAGCTATATCTTCTTTATTTTCTCAACAAAATGTGTGCTACATGGCTTGAGTTAAGAAACTTTCACTTGATATAATTTTCAAGTGTCTCAGATAAATAGGTCAAATGTATTAATCAGAAGGAAATTTTACTTTATACTAGAAACCAGAAAATTGGTAATGAAAATATAACATCTATGTATTAAATATATTGTAATAGGTTACACAAAAGCAAAAGATGTTAGAAATATTTGACAGAAATCTAATAGTACTAAAATACTTTAACACATGACAGAGCAAAACACAAATAAGAATTTAGAAGTTATAAATTTTTTTTCAGAACAGAACAATTTAAGCAACATAATGTTTCACCACAAGATAATCCGACATAACAGTAGCTACCATAGTGTCTCTTTCCTTGAAATATTTGAGTATACCTTCATATACTATAGTATCAAACATAAAAAGACAGCATAAAACCATTCAAGAGAATGACAGTATTACAGGGTATTCAGAACCAACTAACAGAAAATAAACAAAGGTTACTATATTATCTCCTTGTCTATAAAATATTTTGTTTGTACTATCACATATAATAAAATCCAATAAGATGCCACATGATAAAACTGATGGAGACAGAACAACAAAAGCTTGGTGGGACTTCAAAACAAGATGATATTAAATCGTCACTAGTTAATTATAATGTCTTGTTTTCTTCAAAATAGCTGTTCATACCATCACAGACAATAAAATCAAACAACGCAGAATAAAAAAAGTTATTCTACAAATGAATAAGCATGCTAAACATAGTGAATGTTCCTTCCCCTAAAAATGTATAGAAATATCTACAAAAATCAATCATTGAAACAGAATTCTGGAAAAATACTCAGGCACGTGTTGTGTAAAGGATCTTACCCATATAAAACAACAAAAAAGTTAAACTCAATAGGAAAAATATAAATTTGTTTTAAAACTGATTGCTTAGAAATTTGAACCCACCTCATAAACAGTTTTTGTATGAAAGTGGAAATAAAATTGCAAAGGTGGTGTGGTGGCATGTGCCTGAGCTCTCAGCTACCGGGACTGAGGCAGGAGGATTACTTAGCCTAGAAGTTCAAAACCAGCCTGGGAAGCATAGTGAGACTCTCAGAAATGTCAATACCCTTGCAATTATGGATTATTTAGAAAAAAGAGGTGATATTATATTTCATAATTAATAGAGTCAAAAGTTGCATGAAAACATTTATACCCATTAATATGAAAGCCCAAGTTAATGAATTAGAATTAAGAAAACTACAAAATTAGTTACTCTAATGTCTATGTTTTTGAAAAAAAACCCAGTACAATGTAGTGGTAAATCAAATTAAGGGAAGAGAAGAAAAACAATGTAGTGTAATTAGGAATGAGAAAAGGAATCAAACACACAGAGGGCAAAAGTGATCAGACTACTGATTAAACAGTTTTATGCTAATAAATATAAAACACTTGAAATTCATGCTTTTCCTAGAAAACACAAATTATTTCACTCAAGAAAAAGTAGGAAATCTTTATTTTTTAAAAATTTTATGGCTGGGGATTTAGCTCAGCAGCATAAGCACTTGCCTGGCAAGCGCAAGGTCGTGATTTTGATCCCGGGTACCAAAAAAATTTTTTTTGTTATGAAAGGAAATCTTAATAGTTCAATTTCTAAAGAAGAAATTATAATATTTGTTTAATATTAGAAATAATCTATGTAGAATTTTAAAAGGATGTTATTTAGAATACTTGTTTAAAAATTAGAAGTCATCCCAATAGAATTCAAAAAGGATGCTCTCCTATTATTTAATACAAAATAAAATCTATGGAATATACAGTACACTGAAAAGAAGAGGTAAAATTATTATTTGCAGATGTTTTATGACATCTGCACCTAGAAAAAATACAAGAAACAGAAAAACTGACCATAAAAGGAGTTTAGTAAATCAAGATTAATATTCAAAGCCATTCAGTTTCTTCCTGCCAAGAGGAATGTTTAGTTCATTGGTACCCTGAGGTCTCTTACACCCATTCAGTAACTTCAGCGTTACCCAGGAGTCGTGAGCAGGGCAGAGTTCTAGTCCCCACCAGACCTGCTGGGTCAGAATTTGCACTTAACAATTCCCAGGTGATTCTTATCTATATCACGGTTTATGGGATCATTCTACTGTGATTTATATGCTGCATGCAGTTCACTTGCTTTTCCCCACTTACAATATTGGCACCATTTAAGTGCTGCACACAGACCTCCTGAAAACATGAATCTGAGTTTGACTTTTGAAATAGTTACCATTTCCAACAGTCTTTCTATGAAAGAGTTCACTTGCTTTTTTTTTTTTTTAAACAGATGGGTGGGTCCTATTACTGAAAAAGCATAATCCCAAGCTCACAATTACTAAAGAATAATTTTTATAATAGTGCTCTTCTGTGCCAGAAGCTGTGCTAGTCGTTTCGTGTGTCTCATCTCATTTGATCCTTGTGCCAGGCCTAGGAGGCTGGTGTGAAGTTCTGCCCCTTTACAGGACAGGAGACAGAAGTTCAGAGAGGGGCAGTGATTAGCTCAGGTCCACGTGTCTCCTGGTCCACTCTGCTACCATGAATTGAGACCAGTAAGGAATTCAAAGGCAAAAGAATGCTTTCTTAAGGCAAGAAACCTGGGGTCCATGGACCAAATTCTGGACATCTGTGGATTCTGATGGAAAAATATACCTCTGTTAGCTCAAATCTATAATTAACCATCTTCCCATTATAATTGTAGGCTATGGACCACAGCAATAGGAGTAGTACCTGTGAATCTGATACCAAGTTATTCCAAGTATTTTTATATTATATTAAAGTTATTCCTGATGTATTTAAATATTTTTTGTTTTCAAAGCTGCTTAACTAAATCATTAATTAGACCTACTGCTACATCTTACCATTCAGTGAAGCATTTTTGTCACATTTCTATATTTTGATGATTACCTTGAATCCACTTGAGCTTGAATTTGCAATCCTTTGGCTTCAGCCTGCCAGAGTGCTGGGATTATAAGTGTGTGCCTTGGGGTTGGGGATTTAGCTCAGCGGCATAAGCGCCTGTCTAGCAAGCGCAAAGTCCTGAGTTTAATCCCAGGTCCTTCCACACCCCCCAAAAAAGTGTGTGCCTTCATGCCCAACTAATCCTCTGGGTTTTGTATTATACACTTAGAAACGTTATCCTAAAACATAATCTATGGTAACTATCCAAGATATGAAAAGAAAAGGGATTAACAACCCTCAAGGAGCCTTCTGTCCCCTCATTGTCACAGACTCGTCTGAATTCCTGGAAAACTTAGGCTTTCTGTGCCTTCTAGGTTTTTCTGCAGTTGGGGGAATGGAAGGCCTGAAGGAAAAGTACTTCTTGGCCCTGGCTAGCAACCAGAGTGTGAACAGCAGCTGTGGGCTGCCCCGGGAGGATGCCTTCCATATCTTCCGAGATCCAGTGACGTCTGACCTCCCATGGCCGGGGATTCTGTTTGGAATGTCCATCCCATCTCTGTGGTACTGGTGCACGGATCAGGTACAGGCAGCCGGCTGAGTGAGCACATTCCATAGCTGTTTGCCTAGGGTGGCGGATGGTGGCATTCTTTCCCTTCTTGTTTTCTTTTATGTTTTCTCCACCTCCCAGACTACTTCCCTTCTGTCGCATTCTACATGCTATTTTGCTCTTTTGCACTTGTTAATGCAAAGGGAAAATCCAAAGGTGCTGACCTTTGCAAAGGGGAAATGTAATACATCTTGTTTGATGTCTGGGAAGAGTGAATAGGAAAAGAGATGATACAGTTTACAAGAAGGCCAGTGCTCATATTGGAGGCATCCCTTGGTCAGCAGTGCTTTGGCAGGCAGCCTCTGTGTCCCAGGCACCTCTGGGCTCTCGGGAATACGGAGGAAACAAATCAGACAAAATCCTCAGCATGTACAGTGCTATGTTGCCTCTACTGAGAGTTGACAAGAGATGACAATTAAGTTTATCATGAGAGATGTTAAAAGGTGTCATTTTTATTCTTTTTTTATACTGGAAATTCAACTCACAATGTCACACTTGTTGAACAGGCACTTATGCTGCTGAGCTTCCCTGGTCCAAAGGTGCCATTTTTTAAAAAGGCAGAGTGAAGTAAATGGAACTGAGAGGTGGGAGCACAATTTAAAATAGGATGATGAGGAGAGGTGTGATTGAGACTTTGAGCGGAGACATTTTGAAGAATTTTTTAGGTTTTCAAAAATTTAAATGTATATATTGTAAATGACAGACAACTGCACATCTTTGGGGGTGCAGTGTGATGTGTCAGCATATCTGCACACTGTGTAATTATCTCCTCAAGACATTTAGCTTATCCATCATCTTCAACATGTATTATTTCTTTGTTATGAGAATATTCAAAATCCCCTCTTCTAGTGATTTTTATTTATTTATTTATTTATTTTTATTTTTTGGTATCAGGGATCGAGCTCATGACCTCGCACTTTCCAGGCAGGCACTTATGCCACTGAGCTAAGTCCCCAGCCATGATTTTTATTTATATGATACAGTATTGTTAAGTATAATTACTCTTCTGTATAATAGTACCCTTCTGTTTAATAGAATTTGTTTCCTCTAGCTAGCATGGCTTTGTTCCGCTAACGAATCTCCCCTACCTGATCCCCTCCTTTCCCTTACTTGCCCAAGCTTCTGGTAACCACTCTGACACTCTTCTTCTATGAGCTCAGCTTTTTTTAGGTTCCATGGATGAGGGATGCCATGTGGTACTTTCTTTCTGTGCCTAGTTCATTTCACTTAACAGTATGTCCTCCCAGTCTCTCCATCTTGCTGCATGTGACAAGGTTTTACCCTTTTTATTGCTGAGAAGTGTTCCACTGTGCACCTACACATGTCCTTTACCCACACATCTGAGAATGGACACAGATCAATTCCATATCTGGCTGTTATAACAGTGCCGCAATGCACGTGGCACTGTGTCTTTTCAACAAACTTAGCTCATATCTTTGGGAGCTGTGCCTAGTGATAGACTGTTGCTCTGTGTTTTCCCCACTGTAAGAATTCTATGCTGCTTTCCTGGGATGGAGGAAAGTGAGTGCCCCCTATGATAGTTGGAGGAAAAACACCTGTGGCACAGGGAGTAACCAGAGAGAAAGCCTTAAGGCAAATAGTAACCGGTGTGAAAAAAGAAACAGGAAAAATAAAAAGCGTGCCGTGGAAAGACTGTGGATGGGAGTAGGACAGAATCAATGTTTGCTTGTGTGTGCAGGAAGCAATTCTGCATGGGCTTGCATAAAACAGAGTCAACATTCACGGGCAGGGAAAGGAATAGTGAGCAAAGATAGATGAGAGCCACTTCTCTGAGCACCTCTTTGTACATTGTCTGACTCTGAACCTGGGACTGTGTCACCTGTTCAAACATTTTTCTCTGGTACATCAAAGACCAGGGATCTGTGTATCATTTTGGGAGCCATAATGTATAGTCAGGGCTGATGAGAGTTTAATTAAAGCAGCGATCGTAGGATCAAACAGCTGAGCTGATGTAAGAGATGTCACAGATAATGAAAGGGACTCCTGTGATTGAAGAGCAGAGCACATAAGGCAGTAATTGGTGTAGCACACAAATACTTTTAGGAGACAGGCTTACCTCATCCTTAGCAAATCTCAGATAGAAGAGACCACGAGAGACACCACAGATTCAGACTATCTCCGTGGGTTTTAAATTTAACAGGCTTGAAACTGACAAAGGCCCTCCAACCCACTCCATGTTGCACAAGAGCCTAAGGACTTAGTCCAGGAGGACTGGATCTCCAAATGCCAGGCAAGGCCAAAGGGACCCGCCCGCAGCCATTCCTCTCTAGCCCTTTGACTTTGGTCAACCATAAGGTTTTCTGCTGACCCAGATTCCACAGAGTCCAAAGAATGTGCTGGTTCACTGTGCTGGTGTTGCCCTGGAAACGCACGTCACTGGCAGCCCTTCAGCTCACGCAGAATGCAAGAAAGGCAAACCAACATCTGTTGCCCATGGATCAAGATCATGTTTCAGATCATCCCAGGCAGAGATGCAAAAGGAAAACAGTAACTGATAGAAGTAATGTCATTTAAACATTTACAGATGCTGTATGATTTACCAGTCACGGATCTGAGCATTTCATCTCAGTTCATTCTGTTAGCGTCCCTTGCGAGGTATGCACCATTACTGGGTTGGCTGCTGCTGTGGAGGGTGACACCCTCCTCCTTCAGCTTGTGGGTACAGCTTAGTCTGAAAATTATTTAGCTACTTGTTAAAGTCAAATTGGAGGTACCACTTCATGGTAATAGAAGCCAGAGATTTGTTTATTTATTATTTAAAGAGTAAGAAAATTTATTGGAGAAAGGGAATGGCTCCTGAGAGATAGAAGGGGTCCCAAATGGGTTGTCCCAGAGTTCTTTTAAATTACAATTTCAGATCTCTGGTAGAAAGGACTTCGTTTCATGAAACTATGAACTCTTTCCTGTCTCCTGGCACCTCAGTGAAGCAATAATCTCTCTACTGGATATATTCTAAGGGCATTGAAGTCACTAAGACAAAGCCACTGTGTTGTACAATAGATCTCTTGGACTCGTTCCTCCTGTCTAATTGAAATGTTGTATCCTTTGACCAGCATCGCTCCAATATCCCAGCCTCCAGTCCCTTGTATTCTACTGCTGAGTTCAACTCCTTTAGAATCCACATTGGTAAGATCATGTGGTCTTTTGTCCTTGTGTCTGACTTACTTCACTTAACATAATGTCCTTCAGGTTCAGCCCTATTGTGACAAATGACAGGATTCCATTCCTTTCTCGGCTCAGTAGTTTCCCATTGTGTATGTAGCACAATTTCTTTGTCCATTCATCTGCCCATGGACACTTGGTGATTGTGGATAGTGTTTCAATGAGCATATATAGTGTTTTCACTACCAAAAAAAGGGAAAGAAATAAAAAAGGAAAAAAAGAATGTGATGTAATCCATATGTTAACTGTCTCTCTTTAGGCATTCCATAGTGTGTACATATTGACATGTTATACATTTTAAATAATTTTTCAAAAGTGATAGATCTTGTTATGTTACCCAGGCTGTTTGCAAACTCTTATGCTCAAGCAGTCTTCCTGTCTCAGCCTCTATAATAGCTGGGACAGTACGCATGTGCCATCATGTTCAGCTACCAGATAAAAAGTAAATTAATGTTTAAAATTCTCTTTAAAAGCTAATATATTATTGCCTGATATCGTTAAATTTTGCTACCAATTTTGTTCTTAAGTGTTCTAGCCTCAGTAAGTGTGTTTGGAGTCCTGAGAAATAACAGCTAATAATTAAGCCAACTGTAAAAAGATAGATAATTTCCCAGCCTTGAAGAAAGGAATTCTTATGCTCCCCCACTTTGCTCAAATAAAGTAATTCCACACGTCAGAGTTTTCCACACACAGTATCCAAATAATCATCATTTGTGTGTACAGGGGTGCCATAAGCTCGAGATGGTTCATCCCAAATGAAGCCCAACGCAGGGGGCTCTTGTGGGAACCAGGCCCTGACTCAGCAAATACTCTGGAATGTCGTCCCCTGGAGTGGATGAACCTTAGCAAGATCTACGCTCACCCTACTCAACAGAAATGTCTTGGAGAGGGGTTAGGGTAAGCTCCAGGCATCCCTGGTGCAAAAACTATCTCTGTCTCTCCAATACAGAGGGCAGCAACAGATGAGACTCCTCTCCCCCTATCTGTTTAATTCATCACTCCAGCAAAGCTGCGGTTCTAGTCTACCCTCCTCCTTTTCACTTTCTCAGCGTTAGTGCTTTCTCAGACACTGGCTCCTTCTGCCACCACGGAAGAGCCAATCCTGAAAGCAGGACACGGACAGTTACATTTGCCCAGCTGCACCTCCACAACCTTCCTCCATCCTGGACTGGCCCGGTGTTCACTGTTTTTGTGCTTCTGAACAGCTCACCTGCTGCCCTGCTGCGGCTTCCAATGTCAGTTCCCAGCTCTCTTCTATTTTGTTAATCTATCTGAACTTCTTTCTCTAGTTTCTTCCACCAACAACAGCGACAGTGACAACAAAAATCACTACTAGTCTCCTTAGGAACTTCAGGATTCCTCAAAACACAAACACCATTGTTATCCCCATTACAGATGACAGCACAGAGCCCTGGGCAGGTTTAGGACAAGGTTCGATCCCACAGGTTCTACTGATGACACATTCCTCAAGGTGACATCTCACCCATCTGCTATCTACCTCCAAATGACTTTAACATTTGAATTGTGGGATTTGATGTTATTAAGGGTGTGGTGATGTGGGATTTTGGACAAATCCTGCCTCTGGATATGCTTCCCATTAAGGGTTATTTGATGACTTAGTGTGAACTCTTGTTATTTGTAGGAAAAATAACAGTTTGAAGGTAAAAAGTGATTCCTGAAACCTTAATTTTATCCTCTTAATTTTAACTGCCTCTTGGCAGATGAAACTAAGGCAAAGAGGGGCAAAGCTGCCTGCTCAAGGTCATACGCCAGAAAGTGGGAAGGTAGGATTAAAACCCCGTATTTGGAGGCTGTCTCCATCTCCAGAGTTCATACTGTAAACCAGACCTGGCAGAGCTTGAATGAAGGGCTCATCAGAAATGACTTCTCTTCCTTCATTTCCTGGTTTTCTTTTCTCTTAGATGACTTCAGTCTCAAAGAGATTTCCTGGTGTAATGGCACAGACATAGCCACCCTTAATCATTTATTAAATCCCACAGTTCAAATGTACAGTTATTTGGGGGCTCTAGGGGGTAAGGTGCCTCTTTCCCTTCCCTTTATCAGGAAAAGTTTTCAAGAAGAGCTTTAATTGGACACTCATGGGTACACTGTTTGCTTAGCTGCTGCTGCTGCTGCTGGTAGACTTATTCTGTGAACTGTAAATGGCCAGGACAAAGGTGTGGAGGAGGAAACAGAGCAGGAGTCACAGCCACCCTGCTTAGCGTGTAAAGCCTGGGAATAGAAAGACATGCTTCCTTTTAAAATGAAGCCAGGCAAGCAACAAAACTCAATCTACCACACTCCCAAGACACTGCACAGCTGGTCTTCCTCCCTAGAAGGTCCACCTCAGCTTCCAACCACCCTCCTTTCATTCCAGGTGATTGTTCAGCGCAGTCTGGCTGCCAAGAACCTGTCTCATGCCAAAGGAGGATCCCTGATGGCCGCTTACCTGAAGGTTCTTCCCCTTTTCCTAATGGTGTTCCCTGGTATGATCAGCCGCATCCTCTTTCCAGGTGAGGGCACAGATGGATAAGAGGTCCTCTCTCTGCAGGTCGCAGCCCCATGAAGTATTCTAAATTTGTCTGTCTGTCTGCTCTCAGATAGAGGGACCAGGGCCCCTCTCCTAGTGATCAGAATTTGGCTCTGTCCAGACTTAGTTCCTAACACTGGCTCTGTGCAGTGGGTGTCTCAGATCAAACAGCAGAAATTTATTGGGGATCTTCCTCAGCTATATTTTTTCATATCACAAACAGACCACAATTGTGTGACATCACATGTCAGTTCCTTGGAATCTCATGTTTTAGTGTTTGGGTTCAGTGGTTTGGTAACTTTGGTTCAAGGGGACTCTTTATGGGTACTTTTCTTAACAAACATCAGAGTGTATCACAGCCTTTAGAATATATGCTTAGTATTGATTTTTTTCAATGTGGTAAAGGAATATGCTTTGTACCATGGAGGTAAGTAATACTGTGAGTCACTGTAGAGTCTGGACCTGGTAACCTGTACAGGAGAAAGCTTCTTTCTTTCTCTCCAGTGAGCACCTCACCCCATACACCAAGGCTCCATAGCCATCAAAGGGGAATAGAAAAAGAGTTTGCTCCCCTATGCCTCATCCTACAAAATGCTACACAGAAGTTAACGAAGGGTAGTGGGAAATGTTCTGTTAGTTAACCTACTTAAATCAAAATAATTTAAATCCCTTAAGAATTAGGAAATAAGCCAGGTGTAGTGGTGCATGCCTGTACCCTCAGCACTCAGGAGGCTGAGGCAGGAGATCAATTCAAGTCTGAGGCCAGCCTGGACTACTTAGGGAGGTCAAGGCCTAGCCTGGACTACATAGTGAGACTCTGTATCAGTAACAAAAACAAGAAGAAGAAGAAGAAGAAGAAGAAGAAGAAGAAGAAGAAGAAGAAGAAGAAGAAGAAGAGGAGGAGGAGGAGGAGGAGGAGGAGGAGGAGGAGGAGGAGGAGGAGGAAGATGAAGAATGGAGAATTAAGAAGTAAAGGTTGGAGAGGGGAAGTCAGCACTGAATTCTGGGAGTCAGTACTGAATTCTGGGATTGGGCCCAAGTCTTGGTTCTGCTGCTCATGAGTTGTATATATCTTGTGATCTCTCTGTCTCTACTTTCTCACTTGTCAAATAAGGTTTAAAAACCTTCATCTGGCGTATAGCAGTTCCTGAAACATGGCATGCACTCTATGCTGCAGCTAAGATGAGTGTCCCCCAAAGGTCCTTCTGAAAGGCAAAGGCTCCAGGTAGCAACACGGGAGATGCTGTGCACCCTCAGGATGTGGATCCCAGTGGCAGATCCTTAGATCTTTAAGGGAATGTCCTTGAAACAGATTGTAGGATTCTGATGCTCCCCTCCCCCAACACCTGCCTCTGTCTCCTTGGATTCCTGGCTCTGATCAAGCACTTGCTCAGACCCACGCTCCTCATCTGCAGCTTTCACCAGAGTCCACACTAGCAAGGCCACTGCCTTGAACTCCCCGAACCAAGAGGCAAAAGTAAGTCCCTCTTTACTTCATAAGTAGCCTGCATCGAGTATTTTTATAGTAATAAAAAGCGGACTAACATACTATGTAAGAGTTCACAATTATTATTTTGTACATTACTGTTGACCCTCTGTATGCCTAGTTTCTGGATCCATAAATTCAACCAACTGCAGATGAAAACATGTGGGAAAATTTGCATCTGTCCTGAACACACAGGCTTTTTCCTTATCATTATTCTCTAGCCACACAGTTTAACAACTATTGACACAGCATTTACACTGTATTGCCATTGTAAGTAATTTAAATATCATTTAAAGCATGCATACGTGGCACAAGGGTTACACACAAATGCTATGACATTCTGTAGATGGGACCTAGACTCTTCACATTTTGACATCTATGGGGGGTTCTGGAACCAGCCCCCCATGCACGTAAGAGACAACTGTATTACCTCATGTCATCCTCCAAATGACTTTATGAGGTAAATGCATTTATCGTTATTCCTATCTTAAGAAATTAAAGCTCAAGAAAATAATTCACTCATTCATTTATTTATTCTTCCATGTATCTAACAAATACTCTGGGATGAAATTATCAGTCAGGTTTTATTCCAAAAGACCTTGAAGATCCATAGGTGAGAAGGACATGAAGAATCCTGCTACAGTGGGACTCAGGAGGTGGAGGAAACGACAGAAATACAGACATAAACAAGAAAAGTATTAGTTGAACTGAGTGCTGTGAGAAGGAAACGTTCAGGGAGAGATCAAAGGAATGAAAGCCAAGGCCACTTTTGACAGGGTTTGTGGGGAAATTGTCTGAGGAGGCAGCAGTGGAACCAGGTGAATGTTTGAAAATATGCTTTCATGTGGACCCCATCAGACTGGTGATCAATTGGGTACGAGGGGGAACGAAACCAGGATCTGGGATCACATGCCGGCACCTGTTGGACTAATGCAGAGTGAGCCAGGTTTGAACTGAGGTGTACCTGCCTTTAAAAACTGACTCTTAGACATACAAATCACATCCCAAGCTTAGGATTGAGATCTGGAAGATCAGTATTGATACCCTGGCCACCTTGTAAAAACCAGCCAGTCAACAATCATTGTTAAAGAGACACAATGCTGTGTTCTGTGAACCAAAGGACTTTGTAATGTGGCTGATGAGTCTGGTACTCATAAAAAAAATAAGAGAATCTATAATTAAATAAATAAAGAGAATCTATAATTAAAATACTCTACACTGGGCATGAGGGTGCACACCTGTAATCCCAATACTCAGGAGAAAGGCAAGAGGATCACTGCTAGTTTGAGACCAGCCTAGGCTACATAGTGAACTCAAAGCTAACTTGAACTACAGAGTGAGACCCTGTCCCAAATAAAATAAAATCAAATCTCTATCGCATGGCTCTAGGAATAAGTTCAAAGGACTTTTAGAGACTGAGGCAAGGTAAGGAGAGTAAGGCAGGCTCTGAAGTGTCTCTCCCTTCTTTGGACGCTTAAACCAATATTTTGTGAAGTGCAGTTGCTGATCTGGCAGTGTTTACTTGGACCTTGTTAGAAATGCAGACTTCTAGGCCTCTCCAAGAACTATTGAATCAGAATGGTTGGAGGCAAAGACAACTTTTTATTTTTAACAAGGCCACCAAAAGATCGAGGGTCCCTGGCTTACCATGCAAGGCTCTGTAGTTAAACCACTCTATTTTCCTCTTTCCGCTCTCTCTGCCTTGACTTCCCAAGTCCCTCCTAAATTTTCTGATGGTTCTAAACTGCCTAAAAAGATGCTCTGATGCTAGGCTCATATAAGCCTGGACAAACCCACTTCTACTCAGTCCAGATAAAAATAGGACATATTTTTTTAAAAAGTTTCCATAGAAATTGAAAAAGAAACAAGACAACTAAACACACACACACACACACACACACACACACACACACACACACAGAGAGAGAGAGAGAGAGAATTTAGAAAGTGGACCTATTTACAAAGCCAATCTTCTCAGCCTCAGCTTTGGAATAAAGTAAAGGCTTGAGTCCTACCTCTCATATGTACCATCTGTATGATCTGGGCAAACTACTTCCCTCTGAGCCTCAGTTTCCCTGTCTTTAAAATAGGGACAGCAGGATGTGGTGGGACACAGCTGTAATCTCAGCACTGGGGAGGCTGAAGCAGGCGGACTGCCCAAGTTTGAGGCCAGCCTGGGCTACGCAGTTAGTTGAAGGCCAGCTGGGATATATAACAAGACCCTGTCTCAAAAATAAATAAACAGGCACAATAACATTATCTTTCCCCACAGAATTATGAAAATGAAATGAGGGGTATATACACTGTTTTGTTGTTTGTTTTTTAGAGACAAGTTCTCACTATGAAATTTAGGCTGGCCTTGAGCTCACTTTGTAACCCAGACCAGACTCAAACTTGCAACAATCCTCCTGCCTCAATCTCTCAAATGCTCCACAAATTACAGGCCTGCATCACTGCACTTGGCTTATATATAGAGTTTATGCTGTATCTGAATTATACAGAAACTTCAGTGGATGCTTAAACTGTAGAAAGGTTTTGTGTTGTGTTTGGATTTGATTTATCATTTATTTCATGCATCAAGGGGTCTGAAGTTTTCTAAGAAAACTCTGAGACACAGTTGGTTAGTTAACAGGTGAGCAGACTGACTGTTGCTGCCACGTCTGAATTAGCCTAACCAACTAATTTCCCAACAATGAACATACTCTTAGACAAATGATCAAGTAGTTTTCTGCAACAAGTGTGCTTTATAAGGGTTGCATCTGTCACGTGTCCTATGGTTGAAAGTTGTATTCCTAGTAAGAAAAATAAAAACTCTGTAGTTAACAATTAAATATCTCAGGGAGATGCTTGTTCCTTCTTGGTGGACCTGGGAGAGAAGGAGCTTGTGAAAAACAGACCGAACATGCACTGAACTGAATTTAAATAAGACCCGTGGCCCAGCTGGGAGGCCCCTGGTGATTGGAATGAAAATATTTTTAACTCAAGTTTCTCCAGAAGAATAATAAAAAGCCAAGAAATATGACCTTCTGGATATTATTTTCAATAAGATTATTTCTCCCTAATATTTCTTATCAAATATTTTTAGTCTCCTTTCTTTTTTTTATTTTGAAAGTAGTAAAAATGCAACAGCACAAGACAGAACAAAGCCAACCGAGACAATGCAGTGAAATTGGTATAGGATTTCACAGTGGGATACTGGGATAGTAATAATGTGTATTATGGCATATCTCTTTAACTTAACCATAGTTGTCCAGTCAATTAGGTATAGTAAAATCAAACCAAAAATAGAACATTATAAAACCAATTGAGAATACTGAATAAAGCAAAAGAAACATAACAAAACAAAACAGTGAAAACAACCTTTGCCTTCGAACAGAAGATAGAAGGAAATCCCCCATATTTGCTATACTGCATATGGTCATCCTCCCAAGAGATGCTGAGACATCTATCCTCAGTAGCTATGGGGAGAGGGGGCAGGCGGGGGAAGGGTGCTTGATTTTCAGCCAGCGTGGCAGTAGGCTCACAGGTAATGGTGCTCCTCCAGGCCCACACTGCAGGTGCTTACCAAGAGGGCCGGTGAATAAGCTGCCTGAGTCCCTCCATGGCCGGATCTCCTAGTCTCTCTTCTTAATTTTGTCTAAAACATAACAAGAGTTTGGGGCATGGAGAATATGTACTTTTCATTCCTAGATCCTGACACATGAACCCCTAGGAAAAACTCAAGCCATACCTAGCCCATAACAGAAATGTGGATCATGATAACACATAAGGATGAACAACTAGAGATGCCAGGGAAGCTAGATAAATTTACTGGAGAATCAGAGAGGTGCTTGGGAGAGCAAATAATTGATACAGAAAAGCAGAAAGGGGAGAGGGAAATTCTGAGCTAGTAAGTTGGAATCACTGGATCTAAAATGAGAAGCAGTTGTTGAACTCTGTGAGCTATTGAGAAGATGAGAAAAAATTTAAAACATGTTTAGACTCTGGGAGGCTGAGGGAGGAGAATCGCTGTGAGTTCGAAGCCAGCCTGAACTGCATAGCAAGACTCTCTGTCTCTCTCTCTCTCTCTCTCTCTCTCTCTCTCTCTCTCTCTCTCACACACACACACACACACACACACACACACACACACACAAACACAGTGGGAGGAAGGTGAGCTAGGATTACTGCTCAGTGGGTAAGCACTGGGTTCAGGGCCTCATACTGTGAGAAAAAAGTGTTTGGCATGGTAGTGGTAATCCTAGCAGTCTGGGGAGGTAGGGCAGTGAACTTGGAGGATCACAAATTCAAGCCCAGCCTGGGCAAATTAACAACTTGGTGAGACCATGTCTGAAAATTAAAACAAGCCAAAAAAAAAAAAAAAAAAAGGTTGAAGACAGTAAGAAGGCCCTGAGTTTGATCTTCAGTACTAAAAATAACCCCATGAGTCAAGCAATTAAGAACTCTGGTCTAGGTATGAATTGCTTTTGTCTCCCTCTGGGGTGGGGAAGGCTGATGCATGCACTGTGGTGAGAGGTCACTGGGTGTCTCAGCTTTATTTGGGTTGCTGTAACTATAGTTGGGATATTCTCAGCACCTCTTATGTATGAGATTTGGTGCTAAGTGCTTTATGAGTGTACTCTTAGCCAGTTTTCAATCCAATCTTATGTTATTTATTCCAGTTCTACAGATAAGACAATTGAAGCTCAGGAAGGTCAAGTAACAAGGTCACACTTTATAAAGCCTAGGCTCCTTTCTATTTCACTGAGCTATAAACACACACACATTAAACCTATCTCCTGGGGCTGGCCTGTGTCAGGCCATGCTGCGGTCAGGCCTGGGCTCTGGGGCTGTCTGCTCAACTCAGCCTGTGTTTCCTCCACAGATCAAGTGGCCTGTGCTCACCCAGAAATCTGCCAGAAAGTCTGTAGCAACCCCTCTGGCTGCTCTGACATCGCATATCCCAAACTCGTGCTAGAGCTCCTGCCCACAGGTAATGCCCTCCTCACCCCTCCCACAGCGCCCGAGAACTCCCAGAAAGGATCACATTGGCTAGGCTCTGATCTGAGGGTGGAACAAACTCCAGCCTCAGAACCTAAGCCCCAGGTCCAGATCTCCCTAAAAGTCAAGATTGTGACCATCCAGGGGCTCACCTCAATCATGCTCTTTGAGGCTCTGCCTCCTCAGGTCTGAGTCTACTAGGACCAGATAGCTTTGGGCCTGGATTAGTAGGTCATGAGTGAAGGCAGAAGCTGTCGACAGAAAGCCCAAGGCCCATAGACCTCCCTTCTGCCTCTAGGACTCCGTGGGCTCATGATGGCTGTGATGGTGGCTGCTCTCATGTCCTCCCTCACCTCCATCTTTAACAGTTCCAGCACCATCTTCACCATGGACCTGTGGAATCACATCCGGCCACGGGCATCTGAGAGGGAGCTCATGGTGGTGGGCAGGTAAAGGCTTACGGGGTGGGGGCAGGTGGGTGAATGCAACATCCAGATACTCAAGGAAGAGAAAACTGAGTCTACCCGTAGCATAGGCGAAGTCTAATCAGCAGCTTATCTAGGTTGGCTCAGCATCCTAAGAGGGCAAAGAGAACATTAGGACTCCATGGAGCTGTTCAGTGAGCACCGACTTACTATGTTCCAAGGTTCAGCATAGAACAGCAAAAAGATGCAGTTCTTGCCACCACGACACTAGAGGAGGAAGAGAAAACAACTGACAAGCATAGCCCTAATGAGTGTTCTGTGGGCCGTCAGGAGATTTAGAAATTCACAGGAAGTGATCCAATCTGGATTGGGACCTGAGGGATGAGGAGAATGAACCAGGTACAGGTAAAAGTGTGCTTTTCAGGTGAGAGAAAGATTTTTACCCGAAACTTGTGCAGAGCCCTCAAATGTAATGGGAAGAGCTGCAGCTGATGGCATGTATGCCAGGCACACCTGTAATCCCAGCACTCTGGAAGACTGACCAGGAAAACTGCAAGTTTGAACTCAGCCTGGGCAACTTATCAACTTAATAAGACCTTATCTCAAAATTAACAAATAAAAAGGGCGGGGTATGGAACTCAGTACAAAGGCCCTGGTTTCAATCACTAGTACTTTATGTAAAATAGATGCAGATAAGCATCTTGGGGCTCTGTCACCCAAGAAGATGCACTCTGAGGCTTGGGTTAGGAAGAGTTCATAGATATAACACCCAAAGCACAATTCGTAAAAGAAAAAGTGTTACACTGGACTTCATCAAAATTTAAAACATTTCCACTTTGAAAGATGCCATTAAGAATTTTAAAATAAGCCATAGATGGAGATAAAATACTAGGATATAGGACTTGTAATCTAGCTATATGAAGAAGTCATAAAACATAATAAAACTAACAACCAAAAGATTTGAATAGACATTTCACCAAGGAAGATACGTAAGTAAATAGTTAATAAGGCCATGAAAAATTGTTCATCATTCATCATGAGAAAAATGCAAATTAAAACTATAATGAGATGCCACTACACACCCACAAGAATGGCTATAATAAAAAAGACAAAGTACAAAACTGGAACTTTTATATATTATGGGTAGAAACATAAAATGATCCAATTATTCAAAAACATTTTGGCAGTTTCTTAGAATGTTACGCATACATTCACCCTGTAACTCAGCAGTTAGCATCCCTAAAAATGAAAATGCATGTCTAATATAGAGCTTTGTGTACACATGCTCATAGAAGCACTAATCATTTTAGCCACAAAAAGTTACAATCCAAATGTCCATCAAACAGTGGCATATAATGGCATATCCATAACAATGGTGTACTTTTCAACCATAAAAAGGAATGAAATAAAGATACATGTTGTGAACAAAGCTAGCTGCTACAAAAAATCACCCATCACAGGATACCATTTATAGGAAATGCTAAGGAAGGGCAAGACTACAGAAGGCAGATAAGTGGTTGCTAACGGGGGGGGGGGCATTAAACTACAAATGAGTTTGATGGAACTTTTTGGTGTGATGGATATTCTAAATTTTTAACAGAAAAAGAAAAGATTTAATTGAAAAGTTAGAGGGAAGATAAGGAAGGCCTTCAGCTTAGGTAGCTGGTTGGGGCACAGTCAGATACAGGGATTCAAACAGGCCCTCTACCAAGGGTAGGAGGCCAGGCCTCAAGGATTAGCTGGTGGGCTTGGGTCTGTTTGACCACTGTCTCAGTCCTGGTGTTGTAAATCTAGAATCTCTACTGCTAGGGGATGGCTTTGCTCCTGGGAAAGGACTGTGTCTGTGGATTTAGACACAGGGGCTCCACATTCCTGGAATTGTAATCACAGGTTTAGGATAATGGCTGGAGACTTCCGAGGGACTATCCATGTACATCTTGGCATCCTCATCTAGAAAGGGGACGAAAGCATGTAAATTCAGGGCTAATCAACCCTGTCCAGCCAGTTCCTAGACAGACGCTTCTCAAATGATTAGCGTAGCCCTAGGCAGAGCTGAGGAGAGATCTGATCCAAGACGTGCAGTAACAAAGGATACACAAGAAGGTCAAGCTTTGTTCTGCTTGTAATACCTGTTGGGCATCTGCAGGCCCACATATTTTGATGGTAGTAGTGGTTGGCCAACTCTATAAATTTAATAAGTTACTAGACTGTACACTTATAAGGTACTAAATTTAGGGTATTTAACTGATATCCCAATGTAGCTGTGTAAAGAGGAAAGGAGGAAAGGAAACAGGGAGAATGTTAAGGAAGATGGCACTAATTTGGAACCCTTCCCTGTCTGGCACAGGATATTTGTGCTTCTACTGGTGGTGGTCTCCATTCTCTGGATCCCTGTGGTCCAGGTCAGCCAAGGAGGCCAACTTTTTATCTACATCCAGTCCATCAGCTCCTACCTGCAGCCACCCGTGGCTGTGGTCTTCATTATGGGCTGCTTCTGGAAGCGGGCTAATGAAAAGGTAAGTGGATTGGCCTACGCCACACAAGAACCAAGAGCTGTCCATGTGGAAGCAGGGAGCGTGGGACCAAGGGTGGGCTGGACTCAGTGTGCTGGGAAGATCCGGAGTTCTGTGGCAGACAGGGGAACTATAAAGTGCAGTGGGGTTCTTAGAAGAATCTTGATGCATTCTATTAAACAGAATGAGTAAATTACATGAGAATTACATAATGCATTCCACCTGGCTCTCCATATCTGTGTGTTTCACTTCTTTAGACTCAACTTACAGCAGACTGAAAATACTTTTTTTAAAAATTGTATATATGCTGAACATGTACAGACTCTTTTCCTTGTTAATCCTCAAACCATAGAGTATAAAACAATTAACACAGCATTTACATTAATCTAGAGAATATTTAAAGTCCACATGAGAATATATGGAGGTTGCATGCAAACACTATACCATTTTATATACGGACTTGAGCATGGGTAGATTCTGGCATCCATAGGAGGTCCTGGATTGAATGCACACCAAGGAATGACTGCATTGCAGAAAAGAAATAGCCAAGTAGCTCCAGACCTTTCCAAATCATAGAGGCAGGCAGTGATGGTTGTAAAAAAGGAAGCTCTTGTGAAAGCTTCTTGGAGTACATAGTGTTTTGAAGGTTGTTTTGCTCTGATTTTCAGGGTGCCTTTTCAGGCCTGATCTTAGGCCTGCTCCTGGGCTTGATCAGATTGGTCCTGGACTTTATCTACCCTGAGCCTCGTTGTGACCAGCCGGATGAGCGCCCCGCTGTGGTGAAGTACATCCACTACCTCTACTTCTCTATGATTCTGTCTGCGGCCACCCTGATCACTGTAACCACCGTGAGCTGGCTCACAGAGTCACCCTCCAAGGAGATGGTATATTTGATTTGACAGTTATATCAGCTGACACTCTTGCAAGTGCAAGAACACTAACTTCATCTGGCTTAAGCAAAGAGGACTGAATGTTTAGAGAAACAAAAAGCCCAGAGTTGGACTCAGGGAAAAGTGGATTCAAGACACACAAAAGGTCATCAGAATCCACCTTGCACTTCTGCTCTGATTCGTAGGTCCCATGTGGGGGTACACAGCTTCTAAGAATGTATCCTCTTTGATTGTCACTAATTAAAAGTCAGGCATTTCAAGTCGGGCATGGTGGCACATCCAGTACTCTGAAGGCTGAAGTCAAGGATTATAAATTCAAGTCCCACCTGGGCAATTTAGTGAGACCCTATCTCAAAAGAAAAAATAAGAGCCAGGATGTTGCTCATTGCACATGCTCTAGGTTTAATCCCCAGGTTGGGGGGGGGCAAAAAAAAGCATACCTATTTCTGCCTTGGAATTTCTAGCAAACCTCCTGATTCCTTTACTTTTTTATTTTTTAAATTTCCTGGTTCCCATTGATGGAGTCAACTCACGATATGCTCACTCATGAACAAATAAACCCATGAAATTTCTCTGGCTAGAGAAATGGCTGAGTTGACATGGATAGTCCTTGGGTCTCACCGTACCCAAGGGATTAGGGCTAAGCTCAGAAGGGTAGTATAAGGGACAGTTAGAGCCCAACATAAGAATGAGGGCTGTCAAAGACAGACGGAGAGTTGAGCACTGGTCCTGAAGACCCAGGGGACTGAAACTTGCTGGAGAGTAGGGTGAGAAGGAGGCAGTCAGAACAGCTGTGGGTAGGTGTGAAGGCTAAAGCGGGGGAGGCTGGGGGCTGTGGAGGAAGACTCCAGCCCCTCCTGCATCTCACAGCTCATCTCTGCTCCTTAGGTCAGTCACTTGACCTGGTTTACTCGTCATGACGCTGTGGTCCAGAAGGAGCAGGTGCCGCCAGAAATCCCGCTGCCTCCTACTGTCTCTCAGAATGGGACTCCAGAAGCCACCAGCACCAGCATCCAGTTTGAGATTGTTCAAGAAAACATATCCAAAAACCACAACTGTGAGTTGCTTCTTGCCTTAGTTATATTAGGAGACTCAAGAAGCCGCATTATGTGTTCAAGGGGAGAATTTTTTTCTATCAAATCTCAAAGTAGAAAAGGGGACAACTTCGAATTTTAGCACCCCCAGACTCCAGTGTCATCCCCACTCTCCAGCTACCAGAAAAGGGGTTGTCAGAAACCTTCAAGAGAAGTCTCAGATGGGTTCCTGTTGATTGTCTGGTAAAAGCATGGTCCCTTTAATTCTCATGGACCACACACAGTCAGCTAGAACACTACAGCACCCTCTAAATTTGTACTTTCATACTTGATGTCTGCTGCCCACCTGTTTTAATCAGGGGTCCCCAAACCCTGGGCCATGATGGGTACCCATCTGTGGCCTGTTAGGCACCAGGTTCGCAATGGGCCAGAGTGTGTGAAGCTTCACTGGTATTAACTGCAGCTCCTGGCATACACTGCCAGCTGAGCACCACCTCCTATCAGATCATGGAGGGCATGAGATTCTCTTAAGCGCATGAAACTGCTGTGAACCACATGTCCCAGAATTACCTTGTGTGAAACCACTGCCTGGTGCCAAAAATGTTGGGGACCACTGGTATTATTTGAATGTGAGTTAATATTTATTTCCATCTTCTCTTGAGGGGACCAAATGCAACACAGAGTATGTCTATGATGGAAGTTACATGAAGCTGTTAAGCAGCTGTCACTTAAATTTAGGTTGTGTCCTTCAGTTAGGTCATGTCTCTACCTATCCCGGTTATTCCTAGGATCTTGAGGCTGTGGACAATCATGGCTTTTGACAGGTTCTTAATTTGGGTACTGTGGATATGAACCCATGTCCACTGAAGCCAGAAAGCCATGTATGTAAAGAAAAATGGAAAATAGCTTATTTCTTGGTAGAGTGAAGCCTGTTTTAAAGTACTTAATATGCAAACATGCTTCCCTTGACTCAAATGTATTACTTATCTGACCCTATAAAATAGTTGGGTTCATGGCCCCAGCTCTAAATGGAAAACCAAGTTTATCACAAAAGTGCTCATTTGATTTCCTGGCAGCCCCCTGGAAGGCTGTGCGGCATAAAGGAGTCTATCCTCACTCCTGCCACACCTCACCAGCTAGGAGGCTTTGCTCAAGTTGGTATGAGGTTCAGTTTCTTCACTGAAATTCTTCATCTGAAGACAGTGAAGTTTTGAAAATACCAACCTTTCATAATTAGACTTCCCAAATGAAGGAGTTAATGAATACAGTCATTTCTCAGTACCTGTGGGGGACTGATTCCAGGACTCCCCAGAAATTCAAAAGTATATGGACACTCATTCCCTTGTACAAAATGGTTATATAAGCTGTTTGCATCCTCTATATACTTCAAAAACCTAATACAATGTAAATAGTTGTTATACTGAATTGTTTAATAATGGTAAAGAAAATCTGCACACATTCAGTGCAGACACAGTTTTCTCAGACACAGTTTTCTCCCAATATTTTCCTTTTGTGTTTGGTTCAATCTGTGGCTGTGGACCCTGAGTACGGAAGATGGAACACAGCTGACTAGTGTCCTCTTGTACAGCAGACACAGCCCACCTCTATGACCTTTCTTTCACTGGTTCCTTTCAGGTGATGCAACCCCAAAGCAGTCCAAAGTGGTGAATGCCATCTTGTGGCTCTGTGGGATGGAGAACAAGGGCAAAGAGGCACCCCCAAGCAAAGTGCAACCTCTCCTAATTTCCTTGGAGGAAAGCCCCATGGTGAAAACCCTTCTGGACATCAACTGTATTGTCTGCATTACCTGCGCCATCTTCCTCTGGGGCTACTTTGCTTAATGCAAGGAACCCAAGTGTCTATGTTTTAATAATATTTTTTAATGAAAGAAATAATAATAAACCTTTTGTTTACTATGAGACTTCAAGGGCTGTTCTCATCAGAACATTTAGGTCTTTTCCTTTCTTCTTCTCTTCTTCCCTTCTTGCTTCCCTCTCCCTCCCTTCCTTCTTCTCTTTCCTTTTGCAGTACTGCATGTGGAGCCCAGGGGTTTATACATCCCCAAGCCTTATTTTTTTACTTTGAGACAGGAGTCTCACTAAGCTCCCAAAGAGCTTCTTGAATTTGCAATCCTTCCTCAACCTCCCAATAGTGTCCTAGCTCTTTTTTCTTTTTGAAAAGGAATAGTGATCTTAAAGGTTTTCTCATTAGGTACTTGTTCCTGGGGCATGAATTCTTGAAAAGAGACCTGAGTGTTTTGCTCTGGAATCTCATGCTTATAAGAAAATCAGACAACTGTGTGCACTTCTTAAGTTCTGCTTTAGAGAATTCTGTTTCTTTACCTGACTCCCCATGAGGTGCTTCTCCAAATGAGCAGTCAGAAGGAAGGATGTCTGCAAAGAATCTGTTAGTGGAGAGCCCATGCTTCTTTGGACTTGGGGACCAGCCACCCACTGTTCTGTGCAAAACCAGCATCGCAGGTTTTTGGTTTGGGACCTGACAGTGTCTTTAGAAACGACCTGTAGAAGCTATGGCAGCCACATACACAACCATTGCTGGGGAAGCTCTCTAGTCCAGGGATAAATGGACAGGTGGAGCTACCATTACTCTGGTAGAACTGGAAAGCAGAGTAATGGTCCCAGTTTTTCAAGGGACTGCAATTTCCAGACTACAGAGGAAAATAGGAAACACAGGCTGAGGAACCACTTGATCACAGGCATTCAGTGATCTCTCCAGAGTTCCCAGCTGGTGCACGGAATACTTGGGGCCAGCGGCTCTATAGTAACACAGTTAGCCCAGAGTCTCCCCTTGTGAGAACTGGTCTTTCCACACCAATCCAGATCATTAATAGCTTTGGGCTGGGCAAGGGTAAACTCAGCACTCTCAGGAGGGGGTATGGTGGTGGTGGGGGCTCTGGTTGCTAATGCAGCTTCTATACAGACCCATGGAACTGCTCCTGGCAAGACCCCTTTGGTTGCTAAGAGGGCTCAAGAGGCACTCTTCATGGGAGAGGGTAAATGTCCCTCTCTGGGGCTGAAGGAGGGAAGCAGAAGGAACAGAGATTTCTACTAGTCTTAAGAGCTCTCCCAACACTGAGCCCTCTGCCACCTCTGGTTGGGGTATTAGTGCATTTTAACAAGAGCTGTCACTACAAGGGCTCAGGCCACTACCATCTCCCCTGGACTGCTGCCACCAGCCTCCTGGCTGCCTTCCCACATCGTCTTGCCCATTCTCCAGCCACAGGCAGAGAACAAATCTGATCAAGCCAAGACTCTGCTTGGAATCTTCCAGTGACCTCCCTGGACTCTTGGGATGAAGTCCACCTTCCCTGTACACTGGCGAGATCCCTAACAACCCAATCTCTCCCTGGGCAATCGAAGTCACACCTTACACCCTCAGTCTCAGCGACGCCATAAAGGAGGCCCTACTATTGTGGCTAAATATTGAATGAGTAGGTCTTTGTACTCTTCCCTTCTTCTTCTTCTGACTAAATACCACTCTACTCTGCTCACACATCACTTCTTTCAAGAAGCTTTCTTTGAGCATCACACCCACTATGACATGTGCCTCTGAAACACGTACCACATTTTATTACTAAATGCTCAATTATCTGCCCAACTAAAAATTCCTCAAGGACAGAATGGGTCACTCACATCAGGATTTTGCTCAGTGCCTGGTGGACAAATGTGCAGATTTGTCTTCTAAAACACCAATGTTTTCTGGCCTTTGCTTTACAGCCACCAACTACAACTCTTCCCTAGCCTAACTGCCTGACCTAGGACAACCCCAGGAATCTAGGACCAAGGAACATCCAGTCAGCTGCACCAAGTTAGCTGCTTGAGGTCAAAGCTCATGGAGGAAAATGCTGTTTCTATATGAAATGATATGCAAATTTTGGGGTCAAGTATAATGTTGATGTGCATAAAAACCTAAGCACTGTGCTGGGCGAGATGGGCCTTACCTAGCAGGGAAAGGATCCAAGTGCCCACTCTGGCTGTGAGGTGCTGTCACTGGACTAGAGTCTTGCTTGCCATCTGGTTGCACCAGGGCCCATGACTCCACACTAGTGCATCTTTCTTCCTTCCTAGCTCAATTCTCCTGGAAGCCATCTCCATCGAAAGAGGCGCAGCCATCGAATGCAAAATACTAAGGCTGAGGTTCTAGAGACCATTGGAGTGAAGATACGGTGTGGCAGGATATGTAAGAGCTGGGTGGGGAATGGTGGAACTGGAAGGAATCTTTTTTTTTTTTTTTTTGGCACTGGGGATCGAACTCACGACCTTGCACTTGCCAGGCAGGGGCTTACACTGCTAAGCTAAATCCCCAGTCCATCCAGAAGGAATCTTTGAAGATTTTCAAATAGGAATGTGCTGTGCGGTGGAGCCCTAACAGAGGAATGGGGATCCATTAAAGAAGTTCTCAGGGAACCAGGGTCAGCAAGATGGTCCTGGGACTGGGTCACTCGAACTATCTGTGAACTCTTAAGAGAGTTCACATGGGTAGAAGCCAGCACTATCAGGCCAGTCAGAGAGCCACTGTGACCTTCTATAATGCCAGAAATGTCCTAAACTGCAGGGTGGGCAAGATGAACAGCTCTCTATTCCTGATGCTGTGTAGGCAAGAGGAGCAGGATGTAAGTCTAGAGCTCCAGCAGTATAAAGGGAAGGAAACTGAAAGGTGGATCACAGAGGTGAGCATCTCCCTGGAGAGCCAAGGATGACCAATATGAAGTTTGATGACACTTCTCAATCTCTGACAGAGGGCAGGGAGTAAAAGGCACTGCCATGTGTGGTGACAACAAACAGTACAAGCAACCTGGCAACTCTCCAAGCAGGAGGAATCATGGATCCTGAGAACAAAAAAGGAAGAGCATTGAGGTGCCATCCTCGGCCCTGCCTCCAGATAAGCTTCAGGGCAGTTATACCTACAAACACTGAACACTGAGCCACTGATTCCCTGCACTGTGACAGACAGTAGTTCCTGTTTGGTATTTACCCTTGATATAACAACAGGTCAAGTAATTTTGATTTTTTTTCTGAAGATTTGGGTTGTCACAACAGAAGAATGACATTCTTAAAACAAGGAGGGTAGGTTTGCTGGGTTTTGGAATTATCAACACATGCTACATGCAAGGAGAATGTCACTGTAAATTTTCTTCATTTCTGGGTGCCCACATGGCAACAGTATGTCCCCCAAGTCCTCACAACTGCCAGTTACAGCACGGTGAAGCATCTTGCATCTAGTTGCAAACACCAGGCTGTGTACAGTCAGACCCAATGCTGAGCAACAGCCTGCATAGAAACTGCTTTCTTGGCAATGTTTGTTCTACAGTTAAAGGGGGGTGCTGAAGAATAAGGAGAGAAAAGTGAATGGTAAGCACATTTTAGACGGGTGAAGCGTCTAGGCACACATTCTCAGTGCGATTAACAAGTGCAAAGAGTGCTTTGGGGCCACAGAGAACTCAGGGGGGAAGAAAACTGGTTGCTCCTTTCAAGTTAGGCTTGAGTCTCTGCGTGGTAAAAGGAGGTCCAATATATTCCAAGCCAGGGACAGGATACTGACACACCCCACAGATAACTCTATGGATGGATGGTTCCAAGTAGCCAACTCTAGCAGTGTATACCCTGCATTCCCAAGAGAAAACTACCATGTATGGGCCCCGGGGAGGGGACACCATGAGGACAGCTATCCAGACTGACATACTCACTTGGCTCCAACTCTCCATCTGCTCAAGCCCTCCAATCCTGGGAAGACGTGTTCGAGACATGGCAGGAAAACATTCCAGTCACTGAAGAAGGAAATTCCTGTGTAAATCATAGCTCCTAGCATATATGCACTAGGGACTGAGTCACTTATCCTGAGCTTAAGGATAAGCTCTCCCTCAGCAAAGGATCTCTAGATGGATAAGAAGGGGTTCAGGACTGGAGAGAGCATAAGCACAACCCTGACCATGGACTGCTCACTGAGGGACAGTCTGGGAGGTCTCTGGGGCACTGATGGCTTCTTTTACTGCTGTGGCTTGGCTCTCTACTCTTTCAAACTTCTACAGACCCTAAGATGTGTCATCTACAGTTCTATGTTGTGACTGTCTACACACACGCGCGCACACACACACACACACACACACACACACACACACTGCTCCAAGAATTACCAAGTTGTCATATAAACCACAGAATATATTTAATTCAAATTAAACATGAAACTAGAATAACTTTCGGTCCTTATCAAGTAGCAATTACATTGTTTTAAAAAAAAAAAAACAGTACATTTCTATCTACATTCTGGCAATCCAACAAGGCACAGTCATATCCAGTTTGATGAGGTGACAGATCCAGCAGTCACCATCAATGCACGCGGATTGAGAGGACCGAGGGAAACAAAAACCATACTTAATACAAAATAATTCTGCAGCAAGTCTGAAGGAGAGAAGCCTCCCTCCTAAGGTATGAGAATGAAAGTGTGAGTAGCAGGCAGTAGGTGACTTGTGTAACTGATGTGCTTTATTAAATAGAGAGTAAACGTGTTCATTCTTGTTCGTTCCAAGCTGCTGTTGGTGCTGCCCATGTCAACAGCAGTGACAAAAGTTCCCCATACACTTCTTAGCAGTAATACTCTTCTCACCTTAGGTATTTCTTTGATTTCTGACTTTTTTTTTTTGGCATGATTTCTTTCCTACGTAAAGAAAGCCGATTTCTTCAAGACACAGGTCATTCAGCTTTAAGTGCTGGCCTCCACATTCTCCTGGGCTGTGCAGAGGGCCGAGTCCTATGTGGTGAGGCCTTCTCCACTGAAAGCTTTTCACTGTTTGGTCTGCAAGGACAGAGGGTCGCCTGCCCCAATTCCACGCACCAAGGTGGCAGGGGTCACGGGCTGGGAGGTGGCTTTCTTCACAAGGCGGTACTCTCCGTGTCATTGTCTATATCCAGCAGAATGTGGCCAGGCACGTCTTTGCTTGCTGAGTCTGAGTGCATTTCAGGAAAGATGCTGCGAAGCGGTTCTGAAACCCTAGAATTGGTGTCTGGACAAAAACATGAGGAGACAAGGTATTACTGAAGGTAACAGCCACGAGGCCACCACAGGTGCTCTAAGCAGAAGAGAGGCTGGAAAGTTCAGGTTCGCCCATGCATACACAGTCCCTTACTGCATATTCCGCAGCCCTGAGAAGTCACATCAAGCCTGTGAGATGCTCAGTTGGCAGCCACATGGCACAGCTCCACCACTGGGTTCTGGTGTTCCTTTCTGTGAGCCCAGGCAGCCCTCAGAAATGCAACCCTTAAAAGACCTGCCTGCTGTGACTGAAAAAAGGAACCCTCATTCACCTTATTCTTATCAAGATCTCTAATGCTACATACTGGACTGTGCTACCAACACAAGGGCTGCAGCTGAGCTCATCGGGAAGAGCCTGCTCCTGAGGCCAACACGATTTCCCCCGGTAGTTATGCTATGATCCTGACCTTGGTACTGGCAACATTTCAGGCTGAACTATTCTGGGCAGTAAGGCACTTTCCTGTGCACTGAGCAGAATCCTGGCCTTTACCCAGCAGACTGCAGTGGCAGTGCCTCTCCTCCCCCAGGGTGACTACCCAAAATGTCCCAAGACACAGACTGCCAAGTGGGGGGCACAATCACTTCAAGCTGACAATAGCAAGCAGACCTGCCAGCCTCCTGTGAAAATTGACTCTTCGGTTTTTAATACATCTAGTTGCCTTTCATGTCTTATGCTGGTTCAAATTCCCTTAGTCAGATGGCAAATACATGGCCCTCCAGGCTCATAGGACAGCTCTATGGACACAGCTCTCTTCCCAGAGAGGCAGGGGATCTGATTCTTCATTCGTGAGCCACTGTTTACTGAACAGCAACTCCATGCCAGGCCCTGTTCCACCTGCTGAGGACACAACAGTGAACATGACCAACATCGCTGTAATGAGGCAAGTCCAGGAACTCAGCTCTAATCATGACAGAAGGTTTGATTTCTAGCAAATTACAAGGCCCTGACTGATATCCTAGGACTGGTGTAAGACAGAAGGGAAATATTTAGGTTTACTGTAGTTTTACTTGACTATATTCAAGCTGGTCATGGTAGAGAGCAGGCAGGGAGCCATGGTAGAGAATGGTAGAGTTGCTGGGGCTTCCAGTTATGCTGAGGAGCTGGTTCTCTTACTTGCACAAGTGCAGTTACCCTTGTCTACCCTTGCTGTGGCTGGTTTTCACAGGACTTCTGCCTGCTCCTCAGTCAGGCAGACATAGCTGGCTAATGCTGCAATGCTTCTGAGAGGTTTGCTACTTTTAAAATTTCCCCTGGCCCACCACCATCCCTGTGCCTATCCTCAGTCCCCAGCTCTGAGGTCTCTTTACTCCCCAGGACACTGCTTGCTCAACCTTTGACCCCTGCACTGGTGAAACCCTCCCTCAAGGTTTCCTGGGGTCACAACTTGTAAAATTCCTACACTGGTGCAGGGGCCAAGTGTTGAAGAGGTTAGGTGCTGTCATTTCAGACAATTTAGGTCTTATAATACAACCAACAGAACCGGCGGAATCATACCACATGGTGGTGCAAAGGTGGTTTGTGTGCACAGATTTAAGGATCAGATTTCTTCTCAGCAGAATGGAAGTCAGTAAGTGGGGAGAGGGGCACACCTAACTTACTCACATGACACATATTTAAAGTAGAAAAAGAAAAAAGAGACTCCCACTAACCGTCTCAGACCAAAGGTGATATAGCTCATCATGGCCTGAGGCTCTGACAAATATCACCTAGGGTGCTTCCTGAACTATCCTCATCTAGGAAGCTGACTCTCCAGACTGGCATTCTATACTTAGAATTATCTGTCCTAGCAACAATTTCAAATATGTACTTTAGGTTGTAAATCTATCCTTTAAAAAAGCCAAGCTTACCTGATAACAACCTGGACAAAAAATAGATCTCAAAACATCCTTGAATGAAGAGGTTCAAGTACAACTGCAGGGCTGACACTAGCCCACAACTACCACCTGTCTGTCCTCTCTAACCAGGATCCGGGGACAGTCTTTCTCTACCCCTCACCACTTTTTAAGGGTTTGACCATGTTCTAGTCCACGAAAGACTTTGAGTCAGTTATTTATTACTCTAGTTAAAAGAGACATCCTGTTCAAGTCTCACTGGCTGTTTAATTTGACACGGTTCTGTTATTTATTCATTAAAAATAACCTGAAGTAGAGGACATTTCTATGATGAGCTACAAATAATAATACAACTATTTGATGTACTATTATGCAGTCATTAAAGAAAAAGTTTAAAAACTAAACTGTCACATGGGAAAGAGCATAGGATAGAAAATAAAATAAAAATACAAAACTGCCAGACATGGTGGTAAACACCTGCAATCCCAGCCACAGGAGTCTATCTGAGAGACTTAGCAACACCCTGCCTCAAAAGTATACAAAATGCAGGACTAAAATCTGTATACGCCAAAAATAATTACCCTGTACCTTCCTGACTTTAGAAAAACAAAACCAGAATTTATATTCTCCAAGTGTAAAACTACTATTGATTCCATATTATTTTTAATTTCCTTCATATCCATGCGCATTTTTAAAAAAACATAGTACTTTCATGATATAAAGAAAGTCTGATTTCAAGAAGAGCACACCATCTAGTTGTGTGAGTGTTTGAGAGTGACTCTATCAAGTTTGTTCACTATACAGTAGATGAATAACCTCAGGTTCTCTCATGACTATTCTCATTACATTAAAAAGTAATCTTTTAGTGATAGTGGTTCAAAGCCCAGGGCCTCTGCACCAAGCTACATCCCCAGCCTTTTATTTTATGTTTCGAGACACGGTCTGTTAAATGGTTAAGCTGCTCACAGGTGGGCCTGCTTCAGCCTCCCAAAGGGCTGGGATTACAGGCACACATAGCCAGCTGAGAACTGTCTTTTAACCAATGAAAGAACTGTTAACAGGAAAACCAAGGGGTGCACCAGATTAAAATACAGACACCCCAGTCTTGCCTCTAGCCTCAAGTTTCTGGATCCAGAAAGGATGGGTCTGGGCATTAAGCTTTAACATACTGAAATGTGAATGGTAATGTGTAACTCTGATAAAATATATTTTCTTCTAGATAAACACAGTAACTACCATTTATCTAAATCCATGATATTATAAACTGTAATAGACGCTTTTCTTATTTTGTCTAATTGAATCCTTTCAGCAGTTCTGCTAGGTGTCACCATTGCACACATCACCAGCCTGTGCCTTGCCTGACGTTGCAGAGCTGAAATTCTAACTGAGGTGCGTCCGACTCTACAGTGTATGTTCTTCCCACTATACCTCAAGCCTGCTCAACAGAGAAAAGAATGGAAATTAAATAAGTAACAAGATTACCAGTTAATGTCTGTCAACACACTTAGTATTCAGAATTGGCAGCAAGCATGAACAAAGCCAGTTCTCCTTTAAGCATGCACTATTAGTAGGGGTGCAAGCAGGCAGGGTTAGGGTAACTGGTTAGTAACGGGCATTAGTGCATGAATATTGATCATACCGTAGCAAAAATGCTTTGGCCAATCAGGTGCCTTTTCCTTACCATTAAATATTCCAATTTCAGTTCTTACTGAATATGGCAGGTCATACATCTAAATTATTTAATAAAATGTTTAAATTAGAATACTCTTTGCTAAAATCTATTACTTTAAAAACTGTAAGATGTTAAACTCTGTTATTTGAGAAGGGAAAGCCCTACTGCTTTCTAGAGTTACAATTAAGACCTCAAGATTCAAGGGGCTGGGGATTTAGCTCAGCGGCATAAGTGCCTGCCTTGCAAGCACAGGGTCGTGAGCTCAATCCCCAGTACCGATAAAAAAAAAAAAAACCTCAAGATTCAAAACAGCACAGAATTTCTCCAGAGCTCAGCTCTGCTGCTGAGTGCCAGGAGTTGGCAACTAAACTTGCCTGGCAGAACTCCTCCAGGAGTTCACCTTAATCCCGTAAGCCTCAGTGCAACGCTGAAGAATAAATGCGCTAAACAAATAACCTGCTTTTAGGACTTTGTCTATCTAAAAATTTCCAACCCAAAATGTCATAATAAAAGACTGCCACATCCACGGCAGTTACACTTTTTCTTCTGAAAAACTCTATGGCTATGCCCAAGAATGACTCATTGGTAGCAGGAACACCACCAGTGGATTCATGAATTCTAAATGCTGATATTCTGTATACTACCAATGTTGTTCCAGGGAGTTTTAAGGTATTAAAAGGTTAATTCTATAATACAAAGATAATTAAGGGGGCCTGGAATATCTTGCATTAGGAGAATCATAGCATAGAATGATTAAATACGTAGCTAGTAGCTTAAGGAAAAGTATTTTTAAATGTGAAATATCACTTATCTAATAATTTATAAAGGACAGTGCACTGCAGTGTTGCAACAGACCAATAAAATCACCTTCTGAAATAAATGCATCTCTGGCAACAATGGTATTAAAGACCAAGCATAATTCAGGTTTGTAGTCTTCCATTTAAATAAAAATGAGGGCTTAGTCATGTTATATATGTGACTTCCACACCTAACCAGTCACCCTGGACTTCCAGATTAACTGCCAAAGAGCGCGGAAGGAGGAATCATGCCTGTGCCTTCTATGTTTTCAAAGTTTCACTCTCATTCTTCCTTCTGGAAGCTGTGGACACTCTGGCTCTGTGGCCCTCAAAAGGCCTCCGATTCTGACGAAACCAAACATCCACATAAGGAGATCCTATGCTGTTCAAACATGGGCTGAGAGACAGATGCAGATGGGCCTCATGGTAGGGTTTTTTGGTGGTACTGGGGATTGAACTCAAGGCTTTCACATTGAGCAACACCCCAGCTCTTTTTAGTTTTTTATTTTGAGGCAGAGTCTGACTAAATCAGTTAAGTTGCTCAGGCTGGGCTTGAATTTGTAATCCTTTTGTCTCTGTTTCTCAGACACCTTGGGATTACAGGAGTGCATTACCACATCTGGTTCCTTACAGTACCCCTTTAAAAAGCTTATGTGGTTTAAGAAAGCAAAACTTAAGCATGCCAGAACACAGATGAGGAATTCAGGTAAGACCGTTGTGGGGAAGACTGCTTTTGTTGTTCTGAGAATTCCAGAGATAATTAAGAAGCTCCATGCAGTTAACTTGCACTTAAAATACAAAATTAAAAATTAAAGCGCAAGACATAAGGGACACAATTTCCTATGCTGGTGGTACCCAAGTCCCCTTTGTTGGATCCCGAGGAGCCAACTGACGACAGGTGAGGTGCACAGAAAGAGCAGAACACTGTGAAAGGCTTCCCAAACAGAAAGAAAATGTTCTTTGTATCTTATTTGAGTGGTTTCAACCTACTGACATCTACCTCTTTGATTTGGAGTACTGAAGCTCAAAGTGCTTCTAATAAAAATGAAAAGAATGTAAACATGCTACAGAACTCACGGCTGTTGACTGTCACAGCATGGCATCAAATAGCCACTCTAGGGCACAAAGTCAAAAGCACATACACGAAACACAGCTAAAGCAGGAGCATTTGGAGCTGCGGTTCAAGCTGCTTGGGGGGTTACAGACCTTAGTCCTGGAAACCTTCCCCACCTGTGAGGGCACTAGGAAGGGCATCTATTGGGAAACAAACAAGCAAACAAACCAAAATGGATTTTGTGGTTTTCAAAATAAATGAGTCATAAGAAAAGCTATTAACCATTCATTAATAGGCATATATGTTAGGTATTATATTCCTGAAAAGTGAAAGTTATCAAAAAATCAGTTAATGTTGTCATTTGCAGTATTAGTTTTGGGTGTACTGCTAACTGATTTCCTGCTGAGATATCACTCAGGATCGTTGAGGAGCCCAGAGGTAGATAGTCCAGCTTCTCCAAAAATGCTTCCCCTTAGAACAATTTATAATTAGGTTGTTGTAATTAAGAGGAGGCTACTGTAAGAAATGAAGTGGAGCTTCTAATTACTATTTTTAAAAGCACAAAAAACATTCATTTTTAAATATTAAATCTGAGAAACTGGGATGGAAGTATTTTTAAATCATAAATAATGTGCTTGTATCCTAGACTGTCTGTTAAAAATACTCCATGAGGTAGTCCCTTACATTCTGTGGAATCCCTCCCATAGCAAAGCAAGCTTCCACTGGGCTTACAGGAAAATCTCCCTTCTTTCCTCCCCAGAGATCTGAGGCCGGTGCACTGATATAATTAGGTCCTGAGAGTTGCTGTCCAAGACTATCCATGCTAGCATTAAACATAATTTTAAAGTAATTCTTCAAATTCTTCACTTACTATGGCATTTAATTTTCCTCTTGGAAAATAAAGAAATTCAACAATAAATTAATTTCATGCTTATGTATAATACCTTTCTCCTGGATTAAATGTCATTATACTCAGAAAAAATGTAAATGCAGATTGGTAAGCAGGGATCAGCAAATTTACAGGGCCAGATAGTAGATATTTTAGGCTTCACAGACTGTATGATCTCTCAGCTCTACTGCTGATTTTGCACAAAAGCAATCAGAGATACTGTGTCAACAAATGTGCATGGCTGTGTGCCAAAAAAACTTTAACTCCACAAACTAGCTGTGGGCCAGATTTGGTTAGCAGGCAGTCTGCTGATTCCTGCTCTCAAAAGCAGCCTATGTGAAGGGAACAGTAGCAAAGCAATGTATGGGAGCCGCTTCCTACTTACCTGTCACTATTTTAGAAGCTGTCAGAGCTGCATTGGCCATGCTGCTGTCCCCAGCTGGGTGGGCACTGGGAGGATGAGGGGGTGGAGGCATGCTGGGTCGGTTCCGAGGCTTTGGTACTGGTCTGGGTCTCAGCAGGGTTCCAGTATGTGGTTGTGCAATTTCAGGGTTATTCACTGCCTGGGTCTGCGATCCTGGCAGACTGAGGTTCTGTTTTCCCAGAGGTGGGGTACTGGGGGGAGTTGGAGTCTGGGGAGGGGTATGAGATGGCTGCTCGAGTCCATGCTCACTGGGCAGAGCCCCAGAGGAGGGGCTTCCCTGGTTGTTCAGCCTGGTGTGCACCTGTGGAGTGGCCTGGGTTGGGGGCTGTGGCGGTGGGTGACTTGGTGCTTGGATTGGAGGCAGGCTGCTGGAGTACCTCCGGGGTGCAGACGGCTGGGCAGTGGCTGGTGGCTGGCCTGGCACCTGGCCTGTGTGCTGAGGGGGAGGAGAAGGACTTCGAGTGGCTGGCTTTGGTGACACACTTGGTGGAAGCTGAGATGTTCCTGAAGAACTCTGGCCCCCGGGATGGCCAGGAGGTGGGTTTCCTGGTTTTGGAGGTGCTGGAGCAGGTTTCTTAACAGCTACATAAAGGGGAAAAAATATCCCTGTCAGAGCAGCACAGTAAAAGGCAGAAGACAAAGCTAAACATCCCCAGGAATAAGCAATCAAGCACCCTGCAGAGGGTAGTCAGAAAGGCACCTCACTATTCCTTCTTCCCCAAACCCACAGACCCTGGCTGCACATCAGAACATCTGACAAACACAGGCTGTCCTTCTCAAACTGTCAAAGCCATGACAATACAAGGTGAAACAGAGAAACTACTCATAGAGTAGAGGGAGCCAAGGGGACAGGATGGTTCAATGCAGTGTGGTCTTCTAGACAAGATCCTGGAAGTGGAGCTAGACATTAGGGAAAAAGCTAAGGACATCAGAACCAAGCATGGCAGTTCACTGCCATGTGCCAACACTGCTTTGTCTGCTGTGATAAATATCCCACAGTGACATCAGATTATATCTGAGGAAAGTGGGTGAAGAGTATATGGGACATCTACTTTTCTGTAAATTTACGACTATCTCAACATTAAAAGTTTATTTTAAAAAGGCAGTGTAGAATATACATATAGGCCATCTGTGACACGTCACTTTAGAAGTCTGGAAGGAAGAAAGCTCAGTTAACGAGCCTACCACACCCACTCAGAGCCATGTTCAGACCCACTCCGCAGCCGTCTCATCCAGCTTCCTCCGGATAAGGTCCACCCTGTCCCACCATGTCCCCTGCTCAGGCCCTCTTCTCTTTGGTTTCAGTTTAAAAATAATAACAATAATAATGATAATAATAGAAGCTCTACCAATTTCAACATTATTTGAGTTAACAGATAATATTCTAAGTAAAGGTACAAATCAATCTAGAAGAGCTGCCTTAGAATTATTTCTCTGAAGACAGGTGAATCACCATCCCCAGCTAAGATCAGGACTGGGAATCTGGTACCAACGAGGTCAGAATGGAAATTCTAACTGAGATCTCACTGATCCCCGCACCCCGAAAAGGAGAGGGAAATAAAGGAAAGAAATGAGTATGTATCACTCATCTAACATCACCTGCACTGAGGCAGGCATCTCGCATAAATTCTCATTTAAGCCTCATCAGTTTACTGCAGAACTAGTATTATTTTATACCCATTTCTCAGTGGATAAAACTGAGGTTCAGGGAGAACAAGTGTTTGTAGGAATACGACAACTAGGAAGTGGTGGAGCACAGGTTTACATTCATGTCATGAACCCCCTGGACTTTTCTTATTCCTCTAATACTGCCTGGCTCCTTGTCCAGAATTCAGGATTGATGTCTGCTCTGCTCTTGTGTCTAGAACTTTCAACCCTAAACTTAGAAAACCTTGTCCCATAGAAACAACCAACCTGCTCACAAAGGAAGAGATCTCTGGAATATTAGCCATATTTTGGTTGCCATACACAACATTTTTGTAAGTCTGATTTTCCATTCTAAGTAATGTTAACTGTAAATTTATTATCAGGTAAAACATCATTCCTGACCTTTAAAGGTGCAGAAGAAATTAGCGAAAGCATAACAGCAGGACAGGATGATGGGGTCCACGTTCCCCATAGAGGCAAAGCTGGGAGAAAGTGTGGTCTTGTCTAAGATCTCTCAAGATAGTGCTGGAAAGCTGGGGATGCACACACACAGACTTCAACTCATTCACTGATGCTTGAGCTTCCTTCCTTATCTGCTGCTTCTCCTTCAGGAAGTAAGACACACTGCTATGTGGCTACCATGAACACAGCCTCAGACTCAACATCAAAGGACTCCAGTCAGGAAGTGAGGACTTCTCTACGGCCACCAGGTGAAGACAACGGGGCACACAAGGGAAGATGGCCATAAGGATACAGTGGGACCTAACCAAGTACTGTGCCCAAACCTGCCTCCTGCCTCAGTGTGCAGAGTGGAGTGCTTTTGCACTCCACCATTAGACAGACGTAACAGTTTAAACCTCATAATGTTCCTCTTAAACAGCTGTTTTTATTTCTACTATACATCTGTAAGAATCATGTTAGGAAAGATTTGCAGCCGTCACAATTATGCGACTTTAGACGAAAGCTCGCACGTGTGAATGTACAGCCATCCCTCCAGCCCTCCCTTTCCTGGGTGCCACTGTCAGCCCGGGCATCACTGCAAGGACCAAGTCAGCCTCCATGACACTACTATTCCCACCCTCCCCCTCGCCCTTAGCTCCAGTGTGCACCTGGCTCTGCAGCACCGCCCTCAGCTCCTCCAGGCCTGTGAATCTTTACTTCCCACAGGTAGGAGGCCCTCGCAAGGAAGCAGACCAGCCTGCGGTGGCAGTTATCAGACACGTAGGATTACAAGTGGGAATCTAATGATTCTGTGAGAGTGAGCAGGAAGTCGGGACACAGGTGCTGCTTCCTGGGCTGGCTACAGCCCACTAGCCTCTGAATATAGCACTGAGCATGATGACTATTCTCAATCAACACAAAAACTTTGTATAGCTTTGTCCCTAAATTCAAGTCAACAAATGAAGAGCTCAGATCTGTTAAAGAGAAAAACTGCCTAGCTCTCCTGGGTGTACCAAACCTCCAGGGGAAACCTCGCAGAGATTTTCAAAAGGAAATCCCATGTGACTTTTGCTCCCAGTCCTGCTCCTGAGCAGGAGTGCTTCCCCTCCAAGTGCTGTGGCACCTGTCTGCTCCTGGTGGAATTTCCTCAGGCTCCTCTTCTCACCTGCCTCTCTGCGGAGACCAACACCCACATACCATGACTTTCCTTAGTACATATCCGAATCATCTATGCAGCATTATTATATATGCTATGGTTTCAGTGGGTTGGTGAGCAGGGGCCTTAATCCCTCAGTGTGCCAGGGCTGGGAGGCAAGGCCTAGTGGAAGATGTCTGGGTAACTGCCTTTCTTACAGAATACTGCGTGAGTCTGATCTCTCTGCTTTTCTCCATGAGTTAAAGAACCACCACAGGAGCTCATCAGAAGCCAAGCAGATCATCTGTGGACCATGCCCTTGGAAGTTCCAGCTTCCAGAACTGTGAGCCAAAATAAGCCTCTTTCCTTTATAGGTCACTAACTCTTAGGTATTCAGTTACTGTAACATAAAATGGCCAACACTTCATTCTACGTGTAGCCTCAGAACTATATTCTCTAACGAGTTTTAAAGTCTGTATTCTGATCACTTCCACTAACTGCAGGTTTTGCAGAGGCAGCACTGTTCATTCTATTGTACCAGTCCCTAGTTACAAAGAAAATGCTAAAAAGAATGAGCTCAGAAATATATTCTTCACTTCATGCATTTATAAACCCATTCTGGTTGGCTTGAACTACTGGTGGTACATGTATGACTGTCCCATTGGGACAAACTGATCTAACCACTTCTATTGGGCCGGCTTTAGCTCAAGCAGCTGCTTCTTCATGTTGGACTTTCCATCCATTTAATCACCTTTATTGGTCTTTTTTTCCCTAATAAAATAGCAAGTCTATAAGTACACCCAATTTAGTTGGTAGCTTAAATTTGATTAACTGCTGCCCCAATGTAAATATGAATATTATTCATATCAGTTGGAAAAATTAACACATCAATAAAATTTATTTTACTAAACTAAAAAATTATTTATATTCATAAATTTAAAAAAAAACACTTTATACATAAAGGCAGCTGATTTGTGCAGAATATCAAAATGTCGTAACGTGTTTGGCTTTTTTTGCGGCTAGAGCAGCACCCTTTTTTTCAGATAGTCATGCAGGTACCACGAGTGGATCAAGCTAGAAGGACAACAGAATTCAAATGACAGTCAACCAGCAGTGAGACACATGAAGTACGGCTCTGTTTGTGATATTTTAAATGCACTGTTTTATGAGCTCCAAGAACCATGAGACACACATTGTAATGAGGATCGACCGCACTCCAGTAGATACAGTGTGAAGCGTCCATGTGGGCATCTCCATTCACGCAGAATTTAACCTCTCTATTGACTCATGTCTCCTTCTACAGCCGGGATTCTCCAGCTCGGCACTGTTGATATTCTCAGTCATGCAAACTTTCTTGTGGGCTGTCCTGTGCATTACATGGGATCCTAAGCAGCACCCCTGGCTTCTGTCCACTGAACGACAACAGCAATGCTCTCACCATTTGTGACAGCCAAAGGTGTTAGGACACTGCCAAATGTTCTGAGGTGAGGGGACAAAATCAACTCCAGTTTTCCTAGTACCCACAGCACTCCGTGATGGGCAAAGCACGAGAGCCAGGGACACTGGAGTGCAACACACATGTACAAGCACAGCTCACTAATAGCAACTCAAAGAGAATGGCAACAAGCTAAAAAGCACATTTAAAAATTATAGACCAAGAAAAATGCTCTTAAAAAATTAGAGTAACAGGACAGAGGATGACTTGTATAGTGCAAATTGGGTTGGTTTTATGGAGGAAGTGACCTTGGGCTGAGATCTAAATGATAAGAGACAGACTACATGACTATATCAGATAAAATATTCTAGAAGAGCCAAGAACAAGCTGCAAATGCTCTAAGGAAGGAATGAGTTCAGTGCAACCAAGGGACAGAGAACAGAGAAAAGCCAGAAGCAGGAGGGTATGAAAGCAGGCCTTAGAGGCACGTATCAGCTGGTTCACCTGGGGCCAGGTGGGAAGTGGACATGAAAGCCACTGATGAATTCTCAAGAAATGGCTCAATCTTTTTGTATCTAAAAGCAATGTCCCTGACTGCTGGGTAAAGAAGATGGGTGAGAGAAACACAGGTTGTATGCACTGGGACCGAGAAAGCCCTGGCTCTAGGGGGCCTCCAGACCCACGAAGTCCAGGTGGTACACAGGTCATGGAGGTTCTGAAACAGAGCAAAGGCTGGCAGATTACCAGAAAACCGAGCAAGTTTCTGAATAAGTAACTTTTTGTTTAAACTCTATAGCTCCTACAGGAAAACATTCTTAAATGACTGATTGTCTGCTTTTTTGTTTTTGTTTAATGACTGGTTTTCCTGCTATTTTCTAAATATCCACAGAAAAGATTATCCTGCATCCCTGTACCAACTCAAGGAGAACTGCGCATCCCTCCCCAAGGGCTACTTACCCCTGCGGAGTGTGTGAGGGCTAGGATCAGCAGCACTGTGGGCCGGGCCAACCGAGAGCTGATGGGAGCCGGCACCTGCCTGGGCCTGGTTCTGGCCAGCAGTCACCTGACTGCTGCTTCTCCCGGATGCAGGGACAGCTGCAGGTGCAGAGTCCTTGGGTTTTGGAGGACTAAGGGGAGTAAAAGTCAAGTTAGACATCAGACATTCACAGTTAGAAAATTGAAACATACTCTAAAATATGGCTATCAGTAACCTACAGGCTTTAGTTCCAGGACTCCCTACAGATACTAAAATCCAAAGATGTTCAAATTCCTTATATAAAATGGTACAGTATTTGAATACAACCTATCTATAGCTTCCTGTATTCTTTAAATCATCCCTGTTACTACTTACAATGTTTAATATAATATGAATACTATGGAAATATCTGCTATATTTTATTGTTTAGGGGATAACCAAGAAAAGTACATGTGTTCAATACAGACATGTTTTTCTTTTTGTCTTTGGTAATTACATCCCTAGTCATCCACTCATTACCCTTTTTAATTTCTCATTTTGACACAGGAGCTCATTAAGTTGTTAATTTGCCGAAGCAGGCAATCCTCTTGCCTCAGTCTCAGGGCGCTGGGATGAAAGGTGCAAGTCATCACACCTGGCTTACAGAAACAATTTTTTAAAAATTATTTTTATCTGCAGTTGGTTGAATCTGTGGACACAAGACCCACAGGTATACAGGGTTGACTGTGTAAGATTCCAAGTACAGTTTCTATTTTAGCAGGCAAAGAGATGATCTGCAATTTTAAACAGTTTTTACCCTGGGCCTATACAGCTAATATTTCCTTAAATATGTATTTTTGAGATTCCCTGCATCAGACTGACCTTCAACTACTCCTAAAATGTCATGTTAAAGGCCATTTCAAAGGAGCCCATGAGAAGTCCCAAGTTCTACCTACTTTGCTTATATAAATTGGGCAATATTAAAAGATAAGAAAGGCCTTTTGGATTTTTACAAATACATTGTACAAAACAAAGAAAAAGCAGTAGTAAAATGATACTTGAAATTATGACTATTGACTATTAGAACTTGAAGGAAGAAAAATTCTTAAATTTCTAAATAACAACTCAAAGCCCAGGTCTGCTGGTAACAGTTGCAGAACAGAATTCAGGCTTCTGACTTCCTGGGCCAAACTCTTATGCAGCAAAAATGACAGTGACATCTATTGAAGCCACCAAAGAGTGGATGCCATCAATGAAATGTACACAAAAATACCCACAGAATATTAAGAACAAAGCAAGCTGATGACTGATACTCCATTTGTCCTTCTGTGGTAAAGACCAATGAGTGACTTAAATATATTCAGTCTTGAGTAAATTGATTTTCTTGAAAAAATAAAGATGTGTAAATCTGCTAATTTCTTCCTCAAACAAAAAGAATTTAAGCCAAAATACATCTATATATGGAGAAGTGGTTATTGATAAGCCAAATGAAGCCGATATCAGGCCTATGAAGCCCTACAAAGTTAGATTTAATTTCTCTCAACTAAAAAAAAGGACTTCTCTACATTATGAGAGTGAAAAAGATTCAAGAATGCACAAAGCACTCAAAGTCTCTGTATGGGGCTACCTGGTAACTCACTCTGCACACCATGAGACTGTTCTTCATTAACCCAAAGAAGATGGGGAAGAACAGTTTGAGTAAACAAGCAGTCCTTGTTTTATGCGTTTATTTTACCTCAGAGATGATCGTTTAGTACTGTGAAGATGGCCAAATTAAAGTAAATGGCTGTACAAATCCTCGCACCCCATGGAAGGTCTCACTGTTCACAGCAACTGCCACTGGAGCCACTATACCTATACCTTTCACCTGAAAGGGCCTCTGCCCAGACTAGTGCAGAGAACTACTCAACACAAATAAAAATCTCAGCTCTGAGGCACCTACTTTAAAGTTATTATACTGTGTAGTCCACTCCCAGTGGCTTACCCAAAGATTAAGCAATCACCCTTAAGAAAAAGTAACATCTTCTTTTCTACCGTATTTACATGTGCCAATTCTTCTGAAACATCAGAAGCCTCAAGGGCAAAACCATGGCCACTATACCTAACCACTAGGCCCAAAAAGGCCTCACTCATATATGCACTGCAATCGCGTCCGGGGAGCAGTCTTAGTTACCTAATGTGCCTGCCCCAGTGCCTCAATCTGCCTGACTGAATTAATGAATGTGTGAGTTAATGACAGATGCCAGGAATACCACAAGTAACTCTCTACATTTAAATGCTTACCAGTGAGCACACTGAATGAAAACAAGCAAATGGCACAGGAACACTGACAGCTGCACATCAAGCGGGTATAAAGGGTTTATTATACTGTTACACACCTATTAGCCACCAAAGCAGCAGTGTGACAAAGAATGCAAACGAATGTTGCTTCCCTTAGCAAACAGAAATAGAAGCAAGCTATTTATAGTCTTTTTCCCACTCCCATCCTTTGCTAACCAAAGGAGTGAGAGCAAGTTGGTTCACTATATGCTGGAAGGAGCCTTTTGGCATAAGTCCCATGCCCAAAGGCCACCACCTGCAAAAAGGTTAAGGCATCTGGCCTCCACTGCCAGTAGAAATGGGCCTGCTTACCTGCTGTCACCTGGGCTTGGCCCTTGCTCCAGTATGCCTGCAGAGGAGGGGACAGCCCCACCCCCTGAACTGCTTTCAGCCCGAGAGCTCTGGGCAGGGGGCTCTGGGCCTGCTGGAGCCAAGGCGCTGCCATCTGTAGGCGGGAGTGGTGGCTGGAAAGCAGGGGATATGTGCTTTCTATTTAGAGTGCCACCCCGCCGGTGGGCCTGGAAGTCCATAAGCTTCACACCAAAGCTACAGAGAGAAGAAACAGTCAACACACCATGCAAGCTGACAACTGAGACAGAAGCTCACTGGGCCACACGTGTTAAAACTGAACAGGGACAGTCACCCAAATTGCCCAGCAAGCAGAGGAGTGGCAAGGACCATATAATTGTCATCCCCATTACCAAAGCAAGCAATTCAACCTGGCTTTAAACCTGAGCAAAAACAAATGGACGTGGTACTGATCAATGTCCTTGATCAACTGGGCGTGAGCAGCTGAAAGCAAACAGGCAGGCTTCATCTTGAATGACATTATATTGTTTTTTCCTACTACCTAATTCCCATCTCAAATCTGTGTTTGGAAAATGAGGTGAAAGCCAGTCCAAGGCTGACTGGTGACATGTTAGACCACCATCACACTGCCTCTTAATTCAGATAAAATATAAAAGAAGAAATCTGAAAGATACATAGGACTGGAAAAATAGCTGCTTTGGGGAAGGAGATGGTGGCTGGAGGACAGGAGGGAGGGAAGAGCTAAAGGAAAGAAAGGAACACAGCTCCCGGAGCTTGTCTTTACTGGGTCAGCTGGAAAACACTGAGAAGTGTGTGCCTGTTCTGACCAGACATGTAACGTTCTATCTGTAGCTTAAAACACAAGAAAGCTAATCTTTACACAAAGAATAATATTTATTAGGAGATACTACTGAATAGGTGCGTGAGGACTGGGAAAAGTGAAACCTATGGACAGAATAGATGTGAATTTCAGAGTGAGAAAACAGAAAAGTGAAGCATTTCCCTTTGCTAAGAGTAAGACCCGAAACAAACAAACACCTACACACCTCAATGTAAATCTTGATGATTAAAATGCGAGGTTGCTGTGTAGCTATAATATAAGCAAGTTCCAGGAATAATATTACATATATGCAAGAAAAGCATGTTACTTCAAACAGGCCTCAACTCCCACATTACTGGTGAGTACAGTGGCACTGCATCATACACACTGGACAGACTGGGATATGAAGCCATATATGGTCTTAATAATTCTTTTTTTTAAAATCCCACAAAGTTTCCACACAGAACTGCATCGAGATAGACTATGAAGTTCAACACAGCCATTTTTCTCTTCCACAATTGGCAAATATTAGCTTTCTCCAGCTAAACATTAAATTCAGTGGTTGGCTTCTACTGAGAGGCAATGTAATACCAAACTACATCCAAACAGTGTGAAGTATGAGTTGTTCTCACACACAGTACTGGAAGCCAAGTCCACTCTCGCCATTTTTCACTCTTACCTTCCGCCAATAAAACACACATAGGTGTGTGCGTATGCAGTGTACTGTGTATGATGTTATTCCACTGGGTGATGTTTCACAGAACATCACATAGCAGAGCTGGACGTGCATAGCATGATGTCAATTCACACGCTACAGAACTGCTTCATGGCCAGGTTAACGCTTGGAATGAACTTACAGCACAATTCCTACATTATCTGGGTATACTGGGGGACAATGAACTGGAACCAGATACCATGGGTCTAACATTCCTCTATGTGACATCTCCCGCTGCATTAGAAATGAATAGCTTTAAACACACCTCTCCTTCTTCACCAGGTCTCCTTCCATCACTGCCATGCTGGCTGGCCGCTTCCTCTCCTGGGTCCCCGAGTCAAAGTCATTTCCAGTGTGGGATGAGTGATTAGAATTCGGGGTACTAAGAGGTACAAATGCTTCTGATACATTAAATTCCACCTCTGCAAGAACAATTAGTGAGTGTGTGAGACATACAGCACAGGGGAGGGAGCTTGAAAATATCCCATTGGAATGGGGGTCTTCTTGCTCAGCTGCAGGCCCTTCTTCCTTCACAAGGGCAGCGCTAGGCACTCCCATCTGAAGAGTGGACTATTAACCCAGAGGCAAAGGAGAAATAAGAGACAGCAGAGGGGGAACAACTCAGAACACAAAGCACATAGTATTTCTGCTTTCTTTTTTGTGGGGAAGAAAACCCCTGAAATACAGAAGGGGACAATGAATGTAAAGTGCTTATTTGAAACATTAAAAATGTGAGGTACTTACACTTTGAAATAAAACAGAAATAAAAGACAACATGAAGGGCATACTTCCAAGAATCAGTGCCTGGAAGAAGAAAGTGTGGGTAGAAGGCTAACAGGCATCTATTATATCTTTTTAATGGGCAATAAACATGAAAGAGTCGTGATTCTTGAGTCCGGGAAGTGAATGTAAAAGATGAGCACAACCCCCGCATCAGAAAGCTTATGCTGCAGTGAGCAGGGCAGCTGGGCTACTCTAAGGGAAGCAGGGAAGGGAGGTCTGGACTCAACACTGCCCAACCGGTACCTCAAAAGGAGGCCCTGAAAATCTCCAAGGATCCCAGGTCTGCAACAAATGTACTCTGAAAACCGATCACTGATAGAATGACATCCTAATTTTCTGATACAGCTAACCCAGATCTTTACAAGTTGTCCCCAATCAACCCTTCCTTCCTTACCCTCTAACTTTGCACAAACACAACTACCTAGAGAGACGAAAAGCCCTCTTCCAAGAAGAGAACTTCTACATATTCAATGTTACTTTTTCTAAAAAGTAATTTATGGCTCCCTATTCCTAACACTGAGTTCATCAAGTCTTTTTCTACCCACCTAGTTTTCTATTTTCCCACATATCATAATTTATTTGTTATGTAGCTGCCTTCTCTAAGGAGCCAAGTTCCTCCAGGGAAGACAGTGTACCTCACCAGCAAGCACACAGCACCTAGTGGGTATTCAACGTGTATCGGCTGAGTGTGTTTTAGTGAAATTACATGAAATACAAAATGGTATGATTTTCATGATGCCAAAATGTGAGTGCAAATAAAAAAGCATTAAAAGTGAAGCTAACTATGGAATCATTGATAAATTTTATTCTTCAACAAGACTTTTTATACCACTATCCTATTGTTACAGCAGTCAGTGAACATGAAATGATGATTACCTTCAGGGAAGAACCAGTCAGCGTGCTGAATGATGGGTTCAATCACTGCGACTACATGTACAGAGGTGGCTGCTGCTATCTCAGCAAGGGTTCTGCAAAGCAAGTGTGCAAAATTAAAGTGCTTCCTCTAGGCTATCTCTAATATCCACAGGTTGGGGCAAGCCAATTCAGTTCCTTTTAAAGGATAAAATATTTAAAAACAGAAGGACAACGAAATCCTCAAGGTCCTAGGCTGGGTCTGGCAGCAATCACCCAGGGGAAAAATTACTCTGACCCACTATCACTCCTTCATCTGCAATGTGACAAACACTGTGTCTACTCCACACAAACACCCAGGAGCTCCACAACCAGTAAATAACATGTGTCCAAAAACCGGCTTTAAAATGGTTTGAAAGAAGGACTGGATTTTTCTGCTAGAAAAGAATCATACCTGGTATCTATATGCTAGGGCCCAAAATCACCATCACCTACTTTTGTCTTTAATATAACCAAGAGCAGACAATGTCACATGCCTCCAAAAAAAACATGGGCCCCGCATTCACACCACTGTCATACGTATATTCTGGTCCCAAAATGAGTGTTCAGAGGTTAAAAGTACCTGATGTCAGGGCTCAAAAGTAAGAAAATAATCATTACCCCTGTCACTAATTACTAATCTACCAGTTGAGAATCAATACCATCAAAGCAAATCACCTGCAAAACATCTGATGTTTACTGAATTATCTACTATTATGACTTTTATCTAGATGTCTACCCAAAGCCTCATGTGCTCACAGGTAGGGCTTTAGGAGATGATGGATGTGTGATACTGGATTAGTCCACTGATTGGTTTATAGTTATGTGTGATGTGAAGCCTTGTGGGAAGAGATTGGTCACTGTAGGTGTGGCCTGGAAGGATACATACATATATACATATATCTTCTTCTCCCTTAATCCTAATCACTGCTTCCTGCCCAATGTGCCATGAGCTTTCTCCTCTTCCATGCTACCCTACTTTGGATCCAGCCAACTATGGTCTGAAATCTTTACAAATCCTGAGCTAAAACAAACCTTTCCTTCTTTAACTTGTGGGTGGTCAAGTATTTTATCCAAACAAAAAAATAAGACATTTACCAACCTTTAGGTTCTCATTGAATTTACTTTATCATGAGGCTTTCTTATGAATGAGGACAATGAATTCCCATAGAACTTGCCCTCAGGTTTTTTTTTGTTTGTTTTTAAAATTTTATTTAAGGAGAAAAAAAAAACAGAAAAAGGGTACAAGTAATACAAAATTCAAAAAATAAACAGTAAGAAATCACTAGTTAATAGATTACATATTCTCATCTTAGAAATAATTGTTCAAGTTACAAAATTAAACCATATAAAGTGGACTTTCAAACAGTGAGACTGCAAACAGTTTTGTTCAATGATCCAACAAAACTCAGTAATATGGTTATCTATCTTATACACTTAAACATATATGCAGTTATAAACTTTAGAGCACTTTCTTTTCTTTTCTTTTCTTTTGTACAATGACAATTACACATTTGGGGTTTTATTATTCCCACAGTTCTTACTACTTTTTTTGAAGAGAGTAAAACCAAATGCGACATATCAGAACAGAGTCAGTCAAATCAAAAGGATGGACATAATAGATAATGTAAAAACAAAATACAAGGTGATCAACAATGGTTACCATACTGCCTCTTGCTATCTTAAGAATTGCCTATATCATCAGTTATAATAAAATTGAACAAAACAGTAAAGAATAAAACTAAAACATTGGAGACATTACAGGACTTTAAAAGAAGATAATAGTCAACTAGAATAGGCGTCACAATGAATCTTATTGTCTTCCCAGTTGTTGCCTATACTTTCGAACTTGGTACTACCAAGCTAAGCAGAATAGGGGACAATCAGTCAAAACAAGATGGTGAGGGCAATACAAGGTTTCAAATCAAGTTTAATAGGAAATCAAAGTAGGTTACTGTCATGTATCCTATTTTTTATTTTTCCCTTAAAAAGATAAAAATTAAAAAGTAAATAATTTAAAAAAGGAGATTGGATAAAAGAGCCCTCAGTTTTAACTACTCAAACCAACCTCTTTTCCCGTTATCACTCTGACCTGGCTTCTCACCAGAAAGTTATTACAATATTTTCATTTCTTGTTTTTGTTGTTGTTGTTTTTTTTTTTTTTTTTTTTGAGACAGGGTTTCACTATGTAGTTTAGGCTGGCCTCAGTCCCAAGTGCTAAGATTATAGGCTTATGCCATCAAGCTCATAACACAACATTTTCTAACCAAGGAAAAGGTCTAGTTAGGTCCCAGCTTAAAACACAAGCTGTCTGCAAATTATTCTTTGCAATATTTCTCCCATCTGGATTCTGGTCAGTCATCATGCTTTAGAATCATAGTGGACTGGGAAGGAACTGTTCAACCATGTTCTTTTCCATCTTTTTTTCTTTAAGAGATACAGTTTGGGTATTGATTTGCAAGATCTCTTTATGTATTCTGGAATTTTTGAAGAAACTCTTTCCTAATCTGTGAATTGCCTTTTGTTTAAGGTGACAGGAAAGTTTCTAGCTGTCAGAGAGCCAATCCTTCAATATTAAATGTATTGCTTTTTACATTTTTTATGCTTTGAAAATCCTTCCCAGCCCAAATACTCCTCTGCTATGTTTATGGGATCACTTTTAAAGTCTTTAGTCTGTCTGGAATTTATTTGCTGTAAGATATGATCTATGTAGTTAGTTTTGTACATCTACTTATTTTTAATTTTGCTTTTGATACCTATGATCCCTAACCTTATAACTACTTTCTGAAACAAGATTGGGCCCACAAGTTAATAAATGTAGTACTGACTTAAAAAGTCACCACTTTTTTTTTTTTTGGTACCAGGAATCAAACTCAGGACCTTGTGCTTGCCAGGAAGGCACTTATGCCACTGAGCTGTCTCCTTGGCCTGAGACACTACATTTTTAATGGAACTTGACTGGTTCATGATTTTGCAAAGGTGACTGGCAGCAAAGGAAGGCAGAGAACGATGACAGGTAAAGACACAGGCTTTTTGGCCAGCACCTGGATTCTAACACTTCCCTGCTATGCTACCTGAAGCAATTTACTTGTCCTTTTCAGATTCAGCATTCTCATCTGCAAAAATGAGAATAACAGTAATTCAAAAGGTGAGGGCCAAGATCATGCCCATGCCACTTGGCAATTTCCTTTAAGCTTTCCAGCTGATTCTCCTCCTTGTCCTTCTCCTATCAATGCCAACAAAGCATTGAAAGCATTTACTGAAAAGTAAGTTCCAAACACTTCAGCAAGACATGTGAGGTCTTTCATTATCTGGTCCTGATCTACCCAAATCCCATCTCCAAATTATTAGAGACTGCAAAATAAACACCTTAACACTAGAAACCAAGCCCTTCAGGCCTAAATGCCTTGGATCATCTGGGTGTCAGGAGTAGGAAACTTACCATGCACCAAGCGAAAAGCCCAGTGCAATTACTAAGCCATCGTTTGCCCTGAACTTCCCAGGCTGTATTACCTGTCTTCATGTCTGCTGCCCTTCCTCCTACATCAGTGATACAGAAGTAGAGCAAACTATGACACCCCAAAACATGGCCCTATAGCATATGGGTTAGTTAAAACATTTTTAAAAACAGCACATACAAGAAGAGTACCCTGTCTCTCCTTTTTCTTCTGAAAAGCAGGCGGTAAAAATGCCCTCCCCCAGCAGGAGAAGGGACGAGCATTTTTATCACCAGCAACAGGGTGTCGAGGTCAGTAGAAATCTATACCAACAAATCTTGCTACATTAATCCCTATCTTCCTAGTTACATTTCTATAATTAACAGCTCTGGCCCAAGTCCTTCTATGTTGTCTCACTATCACAATGTACACTTTTTGTCCAACTTAATATAAAAGTACTCAGCTCTCACTGCTTCTTTAGGTCTTCATTTTTCTATACGTGGTCCTACATATATACATACACATAAAAACCTGCCTGCCTTCTTCCTATTAGTCTGTTTTATGTCAATTTGATTCCCAGGCACAGCCAAAGACCCTAATTAAGGTGGTGGAGTTCCACTCCTTTACAGTGTCATACAGACCCACACACAGACATACATCAGTCTATCTTATTACTGTACTGAAGCCACTGAGGCGCCTACTGACTAAGAGCAGGGAGTTCCTTGAAGACAGAGACAATGTCTCATGTCTTTCTGTCACTAGTATCTGCAATAGCACTCAGCTCACATATGGAACCTTACAATGTCCACTGAATGGGAAAATCAACTTCAAAACACCATGTTATGCACCTTAAACCAGAACTTCTTGTGTCATGTTCCTACTCAAAACATGATGTTTGCAAAGACTACTCACCCTTCATTTTTGGCCCATAACAAGTTAGGGCCTAATACGATTGCAATGTTACTGGGAGTCATTTTATTAACGTCACTGGTCTGAGCGAGCTTTGCAAGGAACTTGATTAAATACCTGTGAAATAAAAAAGAACAGGGCATTTTCTCTGAAATAGCTGCAGCGATTTTCTCTTCACTGCCCAGTGCTCTATCTCCAATTGCTTAGGTGCTAAATACAGAGCTCATTAAACTAGAATCTACCTCAGATAAGGAACTTTATAAATTTCTTATACATTGTTTCAGAAAACAGATTAATGAGAGCTTAGAAAGAAAAAATAGCTCAAATGAAGATCAATCATTTAACCTCGATTTGCTATATATTCCTAATCTGTTTCTCCTGTATATCCTTTCTATGCCATCCCTAAATAAATTACAGTGTAACTAATTGTGGGCTCAATACATATTTAATATAAATATGCTGTTTAAAAAGGTTCAGCTACCTTGCTTAAAGGCAATTACATGAAAATGCTTTATATGTGATGATGAAAATATTCTATTTATCATATAAAATTTATCACATGCTCTGCTGCGTAAGTACAATAGTATAAAAAACACTAAGAACACAGCTATCAATAGGAAGCTGGTTAAATAGTTATAGTATATCCATATAGTAGAGTACTATGCCTCACAATAATTATTACACATTGATACAGGAAATCTCCAAGATGTATTAAGCAAAGAAATTAAGATGTTAAGCAAAGAAAGCAAAAGGGAAAATGATGTATATAATATATACCACCATCTGATATAAAAGTAGCCAGGTAAAAAGAATATGCATGCAGTACTGTCTGTACATATGTATGTATGTATTTTTGTAACCATTAACTCTTGCAGAGACAAAACACAAGAAAGTGAACACTGATTGTATCCCAGGAGAGAAAACAGGTGGCTGGGAGACGGAAAAGGAAGTTTTTCAATATATAGCTTTTGAATTTTGTTTTCTTTTGCAGTGCTGGGAACTGGACCCAGGACTTCAGTATGAAGTGTCCTTTGACATACGTGACCCACTTTTAAATTTCTGAACCATAGGAATGTATTCCAGACTTAAGAAAAAAAAAAATCAGCAAAAATTACAGACTAAAATAAATAAACCAAAAGGTAAAATCCCATTATACTAGGAATTATAAATGAGTTCCCACTGTAACACACTGGATAAGTAAGAGTATGTTTAATTCTAGGTTGGGTGTATTAAATTAGTCAATAAGAGACATTGCAAATACCAACCCACTCGTAAGACCAGGTTGATACTTAAGGCAGTGAAAAGGAGTAGATTAGCATAGTGAGAGTGACCAAGAATAAAGTTAAGGTCAGGTTATAGCCCCAGGCATAATACTCGTTTTTAAGTAAGTCCTCTTAGAAAATTTCCTGTTTGGTTTTAAATGTCTTTATTCTTTGGAGTCATCACTCCCCCTTTTCTCTATGCTTCTTCAAAGTTATATGTTAAGTCAATGTAAAAACAGTAGTTAAATTCCAGAAGGTTGTCTTTTGGTAAATTTTCTTAGAAATACAATTACTGACGAAAGTAATACAATCTTCGTAGTAGAATGACTAATGCTTTATTTATACGAAAGATAATACTGAAAGTATAACAGCTGGTTTACTTTGCAATTTACATGCTGGACAATTCAGACTTCAAACCTAGCATACCCAGCTATCTGCAAGACAATGTATATATTACTGCCAGATATGATACTGATACTTCATATGCACCACAATAATACACATAAATCCCACTCACAGCTGTATCATATTACTTTGTAAATGTGCCACGTATGCCTGAGTTAAATGGCCTCCTTGTTGGAATTAAACAGATTTTTATTCCAGAGTCACTGTAGCATGATAGCTCAATTTGCAGAATGCCAATCATACATACCTAAAGTTAACAAAATTGTGTGGTGGCAACTTCTGACATGTTCTCCATAAATCTTGAAGTTTTTTGTCTTGATCCTGCACACTGAGAAAAAATTGTTTATGAAATTTATTAGAATACTTTACCGATACCTGTAGTATCACATTTCTATATGGTGGTACCTTGGTTAAGAATTCAACCCTCTCCACAATTTTGGTTGCAAACTGAATTGGATGAGAACCAAATCACATTTTCCCATAAGGACAACGTTGAACAGAACCACTGAATCTGATCTGGTTGCTCTGGATCTGTGAAGCACAGAGTATCATGGTGGAGGAGGCATAGAGCACAGGAGGCCTGTTCATCTCATGACAGCTGGGAAACAGCGAGGAAGGGGCTTGGGACCAACTTACTAGGGATTGAAACTATGAGCCAAAATATACCTTTGCTCCTTTACGCTGATTTTTTCAGGTATTCTGTCATAGTGATGGAAAGCTAACTAAAACATTTGCTATATTAACATTGATGTCACCATTGGTGCTTTCCAAAGTTTAAAAAAAGCACAGATTTTAGAAATAAATAAATTGGGAGTCAAATTTCAACTAAATCTCTGTTTAATTTGAGCAGGTAGTTTCTCTCACCAAGACTCAGTTTCCTCATTTGCAAAACAGAGTAAGGGTGTTGGTTCTGTGGAATGATTTCAAAGCCTCAAGGGCATAATTATTTGAAGCTACCTAAATCAATGAACACTTGACACTAGAAAAAAGATACCACTGAAAATTCTGTCTAGAAAATGCACGTATCAATGCTGGCTTTGTGGAGCCCAGATACCTTCTTCCATGTGAGCCTGGCCACAGATCATTTGCCAAGTTCCCCCAAGCACCCAGACCTCCAGTATTCCCCTTTGATCTCAAGACTATTCAAAGCCTTTGGGCTGAGAAACCTATTTCTGTTGTGAGCAGTTAACCAAACTCTTGCACTTACAGAGATCCAACACACAAACTTGCAGAAATACCAGACAGAGAAACAGCAGATCCTGCAAAGCACAGACTGCTCTGCCCAGTAAGCAAAAGAGTGCTAGGAGCTGACCATACTCTGTGGTAAGGTACAGGACAGCTAAACGTACCCATACTTCACCAGGGTGGAGGCCCGGTTGGTACTTCACAACTACAGAAGCAACAGACCAACAGACAGAATCCTCTGTCATTGCATTTCCATCGTGTGAATAAAATCCGAGAAAAAGAGGAGGAAATACCTATTCTGACTCAGAATTCCAGAAGGTATAGCTCATCCTTGTCAGGCTTCAAGAGAGACCCATCCAGGCAGAAGGGTATGGTGGAGAAAAGCTCCTCACCACATGGCAACTGGCAAGCAGAGCTGTGAGAGCCAGAGGAAGGGGCCAGGGACAAGACAGATGCAGTCCCCAGTATCACCCATCACAACTCACTCTCTTCAACTAAGCCCCACTCCCTAAAATGTTCCACTCAATGCACCACTGGTGGTTCAAGCCAGTGGAAACTTGCTATTCCTTGGTGAACTACATAATGAATTCAAGACCAGCCTGAACTACAGAGCAAAACTCTATCCAAAAAAAAACTAAAAACAAAGATAAATAAAATTTGAAACAAAAAAACACCCAATGCTACAGTCATGTATGTACCACTGTGGTTCAAGCTGCCCAGCAGTGAGGCATAGAAATTAGAGCCTGGCTGATATGTTAATCCACTATTACAGTGAGAGCCCTTATGATCCAATTGCTTTCCAAAATTCCCACAAGAGGCTTTTCAGGAACATTTTAGATTTAAAATTATAACATCTCCTTTTACTGTCAGGGGAAAATTTTTAAGATTTAGAGAAGTAAAGGCCAGGAGGAAGAAAGGAAGTTACCCAAGGAAAGGAATCTGACAATCTTCTATCTGGACAGGATTGTCAGTACCATTTAACTCAAGCCCAAGCTAGGTCTAGTCTGTGTTCCAAAAATACCACAACTAAGAATTTGTCTCTAAACTTAAAACCCTCGCCACCTACCAGCACAACGTCTCTTGTTCCACAATTACAAAGAAAAACTCAGATCTAAACATCTGGATGAACTCAAAGCCTAAGGACATGACCAATGATCACAGGAGAAATGGCCTACAGCTCATCACAGCCTGATAGGAATGTGATAGCATCTGCAGATGGGGGAAGAAGATGGGAGCTGAGGAGTGGTTTGTTTTTGTCTCTTAGGATTTAGGAATTAGGTATCTAGGAGAAGTCAGTCACGATCAAGAGAGTAAGGATGGGGCACAGAAGCAACAAAGAGTGGAACACAGTTTTTGTGTCAGACGTGCCTGGGTCCACAGCTAGGTCTGCCAATTACTTGCTACTACCTTGACTGTGCTGCTTCCCATGCCCCAGTTTTGTCACCTATAAAGTACAATATCTGCCTCTTATTTAAGGATTACAGAAGGTAATGGGTCTAAAGAGTCGTACTGTTCTTAGCACACAGTAAATACTTAATTAGACTATTATTGTTAATAATGTCTTCATTATATTATTGCATAGCTAAGCTTGTAAGCTTGACAGCCACACTGCCACTCAGTTACAGTATCACACTTGTCTCCAGTTACAGGGCTTTCTTCAATATAAAGGAATTTGAGCTGAACCAATTCACTATTGTGGCTGCCACTGTGTATCTTCAAACATCTAAACCACAGGAATGTAAACTAATGCATAATCCATGACCCATTACACTATTAATGGTAACTCTCAATATGTTCATTCTAAAAGTAGATAGAATCCATATACATATTATTTAACAAATATACCATTTAAGTTATATATTGAGGGTAAAATAACTTACGAAAGGACACAGTATTTCATTGTTTCTTTTAACTTTTAAAACTCTGTATTTAAAACTTACCTTGCAACTTGTGTCCATTCTTCATACAGACTAAAAGTCATCAAAGGTTCAGGCAATTCCCGTAAATAGGACTTCAAAGCACCTGAAACCATGAATACTTTCTTTGAATATGAAATGGAATAATGCTGGAAATCTCTGGATATATTGTTTTGCAATGTGAAATTATCTCAATTACAATCTTCTAAACTGTACGAAACAAATCATAATCTGGCAGGAATGGTTAGGGATGGAACACTCACAAAAGACATTCAGTCTGCCTTACAAAAACACAATGAAAATAAAATTAGCTTTCAACAAAAAATAAAATTAGGTTTAAAATCCTCCTCTTAACAGACATCATTTCTTCAGGCAGACTTGGATTACAGTGTGAAAGGAGGGAAGAAATCCAAGAATTTCTCCAAAATACTTGCTCTGTAAATTACCTTCATCTTTACTTATTAATGGGTTGCAGTGGGGAGACACAAAACCAAAATCAAACAAAAAGAATAGACATCATGGGTATGTTTGTATTACAGTATACATTAGGGAATTTTATCAGAAAAAAAATTTGTTCCACCAATTAAACTTTTAATTAAAATTGGACTTTTAACTCACAATCTGTCAGAGACAGGACTGGCCCACCATTCTGAAGGCAGCTCAATTTGCAGAAATTCCTTTGGGCTCACCTGCCACAGCATGGGGGTCAGAATAGAATTCATCCAAGTGAGAAGTGGAGCAGTCCAAAGCCGCTTTCAGCTTCTTTAACTTGGAAGCACCAGCCCCGATTCGGAAAAGGCCCTAAAGACAATGAAAATCCATTAGCATAAAGGGCAAATTGGGAGTCTTTCATGAAACAGCAGAATCTGATGGAACTGTAGCACATCTCCATCTGCATCAGGGGTCACACTCCACAGTGCTGTGTGGGGGAAGAAAGAGGCCCAGACTCACACCTAGAGTACAGTGACTGGTATCTAGCAATCCATTTTAATCACTGCTAACTCTTGCCCTGTCCCTTTACTAAAATACCTGTCAGAACAGTATTATCAAAAAGCATTTTTTCTTCCACAAGATTTACACTTCTATAACACTGACTGCCATGGATTTTTTGTTAATTTAGGAATTTTTTAAAAAGTACTGACATCTTGTTTTTTTTCAGACAGGGTCTCAGTGTGTAGTTCAGGCTGGCCTTGTGCTCACTTTGTAGCCCAGGCTGGTCTTAAATTTGCAATGATCCTCCTGCCTCAGTCTCCCAAGTGCTGGGATTACAGGCATGCAAAAATATTGACATCTTAAGTATAATTGTTGGACAAGGCTGCTAATTACTTGCTCTGAATGTTCCAGGAAAAGGAGAGAAGAACATATGAAGGGTCCACCAAGACAGGTAGGAATATAAAGGATCTGAGTCAGGAGTTAAGACATCTTCAGTTTCCAGCAAAGTTAATCTATGCTTGGTTTCTCAACCTCAAGCTTTTTCGATATCAGCATGAAGTCTCAACCCAAGACATTTTAGGTTGGATGATTCTTTCTAGGGGGTGGGAAGGTATCCTGTACACTATAGGTTGTGTAGATCCTGGTCTGTTGAAGGTCAGGCTGTGTAAGGTTTAAGTTGCTGACCATGAAGGGACCTCTGGCTGTGTTCAAAAAGCTCATATTCACAGCCTCTGAAGGCATAAGACTGCATCTGAGGGGCCTGACACTCCCAGTTTCAGAGCAAAAACCTGTCTTCCTTAGAGATCAAATAGTTCTCTTAATTAACAAGATTCACTGCTTTACATGTCTTTGTTCTAACTTCTCAAGGCCATGCTCATTTTCTCAGGTTTTTGCTTCAGAGATGACCCCCACTTCTTATACTTCCCTGAACTGTAAAGAACCCAATAAATGCAAGTAATCCAGAGAAATCTTATCTTAGTTCCAATAGAATTCTGACCTTCTCAGACTCCCCACAAACCATATTTGCATTGTCTTTATTTAATCCTTTTCCATATACCCATATACTCATCTCTAAGATCCAGAGCCTGGTAAACTCCCTTTTTTTTGGTCCAGAGACCAGGACCTCACATTTGCCAAGTAGGCACCTGTGCTGCTGAGCTAAATCCCCAGCCCCAAGCCTGATAAACTCCTAATACTGGTCTTCACCTAATTATATGCCAGTACGGCCCTCTTGTCCCAGTTGTTATCATAACTGTCTTGAGGCTTTGCCAAATGTCTCCTAGAGTGAAAATGATCCAAGATGAAAGCTTCTGGGGTATTCCTTAATCTGAGTGTTGATTAGATGGTGAGTTTTAGGTTTGTGAGAATTTATCCAGCTGTTCACTTGCAATATGTATAATTTCCGTGAAGTATATTATATTCCAATAAACAATTTTCAAAAGGAAAAAATAGGCTTGCATTTTGATTCTGGCTGTGACCCAGTATTGAACTCCTTGTTTGCTGACTTCCTTATCCGTACAAGAGGAAGAAGAACTGCCCTGCTTGATTCAAGGGATTTTTGGGGGGTGAAAGGGGTAAGAGGTTGTAAAATAAAGTATACAAATGCACAGTCTTCAAAAAAATTTGCATAACACTATGCAAATGTATGAATCATGCCACAGATACTTACTATTAAACACTAAAGCTCATAGAGCTTTAGTAAAACTAAAACTCATAGAGGCTCTGATCCAATAATGCATCATGAAACCCACTGTTATAAGTCAGAGCTTAAAATGAAATACAAAGATCAGAGTATACTACCAGTAGTGAATACTCTGAAGCCTACTTCATTGTACACACAGGCTCTCATTAATGAAATGCTGGTCTTGGTGACAGAAGTCTGAAAACCACTGGGCTACGCAATGCAACTGTGTGTGCAATACAGGTGGGGTGGGCTGGGCAGAGAAAGGGCACAGAGATATGCACACGAGCCCCTGAGGTGCCCCTTACCTCTTCCTTCATGCCGGTCTCCAGGAGCAGCATGACACAGGCCTCAATGGGAAGTGCAATCTCCCTCCCACTTCGCTTCAGGTGTTCTTCCAAAGGCGTCCCAAAGGCTGGCTTTTCCGCCCACTTATCTGCAGTGGCAAACTGGTCAGTAAAATACCTGACAACTTCATGCATCACCACAATACTTTCTCCCCAAACTACCAAAGAGGATTTTCTAGCAGATTGGTAACTGAGGCTTTGGGCAAAGGGCAGACATCTGTACTACTGGCTTTTGTTATTCACTGTTCACTGAAGCACAGACTATGCAACAAGCTGGGACATTCACTGGTGAAACAGAAAGCGCTAAGCGTACCCCTCCTGACCACCCAACTCCAGCTGGAGCAGAAGCGGCAGTAAAGCTCCACACCTGCAAAATTCGCCATCACAGGCATGGGGCCTGCGGCCTTGTTTAAAACACAGGATGCAACTGAGTACAGTGTTCGCATTGAAAGAAATTTATTCTAGCCATGCAAAGCAGCACTGGCTTCCTAAAGGACAAGAAAGAGCCTCCTTTGAAGTGGAAATAGAAATAATTTCTTAACATTTCAAACACAAGTCAAGCATTTGTCATGTAAGACTGGGGTCAAGGTAAGCACGTAACAGAAGCAACACCTCTGTGACATGCAGAATGTCCCATCCCCAAACAGGCCCCAAAACTTTGAGTAGAGAAAAAAGCCCCCAATAAAACACAGAATCTGCAGGTCCTGAGCAGCTCAGGCAGAAAGTTGTGATGACAGCGGTAAAGCAGCACCTTACTTCTTCCAGATCATACACCTAGCTTTGTTCCATGAAAGGCAATGCTTAGCACAAAGGTATATAATAAAGCTGTCCAACAGAAGAATGTAGAAAATGGATACACTGAAAGAAAATGCGAAGCACATGGCTGGGTTTGGTCTGACTGTGGGAACTGCACTGCAGAGATCTAGTGCTAAAGTGTACAGAAGCCAAAGAGGCAAAAACAGCTGGTGGAAAACACTCCGAGACAAAAATTCTGTCCTGTCCATCCCCAAAGGAGTGCACATTCTTCTGTGCACCTCTGAAGGACACTGTCCTTCAACCATTCTGCTCCTGGAAGCCTGGATTGAAGCAGGCAACCCCAACCCTACTGTGTCCTCTTCTACTCTCCCTTCCTAATGGCAGGAGGCCAGGGCCCACCACACAGTTTGCGGACATCAAAATCCCACAAGTCTAGGGGCCTAAGAGCTCACAAGAAGTTAAAAACTGATGGAAAGAGCAGTGAGTAAAAAGACTAGAGAAAGGGCTGAGGGGAATGGAGGTGGTGGACAAAAACAGAGCACACTTCTTCAGCTGTGGCTCAGCCCCAGTCCAGTGGAATTTCTCACAGAAAAAGCAGCTGGGGCCTGGCCCTTTCCAGAAAACAGGGCTCTGTGACAGGCCTCTTACAGGCCAGATCTTATCTGAAATACTTTATTATCCCTTTCATCTAAAGCAATGATTCTGAACACAGGGCAAGAGGCCTGTGACCCTTCCCTTAAGGGACACATCAGAATCACTCAGGAGAATTCTACCACAACACATGCCATCACCTCCACCACATATTTGACCTTGAGATCCTAGAAGGTCATACTTCAATTGTCTGCTTTCTAACAAGAACTACCTTGATGCAGTCTTGGCCAAGGGAACAAGTGAAAACCACTGACCTAGAGACAATTCCTAAGGCAAACTCTACTTCAAATGCTGGCTTCTTGAATAACAGACCTACTATGTGCCAAGCCCACTACACGCAGTGGGCACACCAAGTTCATACGGACCCCACCCTCAATATGAGAGCAAATGAATGGTGAAGGAAATACAAGGCATCCACATTAACATATAACAGTCGCTGACAAGACAGACAAGACATGTTTGCTACATCACAGCAGGTAAATGGTATAGGCAAGGGCCGCAAACCCAATTATCTTTAGGGGTCGGAAAGCGGTCACTGGGGCATGAATCAGGTCAGGAGCCTCTGGTCTACAAGAGGCAGCTTCCTCTTTGGATCACTTGGGAAGAAGACCTGGTGTCACCCATCTTCTAAACTATATTTTGGTTTTGTTTTGGTACTGGGAATGGAACTCATGACCTTGAGCTTGCCAGGCAGGCACTTACTTATGCCTCTTAGCTAAATCCCCAGCCTAAACTTAAAAGAAGCCACAAATCAGGATTATTACATAAAAGCATGTAAATAATGCTTTTAAATAATGATATAATTTTTTAAAAAATTCTTAATGATATATGGCTGTGTGCAACTTCTGGTGTAGACTACTGATGCAAGAACAATTCAGGCTGCAAAGAGTTCACTGCTGGTTTCAGTCATCGGAGAAGGCTTTTCTAAGGAAGTGAGTTTGAAGAGAGTCTCGTGAGACTGATAGGATCAACAGGCCAAGAAGCAGGCAAGCACATCTGTGGGGAGCAACAGGCTGAGAAAAGATCAGGAGTCATGAGTCTAGAAACTTACTCTATCCCACAGCCCTCGCACAAGGCGACAAGAGCATGAGGAGGTGGAGGAGGCAGCAGGGACAGGGAGGAAGACAGAGTGCTGGGAAAAATGCAAGAACCTGGCAACAGGGATGAGAGATGAAGGGGAGACAGCCCTGAAGTTTCAAAGCACTAGAGTGACAAGGAAGAAATTCAACAGTTGGCACGGGGATTATGAGGGGTGTGCTGTGTAAGATCCCTGAAGTAGAAGGTGAGGCCACACCAAGGGACACAAGTGAGAAGGGAAAGTCAAAACAAGAGAGGTCCAGGGGAAAGAGGAGGAGGAAACCAGGAAGTGAGAACACAGGTGTGAGAATAGACCTCAGAAAAAAGGTAGACTTCTGGAGCAGGGACAGAACTAGAAAAATGCAGAGTTCTAACAATAAAAGAAGACAAGTGAAATGATGGTGGGAAAAAAAAAAAGTAAGGAGGAAGAGATGACTTAGGCCACATCAAATACCAGTTTCTGGCAAGACGTCACTTGGTCCTTTGGAAATTGTAGTGGGCAAGGGACAGACTGTATATAGAAACCAGACTGCAAAGCAGTGGTGGAAAGGTGGTCAAACCATAGAGGTGGAAAGGAATCACCCTAACAGCCTCCCAGAAAACTGAAAGCAATGGAGATTAAATGCAGCCACGGGGGAGTAGGGGGGCGGGGGAGCAGTCAACAGTACCAAGGCAGGATGACAACCAGAGGTGGGAGGCAGTGATTTCCAGCTCAGGGAAGGGGTGACCATAGAACCTGGACCACACACTCCAGCTCTCCTGTTCCATTCTGAACACTTCCCTGTGCCCAGGACTTACTGATGTATTTCTCTAGGGAAAATAGCCGTGAGAAAAATGTAGAATGGGGCTGCCAGAAACGCAATCTTCTCTTATCTTTGCTTATTAGCCCAGTCTTCCCAATCAGATTTGAGGCCACCAAAGACTAAAACAATGAGGTCTACTATTTTGCTTCACACAGGGCCCAACCCACAGTGAGTTCCTGTCTTAGCGCTCTGGCAAGAGTCTGCTCCCTGGAAGGCTGAACGTCTACTACTGTGACTCAATATCATTAAACGTAAGGGATTTGAGCAACCATGAAATGAAATAGACAAGGGCAGCTTGTCCTAGGAAGAATGAGACACACTATACCTGACACTGCTGAAGACCTGATTATGTAGTCAGGCAAGAGAATTGTCTTTCATAATCCAAAATGTTTCAGGCACCAGATCCTGTTAGATCCTCCAAAAATTTAGGGAAAAAGACATGGCATTCTTGAGGGTCCAAGTGTGCACACATCCATAGAACACCACACACCCACCTACCCTCCTTCATGATTACATGGTCACCACACTTGGCCTCCCAGCCTGAGCCCCTTTCAGCTCAAAGGCAGTGGTTCTGCAGGGGGGAACCTAAGCAAGCTCCAAATCACAAGGAACAATGACAGCTGGTCCCTGGTATAGGAGGGGTCCTCACCCAGATTCAACCAACTGCCCATTAAATTTAGGAAAAAAAAAAGCCCTGTACTGACCATGTACAAATTTCATTTTCTTATCATTATTCCCTAAACAACACTATGTAACACCTGATTTATGTGGCATTTACATTGTACTATATAAGTAGTCCAGAGATGACTTAAAGTACTGAAGAATGTGTGTTGGTTATATGCAAATACTACACTATTTTACACAAGGGACTTGAGCAACCCAGGATTCTGGTATCCACAAAGGGTCCTGAAACCAAGATCTACTAAGCAACAACTAATATGCTACTAGACCCAAAGACGACAAAACAATTTCTTCCTCAGTAACTTCTGCTAGTGTCCGCTGGTAAACACCCAGTGATAAGTCACAGAGAAATAGAATCAAAAGCTTTCAGGAAGGGGAAAAATTGCTTGAATACAGTGAGTAAAACATCAGTACTTAAGACAAGGATAGGTCTGAAAGAAGTGGCTATGGTCATGTGATTCAATACTATTATTAAGTGACTGATGATAGGACATCAGTGACTGGCTTGTAAAATTTTCCTCTGAAAAGTCTAAATTGTGTCCTCTAGAATGGATGCTCTCAGAGTCACAGGGAAAAACTTCAGCCCTGTGGAATAAATAACTGATTTGGAAAGGGATATTAGATGCTAGAATTTTCAAGTCCATAAAAGTAAAAATTCCCACAGGGGCCAGTTTTCCCTTCAACTGCAGGTCTCAGAAGAACTGCAAATGTTCCATTAGTGTGTTAATTTGGGTTTGGAAAAAGTTAGAGAATGCAGCAAGAACGATGAAACTGTGCTGGGAACTAGTACCCTGGTAGGCAGAGGCTATCCGAAGGAAACGCATGCAAGAGTCAGAGCGAAGAAGAAAGGCAGAGGGGCAGAGCAAGAAGGCAGCATCGGCCAGCACACAGGTTACGTTACCTTGATGGGCTCGCATTTCGGGAAGGGCCTTTTCTAAGACTGCTAATGCTTTTCTATGGTAATCTGCTTGGGCTTCTAATAACTGAGAACAGACCCACATTCAAAAACAAAAGTAACGTTAGCGTCAGATGGACACACATACAATGGGAGCAAAACTAAAACTCTTTTGCAAAAAAGCTAAAGTGATTCAATATTTTACAATGTGTTAACACTCTGTCAAAGGAAGGTGCTCACCGTAACAAAAAATTTGCCGTATTCCCCTTCTTTGGCCATGAAGTTGTACATGTCTGCAGCGAGCTGATCCTGGGGAAGTAGAGAAGACTATTAAAAAGAAGGCCATTAAAAAGAAGTGAGAGATAAATGCATCTTCTTACATCAAACATGATAAAAACAGCTCCGGATGAAATGTCTAGCAACTGAAAAGCAGTGTGTTAGCACAGGCATATAATTCCAGCACTCTGAGAGGCTGAAGCAGGAGGACCCAAGTTCGAATTCCACCTGGGCATATTAATGACTTAGCAAATGAGTGATTTAACCAATTAAAACAAATTAACATAAAAAAATTTATTTTTCTTAAAATTAAAAATAAAAACAGAATGGTCTGTTGTTATATCTCTAAACCCCCTCAAAAAAAAAATATTTTTCAAGTAAGAGCTGATTAATAGTGATCTGGAAGAGACAGCTAGTGGCAGCACAAATCCACCCAAAAAGAAGTCTTTACTCAAAGAGGAAATAGCTACTGAACCAGAAGATACAGCTACGAGTATCCCCAAGAAAAGAAGAAAATTTTCTTCCAAGGAACAGCCAGGCAGCAGTGGGCCTGAAAAGGCTGCTGCTAGCAAAGGAAGTGTCAAGAAAAAGAAAACGCTTCAAAGACCATCCCAGGGAGATGAGCATGGACATTCCCCAGGGGTGGGAGTGGGTGTTCCCCAAGGTGACATTTTCCATCCCATGCTCTAAATCCTGGTCAATAAAAACAAATCCATAAATAAATAAACAAACAAACTTTAAGCATAAAAGTATGGCTCTATAAGTTCAGTTTTAATTTCTACATAATATAGTTTTAAACAGTTCAGCTAATAGATCAAGATTTACTCTCTTGAAGAGGGAATTATTGTACAACCTGAATACACTAAAATATAACATTCCTAGCATCATCTAGTAGAATTAACAGACTTTTTGGAAATGTGAATAAGAGCAAAAAGGTCAATTAGCTTAAGGTCAAAGATCTGTGTCTTTACCACCTCAAATAACATTTAGAATAAATACCTAACTACATAGATGTATCAAAAATTGTATCATTTCACCAGCTAATTAATCTAAAATTTAATTCATGACATAATTCTTCCAAGTTACAAATCAATTTTCCTAAGAACATTTAAAAATACTCCTTCACAATGTTTATACGATCTCTAAATTACTACACATTAAATCTTGTTCTACAAAACCTGTATTTCTACTGATCTATTTTTATATCTACTAGTAGTGCATTATTTTAATTGTCGTAACTTTATGATATGTTTTGTTGTGGCGTTTGCCCATTTACCTCTTTATGTCAAATAAGCTTAACCACGATTTCAAAATAGCCTCCTTGAATTTTTAAAATAATCATATAGGAGGAGTACATAGAACTCATCTCTAAGAATACTTTTTGTACATAAAATGTGTATTTTGGTTATAATATAGCACTGGAAGAGAAAGAATATAAAAACTTATTTTTATATCATCCAGAATCTGATAGGAATTGTATAAAACCTAATTTGAAACATTTGACCTTATCTATCATTTGCAAAAGCGAAATACTGACAAACATACACACTTCTTGGGGATTGTACCTTGCACTGCTCTACTTTATTTCCAGCTTCATCCATCTCTTCTTTCAGGGTATCTATTTTTGATGGAAGCCCCTGGAAGTTGGTGCCTGAAGATTTGTGGGCTTGGTTCCACCTGCAAACCAAAGGGACAGCCAGCCTCTGAGGACTACTGGACATCTCAACTTCAAGGAGCAAGGACCAAAGGAGATAGAGCCTGCCTCAAAACAGACTCTCCCCAGGCTAGGGGTCAGTGCCCAGGACAGCTGCTTGAGTTTATTCTCTAAGAACAGAAGCAGGTAAACAGACATCAACTTCCCACCAAGACAGAATCCTCCAAGCACTAGGGATAGAAATTTGCATGATCACAACACGCACGTTTTGTCTCATACAGATCCCGCTAAAAAGCAATCCATGAGCGCCTTTCCTACAGTGCCCAATTATAGACTCTCTGTTCTCCTGCACTGACTTAAAATGTTCCTATGCCTTTGAGGATAAATTCCTGTTCTTAAAGACCCCTTTATGAAGTATCCTCCTATGATCTGTGACCTATGGTTATTTTTAGCAGGGAAAAGTCAAGCTTCAAAAATATACTGATAAAAGCATTTAAAAAATTGTTATAGTAGAGAGATGGGGGGAATAACCTATAACTTCTTTTTTGGTTCTTAAATGTGCTTTGGCCTCCTGTTTGTAGATGATATATCTGGTGTTGTGGAACATTTAACACTTCATATTTAAACACAGATATTATGAAGATGCAGCATGAAAACACATTAGCAACTCATCAAACTTCTCAGAATACTATACTGCCTGCAAACATCATCTTCTATGCCTTTCTCACGCCTACTGTGTGTGATACACAGAAACACTTTAGCAAGCCCACACAGCAACACTGGCAACGGTGTTTCCAGTAAGTGTGAATTTGAGTCTCAAGTGCTCCACCCTTCAGAAAGGCTCCAACTTGACCAGCTATGTGACCCAGTTAATGACAACATCTGTGTCTCACTTGCCTCATCTGTGATGCTAAACACAACCTGAGTTGCAGAACTGGCAGAGACAGAACAAATACATATATGTGTAGATAATATTAGTTTTTATGATTTTTGTACTGGGAGAAATCACAGGATTAAGTCAAAGTAAAAAAAAAATTCAACTGCTTCAGTTTTTTCTATACCTACTTTGCTTAATTAAGCGATTAAGACTAAGTTCTGTATTATTTTCTCTGTTTTGTTGGGTTGTTTTATCTGCTTTGTTTTATTTGATTTTGTTATATCTGATGGCACATGGGTAGCTATTTCAAAGATAGCAAGATACATTATTATAGCCATTTTGGATTTACTGTTGTCTTATTTTGAAGTTCTTTATTGCATTCATTGTGTCATATTGTTTTTAAGTCCTGTGTCACTTACAATAGTTTATTATGATTGGCTTTGTTCTCTTTTATTTTACTTGTTTTTATTCTCTTTAAAAGAAAAAAGAAAAAAAAATCTACTAGTGGTTACATGTACTCCATATAAAAAATTTCTTATAGATAAACATCTATAATATTGCTCAACCAAATCCAATGCAGGAGCACTCACAGACTTGTTTAAATAATCACTAGAACATTCTCTCTTGGGGTAACCTTGTACTTCCTGGTCTGGTCAAACCACACAGGACGCTAATCACACATATGCATATGACAAATGAACAGCAGACACTGCTGTTAGAATCCCAGCTCTGCCACTTAGGTCCTCTAAGGCATGATAATACACGCAGGTTCCTCCTTTATCTGTGAAACAGCAAGGGATGTTACATTAGACCCAACCCATTCCCCCTGCCACTCAAACTGGGGTCCTCTGTTTTCAGGGTACTGCACAAAATTCTGACACAACTTGTATCTGTGGAAGACAAAGATAAACAAATGAGTGTTGTTTAAGAGGCAAGTGAGGTGACACAGACGTATGTAGATCAATATCTGGCAAATGTCCATCAAGTGACACTTATTTAGGAACTGTGCTTTTATCATTTTCACTGTGCATGGGTGCCTCAATGGACCTTTTATTGTCACATTTCTTAAGCCAGGACATATCTTAACAACTGATTCATACGTTTAATGAACTAGACCTTTTCTTCTCAAATAAATGGATCAAAATTAGTGATACATCTAATACCTGACAGCAGCGAAGAAACAAGGAAATGGAGTAGTGTTACAGCTACTTTCTAATCTCTGTGATCAAAGCTCCCAACACAGAATATGGCAGCTACTCCAGCAATGGTGGTTACATCACCACATATTAGCCAAACAGAAATAATCACATCTCCTTTAGAGTTGCAATGAGCACTGAGATGAGCTGATGAAACAGAGGTCAGCGAAACCACCTGCTTTTGTAAATCAAAGTTTTACTGCAGCACAGACATGCTCACTCATTTACACATTGTCCATGGATACTCTTAATTCCCTCCCCCTCCCCTCTTCCTCCATCTCCCTTTCCTTTCCTCACCCCGGGGACCCATGCATGGTAAGCATACGATCTAAACTGAGCTACAGCCTCAGCTCCATGGCTGCTAGTAGGAACATCTCGATTGCAGAGTTAAACATATTTACTCTCTGGCCCTTTACAGAAACTTGTTGACCACTGAGATAGAGGATGAGAAAAGCCCAAACTGTAGGTGCTCATTTCTCTGTCTCCGGTCCTTAAATACCCAAGAAAATGAATATATATCACTGATTCAAACTCCTTTGAGGACAGAGCTAGAGTGGCAGTCCTGTCCCAGATCACTCTAGCTCTACTGTAAACAAGACATCTACAGGTCATCAGCCTGCAGACTGGGGGACAAGAGTTGCATGAGCCCTGTCCTTGAGAGCACAGCATTTCTTGATTGTGAAGAGTAATTATGGATGCACAGGGTTTGAAATGTGGAAGGATCCTCAGGATCACAGAACTATTTATTCCTGTACATTGCCACCCCAAGCATGTGCTCTTAGAACTGGTGATCCTATCTTCTCTTCTGTAAAACATATTTATTCAGGTTTTTTTTTCTTTTTGTTTTTGTTTCCTTACCTACTGGCTCACTAATGATGGGATGTTCTAACATTCCCACTGCCATGCTGGAGAGAATGAGGCCTAAAGGGGTAGACAGACTGTAACTTGGTCAACCAAGCAAAGGTATGCATTTGTGACAGCATCCACTTTGTGCCCTCAGCTGTCTTTCTCTTGCTATGGTGGGGGACAGTGATGGCTGCTGCGAGTGGGACACATCGTAATACATTACTAGCTATTCTGACAGCTGTATCTTACCTAGCTCTGACTGAATCCCAGTCCAAAACCAATCTAGCAAGCTGTTTCCTTTGCTTCTGTATGTTGGGAATCTCCACCTAGAAGGAAGAAAATACAGTATGGGATATACTTTAGGGTTGCAGTTTAACTTTAAAGCAAAATATTTATTTACAAATTTTTTTCTCTTAGGCAAAAAATATATCTTCAAGTTCTTCACTTTGTTTCCAAAAAAGGATGTGCATTAAAGGCTCTGATCATTAATATTTGGACAAAGACAAACCATTCATTATGTAGCCCAGGCCAATCTCAGCTCTTGTGACACCGAGGGCCAGCACCCACCTCTGCTATGCTGTAGAGAGGGTCCACAATCTCCTTCTCAACAAAGACTTCATGCTGAGAGAGCTCCAGAGCCAGCTGATTCTCAGCATCACCACATGTCTCCAGCATCTTCCTTTAAAAACAAGACCCGCCACATCAAGTATGCATTCGTTAAACACGTTCTAGACTATTACGTGGTTGCAGCTCTGTTTGCTTTTTGACAGGACCACAGTCATACCCAATAAAACCTTCAAACTATCACACAGCATACATAGTTACTGCCTTGAGTCAACAGATCTGTGCTCTAAAATGAGGATTATCTTCCAGATACAGACTTCAGAGAGGAAAGTAGATGATGAGATGAGGTCACAACTTACTCATGAATTAGGTTCCCGTGTCAGGTAAAAACTAAGTGTCTCTCAATAGATATTATAAAAGTGATAGGGGAGGAATCACCTAGAAGGGGAAGGTGATAACCACTGTTAATTTCTTATTGTCTTGTCTCTTGTATTGTTTTCATAATTTTGTTAGGTTTGGTTTTGTTCTTTCGTTAGATTTTACTGTGTCTGATGGTATTGGCAACTATTTTGAACATAATGGGATATATTATGGTAATCATGGTTGGTTTCCTGATATCTTGTTTTGAAGGCCTATTCTGCTTTCATTTGTTTGTTTAATTGGTTTTACTGTTTTGTTTTGTTTGATTTTATTATGTGTGATGGTATGAACAGCTATTTTGAAGAAAATGAGACATTATGGTAGCCATTGCTGACTTCCTATCATCTTGCTTTAAAGTCCTATCATGCTTTTATTCTTTTGTTTTGATTGGTTTTATTCTGCTGTGTTTTATTTGATTTTATTATTTGTGATGGTATGGACAACTGTTTTGAAGAAAATGAGACATAGTAACCATTGTTCGTTTCCTGCTATCTGGTGTTAAAACCCTGTTACACTTTCCTTCTTTTGACTGGTTTTGTATTATATTGTTATGTTAGATATTATGGTGTGTGATGATATTATTGTCTATTTCGAAGAAAACAAAAGACATTTTGGTAGCCACTGTTGATTTCCTACTGTCTTGTTTTGAAGTCCTGCATTGTTTGCATTGGTCTGTTCTGATTTGCTTTGTTCTGTTCTGTTTTGTTCTCTTTAAAATAAAACAAACAACAACCAAAAAAAACTAAGTGTTCTCAAAATACTCTGAAAATCTTTTAAAGAATACACAAAGTCCATGGCATGTTCTTTTACGTATGTTACTGAGTGCAGCCTCAGTGGTATTCATGTAAAAACCAGCTCTTTTCTGTGTCGATGAGGTAACCAGCCAACATTTAAAGGTCATTTTACATGAACATCACGCCTCCTTTTGGTTTTTCCTGTGATCACAGATGGTGTCATACCAAGTACACATACAAATGATGTAATTTTACTGGCTCTGATTCTCTCTTTCTCCTTCCCCTTTTTGCCCCCCTGACCGTTTTGGGATCTGTGAAGTTCATTTGGCATGAGGAAGTATGCAGTATGGTCAGAGGTGGCCATAGTTAAGTTGTCTGAGTTTGATAATAGGATTTGCTATTTTACAGCTGTGTGAGCTCAATTTTCTTACTTTGTCTGGGCAATACCATCATCTGCGAAATGGAAACATGAATATTACGTTCTTTCTAGGTGGTTTTGAGGATTAAGAAAGCAATAACCTGAAAAGTACAGCACAGGGCTGGCACACAGCACCAGTCTGGAATGAGGACAATGGCACCGGCTCACGGAAACACAAACATGGCGGGAACAGGGATCACATCAGCCTGCTTCCCAGGGCCAGTGCCCTCAAATATGGGTGCACAGACAGGACAAAGGAACAGCACACAAGGGGAGAAAAGCATTCACCTCTGAAGAACAAAGAAAAGACTGTAGATCCTGGGAAATAGACTGAAAAGTATCCCCCAGCAGGGAAGCAGGGCCCTTGTGACAGTAGGGAGAGCAGATAGGATTAAAGGACACCAGTCTCACTAGATAAGAAGGTAGTAGGAAATGAAAACCTTCCTTCAAACTACTTTCTCTTCAGACTTTTTTATTAAAAAATGCATGCCTACTGTTTTTGTTTTTGTTTTGAGGGAGTCTTGCTATATATTCCAGGCTGGTCTTGAATTCACTAGGTAGCCTAGGCTGGTCTCAAACTCACAGTGATCCTCCTGCTTCAACCTGCCAAGTGCTGAGATCATGCGCACCACCACAGTTGGCTTAATTTGATTACTGCTGAAAAAGAAAAACTCTACAGTGGAGTGCAATGGGCATCAGTTGCTTGACAGGACTAATTCATAATATCCCATGGCTCAGCAGGATAACAATTAGTTACATGCTTCAAAACAACTAAGAGGCTTTTGAATGTTTCCACCACATTTGTTAATATTTGTTAATATTAGTTAGTTCAAAACAACTAAGAGGCTTTTGAATGTTCCCAACACATTTGTTAATATAAATGTCTAAGGTGATGGATATATTAATTACCCTGATACAATCCACATGCCTTGTACATGCACTGAACTACTATATACCCAAAAGGTACAATTATGTGTCAGTTAAAATAAGTGTAGTTTAACAAAATAGAATTAAATATTTTTAAGTTAAAACAAAAAATACAAATAATTCAGAAAATACATTCTTTTAAGATAATCACCATTAACATTTTGATGGTCACCCTAAAGGAAGCTACTCTTTGGAGTTAAAAGAACTTGTTAGGGTATATATCTGAGCTACCCCTAGAGCAGGGAAACGATCGAGGTTCTCATATTCAACCTTGGGGGATACATGTTGACATGCTCAATACTTTCACTAGTGGCTCTCTCTACTTCACAACTCCAGCCTGGCTCCCACTAATGGAAAGATTTCCCAGCAAAGCAGCAGTTGTGACCTACTTTCTTCCACAAGGTCTAGGTTCTCTGAGGCAGATGGGTCATGCCATCATGCTTGAAGTTTCTCTGGTCTCACCAGGACTGCTGTGTACCACCCTCTACGACTCTCTGCCAGGGGCTAACTTACCCCAGGAGAGATTCGTCCAGCTGAGTAGAGGCTTCTTGCATATTCTGAGCAAGTGCTGTCAGGGGGAGTTTTTTCTGGAAGGAAAAAGACATTGATTTTGTTTTTGTTTTTGTTTTCTTTTTCATTATTGTTTGGATCCTTTCTCCTTGATCTTCTTGTCACCATTCACTGATCTCCTCCTTTCAAGCAAACTGCACAGAAAAGAGAGAGCTGGTTCTGGTTCCATTTCTAATCTCACAAGAATTAGTTGGGTGATTTCATCTCCATGTGTCAGTTGGGGCTGGTGACTAAATGAGACATTCAATATCAACTACCTAGCACATAGTATGTACTTGGGAAACATGAGCTGCTATTTCTGTTGTTCCTGCTGTTATTGTTACTAATTAATCAAGCACATATGGTTTATAGGTCACTTATCTGAAGTCTGTGACCAGAAGTGTTTCAGAGTTTGAAGCTTTTTTGGACTTTGGGATATTTGCACACACTTCACTGGCTGAAGATCCCTTAAAACTGAAATCTTAAATGCTCCAAACTTGAATGCTTTTGAGTCATCATGTTAGCACTAAGAAAACGTTCAGATTACAGAGCATTCATGATTGCAGGTTTTGAGATTGGGGATGCTCAACTTGTACTGTGTTCCAGGCACAGACCTTGCTCTCTAAATGATTATCAAAGATAAATGCAGCAAAGAACTCAGTTTCAAAAACGCTTTTGCAAGGACATTTTTTTTTTAAACTGTAGACAAGCCCTTACTATGTAGTCCAAACTGAACTCATGGACTTGAACTCAACATGTAGCTCAGAGTAACCTTGAATTCACGGTGATTCCCCTGCCAAAGCCTCCTGAGTACTGAGATTACAGGCATGAACCACCATATCCATTTGCTAGAACATTCTTAAACTGGATTTTCACTTGTCTATAATCACAAAATTTAGCTTTAAATACCTAAAAATATCTAGCTAAATATTCAAAAAAGCTTTTCTAATATTTTCAAGTATAAAACAAATCATTTTCCTGAGATCTATTTTTTAGCCAGCAATGACCACAGTATCTCTTGACCTTTATAGTCAAATAATTCAAACTGCAGTGAAGTGATCAGGTACCCCAGAGAGAGGCAGGAGAGCAGGACCTCAGTCCTGATGGCCTGAGCCCCAATTTGGTGTCTTGTCCTACTAGTTGATAGTTCAGATATGAGTAGAGGCAGTCTAAAAGAACAACAAGTAGGCTGGTTGTAACTAACACCATCACCTGCTAACAAAAAATGCTTTCAATTGTGCAGCTCCACATGTAATGTGGCCTTCCCAGTAGAAAAGGCACTCATGTCAAATAACACAGTCCACCATGGCGTATCACTCCTCACTCCAAAGAGCTCCCCTGTATACATCTGGGCCTGGACTGGTCTATACCGGACACAATTTCTTTGGAAGGGTGCCCTAAAAGCTGCTAATACTGGTGGTTCCAGATGAGGATACTGAGTGCCTAGGGAACAGGGCTGGGGAAAACTTCGTTTTATCTTCTACATTTTGACTATGTAATTATAAAGTCAACTCAAATTAAAATTTAAAAATAACCCATCTGCCCTCCTTTAGAGGTATTTTTAAATAAATAAAATAACAGGCTCCTTGTCGCCTATAAAGAGGCCACTTCTAGCTGCCGCACTTTTAGGAAGATACGAGAACAGAAGATAATTCCCATGTTTCATCTACAATGGCACCTCAGTTCACAAATTTCTTTCTTTCCACTGTTCTGGTTACAATTGAATTGCAAGCATAGTATGTAAATGTTTACAATTTGGTTGCAACCAGAATTGCAGAATGAATTCTAGGATCGAAACCACAGAAAGAATTGTATTTGTGAATCAAGGTACATATGGTAATTTGACTTTCAAAAGGAAGTAAAATATAAGACAAGAGCAGTTATCAAGAGAAATATACTTTGAGCAACTCTGGAAGTCCATCAGTCTATTTTGACAAGTATCAATCAAGATTTCAGATGCAAATAGCTTTGTGGTTTCTATGTCCCTCTGTGGTTTCCAAACCCACAGTCTTCCTGGTGATATAAACAAGGAGATTCTGCTAAACATACAAGCTCACTTATGGAGATGCTGTCTATCAACAACGAATTCGACAGAGGGCTGCCAGTTCCCCAAAGGTGAACAGTTTTTCTTTTGTCAGGGATGAACTTAAAAGGTCTTAATGTAACATCCGTATCAACTACACTACAAAGAAGTAATCCTGGATTCCATAGGGCCTACAACATAAGCTTTGCCATGTCAGTAGAGGTTCAAGCCGAGAAGGTCACTAGTTCCATTTCGCTTTCCTCCAGTTCCTGCCCCTTCCACGAGCAGGAGCTTCTGGGAGCTCCTGTCATGAATTCTAGAGCCCTGGAGCCTGCTGTGACTTTCTCCTTATTACACACTCTCTCATGGTTACCCATTTTCTTCTAGCACTGTCATGGCAACTCTTTTTCCCTCTCTACAGAGCCCTACCTTTGGACTTTGGACTGATGTTGGAAAAGGAAAAAGCACGCATTAGATTTCAGAAACAAAGACAAAGCACCTTTGCTACTGCTACATGAAATATTCCTAATACAGCCACTAGTTTCCCTCCTTTACAGCTTAGTTATCATCTTCTCCAGGAAGCCTCCTTTACCTCCCTCCCCCCTGGAATTCCTTTGGCTCTTCCATAGTATCCTGTGCATATTTTATTTACCATTATTTTACTATCCACTTGTTCATGTCTCCTTCAACACCACAAACGCTTAGTTTTGTATCTCCAGCACTCATACACAATATAGGTGCTTAACAAACTGTTAATGTGTTTTTAGTGAATGTACGTGACAGCTGGATACCAGGTCAAAGCAGTGGTCAGCCAGTTAACAGGACATATCTGTGTGAAGGACAGGGACAGGCACAGGCACTGGTTGCTAGTCTACAGTGTGAATAACAGTGTGCAAGCATTAAAAAGCTAAGGCAAAACTGGGCCAAATTACAAAGGTAGAGTAATACAAAAAGGCTGGGACTTCACCCCAGGCAATGGGAAGCAGCCAGTGACCTTCAAAGGAAGTACACCAGGCCACTTTGGGGCATTCACTTGTGTGAAACTAATTCAACAGGTGCTACAGAACATTAACATCTTGGTTTGCCAGCACTCAGATGCCAGCAGTGTCTCCAGTCCTAATGACAATCCAGACTATCTCTATATATTTCCAAATATCTCCAGGATGCAATTGGTCCTGATAAAAACCACTAAAGAGGTTTTTTTTAAAATGTTGTTTGAGGGTTTTGTCTGTTTTGTTTTTTAGGCAGGAGGATGACGGAATTGATGTGTATTTCAGGCAACTGACTGGCAGTTAGGCTGAAGACAAATGGGAAAGGAGGGACACTGAAGGCAGGAAATAAAGCTCAGGCGGTGACTACAACAGTCCACACATGAAGTAATCCAGTCTTGCGTCAAGGCAAGTGTGGCAGGCAGAGCAGAGATGACAAGTTTAAAAGATATTCACAGAGAGGATCACAGGACTTGCTAGTCAGGCAGCTGTGGGAGGGTGGAGAATAAAATAAAGAGGATATGAGATAACCTCATAGTTTCATGTTTGCATAACAGGGGCAACAAAATTCAAGGATGTCAACACAATAGGAAGAACTATTTGTATATGCTAAGATGGGCTTCTAAGGTAGGAATCCTTTGCATGACAGAAGATAGTTTCAAAGTCACTGGTATACACATATTAGTTAGAAGCCAGAAGAGAAGAGTGGAGGTGGCTTGGAGAATATGGAGAAGCACAGAACCTTACGAGTCAACAGTGAGGGTAAGCACAAGGGCTGGGGATGTAGCTCAGTAGTACAGCACTCACCTAGCAGGCGTGGGCCCCTGGATTCTATACCTCCTCCAAAAAAAGTAAACAGAGCAGAAGCCAAGGCGAGACAGTAAGAAAGAATGGTGGGGGCAGAATCAGTGGATTGGGCCTAGTGCTTGGGGGTTGAGTCAGCAGCAGCATTCCTGGAACCGTAGGCACATGCAAATGTCTACTCTGTACGTACACAACTGTAGAATCCTAAATATTGTGCAAGAAGGAATAGCCCTATTGTCAAGATGCCCTATAAGTGTCTGTAGGCAATACAGAAGGGTAAAATAGATACCTACATGCTACTTTTACCTTTTGAGACCTTTGGTAACAAGTAAAACCCTAGCTTAATATGATGGGTCTGAAGAGTACACACTCATAAGCTAAGAACTTGCAAAAGCAAAGATTGAACTGCCTAGTGAGCAATGTTCTAATGGTGGTCCCTGGGTACAAGTATACAATGGCATTAGCCCCGGATGGCCCTCCCAGAGTCCATCCTTCCTCTCTAGAACAGTGTCCTGACTCTTCTTAGGAGCACACCCCTGTCTCAAGAAAGCCTGTAGCTGGAGACACAACCCATGCTTGAGGGCTGGGCCCAACCTGTTTAAACCTATCAGGGCATCCTATCACCTCACCCCCTGCCCACGGCAGTAAAGATGGAATGAGAATGCTCCTGAATGGGGTCTGTGTTTTGATACACGGAAAGGGATTTCTAGCTCCTAGAAAAATACCAGAAGAGAGGCTCTACGCATAGGAAGCATGAAGTCCATGGACACTGACGATGGCCAAACTGCAACCAGGCATAAGTGCCTGTCTATGGACAAAGCAGATACTGACAAAGGCACAGGAGAGAAAAGGAATGAAACTGAGACCCAGCTTTACTTCAGATCCATCCCAACCTCCAGACTTTCCGGTAGCCAAGTCAATAAATTACTTCTCCTTCCTAAGTCAATTCAGAATAGGATTCTAGATTTTGGCCAAAGGATTCCTAACTGACATGGTCATTCTCTTACCAATAACAAATTTGTTCACCAGGTCTTTAAGGCACCTGGAGAAATTTCAGGTGAGCAGGGCTTTCAGCCCGGCAATGAATGTCTTAAGCAGGAAAAACGCTGTGGTCAGGAACTGCTATAAGCATGAGCAGGGATAAAAGGTACCAATCTAAAATCCAACTTGTTAATGTTGCTTGGGAAAAACCACCCAACCAAGAAAGTGAACAGTCTCAGAAAGACATGGGAAGGGGGCTCTGGGTCACAACAGATACTCACGTGTCTCCTCTCAGCATCAGTGCCATGTTGGCCCTGGAAGCACGCAATCAGACGCTTATGGGAATGGTGGCACATTGACCGCACAGCATCCAAGCGCCGCTCAATCTGTCAAGGCCGAGACAAGACAGGGATTTATAGGGCTGAAGAACAAACTTGGATCTTCTGTATGTGGTGTAATCAATGCAGGTATGAACATTTTTCACAATGCAACTTTTTAGCTCTTGGATTTAGAAGTAAATGGTTCCCATTCACCTCCTGCAGGGATTCTCATTACTGACTGTGGATTGAACAATCGGAGTGGGAGGGATGTCCTGTGCACTGTGGTATGTTTAGCAACATCTCTGGGCCCTACCCATTAGATACCAACAGCACCCCACTATCCAAATTGGGACAACCAAAAACATCTCTGGACATTGCCAAGGATCTCCAAGAAGACAAAGTCACTCCTAGATCAGAATCTCTGCCTTCCTTTATGTTGAGGGTTTTAGTTATAGTTCCCTTGACAGCTGAATGTACATGAAGGATAATGGACAATCTTAACTAAACCTTAGTATCAGACTGATTTGCAGCAATCAGTTTACCTGATACAGCACCAGCAAAGCCCTGGGTCCAAAAAAGCAGACCCACAAATGAATGGTCCAGGCCCAGATGTACTGCCAAATGGAAAAAGTCAGAGAGACACTTGGAAACTCTCCCCATCACAGGGCAGTGGAATGGATAAGCAATGCATCAAAGACAAGAATCAAAATCAGTGTGCCACAATTTCAACTCAAGATCAAGGTTTTCAAAATTATAGTTTATTAGGTTTGCATGAGCTTTTGTTTTCATTTTTAAATATATCTCCAAAAAATGGATAGCCAGAGTAGAGAAACAAGAGCTTAGGGACACACACATCGTGAGTAGCTTCCCAAAATACTACTGCTAGGATATGGCTGTTTATGGCAAAAAGAGCTGCTTGTTACAGGAAGGAATGCCAAAAATGTGTATTCTGATGACTCAGGAAGATTGAGAGCAAGCCCTTAGGGATGCTTTCTATTTTAAAGAAAAGTCAACAAATTCAAAGCAGAATACATTTTAACCCCCAGATATTTTATCCCATGAGATTGTTTTGACTCTTTTAAGCCCCATGACACCAGCTTTTCTTCAGACCAACCCCTGTTTCTGATGTGGCCAAGCAAGTTTATAATCTAAACTAGATGCCACATTACCTTCCCTAAATCTTTTGATGGCCAGATTTTAAAGCATCAGAAAACCAATACATATTCATTTGCCACAAGAACAAAACAAACACAACAAAACAAAACCCCTTAATTCTGATTTCAATTTCCACTAAAAGGTAAACTCTACAAGGCCAGGAGTTCTGTTGGTTTACAGTGGTGCCTCAGTGCACAAACTTAATTCTTTCTGCAATTCTGGTCACAAACCGAACTGGACAAGAACCAAATCAAATTTCCCCATAAGGTCAATATTGAAGCTAACTATTGAACTTGATTCGTTATTGAACTTGATTCGGTTCTCATCCAATTTGGTTTGTGACCAGAATCATGGAAAGAGTTAAGTTCATGAACGGACACACCACCAGTATTTACCAATCTACCCAAGCACCTGACTCTCTGTGGATCAACAGATACTCTCTTACCTATTTGTGAACAAATAGAATACAAATCTATTGAGTCCCTATAGTAGGTATCAGAGAAACTAAGTAAATTTTAGTTCCCACCCTCATATTCATGGCCTCTGGGGCAACTCCACACAACCAAATTAGAAGGTGGTCCTTGCAACTGCACTAATGGAGAGCGAGGAAAGCCGTAGAACAAAGAGCAAATCAAGAGAAATCTCACCGCAAAAACACATCAGCAGCACACATCTCTTGCAGTGGTGGCAAGAAGACCACCAATCTCTACTGCATTATGAATACTTCCCAGGTTTCACTCACTAATCCTAACATTCATACCAATATTGTACCCTCACTGAAGAGGGCAGGAAACTGAGGCACAGAAAAGTTGAGTAAATTCCCAAGGCCACAAAGCTGATCATGGGCACACGTGGGACTCAAATTCAGTAAGCTGGGTACCATAATTGGCACCTGCACAAATGAAAGTGGACCATATATCTACCAGTTATGGCAGACACAGAAGAAGACTTCCCTGTGTGCCATGAGGACTCTGCCATCCTCCAACTGCCTTCAAGGTCCTCTGATGTCAACTAAGGGCTCTAATGAATAATGGGATAATGTATATTACTGATGTGGGATGTGGAACAAGACCCTCTCTCAAAAAGTCAAACCAAGCAAACAAACAAAAAAATCCATGCTATTATTTAATTTTAAAAAACCCTCAGTTCTCAAAAAATAAATCTTAAAAAATAAACATGAAAAACAAATATTCTGGGGCTGGAGGTTTAGCTCAGCGGCATAAGCGCCTGCCTTGCAAGCAGGCAGTCGTGAGTTCGATCCCCGGTACCGATAAAAAGGAAAAAGTCAAAAAAAAAAAAAAAAAAAAAAAACCCACAAATATTCGTATCAATTGGGATATAGCTGGGCATGATAGCATGTGCTTGTAATTCTAGCACGGCAGCGGGGATGCTGAGGCAAGAGGATCACAAGTTCGAGTCTAGCCTAGACAACTTAGTGAGACCCTGTCTAAAAATAAAAAATAAAAACAGGTGGAGATGTAGACTCACTGTGAAGGCCCTGTGTTCAGTTTTCAGCACCAAATAAATAAATAAATAGGACTGTGAGTGGTAGCTGGCTTAGCATGTGTAAGACCTTGGGTTCAATCACAAATACTAAAAAACAAACAAAGTCAATTGGTTCTCCATAGCTATGGGTTCCATATCCACAGACTTAGCCAACCATGGATCAAAAACATTCAAGGAATAAAACTGCATCTGTACTTAACATATGCAGACATTTTCCCTATCGTTACTTCTTAAACAATACAACAGAACATTTACCTTGTAGCAAGTATTGTAAGTAACCTAAATATGATTTAGTACTATACAGAAGGATGTGCCTATGTTATATTCAAACACCAGTCCATTTCATATAACAGATAAGTATTCACAAATTTTGGTTATCTGTGGGGTGGGAATGGGAAACCTAGAACCAAGCTCCCATAAACAGTGAGGGGAAAAAAAAAAAACCTATCTGTAGATGACTGTTATAATTCAGAAGGATATTTTGATACTGTATGGCAGAAGAAGGGTTTTACTAAATTATGCCAGCAACTTTTTGGTGTAGAAAGAGACAGACAGTCACCTAGGAGTAGATCTTTGGTCTTTAGGGATTTGTCCAAGCAGACCTGTGCTAAGTTACTGAAATTAAATCAAGGAGACTCGTAAGGAGGTTTGCTCTCCTCTAAGTATTCTGCTGCAAGTGGGCAAAAGAGCCCAGTGTCTTCTAGGAAAATCTCTGAGTCACAAAGTTAGGAAAACCACAGACAGGTGGGATGAAGTGTCCCTGGGCACTGGCAAGAATGCCCTGGCAGGAAGGGGAGGGAAGACATCAAGGCTGATGGATGTGAGGTACCCTCGGGTCAGATCTGGCTACCGTCACGCAAAGCCTAAGTCAGTATAGTGAACCTATGGCATGTATATCACAGTGGGCTATTTGTGTCACTGAAAGCTCTAAAAGGTTCGCCATCAGTGGCCTAAGCCTTGCGGATGTGCCAGTCCACAGCCGGGGAAGCTGCAGTATGCAAAGGACTAACAAATCACTGCCCCAAGATACAGCGTCAGCTGGCAGGGCCTGACCTATCAAGGGCACCATCACAGCAGTGGTCAGCCTCAGCCTACCCAGGGCTCGTGACAAGCCATGGTGCTAGTCCAATGACCAGGTCCTTCCCTACCCAACACCTGGCTCTTGAAAGCAGGGCCAGTCCCATCCGGACTTCATAACATGACACTAGGGTTTCAGATCCCCTTTCTGATACACATCGCTGCTCCTCTTTCCTGCTCAAACCATGCTAGTTAATCGGATTCCATTCCAGTGCAAACACACACAACACTTAACTCTCCTCTGACCAATTCTCAGGTTTTTTTTTTTTTGTACTGGGGATGGAACCCAGGACCTTGTGTATGTAAACATATCTTCTATTACTACGCGACATCCATTTTCGTCACTTCATATCTTTTAACAAGTCATTTTAAGAAGACCTTATTTTGTTACCTGCAGCAGATCTTCACTGAGGACTTCTGTTTTCTCAGCTCTGTTGGGGGGAATAAAAAATTTAGAGTCAGAAATGCCGGGATGAAAAGTAACTCATGAAACTTAAGAATTCTTAGCCTGAAGTTTAAAGCAAAGTGGACAGAAATGCGCTATAAGGCTGGAGGGTTCACCATTTACATCACAGGGCAATTTAAGCAAAACAACAGAAAAACAAAAATTTGCAGAGAATAGCAACCCAACATAGGAACACATGACCAGGGCTGTGGTTCTCAACTTTGAGCATGGGCAGAATCTTACGGGGTGCAGTGACAACATTATTTACCAGGTGGGCCCACAGAGAATTCTATTCAGATAATATTCTAATTTAACAGGTTTGGAGTAAGGTCTAAACCTCTACCTGCTTAGAATTCCCTTGCAAGAAGGTCACAGATCACATTTTGAGAAAACAGTCCTCTCTAAATGCTTAACTTTCAGCTCTGTAAATAATCACTGCCATGTTTCACAGCCTTACTGAAACACATTTGTCATAAGTTTAGAAACATTATGCAAAGACAAAAATCTAGATTATGGTGCACAATAACAACTGAGGATACCCTCCTTCAGTTTTCCTTCTCTCTCTCTTCTGCTACTCTCCTTCTTTCCTTTTATTTGGTACTGCAGATCAAACCCAGGGCCTTCACACTGAGCTGCACCTCCAGACCTCCCTTTATTTTTAGTTTTTTTAAAATTCTGAGGCAAGTTTTACAAAATTGTCTCGGCTAGGCTTGAACTTGTGACCCTCCTGACTCAGCCTCCCAGGGTACTGGGATTACAGGTGTGAATCACCAGACTGAGCTAAAAGGGCATGCTAAGCCACTGGAGTCTCAGTTGCCAGACCATAATAATTTTTTAAGACTATTATCATTTGGACATGGAATGTTCCTCAAAGGCCCATATGTTAAAGGCTTGGTTGTCAGCCTGCAGGATTATCAGGAGGTATAGGAAACTTTAATAAATAGGGCCTAGTTGAGGAAGATAGGTCCAAGGGAACATGTCTATGGAGGCAATACTAGAACCCTGGCCCCTTTTTCCTTCTCTGTCTCTCTCTCTGTCTCTGTCTCTCTGTCTGCCTGTCTGCCTGTGTGCTCCCCCCATTTCCAGCCACTGTGAGGTTAACAGGTCTCCTTCGTAATGTACATGATGTACTATATAACTAAAGTCCAAAAGTAATGGCCAAAAGACAATGGACTGAAACCTCTAAAACCAAGAGCCCAAATAAACCTTTCTTCCTCATAGGTTGCTTTTCTCAGGTATAGCTTCACTGGCACAGAAAGAAGACCAGTGTAATTGCCATGCATAATATCGCCAATACTACAGTCCAAGTTAAATTAGTAATTTAAGCCATGCCTTTTGATATCCCTATCAAATTCCTACTGAACTTTTTAAGAGGAAATAAGCTGAAGCTCTGAATAAGGAGGGGAGTTGGGGGGTAGGGGCAAAATGAACTAGAAAATCTGACCTTTTTATAAGCTATACGGCAGAATCCAGGGCTGCATGATGTTGGCCATAAACCAGCGAAAGGAAGGAAAAGCTGTTCAGCCAAAAAATGAATGAGACCCACTAGAATGACCCCAAAACACAAAGCTAAGAACAGTGCTAGTTGCAGACAAGAAGTACCTTAGTGCACCCCTCTCACCTACTCTCAGGGTGATGGAATGTCTGGGCATTGCCACAAAAGATTCCAACACCAGCTGTCACTGCAGTGTCCCAGTTAATCTGCAGTTGCCTACAGGAGTAGCTAGCTCACTTATCAGTTTCTGCAGGAAACTGAACTCTGACCTGATTCAAATACCTCCCAAGGTCAGAAAAATCAGAGCCTGTAGAAAAATCAAGGCCTTAGCTTCCAGAGGTGGCCAACTCTTAATCCAAGAACACGTTCTCCTAGTAGCAGGCCCAAATATGCCACATATCTCGGCTGGGCACACATGGTGCATGGTGCCAGGCATTGCTGAAGCGCCAAACACTGGCAGTCACACCCGTTAGGGAGGAGAAGCAGCAGCCCAGTTGAATATGAGGCCAATCAAAGGTCCTCAAAAGGAAACCTGAGAGTCAGTTCCACAGGGGCATCCCTGGCATGAGTCCACCACAGCCTCATCCCTCTACCTTCCTCCAGCAAAGCACCAGCACTGGATTGTTTCACTTTTCCTGTATCTTCTCAAGCCAGGAGCCAAAAATCTGCATAGGCTCCTGTACCCTTGACAGAATATACTTTAACTAGGAAATCTCTCCCCTCTATGAATATACAGAAAAAAATTTCCAAGACTTATTAATATAGTACTGGTATGCTATAATGCTCAGTCACAAATAATTTATTGGACCTAATAATGTAAACATCAAATGACAATATAACTCCAAATTGTAAGATAACTGTATTGGAAAGATAGAGCAAAAGCAGAGAGAAAAGTTCTACAACAGCCCTAAATTCTCATTTACTGTAATAAAAAGTCAACAAATAACCAATGATTTTGATGACTCAAAAGACAACACTTTATACATATTATTTATAAACATGGGTATGAGCAAATGCCAAAATAAAAAGTTAAAACTTCATATTAGTAGGGAAAGAACTCACTGCATTTTGTGATGGCCTTTTACTATTAAACTACTTGTTAAGGTACAAGTATACATAGTTCAACATTTTTAAAAATAGTATTGTACTTACATTTTCAAACAGCATACTTGATATGGTTGGAGATATCTCTAACTTAAAAGATGCAACTCTCTACAAAAGCACAACAACAAATACCTCACAGTACCCAAAATACAAAGAAAGGTAGCATATTTACTACTCTTTCCAAATTAACTGGTCTTTCTTGATTTAAATTTAGAGGTACTTCACCTGAAGGGGTATTTGGAGACTCAAAAATATATCCAACATATTGTATTAAAATGTTAGCACATTATTTAAAAATCAATTTGCCCCATGTTTTTGCCTTTGTGTAAACTCTACACCAATTATTAAGTCAATATAATTTTAGGAAAAGATCCAATCTGTCTTCTTAGTCAGATTTTAAGGTTTACTGAAATTAAAAATGACTTGTAACCAGGAAGGATTACTTTTAACTGATGAATCATGAAGAATATAATCTATAAATTGAAGTGCTTCTGCCATGCAAAGATTCCTCTGCTGGCCTGTGCTGGCTCTACCTTAATTGCAGAAAATCACCACTTTTCCCATCATCCCCAGTAGGCGCTCCAAATAGCCAAATCTCCTTCCTTGCGTCTAATTCAAGATCTTCTCATGCTGAATTATTTTTAGGGTGTTCATCTTTACCAGAAATGTGGAATTTTACCTAAGCAAAATCCAGCAGTTACTCAGAATACTAACCAAGGTGCTCACTCAATAGACACATAAATCAGCCTTTAAAACATGCAGGGTTTTCCTAAGATGTATTTTTTTTTTCAACTGTGGTATTTCCCCTGCCAAGTAAGTACAAGGTGTGGTATTTCTGATTAGTTGCCAATGTTTTTTTTCTAAATTCAAGGATGGGGAAAACAGATTCAACTTATCAACGTATCTAAATGCAGGGAGGGAATGGGCAAAATGACCCAATAATAAAAATAATGCTTGCTAAATCAGATTGTTTTCGATCAGGCATTTTGCTGCACAAACCTACACTTTGTGCTCTGTCAGAGGCTTCTTTGTGTTCAATGTTCTGAGCTTGAAAATACACTCGAGTGTTTCCTGTCTGTAACTGGAAGAACAATACAAATCAGGAAGGAACTTCCCACTTGCTATGTTACTCTGGGGTTTGTTTTTTCCTATGCAAGCTACTCTGCAGTTTTACCAGTATTCCAACAAGGCTTACAACAGACAGGATTATTAATTTTTGCTAATCGAGCACACGATTTCTCTTCACAGTTCCCAAAGCCTCAAACCAGCACTGTGACAAAATGTGATATCCAACTTTGCTGCTGTGGCTAACAGGATATTTCATGTAGTCAAATCACCACTAGGCAAGGAGAAAACAGGAATATCCCTAGACTGAAGTAGTACTCTTATCAAGAAGAAAATGTTCAGAGTATGGCACAGTGTCAAAGGAAAATTTCCAATCAACCTCACAATTTCCATCTCTGATCACAAGTTAATTTCTGGCAGACTTATTGCTACCACTACATCCAAATGCCAAACTCCACTACGGCAAACTGTCGTGTCGTTTCCCTGGATACTGTTACACATACACTTTCATAAAATATCTATTACAGAAGCTGGGGACTTCCAAGTCTTAGGCAGAAATGCACAAGTCCACATCTGCCAACTCAGACTGTGCTCTCCCAAGCAGGGAGCATCACCGACCTCCTTGCCAGAGAGCAGGCTCCATGGAAGTTGACGTCAAATTTGGTAGTCACCATACTTTCTCTAGCACTTAGCGTGGCACCTGCCTGCCACACATGAAGTGCTGAATAAATACACAGTGAATGAATGGATGGGTGGCTATCACAACAGTAAGAAAGTTTTTTGTTTTTTGGGGTTTTTTTGTCTTTTTGTCTTTTTATCAGTACCGGGGATCAAACTCACAACCACACACTTGCAAGGCAGGTGCTTATCCCGCTGAGCTAAATCCCCAGTCCTGGTAAGAAAGTTTTAAAAAGTCAACTTTTACCTCAAAAGAAGTAGCAATAAAAACATTCAATGAAACTAAACAAAACACCAGCCACAGGTATACAGAATTGTCTTCCATAGTAAAATCCATATTGACTAAAACTGAACTGTGATACCGCCTTTCAAAGTTAATGCTTTTTTAAGCCTGGCATGACGGCAGACATCTGTAATCCCAGCTTTCACAAAGCTGAGGCAGGACAATCACAGCATGTTTGAGGTTAACCTGGGCTAGAGTGAGTTCAAGGCCAGCCTGAACTACATAGTGAGACCTATGTAACAACCGCAGCAGCAACAACAGAAAAAAAATTAATCTTTTTTAAAATTAGGAGAAAAAAAATCACAGAAAATGAAGCTGTCTGCACTGATTTTTAAGTTTTATATTAAAAGGAGAATAAAAAGCATTCCTCCACATTTCAAATCCCACATTCCACAGGGATTACCGTTCCTAAATTTAAACTAGTGATTCTCAACTGGAGGTCTGGCAAGTCTGAAGACATTCTAGGTTGTCATAATGGGAGGTATCTGGTGAGTAAAGGCCAGTATGAGAATATCTAACGTATCCTAAGGTACATGCTGTCCCCTCATCAATGTAAAGACTTACAAATTGTCCCCTCATCAATGTAGAGACTTATAAATAAAGAATTATCTGTCTTTGTGTTGCTTTTCCCTTGTAGCTGTAACAAATTACCACAAGTTTAATGGCATAAAAATGTATTATCTTATAATTCTGTAGGTCACTGAGCTAAAATCAAGGTGCCTGAATGGCTGGATTCCTTTCTGGACATCAGGGGAAAATCCATTTTCTTCCTTTTGCAGCTTCTAGAATGCTCACATTCCTTGGCCCCTTTCCTGCACTGTCAAAGCTGGCAATGTGTTCTACGTGCCTCTCTTCCCCAGTCACAGCTTCTTTTATTGGGACTCTGACCTCCCTTCTTCCACTCGTTAAGGACCTTTGTGATTACACTGGGCCCACTTGGGTAGTCTCCCTAACCCACGATCAGCAGCTTTGATTCCATCTTCAACTCAACTGGCCTTTGTCATGTCACCCAAGGCATTCTTGGGTGCTGGAAATTAGGGTAGACGTATCTTCAAGAGAGGGAACATCATTCTGCCTGCTACAGGTCCTGAATGTCAACAAAGCCAGAGCTGAGAAACTCATTTCAGTAACACATTTACAGACATATGGATACACACATACATCACACACCCATACAGGTAGACAGACACATATGATGGACATCCTTACAGGTCAGAACACAGATCCACAACTCTAGCCCAGTGTTTTGTTATGACTGCAGATAGATAATCATGTAGATTTGTCATCCCTGTACTTAAACAAATTAATCTTAACTGCATGAATCAAGGAAGCACCATTCTCTTATTTAATCAATTCAAACAGTAGTAGACTGAAGATCCACCCCCCCCCCGTCTCTATCCACCATCCGTCACAGTAGCCAAGGACAACTGTAGTCAACATTTGGTGGGTGCTTCCTATTAATTACCACAGGCATTTTAATTCTAACATTAACCCTGTGAGGTGGGAGCTACTGTTACTCCATTTTACAGCTGAGGGAAATGGGGCTCTCAGGGGTAATTTGCCATGGACCACTCCACCAATAAAAAAGGATTCTGGGACTATTAGGTCCCAGTGGATAGTAAATTATACCTGCAAGCTAATGACTAGAGAAGGTAAATGGTTTTATTTTTCAATGGTTAGGGACAAAAAAAAATAAAAGGCATGTTTTGTAGCACATGAAAATTATATGAAATTCAAATGTCAGGCACACATAAAGTTTTACTGGAACACAGCCAGGCTCAATTACTGATGTTATCTGTGACTGCTTTCAGGCCACCAGGGCAGAGCTGAGTTAATGTGACAGTGACCTGGCATAAAGAACTTGAAATATTCATGATCAGGCCATTTATAGAAAATGATCTACCCCAGTGACTCTCACAAGAAGTGGTGGAAACCTGGTGCGCTGGCTTTTCAGAATCACTCCAAGGACTGGGATGCAAGGCTAATCTGGAGTGTTTTCTCTTCCTTAAGATTCTGCCACATAAACAAAAAAGTAGCTTCCAAAATGAATAGGGATGGCTGACCCTGATAAAGTAATCCCAGTGTGGAGGCACAGGACAGTACTGGTAACACTGGTGACAGAAATTAGAAATACGCATTTTAGGGACGGGGATATAGCTCAGTGGCAGAAGTGCTTGCTTGGCAAGTGCATGATCCTGAGTTCAATTCCCAATACCCACCTCCCAAAAAAGAAATATGCCTTTCTTCTACCTACCCACCTCCACAGAACATCTACTGCCCCTGCAAAACAATGAAATATTATACTTATTTTCTTTCTGGTCTTTATTCATAAACATATTTCAGGACAAGATCTAACAAACAGAATTATTTATATAAGGCTTCAGCAAACATTTCCTGAAAAAATAAATAAAGTAAGTATTTCAGACCTGTAGACCGTAACATCTCTGTGTGAGCACTCAGCTCTGCCTCTGCAGCACAACTGTAATCACGGATAACACATCAATGAAAGAACAAGATTGTGTTCCAATCAAACTTCATGAATGTTGAATTCTGAATTTTGCCTAATTTTCATGTTTCACAAAATATTACTGCTTTTAAATTTTTCTAACCATTTAAAAATGCAAGTACTACTCTGAGCCTGTAGTATCTGGACTTGGCCCATAGGCCAGAGTTTGCTGGCCCCTTGCTAGGCACTAGTTAATTATGTTTTCCCAAGAAATGTCAGTCCTCCTTAATCATTTCCAAAATCCAAATCCTTCTTATCTTGAGGGGAATTTTTATACTTTCCCAGCCAGTCCTTCAGAGACAGAGACGCTGGCTTTTAAAAACTCTCAAACTGTCCCTTTTCAGTTTCTTCAGCCATCTGAGTCCTCAAACATGGTGCTCGTGTTTCTGGTGCTCAGGGACTCTCCTCTGGGCACGGCACACAGGAGGCTGGGGCACAAATACCATCATCAAATTTCAATGATGCCCAATGCCCTGGAGATCACAATGCTATTGTTCTTTGATTTACAGATTTCATACAGGATTACTTTGTAGCCCAGGCTGGTCTTGAACTCACAACACTCCTTCTGCTTCAGCCTTCCAAGTGCTGGGATTACAAGCACGTACCACCATGCCCAGCTTCTGTTGGTTTTTATAATTAACCATTTTTATAAAATGGGGCACTGAGGAGATTTTTAATACAGTGACTTTAAACTCTGGTTACTTGGAAACATCTAAATGGATTTTTGAGGAAGAAGATAATCATGACTCGTCAACTAATCTCAATACTGTTCACAGGGCAACGTTACTGTGCACAGATCTGCATTCACAGGACCCACATTCATTTTGGAAGCTACTTTTTTGTTTATGTGGCAGAATGCTAAGGAAGAGAAAACACACCCCAGATCAGCCTCATATCCGGATCCACAGCTAAGTCTATTTCATTCTGCTGGGAATCCAATTTTGCCTAATACTGTCAGCTACAGTTACAAGTGTTTCCAAAATCCTCTTGAGCCTTTGTGCTGAGCTGGTGCAACCATTTCATTTTATAGTGAGCTGGAAGACTGCGGAGTGAATCTTGCAGTTTTATGTCATTAGATCAGATGTCCTCTTAAATTTCTGAGAAGAAATCTGAAATCTACTTAACTGGATTTTAAAAATAAAAGACCTTCTGACACTTCATACATGAAGCAATTTGCTACACATTCCACAAAGTAGTTTAGAAAGTCTTAAGAATTCTAGAGGCATAATATTAGAAAAATCAAGCATGCTGTTTCCCATACATAAGACATAAAAGAAAAAGGGTATTTGAGGGAAAAAGATGATCATACTTTAGCAATGAGATGTGGGAAATCAGGTCTAAGTTAACCTCCCTAAATGATGGGATTCTGCCCACATACTTATATCTTCTTCTATTTTCTGTTTTTACCTTTTATTTATTTATTTATTTATTTATTTGGTACCAGGGATCGAACCCACAACCTCACACTTGCCAGGCAGGCCTTTTTGCCACTGAGCTAAATCCTTAGCCTTGTTTTTATTTTAAAAGACAGTAAGAAACTCCTTATTAAATTTAACCTTCATAATATTATTTGAACTCCAATGAATGACTAGGATGAAGAGTTTATGTTTTAAAAGAAACCGAATGGCCCTTCTATCATTTTCCTACACATGGACACTTATCCATGCAGTTTTTTGTTTGGCCAGTTGGCTCTTTTTCCCCCAGCGCATGAAATAGAATCTGTCTTTTAACTCTATTTTAATCATGTGATTTAAGCCTCAAAGCACCACCAATAATTCCTGCTTATGGCAAAAGTCTGAAGAAACTTCTTGGCCACCAACCACACTTTGCAATTTCCCTCAAAGATCTCTCAGGGGACTTCCAAGTGCCTCATTTCCCAACCTACTTTAGTCATTTATGGTACCTGCTTGGACCTGGAGGCAGCTGAGTTTATTTGAAATTGATGTAAGCAGTCAAAAAATAGGTGGGAAATATTTTGCAACTATTGCAATGCAGACAGTACAGTACATATAGAGCTAACACCTACGGGGAGAAATTACAGGAAGAGGGTCCAGTTTATTGCTGTGGTAAGGCAACATGGCAGGAACAGAAGAGACACACACAAAACTACAGCTGGTTTGTTAAGGTGAGCACTGGGCTCCATAGTGGAATGCTTGCCTAGTATGTCCGGGATCCACCACCACCACACCCCGCACTCCTCAGCTCAGCAGGCATAAGTGCCTGCCTTGCAAGCAGGCAGTCGTGAGTTCAATCCCCCGGTACCGATAACAAAGAAAAAGACCAAAAAAAAAAAAAAAAAAGAGAGACAAGTATAAGCCAAAGAAAGTCAGATGCTTAGCTCTCCACAACTGGGCTAACTGAATACTGTTACCAGTACAGGGAGGCACTGGAACCCTGAGATAGGTTCTCCCTAATGTCTTGCCACTAAAAAGTACATTCCCATAAAAAGGTTATAAATAATCATTAAATTCTCAGGGCAGCTAACAAGGTTCCATTTAGCTCACAGCTTAACAAAAACCAGCCTTGGTAGGTGGGCGTCTATTGTTTTCCTGAGCCACTCTGAACCCAGGAAATAGTAATGATAAAAACCCAGGAGGAAATTACAGATCTCAACTTTGGCTACTCATTATGTTTCTGGGAGCTGTGAAAATAATATGGACAGAAAGAAGTGAGATGCAATAGGTGTATGTACTACAGTAATTCCCTGAGATGAGTGTAATTACTATGTATCCCAAGGATATAACAACAACAGTGAATGGAAGGAAGAAGGGAGGGAGAGAGAAAGGGAGAGAGCAAGCCAGCCATCTGTACAAAGCAGCCAGGAAAGGTCACTGCTGTTACAGAGGTAGAAGCTGAGTGGTCAGCTGGGTGGGACGGAATAGAGTTTAACGGTGAAAGAGGACGATGGATCTTATCTGAGGTAACAAAAAAGTTTTCTAAACTTGGATTGTGGTCATGGTGACACAACTCAGTAAATTCACTAAAAAAGCACTGAATTACTCATGTAAAAGTATGCATATCCAAAATGTACCAATAAACTTACTTAGTCAATAATCAACCACATATACAAGGGTAGTCCCATAAGATTATAATGACACCTAGTGAGCTGGCACTGTTGTGAGGCAACACCTGTGATAATGCTGGTGTAAATAAACTCACTGTACTGCCCACCTAATAGAGTAGAGCATATGTAGTTACATACATCACATAATATTTAGAGATGATAATAAACAACTACTGCTGTTATTACTTTATTTACTATGCTTTTAATGGGTATTTTAGAATGTACTTCTTCTAATAAAGTTTATTGTAAAATAGTTTAATGCCAATAGCAGCTCATATATCTTGTGTTTACAGCGTCTCCTGACTGCATCTGTTCTCTCTTGTGCTTAATTTAATCTCTGCTGTTTCATTCATTAATGGCCCAGAAGCAACAGGATAATTATATGTACATGTATATGTGTGTGTGTGTGTGTATGTGCATGTGCATGTATGTATTTAAATTAGAAACCACACAGCATTTCTCAGAATGTTTCCCTCTCCTTAAGCAATGCATGTTTCTGTAAGATGGTTTAAAAGTAATACTAATATCAATGTCTGGACCTCAACCCAGCCACAACAAACCCTCTGGGGTAACCCCTGGCCCTCTTTATTGAAAAAGAGTTGGCAATGAAAATCACAGCAACAGAGGCTTGAAGAACCAACACTACTGGCCATCACAGAGGAAGCAGCAAGCAGCACAGACTGGCCCACACTGTAGACATGTTCTTCCCAAATCAGCACTGCACAGATGTGGCTCACATGCTGCAGTCACAGAGGATTCACTCCTTCTTTGTCTTCACAGCAGTTACTAAGCGATAAGAAACTTGTAAGCTTTATCTCAAGGAGAAAATAAGGACACTGACTAGGGCAAGAACTACCAGAGGGTTCTAGAGTCAGACACACCTAACTCTGAAGCCACGGCACCACCAAATGTGCTGCAACTGTGAAAGCTCATTGTTCCAGTGTAAGAGGTGAGCAATCCTAACTGTAAGATAGAAATAATAATACCACCTCCACAGTAGTTGTTTAGAAACATAATCTTGTTACCATTTCTCTCATTTCTCTAATGTGTCATGGGCCCTGGCACCTAGCAAGGACATGGGGCATTAGCTATTCTGAGAGGTACAACCCAAGATAAATCTTATCAAAGAATGACCTTTCCTAAGTACAGTGATCAGAGTTCTAGCTTCTCTGGAAGAAGTTCCCGTTAACCCCAGATTACACAAAGACAAAAAAAGCATGTTCAACTTACAGGAGGAGCACAACAGGCTATTCAAGTAAAACAGAGGGTTGACTGTGATAATGCCATGTCGGATGGAAGCCTCCAAACAGGTACACGATAAACAGAAACTCAGACAGAACCTATGATGCATTTGCAAAGCCCTCCATCAAAGGATCAATGTCCTAACCTGCTGTGTGCATCAGTGCTGGTAAGGAGGCTGTGAAAACGCTTGCACCAGCAGTTCCCTACCACAGGGCCCTAGGGCCATTGTGTAACAATAAAGTAGCCGATCCCAGAGTGAACCTGCTACAAGGCATTTTAGATCTTAGATCTCCATTCATTCACCCAGTACTTAACGGTGTTCTCACTGCTGAGAACTAGAGAGGTAAAAAAGAGAAGAGAAATGAATCAGTGTTTACCCCTGAGAAGTTCATGGGAAAGGCACACATGTAACAACTTTGTTCAGTGTTACAGAGACACAGGCAGGAAAGTTTCCCAAGAAGCAGTCCCCAGTCCTCAGATGAATCAGGACAATCAAAAAGCATGGGCACAGCGCATCTGGCTACAGTACAGAAAGGTTTTTGCTTGCTAAGGACCTAGAAATAATAGGGTGCCACTGATGGGTTTAAACCATGCAGAGCACGATGTTTTTGAATGAAAATTCTAATAACAGCAGCACACATGATTGAGGTAAGAAATTCACTTAGAAGCCTATGCAGCTATCCAGGGCACAGAAAAGAACAAAGATCAAGAGCCCTAACTCTGACCCTGGCCGAAGACACGCATCTATTTTAAAAGAAATAGTACAGCACCACAACTGACTACAAACTATCAATTTGAAAAACTCTTCAGAAAATATCAGTAATATTTATAAAATAGAAAGTGCACTCTGGTCAACAGAAATTAATCAAGCACAAAAACTGGGATTCATAGAAATGAACATATTTCATCAATAGACTTTATCATTTAACACCAGATTTCTGATACTAACATTTTTAAAAAGTACTTAAAGGGTAATATTTTACATTATTTTCTCCTATGAAAGCACTTTCACATTTATTTAATTTTATTATGGGTACCCTTACAGAGGAATTTTTATGTTCCCTGTTTTATGTGTGTGGAAACTGAGGCAGACACCCATTAAATAAATGACACAACATATAACAGCCTTGAGCTCTCAGTAAGACAGTAATTTCAACATCACAGAACAAAGTTGGGTTTGTCTTAAACTGTCATGCTTCTAAATTTTGCTCTGAGCTCCACCACAAACTAACTGTATGATATAAAAACACATTCCCTTCACCTTCCTGTCCCTCACTTCATTTCCATCAAATGTCTCACATAACTTTTACAACTGCAACAAAACAGCCAAAGAAACATTTTGAAACCTTTAAAGCTGCTTGGCAAAAGGAAGATTGTATCTGTATACACAAGAAGTGCTGCATACTGTGCTTAAAAAGCACACAATCCTGAGAACCTGGATAATGAATACACATCACAGACATGGCCCAGAAAGTTCTATGTTTCACGTTGGGCACAAAAATGAAGGGAGAGATATTCACCTGGAAAGTCAGGGTGGGGCAGCTTTTAAAAGATGACAAGTAGATTCTGGGTGGGGAATACCATAAATTTTTACTTGCTCTTTTTTAAAGGTCAAAGAAAATAGTGCTTGATGAAAGGACAGTGCAGATGAGTCAAAAAAGAAAACTCATTTTTTTTAAAAAACAAAGTTTTTTTTTCTTGAAAGGATTCTCAGAATAATTCAAGGTTAACCGAGTGGAGCTATGCAGCACAGCATGGAATTAAACCACAGGCTGTTGTCACATCACTAACCTTTTAATGTAGTTAGTCACTGGACAAATATTTGTTTGGTTCCCTTCCATGAGCCATCCTGAGTAAGAGATTCAGCCCCTGCCCTTGAGGACTATCGAGGAAAATAAACCATTTTATTTCAGTGCAATAAGTGACTGCTCCAACAAGGAAAGTACAGGGCCTTTCTCAACTGTCCTCATTAAAGCCTGACCTGCTGAGCTCAATCATGTGCTCAGCACTGTTCCAGGAGCTCTGCAAGAAGTAATTCTATTAAATTTCACAGTAATTCGGTGAAGTATTTTTGTTTCCATGTACAGATAAGGAAAACTGAGACAAGGAAGTTAAAGACTCACCCAAGACTAATGCAGTATTATTCTAAAGACCCTATTCTTAATCACTTAATACATATGACTATTATGGGAATATTATTCTAAAGAACTTGTTCTTAATCACCTAATACATATGATGGTATTATGATTTATATCTAGGTACCTCCTTAATGCCTCATGCTCATAGGTGGGGTGTTCGGAGGTGGCCGGATCATGGGGAGTGAGTGATATCCATCAGTGGCTTAGCCCACTGATGAATGTCACACTAAATGTGAGGTTGGAAGATGAAGCCTGGCTGGAGGAGGTGGAGTACTGGGAGTGAGGTCCGGGTAAGCCTATCTGCCTCCCTCCTCCATTGATCTGTCTCTGCTTCACTACCACGCCATAAGCAAGTCTCCCCTGTGACGCTGCACTGCTACCCCACCCTGCCTTGGAGCCAGCTGAGAGTGAACTGAAACCTCTACAAACTGTGAGCCATAATAAACTTCCTCCTTTAATTTGTGGTGTTGGGTATGGTGTCCTAACAACGAAGAAAGTAAGACACAATACTTAACATCCATTAAACCATTTAATCCTCAAAATCACCATGAAATTGGTACAATCATAATGCTCAGTGTAGAGATTAGACACCCAGGCACAAAGCAGTTAAATCACTTTGCAGACAGTTACAGAGATGACGCAAGGAACCCTGAACACAGACATCTAAGAGATGAGAAGTTTTCTGAAAACTGGGGCTGGCTGATCAGTCCTAAAACAGAGATGCTGGATAGCGTAGAAGCAAACGTGAGCCTAGCAAATGCAGTCATGAGTTTGAGGCCCAGTACAAAAAAACAAACAAAAAACCAAAAAAACCCAACCCAGCACACAAAGATAAGGAACACAGAGGTGAGTGAGAACACGAGGGAACAGACACAAGGTGACACAGCTGGGATGAAACTGCCCTTGCAGCACAGAGGCATGTAATTTCCTGAAACAACAGAAAAACGAAGGAAAAGCTTCAGGGACTCGGCCTTACACTGCCACCAACTACAGTGGGAAAGGGAGCACCGAGACACATCCCTACCTTTGAGGGTGAGGCAAAGAATATAGAACCTGCCAAGGGGCCACAAAGAGAACCAGAAAGAAATCTTACAGGATTCAGCATTAAAATGAGTGTCATGCAGAGGTCTTCCCCCATACAGAAAGGCCAGAAGGTTGGGAAGAATCCTCTGTGCTGGTACATAAGGCCTAAGTGTGAGGGAAGGCAGGAGACCAGAGATAAACAGGAACTGCCAAAGGGAAAATGCTGGCCCCACAACAAAGCCCACACTCTCACAAAGTGCACACTACACTGACATTCACATCCTCATGCTACCTGGCAGGCAGAAGGAGCATGCCATTCTCACTTCCACATCTGTCATTCAGTGAGAAACCACCACAGGAAAACGTGATACATCACGGAAGCAGTAGAGAGTCAACTATCAGACCCAGAGCTAGTCAAGGTAATGAATGGATCTACTTGCAGGGACTTCAGAGCTGTCACTGGAACACTAAAGATTTTAGGAGAAAAGACGGATACAAACCAGGAATAGAGAAGGGATTTGGAGACTTAAAGGAATGATTCCAACTAAAATGGAGAAAAAGAGTGAAGAAAACTGGAATACAACGTCCAATATCTGACAATCTCAACCTATACTACCTGACATTAGTCCTAGAAGAAAAGTGAGACAACATACGGTAGAAGAACATGTAAGAATTTTCAACAATTAATGAGATGGGGCTAGGGCTATAACTCAACAGCACAGCATCTGCCTGGCAAGTGCAAAGTTGTGAGTTTGATTCCCAGTATAAGAAAGAGAGAGAAAGAGAGATTAACCCTTAGATCCAAGATGCTCAGAGAAGCCTAAGCCAGATAAATACAAAGAAAAATTAGTAAAAACTTCAAAGTCAACTGCTACAAAACAAAGGTCAAGACTAAACCCTAAAAGCAGACAGACGGGATGAGGGAAGCAAATTATGCACCAAGAGCAACAAAGAATGACAGCTGACTTGTCATCAGAAACACTAAGATCAAATGACAATGGAATGACATCTTTAAAGCGCTTAAAAGATGCTTGAAGAATAAAATGGTCATCTACCAGTCTACATCAAACAAACACAAAACTCATAAAAATAAAGACATTTTAGAAAACAAAGGCTAAAAAGAAATCGCCTCTAGAAGACCTCGCTATGACTCCATAGTGGGGAGGACAGGGAAGGCAATAGCACCCTAGTGAGGGATGTTTATACTGAGCCAGTGGGAGTGAAAAAGCCTCTTAAGGAATAGAGGCAAACAGCGTTCACCCCTGAAGCCAACTCTCATTAGCCACTGTTCTAGTGAAAGGAAGACTGAGAGGCTGCATCCAGACCACCGGGAAAGAGTACCAGACAAAATGATAAAGAAGTGGGAGCTAGGGTCACGCTAATCACAGATAGTTTTGCCTGGGGCTAAGTGTCATTCTTGATATTACACCTTCAGTTTTACTAGGTAGGCAGACTAATCACAATGAAATAGTACAATTTTTTTATCTACTTTCCAGTAAAGTATCATGACTAGCTTAGCTTTAAAAAAGGCTGCCAATTTTCAACTATCAGTCTTTAACTTCCATGATCCCTCAAATCTTGGAAGATAAAAAGAAAAATGGGCTATAGTTCTACAAGGCTCTCTGGAATGTATGTGTCAAACATGGCACTACCAACAATTTGGTCTAGATAATTCCTTTCTGTAAGTGGCCAACCTGCGCACTCAGACTGTTTAAACAACGTTCTGGCCTCCACCCAAGTAGAAGCAAGGGGCAATGTATCCTACTTCTCCTCTCCCTCTTATGGTGGCAACTAAAAATTTCTGGAGATATTTTCAAGTGGCTGCAGGAAAAGGAGAGGACAAAACTGTCCAAGTGAAGAACCACTTGGTTAACAATCTACAGTTGCCAGAAAGGAAAGGCCATTTGATTCTAGCAGGCAAAAAGGCAATAGACCATAAAATCAATAGAACTTACTCAAATTAACAAAACAGAGGTTTGGAAGAAGAGGAAAAAGACTCTTCTGACTCTGTAATAACCTACTAAATAGTTGTTCTCTAATGCTATTCCTGACTATATAAATTTAAAAAGTCCTATATCCTGGAACATGAAAGACTATAGATACTTGATTTAGTTTGTTTTCACAGTTCTCTCTTTAGTTTCCTGAGGCTTATTCTGTTTGTTTGGCTTTGGGTTTTGTTTTGGTTTTTTGTCTTTTTGAGACAGGGTCTCACTGTGCAGTTCAGGCTGACCTTGAGCTCATTTTGTAACCCAGGGTAGTCTCGAACTCACAACGATCCTCCTGACTCAGCCTCCCAAGTGCTGGATTACAGGTGTGTGCCACCACGCCTGGCATGAGGCTCATTCTGAATTGATAACAATATTACAGTTTTCAATTTCCAAGAACTCTGTGTTTTATTCTTAGCTGCTTCCCTTACGTTTAAAAAAAAGGTGGGGGGGGGAGACACAAAGCATGATGGCTCATGCATGTCTTTAACTGCAGCACTCTGGGAGGGTGAGGTAGGATAGCAAGTTCTAGCCCAACTCGAGCAACTCAGTAAAACTCTATTTCAAAAAATAATAAAAAGGCTGGAGATATAGCTTAATTCAAAATTCCTGTATTCAATCCCCAGAACCCTGGGCTGGGGGGTTTTGCAAGGGATTATAATTGCTTTTCTAAATATTCTTCTATCTTACATGTCCTGCCTCAGGAAATGACAGAACAAGTAAGCCTGCTCTTGTTCTACTTGTCTACTGGCCCACTTCTCAGTACTTACTTCTAATAGGTTCAACGGGAACTTTCTAAATGGTTTTCAGTGCATTTTTTAATTTTCAAGATTTTTAAAAAGATGTCTTTTAGAATATGTAGTGGATTTTAATTGGGGAGAAGAAATAAATACCTGTTTAGCCAACCATTTCATAGTGTCTCAAGTTTCTTACTCACTGAAGAACTGTTTTACCATCACTAATTCAGGAACCTACCAAAGAAGACAATACTTCAATCTGTTGTACAATAACATGTTATTACCATAGATATGGCCCTAAGAATTTATCAAAGTTCAAATTATAAAATCAGCAATGACAGGAGATGAAGTAGGCAGAGGATATAGCAAAGAAATTTATTTAGCATTTTGGGGCAAATCTAGACTTTTACTGTATCTCAACACTGTTCAAACATGATACTAGTATCTTCTTATGGTCACAAGGACTCTGTTTCTTATTTGTTTTTTCTCTTTCCTTCTTGGTGCTGAGGACTGTCCCAAGGGCCACAAGCATGCGAGGCACAGGCACTAGCAGTGAGCTCCTCCCTGCTCCCAGGTCAAGAACTGTAATTAGCAAGAACATCTTATACATGCACATCGGGTATCATCCACCAGAGGGCAAATGCAAAACCACCCACAAAGTGTACACAATTCATGATAATTAAATCCTGAGAGAAGCTTATGTATCCACTGACACATGAATGGATAAAGAAAGTGCGTTTATACACAATGGAGCACTACTCTGTAGTAAAGGAACACACACTTGAGTCATCTGTGGGAAAATGGATGTCCCAAGATCATAGTGTTAAGTGAAATAAATCACACACAAGTTTAAATATTACTGTTTCTTTTACATGAGAAACCCAAAATATAAATAAAGAGTAACTTAAAAGACAAATAATCAGAAACAAAAAGATAAGTATTTTACAAATGAGAAAAGTGCTGGGCATGGTGGCGCACTCTTGTAATCCAAGCACTTGGGAGGCTGAGGCAGGAGAATCATTTGCAAGTTTGAGACCAGCCTGGGCTACAAAGTGAGCCCAAAACCAGCCTGAACCACCTAGCAAGACCCTGTCTACAAAAGATAATAATAATAATAAAAAAGAACAGATAGGAAGAGGACCAAGAGATGGAAGTCTGGAGGGGAGGAGAGAACATAAAAAGCACTAAGTTGGGGCTGGGGATTTAGCTCAGCGGCATAAGCGCCTGCCTTGCAAGCAGGCAGTCATGAGTTTGATCCCCAGTACCGATAAAAAGGAAAAAGACAAAAAAAAAAAAAAAAAAAAAAAAAAAAGCACTAAGTTGTGCTATATACACGGACAAATTTCCCCTACAATGAAAGTAACCATTAGATACTGCAAACTGTGTACTAATACAATACTAATACAATATTTTGTAAAAATGTGTTCAGATTAAAAATTTTTAAAGATGTGTTCAGAAGGTGCCCTTAGTCTACCCTACAAGTGCTGGCTCCTTGCAGTGGGTGAAATGTCGAAGAGTGGGATCCAGGAAAAGTTAACTGGGGTCAGGGCCCAATCTACCACCCAAGAGCTGCATAATTAAGAGCAGATTGCTTAAAATCTCTGTGTCCTACTTTCTTAGAGAAAAGAGATACTTAGAATATTCAACTTACAGAACGGAAAGAATTAAAAGAGATTAACATAGGTGTTAATTTCTAGAAAACTTGAAAAGCACTTGTGTTGCTGTTATCACACAAATGATTTAGCAGTCCAGACTCTGCAGACAAATACACGAGGTCTGTGATCTCAGACAAGTTCAAATCCTTCTGCACTCGTGTTCTCACACTTGTAGAAGGGGATAATTCACAGAGTTTGCTGGGAGTAAAATGAGTCTGTATAAGACAGACTATCCTTGGAATAGTACCGGACACCAAGCAAACATCCAGTAAATGGTATTATCATGATCATCACCGTTTTTTATGCGGAAGATGTGAGAGGAAAATCGAATAGGGGAATGCCAAGAGACTCAAGAACACAATACACAGGAGAGAAGTGAAAGAGCTCATGCCAAAGAAGAGACCAGAAATTAGTCCAAAGGTAGAACAAGCAGAATTTACTGAGTAGGAAGCAACAACAGTCCAGTGAGATCACCTAGTTCAATACCAAGACTTTTTACCCTAAGAAAAAAAGAGGTCAACTCTGAAAAGACTGAGTTGAAGGGATCTGTTTAAACGTTCTGGTACACATGTCCTTGGCAATCTGATTCTGAAGCACAGAAGAGGCATGTGGACTACAGATGCCAAGCACACTGTAACTATTAGCAGCAAATACAGATTTCAGAAAGCCTGTTCAGAAAGCAGCTCCTGCAGAAAAGATGAAGGCAAAGGGCAGAGGCTCAGGAACACAGTGGAAGAAGAGCCAAGGCAGGCAACAGAAAAGGGATCCCTAGCCAGGGAATAGAAGAAGCCAGGAATAAGTGTGAGGACAGCAAGGATGAAGGACCAGTTAAAAGTGGGCCCTGCAGCAGAGAGGCCAGGAAAGGCAGGGACAAATAGCGGTGAGTAGCAAGAGGCCAATGTGACGGGGTACCGCGAGGGGGAGGGAGGTGGGGAGACAACTTGAGCCTCCAATACTATCTTCAGGGGTTTTTTTCCCCCCAAAAAAATTAACGCTGGTGTCACTGATTTTCTAGAAAAATTCACTTAAAATTTCAACTGATTTGGGACTCATGTATTAAAACAATATATACTGGGTGCCTGCTCTGTACTAGAACTTGTAGATACAAAAATAAATGCAATAAGCAATGGAGACCAAGATGCAGGGCACAGCGAAGCCCAGAAAGGGACCGGAAAGCTGATGTCACTCTGATCCTACAGCAGCTGAGGACACAGAGGCAGTGGAGAGAGGGAAGCTGAGAAGGCAAAGCAGAAAGGGGAGGTCCAGTGAGGCAAAGACCTTGGGAAGCGGCCCAGAATGGAAGGTTGGCCACAGTCAGGTGGCAGGACTCAGGCACACGATACTGATAAACTTGACCATTATACCACCAGTGGCACATCCAGTTTTCTCTGGAAACGGGAAGGCAGGTCATCCAAGGAGAGTGGGTGTGTGTGGGGTAGGGTGGAGCAGCTGTGGGAAAAGTGAAAGTCTGGCAAAGGCACTCAGTAAAATGAGGTGGGGAACTGAGCCAAGGACTGGAAGGCAGTATTGAAAACGCAGGCTGAGCTGGAAGGCCATAAAGTTCTAGCAGTCCTAACTTACACAGTTGGATGATCTTCCGGGCCACACCCTGCATCTCAGGTATAGGAGAACAGCTGAAAGGTCAAGTTGTTATTCTACAGAATAGGTGAAACAAAGAAGCCAGCTGGACAGAATTTTCAAAGTGATATCCAAGAGAAACTGGCATGACTGACCTTAATCAGAGAAAAAGGGCAGAAGAGAAAGTGCAGAAGGAGCTGCCTGAGGAAGAGGGATCTAGGACAAACAGTGCTCAGACAATGACAAAGAATTGGGGTGCAGATTTTAGAAGAGGCTGTTAAACACAACTGCAAATTTCTTTCTGCAGAAGAATGCCAGCTTACATTCCTACCTGTAGGGTACAAAGACACCTCTCTCTCCACTCCCAAGACAGCAACATACTATTAGCTTGGGCTATGTCAATTTGGTAAGTGAAAACTATGGTCTTAAAATACTCACATTCGTGCTGGGGAATTCGTGCTTATGCTCAGCGGCATAAGCGCCTGCCCTGCAAGCAGGCAGTCATGAGTTTGATCCCCGGTACCGATAAAAAGGAAAAGGAAAAAGACAAAAAAAAGTAAAAACAAATACATTCCCTAGGTGACTTGTAATTTTGAAAATATTCTCATCTACTTACTAATCATCTGTATTTCATCTGTGAACTTTATGTTCATGATATTTGCTCATTAGGAGGTATTCTTTAAATTGACAGCTTGATATACTAGGACAGTAAAACTCTGTGGGATTGCTGCCTGTTTTTTCCAGTTGGTTGTTCAACATAATTTAATTATAATATTTATAACAGAATTTTTTGTTGTGTTTTGTTTTTCCAAGAGTGGAGATCAAACCTAGGACGGCAAACTGACCAACTCCTCTAACACTAGGTTACCTAGCCCAAAACTTTATTACTGTAAGGTTAAATCTACAGGATATCTTATATTATTCTATCTCTGCATTTTTATGCCAAACCATGAGTACTTTCCACTTAAACCAGATTCTTTTACACATGTTTTGCAGTTCTGTTTTTTACATGAAATTTTTCCCCCTAGTGCTGGGAATCAAACCCAGGGTCTCATGATGTTAGGCAATCATTCTACCACTGAGCTACATCCTCAGCTTCTACATGAAACTCTTAAGTTGGCTGAAATTTATTTTGGCATATGGTCTAACCTATTTTCCCCAAAACTAACCTGCTGTCTCATATTCTTTCCTCGAAGTCTTATGATACCTCCTTATCACATGCCAACTTCTCACACACACCAGAGCTTGTTCTCCTGCAATGTCAGAAGCCCTGGTTTACAAGTAAGAAAACATCGGAGAGGGGCTGACTGGGCTACGGTCAGAGGAGAGAGCCTGTGATTAACATGAATGGGATCTCAACTCCTCAGAGTCAAGTATGCTTGACAAGCAGTTTTTGCTTTATTAAGCCCTAACCTAAAACTTAAAAACAAAATTGACTTAACTAATTGCCCAAACAGCTATTTCTAAAGAGAAAATAATTTGATGATTATAATATCTCATCATAGAGTGAACTATGTTTCTGATTCAGAGGGCAGGGCTCTTATTTAGAACTTGAGTATATGTTTTGGAAACTAATAGTGCATCACACACCCACGATGTGTGAAGTGCACATCTGAAATGTATTTCTCTAAAAAAGAGTTCCCAGCATGGAAGCTGTAGCTAAGCATCTCTCTGATACCTAGTAGATTTCTTTAGTTGCTAGCAGGTAGATGACTTTTGTTTCATCATGGGGTTCCTGTCCATGGACTTGAGGATGTCTCCAAAGCCCATGGAATTATATGCAAATCCATGCACATGGATGACCTTTTTTCTTTTTTCTTTTCCTGGCCAGAAGATTGATAAGAATCTCCATATAAAACCTACAGGCAGTTTATATTCCTAAAGATTGCCCTAGATTCACAGCCTGCAATTAAGTCCATTACCTTGTTCTGATAACCCCCTTTTTTGGTTGTAGTGGGATGCTGGGGATTAAACCCAGGGGCACACATTCTTCCCAAGTCCTTTATTTTTTATTTCAGACAGGGTCTAAGTCACCCAAGTTAGATTTAGAACTTGTAATACTTCTACCTCAGCCACAGGTATGCATGATTGCTCCTGCTAACCACTTCTTTAGAAGTCATAATTAATATATTACTACATTTGTTCCAGTTAAACTCCTCTCACTATTTCTCAATGCTATCATTCAATTCTTCCAAATTTAAGTGCACTGTAATTGTTTTTGCCATATAACCCATCTATGCAAATTCAGCATCCTACATTTAAAATCCTCACCAACCTAATTACTAAGACACATAAAAGTTTAAGTATTAGACACACTACAAGGCTTATAGTACAAAAGTGGGGAAAGACACTTGCAAAATTGCTCTAGAAACTATCACATTATGGCACTTGTATTTTAGTGTATTTAAGTATTCCTTATCATGTTTCTGAAACGCTCAATAGAGGTAGATTCATATGCCCTTTACACGATATCACTACAGTTAAACAATACATTGCTATAGAGTTTAACAAACAAATAATGCACCAAAAAGAAATCATTACAAGAAACACTGTGCTAGGGCTGGGGATATAGCTCAGCGGCATAAGTGCCTGCTGGCAAGCATGAGATCCTGAGTTTGATTCCCAATACCAATAAATAAATAAATAAAAATAAATTTTAAAAAATCAAGAAATACTAGGCTAAAGCCTGTCAAATGCCAAAGTGGGCTCCTATAGCCCCAACCATCTAGAAAGCTAAGGCAGGATGATCATTTATGCCCAGGAGGACAAGACCAACTTGGACAATATAATGAGATTCTGTCTTAAAAAAACCAAACAAATAAACCACAAGAAGATGGTGTACACCTGTAATCCTAGCACTTTTGACGGCTGAGGCAGAAGGATCACAAATTCAAACCCCGTCTGGGTAATTCAGCACAACCCTGTCTCAAAAAATAAAAAAGACTAGAGATGTAGCTCAAGAAAAAGACCCTGAGATTAATCCCTGGTGGGGTGGGGTATAGAAACAAAACAGATAATATTATCAACTTAGATGAGCTAAATAGATAATAAAATGAACAGTTCTAACTAATTAACTAAAGGAATTAAAGTATATACAGAACATCAATACAACCCACATTAATGGATTAAAATAAAAAGGTCCTTTAATCAATATTAACTAGAAAATACAGAAAAGTATTATGCTTCTTCTGTGAGCATAATGAATCTCACCATCTCCCTAAGAAAATCTCACAGTGTCTGTTAATTCTCCCTGAGGTTTAGCTCCCTGATGTAGCAGGTCATAAATGCATGAGTTTCATTTATCTTTGTATCATTGCACCTAACCCAGACCAGGTACTCAACAGGTTATTTTAATGACTCAAACCAATTGGAATCTTGAGAGTTTTTTAGAAACTAAAAAAAAGCAATGACGATATTCATCTTTAGACAAAAATAGGGGGAAAAAACTGAGAAAGATAACTTGAAGGTGACAGGAAGTACCAAATTTATTTTTATCACAAAATAAATTATAAAGGTCAGGGATGTAGCTCAGTGGCAAAGCACCTGCCTGGCAAGCATGAGACCCTGAGTTCAATTCCTGGTACAAATAAATAAATAAAAGATTAAAACAGTGTAGCACTAATGCTCACATACATCACATACCCAAAGTCATAAAGCAATGGAAGAAAAGAAGCAGTCCAACAATTCAGAGGTAGATAAAAGAATTATATTCTTTTAGCCACACATGGTGGAACACACCTGTAACCCCAGCACTCAGCAGGCTGAGAAAGGGCAATCCCAATGAGTTCGAGGCCAGCCTGGGCTACACAATGAGTTCAAGGACAGCCTCAACTACATAGTGAGACTGTCTCAAAAAACAAACAAAACAAAATCCCACAAAAGCAGAGTATTAACGTAATTTCAGGAGAAGATATATAAGTTTAAAGTTCCACTGTGAGGCACAATATAATACATTTTCAACAAAATTGTCTATTTGGGTGAAAAGATGGTCATGAACTAACACTGGGTAACGAAAACTAGAGAATGGTGATCCTAAAGATTTTAAAAGCCTGAAAGCACCAAGTTACACCTATTGGATGGAAATGCATCCAGGGACTGTGAATTTAAATTCCACAGCTACTCTGGGCTTAAGAATAAATGCATCTATGAACAGCTACACTCTTTTCAACTGATTTGAAAATGAAGGAGTTGCAAAGTTGTTCACTGCCAAGAATCTGATAATGCTTGTTTTATCAGATTCACTAACAAAAAAATTAAAATAAAAGGTATTTTTATGTTATGTTTCTCCTAAGACTATTTCTGCCCTATTGAAATTCTCTATCACCTGCTAATTTTCACCTCACTGTTATTACCGTAGCTCAGGTGTTATCTGGAGAAGCCCGAGATGACCCCAGCACAAGTAGAAACCCCAGAACTTCACCAACGTTCCCTTGATCCTAGAACTCACATTAGCTAGTGATGTAGAAATACTTCTGTCTTTTTATCTGGTACTTCGAGTGAGACTTTTGAAGATAACTATGCAAAACAACAAAATTTGTTATGTTCCTACCATCTTGTTTTGAAAGCTTACATTATTATTGTTTTGGGCTCTTATAGTTATTTATTGGTTGTTTTGTTTTTCCTTCTAATACAGAAAGGATAGGTGTGCATGTATAAGTTTATATATGCCTAGAACTTCACCTAAAGAGTTTTACAAAAATTGATTTTAGTATATGTGATAATATGAACAACTACACTGAAGAAAATGAGACATAGTAGCCACTGATGATTTCCTACCATTTTGTTCAAAGTCCAATAATGGTTTTATTCTTGGTTTTGATTGGTTTTAGTCTGTTTCCAATGATTTGATTTCAATATGTATGAAAGTATGGATATCTATTTTGAAGAAAACAAGAGACATGGTAGCCATTATTGATTTTCTAGTGTCTGATCTTGAAAGCCTTTAAGGCTCTCATTCTTTTGTTTTGATTGCTTTTACACTATTTTGATTTGTATTAACTTATTGTGTGTGAAGGTATGAGACACCTCCCTGAGGTTTAGCTCAGAAGAAAACAAGAGACATGTAGCCACTGTTGATTTCCTGCTGTGTTGTTCTGAAATCCTGTGCTATTTGCATTGTTTTTCTCTGCTTTGTTCTGTTTTGTTTTGTTTTATTCTATTTAAAATTTAAACAGATAAATATTTCTGTCTTTCCTTAAGGTACAGTTTGGCTTGAGTTCAAGCAGCCACTGCTGCCCATGCATCTGCAAGTATTCAATAACTTCAGGAAGTACACGCTGATTACTTTATAAATGTCCACATTGACAGGTGACAGGTAGCTGGAAGAACTGCCATGCATTCCTGAACACTTATTTATATAAATATTTGTATTAATCTGAGGGCCTATTTGGGCTCAAGTTTATGAGTTTAGCTCATTAAACATGTATTTGATTGAATCATGTAGAAGGATACTGAGAAAGGCTAATGAGACATTAAAAGAGATCAAATTGACTAGGAGAAAGACCAAAAGACACCTCTGATAAGGACAGCAGATGAGAAGAAAAAGGACAAAAACAAGAAAGAAAGAGGAAAAGAAAAATGGGAGATAAACAAGAGGAAGCAACTAATGCAGTAAAGTGCAATTATCCAGCATGATGGTGCACTACCAAAATCCCAGCACTCCGGGAGCCTGAGGTAGGAAGATGGAAAGTAAGACAGGCCTTAGCAATCAGCAAAATTTTAAAAAGTGCTGGGGTACATACAGTTCAGTATGAAGGCCCTGGGTCAAAAAGCAATTTTTTTAAGCGTCTACTGTATTTTAAAATGGGGATTTAGATCCCTTTTGCAAGGTAAATAAACTTTAAAGTATCAAAATTTCCCTACTGGCTAAAAAGTAAGGTAGTTCTAAAATAAAATGCCTGTCAACTTTTTTTTTTTCTTGGTCTTTTTGAAACACAGTCTCGCTATGCAGTTCAGGCTGGCCTTGAGTTCACTTTGCAGCCCCGGCTGGTCTCAAACTTGCAATGATCCTCCTGCCTCAGCCTCCTCTAAGTGCTGGGATTATAAGCATGTGCTACCAGAATTGGTCTACCTATGAACTTTTTACTGTTTTGTATTACAAAGTACTTTATATACAAAAGCAGAGCAAGCACATAAGGAATGACAAATAACGGTAAAACAAATTAGCTGTTCCCATCTGTAGCCGCAGTTAATCAGCAACACCCCTAACCACTTTTCATACCACAAGCATTAGTCTCTAAGCTAGAGGTCAAAGCAGACAACCCAAGGCCAGATAAAACTTACAGATAGGTTTTCTTTGGGCTACACGGTGGGATTTTTTCTTTTTAATTGCCAACATTTATATACCTCAAGACCCTTTACATGAAAATCTGCATTGTGGAACATCACTAAAAATGGAGAGACAGGACTAAACTGCACCCACATTCAGCAAGGCAACAATTAGCTAGGGCAGAACAGCAGCTCACCCCTTAAATAAACAAGTCTACTCAACAGTTCACCATGATCCCCATCCTTTCCACTGTCTTTCACCCACCTCCCACTTGACTTACCTATTTATCTGCCTATACAACAGAATTGTGGTTTTTTAACCTTTGGGGAATAAGAAACATTGAAAATTAAAAAAAAAAAATTCATAGGTATGTTCAGTAGGTACCTTACTAAAAGTGTAACAGGCCCACAATCCCTATCTAACATTTTGTAATCCAAAAAAACTCTGAAAGAACACAAGATTCTTGGACCTCATTTGGCAACACTTGACTGGGGTTGATATGAAGCTATATATAATCCCTATGCATCCATCCGGTGTAAGTACATTTGTACATTTTGATATAGAAATAATAGTATGCTGGGGTATGAGGCGCTACTCCAGACCTGGCTGGAGATATCATGTAACACCAGTATATATGTATATTACTTTTCAAAAACCTAGAGAATGCTGCAACTCATCTAAAAAACCTCAAGGGTTTCAGATACAAGACTATGGGTCTGTTGTACTTTTTAAATACAGTTGGTGTAAGAAGTAAGAAAACAGACACAAAGCAGATGGGAATATAAAAGTATGTTTAAATGGGTTTGCAGTTGATTAACTGCTAAGGCATCTATCTACTTTTAAGAAATAGAAGTGGAACAATATATACAAACAACTGTGGTTTGACCAAAGTGCACAGTGCCCTCTGTGCACTATACCAAGCCCAGGCCCTCTGCTTTCATGGTACACTCTAGGGAGTCCCCTCAGATACCCTGAGAACTGCTGCCATGAGGAAATTGGATGACAGCACAGCAAGCTGCCTGCACAAATGAAGACACTGCTGTACCACAATCCACTGTTCATTTTCCTCCCCAAAGGACAGATTTTCACTCACCTGTAAATAACCTTTCTGATAGTCTAGATTTCACCAGATTTCACGAACCACACAACAAGGTCATGGAAGATCAGACTGAGAAGCAGCTACAAATGAGACTTTTCCACCCCTGCAATCTGCAAAAGCTGAATGGAATTCAGTTGTCTTGAAGCAAAGGACAGCTTACCTGGCCTTTCTCAGAGACCCTATTCAGAGCACACCTAGGAAAAAGGCAAAGTGAAATGAAGGTGTGGACAAGAAACAGTGGTGTAGATGAGGGATGCAAAATGTTAATGCTGGCAATGAAAGAGTATGTCTCCTGCGATGGTCAGAGACAGGATGGACTGTTTCATGGAAAGGTCTACTCTGAGATCCACAGTCACATGTTTGGACTCAATGTGAAAATCTGAGCTTCTAGTAATGAATAGGACTATCCTATAAACTGGCGAGTCCTCCACTATAGAAATGGTCATTAGCTCTCCAAGAGATCAGGCAAGGCCAAGGGATGAAAAGAAAATTATCTATCTATCTTAGACCATGGGTGGTAAGCCTATGAAACATGTGCCACAGCAAGTTGTTTATAACACTGAAAGCTCTGAAAGGTTCAGCATCACTGCACAAGGTCTCCTGGGGAAAAAACCAACTCGGGCTGATGGTAGTTGGAATACAGTCCTGTTAACACCCAATTCACAGCCTCCAGGATTTGATGAAAGTTTCTAAAACTCAAAGAAGGGGTTTATCATGATAGTCTCCAGATGAATGATTTATAGCTGCTTCAGAATCAAAAACTTGAGTCTGGATGCACTTATCTGTCATTTACAAGCTCCACATCCTTTTTGATCTCTGGCTTCTTCCTCATTAAATCAGCAATAAATAATACACTTCCGAGAGGTGCTGTTGCAGAGTACATAGCCCAGCAACTTAATAAGCACAAAAGACGTTTGATAAACAGTCAGCAACATTAAGCCTTGCCTGGTGAAAGGCAGCCCAGTTCTTGGTCACAAAAGCCATGAGAGTCAGAAGGCTTTGCATCCATGTCCTTGTTTCAACCACATAGTAGTTGTACAAACTTGGCCAAGTCCTTCCTTCTTTATATAGTAGACATAATAATGGCCTATAGGTAAGAACCAGCCCAGATTGTTTAATACATTATAGAAACATTGATGATTATTACCAGATCTCTTACAGATTTCAGTAAAAAGATGAGCTTGTCAGCAAATCCAAAGAGCTGAGAATGTAGTAATACCACGGTTAAGAAGGTCAAAATAGAATAATAATAGTAATAATAATAACTGTTTATTTCAAGGTAACTGTTTATTTTAGGTAAGTGGTTGACAATCAATGACCACATCAGGCCTCAAAGTATCTGAAAGTCATGGTTGGTTGTCTAAGTTGAATTAAAAGTCATCCAGGGCTGAGGATATAGCTCAGTGGCCTGCCTAACAAAAGTGAAATTCCTGGTACCAAAAAAAAAAAAGTCATCTAATATTTGTTGAAATCCACAATTCAGACTTTCCTTGAAAACTTGGGAGGTCAGGCCACACTGAGTGGTCTGGCCCTCTAGGCATTTGCCTTTACAATCGTAACTTACCTGAAAGCAACTCTCTGGTTCTAGAAGAAACTTTAATCTCTGCTGAAATAAACAGCCAATGTGGCACTCCTTCCCAGAGCTAGGGACTTCTCCTTTCCAGTTATGTCCCTCAAATTTCTCTCCTTCTTGACACTTGTATCTCATAACTTCAAGCCCTGCATCCCAGCATATTCCTTCTTTTATTCAAAGAAACACCTCCCCAAAAGCACTGTCTTGTGTTCACTGGATTATCTGCATCAAAAAGTTTTCAAGAATCAGAACATCTTTTTCTCTTTGCAACATAACTGTGAAAAAAAGCACAATAGCCTGTTTCTTGGTTGCCTGATCAGCACCCAGTTTAACCTGGGAAGTTGTACTCCTCCACTCAGTCCACATAGCTTGGGTGGAGCTGATGCTACTCCACTTCCTGGAAAAGGCATGTGACCCAGAAAGATTGACAGCCAATCCTGGGACTCTGGCCACAGTCACAAAGTATTCTTTCCTTCTGGGACCAGTCCAGAGAACAATGGGGGGCGGGGGCGCGGAACATGACATTGATACAGAACCAACATGACACACAGGCTGCCTAAAGAGTAGAACCCCTGGATTCAGCCAAATATAAAGCCATCCTGAACCCTTCTCACATAATGAGTAAATGAATTCCTCTTTTTGCTCAAATATCTTGAATTGGGTTTTCATACAACCAAAAGAGATCTCATCTTTGTGTCCTCTTCCTGCCGCCTATCTTTGGAGATAGAGTCTTGCTATCCATGTGGTAGAGACTGGCCTTGAACTCGCTATGTAGCCCAGGATGGCCTTGAACCTGCAGCAATCCTCCTGCCTCAGCTCCCAAACGCTGCAATTTCAGGAGAATGCCATCACACTCGTTGAGACCTAATCTTTAAAGAAAAATCTGAAAGTGTATAAAAACAAAAGAAAATCAAAAGGCTCAGCTTATATCTTCTCCTATGAGAAACTTGTGTTATTCACCTCCCTCTAGCCAGTAACAGTTACTGCAGGCCTTCCTCTGTGCACTAGTCATCACTCTATAAGCACATTTACCTCATGGACATCATTATTGTTTTTGGCTTGCCTATCTCCTCTACATATCTACTGAGCACCTTCAGGGCAGAAACGGCGTCCTATTCACCTTTGATTCTGAAATACCGTGCACAGTGGCACACAGTATGGGCTCAACAATCACTGCATCAGTTGAAATGTATGACTCAACAAGATGGGAAGACAAATGAACCATCTTATTTCTTTTCTTTGTGGCATTCACATCATAAGACCACCTCATGCACCTTGCCCATTTTTTCAGAGATTCATCCACCCACTGAAAACAAATTGCATCATTCGAATGTGCTCTTTCCAGGGATTACTAATTTTCCATGGGTTGGTCCCATGGCACTCCACAGTAGAGTTACTCACAAAGTCTCTATCCTGCGGAATCCCCTGCAAAGAGACCTAGAACTCTATAAACTGACAAACCAACACACAGTAGCTATGCCACGCCTATCTATAACTTTCTCCAGCCAAGTCACAGGAATTCAAGCTTTCATCTTGAGCCAAATATACCCAGAATTCTACTTCTGGCGCCCACCACCCTTCTGCTTCCACAATTCTAGATTGCTTCTGTTTTGTCTTTCCAGTCCTTTATGATTACTTAAGCAGAAAAAAGTACAGAAATATCTAGGAAATGAACAACAAGAAAGTCACAGGTTCCCCAATAAAAACAGATGTTCTGACTTTGGATGCACAACTGCCACACCCTTAATAGCTCTGTAATAGTTGCAGCTTCCATGGCATCTGGCAATAAAGATTTTCAAACAGAGTCAAAGGTTAGGCCCAGAATTACAGCACCAGTGTGAATCACCACTTTATCCTGTTCACATTTTCCCATGCTTGGGCCCAAACCATCAGATAATCTATTTAAAAAGAACTACAATCCAGGAATGAATTACATTGGTTGATCATCTGCCATGTGAGAGTAACCACAAAAGACCCTGAGAACCAAGGAATCCCGGGGTATGGAATCTAATGGAGAACACAGGCAAGGAAAGTCACAATTTGATTATAGAAAAGTAGGCAATGTCCACAATTCCACATATCATCCATTCTATACTGGAACATCAGGGATGTTTCAGAAGCAGAGAACTTCACAGGGAGACCTGAAAATGACTGGGGGTGGCTACGGGGAAGGTATGACGAAACAAGCACCCAAGAGATTCAGGGTACAGACGCCGGCCTACTCTAGAAATTGAAAGCAGGGAAGTATGGCTGGAATGTAGCAGTGGGAAGGGAAGCTAAGAGGAAGCAGGAACCAAAGGGCTCCTAAAAAACTTTCAAGACAGAAAAAGGGAATTCTGCATAAAAAGAATATGCCTGCCTGACACAATGCAAAAACAGATTGAAATGACAATTTAATAAATGTACTTTGAAACTCACTGAACTCTAATTCTGCAATGCATCTTGCTGAGAACTCCATGGGATGTACAGAAATCAAGAGATGATAATTTGCTTATAATATTTCTTGCTTAAAACAGTACTCCCCACTACTATTCATGTCTAAACTTTAATTTTCCCAGTAATAACAGAAAAGAATGGGCATATGAGCTTTAGGGTTGAGATTATTTCTGGAAATAGGAAAAATGCATACTAACATAACATGGTGGGGAATTTAAATTATAAAACAGAACTAAGCAAGAAACTTAGAGAAACGAAACACCGTAAAAGGCAAATTTAGAAAACTCAAGAGGAAGTAAAAGTATTTTCACACATACACAAAAAGAAGCTTTTCACGTGCTTTGACCAAACCAAACTCCCCTTCACTGTTTAAAAAAAAAAAAAAAAAAAAAGCAAGAGCTGTGAAAAATTCACATCTCTAGAGAATAAACAGTAAATTGGTCCAGCACAGCTATCTGCCCTGCAAGACCTTGAAATATTTGCTCCAGATAACACAGCACATGACAATTACCTACAGAAGCTCTCAAACCACAAATCATTACTGTTCAACACCTACAATCTTCCATTTAAAAATCGATATTTCCTGTCGAGCATTAAAACAATACCAAGGCAACACGGAGAAGAACTCGTCTTCCCTTCCAACATGGGAAAGACTAGTTTTTCATTGGCGCAAAGAGTCTCCAACATCTTTTCGTCCGACTCCTAATTTCTAAATGTCAAGAACTTGCAGCAGCAGTCAAGTTCCTATCAGCCCACTTCTCAGTTCCCTCAAAGGGAGTTCTCTACTTCGTTAAGCAGACTCCACTGGTCAGTTCATTAGGGCCAGCGCACAATTACAGGAAGGCTTCCCAATGCAGGTCACCGGGGAAGGGCTGGAAAGTCGTTCCCAAAGCCTCATGCTTGCACGGCGTTAGGGACCAAAGGGACCCTGTGTTTGTACCGACAATGAACCTGGGTTGGCTCACCCCAGAGAAAAGCATATAAGACCGACCTAGACCCGGGGGGCAATGCTGCCAGGGACAAAGCGCCGCAGGGACCCCAAAAAGCGACAGCGGGGACTTGGGGCTGCCGCGGTCCCGCCAGGCCGCTGCGCGGCGCAGCCCGGGGCCCCGGTGGGCTCGGGTGGGGCCGCGGCAAGGGTTCGCAGGCTCCCCTCCTGCCTGAGAAGCCGTCCCGCCCCCCGCCCTGGGCGCGACCCCCGAGGCCCGCCCGCGCACTAGCCTGCCCACGGTCTGGTTGGCCAGCTGCTTCATGCGATTGAATTGCTTCTTCATGGCGGCAGTGGTGGCGGCCCGCTGGGCTCCGGCCGGGCAGGGCGGGGAACGGCCTGGCGGCTCCTACATCGCTTCCCGGCCCAGGCGGCGGCGACCGTGGCGGCTACTCTGGACAGCCCCGCCCTCGTCGCGTCACTTCCAGCGGCGCTGCCTGCCCGCCCCCTAGGCCGGGCCGAGCCGAGCCGAGCCGAGCCGAGCCCGCCCGAACCGAGAGGAGCCGAGCCAAAGGGCCGAGCCCAGCCGAGCCGAACCGAGAAGAACCGATCACAGAGATGCAAGTAGGCCAAACAGCAAGACCAAGCCTCCGGGTTGGAGCCGAACGCTGGGACCAAAGAGAGTGAAGCAGAGCCCTACAAGTGGAATGAACCTAGCTGAGTCAAGAGGGGTCGAGTCGAGTCCAGCCTAGCTTGGTCAGGCTGCATTAAGGGCTTTTCAGGCCCTGGACACTGGCATCATAGCTCAGCCCCCAACCCAGGTGACCACCCAACAACCCTCTTGATGATATCCGTGTAAGCAAATCCACCTGTGCCAGCCACCAACTCCACACCCAGTAGCATCTTGACAGAGACTGACACCTCATAATAGGTCTTTCATGAACATATTAAAGCCATTGCCAGGATGAGATCCCTGACCCATGTGGAAAGAGTCCTTACACAAAGTGTAAACATGACAGAAACCATGTGTAGGATGTCTGAGAACCGACAAGACTCGTCCATGGGCACTGATGGCAGATGCAGGTGTAGATACTTGTTCAAATGCACCCATTTATAGTTGTTAAGTGAATGTGTTTCACCGTGTACATTTTACTGTCACTTAAAAACAGTTATAGTATGAACAACATAATCTTCAAAACAAATTGGTAATGTACGGTCTCAGTTCAAAAATGTGGAAGGCCATGTGGATTTGTTTTACGTTGTGCTAGTATTCGGAGTCTGGAGTTTTGGAGGGATGTCTTATGGCTAGCATGGCTCTGGTGGGAGCCATGTGACAGACACCATGAGGAAAGTCACTGCAGCAGAAAAAGAAGCACCAATCTCAACTGATAGAAGTCAAAGGGATGCACACTGCACAGGGTCCCTGGAGACTGACTCTAGTGAGTCACATTCCAGGTAGAGCCCTGCCCTGGTGGACCTCTGAGCCCCCGTACCTAAAACACCACCATGTGTTTTCCTTCTGAGCTGCACATACACCCAGGCCAGGGCACTTGACACAATCATCCAAGGTGCTGGAGGCTCTTCTCCAACTGGACCATTCAGTTCTGTGACACACAGACAAGATTTGGTGGCCTTATCTATAGCTTAGGTCATTTCCTGGGGGCCAATGGGCTTCAGTGTCCCTCATATGCCACCTCTCTAATTTGACCAAAGGTGTGCCAATGAAGGGCACAGAAAATGGGAAAGGGTTATCTAAGGAAGAAAGGATCTGAAAGTTATTCTGGAAATCTTCAGATCAGAGATAGAAGACCTAAAAACCTCTGTAGTGATCCACAGGTAAGTACAAAAACTCCAAACATCAGATCAGAGTGCAACCTGCACCTAATGGACATCATCCACCAATGAAAGCAGCACAAATAAGATACAGCAAGGCAGCTAGGGCTTCAGGATCATTTTCACAAACTACAATCAAGCCCTTGGTCACTACATTAAGAAGCTACCAGTACACTATTGACCACTATATCACCTTCAGTTGGTAGTGCTATCAGTCATACATTAACTTCCCAAACCAGTGATGTGGATTTTAGTGACATAATTTGGCCCGACAAGAAAGCAATAGATTGTCAAGATGAAGTTTTAATACTTGAATGTGAGAGCTTGACATGGTGGCGCGTGTCTGTAATCCCAGCACTTGAGAGGCGGAGGAAGATCATAAGTTTCAGGCCACTCTAGATTGCATAGTGAATTCAAGGCCACCCTGAACCACAATAGCAAGAGCTTGTCTCAAAAGCAAGACAAAAAATACTTGAGTCTGAAGCTGACCTTTGGAGACATACTGCTCAGACTATAAGCAACAACTAGTGCTAGTAGATAAAAATGATATTTACTAACTGCAAAAGACCATGAAGGAATTTGAACAGAAGTTAAGAGATTGTTGACCATCAGTTTTAAAACATCTGAATTAGGCAGATGCAGTGGCACATATCTGCAATCCCAGCACTCAGGAGGCTAAGGCTACATAGTGCATTCAAGTCCAGCCTAAACCATACAGCGAAACGCTGCCTCAAAAAAGACCACAAAGAAAAAAAAGAAAGAAATTTCAGAGTTATAGAAATAGAAATTGATAGAATTCAGTCATGAGGTGTCCCTCAAAACCTCATGGGTTAGAAAGGTGACTGGTACGTGGTGACTCTATACTCATCAGTCAGCAATAATTCATACTGACTTGCTAAATCTTAGCAGGTGGGAACTGTTTGGAGGTGGTCACTGGGGGCTGATCTCTCTCTCTCTCTCTCTCTCTCTCTCTCTCCGTCTCTCTGTCTCTCTGTCTCTCTCTCTCTTTGTCTCTCTCTCTGCTTCTTGGCTGCCATGACATAAACCATAAACAGTTGGGAAGTTAGGGGGAGTTGATTGTTGATTTGTTTGATTGTATGAAACAAGGTCTTACTATGTAGTCTAGGCTGGCCTTGAACTCAACTCACAGCGATCCTACTGAGATTACAAGCATGTGCCACTACAACCCTGTTTATAAGCAGCTTTCTTCTTCTATGCCCCTCTACCATGCCATCTCTGCCTTGGAGACAGCCAAGGACTGAGACCATGAGCCACGTAAACCTCTCTTCCTTGAAGATGCAGGTATTGGCTATGTCATCACAGTGATGAGGAAAGTGACTAAAAGTGACTATGAAGAAAGATCTGAGAGTTAGAAAAATCTCACAGCAAAGTGGTTCATAAATTTCAGTTGTAGTTCTTTCTAAAATTCAAAAGCTATAAAATCTACTCAAGTTCTACAAATTGAAAAAATAAAAAGTAGAATCTATAAAAAAATGAACTTGGAAACAGAGTTAAAGACCTAAACAATTATATTTTATAGAAAATGACAGACAAGGTCCAGGGATGCTCAGTGGCATAAGCACCTGTCTGGCAAGCATGATGAGGTTGAAAGTGAGTTCCATCTCCAGTACCAAAAAAAAAAAAAAAAAAAGAGAGAGAGAGAGAAAATGACAGACAATGGCTTCTTGTCACACAGATAGGACAAGAAGTGATCCATATAAAAGAGAAACAGATAATTGAATGTAAGTCTTAAAATTACAGTCTTATGTGATGAGGGAAAATGATATTGTGACAGAGAGGGAAGAATTTAAAAACTTAGGCAAAGTTCAGAGCTTCTAGTGGGATTTGATAGAAATATTCATCCCTTAAGAAAATGAAATTTTACAGCAAAGCATAGACAAGAAAGGTGGAAATCATATCCAAGAACTGAAATGACTGAGGGAGAAACAGCCTGGGCTATTACTGAGTTCAAGAACAACTTCAACTACAAAGGAAAACCCTGTTTCAAGAAAAATACTAGTATGAACAAATAATGATCACATTTCCAGCTAATTTCAGGGAAAGATGAGGAAATTGAGAATTTGCAAAACATAATAGAACAAATCAAAACCCAGGTACAGGACGAAAAGATTCAGAGGCTGATGTTGTTCAAATAAAAAAAGTTCAGTTGTCTGGGTATAGAAAAAGGAAGTGAAAAGCATGATTTATCTTATGCTAAAATAAAAAGATTAGTAAAAAAAAGAACAAGAATTCAGTTGTTCAAATTGCAGACTCAGTTTCTAAATGAAAAGAATATGTCTTTCATTAAACTGATTGATCAGCTATCATCCACAGAGGAGCTTGATAAACTAACTCAGATCTTCCAGCACAGAAGTTAGAGATACAGGACCTTCATATTATATTAACATGATCACACCCAGGACACGCTCACGCTCACATTCAGTGGTAACTGCAAGCATGTTGCTCTGGTAAAAATACAAATGTTAGTTGTTGATAATGAGAAATCAGGGAAAATAACAGTCTAAAACACAGTATCATCGAATGACAGATGTTAAAGCCAAAGAAGTAGTCCTAGTCAAATTGTAGGGTGAAAAGGAACAGTTTCTCAGGAGACTGGAAAGCAGTGGTCTGGATATGTTTAGAAAAACGATGAAGAATTGATCATCATATCTCACTGGGGAGAAAGACATGAAAATAGATGTACTGAGTAAAGAGTGTCAGATTTTACTGGAAATTTTACAAACATCCAACACTTAGAAGTGTTCATGGGACCTATGTGAAGGTAATTTTAGAGAAACACAGTAAATGAAAACAGTAAGTTACGAAAATGTAAGAGTGGAAATAGCAGGTACCAAGTACACAGCATTGAGTCCAATTCCAAGAACTTCTGCAGGTTCAGACAGATTTTTAACTGACATTGCTCATAATTTGAACCTAAGATGACCTGTTCTAGTCTGATACAAAATTATAAAGGGAATAAAACCAAATTCAAGACTTTGGTGCAGTAATTGACTGAAGAACACCATACAGAGGCTCTGTAATACCAACCACAGACTCTTGGGACAGCTCAATATTTTACCCTAGCTTTCCATAGACTTATGATGTTCTTCATTGTCAGTGGAATTTCTTAAGGCAAGGAAATCTGGTATACTGACAGAAGCTTCCAAATTCCTGTTCCAACAAGACATTGAAGAGCTCAGAAAATCACCACAGGAAAAGGATATAATCACTTGGGGCCCTTCAGAAGATAACCAGAGAATGTCTGATTTGATTGCTACCACCTCAGAACTACAAAGAGAACATGAACAAATGAATTCAGTAATTAAACAGCCAAAAGAGAAACAAGATGTTTTTCAGTTGTTAAAGGGAAAACACCTTGCCTTCAAAGCCAAAGTGGTTAATTATATTCTCTGTAATATCAGCACTCAGAGACTGAGGCAGGAAGACCGCAAGATCCAACTCAGTATATTTGACCTGAATATGAAGGAAGAACACATTGATAAGCTTCAAAAGCAAAATAAGGGGCCACTGTGTTCTCTCTTGTTTGATGTTATAGGGTGCTGTAGAATACTTTTTTTTTTACTTTTACTTGGCCCAAACTCATGGTACGGAGCATGTTTCTTTTCCTACCTTTAATAAAAATAAAACCTGGCTACTATTAAAAAAAGAAACTAAAATGAGGTCTGGCAGGAAGTGCTAAGTGATGTACCAAACACAAAACAAAACAAAGCAAAACACCAACTAACGATCTTCGCACATAGCACAGAAGGAAAAGCAAAGTCTTAATGAGAACCCTCTTCCTTGGATGTAGAGAACCCTTTCCTGTCCTGTTGTGATTGAGGTAGGTTTATAATTGTAATCCCAAGAAGTTATTGGAATTCTAGTGAGTTAATTCCAATCCACCACTTCTAGTGCAATCCATGGGAGAAGAAAGACACTAAGATGTATATACAGTTGTGGGGAGCCAAGAGGTTCTAAATCCAGCTAAGATGGTAATTCACTGGGACAAAGGCCTTGACCCAGAGCCCTTCCCAGGTTCTACTCATTCTCCATGAAAGGGAGTCACTTGGGAATGAGTGACAGTGAAAGTGGTGGGAAATATGTGACTGCCATAAGCTGGGCTAAGTAGGAGGTTTGAGCTCACCTCTGCGATATGTGGAGAGCAAGAAATACAGAAAGAGTAATCTGCATAAACCAAGGTAGTACCTAATAATTTGGGGTCAGTGCTTCAGTTCGGATGTACAGTCCTTTTTGTGTTGGAAAGTCATAGCCTCTTTCTTGAAGCTTGGTCCCAGTGACAGCATAGAGCATAGCTCTCCATCCCACCCACATATTTGGGGAGTCACTCAGTGACGTAACACTAACCTGTCGCTTTGCTTCAGAGATTACACATCAGCTCATCAGCCAGCTCAATTCACATTGCTTAAAGCCAATTGAAGGGACAAAGAAATAGCCTAGCCAGCTCTGTACATATCAATACATGGAGATAGGGCCAGCTTATCCAAAATGGAGATAGGTGCTCTTCTTTTCCAAGAGAGTCAAGGAGAGTCACCTCGGTGGTTCCCTACCCTTGGGTACCTTCAAACACCACAGTGTGAAAGGAATAGGAATCCTTATGATTGATGGGCTGTACAGTGGGTTTCACAAGGAGAAAATAGAGCAATTGTTTCATGAAGACCAAGGTGATGCTACCAGGTGGATGGCAGGTGGCATAGAGGAGGATTCGTACACCTCTGAAGTCTAACCAGCAATCTCGGCTTAAGAGTTCTTCAGACATTTTCTTCACTTTCTACAAATAGAATCTCATTCGTTCATTCTACCAACAATCCTTTTCCCTTGTGATAAGAAGCTTCTGGATTCTCCAGGAAAAAAGAAACTATCTAAAAAGATACCACAATATCGGGACCTGGCCAAGATTCCCAATCTCCCAAACAAGTGTATGGTGAAGGCTTAAATAAATGAGACACTATGATTTTAGGTCTCCAGGAGGGTCAAAACCCTCTTGCAGAGTTTGGGACTATGGGGGCTGAGACAAAGAGCTTCTCTGTGTGGCCTGTATTTATTAAGTTTTTCAAAGAAAGGGGATACTGAGGAAAGTGCAGGAACTGAGCAGGACCTTGGGAATCATTTCAAGGGCTTCTCCAAGTAGTAAATTATACCAATTTAGAACTGTCTTATCTCCATGATGACATTTATGGTGGGTATGAGACAGCAAGAATGAGATGCCTGTAGCTGTAGTCTCAGTCTATCTACTTAATTGGTGTTGGAGCCAGGTGTCCTCGGCTGTGGCTTTATCTTGCCCTTTGAGACAACTCTGGCACCACAGGCCATCACAGGACCAGTGATTCATAGAGGTTCATTTACTATGAATCCACTGTCCATCTCCAGACAGGAGCATAGGCCTAGGACAGACTCACAGATAAACAGAAAAGCAATTAGTTAATTTTAAATACTGGTCAGAGCTTCTTTGTAGTGGTCTCTATCACCACAAAGTTTGCTGAAGTTCCCAGCATCCATATTCGACAGGAGAAGATGTTGAGTTTCTGTTATGCACTTATGTCCTTTATTAACCCAATTGGACATGAACCTAGAGGGGCTGGGCATCCTCTTTCAACTGCTGCTTCAGATAGTTTGTCTACTTACATTCAGTTGCTAATGTCACTTGGCAAGTGCTAGAATTGGAACAGAAGATTTTCAGGTTAGAAACCAAGCCCCTGTGTGTGTACTTTATTGCAAAATGGCCTTTTGAAGAAAAGCTCACATTTGTTTTCAGTTTTAATCTCTTTAAATTTCATATAATATTCATAATGATTTCATTATAAAAAGTGCTTATATGGAGTGTAGTGGCTTCTTGTGAGGGTGTGGATGGGATAGGAGGCTGTGATCAAAGGTACCTTGAGCAGTGTTTGTAATGCTTTTGGTTTTTATGAGAAGTGTGTAAAACATTAACTTGTGTTACCATTCAAAAATTATAAAACATGTGACTGCACAATCCCCATGTAAAAAGAATGGTGAACAATATAAAAGTACAAGTTGCACAGAATTTAAAAGAAAGTTCCCTTTTTGGCGGCTAATTCCCACTTCCCTTTTCATAGGCTGGGAAATCACTCTACTATTAACCCATTTACATTCTGATCCCACACTCATTTTTTGTTGTTAAATTTTCCCACAGTCATTTCTATCTCGGATATCAATGCACACTTGTCCCTTAATGGGATTCTAAGGAAGAATGGCATATCTTAACATGCCCCAAGATGTGTGTCCTGGGTTTCTTTTAAATATTTTTGAGATAGAATTGTTATGTTGCCCATGCTGGCCTTCAACTCTTTTTTTTTTGTTTCAACTCTTGTTGGTTCAAGTGATTCTGTTGTTTCAGCCTCCCAGTCAGCTGGAATTAGAGGCCCACGGACTACTGTATTTGGTTTGGTTTGGTTTGATTTTACAGTGCTGGGGTTTGAACTTGCACTACAGACCAAGAATGATTTTACTTTTTTAAAAAGTGGGAACAATTCATAATTCTTGAAGTTTGAGTATAATCCTTACCTACTCCCAACACAGGACAGATAAAACAAAACATACAAATATACTTTTTAATTTAGCAAAGGCTTTACAATAAATCCAGTATAAAATATCTGTGATGACCATTTTGAGTATATTATTATGAATATTAATGAAACAAACATGTGCAAAACCACTTGCACTTGAGAAATTGAAGAAGTGTCTATGAATTTATTTCCTAGCTCCCTGCGACCCATTCTTATTGGTCACCAGTATCCCGATTCCTCTTTTTACCTCCTCATTCCTTTGCTTTTCTGTACAATATTTCAGCACATACATGTATTTCTCTAAACAACACTAGTATTGCTTGGTTTGAATTTTATAAATTGGTAAATGTCTTTCTGTCACTGAAATTCCTTATTTCTGAAATTCAGCCATTGTTGCTTTCACTTGGTACCTTCAATTCTTTTACATTGTTTTGCATTTTTCACCATACTGGTTCTAAATAGTACCGTCTTCACAACACTTCAAAGGTGATTTTATGAATGAAGTCCTTAGAACAGGACCTAACAAATGTCAGCTCTCCTGAAATTTGTTAAATTGAATAACCCTGAGGCTCAACTGAAATTTAATAACTCACATCTTTTCCCCCAGTGCTAAACAGCCTGATGTTAGCTCTTCGGTCTGATTCAATTAATTATAATATTATAATTTTAGAATATCTATACAATTTCATGGCCAGAGATAAGAAATCAGAATGTCTCCCTAAGTGTCTAAGACTACATTTCCCGTAAAGCATTGCGTTAGTCCCAGGTCATTTTCAGTTTCCTTGCCCTCTGCAAACATCCGGGTTGTAGGGGCGGAGCTAAAGCAGCCCCCCAATGAACAGCTCCATTATCGAAGGGGGCGGAAAAATTGCCCAATAAGCTTCACACCGAGGCGCGGATCAGCCGGAAGGTTGCAGCGGGAGCCCCGGGGCGGTGTTACTTAGCAGCGCCAGCTGAGCCAGGTGGTGTCCAGCCCCTTTGGCCCCGGCTTGTCTGTGTTGCTTACTCGATTCCCCTCGACCTGTCGACCCCATTCCCGTGTCCCTGTTGAGTACAGCATCCGGAAATCTCCACGCCCATGGCCGCTAACCGGAGAGAGTCGTCCCCTTTCGCATCTTCCTCGTCCGGCAGCAACGCGGACGACGAGGGGGTGCGCGGCACTTGTGAAGATGCTTCTGTTTGCAAGAGGTGCCTTTCGGGCGCGGGAGTAGGGGCGGGCTTGTGTCCGAGGGATATTCTTGGACACCTGAAAGGAATGCCACACCCATTCCAGCGATTTTCCCTTCACACCTGTGAAGGGCACTGAGCAGGGGTTCATTTATTTAAGTAATAATCTTTGATCTGTGCTATGTGTTTGGCATGTGAGAGTCTGCGGGACTCTGAATGGGAAGCATAGACCTTGGAGTTGAAGTCTTGGTGGAAAGATAGACGCGTTGCAGATGCTAACCACAGCTTTGATGGGTAATGAGAAATGCAGATTTCCTCCCCTTCTTAGCTTAAATTCTACTGGGGTGTCATGATCCCCAGTGTGCACCTGAAACTCAGGCCCATAAGGAAGATTACCTATCCAGGCTACATAGTGTTTATTTACAAAGCCAGTACCACACGGAGGCTGGTAGTGGTGGTGGCTGTGGGGCATGGCCTGTGCAAGTATGCCTCAGAGAAAGAAACCATAAAGCTTGTATAACCTCTACACATTCGTTCAGTAAATTTATTGGGAGTTTTTGTGCGGTAATTGGGAATACTGCGTGGTGTTCAGAACAGATATGATGTGGGATATCCTGGAACTACAGTCTGACTGGGGAAGACAGCAAACCAATAGTTACCTGTGAAATACATAATTAGAATTTTGTGTTATGATCTGGGAGACCCAGCACGCCATTAAAATTAGATAGTGGTGTTTAAGCCCAGAAGAAAAGCCTTTTAAAATCGAGGTTGTAGGAATATCAAGACACAGCAAGGGACGGGTGGGGACTGTTAAGAGCAACTGAAAGAATGCCCTGAAAATGGCAGAAGTATGATGGGGCCAGAAGGGGACTAGGAAGGGATCGTACAGTGGGGAACACCAAAGTTCTGGTTGAAACCTTCCACTTTTGGTAGGTTCTTGGAGGCTAAGCACGGTGATTCAGAATATAAGCTGTGGAGTCTGACTTTGTCCACCTGGACCTTAGTCATTTGTTTATCTTTTTGTTGTTGTTTGGAGGTGATCTACCTATATACTTCAGGGTGGCCTTGTACCCAGTATGTAGCCTCTGCCGGCCTCAGACTTGTGACAGTCCTGCCTCGGCTTTCCAACTACTTCTTTCCACTTAATAGCTTTGTAAAAAGACAAGTTCCTAACCCAGTCTGTTCTTCAGTTTTCTGATCTGTAAAATAGGGAAAATGCCTGTTTCCTATGTGGGTTTGACAATTCAACAGTAATTAAGTGATTAGTTTTTGTGGTACTGGTGATTGAACCCAGCACCTCCTCATTTCGTTGCCCAAGGTGAGCTTGAATCACAGCTCCTGCCTCCCAAGGTGCTGGGGTCACAGGTGTGCACCAGCTTAGAGCAGTGATTGATAAGTAGTACACATTAGTGGTGGTTGATTAAAGACACACATGAGTAGTAAAGGCTTAGAGGCAGTCTCCAGTGAGATGTGTGAATTTAAAGGGGTTACATTTGCCCTTAGTTCTGCGGCTTTCAATTGCTGTTGATAGCATGTATGGCACTGTTAAATCAGAAATATATTTTTCTCATATGGAGTGCTCACATGCTAAGAAAATTTGTACTGAGTTATTTTCACAGCCGTTAGGGTCAGGATAATTTAACAAATCTTGGTAATTTTTTCAAACTTGCTTCAAAGGAGTCAATGACTATAAAATAGTTAAGACACAAAGAACAGAGAAGTAAGTATAACTAGAGCATGCCTTTTCATGATCTCTGTTGGATAGTTTTTATAATTTCATCTCCTCTGCCACAGTTCTCTGATGCTCTCTGCATCTTCAAAATGCTAGACAGCATAGGGGAAGGTGGATTTGGAATTGCTTAGACTGTTGAGCAGTTCCCAACCAAACCGCACATCTGCATAGCCTATGGGGCCTTTTTTTTTTTTTTAATACAGATTTTCAGAGCCTACTTTAGGCTTCTGAATCAAAATTCTCAGATAAGTCCTGGGTTATAAAGACCACAGGTGTTTGCCATCTGTGTGCATTTCATCAAAGCGTTTTTATATTGGGATTTCCTTTGAAAAGACATGAGAACGGAATAGAATCCATAAGTAAAGTTTTAGAAAATGAACTGTACAGCAAGAGGCTGTCTCTAAAAAAGCAAAAAGAAATGCATTAATTAAGGTCTTAACACTTCATATTCAGTCTTTCAGTTTCCATGGTATTGTGTTCAACATGTTCACTTTGACACGTTAAACACTTAAATCTTGTTCACAGCCATGATACTACCACTTTGCAGGAATGACGGGCAAATTACTTTATTTGCCTCCATATTCTTATCTTTAAAATGGGGCTAAGAAGGATAAACCACCTTTTAGATATGAAGATTAAATGAGACAGTTGACACAAAGCTCCTAACACAAGCCCTGAATAAATTACTAGTCTTGATTTTCCTCCAGTTGGAAGTCAGTCACTAAATATATAGGAGCCATGGGTCTGGCTGGTTCCTGCCACCCTGAGTTAAACTATAAAATCCCTAAAATAACTTTTAAAAAAGCCAGTCAGCTTCCCTGGGAACCAACAGCCCTATTACTTCTGTTTTTGTTGCTCTTTACTTTGGTACAGAGCTCTTCAGGGACAGTGGTGAAGCCGTCTTAGAGTTGTGATGAAGATTTAACGAAGACTGTTTCCAGCAGTATTTGTTTACTGTTTGTTGTTACTGTCATTGTCGTGGTCATCAACTCCTGTTACCAGAACCTTTCTAATTGGATACATTAGGTTTGTGATTACTAATTGATGTGCTGCAGTAAGTATCAGTTGATCTCTGGCTGTGGTAGCTGACTTGACTCACCCCCTGCTGTGGACTGAAGATGGCTTGTCTCCACCAAAACTCACATGGAGGTTGGGCCCCAATGTGTTGGTGTTCAGAGGTGGTGCCTTTGAGAAGCGTTAGGCCTTTAAAAGGGATTAATGCATTTCTTTTTGTTTGCTTCTTTTTGTTGTTTGTTTGAGGCAGAGTTTTGCTATGAAGTTCAGGCTGGCCTTAAACTTGGGATGAGCTTCCTGCCTCAGCCTCCTGAGTGCTGCGATTATATGCTTGTACTATCATGCCCAACAGGAGGGATTAATGCATTTATTGAGGTAGAGAGTTTTGCTCCTTCGGGACTTAACTGGTTATTGTGAGACTGGTTGGTGTTGACAAGACACCTCTCCTTGCTTTCTTTTATACATGCCCTCTCCCATAAGCTTCTCTTCCATATTCTGATGCACCTGATGGCATTTCCCAAATTGGCACTTGCTATTTTAACTTTTACAACTATCCGATTTGAAAGGTAAGTGAACTCTTTTACTTTATAATGTATTGAGCCACAGGTATTTTGTTACAATAACACAAGAGAGACTTAATGTCTTCGTTACTTTTTCTTCTTAAGGCAAAATACCTGATGCCCAAAGTGAAGCAAGGAAAGATTTATTTAGCTTACAGTTTTTGGAGATTTCAGACTCTACTCAGCTGGCTCCAAGGCAGGGTAGGCGTGGCTGAGGGGCAGCCATTCTTGGCAGCTGCAAGTGACAAGAGCATAAGGGCAAAAGAGGAAAAGCATGCCTTCTTCCCTTCCCTATATTGTGTGCCAGCTACCTGCCCCTGTGTGGGTGCAGCATTCACGCCTCCAATCCCAGCACTAGACAGCAAACCAATCGCGAGTGCTAGATTCAGCTACTTGACTGTGTGAGGCTTTGGGGGGGCTCCTAAGCCATAACAGACACCCCACTTGATTATGCCCATCACATAGTGTCTCTGCTCTGCTTTCTACTCTGCTTGGAATCCACCAAACCTACACCTGGCCAAGAGGATGCAGCACCCAGTCTTGGTGGGGGAACCCTCTCAGTCTTTTCTAGAAGGAGGTTTGACTAGAGTGGGACTGAAGCTAAATCATAAAGAAGCCACAATCACTCATCAGCTGGGAGAGAGGGGTGTTTAGTATTTTGTGGGCAGCAGAGTGACCTTGTTTTTATCTGTACTTAGACAAGGCTATGAAGTACCCCTGTTTTGTGTCACTTTATCACTGTTGTAGAGTGCCCTTGTGTTGGTGTTCTGCATGATTGTTTGTGTCCAACAGGAGAATATTGTGGCCTCACTGTAATTGCCAGGCCCTCTGTCCACCAGGCGAAAATCTGGCCCATGGAATAGACCATCTCCTCAGTGTCATGGCTGTTTGTCTTTCCTTCACAGTGCAAGAAGTGAGTCTTCAGAATATGCACAGAAGATTGCTGGACAAAAGCATGTAGCTTGAGCCAGGCAGTGGAATTGAAGCAGAGCAGTGAATTAGGGTGTGGAGTGGGTAGTCAGAGAGAATCCTGCAGAGGTAGTCAGAAAACTGAAGCATGGATAGTCCCTAGGACTGTGGCTTTTGTCTTCAGGATTGTTAAAGTGGGCAAACCTACATGATCTAGGTTTATACTTTACCACCATCTCCAGTAGATATATGTGAAAGATGGTTGGTTAATAAAGGGGAGAATGTTCTTTCCTTCCCATAGCTCCTGTTTTTGCCTAACCTCTCCTCCCTCACTCTATCTCTTACTTCTCATTCCTTATTGTTCTATTTGCTGACCAGGGTGAGTTTTCAGAATCACAAATCTTCTCCTGTGACTCTTTTAAAAACCTTTCATTGCCCTGTGAACCAGTAGGTACAAATCCACACTGTACTGCATGACATACTGCATCTTTTCATGTCCTGCTCATTCTCACCTTGTTGTAGTTAGGGTTTGCAAGGGAAACAGTTTAATACAGGACACATAATTTATAGGACTATTTTATAATATTCACCCAAAAAGTCAAATACAAAAGAGGTCAGGAGATCTGTTCAGACACTGGCAACTCAAAGAATCCAGCTGAGGGCCTGGGTCCCACAGTAATGCCCTGCATGTGTCCAGCAGAAGACCTAGAGCCATGGCAATGTCTTCCACAAGTCCAACTGGAGGCCTAGAGCCCACGACAATGTCTCATGCAAGTCTGTATCAAGGATCTGCACCAGCAAGGCCCAAAGATCAGTGAAGTAGAAAGTCTGCACCAGCAATGTAGGATCTGTCCCAGCAGGATGAAGGACTGCAATAGAGTCAGGAGTGATGCTCAAGGTGAGGACCAAAGCTCCCTGAAGAGAAATGCAGCCATCCTCAACAACAGGGAGGACCCAGGCTTCTCCCATGATAATAGCTGAGTTCATATCAGGAAAACCAGTGTGACAGACTTCTCTGGGCCAATCAACAGCACACACACCATTTTCTCCTCCAGTCTCTTTATGCTTTGGCAACAATCCTCAGGTGGACCTTCCATACCCAGAACCGTGCTAACTCAGTTCAGCTGGGTGTTACGAGTTGACAGTCCATCACATGCCTGTTCATCTGACTGCCAACTGGAAATGTTCACTTAGATGTCTCCATGTGATCTCAGATCCAGTGTTTCCAAACCTATACTCTAGATGACCTTCTCAAATTCTTCTTCTGCCACCCCCAACTCTTCATGCACTGGTGTCATTGTTGATCCAGTTCACACATAAAATAGGTTGGTGCCCTTTCACTTTCCTTCCTTTAGTGATCAGTCATTCAGACCTGTTGATTTTACTTCATGAGTATTTCTGTAATTTACTGTCTTCCACATCCAAGTGCTTCTGGCACCTCATGAGCTAAAGCCTGAACTAAGGCTCTAGCTGGCCTCTTGCATTTCCCAGTCACCTGACTTGTCCCAGTCATTTCTCACAGCAAAGCCAGAGGTGTGTAAAAGATTCACTTGATCTTGTCACTCCCTAGGTTAATGGCTTTCTGTTGCAGTTTTAAAACGACCAAAGTTCATCTCCAATCTGCAGGCCCCAATCTCTTGGGTCCTCAGAATCACTTTATACTACTCTATCCTCCTCTGTGCTGCCTTTCCTGGGGCTATGTTGTTCTCTCTGTGTTCAGTGCTCCCTCTCACTGTCATTGACTAAGTGGTTCCACATCAGTTCACAGCATAATTCATTCATGCATTCAGCATGTTTTATTGAGTGACTGTTTGGTTTATGGAGGCACTATTCTAGGTACTTCTGATCCAGAAGTGAGCAAACAAAAGGGAGTGCTCATGGACCAGTGAGAGGTGTGAAGGTGGGAAGGCAGGGGTGGAGTGGGCACGGTGGTTGGGAGAACCAGGAAGCAAGCCAGATACGTGGCATGCCAGGTGGTGCCTGCACAGTTGGTGCTGGAAGTAGTTGTGATTTGAGAGGCAGCCAGGGATGGTCTCACTGAGAGGGTAAATGAGTGAAAACACTTGTAGGGGGTGAAGGATGAGCCCTGTAGATATACAGAGAAACGGAGAAGGGAGAGTTGAAAGGCCATGCGGGCCTGACCTGATCCAGGAGCTGATTGCCAGAGTGAGAAGAGATGGTGGGAGCAGATGCTGCATGCCATGCGTGATGAGTCGTTGTAAGGACCTGGGCTTTGTTCTAAGTGAGATGGGAGCCACTGGCGGATTTTGAACTGAAGAGTGGGTGCCTTGGCTTGGGTTGGAATGGCATCAGTGCATCCTCTGTTGAGAATAGACTGTAAGGGGCAGGAATGGAGGCAACAGGGATGTTGAGCAGGACTTTGAGGAATATTGCAGGTGGGAGATGTTGGTGCTCAGGCTACACGGAAGCTGGAGGTGCTGAGAAGCCATCAGATTCTGGATACATTTGGGAGGGGAGAGTGATTGAATGTGCTGATGTGTGGGTGTGGGGTGAGGCTGAGGAACCCTAGATGACTCCAAGGTGTTTGGTGGAGCTCACACTTGGCTTCTCAAAGAGGTGCCTCTGACACCACAGAGCTGTGGTCTTGTTAAGTGTCCTCTTCACAACTATGTGTTCTCCTTTGTGGTCGTCAGCCCACATACTTGGAAATTCTTTGTGTATGTTGGACGTGTGCATTGCAAGCAAACTGCATATTTGTCAGATGAGGAATTTAAAGCAAATGTTTAAGCTTCTGTTTCCTTATAAAGCTTTAGACGTTCTGTTTTTCTGTTTTAATGGCTTGAATGGTGTATATGTCACAGAAATTGGATCAGAGTTTGTAAGGCTGAAATTGCATTGTGAAAATCACAGAACTTAATCTGATCTCTTAACCAAATTGAAAGATGTTCCTCCTTGACAAGAGGCAGGTTATGTGATAATCTCTAGGTGAAGTCAGATTTTCCTGGGGCTTCAGGCCAGGGAATTTTTAATAGTTGTGCTCCCAGACAGCAAAGTGAAGATTGTAGTGTTTTTTTTTTTTTGTTCTGAGCATCGAACTCTCAACCAGACAAGCGCTTGAGCGATTGAGCTAAATCCCTGGCCCCAAGGTGGAGATTTTGAGCCAAAATATCAAGGTAAGTATTGGTTTTCTTCCCCAGAGAAGATATGCCACTTTAGGAATACAACATTCTATCAAAGATGAATGAGCTATAACTTGCCCATGAATCGATCATGGAGGCTGGCTCTCTTCTCTTCTCTTCTCTTCTTTCTATCCTTCCTTCCTTCCTTCTTCTTTTCCCGCATTTTTAAAGGGACAAACATAATCTTGGAAAATATCTGCCAAAAACAGTGATTTTAGATCTAGACCTATAGTATCATATCATTTTTGTCTCCTAAAAGCTTAATTTTTAAAAGTAACAATAGTAAGTATTTCCTCCACACAGACACTTAATGCTGTAATGTGAGCTGGGCCCTGTGGCTCACTCCTCTTAACTCTAGCACTCTAGGAGGCGGAGACAGGAGGATTGGAAATTTTAGCCCACCCTGGACAACTTAGTGATTTAGCAAGATCCCGCATCAAAGTAAAAAAATGAAAAGGCCTGGAGATGTAACTCAGGCAAAGGTTATATCCCTAGTACCACAAGGGAAAGTTAAAAAAAAAGTAGACTTCAGTGGTCTAATATGAATAATTGACAGATATTTTACATAGCTCTGCCTCATTTTTAATGGCCACAATGTTCTACAGTGTAGTTGTGCTTTGACCAATCTTCTGTTGTCCATATTTAAATATTTCTAGGTTTGTTAATAAAATTATCCTGAGCATTTTTCCACATGTTTTTGAGCAGACCTATGAAAGACATTTTTGAAATCATCCTGGAAAGAATTGTATCAGTTGCCATTCCCACCCACATTAAATGAGATGCATATTACTGCATATTCTGTCTCTGAAATTCTTTATCAATTGATGGTGGAAAATAATATCTTTATAATTTGTAATATGTCTTATTTGTAATTTATAAGGCTGTAATTTATAGGCTGTTTCTTTTTTTTTTTTTCTTTTTCCTTTGGTCCAGTGTTATTAGATTGAACCCAGGGCTTTCACACTGAGCTACATCACCACCAGCACCCGCCCCCCCCACTGTACCAGGAATCAAACCCATGACTTTGCACTTGCCAGGCAGGCTTTGTGCCAGTGGGCTATATCCCCCGCCCTCCCAATCCTTTTGTTTTCTTCTTTTTCTAAATTTATTTTGTGACAGGGTCTTGCTAAGCCGTTAAGTTGCCCTGGCCGGGCTCGAACTTGTAGTCCTCCTGGGTCAGCCTCTTAGTGTGCTGGGATTATAGGTGTGCACCACCATGTTCTACTGGGTGTTTCATTTTTAATCTGCTCACTATCATTGGTTTTTGTATGAACCCTTTTTCCATATTATTTCCTATTCGGTTGTCTTTTTTTTTGTTTGGTGGTCTTTTGTTTGCTAGTTGCTTTGTTTTGTTGTGTACTTCTGGGAATTTGTGCATGCTAGGCAAGTGCTACCCCTGAAGTGTATCTTCAGTTCTGCCTATTTGTACTTTTAGTTTTGATTTATAAGAACTTGCAGTATCAGAAATTATAATTTTTATCCATATGCGTTGCAGCTTTTTTTTTTTTTTTTTTTTTTTTTTGTCTTTTTCCTTTTTATCGGTACCAGGGATCGAACTCACGACTGCCTGCTTGCAAGGCAGGCGCTTATGCCGCTGAGCTAAATCCCCAGCCCCATTGTTGCATCTTTTTAAAAATATTTCATGGTATTTTTTCCTTTACATCTGTTTTATTAGTGTACATTGGTTATACAAATTACTGGGTTTCATTTTGGCAGGCTCATACATACACATACCGTACTTTAGTTGTTTTCACCCCATGCCTTCCTTGCCCTACCCGCCCCCAGTTTCATACTTGTGTGTAGGGTGGGAGGTTCCAGTGTGATATTTGACTGTTTCCATTCACACTCCTCTTCTGCTGCTTATTCTTTTCTTGTCTAATACTAGTCTCCCTTCTACTTTCTTATCTATTTGGATTCTACATGTTAGGGAGAACATGTGATATTTGTTTTTCTGAGTCTAGTTTATTTCACTCAACATGATGATCTTCAAATCATTTGCTTTTAGATGACAAAATTTCATTGTTCTTCATGCCTGAATAATACTCCGTTTTCTATATACACTACATTTTCTTTGTCCATTCATGTGTGAGTCATACTACAATAAAATGAGTATGCAGCTGTCCGTAGAGTATGCTGACTTTCGTTCTTTTGGGCGTAGACTGAGGAATGATGAAGCTGGGTCAAATGGTACCTCTCTTTTGAGTTTTTTGAGGAACCTCCATGCTGATTTCCACTAGGCAGTGTTGAAGCTCCGTATCCCCTCCTCATAGGATTTGTGGGGTTTTTTTTGTATTCTCAGTGAAAACCGTTTCTGAGTGGGTTAAGATAGAATTTCAATATTGTTTTGATTTTGTGTTTCCCCAGTGGCTAAAGATGTTGTACACTTTTATACATTTATCTCCCCTATATAATTCTGTTGAAAAGGGTCTGTAAAGTTGGTCCATTTATTGATTGATTATGTGGCGATTTGTGTTTTGAGTCCTTTATATATTCTAGATATTAATCCTCTCTTGGAAGAGTAGCTGGCCAAGGCTTCCTTTCGCTCTGTAGGCTGTCCCTTGTCCTGTCGGATGTCGAGCAGCTTTTTAATTTAACGCAGTACCATTTGTTGATGGTGTTGTTTCCTGTGCTATTGGGAGTCCTGTTGAACATGTCTGTTCCTGTGCTTATAGCTTTAAGTGTTTTCTCTTGGCAGTATCAAAGTTTTAGATTTTTATATTTAGGAATTCTCCTAGTCCATTTGTATAGCTACACTTCAGGAAACAGGGAAAGAAGGGGTTACTAGCACATGATGTGTGTCTCAAAACTGTCCCTTTTCATCAGGAAAGCAGCATCTTTTCAGGAGTTCCTGCTGCATGTTCCTCTTACTTGCTGAGACTGCTCTGGGGAGATGAGGTTTCTTACAGGCATTTGCCTCAAACAAAATTGAAGTTTTCTTAGTGTCTGAGTTACTTTCGCTCCAAGGCAGGGTAGCAAGACAGAGAGGCATGACAGAGGAGAAACAGTTAATGGTGTATCACAGGCTCAGGGTGGCAGGCAGCAGTAGCCTTTTCCTTTTATCCCATCCAGACTGTCAGCCTCTTGGATGTACCACCCAGAACTATGCCAATTACAATGTACACATCCTTAATCCCAGTATCAGATGCCCTAGATTCAGCCACCTCCAAAAAGTCTCACCTCTGAGCACATGAGGCTTTGGCACAAGCCGTAACATTAAGCAAGAAGGATTGAGTGGAAATTGTGTCCCTAAATGTGTCCCTCCAAATTCATGTGTGGGAAGCACATTAATTTCCAGTGCAACAGCATTCTGCGTGGGACCTTTGGGTGCTTTTTTTTTAGGTCATCAGGACTCTGGCACACAAGTGGATTAATGCCACTATAAAAAGGGATATTGGACTAGGAGTGGTGATGCATAGGTACTTGTCACTCCCAAGACTCTGGGAGGCTGAGGCAGGAGGATTGCAAGTTCCAATCCTCTGGTATCAGTCCCAAGTACTACAAAATACAAATGTTGGGAGTGAGTTTTGTTTTTTCACTTAGTCTTCCCTCTTCTGCATCTGAGGATGCAGCAAGAAGGCCCACACCACATACCAAACCTTGATCTTGGCCATGCCTTCAAGAACTCTGAGAAAATAATTTTTATTTTGAGTATGGGGGAATTGAACTCAAGGTTGTCATCCTGACATTACTAGCCATTTTTAGTTTCTAATGTTTATTTTTTTAATTTTGAAATTGGGTCTTGCTACTAAGTTGCTGAGGCTGAGCTTTTGTGATTCTTCTTCAGCCTCCTAGAGCGCTAGAATAACAGTTATATTTCCATAGTGCCCATACATGGCTAAATTCCTATTCTTTAAGTTACGCAGTGTTAGATATTTTGTTAAAGCAGCACCAGAGACACAGACATACTATGACAGAAGGAGAACCTGAAATGTCTGCCACATCTTGGTCTCTTATTTTCTTTTAGCATTTCAGCAGATATTAAGACAGAGACAGAGATAGAGAGACAGAGACCAAAACAGAGACAGAGAAAGAGATGCACTGAGCCAGAGACAGGAGGAGGAGGAGGAGGGAGAGGAAGAGAAGGGAGAGGAGGAAGGAGCAAAATGGAACGGGAGATGGCAGAGAAACGGAGCTAATTTACACAGAATGAAATGCTCAAATCTTCATGGTTCATTTTATGTATATCTGTGTACCACTACCAAAACAGAAGTATCCCTGAAACTGTAGGAAGTCTTTTTAAGTCTCCTCTACCAACCTACCATTTTTTAACTTAAATTTTTTTTAAAAATATATTTATTGGGACATATTTGTGGTACATAATGGGGTTGTTTTTTTTTTTTTTTTTAACTTTGGTTACCATAGATTATGTTTGCCGAGTGTTAAATATCATATAAATGGAATCATGCAGTCCATACTCTTTTGTCTCTTTCCTTAACACATTCTTTTAGGTTTATCTATGTTGTGTTTGTTAAAGGTAAAAGCAGATAATAAAGTGGTATGAAAACATTTTAATTGTTTCAGTTTAATTAATTGCAAGTGATAACTCTCGCAGTTCAGTCTAATTCAGTCCATCGTGACTACACTGAACTTTGATTTGAATAGAGGTGATCGGGTGGTTTAGCAGAGAAGAGGAAGTCGGGAGGTGACCAGGGGCTCAGTGGGGAGGGAAGCAGAAAAACTTGACAAGAAGTGGACAGGCAGGGTTGGTTCACAGGTTCCCACCTGTGTTTCCTAACTGGCACTAGTGGAAGCTGGGCTCCTATTCTCCGTCAGATGTTGGCTAAAACAAATTCTTTTAAGCCTTGAGTTTTCTCAGGCGGGGAATGGGGTCACCCCGGGGATGTGGCCTTGAGCTGTTGGTAACAGTGTCAGTGTTTGAGTCTCTGTAAGCTAAGGTTGAGGTCTAGTGGAGAAAAGGGTCAGGGGAGCCTGGCTACAGTTCAGTCAAGGAGGAAATCTTTATCAGTTTGAAATTGTTTACTCCTTTTTCCTTTTTATGATTTGTTGTCACCTGTTGATGGCCATTTGTATTGTATCCAGGCTGAGTCATAGGCTGTGGTGAACATTCTTAAATAAGCCTCCCCTCTTCCCCCCATTCTATCTTTTCTAGGAGTGGAGTTGCTTAGTCATGGACTGGGTTGAAATACTTAAATACTAATTTGCAGAGTGGTTTATCAATTCACACTTCCCACCAACAGTGTGTCAAAACTCCCTCGCAGCTCAGTATCCTTGTTAATATGTGGTATTGTTAGGTGTAGAGTAGCATCTCTTTATGCTGTTACATTGTATTTCCCTGATGACTGTTGAGGTTAATCACTTTTTCACATACTTACTGGCCATTCCTACATCATACTGTTCAAGAGTTGTTGATTTGTTGGAATTCATTATATATTCTAGATTGGAACTCTTTATCAGACAAATGTATGTGTGTGTGTATATATGAAAATAAAAGTTTAGAATACGATTTATAGTAGCATAAACAAAGTAGGAATAAATCTAAGAAGGACATGAAACTCCTTTACGCAGATTATAAAATATGGCCGAGAGAGGTTAAAGACTTGAATGGAAGATAAGCTTTTTCAGTCATCAAAGATATATTAAAATTTCTGTTCTCTCCAAATGATTGTGTAGAGTCAGTGCAGTTCTCATCAAAATCCTGTTCATCTTGTTTTAAAGAAATGGGCAAGTTCACTCTAAAATGCATATTGAAACACACAGCATCTGGACTAACGCTTTTCAGTCTTCAGTTTACTGTAAAGCTTACAATAATCAAAAAGGTGTGATGTATAAACAAATAGGTCAACGAAACAGTAGAGAACTCAGAAATAAACTTACAAAAAGTACTATCTGTTTTTGTTTTTGCTTAAAAAGAGTTAATCATCCAAAGGAAGGACAATGTTTTTAACCTAGTAATTCTGGATCATTTGGACGTTCACATGGGAGAAAAATGAAGCTTAACCCTTACTCATTCTGTGAATAGGGCATTTTAGGTCATATTAATCCATGTAAAATAACTAAAAGTTATGTGGAGACCAAAGACAAATTCACTAGTTTTTGGGCGGGAGTCATACTGTAGTCAGGGAGTCTTCCTAGGTGGCGAAGCCAGGAGAGGCTGGCAAGTGTCTTGAAAAAGGCAATAAATACAAGAGCATGTTGCCCTTAGGATTTTACTTCCTTCTTTCTATTTATAAACCAAAAAATGAAACCATCGGGAAGTAGAAACTAAAGATGACACTTGAAAGAAGTATAAGAACAGCATTAAAGTTGATGATAGTACAAGATCTTAAAGACCACAAGCAATATGCAGTTAAAATTGCAATCTTGAAATTTTAATGCCAAGAAGAGTCAGTTAATTTTTTGTTTTGTTTTTTGGGGACAAGGTCTTGCTGAATAGTTCAAGCTGGCCTTGAACTCACTGTGTAGTCCAGGCTGGCGATCTAACTCCAGGGCAATCCTCCTCCCTTCCTCAGCCTACTAAATGCTGAAATTATACGCGTTTGTCACCATACCCAGCTAGTCAGTTGAGTTTTGTAATCACATACACATGTATATACACAGACACACACAGAATTACACAACACACACGCATGCAGATGCCATTTAAGCAACCCTCAGTGATTAGGGGAACAAGTGAGGATATGAACATTCTAAATTCAGGTGGGTAAACGTGTTTAAAAAGTAATAGAATTTGGCTCTTTACATTAATCAAATGGGTTCCACCGCTGGAGGTAGCTACCTTGCTTTCTGCCTGTAAAGCAACCCATCCTAGGGTGCTCCAGTTGTGCTGGGTTCCTATTTATCAGACGTTTATAGAGACATGCCAGGCAGACAGCAAGCTCTGTGACTGTCCAGGAAAATACAAGAGACACCATCGGGAATCTTAGAGAGAAGGGAGAATCCCTTTTCCTTGAAGCCTGTTGGAGAGTTCACTCCTCAGAGAAGGACCCGTTGTTCTGACACTCATGCATATAGGATGCAAATAGGGTGCCCTCGGTAAATGCTTCTTGAATGAATAGGTAATTGGTTTTTCTCAGTGAGAGGAATGTGAGATGATTTCAGGCAGTGCGGTTATGTTACATTTTAGTAGGCAAGTATTTATTACAGCGTTGCATTAGAAGAAAGTACCAGGGAGCATGTCAGCCTGAGTACTAAAGGAAACAAACAAAAAGTGATTTAAGGTTTTACTAAACTGAATGGATGATAGATGAATGTCTAGAAATGGGAAGTAGTAATGGATTGAATGGGAAAATGTTTTAAGATCTTTCCAAATCTGAGAGGTTTAATTATTTGAATCAGTATGTATGAATTTATTTATTTTTATACTAGGGATTGAACCCATGACCTTCACACTGAGCTATATCCTGAGACATTTTATTTTTATTTTGTGGTATGGAGATTTTATTTTTTGGCTTTTTCTTGAGACAGAGTCTTGCAAACTTGTTAAATTGCCCAGGGTCAGCTTGAACTTGCAATCCTTCTGCCTCAGCCTCTCAGAGTTCTGGGGTTATAGGTATGTGCCACCTTGCCTGGCTTGAATTTGGGTTTTAAACTTGAAGTCGGATTAGACTTAAAGGGATGTTGCCTGTGTTTTGTCAGTAGAGAAGTGCAGGGGAAATTGACAGGCAAACCAGATGCTCAGTATCATAGAAGTTGCAGAGGTAATTGCTACTGATGATGCTTTGAGCGCTTGGCAGTCTCATGCACGCGTATATATAGTTTTGAGCAAAATTGGAAACATCTCATGCATATAATTATTTTACTACTTTGTTCACCTCAGTATTAATTTCATGTTCTGGTCTTTCTCATCTTGGTTGTTTCCTCAGGCCTGACTCCTGAAGTAGGCACCCAGTAATTGTGTGTGCAGGCTGGGTATACCTGTTCCCACAGTGCCTTGCAGCAAGACTGCCAGCTGGTTTCTGGTGTTGCTGGTTCTCACTGTGTAATTCAGGGTGTTCTTTTTTTTTTTAAATTTTGAAGAGAATAGACCGAAATGAGAGAAAAAACAAAATGGAGTCAGTCAAAACAAAAGGATGGACATAGTAGATGACTTAAAATGAAAATACAAAGTGATCAACAATGGTTACCATGTCTCTTGTTATCGTCAATAGAATTGCTCATATCATCAGGCATAATAAAATTGAACATAACAGTACAGAACAAAATCAATAAAAGCAAAACATGAGAAACATTATAGGACTTCAAAAGAAGATAATAGTCAAACTAGAATGGCTATCATAGTGAATCTTATTGTCTTCAAAGTAGTTGCCTATACCCTCAGACTTGATACTATCAAACAAAACAGATTCAAATAAAATCAATCAAAACAAGACAGTGGAAGCAATACAGAGTTTCAAATTAAGTTACTAGGAAATCAAAACTGGTTACCATAGTATATCCTGCTGTTTTTGGAATAGCTGTCCATGCCATCAAATCTAGTACAAGTAGCCAAACTGGAACAGAATATAACCAAACTAAATGGAGCATAAAAACAATACGGGTTTCAAATCATGATACAAGATTAACAATGTTCACTGCCTTCCCTTTTTAGACAGTTCCTCCCCTTTCACTTTTCCAGGATGCATTGTACATTTTGTATCCCATTAACTCCTTTAGTTTTTAGATTAGGGAGGCAAACTAGCTACTTACCTAAGTGGTTCTGAACGTTTTTACCCCTGAGCTTGGTCTCAAGTTGTATCTATTTACCTACAAGAGCCTCAAGGTTTTCCTTCCTTATAGCTGAGTAGTTCTCCATTGTATAAAGTATTATGTTTTTCCAACCAATCTGCAGCTATTGAGCTCCCCCCACTTTTTTCTGCTTCTCTGTCACATAGAGCATTATTTTCTCATCTTTAACTTTCAATCTATAAACCCTCTTTCAAGTTAATTGTATTTCTTTTTTTGTTTTTAGGGATCAAACTCAGGACTGCACACTTGCGAGAGCAGGTGCTTATGCCACTAAGCTAAATCCCCAGCCTCTAATTATATTTCTTATATAGAGCATCTTGATGGACCTATCTCCTGATCCACTCTGCCTGTGTTTCTTTTTAGTATGTCGAGGCCATCTATGTTAGTGATCATGGCCAGCCTTCTCTGCCTCGTGTCTGCCATGCTATCTTTCTGCCACTGGTTGTCTATTTTTCCCCTTCAGTCCACTGTCTGCCCCGTTCAGTGAGCTCCCTCTGCCACTGTTCTTGAAATCCTGGTGTTCTTTTTTCTTTCTTTCTAGAATGTCCTTCAGTATTTTTTGTAGGGTTGGATTGGTGGTCACAAACTCCCCCAGATCCTCTTTGTCATGGAAACATCTTGTTTCTCCATTAATTTTGAGAGAGAGTTTTTCAGGGTAGATCAATCCGAGTTGGAGGTTATTTTCTTTCAGGGCCTGGAATACTTCACTCCAAATTCTTCTTGGTTTGATGGTTTGTGTTGAGAAATCTGTCATGATTCTGATGAGTTTTCCTGTATAGATGATCTGTTTATTTTCTCTGACATCTTTTGATATTCTGTTCTTTTTTTTTTTTTTTTTTGTCTTTTTCATTTTTATCGGTACCAGGGATCGAACTCACGACCGCCTGCTTGCAAGGCAGGTGCTTATGCCGCTGAGCTAAATCCCCAGCCCCTAATATTCTGTTCTTGTGTTGAATTTCTGGAATCTTGATATTATATGTCTGGGTGTAGATCTATTTTGGTTATAGCTAGCTGGAGTTCTGTATGCCTCATATATTGAATATCATTTCCTTTTCCTATGCTTGGGGAGTTTTCTTTAATTATTTCTGTAAATAGCCTTTGTATTTCATTTGTGTTTACCCTTGCTTCTTCACTCACATTTTTTATTTTTAAGTTATAGTTCCTCTTGTCATCTTTTAGCCTTTGTATTGTTACTTCCTGGTTCCTTGTTATTTTTAAGAGATCTTCCATTTCTCAATCGCAAGTTGCAAACCTGTCTTCAAGGTTTGATGATCTATCTTTAGTTTCTTTCAAGCAGTTTTTCCAGCTTTCAATGGTGTTTTTAATTTCCTGGTAATCTCTTTGAATCTGTTTCATGTATTCTAAATTTTTTTTATATTCTTCATCGAAGGTGTGTAGTTCCTGATCTCTTTTGACCATTTTTTTTCTTCTGGAAGCTTAAGGGTGTTTTCTTACTAACATGTTAATTTATGAGAGTTTTTATATTGCAAGCATATGAATACTTTATTTTTTAAAGTGCTGGAGATTGAACCCAGGAGTGCTCTACCATTGAGCTATATCCCCAGCCCTTGTCTCTTTTTATTTGAGACAGGTTCTCAATTAGTAAGTTGCCAGATCAAACTTGTGATCTTCTGCCTCAGCCTCCCAGAGTGCTGGAGTTGCAGGTGTGTGCCATCATGTCCAGTTTATCGACACCTTCTGATGAGACTAGGAAGGAGCCAGTGTTAAAACTTAAACAGTGAAGGGCAGCAGCTTGGAAGAAAATGTCTTTAAGAGGTGCCACACCCACAGCAACCTTGGTGCCACACATGTGGATACTGTGTAGTTGCTGACTAATCTTGAAAGTGAAAACTTAACCAACTTATTTCACTGTCCTTTTCATTCTATGTGTGTACAGAGAGATATGATCATTGTTAAAACAAGTTCAAAAGAGCTTTTAAGTAGTCATAAAATGAAAAGACCTAGATGATAAGTAACTGACAGTTGTTTTAATTGTCACTGGTTTTTTTTCTTTCTTGGTGGCACCATCTTATAATTGATGTTTTAAGGGTCATAGGGTTAGTGCAGGAAATTTAAAAAATATAGATAAATAAAGTTAGCACCAGGTAATCATTGTTTTGTTATTGATTGCCTATTCTCTGCAGAGTGTAAACACAAATGTATTTATTGTTTTTTATATATATATATATATATATATATATATATATGTATATATATGTATGTACAAGGAGTGATCAGACTATATGGTGAATGTTTACATTTTTGAAAATTTATTACAGTAAAAGGCACATTGTCGTTAATCCCCATGAAATATGTCCTTCACTCTGATCCTTTTAACCCATTGCTTTTCCTCTTTCTGAAGCAGTTCTGGTAGTTCTTTTTAATGAGTGTCTTTACGAAGTCTGATCAGAAATACAGTGAATGCTGTGCCAGCTGCCATCCAGCAGAAAGGCAGGCTCATAAGAACATGATGATGTGTCTCATCTACCTTATCCACCGGTTCTGGCACCATGCAACATTCTGGTTCTTCCCCAAATCAAAGTGACCGTGAAAGATCAGTAATTTGAATTGGTTCAGGACATCGAGGTGGCCATGAAAGCACATGAAAGATACAACAGAAGACTTTAGAACTGCTTCGTAAAGTGTCAAGATCGATGGGATAAGTGTGTTCAAAGTGAAAAGGTTTATTTTGCAGGGGATCGATGGCAACATGTATTTTACTGTAATTTTAAAAATGTAAACAGCAGAGAGGCCTCAGTGAACGGGGCAGACAATGGAATGAGGGAATAAGGTGGACAAATTATAGCAGAAAAGTGGAGTAGCAGACATGAGGCAGAGAAGGTAAGCTAGTCTTTAGTAGAGACAGCTCTGAAACTATATTAAAAAAAAAAAAAAGCAGAGGTCATTGCTAATGGTGTATAACGATTTAAAAGACACAGTAGTCCTAGTGCCATATTTAGATTGAATTAAATTTGTTCTGGTCTGTCCACTCATGTCAGATTTGAGGACACAGACCTCTAGAACCAAAAATAGCAGGTTATACCATGGTAACTATCCTTACTTTCCTATTGACTTAAGCTGAAATCCTGTATTACTTACATTGTCTTACTATGACTGATCTTAATTGTATCTGAATCATAAGACTATTGGTTGGCCTTGACTGATCCTATTTGAAATTGGTATGTGTGTTAGAATCAACCCTAAAAGTAGAGGAAACTACTCTGAGCATGACAAGATGTAAAGGATATCCATGCTGGTATGAATCAGTAACAGCTCTCAAATACTACAATGCAGTCAAAGATAAGTTTTTATAAAAATAGGTGATAGTATGTTTAACTATAATAAGCCAGTGTTGTGGACAAATCTATTGAAAATAACAAGAGAAAACATAGTAGCTACGGAAGATCATTTATATTATAGTTTTATATGTCTTATCCATTGCATGTTTTTCTAGGAAATTGTTTCGCTGTCTTGTTATGACTTGGTTTTCCCTATAATACAAAGAGGATAGGAACAAATACTCTGAGGAAGAGACCTGAAAAACCCGAGGCTTATTTTGTAGCATTATAATATAAATTCTAGCAATCTATTGTTTGCTGATTAGAATGACATTGGACTGGTTTCTTCAGCTCAACTTCAGCATATGCAGAGATGGGGACGGCTATCACAGAGAGAATGAGAGATGCGATGGTAGTTGCTATTGTCTTCCCTAATTTGGAACTTGAGGACCTAAAAAGACTTCATCATCCTGTAATGATTTGATTAGTTCTATAATATGCAATAAGTATATAAAGTGGGTGAAGTTAGGGACAACTATTTGTAAGAAGCTAGAGACAGTTAGATAAGGAAGATCTCCAGTGGACTTGCTTTGAAATCTGTATTTCTTTAAATTGTCTTTTATTTTTTTTTTAAATGTTCTGTTCTGATTTGATATGGTTAACCTTACCCTCTTTGAGATGTAAAACAAATAGGTGGGACTGATAATCATATTACGGAGCTTTTGTTCGATCATAGAGCAGAATGGTTTGTAGGGTCACTTTTTTGAATGTCATTCTAAATACTTTAATTCTATAACCTGAACAGCCATTTCGAAGATGACAATTTGTAACTTATCAACCGGCAATTTCTTACCTTTTGTTTGTCTGTAATTTAGTATTATTTCTACCCTTTTTTTTTTAAATCTCCATGTATTTTTTTTTTCGTTTCCTTTTCTTTAAATAAAAAAAAAATGTAAACAGTTACATCTCATATGTTGATGGTTTTTCTTTTTTCTCTTAACACCGTCTCTTGAACACTTTGCCATGTCTGTTGTCTACTTTTTATTTTAAATGATAAGTTAGTATTTCATTGTATGAATACACTGTAATTTGGTTGATCTCCGATGTCTGGCCTATGCATCCTGAAATGTGATACATCTCCCTTCAGAACTTGTGGCACTGCTGCCAGGCAACCTTCCCTTCCGTACTCTTTCCAGCACTATGTCTCCAGTCCTTATGTCTTGATTGCTTGCTTGAACACTGGGGAACTGCAGTTACTGACCCCACAGACCCGATGTCCTTCCCTCTGTGCTCCTGTTGGAATCATTCTTGCCTCAACTGTAAGACAAGGCATTTGCCACTAGATGGCGCTAGAAGATGCCTTTGAAAGTGTTTAGCTGCCTGCTTCAGGAAAAAGGCTCATTTTTCATTGTATGCAGACCTTTACCACACACTAGAAACAAAGCTGGCATGAAACTGCCTTAAACCTCACCATGTGTGGCACATGCTGACATGTTCTGATTTATTCTGTTATCTTTTGTGTTTTAAAAAACTCAGGGTTGCACACTTTTTGATGTTACACTGCAGTTCACAATTCATTGTTTGAAAAGCTTTCAGATAACTAAGCATGTTCTGTTATTAACATATGAGTGTTCTGTTGTCCTTTCAGCAGTCAGGGCTTTCATAGCAAATCCTGTTTCATTGTTTCAATTATTTCTCTGTTGAGTTGCTTCATCAAATAGCCAAACCCACGTGGTCCCTCATGAAGGTCTGTGTACATACATAGATGAGAGACTGCCAGAAAAAAGTTTGTATGCAGTTTAGTGCTGACTATATAGATAATGTATATACCTGTATATGTGTATTTACATATATTTTTTTTTTCCTTGAAGGTAGGGTCTCACTATAGTGCAGGCTGGCCTTGAACTCACATCGATCCTTCTGCCTCAGCCTCCTGAGTGCTGCGATTACAGGTGTGCACCACCACACCCAGCTCTTCAGTGCTGACTGTAGCAATAAAAGATGTAGCTGAGTAAGGTGGCTCATGCCTATAATCCCTTTACTTTGGGAGGCTGAGGCAGGAGGATCACAAATTCTAGCTGACCCTGGGTAACGTGGTGACTTTGTGAGACCCTCTCTCAAAATAAACATTAGTGCTATTCTGTAGCTCAGTGTGAAGGCCCTATATTCAATCTCCATCACCAAAAAGAAAGGAATCCAGCTGGGAGATGTAACATACCCTGCCTCTTACATTGCAGCTTTGTTATCCAGTGACATGGAAATGGAGGTAGGACTCAGGTATCAGTTGGGGTGCTTTCGCCTGAGCAAGGCTGTCGACATGGTAAAGACACGTGTTGTCTCATAATCTGTACTTTAAGAAGTAGAGTAGTCTACAGGTGTGGGTCTTCTCGTAGTCCCTAGAAGGTATTCAGTGGTAGCCACGGTGTCCGATCCCAGGCACAGAACACTGGGCAGTTACTTCTTTGCAGAGTAGACGTGGGTAGAAATCATGTAGGCTGTTCTTGATGTTTTTCAAGTTGTAGTTGTTTCACTTGTTCCTGTTTTCCTCGCTAAGATCTCTAAGGAAGGATAATGATTGGCTTTGGGAGAAATATTTAAGTATCAGTTAGTGGTATTTGTCAGTATTCTGGGTCATTCTTGGCACAGAATGTTTGGTTTAGCAATTTCCTGACTAGGTCTAGCCAGTGACTTTGCTGAGTAAACAGATGGTTACAGATCTTCTCTAAGAAGTGTGAGGTGATTAGCTACTGGGGAGCTGAGAATAGAATTAGCAATTTGAAGAGAGGTGAGAAAGGGTCTCTGTGGGAAATGCGGTGGGCAGTGGATGTGAATAGAAAGGTGGGTGCATCTGTGGAAACGTGCAACAGAACAAGGGGTAGTGGTGTGTGCCTTCCCGCAGCACTCTGGGAGGCTGGGGTAGGAGGACTGCAAGTCTGGACTGCGAGTCCAGCCTGGGGAACTTAGTGAGACCTTGTCTCAAAAAAGAGGTGAGGGATATAGTTCATGGTGAAGGGCCTGGGTTCAATTCCCAGCCGCCCCTCTCAACCCCTACTAAAGTGGAACACAGTACTGCACGTGCATTTATTGTACTGGCCTCTTAATTACATGATTTTTCCTCTGGATTTTTCGACCTGATTCCTGCGACCTTGGCAGTGAAGATGGTGCCTGAAACTAATCTGTGCTTCTCTGCCGGCTTTTTCATCTTTCAGGTATGCAGTAAGCATTGGCTACTGGCACGATCCCTACATTGAGCACCTTGTGAGATTGTCTAAAGAGAGGAAGGCCCCTGAAATTAACAGAGGCAAGTATTCCCCAATGTCTCTGTCACAGGAAAGGCCTCAGATGTAAGGGATTCTTTTTTAAAGGGAGCTCCAGTGTCCACTCTTTGAGCAAAATATGAATAGTCTTATTTCTTATTTACCAGCATGATGTAGTATGAAACTTTTTACTCTATTAATATGATGCATGAAAAATGATATAGTATTAAAACTTTATTGTATAATCCTCTTATTTGTAAGTGAAGTTGAATGTCATTTTCCTATGTTCAAAACTCACTTAAGGCCAGGCATGGTGGCACATGCCCATAATCCCAGCATTTGGGAGGCTGAGGCAAGAGGATTGCCAAGAGTTTAAGTGCAGCCTGTGCTAATTAGTGAGTTCAAGGATGGTCTGAACTACATAGGGAGATCCTGTCTCAGGAACTAGCTTCTCCCCAAGAGAAAAACAAAGCCTCACTTACGTCTTTTATTGTAAACTGTTCATATGAAGTATTATACTGTTAACGTGATTGAGTACTTTTTATCTAGGAAGTCCAAGGATTTGAGGCAGAAGCATGACATCCTCATTCCCACTGAGAGACTGACTGGAGGACCGTGGTTCTCTTGTCTGCAGGGAATCTTGGCCCCTAAAGTAGAGTCCCTTGGCTAGGTTCTGAAAGAAATGCAAAGAAATTTTAAAAGCAATGGGTCTTGAGATAAGAGCATCCTCTTTTACTTTGCATTCTTTCCTGTGGTCTTTTTAGAGATTTTCTAACAGATATTGTAGAGGTGGGGACACCGTTTAGTGCCTAGTGTTGGTGTGGTAGGTTTTGTGAGGATCGCTGAGTGATGGCTTGTTTCTCTGACCCTCTTTAAGGATATTTTGCTCGTGTCCAGGGTGTCAGCCAACTTACAAAAGCTTTCCTCCGGAAGACAGAATGTCATTGTCAGATTCTCAACCTTGGGGCTGGGATGGATACTATCTTCTGGAATTTAAAGGTAAGTTAACATTTCTCTCTCACCTCTCCAATTAATTCTGCTTAATTTTTAAAAGATGTTTACCTGGCTCAAAAATTTTAAAGTACACTGACATCCTGTCTCCTACTGCTGTCCTCACTGCCTAGAGGTGAGACTAAAAACTCCTGCAGGTGTTTTTAGCTCACTTGGATCCTTGTAAGATTAGGTTGTTCTTAAGTGGTGGTGTTATAAGTAGAATTATTTATAGTATTTTTTTTTTTTTTGTCTTTTTCATTTTTATCGGTACCGGGAATCGAACTCACGACCGCCTGCTTGCAAGGCAGGTGCTTATGCCTCTGAGCTAAATCCCCAGCCCCTAAGTAGAATTATTTAAAAAATCCATGTATTTCCTTCTGTACATGTGGAGACACTAGGAGAAAAATTCTACCAGTCGAGTTACTGGGATGAAGAACCCACATATTTGTAATTTTGACAGTAACTAAAGTCTGTTGTCCACATAATAGCATATTGGGTAAAATTTGGGATTTGCAAGTCTGTTTTGCATCTTGAAACTTTATCATATAATCATCTTATTTGTAAGTGAAATTGAATGTCATTTTCCTGTGTTAAAAACTCAGTTACGGCCAGACATGGTGACACATGCCTGTAATCCCAGCACTTGGGAGGCTGAGGAAAGAGGATCACTGAGAGATACAATAAAGTTGCAAGATGATATTATGACTACATCTCCTAACTTCCCCATTAGGGTTTGAGAATAGTCTAACCACGTATACTCATAAGGAAGTAAATGTGATTTGAGGTCATGGTAAGACCAAGACTCAAGTGTTGGTCTTTGACTCCCAGGTTTGGTTTTTACTGCTAAACTTTGGCCTCACTATTTTCTCCCTGCTTGCATTTTCTTTCTTGTAGGTCTGTGCATATTTTTCTTATTTTTGCTGTGAGATCAGACATGTGCAGTACTAGTGTGTACATTTCCCCCGATATCTTGCAGGCACAGACCAAGATAAATTAGTGTGTATGGGCATATTGGGACCTGTAAGGCTGTTTTTCCCCTAATCAGCTCATCTGACAAGGATGTGTTTGGTCATCAACATTCCTAGCTTTCTTGTTCCTTATGTGAGAAGCCAGTGGCCTGGCCGTGGTCTTGGTGTTCATTGTTTGCCCCTGCATCCTTCTTTGAGGATGACTCACTTTTATGAAATGCATTTATGTACATGACCTCCCAAGTGACATGAGAACATAAGGAGTCTTATACAGATGGACAAAGGGGGTTGTGAGTGGTTGTGTTTTCCAAGACTTGACAGACCTTGACACTGAAACAGTGAACACACAATGAAATCAGCTCATCAATCCCCAGGTCCCTTCCTCTGTACATATACCCCCGTGGGTTTTGTGGGTACATTGTATTTTTGGTAACAACCTCTTTTTTGTAGACCTATTAGACCATTATAATGTCATGACCCGTGGTGCAGTGTAAGGACAGACTCGGGAGAGGTTCTCTGGAGGGGGTATGCTCTGTCATGTTGTTAGGGGCCACTGGAGAAATCTCTTCATTGGACCTGAGACTCCTCATCACAGGATTTGTTTTTCCCCCATCTTGTAGTGGGTTAATAATTAATATGTCTAACATTTTTATTTCTGAGCAGTGTATATTGACATTAATGTCCACCTTCCAAGAAAAAAAAGATCAGTAGCGAGGAAGGAAAATTCCAGTGTCTAAAAGTCCATTGTGAAAATTTTTATTTTTTTATTGGTAACTGGATTGGTCTGAAGCATTTCTTTCTTTGTTAGGGAGAAGGGGGTCCAAAGTTCCTTTGTATATATTTATAGACATTTTCTTTGTGTATTCTTTTAGAGCAGAAATTGTAAACTATAGGCCATGGACCAAATCTGGCCTACCACCTGTTTTTATAAATAAAGTTTTATTGAAACGCAGCCATTCCCATTTGTTTGCAATTTGTGCTTTAGTGGCCATATGACAGTGAAGACTGCGGAGTAGAGAGATTATAACTTAGACCATCTTGTCTGCAAAGGATAAAATACTTCTTTTCTGGCTCCAGAAAATATTTACCAATCTCTTTGTTTAGAGATATATGGTTCCATAAACCTACAGGGATCTTACAGTGTCAGTTTTGGCAGTCTGTGCAGTAGTCAGCTGTGTCGAGTCCCTCTGCGTCTGAACAGTGCTCTGTGCCCGGCCGCCCTCTGCTAGTCTTCATTAGCCAGTCTCAGGTGTCTTCCCTACCAGCCGTGACACACAAACTCTTTGGAATCAAAGGCCACTAAAATCACAATGTCAAAACTAGAGGCATCACTTGCCAGTGCCATTGCCCCGTTTTCAAAATTGAGAAGAAAGCTGCTTCCTAAAATCTCCTTGTGCACCCTTTAGAAACACTGCTTCTGCTGCACATCTCACTCCAAATTCTCAGGAGGTTCAGGTAAGCATGTGCCTGCACCAGCTCTTAAATAAGGAAGCCATCCTGTGAGAGCTGGAGGACGGACGCACTGCTGCTGTTCCCGTGCATCTGTTTTACATTGTTTTCATTGTCTGCTGGAATTTTAGGTGACCCTTAACTTCCCATACCCTCTGAGTCCTGGGGGAGGGGACCCAGAGCTTCTTGTATGCTACACATCTACCACTGAACTATATCCCGAGCAGTAGGGAACATTGCTTTGCACCTGGTGGGATTAAACCTGAGGCTTCCCGCATGCTATGTGTGTGTTTTGCCAGACACGCCCTTAGCGGCAAGTTGACATTCTTGAACAGTCTCATAGGTTTCCTAGCAAAAGTTATTTCCATATCTTCTCCACACATATCCTCCAAATCTTCAAGTAGCTTCTACTAAGTCTACCTCCACAGGCTGCAGGTATATGCTGTGCCTTTAAGTATGGCCAGGTGAGAGTCATGGGCCAGGTCCCCCAGCACATGCCAGGAAATTGTCTTCATGCTTCAGAAAAGTAAGCTCAGGTTTTCTGAGATCCGTGAAATTTCAGCATAGAACCAGTCTCCTTTTGGGCGGTCATAGTTGGGTCTTGTGACTTGATATTTGCTCTTAAGGGTCACTTTTCCTGACAGGAAATGATAACTGTGATTTCTGTCCCTGTTCCCCTGTCCTTGAAGTGTCTGCTTCAGCTGAGTGTTCTTTTGCCATTCTCGTCATTGTCTCCTAAATGGTTCTCTCTCTCTTTTTTTTGTATTTAAGGAGAAAAAGAAAAAAAAAAAAAGCAGAAAAAAGGGTACAAGTTATACAGAATTTCAGAAAAAAAATAAACAGTAGGAAATCACTAGTTAATGGATTACATATTGTCATCTTAGAAATATTTGTTCTAGTTATAAGATTAAAGCATATAAAGTGGACATTCAGACAGCGGGACTGCAAACAGTTCTGTTCAATGATCCAACAAAATTCAGTAATATCATTGTCTATCTTATACACTTAAATTTACATGCAGTTATACCATTTAGAGCACTTTCTTTTCCTCTCTTTTGTACAATGACTATTACACATTTTGGGTTTTATTGCTCCCACAGTTCTTACTGCTTTTTTTGGAAGAGAGTAAAACCAAATGTGACTTAACAGAACAGAATCTGTTAAATCAAAAGGGTGGACATAATAGATAATGTAAAAATATAATACAAGGTGATCAACAATGGTTACCATAATGCCTCCTGCTATCTCAAATAGAATTGCCTATATCATCAGTTATAATAAAATTGAACAAAACAGTAAAGAACGAAACCAACAAAACCGAAACATTGGAGACATTACAGGTCTTCAAAAGTAGGTAATAGTCAACCAGTATGGGCGTCATAATGAATCCCACTATCTTCGCAGCTGTTACCTAAACTTTCGAACCTGGTACTATCAAGCAAAGCAGAATAGAGGAACATCAGTCAAAACAAGATGGTGAGAGCAATACAGGGCTTCAAATCAAGTTAATAGAATATCAAAGTGGGTTACTATAATATATCCTGCTTTTTAAAAATTTATTTTGCCTTTAATTAAAAGGATAAAAATAAAAAAGTAAATAATAAAATGGAGATTGAGATAAAAGAGGGCATAACAGCTAAACAGTGCAGATCAATACATAACCATTTAAGCAAATTAGTGTTTCACCACAAGATAATCCCGACATAAAAGTAATTACCATATTGTCTCTTTCCTTGAGATCTTTGAGTATAACTTGGTATACTGTAGCATCAAATATATCAACACAATGTATAACCATTCAAGAGAATGACAGTATTACAGGGTATTTAGAATCAACTAACAGATAATGAACTATGGTTTCTGTATAATCTCCTTGTCTATAAAAGTTTTTGTTTATACTATCACATATAATAAAATCCAATAAGATACAACATGTTAAGACCTATGGAGACAGAAAAACAAAAGCTTGATGGGACTTCAAAATAAGATGATACCAAATCAGCACTACCTATTATGACGTAGTTTTCTCCAAGATAGCTGTTCCTATCATCCAATCTTCTCTGCCTCATTTCTTTTGAGCTCTTTTTCTGTCATTAGTTGACAGCTTGTCTTCTTCATTTTGTTTTCTGCTCCATTCATTGTGGCCTCTCTGCCACTATTTCTGGATTCTTCGTATTTTTCTTTTTTAGAATATCCTGCAGTATTCTCTGTAGAGTTGAATTGGTGGTTGCATATTCCCCTAGTTCCTCTTTATCTTGAAAGCACCTTGTTTTTCCATCAATTTCCAGGGATAGTTGTGCAGGATATCTCAATCTTGGCTGGAGGTTATTATCTTTCAAAGCTTGAATTATTTTCCCCCACGCTCTTCGTGATTTGATGGTTTGTGCCGAGAAGTCTACTGTAATTCTAATGGGTGTTCCCTTGTAAGTGATTTGTTTCTTGTCTCTGACGGGTTTTAATATTCTGTTCTTATATTGGATTTCTGGAATTTTGATTATTATATGCCTGGATGTAGCTCTATTTGGGTTGTAGGTAGCTGGAGTCCTGTATGCCTCATATATCTGAGTATCTTTATCGTTTGCTAAAGGGAAATTCTCTTGGATTATTTCTGTGAATAGCTTTTGTAGTCCATTTGTTTGTCTCCCCACTTCTTCTCTAATGTTCTTAATTCTTAAGTTATAGATCCTCTTATCATCTTCTAGTTTTTGTATTGTTGCTGTTTGTTTTTTTGTTATTTTTAAGAAGTTTTTCATTTCATGCTCCCATATTACAAATCTGCCCTCCAGTTCAGATAATCTGTCCTTAGTTTCTTTCAAGCTGTTATGCCCGTTTTCGATAGAGTTTTTAGTTTCCTGGTAATCTCTTTGAACCTGCTTCATGTATTCTACATGTTCTCTTATTTTCTCCATCAAACAATTCTCCCCTCTTTTTCTGTTCTTCCATTCCACCATCTGCTTTTTCTTGGGTGGTGCTTAGCATTTCTCTGACTATTCTGCTTATGTCTTGCTTCAGGTCATTAATAACTTCATTCCTGAACTCGTCTATGAGGCTCTGGAGATAGCCTTTTATGTCTATTGGTGGCGTGTCTGCTGTTGCATGTTTCTCAGGATTGGGGGCCGAGGAGCCTTTCTTGTTGCTGCCTCTTCCCATGTTCTTTGTTCCTTATATATGCAAGCATATATAGGAGGCCCAGCTTCCTTCCCTGTTGGCCGCAGTCTGACTGAATTGCGCCAGCCCCTAAATGGTTCTCTTATCTACTCAGTTGCTCAAGAGAACCAAGGGTGTCTTCCTTAACTTTTCTGTTTGCACATCCTACACCAATGGAGTTCACAGTCACCAGGCTCAGGGATTTAGTGGTTTTCATTTTTTTTCTTTTAAAAATTATAAGAAGTGCTGTATTTCTAGGACATAAGTGTAGATGGGAAATGCAGCATGATAAGAGCACTAAAGAGAGGCTGAGCTGTGTTTCTTGCTAAGTCTTTGAGGTGCAAAGAGTCACTGGAGGTGATATGTAATGTGTAGCTGAAAGAGACCAGAGCCTGGGTACAAGTTTACAGAATGGAGGAGGAGTGGAAGGAAGTGGGATGAGCCAGCAGAGCTGGGTGAGTGAGTGAGCGATAGAACCACGGGGAGGATGGAGAGAAGGCTAAGATGACCAGTGGGTTGTTGGATGGAGGTTACAGCTACCAACCACACTAGGAAAACAGAATGAGAAGCAGAGTTGTGAGTGTGTGTGTTTGCATGTGTGTTTCACTACAGCCCACAGTGAGAATTAAATGTTGCATCCAGTGCTAGGACCCGTATCTCCGTACTTGTGTCTATAAGCAAAGAAGGCACAAATAGTATTTGCTGGGGTCAGGTCCTCTTTGTGTGCCTCCTTGAGTTACCTCATTAATCCTCACAACTTTGTGAGGTGTTACTATTTTCTCTGCTTTTTAAATGAGAACCCCTTGTTCCAGTGAGTTAAGTGATTCTCCAAGGACTCATAGCACGTAAGTAGTGGATCTGGGATTGAGACCCTTCCCTGTAGCCCCAAAGTGCCTCACTATACTGCAATGTAGCAGAAAGACAGTAGCAAAGAAATGTCTACCCTCACTACGTGTGGTATCTTCTCATAGTAGCTGTTTTACATTCTCTCATCCCCCAGATGCTACTCAGAACTCATCATATTGGTTCCCTGTTCCTCTTTTAATTTGTCTCAAGTTGCTTTTGGAACACTGTATAAGGTGTGATAAATATGGAGCATATGTTTTTAAAAAGTTTATTACAGTAAAAAAACACATTGCCATCAACCACTCTTAAAATACTCCGCCTCTCTTTGGACGCCACTTATCCTATCATTCCTGCCACTTTCTGAAACAGTTCTGGAAATCTGCTTTCATGAGCATCTTTAGCTTTGCTTGGTGCCTGCCTTGATGTCCTGAATTTACCTTTCATGCTCATTTTGACTTTGAAGAAACGGCCAGAAATCATATGATGTCAGAACTGAGGAGTAAGGTAGCCGATGACACATCTTTAGTGTTATAAGCCTGCCTTTCTGTGGGATGGCACTTGGTAGCAGGATATATTGTGTTTTTGACCACACCTTGTAAAGACACTCACAATAGAGCACTTCCAGAATTGCTTCAGAAAGAGGCAAGAACAATGGGATTTGTATGTTCAAAGGGAGAGAGGTCAAGGGGGATGAATGGCATTGTCTTTTTAAAAAAAATTTAATGGCATTATATCTATAGCTGTAATAAATTTATTTTTACTTAAACACACCTCTTGTATGTTCTACTTCCTGAGTTCCTCACGTCTCCCTCGCCTCTATATTAGTCACCCCTTTTCTAATTCCAGCTCCCTAGACCTTTTTACCTGAATGACTGCAGAAGCTTCCTAATTTTTCCACTACATTCATTCTTGCTTCCCGTAGATCCATTCTCTTGCAGAGAACAAAATAGCTTCAAAAATGCATCTCTGACTGTATCAATCCCTGACTTAAAATCTTTAAAAATCCCATTGCTGTTAGGCATTTAGTTCTTCATATATGGAAAATGGTCGGTGGGCATTGTGAGCGAGAAAGTGACTACAGTGTTTTTTCCCCCAGGATGAAGATCTTCTCCCAAGTAAATATTTTGAAGTTGACTTTCCAGCGATAGTCACAAGAAAGCTACACAACATCAAGTAAGTGTGGCTGTGCTGGAGGAAAAGGAACCAGATAGGGGTGAGATCCTGGCCTCGGGCTGGCAGGTTTGAATGCTGGAGATCTGGTTTTAGGGCACTTCTTTCCTTTGGCCCCTTGCCCCTTCCTGTCTTGCTGCCGCATCCTCAGTCAGTGGGTCTTACAGCCTTCACCGTGCAGCACACCTCCCTCTGTGACTCATCAATCTATGGATGTAATTTCTCTGGACATTTAGAGTAAACTTATCATAGTTGAATAATTTGAGATTTTATATGTGTGTTGTTAAATTCTTTATCCCAAGGACATAGAAAGTAACCTTGTCCAGAAGATAGGTTCAGGAATTTTTGTGTGTAAAACTGAATATATAAGAGGGTACGATAGTTAAGCCATTCTGAGTCCAGTCTTCAAGGCATTTGCATGGTTGTGGATGACAAGTTTGCTAATATTTTCTAAGAGCCTGTCTTATAGTTAGTTAGTTATTTTTGTTGTTGTTTTTTGAGACAGCATCAAGCTGGGCTCCAGCTCACAGTGATCCCCACCTTAGCCTCTGCTAACCCATTAATGGATTGACGAGTCACAGCGGGAGGTGTGCTGCATGGTGAAGGCTGTAAGACACACTGACTGAGGATGCAGGCGCAAAGGAAAGAATTGCCCTAAAATGAGATCTGCATGTGCCACTACATCTGGCCACTGAGAGCTTTTCTTTAGCTGGACCATGTTAAGTGCTTCCCCTGGGTTGCTGTAAATGCTATTCCTGCCCCTTTTTTTGCAGAGGAGAAATCTTTCTCAGGCTCAGAGAAATTCATTTTGTCAGTGATCACCTGCCTAGGAAAGAGTGGAGCTGAGATTTAAGCCCTGGCTTGAGCCCTTGGTCAGGGCTTCTCAGTAGCTTTTATTACTATTGAGAGTTTTGGTACTTCTTACCATTGCCCCCGCTTTTAGTCATTTAATTCAATCCTGATTCATATATTTAAAAAGGATGGACAGATATAAGGTATATAGTATTGCCTTAGAGATACCTTACTTTTCAAATTGGAAATGTTTTTTCAAGCTTTATTCCTTCTAGTCAGTACTATGAAAATAACTTTTTCACTCGTCCCTCATATAAATTATGTTTTGTATTAAATATTCTTTTTGAAATAAAAAAGGCAAATCCTGGAACTGCAGAGCACTACTAAGTTAGGAGTTATGAGTGAACTAGGAGTAAGTGGGTGCTAATTTAATCTTTGAGATGGTTTCTTGGAAAGAAAAACAGATCAATATTTGTGTATGGTTGTTGAGATACTGAATTTGGTTCTCCAGTATATGATTTTTGCATTTGTTGGATTAAGGAATTTATTGTATAAGTGTTTAAGATTTGATCCTCGTGGTAACTTATGATAAAACACAACTGTCTTAAAAATTTTTCGTTTGAGAAAGCAAGAAACCAAAGATGGCCTAAAAACACAGAAAATTATTGTTAGCCTTTTAGCTGTTTCTGAGTGGATTTACTTCATGACTAATGTATCATTAGGCATCAGATCCTAAGCATACTGCTGACCGGACCCGAGATCTATACCTGTTGAATTTTTACTGTACATGTATGGAGTCAAATGTAATTGTTTTAAAAACAGTAGTAATATATACAGGTTGAACCTCTTACTCCAAAATCTGAAATCCAAAATGCTTCAATCTGAACCTTTTGAGCATCATGTCAGATTAGGGGTACTCAACTGATAAAAGTCGTGCAGAACCTATAAAATTTTGGTCCCAAGCATTTCAGATAAGGAATACTCATTCTGTATTTGCTATTTCTGGTTTTTTTTTTTTTTTTTTTTGTCTTTTTCATTTTTATCGGTACCAGGGATCGAACTCACGACCGCCTGCTTGTAAGGCAGGTGCTTATGCCGCTGAGCTAAATCCCCAGGCCCTTGTATTTGCTATTTCTGAAGTGTGCATTGGCATTTTGGTAGTAAACGAGCTCATGAGTAAACCGACTCAATTTTTCTCCTTTTTCTCATCTTTTCACAGAAACAAGCCTGCTTTAGCCAAACCCATTGTAGAATTACATTCAGAGGACACACTTAAGATGGGTAAGTACCTTAACCTAATGAGCACAGTGTGGGTCATATAAATGTGTGTGTGTTATACAATAAGTACTTTTTCCCTGCTATGTTTATACTGCCACCCCTATTACCATTAAGGAATTTTTAAATCACTTTTGTCTCTTTTTTATTTTTTTGAGCAGTTTTATTTTTATCAGTACATGTTTGCATTGCATAATGATTACGTTTTTTTGGGTAGAGTTGGTCTGTATTCCTAACAGATATTCTTTTCTTCATCCCCTTTCCCTCCTCCTATTCCTCACTCCTTTCGTCTCTTGATCAGTTACCCATTTGAAAAAGAGCTCTACTTCCTATTATCTTTTAATTTGTTCTCTGAGTTTCTCGTAGCACTTCTGTATGACTCTTCGTAAGTGTTCATATGCTGCCAATCTTAAATTTTCTGTCAATGAATTTGTATTAGTCACCAGTATTTCAAAAGCAGATTTCTCATGAAAGTGCCAATGTTCAGCTTTTCTTGGAAAAATCAAAATATGGCTGTATTAGAACCTATGTAGCAGTAATTAGTGGTGGCACTTCTTGTTGTCCTGTGCGTGCCCCTCTCTATTTGTGATGTCTTTTATTTCTCTGGCTGTAGTCCCCTGAGGGCATTAGGAACTTTTTTCACAGTGCCCTGTACTGGCTCCTGCATTCGGTATTCTGTCCAACATTTAATTACGAATGTTTAACAACACTTCATTTTGAAACTTTCCAAATTGTGTTTAAAAAATTCTCTACCAGAATCTTCTGTTGTGTTCAGTTTGTGTCTGACAGAGAGATTCTAGTGACGAATATCCTCTCGTATCCGGGAATGTGCTCAGAGAGGGTGGCCTGTACTGATACATAGTGAAGATAGGCAGTGAGATAAATCTGTTAGGCACAGCCATGATGCTGCAGTCCCCCTTCTCGTAATTAGAATCCTGTAAAGTTTGCACAGAAATACCTTCCCTGGCTTACAGAGAAACAAAGGCTAAGTTATCAATAGTATCTATTCAGATTTGGCCACTCACTGAGCTGTTGGCTTTCTTACCACTTTTGCTGTTGCAATTTTCTGAACACTTGGTTGTCAGCATCATGATCTAAAGTCTTTAATAGTTGGGGCTACTTTTGGTCAAATAGTGTGGAAATATACGAAGCAGAAAGTAATGACCTTTCATAATCCCACCCCAAGATAACCAGTGTTCAGTGTTGTCTGGTGACAGATGTGCAGCTAGAGGACGACAAATAGATACACAAATAAGGATGTCCTGGTTCTAACATAAAAGGTTCAGTAAATTCTTGTTGAATAAACTGTATATATGTTGAATAAATATATATTGTAGTGTTCTCTCTCTTGTCTGTATATCTCTTTCTCTATATACTTACCTGCTGAATAAATCTCTAATCATATATATCTATTTAATGCAATTTTAATGAGCAATGAATAATTTACCCAATAATTTGAATAATTTAATAAGCAATGAATAATTGTTTTGTAACTTTTCACATCCTAATAAGTCATGACCATCTTTCAGTGTTAGAGAATATCAATCTTATTATTTTTAATGCCTTTATAGTACTCTTTGCATGCAAATTTCATTAATCTGTTCCCTATTGTCCTTTAGTTTGCTGCCTTTTTAATGGTTTCATATTAGTGTGGCAAATATATGTATGTGCATGTTTTCAGAAATTGCTAGTTCAAAGAATTGAATATAATGAATTCTAATAGGTATAGTTAATTGCTTTTTAATTCCCTTTTTATTAATTTATATTTTTCAGTAGAGTTGAAGATTGTTTTCCCTACATCAATATGGGCTATAATCATTTAAAAGATTTCTGCAGTCTGATAGGCTAAAATGTTGTCCTGTTACTTTAAAAATTTGTGTAGCTTAGCTAATAAAAATAGATTCTCTTTCTTTAGTTTTACTGTTCTTTAAGAATCCTTTGTAAATGTTCATTTCATTTGCTTTGTCTATGATTTATAGTTGAATTGATTTCTTTTTAAAAATTTATAGGAATAAAAATAGGTACAGGATAAAAATATTAGTATACAAATGGTGTGTAATGGAAAGTATGTTAGAATAAAGTTTTTAAAAGGAAATCAGGATCAGTTACCTCCCTCCTTAAAAGTCCTGCTGAATTAGATCCACATGGTACATGAGGCCTCCATATGCCTCCTGAGTATGTTTTCATCCACCGTAGCTGTGACCCTGCCACATGGACCTCCTGCCCTCCTCGGCATGGGCCAGGGTTTTCTTTGCTCCTTTCCGTTTCCTCTACCGTAGAATAATTAGGACTAAAAGGCTTTTATTTTCATGATGCCGGGGATTGAACCCAGGGCCTTCTTGAGCTGGGCCCTCAGTGAGTGGAGCGAGCCCTCTATCTCTAAGCTGCCTTCCTCAGCTGTTTTAAAAGATTTTTGAGATAGGTTCTTGGTAAGTTGACCAGGCAGACTTTGAATGTGCTTCATCCTTATTTAAAGATTTTTGACAATTGAATACTGACTAGTGGTCTTGAGTTTTTGTGTGTCACTTCAACACAAAGCTTCTCACTGTCAGTCCTGTTGACACACAGGGCCAAGTCCTCCATGGTGGGGCTGCCCTGCACCTTGTAGGATGTCCAGCAGCACCTGGGGCTCTGCCCACTGGTTGCCATTAACACACTTATAGGCTGTATCTTCACACACTGCAAAATGTTCCCAAGTAGACAAGCTTCTCTTTCCAGCAACTACTGCTTTAGTTGAAGGATGACTAAGCCTCTGTAATTAGGGTTTTCATAACAGTCTTTTCATTCTGGCCCTGTATAAATTGGCTCTTAGTTTTTAAACCTTATTATAGTATTTTACTTTCAGGGCTTCCCTTCATAAATCCTGTTAGAAGTTAGTCCTCTCAAGCAGTATTGATCACGGAAAGAACTACTGGTAGCAGTACAGAGGTTATAAATCAGTGTTAACTGCCTCCCCAGAATTGGATGTGTCCATTCCTTTAGAAAGTCTTTCTGTATCACACGAAACACTTCCAGCCCTCTTCCATTTTTTCTTATCAAATAGAATTGAGGAGAAAAAGCATTAAGGTTCTCATGTTGATAAGTTATTTTTCTAGCCAGTGCTCAGAAACAATGTAATGTACAAGGTTTTTCCTGTTGCTTCTGTGGTCTGTGGCCAGTACTAAATTTCAATAAAAATGGCCTATTTTCCTAGAATGTTAAAACTCCTGTGAACATGCTCTCAGCCTGTGTCTTTCACAAATACATTGTATTTCTTGCAGAATGATAAGGTGTTCTCTGAGGACAGATACTGGGCCTCCTGTTTCTAAACAGCTTGCATGGCCTGACTCAAGAGGAACAGCTGAGTGGAGGGGGTGGTATAGTATGTTAATACAGTCGCAAGTTCTGTCAGTTGAAGGTCTTCAGGGTCTTTTCCTCTAGTCCTTTCCACTTGCAGTATGCCCACTTGTCATGCCCAGTTTGGTGTTGGCCTCAAGTCACCGTCCACAGTCAAGTGTGCTGTACTTTTTGCTGGGTATAGGAGTACCCGTGATGCTGTGTGATTGTTGCTGTACTGCTAACTTTAGATCCTAACCTGAGTAAGATAATGTCTCCCCTGAACTGCTCGGTCACTATGTCTCCACCTCTGTTTTGCAAAATGTGTACTCCAGTTTTACGTGTGACACAGTTCTGGTGGGTGTTTTTGTTTATTTGGGTTTTCAGGTCAGGAATGGAAAATCTCATCTGCATCCAACTTATTATTATTTGTTTTTTGCAAAAAGGTGTACAAACATGGAAATTGTTTGTTTTCATAATAGTGCCCTCATCTACTTTGTATTATTTTCCTGACTTGGGCTTATGGCACCCCAGGGCAGATTTTGGGATCCTTTGTCCTTTTTTGCTTTCTTGACATTAAGAGGCTCCTAGGAGGTACCTCTTTTAGCTTACTGTATGTGACCAACTATATTTGAGTGAGCTACATCAGCTGAACTGATGAATAAAGACTGTAAGGGAGAGCCTGCTTACATGTTATAGTTGTATATTTTCAGTGTGTTTTCATTTTTTTGTTGTTTTTTTTTTTATGGCACAGGATATTAAATCTAGTGCCTTGCACTGAGCTACCACCCTGACCCTTTTCATAATTGACAAGCTTTTATTTTTTAAGTTTTTCTGAAACAGTGTTACTACATAGCTCAAGTTGGTCTTGACCTCTGCCTTTGACATCTTTCCAGATGTGCACCACCATGCCTGGCTTGTCCCCCTTTTCCTCCTCTTGGTTCAAGGTTCTTAAGAGTCAGGAGAACCTGAATTATTAACAGTGATACAGTATAATTCCCCCCCCCCCGCCCTGTGGTCTGTACCATTGAGAAAACTGAGAATAATGCCTACAGTAAATAATCAAACCACATTTTTATGTTAAAGAAAAAAATCAAGGAAGAGGATCAAGAGATGAGTGGAAGTGGAAAGGGAAGGGAAAGGGGACGGGGAAAAAAAAGAGATAAGATATGTTATGTGCATGTACCAACTCCCTATAAGAAATGTAAACATTATGTACTACACAGTTGTACTGATTAGAAAAAAGGAAGAAAAACATTGAAAGAAATTCAAAGCACGCACAAATATGTTGTGATCAGATCGATGAGCTTCAGTGGACTCAACCACTACTCACTTTATTGCCAGTGTCATTTCATTTTATCAGTGCTTCTGAAAGTTTAGTCCCAGACTAATGACATCAGTACTACCTGGTAATGCTAACAATTTAAGTGTCTATTTTTTTTTTTTATTGTACTAGGAATTGAACTCAAGACTTTGCACTTGCCAGGCAGGTGCTGTGCCACTGAGCTAAATCCTCAGCCTTTTAAAGTGTCTATTATGGGAAGATCTAGGGAGTTTGAAACTCATGGTGGAGCCTGTGGCTCTGAATTCTAGCAGGCCATCAAGGTGATTGCGAAGACTGTCAAAGCTTGAAAACCACTATGTACACATTACATCCCAACTCGATGGGGTGTTTTAAAACAAATGTCAACATTTATTGGCAAGTCATTGATACACAAACTATTTTTCCTTAACACAATCATAAATTGGTGTAGCAGAGAGCTGTTTACCAGGGGGTACCGGTGTTTAATTAAATAGGGATATATTTAATCCCTCTCTTAATCTCACTCCTGATATTTTAAGGAAATAACTAGAGGATACTTCATTGAGTATATACTATGATGCTTGTTGCAGTGCCTAGGATAGAGGAAACTTGCTTTACTTTTTTTTTTTTTTTTTTCTGTCTTTTTTCTTTTTTATCGGTACCGGGGACGGGGATTGAACTCACGACTGCCTGCTTGCAAGGCAGGTGCTTATGCTGCTGAACTAAACCCCCAGCCCCTTTTTTTTCTTTTTAAAGCAGTTCTCACTAGGTAGTTCAGTCTAGCCTTGAACTCACTGGGTAACCAGGCTGGCCTCAAACTGGTGATGATCCTTCAACTGGTGATGTCTCAGCCTCCTGAGTGCTGGGATTTCAGGTTTGTGCCCCACAACCTGGCTTAGAGAAAACTTGGAAATACCACATATCTGATTGTAAGGGAATAGCTAAATAAATTATGTTGCTTTTCACTCAGTGGAATGCCATGAAATCATTCCAGAGATTGATGTTCCTGATGTTACTGTTAAATAGGAAAAACAATTTTTAAAATAGGTTTTAAGTGGTTCAGGATGTGTGCATGTGTGTACAGCCATATGCAGAGAAAGAAAATGTTTTTCCTGTGTGTGTGAAATTAACAAAGGAGGAAAGGCTGGCATGTTGTACATCAAAACACTTAATTATCTTTGGAAGATGTGATTTGGGTTCCTTTTTACCTTCCTTGTACTTGATTTTTTTTTTTTTTTAAACAAGGGGCGTCTTTTTAAATGGGAAAACCAAGTTCTTTAACTTTGAAAAAATCATTTCTATTAAAATGATCTCATGATTGATTTCTGTTGAAATGATAAACTTTTTCTTGCATTTGCAGATGGGCACATGCTGGATTCGAAGAGATATGCCATTATTGGAGCTGATCTCCGGGAGCTACCTCAACTGGAAGAGAAACTAAAGAAATGTAACATGAATACACAGTGAGATTTTTTTTAACCTATTGTATATTTGGGATTTCATGCTATTATGATGGATACATTGTCAATTTGAGATGTTTAGAAATTTAGCTAGGAGACTCAGTAAGGAGTCAGGGCCCTTACTGTTGTAAACATCCCCAGCCTGTGCAAGAGGAAGGCAAGGAGATTTTATGAATACTACATCCACCCTGGAGTGGGTAGCCTGTGTACAATAAAAAGGAGAAAAATTCGCCCCCCTACTCCGTTTTGCTCCGGCTGGTTTTGCTGGTGCTACCTTAAAGAGTTGCCCTGGTGCTATGCCACCCTGCCTTGGAGCCAGCTAGTTGTGGACTGAAACCTCCACAAGCAGTGAGCTAAATAAACCTTCCCCTCCTTCATTTTGATTGTCAGGTATTTTGTCCCAACAGTAAGAAAAAATAAGAGAAAGTAAGACACATGCTAATTATGAGAAGTGCGGTATAATGATCGTCTTCCATTTTTATTCTGTAAATTTTATTGTGTCATTGCTATGTGTGGTACTTTCTAAAATTTTAAAGCAGAGCTTTCTCAAATCTGTTTCTACATCATGATCACCTGTGTCACTTTTGAAAAACACTAGTGCTGAATATCAAAGTTTGATAGAAGTTACCATATGGATAGAAACATAAGTATAACAGACATAGTATTAGAGTTTAGAATATTGTAAAGAACAAGTGTTCTAAAGATTCCCATAGAAAAATGAGCAAAAGAGATGGCCAGGCAGCCCCAAGAAGAAATAGTACCATAAGAATCAGAATATATCCTGTATGAATATTATATGGGAGTGCTGGTCGCAGTTGTGATCACATGCAGTTCTATTTTCCTCGCACTAAGTTGGCAAAAATATGTAAGTGTGACAATATATTGTTGGCAAGAATGGGGGGACAGGGAATGGGCACACATCAATGGTTGTGGCAGGTGGAAGTAAATCATCTGAAAGTATCTAGTAGAAGTATAAATATTTATATACCAAATAGCATAGCAGTTCCACCTTTGGACTTGTACACGGGAGAAGGTCTTGTGTGCAAGATTATGGTGTATGTTCATTGCAGTCACTCAGGTAGCAGAAAATTGGACTGAGTGGATAAAATATAAAATGCGTGCTCTAGATTCATGAGGACAGGCTCATAAACCTAATGTTGAGAGAAGAAAAATCAAGTTGCACATTTATCCATAGTATGATACCAAGTACCTAAAACCGAAACCCTCAAGGTACTGTGTTTTTGTGATTACGTATTTACATTGCAGAGGTATTTTATAAATGGACCAGAAGGGTTCACACTAAGTTCTTGAGAGTGGGCACCCCTGGGAAGAAGAGGAAGGGCTTTAGTGTAACAATGTGATCAAAAATCAGGTTGGAGTTAAAGAGGTAAAGATGATAGTGTCATGAGTATTTAAGGTTAGTAACACAAGAGGGGAATGTTATTTTGAAGAATAAATTGAAGGCAAACATTATTAGTAAAGACTTAAGAAACCAGAAACATGGGAAATCATTGCTAGAACAGAGTCCTGGAGGAAATCAGGGATGCAGAGTATGGCCTGAGGTTATCCAGCGCTGGATTTTCTGAGCAGGAAGGAAGGAGGATGAGAGGACTAAGGGCAGATACAGAGGTGACCTCAGGGAAATGGGAGAGAAGTAAGGAGTGAAAGTTGATTGATATTTCTAACTCGTCTTTCATTAATGTGATGATTGCTGTTTATCATTAACGTGATGATTGTCGAAGCTCTTATCATTCAGATTATTCTTACTAGGATTTACAGGCCTACCTGTCCAGTGTTAGAGATGGCCATCCTGGACCCATCATTGTCATTTCAGTTTTGTTTTCTGAATCTTTGTCTACAGCTTGAATAAGTGTCCCCCAAGGGCCATATATTAAAGGCTTGGTTCCCAGTTCGTCATGCTACTTACTGGGAGGTAGTGGAAGCTTTAAGCAATGGAATCTAGTGGGAGGTCTTCTGCTCGTTGGAGTCTGTCAAGAGGATACTGGAACTCTGGCCAGTTCTTTTTTTTCTTTGCTTCCCTGCCACGAGATCATCAGTTTCTTCTGCCATTTGCTTCTGACATGATGTCCTGCCTTACCACAGCCCCCAAAGCAGTGGAGCCAAATAGTCTTAGATCGAAAGCTCTAAAACTATGTGTCAAACTAAACCTTTCTCTTAATAAGTTGGCTCTTTCAGGTGTTTGTTACAGTATAGGAAAATGACAAAGTCACTCTGTAAAGTGAGTATTCCTGCCTGCTTTTTCCCTTGAGGCCCACGTTGTACACTTCACTGATTATAGTGTGTGGCAAACTTTTCTTTGGGCTACATGGAAGTGTTGATGTTCAAGGGCACTGGTTTCTTGGGGCTCATATTTTAGGTGCATGTTAGTGATGGATTGGTTAAAGCTGACACAGGCAACCATGGCAGTCAGGATCAGGAGAGCATGGGTCTTGGACTCTTAGCCTTTGCTTCTGTTTACTAGGTATTTAATGGGCTATTTTTAATGTTTTGTTCTTGGAGCTTTGGTTTCTTCTTTATGAATTGGGATAAAAAAATATATCACCATATAGTTCTGAAGATTAAATGAATTAATGTATATGAACATAGTTGATCAGAAAGTAAGTAATATCTAATCTAATTTTGGCAGTAATGACTTACAGTTTCTGCAGATAAGATGAAGGGCCGGGGAAATAATCAACTTTAAATTGGGCTAGTTTTTTTTTGGTACCAGGAATCGAACTCATGACCTTGTGCTTGCCAGGCAGGCACTGTGCCACTGAGCTGTATCCCTGGTTCAGGTTAGCTCTTGGTAGGGATATTTTCTTTGCTTTTGGAAATCAACAAGATGACTGAAAAATAAGTGTTAGAATTACATGTGTAATTCTTTCATATGACTTCATTATATTCTATATTTTACTTTATGGGCTGACTTTTCTGTGTTTTTTTTCATTTATATTTTGAAAACTGTGACATTAATGCTGATGATTGTTTGCATAGCTTTTAAATATTTTAATTTTTAAATAATTCAGATATAAAAATGAAAATAAAAATGCCACACTCCCTAAAAAATCATCTTCACTTTCCTTCTTCACATAATATTTTAGGCAATAATAGTTGCCTTGACATTAAAAAGCTTCTTGTGATCCTTCTGCATCAGCCTCCCAGAGTGCTGGAATTGCAGCATATCCTTTTGAAGCTTATTTCTCTAGTTATCAAATTACTCATTGTGATTTTGGAATATTAGTTTTTACTTTCACTTAACCTTTTCTAATCATTCCTCATGATATGACCTAAGTTTTCAATTTGTGTATAGCTTCGATTTGGATCATTGCTTATTTTTTTTTAAAAAAATCTTCATTTCAGTGCTTCGCCTTCTGATACTGGCTGTTTTCTAGTCCAGGTGGACCTAATTCTCTTTCTGCTGGATTCAGTGGTGTCTGTTTCTTTGTATCATGATACAGTTGTGGCCACTGAATTCAGCATACCAGGTGGCTGTTCAGTGCTTCAAGGACCATTTGGAAATACATTTTTATCTAAGTTGAGTTATATAACATTTAATTTTGTTTAAATGCAGTTCCAACAGAGGCATACACTAGGCTTTGACCATGAACAACTCACCTCTCTGTATCTCAGTTACCTTCTCTGAATACTGAGAGTAAAAGACCCAATGTTGACTGTTAGTAGTTAGTGATGTTGGTAACTATTTTTTTAAAATCTGAGACATGCAATTTATTGCTATAGTTGTAGTTGTTGACAGTTCCTTGGAAAGAAGATAAACATAATTCCTAATCTTGATAGTTAGAGATCATCTCCTTATACATATTATGTCAAGATTTGTAAATGCATATTTTCTTTAAAATATGAGCATCAAGATACATTAAAGGCACATACCAGTTTACCAAAATGAGTCTCACTGTCTGTACTGTTAAGATGCACTAATAAGAAAATGCAGTGTTACATGTATAGTTTTTGGACTTCTAAAAGAATACATGGTATTTCTCTCTACTTAATGCCAGCCATGAGGAACATCAATATTTAGAGAAGAAAGGGGAAAGGAGTCAGAATAGCAGTATAAGCGATCTAGGAGAAGACTAAGGGAGTGGGCCTCAGAGTCTTGAGGCCAGGGGTCTGTAGGCTTCAGGGGTCCCGTCTCCACTGATCCATTCTGCGTGTGCTCAGTCTTTGAGGTTTTCCCAGCATACGACCTGCCCCTCCAGTATGATAGCATGTGTGTAACTAGAGGGCCCAAACCTCACAAAAACACATTTAGGTGCATTGTTTTTCCTCCTTAAGGTTGCCAACACTCGTGATAACTGAATGTGTGCTGGTTTACATGACTCCAGAGCAGTCGGCAAACCTCATAAAGTGGGCAGCCAACAGTTTTGAGACCGCCATGTTCATAAACTACGAACAGGTAAGAGGAAGCACAAAGGAATTGGATTGTGCACAGAACTCCAGGGGTGGCTATCTCTCCGAGTACTCTCAGTATATCTTTTCCTTGCTCTTGACATTGGCCTTCATACTCCATTCTCAGCCCTTTTAATATGTCTGTCTGTGTCTGTGTGTATATATATATTCTATTTTTTTACTCTTTTGAGAGCAGTTTTCATTAAGCTGCCCAGCAGGCAGGGCTTGAACTTGGAGTTGGCAGTACTGCCTCAGCTTCTCGGTGTACTGGGATTACAGGCATGTTACATCACATCTATGTTCCTTTTTTTCCCCCCTTCTGCTTTTGACTACTCATGCAACTTCTTTATTAATTGATTCCAGCAATCGTAGCACTCTTGATTTCTTGAATGCTTGCAGACTTCTAGCTGGAATTCTAGGAATTTCTTTATCTTTATAAAAGTCTTTCCACTAGTTACTATAGAGTCAGAATGTTATGAAGCTTTTTTAACTGTAGTCCCTGTAACGGGTAGCAAATGCAGATGCCTTCAGGCAGGCAGGAAATACAAACAGAAAAGTAGCCATTTTTTTTTTGTCTTTTTCGTTTTTGTCGGTACCAGGGATCGAACTCACGACTGCCTGCTTGCAAGGCAGGCGCTTATGCCACTGAGCTAAATCCCCAGCCCCTTATCTGAAGCTCTTGATGCTCGTGGCAGAGGCCTCTACTCTGGCCCACCAATCACTGCCATATAAACACGTGATGCTAGAATTGCCAGAGCTCCCAGTATTTTGAGAAGTTTAGAAATACAGGATTTAACTTCTATAACCACTGAGCTAGGCCCGCTGGCGGCATGTTGGTCCCTTCTGATGTAGTGCAGAAGAGGTCCTGTATTGGAGCTTTGGAGTGAGCCAGTTTGGGCCTGAATCTTGGCCTTCACTCTTGTGACTGACTGTGTGACTTTAGGCAACTTTGCTTTGTAATTAGGAGTCCCTGCTCTGGAAATACACTTTCTAGCTGTGTGGACTGAACACTGTGCCCATTTCCTCACCTGAAAATGGTAACAGCTCTTCACAGGGCTGCTATGAGGAATGAATGCATTAGTATGTGCAAAGGCACCAACAACATTGTGCAGCTTCTGATAAGCAGCATTTATTTGCATTTCTCAGAACCCTAGGTCTGTGTTTGTAAAGAGGTGATACTTGTATCTGTAGATTAGTGTAGAAATTCATGAGCTGTTGTTCAGCAGTAAGTACATAAACATGTTAGCTTTTTTTTTTTGGTGTTTTTTTAAACTCTAGATATTTTAATGAGGTTTGCTTGGATACAAATAAACCTGGGTAAATTTTTCAAAAATGTTTCTTAATATAAACTCTAGTCCTCTCAAATAGGAGATCAAAGAAGATATCAGAAAATGGAAAGCTGTTCCCAGTTCTTGGATAGGCAGAACTATATTATCAAAGTGGCCATATTTCAAAAACTCATATATAGATCTAATGCAATGCCAACCAAAATATCAACAGCATTCTCTACAGAACTGTAGAAAATCATCCTAAACTTAATATGGAACCAGAAGAGACTAAGAATAATAGCAAAAGCAATCCTGGGTAGTAAGATGAAAGCAGTCACAATACAGATTTCAAGTAATACTACAAAGCTACTGTGATAAAAGCAATATGGTACTGACACAGAAACAGGTATGTTAAACAACAAAACAGGATAGAGGTTGCTAAAAAGTGCCAGGTGCTTTCAGCTATTTGATCTTTGCCAAAGAGGCCAAAAACATAGGCTGGAGGAAAGAGCCTCTTTAATCATTGCTGGGAAAACTGGCTATTCACATGCAGAAGATTAAATCTGGATCCTTATCTCTCATCATGTACTAAGCCAAAATAAAAGTGAATCAAAGGACTAATATTAAATTAAAAACACTACATTTGCTAGAAGATAAAACAGATGCTAGGTATGGTGACACCTGCCTGTAATCCTAGTACTTGGGAGCTGAGGCAGGAGAAGTGCCATGACTTCAAGGCCAACCTGAATACATACTAAGTTCAAGAACAGCATAAGCAAGACTCTGCCTCAAAAACAGACAAAATAAAGTAGGTAAAACATTTGTGTAGGCAAGGACTTTCTGAACAAACCAGTGTCATAAGAAATAACATAAAAAAATCAACAAAAGGAAGCAAAATAAATAAAAGACCTTCTACACAGCAATCAACAGGGTGGAGGCAACTTCCAGAATGGAAAAAATATTTTTCCAGGTACATCACTGACAGAGGACTAATATCTATAATATATAAAGGATTCAAAAACTTTAGACTCCCCCCAAAATAAAAGACCTAATCAAAAGATGGGCAACTGAAATAAGAATAAATTCTGGTGAGGCTGCTGGGAAAAAGGAACCTTTCTGCATTGTTGGTGGAAGTATAAGCTAGTTCATGGAGATTCTTTAAAAAACAAAAACTAGAAATTGCATTTGGTCCTGTCATTCCTTTTCTTAGTATCTTCCTGAAAGAGTTAAAGGCAACATATTTACAGTGTTGATATCAGCATAATTCATAACAGCTTATCTTGGAAGCAGCTTGTAGATTTATCAGCACATGAAGGAATAAAAGAAATATGGTGTAAAGAAAGATAAATTTAGCTAGGCATGGTGGCACAGGCCCATTATCCCAACACTGGAGGGGCCAAGGCAGGAGGATTGAGGCAAGTTCAGGGTCAGCCTGGGCTACATGGTGAGTTCAAGGCCAGTGTCAAAAAACCAGAATAAATAGAAAGAAACAGGAGACAATGGTATTCTAGATATTAACGCTTTCTTGGGAAAGTAGCTAGCTAAAAGTTTCTCCCATTCTGTAGGTTGTTTCTTCATTCTGTTGATTGTTTTCTGTGCAGTGGGGAAGCTTTTTGATGTTGTATACTCTCATTGTTGATTCTTGGTATTATTTCCTGTGCTGTTGACTCCTATTCAGATGGTTTTTGTTTTTGCTTATGTAGCTTCAAGTATTTTTCACTGCGTTGTCTGCCAGCAGTTTTAAAGTTTGTGGTTTTGTATCTACGTCTTGGATCCATTTTGGTTTAGTTTTAGTATGGTGTGAAAGATAGGGATCTAGTTTCAGTCTTCTGTATGCAGTTCTCATTGTTAAAAAGATTGTCTTTGTTCCAGCACATATTTTTGTCCCCTTTGTAAAAAATCAGATGACTGTAGGTTTGTTTCTGTGACTTCTACTAGCCTTGTGTCTGTTTTGGGCCAATACCATGTTTTTTGTTTTTTGTTTTTTGTTTTTACTATATCGAAACCAAAAAAAAAAGCTTTATAGTATAACTTGAACCTGGAATTGTGATGCCTCCAGCATTTCTGTTTTTGTTCAGGATTGCTTTGTGTATTCTAGATCCTTTCTGATTTCACTTGAATTTGATGATTCTGTTTTTGTAGCACTGTTGAGAATGTTGTTAGTATTCTGATAGGAATTGCACTGAATCTCTCGATCAATCTTTGGGCATGTTGAGACAATGTTTTACTGTCTTGAACTCACTGTGTAGCCCAGGGTGGCTTCAAACTCACAGTAATCCTCCTGCCTTAGGTTCCCAAGTCCTGGGATTACAGGCGTGTACCACAAGGCCCAGCCTTAGGTCACTTTTGATAATGTGGCCATTTTGACAATATTAATTCTGCAATCTGTGAGCAAGGGAGATCTTTCTACTTTCTGATGTTTTATTCAACTTCTTTAGTGTGTTATAATTTTCTTTTACTTCCTTGGTTAGGATGATGTTTAATTTTTAAAGATGTGAATAGAATTGCTTTCCTGATTTCTCAGTGGGCTCATTGTTGCTGTATAGGAATGCAATGACTTTTGTATATTGATTTTGTATCCTGCCACCCTCCTGAATTTATCAGATCTAAAAGTTTTCTGGTGGAGTTTGCATCTTCTGCATGAGAGTCATATCATCTGCAAATAGGGATAACTTGATTTTTTTCCTTCCCGAATCATATCTCTTTTACCTGTTACTCTTTCTTGATTGCTCTGGTTAAAGTGTCAAGTACTACAATGAGCAGGAGTGGTGAGAGCTAACATCTTTGTCTGATTTCTGGTTTTGGAGAAAATGTTTTCATTTTTTTCCTCATTCAGGGTGACATTGGCTGAGATTTCATCATATGTAGCTTTTATCAGTTTTGGGATGTGGAATTTTTTTTTTTTGAAGGCTTTCTTTTTACAAAATCTGTTGAGCTGGGATGTGATTTTTATCCTTGTTTTTATTTATGTGGTGTATTATATGTATTGATTTTTCGTATGTTGAACTATTCTTGCATTCCTGGGATGAAACCATCATGGTTGTGGTGAATGATCTTTTTAATGTATTGTTGAATTCTGTTTCCAAAGATCTTACTGAGAAATTTTATGTTTGTGTTCATCAAGGATATTGGGCTTTGGTTTTTGTTGTTGTTGTTGTTGTATCCTTATCTGGTTTTGGTTTTAGAGCAAAACTGGCTTCATAGAATATACTGGAAGCAATCCTTCCCATTCTTTTGCATGGAGAAATTTGAAGAGTATTGGTGTTCATTTTTCTCTATAGGTCTGGTAAAATTTAGCGGTAAATCCATCAGCTCCTGGGCTTTTTAGGTGGAGTGTTTCTATCAGTGCATATTGATTTCATTGCTTTGTTGTTGGTCTGTTTAGTTTTTAAAAAATCTTCTTTGTTTAATTTTGGTAGGTCACATGTGTCTAGGAATTCATCTGTTTCCCCTAGATCCTCTGACTCATTGGAGTATAAAATTTCAAAATAATTTCTAATAATCCCTGGATTTCATGGTGCCTGTTGTAATTTCACGTTTCATTTGGAATTTAATTGATGTGAGTCTTCTTTCTCTTTGAGTAAGTTTAGCTCAGTGCTTATCACTCTTCTTTATCTTTTCAAAGAACCAATTCATTCATTAATTTTTTGTATTTTTTTAAATTCTTAATTTGATTAATTATTTATTATTTTTTCCTTCTACTGGTTTTCTGTTTGGATTGTTCTCTTTTTTCTAGGACCTTGAGATGCATCCTTTGGTTATTTTTTGGGATTGCTCTGATTTTCTAATGTAGGTACTCATAGCTATAAACTTCCCTTTTAGAAATGCTTTCATTGCATCTTACAGATTCTTACATGTTGTCTTCTAATTATCATTTATCATTTGATAAATTTCTCTTACTCCTTTAGTGACCCATTGGTTGGTCAAGAGTATATTACAATCTCTGTGTGTTTCCATGGTGTCTTTTGCCATTAATTTCTAAATTTAGTTCATTATGATCTGATAGGATATGTAAAATTATTCCTTTTCTTTGTAGTTTTTGAGACTTGCTTTATATAAAATACAGCCTGTTTGGAAGCCTGTGGGCTATTGAAAATAAGATGTATCTGCTGATGTTAGATGAAATACCTTAGATATGAGTTAAATCCATTTGACCTATAGTGTAGTTTAGGTGGTTGATCTATTTGTGAGGGCAGGATATTGATTATATTGATGTCTTTCTGGCCGTTTATGTTAAGTAGTGTTTGTTTTAGGAAACTGTGTTAACATTCACTGCATACATACTTATATTTGTTATCGCTTGGTGAATTGTTCCTTTACCAATATGTAGTGATCTTTGTCTCCTGTGACGTTTTTATTTGAAATAAGTTTTGCTGGGTATAACTACTCCTACATGTTTTCCTGTTCCACTGCTTAGAGTATCATTTCCTATCTTTTTATACTTCTGTCTTATTTCTTTGCAGATGAGGTATGTCTCTTGCAGGTAACAGATAGACCATCTTGTTTTTAGATCCAGTTTGCCAGCCTATGTCTTTTAATTGAAGCATTAATACCACTTGCATTATGTTTTATTATTGAAAATTATGTACCAATTCCTGACATTTCATCGCTTTTCTAGTGTTTGATTCATTTGTTTCCCTTTCCTTTAACAACTCTCCCTTGGCCAGTGGATGTTGTTGTCCTCAGTACCTCTGTTTAGGATTCCTTTAAGTATTTGCTGAAATGCTGGCTTGATAGTCATGTTTCTTTAATTTATTGAAGGGTCTTATCGAAGGGTCTTCATTTCTCTTTTAGCTTTGAAGGAGGTGCTTGCAGGGTATGGTAATTGGGGTTAGCAGTTAAGGTTTTGTTGAGAAATCATCTCTTATTCTGATGGGTTTTCCCTTAAAAGTGATTTGTGTTTCCCTCTAACAGCTTTTATTTTGTTATTTCATTTTATTGCCATACTGAGGATTGAATCCTAAGCCACTGCAGAGAGCTACATCTCCAATCCTTTTTGTTTTGTTTTGAGATAGTGTCTCACTTAGTTACCCAGGTGCAACTCAAAGTTGTAATCTTCCTGCCTAGGGCTCCTAGAGTGCCAGGTTACACATGTGTGCCACCACACATCTATATTCTGACAGCTTTTGATATTTTTTTCTTTGTCCTGAATTTCTGGTATTTTGATTATGATGTGTCATGCAGAGATTCTTTTCTACTTGTGTCTACTTGGGATTTTAAATGACTCATTTACATGAGTATCCACTTTATTCTGCAAGTTTGGTAATTTTTCTACAGAAATTTCAGTGACTAGGTTTTTTAAATACCAGTAGCTCATAATTTGACACCCTCCTCAAGACTGATGAGTCTTAAGATTGTTCTTTTAGAGTTGTCTAGGGGCTCTTTTCCATTGTTTCTTATTTTTATTATTACTGACCGACCATCTGGCACGCTCATCAGTCTTCAAGTCTTTGTATCCTTCTTTCTGATTCACATGGCCTACTGCTGAGGCCTTAAGTTGAAGTCTTATTTACTTACTGAGGTTTTCATTTTCAGAATTTCTGCTGCTTTTTCAGAACTTTTGTATCTTTACTAAAATGATCTTTTATATGTTGCATTATCTCCTTAATTAATCTGCTTATTTATATCTTTTTTGAGCTCATTAGTCATTGTATCTATCAATTTTTATAATGCTTTGTCTGAAATTTTACCCACTTCAGTTTCTGTAGGTCCAACTTTTGGGGAATTAAGAATTTCTGGAGGCATCTTGTTGGCTTTTTTTTCTCATTATAATTTTGTTTCTGTGTTGAGCTTTCCTGATCAAATGGGAAGGCTATCTCTTCCGCTGTCTCCCATTTTCTCTTTGGGAAGTATCCAGTATGTCTCTGTGGACATTCCTCGTAGTCTGCTCTGAGAGCTGGATTCAGGCCCTAATTCTGATTTAAGAGGAGAGAGTAATTGATAATAACAATAATTGGGAAAGCAACTGTATAATGTCAGTTCATCTTTTTTAGGATTGGACATTTTATACATGTATCTCTGGGGATAACTGTAGGAATTAGTTCTCTGTTCATGTTTCTATAATGAAAACAAGGAAAAGGAAAGAAGATGGCTATCCTGCTGTTTGGTTAGGATGAATATCCCCGGGTGGCTGGCAGTGTTGTTGTCTTTGGACTGCCATATTCAAAGGCCTCTAGTTTTCTCAGAACTATGGTCTGCAGAGTGGTCACAAGGCTTCCTCCAGTCAGGAAGGATGCAGCCCCAGGTGGCAGTGTGCTAGTACCTTCTCTGCACACCCAGGACCCACATGCCCAGCTGCTATGGTCTTCCAAGTCTTTCTTTGAGTCACAATTCCTCCTGAGCCTGGTGCCAGGGGGACACTAACCTGAGTCAAAGCCATTCAGTTTGTCTGGCTCAGCCCCAGCACTTGCTGCTTCTGGCTCTGCCATAGCTAGAATCTTCTGGCTCCCCAAGAGTCTCTGGCTTCAGTTCCTGCAGTACTTGTGCCATTCCTTCTACCCCTCTCTCTCCTCACTTCCTGGTGTTTTTATCCTACTGCTGTGCTCTCTGGGTCTCTTTCCGTCTCATTGGCTCCACAACACCCAGGTCCCGGCATGCTTTCCCAGGTGAATATTTCAGACTCTGGGTTCCTTGTCTTAGTAGGCGAGCCACTGTTCTGGACGTAAATGAAGGCAGTGGTGGCTGTGCTGGGCACTGATAAGCAGCCGCCCCCATTGGCTTCTTCCCCTGGAGAGTTTGTACTTTTCACACCATCGTGCACTCTCCATATCTGTGCTACAAGCATTTGTGCAGTTGAGTAATGATTTGTTCCTTATTGCATCTACCTTATTTCTGGATTTCATCTATGTGCTCTTGCCTTCAAGCTGTGTTTCTCTGATTGGTCTCTCTGCCCTCCCACATTGCCACATGTGTACTAACTTGGGTAAATGTCTCAGCAATCAGTAAGTGTTCCTGTCTATAGTGCACTTTATTAGTCGGCTTTCCCATTGTTGGACATAATACTTGACACCAAAACTGGAGGAGGGGTTGTATGTGACTTACAGTTTCCAGTGGGTTCAATCTGCAGTTGGCTGCCTCCCAGGCAGAAAGCATGTGGTGGGAGGGCGTGATGGCCGAAAGGTGCTCTACTCATGGCAACCAGGTAGCAGAGAGAAGAGAGGAGCCAGGGACAACAGTACACCATTCCAGGTCAGTCGTCCAGTGACACACGTCCAACAAGACCCACCTCCTAACAGCACAGTCAGCCATGAACTCATCAATAGACTAATCCATTGATGAGTACAGTGCCTCAGTGATCCACTTATCCTCCAAAAGCCCCTCTTCTGAACATGAGACTTTAGGGGAACACTTTAGATCTAAATCATAGTATCTGCCCTTATGATTCTCTCCCTGATTTTATTTTTTAAATTTTATTTTCTGTTGATTTCATGATAGATAAAAACAGCAAACAAATTTTACCATGTCTTACAATAATGGCCAGATCTAGGGCTAGGTCCTAACTCTCTGCACCTTTTCCCCAGCTCCCATCCAGGTCCACACTCCTGTATAGCTGGTTCTTGTTGGCTGGTTACCCTTCCTTCTTGGTTTGACAGTGTTTCTCCTCAGGCTGTTTTCCCTTTTTGGGAAGTGGACATAATGGAAGCTGATCTCAGTTTTCTTTCCATGTGACTAAATCTTGGACGTCTGTTTACTTTTGTGATACTATACCTAGGGAAGATGTTTCACCTTCTGTATGCTTCCAGCATGTGCTGCTTCACTCTTTTGGTGATGTTTGTGTGGTCTGTCAAATAAGCATTTATTCAACACCACGTGAAAGGTGGTAGGCTAAGTAAATTTTGACCAGAAACTTTTCCCTTTGGAGGAAACATGAAAAATGTTAGTGTTCACAGCTGTCTGTCACCTGGTTCACGCCCACCTACTATCCTCAGTTAGTTGTATCACTTTTCTATCACACAGTCAATAGCAACCTCACAGGATGTATTAATTGCTCACCTGCCTTATACTGTTTCCTGATTAATAGTTTAAAATGACAGAGCCCCGTGGAAGATGAGAATTTCAGTGATCATAAAGTAACGGTAGCAAATGCTTAGATTTTGAATACACTGTACCAGACACCATTCTGAGTTTCACATATTTAATTATCTCAACAGTGTACAATGTAGGTACTAGCACTATCTTGACCAAGGCAAAGAAGAGTTAATTTGGCATATTGTGATGTCCTCACGGCTATTGTCAAGCCAAGATTCAAATCTAGGCAGTAGAACAAAGGACTGTGTGGTCTCTAACACCCTCCATCTCAGCTCATCTTATTAGTACTATCTAAAGCCCTTTTCTTCCTTGAGAGTGATATTGCTGCTTGCTTCGCATCGTTGTCTTGGGAAACTGGGAATCATTTTATATGTTGTTAAAGTGATGTGTTACAGAAACATTATTTGACAAAATCTAATATCCATTCATGATAAATACAAGAAGAAAATAGTTATGGAAAAACCTTATCTCAATCTGATAAAAGCCAATTATGAGAAACCAACTGCCCAACATCGTATTAAACGAAGAAAAGCTGAAAGCTTTCCCACTAAAATCAGGAGCAATACAAGAATATCCACGATCACCACTCTTGTTCGACGTTATACCTGAAACATTAGCAAAAAGAATTAGGCGATAAAAAGAAATAAAAGGGATATGATAGGAAAGGAAGAAGTCAAATTATCAAATTATTTGCAAACAGTATGACCCTCTACCTGGCATAATGAAAAAATTCCAAATAACCAAATAATAAGTATAATTAATAGCCAAATGTAGCAGTGTAGCAGGCTACAAACCCAACACACAAAAATCAGTAACATTCTTGTACATTAATAATGAATTCACTGAGAAATCAGGAAATAAATACCAGTTACAATAACACCAAGAAAAATTAAATGTTTAGGAATTAACCAAGTGTGTCTGGTACAGTATACCTGTGAAAGTTCGCAACTGTAATGTTCTTAAACTGGAACTTACTGTATATAAAGAACTCAAAAAAAAAACTAGCTCCCTTCAAATAAAAGATCTAATCAAACTGAAGTGAATAGACACAAATCGATACCTTTCTGAAGTACAAATGGCCAGTAAATGCACATAGAAATGTTCAACATTGCTAGCCGTTAGAGAAATCCAAATTAAGACAACACTTAGATTCTATCATTCCCCAGAAAGAATAACCATTATCAAGAAATCAAAAAGTAACAAATGTTGGCAAGGCTGTAGGGAAAAAGGAAGCCTTCTACATTGAGGGTAGGAATGTAAAGTAGTATAACCACTATGGAACTCAATATGGAAATTCCTCGAAAAGCTAAATCTAGAAATTTCATTTGACCTAGCTATTCCCCTTCTCAATGTCTTCCCAAAAGAGTTCAACGGTGAGCCAGGACTGTAGCTCACTGGCATAAGTGCCTGCCTGGCAAGTGCAAGTTCCTGAGTTCAATTCCTGGTGCTAAATAAATAAATAAACACAAGGATGTTTGCAATGATCTATGCATATCCATGATTATAGCAGCACAACTCATAACTAAACCTTGGAAGCAGCCTGTATATCCATCAACAGGTGAGTGGATACAGAAAATGTGTTTACACACAGTGGAGTAATGCTGTGCCACAGAGGATAAATTTGAGGCATTCATTCATAAATGGGTGCACCTGGAGTCTGCAATTTTAAGTGTAAGAAGTTTAAATATCACATAGTTTTTCTTACATGAGAAACCCAAAATGTAAATAAAAGACAAAGTAAAAGATTGATAGTAGGAGGTAGGGAAATAGATCTTTCTCAAATGGAAAGATCAAGAGGTGGAGAGAGCGGCGAGGGATGGAAGGGAAAAGGTAAAAAGAGTTAAGATGTGTTATATACATGTGTCAACTCCACACAAGAAATATAAACATGCACTGCAAACATATACTAATGATTTTGTTACTGTGTTGTATGACAGAATAATAAGTGTGTATACTCCAATAGTGTATAGTAATATTTTGTGGCATTTGTGCATTTATATAGGTTAATTGGGGATTTTTTTCAACTGGTATTTTTAATTCAAACACTAATACCGCTGGTAGAATAGAAAAACCTAACAGTACAAAATGTGAGAACTAGCAAATCTCCTTCCTCCCCTTGACCTCTGTCTTCTCATTTGGGAAGCAATACTGCTACATTCTGGAATTTCCCTGTATATATAAGGAGATCTTTTTTCCTTGAAGCTGGATGAAAGCATTCTGCCCATTTTCCTTGATACTGTGCTTTGTAAGAGTTCATCTTGAAATCATTTCATGCCTATGCCTTTATCTGTGTTCTTGTTTTCATGGCTGTGGTATTTCATTTCATGCAGATGTTATAATCTAACCCAAAATGATGGGTATTTATTTCCAGGATCTTCTACTTTCCATGGCACTGTAGGAATTTTAAAAAATCTTAGCATAGGTGCCAGCATCTATTGATAGGATAAATTGCCATTAGCAGCACTGTCCCATTACAGGTTGAGTGTTTAAAGTGGGCGTGCATGCTGTAACATTGCCCTTGAGGGGCTGTGGCCTTTGTGCTTCTGTCATGCCGTGTGATAGTGTCTGCTCCTCCTTCCTTTACTCACACTGGAGGTGTATTACTAAATATCAGCTGTGGCTGATTCAAAATAGGATATTGTTTTATTTTGCCTTTTTAAGAAGCAAACCTTTGTGCTGATGCCCAGCCTTCTTTTTCCCTTTTCCAGGTGAACATGGATGATCGGTTTGGGCAGATCATGATCGAAAATCTTTGGAGGCGACAGTGTCACCTGGCAGGAGTGGAGACCTGCAAGTCATTAGAGTCTCAGGTCAGCAGAGACAAGCATATCCACTGTACCCTTAGCCATCAAAGAGAGGGCGTTCTTCTGCACAGGTGACACGATGCAGGGAGCCCTGTTGAGCACCTGCTGACACAGGCAGCTTGGGCTCCATGATGCTGGGAAGAGTCCTACTTTGCCATGTTGGTATGGAAAACACAAATTTACATTTCCTATACCCCATTCCATTATGCAAGCTTTATTTTTTAATGTAAAATTTCTTTTTTATTATGTAAAAAGTTAAATTTATAGGTGGAAGGAATAGTGTAATAAATACCCGTAGCCTGTCAGCCAGCTTCAGTAATTATTATTTGTCAGTATCATTTCATGCATCCTCTCTACAATTTTTTTCGTTGCTGCTGTCAAAATATGTTCATGCAAACTCCAGTGCATGAGTTCACCCTAAACATTTCAGTCTGAATCTCTTCTCACCAAGGATTTTCTTCCCCCAGAGTACGATGGTATTCTTATCACATTTTATTGTAACAATAATGCACTTCAGAGCATCTAATACCCAATCCATGTTCACTGTCCCCCACATGTTTAAAATGTTTTTATAGCTGGTTTTGAATTAGTACCTACACATTGTAGGTGATAGGTCTCTTGTAGCTCTCTAAATCTGTGATAGTCCCCCTCCCTTATAAAAAAAACAGTCATTTATTTGCGTGCAGGAGAGATCACTCACCCCACAGAGGGGTTTTGACCTGCCTTATGTCACATGACCACCTGACGCTTTAGCAGTTGCTCACAGAAAAGTTTTTTTTCTCCTTCCATGGTTCCCATAATAACAGTGTATGTTCTATACAGACAACTGGAAAGTGCAAAGAAGGGAGATGAGGGGGACACAGTGGGTTTTGTAAAGAAGAATGACGTCAGAAAAACCCCTGTGTACCTCAGGGTCTCAGGCTTTTTTGCCAAGCCTTAGCTCTCCGTTTCTTTTCACTGTTTTAGAGGGAACGGCTTCTGTCGAATGGATGGGAAACAGCCTCAGTGGTGGACATGATGGAGGTGTACAGCAGGCTGCCCCAAGCCGAAGTGAGCAGGTAGGGACTGGCAAGCCGTGGCCCTGTGGTATTCATTGGGAAGATAAGGGGTGATTCTCTGTACTCTGGAGTATGAAACACATTACAAAACCATAGCCAGACTTATTGGGAAGTAAACTAAACATTGCTAGCAGTGAGAGTCACTCATTAGTTGTTATCTGCGATAGAGCTTATGCCAGAACAGATTATGTTAGTCAGAATAAACAGTTATACCTGGAAAATTCCCAGAGCAACCTCTCAGTGGAAATTTGGCGTAATCCCTGTTTTGGAGAGGAGGAAAATGATACTGCCCAAGGATTTCTTAGAAGAAAAAAAAAAAAGACCTCTGATAGAGTTTTAAATGGACTTTCCCAACATGATAAAGTGAATATATGCCAATGTTCTAAAAGAGTTTCAAACAGTGCAAGGGCATGAAATACGAAGCAGTCATGTACTTCATTCACACGGGCAGTTAGCTCTGTTAACAAATTGGGACATATTCTTTTTCTACACATAGAAGTATTGATATGTAGATTTATGTTTTTTGAACCAGTGGATTCATACTACTGGTCTTGAAATCACCCTCTCTTTTAAAACCTAAACATAGGACTGATTATCTCACAATATCAAAATACTGAGAATTACCCTATTCTGCTTTTTAAAGGAATTAAAAATGACCATAGCTGGACATTGGTTGTAGTATCTTGTATTTTATTTAGATTTTCCTATTACAGACAGAATACTGTATGTACATCTGTTAGTGCCCACTTTTGGTTTTTTTTACAGTGACTCTACTTCCTGCTTTGTGTTTTCCTCTTTCCTTTGGAGATCTTGAGATTAGGAGAAAAAATTTTCACCTTGCTTTTCCATAGAACTTACTAACATTTGAAAGTATCACTGTTTTTTGCTATATATATAAATGTAACTGGCAACAAAAACCTTCAGAGTTGAGAAAGTGGAGTCTTCCAGTAATCAGCTTAGTGCTTCCTGGATTCTTCTGGAAGCACCCTTCCTGGCAGGCTTGTCAAAACTATTTTGAATATCCCTTGCATGGCATCTAAAGTGGAGATGCTCTAAACCTTTTCCAGACATGCATTGGGGGTCCTGCAGGCAGCCTCAGCCAGACAGAAAGTAACTTGTTTCTGGCACCTTTATCTCATGTGGAATGGGATTTTGAAGGCAGCACCGTGTGACCCTAACAGGGACCATCAGGAGATGGGCTGGGCTTTGCTCTCTCTACTCCGGTTCAACAACACCCCACACAATGTATGCCTGCATCCGTTGGATACCATAGGATGTAAAAAAGAGGTCTAAGGCAAGCTTATTTATTTAACAAGTGCTGAGCATCTACTGTGTATCAGACATATTTTCTGAGCACAGCCCAACAATATCAAAATAGACCAGAAAATACAAGATATGTTCAGTATATACAATGAATATTTAAATTAGGTGGGGGTTTAGCTCAGTGGCACAAGCGCCTGCTTGGCAAGTGTGAGTTTGTGAGTTTGATCCCCAGTACCAAAATAATAATAATAATAATAATAATAATAATAATAATAAACAAGACATTGCCTTGAATCCCCTTCACAATACCCTCCCTTGCTTTAAACACACACATCCCATTATTCTTGCCATGTTCTGAATTAATTCTGGGAGTTCATTTTTGTGAATGGAGAGTCTTTATGAGGTGTGATCGAAAATACAGTGAATGCTGCTATCAAGTGCCATCCAGTAAAAAGAGAGGCTTGTTAGAAACATGACAGTGTCTTCACCCTCCTCATTCACTGGATCTGGCTTCATGCTACTTCTGGCTTTCTTCCAAAGTCAAAATGACCATAGAAGGTAAATGTTTTGAATTGATTCAGGACATTGAGGCAGCCACAACAGCGCAACTGGTCTCAAGTCTCCTGAAAGAGGACCTCCAGAACTGCTTCAGAAAGTGGCTGGAATGATGGGATAAGTGCATTTGAAGCGAGAGGAAGTATTTCGAGGGAGATGTTACAGTTAGGCGTTGTGCAGAGAGCAATTAGAATCAGGACATGGATTTTATATATTATTTTTATAATGGTCACCAGGAGTTAACACAAGAAAATGCAGATCTATCCACAACACCAAAATGTAGAATATTTAGACAAGGCCTAAATCCCACAGCAATGTCTCACATGAGTCCAGATGAAAACTCAGAGCTCATGACAATGCCTCCCATGAATCCAACTGGAGGTCCAGAGTCCACAAGAAGGATTCACACCAGTCTCTTTTATGGGTCCATGCTGGGAAGGCCCAAAGGTCAGCAGTGGAAGCCAGAAAGTCCATGCCAGTGGGGTGAAGAAGCTGTGCTGGTGGGATGAGGTTTCTATGCTGGTGCCAAGAAGTCACATTCCCAACAAAGACCAGAGCTGTCCTGAAAAGCACCACCTGAAAAGTTGACCACCAGTTCTTAATCCATAACAGGAGATTAATGGTGATATGTCTTTTACTGTAAAAAAACTTCTAAAAATTTAGACATTCTCTGTGTTTTAGTCACACCTTATATGCCTGCTCTTGGGAATTCTCTCATGCCAGTGAATGACTTTATAGTAGTATTATGCTCTGATAGTTTTACTTGAGAATAACCATCCTAAAGTTTGTATTACAGGATTTTTTTCTCTAAAATTTAGTACTAATTCACCTTGGGTGTTATATTAGCTGTTACTGTGACAAATGTCTGAAATTATCAGTTTAAAAAGAGAAAAGGTTTATTTCACCTCAGTAGACCCTCAGAACTGGAGGTTCTGTTCTGTGATCAGTTGGCTCCCTCACTTTTGGACTGTGGTGAAGCAGCATATCATGATAGAAGTATGTGGTGGAGCCAAACACTTGACTCCTGGCCAAGAAGAGGGACAGTGGGAAGCAGGGCGTACCAGCCATCTTTTTCTCAAAGGAAAATCTTTGAAATAAATTTGCATTTTTTACACCTTTGGGCCTTTGATGGGTAGGATAGTTTTGCAGATTCTTGAGATACCCTTGATATATCCTTTTGTTAAATAAATTTAAAATTCATTTCAAACATTTTTTCTTATTGAAGTTCTATAGCACTTTATATAACAAGGAAGTCAGTCCTTTGCCATTTGTATTGCAAATATATTTTTCTGGTTTGTTTTTATCTTATTTATGACTTTGTTTATGGCACTCATTTTGGGGGAAGTGCTAAAGATTAAGCCTGAGGCTAAGCAAGCACTATAGCACAGTACCACTGAGTTAAACTCCTAACCTTCTTGCCTGTTTTAATAATCATGAAATTAAAGTGGAACCATACCTGGTATACTGCTGTGTAACCAATTTCTTTTACTGTGTCATGAATATTCATTATCAGCAATTGTGGGTCATCATCTTCATGTTTAATTATATAATGTTATGTTTTACTCTTTGCACAGAATAGAATCCCTTGAATTTCTAGATGAAAAGGAGCTTCTGGAACAGCTTATGCATCATTACTGTCTGTGCTGGGCAACCAGAGGAGGACAGGACCTTGGTAGGAGGTTATTCTTCTGTTGCTTTGACCTAGAAATGGAGAGTGTTTCTTTTCCCAGAAAACATTCTAAACCTATCTGAAACCTAGGCCCAGAGGAGCTAGAGGACCACATAGTACACATATCTATGAGCACATCCAGAGATTTTTCAATTACATTTTTGTTTTTATGGTATGGAAATCAGGAGACTATTTAAATAAGCCATCAATACAAAAACAAGCCAACCATTGACAGGTTTGCTGTGGAATTTCTGCAGTTTAAAGGTTAGTGACATTGAGGGCTTCAGGTAATGATCTTAATAAAAGTACCCAGAGTTTGTCTTTTTCAGCAGCTGATAACCATGTTTATGATATGTTAAACACACAGATCATTACATCTCTGCAACAGAACCATGCAGCTGTGGGTGAATTCTACCCGCTTATCTCTGTAGCTAGGTACAGTTCCCTGGCAATGGCAGAATAAACCATGGGGAGCTTGCATGGATCTGGATACCAGTGCCTTGTTGTCTGTAGTAATCGTAGAAATATGATAGTGATCATATCAGTGTCTTATTAGCTCAGTTTTGATCCAGCCCCACCCTTCTACCTGCCCCAGGGAAGTCTGGCTTCCCTGCTGGTTATGTCTTGGATCTCTTACTAGCCCAGTGGAGACTGTTAGATCTCCCTTTCAGACTTCCTCCAGATAAGATCCATCCTAATGACTTAATGGCCTCAGAGAAGTAGCTGGTGGAAAGCAAAAAAAGAGGCAGGGACTGTCCCCTGTGTGAAATTTCCAGGTTGACATAAGATTGGTAATCAGTTTACTTGAGCTTATCGTTCTGCTGGTTTATAAATTTACTCAGCTGTGCAGTTCGGCACTTAGAATCCTTTCAAATTTGTTTCTGATTTAAAATCATTTATTGGTGTGTTTTTACATAAACTATTGTCCCTCCCAGTTATAAAACAATATAAGTTTTAGTAAAGCATTTGGAAACGTCTAAAAAGTATGGGAAAGAAAATAAAATTCATGTATTTGCCTATTTCTTTCTACTGTTTTTTTGATACGGGGGATCGAACTCATGTCTTTGCACTTGCCAGGCAGGCATTTATGCTGTTGAGCTAAATCCCTGGACCTCCTTCCACATTCCTCTAGCTGTTGTCTTATTTTTAATACTTGGATTTTATATGTTTATGTAACTTTTTTGATTCTTGATTTATTGACCTTAATATTACAGCATACACATTTGCCCCTTGTTATAGAAACTCTTAATGAATGTTTAATAATTTTATTAAACTGTGCTAAGTCTAAATTTTGTTTGAGTGGCTTAATATGAATTGAGAAACCATAATAACAATTTATGGGCTTTTTACCTTGTAAAAATCAAGTAAATTCAGATCATTAAATATAGGTTATTTCTAATAGATTTAAGTTAACTTTAGTTGTTATCACAAAACAATGTAACATTTTTTTCCTTTTTGTGGTACTGAGTATTAAAGCCAGGGCTTTTGTTCTAAGCTATATCCTCAGCCCTTTTACAATTTTTTTTTGAGACTGGGTCTCACTAGATCACAAATTTGCCCAAAGTGAATTCTTGCAGTCTTCCTGCCTCAGCTTCCCAAAGTGCCGAGCTTGATCATAGATGTGCACCACTGTACCTGGTCATCACAAACATTTTATGTAAAGAGCTGCCTTTGTTTCCATTCAGCCCAGCTGCTTGAGTGTGTCAGTGTTCATCCCTGGGTGGTGTATGCGCTTCATTGCATTTGCTTAAAGTTCAGCAGTTTAACAGCAGGTTTTGGATGTTTACTATAGAGAGCCCATAAATTGTTATTATGGTTTCTCAATTCATATTAAGCCACTCAAACAAAATCTTCTTGCCCAACCCCTTTTTACTTATGAAACCCCATTTCACATAGGCACAGAGCACAGCCAAGCTGGTACCCTGTCCCCAAGGCCCATAGCAGTGTCTGCTTCTCCCTACTCTGTTCCTCTGCGCTGCATTATGAGAGTCTCTGAACAGCCTTTGTGTTTTTCCTTCTTAGGTTTGAAGGAGATAGCTTGTTAATCTGTGAAGGCTCCTCCTGAGTTGGTAGCGAAAGGATGTGGCCTTCCCAGAGGACACTATGGAGCTTCCAAAATGATGGATTGGCCTCGTCTACTGGTCTCTCCCCACACTCAGAGAAACCTCAGTTATGAAGGTGACTGCACCAGATCCTGTTTCTGTTGACTTATTGTTGTTTAAATAAATCTCACTTTCCAAATGCCTATGTGTGGAACTTCTGTCCATTGTCATGTGCCATTCTGTGCTCCGTGGATGAGGCCAGGTTTCATTTCTGTGAGAGTTTAAACTCCAGCACCCGGAATCATCCTCTGACCCCAGCTTAGCCCCTATGAGTCAGACTCATCTCATGATCTTGAATTCATTTTTGGATTTATTCGTCTGAGAGATTTTTATTATTGCACCTGGTATGACTAGCGTCTCAACTTTGGCCTCCACCAGATGCTAGAGCTGTTCTTTGGCTCTTCCTTCTGCCCTCGCTGGCTTAGCCTGCTTATTTCGTCCTCCATCTTAGTTATTAGCAGGCTGAAAAACGGCCCCCTAAAGTGTCCGTGTCTGATTCCTAGAACTGGCGAGTGTGTTATTTCCTGTGGCAAAGGGAGCATTGTAAATGTGAGTAAGTAGGATGTTGAAATGAGATTACCCTGCTTATCCAAGTAGGCCTAATGTAATCACAAGAGTCTGTGAGAGAAGGGTAGAGAAGTCAAAGCCAGACAAACTGGTGGTGACAGAAGCAGTGATTGTGGAGTAATCTGCCTTCAAGATGAAAGAAATGACCCGAAGCCAAGAAATGCAGGCAAGGGGCTGGGGATTTAGCTCAGCGGCATAAGCGCCTGCCTTGCAAGCAGGCAGTCGTGAGTTCGATCCCCGGTACTGATAAAAACGAAAAAGACCAAAAAAAAAAAAAAAAAAAAAAAAAAAAAACCAAACAAACAAAAAAAGAAATGCAGGCAACCACTGGAAGCTGAAAAGGGAAAGAAACTTTTCCTCAACACCTTGACTTTGCCTTGGTAAAGCTGATTTCATATTCCTGTTTGCTAGGACCATTGAAAATAAATCTGTGAGTTTTAATTTTGTTTTATTTTTTACACAAGGTCTCTATGTAGTTCAGACTGGGCTTGAACTCATTATTTAGCCCAGGCTGGCCTTGAATTAACAATAGTCCTTGTGCCTCAGCTTCCCGAGTGCTGGGACTTACAGGTGTGGGCTCCCACACCCACCTCTGTGGTATTTTAAACAACTACATTTGTGGTAGTTTGTTTCAGCAGCAATGGAAAAGTAATACAGTTATGATCTGGAATGAAAATCCTACAATTCAGAAACATAATAACTCCCATAAACACCAAGTAAACTTTTTGATCCTGTGATGGGGGCTGTGAAGCTGAATTCAGAGGTTCAGGGAAGGTCATGAGAATGTGCCCTGGTATCTTCCTCTGGAGAGATACCGTCGTTTCCTCCTGGTGTGAACCTTTCGATCAGTGTCCTTGGAGCAAGTGCTCGTCTCTGTGGCATAACTGGGTGGAAGTTGGTGCATGAGGACCACTTGCAATAAAAGTGAATCACTAAGTGAGAAGGTCATAAGCCTTTTGTGTTCCTTTCACACTCAGCCCAAGACCTGTAGTGGCATAACTATTTTTCACTAATCCGTGCTTTTGAAACCTTGGGTCCAAGCCATTAGTGGGCAGTAAATCAATTTAGTGGGTCACGTTCATTAATTTTAAGATATGAAATACAAAGGTAAATAAAACTTCTCATTTTCAAGTGCACTACGTACATACAATGTGATAATATATTGTAAATGTTTAAAAATGTTATTACCATAAAATACTTACTGCCATTAATCTCCCACAAGACTCTTCTGCTTATTTGGAACATACACCATCATTCTTGCCACATTAAGAAGCGGTTCTAGAAGTCTTATTTTCTGAGTTTATGAAATGTGACCAAAAATCTGGTGAGTGCTGCTACCAAGTGCCATCCAGTGGAAAGGCAGGCTCATAAAAACCTTACAGTTTGCCTTACTCACTGGATGGCACTGTTTGGCTTCTGGTTCTTCTCCAAAGTCGAGAGGTAAATGCTTTGGATCAGTTCAGAACATCAAGGCAGCCATGACAGCACAAGTAGACAAAAAGAACTTCCAGAACTGCTTCTGCGAGTGGCAAAAACAATGGGAAATCTTCAGAGCAAGGAGGTGTTAGTGGCAACACACCTTCTACTATAATACATTTCTTTTAAACATTCATTGCATTTTTTGATCATGCCACATAGTTTATGAGCAGAGACATTTTGTTTTTTTTTTGGCACCACACATAAAAGTCGGCATTATAGCACTTCAATGAGGACACTTAACAGCAAAAATTCAGAAACACTTGCTATTCTTGGTTTCCTTTTTTCCCTTGTGTTATTTTTTGCTTACCCTTTATCCAAGGAAAATGGTGCCACATTAATACTGATAATTGTGTTATAAAGTATCCCTGATAACACCAGCACTTTTGCTTTTTAAAGTGAAGCCACTTAATTACTAAAAAAGCAGCAATAGAAGCACCAAAGTGTGTTGGAAGAAAATCCCAGAAATGATGTGTTCACAAGTACTGGAGTTGAACGCCACCACTCATCAGTCATGTAAGTACACAGGGATGTCAAGCCCAGAAAAGTAAAGAGATGTGTGAAGTTTTTGTTTCTGTATTCCCAGACACACAAGAATACCTGCTAGGGCAGTGCTTATCAGGTGCTGAAATTCGGGATGGCCCAGGAAGGTGGGAGAGATTTCCATGAGGAGGGATGTCAAGGACACAGCTTTATCTGGGAGGGATGTTGATTTGAGATGAAACATTGTACTCAATGTAGAGCAGTACAGAATATTAAAAGAAAGGCAGCTAGATAAGAAAGAGTTTAATGAGGACACAAAGGGAGTCACCACAAAGAAGGCTGTGGCCGCTCTGCAGACAAAGGGCAGGTTCTGCCTGATACAGGCTCTGATGGGGGAAGGCCTCTCGGTACTGATATGAGCTGACTGATTTTGTGACAGTGCAGGGGATTGGGTAAATTTTTACATGCATTGAGTTTTGGCAAAAACCTTTGGGAGGAAGAATCTATAGGGGCTTCTGGGAAGAAGAAGTTATACACTGTTATGGCACAGTTTTGAACCGTCACCATGATGATTGTGCTGTCTCTCAGATGGGGAATCTATCAGATGTACCCTGGAGGGGGTCTTGTAGACCAACAGCTATTGGGGTATTGTAGATGACCGGAAGGGTCTTGTCCTCTTGGACTGTAAGACCAGGAGTTTAAATCTTCTATTAGAACCAATTTGTTAACCAGACTGTCCTCATAGGCTGGATGCCAGCAAAAGGCAAGGGGAAGGTTTGTATGTCATCTCTCTTTTTGAGCTTGTTGCAAAACTGGGCGATAAGTCTCCAACAGAGTTGGCCTCCAGGCTGAAATTTGGCCTGAGCAGAAAGATGTGTCTATATAAAAGCTCAAATGGACTGTATCCTGTAGGTTATAGGGAAGGTGGGGGAGGGTTGGATGCAAAGGAGTGATTGGGAGCAGGGAAACCCAGTCTTACATAGCTGGAGCGTGAGCTTAGGTGGACCTTAAGGAGGTTGTTAGCTCTATCTTTATGGAGGATTTAGGCAGTAAAGCATATGGAGGCTCCATTGGACACCAAGTGACTTAGACACATTCTCAGCTTGACTGATGAAAGCTGGGCCATTGTCTGATTGGATAGAGGTGGGGAAGTCAAACCAGGGGATAATATTGGCTAGAAGGGAGTTGATAACAGCTTTTCCTTCTCTGAGCTGATGGGAAAGGCCTCTACCCATCCAATAAAAGTGTCAACCCAGGGCCCAGGAGTTAGCTTATTGGCATAAGTGCCTGCCTAGCAAGCAAGAGGTTGTGAGTTTGATCCCTGGTACCAAAAAAACAAAAACAAAAACAAAAAAAAATTAACACAGACCAGGAGGTACCTTAATTTTCACACCTGTGGCATGTAGGTGAACTCACTCTGCCATTCCTGAGCTGGAGACAAGCCTCACACTGCTGTGTAGGAAAAGCAAGGGGCATCAGAAAACCATGAGGTGTGGTTGTGTGGCAGAGAGAGCATTGAGCAGTGATGGTTTTGAGGAAGGTCTTCCAGGAAGGAAAGCATATGAGAGGCTCGAGCTGTCTAGTTAGAGGTTTGTAGCTTGTGTGAAAATTGTCATGAAAAGAAGAAAGAATGGCATAGGCCTTGGAAACAAGAAAGGGAAATTTGCCCTGGTTTAGGAACCCATCCATCTTTGGTGAGGAGATCTTGATATTGTTGGCCTTCAGAAAGGGAATTGGCAGAAATCACACTAGAAAGGGCAAAATGTTGACCCCCTTGGGACATAGAGGAGGAGATTGGCTGCTTCTTTAGCAGTTTTGTCTGAAAAGGTATTCCATCAGCTATAGGGCCTGAGGGCCTTTGGTGTCCCTTGCAGTTTAGTATAGCCACCCTAGTCAGCAAGATGGTGGCCTGTAGGAGGGCCTTGATGAGTGGAGCATTAATGATTGGAGACCTATGGGAGGTGACTACAACATGGTTGTGTAGTATGTGGAATGTGTATTTGCAGTCTGAATAAATGTTAACTTGTGAGCCCTTAATATAGGTTGGTCATAAGTGGGTCACAGTAAGGGTCAAGGTGATGAGTTTGGCCTGTTGAGAGGTAGTGGACTGAGGGAGAGCTGCAGCTTGTCCCAGCTCCCCTGCCAGGGGAGAATATGCAATCATTGAACCAGATGCACCAGCTCCCCAGCCAGGGCAGGAAAGGCAATAATTTGAACCAGGTGCAGTCAGAGTCAGGAAGGAAGATGGTGGAAATGTGAGAGAAGGGAGAGGTTGCTAAGTGTGTTAGAGATATGCTTCACATTGTTCAGGGATTTTAGAAAGAGGCAGTGTTGATCAGGTAAAAAGTCAGGTTAAAGTTAGGGCATATGGTGATGGTAATCCTGTGGGTTTCCATGAAAACCAAATAGAGCTGAGAAAGGCAAGGAAGGAGACAAAATATGAGAGGTGGAATGAAAACGTGAGTCCCTGAAGATTGTGGGAGGAGCTAGTGCTTTTGAGTGTGTCTAGGACTATCAGGGCTGCAACAACAGTTTCATCTTGACACTGCAGCCAGCTTGAGATGGTCAGATCAAGCTGTTTGCACAGGAATGCAGTTGAACATGGGCTTGGACCTTGTGTCAGAAGCCTTGCCACACACCCCCTGTGTTCCACTGTACAGAGGCTGACGGATTGGGTGAGATCTGGAAGGGCCAAGGAGAGGGCTATCTTTATGGTTTCTTTTAGGGACTGAAAGGGTGAGTGAGGAAACTTTCGTGATCTAAGGGCTCAGTGGAGTCTCCCTTTATGAGTTTGTAGAGGGGTTTAGTGAGAAGGCCAAAGCCAGGAATCCAGGTGGAAGTTATCATTATGCTGAGACAGGAGAGGAACTGCTGTTTGGTGGTGGTGGTGGGGTTGGGATCTGGGAGATGGTGGAGGTAAGGCTTAGGTATGTGTTCAGAGAATAATACCAACATAGGTGACAGGCAGAGAAAAGATTTGGGTCTAGAGGGAGATAACACAGTATCTCTTTGAATTTAGGTGTTGTAATAATAAGGGGATGTCTTTTGGGGATGACTTGCAGGAGGGGCTACAGAGAAGGAGGTCATCTACATGCTGCATGAGATGAGAAGAAGAGGGTGAAAGGAGAGCAAATCATGACCAACGGCCTCATTGAAGTAGCAGGGCTGTCCCAGAAACCCTGTGGCAATACGGTCCAGGTTGTCTGTTGGGACAGACAAGTATCAGGGTCCGGATGAATGCAAAAAGATGCTGTGAGGAGGGGTGCATGTTTTAGGTGTAAGGCAGAGTAATGAGTGGTGAATGGAGGGTCACAGGACAAAAGTGTGTAGGGTTTGGCACCACAAGGTATAAGGAAAGGACAATTCAATCGATAGTGCATAAACCTTGTCCCAGCCTGTAAAGAGTCATCTGCAAGAGGAATGGGGCTGTTGTAAGGGGAGTTGATGGGGATTAAGAGACTGTCACAATAGTCAAGACATAATGGGCCATAATTCCCATAAAGCCTAGTCAAAGATAGGATATTGTTATTGGGCAGGTTAGGGTGGTTATGTTTGAAAGAGACAGTAAGTGGTTGTAGGGATAAAGCTGGGGACAAGTATGAAGGTGAAAGTGTCTCAGACTCTGGTGTGGAGGTGTCCCAGACTTGGGTTGAGTTGAGAAATGATGGGAGCCATGGTGGGAGGGTGGGAATCACGGAAAGAGTCATTAGGGTGGTTGTGTCTCACGGATGGTCAGAATAGCTAAAAAGTTGGTTAAGATGTCTTGCCCTTAAAGAGGAATGAGACAGGTAGGGATAACTGAGGAGGAATGTGGGAAAAGATGTTGACTAAATAGACACCAAAGTTGGGGGATGTGTGGTTAAAGGTCTGAAGATTGCTGTCAGTGCCCACAACAGTAGTTGGGTCCAGAAAGACCAGTCCTTGAAAAGAAGAAAGGATGGAATGGGTGGCATCAGTCAGGGAAGGGATGGACTTACCGTCCATCATAGGAGTTACCCAAAGTCTGGTGTCAAAGATGGTCAGGGGGCCTCGGAGGCCTTCAGGTAGCTTTAGTCTTTCATAACTGAGGCCTGGGAAAGAGGCCCCTGAGGTCATGATCTGGAGGCATCAGGGGCAGTTGCAAGTGTTGGGCAATCTGACTTCCAGTGAGGACTCCCACAGGAAGGACACTATTTGGGAGGAATCCTAAACTATAGGCATTTTCTAGCTCAGTGACCATTCTGGCAGCATTTGAAGTGTGGCCTTGGAAGGATGTTTCTGCTTGGGGACACCGTTTATGCCTTTGTGGTCATCCCAGTGGATGACCTTATATGGGGTCTGTTACATTGGAGGCCAGCATCTGCTGCTCAGAAATGCACTTCTGAGCACTTTCATCTCTGTTGTTGAAGACCTCAAAAGCCATGTTCATTAGCTCCTAGTGTGGAATTTGAGAACCATTCTCCAGTTTTTGTAATTTTTTGTGAAATTCTGGGTCTGACTGGGCAATGAAACACATTTTCACAGTAAATTGCCCTTCTGGTTTTCTGTGTCTACTGTTGTGAATCGCCTAACAGTAGTGACCAGGTGGGCCATAAACAAGGCTAGATTTCCATCTGTAGACAGAGTAGTCTCTGAGTTTATCAAAATTAACTGCCTTATCGGCTGTCTTGTGAAGTCCCTCTACTAGGTAGGAGATCATGTGACTTAAACTGGCTATGCTCTAGGATCCTGCCTGAGAGGTCTAGTTTGGGTCTTCTCAGGGGATAGCTTTGTGCCTTCAGGACAGTCAGGCTGAAGGCACCTATGGTCATCCCCACAACTGTTTTGACTCTTCAGGGCCCTCTGAGATTCTATATGAATTTTAGGATGGATTTCTGTAAAAATATTACTGAGGTTTTTTTCATACTGGGTATTAAACCATTTAGATTAGTGCAAAATGTAGATAATTTTGCACTGATCTACATTCCCACCCTTTAAAAAAAATTTCATTTTGTGACAGGCTGGCCTCAAACTTGTGATCCTCCTGTCTCAATGTTCTAAGTTTGCTGGAATTGCAGACAGGTACCACAAACCAACCCTGAGATTTTTATAGGAATTACACTGAATGTGTAGATTGCTTTGAGTAGTGGCATCTTGAACATGGGATGACTTTTCATTATTTGTGCCTTCAATTTCTTTTCATAATGTTTTGTATTTTTCAGTGTACAAACAAGTTCTTAGCCCTCTTAGTTAAATCTATTTCCAAAGATTTTGTTTTTTTATGCTAATGGAATTTTCATTTTTGGATTATTCATTTTTAGTATACTAAAATACAGCTGATGTATGTCTGAGTGTTGACTTCATATCCTTCATCTTGGTTGAGCCCACTTATTCTAACAGATTTAGAAGGAGGTTGAGACAGGTCTTACTATCTAGTTCTGGCTAGTCTTGAACTCCCCATGTAGCCCAGGCTGGCCTTGAACTTTTGGCAATTCTCCTGCCTCAGCTTCCTGGGTGCTGAGATTACAAGTGTGTACCACCACACCCAGGTCTAACACCTTTTCTTTTTTTGGTGTGAAGTAGTTTCCCACAGAAGATCATGGTATTTAGAACAGAGATAATTTTACTTCTTCCTATCCAATTTGGATGTTTTTCTTATCTAATTGTTACCTAGAATTTCCAATACTGTTACCATGAAATGGGCCAATGTAGTCCAGGCTCTGTGTACAATAAGTGTACACCCAGTAGCAAGTGGCAAGCAGCGACATTTTTTGAAGATCATGGGAAGTTGTGTTCAGGGCAAGTCTGTGCCGACAAAACATTGTTACCAGGTTTTGGAGTACTGGAGTCTCCTTTTGGAGGTAGTTTCTAGATTTGTCTCATCTCAAAGAAAGAATTGAACAAGATAAGCAAAAAACAGTGGCAAAATATATTTGGAAAAGTAAATGTCAAGGGTAAGAGAGAAACTGACTTTGCAGAGCAAACTTGGGCCAAATAAAAAGAAGGAAAAAGTATATCTTGAAGAATACAGGTTACTATTAGGAAGGACATGATAGCAAGCTCTTTGTGGTGTCTGTGTCTGTTTGTATCATCTCTCTCTCCCAGGAACCTGCGAGAACTTCTGTATTTGTGGTCCTGAGAGGTGGTACTGTGTGGATTCTAGGATCCTGCCATGCCTGTGTTCCCAACCAGTCTAAGTCATTCCCTACCTCAATATGGTGCAAACACAAAAAGGTGCCAGGATGACAAAGTCAAAGTCAGGATTCTAGGATCCTGCCATGCCTGTGTTCCCAACCAGTCTAAGTCATTCCCTACCTCAATATGGTGCAAACACAAAAAGGTGCCAGGATGACAAAGTCAAAGTCAGGATTCTAGGATCCTGCCATGCCTGTGTTCCCAACCAGTCTAAGTCATTCCCTACCTCAATATGGTGCAAACACAAAAAGGTGCCAGGATGACAAAGTCAAAGTCAAAGTTACAGCAAACAGAAACAACAACAGTGTGCGTGATAAATCAGGTTTTTAGAATAATAGGATGTGCACCTCAGCTCCCCCTGAGTCTCTAGGTATGGTTGACAGACATGGTTCACAGGGTGCTGAGTCATCCTAGGGTTTCTCAACATGTGTACTTGTCCCAGAATTTACTCTGATCTTAATTGTTTTTATAATATTTGGTAATATTTATGAACCCTTGATGAGGTAGCAGTAAGGTGAAGGTGACTGAGGGACAGGCTAAGAGACCCAACACACATGTGCCCTTACCTAACGTATCACAGAACTCACAGGTTTTTGTTATTTTATTTTTTACCTCTCTTAGGACAGTGGAAAGAGGAATGGCTATTAAATGCTGTTTAGAATTAAATGGATGGAAGGGAGTGACTCCTTCAGCTCCATTGTTTTAGTTACTAATGCTGTGTTGAAAAAGTGGGTATCCTTAAATGTTCAAAATCTTAGAAGAAATATTTTAGTTTTTTACTATTAAACATGATATTTGCTGTGGATATTCACATATTGGTGTAGTTTCTTTCTATTCCTATTTTATTGAGTGGTTTGTTATGAAGGACATGGATTTTGTTAAATACTTTTTCTGTATTAATTGACATGATCATGTGAGTTTCTTCTTTGGGTAATGTGATGCATTACATGATTGATATTTTTTGTATATTGAACTATTTCAGGAATAATTCCATTTTGTCATGGCATGTACTCCTTTAATGTGTTGCTGAATTCATTTTGCTAGTATTTTATTCAGGGCTTTCACATCAACATTCATTAAGAATATTGGTTTGTGTAGTCTCCACTCTTATTTCCAATTTTAGTAATTTGAGTCTTTTTTTGTTAGTGTAGCTAATAGTTTGCAATTTGATTCATTTGTTCAAAAACCTTTTAGTTTCATTGATTTTTCCCTACTGGTTTTTTATTCTTTCTTTTATTTTTAATAGTCATTATGTCTTTTCTTTTACTAGCCTTGGGCTTACTTTATTTTCTAGAGTAAAACTAGGTTATTGATTTTCAGTTTTTACAAATGTGAACATTTAAAGCTGTGAATATTCCTTTTAGCTCTACTTTTGTGCATCCTCTAGGTTTTGATGTGTTGTGTTTTCACTTGCATTTACCTCAAGCTGTTTGCTAATATCTTGTGATTTCTTACTTGACACATTGATTATTTAAGAGTATCTTGTTTAATTTCCACATACTTGTGAATTTTCTAATTTTCTACTTTTTTGAGTTACATTTTTTATCATGAAAAAATATGTATTATTTCAATCTTTTAAAGCCTATTAAAATGAGTTTCATAGTTCCTAATCTGTAGTATATCCTGGAGACTATTCTATGTATACTTGAGAAAATGTATATTCTGCAATTGTTGAAGGGAACATTCTGTATGTGTCTATTAGGTCCAGGTTATTAAGAGTAGTGCTCAAATTATTTGTTTCCTTCTGATCTTCTCTGTTGTTCTTACTATAGAAGTTTGATTCCAAATCATGTGTAAAGTCCTGACATCTCTATGATGTTTTTCCAAGTGCTTATTTTACATCTCTTTTTTGGTGACTCACTAGCCTCTGAAATTCAGCATTTCTAAACCAAAACTAAATACATACATTCCCCCTTCTAAACAGCTCTTCTTTATAAACACTGCATTTTGTCTCTGTGAGATCAGGATCCTCACAGTCCTTGATTTTGCTTTTCTTGATTGGGTGGCCATGTTCTACAGTCTTGTTTTTTTTTTTTTCAAATTAATATGTTTATCATATCTATCTCTCTTGTCCTGCTGCCACTCTGAGACAATCTTTTCTTTTCTTATACTGAGCCTTCTTGACCTTCATTCTCCATCTGCTGCATTCCTGTACATACCACAGAAGAGACTGTTCTGACTTGTGTTTGACAGCCTAACACCAAGCTCTTAGTAAGTTAAGGGACATGCTCCATGATTGAGCCTTATCCAACATTTAATCTTATTTTCTAGTCAACAAACCACGTATTACCAGGTCTTATCAAATTTGCTAAACTGTCACTAGATGCAGTGGTGCACACATGTCCTGACTACTTGAGAGGCTGAGGCTGGAAGATTGCTTGAGAAAACTTGAGAAGGGGCAGCACAGAGACCCCATCTCAATAACCAGTCAATCAATACACAAATAAATAAGCAAACGAATGGAGTAGTGAATGATCTACTAGACTATCCTTTTTCCACATTTCACTTGTGACAGTCTACTTTCAAAGCCCATCCCAAAGGCTGATTCCTGTCTCTTTCATCATTTGTTCATTATTTTATTACATGAGAGAAGTACCTACTGTGAACAAGGCAGACACACTGTGTGCTCTTAGAAGCTCCCTTCTGGAGGATGACATTTAAATATGCTTTACTGTAAATTATGATAATCATCAAGTGGGAATTCCATTATTCACTAGTAAAAAGAATTTACCTGTTGAGAGCTGTCCCTAAGAATGTCACACAGAAAGGTAAAGGAGAGTTCTGGGGCAGATGAATTAATATACAAGCAGAGAGTATGCTTATATCTCCTCATTTTAAAGATGATGAAATGAGGGTATGTGGTTATCTTAAATTGGTCAGTAAATGATGAAACTGAATATGAAATTAAACAGTTTGGCTATAGAGTTTTTTCTTTCCCCCAAGGATCCTCAATAGAACCCAGCCTCATATATGTAGGTAAAAAATTGTTGGGCATAAATTTTCTAATGAAACACACAGGACAGAAGAAACCAGGCTTTTGGAAAGTTTTACTGCAAGGCTTTACTTCTGCAGAAGGGTGCATGGCTACACCAAGCAAAGCCAGCCAGCCCAGACAGCAAGTAGTCTTCTGAGTTCTTAATCCCTGACATAATGGCTGTGCCTCCTCGGTGGGAGCATACCCTTCACAGTCTAATCCGATTGGCTAGTTCCTAAGGCGACATAGTTATTCGGTGGAACAGCTTCTGTGAATCTCTTTGTTATGCATATAAATCTATGGCAGGTAAATTAGCACTTGGCCTTTGTCTTAAATTGTGTTTCTAAGGAATGGTTAAATAAACACTAGAATGACTAGCCCTGCTTTCCCGCAGTGTCCTGTTATTGCTTCTTTTCCTTTTGCTCAGCTCAAACTCACTCTACAGAGCCAATTTCTCCCTCACTCTTCACTTTTACTTTCTTGAATAAGCTTGGCTGCTCCTTTTTGCTCATTTTGTTCAATTTTTTTGTTTGAGATGAGATGAACTTGGAATCTAACTCCAGAGGGGAAGATTAAAAACCCAGAACCTGGTAATATTTAGTTGGTGAGCCAATTTTGGAAGCAGCTACCTGATATTGGGAACCTGGCCTAGATTCCCCAGTCTCCCAAATGAGTATACAGCAAAGGCTTAAATAAATGCGACAAGTGGTATAATTTTAGGGCTTCAGGAGGATCAGAACCCTCTTGACTCTGTGGCTAAGATGAAGGCTAAGACAAAGAATTTTTCTGGGCTGCCCATATTTATTACCTCTCCAAACAAAGAGAGGGGATTCTGTGGAAAGCATGGGAAATGAGCAGTGATAGAATTTTTGGCGTGGCTAAAAAGATAAGAAATATGAAATAAAAGTGGCCTTTATTTTAAGGATGTGGAGAAAGACTCCATAACCTCCGAGGTCTGGCATTCTCTCTGCCTGACAGGTGGTATGAGGGCCTACATACAGCTTAGGTTTGGGGTGGTGCCTAAGGGGCATTACTTTGGAATCTATTTTGCACCACAGGTAAATTGCTTAGGGGCAGGAAAGGTGACCTCAAGATAGGGTCCCTTGGTTCTGCTTCCCAGCCTCCCACCTTCCCATCCAGGGCAAAATCCTTTCAAGCAGGACCTCGGGAGTCACTTCAAAGACTTCTCCAAGTAGTAAATTATGCCAGTTTAGGGGAACCATCTGTTGTAGTCAGGGGTTGTACACAGAGAACAATTCAGGTCAACACATGGAGTTTATAATATTTTTATAATGGTCACCGGAAGTTAACACAGGAGAATGCAGGATATCTATCCGCAACACCAACGACATAGATTATTTAGTCAAGAGTCTAAACCCCATGGCAATGTCCCACATGAGTCCAGATAAAAACCCAGAGCTCAGGACAAGGCCTCCACGAGTCCAACTGGAAGTCCAGAGCCCACAAGAAGGACTCACTCCAGTCTCTTTTACGGATCTGTGCTGGGAAGACCCAAGGGTCAGCGGTGGAAGCCAGAAAGTGTATGCCAGCAGGATGAAGGAGCTGTGCTAGTGGGATGAGGGTTCTACACTGGAGCCGAGAAGTCACACTCACAATAAAGAGCGGGGCTGTCCTGAAAGGAACCACAACTGTCCTCAGCGACACAGAGGCCCCGAGCTTCTCCGACGACAAGCAAAGTTGGGTACGAGCCAGGAAGCAGCATGACAAGTTCATCCTGGAGACCAGGCAGCACATGTCTTCCCCTCTGGAGTCAGGAAGCAATGCTCAATGTGAAGACCAAAGCTTCTCCAGGAGACCCAACAGCTCAGACAGCAACTCGTAGGAGAACCCAGAATGCCTCCTTAACGCCTCAATCCCTCCCAACACCTCTCTTCTTCTCCACCTATTTATCCTGGCAACCCTCCTCAGGTGGAGCATCTTCTCTCAATGCATGCTGATGTAATCCAGCTGGCGTTAAGTTGACCACTAGTTATGGAACCATAACACCATCTTATCTCCATGATGACATTTATGGTAGGAGTGAGGCTGCAGGAAGGAGATGCCTGAAGCTGTAGTCTCTATTCACTTAGTTGGTGTTGGAACATGATGTCCTCAGCTGCGGCCTTATCTTGCCTTTTGAGGTATCTCTGACATTGCAGGCCATTATGGGCCTCAGCCAGAACCAGTTATTCATAGAGGTTCACTTACTATGAATCGGTTCCCATCACCAGGCAACGGGCCTAGGACAGACTTACAGGTAAACATAGAAAGCCAATTAGTTAATTTTAAATCCTGCTCAGAGCCATTTTGTAGTGGTCTTCAACAACCTGATAACATTTTGGTGAGCCAGCCGGGAGAATCAATACTGATACCAATAATACCAATAATATTTTGGCATAGCCAGCCAGGAGCAAAGCTCAGGTATTGGAGACCAAGGAAAAGCCTAAGTGGGCATGTTTTTGTTTCTTTCTAAAATGACATGAGGATTTTTTTCTCTCCTTACCTTCTATCCCACAGGCTAGAAATGCAAAGGGCTATTTATTCTCAAGGGGCGCAGGGAACTGTTTGCTGCCTTGTGGTCCACACGTGTGTTTGTTGTGTGTTTTGCTAAATTATCCTGATCTCTACACACCCTAGCTTGTACATGTTTTTTCTTAGTTTGCATTTTGGTTGTGTATGTTGCCAAGTTACCTTGCCATGTGGCCAGCAGTTATACTACCTTGCCACATGTTCAGCCACCATTTTGTCTTATTGTGTGACTGTGCGTAATTACTACATGGGTGTATATCACCATCTGCTACCATCTTTCCTTTTCTCTATCTTCTTTTTCCCCCTTCCTTTTTTTTCTGTAACTGGTCTTTCGAGTTAAACCCTTCATTTTTTAAAAAAATTTTTTTATTATTATCGGTACCGGGGATCGAACTCACGATTGCCTGCTTACAAGGCAGGCGCTTATGCCACTGAACTAAATCCCCAGTCCCCTAAGCCCCTCATTTCAACAGTGTATGGGCAAACCAGAGAGTGGAGCTTTTTGTTTTGTATTTGCCAGGCAAGTGCTTGTGCCAATGAGCTATATTCCTGGACCCTAGAGTGGAGCTTTTTTCTTTCTTCCTGCAGGAAGGAAAAACTCTGCACTGTCCCTTTAAGAACTCATGCAGCCTTTGCTGGTGCAAATCCTTTGGGTGACAAAGCTACAGGGATCATGACTGCAGCCCCAGGCAAATGTAGGTGTATCCAGCTGGGTAGATTAGGCAGTCCAACTTCCTAAGCAGGTCATAGGCATCCATTGTAAAGGGTACCAAAGAGACGTGTCTGAGGCTGGGGATATAGCTCAGTGGCACAGTGCCTACCTGGCAAGTGTGAGGTCCTGAGTTCAATTCCTGGTACAAAAAAAAGACATGTCTGAAGTCCCTTTGATAAATCAAAAGGCTGACAGGGAAGTAACAACAGCAGCCTAATAACCCCTTAAGACTCTAACTTTATTTCTAGTTCCTGAAGAGCCATTAAAACCAGACTGTACCCCTCTCTAGGAAAATAAATCAGCTTCAGAACAAAGGGGAATTACAAAGGGTCTATGGTGGTATTTAGAAGACAAACTGATCCTCCTCGAGGGGCACAGTGGAAGGCTTTAAAAACACTTCATGATTCCTTCCATATGGAAAGAACTACTACATTGGGAATGGTCACTCAACTTTTCACAGGACTAGAACTAGCAATAACCACCTGAAAAGTCTGCAAAAGTTGCTCACTCTATGCCTACAGTAAATCTGGCAAGCCACAATTGTGTCCTTTATTAGAATTTGTACAGAGGAGAGGCGCAGACCTTGGAGAGAACTGACAATTATATTTTACCAATGATAAGATTATATCCAAAAAATGAGAAGTATAAAACAAAAGAGGCCTTTATTCTGAGAACACAGACAGAGAAAACCAAAACCCCCGACCACTGGAGTCCGGCTTTCTCTCTGGTGGACACTGTGGTGTTGGGGGTATGTAAGTAGCCTCGGTTTGGGGTGGAACCCAAGGGGGCATCAAGGATGCACGGGTAGCCCATTGGTGCCATAGGTAAATTCCCAGGGGCAGGAAAGATGGAGTCATAGGTAAATTCTTACGGGTGGGGGAGATAGGAGCTCCTTGGTTCCTCCTTTAAGACTTCACCAGCTACAGTGTCCTGTCTGGGCCAAAATCCTTTCAACCAACATGCTACCATGTGGGGTATTTAAACAGATGTTGGTCCTAACTGACACCCTTACAGGCTGTACTGAAGCTTTCCCTACCCATTCAGAAAATACTACAGAGGTACTCAAAGTGTTTCTTAAAGAAGTTATCCCTAGATTTGAACTGCTGTTTTGGTTACTTTTTTCTCATTGCTGAGACAAAATACTTGATGGCCAAAATGAAGGAAGGAAAAGTTTATTTAGCTCACAGCTTTTGGAGGTTTCAGTCCATATTCCACTGACTCCAAGGCAGGGTGGTGTGGTTAAGGAGCAAAAATTCATGGTGGCTGCAAGCAACAAGAACAGAAAGGGCAAAAAGGAGAAAAGCATGCCTCTTTCCCTCCCCTATGCTATATGTCAGCTACCCAACTTTGGGAAGATGTAGCTTCATACCACCAATCCCAGCACTAGACAACAAACCAATCACAAGTACTAGATTCAGCCACCTCCATGACTACATGAGGCTTAGAGGGTCACCCAAACATTAATCGTAACAACTGCCCAAGTCTCTCTAGAGTGAGAATGGACCTTCTTTTACCTCCCAAATGACTCAGGGGTTGGTAAAGGCTTTAGGAATAAAGTATCACTTCCATTCCTTCTAGTGGCCTCAATCTTCTGGAAAGGTAGAGAGGGTCACCCAGACCCTGAAATGAGGGCTGGCAAAACTTTGCCAAGAGACGCCAAAGTCCGATGTCCAATTGCTGCCAATGGTACTCAGGAGGGTTTGTAATATGCCCCCAAACTGGGCTAATTTTGAACCCATTTGAGATTTGAGATGTTGGAAGGCCATTTATATCCTTTGATATGATAGGAGACCCTGAGACTATCAAGCTCTTCAAATATCTTATTAATTTAGGCCAGGAATAACAGGCTGTCCAAATGTAGTAAGATTTCAGAGATAGATAATTGGATTCATCTTTCCAGAATAAAGCCAGTCCCATCTAAACAGTCTGAAGAACAAGATCATTCAAAAGGAGAAAGCTATTCCTGTGAACTTCTGGAAGACTTGAGATTTCTCTTTAGAAAGCAAGACTCCAGTACTGTTATAGGAAGTATGGAAATCTGACCTACTACTTATATTTGGGCTAATAGTGAAAATTAAGCATCATTAACTCATTTCTCATTGTTTCCTAACAGTTTTTTCTTTCTTCAACCCAGCTGATGAGACATAGCACCCCAAGGTAGTTGGGGAACACAAAACCCTCAGTAGATAGAATTTATAGCTCCTTCCAGCTTGAAGAAGATACAGAAGACCTCTACTCCCTCAGCATCCTCACATAAATAATTGTGGGGATTTGTTTTTTTCAGGGGAAATGAGATAGGAGATTAGGGCATGGCAGAACCAGCTGGGGAAATAGGAGTGACTTGTTAATTATAAAGATCCTGAAGCACGTGTGAAGAGCAGTTTCCAAAGCCTTGCATGTGGCCTTCTCACGAGAACTCAAGAGGGCTTTCAGTAAGTTGGCCTAGACCTGATGTCGGCCTGAGATGAGGGATCCAAGCACTGCCTCGCAGGACCTGTATATAGGAGTTCTCATGAGTTTCCTTGAGATTTGGACAACATGTAAGAATCCAGATGCCACAAGGAGTTTGCTATTGTGACTTTTCTCATGATGCCCTGCTTTTTCCAAGGCGTTCTTTTATCTTGCTTTTTCTTCTATTATTCACCTCAAGCTCACTTTGCAGGCCCAGTTTCTCCATCACTTTTCACTTTTATTTTTTCAAGCAAACTTTTTCATTGCTTTTTATTCATTTTGTTCAAGTTTTTCAGATTAGAAGAAGCTGGAATTTAACTCTAGAGGGTGAAGTGAGCAACTGAGAACTCGGTAAAATTTAATCGGCGAGCCACGTTCAGAAGGAACTAATCGATAACCTAGCTTCATTCAGAGTTAGCTGCTCCAAATGTAAAATGTCTATTCTACATCCCTCCCTAAGACCTCCAAGGGTTCCTGTTACTCATGGTGTGAAATCCAGGTCCTCTCCACTGCACACAAGACCTAATGCCTGAATGGTCTGGTCTCTCCCTGTTTTCCTATTATCCCATACTTTCTCCTTGGCCATGACACTCCTTCCAGCCCTGCCTTTGTTCTCCTTAATCTACAAGACTGTGCTTCTGTAGGGTTTTGGCACCTGCTGCTCCCTTTCTCTACTGGCTTGATCTCATAAAATATAGTTTAACACCCCCTTGTACTCCATCAAGGGCTTTTCCTTATCATCCTATATACGCTTCCCCTGTGTTTATAACCAGCATCCTACTTTTTGCCTTTGTGTTTTTGCCTGAATTATTACCATTTTGAATTCATACCAGTGCCTTCTGTGTACTAGGCTCTGTTCTAGGCATTACAACAGTGCCTTGAACTGGTACACTCCCTGCTTATCACTGCATGTTCAGTCTATTGGAAGAGGCAGTAAGCCAATGACTAAACAAACAAACTGAAGTAATCAAAGTGCTTATTAAGTACTCCAATGACTTGAGATAGTTATAGTGTGAATGATAATGTAACTTTATTAAAATATTTGACTTATGGCTCCCTGAGGAACACATATTCCTTGAAGATTCAGATGTGGAGGACTCAGGCACTATGATCAGTGGTGGTGGTAAGTTACAGAAAAGGTAAGATGTGTTGGGCCCTCTCTTAATATTTGTCAGCTTGAAGATTAGTGCAACTCTTAAGATAGTACAAGTAGTGTTTACTGAGGCTGTCCACAAGGATATACCACAGACTCCTGTGGGATTCCCCTGGTGGAAGAAGCAGATATTTCTGAAAACTGGATATTTTATTTCATTGAAGATTTCATTTTCAAACTAGACTTTTCTAAGTCAGCACCAAATAAATCATCTTTATAGGTCTACAAGTAGAACCAGCTAAACTCAGTGATTTAACTGAGTAATCAAATGTCTTGGTGCAGCTCTGTGAGATCAGCAAAGGCCTGTTTTCCCCCTGATTTTAATCACTCCTTGTTTCCCAACTACAGATGAGTTTGAGGTCTGGAAGTCTAAAGCCAGGGATGGATCATAGCTTTCAGGAAGCAGAGAGGAGAGCAAAGGAAAATTTGAGATATAAAGGGACGGGACTTATTCCAGTGAGAAGTTGGGCTGGTCTTTGAGGAGTGGGAGTCAAGGGAATTGGAGGTGACAACATGTTAAATAATATATCCAACCCTGGACAGAAAAAGTCACAAAGGGTGGCCCTCACTTCTTGCTAGTGATGAGTTTTAATTCTCCCCAAGAGGTACAGTCTCTTCACTTGTTGAATCTGCAGTGGCCACGAGATTTGCATCAGCCAGTAGAAAAACAAGAAACAAGTGTAGTAACTTGAAAGGTGCTTGTTCATTGTATTGGAGTTTGCCTTCTCCTCCTGGTTTTAGGCTCCATGTGACTACCATGTTGAGACTGGAAAATGAAGGGACAAAGAGCAAAAGCCTAAGCAAAACTAAATAAACTAAATAAACAGCTAGGTGCAAGAAAGCCTCAAGAGAAGCTAGAAGTGCAAGACTCAAAGGACTTGTTCAAATCGGCCTGTGATGATGGGACCACCTGTGTTTTTGCACTTACTCTGCCCCTGTGTCTGCCGTCCAGAGAGCTGTATATAAACTTCTGGATTCAGGTACTTCCTTGACATTCTCTTGCCTCCCTTATTTACTAAAGCCCTTTCTTTGTTGTTTTTCTAATAAAATACACACCCAGCCATTCCCCATTTCCTACTGTATTCTGTCACTTCAAAATTTGTCTTCTCAAAACAAGATCCCAGAAAGGAAGAGAGAGCTGGGAACAGAAAGAATAAACCTTGGCTTAGCTCTCAGATCAGGAGATCATGAGGAGCAAAAGCTGAGTTGTGCTGGATGAGGCTCTAGTTAAATCCAGGACCCAGACAACAGCTAACCACAGATGTAAAAGCAAGCTCAGGTGGGACCCAGCTGAGCCAGCTTAAGCAAGAAGAGTTTTCCTGCTGACTTGCAGAATTGTAAGTGAACTCAAGGGTGATGGTTCCAAGCCATGGTACTTGTGTGGAGTCAGTAGTTAACCAAATATGTAGTGGAATGGATGGGGAAGGAAGGCAGATGACTGCTTGATTGATTGGTTTTGTCATTAATGCATACTTGGTGCTAAGTATAAAGCTTTAACAATGAATACAGACAGTGTTGCCTTGACACTGATTCAACAGTTCCATGACTAACTCAAAACTGTAATGTTTACAAAATACCAGAAGTTACATTTTTTTGCAACTATAGCACACACACATAGAAGTATATCCTTTAAAAATTACACACAAGGACTCCTGTCTCAGATATTTCTCCTATTTTTTCACTCAGTTAAATATCTATAATCCCAGCTGTTCAGGAGACTGAAGTTGAAGGATTGAAAGGCCAGCATGAGCAAATTAGTGAGCCCTGCTTCAAACTGAAAGAGGTAAAAAGGGCCTGGGAAATAACTGAGAGGTAGAGCATGAACCTAGCATGAATGGAGTTCTGGGTTCAATCCCCAGCACCTCCAAAAATTTAAAAACATTTGTAAAAGATTTTTCCACTTGGGTACAAATGATTTTACCTCATTGTCCTCAGCTCTGTAGTACCTACTGAATTAGGTGTAACTGAATACATTTCACAGTTGGTGATTTTAGTAATGTATATCTTTGAATGCCTGCTGTGGGGAGTTTTAGTCATGGAACTGCTGAATCAGGGAAGCTTACATTTTACATTGTGAAAGACGCCCCCCAAATCTCCTTCTAATAAGGGTAAACTTTCACCAGTAGCGCTTGAAAGTATGTTTTCCATATCTATGTCAGCTTGGGAAAGAACATAAAATGCCCAATTGCTTTTTTTAAAAAAAATTCTTGTTTGGTTTGGCATTTATGCAGCTGTCAGTGAGATTGTGATTATAAATGAGATTGCACAACTTTTCATATTCATTAACTTTATATACCTTTTCTATGTCCTACCTGGTTAAAAAATGAGTTGTCCTTTTCTTAGTAATACTGTATATGAATACTCTTCATCAACTAAGCAATTAATTAGACCTAGTACATCTGTCATGTGCAAAATTTTTCTACTTTATTTGTTGTCTTTGTGTGTTTTTATCTATAGTTGTTTTGTGTTTTATGAAATCTTATGTAAGCGTTTTATTTTGAGCTGATTATAACTTTACATGCATTTGTAAGGAAAGGTACAGACTGATCCTGTGTTCACTTCACCCAGTTTCTTACAATGGTATTATCTTGCAAAATATAGCAACACATCACAGTGAGGTTGTGGACATTGATATACTCAATATATAGAAGGTTTCCATCAGCACAAAGATCCCTCATGGTACTCTTTTATAGACACACACCCATTCTTTTTCCACCCCACTTCCTTAAACTCTGGCCGTCACTAATTTTATCAGGCTGATCCACATAAAGTTAGATGTGCTTCCCTTTGCACACTGTTCTATTTGGGAGAAAGTCACCATGTCTGGCCCATACTTATGGAGTGAGGATTTATGCTTCACCTCTATGAGGATGGAGTTTTTTCAGAACTTATTTGATATTCTTTTCCTTGTGAAATTTTTCTTCTTAATTTATTTACCCAATTATGTATTTATATCAGTATGGATTCATGAATATTTATTTTGTCCTTTGGATTATAATCTAATACTACTTTTTATGTTTTTAAATAAAACTGTCAAATTATTTACCAGCAATACCTTAGTGGTCCAGTTTCACCACTTCCTTGGAAGTGTTGATGTTGTTACTTTTTGTTGTTTAAACATTTAGGTAATTTTAAACTAGGCCTGATGGCATGTATCTGTAATCCCAGCACTCAGGAGGCTGAGGCAGGAGGATTGCCTCAAGTTCAAAGCCAGCCTGGACTACATAGTGAGTTCAAGGCCAACCTGAATTGCAAAAACAAATTTAAAAAAATTAAGTAATTTTAAAATGTGTGAGGCATATCTTATTTGGGTTTTAACTTTCCTAATATACAATAATGTTCAAAGATGTTTCATGTGCTTATTTGCTATTTTCCTTCATTGAAATGCATGATCAGAATTGCATCTCTCTTGTATATTTTGTATTTTGTGTCCTGCTCAGAAATGACTTCTCCATTTCAATAGTATAAATTAATATGTATCCTTAAATAAGGATTTAATTTTACTTAAAGGGAATCATAAGATATATGCCATTTCTAAATAAGCTTTTACTCCAAAAATTCTTTTTTTCTATTTTCTTTTTTTTGAGACAGGATCTTTCTGAGTAATCCAGAGTAGTCTTGAACTCAGTATTCACTCCAGATTGTCCTCAAATCATGACACTCCTCTTGCCTCAGTCTCCCAGGTGCTGGAATTATAGCTGTGTGGCACCACACCTGGCTTACTACAAAATTCTGCAACATAAAGAGATTGGCAAGAGAGATTGGCAGACTTTTTTTGTTAAAGGGTCAAATAGTAAATATTTTAGATTTTATGGGGCGGGAGGATAGTATAAAGATAGTCATTTAAAACAGAAAAATTTTCAGTTTTGGGTCTATAAATAACAAGCAACTTGCTAGAGCTGGCCCACAGGTTACAGTTTGCTAACCCCTAATTTGCATGATGATTTAAAAAATAAAATTGTCAGGAATGGTGGTGCATGCCTGTAATCCCAGTACTCAGGAGGTTGAAGCAAGAGTGTCACTGTGAGTTCAAGGCCAGTCTGGGTTGCATAGTTTAAGTTCAACCTAAACTACATAGTGAAACCCTGCTTCAAAAATGGTAAACAAATAAATAAATTTTTAAAAATTACTTAAGTCCCCGGTACCGATAAAAAGAAAAAAGACAAAAAAAAATTACGTAAGTGTTAGTGAGATAGATTTTTGGCTTATGGGAGGTGAACTGAGAGATGGAGTGGGCAGGGTATACAGGGAAATGGAATTAAAAAGGGGATTATAAAGTGCTATGTACTTCCTATAAGGAATGTGATCATTGTATACTACAAACATATATTACTATATATATATATATATATATATATATATATATATATATATGAATGAAGGGGTTCAAAGAGATGCAGAGAGGGGAAGGGATGAGGGAAGGGGTTAAAAAATAATTAAGAAGAAAACCCACAAACTGGGAAAAAAATCTTAAGTGAACTGTCCCTCAGACAAAGGACTTCTGTCTAAAACATATAAAGAATTAAAAAATAATCAGACCCCCAAAATTCAAAGACCCAACCCAAAAATGGGCATCTGAGATGAATACACAGGTCTCAGATGAAGAAATACAAATGGCAAATAAATACATGAAAAAATGGTCATCATCATTAGTCATTAGAGAAATGCAAATTAAAACAACACTGAGATTCTATCTCACTCCAGAAAGAACGGCCAGGGTCAAGAAAACTAGCAACAAATGCTGGAGAAGCTGTGGGGAAAAAGGAACTCTCCTGCACTGTTGGTGGAAATGTAGGCTGGTGCAACCACTGTGGAGGTCAGTCTGGAGATTCCTCAGAAAGCTGGGATTGGAAGTCCCATTTGACCCAGCTATTCCAGTTCTAGGCATATTCCCAGAAGAACTGAAAACATAATACCACAGTGATATATGTGCACCCATGTGTGTAGCAGCACAATTTGTAATAACCAGATCTTGGAAACAACCTAAGTGTCCATCAACTGAGGAATGGATGAAAAAGTTGTGGTATTTTTATACAATTCAGCTGTACTATTCAGCTATAAAGAATGATCACATTGAGATATTTATAAATAAATGGACGCAACTTGAGACCATACTCATAAGTGAAATAGATCAAACTCACATGTATAAATACTGTATAGTGTCCCTGGTGTAAGAAATGGTCAGAGTACATAAGAGTTTATGGTAATCATGATTCCCCATTACATTGCTTTGAAGCCTTATAATGTTTTCATTCATTAGTTGGAATGGTTTTATCCTGATTTATTTCATTTTATTACCTGTGATGGTATGAACAACTATTTTGAAGAAAACAAGACATTATAATAGCCAGTGCTGATTTAATATAATTTTGCTTTGAAGTCCTACCATGCTTTTGTTCTTCTGTTTCCATTGGTTCCATCATGTTGTATCTTATTGGATTTTATTATGTGTGGTAGTATAAACAAATTTTTTATGGACAAGAAGATAATATAATAGCCATTGTTCATTTTCTGCTATTTGGTTCTTGAATGCCCTGTAATACTTTCATTCTCTTGAATGGTTTTATACTATTTTGTTATGTTTGATGCTATTGTATATGAAGATATGCTCAACTATTTCAAAGAAAGAGACATTATAGTAACTACTGTTAATTACGGCTTGTCTTGTGGTGACTGTGTTGCTTACATTGTTCTGTTCTGATCTGCTTTGTTAGGTCTTCTTTGGTCTTAATGTCTTTAAAATAAAAAAAGAAAAAAATAATTAAGAAATGTCATGTACATGTAATAGCTCCCTATGATGAATAGAATCAATTTGTACTACAATCATGTACCAGTAAAAAAATAATAAAAATTTTAAAACTACTTACTTAAATGGTCTTTTACAAATGTACATCTATGTTGGTTATGTATTAATTTGTTACTATAAACAATATGGCAGCATCCTTGAGTATAAATCTTCCATATTTATTTGCTTACTCCAGGATTAAATTACTAGGAATAGTTATTGGATCAAAACAGATGACATTTTACTTTTTGACACATATTGTCAAAATAGGTATCTTTCACTAATAATGCATAAGACAAAGTGTCTTCACGCATCCTCATTAGCATTGATTATTACTTGATTTTTAAATTGGCTAATCCAATAAATGAAAAAGCAAAAGCATCTCATTGATTTTTGCATACTCATATCTTTGTTTAGTTGCTACAGATTTACATGTTATTGTGAATTTATTATTTATAAATTCCTTTTGTTCTTTGCCCAATTTTCTTTATTTCATGTTGACCTATATAGTAAACATCATAACACTGTACTTTATGTACGTATGTGACAGATCTTCCCTCTGATTTTCATTGTCTTCAGCCTTATTTCTGGTATTTATTTTTCTCTTCTGGTTTAGAAGTTCTGTATTTAATGTGTGGAGTGATGGAATCTTTTGCTTTGTAAGAAGTCTCTAGTATCCATATCAAGCCTCTCTTGTTTCTGTTTACCAAAATATTCACTGGTATTTTATTTTAGTGGTTTTATGACCTGTCTTTTGTATTTTAACCTTTGATTCATTTTTGGTAGTTTTTTTTACGAGCACATGTTTATAGTACACGATGTTAACATTCGTGTGTGGAGTTAGTATTTGTACGTGACAGGTCTTAATTTTTTTTATCCCCTTTTCTCTCCCTTCTCTCTATTTTTTTTTTGAGGCCCTTATCATTTGGGAAAGATCTCACTATTTCTATGATCTATCTTTTGTTTTGTTTTTTATTTATAATTTGAGTTTCTCACATAAGAGAAACCATGCAATACTCAAGCTTGTGTGTCAGGTTTATTTTACTTAAAATCATGGTATCAAGATGCATCCATTTTCCTACAAATGACTCACATTTATCTTTTTTACAGTGGATCAATATTTTACTTAGTGTAAACACCACGTTCTTTTATCCTTTTGTCTGTTGCAGACATATAAGCTGCCTCCAAGATTTAGCTTTTATGTAACGTGATGCGCTAAATGTAGGTTTGCGTGAGTCACTGTAGTATGATGACTTCAACTCTTCCAGGAAAATACCTAGAAGGGGAAGAGCCAAATTAAATGGATTTTCTTTTTTTAGTTTTACAAGTCCTTTCTGTACTCTCCATACTGACTGTCATAGTGATTGTACTAGTTTCCCTTCCCAGCTTGGAATTGGTGGATGGTAGTTTCCACGTATCGGGATCTGTAGGCCAGTGCAGGCCTGCTTGCTTGGGTTGACCACCTTTGGTTCTTTTAAAATGTGTTTTTTTTTTATTTTTAAATTTTATTTTGAGATAAGGAGACAAAGATTCAACTTCTTTTTAAAAACACATGACAGGGCTCTAATTGTCTTGCTGCCTGATATGAATTTGACTGATCCCAGTGCTTGGAACCACTGGTTATACATGCATGACTGTCCCATCAGGTGGCTTGTGCCACTTCTCATGGGGTGTTTGATTACAACAATGCAAAGAAAAGAGTTGATGTAGTAGACTAGATGTGGTCACATAGTCCCTTAAGGAAAACATTATATCATAAAAAATTTAATACAACTAATTTGTAGTACAGCAATTGTAAATGTATATTATACACACCAGCAGTTGGGTTCTTACAAAATTTCCATGTTAAAATTTAGAGAATTAATTATTTTTTAATGTTTTTTAATTTTAAAAAGCAAAACAGAAAAAGGATAGAAATGATATAGAATTTCAGAAACGAAAAAAAAAGTAGTGAATTAACACTCGTTAATATATTGCGTAGTGTTATCTCACAACCATTCATTCAGACACAAAAGTCTGAATCAAACAAAGACAGCATAAACTGTTTCCTTTGATGAACCAAGATGTAGCATGTGTATACATACATACATTTCTATGTTTACCAACATACGTATAATCTTTTCCTTTCTTCCTTTTTTCCTTTCCCCTATCCCAGCAGTTCTGTCCTTTTGAGCACTTTCCTTCTCTTTCATTATTACAATATCTGTTGTGTATTCTGGATCTCACCACTCTTTCAGGTTTCTATTGTTTTTTAATACTAGGGAGATAATATGATATTTATAAATATGAGCCTGATTCATTTCACTTTTGAGTATGGTCACAAGTTGCTTCCATTTATCTACAAAAGCCTCAAGATTATCCTTTTTATAGCTGAGTAATATTACATTGTATAAAAATACCACATCTTCTCCATTCATTCTACAGTTGATGGGCATTTTGGTTGTTTCCAAGATTTAACTACTACAAATAGTGTTGCTATAAACATGGGTGCACATATATCACAGTGGTATGACATTTCAATTTTTCTGGGAAAATACTCAGAAAGGGAACAGCTGGATTAAATGGGACCTCTAATCACAGTGTTTCGAGGAACCTCCACACTGATTTCCACAGTGGTTGCACCAGTCTATACTCTCACCAGGAGTGGAGAAGTATACTTCTCTCCCCACAGCCCCACAAACATTTGTTGTAGGTTGATTTCTTGATGGCAGTCATTCTTTCTGGAGTGAGATGAAATCTCAATGTTGTTTTAATTTGCATTTCTCAAATGACCAGTGGTGGTGAACATTTCTTCATGTATTTATTTGCCATTTTTATTTCTTCATTTGAGAAATGCATATTCATTTCAGATGTCCATATTTGGATTGGGTCTTTGAATTGGGGGGGTGACATTTTTCAGTTCTTTATATATTCTAGATATAAGTGCTTTGTCTGAGGGACAGCTGGCTAAAATTCCTTCCCATTCTGTGGGTTTTCTCTTCATTCTGTTGGTAATTTCCTTTGAAGTACAAACTTTTAATAAGAATAGATCCCAGCTATTGATTCTGGGAAGTACTTCCCATGCAGTTTGTGTTTTTTTCCATGAACTCTTTCCCTACTCCTATGTCTTCAAGATTTCTACCTACCTTGCCTTCAAGGAGATTTAGTGTTTCTGTTTTAATATTTACATCTTTGATTCATTCTGACTTTAGTTTAGTTCATGGTGATAAATATGGTTCTAGTTTCAGTACTTATCATGTGGAAAGCCAATTTTTCCAGCACTATATATTAAATAGGTTATCTTTCTTCCAGTGAACATGTTTAGCCTCCTTGTCAAAGAAAAGGTGGCTAAGTGTCTTTGTAGTTGTGTCTGTATCTTCTATTCTGTTCCACTGATCCTCAGGCCTGTTTTTTTTTTTTTACCAGTACCATGCTGATTTTATCACTGTAGCTTTGTAGTACAATTTCAAGTCAGAGATTGTGATACCTCCTGCCTTGCCTTTGTTGTCCAAGATTGCTTTTGCTATTCTAGATCTCTTCTGTTTCCAAATGAATAGTAGCAATGTTTTCTCTAGATCTGTAATGTATGTTATTGGCATTTTGATTGGAATTGCATTACATCTGTATAACAGTTTTGCAAGTATGGCCATTTTCACAATGTTGGTTCTTTCTAACAAAGAACAAGGGCTATCTTTCCATTTTCTGATATCTTCTTCAATCTCCTTTTTTTTAGAGTACTATGGTTTTCAGTGTATAAGTCTTCTACATCTGTCTTATTTTTTATTTGTCACTGAGATAAAATACCTGATGCCCAAAGTTGGGAAAGGAAAAGTTTATTTTTTATAGTTTTTGGAGGTTTTAGTCTATAGTTGGCTCCAAGGCAGGGTGGCATGGTGGGGCCACAGTTTATGGCAGCTGCAAACATCAAGCAGAAATCGGTGAGAGTGACACACCTTTTTTTTTTTTTTGCCATTACATTGTATGTTAGCTCCACACATAGGTGGGTGTAGCAACTGACACCGTCAATCCAAGCGCTAGACAATGAGCCAATCACAAATACACAATGCAAATGAATGAGGCCTTGGGGCCACCAACATAAACCATGACATTTTACCCCTGGACTCCAGGACTCATGCACATCTTTTATACAAAAAATATTTAGTTTATCTCTAAGAGTTGTCAATGTCTTAATAGTTTTAGCATTGTTGAAAAGTCTAAGTTTTAAGTCTCCTCTAAGATCTATGGTAAACTCTTAACTGTAATCCCCTGTACAAATGAAACAAGGTTAAACATTTTTGAAATGTAAAGATACAAGATAAACATTACCATTTTAAAAGTTACAAACAGGTGAATATAAAGCATTGGAAACAAAGCAAGTCCAACTTTTAGAGGCGCAAACATTAAGTCCTAGAGTTTTATGTTTAGCATTTGAAGCAATCTGGTTGTAAGCTCAAAAAGGCTTGGGTGATTTTACCCCTGTGGCACTTTTAGGGATTTTAGCTCTTACATCTTTTTTTAAAAAAACCCTCTTTGCTTGCTTTGTTTTTGCTTTTTTTTGGATGATCTACATTTTTGGCTTTTTTAAACTTTTGGGGTCTCCATTGCACCTTTGGCTTTATCTTTATATCTTTATGAATTGTCTTCTCAGAGGTATACTGTTTGGCCTCCCAGACCTTTTTTTTTTTTTTTTTTGCCTTTTTTGTTTTTATTGATACCAGGGATCGACTTGCAATCTTGCCAGGGATCGGCGCTTATGCCGCTGAGCTAAATCCCCAGCCCCCCTCCCAGGCCCTTTGTAATCAAGGTGGAAGCCATCTTACCCTCAAAATTTGTGTATTTTTTGATACCTAAAATCAGTGCCATGTAGACGCCACCAAGGTTTGTGGTCAGCTGGAGCAGTAGCTAGGCCTTTTTTGGGGGGGGGGGCCTGTAAGTTTGGTTGTCTGGATTGTTGGGCTCTGTGAACCTGATTGTAATGAAAAGCTTTTTTGTTTTGCCACCATTTTTGGAACCTCATGTGGCTGTCACCTTTTGGAACTTCCTATGGCCTCTGTTGCCATTTTGGAGCATGGTGCTCTGTAGCTTTTTCCTCTGAGCAAATTTTGTTTATTTTTGTAGTTTTGAGGCTGTAAAGGGTGGGGACTCACTGCTTTTTTGGGATGTCCTGTGGCCATCTTAAATTTTTTTTTAATCTCTCTCTCTCTCTCTCTTTTTTTTTTTTTTTTTAGCAATCAAAGTCTCAGTTTTATCTTTATAATTTATAGCTTTACTGGAGGGTTTTTTTTTTTTTTTTTTTTTTTTTTGGCCAAACTCACAGCATTTTAAATTATCTTGTTGGGCTCTTTGCTCTTGATTTGTAACATATATCTGGCTAAAAGCCCCCAACAATAGCCATGCCACAGCCTTAACATTTGACTGCCTTGAAAGTTTTTTTGTTTTTTTTTTCAGATTAATCAGTCTATTGTCCTTAGTCTCAGTCTCAGGCAAAGTCTTTGGACATGAGCAAAATGTAGACAATTTTTTTGCCAAGCCATAACACACATTGTGGGAAGTCCAACAATAAATGTAGCCCTTTTTATCAGCAGAAACCTCCCGAGCCTGGTCTTTATCATCATGCTTTTTATTAGCCTTTTGGTCTCTTGAGCTCTAACCAGAATCTCCTGTATAGAACAGCCTAAGCTGCTCTAGCTCTGTGTATCTAGGCAACATGTCTGAACCTTTTAAAACTCTGCCCACCAGTCATTTTTAAAGCCTCTTGAAAAACATGGTTAGGTATAGTCACAGCAACAATCCCACAGAATCCCACTCCTGATAACAATTTGGTCTTAGTTATTTTTTATTTGTCACTGAGACAAAATACCTGATGCCCAAAGCTGGGAAAGGAAAGATTTATTTTTTATAGATTTTGGAGGTTTTAGTCTATATTTACTTGGCTCCAAGGCAGGGTGGCATGGTGGGGCCACAGTTTATGGCAGCTGCAAACAGCAAGCAGAAATCAGCAAGAGAGAGTGACACACCTTTTTTTTTTGCCATTACATTGTATGTTAGCTCCACTCATAGCACTGACACCATCAATCCAAGTGCTAAACAATAAACCAATCACAAATGCACAATGCAAATAAATGAGGCCTGGGGGCCACTGACATAAACCATGACAACATTCTTTGTTAGGCTGATTCCTAAGTATCTCATTTTTTTAGATGCTATTGTGAAAGGCCTTATTTCTATAATTTCTCTCCCACTGAGTTTGTTGTTTGTGTACAGGAATGCTATTGATTTTTGAGTGTTGACTTTATATCCAGCTATACTGCTCAATTTGTGTATTAACTCTAGCAGTCTTCTGATGGAGTTTTTGGGGTCTCCTATATAGAGTATCATATCATCTGCAAATAGTGATACTTTAACTTCTTCCTTTCCTATCTTTATTCGTTTTATTTTTCTCTATTGTCTGATTGCTCTGGCTAATGTTTCCAGCACCATATTGAATACGAATGGTGATAGTGGACATCCTTGTCTTGTTCCTGATTTTAGAGCGAAAACTTTCAGTTTTTGTCCATTTAATGTTGGCTGTTGGTTTGTCATAGATGGCTTTTATCAGATTGAGGTTGATACCATGTATTCCAAGTTTCTGTAGGATTTTTATCATGAACAAGTGTTGGACTTTATCAAAAGCTTTCTTTTCTTCATTTCTTGAGATGATCATGTGATTTTTGTCTTTGGCTCTCTTGGTGTGGTGTATTACATTTATTGATTTGTGTATGTTAAATCATCCCTGCATTCCTGGATAAATCCTGTTTGGTCATGATGTACAATCCTTTTGATGATTTGCTGTATTCTATTTGCCAGTATTTTACTGAGAATTTTTGCACTGACATTCATTAGGGAGACTGGCCTATGGTTCTCCTTTTTGGTTGGGTCTTTCTCTGGTTTTGGAATCAGAATAATGCTTGCTTCCAGGAATGAGTTAGGATGGATTGCTTCTCTTTCAATTTCTTTGAAGAGTTTGAGTAGTATTTGCATTAAATCTTCTCTGAATTTCTTATAGACTTCAGCTATAAATCCATCAGGACTTGGGCTTTTCTTTGTTGGTAAGTTTTTTTTTTTTAATGTAAGGAGAAAAAGAGGAAAAAAAAAGCAGAAAAAGGGTACAAGTTATACAGAATTTCAGAAAAAAAATAAACAGTAGGAAATCACTATTTACTGGATTACATATTGTCATCTTAGAAATATTTGTTCAAGTTACAAAATTAAAGCATATAAAGTGGACATTCAAACAGTGAGACTGCAAACAGTTCTGTTCAATGATCCAACAAAACTCAGTAATATCATTGTCTATCTTACACACTTAAATATACATGAAGTTGTTGGTAAGTTTTTAATTTACTGAATTTTCAATTTCAGTAGCTGATATTGGGTCATTCAAAATTGTTATATCTTCTTGATTCAGCTTTGGTAATTCATATGTTTCTAGAAATCTGTCCATTTCCTCTGTTTTCTACCTTGTATGAGTAAAGATTTTCAAAGTAGGTATTCATGATCTTCTGAATTTCCATGGGATCTGCTGTAATTTCCCCCTTTTCATTCCTTATTGCATGATTGGAGTTTTTTCTTGATAAGGTTGTCTAGAGGTTTATTAATTTTATTTATTACTTCAAATAACTAGCTCTTTGATTCATTAATTTTTTTTGTTTTCTTATCTCAATTGCATTAATTTCTGCTCTGATTTTATAATTTCCTGTCTTCTGTGAGCTTTGGGCTTGACTTGCATTTCTTTTTCTATAAGCTTGAGGTGTAGCATTAGGTCACTTTATTTGTGCTCATTCTGTTTTCCTGATGTTACAATTCATTACAATATATTTCACTCTTTAGGACTATTTTCATTGTGTCCTACAGGTTTTGGTATATTTTATCTGCATTTTTACTGAATTGTAGGCATTACTTAATTTCTTCTTTACCTGTACCTCTTAATTGTTCAAGAGGTTGTTATTTAATTTCTATGTATTTATGTAGATTTTGCAGTTTCTTTTGCCATTAATTTCCAGTTTCAGTGCACTATTTCAGATAATATGCATGGGATGATTTCAATCTCTTTGCATTTAATTAAGAATGTGCCATGAGCTAATATATGGTCTATTTTAGAGAATGTTTCATGTACAACTGAGAAGAATGTGTATTTTTTTTAAGAATGTGTATTCTGATGTGCTTGGGTAGAACACTGTAAACATCTACTAAGTCCATTTGTTCACAGGTTTGATTCAATTCTGTTATTTCTTTGTCAACTTTTTGTCTAGTTGATCTATCTCCTAATGACAGTGGGGTATTAAGGTCCCTTACTACAATTGTATTATTGTGTCTTTGATTTTTCATGTCTATTAGTATTTGTCTTATATAGTTGGGTGCTTCTGTATTTGGTGCATATATATTTATGATTGTTAGCGCTTCCTCTTGAATTATTCCCCTGACAATTATCTAGTGATCTTCTTTATCTCTTTTGATCGTTTTTGGTTTGACATTCACATTGTCTGCAAACAGAATAGCTACCCCTGCTTTTTTTCTGGGCTCCTGTTGCATGGAATATTGTTTTCCGTCCTTTCACTTTTAGTCTGTGAGTTTTCTTTTCAGTCAGAAGTGTTTCTTGTACACAGCATATTGTTGGATCCTGTTTCTTGATCTATCCTGTCAACCTATTTCTTTTAATAGGTGAATGGAGGTCATTTACATTGATGGATATAATTGCTATGTACTGACTCAACTTTGTCATGTTATTTTTCTGCTGTTGGTTTCTTGTTTTCCCCCTTGTTTAACTGATTTCCCTGTCTGGTTCTTTCTTTCTGGAAATTGTAGTCATTTTTGTCTCTACCTAATATGTCTTTCAGTACTCTTTATGGAATTGGTTCAGTTGACATGGATTTCTTCAGTTGTTCTTTGTCATGAAAGTATCTTATTTCTCCATTAAATTTCAAAGAAAGCTTTTCTAGGTGCATCAATCTGGGTTGAAAGTTGCTTTCTTTCAGGGTTTGAAACACTTCACTCCAAGCTCATCTTAACTTGAGGGTTTGTGTTGCGAAGTCTGGCATGATTCCAATAGGCTTTTCTTGATAGGTGAGTTTTTTCTCTAACAGCTTTTAGTATTCTGTTTTTATGCTGAATTTCTGGCATCTTAATTATTGTATGTCTGGTATAGATTTATTTTGCTTATGACTCTTTAGCATTCTATATGCTTCACTTACCTGATGACTGATTCTTTTCCCATGTTTGGGACATTTTCTGCTATTACTTTCGTAAGTAGTTTACCAATGTCATTTGTGTTGACTCCTGTATCTTCATTGATGCCTATCAATCTTGAAGCTGTTGAACTGTCATTTCATGTGGTCTTGTTATTTTAAAAAGTTTTCCTTTCATGATTTCTACCTGCAATCCTGTCCTCAAGGTCCAAAATTTTATCCTCTGTTTCATTCACATGGTTTCACTAGCTTTCAGTAGGAATAATTAATCAGAACAAAGCAAAACAGTGAAAAAAATATTTGACTTCAAAGACAAGATAGAAAGGAATCCCTCATATTTGCTATATTGCATACTTTCATTCTCCCAGGAGATGCTGTTCCCAGGCCTGCATAATCAACCAAACATTACAAGCATTTATAGTTGCTTTATGTACCTGTTATGGATTAAAAACTGGTGATCAACTTAATACCAGCTGAACTAAATCAGCATGGTGCTGAGTGTAGATGGCCCGTCTGAGTAAAGTTGCCAGCATAAATAGAGACTTGGAAAAGAAGGGCAAAGTGTTGCGCATTTCTCTAAGTGTTGCTATTTTGAGCCATTGGTTCTCCTGGGGGAGCTATCATGACTAGTTTCCTCAGTGTGAGTTTGACCATTGTCATCAGAGGAGCTTGGGACCTTGCTGGTGAGAGTGGCAGTGGTTCACTTTGGGAGAGCTCTAGTCCTTACAACGAGCATTGGTTTCTGGCTCCAGAGGGAAAGATGTGTGCTGTTTAATCTCCAGGTGAAACTCGTTATGCTGGCTTTCTGGCATGTACTTGACTGTTCTGATTGTCGGAGAAGCTTGGGACCTCTGTGTTGCTGAGGATGGCTGTGGTGCTTTTCAGGACAGTGCTGGTTCTTATTTTGAGCATGACTTTTCAGCTCCAGTGTAAAACCCTTAACCTACTAGCACAGCTCTTTCACCTCACTGGTATAGACTTTTCTAGCTTCCACCACTAACCTTTGGATCTTCCCAGCATGGAACTGTAAAACAGACTAGTGTGAGTCCTTCTCGTGGGCTCTAGATCTCCAGTTGGATGTGTGTGAACCATTGTTATGGGCTCTAGGTCTTCATCTGGACTCATGCAGGACGTTGCTGTGGGATCTAGCTTCTTTGACTGAATATTCTGAATCTTTAGTGTTGTGGACAGATTTCCTGCACTTTCTGTGTTTAACTCTGGATGACCATCATAAAACAATACTATAAATTCTGTGTCCCAATTCTAATTGTTCTCTTCACAATCCCTGACTACAATAGTACCTTAGTTGCTATCAACTCAGGCTGTCCTCAGAACCATCCAGTTGCTTCCCAGGTGGGAGTGGGGGATGGACGGTGTTTGATTCTCAGCCTGCATGCTGGTAGGCTCGTGGGAGCTGCTATCTGATGTTTTTCTTCCTGGAATGTGTGAGGCTTGCTCAGCTTACCAGGCAGCCTGGCTAACTGATTTGAGGTTGGTCCCCCAAGTTCCAGCATGGTTGATTCTCAGGAAATGCTGTTTTCTCTCCCTGGAGGGTGGGCAGCTTGCACAGCTTACCAACAAGCCTGGCTAGTTGATTTCTTGGTTGGTCCCCTCAGTAACTCCTCTTTTAATGTTTTAGTTTTCTCTTTATGTGAGAGATTATTTCTAATCTGATTTCCTCTATGGCTTCATGAATTTGTTTCTTTATTTCACTTGCTATCTTTTCAGAAATTTTAGGTGTATGGCTTCTAGTGTCCTCTACTTCAGTGTCTCCTATACTTCCTGATGGACTGAGTGAGATTGCATTTTGCCTTTTTGTTTTGTCATTTGCACTGTGTGGGTTAATATTTTGGTCTTTTCAATCTCACTAGTCTCAACTGTCTGTCATGTTCATACTGTGTAGTTGATGTTTGTCCAATTGTTGGTTTCCACAATGAGGGGAGGGACCATCCACCTGAATTCCTCCTGGAGGGCTTGTTGGATGAGTCTTATATTCTCCCTAGGCCAACTAGCTTAGGAGTATTGATGTAAGTCTATCCTTAGTTCCTATTGTTACTATGGCTTTAGGCTGTTCCAGGTCTCCAGATCCACCTGGCTATAGTGTACACCTCATCTGGGACTCTACTGTGTCGCTAGTGTCTCTTAGGCCCTGCTGATTACTTCTGGGTTTTGGGAGATCTTGTGAGCACTCTCCTCAACTCACCTGATGTTCTCTGAGTGAAAGAAGGACTCATCCACACCTTGCCAGATTCACCAACGTCTTATAGCTAGGGAGGAATTCACTGCTCCTCTTATTTACCCACTGAGGTCCTCTAATTGAGAGGGAAACTCACCATACTATTGCAAGCCTGCTGAGGTCCTCTGTGTGGCTGAGGTGTTACTGAGGCTCCCACCAGCCCATCAAGGTTCTGCAGGTGGTGGAAGGGGTTGCTAGTTGTCCTTGGGCTGCTGTGGTCTTTTGGATGGGGGGGTGATGCCGACAATCTGCCAACCCCTAGTCTGTGGAGTGAGGAGGGAAAGTGATGGTAATGATCTGCCAACCTGAGGTCCATCAAGAATGAATTATTGATAAGCTATTCATGAATATAATTTTTAAAATTTAATGAAATAAATAAATTTGTTGTTTATTATAGGAATTGAAAATTTCATATGAATTATGTAAATTAATGTTTGTTTCTGGATAGTAACTATTCAAATTCAAGCAGCTAATTAGATTTGGTCCATTTATAGACTTTTAATCAACTTTATTAGTAAAAAGACCAAGAAATGTGACTGTCTACTATCGGTGGTATAAGTCATCCAATGGACAGTCATACATGTAGCAGAAATGCTAAATGAGGTTACCAGGTTTTTAAATAATATTTAGATATCTTAATAATTATGAACCTTAATCACTTTCATATGTATAGTAAGTCAAGAAGGATTAAACTGAAAAACCTACTAGCAGAACTGGGGATATTACCAGGCAGCATAGTACACCTTGCCTGGTAAGTATGAGGTTATGAGTTTGATTCCTGTTACCAAAAACCCCAAAAGTCAAAAACAAAAAAACCTATCAGCTACCACAAAGCTAATATTTTGATTACTGAAAGTTATTCCTGCCCTTAATTTAAGCATCCCTTGAAGTACAAGATATACCTTAATATTCAACTGATAGCTTTTTTACATGATAGCAATTTGTATGGCAAAGAAAGAATTTTTATTGTTTAGGTCGATAGGATTATTCATATTTCCCCAAACAATGATAAAATGATTTGAGAAATATGACTCTGCTGTACATTTTTATTGCATGTGTTTATGTAACTATATTATGAAAATAAAATAGTTTGCATGTATGCTGCCAAAACAAAAGAGTTTTTAAAAACTCTTTTGGTATAGTGATATTTCACCAAGTTTCAAAAGAAATAAGGTGCTTGCTAGCTTTGGGGATATGGTCAAATTCCCCTGTCCCATTCCCAAGTTTGTGTTGTTGGTATACAGATAGCCCTTTATCTCTCTGGGGATCAGCACCTTTAGCTGTAAAGTGAGGATAATAACTATAAAACCTGACCCATGCTGCTGTTGAAAGGACCAGGTGAAGTATGAAACCATAGTCCACCTTCTGGGGTCAGCCACTGACATCCAGGTGACCCCAGGCCTGTGGCCTACTTCACTGCCCCTCCTCCATCTCATATCAATACACCTCCATCTGGGTGTCAGTTTCTGTTTCTTGCATAACAAACCAGCCCCAGCTAGGGCAGTCCACAGAGTTGAACCCTCGATTCTGCCTTTTGCTGAGTGTCCCTCTGCCATCACTCCTAATCACCATCTCTGGTCCTGCTCTCACTGCAGGCCAATGTCACTTGATGCCCATTAATGCTCTAGCTGGGAAAGTTCTGGCCCACCTGTGGGTGAGAATTTGCAGTTGCACTGGGGGGTTACCTCTCCCACAGGCTACTGGTTGGGACCCACTTGGTCATCCATGCCACCTTTCCCTTCCTGTTAGTCTGTGGCACCAGAACGTTTCCCAAAGAAGAATGCAGATGACGCCTTTTACTGTCAGAACTCCTGGCACTGTGACAAAGAGGGTGAACTGCTGACCTTTCAACCCTGGGTCAGATCATCTTTGGCAACCATAAACTCGAGGGCAGTTTATATGAATGTGGCTATTGCCTTCACCTTCTGCTGTATGTAACAGTTATTTAAGTTGGCTGTACGATTCATGAGAGAATTATCAGTTACTCATCACTGCTGTAGAAAAATAGGTGTGCCACAGGATGACTAACGTGTCACTCTGCCCTCTGCCTAACAGCAAGTGCCATTGGACACAAACACCAAAGGAAAGTTTGCTTGCTCTAGTGCAGTGATGGCCAATATTTTAGATGCTGAGAGCCCAAACTGCAATCTCACACCCACTTATTTATTGTAAAGTGCCAAAACTGCAATTAAATCTGAAAACAGATTTTTGTTTAAAAAAGAGTCTCGGGCTGGGGATTTAGCTCAGCAGCATAAGCACCTGCCTTGCAAGCAGGCGGTCATGAGTTCGATCCCAGTACCGATAAAGAAACAAAACAAAACAAATCTGCTAAAAGAAAGTCTCATACATTAATACCTTTTGCCTTAAAAGAAAAACAGTAACACATGTGCTATAGGTTTGCTACCATGTTCTAGTGTGTCTGATCCAGTGTCTCCTTTTGAAACCTGATAATAGTAGCAGTGGAAGAAAAAAGGTACAGTGAGCAACACATTCTCTTTTGGCAACAAAACCCAAGCTCCAGTGGATTTAAGAAAGCAAAAGGTGTGGAAGGCCAGGTATCCAAGGCATAGCTGGATTCATGGCACACCATACAGCCATCGATCTTGCTCTCTGTGCCATTTTTCTCATTAGTGACATTGATTTCTCTGATTAACCTCTCACAGTGCCAGCATGATTGTGGGTAGGTCTGGGTCTATATCCTCACATTCAGCACTTCTCCCCAAAATCTTGAGGGAAAGACCAGAATTGTATGTTAATGGGCTGTCACAGCCCATACCTGAGTCAGTCTGTAGTCTGGGAGATGGAAGTTCTGATTAGTTGGATACCCAAGCTTTGAAGAGATGGGGACAATAACCATACATTTTAGAAAGCTGAATGTGGATGGGGAGCAATGTCTTGGGAACTGAGAGGGGAGGGAGAGTGATCCATTAACTAGGGAGAGAAGGACTGAGTGTTGAGTAGATATTCATGCCAAATATACATTATAGTAACAGAACAGAAGAGAGAAAGAGAGATGACAGAGACAGAGATAGATAACTAGAGAGAGAGAGAGAGAGAGAGAGAGAGAGAGAGAGAGACTAGATAGATTGTTAGGAGAGCTAGCCACTGGCCCTGAGAAAAAGAGACTTTTTAAAAATCAAGAAATAATGATTGTACCAATGTTTGCAGCAGCTCTATTTACAATAACTTAGTGGTGGAAATAACCCAAATGCTCATCAGGAGATGAATGGATACGTAAAATGCTACCTATCCTGGGTGTGATGATGCATGCCTGTGAACCCAGTTATTTGGGAGACTGGACCCAAGGGTTTCATATTGTGTATGTGTGTATATATATATATATATATATATATATATATATATATATCAGTAGCACAGTGCTTGCTTAGCATTTCTTAGATCTTGGGTTCTGTCTTAGTTACTTTTCTTGTTGAGACAAAATACCTGATACTCAAAGTTAAAGGAGGAAACATTTATATAGCTTACAGTTTGTGGAGGTTTCAGTCCATAATTGCCTGGCTCCAAGGCTTGGCAGAGGGCATCACAGAGAAGAAAATAGCTCATGGAAGCAGAAGACAGCAAAAACAAGCAAGAAAGCAGAGGATCTTAGCAGCTTTTTTTCTGCCACTTTTTTACTCTAACTAGGATACCTGGATTAGGGTGATGCCAAAGGAATCAGTGAACCAATTTAGTAATTACACACCCTTAATCACAGCATCACATTCTGTAGATTCAGCCACCTCTGAAAAAGCCCCATTTATCACCACATAAAGGATTTTAGGGACATCTAGACACAAACCATAACAGGTTCCATGCCCAGGTCCATGTCATATATGTAATGAGCTGTGATTGAGTTGTAAAAATGTCATGTTGCAGCGTGTGTGAACTTTGAGGGCATTATGTTAAATGAAATAAGCCAAACACAAGAACGCAAATATCATATAACTTCACTTTTATAAGAGTTACCTCAGATTCAAAGAGACAGAAAGTAGAACTGTTAATTTGATTTCCAGGGTCTGTAAATGGGATAACTGGGAAGTTTAATGGATACTCTAAATTTGTTTAGTGAGTTTCAGATTTACAAGATGAAAAATTCTAGACATGGATGATTGTGCCACAATATGAATGTACTTAATGCCACTGAACAATACACTTAAAAATGATGAAAATGAGCCAGGCAAGGTGGTGTACCTGTAATCTCAGCACTCTGGGAGGCTGAGGCAGAAGGACTGTAAATTCAAACCCAGCCTGAACAACTTAGTGATTTAGTGAGACACTGTCTCAAAATAAAAAAGGTTGGGGGTATAGCTTAGCATAAAGCCCTGGGTCCAATCCCCAATAAAGGAAAAATAAAAAAGATTAAAATGGTGAATTTTATATTATGTGTTGTCATAGTCAGGGGTTGGGAGGAGAACAATTAGAATCAGGACATGGAGTTTATAATATTGTTTTATGAAGGCCACCCAGAGTTAACACAAGAAAATGCAGGAAATCTGTCTACAACACTAAAGACATAGAATATTTAGCCAACGGCCTGAATCCCACAGCAGTGTCCCACATGAGTCCAAATGAAGACCAGAGCTCATGACAATGCCTCCCACGAGTCCAACTGGAGGTCCAGAGCTCACAAGAAAGATTCATGCCAGTCTCTTTTATGGATCCGTGCTGGGAAGGCCTAAAGATCAGTGGTGGAAGCTAGAAAGTCTATGCCAGCAGGATGAAGGAGCTGTGCTGGTAGGTTGAGGGTTTTATGCTGGAGTCGAGAAGTCACACTCATAACAAAGACCAGAGCTGTCCTGAAAAGCACCACAGCCATCCTCAGTGACAAGGAGGCCCCGAACTCCTCTAATGACAAGTACAGTCGGATACACACCAGGAAGCCAGCATGATGAGATCATCCTGGAGACCAAGCAGCATACTTCTTCCCTTCTGGAGTCAGGAAGCATTGCTCAATGTGAAGACAAGAGCTTTTCCAGGAGAACCAAGCAACATGTAGGAGAACCCACAAAACCTCAACACATAGCTTCTTCTTCTCCATGTCTCTATTTATGCTGGCAACTTTCCTCAGGTGGAACATCTACGCTCAGCGCCCTGGTGATTTAATTCAGCTGGCGTTAAGTTGACCACCAGTTCTTAATCCATAACATGTGTGTTTTACCATAATCAAAAAACTAAATTAAAGGGGCTGGGGAGGAGAACTAGCAGTGTCTCCTGAGATCTACGCCATGTTGGAACTTAGGACTCTGGGAAGCCAAGCCAGCACCTCTCCTCCCCGGTAAGCGGCGGCAGTGTGGCCCACTGCAGCCCTTCCAGGGTGAGAACTAGCAATGTCTCGTGAGATCCACGCCATGTTGGAACTTAGGACTCTGGGAAGCCAAGCCAGCACCTCCTCTCCCTGGTAAGCGGAGGCAGGGTAGCCCACTGCAGCCCTTCCAGGGGGAAACTAGCAGTGTCTCCTGAAATCCATGCCATGTTGGAACTGAGGACTCTGGGAAGCCAAGCCAGCACCTCCCCTCTCTGGTAAGTGGCGGCAGTGTGGCCCACTGCAGCCCTTCCAGAGGGAGAACCAGCAGTGTCTCATGAGATCCATGCCATGTTGGAACTGAGGACTCTGGGAAGCCAAGCCAGCACCTCCTCTCCCTGGTAAGCGGAGGCAGGTTGGCAGACTGCAGCCCTTCCAGGGGGAGAACCAGCAGTGTCTCCTGAGATCCATGCCATGTTGGAACTGAGGACGCTGTGAAAACAAATCACCATTCTGCCTCCCTGCTTAGCAATAGTGAACCCACTGCTACATGGCCTAGAGTCAAATATCCGACTTCCCCTATCCAGAAATCCGAGCATCTCCTGGGAGGTTGACCATAGCAAATAAGGGGGACTTCCTTCTACCATTTCTTTGAAGGCAAACATTTTTACTACTGTTTTGATCTTTTCTGATTAATGGTACTGCTCTATTCAATATTCTGTTTTGATAAGTTCTATAGTGTTCTATATTTCATCTCATTTTGATATACGGGATTGAAAGAACAACTATTATAAAGATAACAAAATATACTGTGATACCTATTACTGTTATCCCGGTAACCTGCTGTGAAGTTCTGTACCAATTTCACTGTACGATCTTAGTTGGCTTTATTCTGACTTGTTCTGTTGTATACTTTCAAAATAAAAATTAAAAAAAGGGGGGGGGGCTGGGGATTTAGCTCAGGGGCATAAGCGCCTGCCTTGCAAGCAGGCAGTCGTGAGTTCGATCCCCGGTACCGATAAAAAGGAAAAAGACCAAAAAAAAAAAAAAAAAACTAAATTAAAAGAGAAAAACTATTATAACTGGGTTATAGAGGAAGGAAGGCTTTTTGCTCATGACTCTTGACAGACAGTACATTTATACTGTACTTTGCTAATGCACTGCTCTGCAAACAAGAGGAGGACAGAATAAACTTGTTGCATAGATCAATAAAGCAGCTTGAGATGCTCTGGCCTCATCTCCAAGGCAGAAGTAATTTCTAAGCAAACACTAAACTGATCATCTCTACAATGCCAAGGCATATTCTGAATGCTCATATCTGTATAAGCACCTCAGTGTTGTTATACAAAGACTTGAACACTGGCAGAGAACTTGAACACAGAAAAGGAAGACTTTCCTTTATGAATCCAAATCTCCTTAAGTTCACAATCAATTTGCTCCCAGAAGACATCAGGCAGTATCTAGAAACTCTTTTCTCCAGTGCTGGGGATGAAATCCAGGATCTTGTCAGTGTGAGACAGAGGCAATACCACTGAGCTACACTTCCAGCCCTTCTAGAGACAATACTGGCTGTTACACCAGGGGGTTGGAGGTGCTACTATGAATAGTATCATCCTCACAACGAAAAGCTATTTACTCCTAAATGTTGATAATGTTCAAGGTGAGCTAGCCTTGGAAGTCTTCTTGCACATCTGAGCACTTACACAAAAGCATGCATGCTCACACCCTCACCTATACCTTCCTACCTATCTTCCTGGTCTTTGTTAATTTTCAATGAATCACAAGTTTACAGCATAAACATATACTTCTAAAATTAACTTCTTGCTCAATACCCTTTAAAGCAAAGGGCCATGCAATAAATTTGCCTTGGGTTAATTTAAGAACCTAGATTCTGCACAATAGGGTGGAGAGAAGATAGGGAGGGGTGGGGGGCACAGTATATCATAAACAGGGCCAATAGGATTGGTGTGAACCATTCTGGCCTCAACAGACAGACGTGGTCAGCCAGTCACACAAAGCAGGCTTGCTGGAAGTTGTAAAGAGGGGGTTGCAGTAATAAGGGGAGTGTATATTATCTGGGAAAAAACCCATGCTTAATAAGACTGTGCAGTTTTGTTTTGAAATAAAACAACAAATAATCATCATTTTAATTCTGTATGATAGTATCAAGTTTGAGGGTATAGACAACTACTTTGAAGGCAATAAGATTCACTAAGATGCCCATTCTGGTTTGACTATTGTCTCCTTTGGAAGTCCTGTAATGTTAACAATGTTTAAGTTTTATTGGTCTTGTTCTCTACTGTTTTGTTCAACTTTATAATATCTAATGAGATAGACAATTCTTTTTAAGGAAACAAGAGACATTGTTGATAATCATTGTTGATAACCTTGTACTCTGTTCTACATCATGTGCTATGTCTATCCTTGGTTTTGACTGACAGCTTTGTTTTGCCATATTTGACTTTATTCTCTCCCCCCAAAAAAGTAATAAGAACTAAGGAGTACTAAAACCCAAAATGTGTAAATTTTGTTGTAAAAAAGTGAGGGAAAAAAAGAGCTCTAAAGGATACAACAGCAAGTGTGTTTAGGGGTGTTAAATAGCTGACCATATTAATGTTTTTGGTTGGATCATTGAACACAACTGTTTGCAGTCTCACTGTTTGAATGTCCACTCTGTATGCTTTGATACTGTGATTTGAGCAACTATCTCTAAGATGATAACATGTAATCTATTAACTGGTGATTTCTTACTGTTTTTTTTTTTTTGTAGTTCTGTATTACTTGTATCCTTACACCGCTTTGTTTTGTTTTGTGTTTTTCTCTTTTTCCTTTTAAATAAAATTAAAAAAAAATTTTTTTTGGAAAGGTGCTATCATTCAGAGGATGCTTCAGTTTGACACATTTGGTCAGAATCAGAAATGAAAATTTCTGTTCCATTGTCAAAAATTCTCTTTAAAAGAAGTCAGAAAAATAAAAACAAAAGCAAAGAAAACTAACTACTTAACCCCTTCCCACTGTGATATGTATTATACCAGCCTCTGGTTGAGATGTGGCTGACTGTGTAGGTGATTAAGGCTTCAGAATTTTTAAACTCACCAAATAGTTCCAATGACTCTCACTTTCATCTTAAAAACTGGATTTTTTTTTGGTATTCTTCATGGAACTTCTAAATTCTCATCTATTCATTTTTAAAAAGTCTTAACATTTAACTTCTTTATTTATCAACTTTTCCCCATTCCAGAGCTAACCATCTAATATTTTCTCCTATTATAGGGGTAAAATATTGCTTAAAGCTTTTGAGGAAAGTGTATTTTTCCCTCCTCAAAAGCAAAATTGTTTGTTTTCTGAAGAAATCAGAAATTTTAATGAAAGAGTAGAAGGAGGAAAGTAAAATGAATTTGGAGGGGATCTTTAAAGTCAAGATCTGTCCTCTAACACTGCCCCAGGGTAGCATTTTTTCACCAAGAGTAAATTTTTGCTGCTCTCCCTTTATCCACCAGAGATATCATCCAAGACTTCCCAGTGGATGCCTGAATCCAAACTAGTGCTCAACCCTCTATTTTTTTCCTATAGGTATACATTTATGAAAATTTAATTTATAAATTAGACACTAACAGATTAACCATGATGACTAATACAAGGTAGAACTGTTATAACAATATATTATGATGAGTTATTTAAAATTTATGAATTGCATATTGCTGAAATTTTCTTTCCACCTAATATTTTCAGACTGAGGTTGACTAAGTTAACTGAAACTGTAGACATGAGGAGACTACTGTAGAAACTGACCAAAGATATTGCTGGTTTTTGTTTTTATGTGTTTAATTCTGGTAGAAATATTTTCTCTTTTAAAGGTATAGTTCTAGAGTTGGCAAATTCAATCAGTGCCTAACTGCCTAAGTTGCCAGGTCTTTCAACTTCAGTTTCTTGTCTGCAAAATGCAAACAATAAAATTATCACGAGAAGTAAGTAGGATAATTTTTGTTAAATGCTTAGTACTTGAGTAAACTTTATTGCTATTGATAACAATTTCATCACTGGAGTAATAACAGGCATAGTAAATGCTCCCGACTTTTAAAGGCAATTTCTTTTTGTAAAAGTTAAATTAAATTAATTAACTAATTATTTACTTTGAGATGGGATCTTGCTATGTGTTTCAGGCTGGCCTTGAACTCAGTATATAAACCAGACTGGCCTCAAACTCAAGGCAATCCTACTGCCTCAGCTTCCTGAGGGCTGGTATGCTACCATGTCTAGTTAAAGGCAATTTCTAACTGCATTTTTTTTGGTGGTGGTATTGAGGATTGAACCCAGGACCCTGACACTGAGCTACATACTCAGCCCTTTTAAAAAGTTGTATTTTGAGACAAGATTTTCTACATCACTGAATTTGTTCAGGTGAGGCTTAAATTTGTAACCCTACCTCAGCCTTCCAGAGTTTTGGGATAATAGGTGTGTATCACCAAGCCTGGATCATATATTTATATTTATGGTGATAAAATATTGTAGCTGATAGCTCTACAATAAAATTCATGAGTCTTAGGTGGTTTCAATTTACCTATAAATTTCTTCTTCATTATGCCTGTAAGAATATATCAAGAAGAGAAACAATCTGTTTCTATAGAACAAATTAGTTTTATTTTTAGCTTTCAAATGAATTATACAAACAGAAAAGTACCTAAGTCACATGAATACATTCATGTTGTCAGCATCCACATCACAAACTAGAGCACCCTAAAACCTACCATAATAACCCAAAAGATTCTGAGCCCAGTAGACATCTCCCAAAGCTAATAAGACGGTCAACTTCGCTTATTTTTTGAACTTTTGTAGTTCACAGTATGTATTCTTTTTTCCACAGTATGTGGTCATTTGTGTCTGTTTCTTTTGCTTCGTGTTAATGAGATTCATTCATCTAATTACTAACAGGTATATACCTGCATTTCCCATTAGCCTTCTCCCTTACTCCCTTTAAGACAATATCGTATTTTATGTGCAGCATATCACTTATACTTCAAGAAGACTGTGAAAAATGATTACAGTTGAGACTTAAATGATGAGTAGGGTTTGGTCACAATTAGGAAACAGCTTAGGTAAAAAAATAGACCTTTTAAAACTTGACATGTATGTGAAACAATGGGATGTTGAGAACACAGAAAATGGGCATGCATTATGGAGTAGATATTCTCTGTTTTGCTCAGCTGTTTCCTTTATTCAGATCATTCCTAGTTTTGTCTGTAATAACAATGATTAAATCAACATCTTTATAATACTCTCTTATCCAAGCTTTTATTTCTATAGAATAGATTTTCCAATTTAAGGCTTTCTGTGTTTATGAATACATGCATCTAAATATCTAATGAAATACAAAATATTTTGTTCATTCATACTTCTACCAGCAGTGTCTGAGTTAGCCTTTTTCCTTCATCTTTATCACTGTTGGATGTTAATTGCTTTAAGATTTTCTTTCTACTAAGGTAACATTAAAATAGATATTTTGACTGTTTCAATAGTTTTTTTTTTAAGCTATTGGAGAGGTTGACAGCTTTTCATGTTGATTGACTGTTCTTTTTCTTTTTGACATCCTGGAGATGACCCCAGGTCCTCACACATTCAAGGCAAGTGCTCTACCATTGAGTTAGATCCCACTGCTGGATTTTCTCTTCTGTAGAAGTTACTTAATTTGAACACTAGGGTAAAGGATAATAGCGAAAGAAAGAGAAAGGAGATGTAAAAATGTTTTGATTATTCATAAAATATGTTTGTGGCACCAAGCTCCTAGTAGGTCCTCAGCAAATGGCCTTTTTTTTTGTACTGAGGATTGAACCCAGAGCCTTCACACTGAGCTACATCTCCAGCCCTTTGTAAATTTTTTTATTTTGAGACAGAGTCTCAATAAGTTGCCCAGGCTTGATTTGAACCTACCATCTTCCTTCCTCAGCCTCCCAGAGTGCAGAGATTATAGGTGAGCCCTAATGTACCTAGTGAGAGATTATAGGCGAGCCCTAATGTAGCTGGCTGATGGTAGCCATTTTTACTACCACGTATACTGTTCAAAATACACAAGGGAAGAGAAGATGAACCCTTTCAGAAGAGGTTTAATAGACAGATTCCTGACCCCAGATTCTGTAAAGAGTTCTGAAAAGAGAACACATCTGGTTATCAGTGACTTGAAAGACAGTGTACACTTTGACACTACAGGAAACAAGAAAGTCTTGGTGACTTCTAGAAGAGAAGACATTGCTCAGGTTCAGACGAGTCCTGCTACTTGAGTGGACAGAGGTGAAAACAAGATTCATTTCCAATAACCATGTTGACACAAACTCTAAGACATCACACCCTGCAAATGGTAGCAGAACTATTTCCATGGAAATCCATGAAATTCATAGAGGAAGGTATTCACTTCAATTTTTTTTCTTTTTTTAGACAAAGTCTTCCTCCATAGTTCAGATTGCTTTGAACTCACTGTGTAGCCTAGGCTGTCCTCAAACTCATGGTATTCTTCCTATTTTGGCCTCTCAAGTGCTGGGATTACATGCATGTGCCACCACATTTGGCATCACTTCAAATTTCAGAGACTGTCCACTGAGTTTAAATCTCAGCACTGGTCTGAAGAATAAAGAATATGCATTATAAATGGGAACCATTATTATACTGAAAGTCTCATATCTCTGGAATATATGGGATGATACATCAGCTAGAAATATTTTTTTCTAAAAGTCCCAGAAGGTCTCTCTCTCTCTCTCTCTCTCTCTCTCTCTCTCTCTCTCTCTCTCTCTCTCTCTCTCTCTCTCTCTCTGGCTCTCCCTCCCTCTTTCTTCCTATGTCTGTTTCTGTCTCTCTCTCTCTTTCTGTTTTGTTTTGAGAAAAAGTCTCACTATGTAGTTCAGGTTGACTTTGAACTCATTATGTAATTCAGGCTGGCTTTGCACTTGCAGAAATTTTTCTGCCTCAGTCTCTCCAGTGCTGGGATTATAGATAAGTGGCATTACACTCAGTTCATTGTTTATTTCAGAAGTTCTCAAACTTCATTACACTTAGTCAAAAGGGTTATTTAATAGTTCTTTTGATTATGTATTTAGGTCCCAAACTTAGTGAATACTTACAGGCTGACAATTTTGTAGCCATTTGAAAAAGACAGACCTATAGAAAACATAATACACATACTATATATTGAAAAAGTACACATGTATTGTGTGTTTATATAAAAGTATACATTGAAAATAATACATTTACTCTAAATATACATTTATGGGAGAACACACATTTTGCTTGTATCTTTACTATGCTTAAGTGACGGTGATTGAGTAAGTTATTTCTTGAGTTCTTTACCTTTCATTCTTAAATACTACAATTCCTCACCACAATGTGACACGACACGTGTGTGCCTTTGGAACACCACACAGATTGCATGCTACCACACTCATTTCTTCTACATTGATCTTCCTGGAGCACTTGGATTTTATTGTAGCAACCACTATAAACCACTTTCACAAAGATATGTTGTCACTGAAACAAATGTAGTGCCATCTAATATTAAAGATGTAAACTTTCTTGAGCTAATAGTTCAAACAGTACCTGACATCTACTAAGTATCACTGTATTACCTTTGAAGGTTTTAAATATATAGCCTCTCCATGATTTATGAGGGTGCTCTGGCACACAACTTAGGAACTGCAGATTAATCTGACAGGAAGTCTGGACTAGGTAGTCTGGAGGCTGGTTTGGTGGCTTGCTGATTTTGTCATTCTCGATAAATGGTACCTCATGGTCTTTTTATGGTACCAGAGCACTGGCACTTTATTCTTGTATGGCAATGTAGCTGTCATTGCAAGAAAGGAGGAAGGGAAATTTCCCAGGATAAAATATGACCATCTGTACCTGGTGGTAATTGTAGAGACATCTTGAACTTCTGTCATCCAAATAGGGATAAATACTAGAAGCCTTGATCATGCCAACAGGGAATGGAAGGCTGGGATGTTTGCCACCCAAAGAATTCCTTAGGAAAATACCAGCTCCCTCATCTGCTGGGTTTTCTAGTGATTTTTGAAGGCCAGTATGGTGTGTATGTGAACATCAAGCAATGGAAAAATTCTCATGGAGGAGAAATTCACTGTTTTACTTGAATCACTGTCTAATTTTCTCTGGAGAGCCAGTGGTTTTGGAATCCATCTGTAACTCTAGTGAGGAGGGTGAATGTTTAGAGAACTGATTATCTGGTTGGCCTAGGAATCAGTGAGGAAATGGTACCTGATTTGAGATTTGAATGAAAAGCTAGTAAAGTGGACAAAAGAAGACAGCGAGAGGGCAGTGTGGTGCTGACTGGGAGGGCTGGGAGTGTGTGTCTTGCCTTGTATACTGTACAGGGTTCATGTGACAAGGGATGAATCACAGGATAGGACTTAAGGCCAGGTCAGCTAAGGAAACCTGGTTTTGCCTGGGAACCATGGAAGACCTGTAGGTACTTGAATAGGAAACCTGTGGGACAGCTATGGTGAGATTAGACCTAAGAGTCACACAATATCTTTCTTCTTTCTCCTTTGCACACAGCTGGACCGTGTTTTTCATACTCTTTTGCAGTCAAGTGGAAGCCTTGTGATCAAGTTCCAGCTGTTCAAGGCTGGTCATTTCCAGGGCTAGCTCATGGCACTCTCTCACATGAGCCTGTGTACCCTTTCTTTCCCCATTTGCTGGAGAAGACCCAGGACTTTGAAGGTATATCTACAGGGTGGCACTAAGCTGGTTCCCTAAGTCACCAGTTGGTAGAAGCCTGCTATGGATTGTTATGAGATCAGTGAATCAATGTTTATTAAAGCATTGTAGGGTGGGGAGAAGTATTTGTTACAGCAGTTGGCCTATTCTAACATGTGTCATATCCATGCCTATCTGTGATCATTGGGTTTTACTCTGAGTTGGGTCCTATGCCACAGGCATTGTCTCAGTTCATGCACAGAACACATCTTTGGGGGATGGGCATCGCCCCAGCTCACTCTTACAGAAGAGACTGAGCTTGACAGAGCAAATAGTGGGTGAAGACAGAGAGTTCTGATCCTCAAGTCTGTCCTCTGTGGCTAAGTTGTGCCCTGGTGGCTCCGGCATGAAGGGAATGGGTAAAAAATGACTGAGGCAAAAGGTTAGATAAGGAATTATTATAGCAAAACCAGCAGGGTGTTCTTGCCTGTAAAATGGAGAAAATAGCGAGTTATTGTAAATACTGACAGAATGAATCTCAGGAGTTTAGTTCAGGGGTTCTACCTGGTGCATAATGCATGCTAGTTTTGTTTGTTTGTTGTTTTTAAAGCAACAGGTGATGAAAGCCTGGGTGAAAATAGGAGATAGTTGCTCTGGGAGCCACACTGAAAAGTTTGGGCAAAGAACTAAGGAGATAGCAAAATTGAAGGTTGGATGACTATTTTATCTTCCTGTTTATGGGGACAGGGAAGGAAGGTCTAAGATACATCTTGTACATGAGCCGTGGGGTAGAAGAAGGGAGAGAACAGATTTCAAGATAATTAGCAAGTAAGCAGCTCCTAAGCCCTTGGAGTTGTACAAATGTTCAACAGAGGCCATGTGTTCCCCGGGGCTGCTGGCTGATAAAGCTGTCAGCAAACTGTAGAACCCTTGTCCAGTTGCATCCACTTCTTTTCTGAGGCAGATACTGTTAATTTACACTGCCATGAGGCAATCATTTAACTTCTTTGTGCCTCATTCTTATCATAAGGGAGCGGGGATAAAAAGTAACAGGATGAGTCTCTGAGGGTTGTTGTGAACAGAAACAGCATTCAGCAGAGGACTGGATCTGTAGTAAGCAGTAAATGGTAGAAATTATCATTAAAGCTCCCTTGTCTCTAACATTATTTCTCCACCTACAAATTCTTCGATAGTAGCCATTAGTCCAAAGCAGAATCCTCTACTTGCATGATTGTTGTTTCATCTCCAGCCAACTCAGAAAAGTGACAGACTCGCAGCAGCAGCTATTTAAATATTCATTGAGTGAATGAGTAAGGAGATCTATCTTACCATTTTTTCTCCCCCTGTCTTTTACCCATCTATCCCTTCATCCACCCACCCATCCATCCATCCATCTTGCAAAATAGTGGAGTAGGTTAGCTTGCAAGTATTTTTTCTTCCAATAGTGGTAAAATGTACATAACATAAAGTCTACTATTTTAACATTTTCCAGTGTACTGTTTAATGATGTTAAGTACATTCATGCTATTTTGCATCCAATTCTATCATCCATCTCCAGAACAGTTTAATTTTCCCAAATTGAAACTCAGTATCCATCCTCTCTCATCTCTAGGCTTGGAAGCCATTATTCAACTCTTCATACCTATAAATTTGGCTACTGTTTGTACATTGTAAGTGGAATCACAATGCCCTTTTGTGACAGCCCACAAGTTTTACAATCACATATGTCGTGTAATGTTGAGAAAGTCAATCTCCCTGAAACTCTTTCTTGTCTGTAAAGTGACTATAAAAATAGTTCCTGTCCCACAGTGTTGTTGTGAGGTCAAAATGAGATACACACAAGCCTTCCTAGTGCCAGGCACACTGAAAGTGCTCAATAAGTATTAATGACATCTAATTATATATTCTAAATTAATGGACATTAATATTTTTATACCACATTTATTGGTGTATTCTAAAGAAATAGACATGAGTATTGTGCCCATCATGTGTCTGGCATTGTTCTGAGTGCTTTACACATACGAACTCATTTAAAACTTATAGGGAGATGGGTTCACAGATGAGAAAAAGAAGGTGCAGAGAGGCTAAGTAATGTCCTCAAATACAGCTAGTTCATGATAGAGCTGGAATGTCAACCCAGGCGGCCTGGGTAGGAGATGTAGTTAGTGGTTAACTGCATATCTAGTATGCTTGAAAACATGAGTTTCATCTCTCAGTACCAGGGCAAACCCCACCCCCCCAAAAAAAATCCCTGCAGGCAGCCTGTTTCCAAAGGCTCTGGGGGTACCCTTACACAACAGAGCCACTTTGTCTCTGCTGCTTTTTCCTGTGTGAGATCATCATCTGTACATTCAGTCTTGGCTTAGACTGTCAGGATGAGCACAGGTGGCTGGGCCTCAGAGGAGATGTCTGTGGGGATTGTAGACAAATGACTGAGGATGAATTTGCTATATATTTGCTTGCACCCCTGGGGATTAAACCCCTGGCCTCTGCACTGAGCTACAGCCCCAATTCTTTGTTTATTTTTGAGATAGGGTCTCCCTAAGTCACTAAGTTGGTCAAGCTGGGCTTGAACTTGGGATCTTCCTGCCCCAGTTTCTTAAAGTGCTGGGGTTATAGACCTGTGCCACTCTGCCCAGTTATGCTTGCTGCTATATAACATGAGCAGCTGCCCCTAGATAGCCCTCCTTGTGCCTATTTATAGATGCTTGTCACCTTTGCTCTCCAGGGAGCTGTGTCCATCTCCACAGCCCAGATGATGAAGAAAGCCAGTGCCTTTCCCTTCCCTGGCAGAAAGCCCAGCAATCCTTGACCCCCCCACCCTCGCCTCGCCCAGCCCTAATGAGATTGGCTTCCTCTCTTGGATGGAAGGCCACCTCCCACCAGTCTTTATTATTTTCTCTACACCTTCACTAAGCTCCTGGTCTCTTTAAAAAGGCCAGAGCCTATAGCAGAATCCTGAGTTCTTTAGGTCAGCGGCCAGGAAAGCAGGCCGATTCCCAGCAGCCCTGGCAGGAGCCCGATCCCCAAGCCTCTTCACCCTGACATCTGGAGAGGTGAGGCACAGTGGTAGCTTGTCCTCCAAGCTTGAATTGGAACTCCAACCCAGGATTGGGGCTGGGGGCTTTTATCTGGGCTTTCCTCCCATCTCTCCCTTTCCCAATGGCAGGTACCGATGAGTGACATTCAGTGTGGCAATGGCAAGTCCAGTGGGGGGGTCAAGTGTCGCATGTCTTGGTATGAGCGGTTTGTGCAGCCCTGCCTGGTGGAGCTGCTGGGCTCTGCCCTCTTCATCTTCATCGGGTGCCTGTCAGTCATCGAGAATGGACCAGACACTGGGGTGCTGCAGCCGGCCCTGGCCCATGGACTGGCCTTAGGGCTCATCATTGCCATACTGGGGAACATCAGGTGAGTCCAGCTGCCTGCATTCAGCTTGCTTCCAAGTTAGGGGACTCTAGGTATACTCACTATTGCAAGGTGTACTGTAGGGTGAAAGTCAGAATGTCTGGGTTTTTCTCCTAGCTCTGCTGCCTGTGAGCAGATCACTCTCCAAACTCAGATGTCCCTGCCTATAATGTGAAAATAATAGTGTATTTCTTCAATTGTTTTTTTTTTCAAGTCAACATATTGATCACTAACTTTGTACCAGGAAATATTCTAAGCAGATATTAATCTCTACTCCTTATGCAATCTTGTGGGGTCCCCATTTTACCTATGGGAAAGAGAAAGACAAGTGACTTGTCCAGTGGTAGAAAGTGACAGAGCTGGGAGTCAAGTGGTATTTCTGGCTCTGGAGCTCAGACTTGAGCACCTCACAGGAGGGACACAGAATAAAGTGATGTGAAGAACATGTTACACATGTTCTTCAGCCTTGACTGCTCTGCTATAAATATTATTGGGAGGCTACTAAGGGAAAGCAGAGATGTCCTTCTGCTCAGGTATGTGGGCTCCTGCAGGGGTCCCAGGCTGCCAAGAGACACCCAGAGAGGAGGAGCACCTAGTGGGAGGTATTCATTTGGCCTTCTGTCTTCTGAATGGGAGCTCAGTGGTAAGGACTGGGAAAGGGTATGTGTGTATGTGTGTGTGTGTGTGGTTTGTCAGGATAGCTAGACAGATACAGGTGTGATTAAAGAATTTTACAGTAATGGGCATGTTGCCATTAATCCCCCTCAGAATACTCCTCGTCTCTTTGAACACACTTACTCCCACATTCTTGCCACTTTGTGAAGTAGTTCTTGAAGTTCTCTTTCATGAGTGTTTACTAGGTGTGATTAAAAAAAATACGGTGAATGCTGCTAAGTGCCATCCAGAAGAAAAGCAGGTTTGTAAAAATAGGATGGTATGTCTTCATCTTCTTATTCACTGGCGTGGCAACAGGTGACTTCTGATCCTTCCCCAGAGTCAAAATGATCATGAAACATTTTGAATCAGTTCAGGAGAAGGAGGAGCCATAATAGGTCAGCTGAAGACACTCTGGAAGAAGATCTCCAGAATGGCTTCACAGAGTGAAAGAACAATGGGATAAGTGTGTTTGCAGAGAGGGGAGTATTCTGAGGAGGATTAATGGCAATGGGTCTTCTCATGTAACAAATTTGTAACAATTTAAACATTTACCATATGTTTTATTTTTTTCTTTTAAAAAGAATAAAATAAACAAAGCAAAACAAAACAAAACAGGCCAGAGTAAACAACACAAATAACACAGGACTTCAAGATAAGACAACAGGAAATCAACAGTGGCTACCATAATGTCCCTTGTTTTCTTTATCATATGTTTAATCAGTCTCATCTCTTGCATAAGGCACCTGGCAGGGTGATCTGGGACATTGTTGGTCTGTATTTAATCTCATTCAACAAGTAGATATGAGTGGAAAAAAAAAAGAAATACTATTTCTGGGACAATCAGATCAGAAGAAAACTTTACCATCTCATTTAATGCCCAAGGGAGGCTGTGAGTAGAATGAAAAGAACAGGGTCTTCTGTTCAGGTGGATCTGGGATTGAGTGCAACATTTGTCATTGCTTATCTGGGGGATCATGGCAAGTGCATCTGTGCAGTGGTGTAAATGTGCACATTTTATTGAGTACTAACTGTACAGACGGTGTTATGCACTACACATGCATTACTTTATTATGTCTCTGCAATGACCTGATCAGCTAGGGATCCTGGCACAGACAGCTTTCGTTCGGGTCATTTTTCTCCTTTAGAGATATTCATTCTTGGGAACCAGGGGGACTTAGTGGGCCAGTCTCTGGGAACAGATCTTCTATCAGAACGGCAATTCAATGGGATCCTGATGAGCTAGTATGGGAAGAGGGGCTGGGGCCCAAACAGGTCACATGTCTTGGTGAAATGGAGGTTTCTTCACCTATGAGCAATGGAGAGGACAGACCTACCTCTGACCCTGGGTTCTGATTGCCTATCTGTCATCCATACCCCAAACTGTGATTCTCAGTCTTAATCTGACCATGAGCCTTCAGCCCTACCTCTGATTTTCAGAGTCATTTCCATCTGGAATGCCTGATCCCAATTTTACATTTATCCAAAAGGTATTCATATGACTAACCCCTGAGGTCTCTGCTGATTTGGAGCCTAGCTTGGCCTCAGTGTGACCCGTGGCCACATCTCCAAAGAGCCAGAGGGACTGAAGCATTCTGGGAGGAGTTCAGGGATGGTCTTCCAACATGATTTTTCCTCTAGGGACACCCTGGGGCCTAGAGGATTTAGGGGCTGTTCTTCCTTTCCCAGGCTCTGCCCCACTATCCGACACCTCAGTCCAAGGACCTCAGCTGACTGGCCCGACAAGTCCAGCCTGGGGGACCAGCTGAGGTACATTCTCTCACAGCCTCTGCTCAGTGTGGACCCTGGCTTTATGACTTCTTTTTGCTCTGCTCTGCTACAGTGGTGGACACTTTAACCCTGCAGTGTCGCTGGCGGCTACAGTGATTGGAGGCCTCAAAGTGATGATGCTCCTCCCTTACTGGATCTCCCAGCTGTGTGGGGGGATGATTGGGGCTGCCTTGGCCAAGGTAGGTGATCTCCAGGGGGTTGGGCTAGTGGCTTTGCTTTGACGGAACTGCTGGAGGTGTGGAGAGTGGAGGCATGTGGGCAAAGGTTTGACTCTTTGTTTTCTATTTGCCAGTAGAATTGGGTGGTCCTTTTCTACTGGGGCGGGGGTGGGGGGTGGGTGTCTTTGATTCCCTCCAAAACTATCCTGTTCCATCCATGTCTGGACATAGCCCTCTCCTGGACAAGCTAGGAAGCAGGCCAGGCCTGGCATGTCTCTTCCTGAGCTCATTTCTGGCTTTGGAGTAGATGTGGATAATTCTCATGTGTTTTTCATTCCCTAACTTATTCATTCATTCACTCATTCATTTGTCCATTCGTTCTACAAGTGTCTCCTGAAGCACTGACTGAGGATACCCTATGAATCTGATGATTGTCCTTGAAAAATTCTTGAATCAGTTCCTCTGCCTGCCTTTAAACTGAGTTACCTTCCTTGGGAGTTGCTGTTCAACTTATGTTTAGAATCTGCCCACCCAACCAAGAAAGTTAGCTCTTCCTTTCAGCTGTGGAATTTTTATAGCTCTGTGCATAACTCCTTGTCTCTTCCTTTTTTCCTTCATTCTTTTCTCTTTTTTTTTTTTCCCTTAAGCCTCAGTTCTACCAGGGTCCCTTAAAGCTATGAGCCTTGTTTGGCATGAGGGTGTTTGGTAAGGACTGGGAAGACCCACTAGCATGGCTAGTGTTTGGTCTAAGACTCTGTGTTGTCCCCCCGCCCCCTTTGGTCTCAAACTCTGCTCTGCTGTCTTCTTTGCCCTGACTCCTCCTACCCCACCCAAGCACCACCTCTCTCATGGGAAACCTGTCAAAAGTACTTGATGAGCACACCTTTCATCCACCCCTAAACTCCACCTGAACAGTCAGTCCTGAGGGAGCACTTCTTATGTGCCAGGGATGCCAAGGGCCTCTGTAAGATTTTTAAAGCTGCCAGTAGCACCACTTTGGGTGCCCCTGTATGTATTCCTGAGAATTGACCCCGCAGCCTTTGCACTGAGCATAAAGTTGCTAAATTGCCCTTACTGAGCTTAATCTTGTGATTCTTCTGCCTTAGCCTCCCAGAATGTTACATGTATGTACAACCATGCCTGGCATTTTACAGGTGAGGAAATGGGCATAGAGACATAGCATCTTGCCCAAGTTCAGACAAGCTGGTAAGCAGCAGACCCTAAGCTTATGTGTCCCTTGGTTTGCTTTGCTGTAGCTGTGTTCACTGCAGCCTGATTTCCCCAGCAGCAAATTCAGTTTAAGCTTCAAGGCTCTCCTGACACAAGTTCCTTCTGAGGTCCCGTAGTGGGCTAGCTATGTGCTCACCTGATCATATGTATAAAGTTCTAAGGGTTAAAATGTTTTTATTTTCTTTACCTTGAAGTCATCCAAGTTACATAAGCTTCACCTGGAGCCTGTACTGGGCAATCTCTGTTTTCCAGATGAACAAAGTGAGGCTCAGTGAGGTCTAGTAGATGTCACACAGTAAAAATGGATGGAGCTGTGATGTTAACCCTGATCTGTCCAATTTAGATGGACTCTTTAAACTGCACTTGTAGGTCCCTCTGCTCAGCTCTTTTCCTCTCCGTTTGGGTGTCAAGCTGAGTGGCTGTCTTTGCAGGCTGTCAGTATTGAAGACAAGTTCTGGAATGCCTCTGGGGCAGCCTTTGTGACAGTCCAGGAGCACGGGCATGTGGCCAAGGCACTGGGGGCAGAGATCATCTTCACCACACTGCTGGCCCTGGCAGTGTGCATGGGAGCCATCAATGAGAAGACACAGAGTCCTCTGGCTCCATTCTCTATCGGCTTCTCTGTTACTGTGGATATCCTGGCAGGGTGAGTATCTTTCAGCAGATCTGGGCTAAGCCTTGATCTGAAGGAAGTCAGGTCAAAGGGCCCCAAACTCAGTTGGTAATGAGATCCAGAAAGTGGATGCAAATGGGTGAAGTGTGTGGCTATGGACAACTGACAGGGAAGGTTGGGGAACTGGTAGTTAGGAGCCTCTAGGCAGTTATGGTTGTGTGAGAATGTGGGTCCAGGATGAATCTTCTAATTTAATTCAAGTTAGAAATTCAGTCAATTAAGAATTTTTATGAGAGTTTAAAATTTTTGTACTGTGCATGAAACATTTATGTAGGTTGTAGCCTGAGATTTACAAAAATTATATGCATTGTGTTATTTATTTCAAGTCTTTGCTAGTCTTGGGAAGTCATTAGGGAGGCAGGTTCTTGGTTAGGGATTATTTCTCCCATTTTAGAGATGAAGAAACCGAGGTTCAGAGAGAACAGAAGTGATATTTAAGGTTATTGGGCAGTGGCAAATCAAAAGGCTGAAGGGGATGTGGGGTCCTCTTCTTCATGTCCTGCCTTCCACTCTTTTGGACACAGAACCAGGTTTGGCCATTCTCCAAGGACATAATCTGTCACCTTTGAGAGGTGTTCTCTAGGGTGGGCTGGGGAAATCGTGGGTCAAAATTGTTGTGGTACTTTGCTGCCCCCTAGTGGCGATTGTTTCACTTACAAGACTCCTGCGTTATCTCTGATTTTGGTTACTGGATATAAGGTGGATGAGGTATGTAGGACTCTAGCCTGAGTGCATAGGGTAAGGACACAGACACAGACTATCAAGGTGCCCTGGGAAACAGTCCCGTGGAGGAGATTCTGGGCCTCCAGTGTGTGTCATAATAATGACCTCGTTTGGGCCAGCCAGATTATAGTTAACACTTGCTATATATTAACCATGTAGGAGGCAAGGGTTCTATATACATTGCCTAATCCATTCCTGACAGCAGCCTGTGGGAGGGCTATTTCCACCTCAGTGGGGACACAGAGTGGTTAAACGAAGGTCAGAGAGCTATAGCTAGCTGGGCTTGGCTTTGAATATAGGTCAGCTTGATTCCAAAGTGATTGACAACTGTTCGACTTTGCTTTATAGATGTTGTAGAAAAACTTGACTCTTTTTTGCTTCCTGCCATCACTAAGAAAGCATTCTTACTGGTTAGGGTGTGGGGAGAAGGGCAGAGCTTGTTCAAAGAAGAGATATGCCTTTGACTTCCTAGTGCTAAGAATTTTTCCTTTGTTGGGATCCACTCAGGAGCCCTTGATATGGAAGCTTAGAGAAGGTTTCTGGGAGGGCTTTGGCCAACGGCCTAGTTGGGGATATGGATTTGAGGAAGTTGGGGGCTGTCTGGGAGCTTAATGACTGTGTGATTGGGTATTTGCAGGGGTGCTATCTCCGGAGCCTGCATGAACCCTGCTCGTGCCTTTGGACCTGCTGTAGTGGCCGGCTACTGGAACTTTCACTGGATCTACTGGCTGGGCCCACTCCTGGCTGGCCTGCTTGTAGGACTGATCATTAGGTGGGTGTCATATGGGCCCATGGTGATAGCTGTCAGGGAATCCAGTGTGCAAAGGCTGGGCTTTCTCTGGGTTTGGAGAAGGATACGGAGAACCTTCTCCAGAAGCAAAGCATCTGGGTCTTTTTAGGATCTTTGGTTAGAAGTGACGGAAGTCTATCTCATAAGGGGAAATCTTTTGTTCTCACATTGCTGTTATACAACCTCAGGGCCCATTTAAATCAGAAAACCATGTAAATGATGTCCCCAGGATCATACAGGTCTGGGGATGGCATTCACACAAAATACAATGTGAACAGTGTTCCCTAGAATTGTGCAGTGGATAGAAAAAAAGATTGTCATTATCAGAAGAATGAGTGGATTCTAGGTAGAAAAACACAAAGGATCTTCTGTCCTGCTTGATCTTTACTCCTTGAGTTCCTTGTCACACTCTGTTTATTTGCTCTGGGCGGTACAGGAATCACTGTCTAGATTTAGTACAAGTTAGGTCAGCAAATATTGTCTGGAAGAGGACAGGCCATAGGCTGGCCCACCCAGACTGCTTGTATTGCCAACGGGCCTCAGGATCCCATCAGTGGCTCTAAAAATCATTGTGCATCCTTCTCTGTCTGCTGCTTTTAGGATGGCAGCAATGAGCATTTTCTAAAGGAAGACAGAAATCCAAGAGGAAACTGTCTCCCTCACCCCAAGGCTGGAAAAGCTCAGGAAATCATTCTTCTGGAGAACTTTGGTCCTGAAGAAAGACAATGAGAGGCTGTTTTTCCTCCAGGGCCTTGAAGACCTGATAAAGCCATGTGTTTTTCTGTTTTGTTTTTTGTAGGCTCCTCATTGGAGATGGGAAAACTCGCCTAACCCTAAAGGGCCGATGAAGCAGAGCTGGTGGGGTTCCTGCTTCCCTGGCCCTCTCAGCTACCCAACCCTTGGCTGAGGACAGGAATCTGCATTTCTGGCAAGGCAAAGGCCCACAGAAGCAACTGACCTGTTTCTTTGGATTTGGGTTTGGCTTATTAGACAGACAAGCTGCCATGAAGTCCTAAGGAGGCTCTGGGTCTTGAAATACTTCTATGCTAATCGCAAGCCTCAGCCTAGAGAACATATTGTCAGAACCACCCAGAAAGAGGTGGAAACGGCATAGTAAAGGAGGTTTTCCTTGAGAGGGAAGGTCTCAGGAGCAGAACAGTGGGAAGAGGTGGAGGTCTATGTACATTAGCTAGATTCTCCTATCTCACATCCCACTCCTCTCTTTTTTCGGTGCAGGGATCCAACTCAGAGTTTCAGACATGCCAGATAAGTGCTGCGCTTCATCATTGAGTCATATCCTAGCCCTCAACATCCCTATCTTTGCCCTCTGTTGTTCTTTGATTCCTGTTATAGAAAAGCCTTCTGGACCTTGATCACCTCATTGCTTCCCAAGCTGCCAATCTAACTTCATAATAAACAATCTAACATTCCTCCCCCCTCTCATTGCCTATCATTTGGGAGATGGCACTACTAGGGAGGACCTAAAACTCTGTGGTGGGGCGTTGCCTGTAAAGAGCCTGGGTAAGCCTAGAGAACCAGCTGCTAGTGTCATGGCAGGTTCTTGGAGTCGGGTGTAACTCAGAGCCTGTCTCACTTCACCAGGCTCATCCTGGAACTCAGTTTGGAGCTGAGAATCCACTTAGACATTAATCGTCAATTCCAGATCATCAGCTGAAGTTGACGGAAGCCAGTGCACAGCCAGAGAATGCTTGAGTGCCCAGTACTTTTGGGTCAATATATTTATTGCACTCCAGCTGGGGGAGGAGGTAGGGTAGAGCTACAAGAATTTCCTAGGGAAGACTATCCTGAGCAAGGGATGCAGTAGAGCTCTGAAAAGAGTGAAAGATATAAGAAGAAATTAAGACGTATTCAGAATGGCACACTTTCTGAAAAGAGTATGCATCTTCCCATTAAGAATCTATAATTCACTTATGGAAAAGGACCATTATGACACCATAAATAAGGGGTGATGAAAAATCATTCTGTGATACACACACACACACACACACACACAAATTCTATAAGATGAATGAAAACCTACCTGATCAAAAATGAAATGCTCACCAGGAGCTGGGCATGGTGGAACAATGCCTGTAACCTCTGCACTTTGGGAGTCTGAGGCAGGAGGATTACAAGTTTGGTACCCACCTGTAAAACTTAGCAATGTAATGAGACCCTGTGTCACAATTAAAAATAAAAGAGGGTGGGTAAGTAGCTCAGTGTGAAGGCCCTGGGTTCAGTCCCCTATATTGTAAAACATCAAACCAAAACAAAAAACTCATTTGAGGAAAATCAACAATATAATCACATACAGCCTATGAAATGTATATCTATCTATTTATCTGTCTATATATATCTATATCATCATCTATAACATTCAAACATTCTCTGAGAAAAGAGTACAAGTAAAATGAAGAAGTACAAAGAAGAGAAAAAGGGAGGAAATATTAAAAATCAGAAACAAGCAAATTAAAAGACTTACATACAGTAAAGAAAGTTGTAAATTATTTCACTTGGGGAAATAATGAAATCAACCTTTGAAAGATCTAATAAATAAGAAAAGTTATATATGAAAGTATGCATATATACAGTGTCTATAGTTAGCATTTATTATTATATATTAGGCAATGAATGCTTTATGTACATTATGACCTTTCTTTCTACAACAATCCTATGAAGTAATGTAGAGATGTTGAATAGTGCTCCCTCAAATTCTTTTGTGTTCAATTTCAGGATGTGCCCTTATTTGGAAATATGGTTTTTGTAGATGTAGCTTGAAGTAAGCACCAAGATGAGACTCTCTGGGATTATGGTAGTCTAAATCTAATGATAGTACCCATATAGAAGAGAGAAAATGACATACACAGACACGTATTCTAAGAACACCACACAAAAACAGAGGCAGAGATTGTGTTACAGTGTCACAAGCCAGCACCAGGGGCCAGGATCTGGAAGAGGGAAGTCTTTTTCTCTGGAACTACGGGAGGCAACATGTTCCTGCTAACACCTTGATCACAGATGTCTGGCCTTCAAGACTATGAAACAATAAACTTTTATCATTTTAAGCTATCAATTTCTCATAGTAGCTCAAGTAAATAATACAGGTAGGTACTCTTATTCTCATTTTCCAGATAAGCAAATTAATACAGATTCCCAGAGACATTACCCAAAGTCACACAGTTAGGATGTTAGTCGAGCCAACATTTAAAAATCACAGCTGCAGAGTCCATGATCTGTGTTGCTATACTTCACTATTTCTGGGGAAGGGACAATATTATGTCTTTGGTCATGTCTCCTACTTGATTATTAGTCCTCTGTTAAAAAGGGAACAGAAAGGCATGTATTATGACCTTCCACTTCAAAAATACAACTGCATTTCAAGATCTGATTTTCATTTCAACTTTCAGACAAGTTCTCAAGAGAGAGATGGATACAAATTCATTTTGTCATTCTACATTATGGATTTCCTGCATCCTACTTACTGAGAAGGGACTCAGTAAGTAGGAATGGCATAGACTGACTACAGTGGCTTCCAAACTCATTCTGAGCCAACAGAGTAGAATCCAAAATTGGCTCAGTGTGAGTTCATGCCAACTCTACCTCTTCTTTTCTCAGTAACAAGGAAAGGAGGTCACAGTATTTTAGGATGTTAGAACTAGAAACATTATAGTAGTAAAATGTAATGACTATGAGTTTGTATTTTGAGAAGGATATAAATTTTAAATCTCAGAACTGTCACCTTTTTCGCCATATGTACTTGAAGAAGCTATTTAACTTGTCTCAGATTCAGCTTTTTAATTTCTAAACTGGGAAGACTGTTTCAGAATGCTGGTAAGAAATCACTAACATGTGTAAAGAGCATTATGATAATGTTTACTATGTAGTAAACACAAAATCTGGTTAGCACTTACATTTATTGCCATTATTTAAATTTTGCAATTTTAAGGTATTATAATCATGGCAGGGGGATAGATTTTTGGTAAGAAGTTTCTCAATGAACTTAGCACATATGTGTTTTCTCAGTCAACTATTCTTGGATAAGGATGTTTAGGCTTCTCATGTGGAAAAGGTTGGGAACTACTCATTCTGTCCAACCATATAAGAAGGCTAAATAATATATGACTATGAGGTAGTGACAGGGTTCAATTAGAATCAAGAATTCTAGGGCTCCTTCTACTGCAACAGGCATGTACCTGTTCTAGACCTATGGATACAAGTACTGATCTGTTTCCTTTCACTAGAGTCACCTAAGTTCTCACAGGCCATGTTACTGGGCAGTCCAGCATTAATATGTTGCACTTCTCCCTTACTATCCTGTCAAAAAACTCTGAGGGTTTAAGCAATCTAAAGGGAAGAGTGCTTATCTTCTCCTGGCCTGAAGAACTGAGTTAATTTTTTACCTTGTGTTGGCAGGTGCTGTCATCTCTTTCCTGCCACCTACAGTTGCTGTTGGGAGTGGTTCTCAAAGATGGCATAAGCCTTGCTGAGTCACACTTGTCCAGGCCAGAGAAGTTCTTGAAATTGGGCCCCATTTCTGACAGTTCCACAACTTTCATGCCAAGCACACCTGTGTGTTTCACACCATCCATACTCATGTGTCAAAGCAACCTGTAAGGCCTTCTAGGTCTCTCTTCCCTTTACCACAGGTCCCTACCTCTAGTACTCTGTACACACAACACAGTTCAATCATCTGAGAGGGATTTAGGAAGTTGTCTATTTCTCCTCCAAGTCCCTGGACCCATCATGGAGTTTGAGGATTTGTGATTAGCTATGTTACCTTTGGGCTTGAAACCAACAGATTTATTTTCTCAATGTCTAACTGCCTCAAATGATTTATAAGAACTAAAAATTTATAACCCTTAGCAATTTTTCTCCCCTTAGAGATTTAAAGTCTTTCACATAGTTGGCAGACATGAGTCAGTCCACAGACTTAACTCTCTATGAAAAAAAAGCGGGGCAGGTAATTTAAGCAAGAACCTTGATATAGCAATGCACATGAATATTATGAATCTCTATCTTGACTCTCTCCGAAAAGATTTGTCAAGGAAAAGATAATGATAGAGATTCACCTAGATATTGATGGTCTGTTGGTAGTGACTCAGAAGCTATAATTCTTGAGGTCTTTGTCCTATTACAGTATGTTGCATGTAGAAGTTTATGAAGTCCATGTGATAGAAACACTTGGTCTAAGTCAGTTATGGTGGCATATACCTGTAACCCGAGCACTTGGGAGGCTGATGCAAGAGGATTGTCATAGGTTTGTAGAGACAGAGCAAAATGTAAACAGAGACAAAGGTCATGAACTGGGTGACTGATGGTTATAGAAATGATCACATGCTTACTTTGCATGATATACTTGAGGAAGTTGCCCTTTGTAAAACCTTTGGATGCATTTGGTCTGTGCCTCTACACCCCATGATTCTTTTTTTTTAACTTTAAAAAATTTTTTTTAAAGAAAAACTAAACAAAACAGAAAAAGGGTAGAAATAACACATATTTTCAAAGAAAAAAATAAACAGTAATAAATCACTTGTTAATGATTCCAGATTGTCTTCTTCCAAATAGTTATTCAAGATACTAAAGTGGAGCATATAAAATGGGGATTCAAACAGTGAGACTGCAACGAGTTCTGTTCAACTATCCAACAAAAACTTAGAAATATGGTTATCAATCCTATACACTTAAACATACATGCAGTTATCCATATCGTCAATTATGTTGAGAGTGAACAAACCCAAGCAGGCTAATATCACTCTGAGCAAAGAATAATACTATTGCTGGGTTTCACATTATGACACTCCAGGATCAGCACTGGGTACTTTAGTGTCTCTTTTTCTTCAAAGTATCTGTTCACTTTATCATGTGTCATAAGATCAGTTCTCATAAACTGCTTATAGATTCTACACATGCATGAGTCTTAACATGTATTTCTATCCTTTCTATATTAGAGGGAGAAACAAAACAAAGCAAGACAAAACAAAACATATTCCTATAAACATATGAAATGAAAAAGACATATAAAAACGTTGTACAAGGAGTTCTATCATAGTTTCTGTGTTGTCACTTGTTATCTTCAATAGAATTGGCTATATCATCAGACATAGTATAACTGAATATATCAGTACATAAGAGTATTAACAAAAATACAACTTTGTATATAGTATAAAACTTCAAAAACTGGCAGTCATCAAACCAGAATGTGTATCGTAGAGTCTTATTATCTTCAGTGTAGTTGCTTGTACTCTCAGACTTGATACTATTAATCATCAGTTTTGAATAAAATCTGTCTATACCAAACAGCAATCAAACAAACCAGATTTAACTAAGATCAGTTGTGATAAAGCAGTATAAGTCATACAGGGCTCCAGATTAAGATAATAGAAAATTAAAGATGATTACTGTGCTATCACCCCATGATTCTTAGCTCATCCTAGAAATAAAGTCTAAGGCTCTGATTGGTCTATACTAACAAATAAAACAATTTTTTAGAAGCCATCTTACTCCTATGAGTACAGTGGTTCTCTGACCTTTGAGAAACTTGCTACAATTCTCTCTCCCTTGTAGTCCTGCTGCCTGGCAGCTTTCCCCTACATTCTTGGTTATTATATATAAACATCTGGTTCACATTACTTTCATTTCTGACTTCTTCATTTCTACCAGAACTGACTTTCTCATTTTCTGCTGGAGGCTTTGCGCTTTGACCCAACCTTGCTTTACTTTTTCATTCTTTGCTGGAGTGAATGCAAAGACTCAGAGAAGCAGAGTCTTTTCATAGGAGACACCTGGCTCCTAAAACCCCTGCTTAATGCTACAGGTTCAGGATCAGCCTGGTCATGTAGCCAGTTTAAGGTCAGTTGAACTATACAGCATGACCCTATCTTAATATAACAAACAAACAAACAAACAAACAAACACGAAACCCCACAACATTCATCTGGATATTATCTTCTGTTTAGGAGACCAAGTTCTCTGAGAAAATCGTTAGCCTTTCCCACAGTGCCTGAGAACAGAGCTGGAAATATGCCCTCAGCAAATGGCAAAATCTCTACACTGAGTCTATGGCTCTGAGTTGGGATTGTTACAGTAAGAAGGGCTATGCGGAAGCTATTGACACTTTTCCTTTAAATCAAAACTGTGAACTAATGGAATCACTATGAAGGATGGCAGAATGGGCCACCTCCAAATATGCTCCTTTTTGGCACAAAAAAGTATTTTGAGCTAAAGATACTTGAAAACACAAAAGGTACAAGAAAAGTATTCTGACTCTCCTTTTCTTTCTGAAAGCAAATGAAACCCATGTGAAAGATGTTCTCCCTACACCAGGAAGAAAAAAAATTCCTATCACCAGAGATGGAGAGCTGAGCCTGACAGAATACCAAACTTCTTAAAATAATTCTTACTTTTTTGGTCTTCTCATATATTTTAGCTACTTTCCCACAACTGCCTCTCTGTTTAATATATTATAGAGGTATTTAGTTTTTGCTACTTCTTTGGGTCTTTATTTCCTATGCAGACATCTATGTACACATGCAATAGCAAACAGAAACACTGAAACGACACCCTGCATTTGGAGGCATACTTATTTATGTTGACAAGCAATGATCAGAATCACTACCAAAATATCAGGTGCTAAAGGCTCAGGAAGAGAGGTTTCTATGGGGTCTGAAAGGGGGAGTACAAAGGTAAAGTACTTGAATGTCTTTGATTGGTTCTTACAATACGCATTATAGTGACCAGCTATATCACAGTGACAAGCTGTTTCAGAAGATGTAGGAACAGGAACTGTAACAGGAACTATTACCTGGACAACTAACAGACTGACTGCGGGCATTTTCTGTTAGATTTCCCCCATTTTTAGTTACACCAGCAAATCTTTGCTGTATATGTTACATGTGATCTTCTGAGACAAGTCCCAACTAGAAACAGTAACATTAGGCTTATTAGTGATCCTAGGATGGTCCCTAACCAAAGTCCCCAGTATTGTCTTATTACATAACTTTTCCCCTAAATTGCTTTTAGGAAGAGACATAATTTAGGCCTGTATATTCTGTAACACTGCTCTGGCAAGAGAGTGAAGGAGTTAATCTGAGTATCCAATGTGCCTTTGATGTTCATTAAATCTTGGTTAAGTGTTTGAATGATTGTTCTGTTTTCTTGAGGCAACCATGCATAGCGTTTAGGGCAAGAATCACAAGAGGGGTGTGGGGTGGGAAAGCAAGAACTAGGATAAGCAGCCTGAAAAGGAACAAAAATCAAACAGAATAGTTATGGAGCAATCTTGTGAATGGTGTCCTCAAGTTTTAGCCATGCAAGGACTGGTCAGCATCGGGGGTGACCAGAGCAGGGCTTTGAGTGTATTGTCTCTTCAGAGTGATCCCTGGAGGAGCTGTCCAGATAAACTCTCTAGCAGTCATCTGAGTGGGCTCTTTTAACTCTGGAATGGTGGATTCCTAAAATTTTAAGATCTCTAGTTAAGGGGCTGGGGATTTAGCTCAGCGGCATAAGCGCCTGCCTTGAAAGCAGGCAGTCGTGAGTTTGATCCCCGGTATCGATAAAAAGGAAAAAGACCAAAAAAAAAAAAAAATCTCTAGTTAATATGCACCTGAATCATATGCATGTGTAGGAATGTCTACAGGTATTGGTGTTTTAGCTAAACTTTTATGTAGCTAGTTACAAGCTGTTTCTGTAGGGTTATGCTTTACTTTTGCAGCTTTTTAGAGCTTGTGCCATGTATGCTTTATATAGTTTTTACTTAGTTGTGCTACAAATGCAAGCCCATTGTGACTGCCAATAGTCAAGGGTAGGCCATATCTAGGGATGATTTTCATAGCAGGACCCTACAATCTTTTATTGCCCTCTCAGCTCAGGTAGGGAACACCTTGGGCCAGTGCAAGTAGATGTAAAAGAGCACTAAGTCTATCTGTATATCTTTAAATGGAGATCAGGGCCAGTGACATAGACATTGAAACCTGAGCTGGCTGCAGGGGTACAGATGCCAGCACTGTGGCTTGTATGCAACATCTTGTTGTTGGATTCTACTTCTCGATCCATTCAGCCAATGTATGGCTTTTGATTGGTGAATTGATATCATTAACATTGATAGTTATAACTGATAATGTATTGACTTATCCTTGTCACATTATTTGCCTGTTGATGGCTCCCTTTGTTTCCCCTCCCTCTGTTTAATTGTTTGCCTTGTACTGGTGAGTTCCTTCTGTTGGAGTTGATGGAGCTGTAATTATCTCTTTGTAGAATGTCCTTCAAAACTTTTTGGAGTGCTGGTTTGGTGGCTATAACTTTCTTCAGATGTCCTTTGTCATGGAAGTATTTTATTTCTCCATCAGTTTTAGAAGACAGTTTTTCAGAGTGCAAATCTGGGGTGAAGGTTGTTTTCCATTAGAGTGTGAAGTGCTTCACTCCATGCACTCCTTGACTTGAGAGTTTGTGCTGAAAAGTCAACTGTGATTCTGATGAGCCTTCCTTTATAGATGATTTCTTTCTTTTCTCTAACAGCTTTTAAGATTCTGTTATTGTATTGAATTTCTGAAATCTTGACTGTGATATGCCTAGTTATAGTTTTTTGATCATGGACAATTGGCATTTATATGCCTCACATATCTGTATGTCAAGTTCTTTTATTCTAGCAGGGAAGTTTTCTGTCATAATGTCTGTGAAAAGCTTTGAAATATCACTTGTGATATCTTCTACTTTTTCACTGACTCCAGTTAATCTTAAATTATTATTCTCTGTCTCATTTAGCAGCTGGTGGATTCATTTCTCATGGTCCCTTGCTATTTTTGAGAAATCGTTCTTTTCCTGATTTCTAACTGCAAACCTGTCTTCTACACCTGAGAGCCTGTCCTCACATTGGCTTAATCTGCTGCAAATATTTTCAGTGGAATTTTGATACCCCTCTGTATCTACTTAAATCTGTTTTATGGATTCTATTTTTTTCCTATGCTGAGTATTCATGGCTTCCAAAATTTTTTTTTAACTTTTTTTTTTGTCTTTTTCATTTTGATTGGTACCAGGGATCAAACTCATGACTGCCTGCTTGCAAGGCAGGCACTTATGCTGCTGAGTTAAATCCCCAGCCCCCCCAAATTTTCTTAAGTTCATCTTTTTTTTTGTATGTATCTGTTATAGTAGTGCTAAGCATGGTCTTTATTTTGGATATCATCTCTGCAGTTATGAGATTGTTTATAATTTGATTTTTTTCCCTCAGAGCCTCATTTAATTGCTTTGTTATTACTACTCCAGAGAAGCCAGGTGGGAGACTTTAGGATTATCCCACCTTATTGCCCCTAGGTTTGCCTTTGGTGAAGTGGGTGTCTGGGGTTGCATCTTGTTTAAATGTCTTCTCACTTTCTTTCTTTTTTTTTTTTTTTTTTTTTAGTTTAATTCCTAGAGTGATACTTGTAAATTGCCAATGGTGGGGTACTTTATTGCTAGTATTTAGGAGCCTTATGTAATGACTACTTCTCTGAGGTATCCTCCAGGTGTATTTGATTTTTGGGTTTTGAGTCTGTTGGAAGATCCCAGTTCTTCAACTTGTTGGCAATGAGAAGCTGATGCTTGTTTGATCCAGTTCCTGGTTCTTTGGCACTGTGCCATTTTCTGTGACCCTTAGTCAATCTCAGTCATAGAATACCAGGACCAATAGCTGTTTAGAAAAATTATGTCAAATTTGTCTATAGTGGTACCAATAGCATCAAATACAGCCTAGAAAATGACAAACTGAACTAACCATTAATTTGCCACTTTTAACTATGAACTAGACTTGCGGTTATATAACAAAATCTAAACCAAACCAGAGAATTATATGCAGTATACAAGTCCTTAATATATCAATTTTGCCTTTAGGGATTAAAATTTAAAATATGGTTAAGGAGAAAACAGAGAAGTAGAAGAGGAAGAGATTAAAAGTAAGGTTGGAGGACAAAAGGGGATCATTCTAACTTTGGGAAACTTGTGCAGAAGACTGGAAGGAAAGAGATATGGAAGAGATAAAAAGAATAGAACAGAATCACAACCAAAAAAGAGGACAGAAACCGGGACTTTAAAAAAAATGGCAGATAGATAACAGCAAGTTACAAAGGCTCCCTGAGATAGTTAACTTAGATTCCAAAAATAATACAGCGTGGAGTCCCAAACAGAGGGAGATAGACTCTCCCAATCCAGGAACAAACTAAGCTGAGAGAAACCAATTAAAAATACAGTTCTAGTGCTACTATTGGAATAGCTACAGTCTTGGTACTGTTGCTTGAATTTGCTGCTTGAACACCCTGCTGCTGCTGTGCTTGAACCTGTGTAGTGGAAACTTACCGAGCTACCTGAAAGCTCGCCAGTTTCAACTCACTGGAGATGCATTCACACTAAGGATGGAAATCTGCAAACTGAACTGAGTGGAGCTGGTGGGGAACCCTGCATAGACCTTCAGTGAGGATGGAAATAAAAATCCTTCCATAGACAAAGAGGCTCCGACAGGTGACATCTTGGGACCAGGCATACTGGCCAGAACAAGGGGCTGCAGTGACTTTAGTCAGCTATTCCCTTCTCAAGCGGGATTGATGGGGACCACTTGACTTGGGTCATGCCCTGGCCTGAGACCCAGTAGGCTAGTCCAAACCAAGTCCCTACACGTGGCAGTGCACCCTAATACAGTGAAGCACTTGGCAGTTTGACTGATCTGGAGGTGTGGGCCCAGCATAGGCTGCCCTGGTCTGTATCTCTGTAGTACACTGCAGTGGGCAGGAGCACCTAGCCAGCACGATTCAGACAAACTGTAACCAACAAAGAAATAAACTGGGCCTCCTATAAACACCTGTATGGAAGGAACAAAAAAATATGAAGAGGAAGCAACAAGAAAGGGTCCCCAGTCCCTCATCTTGAGAACAATGATCCAGAAAAGGTAAACACAAAGGGGAACAAGGACAGCAAACATGCAATATCAGACACAGCATCAGTAGACATAAAGTGATATCTTTGAGACTTTATAGATGAGTTCATAAGTATTTAACCAATAAAGCCAGACATAAATAAAATAATTAGAGAAATGCTAAGCATATCTCAAGAAAAAACAGATGGAAGAAGGGAAGAACACAAAAAAAGGGGGAGAATTGTTTGATAAAGAAAATAGGGAAAACATAGAATACAGGAAGCAGGTTCAAAGAGATTATCAGGAAATTAAAAACTCCATTGAAAGCTGGCAAAACTGCTTGAAAGAAACTAAGGATAGATTATCTGAACAAGAGGACAGGTTTGCAATGTGGGATCATGAAAGGAAAAATTTCTTAAAAATAGCAAGGAAACAAGCAGTAACAATACAAAGGCTAGAAGATGACAAGAGGATCTATAACTTGAGAATAAAGAATATGAATGAAGAAGCAGGGGTACAAACAAAGGAACTACAAAGTCTATTCACAGAAATAATTAAGGAAAACTTCCCAAACATAGGAAAAAGAAAAGATATTCAGATATATGAGGTGTACAGAACTCCAGCCACCTGCAACCCAAAGTAAGCTACACCCAGGCATATAATAATCAAGATCCCAGAAATCCAATATAAGTACAGAATATTAAAAGCTGACAGAGACAAGAAACAGATTACCTACAAAGGAAAGCCCATCAGAATTATGACAGACTTCTTGGCACAAACCATCAAATTGAGAAGAGAGTGGAGTGAAGTATTCCAAGTTGTGAAAGAAAATAACCTCTAGCCAAGATTGATGTACTCTGAAAAAATGTCCCTAGAAATTAATGGAGAAACAAGATGCTTCCAAGATAAAGAGGAACCTGGGGAATTCGCAACCACCAATCCAACCCTGCAGAGAATACTATGGGACATTCTAAAGAGAGAGAGAAGCACCAGGATTTCAGGAGCAGTGGCAGAGGGGCCCCAATGAATGGAGCAAAAAGCAAAATGAAGACAAACAAACAACTAATGATGCAAAAAGAGCACAACAGAAATGAGGCAGAGAAGGTTGGATATAATTTCTAATAAAAATGGCCTAAATACACTAAATTAAGGAAAAAATAGAGAATTTCAGGCAGAGTGGATCAAGTGGTAGGATCCACTGAGATGCTCTTTATTGGAAATATAATTAACCTGAAGAAGGGTATATGGACCAAAATCAAATATAAGAAAACAGAACTCTATGTGATAGGGAACCAGACAGTAATAGGGGCAACTGGACCAGTATTTATGGATAGGTTGGAAAGACAGGCTTTAATAAGTAAAGAAATACAACTAGAGATCAAGTCCAGGAGTGAGATGTGAGGTAAATAGCAGGCTGCCCCCAATATAAAACTGAGGGTGTTGGGGAGACCCAAAAATACTCAGTACATCCTAGGAGAGTGAAAGGGGAAGAATAGTCTTAAAAAAGACAGCAGAAGATATTGCTAATAGTGTATCAGGAATTAAAACCCATATTACTTGCACCACTCTGCTTAGATAGAACTTATTCCTTCCCAGTTTGTATACAAGCACTAGATCTGAGGGCACAGACAGCTATCCCAAAATTATCAGGATATAGCATAGTAATCATCTTTAATTTCCTATTAACTTGATCTGGATCCCTGTATAACTTATACTGTTATATCATGACTGATCTTAGTTAAATCTGATTTGTTTGATTGCTGCTTGTTATTGACAGATTTTATTCAAAACTGTTAGGTTGACAGTATCAAGTCAGAGAGTATAGACAACTATACTGAAAATGACAATGATTCACTACTATACCCATTCTGATTTGATTACTACCTGTTTTTGTAGTTCTACACTATCTACAAAGTTGTATTTCTATTAATACTGTTATGTACTGATATAGTCAATTATACTTTATCTGATGATATAGCCAATTCTATTGATGACAACAAGAGACAACACAATAACCATGGTAGAACTCCTTGTACAGCAGTTTTATATGTCTTTTTAGTTTTAGGTGTCTATAGGAATATGTTTTGTTCTGTCCTGCTTTGTTCTGTTTCTCCCTCTAGTATAGAAAGGACAGAAATACACGTTAAGACTCATGCATGCGTAGAATCTATAAACAGTTTAGAAGAACTGATTTTATGACACATGATAAAATGAACAAATGTTTTGAAGGAAAAAAAGGCACTGTAGTACCCATTGCTGATTCAGAGTTTCATGATGTGAAATCCAGCAATACTATTAACTTTTGTTCAGAGTGATTTTAATCTGCTTTAGTTTATTTAATCTCAACATAAATGAAGATATGGATAAATGCATACATGTTTAAGTGTATAGGATTGATAACCACATTACTAAGTTTTTCTTAGATAGTTGAACAGAACTATTTTCAGTCTGCCTGTTTTGTTTTTGTCTTTTTTTTTAAATTGGTACCAGGGATTGAACTCACGATCGTTGCTTGCAAGGCAGGTGCTTATGCCGCTGAGCTAAATCCCCAGCCCCAACAGTCTGCCTGTTTGAATTACCATTTATATTTTCTACTTTTGTATCTTGAACAATTATTTTTTCATTTATATATATATATATATATTTATTATTTAAAGAGAGAAACAAAATGAAAAAAGGGTAGAAATAATAAAGAATTACAGAAAAATAAACAGTAAGAAATCACTAGTTGATAAGTTACATACTGTCATCTAAGAAAAAGTTGTTAGGTTCATGTTACAAAATTAAAGCATACAAAGTGACATTCAAATAGTGACACTGCCAACAGTTCTGCTCAATGACCCAACAAAAACTTAGTAATATGGTTATCAGCCCTACACACTTGTTTTTTTATCTTAAAAGAGGTAAGATTAAACATATCAAAACAGAACAAAACAGTTAAACAATTATTTGTAAGAAGACAATATGTAAACATCAACAAGTGATTTATTACTGTTTATTTTTTTCTTTTTTCTTATTTCTATCCATTTTGCATTTTTTGTCTTTCTTTAAAAAAAGAGGACAGAAACCATGTTCACACTCAAATAAAAACAAGATAAAGCAATAAAGGAGAAAAAAGCAAAAAGAAAACAAAAACCAACCCACCACCATGGCAACAAAAAACAAATGAGGAGGAAAAAAAGGTCCATTTCCAGTATTGTCTCTGGTTTCACTGGTAGACAACTGTGGAGGCAGAATCCTGATTCATGCCAATCTATCCCAGCAAGCCAGCAGTAGCTTTTTGCTAGGGCAGTGGATAATCTCAGTGAACCTGTACTTTCTGGCTGAGACCAGACTCATTAGGCTTGCTGCCATCTGAGCAATTTTTGTGGGTCTGTGTCCAGGTGGGAGCCACTAGCTAGAGCTAGCGGAAGTTCCAAGTTCTGATCTCAGCAAGTTGTCTCCAAGATGGTTCCAGGCTAATTGCTCTCTCCTACAAGAGAACTGAGCCCTCCAAATCATCACTAGCCAATGCAGTCCTTTATGTTTGTTTCTCCTGTCCACTGTGGCATCTATCCCTGTTGAGGCTTCTGGGGTCACCAGCTGTCACTATCTGTTTACAGGTTGGAACTGCTCCTCTCATGCAGTGAGCCCTGTCTCAGGAGCAGGTGCCACTGGCTTCCTCCTCCTTCTTCATTGAAATTTTTCTTTTTATTCTCCTCATGGGCTTCAATTTGTGCTTCAGATCCTTCCTGGGTACAAGGGACCCACTTTCCTCCTCCTCATTTTCCACATGTTGCTATATTCCAGCATCTGCATGGTGACTCTCAGAGAGACTCTTTCTCTGGTGCTGCACTGCATCTTTTGCAGTTTTACTGGCACTGTAGCTTGAGCTTGTAGAACATATGGTGGGTACAAGTCTGGCTCTGATTAAAAGTTTTTCTGGCTGGGATTGATGTTTCAATCAGTTGGGTCCCTGGAGAGGTCTTAAGAGTGCATGTTTAGCATTGTTGGTGGCAGATTTCCAAAAAGTAGCAGGAAGGAGTAGCAGGAGAACTTTGGCCAAAATAGCTTTTGGTGACCACAGAATATCTAGCCTGTCAGACTCCATTCCTAACAGAACAGAGTTACTTCCATATATAAACAATGTGCACTAAGGATCTGTAAAGGGGTTCATTTTAAAATCTGGTCGACTTCTGGGAGAACATGGTGGACAGATAACAGCAGCTATGGAGGCTCTCTGAGATAGCCAGCTTAGAATCCAGGAATGGTGCGGTGTGAGGAGTCCTAAGCAAGGGGACTCCTCAGGAAGCCAACTCAGGAACAAACTAAGCTGAGAAACCAACTGGAAATGCAATTCTGATGCTATGACTGGAACAGATAAAATCGCAGTGCCAAAGCTGGAACCCGTGCTCTGGAAACCGTGATTTGAAATTCCTGCTGCTGAGCTGCGTCTGAATCGGCACAGCAGGGACAGAGACACGAAAGCTCTGAGAGCAGGAATTGGTGAACGGAGTTGAGAGCGGGACTGGTGGGGAGCCCTGCATCAACATGTGGTGAGTGAGAGGAATGGAGACCCTACCGTAGAGTAGGAGGCTCCAACAGAGGACATTCTGGGACTGGGCAGACTAGCCGGAACAGGACGCTGCAGTGACTTTAGTCACATGTTACCCTCCCAAGCAGGAGTGGTGGGGAGCGCCTGAACTGGGTGAAGTCGCAGACTAAGACCCAGTAGGCTAGCCCAAACCAGGTTGCAGCACTTGGCAGTGCACCTTAGCAGTGAACCCTTCAGTAGGTTGACTGACCTGGAGGGGTGGGCCCAACATATGCTGCCCCAGTTTGTGTCTCCCTAGTACACTGCAGTGGGTGGGAATACCTAGGCAGCGAATTCAAACAAACTAACCCACAAAGAAAGAAACTGGGCCTCGTATATACGCCTGTATGGAAGGAACAAAAAATATGAGAAGAGGAAGCAACAAGAAAGGGTCTCGGCCCCCAATACTGAGAACACTAATCCAGGAAAAGTAAGTGCAAAGACAAATGAGGACAGAAAACATGCAATATCAGACACAGCACCAAAAGATATAAAGTGATATCTCTGGAGCCTCATAGATGAGTTCAAAAGTGAAGTATTTAATGCAGTAAAGCAAGATATAAGTAGAATAGTTAGAGAAATGCTAAGCACCGCTCAAGAAAAAACAGATGGTGGAATGGAAGAAAAAAAGAGAATTGTTTGAAGGAGAAAGTAGAGAAAACATGGAATACGTGAAGCAGGTTCAAAGAGATTACCAGGAAACTAAAAACTCTATTGAAAGCTGGCATAACAGCTTGAAAGAAACTAAAGATAGATTATCTGAACTGGAGGACAGATTTGTAATGTGGGAGCATGAAATGAAAAACTTCTTAAAAATAACAAGGAAACAAACAGCAATAATACAAAGGCTAGAAGATGATAAGAGGATCTACAACTTAAGAATTAAGAACATAAAGGAAGAAGTAGGGACACAAACAAATGAACTACAAAAGCTATTCACAGAAATAGTACAGGAGAATTTCCCTAATTAGGAAAAGGTAAAGATACTCAGATGTATGAGACATACAGGACCCCAGCCACCTACAACCCAAACAGAACAACACCCAGGCATATAATAATCAAAATTCCAGAAATCTAATATAAGAACAGAATATTAAAAGCCATCAGAGACAAGAAACAGATCACTTACAAGGGAACACCCATCAGAATTACAGCAGACTTATCGGCACAAACCATCAAATCACGAAGAGCATGGGGGGAAATAATTCAAGCTTTGAAAGATAATAATCTGGGGCTGGGGATTTAGCTCAGCGGCGTAAGTGCCTGCCTTGCAAACAGGCAGTCGTGAGTTCGATCCCTGGTACTGATAAAAAAGAAAAAAAGACAAAAAAAAAAAAAAAGAAAGATAATAATCTCCAGCCAAGGTTGATAAGTCCAGCACAACTGTCCCTAGAAATCAATGGAGAAACAAGGTGCCTCCAGGATAAAGAGGAACTAGGGGAATTTGCAACCACCAATTCAACTCTACAGAGAATATTGCAGGACATTCTAAAAAAGAAAAATACCAAGATTACAGAAACAGTGGCAGAGAGGCCACAATGAATGGAGCAGAAAGTGAAATGAAGAAGACAAACTGACAACTAATGACAGAAAAAGAGCTCACAGAAATGAGGCAGAGAAGGTTGGATGTCAGAAACAGCTATTTTGGAGAAAACAAGACATCATACTAGTGAATGTTGATTTAATATCCTCTTGTTTTGAAGTCCCATCAAGCTTTTGTTCTTCTGTCTCCATCGGTCTTAACATGTTGTATCTTAATGGATTTTATTATATGTGATAATAAAAACAAAAACTTTTATAGACAAGGAGATAATACAGAAACCATTGTTCATTTTCTATTAGTTGATTCTAAATACCCTGTAATACTGTCATTCTCTTGAATGGTTTTATATTGTCTTGATATGTTTGATGCTACAGTATACAAACTTATACTCAAAGATTTCAAGGAAAGAGACACTAATGGTAACCATTTTTATGTCAGGATTATCTTGTGGTGAAACACTATTTTGCTTAAATGGTTATGTTTTGACCTGTGCTGTTTTGTTGTTATGCCCTCTTTTATCTCAATCTCCTTTTTTATTATTTAATTTTTTATTTTTATCTTTTTAAGGGAAAAAATAAAAAATAGCAGGATATATTATAGTAACCCACTTTGATTTCCTATTAACTTGATTTGAAACCCTGTATTTCTCTCACCATCTTGTTTTGACTGATTTTCCTCTATTCTGTTTTGATGGATAGTACCAAGTTTGAGAGTACAGGCAACAACTGTGAAAACAATAAGATTCACTATGATGCCCATTCTGGTTTGACTATTATTTTCTTTTGAAGTCCTGTAATATCTCCAATGTTTTGGTTTTGTTCTTTACTGTTTTATTCAATTTTATTATAACTGATGATATAGATAATTCTTTTTAAGATAGCAAGAGGCATTACAGTAACCATTGTTGACCACCTTGTATTCTGTTTTTACATTATGTATTATGTCCATCCTTTTGATTTGACTGACTCTGTTTTGTTACGTCACATTTGATTTTATTCTCCTCAAAAAAGTAATAAGAACTGTGGGAGTAATAAAACTCAAAATGTGTATTTGTCATTGTAAAAAATAGAGGAAAAGAAAGTGCTCTGAAGGATATAACTGCATGTATATTTAAGTGTATAAGATAACCATATTACTAAGTTTTGTTTGATCACTGAACAGAACTGTTTGCAGTCTCACTGTTTGAATGTCCACTTTATATGCTTTAATTCTGTAAGTTGAACTATTTCTAAGATGACAATATGTAATCTATTAACTAGTGATTTCCTACTGTTTATTTTTTCTGAAATTCTATATAACTTGTACTCTTTTTCTGTTTCCCTTTTTCTCCTTAAATAAAATTAAAAATAAAAAAAATAAAATCTGGTCAGTTCAAGAATAGTTTATCAGTTAGTGCCAACCAGCCATGGACTGGTGGGCCCAACTTGCTGGGCAGGATTGAGTGGTCCTCAGTTATTCAGGTGGTGTAGTACAGCATGTAGTACCTGGACAGATAGATCTTGGCCTAAAATGAACTTGCTAGCTTTCTAGATCAGAAGGACAGTGGCTGTGACTTCCTACATGTGTGTGGTGTATCTTTTGGTGCAACAAAGTGTGGGTGCCTCTCAGAGAGAGACCATTCAGATGCTCACCTGGTTGTACTCCTTGCAGGGCACAACTTAGCTAAGGAGGGTGCAAAGGCAGAGTGGGAGGCAGCTCTTTGTGACTGAATTCAAGTATTTGCACATGTAGGCCACTGGGCACTCCCAGGGGATGACAGTTTGAGTAAGCTTCATTGCTTTTGTGAATTTAAGGATCTAGATTCTATAGAAGTCAGCAGCTCTAAGAAATTTTCAGTTTCTTTCTTGTAATCAGTGTCTGCCAGATATTGCAGCAGAGCTTTTGTGTCTTTCTTGAAGGCAGCTTGTGTGCCATTAATCAGATATGCAGTGATATTTTGGGTTGGGAAACCAGTAAGGTCAGATTTGAGGGCTTCTCCAAAGAGAGTAAACAAGTATTTGAACTTCTTGGAGGCTGAGTCCAGGTAAGTTGACTTTTTACTACAGAACTGGAGTTTTTCCATTTAAAAATGAAGAGCAGAAGGCATTCTTTAGGTCCAGGCATGTGTATCAGCAGACTGTGGGAGACTTCAGGATGGAGGACAACCACAGCAGCATTGTCAGCTTGAGGATCCTGAATTAGTTTTACAGGCAAGAGAGGTGTATTTTAGCAGTTTGACAGTCCAAAACACTTTGAAGTTTTGAAATCTCTGGATGTGTGGTTCAATTTCTAGCCAAGTCTCTCATGGCACGGGATACTGTTTGATGTAGGTGGGAGTTTCACCAGGATAGCACAATTAGAGGCAGGCAGTTGATGGCTCAATCTAAGGGCCCAGGGTAAAGCATCTTTTAAATTTAGTTATGCAAACTAGGTGGTTTCCGGAGGTAACAGTACAGTCCATCAGGATCACAAATTGCTTTCTGACAATAAGAGGTCAGGTGAAGTGGCATGGTTGATAGCCAGGCCCAGAGGCAGGTCAATGGCCTATATCCTGGGAAAGAATTTTCACAATTTCAGATCGTGGCAGGCATCATCCTTCTCTTGGGGAAAGTACAGGGTTAAATGAGGAGAGTGACTAACTTGGTGCAAAGGAGATGGTCACCTCTAATTTGAAGAAGTCTTTTCTCAGATTTAGTATGAGGGACTGGCTTATGCAGAAATTTGTTTGCTGAGATGTCTTCCCAGGGTGCAAGTTTAAGACTGGCACCAAGTTTATAACTGGAGTGAGAGGCAAGAATCCCAGTTGCCTTGGTGTAACCTTTTTCTGATAGAATTGAATATCCATGGCCCTTATAACTTGCATATTGGTAATGGCTTTATCGGGCTCTGGGTACATACTGATGGGCTTTTTTTGTCCCTCCCTCTTTGATGTCTTTGAGAAATGCTTGACTGATTTTATGCTTCTAGATGGGCTGACTTTTGGGAAAGGCCATTGCAACTCATTCATCAGGGTTGAGAGTCCAATTTTTTGTTTTTTAAGTCAAAATGTGGGACTCAGAATGAATTTCTGACAGTCATGTTGGGTGGAAATTGATAATGCCATCTGACCAGGATAAGAAGGAGCAGGTTTTAAAGGAAGGATCTCTATGGCCAAATACAGACAATGGCTAGCTGGAACTAGTTCAATTGGGTGGAAGTAGGTGAGTCAGGAGTGGGGTGTGAACCTATAGGTGTTGGCAGAACCAATGGTGGTCAATGAGAGTTCCAAGGTGGAATTCTCAGAAAGAATGGGCCTCATTCTTTTCCTTTGAGATGCAAGCAGTGGTTTGGTTTCACGTTTAACTGCACCATCTCAAAAATCCTTTTTTGCTTCAGAGACTTTGGGTTTTGACTAATTAGCTCCCATCTCTGACTTCCTACATGTGTGTGGTGTATCTTTTGGTGCAACAAACTGTGAGTGCCTTGCAGAGAGAGACCATTCAGATGCTCACCTGGTTGTACTCCTTGCAGGGCACAACTTAGCTAAGGAGGGTGCAAGGCTTCCATTATGCCATATGTGGATCACCACGAAACCTCAGGTGAGGAACCAATCAGCCACTACAACCAGTGCTCTTTAGTCTTGGTGCATAGATGAAGCATCCCATTGCTTATGCTATCTATTCCATTCATACATTCATTCAACAGGCACTCAGAAGTTAAGCATCCCAACACCCTTGCCTTAAGAAGTCACCAAACTCCCTTGCTGGAGCTGAAGACTGACAAACTAGTTCCCCCATGCATCTTACCAGAATTAGGCAGGCAGACTGCACCCTTCTCCCTTCTGAGTCTGATATGAGGAGCTCAGTGGGGAGCAAATAATGCTCTGCCAGACCTGTGAGGGGACCTAAGAAATATCCAGGGTGTGTCTTCCCATGGAACCTAGAAAGGTCTTTGCTCCATCTGCAAGGGCCATGACCAAGGACCAAAGAGGGTCAACATGGTCAGTCTTCCTGGCTGATGCACCAGATGCAACAGCAAACAGAAATGACACTCAGGATTTGGAGGCAGATTTAATAGATGGGAACTGATCAAGATCATTCCCCCCAAAAATCAAATCCTGAAAGCTCAGGGAAGTGTTTTTTTTTTTTTTTTTTTTTTTTTGGTACCAGGGATTGAACTCACAACCTCATGCTTGCCAGGCAGGCACTTATTCCACTGAGCTAAGCCCTTAGCAGGAAGGGAGGTTTTTATGGGGTCTGAAAGGGGAAGTACAAAGGCAGAATACTTAGCTGTCTTTGATTGGTTCTTTCAATATGTATCATAGTGACCAGCTATACATTACAGTGACCAATCATTTTTAGGAGACAGTAGTACAACTGTGACAGGAGCTGTTACCTGAGCAACAGGCTGGCTAGGAGCATTTTACACTACATATATAGACATCTGTATACTTTTCTCTTGCTCATCTGTTTTATGTTGATTTTATCCTTAGGTCCAGCCAAAGGTCCTAAGTGTAAGTAAAACTCAACTCCTCTATACTTTTTTCTTTTTTAAACTTTCATGATTTCTTCTACTTTTAGGCTGAGGGGTAGTGCCTCATTACAAACACATTCAGTATGTGTTCTCCAATGCCAACACAACCCTAGCATTATAGCCAAACATTAACTGTAACAAAGGTAGTGACTGCTGAGTACTGTTATGCAGGAATAGCAGTGGATTTACAGAAGGTCCTCTCTGCTAGTTGTGGAGTGCAGCTGTGAACAAGAATGAAACTGAAATTCTTATTATCTAACAAAGTCAGCTTTTACCTTCTTAAATTTTCTTTCCTCTTAATAGAAAGACATCCTTCAAAATATGGCAGAAACCAAGGGGAGCCATTTTTTGTAGACATTTATTTCACATACAAGTTTTCAAGAAGACATCTAAGTGAACATCAACACAGAACAATGACAGACATCCATTTATACTTGGTCTTGGAACGCATAGAGATGGGGCAAGGGCTCAGAGTTACACAGGTTGCTCAGTACTCCTTTCACTGGGGCTCCCTAGCTCCATATCACTGACTCTGTCAGTGGGCACAAGATTTCACAAAATAACTTTCACTGCAACTACTTGCTTTTGCCTACCAGGGTACCTATCCAGCTGCCTATTGAATGTGAGTGACTTGTCCTTTCTCCTTGGTGAGCACTCCTTGGCTGGCTTTGGTGTCACACTGTCCCTCTGATGCACATGAAACACACAGAGTACGGCAGAGGCTCTATACAGTGGGGAGTTAGGCTGGAGCCTGGTCTCTCAATCTCAACCTGGCACCACAGCCTCCTAAATGAAAGTACCTGAGCAATCTTGGCAGTCAAGTTCTACTTCTCAAAGACAGGCCATGATTTGTCAAGCAATACTTAGTAAGTGGTATTCACAAGACTGAAACTTTTTTTTTGGCTTTTGATGTAATGCTCCTTCCAAGGAGAGGCTACCCTAAGCTGTTTATGTATGTGTGAAGTTCTTTTCTTTAAAAAACTGTTTCCTTCCAGATAAATTAAGTTAAATGTTTAATAAAATAACCAGTGATAATTAGAGGTATTTCTGAAAATCAATACAAATCTAGGTAGGAAATATGAATTCAGTTTCTAAAATGCCTTAGATGTCAGAAAATAAAATGTTTATACCACTTTTAAAAACTAGGATTTGAAGCAATCTTGAAAAAGGGCAGGTTTAAATAAATTCAGGGTTAGGGTAGCTGAGGTGGACTTCTATTGGGCTAACAGCCAGAACAAAGAGGGCAAACAGTAAATTATAAAATCATAGTGTAAGATAAGAAAAATTGTTTTGGCTGAGAATCAAAGCAATACCTAGTGAGAACTAGAAAAAAAAAGATTTTCCTGTGCATCTTCAAAAAGGCAATGTTATATGATATAAAAGACAAACTACTTAAAACTGTGATTATTCATTTTAACTTTCAGCTTCATAAAAGATAACATGCAGGGAGACAGTAAAGTTGGTCTAAAATGATCAGTGAGATCTTCTATTTAGTTAAAATAGAGACAAATCCATTAAAGGATGCCCAAAAGCCCATTTACAATCAGGAATGTAAATAGGGGAACGTACCTTCCACCTTAGCTTGACTCCAGATATGAGACAGTTCCACTGTGGACAAACAAGGCCTTGATCCTTTCCTGCCAGTAGCACCAAACATGATTTCACATTTGTAATTCAGAAAAACTTTAGCAGTAAAGGTGATTTCTTCCTGATTTACCTTCTTTAACTGACATAGATGTAATGGCCATTATTTTTTGCCTCAATACGTGTTTGTTGTAATCATGTTGTAACTTCCGTAAGTATAGGCATCATGCCCCCTTTTAAAATTTTTGTATATCCCACCACAGCTTAGAACATGGTCTTACACGTAACAGTGCTTATTAAATATTTATGAATAGATCATCTACTTTTCTGAATCATGCTTCCATATAATTATCAATTCTGTGTACATATTACTAAGTGGTAATTTATATTAATGTGCATCTTTTCTAGAGTTGGAATTCCAGAACATCTACACAATATAAGCACAAGCCCACTGGCACCACACACATCTTACTGTGCTAGGCACAATACCAACATGAAATGTATGTACTATTAGAAGTCTATAATTTGGACAACATAGAGTAAATCAAATAGTTGACGTGAACAATCAGAACATTTCCAATAAACTGTAAATCAGAAACGTTCATCAGTGTTTACCTGAGTCACCTGCTTGCCAACAGGCCACATCCTATTCGGGCACCATAAATTGAATTTCTTTTAACAGTGCTTACCCTCCTTGGTACTTTGCTGAACAGCTTTCAAAAGATTCTAATTTACTTGAAGGAAAAACACTATCCCTAGGTGCCTTCAAATAAGGCAGCATTTGACGAAGTAGAGAGAGATAAAAACAAAAGAATAATCTACATATAGTCCTGACTCTGGTTATTTTTCCTCTAAACTACTGATTTTTCCCACCCCAAAGCAAAGCCACTCTAGGTATTAAGCATATAAATACCACTGGCTCCATCCTAAAGCAATTGGCTTTAAAAGATCAAATCCCTGGATTTCATCTGTAATTCTGTACATGAATTACTATTTCCCCATCTAAACCATTTATCTGTATTTACTGGGATGATGCTACAGGGAAACCAAAGAGATTTTTCAGGCAAACCTAAATTAGGAAAACAAAAATGGCCTTCTAGATTGTAATTTGCTATAAATACTTCCACTTTCACTTAGTGAATTGTAGAGTCGTATAATTCTTCAGGGCCATTACAGTTAGGCTTATGATCCTATGAACAAGGAACTGAATCCTCAGATACAGAGGTTAGTATATTGAACAGGTGCCCCCTGAAAGTGTTGGCTTGGACTGAAAGAATTCTCTGATCTACATCAAGCCTAACGAGTCCACTACACACTTCAGGTCTTTATCATATTTCTTCCCTATTCCTTTACAATTTCAGAAACACTACTACTATACTAAAATGTGGGCTGGTAAATATAAAATATGTCAATAAACCAGTCACATTTCTAGGAAAGAGCCAGAGAAGTTATAGGGTAGAATTACAATGTGTCTGAAACCCTACTTTATTTTAATGAGACACACCCATAATCATGCATTCTATTTAATTTTCAGATAGCATGGTAGTTTAGAAGAGTCCACTGAGAACACCTGCAACAATTAAGAGGTAAGTGTAAACCTTGTAAGAAATAGCAAGAGGAATTTCCTGGAATTTTACTTGGGGGTTGGAGAAGCAGTGGCCACAGGAATGTAAATCTTCAGGTACAGAAGGTAATGATGGGTGATCATCTGCTTCTCATTGTGATAGACGGTGAGGCATTAGTAACATGACTTCAGTGACAACATAGAGCATCTTCCCTAGCCATATGGATCAACTTCTTGACAATAAAACGACATCATATCAGGTTTCTCAAGGAAGCTATAAAATCTTCACTCTCTTTTTATGAGTATCTTCAAAATGGAGGTGGATCTGATTTATCTGTGATCAGATTCCTGAAAGTTTTACTGAAATGGGAAAATCTGTTATCAAGTTACATCCAGGATCTCATATAGTACATAACAACAGCAACAGCAACAGCAACAACAACAACAACAACAACAACAAATCCTTTTGGCATTTACTCCCTTGAAAACACCTCAGCCACTTGAAAGGATCTTGAATATTCCTGAACTCAGGAATCCAATAGCAGTGATCGCAACATACCAAAAAGAACTTTGTTCTGTATGCAGAGAATGTGTTTTCTCTACTCTACCATACTAAAGTGGAGAAACAGAGAGGAAGAGGTGATGGAGTTAGAGGCAGAAGCAAGAACAGGATAAAAGTCTTATGTAATCTCAAATTTATCTTGGGAATTACACTTTAGGTCTAAGAAAAGACTACCACGGATAGTCAGGCTGGGTGAGATAGCTAAAGGGGCTCATTATTAAAGTGTTTTCCTGAAGTCATCAGTCTTTCCTTTCAGTGAGTTCTCTGGGGAATACATTGAGGTGGTGTGTGGCAGAAACTTTTCTCTCACATGAACGTCCCTATGTTTGGTGAGAACAGAACTCTTACTGAAACGTTTGCCACAGTGGGCACATCCATAGGGCTTCTCTCCAGTGTGGATCCTCCGGTGTTCTCGAAATCTTGTGCAGTTATTGAAACTTTTCTCACAGTCCACACATTTGTAGGGATTCTCTCCAGTGTGGACTCTGCGATGAGCACTGAAATGAGAACTGTTGGTAAAGCTTTTCCCACACTCTCCACACTGATAGGGCTTCTCACCAGTGTGGGTTCGCTGATGGATAATAAGACTAGAGCTTTGACTGAAGCATTTTCCACACTCCCCACATCTGTACGGTTTCTCTCCTGTGTGGATTCTCTGGTGAGCTCCAAAATTGGAGGAGTCATTAAAGCTTTTCCCACAGTCAAGACATTTGAAAGGCTTTTCCCCTGTGTGGATTCTTTGGTGTCTGATTAGGCTCCTGCTTCTACCAAAGCACTTCCCGCAGACACTACACTTATAAGGGTTCTCTTTCTGGTGGGTCATCCGGCACATAAGACGAGCACTCCTTCCAAAGCTCTCTCCGTATTTGAGAAGTCTGTAGGGTCTCCTTCCCATCAAAGGCCTCTGATGCATCACAGCTTTCCCCAGATCTCTAGGCTGGAGCATCAGCTTTCCCTGTCTAATGCCTTGAAAATTTTCCCATTGTCTTCCTGAGATGCATTCTCTTTTGTGATATCTGCTGGGATCAGTATTCTGGGAAACAATTCTTTTAGATTTTTCTATTAATGTCTTATGTGGTTCTATGTTCTTATATATTACCTGTGTTGGATCCTCCTTGCTGCTACTTCCAATTTCAAAATCTGAAAATAATACAAATGTAATAAATGTTCTGTATTAATATAAATAACCAAGCATGCAGTCTTTAGCATATTATGATCCCTCTATACTTCACGGGCCTTGGGTCTTATAGCTCTTTACTAAGATGCCTTATTTTCTTTCAGTTACATGAGCAGATTGATGACACCCATTACACAGTAGATCTTCATGTATGTTTTTGAATGGAATTATTCTATATTCTTATCCTGACTAATTGGGAAGCAACTTAACTTCCCGAAGCTGCACTCTTAAGGGTTCCCAAACCCTGGATCATAGAGCAGTACCAATCTGTGGCCAAAAGTTGGGAACCACTGCTCTAATTCACACTGTTTTCATTATTTCATGCTATATCATACTGTACCAGTCTTTAGATTGTAGTGACTAGGTTCAAACTCAAGGAATTTCTAAATTCATTGATAGCTAATGATATCTTATCCAAGACTACTTTTTCTTCTTAGATGTCCTTGCCACTTTTTTTTTAGTTGTCCCACAGATTACACTAACTCAAATCTTAATCCTCACTTTTTCCAAAATTTGGAATTACTATCTTTTTACTCTTTCAACTACATCTCACATTCACTAGAAGGTATATTTTGGATCTAGCTTTTCTGTCAAGTTTTCTAGACAGACAGCTTGATGTAGTGGAGAGATTCAGCTTGGGAGTTGCACATCTCTGATCTGATTCCATTTTGGTCATTCATTAACTATGACTTTTGAATTAACTTCTTATTAAGGGAGACTGAAAAGTACAAAGAAATAGAAGCACAAATGATGAACATCTGTAACCCTCTTTCTTGCCTTTAACAATGATCTATTTATGGCTAATCCTGTTTCATCTCTATTCCCACATGTTCTGTTCCCTGTACCCAACCTCCTTAGCCACAAAGCCTGAAAGACATGCATATCTCCTGTGACTATTTTACAAGCAGAATAACTCAGTAACTCCAGATTTGTTTGATTTCCAAAGTTTTGTTCTCAAATGTGTGCTAGATTGCCTTGTTTCTATTTGCCAATTTCAACACTGTCTATTACATACTCAAGTGAAACTTCTAGTAATGCTGAAGGTCAAGTGGGGCAGCTATGATGTGGGCTGGGGAGAGGGGCGCTCATCAATCAATTGACCAACTTTAGCAAAAAGACCTATCAGTCATATTTTTTACTTAGGAATTCTTTTGAAGTTTTCTTATTTGATCTAACATTGTTCTGGGATTTGAAGGATGTCACAGCCTAGTAGACAGTTCAGACACAGCCTGATAATTTGATGATGGATCTAGTGGTTATCTTTAGAACAAGATTTACAAGGACTTTGTCTCCAGAGTTACCAAAACCAAAATTACATGGGAATTATCCTTTATACTATAATTTTTCACATAAATACTTCCAGGGATATGTATGAACACTCTTCACTAGTATATTTGGACATTACTTTCTCTTGGCTGGGCCTCAGTTCTCCAACCAATTCAGGCAATACAGAGTTACTTGCTTTGAGAAATCAGTACTGCACTACCTTATATGTTCTTATGTATCCTACATCTATAGAAAGACAGAACTCTCAGAAGTTCTGTCTGAGAAGTTTTCAGAAGTTCATCACTTATTGGGAGGTCCAGGACATAGAAAGTGTCTTGTGCCATAAAACGGGCACAGTCTATGGGAGTAGAGAAAGAGTTTGGATACAAGAAGAGCCAAGGATGTTTTAAAGTAGAGGGAATACCATGAAGTAAGAATTAAATGTGAAAGCTTAGCATGTAGGAAATAGTAATTAGTTTTGTTTTGAATGAGCGTAGCGTGTGGAAAGAAAATAAAAATATATAAAGTTAAAAGCAAAAGATGAGTTCAGATTAAGAATGACTGTGGAGCCTTAATAGAAGTGTGGATAAGGATATCTAGTCTGGAAATTTTACAATAGTCTAGGCAAGAAACAGAGCAACAATGAACTAGTGTCATGGTTATGGCAACTAAAGAAAAAGCAGACAAATGTGATACTCTGCAACATGATATTCTAAAATGTGTCATCTGCCTGGATGTAAATGATGTATGAGAAGGTATTAAAATTGCCCTTAAAAGATCTGAATCTGGATAAGCTGTAAGAGAACAAATGAAGAGCTATGGTGTAAGATGGAAAATGATAATTTTAGTTTTAAATATCTTAAGCCTGAGCAACCAATAGTATATGTCTAAAAGGGCATCTAGTGGTCAGTGGGAAACAAGCTGGTGGAGCTCAGGACCAGAAGAATAGTCTCTCATTTTGTCTCTTTTTCTTCACATACATCACATAACTATCAGATATTTCTGACATGAAGTTGTGGACACACATTCTTCATCCCCCCCTTTTTTTTTAAGTGTTATTCCAAGTTCTTCCACATGGGATACAAAACACTGTTTGACACATACAGATAAAAACTAAGCTGAGATTCCAAAGACTGAGTCACCAGAATACCAATGGGTGAGTACTTCCTCCAAATGGAAGCACCTTGAGAATAGGACCTGTTTCATTCATTCTATATTTCCTGTTCCTCAAATAGCACAGGGTGCTCAAGTATCTGCTGAATGAGTTAACCATGTGCCATATCTATAAATTTTCTAGTATGTCCCACTTTCTCCTCTTTTAGACTAAAAATTCTTGATGATTCTTACCATTTGGGGTTTGCAGCAGACCTGGAGGTCCCTGGAATTCTTGCTCTTGTATAACTTCCTCCTCACTCATTCTTTCATTGCCAGAATCTTCTATTATTGCTTCCTGGGAGGTCTCCTCAGGTTCCCAGCCTGTAGATTCCTGGGTTTCTACCTCAATAGGCCCTGTTTCTTGCCCTGAGGATGACAGGACTTCCGGACTATTGGTGGAAGGGGCTGATGCCCGAGAGTTAATCAGGGCATCCATTTCCTTGTAGAATGCACAGGACTCTAGCACATGTCCATTCTTTACTTTGCGGTAACTCTTTTGAAGGCTTTTGAACTTGGTTCGGCATTGTTCAGGTGTTCGGAGGAAGCCACACTCTCGAAGTTGTTCAGCCACGGCCCCATACAACTTGCTCTTCCGATGACAAGCTTGAAGTGCTTCATAAAACCGAGTCTCATGAAGTATATCAAGAAAAGTCTTTGTTTCTTCATAGCCCCAGTGCACACCTGCCATTCAAGAAGATCAAAGATGTAAAAGCAGCAGCATGAAGCCTCTAAGTGGTACATGTTACAAAACAGAACAGTAAAAATAATACCATTCATAATAGCATCAAGAAATATGATACATCCAGGAATAAACTTTGTAAGAAATGAGGTCTGTATTATAAAATTAGAAGATACAAATTAACCAGAAAACATGAAACACTATTTTTTTTTTTTTTTCTTTTTCCTTTTTATCGGTACCGGGGATAGAACTCACGACTGCCTGCTTTACAAGGCAGGCACTTATGCCGCTGAGCTAAATCCCCAGCCCCCGAAACACTCTATTTTTGGATAAGAAGACTCAAACTGTATAGAGAGCAAGTTTTAAATAGGTTGAAATTCCATCCAGATTTAAAGTGTAGTTAAAGTATAGTCTCCAAAATCTGCCATAACTATGAAGACTAATTAGAGGAGTTAACTGTGTAGAAGTATCTTTCCTAAGTGGTTAGGAATAAAGGACTAGAACACCCAACACGAGCTGCCCCCACAAGTTCTTATCATTTCTTTTTTTTGAGACAGGGTCTCATTCTGTAACTAAGGCTGGCCTTGAACTCAATGTGGCTTCGAACTTGCAGTAATCCTCCTGCCTCAGTCTTCTGACTGCTGGGATTACAGATGTGGCACCACCACACCTGGCTTATCATCTCTTTAACCAGTTTTCTTTGAAGATCAAAACTATGTCCAGAGTGATTCTGCATCCGGGGGTGGGGTGGGGTGGTGAATGTTCTACTTTTGAGAGATGATATGCTGTGCATAATCAATGTTCTCTACTGAGAACAGAACTGAACATCTAAACATGATTTGTCAAATATGCTTTTTGGAAAACTGTTTTCTATCTTCACTCTTTGCTGGTTGGTTTCTTCTAGTCCTAATACTGGTTTCCCATATTAAGACCAACTCAGGAGCTCCACTCTCATGTTATGAATTTTAAATTGGTATCTGCACATGCCTAATGAATCTTCCCACTTTTAGCAGAATTGTTTATTTTGAACTCTAAGATTTTCTAGCTCAATTTACCTTTCCATTCTATCTAAGAACTTACCATCTCTTCTCTTGGAATAGAGAAGATATTATTAATAACAGTGATATTAGGCAAACATATTTTAGCATTTTCAGAGTGCCTTCATCTCTATATACCACTGAGTACTACAATAAGCCAGTGAAGTACTCTTTGTCACATATAACAAATGAGAAAGCTGATGCTCAGGATAGTTAAATAGTGTATTTTCTGCCCCACAGTTTAATTCTGTATGTTCATTCCCCAAATATTTAACACTTTTATATGTTTAATTTTATTTTCTTCATGGTACTGGGATTGAACCCAGTACCCAGATTGAGTCTTGTGCTTATTAGGCAAGTGCACTACCACTGAGTTATATTCTCAATCCTCTTCTCAAACTTAATGTTTTTGTGTTCTTATATTTAAAATGCATCCTTTGTAAGCAACACATAGGTGGTTTTAAAAAAAAATTCTGTGACAATTTAGTCCCATAAACTTGTAGCTAGTGATATATTTGGACGGTATCTACCATTTTTTTTTCTATTTGAGTTATCTATTTTGTTTCTTTTTCTTACTGTCTTCTTTTTATTTTAAACAAAAATTTCTATTTCATATTTTTCACTCTTTTAATATAGTAGTTACTTTTTAAAAACTGTTATCTTAGGCGATCTAACAACATATCCTTAATTTATAACAATCTAATACAACTCATTGCTTTATCCTAATTTTCAGACAATACTAGATCCTTAGATTCTTCTAACTCCCTTTATCTTCTATCTACAAGGCCACAAATACTTAAAGTGCATGCTATGCTGACAAAGAATCCTTCATGGCCACTCACTGTTGTTACTTACTTGCACTGGGACAACAAAAAATACCTGAGAGTACCTCCAGTTATGGAGTCACATCACAGTAAAAGTGGCAAGGCATGTGTGACAACACTCTCTAGGTTTTATTGCTCATCTATCCCTTTCCCCAAGAATAAAACTGTTTTCATATGAGGAAAAATAAATAGTACGATTCTTACCACTCAGGTTTTGATACAAGACAGGGGCACCATGAATTTCAGGCTTGTGGATAAATTCAATGCCCATTTCATCACCATCAGATTCTTCTGCAGCTTCCTCTTCCACCGAAGTGATCTGTTCCTTAGCACTATTACCAATTCTCTTTAGTCTAGGGAGAGATATCATCTCCTTAGGCTTGTCAGTAGATGAAGCATGGGCTGTAGGGTTTAACAAAGCATCCATGTCCTCAAAGAAGGCACAGGGTTCCAGCATGTGGCCATTTCTCACTTTTCGATAGCTTTTCTGCAGGCTTTTGAATTTGGTTCGGCACTGTTCTGGTGTGCGGAGGAAGCCACATTCCCGCAACCATTCAGCCACAGCACCATAGACTTGGCTATTTCGGGGACAAGCCTGAAGTGTTTCATAAAAACGAGACTCCTTGAGAATTGCAAGAAAAGTCTTAGTCTCCTCATAGCTCCAGTGCACACCTGCTATCTTCTCATCTTCTACACCCCACTGTTGCTGTTCTCTCCATGCTTTTCCAGCATTCCTTGCTGGGATCCGAACAGCATGAACTGATTTTTCCTTGACATAGGTGCTTTGCAGGATATTTCTTTTATTTGAGGAATGTGGACTTATGGTCCATGGCTCTTTTCTTTGCTCCAATCGGGCTATCTTGTTAGATAGAGACATTGTATTTCCTATTTAAGAGAAACATATTTCATAAAAGACACAAATGCCATTATTGTGTAACTTGATCTTTTGTTGTAACATGCCTTCTTGGACCATATGCTCAAACCAAAGGTTTCCTCAGCCATGACAATGCACATAAGTATTCTTATGACTTGTTTGGTGCAATCACCCACAAATGGTATTATTTTACTTCTCATGTAAGTACCACTTCTTAGCTAGTTCTTAAGAGAATACATTTAAGGGTAAGAAATCTATTTCATTACCTCTGATTTTCTTTCAATAGCTAACACTGTGTAAGGTTCAGAGTATGCTACTAATCAGTATTTGTTACCTATAAATTGTGCTTGTACTTCACCCAATATCCTTTCCTGTTCACCTCAACATGCACACATGTATTATGGTAAAGCTGACAGAAAATGAAGCAAATACAGAGTTTGGTACTTTACAATAATGAAGAGATCAACAAATTTTAAATTTGAATTGTAGCCACACTATCTATTTTCTGACTAGTGGAAGTTTCTTAAGCTCTCAGCCTCAGTTACCTAAGGGATAATATCATCTACCAAAAAGTTGCTGGAAAAAAGTAATCATGTTTGAAGTATCCAATGCCCAATAAGAATGTAATAAAAGTTAGTTTTCTTCTTCACACAACATTCAGAAGAGGTTCAAAAATTTTAGAGAAGCAACATTAAATGCAACCCTTCTAAAAGAAATCTAGGAATGGAGAGTTGTTCTTTATTTTTTATGTGTGAGGTGGCCTGAATAGGGACACTGGAAGTTGGGCATGAGCCCTTTACTCAACTCTGCCAACTGTGGTTGCATAGGAAGGTGAGATCTTGGTGTCTGATGTGTCATTTTTCAAGATGTACTGGTAAACATTGTGAAGGACAAAATATGTATATGGACCAAATTCAGCCTAAGAGTCATTAGTTTATAACCTACAAAATAGTGGGTTAAGTGTCTTGAACTGGATCATTTCATATGAAATTGTACATGAAAGGGTTAGACTCTGAAATGGCCCTTTTTCACTAGGGACAGATTTTGCTGAGGACTGTAATCCAGCATTTTACTAGGACTATATGCCACATAAGCCAAGGAAATGGTAGGAGTACTTATTATGTACACAATTAGGCAGATGGCTGGGCTGTCCGTTATTTTTCAAAGGTTGTCTCATTATTAGGATATCATCTTAAATTGGTCATTTTTAACTGCTTTAACTTATTTCTAATAATACATTGTTGGTGTGCCTTCAGATTATCTATTCAGTTAGATTTCTAATAATACATTGTTGGTGTGCCTTCAGATTATCTATTCAGTTAGATTTGGCTCATTTCACAATCTCTACTTTAGCGTCTATGTGTGGCATGTCCAATAGAACCTTCTGTGATGATGGAAATGTTCTACATATATGCTGTCCAATATGGTTGTTCAGTACTTTAGATGTGACCACTGCCAGAGAGAAACTGAATTTTACATTTTATTTAGTATAATCCATTAAAATTTAAATAGCCCCATGTGGCTATGGTTATCATTGGGAAGCACAGGATTATAGTATCTCTAATTTATACAATTTATGACTGTTGGTTATAAACTGGTACACACTATAATTTTATTCATAAGTAAAGTGACTAATAAAAAAGCTCACATGTAAATGAATCATACTTATTCTATCTGCTAAAGCAGATAGATAGTTCACTAAAAATCTGATTGTAGAGCAACATTTAAGTGGCCATGTGTGCCTGCAAACTTGAGCTATTTAAATGATTTATAATACCCTATCAAAGTTATTGTATTTAGATTACTTTCTTAAATTTTAAAGAATTTTATTCACACAAAGAATACGCACCCACCTACATATCATCCACATGTTAGGTTACTATTGTTAAATAAAGAGAAATCCTGAAAAGACCTTGTGACTTTATGGAGCTTTTAGGTTAATGGATGTGTGTAAGTTTTTATTTTCCACAATATAAATATATATTACTCTGCTAAATATTAACTACTCAGTCATATAGTAATCTTTCAATTACTTAATTTTTTAAGAATTTTTTTATTTTAAAAAGCAAAATAGAAAAAAACAATAGAAATAATGCAGAATTTAAAAAAAAACAGTAAGAAATCAAGTAAGATATTGCATATTGTTATCTTAGAAGTAGTTGTTCAGGTTACAAGATGTAGGCGTACAAAATGATCAAACAATCCAACAATGACAGCACAAACTGTTCTTTTTGATGAATAGAGATTAGTAGTATAGTTATCTATCTTGTACACATATCCATATATACAGTTACATGTGCATACCTAAATATATATAATCTTTTCCTTTCTTTCCCCTATCCCAGTTGTTCTTTCCTTTTGATCAATTACTAAATTATTAGAGTATTTTTTTCTTACTAGAGGGAGGGAATGATTGAGGTAAGAGAACATGGATAAATTACTACACTAAATGACCATGATGATCCCTTAAGCACTATAATTAAATACAATGATTTTGTCATTTATAAGAATGAATACATAAGCGATCTCCAGGTCTTTTACTTATAAAGGGAAAGAATTCTTACCTAGGGTGACTGTGTGCTCAACATTCTCCTTCCTGATTTCCTGGTAAAGGTCTCTATGAGCAGGGATCTGATGCACAGTCTTTTTGTGGGAAAAACCTCTTATCACATGGACATCTTTCACTGGTTCCTGTAACAACACTGACACCAATGACTACCAAGATAAATCCATGGGGCTTTAAAAGATGAAAGGTGATGGAAAAACCAGAGAAGGGCCTTAGAGAAGAACTGAAACTAAGGAGCCAAGTGTGTATTGTGTATCACATGAAGCAGAAGATACAGTAAAGAATAACAAGATAAGATGAGATAGAAGAGATGGTACAGCCAGCAGTACTATTACTCAGAAGACTGGGTACAAGGGTAAGATGTCTCTTGGATGGAGTATGAAAATTTGAAGACAAGAGAATGTACAGGAAATCATTGTGTCTGTATATCCTTGGAAGGAAGAAGGCCAGAGAAGACAATCACAATTTACCTGGGACCTAGGAGGAGGATGTGTAGTTGTCACCTCCTGGTCTATGGTGTTCCATTCATCAGTAGGGGTAGAAACCCAGGGAGAAGACTGAGCTATAAAAAGAGAAAGAAATAATTAGTATTTTCGGTTGTGGTCCTTTCATTCATGCCTTTCTTTTTTTAAGAAATAAGATGTATTAAAGTCAGCTGATATAAAAACTGATTATTTTTCAATGAATTCAGAACAATGCCCCAAATTATACCACGCTAAAGTCAGGCTAATGAACTCAAATGGATTCATGGTGTAGGTAGGCAGGTAAAGTACCTGATGGATGGAGCCTGGTTGGGACTATGGGGAACTGACAGCACATGCCCCACTGCAGAGACATAGCCAAGGTTCCACTTATGCTTCCATGTGAGACTGGCACTTGTAGGGTCAGAGTTTCCAATTTTCTCCAAGGGATACCAGAAATCTATACTTTTATGAAATTTCAAATCTTAAACCCTGAAAACTAAAAGCAAAACAAAATATCCAAAAAACACTATTATTAAGTGAACCTAAACCAGTCTGGTTTGGTGTGAAAATTAACAGTTTGCTAACTTTAGTGTAAGTTAAGTTTCCATGAATGACAACTGCCACAAGGAACTTAGCAAACACAGATACATAGTAGTGGACAAATGCAGGCAAATATACTCTCTACGTGGAAAGAAGACACAAAAACATTTATACAGCGGTTTTTTTTTTTTTGCACTGGGAATCAAACTCATAACATCGTAATTGCTAGGAAGGTTCTGTGCTACTGAGCTATATCTCTACCTACATAGCTTATTTGTGGTCTTTTCCCCTAAAACTCACTATCTAGGGAAAACTTTAAGAATAACTATCATAGAGAGAAAGGCAGGGAGAGGAAGGGAATTAAAAATGAAGTACATGTAGTACTTCCTCAAGATAAACATAATTACTATATATTGCATACTATACTAATAAAAGAAAATAAATAGAATAACTATCACTTGTCACCAAGAACTCAAAAGTTACACCACCAATTTCTACAGAAGCAAGTCAAATCATTTCCCTGGAAACATATTTCTTGAAACATACAGCTGAAATTATAGATCTTTAGAATAAATTTACTATTCTGAGATACCTATATCTCAAATTTTCTATCCTTAATACCCCAGTCAGGATCTCAACAGAAATCCTTTTTCACTTTAAAAATTCCTTATCATCTTGAGATAGTAAAAGCCAAAATACTACAAATAGGTATTTGCTAGACTAAACCTATTACCTAGTCCCTGAGCCACCTGATCCATGCAATCAAGTAAGCTTTGATACTAATGAGTAAACTGAGTAATTCAGACACCACTAGTGTTTGTAATGCATTCTATTGTGCACAATAAGAACATAATGTGGGGGAGGTATAAAGGTAGAGTATGGGATAGCAAATCAGCTCTTGATGAATGACTGTGTAAGTTAGGCAGAGGTGAAGATAAAAAATAATTTGTTATGGGAAGAAGTAAATTAATATACACTGAGCATTATTATACACAAGCCATTTTACACTGCCTCACTAAATCTACATGAACAATTTGCTATTTTCCTTTTATAGATGAGAAAATGGGAAGTTTGAGGAGTTAAGTAACCTGACCAAGGTTACACAGACAAAAATGGAACAGGGTTCTAAGGCCTGTGACCTGAACCTCTAGGCATTCATGCTGTTTTCCTATTTCTTGCCCAAGATCAGACATAAAGGGCAGAGAAAGCATAGTCTTTTGACTGTAGATCCTGGGACTTTTCCATTCAAGAGACAGAGAGATAAGTGAACTGGGAAGGACACTGGGATCCATTTCCTTGTATTTAACTGGATCTATTTATGTGCAGGGGAGCTAAGAACATCTCTGTGAAGTCTTATTGTTTATCCCTCTCAAATCCATTTTGTGATGCCTTAACTTGTGAGTCCATATTGAGACATACATATCTTGATTCCCTTTTCAAACAGTTTTTAAGTTGTTCATAATCAACTAAGAGCACAAAGGCTCAAGACAGGGACTAAAAACACATTCTGACCAACAGAATGGAGATTTTAAAACAATATTAAAAGACTCAAGGTTGGCCTGCACAATCTAGGTTTCCTACTGTTATCTTTAAGACCTTTTTCTACTTAGGTTGCACATTCCCAACTTTGGAATCTAATGAAACTTGTCTTCTCACTAATTTATTTTCAAATACATATCAAGGGGACTCTACATTGAGTAAGTTACTGTGTCACAATCTATATCTGCCATGATCTCTGTACAGGTCATGCTCTAGATCCTTCTCACCATTTCTGGGTAAGAGTTGATAGTCTCTCTTTTGATTCAGCTGTTCCTGGCGTCCTGAGTGGAGGCTTCCAGCTTCTTTCCGAGACAGTACTTTGGATTGGGTCTCTTTCTGCTCCTGCTGAAAGTCTGCTATCTCCCACACTGTTCCAAGTGGGGCTTGCTTCTCTAAGCGTACAGGACTGCTGACCTGGGAAACAAAGTTGATACCATAAAGGAAAGGGGGAGGGAAAGAGATCTAAATCAGGGTCAAATTCTCCCAAGAATGATATTCAAGAAGAACAGAAGATGTGAGAAGGACTCAGCATTTCAGTGCATTCCCAATGGAACTGCACAAAAGTGTCAGGCTCACAGTACCAACTAGGAGTTCAAGTATAAAGAAACAAATCGCTGGGTGTTTAGTTCAGTGGCACAAGTGCCTGCCTGGCATGGGCAAGATCATGAGTTTGAACCTGGGTACCAAAACAACAACAATAAAACCCCACAAAAAACAAGAGAGTGATTTGTATTGCTTAGAGCGAGAAAATATGTCAGGAGTGAAATACACAGTTCCCTTGTTACTAGAATAGATATTATTTGAGTTGTTAAGTCATTTTTAGGTTCACAGAAAAGTTTTGAGAATGTGAACACATTTCGTAGTGAGATGAAAAGTTACAAAATTATTCCCCACATCAATTACTTTCCAATACAACAACCTGCTGAAGCTCTTTACACAGTGCAAATCTTGCGTGAGGAAGCTATAAACCTGGCAAAGACTACAGGACTTCACTAGGTTAATGAGAGGTGTTGAAAGTCACTAGCAGAACATGCAATGCTACTAAGAAATCTTCAGTTAAATCGGAAAAGAGTGATAAGACCATGGCACTGAGAGAACTTCAAAAACAAGAGTGGAATATGAAAGGATTAGAGCAGACTGGGATAACTGGAGAGGCTTTTTTGATAAAAATAGCCCTCTTAAGGATTAAGTTACACAAGTCAAACCCTGTGAAGCATAACCATATTACTCTCTCATATAATTTTGCTGCAAATATTATGCCAAAGAGTAAAACAATTATTTAGATGCACAATGTTTAGTTTCATTTACAAGACAATGTTTTGGCCAAAAGTTCTTTCTGTTTAAAATGAAGTGCTGATCCTCTTTTAAGTATATTCACTTTATGGGTCGTTTATTAGTGTCATTTATCTTTTCTTCTTAAGTGCTTATTTTTATAATGTATCATTGCTCACCTGCCCTTCCTATCTTCTTTTTAAAATACGAAATCTGAAACATCCTTTCTCACCTGCCGTCTCAGTCTTCCAGTCTCTTTCTCCAAATGGACCACCAGGGCCACTGCCTCTTCTCCGCTTTCTGGACACTGCCTCTGGGCCCACGCCTGAATCTTCTTGGGTAAAATGGTAAGAAACTGCTCAATCACCAACAGCTCAAGCATCTGTTCTTTGGAGCGCGTTTCAGGTTTCAACCACCGGCAACAAAGTTCCCAGAGTTTACTGAAAGCTTCATGGGGTCCAGTTACATCCTCATAACAGAACTGCCTGAAGCATTTGCGAAAGGTCTCACACTCAGTGCTCTCCAATCCTTCCTCAAAGTGCTCTGACGCCCAATCGGGGTCCTTTTCTACCTTCATTATTACACACTCCTCTACCTCCAGGGGAATGCTGACCTGGGAGTCCAGGACTGCAGCCATGCTCCAAACAGGGTGTTCTGGTCACCTCAAGTCGAGCTTAAAGTTCTGAGAAGCCTCTAATAGCCTAATGTTTCTGAAAGCATGGAAGGTAGTGAAGTTAAAAAGAATCCAAACGAACCCCAAAACCGCAATTCAGCAGTTTTAGCAGAAACAGTACTTCAGGCTGATTAATCAAATCTATCGTAGGCCCTTGAAAAGGTGAATGAGTACCCCAAATCCAAAAACCTGGCCTCTTCTCCAAACAAGATGTAACCTGGCAATGTGGCTTTCCGGAGTGCATCCCTCTTAGTGCAATGCCGAAACCAAGAGAAGGGCTCCGGGACCGTGAGCAAAGCAGGCAGAGAGGAAGGATGGGCGGGGACTACCGCGGCCTGAGGGGGTGTGTCCGCTAACCCCACAGCCCGCTCCCTCTGGGGGTGAGGGGGCCAGGCAGCGAGTGGGTGGGGCGGCTGCGCGGGCTCCTCTCGGCCCCACGCCCTTGGCACCTCAGCCTCCAGGCAGCTGAGGTGTCTAATCGGGTCCCGGAGGTGTCCTAGACCCGTGCCGGGCTCCTTCGGCCCCACGGCAGCCGTGGCCGTCCTCAGGAAGCCTTCGCAAGCTGAGGAAAGGTCTTGAAGCGATTCCGCTGGGAGGATGAAAAGCAGCAGGACTAACCAAGGCTTCACGCGAGGCTCCTGGCTCCTGGGGCGCCGCGTCCTCCGCTGAGAGCGCGGGGGTCTCTGGGAGCCGCAGCTACGCATGCGCGCCGCGGGGCCCGCGCGAGGCTTCCTTGTGGGCTAGGGGCTGGGGGAAGGGGCTTCTTGGGTGATTCTCGCGAGAGCGCTCCGCACGGGGCTGCCGCCGTGAACTTTGCGCGTGAGGAGGGCTGCGAAAGGACAGTTGTACGTAGCAGAAGGACAGCGTGGGGGGTCGAGCAGTGGTTTCCCCAGAACTGGGAAAGGGCAGGGTCTTGGTAGGGAGGACGCAGGCAGCGGGGACTCCTTTGTCCTGCGGAGGAATTTTGGTCGCCACGCGCAGAGCGTCCCCGCCGTCGGCAGCTCGCGCGTTTCTTCCACTGGCCCTCAGTAATGGTTTGGGCCTCTGACCCCTGCGGAGAGGCGCGGAGCGGCGAGGGTCTGTTTCTGCTGGAGGACTGTAACGGGTGGCCCAGTCCATCCGGCGTGCGAGGCCGTGCCTGTTCACTTTGGTTGCTCAGGGTCAGAAGAGATTTTCCAGTCAGGAACCCAGTGAGCTGCACAGCTGCCCCTCTCCTGGTGCTGTCCTGATGTCCTGTCTTTCCCAAGATCATTGTTTCAGGGAGCAGGTAGCCTGTTACAAAACAGTGCAGTGACTTATTTCTCAAAACTTTTAGAATTCAGCATGCAAATTCCAGCACCGAGAGGCTCTGAGTATAGTGTATCTAGCAGGTGTTAGTGACAGAGTCAGAGAGAATCCATGGCGCATAGTAGGCCAAGGGTTGTATCAGAGTCATTATATAGCTTTCCATTCTCGTAATTTATTGAACACTTATATGCAACATGGTGATAGGTGGTGAGTAAACCCAGGGTTTTTTTTTGTCGTTTTTTATCAGTCTGGTCGCAGAAGTAGTCATTAGTCAAATAAACCATGAAGTAATGTGCAGAGGTAACCTTGATGGGTACGAGTAAGGAGAGAAATGGATTTGAACCAGCGAGGAGATCGGGGAAAATTTCTTTGAAGAAGTGTTGCCAGAGACTGAGATCCAAAGGTAAAAGTAAGCACTAATTAGGGAAAGCAGAGACCTCATAGAAATCCTGTAAGGGAGATATGATTACTTCTGTTTTAGAGTTGAGGATATTGAGACCTCAGTTAAGGTCAAGTAATTTCTCACGGTTACTGCAAATTAAGTAACCGTGAGAATTGAGAATAGGATTTTTAAATATACTCCTTGGTCTATTTGGTGGGTCTAAGGGAGGTGAAGTATTATGGTACAAAGTCATTAGGAAACACTAGTTAAGTTGGAAGCATTCAGAATTTAGGCAAACTTATAAATTGAAGTAAAGGCAGAACATAGGGCATCGTGCAGACTACTAAAATGGAAGTTCCATTCCAGTGGATGAAGGAAGCAGCCATTAGTTCCAACTTTTTTTTTCATGCAGGAATATGGACAGATGTGCCAGCTTTTTCAGTTGTTCAAAAGTTGACAAGTCTTTTTTGGGGAGTATCATCACACTTAAATAATCGGAAAATACGTTTATCTGTCTTCCATGACATGAATTACCAATAGAGAAATTCCTTGGTTCAGAATCATAAGATTTTCAGGAATTATGTCATGTTTTGGTGGGCTCTTAATAACATATACTGATTTCTATGTATAGTTATAATGGGAAATTTCAAACATAAAAGAATACAATTAACTCCTCTTTCTGACCTCCAGCTTTAACAATTAGTGCCAGTCTTGTTTTCCCTATAACTCTACCCTCACTCCTGACCACAGATTCTTTTGGAGCAATTCCTGAACATCAGATTTAACTGTCAGAATGTATTAAACATAATTTCAGTATCATTATAAACCCTCTTCAATTTCTTCAGCAGTTCTTTAATACTTTAAATAATAGCTTATTTGGTTGAATGATGGTATGTAAGGGAAAAAAGGGTCATAGATACAGGGCAGGTTAAAAAAAAAAAACCAGATGTCCTGCATGTTTGCTAATGAGGTGTTTACATTTAGTTCAGTTTGAATTTAGTTCTGCGTTTGGAGCAGAAAAACAGATTGTTGAAAAATTATAGTGAATCTGTGCAGATCAATAAATGAAGCAAGTCAAGATATTATCCTGAGTTGATTCAAACCCAAGAGGCACTATCTTCCTATGTTCCCAAGAAGGGCATTCACACCAGTGTCCCGTCCTCCCCCCAAAACATCAGTTAGCACAGCTGTCATTGTACAAGGAACCTTACAGCAAAGTTTCCGTCCACTGTCCTCTGTCCATGGTGCTGATGGAATACACCTTTGGCAACCAACTCAACTAACCTGGTTTGGGATTTAATATAGTGTTGCCATAAATATGAACATATATGATGCAAGAAGTACTATCTATACTTGTGCTAAGTTAAAGAAAAAAAGCCCCAAAACTCAAGTGGGAAAATTTTCTAATACCAGTTACCTTTCTGTTTTATGCTCTGAAAGTCCAATGAATTTCTTTAAGAATTGAAAAGTAGAAGTGCAAAGGTTATGTATGTGTTAGATAATATTAGCACTTTAAATATGATTTCTTGGTCAAGATATAATTAATTGCAGTGATTTTTCATTTCTCACATTAAAAAATCCCTGTCTCACTAATAACAGTCATATTGCTGTCAGAATAAATGTTAAAATGTCCCAGTTCTTTTGACCCCACAGAGTGATACGATAATGAAAAATACTCAGCTCCTCTATGTGTGTGTGTGTGTGTGTGTGTGTGTGTGTGTGTGTGTGTGTATGTGTGTGTGTCTGTGTCTGTACCTGAGAAAACCCAGACCTTGTGCATGCTAGGCCAGCACTGCACTGCTAAATTACACCCTTAGATCTCAAATGTTTATTAATATGAATATATATTACTACACTCAATCTTTTTGTTGCATATCTCTTTATAAAGCACTGTGCTAGATATCTGTGGTTTAAGTAGACATATAAAGCTTAACATTTTAAAAAATATTAATGGTGTTAACATTAAAATGGAGAAAATTAGCGTTGTCATACATTAGAATGAGGATGATAGAGGTATGCATGAAGGTCTATGACAGCACAGTGTAATAGCCCCTTTAACTAGCAGTTCTTCCTTTATGGGAACTTTGAAGAATGCTTAACAGGAAGGGGAAAGAGAAAGATGTTCCAAATATGTAATTTAAGTGATATTTTTGTGCAGTGGTCTGAGATTGAGTGTATTGAGAATGTAGCATGAGTGAAGGAAATGGCAGAAGATGAAGTTCTACACACCGATTAGAGAGAACTGGGACTTTTTACTAGGGATTTGGACTTACAATGAAGGCAATTGAAAGAATGTTCATTGCCACAGGAGACAAGGTCAATTTCTGTCTCTGGGAAAAAAATTCTTCCCATGTAGACTCCTGGGGGTAGAGTAACTGTGGAAATAGTAGCATGCTGAGAGAGTTCTTGAAATATGAGATTTGAGTAAGACATTTGCTAGGGCCTATTTTTATTAACCCATTGCATTCATCTAAAGAAGCTAGTTATATGTCTTGTAAAGTGCTAAGTACTGAGGACACAGTAGTGAGACCTGATTCCTGTCCTTAAGGCACTTATGTTCTAATGGAGATTGGAGAACGGCCATAGTACAACCAAATGCACAAATTAACAGGAGAATTTCAAGTTGTTGTAAATGCTAATAAGAGATCAGGGTCATGATACACAACAAATGGACAACTTTGGAATGGACAACTTTGGAAAGTTTGATGAGGTTTGATATTTGAACTGATGTCTGAAGAAGATAAGGAGCCATATTTTTGGAAAGTTTGTGGCAAAACATTCCTGGAAGAGAAAATAATAAGTGTAATAAAGTCCTCAATGTAGAAAACTGTGAACTGTCCTGCAATTTGAAAGATTACCATGGCAATGAGCAAGAGGAGGGCTGGGAGTATAACTCAGTGGTAACAGCCCCTGCCTGGCAAGCATGAGGTTGTGAGTTTGATCCCTGTTAACAAAAGAAGGAGAAGGAGAAGGAAAAGAAGAAAGAAAAGAAGAGGAAGAGGAGAAAGGGAAGAAGAGTCAGAGGAGAAGGGTGAAAAAGAATGAGCAAGAAGAAAAATGAGGCTATAGTAAATTGCATGGTCAAGTAATGGTTAGACCATGTGGAACAAGCCTTAGGTAGAGGCTTCTAATTGATTCTAAAAATGGAGACATAAAGATTTTAAGTTAGTGAGTGAAATAATCTGGTTTGTACTTTAATAGAATTTCTCTGGGTAATGTTGAGATTGAATTGGAGGAGTATAAGAATAAAGAAAGAGTAACTTGCTATAGGCCTGAGTTTAGTTCTTGCAAGAGATAATAACAGCTTGGATGTGGGTGTGGCAGTAGAGCTGGAGAAAAGTGAATGTTTTCTGTATATTTTAGATGTAGAATTGTCAGGACTTGTACCAGTTTGGCAGTAGAGCATAAGAGAAATAGAGACATTGAAGATGGCTCTCAGGTTTTTTTTTAAATTTTTTTTTTATTTAAGGAGAAAAGAAAAAAAAAACAGTGAAAGGGTACAAGTTATACAGATTTACAGAAGAAAAAAATGAACAGTAGGAAATCACTAGTTAATGGATTACATATTGCCATCTTAGAAATAATTGTTCAAGTCACAAAATTAAAGCTTGTAGAGTGGACATTCCAACAATGATACTGCAAACAGTTCTGTTCAATGATCCAATAAAACTCTGTGATATCATTTTCTATCTTATACACTTAAATATACATGCAGTTAGCTCTCAGGTTTTTGATTTAAACAACTTGGTTGATTTAGGTTGATGATACTGTGTGTTTTGGTATAAGAAGAACTGGTAAGATTCTGTCAGTGGGGTTGAGATGGAGTGATGTTGGGAAAAATAACTTTGTTTTTGGCACAGTAATTTTCAGATCTTTATTAGATGTATGAGTGTTAAGTCATTGGCAAGATCAGGGAAGAGGATACAAATCTGGAGGTCGTGTATATTTAAAGCCCTTAGACTTGATAAAGACATATAGGAAGAAATCTTGGAATTAGAAAGGAAGAGAAACCAAGTCCGTGTCCAAAAGCACCCATAAATTAGCAGACAATAGGAGAACATTATTGTAGTTCAGTTGTGTCCTCACAAAATTAATATATTGAAGTCATAAGCTAGTGTGCATCAGACTACGAATTTAGAGGGTCATTGCAATAAAATTGTTTAAAAATAAAGTCATACTGGAATAGGATGGAACTTAATCTAATATGACTGGTGTCTTTATAAACTGGGGAAATTTTGACAAAGGCACATGGCACATAAGGAGAGTGCCAGGTGGACATCCCAGAGGATTCAGAGGGAGCACAGCCCTTCTATTAACTTCATCTTGGACTTCTGTGTTGCAGAATTTGAAATGATAGCTTTCTACTGAAGTTATTCAATCACTTTAATGATAGCCCTCATAAACTGACATTAGATATTAGTATAGAAAACTAAGTAAAGGACATCAGAGAAGTTTAAAAAAACTTACCAGCGTGAGAGTCATGACAGTCAAGAAGTATTATGTGAAAGAAGTGGCCTTGTTAGGTGGCTAAGAGAGTAAGAGGCTATAGAAAGGAACTTTAATTCAGACTTTATAATATATTTGGAGATTGTTATCTCCCTCCCACCCTCATATTTGCAGTTGGCATCTCATACTCAACTATTAGCCATAACTGTGATTATAATCTCTTCTATCTAATTTTAGAAGGAACTGGCTGACTTCTGATAGAGTGAGCTGATCGGTTGTCTTTTGGTTATTGTGGTTCCTGTCTCTCTTGGAGGTTGCAAGATACTTGTGTCTTATGCTTTTTTGATTTGTGTCCATAGTTACTCCTTTGTCCTAGGGGAGAAGGTAGACCTCTGTGTCATCAGAGTCTCAATGGATGGGCTAACTAATTCCATTTCTCTGAACACCTTGATCTAGTTACTATAATCACCATTGGTATCTATTGCTTCCTGTTCCAAATAGACTACCTTGTAGAACCATTCACTTTCACAGCCAATCCCCTCCTACACATATTTCTAGTTCATTTTCTTCTGCTTAGAATTTATGGTGCATTGCTGTATATTTTCTTAATTTTCTTCTATACTGCATATTATGTGGCAAGATTTTGGATTGTTCCTTGGAATTTTGACTGGGGTTAGGGAAGGTAGGCACATGTATATATTCTGACACCTTGATTTTATGCTCTGATATATTACTTTTCTTTGGAATAACATTGATTCCAACATGTTTGTGTGTGGTCACCAGGGACTTGTAAGAATTTACTGGTGTACCTCCTTGGACATTTCTTCCAAACTGTACTTGTTTAAATCTGCATTACTACTAATAACTCCTAATAGATGTGCTGTATATGTTATTATCCTAATAGATATGTTATTTGCTGTGTACATATTGTAGTTGTTATTACAGATAAATGTGATAGAGGGTCTCAGTTCTCAAGGAGTTTATGATCTGTTGGGGAAAACAGGCATTCATTTTAGGAAAGCTACATAATAATACGTAAATTAAGAAGTACAAAGTTTTTATTGATTAGGATTATTTTTGTTGCAAATAAAGAAATCTGGCTTATATTATCAAATTAATTAAAAATAATGTCTGATATTCTAGTGTCTAGAACAGTGCTTGACATAGAGCAGGTGCTTCAATAAGTATTTGTTGAGTGAGCAGATTAATGACATTTATTGTCTCATAAAATTGAAATGTCCAGGGACAGTTTAGGATTAGGCATAGTGTATCTAGAAATCCAGATGATATCTCCAAGCATCTCATTCACACCTATATCTTTGCTTTGTTTTCTTGTGAATCAGCCTTATTTTTACTGTGTTCTCTCTGTATGGCAGCTTCTGATCTTTTGAAAGAGAGTATAGTCTTTCGGCCTCAGAAGTTTCAGCAGAAGTCTTGTGACTGACATTTACTGGGTTGTCTTGGGTCATGTGGCCATTCTCAAATCATCCGCTGTGACCAGAGAGTTGTAATACTTGATTCAATGGGCCTGGGTCACACATCCTCTCTAGAGCTGATGTGTGGCCAACTTCTGAGCCATGTGGATTATAAATTTGGGAGAGATTTTTAAATTGTTTTCAAAGAAAAATCAGGTAGGTGTTACTATCAGAAGAATGGATTAGGGATGCTCTATAGGTAAGATCAAGCAATATTTGTTGTCCTGTAAGGCCCTTGTATAAGAGCTGCCATAAGATCGCATATATTTAATAATTGGGTTAAGTGATGAGAATTATTTGGAATGAGAAATATTGGAATGTTTGGAAATTACCAAAGAAAACTTCATGAAGGATATTAAAATTTGCTTAACCTCGAGGATAAGCAGGAATAAATAAAAAAAATTTAAAAAGTAGCTGGGACTGGGATACTTTCCATGAACAAAGGTGACCTGAATGGATAGTTGGTGAATGTAGGGAGGTTGGATGCAGCAACTTTGTCTTAATCTCCATCCATCCATCCTTTGCTAACAAGTGTTACAGTCTTCTTTACTGACTCCTTTTATGTGTATGAATTCTCACATTTTTTAGAGGAATGTACCTAAAAACCATCAGACCCATATGGTTAATACTGACCAACTCCTAGGAGCATTCTGGTGCAGTGTTACACTAAAGACCCTATTTGCACAGGAGAGAAGTTGAGGAGGAGGGACAGTGGAAATGAGGGGACAGAGAACAGGACTTTGCTCAACTAGGATGGGATAAAGGAGCTATCTAATCAGGTAGAGCAATGGATTTCATATTTCGAGACTAGAACCTCAGACTTGGGTACTATGATACTTTATGTAGATATTGCTACAGCTCTCATAAAGTCTTGGAAATGGAAAATGGCAAATGAGTATCTTGGCCCGGTGTGCCAAGTCCAGGTGGGTTCGAGTCTGTGTCCCACTCATTCTTTCACTGTTGGCTAAAGACTGAAACAAACAGGAAGGGTAATCAGCTTCTGAGTTGAACAAACTTCTCTCTCTTTTTGCTGAGCACATGGGTTTATTTGAAGGGCTGAGTATCAATCTTGGGATTCCATCTTTAGGTTGAAATTCTAGTCTCCCTTTTGTAAACATTGTCAAATAGGGCCAAGTGACCCTTTGTACTGTCTTGTTTCTTTGGGAGTCAGAGGTACAGCTATGTCTTTGTGTATGTAGCTGATTATGTGATCATCTCTGGAGTATGGGTAAGTCTCATAGAGTGGGTACTTAACTGTACCTAAGCTAAGTATTCTGAGAATGGGCTGGGGGGGGTCATTTCCCAAATGAGGTATGATTGCCAGTTTTTGGTGGTTACTGAGAACATGGTTTTTACTGGAGCTGCTGACTAGTCTGCTAGCTTGCCATGAAGACAGTCTGCTTGAGAATGGGGTCCATTCCTGAGAAGAATACAATGAAAAAGCAGAAAAGATACTGTAGGGTTCTGAAATGATTGAACCTCTAGATCCATCTGCACCCCAAGCCTGACAGTCAAATTCCCTTGCTTTAAGCCACTGTGGATTTAATTTCTGCTACTTGCAACCCATACAATTCTGTGTAATATACTACATATGCACTTTGTATATTATCTCTGTTGACTTACAACCTAACACATCATGTTTTACAGATGAGGAAATGCAGGCATACATAGTTTGCATGGACTTCTGGGTTCATCCATGAAATAAGTTAGGAATGGACATGATGAGGTTCATCTGAAGCCTAAAGAAAGTACTTAGCAGAAAACTTAAAACTATTTTGAGGTTTGGTTTCTCCAAGGAGCCTGTTACCTATGATTCAAAATCTTCTATCGAGATGCTATGTCTCAGCTGCTTGATTCCAGAATTGACTTAGTAACTTGTAATTTATAGTCTGAACTTACAGTGTATGGTTTTTGATAATTTTGTTTTTCTTGCCATTTTGCTAATGCAGCTTTGTGAGTAAACATTGCCTGTAATTTAAATCTGCCACTCTAATGAAACATACACATGTACTTCCTCAGAGCAGTTCACAGCTCTGATTAATTACATGTGTAAAGTATAGTGTTTACAGGAAATTGGCAGGTGGCAATTACCATTTTGGAAATTAGCTGGGAAACACAACTGGAACTGCCATTTCAGGGTGGAAACATGAAAACAACCAGCTAAGTGACAAATCTCCTTGGAGCTAGAAATGAGTGGGGTTGGGAAGGCTGCTGAGCATACAGCAGTTGTTGATGGCAATCACTTGGCATGGTCATAGACTATTTGCCTCCTCTTCCTTTTTTTCCCAATACTCGAGAAACAACCTTTTGTTAGAGATATGAAATAGCTGCCTGACAGCTATTTAGAGCAACCTTTATAAAGTACTTGGACTTCAGTCTAGACACAGGCATACACCTGTATTGAACTGATTTGCCTACTGGATAATAAACAGCTCCATCTTGTGAAGTCTCTGAATGACACTTCATTGTTATCCTTCCTTGATAATCTCTTAGCACTTTGGGATCCAGTAATCAAAATATTAAAGTCTCAAAAATATATGAAAAAATGTTAACACCATTGGTCATTTGAGAGATGCAAATTAAAACAACACTGAGATTCTGTATCACTCCAGAAACAATGGCTATCATCAAGAAATCAGCCAATAGCAAATGCTGGCTGAACTTTTTAGAAAAAGGAAACTTCTCCATAGTTGATGGGAGTATAGACTGGTACAATCACTGTGGAAATCAGCATGGAGATTCCTCAAAAAACCTAGGATTAGTGGTCCCATTTGACTCAGTTATTCCCTTTCTGAGTATCTTCCCAGAAGAATTAAAAACATCATACCACAGAGATTTTTGTGCACTCATGTTTATTATAGCAATAGATAAATCTTAGAAACAACCCAAATTCCCTTCAGTTGAGGGATGGGTAAAAAAGATGTGGTCTTTTTATATCATGGAGTACTATTCAACCATAAAGAAGGATAAACTTGAGACTTTTTAGGTAAATGGATGCAACTGGAGACCATACTCATAAATGAAATAAATCAGACTCACATGTGTAAACACTGTATTGTATCCTTGGCATGAGTAACAAATAATAATTAAGGTTCAAAATGTACAATAGATACTGTGAAATGGCAAGAAATTGTTCAAAACAAAAAAGGAATTAGAATGGGAGAAAAGAGGGAGGGAAGAAGGGAAAAGGGAAAAATAAAATACAAATAGTTATACTACTAGTTACTTTTTGTTCATTGAAAAGAAAGGTTTGTGCTAATATCATTTGGAGAATTTTTTATGCCCATATCATATACTCTGGCTAACTACTTTAAAGATAACAATATTCAATGTGTTAACTATTGTTATTCTCTTATTATTTTGCTATGAAACTTTATTTTATCCCTTTTCCATAAAAAATAAAACAAAACAAAATAAGCCCTGTAAAATGTTAAAGTCTTCATTCTGATCCAGTGCTAAGTTCTGGGTCCATTTTGATTGTTTTTTGTGCCATTGTTGAATATTAGGAATATTACTCTTGGACTATCAGTGACCATAGCAGAAAGAAACAAGAAGAGGTGCATCCTAGAAGGAGCCAGAAGAAACAGTGCCTAGTTCTCAGTCCTGGCTGTACACTGGAAACACCACTGGGAGATTTTTACAAAATATATGCACTTGAAAAACTGGAGTGAGGCCCAATCATTAGAACCTGTCTGTCTGTCTATCCATCATCCATCCACCAACTGCCTATCTATCTGTCTGTCTATCCTGAAGCTCCATGGATGATTTTAATATGCTTTTGAGACCCACTAAAGTTTTCTAAATTTCAGCTTTCCATGTAGTGAGTGACAGTGTCCATGTCATGGAATTCGATGAAATAACATACTTACGGATTTAAGCACAGAGTATGGGACATGACTTCATGGAAGCAGTTTTATTTTCTTTTAATTACTGTCTTGATTACTTTTCTCTTGTTGCTGAGACAAAACACTCAACGCCCAAAGTGAAAGAAGGGAAGGTATATTTAGCTTATAGTTTTTGGAGGTTTCAGTCTGTATTCAACTGGCTCCAAGGCAGTGTGGCGTAGCCAAGGGGCAACTGTTTGTGGCTTCACGGTGGCTGCAAGCAATGAGAGAAAAGAGGAAAAGGGAAAAGCATGCCTCCTTTCTTCCCTCATATTGTATGTTGGGTACTGGTCCTTGAGTGAATGCAGCATTCACACTCCCAGTACCAGTGATAGACAACAAGCCAATCACAAACTGCACCCTTAGAAAGGCCTGCCCCCCACACTACCAGCCTAGCCCAGCCTGTTTAGCTGCCGCGCCTGGTCATTGGTCTACAGAGGAGGAGCTGGGCAGATTTGGGGTGCCTGCATCGGCCTCTCCATGTGTCTGGAGGACTGTGGATATCTCTGCAACCAGGGAGGGTCCACAGGTTCCTGAAGCACTGCGGCCTGTGGTGAGTACCCTAACCCGGCTGCGATTGAAGAACTGTGGAGCTTCCAAGGGGCAGGTGGGCGCACAGTGTCCCTGAGGCCCAGCTTGTCTGGAACTGCGGAGTTCTGAGCAGGCAGAGGAGGGCCACTGGTTCTGTAGGCCTAATGGCTTGGGGTAGCGCGGCGCCAGAGTCTCAGTAGCTCCAAACATAGAAGGGGATTTTCAACAGATCCTGAGGAAGTTTTCAAATAACACTTGAAACACAGAAATATAGGAAAATGACAAAACGAAAGACCAAATTACAACCTCAAACTTCCAGCCCATCTCAAGAAACCCTAGGAGTGATGTATATAGAAGAAAATATATCCCATCCACCTCATATATCAGACACAATAGCCACTGAAATTGACAAGCAACTCCAGGAAGCTTTAAAGAAATTCAAACTCGAAATAATCTCCCAGATAAAAGAAGAAATGATAAAAGAAATGAAAGAGATTCTAAATATATCTAAAGAAAACACAGATAAAAAATTGGAGGAACTAAACAAAAAGATAGAATCCCTAGACGAGCAATATAAGAAACAAACAGAATACATAATGCAGATGCACAGAGATATACAGGAAATAAAAAACTCCACTGAAAGTTGTAAAAACCGCCTTAATGAAAGTGAAGATAGAATTTCAGACCTTGAAGACAGGATTGCAGCTAGTGAACAGGAAAGGAAAGATCTTTTGAAAATAACAAGGAACCAGGAAACAACAATTCAACAACTGCAAGACGATGCAAAGAAGAATAACATAAGAATGATAGGGATTAATGAAAGAGAGGGAGACAACATGAAGGATGTCAGGAGGATATTTAGAGAAGTAATAGCTGAAAATTTCCCAAGCATGAGATCAGAAACTGACATCAGGATCAGTGAAGCATATAGAACTCCAAACAGTCATAACCAAAATAAAACTACACCCAGACATATAATAATCACCATCCCAGAAATCCAACACAAGAATAGATTATTAAAAGCTGTCAGAGAGAAAAGACAAATCACTTATAAAGGAAAACCTATCAGAATCACAGCAGACTTCTCAGCACAAACGATAAAGTCAAGAAGAGCATGGAGTGAAGTATTCCAGATCCTAAAGCAAAATGATTTCCAACCAAGACTGATTTATCCTGCAAAACTATCATTCAAAATAGATGGTGCAATACGATACTTCCATGACAAAGAACAGCTGAAGAACTTCATGAACACCAAACCAACCCTGCAAAAAATATTGAAAGACAGTTTAGATACACAAAGGAAAAAACCACTAAGCAAAGCAAATAATTAAACAGAACCGAAAGATAAAGATGCAACAGCAGAGAGATAACATTCCTACAGTTAACCAGCATTTAACAGTAATAACCATTAATGTAAATGGTCTCAATGCACCAATCAAAAGAAACAGACTAGCAGAATGGATCAAGAAACAAAATCCAACCATATGCTGTTTACAGGAAACCCATCTAACCCAGAAAGATACTCACAGACTGAAAGTCAAAGGATGGAAAACAATTCTTCATGCAGCAGGAATCCAAAAAAAGGCAGGAGTAGCCATTCTGTTTGCAGACAACGTGAACTTTAAACCAACAATGACCATAAAGGACAAAGAAGGTCACTACATACTCGTAAGGGGAAAACTCCAAGAGGAAGAGATAACTATCTTAAATATATACGCACCAAACTCCAGAGCACCCAGTTATATAAAACAATTATTAACAGAAATGAAAACTCAAATTACCAGTAACACAATTGTAACAGGAGACCTTAATACACCACTGACACCAAGGGACAGATCAACCAGACAGAAAATGAGCAAAGAAATAACAGAACTGAATCACACCTGTGAACAAATGGGTTTGATAGACATATACAGAATGTTCCACCCAACAACATCAGAATACACATTCTTCTCAGCAGTACATGGATCATTTTCTAAAATAGACCATATATTAGCTCACAGAACATATTTAAGCAAATGCAAAAGAGTTGAAATCATCCCTTGCATATTATCGGATCATAGTGCTCTGAAATTAGAAATTAATGACAAAGGTTACTGCAAAAATTCCGCAAACACATGGAAACTAAATAACACACTCTTGAGTAATCAGTGGGTCACAGAAGAAATTAAAGAAGAAATTAATACCTAAAAGAAAATGAAAATGCAGATACAACTTACCGGAATCTGTGGGATGCAATGAAAGCCGTTCTGAGAGGAAAATTTATTGCACTGAGTTCCCACATCAGGAAAACAGAACGAATACAAATAAGTAACTTGATGCTACACCTCAAACAGCTAGAAAAAGAAGAGCAAGTCAAGCCCAAAGCCAAAAGAAGAGAGGAAATTATAAAAATCAGAGCAGAAATCAATGCAATAGAGACTAAGAAAACAATCCAAAGAATCAACGAATCAAAGAGTTGGTTCTTTGAAAGAATAAATAAAATCGATAAGCCCCTAGCCAACCTTATTAAAAAAAGGAAAGAAAAAGCTCAAATTCATGCAATAAGAAATGAAAAAGGAGAAATCACTACAGACCCAATAGAAATACAGAGGATCATCAACACCTATTTCGAAAACCTCTACTCTCAAAAGTTTGATAACACAGAAGAAATAGACAGATTCTTAGAAGCATATGAAGTACCAAAGCTAGATCAAGAGGATATAAAACTGTTGAATAACCCAATCTCTGCTAATGAAATTGAGAATGTAATTGGGTCCTTGCCCACCAAGAAGAGCCCAGGCCCAGATGGATTCACTGCAGAATTCTACAAGAAATATAAAGAAGACCTAATGCCGACACTCCTCAAACTATTCAATGAAATTGAAAGGGAAGCAATCCTTCCTAAGTCATTCCTGGAAGCAAATATTACTCTAGTACCAAAACCTGAGAAAGACCCAACTATAAAAGAGAACTATAGACCGATCTCCCTAATGAACACAGATGCAAAAATCCTCAATAAAATATTGGCAAATAGGATCCAGCAAATCATCAAGATGATTATACACCATGACCAAGTGGGATTCATCCCAGGAATGCAAGGATGGTTCAACATACGCAAATCAATAAATGTAATCCACCATATCAATAAAGCCAAAAATAAGAATCACATGATCATCTCTATAGATGCAGAAAAAGCCTTCGATAAGGTCCAACACTTATTCATGATAAGAACTTTACAGAAAATTGGAATAAATGGTCTTTACCTCAATATAATAAAGGCCATTTATGACAAACCAACAGCCAGCATCATACTAAATGGCCAAAAATTGAAAGCCTTTACTTTAAAATCGGGTACAAGACAAGGATGTCCTTTATCACCACTCCTATTTAATATAGTACTGGAAGTACTAGCCAGAGCAATTAGGCAAGAAAGAGAAATAAAAGGGGTAAAGATAGGAAAAGAAGAAGTTAAATTATCATTGTTTGCAGATGACATGATACTCTACATAGAAGACCCCCTAAACTCCATTGAAATACTCTTAGATACAATAAATAAATTCAGTAATGTGGCTGGATACAAAATCAATACTCAGAAATCAATAGCATTCCTATACACGAACAACAAAATTACAGAGAGGGAAATAAGAGAAACTGGACTATTCACATTAGCAAGCAAAAAAATGAAATATTTAGGAATTACTCTTATGAAAGAAGTGAAAGACTTATACAGTGAAAATTATAATACACTGAAAAAGGAAATTGAAGATGATCTCAGAAAATGGAAAGACATCCCTTGCTCATGGATAGGAAGAACAAACATTGTGAAAATGGCCATTCTCCCAAAACTGTTATACAGATTCAATGCAATCCCAATAGAAATACCATCAACATACCTTATAGATCTAGAGAAATCACTCCTAAATTTCATCTGGAACCAGAAGAGACCTAGAATCGCAAAGGCAATTCTAAGCAGCAAAGACAAAGCAGGAGGCATCACAATCCCTGACTTGAAGTTATACTACAAAGCAACAGTAGTAAAATCAACATGGTATTGGAATCAAAACAGAGCTGAAGATCAGTGGAATAGATTAGAAGATACAACCACAACTACGAACACACTCAACCACCTTATTTTTGATAAAGGAGCCAAGCAGGTTCACTGGAAGAACGACAGTCTCTTTAATAAATGGTGCTGGAAAAACTGGCTCTCCATTTGCCGAAAACTAAAGCTAGACCCATGTCTATCACCATGTACTAAATTAAAATCTAAATGGGTCAAAGATCTGAATATTAAAACAGAAACACTAAATCTATTGGAAGACAAAATAGGTAGAAACCTTGGAGACATAGGAGTAGGTAAAGAATTCATGAACAGGACTCAAACCGCACGGGAAATACTTCCCAGAATCAATAACTGGGACCACTTCTTATTAAAAAGTTTCTGCATGTCAAAAGAAATCTCCAGCATAGTGAAAAGAAAACCCACAAAATGGGAAAAGATTTTAGTGAACTCTCTCTCAGACAAGGGCCTCTTGTCTAAAACATATAAAGAATTAAAGAAACTCAGACGTCCGAAATTCAAAGATCCAATCCAAAAATGGGCATCTGAGATGAATATGCAATTCTCAGATGAAGAAATGCAAATGGCAAATAAATACATGAAAAAATGCTCATCATCATTGGTCATTAGAGAAATGCAAATTAAAACCACACTGAGATACCATCTCACTCCTGAAAGAATGGCCAGGATCAAGAATACCGACAACAAATGCTGGAGAGGCTGTGGGGAAAAAGGAACTCTCCTGCACTGCTGGTGGGAGTGTAGACTGGTACAGCCTTTGTGGAGATCTGTCTGGAGATTTCTCAAAAAGTTGGGACTGGAAATCCCATTTATTCCAGCTATTCCACTTCTAGGCATATTCCCAGAAGAACTGAAAGCATCATACCATAGTGATATATGTGCACCTATGTTTATAGCAGCACAATTTGTAATCGCCAGATCTTGGAAACAACCCAAGTGCCCATCAACTGAGGAATGGATAAAAAAGTTGTGGTATTTCTATACAATGGAGTATTATTCAGCTATAAAGAAGGATCACATTGAGATATTTATCAATAAATGGGCGCAGCTTGAGACCATACTCATTAGTGAAATAAATCAATCTCGCATGTGTGAATACCGAATAGTTTCCCTAATGTAAATAATGATTCAAATATATAAAAATATGTGGTAATCATGATTCCCCATTAGGTGGCCTTGAAGCCTTATAAAGTTTTCACTCATTAATTAGAAAGGCTTTATTCTGGGCTTCTTGATATGAAAATATTTGAAGCTAGAGTATATGAAGTTTTATCCAAATATTTCAAGGAAAAAGACACTATGGTAACTACTATTAAGTCAGGTTATAAGGTGGTGAAGTACTAGGTTGTTGAAACAGTCATGCTGTGACCTCTATTGTTATATTGTTATGTCCTGTTTTATCTCAATCTCCCCCTTATTGTTTCAAAAAAAAATTATTTAGTCATTTCTTATGTTTGTCTTAATTAAAGAAAAAATTCAAAAAAATTAGGATATATAAATAGTAACTCTTTTCGATTTCCTATTAAGTTGTTTTGAAGTCCTGTAGTACTCCCACGATCTTGTTTTGACTGATTAGACTCTGTTCCATTCTATATGATAGTATCAAGTTTGAAGACATAGGCAACTACTTTGAAGACAATAAGATTCACTAAGATACCCATTCTGGTTTGACTATTGTCTTCTTTGGAAGTCCTGTAATGTTTACAATGCCTAAGTTTTATTGGTCTTGTTCTCTACTGTTTTGTCCAACTTTATAATATCTAATAAGATAGACAATTCTTTTTAAGGAAACAAGGGACAACGTTGATAACCATTGTTGATAAACTTGTACTCTGTTCTACACCATGTGCTATGTCTATCCTTGGTATTGACTGACAGCTTTGTTTTGCCATATTTGACTGTATTCTTCCCCCCCCCAAAGAAAGTAATAAGCACTAAGGAGTAATAAAATCCAAGATGTGTAAATTTTGTTGTAAAAAAGAGAGGGGAAAAAAAAAGAGAAAGAGCTCTAACGGATATAACAGCAAGTGTGTTTGGGGGTGTTAAATAGCTGACTTTATCAATGCTTTTGCAACATTGAACACAGCTGTTTGCAGTCTCCCTGTTTGAATGTCCACCTTGTGTTCTTTGATACTGTGATTTGAGGAACTATTTTCAAGAAGATAGTGTGTAATCTACTAGCAGGTAATTTCTTACTGTTATGTTTTTTTGTTTTGTAGTTCTGTATTGCGTGTACCCTTACGCCGCTTTGGTTTGTTTTGTGTTTTTCTCTTTTTCCTCTTAAATAAAAAAAAAAAAAAAAGAAAGGCCTGCCCCCCATGGTCCATGAGGCTTTGGGGGGACATTTAAATACAAACCATTGCAATCACATAGGTAACAAATTCATTCTAGGGATCAACAATTCAAATATATAGAAATGGAATAAAACGCAATGAAGGGTATCTCCCCTCACTCACATGCATAAAGGTAAACCCTGCGAAATTCCTATGTGAATCCTTCCAGAAACTTACCTTTGCCTTTATTTGCAAAAATGTGCATATTTGCTTATGTTTAAGATAGACAAGATCAAGTATATTGTGTAGTGGCTTCCTTTTTAATCTAATAATAGGTCTATATCTCAGAGCTTTCTAAACATCAGTAAATATTACTTAGGTCGCATCTATTATATGAATAAGGGATGTGTCATAACCAGTTAAACTACTGCCCATGTTAATAAATGTACTGGGAATGTCCACATTTTCATTTTCCAATCAAATCTATGCTGAACACTTCTGTGCATCTTTATGCCTATGAGTAAGTTTTCCTATAGGTTATTCTTTTTTTTTTTTATCGGTACCGGGGATCGAACTCACGACTGCCTGCTTGCAAGGCAGGTGCTTATGCCGCTGAGCTAAATCCCCAGCCCCACCTATAGGTTATTCTTAACATAGTTATGTCTGGGTCAGATATTAAATTCTGACTAATTGCTCTTCAAAACATCTGTGCCAATTTACATTTCTAGCAATGATATAAGGGAGTGCTTGTTTTCCACTTCTTTTATTTTTCATATTTTGGGATATTTTTTGTTTTTGATATATCTTATGATTCATAGCTGAGTGGCAGGATTAAATATGAACCAACAGTGAATCTATTGTTTGCATTTCCTTGTTGACTAACAGTATTGAACAACTTTTCATGTGTTTATTGGCAAATGAAGTTTCACGTGTCTGTCTTTCCAAAAATTGGAAAAAATTTAAAATAAGTTTTGGTGCATTTAATATTTTGGTTTGTGACCCACTTCAAATTAATTTTTATGCATGTAGTGAGGTAGAGGTGAAGCTTCTTTTACATTTTCACTTGTATGAACATCAAGAAATTCCAGCATTATCTATTTATTCTTTATCCATTGCATTGGCTTAGCAGTTTTGTTAAAAATAGGTACATTGGGGAGGACCAAAGATGGCAGATAGATAACAGCTGGCTACAGAGGCTCCCTGAGATAGTCAACTTAGAATTCAACATAATACAGAGTGGGGAGCCCCAAACAGAGGGAGATGAATTCTCTTGTCCCAAGAAGAAATTAAGGTAAGAAAAACCAAACAAACATACAGTCCTGGTGCTGTTATTGGAACAGCTAAATGTTCAGTGTTCCCACTGCAGCGGGCGACTTGCCAACCATCTAAGGTCCTGCAGTGACTTGCCAAGGTCTCGCCATGACTTGCTGAGCTGTCCGAGGTCCTGCTGCTTCGACTCACTGGAGGCGCAGTTACATTGAGTTCAGGGGTCAGCTAACTGAACGGAGAGCTGATTTGGCAGGGTGCCTACATTGACCTGTGATGAGTGATGGGAGTGGAGCCATTCCGTAGAAAGGGGGGCTCCAGTGGATGACATTCTGGATTGGCAGAACTAGCAAGTACAAGGGGCAGCAGTGACTTCAGTCAGTTGCTCCCTTCCCAAATGGGATTGGTGGAGTGAGCTAGACCTAGGTCACAATACCTGAATGAGACCCAATAAGTTATTTGAGGTCGAGTCCTTGCAGTGGTGTGCACACTAACCACACTGGCCCAGGGGGGGTGCTCAGAGGTTTGGTTGGTCCAGAGGGAGGCAACACAAAGTAATACAGTAGTGCAGGCCACAGCAGCTTGACTAAACTGGAAGAGAGGGGCTGTCCCTGTCTGTAACTCACTAGCACACTGTGGTGTGAAGGGTCATGTAGCCAGCGCGCTTCAGAAGAATTGTAACCAACAAAGAAAGAAACTGGGGCCTCCTGGAAGAAGAAAAAAGATAGGAAGAGGAAGCAATAACAAAAAGTTCCCAGGTCCCAATCCTGAGAACATTGATGCAGGACAGGTAAATACAAAGGAGAATGAGAACAGCAAACATGCAATATCAGGCATGGTGCCAGTGGACATAAAGAGATATATTCAGGACCTCATAGATGAGTTCAAAAATGAAATATTTAGCTAAGTAAAGCAAGATATAAGAAGATTAATAAAAGAGATACTAAGCAACCCTCAAGCAGACACAGACGGAAGAAGGGAGGAATTCAAACAAAGGAGAGAACCATTTGATGAATATAAAAAATATAGAATACATGAAGTAGATTCAAAGAGATTACCAGGAAATTAAAAATTATGGAAAGATGGCAAATCAGCTTGAAAGAAACTAAGGATAGATTATACAAACTGGAGGACACTTTTGCAGAGTGGGATTATGAAAGGGAAAACTTTTTAAAAATAACAAGGAAACAAGCAGTAATAATACAAAGGCTAGAAGATGACAAGAGGATCTATAACTTGAGAATAAAGAATGTGAATGAAGAAGCAGGGGTACAAACAAAGGAACTACAAAGGTTATTCACAGAAATAATTAAGGAAAACTTCCCAAACATAGGAAAAGGAAATGATATTCTGATATATGAGGCATACAGAACTCCAGCCACCTACAACCAAAACAGAGCTACACCCAGGTATATAATAATCAAGATCTCCAAAATTCAATACAAGAACAGAATATTAAAAGCTGTTAGAGACAAGAAACACATAACCTATAAAGCAAGGCCTATCAGAATAACAGCAGACTTCTCGACACAAATCATCAAGTCAAGAAGAGCCTGGGGCAAAATATTCCAAGCCCTGAAAGAAAGTAACCTCCATCCCAGATTGATATACCCTGTTAAACTGTCTCTAGAAATTAATGGAGAAACAAAATTCTTCCAAGATAAAGAGGAACTTGGGAAATTCGCAGCCACCAATCCAACTCTACAGAGAATACTGTACGGCATTCTAGAGAGAGAGAAAATACTAGGATTCCAGGAACAGTGGCTGAGAGGCCTCAATGAATGGAGCAGAAAACAGAATGAAGAAGATAAGCAGACAACTGATGGTGAAAAAAGAGCATAACAGAAATGAGGTGGAGAAGATTTTATTCAAAACTGATATGATTGATAGTATCAAGTCTGAGAGTATAGGCAACTACACTGAAGATGACAAGACTCTCTGATACACATTCTGATTTGATAACTGCCAGTTTTTGAAGTCTTATACTATATATAAAGTTGTGTTTTATTAATACTATTATGTTCTGATATATTCGCTTATACTATGTCTGGTGATATAGCCAATTCTATTGGAGATAACAAGAGGCAACACAGGAACCATGGCAGAACTCTTTGTACAATGGTATTCTATGTTTTTTTTTTCATTTTATGTGTTTATAGGAATATGCTTTGTTTTGTTTCTCCCTCTAACATAGAAAAGATAGAAATACATATTAAGACTCATGCATGTGTAGAACCTATAAACAGTCTATGAGAACTGATCTTATGACACATGATGAAATGAACAGATACTTTGAAGAAAAAGAGACACTAAAGTATCCAGTGCTGATACTGGAGTGTCATAATGTGAAACCCAGCAATAGTATTATTCTTTGTTCAGAGTGATATTAGCCTGCTTGGGTTTGCTCAATCTCAACATAATTGATGATATGGATAACTGCATGTATGTTTAAACCTATAGGATTGATAACCATATTTCTAAGTTTTTGTTGGATATTTGAACAGAACTGGCTGCAATCTCACTGTTTGAATCCCCACTTTATATGCTCCACTTTAGTGTCTTGAATAACTATTTGTAAGAAGACAATCTGGAATCATCAACTAGTGATTTCTTACTGTTTGTTTTTTTCTTTGAAAGTATGTATTATTTCTACTTGTTTTCTGTTTTGTTTAGTCTTTCTTTAAATTAAATAAAAAAAAAGACACTACAGTACCCAGTGCTGATTACAGAGTGTCACGATGTGAAATCCAGCAATACTGTTATTCTTTGTTCAGAATGATTTTAATCTGCTTTAGTTTGTTTAATCTAAACATAAATGAAGATATGGATAACTTCATGTATGTTTAAGTGTATAGGATTGACAACCATACTACTAAGTTTTTGTTGGACAGTTGAACAGAACTGTTTGCAGTCTCACTGTTTGAATTCTCACTTTACATGTTCCAGTTTTGTATCTTGAACAACTATTTGTAAAAATGACAGTATGTAAACATCAACTAGTGATTTCTTACTGTTTATTTTTTCTCTGAATGTATGTATTATTTCTACCTATTTTCTGCTTTGTTTAGTCTTTCTTTAAATAAAATTGAAAAAAAAAATAAAAATAGGCGCATAGATATGTGTACAGGATTGAATCCTGCATACTGTTCTGTTCCATTGATCTACTTGCCTATCTTTACTTTGAGTCTTTGTCATTTAATTGGAGATTATTGATGTACTTTGTTGACTTTTTCTACACATCTTAATTTCTTTAAGTGAGCCCATTCTTTCTGAATAGCAACAGGGGACAGGAGAAGTAAACAAGGAAGCAGGCTGTCTGGTAGTGAGAAATCCAATTCACTAAGCCATGAGAAGAACAAGGCTCTTTACCATGTGCTGTTGTTTTCTTCCACTGATCGATGGCTGTTAGATAAAAGAGTAAGACAGTGTGAATTTAATCACCATTTTCTACCTAAATTATGGCCACAGTAATAAAAGATAGCCTAAGACTGCAACAGTCAAGAATTTCTAGAGCCTCCACTTTTTGCCCACTGCCTGGAATTTATACGCCAAGTCCATTGCTCAATCTCATACTATGTTCACTGTTTAGAAACCTCCAAATCTACTCTGTGGACCTTCTGCTAGGGTGAGACTTTTGAGACTACTCTCTGCTTTGCCTTTACTTTGATCATTCTGCTCACTTTATTTGCTTTTCTAAGTATCAGTCCTCTCTTTATTAGCCTGCTGTTGCTATCATAACAAATGACCGCAGACTAGCTGGCATAAGTGACAGACATTTATTTTCTTACAGTCCTGGAGGGTAGAAGCCCAAGATCAATGTGTATGGGGAGTGTAACAAAGTGATGGTAAAAGGTCTTTCTGTATGACTTTTAGGTGGCCATCTGCTCTTTGGTCTTCACATGATATTATGGTTTGGGTTTTAAATGCCTACCAAAGGCTCACTTGCTAAAGGCTTGGTTGCCAGCCTGTGATACTACTGGGACATGGTGGAACCTTTAGGAGGTGGGACCTAGGGGTGTGCCCTTGAAAGAAATATTGAGACCTCCTTGCTACCACTTCCTTGCTACCATGAGGTAAGCAGGTTTGCTTTATCAAGCTCTTCCTGTCATGATGATCTACTTTACCACAGGGCTGAAAACCATGAAGCCAAATGTCTATGGGATAAAACCTCTAAAACTGTTGGCCAAAAAATCTGCCCTACTTTTAAGATGATTTTCTCAGGTGTTTTGTTACAGCAATGGAAATTTAACGCCCCCCCACCCCAATGTCTGTGTCCAGATTTTCTCAGAAGGACGCCACCTATAATGAATTATGTCCAACACTGATGACCTCATTTTACCTTAATTACCTCCTTAATGATTTTATCTCCAAAGATAGTCACATTCTGAGGTACTGGAGGCTATGACTTCAACAAGAGAATTTTGAGGGGTGAACAGTTCAACCCCAAATGTCTTCTGTGTGGTAAAAAAATGTCCTGACCCCATTTGTTCACAGCTGGGTTCTCTGATGTACATGGCTAAACTCAGCTGTGATTTTGGTTCACCTCACCTCTGAGGTTCCAGAATATGTAGCTCTCTTTTCCAAGTTTTTTTCCTGCCAAGGGCCTTCCTGAACATACAACGTCACTTTGTAACTATTAACATGAGCATTCACAACATTCAAAAAGATTTTACAGGATCTTTTACAGAACTATTTTTAATATGGTTCTCCCATTTAGATTTACCTCCCAATCAATTTGACTCCCAAGAGTTTTGTGAGATTTTTTTCCCATTATATTTTCTGTTTGCTACTTATCTCACTTTTTGTTCTTATGTTCCTGCATATTGTTGCATTGATTGACTTTCTTTGGTTTATTTTTTCTGTACTGGATTTTGGAAATTATAGATTCTGTTCTATTCTTCAGTGGTTGCTCTAATATTTTGTCACATTAAAAAATCATTGCTAAATTAAAGCAAAAATATGAAAAAACCCCCAACTAAGCACTACACAAAGAATATGAATAAATAAAATCAAATAATAAAATACAAATAATAAAATATGAATAATAAAAATCGAATAATAAAATATGAATAATAAAATAATACAAAAAATAAAATCCCCTCTCTTACATTCTGCTCTCTAGAATAGCCTAATTTTTAACCACTTCTATTTTTTTATGATTCTGGTTATTATTTCCATAACAAATAATTATTTTAACTTTTACCATTTATCATATATAGGCTATGGTAGTCTATTTAGACAGTTAATGAATGATCTTAATTAAAATCCCTAAATAATTTAGTTGGTTGTTCTTTTATTTGTAGCTCTTCAACCAGTTAATCATACACATTAATATGATCTTTTTTGAGACAGGGTCTTGCTATGCAGTTTGGGCTGGCCTTGAGCTCAACTTTGTAGCCTAGACTGGTCTCAAACTTGCAATGATCCTTCTGCCTCAGCCTCCTGAGTGCTGGGATTACAGGCACATCCCACTATGCCTGGCTTTTTGTTTGTTTTTTGGGAAAGCATCTCACTTTGTAGTGCAGGGTAACCTTGAGCTATTATCCCAGGCTAACCTTGAACTCACAGTGATCCTACTGCCTCAGTCTTTCAAGTACTGGGATTACAAGCATATGTCACCATGCCCAGCTCTAAATACGATTTTCAAAATGTTTATTTCTTGTTTCATTAGCTTTAGACCATTATCTCTTGACACTTTCAAACATGGAAATTAGTGTTTGTTGTAGTCAGGGATTGTGAGAACAATTAGAATCAGGACACAGAATTTATAATATTATTTTATGATGGTCACCCAGAGTAAAATCCAAGAAAGTGCAGGAAATCTGTCCACAACACTAAAGACTATATTGTCAGTGTTTTGGACCCTTTGCTATTGTTAATTATTTGTATTGTTTTTTGTTTTTCTAGGAATTTGTTTTGTTTTTCCCTCTAATACAGAAAGGATAGGTATACATGTACAGACTCATATATGCCTAGAACTTCTAGATGGTTTATGAGAATCAATTGTTGTAATGCATGATGAAATGAACAGCTACTTTGAAGAAAAAGAGGCACTATGGTATCCAGTGCTGATTCCATAGCATCATGCTGTGAAATCCAGCAATACTATTTTTGTTTGGAGTATTTTAGTCTATTTTGTATTGTTTAATTTCAATATACATGAAAGTATGGACAGCTGTTTTGAAGAGAATGAGAGACATTATGGCAGCCATTGTTGATTTCCCTATTGTCTGGTTTTGAAGGCCTATAATGCCTTCATCACTCTGTTCTAATCAGTTTGATATTATTTTGTTGTGTATGAATTCATTGTGTGTGAAGATATGGACAACTATTTAGAAGAAGAGACAATATGATATCCAGTGGTGATCTCCTGTTGTCTTGCTTTGAAATCTGTTACATTGCTTTCTTCTGATCTACTTTGTTCTCTTTTGTTATGTTTAGATTTACTGTCTTTAACAAAACAGGAATATTTGGCTGAGGGCCTGGATCCCACAGCAGTGTCCTGCATGAGTCCAGATGAAAACCTAAAGCCCATGAAAATACCTCCCAGTAGTCCAACTGGAGGTCTAGAGCCCATAAGAAGGATTCATGCCAATCTGTTTTACAGATCTACGCTGGGAAGGCACAAAGGTAGAAGCTGGAAAGTCTATGCCCGTGAGGTGAAGGAGCTGTGTTGGTAGGTGGAGGCTGAGAAGTCACTCTCAAAATAAAGACCAGGGCTGTCCTGAAAAGCACCACAGCCATCCTCAACAACACAGAGGTTCTGAGCTCCTCCGATGATAAGAACAGTCGAGTACATGCCAGAAAGCCAGCATGATGAGTTTGTCCTGGAGATTAAACAGCATGTCTTCCCTTTAGGAGCCAGGAAGCGATGCTCTATGTAAGGACCAGAACTCCCCAAAGTGAACCACAGCCACTCTCACCAACAAGGTCTCGAGCTCCTCTGATGACAGTGGTCGAGCTCACCCTGGGGAAAAGCCTAGTCATGACCAGCTCCTCCAGAAGAACCAACAGCTCAAAACAGCAGCATTTAGAGGAACCCACAATACCTCCCTCCTCTTCTCCATGTCTGTATTTATGCTGGCAACTTTCCTTTGGTGGGCTATCTATGCTCAGCACCATGCTGATTTAATTCAGTTGGTGTTAAGTTGATCACGTTTTTAATCCATAACAGTACTCCTATATTTTTCTTCATGTTTCCTGCTTTCTTTTAGTGCTTGTAATGTCTACACCTGAGAGATTTATAAGATTTGTATGTTGTCAATAGGTTTAAAACAATTTGACTATGAACAAACACCACATACAGTATTGTAACGTAACATGAAGAACATTTTTTGTGCAAATAATATGATTGAATATATAGAAAATAAAATTTAATCTATGTTGCTAAAGTTTTATGTGTGAAGGTAAATGTTTCAGGGTATTAAAGTTAAATGGATTTTAAAAAAATCCATTAGTTGCTCAAATCACTCCACACTTTAGATGGCTTTACTCTCTTATAAAGCAAGGCTATCTTCTTTTCTTTTCTTTTCTTTCTTTCTTTCTTTCTTTCTTTCTTTCTTTCTTTCTTTCTTTCTTCCTTCCTTCCTTCCCTTCTTTCTTCCTTTCTTTCTTTCTTTCTTTCTTTCTTTCTTTCTTCCTTTCTTCCTTTCTTCCTCCTTCCTTCCTTCCTTCTTTATGTTTGGGCTTATGAACTCATCATTTCTAGAAAATATATAGCAGGTTCTTTTGAACTATTGCCATCTTGTTTGTGCTGTGGAGCAGCAGAACATTCCTTCTGTTTAATTGTGTTTGTTTAGATGTTCCCCAAGAGCCTCATGTGCTGCTGAGAGGGCTTTTGGAAGGTGAGTGGATTATGGGGGCTTATGACTTGCTATTATGAGGTAGGGTCTGGCCCAAAGAGGTGTGTCACTGAGCATGTGGCCATAGAGGGTTTATCTCTCTCCTCAGATCCTCCCTTCAGTCTCTGCTTATCCACTGTGACCTGAGCAGGTTCTCTGCCACAGCCCTCTGCCATGCTGTCCTGCCTTGTAGCTTTCTGAAATAAACCTCTCCTTCTCTAAACTTGAGTATCCTATCCCAGCAACAAGGACAGAGCTGAACACAAACCTCTTCTCACTTTTGTAACTTCTAGTAACCACTGTTCTGTGTTTTGGTAGCTTTACTTTTGAGCTTCCACACATGGTAGAGAACACATGGCATATGTCTTTCTGTGTATGACTTATTTCACTTAACGTAATGAACATTAGGTTCATGTCACAAATGACAGGCTTTTCTCATTTATAAGGCTGAATAGTATTCCATTGTGTGTATGCAGCACATTTTCTTTATTCATTCATTGAGGGACATCTAGATTAATTCCACATCTTCGCTATTCATTATTACTGCAATAAATGGGAGCATAAAAATTTCTAATTCCATTCTGTGCTGAATAGAGTCTTCTTTATGTTTAAAGACACCTGACTACGATAGCCTCCTTCCGGGAGAACATGGCGGACAGATAACAGCAACTACCGGAGGCTCTCTGAAAGACTCGGCTCAGAAGCCAGGAATGGTGCAGACTAAAGAGACATAAGCAGGTGGAGATATGCTCTGCTGACTCAGGAATGAACTGCGCTGAGAGAAACCAACTTGGAATGCATTCCTGGTGCTAAAACAGGAACAGAAAAGCCTCGGTGTGGAGGCTGGACCCCGCGCCATTGTAAGCCACGATTTGGGTTTCCTGCCGCGCGGCGGCTGGCTGCCTCTACAGTGGCTCGGCAAGGAGAGAGACGCGCAGAAGCTCTGAGAACAGCAATCTGCGAACGGCAGGGAGGCGTGCACTGACTTGTGGTGAGGTGAGTGAGAGAAGCTGACACTCTACCACAGTTTGACTCCAGCGGAGGACATTCTGGGCCCGGGCAGTCCTGCGGGAGTGGCGACTTCAGCCACACATCCCCCTCTCGGGCGGGATTGGTGAAAAGTGCCTGGCCTGCGTGACGCTGCCGGCGGACCTGGTAGGCTGTCCCAACCCAGATCCCAGAGCCTGACGGTGGCCGGGAGGGGAGACGCGTAGGCTGCCTGGTCCGTAACTCCCTGGTGCGCAGCGGTGAGCGGGAACACCTAACTGGCGCAATTTGATCAGGCTGTGGCTGACTGGGAGAGAAGCTGGGCCTCTTATATAAGCTTGCATATATAAGGAACAGAGAAGAAGAGGCAGCATAGGAAGAGGCAGCAACAAGAAAGGCTCCTCGGCCCCCAATTCTGAGAAACAGGCAATAGCAGACACCGCACCAATATACATAAGGCACCATATAGAGAGCCTCATAGACCAATTCAGGAATGAAGTTATCAACGACCTGAAGCTAGAAGTATGCAGAATAGTTAGAGAAATGCTAAGTACCACCCAAGAAAAAACAGGCGGTGGAATGGAAGAACAGAAAAAGAGGGGAGAATTGTTTGATGGAGAAAACAGAGAAAGCATAGAATACGTGAAGCAGGTTCAAAGGGACTACCAAGATACTAAGAAGTCTATAGAAGACTGGCATAACAGCTTGAAAGAAACTAAGGACAGACTATCTGAACTGGAGGGCAGACTTGTAATATGGGAGAATGAAATGAAAAACTTCTTAAAAATAACAAAGAAACAAACAGCAATAATACAAAGACAAGAAGATGATAAGAGGATCCATAACTTAAGGATTAAGAACATAAAAGAAGAAGTAGGGACACAAACAAGTGAACTACAAAAGCTACTCACAGAAATAATCCAGGAGAATTTTCCTAATTTAGCAAAAGGTAAAGATACTCAGATGTATGAGGCATACAGGACCCCAGCTACCTACAACCCAAACAGAGCAACACCCAGGCATATAATAATAAAAATTCCAGAAATTCAATACAAGAACAGAATATTAAAAGCTGTAAGAGACAAGAAACAGACCACTTACAAGGGAACACCCATCAGAATTACAGCAGATTTCTCGGCACAAACCATCAAATCACGAAGAGCGTGGGGGGAAATAATTCAAGCTTTGAAAGATAATAATCTCCAGCCAAGATTGAGATATCCTGCACAACTGTCCCTGGAAATTGATGGAAAAACAAGGTGCTTCCAGGATAAAGAGGAACTGGGGGAATTTGCAACCACCAATTCAACTCTACAGAGAGTATTGCAGGATATTCTAAAAAAAGAAAAATACAAAGAATCCAGAAATAATGGCAGAGAGGCCACAACGAATGGAGCAGAGAACAAAATGAAGAAGACAAACTGACAGCTACTGACAGAAAAGGAGCTCAACAGAAATGAGGCAGAGAAGATTGGATGATAGGAACAGCTATTTTGGAGAAAATGACATCTTAATAGGTAATACTGATTTAGTATCATCTTGTTTTGAAGTCTCATCTAGCTTTTGTCCTTCTGTCTCCAATGGTCTAAATAGGTTGTATCTTACTGGATTTTATTATGTACGATAGTATAAGCAAAAACCTTGTAAAGACAAGGAGATTATACAGAAACCATTATTCATTTTCTGTTAGTCGATTCTAAATACTCTGTAATGCTGTCATTCTCTTGAATGGTTTTACATTGTTTTGATATACTTAATGCTACAGTATACGAAGTTGTACTCAAGGATTTCAAAGAAAGAGACAATATGGTAACTACTTTTAGGTTAGGATTATCTGGTGGTGAATCTCTATTCTGCTTAAATGGTTATGTTTTGATCTGCGCTGTTTCGTTGTTATGCCCTCTTTTATCTCAATCTCCACTCCATTATTTACTTTTTTATCTTTATCCTTTTAATTAAAGGAAAAAATAGCAGGATATATTATAGTAACCCACTTTGACTTTTCATTACCTTGATTTAAAGCCCTGTATTACTCTCACCATCTGGTTTTTAACTGATGTTCCCCTATTCTGTTTTGCTGGATAGTATCAGGTTCGAAAGTTTAGGCATCAGCTGTGAAGATAATGAGATTCATTATGACGCCCATTCTTGTTGACTTTTATCTACTTTTGAAGACCTACAATGTCTCCAATGTTTTGGTTTTGTCGGTTTTATTCTTTACTGTTTTGTTCAATTGTATTATAACTAACGATATAGGCAATTCTATTAGAGATAGCGGAAGGCATTATAGTAACCATTGTTGATCACCTTGTATTATGTTTTCACATTATCTATTATGTCCACCCTTTTGACTTGACCGATTCTGTTCTGTTATGTCACATTTGGTTTTACTCTCTTCCAAAAAAGCAATAAGAACCGTGGGAGCAATGAAACCCAAAATGTGTAACAGTCATGGTACAAAAGAGAGGAAAAGAAAGTGCTCCAAACTATATAACTGCATGTATATTTAAGTGTATAAGATAGAAAATGATATCACAGAGTTTTATTGGATCAATGAACAGAACTGTTTGCAGTATCATTGATGGAATGTCCACTTTACAAGCTTTAATTTTGTGACTTGAACAATTATTTCTAAGATGACAATATGTAATCCATTAACTAGTGATTTCCTACTGTTCATTTTTTTTCTGTAAATTTGTATAACATGTACCCTTTCCCTGTTTTTTTTTCTTTTCTCCTTAAATAAAATTAAAAAAAAATACAAAAAAAAAAAAAAAAGACACCTGACTACCTGCTTACATAATAAACTAATTGCTTTCCGGAATGCAGTGCTGATGTCCTAAGGCTTCTTTCCCTTATATTCCTAGAATACCTCTGTTGTATCTTTTGTCTAATGTTTTCTTATTTTTTGAGTCTTTTTAAAAATAAAAGAATGAGAGAACATAAAGTCGATTTTCTAAACTTTTGGCTGCAATGAAATTTTATTACATTGATTATATAGTTTGGCTACTTCTAGATTTGTTTTTTTATGTTGGGGAAAATGTCCTCTCATTATTTGTTGTATTACTCTATCCCCTCCATTACTTCTCTTCCTTTTTCTAGAGCTATGAATGAGTGAGTGGTGCAATCTATTTTTTTCTCTATTCTCTAAACTCTGCCTCAGACTTTTTAAAAAATCCTTTTTTTACTTTTGTAATTCACTTGGAAATAGCTGAGCTTGATCTTTCAGATCATAAATTCAAACTTCTCTGTTTGGCTATACTACGTATTGTGATGGCTATTAAATTATAGTGAACATAGCAAAATTCACATCACAGTGATACATGCATACTCATGTTTATAGTAGCACAATTCAAAATGGTTACATTTTGAAAGCAGCCTATATATTCATCAACAGATAAATGGATAAAGAAATGTAGTATTTATAAACAGTGGAGTACTACTCTGCCATAAAAAGGATAAATGTGAGTCAATTGTAGGAAAATGGATGGCTCTTGAGACCACAATGCTGTCAAATCAAACACAGAAGGTTAATATCACATGTTCTAATATGAGTGACCCAAAATACAAATAATTCAAAGAGCACTATAAAAGAAACATATTAAAAACAGGGAGCTAGACTTTGTAGAGATGGGAAAAGGATCCAGGGAAGGAGGGAGGAGGAAAGCGGGTGGGAGCATCAGGGAATACATGATATGCATAGATGTCAGACCTTAGAGTTGAATGTAACCAGTGTATATCACACATGTATACTAATAAAAGGTTGAAAACCCAAACAAATGCTCTTTAAAATTTCTGTCATTTATTTTTCTTAACATTTTATGTGCATTTATGATTGTATAGAATGTCTGAAAGTATGAATTACATAGTTTTTGAAATTTTCTTCCAGTTCTTCAATTTTTCTTCCATCCTCAACTATTTCCTTCTTCCCTCCCTCCCTCCTTCCTTCCCTTCCCTCCTTTCCTCCTTCCCTCCTTCCTCCTTTTCTTCTTTCCCAGGGCTGGACATTGAACTTAGGACCTTCATAGTAAGCTGCATCACCAGCCTTTAAATTTTGGAGGGTACAGAATCTCACCAGTTTGCCTGTTTGGGCTTGAAGTTGCCATCCTCCTGCCTCAGCCTTCTGGTGTGCTGAGTTTAAAGGCGTGTGTCACCACTCAGACTTCATTTTTTGGAAACTATTTTCTCCTTCATGAGCTTGGTATTTTTCTGTCATGGAACTGACTTTCTTCACAGGTCCAATTAGCACCAGAAGTCTGGATCTTACGTAATTTCCCTTCAGACCTTTACAGACCTTGTTTTTCTCTGTCCTATGATATTCAGTATTGTTAAGAAATCTGATGGTGTGATTATTTTTTCTCCATGAGTGACCAGATTTACTCTTTTCATTTCTTGGATCTTTCAGGTTTTTCATTTTGTCCATTGAAATGTGAGCACATCTTCAGAAATCACCAAATATTTGGGAAATAATATTAAAAGGAGATAATATTTTGGAACACACACCCTAACACAAAAGGAAAGCAGAAAATTTGGAAAAGACTAAACATAACTCATATTTTGAGACTTATTAGACAAGAAATTAATACTTACAAAGCATTTTACAAGCTGATAAGTCATTAAAGATCCTAAGATATGCATACTGATATAAAAAACTCAAGGCTGATCAAGTCATTGAAAATAAAATCTGTGCAGGTTTGTACTAGCATGGAGCATAAAAGGTCGGTAAAAGGAAAGAGCAGAATATGAAGGTTTAAAGTTAGGACACATGAAGGTCAGTCTAGAAGTATATCAAATATAATGTGATCAGTGTTTCCAAATTTGTGAGGCAAAACAATTTTGAATTCAAATAAAATGTTCCAACTTGCTTTTTGTATTTATGATATGTTAACCTGAGGTTTCTTCCTCGTTTGTTTTGATATTGGTGGTAGCCTTCTGTGTGTTATTTTGGGGTACACTTTCTTTCTCTTACTTCAATCAAAAAGACTAGTTCATAGCTTTTTATATTTCAGAGGCAGAATTTAAAAGTATCTTTTGTTTTCCGTATTGAGAATTGCTAAACTACTGAGCTACATTCTAGCCCTTTTTATTTTAATTTGAAATAGAGTCTCACCAAATTGCCCAGACTAGCTCAGGGGTATAACACCTGTGGGTTTGTTCCCCATCACAAAAATTAAGAATTCTGAAATAAATTTATATATATCCCTGTGAGGAAATGTATTGTGGATAATGACAGACAGGTTTTTCATTGCTAGAAAAAGGAAATTGTGCAAAAAGAATAAATTCAGTGATATTAGATTAGAATTGCAGCTACCAGTGTGAATTCATGATTTTAAATATAAGAGGATATATGCAAAAACAAAATATAACTGTTTATCTGCTTCTAAACTTCTAAATCTGTCTCTCCTTTGCTCTCTTCCTCTTTGGCTCTGTCCTCTACAGGAACCTACAAGCACTGGAATTTCTGTAACAATGACCATACCTAGTGCACTCTTAGGGAATTTAACCATCCTCCAAAGAAGGCACAAAGGTCTCTTGGACAATAACTTGGGGGTAAGGGTAGGGAAGTACAATGAGTCTGCAATGTCTTGTTCTTGAAATAAAGGAAATGTTCAAATGATGAGGGTGGGGGAACGTTAAAAAAGATTGAGGAGCCTTTTTAAGGCTCCTCCCCACCAGCCATATCTTGGACAATTTGGTCATCAAAATAAATCATGATAATATATTAGAATCTATAGAATAAAATGAATCCATGAACTCATATAGATTTAAGTAAACTTATGGATAAATAAATAAATGAGGAAAAGGGAAACATTTTGCTTGTAGTAGAATTCCAATTAGTAAGTGCAAAAGCCACGAAAGAATTAGAAAATCACCAGTTGGCAATTACCATAGTAACGATTGTTTCAGGCAAAAAATATTCAATGAATGTCAGTTGGTAAATATATGAAAAGAAACAACATTTACATAATCTCAGAGAATCTCCCAAGAGGAAATTTATTATTTACAAGAGGAAACAAACTTTCCAGTGGAGAACTTGTTAGACATTATTTTAACCTGATTAGTAAGTGTCTTCCTTTCTGCCCCTGAATATAAGCCCCACAAGCTCAGGATTTTATTTCTTTTTTATTCACTTTTGTAACTTCAACATCTAAAATAATGTCAGGCTTATAGATATTCAACAAATATTTTTAGACTGAGTATTCATAATCTTAACTTCATTAGTTGCATTATTTATATACTTTGTATCCTTATATTTATTTACTTGTTTTTCATGTGCTAGGATAGTTAAATGATTGTTTACATTCATTGTGCTTTGTTTAATTTTCTAGAAATTTCGTTCTTTCATTTTTTTGCTATAGCATTTTAAGGGCATGATACTCAGAATATACACATTTATGATGGTTAGACTTTTGTGTAATTTATACCTTTGTAATCGTGATAAAACCTTTTCTCTTTGCTTAGTTTATTAACCCCCTTTCTTTCCCTCCTCCTTCTTGTCCTTCTCTTTCCTTCCTTCTTCCTCCTCCTTCTCTCTCTCTATTTTTTTTAAATGCTGAGGATGGCAACCAGGGCCTCATATCACATGCTAAGCTACAGCCCTCCAGCACTTTCTTCTTTTAGTTAACCTAATCTCACAATAAAAATGTAGTTTATGCTCTATTATACACATACACATATAAATACTTAAATACACATACACACATATAGGTATATGTATTTACACATGGCTTTAATTCATTGCTTATTCTTTGACTTTAGCCAACATAATTTCCTAACACTGTGTCTTCCTCTACCCTCTTGTTCATGACATCCAACAGAGACATGATTATTTGGGGATGGTTTCTTTTAATCAAACAGAATGATTTTTTTTTTCTTCTACCATTCAGGTGACCATTTCATCTCAGGAAATGCCACCCAGTACCCCAGGAAGAGTTAGTTGCTCCATTACTTATGTGTACTTACACTAGTATGTAGGCCCAGAAAAACTTTTACCTTCTTACCAGATGATTTTTTTTGGTGATTTTTATTTTAAAGAGAATAAAACCAAGCAAAATAAAACAGAATAAAGCCAATCAAAACAAGATAATAGGAAATCAATAATGATTACCATAATGCTGCTTGTCTTCCAAATAGCTGCCCATACCTTTATGCATAGTAAAAATTAAAACAGAACAGAAACAATCAAAACAAAACAATGAAAGCAATAAAGGACCTCAAAACAAGGTAGCAGTAAATCCAAAATGGCTACCATAGTATATCTTGTCATCCTTGAGAAACTACCCATGCCATCAGACATAACAAAATCAAATAAGACAACACAATAAACCCCAACCAAATAAACAATGAAAATGATACTGGGCTTTAAAACAAGATAATAGGGCATCAACAATGGCTACTACCTTCTGAAGGAGTTCTCCCATAGATGCTACACTGCATATTGCTATGCTCTGATTAGATGATCAGACTTTAGGCCTGCAGAGTCAGTGAAACACTAAACACTATAAGCATTAAGCATTAAGCATTTACCTCAAAAGCTAGCACTGGCAGCCTGTGTTTCTTCAGATCAGCTGGTCACTTACTGGGTAGGGGATCTTGGCCCTTCTTATCTCCTGGCCAACATGCTGGAAGGGACTGGCATTGGTTCTCCCCACAGTGGCCTGCACAGTGCACTGACTCAGAGGGAAGGTTTGGCTTCTTGTTCTCCTCCTTCATAGTTTAAAAATAGCACCAGCTCATGGGAAAGGGCTGGAGTCTGGGTTCCCCCTACAGTGGCTCACGCATGGCACTGACTTGCAAGAAGAACTTAGCTTCTTGTTCTCCTCCCCTGCAGTCTGTGAATGCATTTTCTGCACTTTGGATTTCCTAAGGCAAGGATGTTGGTGGTAGTCTTTAACTTGTTTTTTTCCTATAGGTTGATACAGTTTTTAAACAGATTTTGTTTTTAATTGGCACATAATTATACATATTTATGAGGTACAGTGTGACATTTTGATACATACATTGGGTTGTTACCAAATCAGGGTATTAAATAAGCCTATCATCCCAGACATTTATCATTTCTTTGGGATGAAAGCATTAGAAATCCTCTTTTTTTTTTAGTGAGTTTGAAATATACAACAACATATTTCTAACTATATTAACTCTGTTTTACCATAGAGCACAGGAACAAATTCTGTCTAAATGTAATTTTTATGCACTATCTAATCTCTTCCCATGATGCTCATGATTTCAGCCTCTGGTAACCACTGTTCTGTGCTATACTTCTATGATGGTGGTGGTATATCTTTGGCATATGTGCTGAAATGGGCCGTTTGAATCACTGAAAGTTTTAAATTGTTTGCCATCACTGTTTTAATAGAATCAGCTGTTTTAAATTCCACAAATGAGTAAGACCATGCGGTTTTTGGTATTTTGGCTTAGTATAATGCATTCCTGCTTTATCTGTGTGATTACAAATGTCAGTATTTCATCCTTTTTTGTGGCCAAATAGTATTCCATTATATATCAAATGTATCTACACATATGTATTTTCTACTGTATATCATATATATGTATGTGTGTCACATTTTCTTTATCCATTCATTGGTTGGTGGACTCTTAGGTTGATTTCATGTCTTTATTGTGAATAATGCTATACTGAACACAAGAGGGCAGACATCTCTTTACTATGCTTATTCTTTTTCTTTTGGATAAATATCCACAGTGAGACTTCTGGATCATGTGGTACTTCTATTTTTGATTTTTTTGAGGAGCCACCACACTGTTTCTTAATGTCTATACAAATTTACATTAGATTACTCAAGTTTTCACTGTGCTATAGTTACAACAGGACTTGTTATTTCTTCATCACTCCTGAAAAAGAAAACATGTCTCCATAAGCATTAATGAAGAGTAGAGATCCCATGGAAGATTTTGTAGGAAAGTGCCACAGTTCGGGTAGCAAAATCTCTATCAGCAGCCTACAGTACTACTGCGAGGCAGTGGGACCTCTAGGAGATAATGTCCAGTAGGGGGAAGGCAGGCTGCTGGGGGTGTATGCCTGAAAGCCACTGGGATTCTGAATTTTCTCTTCATTTTCTCTTTGATTCCCAGCTGTCATGAAAGGGCCTCCTCTTTTACTCACCACCATGATAATATACTATGCTGCCACAGACCCAAAACAACAGGGCAAAGAGATCATGGACTGAGAACTCTGAAACCATGAGCTCCCAAAAAACTTTCCTCCTTTTAAGTTGCTTATCTCAGGCATTTTGTCAGAGTAACAGAAAGTTGATTAACATAGGAAGCAATGGAGAGCTTTATACAACACACCATGTCTATTACAGCACACCATGTCAAAAATATTTCTGCAAGGTAGCTCTTTGACCAAACCTTCTAGTGGGCAGGGCTTTCACCAACTCTTCCTCATATTTCCTGACATTAATAATGTTCCCATTGTGCTGTCTATGCCAGATTCTTTTGGCTTTTATACCTAAAGCTGGAAACCACTGACATTTATTAATACTGCCTTTCTGTTTGCCAGAGCCACATATAAAGGGTTTACCAAAAAGAAAATACATCAGGAAATGAAAAGCTTGTAGGGTTGAGGATTTAGCTCAGTGGTACAAGCGCCTGCCTGGCAAGTGCAAGGTTGTGAGTTTGATCCCCAGTACAAACAAAAACAACAACAACAACAAAAACTACTTTTATAAATATTTCAATTTATCAAGACATCATAAGATTAATACAAGTTAACTTTGGCTTGTACCATTACAAGAGGTGCTAAAAGTAGTGGCCATATTATTAGTACAGCAAACTGCTAAAGTGTGCACTTTTTTTTTCTTTTTGGTGTCCTGCAAAGAAACTTCTATTAGCAACTAAAACATCGTCCAGTTACCTTCTTCAGAGTGGGGGCAGGGTTACATATACTGACTTTTTTTGGAGAAGACCCATGCTTGTGTCTTGGTTGGCTTGTCAGAGTGCACAGTGTTTTCAGAGCAGGTTACCTGGCTCATGGATCCTCAGAAAAACTCCTTGAGGGATTATCTCAACAAACAAACACCAAACAAAAAAAAACCCATGAATTTTCAATGTTAAAGGATTTGATTTAAAGCCACCTCTATATCCACAGGAAAGGCAGTGTTAGCATCAGTGACGGGGAGCATTTTGAGTTTAATTTCAGCATTTTACCTCGTGTTAGTGGGCACACATATTCCAGGCTACAAAACCCCAATGTGCTAACATGTCACCCCATTTTATTTTTAGAATCCAGCCTAACTTGTATAGTCATATCTTGGTACTGGGTTGCTTTGGTACTTGATACATTTTGATGCAAAAATTTATCCCGATATTCATCATTTTTGGTACTTTACGTGCAAGTTAGAACATTTGGTGTCAGTTGCTTTGGTGACTTTCTGCCCTTCCCAGCCAAAACAACTGTTTTATACCTGTTGTCTTTGGTACTTACCATGCCTTCGAGGACCAATTAATGCCAAATAATAAGTTACCACTGTATTTTGAGTCCCGTTATATTGAAGGAAAGGATGTAATATTAGTTACTTAAGGTTTTCTTGATCAGTTCTGGTTAATCTCCATCAATTATCCTTCTCTCCTTGAGTCTGTCTTCCAGAGGCTCCCTTAGTTTCCCAGAACTGATCTAGATTTAGTCTTGCCTGTCTCCTCTGGCATTCATCAAGATGGCCCATGCTTATTGCTTCCCAAGGTTACATTGTCATCTTTTGTGGAGTGTAATGTCTTCTTGGATCCACCAGTCTTTCTTGAACACCTGGTTCCTTCTTGGGTTAAGGAAGAGGCAAAGAGGAGTGAGAAACTGTGTGGTCTCTTGAATCCGTTGGGAACTGAAAGTCCCTGGCTTTCTTGGTTTAGGCAGAGCACCTACCATTTCCTTCCTGTCATGGCTGCCTGAGGCTGGTGATAGTGAGGGTTGGGGAACAGCCCAGGATATGTGGTTTACTGGGACATTTGCTGCCATCCTACGGTTTGTCCCAAACAGTGGCTGCACATTTTATCTATTTTTCATTTCCTAAAGTACTGCCTAGAAGTTCTGCCTTCTATCTCTCTTTTTATGGTAGACAGTTGAGGTCCTATTCCTCAAGAAAAAATAATTCAACAAGTCATGCTTTCTCTCAGGCTCCATGTACTCCTCTCTAATTCCAGTAAAGTGTTATCATCCCAGAAATGAAGACGCTATGATTCCTCTCCCCTAAGTATGTAATCTGCAGCCTAAATCAGATGCTGAATTTTCAGGGTCTTGGCTATTAATATTCTGAGCCCAGAATTTGGAAACTCAGAAACCTTTTCTCTAAAATGATTTTCTTGGTGAGTTCCAAAAGCATATTTGAAACTAAAAAGCTGAACATTGATGTTATTCTTGTATTTGTGCTTTAACAATTCAGCCCTGAGGGGCTGGGTGTGGAAAATATTCACTACTCCCAAATGAAAAAGATTTAGGATCCAGAGGTACCGAGGAGAGAAGCATGGATCGAAATGAGAAAATACTACCCAAAAGGTACAGTGTGGCATCTACTCACTGTCTAAGATCCTGGCTTTCCTTCACTTTATCAACTCTCTTACCAAAAGCTGAAATTCCTTTCATATGCCAAGCCAGCGAATCACTTATGGGCTGTGACAGAGACTCAGTACAGACAGAGAACTAAGAAGAGGTCTTGGTGGAATTGGTGATAATTCGTGGCTTTTACTCCTGGATTTTTAATTTTGGAGCAACTCATTTACTGTTTTTGTGCTTCTTGGCACTTGAATTGGAGGATGGAAGGTTATGATTCTCATCATGTTATGGCCGACGAGACCAAGTACAAGTTGTATACCTTCCCAAGGTCTCCATCCTACCATCTGTGAAGTGGGCTGTGTATTCACTCAGCTCACTCAGCAGGTGTTCGTGGAGGTCAAAACTAGAAATATTAGAGAATTTTAACATTGTAATGTGGTTTTTTTTTTTCAGAATGTTGGCTGGCTACAGATTTCCAGGCAAAACTATGGTGACAATAAAAAATAAACAATACAAAAATCAGTGATTGCCAGGGTTTGGAGGTGTAGGGATATAGGGATAAATCTGTAGAACATAGATCTGTATGACAGTGCAACTACTCTATATGGTATTCCAGTGGTGGTTATATGAGGTTATCTTTTGTCCAAACCTAGGACTTAAAATGCCAAGACTGAATCCAGTGTAAATTCTGAACTCTGGTGACAGTGAAGAGTCAGTGTAGGTCCATCAGTGGTACTAAATGTACGCTCTGGTGGATCTAGTTGATCATGGGAGAGGCTCTGCATAGAGGGTACAGGAGAAATCTGCACATGCCTCTCCATTTTACATGAATCTCTAATTGCTCTAGAAAAGATATTTAAAATACATTTTAAAAAAGTATTACAGGGAGAAATGAATATGTGAAGGTTTAGGACATACTTTCTTCTTTCATCTTTTCTTTCCAGGGCTTCCTGGGGGTAGTGAAGCTTACTGATAATAAAGTTGTTCTGATAACTGGTCACTCAACAGCTTTCTCCCGGGACAGTGACGTTCTTCAGGTGAAATGCGTGGGTGCTAATCCAAAGGTTAACAGCAGAGGGCAGCCTGTGTCTACAAAATGACAGGGCTCTGCCACTGTTTCCAGCAAGCTCTAAGGATCCAGTAGCCAGCGACTGTGATAAAACACACGTGGCTTCCATGTTTATGGGAGCTTGGCAATGAGTCTCAGAATTGCTATTTGTTTTGATCTATATTATTAATATTTATATAAAGATTATCATTGTGAAAGAACTCACGTGCATGTGTACAGTTAAAGAAATTAGAACTGTACAAGGACGTATAACAAACTCCTTATAGTAACCACAAGATCCTGCACAATTTAGTCCTGCTTTTACTTCTTCAAATACTAAACTTTTATTAACCCCAGTTCATGCCAGGAACTTTATTTCTGAGGTTTCCCTGCCCTGGCGGTCTGTTCCCTCACATGAGGCTCATTCTTTCCTCTCCTTCATAGATCCTGTCTGACCATCTCTGTTAATATTTCAACACCCCACATCACACCCTGCCTTCATTGCAGAGGCACCTGGAACATACCTCTATCAGTTATTATCATTATTCTCTAGAGCCTGTATCTCTCTTGCTCAGTCTAGTGTACTTTGATATTAAAAAAGAAATAAGTCTCTCACCCTGGAATGTAAACTTCCTGAAGCAGACTCCCCCACTTCTATATCATCATTGCCAGGAACAATCCTTGCAAGGTAGTAGTAGGGTCTTAATAAATATTGGTTGACTGAAGCTACATCACAGTTCTACTTATCAGCCACAGTGACCCTTGGGAGAATATGATGAGTAGATTGGCATCTTTTATTAGCTATGATCTAGGACTTGGCAGTTTGAGCTGGGCTTGCTCCCCTGTTTGACACTTCTGGTCTGGACCAGGTTTGGCTAATCTCAGTAGGACTGGTGCATGCCTCTCTGTTCAGCTGCCAGGCCAGCTGGAGCACCTTCATTTACCTCTGTGGACCCTTGCCCTCATCCCCTGGCAGTTTGGCTTAGACTGATTCACATGGTGGCCTCAAACTTTCAAACACAGAAAGAGGGGCAATTCTCAGTATACAAGTGCTGTTAAAGCCGCTTCGTTACTTTAGCTGTCACCCCATTGGCCAAAATCAGTCTTATGACTAACCCAGATTCATGGAGGGAGGAGATGTTTAAGTCGAAAAGGAGGAATGCATACTAGGGTAAAAGAATTTCAGGTCTTTTTTCTGCACTTTCCACAAGAAATATGATTTAGTTGTCCTTTAAGAAGAAAATAAAGCCCTGTCAATAGCATATTAAGGTGGCGTTATTGTTAGCTTTGTATTCCTACAACAAACTGTCTGGGATAGATAACGTGGAAAAAAAAGGCTTATGTAGCTCACAGTTTTGGTAGATCAAAGATTGGGTGGCCCCATTGGTCTGCTGATGAGGGGCTAGTGGTAGTGGTGTCCATTATGGCAAGAACATGTGTGGATAGAAGCCTCATATTGCTATATGGAGTCAGGGAGGAAAAGGGGCCAGGCTTGGTTCCTTTATGACAACCACCTGTAATAGCTCAAGGGTTGCATGCGAAATTCCTCAGTTCGTTAGTGGCCCAAAGGCCTCTCACTAGGCTTCATCTCTTAGAGATTCCTCAACGCCTCCTGATACCACCATCTGGAGACCAGAGTCCCAAAACATAGACACTTGGGGGACACCCAAACCATTTCTAACCCATAGTAGGTACCTATTTTATTGCTTTATTAAGAGCCGTGTATTATCACATTAAAAATGTCACAAATCAGATAGGTAAAATGTGGTGTCTCATTTGCTTGGAGAATTTATTTATTTATTTATTTAATTTAAAGAAAAAAAAAAAACCAAAACAGAACAAAGGGTAGAAATAATACAGAATTTCAAAAGAAATTAATGCTAAGAAATCGCTAATTGATAAATAACATATTGTCATCTTAGAAATAGTTGTTTAAGTCCCCAAATTAAAGCATAGAAAGTGAACAATCAAACAATGAGGGTAAAATCACTCTGTTCAATGATCCAACAAAAATTTAGTAATGTGGTTATCTATCTTACACATTTAAACATATATGCAGTTATATCCTTTATGGCACTTTCCTTTCCTTTCATTTTTTATAATTATATAAACATTTTATAATTATTAAACATTTTAGAATTTATTTTTCCCACAGTTTTTGTTATTTTTTACAACAGAGAGACAATGTGATATTTATAAATATGATTCTTATTTATTTCACTCATGTGGGTAGTCTCCAGTTGCCCCCATTTACCTGTAAAGGCCTTAAGAGCATCCTTCTTGATAGCTGAGTAATATTCCATTGTATAAAAATACCACATCTTTTTCATCCATTCTGTGGTTGATGAGCATCTTGGTTGTCTTCAAGATTTAGCTATTACAAATTGTGCTGCTATAAACATGGGTGCACATACATCACTGTGACATGACCTTTTCAGTTTTTCTGGGAAAGTACCCAGGAGGGGAATAGCTGAATTGAATGGAACTTCCAAACCTAGTCTTATGAGGAACCTCCTACTGATTTCCATAGTGGCTGCATCAGTCTACACTCCAACCAACAATGGAGCAGTGTTCCTTTTTATCCATATCCTCACCAACATTTGTTATCAGTTGATTTCTTGATGGCAGCTATTCTTTCTGGAGTGAGATGAAATCTCAATGCTGGTTTAATTTGCATTTCTTGAATGACCAGTGGTGGTGAACATTTCTTCATGTATTTATTTGCCATTTGTATGTCTTCATCTGAGAAATGTGTGTTCATCTCAGATGCCCATTTTTGAAGAGGATATTTGAATTTGAAGGACCTGATGTTTTTTAATTCTTTATATGTTTTGGATATAAGTCCTTTGTCTGAGGGTTGCTGGCTTTCCCATTCTATGGATTTTCTTTGCATTCTGTTGGTGATTTCTTTTGAAGTTGCTTGGAGAATTTAAAAGACATTTATATTTTTTTGTCGCTGGTAAAAGGTGGAGCCTAATCTTAGAAGGCAGGATTTCACTTGGCTTGTTATACCTTCTTGTTGTGGGCATTGTATCCACTCCCATCCTTGACTTGGCGCTGGGCTCTGTTGTTCTGGATGATGATATATTCACAGGTGTTGAATGCTTTCCCATCACCATGAAAATCTATCCAGATGAGGGTGCTAGATACTGAGAGACAGTTGGAATGGAGCTGGGGTGGGCCAGTAACCCAGCAGAGGGTGGTCCATATGTGCTGACCGTGAACAGATACCCAGACATGTGTACACGTAGCCAGAATTAGCAAAGCTGCCTGGCCAACTCCAGGTGTGTACATTGTTTCCATCTTATTTGTCTCACCAGAGAAGCTACGAGGTCCCACAACTCTAGATTACAGAGGATCCTAATTAGATTCCAGGGTCTTCAGGCCCCAGGGTCTTGTAGCTTTGCCTGGACCTGTGTGAGTTTGGGCACTGTGCTGAGGCATCTTCCACAAAGCTAGTGTTTGCTTTCTGATCTCTTATAATTTCCCCAGAGGGTAAGGTCTGATAGTGCATGAGATCTTTGACTGGGTTAGGAAAATAATCAGAATTGTCAACAAGCTCCCCCCAACTAGTCTCTGACATCTGATGAAGAGGGCCATGAATGGTAGAGAAGGAAGCTGGCAGCTTCTGCTCAGAGCCTGTCTAAAAGGATGGATGGGAGATCTGGCAGGCTGGGAAGGATGGAGATGTTTGTGTTTCTTAAGGCAGGAAATTTCCTCCCAGAGCACAGAGCTAGTGGAAACAGGGTCAGAACAAATCACTTTACATTTTTTCTCGCTTTTATTTTTTTCTTCTGATTTATTCCCAAGACATGATAGGCCAAGGAAACTGTATCAAAGCTACATGTATTCTCCGAAATAGTTTCTTTTTACATTTTAATCCTCTTATGGAACATTGGTCTCTCAGAATCTGATGAAAGACACGGGCCCATTCTCTAGAAAAGTACTTCTAAATACAAAATTGTACCAATCATCTGAGGGGATTGTGCAATTTCTCTGAAACTGGCTTAGATTGATCCTGAGAGAAGGAGCGGGGTGGGGGGGGGATGAAAGAAGGGCAGGATGAAAAGTGCTACATTTGGGATATACTGAATGTCCCCCGAGGGTTCACATGCTGAAGGCTTGGTCCTCCTTGGAGCTCTGATTCTCTTTGGAACTTTTAAGAGGTAAGACCTCATAGAAAGAACAGTGTTGGCTCTTTAGGAACATAAGCCTCAGAAGGGTCTAACACTGATCTAGTGGTATGTATTATTAGTAATTAGCACATTGTTCTCAAAAAGCAAGTTTAGTTGTTCAATCCCTCTCTGATTTCTGTCTATTATGTAATTTCATTTGATGTACCTCCAAGGCAGTGATGCCATCTGCCATGAGATCCACCTGGTCTGGGGCTTCAGTCCCCTAAACTGAGCTAAATATATCTCTATTATTAATAAGTCCTCAGCCTTAAGGACTTTGTTACAGTAAAGAAACTGGGCTAACAGAGAATGGTAAGGGGGAGAGAGTGATGAGGACTGAGTCAGGAAGGAGTGGGAAAAGTTTGGAAGTACACACGTTTTTTAAGAATTTTATTTAAAGAAAGAAAGAAAAGCAATAAAACAATAAAAAGAGAAAAAAAGGTGGAATAATACGGAACTCAAAAAAATTAACACCAGGAAATTGCTAGTTGATACATTGCATATTGTCATCTTAGAAATACTTGTTGAAGTTACAAAATCAAAGCATAAAATGTGGATAGACACTCAAACACTGACCATTTCAAAGATCTAAACAGAAATTTAGTAATATGGTCATCTATGTTATACACTATACATACTGTTATATCCTTTAGAGCACTTTCCTTCCCTTTCACTTTTACAAGATCTATTATACTTTTTGGATCCCATTACTCTATCAGTTTTTATTATTTTTTACACTATAGAGACAATGTGATATTTATTAAGGTGAGTCTTGTTTATTTCACTTTTGAGGATCTTCTCAAGTTGCCTGCATTAATAGCCAAGTAATATTCTACTGTAAAAAATACCACATCTTTTTCATCCAGTCTGTGGTTGATGGGCATTTTGGTTATTTCCAAGATTTAGCTATCACAAATTATGCTGCTATGAACATGGGTGCACATATATCACTGTGACATGACCTTTTCTGTTTTTCTGGGAAAACACCCAGGAGGGGAATAGCTGCATTCAATGGAATTTCCAATTCTAATTTTTGAGGAGTCTCCATACTGATTTCTACAGTGGTTGTACCAGTCTGGAAGTGCATATGCTGAAGAGTTTGAACATAGATTTCTCTAACTCCAAATATATTTTTCTTCACTATGCAGTAGCCACAGAATATGTACTTATCTGGCAAATAATTTCTGTACCATACTGCAGACTTGCCTGTTCCTGTCAAATCTGTCATCTGTTCACCATGGTGCATACATAGATCAGATTCATCTTGGACAGTGTACAAGAGTGTGAATTTGCCACACTTTGTGTATTTACTCCCAAGTAATGGACATTTAAATTAATTATTTCCTTTCTTTCCCAGTATGGGTGAGAAACATCCTTGTTTACATCTCCTTGTATGCAAGTGAGATTAGCTTCCTTATGCACTCTATTAAAACATGGTTTGTAGGGTACAAACATTTTTACCATTTCTAAAAATTCATTACTCTCTAGGGTAATCACACCAGTTTCCAACATTCACCCCCCACATTCTTTCAGGGCTTACTAATTCTAATCTTTACAAATATGATGGGTGTAAAATGATAGATACGTATTTTTTCTTTTTAAATTTTACCTTAAATAGAATAAAACCAAACAACATAAAACAGAATAAAGGCAACTGAAACAAAACAATGAATGCAATACGGACTTCAAAAAAAGATAATAGAAAATGAATGATGGCTACTATATATCTTGTTATCTTCAAAATAGCTGCCTGTACTATCAGACATATAGCTGCCTGTACCGTAATAAAATCAAACAAAACAAAATAGGATACAAACAAGTCAAACAAAACAAAGCAAAGAAAATAATACAGGACTTCAAAACAAGATAATAGGAAATTTAAAATGGCTACCATAATGCCTCTTGTTATCTTTTTTAATCTTTTAAAAAAATTTTAAAGAAAAAAAAAAACAAAACAGTAAAAGGGTACAAGTTATACAGAATTTCAAAAAAAATAAACAGTAAGAAATCATTAGTTAATAGATTACATATTGTCATCTTAGAAATAGTTGTTCAAGTTACAAATTTAAAGCATACAAAGTGGACATTCAAACAGTGAGACTGCAAACAGTTGTGTTCAATGATCCAACAAAAACTTAGTAATATGGTCATCTATCTTACACACCTAAACACACTTGCAGTTGTATCCTTTAGAGCACTTTCTTTTCCTCTCTTTTTTACAGTAACAATTACACAGTTTGGGTTTTATTACTCCCATGGTTCTTATTACTTTTTTTTGGAAGAGAATAAAACCAAATGTGACAAAACAAAGCCGAGTTAGTCAAAATAAAGGATGGACATAGTACATGATGTAAAAACAGAATACAAGGTAATCAACAATGGTTACCATAATGCCTCTTGGTACCTTAAAAAGAATTGCCTATATCATCAGATATAATAAAATTGAACAAAACAGTATAGAACAAAACCAATAAAACTGAAACATTGGAGACATTACAGGACTTCAAAAGAAGATAATAGTCAAACCAGAATGGGCATCATAGTGAATCTTACTGCCTTCAAAGTAGTTGCCTATACCCTCAAACTTGATACTATCAAACAAAACAGGATAGAGTAAAACCAGTCAAAAAAAAGATGGTGAGAGAAATATAGGGCTTCAAATCAAGTTAATAGGGAATCAAAAAAGTTACTATAATATATCCTGCTAATTTTTAAAATTTTTTCCCTTAATTAAAAAGTAATAAAAAATAAATAAATTAAAAAGGGGGAGATTGAGATAAAAGAGGACATAGGAACATAACAATACAGGTCAGAACAAACAATTTAAGCAACATAGTGTTTCATCACAAGATAACCTAACTTGGTATTAACCATAGTGTCTCTTTCCTTGAAATATTTGAGTATTAACTTCATATACTATAGCATCAAACATATCAAGACAGTATGAAACCATTCAAGAGGATGAAAGTATTACAGCGTATTTAGAACCAGCTAACAGAAAACGAACAATGGTTTCTATATTATCTCTTTGCCTGTAAAATTTTTGTTTATACACATCACATGTAATAAAATCCAAAGATATAACATGTAAAACCAATGGAGACAGAAGAACAACACCTTGATGGGACTTCAAAACAAGATGATATTAAATCAGCACTAGCTATTATGATGTCTTGTTTTCTTCAAAATAGCTGTTCATGTCATCACAGACAATGAAATCAAACAGCCCAGAATAAAACCATTCCAGTTAATGAGTGAAAACTTTATAAGGCTTCAAAGCCAAATAATGGGGATCATGGTTACCACATAATTTTATGTAGTTATATCATTTCTTATACTAGGGAAACTATTCAGTATTCATAGATGTGAGTTTGATTTATTTCGCTTATGAGTATGGTCTCAAGCTGTGCCCATTTATTTATAGGTATCTCAATGTGATCCTTCTTTATAGCTGAGTAGTACTCCATTGTATAAAAATACCACAACTTTTTTACCCATTCCTCAGTTGATGGACACTTAAGTTGTTTCCAAGATCTGGCTATTACAAATTGTGCTGCTATAAACATGGGTGCACATATCACTGTGGGATGATGCTTTTAGTTCTTCTGGGAATATGCCTAGAAGTGGAATAGCTGGAACAAATGGGACTTCCAACCCCAGGTTTTGAGAAATCTCCAGACTAACCACCACGAGGGTTGCACCAGACTACACTCCCACCAACAATTCAGGAGAGTTCCTTTTTCCCCATAGCCTCTGTAGCATTTGTTCTTGGTGGTTTTCTTGATCCTGGCCATTCTTTCAGGAGTGAGATGGAATCTCAGTGTGGTTTTAATTTGCATTTCTCTAATGACTAATGATGAAGAACATTTTTTCATGTATTTATTTGCCATTTGAATTTCTTCATCTGAGTATTGTGTATTCATCTCAGATGCCCATTTTTGGATTGACTCTTTGAATTTCGGGGTCTGATTTTTAAAAATTCTTTGTATGTTTTAGACAGAAGTCCTTTGTCTGAGGGAGAGTTTACTAAGATTTTTTCCAGTTTGTGGGTTTTCTTTTCACTATGCTGGAGATTTCTTTTGACATGCAGAAATTTTTTAATAAGAGATGACCCCAGTTATTGATTCTGGGAAGTATTTCCTATGTGGTTCGAGTCTTGTTCATGAATTCTCTACCTACTCTTATGTCTTCAAGGTTTTTACTCAATTTTCTTCCAATAGATTTAGTATTTCTGTTTTACTATTCAGATCTTTGATCCATTTAGATTTTATTTTAGTATATGGTGATAGGCTTGGGTCTAGTTTTAGTTTTTGGCATATGGAGAGCCAGTTTTTCCAACACCATTTATTTAAGAGACTGTCCTTCTTCCAGTGAACATGTTTGGCCACTTTATCAAAGATAAGGTGGTTGAGTGTGTTGGTAGTTGTGGTTATGTCTTCTAATCTATTCCATTGATTCTCAGCTCTGTTTTGATTTCAGGACCATGTTGATTTTACTATAGTTACTTTGTAGTATAACTTTAAGTCAGGGATTGTGATGCCTCCTACCTTGCCTTTGCTGCTTAGAACTGTCTTTGCTATTCTAGGTCTCTTCTCACTCCAGATTAATTTTAGGAGTGATTTCTCTAGATCTATGAGGTATGTTGATGGTATTTCTATTGGGATTGCATTGAATCCGTATAAGAGTTTTGGGAGAATGGCCATTTTCACAATATTTATTCTTCCTGTCCATGAGCAAGGGATGTCTTTCCATTTTTTGAGATCATCTTCAATTTCTTTTTTCAGTGTATTATAATTTTCCCTGTATGGGTCTTTCACTTCTTTCATGAGAGTAATTCCAAAATATTTCATTTTTTTGGTTGCTAGTGTGAAGGATGTGGCTTCTCTTATTTCTCTGTCAGTGATTTTGTTGTTTGTGTATAGGAATGCTATTGATTTTTGAGTATTTATTTTGTATCCAGCTTCCCTTGCTGAATTTATTTATTATATCTAAGAGTTTTTCAATGGAGTTTTGGCGTCTTCCATGTAGAGTATCATGTCATCTGCAAACAATGATAATTTAACTTCTTCTTTTCCTATTTTACCCCTTTTATTCTTCTCTCTTGTCTAATTGCTCTGGCTAGTATTTCAAGTACTATATTGAATAAGAGTGGTGATAAGTGACATCCTTGTCTTGTGCCTTATTTTAAGGTAAAGGCCTTCAGTTTTTGGCCATTTAATATGATGATGGTTTGTCATAGATGGCTTTTATCATGTTGACATAAAGACCAACTATTCCAATTTTCTGTAAAGTTCTTATCATGAATGAATGTTGGACCTTATCAGAAGCTTTTTTTGCATCTATAGAAATGATCATGTGATTCTTGCTTTTGGCTTTATTGATATGGTGGATTACATTTATTGATTTATATATGCTGAACCATCCCTGCATGCCTGGGATGAATCCTACTTGGTCATGGTGTACAATCTTCTTGATGATTTGCTGCATGCTATTTGCCAATATTTTATTGAGGATTTTTGCATCTGTGTTCATTAGAGAGATTGGTCTATAGTTCTCTTTTTTAGTTGGGTCTTTCTCAGGCTTTGGTACTAGAGTAATATTCACTTTCAGGAATGACTTATGAAGGATTGCTTCCCTTTTAATTTCATTGAAGAGTTTGAGGAGTGTTGGTATTAAGTCTTCTTTGTATTTCTTATAGAATTCTGCAGTGAATCCGTCTGGGCCTGGGCTCTTCTTTGTAGGTAAAGACTTAATTACATTTTCAATTTCATTAATAGAAATTGAGTTATTCAGCAGCTTTACATCTTCTTGACCCAGCTTTGGTACTTCATATGTTTCTAGGAATCTGTCTATTTCTTTTGTGTCATCAAACCTATGAGAGTAGAAGTTTTTGAAATAGGTGTTGATGATCCTCTGTATTTCCGCACGGTCTGTAGTGATTTCACCTTTTTCATTCCTTGTTGCATGAATTTCAGCTATTTATTTCCTTTTAAAATAAGATTGGCTAGAGGCTTATCAATTTTATTTATTCTTTCAAAGAACCAACTCTTTGATTCATTGATTCTTTGGATTGTTTTCTTGGTCTCTATTGCATTGATTTCTGCTCTGATTTTTATAATTTCCTCCCTTCTTTTGATTTTGGGCTTGACTTGTTCTTTTTCTAGATGTTTGAAGAGTAACAACAGGTTATTTATTTGTATTCGTTCTGTTTTCCTGATGTGGGAGCTCAGTGCAATAAATATTCCTCTGAGGATGGCTTTCATTGCATCCCACAGATTTCAGTAAGTTGTATTTGTATTTTTGTTTGCTTGTAGGTATTGTTTAATTTCTTCTTTAATTTCCCCTGTCACCCACTGATTACTGAATAGTGTGTTATTCAGTTTCCATGTGTTTGTGGGGTTTTTGCATTATCTTTTATCATTGTTTTCTAATTTTATAGTGCTATGGTATGATAACATGCACGGGATAATTTCAACTCTTTTGCATTTATTTAAATGTGTTCTGTGAGCTAATATATGTTCTGTTTTAGAGAATGACCCATGTACTGCTGAGAAGAATGTGTATTCTGATGTTGTTGGATGGAACACTCGGTATTTGTCTATCAAGTCCATTTGTCCACAGGTGTGATTCAGTTCTGTTATTTCTTTGCTGATTTTCTGTTTGGTTGATCTGTTCCTTGGTGTCAATGTTGTGTTAAGGTCTCCTGTTATAATTGTGTTACTGCTAATTTGGTTTTTCATTTCTGTTAATACTTGTTTTATATAACTGTGTGCTCTGGAATTTGGTGCATATATGTTTAAGATAGTTATCTCTTCCTCTTGAAGTTTTCCCCTAACCAGTAGATAGTGACCTTCTTTATCTCTTGTGATTATTATTGGTTTAAATTCACATTGTCTGCAAACAGAATAGCTACTCCCACTTTTTGGGGGGGGGTTCCTGTTGCATGAAGTATTGTTTTCCATCCTTTCACTTTCAGTCTGTGAGTATCCCTTTGGGTTAGATGGGTCCTTTTAAACAGCATATGGTTGGATTTTGTTTCTTGATCCATTCTTCTAGTCTGTTTCTTTTAATTGGTGCATTGAGACCCTTTGCATTAATGGTTATAACTGTTATACGTTGGTTTATTGTTGACATGTTAACTTTCTGCTGTTGCATCTTTCTTTCTGTTCTGTTTAATTGTCTGCTTTGCTTAGTGGTTTTTCCTAAATGTGTCTAAACTGTCTTTCAAAATTCTTTGCAGGGTTGGCTTGGTGATCGTGAAGTTCTTCAGCTGTTCTTTGTCATGGAAGTATCTTATTTCTCCATCCATTTTGAAGGATAGTTTTTCAAGGTACATCAGTCTAGGTTGGAAATCCTTTTCCTTTAGGATCTGAAATACTTCACTCGATGCTCTTCTTGACTTTATTGTTTGTGCTGAGAAGTATGCTTTGATTTTGATAGGTTTTCCTTCATAAGTGATCTGTCTTTTCCCTCTGACAGCTTTTAATATTCTGTTCTTATGTTGGATTTCTGGAATGGTGATTATTATATGTCTGGGTGTAGTTTTATTTTGGCTGTGACTATTTGGAATTCTGTATGCTTCAATGATCCTTATGTCAGTTTCCAATCTCATGTTTGAGAAATTTTTAACTATTAGTTCTCTAAATATCCTCTTGACATCCTTTATGTTGTCCCCTTCTTTTTCATTTATCCATATCAATCTTGTATTGTTTTTCTTTGCATCATCTTGCAGTTGTTGAATTGTTATTTCTTGATTCCTTGTTATTTTTAAAAGATCTTTCCTTTCCTGTTCACTAGCTGCAGTCTTGTTTTTGAGGTCTGAAATTCTATTTTCACTTTCATTGAGGCCGGTTTTACAGCTTTTAATGGAATTTTTGATTTCCTGTATTTCTCTTTGCATCTGGTTTATGTATTCTGTTTGTTTCTTTTATTGTTCATCCAGGGATTCTATCTTTTTGCTAGTTCCTCCAATTTTTTAACTGTGTCTTCTTTAGATATTTTCAGCATCTCCTTTATTTCTTTTATCATTTCTTCTTTTACCCGGGAAATTATTTCTAGTTTGAATTCCTTTAAAGGTTCCCAGAGTTGCTCCTTTATTTCAGTTGCAGGCCTGCTCAGGACCTGTCTGGGCTGGTTGCCTCTTGTTATCTTGAAACAAGCTATCCTGACCATCAGACACAGGCATGTAAAATTAACCAAAGAATACAAGAACTTAATTGCTTCTTTACTTCAGCTATTTTTTTTTCAGAAATTTCAGGTGTGTGACTTCTAATTTCTAATATGTCTATGTGTCCTGAACTTGTGCTGTTTGTGCCACAGGTCTTAAATTGTATTTTGCTCCTTTGTCTTGACACTTTCCTCTGTTCCTCCAAATCATCCCCTTGTTGCATCCTAGGTACTTCCTGCATTGGCTCCCAGTCCCACAGTGTAGTGCTTTGGATTAGGCATCTGGATTCCTCTGATCCACGGTTCCTAGAGTGGTGGAGAGCCATGGGGCAGTGGTGCACTGATGCTCTGCTAATTGACAGTGGGGCCTCAGGGCATGGCTTATTCTCTAGGCCCTGACAGGGCTTCCTAGATCTCTCTAGCCTGCTGGTGCAGGGCCTCAAGTCATGGCTTCTTATTAAGTACATTTGTTCACGGATTTGGTTCAGCTCTGATATTTCTTTGCTGATTTTTTTGTCTAGTTGATCTGTCTCTCTATGCCAATTCAGTTTTTTTTTGTTTAAAGAAAAGGAAACAAAAAAATACATGGAGATAAAAAAGGGTAGAAATAATACAAAATTACAGAAAAACAAACAGTAAGAAATTGCTGGTTGATAAGTTACACATTGTCATCTTAGAAATAGCGGTTCAGGTTTTAGAATTAAAGTATTTAGAATGACATTCAAAGAGTGACATTACAAACCGTTCTGCTCTATGATCGAACAAAAGCTCAGTAATATGGTTATCAGTCCTACACATTTGTTTTACATCTCAAAGAGGGTAAGATTAAACATATCAAAACAGAACAGAACATTTGAAAAAATGAACATTTAAAAAAATACAGATTTCAAAGCAAGTCCACTGGAGATCTTCATTGTCTATCTAACTGTCTCTAGTTTCTTACAAATAGTTGTCCCTATCTTCACCCACTTTATATACTTATTGCATATTATAGAACTAATCAAATCATTACAGGATGATGAAGGCTTTTTAGGTCCTCAAGTTCCAAATTAGGGAAGACAATAGTAACTACCATCGCATCTCTCATTCTCTTTGTGATAGCTGTCCCCATCTCTACATATGCTGAAATTAAACTCAAGAACCAGTCCAATATCATTCTAATCAGCAAACAATAGATTGCTAGAATTTATATTATAATGCTACAAAATAAGCCTCGGGTTTCTCAGCGTCTCTTCTATAGAGTATCTGTTCCTTACATCTTGCATTTTATAATCTGTTCCCATAAATAATTAAAAAAACCCATGTGTGAATTTCTACATATATATCTATCCTCTCTGTATTATAGGGAAAACCAAGTCATAGCAAGACAGCAAAACAATTTCCTAGAAAAACATGCAATGGATAAGACATATAAGACCACAATATAAATGATCTTCCGTAGCTACTATGTTTTCTCTTGTTATTTTCAATAGATTTGTCCACAACACTGGCTTATTATAGTTAAACATAATATCACCTATTTTTATAAAAACTTAACTTTGACAGCATTGTAGGATTTGAGAGCTGTTACTAATTAATACCCATATGGATATCCTTTACATCTTGTCATCCTCAGAGTAGTTGCCTCTACTTTTAGGGTTGATACTAACAAGCATAACAATTTCAAATAAAATCAGCCAAGGCCAACCCATAGTCTTATGATTCAGATTCAATTAAGATCAGTCATAGTAAGACAATGTAAGTAATACAGGATTTCAGTTTAAGTTAATAGGAAAGTAAGGATAGTTACCATGGTATAACCTGCTATTTTTGGGTCAAGATGTTTGTGCCCTCAAATCTGACATGAGTGGACAGACCAGAATAAGTTAAATTCAAACTAAATATGGCAATAGGACTACTGTGTCTTTTAAATCATTACACACCTTTAACAATGACCTCTGGCTTTTTTAAAAATATAGTTTCAGAACTGTCTATACTAAAGACTATAGCTTACTGTCTCTGCCTCATGTCTGCTACTCCACTTTTCTGCTATAATTTGTCCACCTTATTCCCTCATTCCATTGTCTGCCCCATTCACTGAGGCCTCTCTGCCACTGTTGCTGGAATCCTGGTATCTCTTCCTCTCTTTCTCTGTAATGTCCTTCAGCACTCTCTGTAGGGTTGAATTGGTGGCCATGAACTCCAACAGTTCCTCCTTGTCTTGAAAGTATCTTATTTCTCCATTAATTTTGAGAGAGAGTTTTGATGGGTACATGAACTTTGGTTGCATATTATTTTCTTTCAGGACTTGGAATATTTCTCCCCACTCCCTTCTTGACTTAAGAGTTTGTGTTGATAAGTCTGCTGTTATTTTGATAGTTTTCCCATTGTAGGTAATCTGCGTCTTTTCTCTGACTGCTTTTAATATTCTGTTCTTTTGGTGGATTTCTGGAATCTTGATTATTATATGTCTGGGCGTAGATCTGTTTTGGTTGTAGGTAGCTGGTGTTCTGTATGCCTCTTTTATCTGGATATCATTTCTTTTTGATATACATGGGAAATTTTGCTTTAATATATCTGTGAGTATTTTTTGTATTTCATTTTTGGTTGCTCCTGCTTCCTCACTCACATTCTTTATTCTTAAGTTATGTATCTTTTTGTCATCTTCCAGTTTTTGAATTGCTTCTTTCTGGTTCCTTGTTATTTTTAAGAGGCTTTTTCTTTCACGATCATATGCCATAAATCTCTCTTCAAGTTTCAGAAGGCTGTCTTTAGTTTCTGTCAAGGCATTTTGCCAGTGTTCAATAGAGTTTTTAGTTTCCTGGTATTTTCTTTGGATCTGTTTCATGTATTCTAAGTTATGTTTAAATTCTTCTTCAGAAGTTTCTCTTTCTTTTCTGATTTCCTCAGTTCTTCCATCTGTGTTCTCTTGGGCGGGGCTTGTCATTTCTTTAATTAATCTCTTTATATCTTGCCTCACTTGGATCAGGAGTACAGCTTTAAATTCATCTATGAGATCATGAAGGTACTTTTTAATTTTGGCTGATGCTGTGTCGAGCAATGGATGGTTACTGTGCTTGTTCTCTTCAGTGTTTACTTCTCCTGGACTTATTTTCTCATGTTGGGCAGCTGGGGATTTTTTAAAAAAATTTTTATCTCTTGTCATGTTTCTGGTTTCTTTCAGACTGTCCTGGGGTTCTCTGGCCCTCTCTGAATTGCTTAGGGTCTTTCAGAAGCGTGCTGACTTGAGTTTTTGCTGTCCTCTCCAATTTGCTGTTATCTGGGGTAGGCTGGGATGCAGGGGCAGTACAGGCTAGTCTCCAGCCTCTGTGCCAGTTAATCCATAAATTAGGCTGTACTATCTGGATGTCACTGAGTTGTGACTATTTTGTATCTGCTTGTTGGGCCCCAAGCAGAGGCTTGGTTTAGCCCCAGTAGCTCCTGCCAGTTCTCTTTGTACCAGAAGCAGCTGACTAATGTCACTATGGCACAGGGTTCTGCCCAAATCCCAGCTGTTCTCTTCCAGACCTCTCTGTGACAGGAGCACCAGGACAGCAGATCTGCCCAAATCCAAGATGTCTCCCACTAGTTCTCTGTATGAAGCTGAAGCCAGCACGTAATCAGGCTCTGCCCAATTTCAAGATGTCTTCCACCAGCCCTCCCTACAGGGGGACCTGGTGATGTCACCGAGCTGTAGTTTCTGCCCAACACTAAGATGTCTGCCAGCAGACTTTGTGTTATTGATGTCCCCGTGGTGGCGGGCACTGTCCAGTTCCAAGATGTTCTCTGGCCAATCCCAGCAGCCACGGGATTCCAAGTACTCACCAGAGTCCGCACAGGTCCTCGTCCCGGGTCCACCGCACACCAAGCTGCCCCACCTTTCCTGCACTCCCGGCACAGCACGGAACGGTGCACAGTGTGCACTCCCTGCACAGCGCGGAATGGTCAGAAATCTGCACAGCTTTTGGCTTTGGAACTCCAGGGCCTTTTACGATCTCCTCTGGTGCAGCGGTGGAGTCCTGGCTGCTACTCGGAGTCTTGGGTCTCAGTTTCCCGCAGTCACCAAAAGCCAACACAGCTTTTCCTGCTGGGTCCCCGGGTCAGTTTGTCGATTTAAAGGCGCGGGATTTGCAGCCTCCCGTTATCAGCGTTCACGGTCTCAGCACGACTTTAAATCCTCCAGCTGCACTGTCTTGGTTAATAAGAATCGCTATCTATTTGTCTGGCCCTCTCCATGTTGTCATATTCTAGCTTCTAGTATGATTTCTCTGGAGAGACTCTTCGCCCGATCCCCTAGCAAGCCGCCATTTTGATACTCCTCCAATTCAGTTTTGAGGCCTCCTGTTATAACTGTGTTATTGCTTCTTTGATTTTCTTCTCTACCAATAGCTGTCTTATATAGTTAGGTACTCTTGTATTAGGTGTGTATATATTTATGATTGTTATGACATCTGTGCTGTCTCCAGCTTTTTCATTAACCTCAGTCAATCTTGTATTATTCTTCTTTGATTCACCTTGTAGCTGTTGGATTGATTTCTCATGGCCTCTTGCTATTTTTAAGGTATTTTTCTTTTCATGATCACTAGCTGCAATTCTGTCTTCAAGATCTGAAATTCTATCCTTTCCTTCATTCAATTTGTTGCATGTAATTTTGATGGAGGTTTTAATTTCCTGGATCTCTGTTTGGATCTGTTTCATGAATTTCATTTCTCTCCTATGTTGAGCATTTTTTCCCCATCATTCTCTAAAATCATCTATTCTTTTATTTGGGTCTTCTCTAACATCTTTGATTTTAACATCATTTCTTTTTGTACCTGAGAGATCATTTTCTCTATAGCCTTTTACACTTATATTTTTACTTCTGTTGTTATCATTTCAGAGAGTTCCAGTGTCTGACTTCCAACTTTACCCATCTTATTGAGTTTCATGCCTGTCCTGGGTAGGCTTGGGGTCTGGAGCAACAGACCCTGTCTCTGCATCTTGCCATTCTCCAATTTCTCTTTTTTCTATTATTTTGTCTTCTATGTTAATGCTGATAACCTCCCATGATATATAGCTCTACCACTAGCATTGAGGTCTCTCAAAGATGTTGGTTTTTATAGGTATCTGAAGAACCTATAATCTTCCAGTGTTTACAGTTCTGTGATAATGTCTATATTACATGCTAGAAATGTGCTGGGTTCTGGAGCCTATCTTTGCCTCTGGATATAGGGGATGGGATTGGTCTTCTGTTGGTGAGTTCTCCAGAGTCCAACTGCTGTCTCTTTGCTACTGCTTCAGATGCTTCCATGTTACAGGCCTTGCTGATTACTTCACTCTCCAGAGGTGTGTGTGCATCTGTGTGCCAGGCTTCTGTCTTGGGTCACAGGATTTTCATTGGTCTTATGCTTCTCCAGCCAGCCTACCTTCTGGGATGCAATGGAGGAGGACTGGATGGCAAACTCACTGTTTTCCAGCTGGCCTCCCCATCATGAATCTGGGTGTGTATTTTTCAAATGTCAAATGTGTGTTGTATCTTCTGACTTTTTTTGACATTTGTGTGCCTCTTGTGCAGGTTTCCTGTTCATGTCCTTTGCCCATTTTTCTTCTTACAGTGTGCACTGAAGTATTTCTGGACTTTATTTTCGGATTCTTTTTCTTTATCCAAGTCCTACCTTTTCAAATTTTAATTAAAATATAGAAAGGACAAGCATGGTAAAAGAAAGAGTCTGAATTTGCAATTAGGGTTATCTATTTGAGTCTGATGGTAATTGGCTCTGTGAATTTGGAAAATGGGGCGAAGCATCTCTCTTTTTCAAGGTCAGATAGAGGCCTATATGTGCCAATATCTATGAGTGATCAGTAAATAATGCTTTCCTGAAGAACCCAGTGAAGTTCACCAGAGGCTTTCAGATATGGTTAAGAACCTGCCTGTAGTAGGTATTCAAATATCATCATGAGATAACAGCCCTCACATCAGATATGGTTAAGAACCTGCCTGCCACATAGGTATTCAAATATCATCATGGCATAATAGCCCACACGTCGGACAGTTCTGCTGTCTGCAAGGTTGCCCTAGTACTATACTTTGATTCTGGAGACCTCTGGACTGCTCAAGGACTTCCCTCAAATATTTTTCTGCTTCTTCCATGGAAGTACAATAGGACATTATCAACCACCACCTCAGAACAGAAACTCTATGCTTTCCCTTAATGTCCACTGGTTAATACAAACTTGAAAATTAATGATAATGACAAAATAGCAATGAGTACATTTAAAAAAATTGTATTTTAAAGAAAAAAATAGTAAAATCAATGATACAAAATCTCAAAGTCAGATAATAGGAAAGTAACAATTGTTAATACATTGTGTATTGCTATTTTTAAAGTAGTTGTTCATATTATAAGAAAAAGGCATGAAAAATTGATCAAACAATATAAGCACAAACCTTTCCTTTTAGTGAACTAGTAGAAATCAGTGGTATAACAATCTTAATTATCTTGCATATGTGTGTGTGTATATATATATATGTGTGTGTGTGTGTGTGTGTGTGTGTGTGTATGTATAATTACTTTTCCTTTTCCATTCCTTCTTTTCTCCTTTCCTCCATCCAAGTTGTTCTTTCTTTTTGAATAGTTTCTTCCCATTTCACTGTATCTATTGTACGTTTTGGATTTTAATTGTTTTTTCAGCTTCTTATGCTAGAGAGACAATATGATGTCTGTCTGATTTATTTCACTTATGAGTATAGTCTCAGGTCTCAGGTCTATAAAAGTCTCAAGTTTACCTTTCTTTATAGTTCAGTAGTACTCCATTGTAGAAAAAGACCACATCACACCTTTTTAATCTGTTCCTCAGCTGATGGGCATTTGGGTTGTTTCCAAAATTCAGCTATTACAAATCATGCTGCTGTTAACATGGATGTGCATATAACATGGGTATGAATTTTTAAATCTTCTGGGAAAATACCTAGAATTCTCTATTCTTTTATTTGGGTCTTTTTAAATATCTTTGATTTTAGGCATCTAATCCTACTTTTTGAGGAACCTCCACACTGGTTTCCATAGTGGTTGTACCAGTCAAAACTCCCACCAAAAGTAAAGAAGATTCTTTTTTTCTCACAACCCTACCAGCATTTATTATTGGTTGATTTCCTAATGATATGCATTTGTTCTGGGGTAAGATGAAATCTCAGTGTTGTTTTAATTTTTGTGTCTCAAATGACCAATGATGTTGAACATTTTTTCATATATTTATTTGCTATCTGTATTTCTTCATCTGAGAAGTACATATTCATTTCAGATGCCCATTTGGTTCAGTTCTGATATTTCATTGCTGATGTTTGTCTAGTTGATCTATCTTTTTGTGACAATGGAGTAATAAGGTCTCCCATTATGATTGTGTTATTGGTTATTTGATTTTTCATATCTATTAATTATTTATTTTATATAGATATGTGCTCCCCTATTTGGTGCATACGTATTTATGATTGTTATTTCTTCCTCTTGAAGTTTTTTCCTAACAAGTATGTAGTGACCTTCTTTATCTCTCTTGACCATTTTTGGTTTGAAATTCAGATTGTCTGGAAAATGAAATATCTACTCCTACTTTTTTTCTGGGTTCCGGTTACATGGAGTATTATTTTCCATCTTTTAACTTTCAGTCTATGAGTTTCTTCTTGAGTTAAATGTGCTTCTTGTTATTGCATATTGTTGGATCTTGTTTCTTGATCTGTTCTACCAATGTATCTCTGAGTTGAGGCCATTTACATTGATGGTTAGAACTGATATGTATTAACTTGTCTTTGTCATGTTATTTTCCTGCTGTTTGTTCTCTTCTTTTTCTCTTTGTTGTTAGCCATGTCTGGTAGTTTTTTTTTTTTTTACCACTGCTGCTCTTGGAATTGTGGTCATTTTGATCTTTATCTAGAATATGTTTCAGTGTTCTTTGTAGGGTTGGTTTGGTGGTCATGAATTTCTTCATTTGTTCTTTGTAATGGAAGTATCTTATTTGTCCATTAATTTTGAAATATGGTTTTGCAAGGTACATCAATCTGAGGTTGAACTTGTTTTCTTTCAGGACCTGAAATACTTCACTCCAAACTCTTCTTGACTTGAGGATTTGTGTTGAAAAGTCTGCCATGGTTCTTATGGCTTTCCTTTTTAGTTGACTGTGTTCTTTTCTCTAACAATTTTTAATATTCTGTTCTTGTGCTGAATTTCTGGGATCTTGATAATTATATGTCTGGGTGTAGCTTTATTTTGGTCATGGATAATTGGATTTCTATACATATTGGACTTCACTTATCTATATGTCAGATTCACACAGTCAAGAAATTTTCTGCTATTACTTTGCTAATAGTTTTTTCTTATGCTATTTGAGTTGACTCCAGGTTTTTCATTGACATCTGTCAGTCTTACGTTGTTTTACTTTGCATCGTCTTGCAGATGTTGAATGGTTATTTATTGATCTCTTGTTATTTTAAACAGCTTTCCCCCCCTTTTTTGAATGCTAGCCACAATCCTGTCTTCATTCTATCTTCAGCTTTGTTTAAGGGGTTTTGTCAACTTTCAGTGGAATTTTTAATTTCCTATATATCTGTTTGAGTCTGTTTTATGCATTCTGATTCTTTTCCTATATTGATCATTCAAGGTTTCCATCATTTTCTTGTGTTCCTCTATTTTTAAAAAATCTATATCTACTTTAGATTTGCTGGGCAGTTCCTTTATTATGGTTGCCATTTCTTTTGTTACCTGAAAGATTATTTCTGATCTGATTTCCTTAGTCTCATGGATATGTTTGTTTCTATTTTTTTGTTGGCACCAGGGATTGAACTCACAGCCTCACACTTGTCAGGCGGGCACTTGTACCTCTGAACTATATACCTGGTCTATGGATTTGTTTCTTTTTGTCTGTTGCTATCCTTTCAGAAATTTTAGGTAGATGTCTTCCATTCTCATCTATCTTGTTGTCTTCTGGACTTTTTCTGGGTGGGCTGGAGGGCTGAGATCGTGTTTTGTTTCTGCATCTTGTCATTTCCTATTTCAAAAGATTTTTATTTTGTTTTCTGTGTTGATTCTTGAAAGTTTTTGTAATAACCATATTTTCTTGAATGCTACCAGAGAAAATAGATATAGAGCACTTAGAAATTTGTGTAGCACATAGAAAAAATTATGTAATTGTTTGCTGTGTTGGTAATGGTGATGTAGTAGGTATTTAGTTAAGCACAATGAACATTAATTTCTTTAATTCTCAAACTGTAAAACATTTGCCTACCTCTCATAAGTGCTTATATGCTGCGAAAAGACCTACCTTCCAGGAATCCTTTAAGTTCCTTCCTCTGTGAGCACAGGTGTGGAATGTTGTACTAAGAAGAGTATAATTTTTGCCTTTAGAGGATAGTGCTTCTTTTAGTATTTGCTCATAAGCTAGCAGCTTGCAAAGTACTTCCATTTATATTCATTCATTCAGTTCTCACAGTATCTTTGCATAATAGTACTTTATGTCTTTTTTGGAAATGATACCCTCTTAACTTCCAGGAGCCAAATATCCATATTTCCTTCCTATTTCCCTGTCCATTTCTTTTCAATCATCTTTTGATGGATCCTTCTCATGTCCATGGTCTCCTAATGTAAGTACTCCTTAGAAGGTCTGATGCCTGATTTCCACCCCTAGAGAGTTTCTACCCCCATGTTGTAGGACCAGGAAATCTTTTAAAACTCTTTAGGTCATTTATTGAGCTGTCAGAGTTAGTCATCTTTCTAAACTTTATCCCAGATCTCTCCTTTGGACTTCATGGATTCTGGTATGCATTTTCATTTGGTTGTCCCTTGGGAATTCTGATTTTAATATGTCCACCACTGAGAGAGCTTGATTTCTGAACCCCTCTCCTTCACTAACCCATTCATCATGGTCTTCAGTGCCTTGGCAAACAGCATTGTTATTTTTCCATTTGTTCGAATAAAAACCTGGGAGTTACCTTTGGTCCTTCCCTTCTCCTTGTCCCTTTCTCTTGGGCCCCCAAAAGGTTCAGCTGTCCCTATTTCCAGAATTTGTAAAACATTTCTATTTTCTTGTCACTGCCTTAATTACAGTCACCATTATTACCTCCACTTGGATTATTTAATGCAGTCTCTCTCACTCAATTTTCTTGCTTTTTCCTTACTCTGTCAAAACATTGTTTATAGAGTATGCTGAGAGATATTTCATTCCCATTCACTTGTTTCCCAAATGCAGAGCACCTTATTATGCCCCTTCAGTGTCTCGAGGGATTTTGTCTTGCTTCTCCCCAAATGTCCTTCTCTCCATTCAACTGTCTTGCTTACTTAGCTTCAACTCCCCTGGCTACCTTCTGTTTCCAAACCCAGTCCTATACCAAGAACCTTGTTTGTAATGCTGGTACAAAACTACACATGGAGATCAATGGACAGAACACAGATGCAGAAGCAACCTGAAGCAATTCAACTATTCAATTTTTGACAAAGGGGCTAAAAACATATGCTGGAGGAAAGTTAGCTTCTTTAATAAATGGTGTTGGGAAACTGGCTATCCACATGCAGAAGATTGAATCTAGATCCATATCTCTAACTGTGTACTAAACTAAAGTAAATTGGATCAATGAAATAAATGTTAAAATAGAAACATATAACCCACTGGAAAATAAAATACATAAAATTGTTAAGGTCATAGATATAGACATAGGCACATTTTCTGAATAGAACCCCAATTGCATAAGAAATAAAATCAAGAATCAAAAGATGTTATTATACGAAATTAAAATGCTTATAGACAGCAAAATAAATAACCAACAGAATGAAGAGACAACCTACAGAATGGGATAATATTTATGCCACCTACTTCTCAGACAGAGGGCTAATATTTAGAATATATAAAGAATTAAAAAAATTAAACCACCCCCCAAAAATACCCAGTCAAAATATGAGCAACTGAATAGACATTTCACAGAAGTACAAATGGCCAATAAGGACATGAAGATAGGTCAACATCACTGGCCATTAGTGAAATGCAAACAAAAACAACACTGAAGTTCTGTCTTACCCCAGAAAAAATGGTTATCATGACAAAATCAAGTAACAAAAAATACTGGTGAGGTTGGTGAGAAAAAAGAACCTTGCTACATTGTTGGGTGGGAGTTTAAACTAGAATTACAATTATGGAAGTCAATATGGAGATTTCATAAAAACCTGAAAGAAGAAATTTCATTTGACCTATGTATTCCCCATCTAGGTATCTTAAAGAAAGAGTTAAAGACATATTTCATTGATGGCTGTACACCTACAATTATAGCAGCTTGGAAGTTGCCTGTATGTCCGTCAAAAATGAGTGGACAAAGAAAATGTCATATTTACACACAATAGAGTACAACTCTCATAAAGAAGGATAGAGAAGTTTTTATAGAAAAATAGATGCACCTTGGCAGCATAATTGAAATAAGTCGGACATACAAGCTAAAAATACAGTGTGATTTCCTTCAAATGAGAAACCAGAAGCATAAATAATTTAAAAGCAAAATAAGTTATATATAGTAGGAAACAGGAAGATAGAATTCTTATAAGTGGGAGAGGAACTGAGAGATGGAGGGAGGCAAGAATGAGAAGGGAAGGGGAAGAAAAAGAAATTAAGATGTGTGTTATTGTATATATACCAACTCTTAATGATGAATGTAATCATGTAATACATAGAAGCATTTTAAAATTTTTTTTAAAAGGTAAACAGATGAATGATAAAAGAGCATGTTAATAGAAATCTGCTCATTCCTTGGTAGCCAGGAAGAAGAGAGAAAGGAAAAGAACCAGAGGGGAAATGGCCAGCAACCAGATATTGTCCCCAACGTCACACCTCCATGATCCACTCCCTTCAACTAGACCTTACTGCTTAACTTCCCATCATTTTCCAATAATGCCATAAAGTTATGATCTCATCGATGGATTTTCATCCACTGATAATGTTTTCATCCATGATCTAACCATCGTCTGAAAGCTCCACCTCTCAATACATTACTTTGGGGGACAATTCAGTTTTAACTCATAATAAATAACATTCTCAAAAAGACAAATTTTAGAAGTGAAAAATACATTAATGATTGCTAGGTGTTGAGGGCAGTGCAGAGAGGAAGGTGAATGAAACTATAAGGATATAGAGGGGAAACTGTAGCAAAGGTTATTTTCCAACTGTGTTGCTTTCTCTGAATTCATTTATTTAATATTTCACTAATGATGGTTAGTCAACCTACTCACAAATGATGGTTAGTCAACCTACTGATGCATTGTAGACACTTTATTTTTTAGTTACTCTCTGTTTTATTTAAAGAAAGAAAAGAAAATTAAAAAAACAAAATAGAAAAAAGAGAAGAGAATAATACAGAATTCAAAACAATTAACATCATAAGATTGCTAGTCGATACTTTACATATTGTCATCTTAAAAATAACTGTTAAAGTTAGAAAATCAAAGCATAAAGTGGCTAAGCACTCAAACATTGACAGTATAAACCCTTCTGTTCAATGATCTAACAGAAATTTAGTAATATGGTCATCTATCTTACACACTATACATACCATTATATCCTCTAGAGCACTTTCCTTCTCTTTCACTTTTACAATACCTATTATACTTTTTGGATCCCATTACTCTGTCAATTTTTATTGTTCTTTACACTATAGAGACAATGTGATATTTATTAATGTGAGTCTTGTTTATTGCACTAATGAGAATATTCTCAAGTTGCCTCCATTTATCTATAAAGATCTCAAGACCATCCATTTTTTATAACTGAGTAGTATTACATTGTATAAAAATACCACATCTTTTTCATTCACTCCATAGTCGATGGGCATTTTGGATGTTTCCAAGATTTAGCTATCACAAATTGTGCTGCTATGAACATGGATGCACATGTACCACTATGACATGACTTTTCAGTTTTTCTGGGAAAATACCGAGGTGGGGAATAGCTGGATTGAATGGAATTTCCAATCCTGGTTTTTTGAAGAATCTCCATACTGATTTCCACAGTGGTTTCACCAGTCTGCACTCCCACCAACAGCGAATTGTTCCTTTTTCCCTGCATCCTCACCAACATTTGCTATCAGTTGATTTCTTGATGGCAGTCATTCTTTCCGGAGTGAGATGAAATCTTGCACTTGAATGAGTGCTTGGGATAAGATTGCCAGATGGAATAAAAGATGATAAGTTAAATATGAACTTCAAATATACAATAAATAATTTTGTATAAGTAAATGATGTGATAAAAAACTTCAGTAAGTTAAAAAATTATTCTGCTAAAAGACACATTGCCATGAACTCTTCTCAAAATATTTCCCTCCATTCATCTTTCCTATCTTTCCATTTTCTGAAACAGTTCTGGAAGTCTTTTACATGAGTCTTTAGTTGTGGTACGACTGCCTCAATGTCATGAATTGATTCAAAACACTTGCTTACATGGTCATTTTGACTTTGGGAAAAAACAGAAGTTGCACTGTACCAGATCCAGTGATCAAGATGGATGAGGACACTCTAATGTTCGATGAGACTACATTTACATTGGATGGCACTTGGCAGCTGCATTCATTATATTTATTATACCTTGAACACTTACAAATTAGGACCTCTAGAACTGCTTTAGAAAGTGGAAAGAACGATGGGATAAATATGTTCAAGGTGAGGGAGACTTATTTTGAGGAGGACTAATGACAATATGTCTATTACATCCTTTTAATTTAAAATTCACTGTATATTTTGACTGCATCTCACATATCCCATGTGATACTCAGGGCATACTAATTCTGAACACTTATTTGTTATTTATTTAATGATCAAATTGAACTGGATGTCCTGGATTTTCATTCGTTTAGGTATCATTGATGTTTGGTATTTTGTTATTTGCTTTGATGAATTTAGTAACACAACATAGTCCCTGCTCTCCTGAAGTTCATAACATAATCAGCTGAATAGTAAGAAAAGACTTCATGCAATCAACATAACTAAAAAAGAACAAGTTTCAATTTTTTATTTTATTAGTACATATTAGTTATATGGAATAATAGGTTTAGATTTGGTATTATTTGTACACATCAAGCTTTTGATACTTTCAGCCTCTCACTACTTCCAGTCCCCTTCTTGATCTGGGAGACTGAGTTTAAATGTAGAAACCAAAGAATGCATCTCTGGTGAAGTGATATTTGATTACTTGTTTTTTTGGGGGGCACTGGGGATCGAACTCACAACCTCGTGCTTGCCAGGAAGGCATTTACACCACTAAGCTAAATAACCAGTGTAAGGTGATAGTTGATATGCTCATACCTAAAGAATAAAAAGTCTATGAAGACTGGAGTAAGAATGACCAAGGTAAGGTAAAAGGAGCAGCAAGGGTTTTTAGTGCCTGTTTTGCAATACATGCTTACAATGCTTGTGTGAAGTTGGTACATGAACATGAGCACATCTTTATTCCTTCTTTTTATGCTTCCTGTTATCTACATTTATTTTGCTCTTTTTTATAGTTTTGGTTTGTCCCATAAGAGAAATCACGTGATGTTTAAGCTTGTATGTCTGATTTATTTCACTTAACATTATGGCCTCAAGGTTTATCTATTTTTTTTTAACAAATGACCCATTTTTTAGCAATTTTTATTAGCACATATTTACCACACGTAACGACCTATCTCATTCTTCACAGGGAATTTGTACCTGTAATGTTATATGTCTTAATTTTTTCTCCACTTCCCTCCCCTACTTTCAACCATTTATAAAAGAATTGTTGCCATTTTTCCCTTCCATACACTCTTTGTTTTGAAATCCCTTGTCCCTTTCCTCTCTCTCCTCCCTTGTTTCCCTTCCCGTTTGAACATGTTTGTCCTACTTCCTCACATCTATCCTCTGTTTTCTCCTTATTTGTCTTTTGGGTTTCCCACACAAGACAAAAAATGAAATATTAAATGAGATGCCTGTTAATCGAGATACTTTATTTCAATTTAAGCCAAGGTGGGGGAAAAACACATTTTAAATATCAGAATTAAGTTAGCTTTGAATCTATATTAAATTGGGAAGATAATAGATATTCACAAATTATATATGCTTTGTTGGAAATGTCAATTGTCTTTAAGTCTACTTCTCTGAGTCTCAGAAATGACAGTTTAATTTTATTTGCTTGTATATTATGATAGGAATTTTACTAATATCATATTGCAATAAAACCTATTTCACTGAATAATGTTGGATTATTTACAATTTTTATATCTTCTTGATTCGGTTTTGGAAATTCATATGTATTTAGGGATCTGTCCATTTTTCCTGGGTTTTCCATCTTATTAGAATATAGGTTCTCAAACTACACATTGATGATCTACATTTCTCCAAGATGTGTTGCGATGTCTTCCTTTTCATTCCTAATTGTATGAGTTTGGATCTTTTTTCTTCCTGTTTTGGATAATGTTGGCTAAGATTTGTTAGTTTTATTTAATCTTTCAAAGAGCCAACTTTTGATTCATTGATTCTTTGTATTATTTTCTTAGTTTCAATTGCATTAATTTCTGTCCTAATATTTACAATTTTCTTGCTCGTATGAACTTTGGGTTTAACTTACTTTTTTCTAGACCATTGAGATTTAACATGAAGTTATTAAGCTGAGTGTGCTGTTTTTCTGAAGTGGTAATTTATTGCTATAAATTTACCTTATATGACTGCTTTCATTGCATTCCTTAAATTCTGGTGTGTCACATCAACATTATTGTTTAATTGTAGAAACTGTATAATTTCTTTTTAAATTTTATCTAAAACCCATTGGTTATTCAGGGGATATTATTTGATATCCATGTATTCCTTTTAGTTTTGAGACAAGACCTCAGTATGTAGTTCAGACTCACCTTGAATTCACTGCATAGCTTAGGCTGGCCTCGCACTCACAGCAATTCCTGCCTTAGCCTCCTGAGTGCTGTAATTAAAGGGTGTGTGCCACTACACCTGGCAATTTCCATGTGTTTATGTAGTTTTTGTGGGTTTTTTCTGCCATTAATTTTGAATTTCATTGTACTGAGATCTGATAATATCCATGGGATAACTCCAATTTTTTTTTGTGCTTACTTAAGTATATTCTATGAGTTAGTAATTTTTTATTTTAGGGACAAAGTCTGATGTGCTGCTGAGAAGAATATATATTCTATTTTTTGGGGAAAATTTCTGTAGATATCTATTAGTCCATTTGTTCAAAGGTTTAGTTCAGCTCTGATATTGATTTTTTGTCTAATTGGTCTGTTTATTTGTGACAGAGGAGTATTGAGGTCCTCCATTATGTCATATCAGTGCTTATCTGATTTTTCATATCTATTAGTATTTGTTGTATACAGTTGCAGGTGCCAGTATTTGGTGCATATAAATTTATGACTGTTATATCTTCTTGGATTTTCCTTTAGCAAATGTGTAGTGGCTTAGTCTCTTCTAATCACTCTTGGCTTGAAATCCACTTTATATGCAAATAGAACAGCTATTCATACTATTTTTTCAGTTTCCTGTTGCATAGAGTACTGTTTATAGTGTTTGTTTCCAGTCTATAAATTTCTTTTTGAGTTAAATGTGATTTTTGTAAGCAGTGTATTGTTAGATCTTGTTCTTGATCCAATCTTCAAACCTGTTTCTTTTGATTGGTGAACTGAGACCATTTACACTGATGGTTATAACTGATATTCATTGATTTATCCTTGTCATGTTATTTTTCTGTTGTTGGTTCTCTGTCTTTTCTTTCTATTTAATTGCTTACCTTATCTGGTGGATTCATTCTTTTGGAATTCTTGAAATTTTAGTTGTCTTCATTTTCTTTTTCTAGAACATGCTTTAGAACCTTTTGGAGTCCTGGTTTAGTGGTCATGAATTTCTTCAGGTGTCTTTTTTCATCATGGAAATATTTTATTTCTCCATCAATTTTGAAAGATAACTTTGTGAGGTACATTAACCTCACTTGGTGGTTTTTTTAAAGGCTTGAAACACTTCACTCCAAACTTCCCTTGACCTCGGCATTTGTGTTGAGAAGTCTTTTGTGATTCTGATGGGTTTTCCTTTATATGTGATTTGTTTCTTTTCTCTAACAGCCTTTTAACATCTGTCCTTGTGCTGAATTCCTAGAATCTTGACTATTATATTACATGGTGAAGTTTTTATTGCCTTTTGAGACAGGGTCTCACTATGAAGTTCAAGCTGGCTTTGTGCTTTCTTTGTAGCCCAGGCTGATCTTGAACTTACAACAGTCCTCTTGCCTCAGGCTCTCAAGTGCTGGGATTACAGGCATGTGCCCAGATTTTCTGATCATAGTTATTTGAGGTCTGTATGCTTTAGTTATGTATATTTCAAATTCTTTACCTATATTTGGAAGGTTTTCTGCTTACTTCTGTGGTCAACTTTTTAAATGTCCTTTGTGCTATCTTCTGATTTTTCATTGATTCCAATTATTTTTCTTGGCGTTATCTAGCAATTGTTGGGTTAATTTTTTGTGAACCCTAGATATTTTTAAGAAAGTTTTCATTTGATGATTGAAAGTTGTAACCTGTCTCTCTATCTGATATACTGGCTTCACATTGGTTGATTTTGCTGTGTGTACTTTCAATAAAATTTATAATCTTCTGGATATTTGTTTGAATCTGTTTTATGGCATTTTACTCTTTCCTATGTTGAACATTCATAGTTTCTCTGCCTTTTCTATGCTCCTCTATTTTCCTTTATCTGTGTCTACTCTAGTTTATTTCACTATGGTCCTGACTTATTTAATTATTTCATTATTAATAATTTTGTTTAGTTATTTCATTTTTGGTTTTGTCAAGAGAGTTTTTTTAGCCATTTTCATAATTCTACTATGACAATTTCAAAATGTTCAGCTGGGTGATTTTTGATTTTTTTTACCTTTTCCACCTTGGATTTCCTTGGGTGAAGTTTTGGTATTGGGTTGCATCCTACGGTCACGTTTCCTCATTTTATTGTTTTTATTGTTATTTACTTGTTTTCTGCATTAAGACTTGTAAATTACTCAGGGTAGGTAGCTTTATTTCTAGTATCAAGACCTCCTGGGAAATAACTACTTTTCCAAGATATCATCTAGGAATAGCTGGCTTCTGGACTTTGAGTCTGTCCCAGGATTGCCTTTCTTCTGTTTATTAGGGATGAAAGGATACAGACTATTTGGTCTTGTACTCAACTCTTTGGCACTGGGCTAGAGTATTGTTTATGGTCCCCAGACTATCTAGGTATTGACATGCAAGGAAGATTAATTGATCACAACAGCTAAGTCACCTTGGCTAAAGTAGTACAATCAGCAGTAACAAGGACTAGAAAATGACAAACTGTGGATGACTAAAATTTGCCACCTTTAACCATAGGTGCAAAATTTATATTTGTGTAACAAAATCTAAGATAAATCAGAAAATTATATACAGTAAATATTCACTCACTAGAGAAATTTTACTGTAAGTGGAGAAAATTTCAAAGATAGAAGAGTAAAACACAGAAATGAAAAAAGAAAAAGATTAGAAGTAAGACTGAAGCACAAAGAAAGACTACCCAAGCCTCAGGAAACTGATGAAGAGGAGAGAGGGAATGAAAGCCAAAATAAGACTAAAAACAAGACAAAACAGAACAAAAACTTAAAAGCAATGCACTCATCCCCCCAAAGAACAAAAAGGAAAAAAGACCAATATCAGAAAGAGAGAGAGAGAGACTGAGAGAGAGAGAGAGACAGAGAGAGAGAGATAGAGAGAGAGACAGAGAGAGAGAGAGGGAGAGAGAGAGACTGAGAGAGAGAGAGGAGAGAGAGAGAGAGGGAGAGAGACTGAGAGAGAGAGAGAGAGGAGAGAGAGAGAGAGAGAGAGAGAGAGAGAGGGAGAGAGAGAGTTCTGTGATTTCAAGTTTGTGGTCATCTTGTGGGTTCTGTAGTTATGTAGCAGTGTCCAATTCAAGGCCTGACTCTACCTTCAGTGGTAGACAAGGGAGGCGGTCAGATCCTAGACCCACGCTGGATAATCCCAGCAAACTGGCAGTAGGATTAGGACAGTACGCCACGTGTCACTTTCAAATCCACAAATTTAGGCTGAACCAGGTCTCAGATCAAGGGAGCTGGGCCTATGTCATTTAGCTTATAATACTCTGGGTATCTCTTGCCATGCTGACCACAGATCCCTGACCATGGGCATCCCTCTCACAGTCACTGTGGGAGTTTAAACTGGAAGATGAAGCCAACCCAGGATCCTCTGAGTCTCAGTTTTAGTTGGCTTCTCCCTAAAATGACATCAAACCAGGTATCTGCTCCAAGATATATAGAAGATACTTGGGCTGGAGTCATTCACCAGATGTTGTAATGCATGGCATTTGCCACTCCATTCCATTATTGCATTTCTGTCCGAAAGCTTCTGGAGTCACACACTTTCATTGTTTTGTAGTTTCAATCCCCCTTTCTCTTGCCATAAGCCAGGAGCTGGGGGAGAAGTGCAGATTGTCTCTTTTTCTGCATTGTGGCCTCTGTAGGATCCAATTTTCCCCTCAGATTTCTTCCTTGGTCTCAGGAATCCACCTCACTCTTCCTTTTCTTCCCCAGTTTGTTATTTTCTAGTGTCTGAATTCCAAACCTTGGAGAGGCTTACTTATTTCTTATTACCGCTCCAACTATCTTTCCAGATGTCCTGACTCATTTATCTTTATGTCAGAGTAATACTCCAATATGTATAAATACCACATTTTCTCTTTTTAAAATGTTACTGTTTCTATCAACATGTATTTACTAGAAGCTATTGAGTTCATAATATAACATTGTGCTATGATTTTTTAAATTTTAATTTTTATACCATGAGTGTAGTACATGTTTACATTTCTTGCAGAGAGTTGGTACATGTATGTAACACATAGTTATTTCTTTTTTCATCCCCATTCCCTTCCCTCCCTCCTTCTTCTTCTACCAATTTCTTGATCCCTTTACTTTTTTCTATTTTGTACATGTTTGCAGTACATGTTTACATTACCTTGTGGCATTTGTATATGTATAAAATACATCCCAATTTCTTTTCTTGTGTATTCCTTATCTCTTCCCTCCTCCAGTCCTCCATCTCTGGATTTCTTTCTTTGAGAATGAACCATCTCCCTAATTCCACCATCTTTTATTGTGCTCTTTATTTTTACTCTAGGTTCTCATATAAGAGAAACCATATGATATCTAAGCTCATATATCTGATTTATTTCACTTAACATGATCTCAAGGTGCATTCATTTTTCTACAAATAACTCGTTTATCTTTATTTATGGCAAAGCAGTACCCTATTATACATAAATCACACATTCTTATTTCATCTGCTGATGGACAGATGGGCTATTTCCAAGACTTAGCTATTATGAATTGTGCTGCTATAAACACAAGTATGCATGTATTTCTGTAATATCATGTGTTCAGGAAGATACCAAGAAAGAGCTTACCCAGGTCAAATGGAACTTCCAGTTTTTGAGGAATCTCCATATTAATTTCAATAGTCTTTATACTACTTTACTTTCCCACCAACAGTGTAGAAAGATTTGAAGTCTCTCCAGGGTTTGTTATTTGATTTGTTGATGGTCATTCCTTTTGTATCAAGATGTGTTCTCAGTGTTGTTTTAATTTGTATTTTTCTAATTGCCAGAGATGTGGAGCATTTTTTCATGTATTTATTGGCCATTTGTACTTCTGTGATATGTTTATTCAGCTGCCCATTTTTGATTGGGTCTTTTATTTTGGGTGGTCTAAATTTTTGAATTCTTTATATATTCTTATGTATTCTATTTATTAGCCCTCTGTCTGAGGAGTAGGTGGCATGAATATTATTCCATTGTGTAGCTTGTTTCTTCATCCTGTTGATTGTCTTCTTTGCTGTGTAAGTTTTTTTAAAAAATTTGGATATGATACTATTTGTCGATTCTTGATTTTTTTTTCTTACACAGTTGGGGTTCTGTTCAGAAAGTCTATGCCTATGTCTTCAAGAATATTTCCTATTTTATCGTCTAGCAGACTAAGTGTTTCTGCTTTTTTGTTTTTTGAAAGTGAGTTTTTCGAGATTTTTTTTCTTTCTTTCCGCGCGCTTTCCTAGCTGCCCTTTGGTCGCATTTGGAGGCGCGCGGCACGCAGCCCGGTGGCAGAGGACCCGGGGTTTCGCTGTGTGCAGAGGGAGTCTTCTGAGTGCTGATATTGTGTACCTCAAAAGAATCTTGTGAAAGAACAACATAGAAAGGCCTTTGCCGTAGTGCAGTTAACAATGTCACTGTAAAGAAGACAGGAAAGCATGCCTCAGACTCCTCCCTTTTCAGCAATGTTTGACAGCAGTGGTTACAACCGGAACCTCTATCAGTCTGCAGAGGACAGCTGTGGAGGATTGTATTACCATGACAACAACCTCCTCTCTGGTTCTCTGGAAGCGCTTATCCAGCACTTGGTACCTAACGTGGATTACTACCCAGATAGAACATACATATTTACCTTCCTGCTCAGTTCACGGTTATTTATGCACCCCTATGAACTAATGGGCAAAGTTTGCCACTTATGTGTGGAGCATCAGAGGCTAAGTGATCCTGATGGTGATAAGAACCAGATGAGAAAAATTGCACCTAAAATTCTTCAACTCTTGACAGAATGGACGGAAACATTTCCTTATGACTTTCGAGATGAAAGAATGATGAGAAACTTGAAAGATCTGGCTCACAGAATAACCAGTGGTGAGGAGACGTACCGGAAGAATGTCCAGCAGATGATGCAGTGTCTCATCCGCAAACTTGCTGCTCTCAGCCAGTATGAGGAAGTCTTGGCAAAGATCAGCTCCACATCCACAGATCGGCTCACGGTCCTCAAGACCAAGCCGCAGTCCATCCAGAGGGATATCATCACTGTCTGCAGTGATCCATACACACTGGCCCAGCAGCTGACTCACGTAGAGCTGGAGCGGCTCAATTACATTGGACCTGAAGATTTTGTTCAGGCATTTGTGCAGAAGGATCCTTTGGACAATGACAAGAATTGCTTCAGTGAGCGGAAGAAAACACGAAACTTAGAAGCCTATGTGGAATGGTTTAATCGCTTAAGCTACTTGGTGGCTACAGAAATCTGCATGCCTGTTAAGAAGAAACACCGAGCACGAATGATTGAGTACTTCATTGACGTGGCTCGGGAGTGTTTTAACATTGGCAACTTTAATTCCTTGATGGCGATCATCTCTGGAATGAATATGAGTCCAGTCTCACGGCTAAAGAAGACTTGGGTCAAGGTGAAGACTGCGAAGTTTGACATTCTTGAGCATCAAATGGACCCTTCCAGCAACTTCTATAATTATCGAACAGCTCTTCGTGGGGCAGCTCAAAGGTCTTTAACTGCTCATAGTAGCAGAGAGAAGATAGTGATACCGTTCTTCAGTCTCTTAATCAAAGACATTTATTTCCTCAATGAGGGCTGTGCCAACCGCCTTCCAAATGGCCACGTCAATTTTGAGAAATTTTGGGAACTGGCCAAACAAGTGAGTGAATTTATGACATGGAAACAAGTGGAGTGCCCTTTTGAGAGGGACCGGAAGATCCTGCAGTACCTGCTCACGGTGCCTGTCTTCAGCGAAGATGCTCTCTATTTGGCTTCGTATGAGAGTGAAGGACCTGAGAATCACATAGAGAAAGACAGATGGAAGTCTTTAAGGTCGAGCCTCTTGGGCAGAGTTTAACATATGGGACCTGCTGCTGCTGCTGCTGCCGCCGCCGCCGCCGCTGCTGCTGCATCACACAGATCCTGCAAGTGCCGGCTTTTGTCTTCTGGCATCTAGAACTACAAACAACCAGGAGGACTCTGTAGGCCTCAGAGAAAGCTCACTCCAGTGTAATGGGAAGCCCATTTCCCACAACTGACAGACTGACTGACTTTTTTGTGTGTGGGACTGAAATGTTCACTGAAGACACTTGAGAAAGAATCCTCTAAAGATCCCGGCGCAATGCCTGATTCATCTCCTGGAATTTCCACGTGAATCACTGCTCAGCACCGGATGGAGTTTTCTTTTGTGTGTGTGTTTTTATTTGGTTGAACTTTTGCTGCTAATGGGACTTTACCCAGCTGAGTGCTGGCTCTTGGGAAGCCCATGTTCCTTTGTTAATTTAAATGAAAAAGGGAGAGGAGGGAGGGGAAAAAACCCCTAAGTTTAGATCCCAGACCCCCCCACTCGCAGCTTTGCTGGAGAGGGGAACACTGACTGGCTGAGGACTTGACTTTCCTTTAGTGTGTACTGTGTTGTAAATTCCTCTCTTCCCTCTTCCTATGAGGTTTTGAGTTGGCTGCTGGTTAGCAAACTCCTTTTTACCCATATAAGTTATTTAATATAAAAATGAAGCTCAACACTGTGGTAGGAAAATAGCCACTAAGGGAAAAAAGAAAAGCAGAGCTTGTGGTTGTCGGACTGCTCACCTCCCTAGAAGGACTTTTTGTTTCCTTTGCCCTTCTGAGCTGTTTACAACTGACCACTGTGTTCTGCAGATGTATTTTTCAGTACTTTTGTTACTATGTTTTCCATAACACCTGATTTTTTTCTTGTAAATTTAAGTGATCTGACTTTAAGGGTCCTGGAAAAACCCATGGCATCATCACAATTCTTTTAAAAACAGACTGTTAATTTTCATACCTTTTGGAGTCTGTTGGTGACTATGTAAACCAAGAAGAACTTGGAAAAGTTGCCTCCTCCCCCATAGCAGTGAACAAAACTCTGCAAAAACACATTGCTATTGACTCAGTGATTGATTTTAATTGTGAAATAGTTCACCCATGTTAAACATCTAAATAGGTCTGTAGTGCTCTGCAAACAGCTGTCGTGTATATTTACTCTAGGAGAAACTGTAGAGTAGTAATCTGTGCTGACGAAAAAGCAAAACACCGTGTTCCAAACAGATGTACTCGCGAACTTCATGACACGGTTTTGAGAAACAGAGCATGTATGTGTGCTGCGCGTCACCCCAGCAGGCCTAAACTGGCTGCAGTTGTCCCTTTACCACATCAATATATTTTACACTCTGCGGCCAAAAAAAAAAAAAAAAAAAAAAAAAAGAAAGTTTTTCTCTGTAGTTCATTATCTTGAACTGTCTGTGTATCCCAGTTTGGCCTGAGCTTATAGTGATCCTATTGCCTCAGCTCTTGGGTGCTGAGATTGTAAGAATGGGCCACAACACTTAGCCTTCACTGTTTCTGTTTTAATATTAAGTTCTCTGATATATTATGGTTTTATTTTAGTGCATGGTTAGAGATATGGGTCAGTTTCACTCTTTTGCATATGTGTAGCCAGTTTTCCTTAAAGAGGTTCTCTTTCCTATAATGTATGTTTCCTCCAATGTATTAATCGTTTTCAAAGATTAATGTGTCTGGGTTTTTTTCCTGCATTCTCTGTTTTGTTCAATTTATCCATGTATCTGTTTTCATGCCAGTACAATGCTGTTTTTATTACTTGACTTTTGTAGTTTAAGTTGAAATCCTGGATTTTGATGCCTTCCATTTTGCTTTTGTTGCCCAGGATTACTTTTGCTCTTCTGGCTCCATGTGAATTTTAGGATTGTTTTTTCTAGTATTATGAAGAATAATGTTAGTAGTTTAATTAAGATTATATTACATCTATACATCAGTTCTGAAAATATGATTATTCTAACAATATTATCTCTGCCTGTCTTAGTTACTTTTTACTCATCGCTGAGACAAAATACCTGATGCCCAAAGTTGGGAAAGGAAAGGTTTATGTCTTACAGATATTGGAGGTTTCAGTCCATGCTCTGTTGGCTCCAAGGCAGGGTGGCATGGCAGGGCTGCAGTTCATGGTGGCTGCAAACAGCAAGGCAGAAAGTGGCAAGAGAGCAAGACACGCCTTCTTCCTGCCATTACATCACATCCTGGCTCCACCCCTATGTGGGTGAAGCACTGACACCATCAATCCAAGAACTATACAGTGAAACAATCACAGATGCTTAATATAAATGCATGAGGCCTTGGAGCCACTGACATAAACCATGACACTGCCTATTGAGGAATAGGCTGAGACAATATTTTTCCATTTTTTGGAACAAGCAGAGACAATATCTTTCCATTTTTTGGATATTCTCCATGATCTCTTATTTTCAGAGTATTATGATTTTGTTGTAGAGGTCTTTCACTACCTTGGTTAAATTAGTCCTAAGTATTTAACTTGAAGCTTTTGTGAATAGTATTGTTTTCCTAATTTCATTCTTGGTGGATGCATAAGTAACATACAGGAATGCTGTTTATTTTTGGGTGTTGATTTTTTATCATGCTACTTTGATGAATTTATTGATTTTAGGAGTCTTTTTGGTGGAATTCTTGGGGTCTTAAATATAAAAAGAGCATATTTCTGAATAAAGAATTTTTCTTCTTTCTTTCTTTTATATATTCTTATCATTTCTTTTCCCCTCTTGTTTGCCGTAGCTAAAATTTTGGAGTATCTTGAACAGGAATGATGATAGTGGACAACTTTGTTTTACTTTTGATTGTAGAGGAAAGGTTTCAGCTTTTCACATTTCATTGTGATTATAGCAGTAGGTTTTTCATGATTGGCTTTTATTAGATTGAGAAAAACATCCTTCTGTATGTATTTTTCATTAGTTTTTTAAAAAATAATAAATTGATCTTGGATTATGTCAAAGGCATTTTCTGAATCTTTTGAGATAACTGTGTGATTTTTGTGTTTGATTTTGTTTATGTGATGTATTACATTTATTGATTTGCATATATTGAAGCATCATTGCATCCCTGGGATGAAGCCTACTTCGTACAATGTATGATCTTTTTAATGACATTTCTGTTCATTAATGAGAGTGTCCTATACTTTTCTTGTTTGGCTTTGGAATCAAGGTAATGTTAACTTCCAAAATAAATATTTTGTCCTTTAAGTTGATTGTCTCAGGTATTTGGTTACATTGATGAAAAGATAATTGATAGTTATATAATAAAGGCTGTGATTTTTTAGGCAGTAACTTTTCTTGTTCAGCATAATGCCCATCTAAGTTATGTGTATCAATAGTGTATTGATTTTTTTGGGGGGGGGACCAGGAATTGAACTCATTCCGTTGTACTTGCCAGACAGAGCTTATGCCACTGAGCTAAATCCCCAGCACCCACTATTTTAAATTCTAAGAATTTAGTTTCTTGCATTCTTACTAGCATTTAGTATTATTGCTTAATACTTAATACTGCTTATAGCTTAATTTAGCTATTTTAATAGATATACCTTTAAATAGTGACACCTCGTTATGATCTGGATTGCTTTTCCTAATTGCTAGTGATATTAGACATATTTACCTAAGCTTATTTGCCACCCATATATCCTTTTGGGTGAAATGCTTTTTTTTCTATTTTAGCATTGGATTTTTTTTTTATTTAAAGGAAAAAAACAGTATAAGGGTACAAGTAATACAGAATTTAAAAAAAACAGTAAGAAATCGCTAGTTAATAGATTACATATTGTCATCTTAGAAATAGTTGTTCAAGTTACAGGATTAAAGCATACAAAGTGGACATTCAAACAGTGAGACTGCAAACAGTTGTGTTCAATGATCCAAAAAAACCTCAGTAATATGGTCATCTATCTTACACACCTAAACACACTTGCAGTTGTATCCTTTAGAGCACTTTTTTTACCTCTCTTTTTTACAACAACATTTACACATTTTGAGTTTTATTACTCCCACTGTTCTTATTACTTTTTTTTGGAAGAGAATAAAACCAAATATGACAAAACAAAGGAGTCAGTCAAAACAAACGATGGACGTAGCACATGACGTAAAAACAGAATACAAGGTAATCAACATTGGTTACTGTAATGCCTCTTGCTACCTTAAAAAGAAGTGCCTATATCATTAGGTATAATAAAATTGAACAAAACAGTACAGAACAAGACCAATAAAACCTAAGCATTAGAGACATTACAGGACTTCAAAAGAAGATAATAGTCAATCCAGAATGGGCATCATAGTGAATCTTATTGCCTTTAAAGTAGTTGCCTATACCCTCAAACTTGATACTATCAAACAGAACAGAACAGAGTAAAATCAGTCAAAACATGATGGTGCGAACAATACTGAGCTTCAAATCAAGTTAGTAGGAAATTTAAAAAGTTACCATAATATACCCTGCTATTTTTTTGATTTTTTCCCTTAATGAAAACAATAATAATAAAAAATAAATAATTTTTTTTAAAAAGGGGAGATTGAGATAAAAGAGGACATAACAACATAACAATATAGGTCAAAGCATAACAATTTCAGCAACCTAGTACTTCACTACAAGATAACCTGACTTAATAGTGGTTACCATAGTGTCTCTTTCCTTGAAATATTTGAGTATAACTTTGTATACTATGGCTTCAGACGTATCAAAGCAGTGTGAAACCATTCAGGAGGATGAAAATACAGGGTATTTAGAACCAGCTAACAGAAAACGAAAAATGTTTTCTATATTATCTCTTTGCCTATAAAATTTTTTGTTTATACTATGACATATAATAAAATCCAGTAAGATACAACATGATAAAACCAATGGAGACAGAAGAACAACAGTTTGGTGGGACTTCAAAACAAGATGATATTAAATCAGCACTAGCTATTATGATGTCTTGTTTTCTTCAAAATAGCTGTTCATATCATCATAGCAATAATAGCAAACAGCCCAGAATAAAGCCAAACCAATTAATGAGTGAAAACTTTATAGGGATTCAAAGCCACATAATGGGGAATCATGATTACCACGTACTTTTATATATTTGAATCATTTCTTACAATAGGGAAACAATTCGGGATTCATACATATGAATTTTTAAAAAAAATTTTTTTATTTAAAGAGAAAAACAAAACTAAACCAAGCAAAACAGTAAAAGGCTAGAAGTAATACAGAATTTCAAGAGAAAAAATATACAGTAAGAATTCACCAGTTAATAGATCACATATTGTCATCTTAGAAACAGTTGTCCAGATTACAAAATTAAAGCATACAAAGTGGACATTAATACAGTGAGATTGCAGTCAGTTCTGTTCAATGATCCAAGAAAAACTTAACAACATGGTTCTCTATTGTACACATTTAAATATACTTGCAGTTATATCCTTTAGATCACTTTCCTTCCTCTCTTTTTTACGCTAACAGTTACACATTTTAGTTTCCATTATTCCCACAGTTTTTATAACTTTTTCTTTGAAGAGGAAAAGAAAAAAGATTAAAAAAAAGCCAAAAAACAAAACACAAAACAAAACAAAACAAGATGGACCAAAGAAAAACCCAATGTGACAAAGCAAAACAGAGTCAGTTAGATCAGGAGGATGCACATAGTATATAATGAAAAAAAAAAAAAAAAGGATTACTAGGTGATCAACAATGGTTACCATTATGCCTCTTGTTATCTAAAAAGAGTAGCCTATGCCAGCTGGTATAAAAGAATTGAACAAAACTGTACAGAAGACCAATAAAACCCACATTGGAGAGCTTACAGGACTTCCAAAGAAGATAATAGTCAAACAATAATGGGCATCATAGAATACCTGGTTGCCTTCCAAATGGTTGCCTATACCCTCAAACTTGATACTATTAAGCAAAACAGAATATAACAAAATCAGTCAGAACAAGATGTGGAGAACAATACAGGAGTTCAAATCAGGTTAACAGGGAAACAAAAAAGTTACTATAATCTATCGCACTATTTTTAATGTAGTTTTCCCTTACTTAAAAGATACTAAGAAATAAATTAATTTAAAAAAAAGGACAGAAAAGGGGGGGGGCGGAGATTGAGATAAAAAAAGAACATATCAATAGAACAACACCGGTCAGAACCGAAAAATTTAAGCATCATTGTGTTTCACCCCCAGATAGCCTGACATTAATAGTAGTTACCATAGTGACTCTTTCCTTGAAATATTTGAGTCTAACTTTGTATACTATAGCATCAAACTTCCCAAGACAGTGTGAAACCGTTCAAGAGAATAAAATTATTGCAAGGTATTTAGAACCAGCTAGCAGAAACCAAACATCAATTTCTATATTATCTCTTTGTCTATAAAAAATTTGCTTATACTATTGCATACATTAAGATATGATAAGATACAACATGTTAGAACCAACGGAAACAAATGAACAACAACTTGATGGGGCTTCAAAACAGGATGATATTAAATCAGCGCTAGCTATTACGCTCTTATTTTCTTCAAAATAGTTATTTGTAGTATCACAGACAATAAAATAAAACAACCCAGATTAAAACCATTCCAATTAATGAGTGAAAACGTTATATGGCTTCAAACCAGTGTGACTGGGAATCATGATTACCACGTAATTTCATGTATTCTTATCGTTTCTTACACTAGGGAAACTATTTGATATTTATACATGTGAGTTTGATTTATTTCACTTATGAGTATGGTCTCGAGCTGAGTCCATTTATTTATAAATGTCTCAATGTGATCATTCTTTATAGCTGAGTAGTACTCCATTGTATAAAAATACCACAACTTTTTTATCCATTCCTCATTGATGGACACTTAGGTTGTTTTCAAGATCTGGCTATTACAAATTGTGCTGCTATAAACATGGGTGCAATAGCTGGGTCAAATGGTGCTTCCAGTCCCAGCTTTCTGAGAAATCTCCAGACTGACCTCCACAATGGTTGCACCAGTCTACACTCCCACCAACAGTGCAGGAGAGTTCCTTTTTCCCCACAGCCTCTCCAGCATTTGTTGTTGTTGGTTTTCTTGATCTTGGCCATTCTTTCAGGAGTGAGATGAAATCTCAGTGTGGTTTTAATTTGCATTTCTCTAATGACTAGTGATGCTGAACATGTTTTCATATATTTATTTGCCGTTTGTATTTCTTCATCTGAAAATTGTGTATTCCTCTCAGATGCCCATTTTTGGATGTGGTCTTTGAATTTTGGGGGTCTGATTTTTTAAATTCTTTGTATGTTTTAGACAGAAGTCCTTTGTCTGAGGGGCAGTTCACTAGGAATTTTTCCCAGTTTGTGGGTTTTCTTTTCACTATGTTAGAGATTTATTTCTAATTATTTTTTTTTTTTTTTTTTTTTTGTCTTTTTCCTTTTTATCGGTACCAGGGATCGAACTCACGACTGCCTGCTTGCAAGGCAGGCATTTATGCCGCTGAGCTAAATCCCCAGCCCCTAGAGATTTATTTCGATGTGCAGAAACTTTTTAATAAGATGTGATTCCAGTTATTGACTCTGGGAAGTATTTCCCGTGTGGTTTGAGTCTTGTTCATGAATTCTCTACCTACCCCTATGTCTTCAAGGTTTTTACCCAATTTGTATTCCAATAGATTTAGTGTTTCTGTTTTAATATTTAGATCTTTGATTCATTTAGATTTTATTTTAGTTTATCGTGACAGGCATGGGTCTAGTTTTAGTTTTCAGCATATGGAGAGCCAGTTTTTCCAACACCATTTATTAAAAAGACTGTCATTCTTCCAGTGAACATGTTTGGCCCCTTTATCAAAGATAAGGCAGTTGAGTGTGCTTGTAGTTGTGGTTGTATCTTTTAATCTATTCCATTGGTCTTCGGCTCTGTTTGATTCCAGTACCATGTTGATTTTACTACAGTTGCTTTGTAGTATAACTTCAAGTCAGGGATTGTGATTGCTCCTGCCTTGCCTTTGCAGCTTAGAACTATCCTTGCTATTCTAGGTCTCTTCTCACTCCAGATGAATTTTAGGATTGATTTCTCGAGATCTATGAGGTATGTTGATGGTATTTTTATTGGGATTGCATTGAATCTGTATAACAGTTTTGGGAGAATGGCCATTTTCACAATATTTATTCTTCCTGTCCATGAGCAAAGGATGTCTTTCCATTTTCTGAGATCATCTTCAATTTATTTTTTCAGTGTATTATAATTTTCCTTGTATAGGCCTTTCACTTCTTTCGTGAGAGTAATTCCTAGATATTTCATTTTCTTGGTTGCTAGTGTGAAGGGTGTGGCTTCTCTTATTTCTCTCTATGTGATTTTGTTGTTAGTGTAGAAGAATGCTATTGATTTTTGAGTATTGATTTTGTATCCAGCCACATTGCTGAGTTTATTTATTATATCTAGGAGTCTTTCAATGGAGTTTTGGGGGTCTTCTATGTAGAATATCATGTCATCTGCAAATAGTGACAATTTTACTTCTTCTTTTCCTACCTTTACGCTTTTTCTTTCTTTTTCATGTCTAATTGCTCTGGCTAGTATTTCCAGTACTATATTAAATAGGAGTGGTAACAGGGGACATCCTTGTCTTGTGCCTGATTTTAAAGTAAAGGCCTTCAATTTTTGGCCATTTAGTATGATACTGGCTCTTGGTTTGTCATAAATGGCCTTTATTATGTTGAGGTAAAGACCATCTATTCTAATTTTCTGCAAGGTTCTTATCATAAATGAATGTTGTACCTTATCAAATGCTTTTTCTGCATCAATAGAAATGATCATGTGATTCTTAGTTTTGACTCTATTGATATGGTGTATTACATTTATTGATTTACGTATATTGAACCATCCCTGCATACCTGGGATGAATCCCACTTGGTTATAGTGTATAATCTTCTTGATGACTTGCTGCATCCTATTTGCCAATATTTTATTGAGGATCTTTGCATCTGTGTTCATTAGGTAGATTGGTCTGTAGTTCTCTTTTTCAGTTGGGTCTTTCTCAGGTTTTGGTACTAGAGTATTTGTTTTCAGGAAGGACTTGGGAAGGATTGCTTCCCTTTTAATTTCATTGAAGAGTTTGAGGAGTGTCGGCATTGGGTCCTCTTTGTATTTCTTGTAGAATTCTGAAGTGAATCCATCTGGGCCTGGGCTCTTCTTTGTAGGTAATGACTTAATTACATTTTCGATTTCATTAATAGAAATTGGGTTATTCAGCAGTTTTACATCTTCTTGACCTAGCTTTGGTACTTCATATGCTTCTAGAAATCTGTCTATTTCTTCTATGTTATCAAACCTTTGAGAGTAGAGGTTTTGATATAGGTGTAGATGATCTTCTGTATTTCTATTGGGTCTGTAGTGATTTCATCTTTTTCATTCCTTATTGCCTGAATTTGAGCTTTTTCTTTCCCTTTTTTTAATAGGGTTGGCTAGGGGCTTATCAATTTTATTTATTATTTCAAAGAACCAACTTTTTGATTCATTGATTCTTTGCATTGTTTTCTTAGTCTCTATTGCATTGATTTCTGCTCTGATTTTTATTATTTCCTGTCTTCTTTTGGCTTTGGGCTTGACTTGCTCTTTTTTCTAGGTATTTGAGGTGTAGCATCAAGTTATTTATTTGTATTTGTTGTTTTCCTGATGTGGGAACTCAGTGCAATAAATTTCCCTCTGAGGACAGCTTTCCTTGCATCCCACAGATTTAGGTAAGTTGCATTTGTGTTTTCATCTGTTTGTAGATATTGTTTAATTTCTTCTTTAATTTTCTCTGTGAGCCACTAATTACTCATGAGTGTGTTATTCAGTTTCCATGTGTTTGTGGGATTTTTTGCAGTATCTTTTGTCATTAATTACTAATTTCATAGTGCCATAATCTGATAACATGCAGGGGATGATTTCAACTCTTTTGCATTTGTTTAAATGTATTCTGTGAGTTAATATATGGTCTATTTTAGAGAATGACCCATGTACTGCTGAGAAGAATGTGTATTCTGTTGTTGTTGGGTGGAATACTCTGTATATGTCTATCAATTCCATTTATTCACAGGTGTGATTCAGTTCTTTTATCTCTTTGCTGATTTTCTGTCTTGTTGATTTGTCCATTGGTGTCATGGTGTGTTAAAAATCTCCTGTTATAATTGTATTACTGTTAATTTGGTTTTTCATTTCTGATATTACTTATTTTATATAACTGGGTGCTTTGGAATTTGGTGCACATATATTTAAGATAGTTATCTCTTCCTCTTGAAGTTTTCCCGTAACCAGTATGTAGTGACCTGCTTTATCTCTTCTGATCATTATTGGTTTGAAGGTCACATTGTCTGCAAACAGAATAGCTATCCCTGCTTTTTTTGGGTTCCTGTTGCATGAAGTATTGTTTTCCATCCTTTGACTTTCAATCTGTGAGTATCCTTTTGGGTTAGATGGGTTTCTTGTAGACAGCATATGGTTGGATTTTGTTTCTTGATCCATTCTGCCAGTCTATTTCTTTTAATTAGTGCATTGAGACTATTTATGTTAATGGTTATAACTGTTATATATTGGTTTATTGGTGACATGTTATATTTTTGCTGTTGCATCTTTATCTTTCTGTTCTATTTAATTGTCTTCTTTGTTAATTGGTTTTTTCTTAAGTGTATCTAGACTGTCTTTCAGTATTCTTTGCAGGATTGGCTTGGTGATCATGAAGTTCTTCAGCTGTTCTTTGTCGTGGAAGTATCTTATTTCTCTATCGATTTTGAAGGACAGTTTTTCAGGCTACATCAGTCTAGGTTGGAAATCATTTTCCTTTAGGATCTGAAATGCTTCACTCCATGCTCTTCTTGCCTTTATTTTTTGTGTTGAGAAGTCTGCTGTGATTCTGATAGGTTTTCTTTTATAGGTGATCTGTGCTTTCTTTCTGACAGCTTTTAATATTGTATTCTTTTGTTTGATTTCTGGAATGGTGATTATTATATGTTTATGTGTAGTTTTATTTTGGTTATGACTATTTGGAGTTCTATATGCCTCATTGATCCTGATGTCAGTTTCCATTCTCATGTTTGGGAAATTTTCAGCTTTTACTTCTCTAAATATCCTCTTGACAGGCTTAGTTATGTCTCCTTCTTTTTCATTTATCCCTATCAACCTTATGTTGTTTTTCTTTGCATCATCTTTCAGGTGTTAAATTGTTATTTCTTGATTTCTTGTTATTTTTAAAAGATCTTTCCTTTCCTGTTCATTGGCTGCAATCTCGTCTTCAAGGTCCGAAATCCTATCTTCGCATTCATTCAGGCCATTTTTACAACTTTCAATGGAGTTTTTGATTTCCTGTATATTTCTTTGCATCTGTTTTATATATTGTGTTTGTTTCTTATATTGTTCATCCAGAGATTCTATCTTTTTGTTTAGTTCCTCCAATTTTTTAGCTGTGTCTTCTTTAGATATGTTCAGCATCTCCTTCATTTCTTTTATTATTTCTTCTTTTACCTGATAGATTATTTATAGTTTGAATTCCTTTAAAGCTTCTTGGAGCTGCTTCTTTATTTCTGTTACTATTGTTTCAGGTATTTCAGGTATATAGCATGCATTTTCTTCTATGTACATGGCTCCTAGTCTTTCTTGGGATGGCTTGGATGTTTGAGATTGCATTTTGGTCTTTCATTTTTTCATTTTCCTATATTACTGTGTTTCAAGTGTTATTCCAGAGTTTCTCCTGGTTGTGTTGTAAATTGACTCTTACGTCCTGGGCTCTTGGGACTCCTCTGGTAGTAGCTCCCTTCTTGGGCAGCAGAGCCCCTGGATTAAAAGAGGCTTGCCAGGCTCCTCTGAGGTAGACCTAAAGCCTCCTCAATTTGCACAGTTTCCCCTTCTGGTAGAAAAGCTCCCCTGAGGGATAGAAGGTCACCTGGTGTGGTCTAGGCAATCCCAAATCCTGTTAAGCCCAGTATAGTGTGGCTACAAGCCCAGTGGGCCCCCAACACCCTAGAGCAAGGATCTCATAATCTCCCAGGGATTGGATGTTTTGTAACAATCCAGGTCCTTGGATGGCAAAACTCCCTAGGCTTAAAGAATGTTCCCTTATCGGGAAAAATTAAAAAAATTAGCAGGAGGTATAATAGTAACTTTTTTTTGATTTCCTATTAACTTGTTTTGAAGTCCTGTAATACTCCCACGATCTTGTTTTGACTGATTAGATTCTGTTCCATTCTGTACGATAGTATCAAGTTTGAGGTACAGTCAACTACTTTGAAGGCGATAAGATTCACTAAGATGCCCATGCTGGTTTGACTATTGTCTCCTTTGGAAGTCCTGTAATGTTTACAATGCCTAAGTTTTATTGGTCTTGTTCTCTACTGTTTTGTTCAACTTTATAATATCTAATGAGATAGACAATTCTTTTTAAGGAAACAAGAGACATCGTTGATAACCATTGTTGATAACCTTGTACTCTGTTTTACATCATGTGCTATGTCTATCCTTGGTTTTGACTGATAGCTTTGTTTTGCCATATTTGACTATATTCTCTCCCCCCCCAAAAAGTAATAAGAACTAAGAAGTAATAAACCCAAAATGTGTAAAATTTGTTGTAAAAAAGAGAGGGAAAAAAAGAGCTCTAACGGATACAACAGCAAGTGTGTTTAGGGGAGTTAAATAGCTGACCATATTAATGTTTTTGGTTGGATCATTGAACACAACTCTTTGCAGTCTCACTGTTTGAATGTCCACTTTGTATTCTTTGATACTGTGATTTGAGCAACTATTTCTAAGATGATAATATGTAATCTATTAACTGGTGATTTCTTACTGTCTTTTTTTTTTTTTTTTGTAGTTCTGTATTGCATGTACCCTTACACTGCTTTGTTTTGTTTTGTGTTTTTCTCTTTTTCCTTTTAAATAAAAAAAAAAGAAAAAAAAAAAAAGAATGTTCCCTTATGGCCTAAGTAGGCCTCAAACCTCCTCAGCAGGACTTCTTCCTCCAGGCAGGGGCAGTAATGCTGGTGCTCTCCAGATCAAAAGAAGGTCACAGGCGAGGTCAGAGCAGGTTTTAGCAACTTGGCCCAGCTCCCTCCTTCCGGCCAGCAGCTGTGGTGTGCTCCTTGGCCAGATGAGGCAGCGGGCGGACTTGAGTCCCCTCCGTTGGGCTGGGCCCTCTCCTTCCGGCCGGCAGTGGTGGTAGTGTGGTCCTCAGGTGGGAGAGGTGGCAGGCAGAGCCATACATATGAGTTTGTTTTATTTCACTTATGAGTATGGTCTCAAGCTGCATCCATTTATTTATAAATATCTCAATGTGATCCTTCTTTATAGCTGAGTAGTACTCCATTGTATAAAAATACCACAACTTTTTTATCCATTCCTCAGTGGATGGACACTTGGGTTGTTTCCAAGATCTGGCGATTACAAATTGTGCTGCTATAAACATGGGTGCACATATCACTGTGGTATGATGCTTTTAGTTCTTCTGGGAATATGCCTAGAAGTGGAATAGCTGGAACAAATGAGACTTCCAATCCCAGCTTTTTGAGAAATCTCCAGACTGACCTCCACAATGGTTGCACCAGTCTACACTCCCACCAATAATTCAGGAGAGTTCCTTTTTCCCCACAGCCTCTCCAGCATTTGTTCTTGATGGTTTTCTTGATCCTCGTCATTCTTTCAGGAGTGAGATGGAATCTCAGTGTGGTTTTAATTTGCATTTCTCTAATGACTAGTGATGATGAACATTTTTTCATGTATTTATTTGCCATTTGTATTTCTTCATCTGAGAAGTGTGTATTCCTCTCAGATGCCCATTTTTGGATTGGATCTTTGAATTTTGAGGGTCTGATTTTTTTTAGTTGTTTATGTGTTTTAGACAGAAGTTCTTTGTCTGAGGGAGAGTTCACTAAAATTTTTTCCCAGTTTATGAGTTTTCTTTTCATTATGCTGGAGATTTCTTTTGACATGCAGAAACTTTTTAATAAGAGGTGATCCCAGTTGATTCTGGGAAGTATTTCCTGGGCAGTTTGAGTCCTGTTCATGGATTCTCTACCTACACCTATGTCTTCAAGGTTTTGACCCAATTTGTCTTCCAATAGATTTAATGTTTCTGTTTTACTATTCAGATCTTTGATTTAGATTTTAATTTAGTACATGGTGATAGGCATGGGTCTAGTTTTAGTTTCTGGCATATGGAGAGCCAGTTTTTCCAGCACCATTTATTAAAGAGACTGTCATTCTTACAGTGAAACTGTTTGGCTCCTTTATGAAAGCTAAGGTGATTGAGCGTGTTTGTAGTTGTGGTTGTATCTTCTAATCTATTCCATTGATCTTCAGCTCTATTTTGATTCCAGTGACATGCTGATTTTACTACGGTTGCTTTGTAGTATAACTTCAAGTCAGGGATTGTGATGCCTCCTGCCTTGCCTTTGTTGCTTAGAACTGTATTTGCTATTGTAGGTCTCTTCTCGCTCCAGATAAATTTTAGGAGTGATTTCTGTAGATCTATGAGGTATGTTGATGGTATTTTTATTGGGATTGCATTAAATTTGTATAACTGTTTTGAGAGAATGGCCATTTTCATAATATTTATTCTTCCTATCCATGAGCAAGGGATGACTTTCCATTTTCTGAGATCATCTTTGATTTCTTTTTTCAGTGTATTATAATTTTCCCTGTATAGGTCTTTCATTTCTTTTGTGAGAGTAATTCCAAAATATTTCATTTTTTTGGTTGCTAATGTGAAGGGTATGCCTTCTCTTATTTGTCTCTATGTGATTTTCTTGTTAGTGTATAGAAATGCTATTGATTTCTGAGTATTGATTTTGTATCCACATTACTGAATTTATTTATTATTTTTGAGTTTTTCAATGGAGTTTAGGGGGTCTTTTATGTAGAGTATCATGTCATCTGCAAACAATGGTAATTTATCTTCTTCTTTTCCTATCTTTACCCCTTTTCTCTCTCTTGTGTAATTGCTCTCACTAGTATTTTCATTACTATATTAAATAGGAGTGGTGCTAAAGACATCCTTGTCTTGTGCCTGACTTTAAAGTAAAGGCCTTCAATTTTTGGCCATTTAGTGTGATACTGACTGTTGGTTTGTCATAGAGGACCTTTGTCATACTGAGGTAAATGCCATCTATTCCAATTTTCTGTAAAGTTCTTATCATGAATGAATGTTGGACCTTATTGAAAGTTTTTTCTGCATCTATAGACATGATCATGTGATTCTTACTTTTGGTTTATTTATAAAGTTTATTTACATTTATTGATTTACATATGTTGAGCCCTCCCTGCATGCCTGGGATCAGTCCCACTTGGTCATGGTGTATAATCTTCTTGATGATTTTCTGCATCCTATTTGACAATATTTTATTGAGGACTTTTGCATTTGTGTTCAGTATATTGGTCTAAAGTTCTCTTTTTAGATGGGCCTTTTTCAGGTTTTGGTACTAGAGTAATATTGGTTCCAGAAATGACTTAGGAAGGATTGCTTTCCTTTCAATTTCATTGAAGAGTTTGAGGAGTGTCAGCATTAGGTTTTCTTTGTATTTCTTGTAGAATTCTGCAGTGAATCCATCTGGGCCTGGGCTCTTCTTGGTGGGTAAGGCCTTAATTACATTTTCAATTTCATTAACAGAGATTGGGTTATTCAACAGTTTTACATCCTCTTGAACTAGCTTTGGTACTTCACATGTTTCTAAGAATCTATTTCTTCTGTGTTATCAAACTTTTGAGAGTAGAGGTTTTTGAAATAGGTGTTGATGATCTTCTGAATTTCTATTGGGTCTGTAGTGATTTTTCCTTTTTCATTTCTTATTGCATGAATTTGAGCTTTTTCTTCCCTTTTTTTAATAAGGTTGGCTAGGGGCTAGTTATATCTAAGAGTATTTCAATGGAGTTTAGGGGGTCTTCTATGTAGAGTATCATGTCATCTGCAAACAATGATAATTTAACTTCTTCTTTTCCTATCTTTACCCCTTTTCTCTCTCTTGTGTAATTGCTCTCACTAGTATTTTCATTACTATATTAAATAGGAGTGGTGCTAAAGACATCCTTGTCTTGTGCCTGACTTTAAAGTAAAGGCCTTCAATTTTTGGCCATTTAGTGTGATACTGACTGTTGGTTTGTCATAGAGGACCTTTGTCATACTGAGGTAAATGCCATCTATTCCAATTTTCTGTAAAGTTCTTATCATGAATGAATGTTGGACCTTATTGAAAGTTTTTTCTGCATCTATAGACATGATCATGTGATTCTTACTTTTGGTTTATTGGGTCTGTAGTGATTTCATCTTTTTCATTCCTTATTGCCTGAATTTGAGCTTTTTCTTTCCCTTTTTTTTAATAGGGTTGGCTAGGGGCTTATCAATTTTATTTATTATTTCAAAGAACCAACTTTTTGATTCATTGATTCTTTGCATTGTTTTCTTAGTCTCTATTGCATTGATTTCTGCTCTGATTTTTATAATTTCCTCTCTTCTTTTGGTTTGGGTTTGACTTGCTCTTGTTTTTCTAGATGTTTGAGGTGTAGCATCAGGTTATTTATGTGTATTCGTTCTGGATTCCTGATGTGGGAACTCAGTGCAATAAATTTTCCTCTGAGGATGGCTTTTATTGCATCCCACAGATTCTGGTAAGTTTTATTTGTGTTTTTGTTTGATTGTAGGTATTGTTTAATTTCTTCTTTAATTTTCCCTGTGATCCACTGATTACTGAATAGTGTGTTATTCAGTTTCCATGTGTTTGTTGGGTTTTTCAGTATCCTTTATCATTATTTTCTTATTTCATAGTGCTATGATCTGATAACATGCAAAAGATAATTTCAACTCTTTTGTATTTATTCAAATATGTTCTGTGAGCTAATATATGGTCTATTTTAGAGAATGACCATGTACTGCTGAGAAGAAAGTGTATTAATGTTGTTGGATGGAACACTCTGTATTTGTCTATCAAGTCCATTTGTTCACAGGTGTGATTCAGTTGTTATTTCTTTGCTGGTTTTCTGTCTGATTGATCTGTCCCTTGGTGTCAATGTTGTGTTAAGGTCTCCTGTTATAATTGTGTTACTGCTAATTTGGTTTTTCATTTCTGTTAGTACTTGCTTTATATACCTGAATGCTCTTGAATTTGGTGCATATATATTTAGATAGTTATCTCTTCCTCTTGAAGTTTTTCCCTAACAAGTATGTAGTGACCTTTTTTGTCTCTTCTGATCATATCTGGTTTAAAGTTCACATTGTCTGCTTACAGAATGGCTACTCCTGCTTTTTTGGGGGGTTCCTGTTGTGTGAAGTATTATTTTCCATCCTTTGACTTTCAGTCTGTGGGTATCCTTTTGGGTTAGATGGGTTTCCTGTAAATAGCATATGGTTGGATTTTGTTTCTTGATCAATTCTGCCAGTTTGTTTCTTTTAATTGGTGCATTGAGACTATTTACATTAATGGTTATAACTGTTATATATTGGTTTATTGGTGACATGTTATATTTTTGCTGTTACATCTTTCTTTCTGTTCTGTTTAATTATCTGCTTTGCTTAGTGGTTTTTTCCTAAGTGTATCTACACTGTCTTTCAGTATTTTTTGAAGGGTTGGCTTGGTGATCATGAAGTTCTTCAGCTGTTCTTTGTCGTGGAAGTATCTTATTTCACCATCGATTTTGAAGGACAGTTTTTCAGGGTAAATCAGTCTAGGTTGGAAATAATTTTCCTTTAGGGTCTGCAATACTTCACTCCATGCTCTTCTTGACTTTATTGTTTGTACTGAGAAGTTTGCTGTGATTCTGATAGGTTTTCCTTTATAAGTGATCTGTCTTTTCTCTCTGACAGCTTTTAATAATCTATTCTTGTGTTGGATTTCTGGAATGGTGATTATTATATGTCTATGTGTAGTTTTATTTTGGCTATGCCTATTTGGAGTTCTATATGCTTCACTGATCCTGATGTCAGTTTCCGATCTTGTGTTTCTGAAATTTTCAGCTATTACTTGTCTAAATATCCTTTTGATGTCTTTTATGTTGTCCCCTTCTTTTTCGTTAATCCCTATCAGTCTTATGTTCATTTTTTTTTGCCTCATCTTGCAGTTTTTTGAATTGTTATTTCCTGATTCTCTGTTATTTTTCAAAGATCTTTCGTTTCCTATTCACTAGCTGCAATCTTGTCTTCAAGGTTTGAAATTCTATCTTCACTTTCATTGAGGCAGCTTTTACGGCTTTCACTGGAATTTTTTTATTTCCTGTCTATCTCTGTGCATCTGCTATACGTATTCTGTTTGTTTCTTATTTTACTCACCTAGGGATTCTATCTTTTTGTTTAGTTCCTCCAGTTTTTAAACTGTGTTTCTTTAGATATATTCAGCATCTCTTTCATTTCTTTCATCATTTTTTCTTTTATTTGGGAGATTATTTGTAGTTTGAATTCCTTTAAAGCTTCCCGGAGTTGCTTATTTCAGTTGTTATTAAGTCCAATATTTGAGGTGTATGGCATGTATTTTATTCTATATACATCACTCCAAAGTTTTCTTTGGATATCCTGGAGGTTTTAGATTGTAATTTGTTCTTTCATTTTGTCATTTTCCTATATTTTTGTGTTTCAAGTGTTATTCTAAGGCTTCCTCAGTGTCTGTTGGAAATCCTCTTCTATGCTCCCATCTCCTGGGACTCTGGCACCCACTTCTGCCAGGCCGCTGGGCCTCTGAAACTGGTAGTGCCTGCCTGCCACCTTAGAACTCCACCATCCTCCAAGCACGGCTGGGAATGGGGAGGCGGATGCAGGCGTCCCAGACCCATGGAGCTGTTCCCGTGCACCCAGAAGGCGCGAGGCTCTCATACAAGCTGGACTCAGGGAAAGTGAGCATTAGATTATTTATGAAGTTCCTTTTGCTTGTTTGCTTTTTTGGTATTAGGTATTGAATCTATGGGTGCTCTACAATTGAGCTGCATCCCATTTCTTAAATTATTTGCTCAGGTTGGACTCAGCCAGTCCTCCAGTCTTAGCCACCCTCTGTGCTGGGATTGTAGGTATGTGCCACCATTTCTAATTTTTTCCCCCCAGTTGATTTTGAGATTTCTTTATTTTCAATGTGATTCCTTTGTTAGATGTGTGGCTTGCAAATATTTTCTTCCAGTTTGTAGCTTATCTTTTCTACTCTTAACAGGATATTTTGCAGAATAGGAATTTTTCACTTTGAAATCCTGTTTATCAATTGATTGTTTTAGGAATCATGCATTTCATTATTGTTTGAGTGCTGTAGTTATATATATATATAATAAGTGATCATTCTAGGTATAATGATTGCTCTATGTTTTTCTCTTTTCAAAGTTGTTTCAAAGTTATGTATTTCCATATAGGTTTAATAATGTTTTTGTCTTTATCCATAAAAATCTTGCCAAGATTTTAATAGGAATTATGCTAAATTTATATATAAATTGAGAAGAACCCAGGTTTATACTGAATATTCTATTCATGAACATAGTATATCGCTCTGTTCACATAGACTTTCTTCTTTTTTTTTTTTTTTTGACAAAGGTTTTCATTTTATAGTTCAGGTTGGCCCTGAATTCACAGCATGACACAGGCTGGTTTGAATTCGTGGTGATCTTTATGCCCCAGCCTTCTGAGTGCTGTGATTATAGGTGTGTACCCCACACCTAACTTAGATGTTTAATTTCAACTTTCAGCATATAATTCCTCTTATATATTGCATTAGAGTTACAACTCAGTGTTTCCTTTTTGAGCAATCATAAAGAATATTTCAATTTCCTTGTGTTCATTGTTAATATATAGATATCTAATATATATAAATGTCTAATCTATAGGTATACAATTATTTATTTGTATATTTATCTTTTAAACTTACTGAATTTATTTATAAATTCCAGTTTTTGTCAGTCCCTTGGGTTTTTCTATGTAGTCCATTGTGTCACTGCAAATTTGGATTGCTTTTTTCCTCTCTTCTTGTCAGTTTGTGCCTTTTATTCCCTTTTCTTATTGTAATTTCCACCATTACGGTGAGTAGCAGTTGTGTGGATGGATCTCTTCTTATTTTCAGTTAGCTCATCTTTTAACACAGAATTGGAAGGTGTCATGGAGAGACCAAACATTGGTGTCAAAATTAATCCAAACTGGTCAAACCAGGTACCATGGTATGCTATGTGATCTTCCAAAGTAGGATTGTTTTTCTGCATGGTGTTTCACATTCAAGAATGAGATGATATTTATGTCTTGGCTTTGTTAATGAGCACAGCAGAGCAAAGGGAATCAAGAACACAGACTTTGATTCAGGTTACCAGCGCTGGGGTCCCAACACTATTATCACAATTGCATGACCTTGAGGAAGTTGTTCATCCTCATCCTTATCTGCAACTCAGTATCTTACCTGGTAAGTGGACAAAATAAGAATGAGTATTCATAAATTTGTTTCAAAGAGAATGAACTAATAAGTGTTGAGTGTTTAAAAACAATATCTAGCACACAATAAACACTAGAGAAATGTTTTTGTTGTTAGATTTAAATAAATCAAGATGTGTAAAATACTTAGCACAGTGCAAATGCTTGGTAAAACTTTTTCTGGAATTAAGTCTCATGCTAATTAAAAATATTAAATAAGACTAAAGAACTTGGGATGAAAAGTCCCAATCTTTTGCTGTACCATCTTTTCCTGCTCTCCAAATGTGACTATGCTTAACTCTTTAAGTGATTTTTTGGTTCTATACTGCACATTGTTGTCTTCCAAATAATTGCACAGACTACTAGACATAGGCATGCAAAGCTAATCAAACAATATAAGCCCTTAGTTGTTTCTTTACTTCAGCTGCTATCATTTTGGAAATTTCAGGTAAGTGGCTTCTAATTTCTTCTATGTGTATGTCTCCCAGACATGCTCTGGGTGAGATATAGCATGCAAAATTAGTCAAACAATGTAAGTACCAAATTGTTTCCCTATTTCAGTTATCATCACTCCAGAAACCTCGGGTGCATGATTTCTAACTTCTTTTGTGTTTATGTCTCTTGAACTTGTTTTGGGTGAGACTCACCAGGGAGTGTGGCTTCTTCTCGGCCCACATCTAGTAGGCAATGGGAGGGCATGGCTTCTCCTCCTGGCCTGCCACTACTGGCTCATCTGAGGGCGTGGCTTCTTCTCCAGGCCTGTGGTGGTCAGTTTCCCAAGGGGTATGGCTTCTTCTCCTTTGGCCCATGGCAGTGAGCTGGTTTTCTTTTTTATTGGCACCAGGGATTGAACTCATGACCTTGCACTTGCCAAGCAGGCACTTATGCTGCTGAACTAAATCCCCAGCCTGAGCCCTGTTTTCTTCAAGTTCTACTGTAGCTCCTCTTGGGGTCCAGGGGACCTGTTTCCTTCCTTATTCTCTACTTCATGTGTGTGTTCCAGTGTCTGTAAACCAAATTTTGGAGAGGCTCTTTCTCTGGTGCTCACCACTCCACCATTTTCCCAGTGGTCCTTTGAGTGGTTTTTTAAAAAAGAAAACACATAGTAATCTCTTTCATAGCAATGTCTTTTATAGTAATCTATTTCTTTTTTCTTTCTTTATCCTTTATTTCTCCTTTCCTTTCTTTCTTCCTTGTACTGGGTATTGAGCCAAAGCCTTTGAGCTGCATCCTAATTCTTTTTTTTTTCTTTTAATTTGAGACATGGTAGCTATTTCTGAGATGACCAGGCTGGGCTTTTTATTTGCAATTCTCCTGCCTCATTCTCTCTGAGTGTTACAATTTCAGACATGTATCACCATACCTAGTTCTCTACCTATTTTTTGATACATTAACATCATTTTTTGTTTTTATTTTTTATTAGTATGTGTTTGTAGTATTAATGATTGCCTTCCTTGTGGGAAGTCAGTTCGTGTACACAACAGATCTTAACAGATCTTATTTTTTAAAAAATCTTCTTCCTTTCTCTTTCCTCCATCTCTTAGTCCCCTTCCCATTTGAGAAAGCTCTATCTTCCTGCTTCCTATTATTTTTTATTTTGGTATTTATTTATATTTTGGGTTTCTAATATGAGAGAAACAATGTGATATTTAAACTTTTGTGTCTGATTCATTTCACTTAATATTATAACATAAAAGTGTTGCATGATCAACTTTGGATATTATCTATTCATATCCAGAAATAATGGATGAGGATTTAGCTCTCTTGTACTTCCTATTTAACATCCTTTTAATATAATTATGTAGATAATTATATCACTAGCAAATACTTTCATAGAAATAGAACCAAAGGTCTATTAATGTTTATATTTCTTTATTTGAAAAATTTTCTGCTTTTTACTGTGAAACATTTCTAATTGCCTTATTTTCCTTTCCTTTCTTTTTTCTTATTTTCAGTGTTTGACTTTCTTATGTATACAGATTTTTTCAGGGGTTTTATCATATCAGTCAGTCTACCCAGATTCACCCTCATCCAAGGGGACCTCCACACTCACCAGAGAGTAACAGGAAAGCTAGTCCTTTTCTGGTTCTCACTTAACCTAGTTCTACTCCCATTGGCAGCCTTTACTTACCTGTGTTTCTCTTTCTCCTTTTTTTGTCCATGCTTTTGGGCACTTAACTTATTTTTCTCAGATATAGCCTTTTTGATCCATTCCCCTGACCTTCTCAATAGTTCACTCATAGTAGTATTGGTATTAATCTGTCAATCAACCTCTGTCTTATTATAAATTAGCATTTTGGAGTGTTCTAATTTACATAGGGCACCCCAAAGGTAACTTGATCCACAGTGAAAAGGGCAATTGTTCTAATGCATATATGATTGAGGCAAAGTGCTTATAGGGCATAGCATGCTCAGGGAAGCTGATTGTAATGAAAGGTTTAAGAAAGGCATAAATGCTTCAGGCACTACAAGAATACAGACTGAAAGAGGAGAAGATGTATTTCAGCAGAAAAAATCTGTCAAAATATTCTTAAAGCTGTGCCCACTAAAGATAAGGGATTTTGAAAAACCAGATCCATATTTTAGGAGACAGCTGTCCTTTTTGTTGACAGGTCATATGTCAAGAAACAAGTTTAATAAAGAATTCATTGAAAAACACTGTTTCAGCACCAGGCAATCAAGTTGACCCCAGAAGAGTAGAATTTGGGAATGTTTTTGGACATATTATTGGTTGATATCTTTGAGCTTACAAAACTACATCTTTCAGATTTATGAAGCAATACCCAAGCATTATGTCCTTGTTCCTACTTCAAGGCTCATGCATTATCTAAATGAATCAATTTGGGCCAATTGTGTACCTACTCAGCTTTCTTTGTTCATTCTATTCTCACTCATTCCTGTTGTATTTGTGCTTGAATTACCCCTACAGATCCCACACTTTCCCCACCCCTGTGTAGCATGATTATGTATTAAAGCAACTAGAATATGGATACAAGATCCCATATTGATTTGTGAAATGGGTTTAAGCTTTCTAAAATTTATCCTTTCTTAAGATCTGCCCAAGGCTAGTTTTATTTAGCATTTACCCTTCTTGTCTTAGATCATTCCTAGGATCTGTGCATCTTGAATGGGAACTGATGCTGAGGCTCTCACTCTATTAAACCACCTGCCAACACTGGTTGTTTGGTTACTGCCTCTGCTGGGCCATTATCAGTTCTTTTCCTTGCTTCATCCTACCTTCTCTTCAGTTTGAGTTTTAGCAGATTCTCCCATTCAGTCTTCCTGTGTGTCATCTATTAATCTCTCTCCTCTTAACAATATGACTTAAATGTTGGCCATTCCCATTATGAAACTATGGTGAGAGGCAGTGGAGAGGGAGATTCTATATATAAACACACTCTCAAGATTCAGAAATAAGCTTTCTTTATATGCTCACCTTGCTTTAGTCTGTTAATGTTGCAAAATCATACCTTGGCCTGGGTACTTCATAAAGAGAAGAAATTTATTTTCTCACAGTTCCCGAGGCTAGAAAATGCAAGGTTAAGACATTGGCAAGTTTAGTGTCTGAAGAGGCCCATAGGAAATAGTGATTGACAAGATGGCACCTTAATGTTGCTTCCTCTAGAGCAACAAATGCCATGTTCTCATCTGGTGAAAGAACAATAATGCCTAATAACGCCTTTTGCCCTTTTATAAAGTATGAGTACCATTCATGAACTGTCACACTCTAAATCACTACCTCAAGGCCCCACCTATAAATATTTTGTATTGGGAATTAAATTTTGACATGAGTTTTATTGGTAATGTAAATATTTAATCCATATTACACCTAAATTTCAAGAATTACTGAACTTTCCCTTTTTCCTTCTTTGTTATGCTGTTGAATAGTCAGAGACTCAAATTATACTGGACACTAGCCTAGGCTAAACATTAAAATTAGCTTGTTCAGCACTGTGGTAGAAGATAGAGAGTACAAGAGAGAGGGCTCTGTGAGATAAATGTGTTCATAGTTCCGAGTCAACATCTGTCTTGTATATATCTTATAGGAAATCCTCTTTCAGATTCTTTGAGCTCACCAGTGTCATGCCATGCTCTGGAGAAGGGCCATTAAGTGTAACTGAGTTCTTGAAATGAAATTAATAGACTTCTTTTCTAAGAGGCTTGAACCATTCTCCTTCCCTACTTAAAGTTTAAAACCCAATCATAGCACTTTTTTTTTTTTAATTTAGGGAAAGCCTTAATTAACCCTCTATCTTCACTTGGACCTAGTTATGTTCATCACTGATTTTAGAAATGGCTTAATTAAGCAATAAAGTCACATATCTCTACTCACTTTACTATAGCTGGCATCTCTTATGTATGGTCTCCTTGGTAACAGCTGTTTAATTTTTTTAGGGATTTGGAGATAGCCTTATCTAGCTTAAACAAATTGAAGTCACTGGCCCCTCCACTTGAGCCTTCACAAATGTCTGACAGGTGACATTTTGACATTAGAGGTCCAAAAACTCCATTCATCCACAGATCATGCTAATACCAGTTTGCTAGACATACATACTCTGAAAAGCTATAAAATTCAATTATGCAATGTAAAGAACACCAGTTACATCATATTTTCTTACCTTCTGTCACTATCCTGATCCCCAGATAACCCATTTTTTGTCTTATAAATATTTCTAAACTATATTCTTAGGGAGACAGATTTGTGCATTGTCCCTTTTCTCACATGTGTGAGCATTAATTATGATTGCTATTTTGATTTGAATAAGAACTGGCTGCAAACTAAAGTGGGAAATTCACCATGAACTTGAATGGTGCCAACCAATAGGTTTGTAGCCCAGATGGAATAAAAAAAGAAAGAAGGAAGTCTCCTTTTGTTTCTTTGGAGGAGGCCCTGTCTTTGCTATTACTTTCAGACACTGGTCTTTAGTTCTTTTAAACTGCTTTTGCCTACTGCCTGTAGCCTTCTTCAGCAAACATTTGACTGTGCTGACTTATAACTTCTTGAGGTCTCCATTTTACTTTTGTGTTCGTTGTCACAGTTTAACGTACTGCCTTCTCAGGATCATACTACCTGGCATCCCAGGCCTTCTGAAATCTGAGTGGAAGATGCTCTGATCTCACAGATTTTGCATTCTGTATCCCCATAAGTCCAACACAACATAGATGATGCCAAAGTCTGCTACCAGATCAAGCAGCGGTCAACACCTTTTGAACCATGGCTGCAATGGCCCCTGAGTGTCTGGATGGCTGATGGTGAAAGGAATCTTGGCAAACCATTTCTCCAGATAGCCCTTCCCCTTCATGATTCCCCAGGAGTATCTTATCAAATGAAAGTTTTACAGTCTCTTACTCTTGACTCTGTGATTAGTGAGCTCTTACAGATCCTTAACATGCTCTAAAGGCATTTCTCATTTTGTCACGATGCAAAATCCTTGGCTTCTTTTTAATGCTAATCTTTTTTTTCCTCTCTTCAGCCTACATTTTTCAGGACCTTACTTTATGGAAAAGTGGAAAACTTTTCTAATTTGGGAAAATTGGGAAATTTGCTCCCTATTTTCAAGTTAAACCTGGATCAAAGCAGCATGCAGTATCCATGTGACAGCCTGGACATTGGGATACCTTGAACGTTTCTCAGTCAAATTAATTAGAATCCTTCCTTAGTCTCAGTCTCCCACAAAGTCTCAGGACATGAGAAACATGTAAACAAATTTTTTTCTGGAATGTAATACGTATGGTTTCTGGCTTAACTGCCAATGGAGGCCTTGTTCTCAGCTGAAGCTTATGAAACTGGTCTTTACCTTCTGCCTTTTTATAAACAATTTGGTCTTATGAGCTCTGACAAGAGCCTCCCATAAAGTTCAGCTAACAGCAATCTGGGACCTCTCTAGCCAGAATCTTCCAACCTTTCCAAACTTCTTTTGTAAGCTAGTTCCAAAGGTTTCTTCTGTCTTTTGGGCTGGACATGGGATGAGCATCAAGTACTACAAGTATTTTTATTTACATCCACAAAGTATTTCAGTTTATTGTATATGTGAAAGTAGACCATATAGAATTTACTTTGGTAAGGTGCTTTGCTAATATTAAGACAATCAAAACTGTAGTGGATGTATTTATATAAGACTACACAAGTTTCAGAGTGTAGAATATTATCAAGAATAAAGAAGGTGACTTTATAATAAGAAGGATGCCAAATTATTAAAAGGACAAAATAATTGTAATGTTTTTAGATATAACAAGGCTCCAAATATATGAAGAAAATACTTGCAGAATTATAAGAACAATTAGACAAACACATATTTGTAAAGAATTAAATATTCTGCTCTCAATAATAAAGAATTATAGAGAAAACCAGGATGAAGTTAGAGATTTAATTATAAAAGAATTTCAAAATAACTATTCTCTATGAAAGATCCAGATAAAAAAGATGGTACACAGTATTTTATTAGAATAGTATGGAAAAATTTTTAAAAATACATTTTTTATTGTACACTTTTTTTCATACATAATGATTGCAGTCCTTGTGGAGCTTGGTACTTGTACATAACAAATCTTAATTCTCCTATTTCATTCCTGTTACTTTCACTCTGTCCCTGCTCCCTCTGGCTCTTGATACCCTTCCCACTTGAAAAAAGATCTATCTCCTTAAAAGTAATACCCCATTGTGTGTAAATCCCACATTCTCTATTCCTTCATCTGTCAATGGATATATAGGATTCTTCCAAGAGTTAGCTATTGTAAGTTGTGATGTTATAAAGATAGGTATAAATATATCATTGTAATATGATGGGAATTTAATACTTTTGGGAAGATACCGAGAAGGGGAGTATCTGGGCCAAATGAACTTTTTAGTTTTAGGTTATTTTTTTGGTTCCTTATACTGATTTCTATAATGCTGTACCAGTTCAGAGTCCCACAAATAATGTAGAAGGACTCCTTTTTCCTCAGCCTTGCCAGCATTTATCATTATTTAATTTGCTTTTGATGGCAGTTTTTTTCTGGAGTAAGGTGGAAACTCTCTTTTTTAAAATTTTATTATGAAAGTAGTAAAAATGCATCAGCATAAGACAGAACAAGCCAATTGAGACAATGCAGTGAAACTGGTACAGAATTTCACAGTAGGATACGGGATGGTAATAATAGATACTATGGTATATCTCATTAACTTCACAATAGTTGTCCAGTCAATTAGGTACAGCAAAATCAAACAAAAACAGAACACTATAAAACCAATTAAGAGTATTGAATAGAGCAAAAGAAACATAACAAAGCAAAACAATGAAAACAACCTTTGCCTTCAAACAGAAGATAGAAGGAAACCCCCCATATTTGCTATACTGCATGTAGTCATCCTCCCAAAAGATGCTGAGACATCTATCCCCAGTAACTACCGGGGAGGGTGGGGAGGGGGAAAGGTGTTTGATTTTCAGCCTGCATGCTGGCAGATTGACAGGAGCCAATGGTTTTCCTCTTGGCCCTTGCTGGGGGCGCATACCAACAGGGCGGAAAAATAAGCTGCCTGAGTCCCACCATGGAAAGTTATGAAGAGCACTGGTTCTCCTCCTGGCCTCCCTGGGAGTGCAAGAGGGTAGGTGAATAAGCTGCCTGAGTCCCACCATGGATGGTCTAGGGAGCGCTGGTTCTCCTCTGGCCCTTGCCTGGGGCGCTTACCAAGAGGGTAGGCAAATAAGCTGCCTAGGTCCTGTAATGTGGAATCTCAGTGTTGTTTTACTTTGCATTTATGTACTGGCAGGAGATGTTGAATTTTTTTTTCATGTATTTATCCACCATTTGTAGTTCTTCTGAGAAATGTCTTTATTTCTGCTGCCCATTTTTTTGATTAGGTCTTTTTATGATGGGGGCCTAACTTTTTTGAATTCTTTGGATTTTAGATGTGAGTCTTATGTCAGAAACAGCTGGCAAAAATCTTTCTACAGTCTGTAGGTTGGTTGTTTACTTTGTTGTGCAGAAGTTTCTTAATTTGCTATGACCTCATTTGTTGATTCTTGATAATATTTCTTGTGCGTTTGAGGTTCTTTTCTTGCCCTTTCCCATATCTTTGAGTTTTACTTATTTTATCTTCTAGCCTATTGTGTCTGTTTTAACTTTTATAGATATTGCAAAAGGGAAAGGAAAAGGCAAAGTGCTAGAAAGGAAAGAAAACTGGGATGGGGAAAGAAAAAACAAAGTGACACTATATATACATATATATACTATATATAAAGAAAAGACTATATACTATATCATATATATATGATAATTATACTACTAATCTCCGTTAGTTCATCAGAAAGAACAATCTGTTTTCATTGTTTTATTGATCATTTTACACCTAAATTTTGTAATCTGAACAACCACTTTGAAGATAACAATATGCAATATATTTACTAGTGTTATTTTCCTATTATTTTGTTTTGAAACTCTGTATCATTGCTTTTATTCTTTTGTTATTTTTTGTTTTTAAAACAAAAAGAAAACCATTTAGACTTTTGTTCCATTTCAGTTTAATTCATTACATGATAAGAGGTATGTATCTAAATTCAGTCTTCTGCATATGACTAGTGAGTTTTCCTAGGCCATTTGTTAAAGAGGCTATCTTTCCTCCACTGTGTGTTTTGGCCTGTATGTCACAGATATCTGAATGTGGCTGGAGATTCTGTTTCATCTGTTCTGTTCCACTGAGCCACATGTCTTTTTTGTTTGTTTGTTTTTGTCAATACTATGCTGTTTTTGTAGGTTTGGAATGTCACTTAAAGTCCTGGATTGTGATGCCTTTTGTTTTGCTCTTCTTGTTGCATATTAGTTTTATGATTGTTTTACTCAGTTCTATGAGGAATGCTATTTTGATTAAATTACTTTTAAATATGTTTACTTTTAGAGGTCTAGGACTCAAACAATAATCAGATCCAGGAACCATATATTTTAGATGGAAAAATTATTGTTAGGAGGATGAAACCAGTATCTACTGAGAGATAGATACTGGAACCTCACAAAAATGTAAACACTACTGTGACTCACTAAGTCAAGTAAGGTTATTGAATGTGTCAAAATCACATGACTGAATCAAGGCAGATTTAAGGCTGGGATCCAGGAAGCTATCCAAGCTCAGAAGAAAATTTTGTCTTGTGCTGGGGCTATGAACAAATATTTCACTAGGATCCGATGGTTACTTTTGGTAGCAAGTAATAGAAACTCACTTTTCTCTGGAGGAAATCCATGTAAATGATGATGGCGATGACAAGAAGAACAACAGCTACTTTAGAAGAAAAGACACTTTTTCCCCATAGGAGGCATGAAAAAGAAGCGCATTTAGAACTGGGGAAAGCTGGAAGTAGAATCCATCAAGCCACTAGAAATCCAAGCTGCTTCTATTGTTCATCGGTCACATCTTCTAACCTCTGGATTATTGTTTAGCATTTGTACTTCATATCTTTTTTAAGAGATTAGTTCCTTTTCTTTTTACAATCTTTGGCTAACACAGAAGTCCCAAGTTTCATGTCCATCATTCAAACAATTCTGTAATTCTTAGCTTCTATCTTTAGCATTGCAATTTGAGATTTTCAAGAAAGAGATGAGTTGGCTCTTTCTGGGCCGGTTATGACACTAACTTCATCAGATGTACTGAGAAGCAGGGCCCTGTTAGAATGTCATTTGGCTGAGGTCCAGCCCCAGGAGAAGGGGAATTATTACAGCAGGGAGTGATCAAGGAATCATAGACATTCCCTTAGGTCTTTATTTCAAACCCTAGCCAAATGATTATGCTAACAAAAATAAACTACCAATATAGTAAACCATAATGAACTGACCACTGATAGAAACACTGAAAGATATAAAAAACTTGAGCAAAATTTTAAGAGCTATCAATGCCTAAATGTAGTTTAGCATATTTCTTTGCAGTTTTCAGTTGTTCATAGTGAATATTTTAATTTAGTATTAACTGTAGTGTTAGCACCCAGTAGAAGAATGATTCTCAAAGCTTTTGGGAGTTTATACACGAATAGGGGTGAGCTGCTATGGTTTGAACTTCAGAATATCACTAAAGTCCATAGTCCTCACTTGAGTGTCTTCAAATATTACAGAAAGCCCCAAATATCCATTTGCATGTGTTGGTGAGGAAATATTGTTCTGCCTCCTAATTTCCTGATTGCTATTAATGCCTATAACATCCCCATTTGTTTCACCTTTTCTGAGCTTTCTTTCTGAGGATAACATCTCAGTCCTCCCTAATCAAGTTTTCTTTTTGAACAAATTGGAAAAGGAAAAAACATATGTTCTCATAAGCTCCCTGCTTTTCTTCTCCTAATCACTCTACTGCATTTTCTCAAAAGATATATACATATTGAGCACCTATTGGGAGATAGACATTGCAATGTAGTCAGTCTTTAGCAAGAGCTGTTTTATTATCTTGCTTCTCTGAGAATAGATTCTCTTAAAGAACACCCACACATTTCTCAGATTTTCTAGCATATATATTTAAAATATCCAGCAAAATTATATAGTGCATTACATCTCTATAAACCTATAGAGGCTGAAAGGCCTCAACCTTTCAGAGGCTGAAAATATTGTAAGTTGTCAGTGCATTTAATCCACCTCACCTAGTGCATATCATGGTACATCAGTGTAGGGTGCTGAGTGTTGGTCATCCACCCCAATGACTTCATGGCAGATTGAGAGCTGTGGTTTGCTGCTGCTGTCCAGTGTTGTAAGGCAGTATCATGGAGCATATCACTAGCCCAGAAAAAAAATACAGAAATTAAGATTGAAACTACAGTTTATGTTGAATGCATATTGCTTTCACATTACACACTAATGTAAAAAAAAACGTTGTAAGTTGAATCATCATATGCTGGGAATTGTCCATACAGTGATTATCCAAATGTACTGCTTGGAAAATTCAAAATGAGTTGAGGAATCTGTATAAATCCCTCATCCCTTTAAAAAACCACCTACAAGAACTTGTTCAGACTGTTTTTAAAAATGCTTCTGGACTGAATGCATTCTTGTACACAAGGTAAAGAGGCAGAGAGGATGTTGTTAGTTTTCACAGATAACTTGTAGTGCAACCTTGGGCTAAGTTAATTGTATACCAAACCCTCTTGTCTTGTCCAGATGGAGCCAGCTGAGATGGTCTTGGTAGAGGCACAGCTGAGGCTGGAGATGGGTGGCTTCCTGTTTGTACAACTGATTCTGCTACAGCTGGAGAGGCTTCACCTGCTGGTAGAGGCCAGCCCACATTTGTTTCTGTTGGCACAGATGCTGTCATTCTAAAATTTCCCACTCTTCTTGCAGAAAGGAGAAGGTTGTTGCAGGAATTGGCTTGTTTCCAGGTCCTCTAAAAACTGTTTACTGTGCTTCTCAAAGAGATGTCAATGATTGACTAATGATGCTTGAGTTCTTGACTGCAATCTGTAGGGGATGCCTCTCATTTGCCACCTGAAAAGCTGCAATTACCAAAATTGCTTATAATGTGGCTCCTTTAGGAGTTTTCATTAGGGTTCCCTTTAGGATAAATCATGCATTCAAGCATGCATTCATTCATTTCTCTTCCCATGGCCTTTTAAGTGAGCCTGCTGTACCAAGTGCCCTGAACCTACTTACCAAAGAAGGCGACTCACACATTTTGATGTTTAAGACCAGCTGATTTCCTGGGGTAGATTCTGTGGTGTGCAGGGCATTATTATGGTGCATTTGCTGAAAAAATTAACAAGCTCTGATTCTTAGTGTTTTCTGTTATTCCTGTTATAAATGCTCCCAATATGACAGATTGACTACATATAAGATGTCACTGCAAGTGTACATGGTAGGTTTTATGAGCCATAGGAACAAGTTCCAGCACATTTCTGCCTCCTGGCTGATTTCTTCTTCTTCTTTTTTTTTTTTTTTTCGTCTTTTTTTGTTTTTATCGGTACCCGGGATCGAACTCACGACCGCACACTTGCAAAGCAGGTGCTTATGCCGCTGAGCTAAATCCCCAGCCCCGTCCTGGTTGATTTCTTAATGTCACTCTCAGGGTATCTCTCTGTGATTCCTGGTAGAGGAGGTGGAAGGTGGGTTGAAGGCAGCAATCTTAATTGAGAAGTAGCATATGGTGATTATTAAGAGAATGGACTCTGGTTCATGTGAAGTCATTCCTAAATTAAAATCTCCACTCTCCCACTTACTATTGTATTATTTTAGGCCATGTTACTTTTTTAAAAATTAACTTTTTTCTTTTTTTATTTTAAAGAGAATAAAACAAAAGAAAACAAAGCAAAACAGAAAAAAGCAAATTAGAACAGAGCAATGCAAACAACACAGCACTTCACAACAAGACAATAGGACATCAACAATGGCTACCATAATGTCTCTTGTTTTCTTCGAAATAGTTGACCATATCTTTGCACACACAATAATAATAAAATAGTATAAAACTATTCAAAAGATTGAAGGCATTACAGGACCAGATAACAAAATAAACAACGGCTACTATAATATCTCATTTTCCTAAAAAAATTGTCCATACCATCACACATAATAAAATCAAATAAAACACAACAGGATAGAATCAATCAAAACAAGAACAAAAGAATAATAAGACTTCAAAACAAGATGATAGGAAATCAGCAATGGCTACCGTAATGTCTCATTTTCTTCAAAATAACTGTTCATACCATCGCACATAATATGATCAAACAAAACAATAAAACCAATCAAACATGAATGAAAGCATTATAAGACTTCAAAGCAATATAATTGGAAATCATGATTACTTTAATATATTCTGTTATGTTAAAACTGGCTTCCCATATTATCAGACACAGTAAAATCTAACAAAACAAGACAGAATAAAGCCAAACCTAACAAAACTGTGAAAGCGATGCAAACATTCAAGACAAGAAAATAAGATATTAACAGTAGTTACCACCTTTCCCTCACAGGTATTTCCTTCCCTATCACTCTTACAATTACCAATATTGCTTTTGGATCCCATTAACTCCTTCTGTTTCTCATGCTAGGGTTCACATGTATGAGTTCAAACTTTCGTCCATGAACAGGATCTCCAGTTGTGTCCATTTACCTATAGAAGCCTTGATATTATTCTACTTCAGCTGGGTAGCTTTCCACTGCATGAAAATACCGTATCTTTCTTATCCATTCTGTGGTTGATGGACAAGTTACTCTTGCCTATGTTTTTCCTGGTTTCCTGTCACATGGAACAATTGTTTTCTCTCCTTTGATTTTCAGTCTATGAATTTCCTTTCCAGTTTAAATGTTTCTGGCATACAGTATACTGATGGATTTTGTTTCTTGATCCACCCCCCTTGTGTTTCTTTTTATTGCTGAACTGAGTCCTTTTACATTAGGGGTTACAACCAGCACACACTGGTTTGTCTCTGCCATGCTATCCTCCTGTTGTTGGTCCTCCACTTCTCCCTTTCATTCAATTGCCTGCCTTGTTTGGCGATCCTCCTCTGCTGCTGTTCTTGGAACCATGGTCATTTTATCTCTTTCTAGAGTATCCTTTAGCACTCTCTGCAAGGTTGGTTTGTTATTCATGAATTCCTTCAGTTGTTCTTTATCATGGAAGTTTCTTATTTTTCCATCAAGTTTGAAAGATAGTTTTTCAGGCTACATCAATCTGGGTTGGAAGTTGTTTTCTTTAAGAATTTGAAACACTTTACTACAAACTCTTTTTGATGGTTTGTGCTGAAAATTGCTGGTTTTCTTTTATAGGTGATTTGTCTCTTTTCTCTAAAAGTTTTTAATATTCTGTTCTTGTGCTGAATTTCTGGGATCTTGATTATTACATGTCTGGGATAGGTTTATTTTTGTTATGGCTAGTTAGAGTCCCTATATGCCTCACTTATCTGCATGCTAGCTCCATTTCCCATGTTTGGGAAGTCTTCTATTACATTTGTCAAGAGCCTTTTAATTTCATTTGTGTTGACCCCTGCTTCTTCACCAACACCTATCACTCTTAAGTTATGCTTCTTTGAGTCATCTTGCATTATTATTTCCTGATTCCGTGTTATTTTTAAGAGATCTTTCCTTTCATGATCACTAGCTGCAATCCTGTCTCAAGGTTTGCAAGTCTATCTTTAGTCTCTTTCAAGCAGTTTTTGTCAGCTTTTGATTGAATTTTTAATTTCTTGGATCTCTCTTTGAATCTGTTTCATGCATTGTAATTCCTTTCTATATTCATTCAAGGTTTCCATCATTTTCCTGTGCTCCTCTTTTTTTGTCTATATTTTCTTTAGACATGCTGAGCAATTCTTTCAGTATGTTTGTGATTTTTTATTTTTACCTGAGATATTATTTCTGATTTGACTGCTTTTACAATCGCATGAAGTTGTTTCCTTACTTCAGTTGCTATCCTTTCAGAGATTTCAGGTGTGTGACTCCCATTTTATTCTATGACTGTATCTCCCAGACTTGTTCTCCTATGGGCTAGAGGTCTGAGATTTCCTTTTGCTTCTCTGTCTTGACATTCTCCTGGTTCCTCCCAACAAGCTGGTTGTAGCGCCCAACGCATTTCCCACATTGGCTTTCCCTATGCAATATAGGGGGAAAAGACAGGCACCTGGGTTCCTCTAACTCCAGTTTTACAGGGAGGTAGCAGGGTATGGAGTGGGCTTCTCCAGACCTGTGCACCTATACTGGGGCTTTCATGATGATCAGTGGTGTGTGGAGGTGCTTCTCTTAGCCTGTGTGTCTATATTGGGACTCTTATGATGGTAGCAGATGGTGGCAGATGGTGTGTTTGTCTGATTTTGCTAGTGGCTGATAGCTGCCTGAGGGAACCAACAGCCTCCAAAGGTGGCCTACAGATGAACAGGGCTTACCTGGCCATGTATCCCTGCTCTTGCTGGCTGTCTGCAGGAAGGAGCCTTCTGGTGAGAGTCCCTGCAGGTGGAGGTAGATCTTCTGGTTCTTTTGCCCATGCTGGCCACCTTCAGGATGGGGCCTTCTGGTGGCAGCACCTTGCAGGTAGAGGCAAAATTGTCTGGCTCTCTCTGTATGTGCTGGGCACCCATAAAAAAGGATCTTCTAGTGGTGGTGCCTGGCAGGCAGAGGTGGAACAGTCTGGTTCTCTCTGCCCACACTGGGCACCTGTAGGAAAGAGCCTCCTGGTGGCAGCACTCGGCAGACAAAGGTGGATCTGCTGGCTCTCTGCTTGTGCTGGGCATGCATAGCGAAGGATTTTTCAGTGGCGGTACCTGGCAGGCAAAGGCAGATCTGTCTGGCTCTCTCTGCCCATGCTGGATATGCATAGTAAAGGGTGATGATTAATTTTATTGGTACAATTTAGATATAGATGATCATATTTGTCACTGGGAATTCATACCTACATATGATATATCTTTGTTTCTCTTTTTTTCCCTTTCTCTTTTCTGTCCCTCTTCTCCTTATCCTTATTACAAAGCCTTGTTTCTATTTTAATCCTTCCCTCATTTTTATTTTTCCTTTCATTCTCCTTTCTCTTTGAACAATTGCTTCTTTTTTCACAAATCTATTATACATGTTTGTTCTTAGTGATACTTTCAGTTTCTCACACCAGAAAGACAATGAAATATTTACACGTATGTGTTCCATTTATTTTACTTAAGAGTATGATCTCATGGTCAGACCATACCATGTCTTAAGTTTCTGGGTAGTACTCCATAGTAGGAAAAAACCCCAATATCTTTTTATTCATTTGTCAGTTGATGGGTATTTGGGTTGTTTCCAAGATTCACCTATTACAAACTGTGCTACCTACACATGGGTGCACATATATATTGCAGTACTACGTTGTTTTAATTCTTTTGGGATGATACGAAGAAGGGAACTAGTTGGGTTAAGTGAAGCCTCTAACCCTGGTTTTTATGGAATCTCCACACTGATTTATGCAGTGGTTACACCAGTTTACATTCTCACCAATACTGGAGAAAGGATTTCTTTTTAGCCACAGCCCACCAACATTTGTTATTGGTTTATTTCTTGATAATTGCCATTCTCTGGAGTGAGATGGAATCTCATCATTGTTTTAGTTTGTGTCTCTCCATTATCCTGTGATACTGAAAATTTTTTCCATGTATTTGTTTCCCATTTGTATTTATTCTTCTGAGAAGTATCTGTTCATTTCAGATGCCCACTTTTGGACAGGGTCTTTAAATTAGCAGGGGATATGATTTTTAAAAGTTATTTATATGTTCTAGATTTTTAGTCCTTTGTATGAAGAGCAACTCTGTGGTTTGATTTCTGTTGGTGGTTTCTTTTGCTGTGTAAAAGCTTTTTTTAAAAGATGAAATCCTGATTCTTGATTCTTGATAGTATTTTCTGTGAAGTTAGGTTTTGTTCATGATGTCTTTGCCTATGCCTATGTCTTCAAGAGTTCTACTAATTCTCTCTTACACCAGATTTAATGTTTTAATATTTAGACTTCAACTTATTTTGATTTTAGTTTAGTGTACGGTGATATAGATGGGTCTAATTTTAGATTTCACCACATTCCTTTCAGAAATCCAGATGATCATTAATACCTACTTCAAGAATGTGTATTTAAATAAGATGAAAACACAGAAATAATAGATTCCTAGATGCATATCAACTAACAAAACTGGATCAAGAAGATATAAAAATTCTAAATAACCCAATATCAGTTAATAAAATTCAAAATGTAATTAGGAACTTACCTTAAAAGAAAAGATCAGGCCATGATGGATTTACTCTGAATTCTACAGGAAATTTAGAAGAGATATAATGCCACTATTTGTGCAAATTTTTAATGGAATTGAAAGGGAAATAATACTTCCAAAGTCATTCATACAAGCAAGTATTACCCTGATACCAAAATGAGAGAAGAATCCAACCAAAAATGTGACCTATGGGGTCACCTAATGAATTTTGATGCAAAAATCCTCAACAAATATTGGCAAACAGAATGCAGCAAATTATTAAGAAGATTATGTACTATGACTCTAATTATTATAATCGTGCCATCTGCAAATAAGGATAATTTAACCCCCTTTTTCTCTATCTTTATTCCTTTTATTTCTTTCTCTGTCCAAATGCTCTAAGTAATGTTTCCAGAACTATATTGAATAGGGGTTCTGATAGTAAGTAGGGAATGGTTCAACATACTTCAGTCAATAAATATAATATACTATGCTAACAAAAATCATATGATTATCTAAATAGATGAAGAACAAGTGTTTTACAAAGTCCAACCCCATTCATGATTTAAACCCTACAGAAAATTGAAATAGATTGTCTTTAATGCAATCTAATAAAAGCCATCTATGACAAACCAACAGCCAACATTGTACTGCATGGTCAAAAACTGAAAGCTTGTTGTTATGTCCTCTTTTATCTCAATCTCCCCCTTATTCATTAAAAAATATTTATATATATATTTATTTATTTTTTTAATTAAGGGGAAAAATAAAAAAATTAGCAGGATATATTATAGTAACTTTTTGATTTCCTATTAACTTGATTTGAAGTCCTGTATTACTCCCACTATCTTGTTTTGACAGATTAGACTCTGTTCCGTTCTGTTTGATAGTATCAAGTTTGAGGGTATAGGCAACTACTTTGAAGGCAATAAGATTCACTATGATGCCCATTCTGGTTTGACTATTATCTTCTTTTGAAGTCCTGTAATGTTTACAATGTTGAGGTTTTATTGATCTTGTTCTGTACTGTTTTGTTCAACTTTATTATACCTAATGATATGGGCAACTCTTTTTAAGTAAGCAAGAGACATTATGGTAACCATTGTTGATAACCTTGTACTCTGTTTTTACATCATGTGCTATGTCTATCCTTGGTTTTGACTGACAGCTTTGTTTTGCCATATTTGACTTTATTCTCTTCCAAAAAAGGTAATAAGAACTAAGGAGTAATAAAACCCAAAATGTGTAAATTTAGTTGTCAAAAAGAGAGGAAAAAAAGTGCTCTAAAGGATACAACTTCAAGTGTGTTTAGGTATGTTAAGATAGGTGACCATATTACTGAGTTTTTGTTGGATCATTGAACACAACTGTTTGCAGTCTCACTGTTTGAATGTCCACTTTGTATGTTTTAATCCTGTAACTTGAACAACTATTTCTAAGATGACAATATGTAATCTATTAACTAGTGACTTCTTACTGTTTTTTTTGTAATTCTGTATTATTTGTACCCTCACACTGTTTTGCTTTGCTTTGTTTTTTCTTTTTTTTTCCTTTTAAGTACAATTTAAAAAACCTGAAAGCTTTCTCTCTAAATTCAAGAACAAGGCAAGGATGTCCAGTGTCAGCAGTCCTATTCAGTACAGTTCTGGAAACTACCTAGAGCAATTAGACAAGAGAAGGAAGTAAGAGGTATAAAGATATAAAATGAAGAATTTAAATTATCTTATTTGCAGATGACATGATACTATATAATAAGAACCCCAAAACTTCACCAAAGACTTCCAGATTTTAATAACCAAACTTAGTCACATAACTGGATAAAAAGTTAACACTCAAAATCAATAGCATTTATGTGTACAAATAGCAAACTGAGAGAGAAATTAGGGAAACCACACCTTTCACAATAGCATAAAACAATGAAATACTTAGGAATCAATCTCACGAAGAGAGTAAAAGATCTCTACATTGAAAACTAAGGTACTCTGAGAAAGGAGATTGAAGGAGATAGCAGAAAATGGAAAGATAGCCCTTGAACATGGGTAGGAAGAACCAACATAGTAAAAATGACCATATTCTCAAAATTGTTATTTAGATTTAATGCAAATTCATTCAAAATACAATTAGCATACCTTACAAAACTAGAGAAAACATTCATAAAATTAATTTGGAAGAAGAAGAGACCTAGCATAGCAAGGGAATTCTGGCCCACAAAGGCAAGGCAGGGGACATCACAGTCTCTGTCTTGAAACTATATGACAGAGTTACCATGATAAAAGCAGCATAGTACTGGCAAAAAACTCCAACCAATTAACCAATCAATCAACCAAACAAACAAACCTGAGGACCAGTGGAACAGATTAGGAGTTAGAAACAACATCAAACACAATGAGCCATGTTGTTTTTGACAAGAAGGCCAAACAGGTTTACTGGAAGAAAGTAAGTCTTTTTACAAATAGTGCTGGAAATATTGGATTTCTTCTACTTGCTGATATTAAAACTGGACCTATATCTTTCACCATCTATTAAACTAAGTTGAAGTGGATGAAAGATCTTAAAATTACAACAAAACACTGAATTCGATGGAATATAGCATAGGTAGAATTCTTGAAGATTTAGGTGCAGGTAAAGAATTTATGAACATAACCCTGATTACATGGGAAATACCACAAAGAAGCAACAGCTAGGATCTCATCTTATTAAAAAAAAGCTTTATTCACAGCAAAAGAAATGATCAGCAAAGTGAGATAACCCACAAAGTAAGAAAAAGTTTTGCTTGCTGTTTCTCAGATAAAGGAGTAATATCAGGCATATATAAGAATTAAAAAAAAGCCAACCAGACCCCCCAAATTGAAGACCCAATCCAAACATGAGCATATGAATTGAATAGACTCTTCTCATATGAAGAAGCAGAAACGTTTCCAAGATTGTTGCTGTAACATGGTTGTTCACATATCAGCTTGGTATGACATTTTTAATTCTTTTGGGGATACCCAACCAGGAATAGTTGGGTTAAATAGGAGCTCTAATCCTAGTTTTCTGAGGAATCTCCACACTGATTTCCTTTCCTGGTGCAACAGTGGTTGCACCAGTCTACACTCCCACTAACAGTGGAAAAGTGTTCCTTTTCCCCCACAGCCCCCAGCATTTTTTATTGGTTGATTTCTTGATGGCCATTCTTTCCAGAGTGAGATCATATGTCAGTGTTGTTTTAATTTTCAATTCTTGAATGACCAGTGATGTTGAGCATTTTTTCACATATTTATTTGCCATTTGTATTTCTTCATCTGAGAAGTATATATTTATCTTGGTTGCCCATTTTTGGATTGGATCTTTGAATTTGAGGAGCCTGATTTTTCAAATTTGTATGCTCTAGATAGAAGCCCATTGTTTAGTGGACAGTTAGCTAAAATTTTCCCACTCTGTGTATTATCTTTTAACTCTGTTAGTGATTTCTTGTTCTGTGCATAGAAACTCTTAGTTTAAAGTAAAAGGAACTACGATGGGTCAAAAAGGAAAGGACAGTAGGGAAAAGAAAAAAATACAAGTTGGTTATAGTGTTAGTATCTCTTAGTTCATTAAAAAGGAAAGTTTGTGCTAATATCAACTGGAGAAGTTTTAATACCCATATCTAGTACCCTGAGCAACTGCTTTAAAGATAGCAGCATGTAATGTGTTAACTATTGTTATTCTCCTGTTATTTTGTTAGGAAATTTTGTTTTACCTTTATCCAGAAAATTAAAAATGAGTAAGTGGAAAATAAATACATGAAAAAATGTTGAACATCATTGGACAATGGTAAGATGCAAATTCAAACAATGCTGAGATTTCATCTCTCCCCCAAAAGAATAGCTATTAGCAAGAAATCAACCAATAATGATGCTGGAAGGGATGTGCGGAAAAAGGAACATTTCTTCAATGTTAGTGGGATTATAAACTGGTGGAACCCTGTGGAAATTAGTGTGGAGTTTCCTCAAAAAGCTAAAACTAGAAGTTCAATTTGATCTACTTGTTCTCCTCCTTGCTACCTTTTGATAGAATTAAAAACATCATAGCACAGTGATATATGCACACCTACATTTATACCAGTAGAGTTTGTAGTTAAATCATGAGTCAAAATAAAAATTTAAAGAAGTGATAAGGATGTAGCTCATTGCCAAAGGCCTTAGGTTCAACAATGAATGTAATCATTATATACTGCAAACATGTAATTAAAAATTAAAAAGAAAAAGAAAAAAGAAAAATTTGAAAAAATAAAGCAAACAGAAAAATTCCACATGAAAAGACAGCAAAACCCAAAACAGAACCTCTCAAACAAACAAATAAAAGGAGAAATGAGTCCAAAGAATTCTGTCCTACTTGGGATGAGTGCTTTCTTTCCAGAGTCTGTGATACTGTACTGGAATCCACCAGGTATAGGGAGAGATAGTGTATAACACTTGGGTCTATTTTGTTTCCACACCTCTGTGTGTGTGTGTAAGACTGATGATTCCTACCCCCATTTCCCAGTGGGCGTAGTCAATCAATGGTGTTGTGTCCATCTCAGTGCTGTATTCACTTCTGCCCCCACCACGTCTAAGGTTGTTACTATTTCTGCCTAGCTTTATGGAAGTTGCTACTATTTCTGCCTAGCTTTATGGAAGGCTTGTGTTCTTGTGCAGTGCTCCCCTTGCTCCAAAGGCCCTGATATCCATAAACACTTAGGTTTGGTCACCATCCTAGCTGAGGCATATCCTCAATCATGATGGCTAGAGGGGAAAGCAGATAGACTTCTGGGTTCTCAGCAGGATATAGACAATTAGGCAGGGGTGAGGATCAAGCAATCCATGGGACTTAATACCAGCACTTTCAGATTCAGCACCCTCAGAAAACCACACACAACTGGCATGGATTCTCACCACAAAGTGGGACCACAGAGACCCTCCTAAGCTTGCCTCCTACTTACATTTGTGAAGCTGTGTATGGATAACCACCTACCTCTCTGAGAATGTCTCTGTGGCCACCTCCCCCCAGTTATTGCGAAGGTCAGTTGTTCTGTGACTTCTGATTCCCAGAGTTACTCAGTGTTAAACAATTAACCACATTTCAAAATGGATCCTGATTAATCATTCCCAAATATGGTGAGCACTGCAGTGGATTTCTTCAACTCTGGTCTGCCATGCATAAGGAATCATTCTCAGAGGCTAAATAAACTTTTATTTAATTTTGGGTGCTGAGTATTTTGTTCCAGTAATGAGAGAAAAGTAACCAAGACACTTCCCATTGCTAAGTTGTTTTTTTTTTTTTTCAGGTTTCTGGTTTCCAGATTATGAAGAGGCTGTGATATGCTGCCAGCCTTCACTCTACCATTCTTGATTTAAAAAAAAAATCAATGTGTGCTCAGTCTTGTCTATAGTCAATTTTGATTTATTCATATCCTGCTTATTTTCTTACCTACCTGAATCATGAAAAGAAAATTTTAGGCACCATATAATTCCATTGATATTACTTTAATATTACAGATAAGAAAAATTAATCTTAGAGAATTTAAATGATTTGGTCAAGGTCACATAGGTAATAAGTGACAAAACTTTTTTTATTTTAAAGAGAACAAAACAAAACAAAACAAAACAGAATACAGCAAATCAGAACAAAACAGTGCAAGCAACAAAGGACTTCAAAACAGGAAATTAACAATGGCTACTATAAGGTCTCTTCTTGTCTTCAAAATTGCTGTCCATACCTTCATACATAGTAAAATCAAACAAAACAAAATAGAATAAAACCAATCAAAACAAAAGAATGAAAGTATTATAGGATCTCACAACAAGAAAATAGGAAGTCAACAATGGCTACCCTGGAGGGAGGGATCACAGGTTCCTGAGGCACCAGGGCCTGTGGTGAGTGCTCAGTGCACTCTGCCCAAATCCCAGACTGTTCCAGACCCTCCAGGCTTTCGGGTGCAGTGAAGTGGAGAAGTGGATTTGAGGCCTCTCCATCCGCCTCCCCATCCCGGCTGCACTTGGAGAACTGCTGAGCTTACAACGGGTGGGCAGGCCCACACTATCCCCAGAGCCCAGCCTGTTTGGGCCTCCTGTACCTAGCCATCGGTGTGCAGAGGAGGGGCTGGGCGGATCTGGGGCACCTATATCGGCCTCCCTGTGTGTCTGGAGGACTGTGGATGTCTCAGCGGGCGGTGGAGCATCGCGGGTTCCAGAGGCCCTGCAGCCTGTGGTGAGTGCTCAGTGCACTCTGCCCAGAGCCCAGACTGTTTGGGTCCCTCTAGGCTTCCAGGTGCAGTGAAGTGGAGAGGTGGGTTAGAGGCATCTACATCTGCCTCCACATCCCGGCTGCAATTGGAGAGCGGTGGAGCTTCCAAGGGGCAGCTGGGTGCACAGTGTCCCTGAGGCCCAGCTTGTCTGGAACTGCAGAGTTCTGAGCAGGCAGAGGAGGGCCATTGGTTCTGCAGGCCCAGTGGCTGGGGGTAGCGTGGTGCCAGAGTCTCAGTAGCTGCAAACATAGAAGGGGATTTCCAACAGATCCTGAGGAAGCTTTCAAATAACACTTGAAACACAGAAATATAGGAAAATGACAAAACAAAAGACCAAATTACAACCTCAAACCTCCGGCCCATCTCAAGAAACCCTAGGAGCAATGTATATAGAAGAAAATATATGCCATACATCTCAAATATCAGGCATAATAGCAACTGAAATAAACAAGCAACTCCAGGAAGCTTTAAAGGAATTCAAACTCAAAATAACCTCCCAGGTAAAAGAAGAAATGATAAAAGAAATGAAAGAGATTCTGAATATATCTAAAGAAAACACAGATAAAAAATTGGAGGAACAAAACAAAAAGATAGAATCCCTAGATGAGCAATATAAGAAACAAACAGAATACATAATGCAGATGCACAGAGATATACAGGAAATAAAAACTCCACTGAAAGTGGTAAAAACCACCTTAATAAAAGTGAAGAAAGAATTTCAGACCTTGAAGACAGGATTGCAGCTAGTGAACAGTAAGGGAAAGATCTTTTAAAAATAACAAAGAATCAGGAAACAACAATTCAACAACTGCAAGACGATGCAAAGAAAAATAACATAAGAATGATAGGGATTAATGAAAAAGAAGGAGACAACATAAAGGATGTCAAAAGGATATTTAGAGAAGTAATAGCTGGAAATTTCCCAAGCATGAGATCAGAAACAGACAACAGGATCAGTGAAGCCTATAGAACTCCAAATAGTCATAACCAAAATAAAACTACACCCAGACATATAATAATCACCATCTCAGAAATCCAACACAAGAATAGATTATTAAAAGCTGTCAGAGAGAAAAGACAGATCACTTATAAAGGAAAACCAATCAGAATCACAGCAGACTTCTCAGCACAAACAATAAAGTCAAGAAGAGCATGGAGTGAAGTATTCCAGATCCTAAAGCAAAATGATTTCCAACCTAGACTGATACATCCTGCAAAACTATAATTCAAAATTGATGGTGAAATACGATACTTCCATGACAAAGAACAGCTGAAAAACTTCATGAACACCAAACCAACCCTGCAAAAAATATTGAAACACAGTTTAGATACACAATGGAAAAAACCACTAAGCAAAGCAAATAATTAATTAAACAGAACAGAAAGATAAAGATGCAACAGCAGAGAGATAACATGCCAACAATAAACCAGCATTTAACAGTAATAACCATTAATGTACAAGGTCTCAATGCACCAATCAAAAGAAACCGACTAGCAGAATGGATCAAGAAACAAATTCCAACCATATGCTGCTTACAGGAAACTCATCTAACCCAGAAGGATACTCACAGACTGAAAGTCAAAGGATGGAAAACAATATTTCATGCAGCAGGAATCCAAAAAAAGGCAGGGGTAGCCATTCTGTTTGCAGACAACGTGAACTTTAAACCAACAATGACCATAAAGGACAAAGAAGGTCACTACATACTCGTAAGGGGAAAACTCCAAGAGGAAGAGATAACTATCTTAAATATATATGCACCAAACTCCAGAGCACCCAGTTATATAAAACAACTATTAACAGAAATGAAAACTCAAATTATCAGTAACACAATTGTAACAGGAGACCTTAACATGCCATTGACACCAAGGGACAGATCAACCAGACAGAAAATGAGCAAGAAATAACAGAACTGAATCACACCTGCCAACAAATGGGTTTGATAGACATATACAGAATGTTCCACACAACAACATCAGAATACACATTCTTCTCAGCAGTCCATGGATAATTCTCTAAATAGACCATATATTAGCTCACAGAACATATTTAAACAAATGCAAAAGAGTTGAAATCATCCCTTGCATATTATCGGATCATAGCGCTCTGAAATTAGAAATTAATGATAAAAGATGCTGCAAAAATCCTGCAAACACATGGAAACTGAATAACACACTCTTGAGTAATCAGTGGGTCACAGAAGAAATTAAAGAAGAAATTAAACAATACCTAAAAGAAAATGAAAATGCAGATACAACTTACTGGAATCTGTGGGATGCAATGAAAGCCGTCCTGAGAGGAAAATTTATTGCAGTGAGTTCCCACATCAGGAAAACAGAACGAATACAAATAAATAACTTGATGCTACACCTCAAACAGCTAGAAAAAGAAGGGCAAGTCAAGCCCAAAGCCAAAAGAAGAGAGGAAATTATAAAAATCAGAGCAGAAATCAATGCAATAGAGACTAAGAAAACAATCCAAAGAATCAACGAATCAAAGAGTTGGTTCTTTGAAAGAATAAATAAAATCAATAAGCCCCTCGCTAACCTTATTAAAAAAAGGGAAGAAAAAGCTCAAATTCATGCAATAAGAAATGAAAAAGGAAAAATCACTACAGACCCAATAGAAATTCAGAAGATCATCAACACCTATTTCAAAAACCTCTACTCTCAAAAGTTTGATAACACAGAAGAAATAGATTCTTAGAAACATGTGAAGTACCAAAGCTAGTTCAAGAGGATGTAAAACTGTTGAATAACCCAATCTCTGTTAATGAAATTGAAAATGTAATTAAGTCCTTACCCACCAAGAAGAGCCCAGGCCCAGATGGATTCACTGCAGAATTCTACAAGAAATACAAAGAAGACCTAATGCCGATACTCCTCAAACTATTCAATAAAATTGAAAGGGAAGTAATCCTTCCTAAGTCATTCTTGGAAGCAAATATTACTCTAGTACCAAAACCTGAGAAACACCCAACTAAAAAAGTGAACTTTAGGCCGATTCCCTAATGAACACAGATGCAAAAATCCTCAATAAAATATTGGCAAATAGGATGCAGCAAATCATCAAGAAGATTATACACCATGACCAAGTGGGATTCATCCCAGGAATGCAAGGATGGTTCAACACACGTAAATCAATAAATGTAATCCACCATATCAATTAAGCCAAAAGCAAGAATCACATGATCATTTCCATAGATGCAGAAAAAGCCTTCGATAATGTCCAACATTTATTCATGATAAGAACTTTACAGAAAATTGGAATAGATGGTCTTTACCTCAATTTAATAAAGGCCATTTATGACAAACCAACAGCCAGCATCATACTAAATGGGCAAAAATTGAAAGCCTTTACTTTAAAATCAGGTACAAGACAAGGACGTCCTTTATCACCACTCCTATTTAATATAGTACTGCAAGTACTAGCCAGAGAAATTAGGCAAGAGAGAGAAATAAAAGGGGTAAAGATAAGAAAAGAAGAAATTAAATTATCATTGTTTGCAGATGACATGATACTCTACATAGAAGACCCCCTAAACTCCATGGAAAGACTCTTAGATACAATAAATAAATTCAGTAATGTGGCTGGATACAAAATCAATACTCAGAAATCAATAGCATTCCTATACACGAACAACAAAATCACAGAGAGGGAAATAAGAGAAACTGCACTCTTCACATTAGCATGCAAAAAAATGAAATATTTAGGAATTACTCTTATGAAAGAAGTGAAAGACTTATACAGTGAAAATTATAATACACTGAAAAAAGAAATTGAAGATGATCTCAGAAAATGGAAGGACATCCCTTGCTCATGGATAGGAAGAACAAACGTTGTGAAAATGGCCATTCTTCCAAAACTGTTATACAGATTCAATGCAATCCCAATTAAAATACCGTCAACATACCTTATAGATCTAGAGAAATCACTCCTAAATTTTATCTGGAACCAGAAGAGACCTAGAATAGCAAAGGCAATTCTAAGCAGCAAAGACAAAGCAGGAGGCATCACAATCCCTGACTTGAAGTTATATTACAAAGCAACAGTAGTAAAATCAACATGGTATTGGAATCAAAACAGAGCCGAAGATCAATGGAATAGATTAGAATATACAACCACAACTACAAACACACTCAACCACCTTATCTTTGATAAAGGAGCCAAGCAGGTTCACTGGAAGAACGACAGTCTCTTTAATAAATGGTGCTGGAAAAACTGGCTCTCCATTTGCCAAAAACTAAAGCTAGACCCATGTCTATCACCATGTACTAAATTAAAATCTAAATGGGTCAAAGATCTGAATATTAAAACAGAAACACTAAATCTATTGGAAGACAAATTGGGTAGAAACCTTGGAGACATAGGAGTAGGTAGAGAATTCATGAACAGGACTCAAACCGCACGGGAAATACTTCCCAGAATCAATAACTGGGACCACTTCTTATTAAAAAGTTTCTGCATGTTAAAAGAAATCTCCAGCATAGTGAAAAGAAAACCCACAAAATGGGAAAAGATTTTAGTGAACTTTTTCTCAGACAAGGGACTCTTGTCTAAAACATATAAAGAATTAAAAAAACTCAGACCCCCAAAATTCAAAGATCCAATCCAAAAATGGGCATCTGAGATGAATACGCACCTCTCAGATGAAGAAATGCAAATGGCAAATAAATACATGAAAAAATGTTCATCATCATTGGTCATTAGAGAAATGCAAATTTAAACCACACTGAGATACCATCTCACTGCTGAAAGAATGGCCAGGATCAAGAAAACCAACAACAACAAATGCTGGAGAGGCTGTGGGGAAAAGGAACTCTCCTGCACTGCTGGTGGGAGTGTATACTGGTGCAGCCTTTGTGGAGGTCAGTCTGGAGATTTCTCAAAAAGCTGGGATTGGAAGTCCCATTTATTCCAGCTATTCCACTTCTAGGCATATTCCCAGAAGAACTGAAAGCATCATACCACAGTGATATATGTTCACCTATGTTTATAGCAGCACAATTTGTAATTGCCAGATCTTGGAAACAACCCAAGTGTCCATCAACTTAGGAATGGATAAAAAAGTTGTGGTATTTCTATACAATGGAGTATTATTCAGATATAAAGAAGGATCACATTGAGATATTTATCAATAAATGGGCACAGCTTGAGACCATACTCATAAGTGAAATAAACCAATCTTGCATGTGTGAATACCGAATAGTTTCCCTAATGTAAGTAATGATTCAAATATATAAAAATACGTGGTAATCATGATTCCCCATTATGTGGCCTTGAAGCCTTATAAAGTTTTCACTTATTAATTGAACAGGCTTTATTCTGGGCTTCTTGATATGCCAATATTTGAAGCTATAGTACATGAAGTTTTATTCAAATATTTCAAGGTAAAAGACAGACACTATGGTAAATACTATTAAGTCGGGTTATTTGGTGGTGAAGCACTAGGTTGCTGGAACAGTCATGCTTTGACCTGTATTGTTATATTGTTATGTCCTGTTTTATCTCAATCCCTCCCTTATTCTTTAAAAAAATTATTTAGTTATTTCTTATGTTTATTTTAATTAAGGGGAAAAATTAAAAAAAATTAGCAGGATATATAATAGTAACTTTTTTTGATTTCCTATTAACTTTTTCCCACAATCTTGTTTTGACTGATTAGACTCTGTTCCATTCTGTATGATAGTGTCAAGTTTGAGGGTATAGGCAACTACTTTTAAGGCAATAAGATTCACTAAGATGCTCATTCTGGTTTGACTATTGTCTCCTTTGGAAGTCCTGTAATGTTTACAATGCGTAAGTTTTATTGGTCTTGTTCTCTACTGTTTTGTTCAACTTTATAATATCTAATGAGATAGACAATTCTTTTTAAGGAAACAAGAGACATCGTTGATAACCATTGTTGATAATCTTGTACTCTGTTTTACATCATGTGCTATGTCTATCCTTGGTTTTGACTGACCGCTTTGTTTTGCCATATTTGACTTTATTCTCTCCCCCCTCAAAAGTAATAAGAACTAAGGAGTAATAAAACCCAAAATCTTCTTTTGGCTTTGGGCTTGACTTGCTCTTCTTTTTCTAGCAGTTTGAGGTGTAGCATCAGGTTATTTATTTGTATTCGTTCTGTTTTCCTGATGTGGGTACTCAGTGCAATAAATTTTCCTCTGAGGACAGCTTTCATTGCATCCCACAGATTCCAGTAAGTTGTATCTGCATTTTCATTTTCTTGTGGGTATTAATTTCTTCTTTAATTTTCTCTGTGACATACTGATTATTCAAGAGTGTGTTATTCAGTTTCCATGTGTTTGTGGGATTTTTGCAGTATCTTTTATCATTAATTTCTAATTTCAAACCGCTATGATCCAGTAACATGCAAGGGATGATTTCAACTCTTTTGCATTTGTTTAAATATGTTCTGTGAGCTAATATATGGTCTATTTTGGAGAATGACCCATGTACTGTCGCGAAAAATATGTATTCTGAGGTTGTTGTGTGGACATTCTGTATATGTCTATCAAGTCCATTTGTTCACAGATGTGATTCAGTTCTGTTATTTCTTTGCTCATTTTCTATCTGGTTGATCTGTCCCTTGGTGTCATTGGTGTGTTAAGGTGTCCTGTTACAATTGTGTTATTGATAGTTTGAGTTTTCATTTCTGTTAATAGTTGTTTTATATAACTGGGTGCTCTGGAGTTTGGTGCATATATATTTAAGATAGTTATCTCTTTCTCTTGGAGTTTTCCTCTAACGAGTATGTACTGACCTTCTTTGTCCTTTATGATCATTTTTGGTTTAAAGTTCACATTGTCTGCAAGCACAATGGCTACTCCTGTTTTTTTTTTTTTTTTTTTTTTTTTTTTTTTTTTTTTTTTTGGATTCCTGTTGCGTGAAGTATTGTTTTCCATCCTTTGACTTTCAGTCTGTGAGTATCCTTCTGGGTTAGATGAGTTTCCTGTAAGCAGCATATGGTTGGAATTTGTTTCTTGATCCATTCTGCTAGTCAGTTTCTTTTGATTGGTGCATTGAGACCATTTACATTAATGGTTATTACTGTTAAATGCTGGTTAATTGTAGGAATGTTATCTCTCTGCTGTTGCATCTTTATCTTTGTGTTCTATTTAATTGTCTGCTTTGCTTAGTGGTTTTTTCCTTTGTGTATCTAAACTGTCTTTCAATATTTTTTGCAGGGTTGGTTTGGTGTTCATGAAGTTCTTCAGCTGTTCTTTGTCATGGAAGTATCGTATTTCACCATCAATTTTGAAAGATAGTTTTGCAGGGTACATTAGTCTAGGTTGGAAATCATTTTTCTTTAGGATCTGGAATGCTTCACTTCATGCTCTTCTTGACTTTATTGTTTGTGCTGAGAAGTCTGCTGTGATTCTGATTGGTTTTCCTTTATAAGTGATCTGTCTTTTCTCTCTGACAGCTTTTAATAATCTATTCTTGTGTTGGATTCCTGGGATGGTGATTATTATATGTCTGGGTGTAGTTTTATTTTGGTTATGACTATTTGGAGTTCTATAGGCTTCACTGAAACTGATGTCAGTTTCCGATCTCGTGTTTCAGAAATTTTCAGCTGTTACTTCTGTAAATATCCTGTTGACATCCTTTATGTTGTCCCCTTCTATTTCATTAAGCCCTATCAATCTTACGTTGTTTTTCTTTGCATCATCTTGCAGTTGTTGAATTGTTATTTCCTGATTCTTTGTTATCTTTCCTTTCCTGTTCACTAGCTGCAATCCTGCCTTCAAGATCTGAAATTCTATCTTCAGTTTCATTGAGGTGATTTTTACAGCTTTCAGTGGAATATTTGATTTCCTGTATCGCTGTGCATCTACCTTATGTATTCTGTTTGTTTCTTATATTGCTCATATAGGGATTCTACCTTTTTGTTTAGTTCCTCCAATTTTTTAACTGCGTTTTCTTTAGATATGTTCAGCATCTCTTTCATTTCTTTTATCATTTCTTCTTTTACCTGGGAGATTGTTTCTAGTTTGAATTCCTTTAAAGCTTCCTGGAGTTGCTTGCTTATTTCAGTTGCTATTATGTCTGATATTTGAGATGTATGGCATATATTTTCTTCTATATACATTGCTCCTAGGGTTTCTTGAGATTGGCTGGAGGTTTGAGCTTGTAATTTGGTCTTTCGTTTTGTCATTTTCCTATATTTCTGTGTTTCAAATATTATTCAAAAGCTTCGTTAGGGTCTGTTGGAAATCCCCTTCTATGTTTGCAGCTCCTGGGACTCTGGCACCCAGTTCCCCCAGGCCGCTGCGCCTCTAGAACCAGTGGCCCTCTTCTGCCTGTTTAGAACTCCTTATTTCCAGATGAGCTGGGCTCTAGGTACACTGTGTGCCCGCCTGCTTGATGGACACTCTGCAATTCTCTGAGCGCAGCCAGAACGGGGAGGCAGATGTATGCACCTGGGGCCCAGTTAGCCACTTCATTGCACCCGGAAGGCTCGAAGGTCCGGAACAATCCGGGCTTGGGGCAGAGTGCACTGGGCACTTACCACAGGCCGCAGGGCCTCTGGAACTGGTGATGCTCGCCTGCTTTTTGAGAAATCCACAGTCCTCTAGACACCCAGGGAAGCGGATGCAGGTGCCCCAGATCCGCCCAACCCTTTCTCTGCATCCAGAGGGTGCAAGAGTCAGCAACATTTAACATAATATATCCTGTTATCTTCAAAATAGCTGCCCATACTGTTGGACACAGTAATATCTAAAAAACAGGACAGAATAAAACAAAACCTAACAAAATTATGAAAACAATACAAGAATTCAAAACAAGATAGTAGGAAATTAACAGTGGCTACCACTTTCTGTTTTGAGGCATTTCCTTCCCTATCATTTTCATAATATCTATTATATTTTTTGGATCCCACTAACACCTTCAGCTTTTTATGCTGGGAAGGCAACTTGGTGTTTACTTGTATGAGTCCAAACAATTTCTCCATAGGCATGATCTCCGGTTGCATTCACTAACCTATAAGAGCCTTGAGATTATCCTATTTTATAGCTGGGTAGATTTCTTACACATTCTGTGGTTGGTGGGCAAGTTACCCTTGCTTTTTTCTGGTTTCCTGTCAATGGGACAACTGTTTTCTCTCCCTTGATTTTCAGTCTATGACTATCCTTTTGAGTTAAATGTGTTTCTTATATATAGTATATTGATGTCTCTTGTTTCTTGATCCACTCTCTCTGTGTTTCTTTTTATCAGTGAATTGAGACCATCTACATTAATGGTTACAATCAGCATGCATCATGCTGTCTTCTTGCTGCTGGCCCTCGACGTCTCCCCTTCATTCAATTGCTGTCCTGTTTAGTGATTCTTCCCTGCTGCTGTTCCTGGAACCATGGTCATTTTTGTCTCTCTCTAAAATATTCTTCTGTACTCTCTATAGGGTTGGTTCAGTGGTCACGAATTCCTTCAGTTCTTTATTATGGAAATATCTTGTTTTTCTATTAATTTTGAAAGATAGTTTTGCAGGGTACATCAATCTGGGTTGAAATTTGTTTTCTTTCAGGATTTGAAACACTTCACTCTAAACTCTTCTTGACTTGATGGTTTGTGTTGACAAGTCTGCTGTGATTCTGATTGGTTTTCTTTTATAGGTTATTTCATTTGTGTTGAGCCCTGCTTTTTCACTGATACCTATCAGTCTTAAACTATTTTTGTGTTGTCTTACAGCTATTGAATTGTTATTTCCTGGTTCCTCTTTATTTATGAGATCTTTCCTTTCAGTCATTAGCTATGATCCTGTCTTCAAAGTCTGAAAGTATATCTTCAGTCTCTTTCAAACAGTTTTGCTAGCTTTTGATTGACTTCATAATTTCCTAGATTTCTCTTTGAATCTGTGTCATGTGTTGTAATTCCTTCCTATTTTGTTCATTCAAGGTTTCCATCATTTTCCTATGCTCCTCTTTTTGTCTGTCTTCTTTAGATATGCTCAGCAATTCTTTCATTATGTTTTTGATTTTTACTTTTTTACATGAGACATTATTTCTTATCTGATTACTTCTACAGTCTCATGAAGTTGTTTCTTTCTTTCTTTCTTTCTTTTTTTTTTTTGTCTTTTTCATTTTTATCAGTACCAGGGATCGAATTCACGACTGCCTGCTTGCAAAGCAGGCACTTATGCCATTGAGCTAAATCCCCAGCCCCATGAAATTATTTCTTTACATCAGTTGCTATCTTCTCAGAGATTTCAGGTGTGTGACTTCCGTTTTCTTCCACAAATGTACCTCCCAGACTTGTACTGTGTGGACTAGAGGTCTGAGATTGTGTTTTGCTCCTTTGTTTTGACATTCTCCTGGGTTGCTCCCAATAAGCCAATTGTGAGGTCCCAGGCACTTCCCACATTGGCTTCCCCTCTATGGTAGAGGGGAATGGCACAGACACTTGGATTTCTTTGATCCCAGGTTCCCAGAGAGGTACCAGGGCATGGGCTGGGCTTCTGCAGTCCTGTGTAGCTACTCTGAAGCTTTTCCAATGGCCAGGGGAGCATGATGGCAGGGCTGCATCTTCTCTCAGCCTGTATGTCTACAGTGGGACTCCTTCCAACCCAGCAGGCATGCAGGGGTGTGTTTGTCTGATTCTCCCAGTGGGTGCTGGCTAACCCAAAGGAAGTAAGAGTCTCCAATGGCAGCTTGTAACAAAATATCTGAGATGACTGACTTACAAAAAGAAAAGACTTATTTGGCTTATGATTCTGGAAGTTTGAGTCCACGACTGCTTGGCCATGTGGTTTTGGGCCTCTGGTGAAAGAATTAGATGATAATGAGGGTTGTGTTTGCAGTGTAGAATGCTTGTGTTGAGGCAAGAAGCAAAAAGATGAAGCTTCATCATTCCCTTTGGGGTCCCACCGCAATGACCTAAGGGCATCTCATGAGAATCCTCCTCCTAAGGGTTCTGCCATCTCCTGATAGTATTACTTTGGGGTCCTTTTAGAAACATTTAACACTCAAACCATAGCATAGGCTATTGATAGGGAGAAAGGGATTTTTAAGATGAAGAAAAGCTTGCATTGAGGCCAGAGGGAAAGGAGCATAGGAAGGGCTGTGAGACTGAAGAATATTATTTAGATGTGGCAAGGGAGTTAACTTGATCAGAGTTGTCTGGGAGGGCTTGTTTACAATGCTGATAGCTGGATTCCTTCCAGACCTCCTGAAACCCACTCTCTGGGACTGGGGCCTCTAGATCTATTTTTAACAAGCTCCTCTTGACATTCTAATTGTATTATTCTACAGTTAGAGCACTAAATGAAACCATTAGTGGGAACCAGCTGGACTGTAAGGGTAATCAGTCAGCAATTTTATTTTTCTTTCCTACTGTGTGTTCAAACCTGTTCTGTAGCCCTGAGAGAAATCCCTGGGAAGCCTCAATGCTTTCCTGTTCATTATTAGTTACTCAGTTCAATCACCTCAAGCCATAGAAAAGTCTCATTTTAGCAAATACATATAATACTTCAAATTCCATTTAACGGTCTTTCAAAAGGATGCAAAAGCCTGTCTCTTCCTGTGCCTTGGGCTGGTAGCTTGCTGTGGGAGAGTATAGCTTGGGGATTTATTTCTCTCTTTTTTGGTTTAGACTTCTCCTCCTCCTGCCCTACTCATTAAGTTACTTCCAAATTTTTCAGAGCTGCATTAGAAAGACGGGGAAAATAATAAAAGGTAGGAGAAATTCTTACTTTCACTATAATATTCCAATCTGGAGAATACATTCTTTTCACTTTCTACTTCACTAAATTGGCCTTTGTATGTATTTGCCCTGCTGTTCAATTTTTTGGTGGATTCTTTAATTTTGGCAACTATTTCTTTAAATTAAAATATTTAGTTTCTTTTGCTGTCAGAAGCCTCATTTTGAATTAGACTATCTACACAAATATCTCAGTGTATTTACTATATTTATTTTATTTCTCTTCTGTTGTTGTATTAACTCTGCTTCATTTGGTGATAGTTCCTCTCCATTCAACTACCTCCTTTTCTTTATGCTTTTTGCTTCAATGATTTGGTTGTCTACACTGATTAATATGGCTCCTTTAGTATAACAGAAAATCACTGTGCTCAGGTAGTGTCTTAATTACTTTTTGTTGCTAAGGCAAAATACCCAACACCCGAAGTTAGAAGAAGAAAGGTGTGTTTGGCTCATAGGTTTTAGAAGTTTCAGTTCATAGCTAGCTGCCTCCAAGGCAGGATGGCATGGCAGAGGGTCACTGTGGAGGACATGGAAGGCAGAAGATAGAAGTCAGCAAGATAGCAAGCTATAAACTACTAGAATTGTCCCTTATGTCTTATCCAGGCTATTCACACTCGGGATAGATCGCACTCATTCATAATCCTACCCACAACTATGTCAAGCCAATCAGTGGACTAATTTAGTAATCACACACTCCAATTCCACACACCTCTTAAAAGCCCTGTCTATTAGTGCATGAGGTTTTTGGGGGACATCTAGACACAAACCATCACAGATAGTAAATATGGATTTTGATTGTAGATCATTTAATATGGAGCATATGCTGTTCAATTGTGTTTTTCTTTAAGGAAAAGAAAAAGTGCTTAGCTTCTAGGAATGTGGTTTATAGGGATGGGACTTGGGGACACTGATATAATTCTTTCTCAAGCTCCAGTGCTTTATCATGGAATTCTTCTTTGGTAGGTCCTCTACTGTATTAAGGGGAGGGATTTTTTATATCTAGACCTATGATAAGGCCAAGATGATTTAGTATTAGGTAATATATATATGTATATATCTATATATACATATATATGTATATGTATATATATATGACCACGTTGTAATTGCCTCAATGTTGGTGTCACTCTAAAGTTCATATTTTGGAAATGATTACCAAGTGTGATGATATCAAGAGGTTATTAAAGTAAGGCAGTTCCACCCTGATGAATGGGCTTGCTGCACTCATCAAGGAGGCTTGGAAAAACTCTCTGGCTCCTCTCACACTAAGAAAACACGGCAACAAGATTCCATTTATGAAGCAGAGGGTGTCTTCACCAAACACTGAATCTGTGGGTTCCCTGATTTTAAATTTCCCAGTTTCCAAAACAGTGAGTGAAGCATTTGGTTATATAATAAGTGGAAATCCAAAACTTACAACCCCCCTTAACAAAGCCAGCTGCTTAATGGTGAAATGTTAAAACATCTCTCTCTAAATGGAGGAATAAAATGAGGCCAGTAGTCACCAGTGTTCATATCTTTTTATGTACATAAGAAATGCATATTAAACTGTAACATTATTGAAGAACATACTGAAAGTGAAAGCCCTCTTCATAATTCTATACTTTTAAAATGAACAACATCAATTCAGTTGTTTGAGACTTCCTCTTCAATTTTGTTTCCTAAGCAAATATTACTTTTCAGTATATATTTTGGATGGGTCACCAAATAGAATCAAAGAGCTAGCTAATATATTATATAGTAGAAAGTATAAAGTATCATCACAAATGTAATTTGGAACATCAAAAAATTTTTTTCAAATATTTCAGTGACACATTGATGTGTAGTAAACTACTCCACAACCGAGTGGGTTAAAGTAACAGCCACTGTGTTTATTTATGATTCTGTCAGTTGGGGTAGGCTTTTCACCTTCTATATTTCCATTTGCTTTTTCCTGCAGGGGAACCAGATGCCTTCCAAGGTAGACTGGAGGTCCCAGCTGTGCTAAAACAAGAGATTCCAGGATTCCTGAAATTTAGGCACAGAGCCATATATATTACATCCTACTGATAAAAAGCAAGTCACAGACCCAGCCTTGCTTCAAGGGCAAAGTATGAATGCCAGGAGCCGTGAGTTATTGAAACCATAGTTTGACAGACTATCACCACAGATGTTTGATTTTAGTTAAAAATTCAAGAGAATCAACTGGGAAATAATTATAATAGTAAGAGACTGTTAAATTATGGATAACAACAGATGATAATTATATACCTAAAGCAATATTATAAAATTCAATGGAGTCAAAGATCATATTTATAAAACCAACAAGAACTTTTCTTATTTCGAGGAGGGAAAAACCCAATAAAAACAAAGACACAAAATTTCTAAACAAGGTAATGGGAGAGAAACAATGGTTCATATGTTGCATATTGTTATCTTCAAAGTAGTTGCTCATTTTATAAGATATAGGCATGGAAAATTGATCAAATAATGTAAATACAAACTTTTCAGTAAGCTAATAGAAATGAGTAGTATAACTATCTTAACTATCATATATGTAACTATGTATATATATTTTTGTTTTCCTTTCCTTCTTTTCTCCTTTCCCCCATTCTAGTTTCTCTTTCCTTTTGAAGAATTCCTTCACATTTCACAATATCTATTGTACATTTTGGATCTTATTTAGTCTTTCAACTACTTACACTAGGGAAACATTATGATGCTTTATACACATGAGTCTGATTTATTTCACTTATGACCATGGTTTCAAGTTGCACCCGTTTACCTGTAAAAGCCTCAAGTTAATTCTTTTTATAGCTAAGTAGTATTCCATTGTATAAAAAGATCACATCTTTTTTGTCTGTTGTTCAGTTGATGGTCGTTTGGGTTGTTTCCAAAGCTTAGCTATTACAAATTGTGTTGCTATAAGCATGTGTGCACATATACATCTGTGGTATAATGCTTTTAATTCTTCTAGGAAAATATCCAGAAAGTGAATACCTGGATCAAATGGGACTTCCAATCCTAATTTTCTGAGCAATATCTGCACTAATGTACACTGTACCAGTCTACACTTCCATCAACAGTGGAGAAGTGTTCCTTTTTTTTACACACAGTTCCTCCAGCATTTATTATTGGTTGAGTTCTGGATGGTAGCCATTCATTCTGGGGTGAGATCATATCTCAGAGTTGTTTTAATTTGCATTTCTCAAAGGACTAGGGTTGTTGAACATTTCTTCATAGATATATTTACCATTTGTTTTTCTTTATCGGAGAAGCGCATATTCATCCCAGATGCCCATTTTTGGATTGGGTCTTTGAATTTGGAGGGTCTTTAATATGTTCTAGATAGAAAGAAGCCTTTTGTCTGAGAGACAGTTGGCTAAAATATTTTCCCATTCTGTGGGTTTTGTTTTCATTCTGTTCGTGATTTCTTTTTTAAAAATTTTATTTAAAGAGAAAAAAGCAAAACAAAAAAGGGTAGAAATAATACATCTTTTCAAAAAAAATAAACAGTAAGAAATCACTAGTTGATAAATTACATATTGTCCTCTTAGAAACAGTTGTTCAAGTTACAAACTTAAAGCATACAAAATGGACATTCAAACAGTGAGACTGCAACAATTGTTTGTTCAACAATCCAACAAAAACTTATTAATATGGGTATTAATCCTACACACTTAAACATACATGCAGTTACATCCTTGAGAGCACTTTTCTTTTCCTCTCTTTTTTACAATAGCAATTATACAGTTATTATTACTACAGTTATTATTACTTTTTACACTAGAGACATAATGTGATATTTATAAATATGATATTTATTTCACTTATGAGGCTAATCTCAAGTTGTCTCCATTTACCTACGAAGGCCACAAGATCATCTTTTTTATAGCCGAGTAATATTTCATTGTATAAAAATACCACATATTTTCATCTACTCTGCAGTTGATGGGCATCTTGGTTGTTTCCAAGATTTAGCTATTACAAATTGTGCTGCTATGAACATGGGTACATGTATATCACTGTGATGTGACCTTTTCAGTTTTTCTGGGAAAATACCGAGGAGAGGAATAGCTAGATTGAATGGGAACTTCCAATCCTAGCCTTCTGAGGAATCTACATGCTGATTTCCATAGTGGCTGCACCAGTTTACACTCCCATGTTGGTGATTTCTTTAGGCATGCAAAAACTTTTTAATAAGATAAGATCCCATTTGATTTTTGAAGTACTTCCTGTGCAGTTTGGCTTTTGTTCATGAAGTCTCTGCCCATGCCTATATCTTCAAGATTGCTACCTACTTTGTCTTCCAATACACTTAGTGTCTATGTTTTAATATTCAGATCTTTGATCCATTTTGACTTTGGTTTAGTGCATCATGATAGACATGGGTCTAGTTTTAGTCTTTGAGATGTAGAAAGCCAGTTTTCCAGCACCATTTATTAAACAGGCTATCTTTTTTCCAATGAACATATTTGGCCCTTTTGTGGAAGATAAGGTGACTGAGTATGTTTATTATTGTGTCTGCATCTTCTGATCTATTCCAGTGATCTTCAGGTCTGTTTTTTGCCAGTACCATGCTGATTTTATCACAGTAGATTTGTAGTATACTTTCAAGTCAGGGATTGTGATGCTACCTGCCTTGTCTTCGTTGCCCAGAATTGCCTTTGCTATTGTAGGTCTCTTATACTTCCAAGTGAATTTTAGGAATGTTTTCTCTCAATCGGTGAGGTATGAGAATGGTATTTTGATTGAAATTGCATTAAATTTGTATAATAGTTTTGGGAGTATGACTATTTTTAGTATATTGGATCTTTCCATCCATGAGCAGCATAATTTGTAATAGCTAAGCCATGGAAGCGACCCAAATAACCTCTTCAAGTTCCTTTTTCAGAGTACTATAATTTTCAACATTTAGATCTTTTGCTTCTTTTGTTAATTTCTACATATCTCATTTTTTGGATGCTATTTTGAAGGGTGTGGTTTCCCTGATTTCTCTCTTAATGAGTCTGTTGTTTGTGCATAGCAATGCTATTGATTTTTCAAGTGTTGACTTTGTGTCTAGCTAAACTACCTAATTTGGTTATTAAATATAGGAGTATTTTGGTAGAGTTTTTGGGATGTTCTATGTAGAGTATCATTTCACTTGTGAATAACGATAATTTAAGTTTTTCATTTCCTATCTATATTCTTTTCTCCTCTCTTGTCCAATTTCTCTGGATAATGTTTCTAGAGTTGTAATGAGCAGGAGTGGTGTTAGTGGACATCCTTGTCTTGTTGCTGATTTTAGAGTGAAGGCTTTCAGTTTTTGTCCATTTAGTATGATGTTGGCTATTGGTTCATCACAGGTAGCTTTTTCAGATTGAGGTAAAAACCATCTATTCCAATTTTTTTGTAAGGTATTTTTAAAATCATGAATAAATTTTGGACTGTTTCAAAAGCTTTCAGTTGTTATATTGCATATTTTAAGATAAAAATATGTTGATAAAAAAAGTTGCTTAGATTACCAGATAGAGACATGCAAAATTGATCTGATCATATATGTATTAACTTTTTTGAGAACTAATAGAATTAGTAGTATAGTAATCTTAGCTATCTTTATACTTTATATCTTTTTATTTTTTCCTTCCTTGTTTCCTTTTTCCACTATTCTGATTACTTTTCTCCTTTGAGCAGTTTCTTACCTGTACACAATATTCATTGTAGGTTTTTGATCTTACTTGCTCTTTCAGTTTCTCATGCTAGGAAGGCAACAGTATTTACATGCATGAGTTTGATGTATTTCATATATGAATATGGCCTCAAGTCACGTTCATTTATCTATGAAAGCCTTGATGCAATCCTCCTTTATAGTTGAGTAGTACTCCATTGTATAAAAATATAACATTTTTTATCCATTCTTCAGTTGATGGACATTTCAGTTGTTTTGAAGGTTGGGCCATTACAAATTGTGTTGCTATAAACATGAGTGCACATATATCACTGTGGTATGATGTTTTCAGTACTTCTGGGAAAAATGCTCAGAAGCAAGATAGCTGGGTCAAATGTAACCTCTAATCCTAGCATTTTGAGGAATCTGCACACTGATTTCCCCACTGGTTGCACTAGTCCACACTTCCACCAACTATGAAGAAGAGTTCCTTTTTTCTCACAGCCCTGTCAGCATTTGTCACTTGTTGATTTCTTGATCCTGGCCATTCTTTCTGGAGTGAGACGGAATCTCAGTGTTGTTTAATTTACATTTCTCAACTGACCAATGATGTTGAATTTTTTATATATTTATTTGCCATTTGTAGTTTTTCACTTGAGAACTGTGTATTCATCTCAGATGCCCATTTTGGATTGCATCTTTGAATTTGGGGGGTCTGATTTTTAAAAATTCTTTATATGTTCTAGATAGAAGTCCTTTGTCTGAGGAGGAATTGGCTAAGACACTTTTCTAATTTATGAGTTTTCTTTTCACTCTGTTGGAGATTTCTTTTGACATACAAAAACTTTTTGATAAGATGAGATCCCAGCTGTTGATTCTGGGAAGTATTTCACTTGCATTTTGATTTTTGCTTGTTAACTCTCTGCCTATCTCTATATCTTCATGATTTCTACCTACTTTGTCTTCTAGCAGATTTAGTGTTTCTGTTTTAATATTTAGATTTTTGAACCATTTTGACTTTAGATTAGTGCATGGTGATAGATTTGGGTCTAGGTTTTCATTTTTGGCTTGTGGAAAGATAGTTTTTCAAGCACCAATTATTAAAGAGGCTATCATTCTTCCAGTGAACATATTTGGCCCCTTTATGGAAGATAAGGTGGCTGAGTTTACTTGTAGTTGTGGTTGTATCTTTTAATATATTCCATTGATCTTCAAGTCTGTTTTTATTCCAGTACCATGCTGATTTTATTATAGTAGCTTTATAGTATAACTTCAAGTCAAGAATTGTGAAGCCTCCTGCCTTAGCTTTGTTGCTCAGAATTGCCTTTGCTATACTCATAAAGGCAATTTGTCTCCAGATGAATTTAGGAATGATGTTTCTAGATCTGTGAGATATGTGAATGATATTTTGATTGGAATTGCATTAAATATATGTAACAATTTTTGGAGTATGGCCATTTTCAGAATGTTTGTTCTTCCTACCCATGAACAAGAAATGACTTTCCATTTTCTGAAATCCTTTTCAATTTCTTTTTTTCAGAGTACTATAATTTTCAATGTGTAGATCTTTTACGTCCTTTGTTGGAATGATTCCTAAGTAGTTCATTTTTTGGATGCTATTGTGAGGGGTGTGGCTTCTCTTGTTTCTCTCTCAATGAGTTTTTGTACAGGAATACTATTGATTTTTGAGTGTTGACTTTGTATGCAGCTAAATTACTGAATTTGGTTATCACATCTAAAAGTCTTTCAATGTTGCACATACTTTCAATGGAGGTTTTAAATGTCTTGGATTTCTGTTTGACTATGTTTCATAGATGCCATTTATTTCCTTAGCTGGACAATTTTAGTCTCCACCATTTTTCTAAATTCATCTATTCTTTATCTATGTCTTTTCTAATATCTTTGATTTTAAGCATCATTTCTTTTTGAACCTGAGAGATTATTTCCTCTATCGTCTTTTCCCTTGTTTTTTCCCCTTGTTATTATCATTTCAGAAAATTCCAGTGATCATCTTCCAATTTCATCTATCTCATTTCATTATGGGTTTGTCAAAGGTGGGCTGGGTGTCTGGGCTTACATTTACTTCTGCATCTTGTCTTTTTCTATTTTCTCTTTTTTATTTTTTCCTTTCGTGTTGTTTTCTGATTTCTTATGACAGATAGGTTTATCACTAGTGTTGATGCTTCCCTAGGAGATGTCTGTTCTTCAGGGATGTCCTCTAAATGTAGGTGGTTCTTTATAATTATCTCAAGAACTTACCTTCCAATTTGTAAAGTCTGCAAAGTTACAATTTGGGTCAGCATCCAGTCATTTCATTTTGGGCTGCAGTGATTATTATGACCCCATATAAGCATAGTGTTATCATACAGGGAAAGAAAACTCATTATAACATGTATGACATACTGGCTAATGTAGTGCAGTTAGTAATAATAATAGTTTCAAGTATGGCTTAACTGCTGACAACTATGGCAACCATCAAACTACTGTCTTCAACCACAGGTTCAAACTCTGAGGTTATAGAACAAAATGAAGTACATAGCATGTACTTGTATTTAGTGATTTTCCCCTTAGTGGAGTGATTTTACCCTTCTGTGGGGAAATAGTGGGGTTAAAATGGTTATGGGACAGAATTAATGAAATCAAATGTAGTAGAGTTAAGGTTGGAGATCAAAAGACGTCACCTGAGTTTTGGGAAACTGGAAGAGTGAAAGAATGAAATAAAATGTGAAGGAGTAATCAGAAAAGTGAGTTTACTCACTTGAAAGCTGAAATTCAAGAAGTAGGGAAGAGAAGAGAACCAGTAGAAGAAAATGAAAAAGAAATGTAAGAAATCTAAACAATGGGAAAAAGAAGGAAAAAAAGAGGAGACTAGAAAAGTAGAAAAAAAAGGAAACCACAGAAAGAGAGGAAAGACAGAAAAAAAAACAAAGCCTCAAAACAAAAATAACCATGAAATACAAAAAAAAAATAAGATGACATCCAATCAGACAGGAAAGGGATAGTTAATGAAACAAACAAGGGAGAATAAGAGCAGTAAAATACCTCTGGTGTTTACAGTTCTGTTATAGGGTCCATGTTAGAGCCCAGGAATGTGCTGGGTATGGGGCTGATCTTGGCCTCTGGATGTGAGGGCTGGCACTGGTCTTCTGTTGGTGAAGTTCTGCAGAGCCCTACTGCTAATTCCTGGCTGGTGCTTCAGATACTTCCACACTGCTGATCTCACTGATTACTCTGCCCTCCAAAGGCATGTGTATGCCCATGTGCCCTGGCCTGGCATCCTGGCTCTCGGGGCTCTGGTGGTCCTCCCATCAAAGCTGTGTGTGTGTCCATAATAATTTATCTCATGAACATTTACTTAGCTACTACCACATAATAAGTTATTATGGTTTAGATCTAAAATGTTCCCCTAATTCTCATGTATATGGAAGGTGATTGTATCACGGGGCACTATAGCTGACTTGTTAAATGGTGGGTCTCTGAGGCCATGACCTCGAAAGGGAGATTCTTGTCCCTAGTCCCTTTCTTGTCTGTTTCCTGGCTGCCATGTGTTGAGTACATTTTCTTTGGCCATGCCCCTCTGCCATCTTGTTTCTGCAGGGGACCCTGCTGAGCAGGGACTATAACTTCTTTAAATTGTGGGTATCAGGTATTTCATTCTCATGATGAAAAAGTGATTAGGACATAAGGATTACAGTATTCCAGGTCCTGCCTCTGTAAAGGTCCACAGAATAGATACAGGCTTTGTTTACCCTCATGACACTTATCATTCAGAATGTAGGAAAGAATTTTGTGCATAGTGAGCTATTTTTGAAATGAACATTGTCTAATAACCCCCCCCCCCCCAATTAGTATTTTAAAATAACACACATACATTATTTTTCAAGAGGTTGTGCATGTTGCTTTGGGAACCATGTTATTTTAAAATATGGGGTGGGTCAGGTCGATTTCACTTGCCTTTCAGTGTGGACTGCCAGCTAAACATCTGGTGCCAGATGGCATGAGTGTAGAAGACTAAGCCAAACCATGGAAGCACATTTAAAGCTTCTATTTGTATCATATTTGTTTAGATCTCATTGGCCAAAGTAAATCACATGGCTAAGTCCATTGTTGATGAGAAAAAGATACATAATTCTATTACAAAGACAAAGTGAAGATTTTGAAATGAATCTAAAGGGATTTGCATATCATGAAGGAGTAGGATAATGACAGGACATGAAGCTGACAAGAAATGAAGGAGCCCTATGATTCAGGGCCTGCTTGGTAAAGATGTTAAATTGTGTCTAAGAGCAACATAAAGTCACTGGAAAATCTGAAGCACAAGAGCGATGTGATCAGTTTCTCTTTTTGAAAAGATGTTCTTATTCAAAGAATGGATTACAAAAGAGAAGACAACAGTAAAAGCTACTGCAGTAAGTTAGGATGGTAGTTTGCCTTGGACAGGAGAATGGCAGTAGAATGGAAAGTCAATGGTTTGAAGTATATTTTAGAAATGTTTAGACTTGGTTGTGGATGGATGTGAAGCTGAAAGAGCATTTAGGAATGATTCAGGTTTTTTAACAATGACACCTGGGTGACTATGGATGCTTTAATTGCAATGGAGAGGATGTGGCAAGAGCACAGATTTAAGGAAATAGATTCAAAGTTCAGTTTTGGACATACTGAATTCCCTGTGCTTGTGAGACAATACTCATAAAATACCAGGATATAAACTTAGCAGGCAATCTGCAGAATCTGTATGAATAAAACTATAAACCTCTATTGAAGCCCATAAAAGAAGATTTGAATCAATGAAGTGTCAAACTTTGCACTTGGATAAGAAGATTCACAATTGTAAAGATGTCTATTCTCACTAAATAAATCTATAAATTCAACAGAATTTCAATCAAATTTCAGTAGTATTTTTTCTTGGAACTTGTAGAAATTACAGGGATCATTATTTAAAATAAGAATAATGAGAAATGACTTGCTCCACTGTATATTACGATGTGTTATAAAACAATGAAATTTACAGCAGTGGAAGACAGACAGAAATAGACTGATAGACCAGTGACATGGAGTAAAGAATAAAAATACATTCAGAAATACAGGATTTACTTTATTGCAAAGGTAGCATATCCAAGTGTGATAAGAGAGATTGTTTAGTAAGTAGTTTAAGGATGACTGGATAGCTATTTGAAGAACAGGAAAATGAGGCAGATTTGTGGTCATTCATTGTTAAGGTTTCAGTCCGGATGTCCCCTCAAAGCCTCATGCAATCAGGGGGGAAAGCTCCTAGAATTTGTGATTCATGATCTGGTGCTGGGATTATGGGTGTGAGTGCTACACCAATCCTTGTGTGGATGTGATCTATGAAAGTACAAGGGACAGAAAGAGTCTTTCCGTGCTCTTCCTCCCTCTTTGCTCTTATTTCTTTTGCTATCTTCTCCATCGTGAACTGTTGCCCTCTGCCATGAGGCACCCTACCTTGGAGCCAGCAGACTATGGACTGAAACCTCTACAAACTGTGAGCTCAATAACCTTTTTTTCCCTTAATTTTGAGCATCAGGTTCATGACGCTTTCTCTATTTGTATTTGCTTTATACTGTTCCACAGTTCCACTGCAGGATAGTTCAGTAAGTTATATTCATATTGGTGTGCTTTTAGATTTTTCCTTTTTTAGTATAAGCAATAGCTAGGTAAGAAAATTTTTATGTAGCATCCTTTGATAAATGTGTGAATTTTTCTTCAGGATGAATTCTGAGATGTGGATTTTCTGGGTTCAAAAAAAATAGTGCTAAATTTCCCTTGGAAATTCCAAACCGTGTTCCAGAGGCAATATATAAGAAAAGAAAAAAACCCAGAATAAACATAAGTAAAACAGATATGTCAAGTCAATAGAAATAAAGTCATAAAAAATGAAACAATAAAAACAACAGTAGAGATGATCAATAAAATCCAAAGTCAGACTTCTTTTGAAAGAATGGTAAAACAAACTTTCTGCTAGTTGATGAAAGCAAAGGAAGAGGACACAGATAATAATGGAATAAGGAAGGAGATACTGTACAGTAAGGCTCTAGAAAGGTATTTTTTAAAATTCAAAGGCCATTTGATTCATAGTCACTTAGCTACTAAAGTCACAATGTGAGACAAAAAGTACATATAGCAAAAAGTGTCATTGAAATTCCTTTTAAAGGCATCTTATAGTATAGATGAATATAATTTTGAAAAAACTATTGTTTTTTATTTGGCTTTGAATCTCATTGATTTTTTTAAAATTAGTTGCCAACTCATTTGAAAAATAATTGTGGACTGATGAGAGAGTCAGCTGAGATATGCATGGCAGATTCTCTTTGCTCATGGGAGGCACTGCAGCTTTAATTGGAATAGCAGGAAGAATTACCCACGTGGTTGAAAATGTTGGTCTCTCTTTATTTTTTCTTTCCTTTAAAAATATGAAAAGAAGTTTAATGGAGCATGTATGGTTCAACCCACATATAATAAATGTATGGATGGTGTGATTCAATTATATAACTTTATACCAATCCATTTGAAAACTTTAGATGAAATGGACAAACATGTCAAAGAAAATATAAATTACTGAAATTGGTCCAAGAAAACCAATAGAAAACACTCATAAAACATAAAAGTGACAGCTAAAGGCTTGTCTATCAATCTGCCCCTCCCTTTCTGTCACCCAGATCATAAGCACATTGTAGCTATACAAGCAAGTTCTACAGATCCCGGGAAATAGTTCAATACCTCTTCTATTTCAGAGAATAGAAAAACACAAGGATCCACCAGTTTACTTCTGAAAATAAAATAACATTAAAGAAAATAAAATCACAGGATCATCTCACTTTTGAATATAGAAACAAAGCAAAGAAATAAAAACCCAAATAACATCGTCAACAACAGCAGCAAGTTGAAAAATACTAGGTAATTGAATTCAATAGTACATTCAAAGAATTCAATTTGATCAAGTAGGACTTATCTGAGTAACTCAAGTATGGGAATGAATGTAATTATTGATGCAACTCACTATATGTACAGATTAAAGGGGAAAATTGTTCAATGGATTCTGGAAAGACATTTGCTAAAATGTAACATCTCTTAGTGGTTACAAACACCAGAAATAGATATAAATATTGGACAGGACTATAGAATTTCCAGAATGATACTAACTGAAACATGAAAATACTGTTCATTTCCTTCTTTTCAGTCATCTTTTTATTTTTTAAAAAAGGAGCCTACCATATTTACTCCTTTATAACTCATATATATATTATATATAATCTTTCTAGAGATACATATATGCTATGTGAATTAATTAAATTGGTTTAACCAGGTCTCCATTGATGATCTGTGGGTTCTTTCATTTTTTAAAGCTGTTCTGAATACTTCTTTGCCTATTTTCCTGTATTTGAAGGACAATGAACCTTCTAATACTAGATTAAAAACAGCTCATATATCCAATGAAATGATGTATGTCTGTAATCCCAGTACTCTGGGAAACTGAGACAGAGAATTGCAAGTTTAGATCCAGCCTGGGCAATGTAGAAAGACCCTGTCTGAAAATAAAAAATAAAAAGAACTGGGGATATAGCTTCATGAAAAGGCCCTGGTTGCAATTTTAAGTATTGGAAAAACCAAAACACAGTACAGCAATACAGCAGCAACAGCAGCTAACCAGCCCTGATATTTATCAGTAGGTTAATGGTTAAACAAACTGCTTTGCTTTGTATTTCATGGAATACACCTTACTAATAGAAAAGGAAAGACTACTGGCACACACTAGAACTTGGCTGAATCTAGGGAATTATGTTGAATGAGAAAATGTAATGAAAAGATTACATATTGTATTATTCTGTTTGTATTAACATTTTAAGTGCTATATTTTCTTTTTTCTTCCCTTAGGTTTTTTGAGGTATAACTGACAACTAAAAATTGTATATATTTAAGGCACACAGTGTGAATGTTTTGATGTGTGTGTACAGTTTGATCAAGTAGGACTTGTCTGACTAACTCAAATATGGGAATGAATGTAATAAATGATGCAACTCACCAGATAAGATAAAGACTGTAATTAAGCTAATTAACATTACTGATCACTTCACAGTTACCTTTTTCTTATGTGTGTAAGAATGTTTGAGATTCCATCTTCCTAATAGATTTCAAGAATACTATATAGTATTATTGATTACAGACAATATTATGTACATGAAAATACCCTGGAATTCATTCATTTGCATAAATGAAACTCTATCTCTTGACCAGCATCACCCCCATTTCTTCTACCTTCCCCATCCTTTGTGAACCATTATAGCCATCTGTTTCTGTAAATTTAATTTTTTAACGATTTCATGTGTAATTAAGATTATGCAGTATCTGTCTTTCTGTTTCTGGCTTATTTCACTTAGAGTCTTCCAGGCTTATCCATTTTGTTGCTAATGACAAGATTTTTCATTTTTTTAGTGACTGAAAAATATCCCATTATCTATCTATGTTATAGGCATGTATGCATATAATTGTCTGCCTGTTTATCCATTACATTTTCTTTACTGACCTATCTATTCTGAACACTTTGTTGATTTTTTACCTTGGCTATTGTGAATAAAACTGCTATGAACATGGGAGTGTAGACATCATTGAGATGCTGATTCCATTTCATTTGTAGATATATAATCAGAAATAGTATTGCTGGCTCATATTACAGCTACATTTCTTATTTTTTTAGGGACTTCTATACCATTTTGCATAATGGCTCTATAACTGCACAACTCCTATCAACTGTACAGTGGACTTTTTAAAAAAATCAATGAAATGTTTATTTCCATGCTTTCAAATGAAATCATATGGAGTAGATTAATGCATTTCATTTACCTTTGGAAGTCTTGCATTTAGAATCACAGACTCAAAACCACAAAGCCGAGGCTGTCTTGGATCTCCCAATTTCATACCAATGGGAAATACGAAATTGACACTTGTGATCGGGCCTGTGGAAAGCCAGTTGACATCCTGTCTTCCCGAACCCTGATCCTTCCCTGCTCCTCGGGTAACATCCATCTTCTATCCTTTTATAGCTGCCGCCAACGACAGAGCCACCTCAGGACTTAACTGTTTCTCCAAATGGGCAATCTCTAGAAGTTAAAACTTACCATTGTCATCTTAATAAAGCATTATGTCAGTTTACTTTTTCCACTTACTTATTTAGCAAGAGTACTCTACCCCTGAGCTACATCCCCACCCATTTTATTGATTTTTATTCTTGGAGATAAGAGCCGTCCAGGCTGGCACTGAGCTGGCAATCCTCCTGCTTTTGCTTTCCTAAGGGCTGGGATTCCTGGCACCCACCACCATGCTCAGCCTAACCTGGGAGACTTTTTTAATTTTAAAATGAAAAAAAATTTGAGTGATAACATAGAACTTTAAAATAACATAATAGAAGATTAATAATGGTTAATATATTATGTATTGTATTAAAAGTAGTTGCTCAGAGGCTTCTGGGAGAACATGGCAGGTAGATAACAGCAGCTATGGAGCCTCTCTGAGAAAGCCAACTTAGAACCCAGGAATGGTATGGTGTGAGGAATCCTAAGGAAGGGGAGATATACCCTGCCAACCCAGGAATGAACTAAGCTGAGAGAAACCAACTGGAAATGCAATCCTGGTGCTATAACTGGAACAGATAAAACCTCAGCACTGAAGCTGGAACCCGCACCTCTGGAAGCCGTGATTTGAATTTCCTGCTGCGGCTGCTGCATCTGAATCAGCACAGCAGGGACAGAGAGGTGAAACTTCTGAAAACAGGAATTGGTGAACGGAATGGAGAGTGGGACTGGTGGGGAGCCCTGCATCAACCTGTGGTGAGAGAAAGGAATGGGGACCATAGACTAGGAGGCTTCAACAGAGGACATTCTGGGGCTGGGCAGACTAGCTAGAACAGGACACTACAGTGACTTTAGTCACATATTCCCCTCTCAAGCAGGATTGGTAGGGAGCCCTGACCTGGGTGACACCATGGACTAAGGTCCAAACCAGGTCTCAGCGCCTGGCGGTGCACCCTAGCAATGAAGCCTTCAATAGGTTGACTGACCTGGAGGGGTGGGCCTATCAGAGGCTTCCCAGGTCTGTGTCTCCCTAGTACACTGCAGTGGGTGGGAACACCTAGCTGGCATAATTCAAACAAACTGTAACCCACAAAGAAAGAAACTGGGCCTCCTATATACGCTTGTATGGAATGAACAAAAAGTATGGGAAGAGGGAGCAACAAGAAAGGGTCCTCGGCCCCCAATCCTGAGAACACTGATCTGGGAAATGTAAATGCAAAGGAGAATGAGGACAGAAAACATGCAAAATCAGACACAGCACCAATAGACATAAAGCGATATCTCCGGAGCCTCATAGCCGAGTTTAAAAGTGAAATATTTAATGACCTAAAGCAAGATATAAGTAGAATAGTTAGAGAAATGCTAAGTATACCCCAAGAAAAAACAGATGGTGGAATGGAAGAACAGAAAAAAAGTGGAGAATTATTTGATGGAGAAAATAGAGAAAACATAGAATATGTGAAGCAGGTTCAAAGAGATTACCAGGAAACTAAAAACTCTATTGAAAGCTGGCATAACAGCTTGAAAGAAACTAAGGATAGATTATCTGAACTGGAGGACAGATTTGTAATGTGGGAGCATGAAATGAAAAACTTTTTAAAAATAACAAGAAAACAAACAGCAATAATACAAAGGCTTGAAGATGATAAGAGGATCTATAACTTAAGAATTAAGGACATAAAAGAAGAAGTAGGGACACAAACAAATGAACTACAAAAGCTATTCACAGAAATAATCCAGGAGAATTTCCCTAATTTAGCAAAAGGTAAAAGTACTCAGATGTATGAGGCATACAGGACCCCAGCCACCTACAACCCAAACAGAGCTACACCCAGGCATATAATAATCAAAATTTCAGAAATCCAGCATAAGAACAGAATATTAAAAGCTGTCAGAGACAAGAAACAGATCACTTACAAGGGAACACCCATCAGAATTACAGCAGACTTCTTGGCACAAACCATCAAATCACGAAGAGCGTGGGGGGAAATAATTCAAGCTTTGAAAGATAATAACTCCAGCCAAGATTGATATATCCTGTACAACCATCCCTAGAAATTGATGGAAAAACAAGGTGTTTCCAGGATAAAGAGGAACTAGGGGAATTTGCAACCACCAATTCAACTCTACAGAGAATACTGCAGGACATTCTAAAAGAGAAAAATACCAAGGTTCCAGAAACAGTGGCAGAGAGGCCACAATGAATGGAGCAGAAAGTGAAATGAAGAAGACAAACTGACAACTAATGACAGAAAAAGAGCTCAACAGAAATGAGGCAGAGAAGGTTGGATGGTAGGAACAGCTATTTTGGAGAAAATAAGACATCATAATAGCTAGTGCTGATTTAATATCATCTTGTTTTGAAGTCCCATCAAGCTTTTATTCTACTGTCTCCATCAGTCTTAACATGTTCTATCTTATTGGATTTTATTATATGTGATAATATAAATAAAAACTTTTATAGACAAGGAGATTATAAAGAAACCATTGTTCATTTTCTGTTAGTTGGTTCTAAATACCCTGTAATACTGTCATTCTCTCAGATGGTTTTACATTGTCTTGATGTATTTGATGCTACAGTATATGAAGTTGTACTCAAAGATTTCAAGGAAAGAGACAATATGGTAACTACTTTTATGTTGGGATATCTGGTGGTGAAATACTATTTTGCTTACATGGTTATGTTTTAACCTGTGCTGTTTTGTTGTTATGTCCTCTTTTATCTCAGTCTCCTTTTTTAATTATTTACTTTTTTATTTTTATCTTTGCAATTAAGGGAAAAATAAAAAATAGCAGGATATATTATAGTAACCCACTTTGATTTCCTATTAACTTGATTTGAAACCCTGTGTTGCTCTCACCACCTTGTTTTGACAGATTTTCCTCTATTCTGTGTTGCTTGATACTACTAAGTTCGAGAGTATAGGCAACAACTGTGAGGACAATAAGATTCATTATGATGCCCATTCTGGTTTGACTATTATCTTCTCTTGAAGTCCTGTAATGTCTCCAATATTTTGGTTTTATTGGTTTTGTTCTTTACTGTTTTGTTCAATTTCATTATAATTGATGGTATAGATAATTCTTTTTAAGATAGCAAGTGGCATTATGGTAACCAATGTTGATCACTTTGTATTTTGTTTTTACAGTATGTATTATGTCCATCCTTTTTATTTGACTGACTCTCTTTTGTTATGTCACATTTGGTTTTATTCTCTTCAAAAAAAGTAATAAGAACTGTGGGAGTAATAAAACCCAAAATGTGTAATTGTCATTGTACAAAAGAGAGGAAAAGAAAGTGCTCTAATGGATATAACTGCATGTATATTTAAGTGTATAAGATAGATAACCATATTACTGAGTTTTGTTTGATCATTGAACAGAACTGTTTGCAGTCTCACTGTTTGAATGTCCACTTTGTATGCTTTGATTTTGTAACTTGAATAGCTATTTCTAAGATGACAATATGTAATATGTTAGCTAGTGATTTCTACTGTTTGTTTTTTCTGAGATTCTGTATAACTTGTACCCTTTTTCTGTTTTTTTCTTTTTCTCCTTAAATAAAATTAAAAAAAAGTAGTTGCTCAAATTACAAGATTTAGGCATGAAAAATGATCTGATAGTGAAAGCACAAAACATCCTTTTGATGAACTTACAGATTAGTAGTATAATTATTAGTAGTATAGTTATCTATTATGCAACTTACATATAAGCTCTATATTATATAATATACTTATACATATTATGTTATATATTATAGTATATAATATATATTCTAACATAATGCATTATGTATTCTATAATGCACTTATATTATATGCTTTATATTATATATCATTAACATATAATACATTAATATATTATGGCATTATTAATATATCATTATTTATATTTTAACATATACTTAATATATAATATTAATATGTATTTATCACACATTGTATATTGACATATATTAATATATAATAGATTAATACATTAATTATACATATGATATATTAATATACATATGATATATTAGCATACATAATATCAATATATTTATTATACATAAAATAATATATAATATAGAATGAAATATGCAATATAATATATAACATTAAATATATTTTTCCCTTCTTTTCTCCTTGCCCTCATCCCAGTTCTTTCCTTTTGAGTAGTTTCTTCTCCTTTTACTTTCACAATATTTATTATACATTTTGGATCCTATTTACACTTTCAGTTTTTTAGACTAGGGAGGCAGTATGATGTTTACACATGCAAACCTGGCTTATTTCACTTACGAGTATGGTCTCAATTTCCATCTATTTACCTATAAAAGCCTCGAGTTTATCCTTCTTTATAACTGGGTAATACTCCATTGTATAAAATTATGACATCTTTTTAAATCCATTCCTAAGTTGATGGGCATTTGGGTTTTTTCCAAGACTTAGCTATTATAAATTGTGCTGCTATAAATACAGATGCATGTACATCACTGTGGTATGTTTTTAATTCTTCTGGAAAAATACCCAGAAGGGAGATAGCTGGATTGAATAGAATCTCCAATCCTAGTTTTTTGAGGCATCTCCACACTGATTTCCACAGTGGCTGCCCCAGTCTTCACTCCCACCAACAGTGAAGAAGCACTCTTTTCTACTCTTTCTTTCTACACGGTTCCTCCAGCATTTGTTATTGGTTGATTTCTTGATGACAGTCATTATTTCTGAAGTGAGATGGAATCTCCATGTTATTTTAATTTATATTTCTCAAATGATCAGTGATGTTGAACATTTTTCCATGTATTTATTTACCATTTGTGTTTGTATATCTGAGAAGTGCATATTCATGTTAGATCCCTATATTTGGATTGAGTCTTTGAATTTGGGAATGTGGTTTTTTTTTAATTCTTTGTTTTTTCTAGCTAGAAGTCCTTTGTCTGAGGTACAGTTGGCTAAAATTTTTTCTTGATCTGTGACTTATCTTTTAACTCTTTTGTTAATTTCTTTTGATGTGCAAAAACTTTTTAATAAGGTGAAATATTAGTTGTTTATTCTTTTAAGTACTTCCTCTGTAGTTTGAATTTTGTTCATGAACTCTCTGCCTATGCCTATGTCTTCAAGATTTCTACATACATTGTCTTCTAGTAGATTTAGTGTTTCCATTTTGACTTTTAGATCTTTGATGCATTTTGACTTTGGTGCATGGTGACAGACATGGGTGTAGTTTTAGTCTTCAGCATATGGAAAGCCAATTTTTCCAGTATCATTTATTAAAGAGGCTATCCTTCTTCCAGTAAACATGTTTGGCCCCTTTGTCAAAGATAAGGTGGCTGAGTGTCTTTGTAGTTGTGTCTCCATCTTCTCATGTATTCCACTGATCTCCAGGTCTATTTTTTGCCAGTACTACTCTGATTTTATTACAGTAGCTTTGTAGTATAATTTCAAGTCAGGGATTGTGATGCCTCTTGCCTCTTTTTTGCCCAGGATTGTCTTTGCTTCTCTAGTTCTCTTCTGATTCCAAATGAATTTTAAGAATGTTTTCTCTGTCTCTATGAGGTATACTAATGGTATTTTGATCAGGATTGCATTAATTCTATACAATAGTTTTGGGAGTATAGCCATTTTCACAATGTTGGTTCTTCCCATTCATGAGCAAGGGATATCTTTCTATCTTCTGATGTCCTCTTTGATCTCCTTTTTCAATATATAGATCTTTTGCTTCTGTGTTAGATTGTCTCCTAAGTATTTGAATTTTTGGATGTTGTTTCCCTAATTTCTTTCTTAGTGAGTTTGTTGTTTGTGTACATACAGTGGACCCTTGACTTACAAGCTCAACTCGTTCTTGAGGGCTAGTTGTAACTCAAGTAGTCAATTACAGTATCAGGCTCCTCTACAAGACCTTTGACGTCTTTTTCCTGTATTTAGGCAGATCTCAGTGTCCTTAGAGAGACATTGGATTAAGATTTATCATTAAGTCATCCAGGAAAGATGCTATAAAGTTCCTTCAAGAACTCTAAGTGTTAAATCTGAATCTGAGACCTTTCGAAGCACAAATATCTGACATTCAGGTCATAAGTCAAGACTTTGGTAGTAAATTAAAACTAACATTCTGGTCATAACCCAAGTTGTTCATATGTCAGGCTGGTTGTAACTTGAGGGTCCACTTATGTGATAGTTTCTCCATACCTTCGCAAACATTCATTATGTTTTGTCTTTTTATATTGTCCATTTTAACAGATGTGGGATGATATCTCTTTGGCAGTACATGTTGAATCATCTTTTCAATTGGTTTTGGCTGGTGAGCATGGTGTGAGATGCTGGGTGGGGTTGGCCAGTGAAATCTGCAATGGAGTTGCTGCTGGAGCTCTTGGGTGGGATTGCCTGGTACGTGTGTGTAAGAGAGGTGGGAATGGAGTCTGGATCCAAATGGCTGGCTTGGAGTATGAACCTGTGTGGTCAAGCCTGGCACTGCAGAAGTGGGCTCTGAATTCTGGATTTATGGGAGCTGATCTGGAACCTGCCTCCACTGGAGCAAGCCTGGACTCTGCAAAACTATCTTATCATGTATTCAACTCTCTGATGAATTTAATGAGCAACTTTAATTGTCTTTATATTTATGAAAATGTCTATTTGATTGTGATTTATTTTTCTTCTATATTTTGTTGAACTTGATTTTCTAGTATTTTGTTAGTTTAACCCAAAAAATTTGCAGCTATTTTCAACTAAATAAATGGCCACTTTTTGTTTTTAATTTTGCTTTTTTGTCTTAGAGATACAAATAGCAAAAGGATATGGAATCCGTGACTGTAATCTTTGTTCCAGAAAAAAGCTCAAAAATCTACCTTTTACAGTATGTGCATGGGAGTACATGTATGTATCTTAGTTACTTTTCTTGTTGTTGAGACAAAAAATACTTCACCCCCAGAGTTAAAGAAGGAAAAGTTTATTTCATCTTACAGTTTGTAGAGGTTTCAGTGCATTGTTAGCTGGCTCCAAGGCAAGGTGGCATGGCAGAGGGGCATCTCAGAGGAGAAACAGTTCATGACAAAGCAGAGCAAGTAGAAGGCAGTCAGTAGTGAAGTAGCAAGAAGAAACTGATGACAGCACCTCTCTTTCTTTCCCTTATAGTCTGCCCAGACTACATGCCCTTAGGGCAGGTGGCATTCACACCCAGGGTGGGACTTCCCATTATCAAAATCCAGAACTTTGCCAAGCCAATCAGTGATCACACACCTTTGATCTCAGTACCACACACTTAATCTCAGCATAACACTCTATATTCAGCCACCTCTGAAAATCTCCCCCTATGTTTGCATGAGGCTTTGGGAGTTCATCTGAACACAAGCCATACAGCATGTACACTGGGAAAAAGTTCTCCAAGTCAGCAGTGGGGATAGAAATAAGGGCATCATATCCTAGGAAAGAAAGGAGTCTTCGTGTGACAATTATACACTAGTAGTTATCTATTGCTGTGTAGCAAATACTACAAAGCTAGCAGTTTAAGACAAGACACATTTACTTTCTCACATTTCTGGGGTCAGGAGTTTGGGCATTCTTCAGTTGGTACTATGCTTAGGACCTTAGGACAAGGCTCTGATAAGGATGTCTGCTAGGATTTGGTTCTTATTACAGGCTCAAGTGTAAAAAGATCTGCCTTAAAGCTCTCTATCAGGGGAGAGAAAGAGAGAGAGAGAGAGAGAGAGAGAGAGAGAGAGAGAGAGAGGATTTAGTCTGTTAACATGATGGAGCCTTATGTAATGTTACTTAGTCACGGGTGTGACACTTCATTAACTTTGTGATATTCTATTTCCTGGAATTATGTGACAGGTCCTACTCACACTCAGTGGGAAGGAGCCATGAAAAGACCTGAATACCAGGAATGGAGATTACAGGAACCACTTGAAAGTTTATCTGTCGTGCTGGCCTGAATAACTGACATTTTGTCTCACACAATCATTTGAGAATGGGCTGCTGTAATCAAGAACTGAATCTGCTGCCAGATAAATAGAGACCTAAATGGAATAAAAGATCTAGGAAGATCAAATTCAGGCGAATTTAGCCCCTGTGCCAGGAAAATAAGAGAAATTCAGCACCTCTGCCAGTTATTTTCCTTTTAAACTTTTATTTGCAAAATGCAAGAAAAAATCAGCATATATTTGAGAAAAGCCACTATCACAAACAACATGCCGAACTAACAGAATATAAAAATTAATTCCCTAGACAGTTAAATTAGGGGGAAAAGAAGAAATGTTAGGAGTAGCTTATCCTTACTTGGAGTGGCTCAAGAGGCTATCACAACTATAATAAACCAAGAGAAACAGGAAACCAGAGGATCTAAGATGTCAGAGTATGATTACAGAACAAAACTCATTCAGTAAGTGGATGAATAACTGAAGACTAAATTAAAAGGTCAAAAGTGAGAAATTCATCCAGAATGCAGAATACTGGTATAAAGAGATGCAAAATATATGAAATAGACTAAAAGCAAGGAGAATAGACCCTTGGGTTATAAAGTCAGCCTAATAACTGTTCCAAAAGAAGATAATAGAGAATGTAGAATGAACAGTAACAGACACAATGGAAGAAAATTGCCTAGAGTTGAAGGCAATATTTAAAATTTCTCTAGTACCTGAGAACAAACAGAAAATTCATAACTCTTGCAGAGGAAAGAAATATGGTCCCCCAAAAGAGAATTATTTGGTATCAGATTTCTCAGTATAATACTGGAAACTAGGAGAAAACGGAGTTCAAAATTCTATAGAAAATGATTTTGAATATGAAATTGTTTAGTCAAGCTGTTATTCAAATGTAGAAAAATTAAAGACATTTTGATATATAAAAATATTTAATAATTTTCTTTCTCAGAACCTTCTCTGAGAATATTAATTTAGTATGTGTTCTAGTCTAACAAAATGAAGTAAGTCAAAGAAAAATCTAAAACATTAAAAATAGTGATTATATACCTAGTGAGTTAGATAAAACTGGGCACAATTTAGAATAAAAATAAAAATAATAATAAAATATGAGTTATTTTCAATGCAGAGTCGAAAGGGGGCTCTGGGAGAGAAGGGACACATACTACGAGTTCTATAAGGGTTTAAAGGAGGGCATAGATATTTATCATCGTGGAAAGCACAGAGTAGAGAGTTGTGTTGAGTTAAGGATTCTAATAAAAACTTTATGTCATCTCTTTTCTTTGTGTGTCCTGAAAACTGAAAAAAGAAAACTTCATCAATCCTATCGAAGTTAGAGAAAAGTAAGAAAATAATCAAGAAAGCATAACAATAGAATACACAAAATGTTGTGGCAAAATAACCTGAAGTATAAGTATTCAGATTAAATGTGAATAAGTTAAACTTATTCATCTATGAAAAGGCAAACTAGCTACCATTTAGCAAATGTTAACTATGATTTAGGAATTGTTAAACAATTTAAAGAGATCATTTTATTTGAAGCCAATAATAAACTCTGCGAGGTATGTTCCATTTTTGTTCTCACATTAAAGAGGAGAAATTTAAGTTTAAGAGACATTAAGCCATTTGCTTAAGGTGTAGAAACTAGCTTCAAACTCAGGCATTTGATGCTATTAAACTGCTAATCAACTTGGTTAGAAAAATAATAGATCTATGTTATTTTTAAGTTACAAGCTAAGACAAAACATTACTGTATATAGCTCAGTAGTAGAGAGAGCATTTACCCAGCATGTTGAAGCTCTGGGTTGCATTGCCATAGTGTGTGCATGCACACATATGGACACACATATGAATACACAAATTCTGAAAATATAAGACGGTGAAAGATTTACCAAGAAACCAAGAGAGATAGGGGCAATAATATTAATGTGTATGCCAAATGGAGTATGTAAAATCTCTCTTTCTCTCTGTGCACCTCTCTCTCTCTCTCTCTCTCTCTCTCTCTCTCTGTTTGTATGTTTACTCTATGCTGTGGAATTACTGGTGGCAAGAATGGGGTATGTAGGTGGATTATTTGAATTGTGTATAATGCTATTTTGCTTGTGTAACTAAAAAAGGTGCAGAAAAGAAGAAATGGATGCTGTCCTTGATCTTTAGGAGTTTATCTGTTTAGCTGGAGAATAGGTAGGTGCCCATCTATCTGTGATGCAAACTGAGGGAGAAATCTGGCACAAAGGCTGTGCGCTATGTTGGGTGAATACAAAACTAAGCCTTAAAGGTGTGATCAAACAGGGGAAGCTTTTCAGTAGAGGTGTCACCAAGCAGCCTCTCTCATCATCCTTGACCGTTTCTCATTTCCACCAGGGGAGTGAGGGTGGAGAATCAGCAGGTGATGTATAAGAATGACAGTGTCATCCATGTGTCTTTTGTTCAAAGCAATGAAGTGTTTTCAACCCAAAAGGGGGAAAGAAAAAGAAACCTCAACTTTTCTTATTAATCCAAACTGTCCTTTTGCAGTTGCTATGACAACAGCACCTCTCCTCCTCCTTCATTTGGATCTATTTCCAAACTGAGAACAATGAATGTAAAAGATCAGAAAATGGGGACAGCAAGCAGGCATTAAAGGCATTAGAATTATTTACACCAGAGAAGAGAATGCTAAGAGGTGATAATTAATTGTTCTGGGATATTAAAGGTTACTACTACACAAGTAGTTCTCTGCTGTGCTCAAGATAAAATCAGATTTATTTTAACATGAGGAAAACCACTTTGGGGAGAAAAAGTCCTTGATATAAAGTTCTGTGGGACTGCTGTGGCTCTGTCAGAGTGGAGGTATTCAAAGGCACTGAAGTTATACATCCTGGGCAAGTTGCTATTTTCTCCTAAAAAGTTCTGGATCAAGGAAACAAAAGTAAAAACAAACTCACACATAATGTTTACTCTTTCAAGTACAATTCTTAGTTGTTTTATATTTATTACCACAATCTTGGAACAATTCTATAAGGAAGATGTCATTAAGATTCCTATTTTGCAGATAAGAAAACTGAAGGTCAGAGAGCAAATTGTCTGAGGTCACACAGCTGTTGAACAGCAGAGCAGGGATTTGAACCTAGAAAGTGTGTCTTTACCTGACACTAGCTTTTGAAACAGTTACTCTCTTGAGATGAGTTCCAGTTGCACTGGGACTTTGGAAAGAATCTTATATAAATCCTTAGCCAACATGAATTCCAAAGTTATATTGATTCTTTGAGTCATTCTTTATCAACTTTTCATTTATTTAATGAGTATTGACTTGATACATATAAAAGTGTGAACATTAAGACCCTGCTGATATAGTTTAATGACATTAGAGAGGCAAAATATTCAACAGACGATCATTAAAAATTGTCAGAGTGAAATTTTTACCAGATCATAGTGAGAGCCAGAAGCTCTATCCTAACAGGAAAGGTACCTAACCTGTCTGTGCTTCAGTGTCTTCACTTATAAAATATCTGGGGTTAGGCTGCAATGGGATTAAAAGAGTTAATACATAAAGGTACTAAGAACAATACCTGGGTTAGAGTAAGTGCTGAGTGATGGTTTTAACAGGGGCTCACATTTTCAGGAAGAGCAATTACAGCTGGATGTGGTGGTGCTGTGGTAGTAGGACCACAAATCTGAAGCCTGCGTGGGTGGTGTAGTGATGTAGCAAGACCTTATTTCAAATGTAAAAGAAAATAAAAAAGGACAGTGGGGATGCAGATAATTGGAAATGCCCTGCATTCAATCCCCAGCATCACTAAAAAAATAAAAGCTAAGAAGCAAGCAAGTAAGATAGACAGACAGACAGGGAGACAGACAGATATCAAGAGTATCTACGATATACTTCTATGCAATATAGGTACTAGGGAAATGGAAGAAAGAAAGATGAACAAGTTCTTAAAGAGCTTGTTGTACAGGGCCACAGTGAGAAATAAGTTAATAGGATAATTTCAGGTAATAATATGAGGAAATAAAATTAGACAATAAGATATAGTAAGGGGATGGGAGATGGACCTAAGAGGCAAAGAAGCTACAAATATAAATCTGGGAGAAGCTTGAAAGTGAGACAGTGAGATTCGAGTAAAGGGAACCTCAGCAAGGTAGGGGTGGAAGTTGCAGGTGGCTTCAGAGATTGCAGAGGTTATTAGATTGAGAGTCAATGTCCCCACCTGGGACTATTTTACTGGTATCTAGTAGGTTGAGACCATGCACATGACAGCCTCCTCCACACAGAATGCTGCAACCCCAAGTATCCCTGGTGCCAAGTTTGGCAGACCCTGATTTCTGTACATGAGACTGGAGTTTCCAGAGCAAGGGATGGAGGCTGGAATTTATTCTAAACAAGATTATCCATCAGATGACTTGAAGCAGAAGAAAGTCTTGATGGGATTTAAAGGCTGCTGAGTGGAAAATGGATCACAATGGGGCAAGATTGCATTTTCTTGTTTTTCTAGTTTTTGTAGCAGAGATGATATCTAGTCTAGACAAATGGAGATGGTGGCTCAGTTTAGGGAAATAGCAGTGGAGATAAAGACAAATGACAGGATTTGAGAGGCAGACATGAAATTCAACAAAGGATGAATGATAGCTGAATTTGTCAAAGGATGAATGGGCCTTGACTAGAGAGAGGAATCAGTCTACTGCCAAACAACCCTGAATATGCTCGATCTCATCTAATGTTGGAAGCTAAGCAAGGTCAGGCCTGGTTAGTACTTGGATGGGAGAGAGGAGTCAGAGATGATCCTCAGGCTGTTACTGGCACCATAGGGCAGGTGGACACTGGAGCCATAGATCTATATGGAGAGAAGTGAGTTGGGGCATAATGAGCAGAATCCAAGAGTTCTATCCTTGACTCAGATCTGACTAATCTCTTAGCTGTACAAGAAGAGATGCAATATAGACCATTGGAAACACAATTATATAAGTCAATGGTTGGTGTTGGGGATTTAGCTCAGTGGTATAAGCATCTACCTGGCAAGCACAAGGTCATGAGTTTGATCCCGAACACAACCAAACAAACCAACAAAATGAAAAACAACAAAAAGTTCAATGGTCCCCAACCTTTTAAGCCTCAGGGACTGGTCTTATGAAAGACGATTTTTCCATAACCACCTGTATGTTTGTGTGTGGTAATATGATGGTTTCAGGATGACTTAAAGGTGCACATAACCCAAGTCCCTCACATGTGCTGCTCATAGTAGGTTTTGAGCCTTTGAGAATCTATGCTGCCTCTGATCTGACCGGAGGTAGAGCTCAGGTACTAGCATGGGGCAGTAGCTGTAAATACAGATGAAGGGTCTCTTGATTGCCACTATTCACCTCCTGCTAGATGGCCTGGGATTTGTGGATTCCTGATGTCAGTGACTGCCCCTTGGAGGTCTTGGTTTTCTCCCATAGGAGATGAGCAAGGTCTTTAAAAGTCTGACCCTAGAGTAATAAGGCCTGGAGATGAGAGATTGAATTTAATGGATTTGTATTTCTAAAACACTTCTACATTTCCCTGAATTTTCCCCTGAGAGAACCATTATGAAAAAAAGACAAACGGAGAAACAAATTCTATTTTTTAGAACGCGAATTATGCTGCATAAGAGATGATGTTCCCAGGAAAGCAGAATGAGTCAGAAGTTGAGTAAGAACCTGGGAGCATCTCCAAGCTAGGTCTGGGGTTTCCCTAGCAGCTGATGGAGATTAATAGAAACAATGTTAAACCATGTGACAAAAGGAACTGTTTGAGTCTTCTAGAAGACAGGATCGTCATACTCATTCCCTTCTTTCCCCAGTGGTCCAAAGGCTGTTCTCTGAATCTCCTTCCAGATTTAATGTGGTCATGCATCCCTGATGAAGTCTGAAAAGACTTGAAATAAGGAAGATATCTTGTTAAATCGGTGAACTGTTTCCTTGGTGTTTATCCACAGACTGGAAAGGGCTCTCTGTCTTTGAGGTTAGCTGGAGTTAAGTGAACTGAGAATATTTTTGCAAAAATGACATGACATGAGACGAAAAGAGACTGGGAATGAAGTTCCTTTTGTCTCCATTTTTTTTGAGGCTGCAGGAGAGCAGCAGCAATAGCAGGGAAGACACCCCATCCTCTGCTTGTGTGAGGAGCTGGGGCAGGGCCAGCCCCAGGGAAATAATGCAGCTCCACTCCTGGTAATTAAAGGAGGAATGTCAGACCTCCCAGAAAACCACTGAATTTTGGAGAAGCAGAGATCAATCTTTGCTTCCATCCGTTTGCTGGAGGAAAAATAAAATGAGTCTTGTTTTGATGAAGTGTCCTAAAGCTAGTGAAGCATTCCATAAAAGACATTGTCTTCAAGACTTGCTGAATTTATTCTCTTGAACCATAAAGCAAAGCCAGGAAAGAACCTGGGCAATTAGTTTATAGCAGAAAGAGGGAAGAGGTAACTCCCATACTACAGGATAAGTGTAATTTCTATTTTCATTGAAGAAGCATTTATGTTATGCTTGCTGTATGCTAGGCCAGCATTGCATTTGTTTACAGATATGACTCATTTAATTTTTTAGAACCTTCTCTAAGGTAACGACTTTTAATATATCCATTTTATAGTTGAGGAAAGTGATATACAGAGAAGGGGCCTGGGCATAAAGGAGGTGATGGTGATGTCTAATTTGAGACTTAAAGGACGTGCATAAGAGAGGGAGGCAAGCAGGACAGTTCAGGCATGTCCTGTGGCAGCCCTGGAGGTGAGAGGTGCATGATATGTCCTGGAAGTAGTGACAAAGAGATTGGTCAGGTGGAGAGTGAATTGTGGTCTTGGCAGCTCCAAGAAGAGCTTTCTTTCAATGGTGCTTGGGATGAAATTAAGGATTGACTGAAGGGAGAAGAAATCGAAGTGGAAAGTGAAGATAATTCCTAACGGAAACTTCCTGAAGGAGAGAAGAAAAACATAGGAGTAACAAGAAGGAGAGATGGAATTAAAGGCAAGGTTGATTTTATATGGAGCGACATGAGTAGGTTTAAATGTTGACAGGCAGAGCGCAGAGTGGTGACACATACCTACAATCCCAGCACTCTCGGAGCTGAAGCAGAACTGTAAGTTGGAGTCTAGCCCAGGGAACTCACTAACTTAGCAACTCACTGGTTAGGTATGAGATGTGGCTCAGTGGGTGCAATCCCCAGTACAAAAAAGTGACAGGCAGAAGTCAGAGCAAAGGGAGAGGTGAAGGAACAAGGAAGAAGTGTGTGAGTGATGGGGCTGATTGTTAAAGGATGACAGAAGGTCTAGAATGTGGGAGGAACTTGTAGCAGGCAGGATCTTCTTCCTTTAGGAAGGAAAGAATTTTAGGGACGCAAACGTTATGTAGATAAAGTGGGAAGATAGAGAAAATTCTATCCAATGTTTTTTTCCCCAGTCATGGCAATTTTGATTATAAGGAACAAAGATTCAAGTTTGCTTAAGAGAGTTTATCATTTAGGAGTATATGCAGCAATCCAAGTATAAATGCTTAGTCCAGCAGCAATCTATGTTTCTCAATATTGGTAATAAAAAGTAGAAAGTTAAGGAGTGACATCCGCTACTTAAGATGATAAATAATTTAAGCTCTGCTGTGTGTGATAGTGTACAACTGGAATCCCAGCACTTGGATGTTGAGGCAGGAAGACTACATGTTTGAGAGGAGTCCAAGAAACTTAGTGATTTAACAAGACCCTATTTCAAAACAAACAAATAATTAAAAAGGTTCAGAGGATGTAGCTCAGTGTAAAGGCCCTGGGCTCAGTTCAATCCCTGATACCACCCTGCCACCCCCCTTACCTTGATGCTCTTTCTAGCTACAAAATTGCATAACTTCTATTTTCAGGATCATATGCTTGATGTGCTGCAAACAACAAGTTTGAACTCCAGGCAGGCAGGAAGGGCAAAGAGACTTGCTAACTAAGTCTCATCTTCCACCATCACTCTAATAACTCCCCCACCCCATCATCCCCTTCCATCTCCTCCTCCTCTTTCATCATTAAAACTTTCCAAGGGTTCCTGGTAGTAAACCACCATTTAACATCTCATTTGCCAGATTAGATCACATAGCTAACTCACTTACAAGGATGTTTATTTGGACATACAAGTTCCAAACAAAATTGGGATTATGTTATATGGGGCAAAAGAGGAGAAGGGAATGTGGGATAGGAAAATAGCAAGGCCTGCCACAGGAGAGTATATCAAAGGTCTCAGGAGCCCAAGGGATCAATGGAGAGCCAGGCACTGGAGAGCGTGGAACTTTGAGCTAAGATCCCTGCTCTCCAATGAGGCTGGGAGTTACTATTTCCCCCCAATGTATCTACTCTATTTTTCTTTCTCTACTTACCAGCCTCTTGTACATGTTTTACTCGATAATAACTTCTACTTACCCACAGCTCATACTTATACTGGCTGCCCTATTCACTTCTTTCAGCTGATTTAGTTTTTCAATTCTAAATTCAGGAAAATATCAAGTGAGTTGAGCCTATTTCATTTGTGAGCCAGGCTTACAAATTATTCATTACTATCTAGGCAATGGGTGACTCATGCTTGAGTGGGATCATGAGATTCGAATCTTGGCTATCATCATTCGACTGTGAGAGGTAGTAAACCTTTGAAGGAGTTTTGGAAAGGAAGAGTAATATGAGGGTTTTTCTTTCTCTGGGAAATAGAAGGTGAGGTCTTAACCTAAGGCTAGACAAAGAAGCAAATAAGAAAGTTTAAAAGACTAAAAATCTGCAACAACTATAGAAAAAGGAAACCTAGAAGATATTCAAAGGAGCCTTTAGGACTTGATTAAATTTTGAGACCAACATTTTGCAGTGAATTCATTCTTGCGATTATGGGATTTCCCCCAACATAGCTCATAGCCTAGTGATGATTCATGGGAGACAGTTATTGGATCCAGAGTCCATATTTTTTCAGGTAAGTGATAAAGTCAAAAATTGGTATAGCATATTAAAATATATATTAAAAATTGCTAGAATGATTGCCAGCTGATGCCAAAAAGAAGTATTGGAGCTTCCAGAGCCTTGGAGGTTTCTCGTGTGTTGGATGCCTATGTGATCTAGAATATGGTCAGGGGAAGATATTTAGAAAGGTGTGAAGGTGAAGACCCTGGTATTGAGAAGGAAAATTATTTGAGAGACATACAGAATGGATAAGGTGCTCAAATGGATACTGAGGTTCCTTGGGATAATGGCAGTGTTTGGAATGGGAAGGAAAATAGTAGCCAGAGTATGAAATATTTAGTAAAAGAAGAGGAAAGCTGAGAGCGAGTAACTTGATATCAAGGAATATAGAGTGTAATCTGGGCATAATATTTGATTTCACTCTCTTCAGCACTCTTCACACCCCACGAGTCACCAGGAGCCTCATTCTTTCTTCTGGTTTCTGTAACAGAATATAACAAACCAGGTGACTTACAATCGATAGGCTCACAGTTCCAGAGCATGACACAGGCCTCCAGTTAGGGCCTCTTAACATAGTAAGAGGATGAGGAAGCACATGCATGAGACTGAGAATCAAAATTGGGGCAAATTCATTGTTTTTATCAGAAACCCACTCTTGTAATGACCAATCCACTCCCAAGATAATGGCATTAATCCATTCATAAGGTCTCTAATCATAATCATCTCTTACAGGTTCTTACTCTTAAAACTGCTATAAAGGCAATTAAATTTCAACCTGGGCAAAGAGAGGCTTTCAAACCATAGTACCAAGTCTCTTAAATTTTCTCTCTTGCAAGTATTATTGAGATCATTGACTTCTTCCTATTTTTACCTCTGTCATGCTAGTCTAATTCACTCTTCTATCTTACCTTTACATATGGTAACCAACCTACAACTGTAGCCAGAGTGATTTTTAAAAATTATGAATGCTATCATTGCTAAAAATTCATTGGTGGTGCTCTCTTTTTTTAGTGTAAAACTTAGGTAGGAAATTGTATTACTGTTTATAATATTTGAAGCCTCTCCGGTAGAGGATTCTACTTCCCTGTTTCATTAGTGTCAAGCATGGCTGTGTGATCCATAGGGATCTTCCACACAAGGGATTATGTTTTCCTACTCTGTTAAAACAAAATAGCTATGGAATTTGTTTTGGTTAATGAAATAGGAACCAAAGCGATATGTGTTATATTTTTTTTTGATATGTGCTACTTCTAAGTAGACAGAGGTGTTAAGAGCCAGATGCATGGATCCTCATTTCTCTTTTTTCCCTTCCTTTATAAGGTCGGCACTGACTCAGACAAAAGCTGATCCATCAGGCTTGAAGATGAAGGCGATGTAGGGAGAAAACTCATGGGGACATATAACATGGGTGGGAAGCAGATTGCTATTGTAAGTCATTGTTATTTACTCCTGCAGCAAAACTTAACATGCTATCTGTAATACTGAACAAATTAATGGTTTGGCTTTATTTTCCTAGACTTATCTGAGTCATTTCCCATGTTACCTGATCAACTCTTATTCTTCTTCCAGATTTCAGATTAAATGTCACTTTTCAAATTTCCCTCTACCCTTCCCAACCCTGGGCTTGTTTAGATTGCTTTTATCATTTTGTTTCATCACACCTGGACCATTTTCTTCATATTATTCAAACACAGTGGGTAATATTTTTGTGGCTGTGATTATCTGCTTATTCTGGGAGAATACAAGTATAAAAAGTGCCAAAAGTATGTTAATGTAATTATTCATTATGCTTTAGTGCCTGGTACATAAGTAAACATTTAATTAATATATTTTGATCAAATAAACAAATCTGAACCTAGATCACCAGTGAGCCCAGAAGCTAGGAGCAGTCTGATGCATCAAACTTGAAGAGACAGGTGGAAAGAAAGAAATGATTTTAACAGAAGTAGAGATTGTGCAGAGAAGTGAATGGTATATGGGGAAATGACCAGAGGGAAAAGTCTTATAAATGCCGGATTTCATCTTTACAGGTATGGAGATAGTGGTTCCGGTCAAAGAGCAGACACAAACTAAGCTAAACTTCTTGTCCTCCATCTCTCCTTCCTACGTTCTTTCCCATTTCATCAATCTCCTAGATGTCAGGCTTTTAAAAGGATGTAATAATAAATGAGTTAATTTCCAGCTTCATAAGCTTATCAAGATGGTAAACAAATAATTATGAAGGGTAGACAAATCTTTCAAACAAGAAATTCAGAGACCATGGGAAATGTCAAGAAGGAGCAAATCAGTGTTTATTTTTTTTTTGTCTGTTTTCTCAATTCTTTTTCTTTGCAAATTCTTTTCCTTTCTCAGCACACATTTTATTCATTTTCCAAGCCCTGAATTTGGGAGATACTTCATCTTAAAAGACTATAATCCTGTGGCTACAGGGTATTTTTGTATAACCCTTCATTGGCCTTAAGATGCCATGGTCCAGATCTTCTCAGTCATACTTCTATCTAGATCCTCTCTGTCCTGATGTGACAAGTCTTGGTTGTTTTTAGTGGGATGTTGTTGGTATATTCTGGGATGGAGGTAGCTGAAGAGATAGGGGTGTTGCTCTAATAATATCAACCATACTTCCCTTTATTAAATTTCCTCGTCAACCCTCTCTCCATTTTCCACTGCGCTTTGATGGAAACATATGCTTTTTAGAATATCCTACCTTATCTTTTTGTGTTCATATTTTTCTCTTACTTTTCTATATTCTCCTAGGGGCAGGAACTATGTCTGATTCATCTTTTTATCCTTCATGCTTTAGCAGAGGTCCTGTCACAGAGAATCTATTTACTCAATAAATGTTTACAGAATTGAATTGTGGGGGATACTATTTCTCCCCAGGGAGCTATTAAATCAGGCCCATTCTTTTTCTTTAACACAATCAAAGGATATTGTCAAGACACTGTTATTGATTCAGAGAATCTTTTTCTAAGACTTTGTCTATTAAAATTAAAAATTTTGATTAAAGCAATAGATATACATAATAACAAGTCACATAATACTGAAGCACTTATTGACAGAAAGCAATAGCCTTTCATTCCACCTCCAGTCTCTTCTCCAGAGGAAGCTTCTTTTTAACTATTTCTGTTTTCAGTCTGCTATCAGCAGAACTCTAAATAATATACTTACATTTCTATTTTGTAGTTTATGGCAGAAAATGTTTATTTTTGGTTTTCTATGAAAGATTAAGGTTTAGTTCAAGCAAACTAACCCTTTCTTTTCTGTCCTGCTCCCAATATTTGACACGTTTGTTTTTATACTTTTGTAAGTTCTGACAATATAGTTTATATACTGTTTCTTTCCTCCCATTTCTTACTGTATCAATGTTGTTTTACTACTTTAAGAAGAAATTAAATATTTCTTTTCATTTTTCTTTATGCTTCTACTATCCCCCTTGTTTTTCTCGATGTAAATCTTTTGTATTTTATGCTGTCTGCACAGTTAACAGCTACCTGTATTCTTTAATCATAAAAAAGTCATTCTTTGCCAATAGGCTGACACTATGAACCATTGCTTTTGTTATTACAAATCTTGAATACATTCACTCCTGGACCAAGGACTGAACTACAAAAGAGCACATTTTCTTCCCTATGATCTAAAGTCACAAGCTTGGATAAAACAAAGAGGAGTGCCATAAAGTAGAACCTGAAAGATTTTTATTTTCATTTTTCCAGTAAAATAGGGATAAGCAATTCAAATTTTATCCCATCAGAAAATTGACTATGAAATAAAATTCTTGGTCTTCTTTTGAAAAAAAATCTTATCCAAACTATATGAAGGGGTCTCACTATAAAGTTATTAAATTCTTCAAGAAAATAACAATAACTTAAAAGAGAATTAGAGATATTATAAAATAATTGGGGTGGGCCATTAACTATGACTGCACTTTTCCTTGAATTGGAGAATGGTCTGCCAACAGATTCAGGGCCAACACTTTCCAGTGCCTGAGAAGGGAGCATGGAGCCTAGATTTCATGTTGAGGTGTAAATTCTCTCTCTCACTTCTTAAGTCTAGTAAAAGTATCCACCCAGGCGTCACACATGGAGAAAGAAAACCCCTGCATTATAAACTTTCTTCATCTCAAATAGGATGGCGATGCTGTGAAAATCTATAGGATCTTACCCTCTATTCTGAAGCCTGCCAAGTAGCTTTAGGTTACTCAGAATCAAATACTGTGAGTGTTTTCCACCATTCCTTAGTCTCAGATTGAGGGTCACTTCTCTAGAGAGATCCTGCCCGACTCCATAGACAAGGTGAAATCCCTTTGTGACATACTCTGAGTTGGCCAAGATTCTTTCTTTTGTAAGTGGCAGATATCAAAGCAAATTTGTTTAAGCAAAAAGGAGATTCCTTGAGTCATACAACCGAGAGGACCATTAGCATTCATAGGTAGATTTATGGCAAATTTAGGGGCAGATTTTGTATTATGAACTTACCTTTGCTCCTTACTTCTTCTTCCTTCTCTTCCTCTTTATCCCTCTTATTCTTATCATTGCTTTCTTTTGTCTTTCTTTCTTCTCTTCCATTATTATAGTCTCCCTTTCTTTCTCTGTTCATTTTTAAGAAAATATAGTTTTAGTACTTTGTACCGTTGAAGTGCTAGTTTTAGTTTACATTTACTTCAAAGTTAATTTTAGCGATGACAATCATATTCTCTTACATTCATGCATCAAACACCCCAGAAAACTTTAATTGGATCTTTTCATTTTAAATGTCTACTGCTGAACAGTCATTTTAACAACGGAAGTGGTGTAGACTTGGATTGCCCATTTCAGTTCATTTGTTCACTTCAAACTACATGGAAGAATGTTGCATTGTTTGGAAAGATGGGCTCTGTGGTTAAAAAATAAAATAAAACAAAATAATAAAATAAAGGGCAGGAAGAGTGCTAGACAAAAGAAACAAAATAATCTATTTCACTTCGATCTTGTATTCATTATTTTATTTATAAAAGTTACTTATAAAGCTAATGAAATGTAAGCTTAAAAGCTCATTACTCACATTGGTCCTTTGAAAAATTTAGACAAGCATTTTAATGACTCATATCTGTCTTTACTTTGTCTTCTCTTCTTCACCCATTTTATTCCGTTTATGCTGAGTAGCACTGGAGAACTGCAGGAAGTTTTTGTAGCTAAGTAGAATTAAGTTATCGATGCATTTTAATTTGAAGCCAGTGAGATATATTTAGGTGGCCTTCAGTCCCTTATGTGTATAGTTAAGTTATTGTTAGCTATCCCATAGCAGAAATGCCTTTCAGATCTACTGGTGCTGTGACAACCTATATGGTGATGTGACATGAATGTGCAGGGACAGGGCTGAATCAATATTTGGAATGTGTCCATCAAAACCCTGCAGCAGGAGTGTGTGGCAGTGGATGCAAAGTAAATCTTGAAATGTACAGAACCAAAAGCTAGTTTTTAAAAGAGGCTTACCAATTTAATAGCTCATATAGGAAAACAATTTACTAGAGATTTTTTGATCTTAGGACAAACAAATAATTTGTTGACACTATCAATAATAAGTTACAAAGCTTAAAGAAACAAATAAAAATAAACTGATCAGTCATGCTAGAGGGAAACCTGAATTATCTTTGTTGTCTCCATAGAAAATTTGTTATCAAAATTGTCATCTAAAAAGATACAATCAAAGAGTGAGTATGCAGGCAAAATTACTGAGAAAGAAATAAAAATACATTTTTCTGGATTTTGTGGTTTGTTATATTTTTCAGTTTTTACATTTGTGGTTTATTTTTCTTTGCTCATTCATTTTTTTTGTTATAGTAAGATCATTTAACATGCGATCTATCCTAACAAAATTTTAAGTGCACAATAGAGTATTGGTAACAATAGATACAATACTGTATAGAAGATCTTCAGGTTATTCATCTCGGTAACTGAATAGCAGCATTATGGCTTGTATTTTAAATGTCCTCCGATGGACCGTGTGTTAAATGCTTGTTTTCCAGAGAAGTCTGTTGGGAGATTATGGAACCTTTAAGGGGTGAGCCAATGGGACATTTTCCTGTCATGAGGGACATATCCTTGGAGGGATATATTAAAACTCCAGCCTCTTCTTATTTTGTACACCCTGGCCATAAGGGAATAGCTTTGTTCTGTTAGGTTTTCATTGCCATGATGTGTTGCCCAAAAAACAACAGTGCCAAATGATCATGGACTAAAAACCTCCAAAACAGTGACAGGAAATATAACTTTTCCCTTTGGACATTGATTATCTTAGGTATCTGTTATAAAAAGCTGACTAGCATGAACATTTTTCCATTTACCCCTCTTCTCTCCAAGCACCACTAACTCATTCTATTGTTTCTGTGAGTTGACTGTTTTAGATATTTTATGAAAGTGGAATAATGTGGCCTTTGTCTTCCTGCAATTGGCTTATTACTCTTAGCATGATGTCCTCCAATTTAACTCGTATTGTCCTATAAGGGGAGGATTTCCTTCTTCTGTAAGCCTGAATAGCATGCCATCGTATGTGTACATCACATTGTCACTCTCCATTCATCTATGAAAGTACATTTATGCTGTTTGCAAATCTTGTGTGTTGTGAATAATGCTGCAATGATCATGGGTGTGCAGAAATCTCTTCTAGATTTTGATTAAAATTCTTTTGGATATACATCAAGAAATGCAGATCAAATAGGCCCCAATACAATCATAGTGGGAGACTTCCATACCCTGCTTCCAATAATAAATAGAAAACCCAGACAGAAAATCAATAAGGAATTAACAGACTTGAACAACACTATAGACCAAATAGACCTAATAGACACATACAGAATGTTCCACCCAACAGCAGCAATTTACTCATTCTTAATACATACTTACTTTTTGCTCTGCAGACAGTAATGCAATGTAACATTTATTGAGTGATTACTGCTGTGCTACACACTTGTTTCTGCTTTTTAAAGGAATATATTTTTAAGATTTACCTATGCTTTTCGATATATAGTTCTGGAAATTTGAAGAGTATTTAGGCATTTACATTCATCTCTAATTTTTCCCTTGTAATTCTGTATTGCTTTTAAAGAGAAAATCCTTTCCCCAAATTAAATAAACCTTGGACCCCATAAAATATGAATTTTCTTTGCTTAATATCTTTCTTCATTAATTTCTTGTTAGGTTCCGAATTTGAGATTTGTTCATCTTCCTCTTCTCTCTTAACACAAATCTTAGCACAGTTCCTGGCACGTAGTCCTTATCAACCAAATCAGACAGTTTCTGGAGCATATGTAGTCCTTGTTAGGAGGATGTGGCCTCATTTGAGTTACTGTGACAGGCGTTCCTGGAAATACAGTGCTTCAGGGTCTCCTACGTTGATGCACTTCCTTATTCTCTTCTGCTATTTTCATCACCGGGGTTTTAAAACTCTAATATTAAGCTTTGTTTTCCCCAGTCCTAATTTGCAAGATCAGAATTTTACCATGGTCCTTTTTTTTCCAATTTTTTCTCTGCTCATGTAAGGTCCCAGTTTCCAATTCCCAGGCTTGATTCTGAATCCTGGCCCTGGATTTAAATTTAAATCATTTTTTCTGGTGTTAATTGCCATAAAATATCTTCATTTAAAGAAGTGTTCACTGAAGAGACTCACAGTCTATCATCTCTCTCTATCTATCTATCTAATATTTTATTAAATCTGTTCCTCTTGTGAACCCTGATATACACTAAAAACTCACACTGAACTTTAGCAGCCTGGGCACAGTTTTTATTTTGAGACAGTCTTATTAAGTTGCCCAGACTGATCTCAAACTGGCAGTCCTCCTGCCTCAGCTTCTGGAGTTGCGGGGATTGCAGATATGCACCACCATGTTTGGTTTAGTGGTGGAAACTTTAAGAGTCAATTAGGCCATGAAGGCTTCCATGATCTAACGCAGTTATCATGACAGAAGGCTCCTGATACAGAGAAAAGAGTAGACCTTGGATTCCTCTCTCTGACTTTGACTTCTTTCTCACTTACCTGGCCTTCCACCATGTTTTGATGGAGTATAAAAGCTTTCCCAAGATGCCTGTGTCATGCTTTTATACTTTATATACTTAGTCTGCAGATGGTGAGAAAGAAATTTCTTCTCTTTATGAATTGGTTTATGGTTGTGACTGTTAATATTTGTCAACTTCATTAGATTAATAATTGCCTAGTAGATTCAAAAAACACATTCCCAGGTGTGTCTAGGTGGGTGATAGAGGTATGGTATTGGGGTCAGTGTCTGGTCCCTTGCATCTGGTTTCACTTATCCTGTTCTGCTTCTTGTCTACTATAAACTAAGTCTCTTTGCTCTGTCTTCCCCTTCCACCATGATGCTTGTACCTTGAGCCAGTTCACCATGGACTGAAACCATGAAAAAATTAAGCCCCTTCCCTTTGAGGAGCGTGCGATTTTGGTGTTGTGCTTCAGTGATGAGAAAACTCACTACTAATATAATGGTGTTCTGCTGTAGCACCAGAAAATGAACTAGGCCATGATTTGTGTAGGCAAGATATTTTAAGAAGATTTTTCCTCTCAGGGTGAAAAGCAAGTGTAGGGGACAGGATTTCCCAGAACCCCTAGAAACATGAACAGGTATCATTTATGTAAACCACAGAGTAAGTGGCTCCCTCCATGAGTGTTCCCTGGCAATAGCTCTCTTGGGAAGGCAAGAGTAGAAGGCAAATGTGATTTTATACAGGGCTTCTTTACGTGGGCTGCACATTTACTTCTCTTCACAGCTTCTAAAGCACTCTGAGGCACCTCCATCTTTAGAATACTTAAAATCAGAACTTCTGGGAGTGGACAAGGGCACTGATGTATAGTTGGTGTTCATAATGGTTTATATCTAGATGTCCCCTCCAATTCTCATGCGATGATAGATGAGGCTTTACAGAAGTGACTGGATTTAGGTAGGGTATGTGATCCTGGGGTTAAGGGTGTGTGATATCTAAATTAGTCCACTGACTGGTTTGGTATAGTTCTAGGTGTGGAAATGGAAAGGCCCACCCTGGGTGTGGATGGCACCATCCAAAGGGTAGGTAGCCTAGAAAGGATGAAAGGATAAAAGGGAGAGGCAGGCTGCTGTTGCTGCTTCTTTCACTGTCTCTTGGCTGCTGGGAGTATTTCTGCTCTGCAATGCCCATCTACCATGCAGCCTTGGCCTGGAGCCAGCCAACAGTGAACCAAAACCTCTACAAGCTGTGGGAGCTACAATAAATCTTTCCTCCTTTAACTTTGGGTGTTAGGTATTTTGTCTCAGCAATGAGAAAATTAAGACAGCTGCTTTAGGAGGCTGTCAGTCAGTCCAGGTAAGAGGTGATGGCCTTTTGAGTGAGTGGCAATAACAAGAGGAAGAGGGGGAGGAATTTTGAGATAGGACAGGCCTAATTGGATGTGGGCAAGAAGGGAACATGAAGAATGAAGAGTGGTTCCCAGGTTTACTGTGGAAGCACTGTGAGATCACTGGTTCTCAAATCCTAGCATTCTTCAGAGTCACCCAGAAGGCTTGCTACAGTATTATTCTGAGCCCATCCCCAGAGTTTCTAGGGGGACTTAACTATCTGTATCTAGTAAGTTTCCAGGTGAGACTTTTTGGTCAGGGATCACAATCTAGACTAATGGTTATCCAAACACTGGTTAGAATCGTTGAGAGAAGTTTAAAAATTATAGATTGGGCTACACACATATCAATTAAGTCAGTCTCTGAAGATCAGGCCCAGGTACTGGTGCTTTGGAATAACACTCAAATTTGTTAAATACATGAGGTATGATAAAAATATGGTGAGTTCTTAAAAATCTAAAAATTCATTGCAGTAAAAGACATGTTAGCATTTACACTCCCCCCCAATTATTTCACCTCACTTCAAACACACTAAACACAATCATTTTTTCTACTTTTGGAAACACTTCTAGAAATTCTGTTTTGTGTCTTTAGTTGCACTGCAGTGGCTGCCTTGATGTCCTAAATTAATTTAAAATGCTTATCCTTAGTGGTCATTTTGACTTATGGGGAAAAGTAGGAAGCACCAGGTGCCAAATCTGGTGAATGAGATAGATGAGGACACTTTGTGTAATATTTTTACCAGCCTGGTCTTTCATAGGATGGTCATCTGTGCAGGTATTCACCAGATTTTTGATCATACTTTGTACTGACATGAAAAGAAGACTTGTAGAACTGATTTAGAATGTGGTAAAGATGATGAGAGAGATGTGTTCAGAAGTGAGGGCAATGTTTTAAATAATATTAATGACAATGTGTCTTTTACTGTAATAAATTTTTAAAATTTAAGCATACATATTATTTCATCAGCCCTGGTATTCCTAAGTCTGCCAAATCCCAGGTTCTGAGTTAATTGATCTGTACCAGCACTTGCACATGAATTTATTTTAAAAACTCCCCATGGGGTTCTTCTCCACAGTCTTGAGAGCTATGGCACCAGATGAGTGGTGGTGGCTTGGGCTATGACAGGTACATGCATACTCTAGATATCTACTGCAGTTTCAGAAGTTACCTACTTCAGAGAAATTTGCTCACTCACTGCTTTGTTATATGAAATTCTTAACAGAGTCAAGTCAACAGATCTCCCTCACTTTTTTCCTAGTTACAAAGACATAATGATTCACAGTTCCCAGGTAGCTAGCTATTAACTCCAGAGCCATGAGAGAAGGAGACAGACTATGGCTCCCTGTTGCACTCTCAGTACCTAGCACAGGGCCTAGCTCATACTAAGCATGACATACATATTTAACACTTAAGTAACTATTTTAATTTATCAGAAACTTTGAAATTTTAATTTTAGGTATAACTGAGGGGTTTAATATGTGTCAACATCAGCTCTGAAACATGGTTTTGAACTGGAGCCAGTTGCAGTACATTTATATGAGATGTAACTTGACCTGACAGCTTCTGGGCCATGAGGGAACCAAGACTAAATGTTAAAACCAAAACACTTAATATGCTGGAAGATAAAAGAGGTAATACTCTTGAAGTCATAGGTACAGGTGAAGATTTTGTGAACAGCTGAAAGGAAATAGTACTACGAATTAACAAATGGGATCACATCAATTAAAAACTTGTGCATAGCAAAAGAAGCAAACAATCAAAAGTGTAAAGATGCAGTCTATAGAAGGGGAAAATTTCTTGCCAAGTATTTCTTAGACAGAGGACTAAATATCTAGAATATATAGAAAACTAAAAAAAATTAGACCATCTAAAATAACATACTAAATCAAAAGTGTGCAAATGAAATGAATACATACTTCTTGGAAGAAGTATAAATAGTCAACAAATATATGAAAAAGTCATCAATGTTGCTGGCCGTTAGAGAAATAGAAATCAAAACAACACTGAGATTCTATCTTGCCCCAGAAAGAATCGCCATCATCAATAAATAAAGAATAACAAATGCTTCGGGGTAAAAGGAACACTTCTCCATTGCTGGTGGGAGTGTAAATTGTTATGGTTTGAATCTAGATGTTCCCCAAAGCTCCATGTGTCAAGGGAGGAGGGGCAGACTTTTTGGAGGTGATCGAATCTAGAGTTTGTGATTGATTCATTATCTATTGCTAGGATTAAGGGTGAGATTAAAGGAGGCATACAATATAAGGGAGGAAAATAGGCTTGCTTCCCCCTCTTTTTCCTTTTTATTTTTTTGCTGTTGTTTCTTTTGCTGTCTTCTAACACCATGAAGTGTTGTCCCCCTGCCATGCCATCCTGCCTTGGAGCTAGCTGATTATGGACTGACGCTTTTACAAATTGTGAGCTAAATAAACTTTTTTTCCTTAATTTGAGGGATCAGCTATTTTGTCTTAGCAACAAGAATGTAATTAAGACAGAATTTGGTACCAGAGGGATGTCACTGCTGTGACTATGCTTGCCCATGTGATTTCAGGGCCTTGGGAATGGCTTGTTGGAAGAGACTGAAAAAGTTTGGATGTGGTAGATGAAAAAAGTAGAGCTAGACTGCCTTAGGCTGTTCAGCGTGAGAGAGTCTGATCAGAGCTCAGAAGACCAGAAGTCTGATAGAAATCCTGCTGGTAAAATCCAGGCTTGAGAAGTTTCTGTGGCAAAGAAGGGCTGAATTTGGCTGTCGGACTCCAGACAATGTGTGTTATGCCTTTGCAAAAACTTTTGTCTGAATTTTGCTTTTGGTGAGAGACATTGCCTGAGGCTAAGATTGAGGATCACAAATTAGTTAATTTGGTAGAAGAAATTTCAAAGCAATCTAATGTTGAGTCACTGGCATGGCTACTGCTGGGGATTTTTAGCAAAATTTATGTTTAGAGAGTCAGACAGGTTATTTAAAGCAGGGTGAACTTGGCCAGAAAGAAAGCTCCAGTAAATTTGTGGACTGAAAAGATAGAGCAGAGATCTTGATTGCTGAGAAAGAACAAGAGAATAGGAAAAATGGCCTGAAAACATCACAAGAAGCAACCTCAAAAATTCACCTCCTTTTGCATCCTCAAAGTTGCAAAAGTGAAAGATGTTGCTTTGAGGAGAAAGCCACAGAGCACCATGCTCCTGAATGTCAACAGCCAGACCAGGTTGTGGATGGCAATGGCCTAAAGAATTGGTTCCTCAGAATTGGATTCAGAGTGCTTAGTGATCTAGCCACTCAACCACTACAACCAAGAGATATGGAAGCCTGGATACTGCTCCAGTTGGCAGCAGAATGTGGCACTATCCTTGTGGCACTGGTTTTAGATGTGTGCAGAATGAAAGAGCTGTGGGGTTAAGAAAGCTTTCACCCCAATTTCAGATGGCCTGGGAGTCCAACCAGTGTGTCCCTGATAGGGCGGTGTGTGAAGCTGTGAGTGTGAAGCCAAAGATGCAGTGGAGACCCCAGAAATTTGGAAAATCCAGGAAGATAGATTGTCTAAGGAAAGCTGCAATGAGAGAGCAAAGCAGGCCTAAGAGGAACACAGATTATCTGATGAAAACTGCAAGGAGGGAGCAGAGCAGACTCAACAATCAGAAGTGCTACAGGGCTGGGGTCACCCAAGCCCTTTGGAGATCACAGTTTACCACAAATTATCTCAGATGCTGCCTGTGGAATTATAGGACTTAATGTTTGCCTTGATGGATTTTGGACTTGCTTTGGCCCCAATCCTTTGTGTCTCCTTGTTTGTAATGGTTTGAATGGAAACATTTATCTTGTGCCATTGAGTGTTGGAAGTGTTTAACTTTTCATTTGTACAAGGCCTCGTAGCTAAGAATTTGTCTTATATCTCAGAAAACACTTGGACTTTTCAGTAATGCTGGAATTGTTAGTACCTTGGCAACTTTTAGAGATGGACTAAATGCATTTTACATGAAAGAATGTGCTTGAGTCTTTGAGGGCCAGAGGTGGAATGTTATGGTTTGTATCTAAATGTTCCCCCAAAGCAGCATGTACTAAGTGGGGCAGGATGGGCTTTTTGGAGGCAGCTGAATCTATAATTTGTTACTGGTTCATTGTCTGTTGCTGGGATCAGTGATATGAGTGATACATCAGCCCTAGGATGGGTAGTCTGCACACAATATAAGGGAGTATAAGAAGCTTGTTTATCCCCTTCTCCATTTTTCTTTTTTGCCGTTGTTGCTTTTGCTATCTTCTACAAACATGAACAGTTGCTCCTCTGCCATGATACCCTGCTCTGATGTCAGATGATTATGGATCAAAGCCTCTACAAATTGTGAGCTAAATAAACTTTTCCTTCCTTAATTTTGGGCAATTATTTTGTCTCAGCAATGAGAAAAATAACTAAGTAACTAAGACATTGGTATAACCAGTATGGGAATCAGTATGGAGAGTCTTTAAAAAACTAAATCTAGAAATTCCATTTCATTTAGGTATTCCCCTTTCCCTCTTCAGCAAGTCTTTAACTTCTGAAAAGGTTAAAGACATCACATTACAGTGTTACATGCACAGCCATGTTTATAGCAGCACAATTTATAACAGTTAAATCTTGGAAGCAGCATACATGTCCATAAACAGATGAAAGGATTGCTTCCCTTTCAATTTCATTGAATAGTTTGAGGAGTGTCGGCATTAGGTCTTCTTTATATTTCTTGTAGAATTCTGCAGTGAATCCATCTGGGCCTGGGCTCTTCTTGGTGGGTAAGGCCTTAATTACATTTTCAAGTTCATTAGCAGAGATTGGGTTATTCCACAGTTTTATATCCTCTTGATCTAGCTTTGGTACTTCATATGCTTCTAAGAATCTGTCTATTTCTTCTGTGTTATCAAACTTTTGAAAGTAGAGGTTTTCGAAATAGGTGTTGATGATCCTCTGTATTTTTATTGGGTCTGTAGTGATCTCTCCTTTTTCATTTCTTATTGCACGAATTTGAGCTTTTTCTTCCCTTTTTAAAATAAGGTTGGCTAGGGGCTTATCGATTTTATTTATTCTTTCAAAGAACCAACTCTTTGATTCGTTGATTCTTTGGATTGTTTTCTTAGTCTCTATTGCATTGATTTCTGCTCTGATTTTTATAATTTCCTCTCTTCTTTTGGCTTTGGGCTTGACTTGCTCTTCTTTTTCTAGCTGTTTGAGGTGTAGCATCAAGTTATTTATTTGTATTCGTTCTGTTTTCCTGATGTGGGAACTCAGTGCAATAAATTTTCCTCTCAGGACAGCTTTCATTGCACCCCACAGATTCTGGTAAGTTGTATCTGCATTTTCATTTTCTTTTAGGTATTGTTTAATTTCTTCTTTAATTTCTTCTGTGACCCACTGATTACTCAAGAGTGTTTTATTTAGTTTCCATGTGTTTGCGGAATTTTTGCAGTATCTTTTGTCATTAATTTCTAATTTCAGAGCGCTATGATCCGATAATATGCAAGGGATGATTTCAACTCTTTTGCATTTGCTTAAATATGTTCTGTGAGCTAATATATGGTCTATTTTAGAAAATGATCCATGTACTGCTGAGAAGAATGTGTATTCTGATGTTGTTGGGTGGAACATTCTGTATATGTCTATCAAACCCATTTGTTCACAGGTGTGATTCAGTTCTGTTATTTCTTTGCTCATTTTCTGTCTGGTTGATCTGTCCCTTGGTGTCAGTGGTGTATTAAGGTCTCCTGTTACAATTGTGTTACTGATAATTTGAGTTTTCATTTCTGTTAATAATTGTTTTATATAACTGGGTGCTCTGGAGTTTGGTGCATATATATTTAAGATAGTTATCTCTTCCTCTTGGAGTTTTCCCCTTACGAGTATGTAGTGACCTTCTTTGTCCTTTATGGTCATTGTTGGTTTAAAGTTCACATTGTCTGCAAACAGAATGGCTACTCCTGCCTTTTTTTGGATTCCTGCTGCATGAAGAATTGTTTTCCATCCTTTGACTTTCAGTCTGTGAGTATCCTTCTGGGTTAGATGGGTTTCCTGTAAACAGCATGTGGTTGGATTTTGTTTCTTGATCCATTCTGCTAGTCTGTTTCTTTTGATTGGTGCATTGAGACCATTTACATTAATGGTTATTACTGTTAAATGCTGGTTAATTGTAGGAATGTTATCTCTCTGCTGTTGCATCTTTATCTTTGTGTTCTGTTTAATTATTTGCTTTGCTTAGTGGTTTTTTCCTTTGTGTATCTAAACCGTCTTTCAATATTTTTTACAGGGTTGGTTTGGTGTTCATGAAGTTCTTCAGCTGTTCTTTGTCATGGAAGTATCATATTGCACCATCTATTTTGAATGATAGTTTTGCAGGATATATCAGTCTTGGTTGGAAATCATTTTGCTTTAGGATCTGGAATACTTCACTCCATGCTCTTCTTGACTTTATCGTTTGTGCTGAGAAGTCTGCTGTGATTCTGATAGGTTTTCCTTTATAAGTGATCTGTCTTTTCTCTCTGAAAGCTTTTAATAATCTATTCTTGTGTTGGATTTCTGGGATGGTGATTATTATATGTCTGGGTGTAGTTTTATTTTGGTTATGACTGTTTGGAGTTGTATATGCTTCACTGATCCTGATGTCAGTTTCTGATCTCATGCTTGGGAAATTTTCAGCTATTACTTCTCTAAATATCCTCCTGACATCCTTCATGTTGTCTCCCTCTCTTTCATTAATCCCTATCATTCTTATGTTATTCTTCTTTGCATCGTCTTGCAGTTGTTGAATTGTTGTTTCCTGATTCCTTGTTATTTTCAAAAGATCTTTCCTTTCCTGTTCACTAGCTGCAATCCTGTCTTCAAGGTCTGAAATTCTATCTTCACTTTCATTAAGGCGGTTTTTACAACTTTCAGTGGAGTTTTTTATTTCCTGTATATCTCTGTGCATCTGCATTATGTATTCTGTTTGTTTCTTATATTGCTCGTCTAGGGATTCTATCTTTTTGTTTAGTTCCTCCAATTTTTTATCTGTGTTTTCTTTAGATATATTTAGAATCTCTTTCATTTCTTTTATCATTTCTTCTTTTATCTGGGAGATTATTTCGAGTTTGAATTTCTTTAAAGCTTCCTGGAGTTGCTTGTCAATTTCAGTGCCTATTGTGTCCGATATATGAGGTGGATGGGATATATTTTCTTCTATATACATCGCTCCTAGGGTTTCTTGAGATGGGCTGGAGGTTTGAGGTTGTAATTTGGTCTTTTGTTTTGTCATTTTCCTATATTTCTGTGTTTCAAGTGTTATTTGAAAGCTTCCTCAGGATCTGTTGAAAATCCCCTTCTATGTTTGGAGCTACTGAGACTCTGGCACCGCGCTAACCCAAGCCATTGGGCCTACAGAACCAGTGGCCCCCCTCTGCCTGCTCAGAACTCTGCAGTTCCAGACAAGCAGGGCCTCAGGGACACTGTGCGCCCACCTGCCCCTTGGAAGCTCCACAGTTCTTCATCGCAGCCAGGTTAGGGTACTCACCACAGGCTGCAGTGCTTCAGGAACCTGTGGACCCTCCCTGGTTGCAGAGATATCCACAGTCCTCCAGACACATGGAGAGGCCGATGCAAGCACCCCAAATCTGCCCAGCTCCTCCTCTGCAGACCAATGGCCAGGCGCGGCAGCTAAACAGGCTGGGCTAGGCTGATAGTGTGGGCCCGCCCACCCATCGGTAGCTCAGCAATTCTCCAAGTGTAACCGGAACGGGGAGGCTGATGTGGAAGCCTCAAACCCACCTCTCCCCTTCACTGCACCTGGAAGCCTGGGGGAACTCCAGCAGTCTGGGCGGAGATATCCAGAGTCCTCCAGACATGCAGAGAGGCCGGTGAGGGCACCCCAGATCTGCCCAGCTCCTCCTCTGCAGACCTATGGCCAGGCGCGGCAGCTAAACAGGCTGGGCTAGGCTGGTAGTGTGGGCCAGCCCACCTATCGGGAGCTCAGCAGGTCTCCAAGTGAAGCCGGAACGGGGAGGCTGATGTGGAAGCCTCAAACCCACCTCTCCCCTTCACTGCACCTGGAAGCCTGGGGGAACTCCAGCAGTCTGGGCGGAGATATCCAGAGTCCTCCAGACACGCAGAGAGGCCGGTGAGGGCACCCCAGATCTGCCCAGCTCCCGAGGAACGTATCTTTGAATATCTCATAGTTTCTCTTACATGAGAGGCTCAAATTATAAAACAAGAGCAAAATAAATAGATAATAGGAAGTAGGGAGGAAAAGGAGATCGACAGATGGAGAGAAAGGGGAAGGATTGGAGGGAGAGGAGATTTAAAAAGGAATTAAGATGAGTTATGTACTTGTACCAACTCCACATAAGCAATGTAAACATTATGTACTGCGAACATGTACTAGTAAAAAACATGCCAATATCAAGTCAAGCCAAACCAAACACATGTCTGCAGAGCCCTTGAGGTGTGAATGGGCTTGTAATAAAGAACAGATGTTCTGGTTGAATTGACAATAAAATAGCCAGGTGCCATGTGTCCTTTTGTTCTCCATCAGAACAGTCTGGTGATGTACTTATCAACTCACAATCATAATGTAGAATGTGCGAGAAGTATCAGTCTTCTTTATTTATTAAATTTAACTCTGAGCAAGCTATCTGTCCAGCTTGTGGATAACTATTACCTTTCTAGAGAGTTGTTCTATTTTTTTTTACAGCCTCTCTTGGAGGCATAGAGTGTTTCTTTCTTTTATTCACCATCTTTGAGCACTAAACCTTAGCACTGTCTTCTTGGTGGTCTTAAATTTTCATAGAAACAAGAGAAAGGCACTATCTTTGAGGAGCAATAACTTTCTGCTTTGCAAACACAACACTTTGAGGAAAGAGAAAACAAAGGACTAGCTACTTTCTTTCTCAGATTCTGAATCACTAATATGCTCTTCTTTTTGTAATTCTTCTACATTTTAATATGTCAAGAAATTATCCTGTCACAAAGGTAAATTGGAGTGGGATATATCTTCTGGACTCGAAGCATTCTAGAAGCTAATGTAATATATCTCCCCAGCTTCTGTAACCTTTGCGGGGAGAGTCCTTCAATCTCCTTGAAATGTGTTAGTTATGAGATCTCTGTTGATTAGAAAAACTTTATTTGCAGGTGAAATGTTCCAGAACATTTCTCTTAGATTAAATTGACATTTCATTGGAACATCTCAAGTGCCACAAGTGCTCTGAGGGGAGAGGAAGACAATTTAATTCTCTTTGCAGTATAGGCCAGCTTACACTAAAGAATCTTTCTGGAAGAAAGATTTGACCTAATTTGGATAGTAAATGTGGCCCCCCAGAACACTCACTTGTTGTCTACTGGACATGAGAATAAAGTGCTTTAAGGAAATCTCAATTTAATGGGGGAAATAACAAAAACTTTTATAGCATGAAGTGATAAAATATAGATAAAAGGATCTGCATGCTTAGCAGAGAAGCCAATAGAAAATTCATAGAAGCAATGACATTACTCTGGGTTGTGAAGGGCACATAAATATTTTCCAGTAAGGTTGATATGGAGAGAGGAAATTCTGGAAAGAGACTCAGATCTATCAAAGTCACAAGGGCAGAACTTTGTAAATTCTCCTATGACGTGGTGTGTGAGTGTATGCAACAGCGCATACCTTGGAGAATGGAGAAGAGCTGGTTGGACTTGATTTTGGAAGAGGACTCCAAGGAGTATGAGGAATTTCTTTTTACCCCCATTTTAGAACTCATGTGTAAACCTTTTATTTAGCTTCTCAAACACTACTACTTTTGCTACAACAATGGAACTGGCATTTGTTATACTTTTATACATCCAGAAGTAAGTGTACTTTAGAGACTATCTCATTTGATCTTTGTAATACCATGATGGTTATTGTTGCTGTCTGAGTTCTCATGTGTTATTCTCTATTCTTGCTATTTTCTAGGTACTTGAGAGTCTCAATATCCTTGCATGACTGGTTTATATCTACAGCATCCTAGAGTTTTTCGCACTTTTTCCCATTCTTTTTCTGAGAAGACAGAAAGACTCGTTTCGAGGCAAATGGTCATGATCCAGCGTGGTGCCCACTTGAACTCATTGCTGTGTATCACAAGTGTTTTGGACCATTTTGACCCTTCTGTTTTGACTTTGAAGACAACTGCTCCGGCTATTTAGACTCTAAGAACACAATGAATTCAAGACTTTTAATTATATCACCTTAGATGGACTTTCTATCTAGAAAATATTTTTCTGGAATTCCATTAAATTAATCCCATGAAACCAATGTATTGATCAATTTTTCTACGTCGTGTAATTAGACCTTCCAAAAATGTTAACTCTACTGAAATTGCTTTCATATGGACACATTATTTTTCATTTAACATCTGAAATAAAACTTCTCAATTGGAGTAGATACATATTGAATTTTATTAATCCTGGCTTTTACTTTGTGCAATAATCATTATTTTGAGCAAGGCCATTTTTTTTTTCTCGGTTGAGATTTGTCTAAATTTTTAAAATCAAGTCTGCTTTTTCTGTCAATTTATAGTCAGTAGCAAGTTTTGTTGTGTGCAGTTTTAGCTGTTGACTATTTATGTTAGGAAGTTAAAAATCATGTACATTATATAATTAGAATAATGGTGCTTTATATTTGTTTCTATTCAGAGAAAGTTGTAAGAGTTTTGTGCATATGTGTTTGCCAGGGAAAGAAAAGAGGAAGGAGGAAGCAGGCATGGGGAAGTGGAGTAAGCTTGTACTAAGCAGAGGGAGCAGCTGAGGTTTGCGTTGCAAAGGAAGGCATGCGGAAGCAAGGTTGAAAGCCAAGGAGCGCATTTATAAGGACTATTTAAGACACAATGCAGCACCCGTGAGTTTCTAGATTTGGTGCAAAATTAGAGGTCACTAGGCAGAGCCAGTCCAAGCATTTATGTTCACATAACTAATACCACTGGAAACATTTGGCAGGTGAGAGTCTTAGACTCCTAGCATCTCCAGGAGTTTCAAGACAGGAAGGCCTTGGTATGGATTTTCACTGTATCTTCTAAATCTAGGGGAGAAAAAGGCTTTTTGAGGTTTTAAAATTTGTTTTATTTTAAAGAGATTAAAAGAAATCAAATAATAAAAACAAAACAAAACAATAAAACTGATACAGATTTCAAAACAAGATGATAGAGTATTAATAATGATCAACTAAATTGTATATTGTTATCTTCAAAACAGTTGCTCAGATCACAAGGTACAGGCATGCAAAACAGATCAAACCATATAATCACTCAGTTTATTCCATGAACAGAACCAGTAGTACAATCATCTTAGCTATTATACATATATAGATATATAGATATATTTCCCCTTTTTTCTTTCCCATTTTTCCACATCCTAGTTGTCTTTCCTTTGAAGCAGTTTCTTTCCCTTTACAGTGTACATTTTGGCTATTTACTTTTATTTACATTTGTACATTTTGGCTCTTATTTACTTTTTCAATATCTTACATGAGGATGACAACATAATGTTTACACACGTGAGTTTGATTTATTTCACTTAAGAGTATGATATCTAGTTGCACCCATTTACCTATACAAGCCTCAAATTTATTTTTCTTCATAACTAATATTCATTGTATAAAAAACCACAACTTTTTAATCCATTCATCAGTTGATGGGCATTTGAGTTGTTTTCAAAATTTAGCTATCACAAGTTGTGCTGCTGTAAACACAGGTGTACATATATTGCGTGGTATGATGCTTTTAATTCGTCTAGGAAAACACTCAGAAAGTGATTAGCTGTGTTGAATGAAACCTCTAATCCTAGCTTTTTGAGGAATCACCACACTGATTTCCACAGTGCTACCAGTCTACACTCCCATCAGTAGAGAAGAGTTCCTTTTTCTCCACGATCTTGTCAGCATTTGTTATTGGTTGATTTCTTTTCATTTATTTATTTGTTTAGAGAAAAAAAAAACGCAGAAAAGAAAAACAACAAGCAAAAGAGACAAGCAACAACAACAAACCAAAAACAATAACAGTATAGGTTTTCAAAACAAGTTGATAGGTGGCTGATTTCTTGATAATAGCCATTCTTTTTGGAGTAAGGTATATTGTTTTAGTTTGCATTTCTTGAATGACCAATGATGTTGAACATTTTTTCATATGTTTGTTTGCCATTTGTATTTCTTCATCTGAGAAGTATCTCCTCATCTCAGATGCCCATTTTTGGATTGGGTCTTTGAATTTGGGAGCCTGATTTTTAAAATTCTTTTTATGTTCTAGATAGACATTCTTTGTCTGAGGGACAGATGGCTAAGATTTTTTTCCCAATTCATGGGTTTTCTTTTCCCTCTATTGGTGATTCCTTTTGACGTGCAAAAACTTTTTAGTAAGATGAGATCCAAGTTGTTGATTCTGTTAGGTATTTCCCATGTAGTTTGCTTTTTGTTCATGAACTCTCTGCCTATCTCTATGTCTTCACAATTTCTACCTACTTTGTCTTCCAGTAGAGTTTGTGTTTATGTTTTAAAATTTAGATCTTTGAACCACTTTGACTTTAGTTTAGTGCATGGTGATAGACATGGGTCTAGTTTTGGTTTTTGGCCTGTGGGAAGCCAGTTTTCCCAGAACCATTTATTAAAGAGGCTATCTTTCTTTCAGGAAACATGTTTGGACCTTTTGTCAAACAAAAGGTGGTTGAGTGTGTTTGTAGCTGTGTCTGCATCTTCTATTCCATTCCATTGATCCTCAGGTCTGGTTTTTTTTTTTTTGCCAGTACCATACTGATTTTATTACACTAGCTTTATAGTATAATATCAAGTCAGGGATTGTGATGCCTCCTTTGATTGCTAAGATTGCCTTTGCTATTGTAGGTCTCTTCAGATTCCAATGGAATTGTAGGAATGTTTTTCTAGATCTATGTGCTACCAAGCTAATGTGTACCATGCTAATGGTATTTTGGCTGGAATTGTATTCTTTGTATAACAATTTTGGCAGAATGCTCATTTTCACAATGTTTGTTCTTTCTATCCATGAACAAAGAGTATCTTTCCATTTTCTGAAATCTTTTTTCAATTTCTTTGTACAGAGTACTGTAATTTTAAATGTGTAAATCTTTTGCTTCCTTTGTTAGACTGATTCCTAAGTATTTCATATTTTCCATGCTATTGTGAAGAATGTAGTTTTACTAATTTCTCTTTGAGTGAGTTCATTGTTTGTGTACAAGAATACTGTTGACTTTAGAGTGTTGACTTTGTATCCAGCTACACTATCCTATTTGGTTATTAAATATGGAAGTCTTTTGGCAAAGTTTTTGGGATCTTCCATGTAGAGTATCATGTCATCTGCAAATAATGATAATTTAATTTCTTTCTTTCTTATCCTTATTATTTTTATTTTTCTCTCTTATCTAATTGCTCTGGCTAATGTTTCCAGAACTATATTGAATGAGAGTGATCATAGTGGACATCTTTGTCTTGCACTTAATTTTAAGTTGGATGCTTTCAGTTTATGACCATTTAGTATGATGTTGGCTCTTGTGTGTCATAGATGGCATTTATTTATTTATTTATTTATTTATGTATCTTTTTGAAGCAGGTCCTCTGTATGCACTTCAGGCTGGCCTTGAGCTTACTTTGTTTTTTTTTTTTTATATTTTATTTAAAAGGAAAAAACAAAACAAAACAAAACAGTATAAGGGTACAAGTAATACAGAATTACAAAAAACGGTAAGAAATCACTAGTTAATAGATTACACATTGTCATCTTAGAAATAGTTGTTCAAGTTACAGGATTAAAGCATACAAATTCAAACAGTGAGATTGAACACAGTTGTGTTCAATGATCCAACAAAAGCTCAGTAATATGGTCATCTATCTTAACACACCTAAACACACTTGCAGTTGTATCTTTTAGAGCACTTTTTTTCTTCTCTTTTTCACAACAAAATTTACACATTTTGGGTTTTATTACTCCCATAGTTCTTGTTACTTTTTTTTTGGAAGAGAATAAAACCAAATATGACAAAACAAAGGAGTCAGTCAAAACAAAGGATAGACACAGCACATGATGTAAAAAGAGTACAAGGTTATCAACAATGGTTACCATAATGCCTTTTGCTTCCTTAAAAAGAATTGCCTATATCATTAGGTATAATAATATTGAACAAAATGGTACAGAACAAGACCAATAAAACCTAAACAATGGAAACATTACAGGACTTCAAAAGAAGATAATAGTCAAACCAGAATGGGCATCAGAGTGAATCTTATTGCCTTCAAAGTAGTTGCCTATACCCTCAAACTTGACACTCTCAAACAGAACAGAACAGCGTCTAACCAGTCAAAACAAGATAGTGGGAGTAATACAGGGCTTCAAATCGAGTTAATAGGAAATCAAAAAAGTTACTATAATATATCTTGCTATTTTTTGATTTTTTTCCCTTAATTAAAAAAACAAATAAATAAATAATTTTTTTAAAGAATGGGGGAGATTGAGATAAAAGAGGACATAACAACATAACAATACAGGTCAAAGCATGCCAATTTCAGCAACCTAGTGCTTCACCACCAAATAACCCGACAATAGTAGTTACCCTGGTGTCTCTTTCCTTGAAATATATGAATATAACTTCGTATACTATAGCATTAAACATATCAAGACAGTGTGAAACCATTCAAGTGGATGAAAGTATTACAGGGTATTTAGAACCAGCTAACAGAAAATGAACAATGGTTTCTATATTATCCTTTTGCCTATAAAAGTTTTTGTTTGTACTATCATATATAATAAACTCCAGTAAGATACAACATGATAAAACCCATGGATACAGAAGAGCAACAGTTTGGTGGGACTTCAAAACAAGATGATATTAAATCAGCACTACCTATTATGATGTCTTGTTTTCTTCAAAATAGCTGTTCATTTAATCACAGGCAATAATATCAAGCAGTCCAGAATAAAGCCATTCCAATTAAGGAGTGAAAACTTTATCAGGCTTCAAGGCCACATAATGAGGAATCATGATTACCACATACTTTGAATCATTTCTTACAATAGGGGAACTATTCGGTATTCACATATGTGAGTTTGATCTATTTCACTTATGAGTATGGTCTCAAGCTGTGTCCATTTATTTATAAATATCTCAATGTGATCCTTCTTTATAGCTGAGTAGTACTGCATAGTATAAAAATACCACAACATTTTTATCCATTCCTCAGTTGATGGACACTTGGGTTGTTTCCAAGATCTGGCAATTACAAATTGTGCTGCTATAAACATAGGTGCACATATATCACTGTGGTATGATGCTTTCAGTTCTTCTGGGAATATGCCTAAAACTGGAATAGGTGGGTCAAATGGGACTTTCAATCCCAGCTTTTTGAAAAATTTCCAGACTGACCTCCACAATGGTTGTACCAGTCTAAACTCCCACCAACAGTGCAGGAGAGTTCCTTTTTCCCCACAGCCTCTCCAGCATTTGTTGTTGTGTTCTCTTGATCCTGGCCATTCTTTCAGGAGTGAGATGAAATCTCAGTGTGGTTTTAATTTGCATTTTTCTAATGACTAATGGTGATGAACATTTTTTCATGTATTTATTTGCCATTTGTATTTCTTCATCTGAGAATTGTATATTCATCTCAGATGCCCATTTTTGGATTGGATCTTTGAATTCTGGGGGTTGAGTGTTTTAATTCTTTATATGTTTTAGACAGAATTCCCTTGTCTGAGGGAGAGTTTACTAAGATTTTTTTCCAGTTTGTGGGTTTTCTTTTCACTATGCTGGAGATTTTTTTTGACATGCAGAAACTTTTTAATAAGAGGTGGTCCCAGTTATTGATTTTGGGAAGTATTTCCTGTGCGGTTTGAGTCCTGTTCATGAATTCTCTACCTACCCCTATGTCTTCAAGGTTTCTACCCAATTTATCTTCCAATAGATTTGGTGTTTCTTTTTTAATATTCAGATATTTGATCCATTTAGATTTTAATTTAGTACATGGTGATAGACATGGGTCTAGTTTTAGTTTTCAGCAAATGGAGAGATAATTTTTCCAACACCATTTGTTAAAGAGAGTGTCTTCTTCCAGAGAATCAGTTTGGCTCCTTTATCAAAGATAAGGTGGTTGAGTGTGTTTGTAGTTGTGGTTGTATCTTCTAATCTATTCCATTGATCTTTGACTCTGTTTTTTTCCATTACAATGTTGATTTTACTACAGTTGCTTTGTAGTATAACTTCAAGTCAGGGACTGTGATGCCTCCTGCTTTGCCTTTGTTGCTTAGAACTGTCTTTACTATTCTAGGTCTCTTCTCACTCCAGATGAATTTTAGGAGTGATTTCTCTAGATCTATGAGGTATGTTGATGGCATTTTTATTGGGATTGCATTGAATTGTATAAGAGTTTTGGGAGAATGGCCATTTTTACAATGTTTATTCTTCCGATCCATGAGCAAGGGATGTCTTTCCATTTTCTGAGATCCTCTTCAATTTCTTTTTTCAGTGTATTATAATTTTCCCTGTATAGGTCTTTCACTTCTTTCATAAGAGTAATTCCTAAATATTTCATTTTTTGATTGCTTGTGTGAAGGGTGTGGCTTCTCTTATTTCTCTGTCAGTGATTTTGTTGTTAGTGTATAGGAATGCTAATGATTTTTGAGTATTGATTTTGTATCCAGCTACATTACTGAATTTATTATATCTAAGAGTCTTTCAATAGAGTTTAGGGGATCTACTATGTAGAGTATCATGTCATCTGCAAACAATGATAATTTTTTTAAAATTTTTATTTAAGGAGAAAAGAAAAGAAAGAAAAAAAAACAGTGAAGGGGTACAAGTTATCCAGATTTACAGAAGAAAAAAATGCGCAGTAGGAAATCACTAGTTAATGGATTACATATTGCCATCTTAGAAATAATTGTTCAAGTCACAAAATTAAAGCTTGTAGAGTGGACATTCCAACAATGATACTGCAAACAGTGCTGTTCAATGATCCAATAAAACTCTGTGATATCATTTTCTATCTTATACGCTTAAATATACATGCAGTTATATAATTTAGAGCACTTTCTTTTCCTCTCTTTTGTACAATGACTATTACACATTTTGGGTTTCATTGCTCCCACAGTTCTTATTGCTTTTTTGGAAGAGAGTAAAACCAAATGTGACATAACAGAACAGAATCGGTCTAGTCAAAAGGGTGGATATAATAGATAATATAAAAACATAATACAAGGTGATCAACAATGGTTACCCTAATGTCTCCCACTATTTCTAATAGAATTGCCTATATCATTAGTTGTAATACAATTGAACAAAACCGTAAAGAATAAAACCGACAAAACCAAAACATTGGAGATATTGTAGGTCTTCAAAAGTAGATAAAAGTCAATGAGAATGGGCGTTATAATGAATCTCATTATCTTCTCAGCTGATGCCTAAACTTTCGAACCTGATACTATCCAGCAAAACAGAATAGAGGAACCTCAGTCAAAAACAAGATGGTGAGAGTAATACAGGGCTTCAAATCGAGATAATAGAAAGTCAAAGTGGGTTACTATATTATATCCTGCTATATTTTTCCCTTTAATTAAATGGATAAAAATAAAAAATTAAATAATGGAGTGGAGATTGAGAAAAAAGAGGGCATAACAGTGAAACAGGGCAGATCAAAGCATAACCATTTAAGCAGAATAGTGTTTCACCACCAGATATTTCCGACCCAAAAATAGTTACCATATTGACTCCCTCCCTGAAGTCCTTGAGTACAACTTCATATACTGTAGCATTAAGTATATCAAAACAATGTAAAACCATTTAAGAGAATGACAGCATTATAGAGTATTTAGAATCGACTAACAGAAAATGAACAATGGTCTCTGTATAATCTCCTTGTCTTTAAAAGGTTTTTGCTTATACTATCGTACATAACAAAATCCAATAAGATACAACCTGTTTAGACCATTGGAGACGGAAGAACAAAAGCTAGATGAGACTTCAAAACAAGATGATACTAAATCAGCATTACCTATTAAGATGTCATTTTCTCCAAAATAGCTGTTCCTATCATCCAATCTTCTCTGTCTCATTTCTGTTGAGCTCTTTTTCTGTCAGTAGCTGTCAGTTTGTCTTCTTCATTTTGTTCTCTGCTCCATTCATTGTGGCCTCCCTGCCACTATTTCTGGGTTCTTTGTATTTTTCTTTTTTTAGAATATCCTGCAATACTCTCTGTAGGGTTGAATTGGTGGTTGCAAATTCCCCCAGTTCCTCTTTATCCTGGAAGCACCTCGTTTTTCCATCAATTTCCAGGGATAGTTGTGCAGGATATCTCAATCTTGGCTGGAGATTATTATCTTTCAAAGCTTGAATTATTTCCCCCCATGCTCTTCGTGATTTCATGGTTTGTGCAGAGAAATCTGCTGTAATTCTGATGGGTGTTCCCTTGTAAGTGATCTGTTTCTTGTCTCTTACAGCTTTTAATATTCTGTTCTTGTATTGAATTTCTGGAATTTTTATTATTATATGCCTGGGTGTTTCTCTGTTAGGGTTGTAGGTAGCTGGGGTCCTGTATGCCTCATACATCTGAGTATCTTTACCTTTTGCTAAATTAGGAAAATTCTCCTGGATTATTTCTGTGAGTAGCTTTTGTAGTTCACTTGTTTGTGTCCCTACTTCTTCTTTTATGTTCTTAATTCTTATGTTATAAACCCTCTTATCATCTTCTAGTCTTTGTATTATTGCTGTTTGTTTCTTTGTTATTTTTAAGAAGTTTTTCATTTCATTCTCCCATATTTCAAGTCTGCCCTCCAGTTCAGATAGTCTGTCCTTAGTTTCTTTCAAGCTGTTATGCCAGTCTTGGATAGACTTCTTAATTTCTTGATAGTCCCTTTGAACCTGCTTCACATACTCAATGCTTTCTCTGTTTTCTCCATCAAGCAATTCTCCCCTCTTTTTCTGTTCTTCCATTCCACCATCTGTTTTTTCCTGGGTGGTGCTTAGCATTTCTCTAACTATTCTGCATACTTCTGGCTTCAGATCATTGATAACTTCATTCCTGAATTCGTCTATGAGGCTCTCTATATGGCGCTTAATGTATATTGGTGCGGTGTCCACTATTGCCTGTTTCTCAGGATTGGGGGCCGAGGAGCCTTTTTTGTTGCTTCCCTTCCCCATATTTTCTGTTCCTTATAAAATGCAAGCTTACATAGGAGGCCCGGCTTCCCTGCCTGTCAGCCACAGCCTGATCAAATTGCGCTGGCTAGTTGTTCCCGCCCACCGCTGCGCACCAGGGAGTTGCGGAGGAGGCAGCCTACGCGGGAGTCAGTCGCTCCTCCGGGCCACCATCAGGCTCTGGGATCTGGGTTAGGCCAGCCTAGGGAGTCCACCAGCAGCGTCACTCAGGCCAGGCACTTTTCACCAATCCCGTCTGAGAGGGGAATGTGTGGCTGGAGTTGCCACCGCGCCCTGCTCTTACAGGACTGCCTGAGCCCAGAAAGTCCTCCGCTGGAGTCAAACTGTGGTAGGGGGTCAGTTTCTCACTCACCTTGCCACCAGTCAGTTTTCGTGTACGCCTCCTTGTCCGTCCTGTTTTCGACTCCTTTCGCAGACTCTGGTTCCCAGAGCTCGGTGCATCTCTCCTTGCCGAGCCGCTGTGGAGGCAGCCAGCTGCCGGGCGGCGGGGAACCCAAATCGCGGTTTCCAATGGCGTGGGGTCAAGCCTCTACACCGAGTCTTTTCTGTTCCTATTTTAGTGCCAGGACTGTATTCTAAGTTGGTTTCTCTCAGCCCAGTTCGTTTCTGAGTCAGCAGAGCATATCTCTACTGGTTCGTGTCTCCTTAGTCCGCATCATTCCTGGCCTCTGAGCCGAGCCTTTCAGAGAGCCTTCGGTAGTTGCTGTTGTCTGTCCGCCATGTTCTCCTGGAGTCAAACAATGATAATTTAACTTCTTCTTTTCCTATCTTTACCCCTTTCATTTCTCTCTATTGTCTAATTGCTCTGGCTAGCATTTCCAGTACTATATTAAATAGGAGTGGTGATAAAGGACATCCTTGTCTTGTGCCTGATTTCAAAGTAAAGTCCTTCAATTTTTTGCCATTTAATATGTTACTGGCTGTTGGTTTGTTGTAGATGGCTTTTATTATATTGACATAAAGGCCATATATTCCAATTTTCTGTAAAGTTCTTACCACGAATGAATGTTGGACCTTATCAAAAGCTTTTTCTGCATCTATAGAAATGATCATGTGATTCCCACTTTTGGCTTCATTGACATAGTGGACTACATTTATTGATTTACGTATGTTGATGGCTTCATTGACATGGTGGACTATATTTATTGATTTAGGTATGTTGAACCATACCTGCATGCCTGGGATGAATCCCATTTGGTCATGGTGTACAATCCTCCCAATGATTCACTGCATCCCACTCACCAACATCCTACTGAGGATTTTTGCATCTGTGTTCACCAGGGAGATTGGTCTATTGTCCTCCTCTCTGGTTCGGTCTCTCTCATGCTTTGGAACCAGAGCAATATTTGGAACCAGGGAATGACCTAGGAAAGACTGCTTCCCTTTCAATTTCATTGAAGAGTTTGAGCAGTGTAGGCACCGGGTCCTCCCTGTACTTCTTGTAGAATTCTGCAGTGAATCTCTCTGGGCCTGGGCTCCTCCCTGCAGACAAGGACTCAATTACATTTTCAATTTCATTTATAGAGATTGGGCCACTCAGCAGTTCCACATCCTCTTGACCTAGCCTTGGCACCTCATATGTTTCTAGGAATCTGTCTATTTCTTCTGTGCCACCAAACCTTTGAGAGTAGAAGTTTTCGAAATAGGTGTTGATGATCTCCTGTATCTCCATAGAATCTGCAGCGGTTTCACCTTCTTCATCTCTCATTGCATGAGCTTTTTCTTCCCCTTTTAAAAATAAGGTTGGCTAGGGGTCCATCAGTTCCATTTATTCTTTCAAAGAACCAACTCTTTGATTCACTAATTCTTTGGATTGTTTTCTTAGTCTCTATTGAACTGACCTCCACCCTGATTTTTATAATTTCATCTCCTTTTGGCTTCAGGCCTGACCTGCTCTTCCCCTTCTAGCTGTTTGAGGTATAGCATCAGGTCATTTATTTGTATTCATTCTGTTTTCCTGATGTCAGAACCCAGTGAGACAAATTCTCCTTTGAGGACAGCCCTTTCTGCATCCTACAGATTCTGGCAAGCTGCGTCAGTATTTTCTTTTTCTTGCAGGCATTGTTTAATTTCTGTGACCCACTGATTACTCAAGAGTGAGCTTTCAGTTTCCATGTGTTTGTGGGATTTCTGCAGTATCCTTCATCATCAATCTCCAATTTCAAAGTGCTACAATCCAGCAACACGCAAGGGACAATTTCAACTCCCTGCATTTATCCAAATATGCTCTGTGAGCTAATATATGGTCCATTCTAGAGAATGACCCATGTACTGCTGAGAAGAACATGCACCCTGATGTTGTTGGATGGAACACCCCGTACACGTCTATCAAGTCCCTTGTTCACAGGTTTGACTCAGTTCCGCCATTTCCTTGCTGATCTTCTGTCTGGTTGATCCGTCCCTTGGTGTCAGTGGTGTGCTAAGGCCTCCCATTACAACTGTGTTACTGACAATTTGATTTTTCATTTCTGTCAACACTTGTCTTACACAACTGGGTGCCCTGGAATTTGGTGCATATACACCTAAGATAGTTATCTCTTCCTCTTGGAGTTTTCCCCCAATGAGCATGCAGTGACCTTCCTTGTCTCCCCATGATCACCATTGGTTCAAAGTTCACATTGTCTGCAAACAGAATGGCCACTCCTGCCTTTCTTTGGATTCCTGTTACATGAAGTACTGTTTTCCATCCTTTGATCCTCAGTCTGTGAGTATCCTTCTGGGTTAGATGGGTTCCCTGCAAACAGCATATGGTGAACCTTGTTTCCTGATCCATTCTGCCAGTCTGCCTCTTTTAACTGGTGCATTGAGGCCATCTACATTAATGGTTATAACTGTTATATGTTGGTTTATTGTTGACATGTTATCTTTCTGCTGTTGCATTTTTATCTTTCCATTCTGTTCAATTATCCACCTTGCCCAGTGATTCCTTCCTTTGTGTATCTAAAATGTCTTTCAATATTTTTGCAGGTTGGCTTGGTGATCATGAAGTTCTTCAGCTGTTCTTTGTCATGGAAGCATCCCATTTCACCATTGATTTTGAATGAAAGCTTTGCAGGGTACATCAGTCTAGGTTGGAAACCACTTTTCTCACCCCACACTCCCCCGAACTCCATTGTTTGCACTGAGAAGTCTGCTGTGATTCTGATAGGCTCTCCTTCACAAGTGATATGTCTTTTTTCTCTGACAGCTTTTAACAATCTATTCTTGTGTTGCATTTCTGGGATGGTGATTACCACATGTCTGGGTGTAACTTCATTTTGGCCATGACTATTTGGAGTTCCATATGCTTCACAGAACCTGACGTCGGTCTCTGATCTCATGCTTGGGAAATCCTCAGCTATTACTTCTCTAAATATCCTCTTGATGTCCTTTGTGTCTCCCCATCCCTTTCGTTAATCCCTATCAATCTTATGTTGTTTTTCTTTGCGTCATCTTGCAGTCCTTGAATTGCCATTTCCCAATTTCTTGTTATTTTTAAAAGATCCCTCCTTTCCTGTTCACCAGCCGCAACCCTGTCTTCAAGGTCTGAAACTCTATCTTCACTTCCATTGAGGTGGTTCTCACAGCTTTCAGTGGAGCTTTTGATTTCCCGTACATCTCTGTGCATCTGCTTTATGCCCCTTCTGCCCACTTCTTACATTGCTCATCCAGGGATTCTATCTTTCTGTTTAGTTCTGCCAACTAACACTGTTTAGTTCTGTGTTTTCCTTAGATATGTTCAGCATTTTTTTCATTTCTTCTTTTACCTGGGAGATTACCTCTAGTCTGAATTCTTTTAAAACTTCCTGGAGTTGCTTGTTTATTTCAGTTGCTATTATGTCCAATATCTGAGGTGCATGGCATATACTCTCCTCCACATGCATCGCTCCCAGGGTTTCTTGAGATGGGCTGGAGCTCTGAGGCCACAATTTGCTCCTTCGTTTTGTCACCTTCCCATATTTCTGGGTTTCAAGAGTTACTCATAAGCTTCCTCAGGGTCTGTTGGAAATCCACCTCTATGCCGCAGCTCCTGGGACTCTGGCACTCAGTTCCCCCAGGCTTCTGGGCCCCTGGAACCCAGTCCCAAACAAGCTGGGCCCCAGGGAAAGTAGGCACCCCCCTGCCCGCCCAGAACTCCACAGTTCCCTAAGCACAGCCGGAACAGGGAGGCTGATGCAGGTACTTCAGAGCCGCCTAGCTGTTCCACTGCACCGGGAAGGCTCAACAGTCCGGAACAAGCTGGGCTGGAGGGGGCGTGGGAAGTGCGCAGGACACTCACCCCAGGGCAGGGCCTCCAGATGCTCATGCCTGCCCAGAAATCCACAGTCCTCCAGACACACGGGGAGGTGGATGCAGGTGCCTAAGACCCACCCAGCTGTTCCACTGCACCCAGACGTTGGGAAGGTCCCAAACAGGCTGGGCTCTGGGGACAGTGGGCGCTCACCCGGCTGCTTAGAACCCCACAGTTCTCCCAGCGCAGCCAGAACTGGGAGGGGGACGCAGACGCCTCAAACCTGCCTCGCTGCCGCACCCGGAAGGCTCGGGTTCTGAACAAGCTGGGCTTGAGGGAAAGTGCGCGGGGCACTTACCCCAGGAAGCCGGTCCGGGGAACTGGCGATGCTCGCCTGCCTGCCCAGAAATCCACCAGGACTTGACTTTTTAAAATATCTTGCTCCTCAGTCATCCCACAGAGATCTCTTACATATGGTTTCCCATGTCTTCAATAATAGACAAAAACAACAAAAACAGGATGACCTTAAAAAGGTTACATTCCAGGATGACCATTAAAAAAGGTTGCACTCTAGGCTAAAACTCCAAGGCCAATTTATAGCTATAAGCACTATAGCTGCAGTGAACAGCACTCAGGGCTTGAGATAAAAAACAGGCTCCTTGAGCTCACTTTGTAGCTCAACTTGCAATGATCCTTGTGGTCTCAGACTTGCAACAATCCTCCTGCCTCAGCCTCTCGAGTACTGGGATTACAGGTGTGCAGCACCACATCCAAGTTTTAACACATTGAAGCAAAGACCATTTATTCTAACTTTATGTAGGTTTTTTTTTTTTTTTTTCAAAACATCATGAATGAGTTCTGGATTTTAGCAAAAACTTTTTTTGCATCTATTGAAATGATCATGTGATTTTTGTCTCCGACATCTTTTAGAAACTCCTTTTCAACAAATATCCATTACCTATTGGATTACATTCAATGTTTTCTAGTGTATAATATTAGATCCTTCACAGTTTGGATGGTGTAATCTCCCTTACATCTACTTCATCTTCCACCCTGGTGAACACTTCACTTAAGACTCTTTAAAGCATTACTGTTGGAAGAGCACTTGTATTTCTCTCTGGTTCTTCTCATGCCAGTTTTGTGCAGATTTCATATATCTGTTTCCTAAAGAGGCTCTTTCTTCTGTAATTTATGTAAGAGAAGGAAAAGAGTATGAAGGGAGGTTTTAAATGTGAAGCATAGGGAGTGACTGGAGTAAAAAATGTGTATATGGGGCTGATGGATAAGGTCTTGGTGGTAATCAGAGACTAACAGGAGAATTAAGAGGAATAGTCAGTTGGAAAGTATTAGGGGTAGGAAAGTCTAGAAGAGACTGGGGAAGCTTACACCGAAGAATACTGTAAGAAATGTGAGGAGGTGAAGAATTAGATGGAACTAGAGGTTACTAGAGGGCAGTAGATGTCGGGGTAGGGAGAGATAGTTGTGTTCTGCTATGGTAGGATATGTTCATGAACTGAAGTGTGGTCCCCAAGGTGGTGATATTGAGAGCTGGTGGAACCATTAAGAGGTGAAGAGTGGTGCAAATAATTTGGTCCTGAGATACCATCCTTGAAAGGGATTAATGCCAGTGTTGTGGGCTGAGTTAGTTTCTCCAAGAGTGGGCTATTGTAAGAAGAGCAGCTTGAACCCTGATCCTTTCTTGCTTCCTTACTCAACACATGCCTGTTTATCCCTCTATCATGCTTCTACCATGATGTCACATTATGTTGTGATATAGTCTAAGAGTTTCTCACTAGAGGTCAAACTTAGTGGGCTGGAAATGGTGATCATTTACTATGAGTTATTTGTTGGGCTGAATGGAAAGCAAAAGGTAAATTCACCTAATAGAGACATCTGGAGAACAAAGTGTCTATGGCTGTTTTAAAAACACTTCACAATGTCCTTGTGTGACTTCAGGTGAGCTTCTGATCTCTCTAAACCTTAGCGTCTACACTTTCAAAATGAGGTTTGATAATTATAATTTGGGGCTGTGATAAGTAAATGTGTTATGGTACATTTAATGTTTATTTTTTTCTATTTACATTTCAATTAAATTTCAGTTGATTTTTGTTTCTGGTTTAAAACTGGGACTTAACTTAATTTTTCCCCGAGTGAATAGACAACTATACCACAACACCCTCTGTTGAATAGTCCTTCTTTACCTTCATCAATGACAAATTCCATTTTTTTAGATGCTAAATTCTGACTTGTCCATTTCTATACTCTCAAATCATGTTCCTTTCATCTATTGACCTAGTTACTGGGCTAGTATCATATACTATTTTATTATTGTGCCTGTTATGTGTTATGTCCAGATGTCTGCCCAAAGTCTCATGCAGTTGTAGGTGGGGCTTTTTGGAAGTGGCTAGATTTAGGGTGTGTGATACTGGAATTGAGAATGTGACACTGGAATTGATTCACTGCACAATTCTATTATGGCTGCCTCACCTTAGGTCTGATGCTACCTGCCCTAAAGGTATATAGCTGGGATAGGATACAAAGGACAGACAGAAGTTTGTTGCTAGTCACTTGTAGCTTGCTGTGTGTTGCCTTGCTGCCTTCTGCCTTTGATGAACTGTTTCTCCTCTGTCATGTCTGCCGTGGAATCAGCCAACTATGGACTGAAACCTCTACAGATTGTGAGCTGTCTTAATTATTTTTTACTCATTGCTGAGACAAAATACCTGCTGCCCAAAGTTGGGAAAGGAAAGGTTTATTTCTTACAGTTTTTGGAGGTTTCAGTCCATACTCAAGTTGGCTCCAAGACAGGGTGGCATGGTGTAGCCGCAGTTTATGGCGGCTGCAAACAGCAAGGTGGAAACTGGCAAGAGAGAGAGACACACACCTTCTTCCTGCCATTATATTATATGCTGCCTCTAATGCTAAGGGGTATAGCACTGACACCATCAATCCAAGCTCTAGACAATGAACCAATCACAAATGCATAATGCAAAGGCATGAGGTGTGAGGGCCACCAATATAAACCATGACCATGAGCCAAATAAGTCTTTCCTCCTTTACCTTTGGATGTCAGATATTTTGTTCTAGCAATGAGAAAAATAACTAATATAGTACCTTACCATATATTGTTATAGATGGCCCCTTATTATTCTTTCTTTTCAAGTTTTTTGGCTTGTCTTAGGCATATATTTTTTTCCCAACCCAATGAAAATTTTTATTAAATTACTAAGTTTATAAAATATTAGGACTTAATTCTAACCTATTCATAGATGACTAAAGAAGGAATTACATCTTTTTAAAGTAATGCATTTTCCAAAAGACAGATACTTAATTTTACTTGAGTTTTTTGTCATTTGATTTAAAAAAATAATACCTTTACATTTTTAATGAAACATTTTCCTGTATAACAAATATTATGGTTGGCGCCTTTTTTGTTTTGCTTCCCAGCTAGACACTAAACACATTCTTGTTGAACAGTGATTTTGTGTAGTGCCATTTCTCTCTTCCTTTACCCCACCCAGGTCAAATGATTCCTGTGCAAGTTGCCATGTGAGGTCAGCATAACCTACTCCCTGGGATATTTAATTATGTCAAGAGAGGATGCTTTTGCATGCCCAGGTGCTACCACTCAGACTGGCAAGATTGTGTAGGCAGCTGGGATCTTTGATGTTACCAGAATCCCAGAAGAAAGGATCAACTATAGAAACGGAATAAGAGAAAAACTAGGCTTCTGATCTTGATTAAGTTAGGTGAGTTATTGAAATAAGATATGACGTTATTGTATTTAAGAGACCAGTGTAAGAGAGAAGTTCAACTTAGAGGTATTAGCAGCAACACTCAAGCACACAGGAGCAACCAGGAATGGAATGGAATACAGAGCAGTTATTTGTGGTCAAAATACAGAAGTGGGATGGTGGAGGGGCTGGTGCCAGTATCTGTAAGTTCATGTGCTATAAGTGAACCAGTCAATTTGAACAACTTGAAGGGAAGTAAGCAACATGGGAAAGATTAGACTGACATTTATTTATCTTTGAAAACTAGTTTCTTTCTTTTATCTTTGGGTATTCTCCAGATCACTCTGTCTACTCAATCCCTTATATATATTTACTTTCTATTTCCTTCTATATCACCTTCCACTTCCCACCCTCCACACACCCCTGTCTCATCCGTTTACCCTCTATTTAACAATCCATTCTTTGTCATGCTATATTCTGGTAGTATTGCTAACCACAATGCTTCTCCACTTCCCCAAATTGGTTACAGTTCTTAGGACCTAGGAGTGATAGATTCTTCCTTTATTATCTCATTCCTGTCCATTATAATAGAACATTTAACATAAAAGCTTTAAGCCAACTGTATTGTCAGATTGTTCAACAAATGACACATAATGTGAAAATAGCCTTCCTAACCTGGAATAATGAATAGGCACAGCCCTTCCCACCTTGTGCAATGGTCTATATGTGTTGAGCCTTTCTGTCCCCATCTAGAAAGATGGTGCAATTTTCTTGTCCTGCCTCAGGCCCACAGCATAGCCATGGGGATGAGGTTACTGTCATTTTGTCTGCCTCTTTGCTTCAAGTTGCAATTGTTCAGATTGCCCTGGCACTTGATGGACCATCTATAATTAACGCGTCATTCATGGTGCCATGACAAGGGAAACATGAAAGAAAGTTCCTTTTTTATTGAGAGAGAAATTCAACAGCCTTTGGGCATTTACTGTGTACAAATTACTGCTTAGGTCAGGAGCGTCAAAACTGAGCAAATGATCCTTACCTCCAGGAGCACAACTGTGAGCAGAGACAGCAATTATTAGCAAAGCCAATGCCACATGGTAAGTGTGATAAAGAAAATGTTTACAAATGCTCTGGCAGTAGGTTGGAGTTAGATATATTTTGAGAAAGCAACAAAACTGTATAATAAGCTTTCACAAGCTGATGACCAGTATACTAATACCTGACAGAAAAATGGAAAAAGACACACATAAATGTTATCCAAGTGCCAATAAATATATATTTGTTGAAAACAAAATATTATTGTACCATTTAAAGATAGGCAAAAATTAAACATAAGGAGAAATTTTCAGAGCTGGCAGAAATGTTGAAGAATTGTGTATTGTTGTTTATCATTGGCAATAATGTAAATTGTCAGTCTTTTTAGGACTACAATAATGCCATACTTATTCTCCTTTAAAATGTTTACCTTGTCTTGATTTGTCCTACTTTTGGTAATCCATCCTGTATAAGTAAAATCATTTGTTAAGATAATAAAATAAAACAACTTAAAATAAGCATTGCTCTTCCATATTATGGAATATTCAGTAGCTAATGAAATGAGTAATTTAGTTCTTGACTGTTTCCTTGAAGAGATACTCTTTGTTCATTGTTAAAGACCAAGGCAAGTTACACAGGGACAAATGTGGTGTAATTTATTTTGGTTCAAAAAGACAAAATTTTCTCTCACTCTGAAGTGTTCAAATGAGTATGGAAAAAGAATGAAAGCATATAACCCAGGCTGTTAACACTTACAACTTTTGTGGAGAAGAAGGTGGAAAAGGAGAGAAGATAAGAGAGACTATTTTTCCTTTATACAATATTGTTTCTTTTAAAAAGTTGGTTTCACTAGAAGGCAAACCCTTGGAAAAGGTGACGGGGATGGAGGGAGGAGGAACAGTAAGTAAATAAAAGAATTGAAAGTGATCAAGATATATGCATGTACCACTCCTCTAAAAGGAACATTATTATTCTATATTAGAGACATACAATTAATGAAAAATAGCTAGTGTGGTGGCATACACCTGTAATTTTAATAGTCTGGGAGACTAATGTAGGAGAATCACAAATTTGACAGCCTGAACAACTTTAGCAATTTAACGATGCTCTGTTTCAAAGCAAAATAGAAAAGAAAAGACCTGAGATCTGTGGATATAGGTTTGTGCTAAGGTTCTGAGTTCAATCCTCAATACTGCAAAAACTAACAAAAACAAAAACAAGCCAACCAACTGAAATTCACCAAAACAACACCTCCACCACTAAAAGACTGATTTCAGATCATAAACCTCTGAGAAATTGGAGTAGGTAGACTTCCTTATTTTCCCTGCTAGGTGTAATTAAAACCCCTCAACACTGTAATCAAAACAAATATAACAAGACCCTGAAATAGAAAAGAGGACAGACTGGCTGGGAACACGTGAGAGAGTTCAGTTGGTTTCCTTTTCCCTTCATATATGGCAGACTTGATGATGAAGAAACAGACAACTAGAAATGTGAATGAGACAAGTAAAAAAGAAAGCTCCAATAAAGGCTTGCTTAATCTGCCAAAGAATCAGGAGAAAAGCAACTTGTGAAAGGTAAAAAGCTTAAGACAATAACCACTTTACCACAGTCCAAAACTAAGAACAACTGTGGCTTCTTTCCCATCTTTCCCATGCACACCTGCAGGATCCTGGACTTTTCTCTCTGTAAAAGCCTAGCGAGAACCTCAGGATCCAGTGGGGAGTTGATCAGAGAAGGCCAAACAGGGAGCCACAGTTGTAACTCTGCCAGCTGCAAACAAGGCCTCCATCTTTATCTTGGATGGAGACCATGTTGGAACCTGGACTTTCGCCCCTACCTAGAAGTAATGAGGTGCCTCTTTCTCTTCCCTATGAGTACTTGAGAACAGGTAATTTATAAATAAGACGTTTATTTTATCATAGTTCTGGAGACTGGTAAGTCTGAGATCAAGGTTCTAGTAGGTTCAGAGTCTGGTGAGGGTTGCATCCCTCAGAGGGGAAGAGCAATGTGTTCTCCCATGGCAGAAGAAAGAAGATCAAGCTAACTGCATGCCTCATGAAACCTCTTCCTGGAACACATTAATGAGGGAAGGATCCTTATGGTTTTATCATCTCTTAAAACTTTTATGTCTTGTCATTGGTGACCCCTAAATTTTGGAAGTGACACATCCCAACCGTATTAGGGGTGGCATCAGAGAAGGACTAGTAGAGTCATGGTCTTCACTATTGCTTTGTGATAACAAAGCCACTCTTCCCAGCCAGTCAGTGGAGACCAAATGGGAAACAGAAATTTCCACCCCGAACAGTCCTTAGACACTTCCTCTGGGAAATCCATAATTATGAAATTGGGAGTGTGCATTCCCACCTCTATCTGATAAGAACGAAGTGACATGCCTTTGACCTCCAAAGAGACATTAAAAATTCAATTGAAAAGCAGATTTAAATAAGATTTGAAGTCTCATTACAGCATAAAATATCTGGGTTTCAACTGAAAATATCACCCATCATGCTAAGACACAGAGAGATCACAGCAAAAATGAAGAAGGCAGTAAGCGAGGCCAACACTGAGATGACAAAGGTGTTTCCCATCAAGATTCTGAGGCAGCTGTGAAAGAACTGTTTCAACAGTGATTATAAAAATGCTTGAAGTAAACAAAAAACTTGCAGATATAGAGTGAAATCCTAAAAATGTAAATCCAGAGAAATCAATCCATTGCAGTAAACTTCTAAAAACAAAGACAAACATAAAAAAAAGTTGAAAGTATCCAACGAAAAATGAAATCTTTCCTTGGGATGAAATGATTAGATAATAATGTATTTCTAATCAGAAGTCTTGAAAGTCAGAAACAGATTGCGCATTTTTAAAAAAATGCTGAAATAAAATAACTGGCAATCCAGAATTCTGCTGTTCCCAGTGATAATGTTCTTCAGAATGAAAAGGAAATCAGACATTCTCAGGTGAAGGAGGAGTAAGAGAATGTGTCACCAGCAGACTTGCTCTGACATTACAGTTGAAGGACATTCTCTAAATGGAAAGGATGTGATAAAAAAAGAAAAATCTGGGAGCACTGGGAAGAAAGAACACAGTAAGCAAAAATATGGCAAATACAATATACTTTTTCCTTGAGTCTTCCTAAATCATGTTTGATGGTTGAAGAAAATTTTTAATATTATTGAATATGGCTCTAAATATATGTAAAGAAAGAGCTAAGATTATATTATAGATGGGGAGGGTAGGTAAAATAATATAGAATAAAATTAATTGAAGATGTAAATAAATATCAAAACATGTCTGTCATTTGAATGTCTCACTGTAATAAAGTTGTCAATCCTCCCAAAATTGATAGGTTGATTGCAATTTTTATAAAAAATGTCTATATAGTCAAGATTATTGTAAAATGTACATAGAAGAACAAAGGAACAAGAAAAGCTAAAGCAACATGATAAAATAAGTGACAGGAGAAAAATTACTTCATTTTTGAAAATTTATTACTTAGCTATAGTGATCAAAACTGCATGTAATTAAAAACTGGCCAAGTAAGAAAAAAATTTAAAAATTTCAACTTGGAAATTAAAGACTTTAAAAATTGTATTTTATCATAAGTACTTTATAAAATACAATAAAAACAAATGTTTATAAAATGGACTAAAAAGACAAGAGAAATATCCTGGCTTAAAGACTGTTAGGTTCTGCAGATACATTACTTTGTCAGAATTTCTCTAAAAGTTTCTAAATGCTTACTCTCAGTCTTTTCATTTCATTATGGATTATGTATTGGCACTAGTTTTTAGAGCTACTTTGAATAGAACCAGTCTGAGCAAGTAGAATCTCTTTGAACAGGCATGTAAAATACTACATTTGTCTGAGTAGGATAGGCTGGAGGTTCTCAAAGTATGGAACGGTGATCCTAGAGGGACGCTGTAAGTGTGTCTGCAAGGCAAAAATAATTAATAATGACAGTAGATCTACTTCATAATAAAACTAGAATTTGGCATGAATCAAGGCAGTGGTAGCAAACTATATGTAGTCTTTACAACTTCTCATTACTATGTACTTGCTTTTAAAAGAATGCCAGTTTCATTTATAAATGTCCTTGATGTAGCAGAAAAAGTATTAATTTTTTAAAATCCTGAGCCTTGAGTGCATGTCTTTTTATTATTCTGTGTGGTGAAATGCGATGTATGTAGCATTCCTGAAATTGAGTTACAAGGCCAATGTTTAAAAGATTTTTAAAAATGTATGGCAGTGCCATCCTTCTATGTTTTATTTTGAGAAATATGGTTATATTTAATGGTCTGCTTTTTGGAAATGTAGCATCATTTTAACTTTAAAGAATGAGTAGCAAACTATGCTTTTTTAAGACATGAGTCTTGGGTAGGTTTTTTTTAATAGAATGAGTGAAAAGACCTAATTAAGGAAACAACTAGCAGTATTTGTTGCATATGATAAAGTTTCATCTTCAGGACAAAAATTAGCATTTTTGAAAGCCTAGTATCTGTCACAGTGACTTCAGTGTTTCAATTTTTGCAGACATTTCTGAAGAAACTGGGGATACTAACTACTGAGATTTTTAAATGTTATATAAATAAATGTGCTAAAATTTGTAAGATTTGCATAATTCAATGAATCAATATTTTCCAAATGACCAATAAATTATTTTGAAAATTATTGAGGTAAAACATTCATCAAACTATAAGATAGACTAGCATATATTAATGTACCATAGTATGAAAAGCAGTGAGTTCTATTCATTGGTAGGATTTAATATTTTACATGGCAAATAACATTTAAGAAAATAAGCACTTGTCAAGTTCTGGTATAATTTCAAGAATATCCACAGTCATCTGAAAGTATTATTATAATGTTCTTCCCTTTTAATTACACATCTGTATGAGGATGTATTTTCTTCATTTACTTCAACCAAAGCAACATATCACAACAAATTGTAGAAGCAATAAGTGACTCCAGCTCTATACTATTAAGTCACACGTTAAAAAGATTTGCAAAAATATGCAAAACAGTAACATCCTTTTCACTAGCAGTTTTAGAACAAACATTTTATTTTTATTTTATTATTCACAAAGATTTATATTTGTGACTCTGCAGTGAGTTATTTTTAAGTGAACACACATAAATGTTTTAAATTTTTCTGCTTTAATTTCTTTTCTTTTTTTGGGTCTTTTTCCTTTTTTTATCGGTACTGGGGATTGAACTCACAACTGCCTGCTTGCAAGGCTGGTGCTTCTGCTGCTGAGCTAAATCCCCAGCCCCTTCTGCTTTAATTTCTAATATGGTAAAATTTGCTAGTTAAAACACTCAGAGACTTTCTTTAAGACTGTAAAGTGGTCCTGGTGGGCTGTCCCAGCAAACCTGGGTCACTTGGTCTGCTGCCTTTGGGCCCACCCCTTGGCTGTGAGCACCTGGAACTCCCCTGCATGACCTAGCCACCTCTGTGGCTGATGGGTCCTCCCCTTGGTGGAAACATATGGGCCACCTCCGGCAGGCCTGGGTTACCTGGGACTGCTGCTGCTGGGCCTGGCCCTCTGTGGGAACATCTGGGACACTTGCAGAACAACTGAGCCACCTTGCACTGATGCTTTGGGCCCATCCCCTGGGGAACCCACCCACCTCCTGGACCTAATATTGCAGTTGATCTTTGGATCCAATCCCTTTTCCCAGAATCTTGAACTACAGTGAATTACTGTGCTGGCTGGATGGGAGACTCAGCCTCACCCAAACAGAAGACCTTAGCAGGCTCCAGTCAGTTTGGTGAGTTTGCCCCTAAAATAGAGGTCTGCAGTGGGTAAGTAGGAGTGGAAGTAAAACTCCTTCCAACTGTAAGATCTTGATGAACCTGGTAAGAGGGTGAATAATCCCCTCCTCCATATGGAAGAACATCAGACAAGTTGAGGAGTGTGCCAATAAGGCCTCTGCAAACTTGGAGAAAATTAAAAGAGCTTATTAGACCCCCATTGACACAGTAGGGTCTCAGCTGACACAATCACTATAGACAGGTGACCTGCAACAACCTGAAGACAACAGGGTGTTGTTCCTGCAACAGCAGGAACTAAGAGTTGACTTATGTCAGTAATTTTAGGCTAGTTAGCCCAGAAAGAATATAGGACTCACCCAATAGGCCCTGCAGGAGAAATTCAGGTGACTGAAATTCCTCCACATTGTGGTACCCAGCAACTGGACAAACATCAACCACACAGTAGGACTCCAAGATTCACACTATGGACAGTTGAAATTGTTGGGATTGGAACACTGAATATTTACTCAAAATGTGAAAATGACAAAATGAAAAGTCAAAATCCAAAGTCAAACATCTAGTCCATCAGGAGCAAGTACAGGCAACACTGAAATAGAAGACTTTAAAAGTCATACACCAGAAGGCGCCTGCATCTGCCTCCCCTTTCCGGCTGTGTTTGGAGAACTGTGGAGTTCTAAGCAAGCAGGTGGATGCCCACTTTCCCTGGAGCCTAGCTTGTTTGGGACTGTGGAGTTCTAAGCAAGCAGGGGAGCACCACTGGTGCCAGAGGCCCAGCGGCCTGAGGGAACTGAATGCCAGAGTCCCAGGAGCTGTGGGTATAGAAGTGGATTTCCAACAGACCCTGAGGAAGCTTTCAAATAACACTTGAAACACAGAAATATAGGAAAATGACAAAATGAAATACCAAATTACAATCTCAAACCTCCAGTCCATCCTAAGAAACCTTAGAAGCGATGTATATAGAAGAAAATATATGCCATACACCTCAAATATCAGACATAATAGCAACTGATATAAAGAAGCAACTCTGGGAAGCTTTAAAGGAATTCAAACTCGAAATAATCTCCCAGGTAAAAGAAGAAATGATAAAAGAAATGAAAGAGATGCTGAACATATCTAAAGAAAACACAGTTAAAAAATTGGAGGAACTAAACAAAAAGGTAGAATCCCTATATGAGCAATATAAGAAACAAACAGAATACATAAAGTAGATGCACAGCGATACAAGAAATAAAAAATTCCACTGAAAGCTATAAAAATTACCTCAATGAAAGTGAAGATAGAATTTCAGATCTTGAAGACAGGATTTCAGCTAGTGAACAGGAAAGGAAAGATCTTTTAAAAATAACAAGGAATCAGGAAACAACAATTCAACATCTGCAAGATGATGCAAAGAAAAACAACATAAGATTGATAGGGATTAATGAAAAAGAAGGGGACGATATAAAGGATGTTAAGAGGATATTTAGAGAAGTAATAGCTGAAAATTTCCCAAGCATGAGATGGGAAACCAATATTAGGTTCAGTGAAGCATATAGAACTCCAAATAGTCATAACCAAAATAAAACTACACCCAGACATATAATAATCACCACCCCAGAAATCCAACACAAGAATAGATTATTAAAAGCTGTCAGAGAGAAAAGACAGATCACTTATGAAGGAAAACCTATCAGAATTACAGCGGACTTCTCAGTACAAACAATAAAGTCACAAAGAGCATGGAGTGAAGTATTCCAGACCCTAACGGAAAATTATTTCCAACCTAGACTGATTTACCCTGGAAAACTGTCCATCAAAATCGATGGTGAAATAAGATACTTCCATGACAACGAACAGCTGAAGAACTTCATGATCACCAAGCCAACCCTGCAAAAGATATTGAAAGACAGTATAGATACACTTAGGAAAAAAAACACTAAGCAAAGCAGATAATTAAACAGAACAGAAAGAAAGATGCAAGAGCAGAAAGATAACATGTCAACAATAAACCAACATATAACAGTTATAACCATTATTGTAAAGGGTCTCAAGGTACCAATTTAAAGAAACAGACTGGAAGAATTGATCAAGAAACAAAATCCAACCATATGCTGTTTACAAGAAACCCATTTAACCCAGAAGGATACTCACAGACTGAGAGTCAAAGAATGGAAAACAATACTTCACACAACAGGAATCCAAACAAAACAAAACAAAAAAATCAAAAACAAAACAAAAACAGGAGTAGCCATTCTGTTTGCAGACAATATGAACTTTAAACCAATAATGATCAGAAAAGACAAAGAAGGTCACTACATACTCATTAGGGGAAAACTCCAAGAGGAAGAGATAACTAACTTAAATATGTATGCACTAAATTCCAGAGCACTCAGTTATATAAAACAGCTATTAACAGAAATTAAAAATCAATTTATCAGTAACACAATTGTAACAGGAGACCTTAACACACCATTGACACCAAGGGACAGATCAACCGGAGAGAAAATCAGCAAAGAAATAACAGAACTGAATCACACCTGTGGACAAATGGACTTGATACACATATATAGAGTGTTCCATCCAACAACATCAGAATACACATTCTTCTCAGCAGTACATGGATCATTTTCTAAAATAGACCATATATTAGCTCACAGAACATATTTAAGCAAATGCAAAAAAGTTGAAATCATCCCTTGCATATTATCGGATCATAGCGCTCTGAAATTAGAAATTAATGACAAAAGATACTGCAAAAATTCCACAAACACATGGAAACTAAATAACACACTCTTGAGTAATCAGTGGGTCACAGAAGAAATTAAAGAAGAAATTAAACAATACCTAAAAGAAAATGAAAATGCAGATACAACTTACCGGAATCTGTGGGATGCAATGAAAGCCGTTCTGAGAGGAAAATTTATTGCACTGAGTTCCCACATCAGGAAAACAGAACAAATACAAATAAATAACCTGATGCTACACCTCAAACAGCTAGAAAAAGAAGAGCAGGTCAAGCCCAAAGCCAACAGAAAAGAGGAAATTACAAAAATCAGAGCAGAAATCAATGCACTAGAGATTAAGAAAACAATCCAAAGAATCAATGAATCAAAAAGTTGGTTCTTTGAAAGAATAAATAAAATTGATAAGCCCCTAGCCAACCTTATTTTAAAAAGGGAAGAAAAAGCTCAAATTCATGCAATAAGAAATGAAAAAGGAAAAATCACTATAGAAAAAATCCCTATAGACTATAGAAATACAGAAGTCCATCAACACCTATTTTGAAAACCTCTACTCTCAAAGGTTTGATAACACAGAAGAAATAGACAGATTACTAGAAACATATGAAGTACCAAAGCTAGATCAAGAGGATGTAAAACTGCTGAATAACCCAATCTCTACTAATGAAATTGAAAATGCAATTAAGTCCTTACCTACAAAGAAGAGCCCAGGCCCAGATGGATTCACTGCAGAATTCTACAGGAAATACAAAGAAGACCAAATGCCAACACTCCTCAAACTCAATGAAATTGAAAGGGAAGCAACCCTTCCTAAGTCATTCATGGAAGCAAATAGTACTCTAGTACCAAAACCCAAGAAAGACCGAACTAAAAAGAGAACTATAGACTAACCTCCCTAATGAACACAGATGTAAAGATCCTCAATAAAATATTGGCAAATAGGTTGCAGCAAATCATCAAGAAGATTATACACCATGACCAAATGGGATTCATCCCAGGCATGTAGGGATGGTTCAACATACATAAATCAATAAATGTAACCCACAATATCAATAAAGCCAAAAATAAAATCACATGATCATTTCTATAGATGCAGAAAAAGCTTTTGATAAGGTACAACATTCATTCATGATAAGAACTTTACAGAAAATTGGAATAGATTATCTTTACCTCAGTATGATAAAGGCCATCTAAGACAAAGCAACAGCCAGTATCATACTAAATGGCCAAAATTGAAGGGCTTTACATTAAAATCAGGCACAAGACAAGGGTGTCCTTTATTGCCTCTCCTATTTAATATAGTACTTGAAATACTATCTGAGCAATTAGACAAGAGAGAAATAAAAGTGGTAAAGATAGGAAAAGAAGATGTTAAATTATCATTGTTTGCAGATGACACGATACTCTACATAGAAGACCCCCTAAACTCGATTGAAAGATTCTTAGATATAAACAATTCAGCAATGTAGCTGGATACAAAATCAATACTCAAAAATCAATAGCATTCCTATACACTAACAAGAAAATCACATAGAGACCAATAAGAGAAGCCACACCCTTCACACTAGCAACCAAAAAATGAAATATTTAGGAATTACTCTTACGAAAGAAGTGAAAGACCTATAATTATAATACACTGAAAAAAGAAATTGAATATGATCTCCGAAAATGGAAAGATATCCCTTGCTCATGGATAGGAAGAATAAATATTGTGAAAATGTCCATTCTCCCAAAACTCTTATACAGATTCAATGAGTCCCAATAAAAAACTATCAACATACCTCATAGATCTAGAGAAATCACTCCTAAAATTCATCTGGAGTTAGAAGAGACCTAGAACAGCAAAGACAGTTCTAAGCAGCGAAGGCAAAGCAGGAGGCATCACAATCTCTGACATGAAGTTATACTACAAAGCAACTGTAGTAAAATCAACATGGTACTGGAATCAAAACAGAGTCGAAGATCAATGAAATGCATTAGAAGATACAACCACTACTACAAACACACTCAGCCACCTTATCTTTGATAAAGGGGCCAAACAGGTTCTCTGGAAGAATGACAGTCTCTTTAATAAATGGTGTTGGAAAAACTGGCTCTCCATTTGCTGAAAACTAAAACTAGACCCATGCCTATCACCATGTACTAAATTAAAATCTAAATGGATCAAAGATCTGAATATTAAAACAGAAACACTAAATCTATTGGAAGACAAATTGGGTAGAAACCTTGAAGACATAGGGGTAGATAGACAATTCATGAACAGGACTCAAACTGCACAGGAAATACTTCCCAGAATCAATAACTGGGACCATCTTTTATTAAAAAGTTTTTGCATGTCAAAATAAATATCCAGCATAATGAAAAGAAAACCTACAAACTGGGAAAAAGTCTTAGTGAACTCTCCTTCAGACAAGGGACTTCTGTCTAAAACATACAAAGAATTAAAAAAAAAATTAGACCCCAAAAATTCAAAGATCCAATCCCAAAATGGGCATCTGAGATGAATACACACTTCTCAGATGAAGAAAGATCTAATGCCAACACTCCTCAAATACAAATGGCAAATAAATACATGAAAAAATGTTCATCATCATTAGTCATTAGAGAAATGCAAATTAAAACCACACTGAGATTCCATCTCACTCTTCAAAGAATGGCCAGAATCAAGGAAACCACCACCAACAACATGCTGGAGAGGCTGTTGAGAAAATGGAACTCTCCTGCACTGTTGGTGGGGGTGTAGGCTGGTACAACCATTGTGGAGGTCAGTCTGGAGACTTCTCAAAAAGCTGGGACTGGATGTCCCATTTGTTACAGCTATTCTACTTCTAGGCATATTCCTAGAAGAACTGAAAGCATCAGACCACAGTCATATATGTGCACCTATGTTTATAGCATCACAATTTGTAATTGCCAGATATTGGAAACAACTCAAGTGTCCATCAACTGATGAATGAATAATAAAGTTGTGGTATTTTAATGCAATGGAGTACTACTCAGCTATAAAGAAGGATCACATTGAAATATTTATAAATAAATGGGCCCAGCTTGAGACCATACTCATAAGTGAAATAAATCAAATTCACATGTATGAATACCGAATAGTGTCCCTAGTGTAAGAAATGATTCAAATATGTAAAAGTATGTGGTAATCATAATTCCCCATTATGTGGCTTTGAAGCCTTATAAAGTTTTCACTCATTAATTGGAATGGTTTTATTCTGGGCTGCTTGGTTTTATTGCCTGTGATGAAATGAACAGCTATTTTGAAGAAAACAAGACATCATAATAGCTAGTGCTGATTTAATATCATCTTGTTTTGAAGTCCCACCAAACTGTTGCTCTTCTGTTTCCATTGGTTTTATCATGTTGTATCTTACTGGATTTTATTATATGTGATAGTATAAACAAAAATATTTATAGGCAAAGAGATAATATAGAAACCATTCTTCATTTTCTGTTAGCTGGTTTTAAATACCCTGTAATACTTTCATCCACTTGAATGGTTATAAAGGTTAGATGGTTATAAAGGTTAAATGGTTAGAAGTAATTTCTTACATAAAGACAGAAATAACAATCTTAGTAAATAAGTTGCTCAACATAGGTAGAGAATAAATAGATAAAAAAATACAGGAGCATGGAAAATTGATTGAAATTTTGAATGAACAATGCAGAAAATAAGCAGAACCCAGGAAACAAATTCAAAAAGAGGCATCCAAGAATAAAAAACTTTATTGAAAGCTGGCAAAACTGAGGATTAAAGCTGAGGGTAGAATTTTAGACCTTGAAGACAGGATTGCAGATAGCAATCATGAAAGATAGAACTTAATAAAACAACAAAGCAGCATGAAATGACAATTCAGCAGCTTCAAGATGATGCCAAGAGAAACAACACAAACTAATAGGCATCAGTGAAGATGCAGGAGTCAGTGCAAATGACATAACTAAACTATTAGCAGAAGTAATAGCAGAAAATTTCCCACACATAGGGAAAAAAATCTGATATACAAATAATTGAGGCATACAGAATGCCAAACAGTCACAACAATATAAATCTACACCCAGACATATAATAGTTAAGATCCCAGACATGTAGCATAAAAACAGAATACTAAAAGCTGTTAGAGAAAAGACACAGCTCACCTATCAAGGAAGGCCTATTAGAATCATGGCAGACTTGGCAGCACAAATCTTCAAGTTAAGACAAGCTTGGAGAGTTGGGGAGAACATGGCGGACAGATAGCAGCAGCTACAGAGGGTCTCTGAAACACCCAGCTTAGAATTCAGGAATGGTGCTGAGTAAGGAATCATAAGCAAGAGGAGATATGCCCCAGTGACCCAAGAACGAACTGGGCTGAGAGAAACCAACTGGGAATGCAATCCTGGTGCTATAACAGGAACAGATAAAGCCTCAGCATGGAAGCTGGAGCCCGCGCCATTGGAAGCCGCGATTTGGGTTTCCCGCCCCCGCCGCTGCGTCTGCATTGGCTCAGCAGGGAGAGAGATTCACGGAAGCTCTGAGAACGGGAATCGGTGAACGGAGTTGAGAGCGGGATGGGCAGGGAGCCGTGCATCCACCTCCGGTGAGTGAGGGAAAACTGGGACTCTTCCACGGTCTAGGAGACTCCAACAGAGGACATTCTGGGACCGGACAGACTTGCGGGAACAGGGCGCTGCAGTGACTTCGGTTACCAATCCCCCTCTCAAGCAGGATTGGTGAGCAGTGCCTAGCCCACCTGATGCTGCTGGCTGAGACCCAGTAGGCTAGCACAGCCCATTTCCCAGCTCCTGAAGGTAGATTGACCTAGAGGAGCGGGCCCGCATAGGCTGCCTGGTCTGCAACTTCCTGGTGTGCTGCGGTGGGTGGGAACACCTAGCCGGCGCAATTCAATCAGACTGTGGCTGACAGGGAAGGAAGCTGGGCCTCCTATATACGCTTGCATATATAAGGAACAAAGAATATGGGAAGAGGCAGCAACAAGAAAGGGGCCTCGGCCCCCAATCCTGAGAAAGAGGCAACAGCAGACCCAGCACCAATAGATATAAAGCGCTATCTCAAGAGCCTCATAGACAAGTTCAGGAATGAAGTTATTAATGACCTGAAGCTAGACATAAGCAGAATAGTTAGAGAAATGCTAAGCACCACCCAAGAAAAAACAGATGGTGGAATGGAAGAACAGAAAAAGAGGGGAGAGTTGTTTAATAGAGAAAATAGAGAAAGCATAGAATACGTGAAGCAGGTTAAAAAAGATTACCAGGAAACTAAAAAGTCTACCGAAAACTGGCATAACATCTTGAAAGAAACTAAGGACAGATTATCTGAATTGGAGGGCAGATTTGTAATATGGGAGCATGAAATGAAAAACTTCTTTAAAATAACAAAGAAACAAACAGCAATAATACAAAGACTAGAAGATGATAAGAGAGTCTATAACTTAAGAATTAAGAACATAAAAGAAGAAGTAGGGACACAAACAAATGAACTACAAAAACTACTCACAGAAATAATCCAGGAGAATTCTCCTAATTTAGCAAAAGGTAAAGATACTCAGATGTATGAAGCACACAGGACCCCAGCCACCTACAACTCAAACAGAGCAACACCCAGGCATATAATAATTAAAATTCCAGAAATCCAGTACAAGAACAGAATACTAAAAGCCGTCAGAGACAAGAACCAGATCACTTACAAGGGAACGCCCATCAGAATTACAGCAGACTTCTCGGCACAAACCATCAAATCACGAAGAGCGTGGGGGGAAATAATTCAAGCTTTGAAAGATAATAATCTCCAGCCAAGATTGCTATATCCTGCACAACTATCCCTGGAAATTGATGGAAAAACAAGGTGCTTCCAGGATAAAGAGGAACTAGGGGAATATGCAACCACCAATTCAACTCTACAGAGAATACTGCAAGGTATTCTAAAAAAGAAAAATATGAAGAATCCAGAAGTAGTGGCAGAGAGGCCACAATGAATGGAGCAGAAAACAAAATGAAGAAGACAAACTGACAAATAATGACAGAAAAAGAGCTCAACAAAAATGAGGCAGAGAAGATTGGATGATAGAAACAGCTATTTTGGAGAAAATGATGTCTTAAGAGGTAATACTGATTTAGTATCATCTTGTTTTGAAGTCTCATCAAGCTTTTGTTCTTCTGTCTCCATTGGTCTAAACAGGTGGTATCTTATTGGATTTTATTATATATGATAGTATAAGCAAAACCTTTTATAGACAAGGAGATTATACAGAAACCATTGTTCATTTTCTGTTAGTTGATTCTAAATACCCTGTAATGCTATCATTCTCTTAAATGGTTTTACATTGTTTTGATATATTTGATGCTACACTATACGAAGTTATACTCATAGATTTCAAGGAAAGAGACAATATGGTAACTACTTTTATGTCAGGATAATCTTGTGGTGAAACACTATTTTGCTTAAATGGTTATGTTTTGATCTGCACTGATTTGCTGTTATGCCCTCTTTTATCTCAATCTCCATTTTATTATTTACTTTTTTATCCTTTTAATTAAGGGAAAAATAAATTAAAAATAGCAGGATATATTATAGTAACCCACTTTGACTTTCCATTATCTTGATTTAAAGCTCCGTATTGCTCTCACCATCTTGTTTTGACTGATGTTCCTCTATTCTATTTTGCTTGACAGTACCAGGTTCGAAAGTTTAAGGCAACAGCTGTGAAGATAGTGGGATTCATTATGATGCCCATTCTGGTTGACTATTATCTACTATTGAAGACCTATAATGTCTCCAATGTTTTGGTTTTGTTAGTTTTGTTCTTTACTGTTTTTTTCAATTTTATTATAACTAATGATATAGGCAATTCTATTAGAGATAGCGGGAGGCATTATGGTAACCATTGTTGATCACCTAGTATAATGCTTTTACATTATCTATTATGTCCACCCTTTTGATTTGACTGACTGTTCTGTTATGTCACATTTGGTTCTACTCTCTTCCAAAAAAGTAATAAGAACTGTGGGAGCAACAAAACCCAAAATGTGTAATTGTCATTGTACAAAAGAGAGGAAAAGAACGTGCTCTAAACGATATAACTGCATGTATATTTAAGTGTATAAGATAGATAATGATATTACTGAGTTTTGTTGGATCAATGAACAGAACTGTTTGCAGTCTCACTGTTGGAATGTCCACTTCATAAGCTTTAATTTTGTAACTTGAACAATTATTTCTAAGATGACAAAATGTAATCCATTAACTAGTGATTTCCTACTGTTTATTTTTTTCTGTAAATCTGTATAACTTGTACCCTTTCTCTGCTTTTTTTTCTTTTTCTCCTTAAATAAAATTTTAAAAAAAATGAAAAAAATAAAGACCAGCTTGGAGTGAAGTATTTGAAGCCCTGAAAGAAAAAAAAACTTTCAATCCAAACTTATGTACCCAGAAAAACTCTCTTTTAAATTTAATGAAGAAACAAGGTACTTTTATGACAAAGAACAATGAAAGGAATTGATGTCCACCAAACCAACCCTAGAAAGGGTATTGAAAGACATGCTAGATAGAGGTAAAAATGACCACAATCTCCAGAACAACAACAGAAAAAAAACCACGAGCTGGACAAGAAAATCAACAAAGGAGAAAAGCAGGAAACCAACAATAGCAACACAACATGGCAGTCAATTCAGTACATATCAGTGATATCCATAAATGTAAATTGGCTCAATTTACCTATCAAAAGAAACAGGTTGACAGAATGGATCAAGAAACAGGATCCCACAATATGCTGTATACAAAAAACACATCTGACTCAAGAAGAAACTCATAGATTAAAAGTCAAAGGATGGAAAACTGTACTCCATGCATTAGGAACCCAGAAAAAAGCAGGGGTAGCTATTCTGTTTGCAGGCAAAGTGAACTTCAAGCCTAAAAGGATTAAAAGAAATAAAGAAGGCCACTACATACTTGTAAGTGGAAAACTACAAGAGGAAGAATTAACAATTATAAATATATATGCACTAAGTACAGATGTACCCAACTATATAAGACAAATACTAACGGACATGAAAAACCAAATACATAAGAACACAATTGTAACAGGAGACCTTATACCCCACTGTCACAAAGTGATAGATCAAGTAGACAAAAAGTCAGCAAAGAAAAAATCAGAACTGAATCATACCTGTGAGTGAGTGGACTTAGTGGATGTTTACAGAGTGATCCACCCAACCACATCAGAATATACATTCTTCTCACCTGCACATGGAACATTCTCCACAATAGACCATATATTAACCCATAAAGCATTCTTAACTAAATGCAAAGGTAGTGAAATTATCCCATGCATAATATCTGATCATAGCGCACTAAAACTGGAAATCAATGGCAAAAACCCCTGCAAAATCTGCAGGTTTTGGTATTAAATGCATTGAAATTAAATAGCAATCTTCTGAATAACCAATGAGTTAAAGATGAAATTAAAGAAGAAGAAAACAACACTTAAAATATAATGAAAATGAAGATACAATATACCATAACATATGGGACACGTTGAAAGCAATCCTAAGAGGGAAATATATAGCACTAAATAGTCACATAAAGAAAATGAAATGAACACAAATAAATAACCTAATGCTACATCTCAAGCTTCTAGAAAAGGAAGAACAAGTCAAACCCAAAGCTCACAGAAGAGAGGAAATTGTAAAGATTAGAGTACAAATTAAATTGAAACTAAAAAAACAACACAAAGAATTAATGAATCAAAGAGCTGGTTTTTTGAGAGGATATACAAAAGTGATAAACCCCTGGCCAACCTTATTAAGAAAAAGAAAGGAAAGAACCTCAAATTAACACAATAAGTAAAGGAGGAAATTACTACAGATCCCATGGAAATTCAAAAGATCATGAACATCTACTCTGAAAAATCTCTACTCACATAGGGTGGAAAACACAGAGGAAATGGACAGATTTCTAGGAACATATGAACTACCAAAGCTTGATCAAGAAGATACAGCAATTTTGAATAACCCAATATCAGCTACTGAAATAAAAATGTGATTAAAAACTTACCAACAAAGAAAAGCCCAGGTCCTGATGGATTCATGGCTAAATTCTATAAGAAACCTAGCTCCACCCCTAGGCCAGTGTAACACTCACTCTCTCAATCTAAGTGCTGCACAATGAACCAATCACAAATGCATAATGTAAAGGCATGAGGCTTGGGGGTCACCAACATAAACCATGACAATATGGAAACAGAAAAAACCTAGAATAGCAAAGGTGATTCTGGGCAACAAAGTCAAGACAGGAGGCATCTCAATTCCTGACTTGAAACTATACTACAAAGCCACAGTGATAAAATCAGCATGGTGTTGGCAAAGAAATAGACCTGAAGATCAAAGGAACAGATTAGAAGATGCAAACACAACTACAAATACATTCAGCCACCTTATCTTTGACAAAGGGGCTAAACATGTTCACTGGAAAAAAGTGATGTTAATAAGCGGTGTTGGAAAAATTGACTTTCCACATTCCTAAGACTGAAACTTAGATCAATGCCTATCACCATGCATTAAACTAAAGTCAAAATGGATCAAGGATCTAAATATTAAAACAGAAACACTAAATCTACTGGAGGAGGTAGGTAAAAATCTTGGAGACATAGAGGTAGGGAGAGAATTCATGAATAAAATGCAAACTGCATGGGAAATATTCTAAAGAATCAACAACTGGGATGTCGTATTACTAAACAGTTTTTGCACTTCAAAAGAAATCACTAACAAATTGAAAAGAAAATCCACAGATTGGGAAAGAATTTTAGCCAACAATTCCTCAGATAAAGGACTAATATCCAGAGCATATAAAGAACTGAAAAACACTAAGCCCCACAAATTCAAAGACCCCCTCCAAAAATGGACATCAGAGTGAACACACAGTTCTCATATGAAGATATACAAATGGCAAATAAATATATGAAGAAATGTTCACCATCATTGGTTATTCTAGAAAAGCAAATTAAAACATCATTGAGATTTCACCTCACCCCAGAAAGAATGGCTGCCATCAAGAAAACAACTGATAACAAATGTTGGTGAGGATGCGGGGGAAAAGGAACACTTCTCCACTGTTGGTGGGAGTGCAGACTGGTGCAACCACAGTGGAAATCTGTATGGAATTCCTCAAAAACTAGGATTGGAAGTTCCATTTAATCCAGCTATTCCCCTCCTGGGTATTTTCTCAGAAAAATTGAAAAGGTCATGTCACAGTTATATATGTGCACCCATGTTCATGGCAACACAATTTGTGATAGCTAAATCTTGGAAACAACCAAAATGCCCATCAACTGCAGAGTGGATGAAAAAAATGTATTTTTATTCAATGGAATATTATTCAGGTATATAAAAAAGGATGATCTTGAGGCCTTTGTAGGTAAAAGGAGGCAACTTGAGAATATCCTCATTAGTGTAATAAACAAGACTTGCTTAGTAAATATCACATTGTCTCTCTAGTATAAAAATAATAAGAAATTGACAGTATAATCAGACCCAAAAAGTATAATAGATATGGTAAAAGTGAAAGGGAAAGAAAGTGCTCTAAAGGATATAATGGTATGTACAGTGTGTAAGATTTATGTTCATATTACTAAATTTCTATTAGATTATTGAATAGAAGAGGTTGCACTGTCAATGTTTGAGTGTGTAGCCACTTTTTATGCTTTGATTTTGTAACTGTAACAACTATTGTTAAGATGACAACATGTAATATATCAACTAGCAATTTTATGATGTTAATTTTTTTGAATTCTGTATTCTACTTTTCTCTCTTTTTTCTATTTTAAAAATTTTCTCTTCTTTCTTTCTTTCAGTAAAATTTAAAAAAAGATTGTAAAGTGGTCCTGAAATCAAAGTTTGAGAACCACTGGTCCAGCCTGTACTTCTGTCCACCAGGTGATGAATTGTAGATAAAAGCAGCCAGGTCTTTGAGTTAGATAAGAACTGTCCAATCCCATTGGGTTATTATGTAAGTGAGAAATAGTCCTTCATTGTTTTGAGCCCTTGAAGTGTGGGATATATTAAGTCCAGCCTGCCTAACACAGATCTGTATTTCAGAATCCAGTGTGAAGTTCTGGGACAGGCATTCAGACTGAAACAGAAATGGATTTTCAAGTTTTTCTAGTGATTCAGTTCAGGATTCAGCTGTGGCAGAGGGATACAGCAAGGAAGTGAGAGGTAAAGATGTTTCAAATACAGAATTATCTGAAGGTTTCAATAAGAGAAGTCTTAAGAGGTTAGGTTTGGTCTCTGCAGAATGATGAGGTGAGGTGATGAGAATGGCAAGTCAGTGTGCCCAGCAGAAGTTTTGTGTGTCAAATAAAAAAGAAATGATCAGCTCCATTTTGACCATTTGAGTGTGAGTTCCTTGTGGATTACCAAGAGATGATGAACAGTAATAAGTATTTATATGGCTCTTACTACATGGTGTGCACTGTTTCAAACAGAAAAAAAACTAACTTGTGTAATACAAGGTATCATTATTCTTATTTTGTAGTCAGGGGAACAGAGTGGAAGTGAGATGACTGGCTCAAAGGTCAAAGTGAGGCACCAGAGTCCATGGTATGTTATTCTCTTTCTTCGTGTTCCATAGCCAATCAAAATTCTGAGTCTGGGGATCAGAGCACTCTGGGTTGTTCTACACAATAGATTTGACTATTTGTAAGTTTCATCAGAAAGTCACTTCTCTCAGTATGATACGAATTCTTCTTGTGTCTGGCCCACTGGAGGGTTGAGCAGATTTCAATAGAATATCTGTCTTGGTTACTTCTCTCTCATTGCTGGGACAAAATACCTGACACCCAAAATGAAGAAAGGAAAGGTTTATTTATTTAGCTCACTGTTTGTGGGGGTTTCAGTCCATAATCAGCTGGCTCCATGCCAGGGTGGCATGGTATAGAAGCAATACTTCAAAACAGCAGTCAGCAAAAGCAGCGTGAACAAAAGGGGAGAAGACCAACCCTCTTATCCTCCCTTATATTGCACACAGGCCACCTCCCAACCACTGGGGTAGATGTAGCAACACAAAGTCTCTGTGCCCTCCTCTTGCACAGAATGAGAATATTTACAAGATTTTGGCTCTTTGCTGAGTCTCTTAGTTAAATTTCTTTCTTTCTTTTTTTTTTTAATCGGTATTGGGATCCAACTCAAATTTCTAAACTTCTTAAGTTGACACAATGTATCTACCATAACAGTCCATTCCCTATCAATCTGGCAACTAGACACAATCCTTTAAACCTTTTTCCAGTTACAAAACATGCTTATTTTTATTTATTTATTTATTTACTTGCTACCAGGAATTAAACTCACTACCTCACACTTGCCAGGCAAGCACTTGCACCACTGAGCTAAATCCCTAGCCCCATGACATACTTATTTTTACCGTTTCACAACTTGAACATTATAACACAGGTTTAACAATCATTAAGAACCAGTATGAAGTCTGTCAACATAATGTTACATTAGAAACATAACATTTTGTCTTTGTCCCCTAACAACTCAGGTACATCCCTTTATGTAAAAGGCATTTAGTCCATCTGCAAGAGTTGCTGAAGTCCTAACAAACTTTTCAGCATTGCTGAAAAGTTCAAGTCCCAAGTCTCCTCCCAGATCTAAGATAGATCTTAGCTGCAAACCCTTGTACAAATGAAAACAAAGTTAAACACTTTCAGTATACAGTGGCACAAGATAAATATTCCCATTCCAAAAGGTACAAATGGGGCTACAAATCATGAGGACCAAAGCAAGTCCAAAATCAAGCAGGCAAATGTTAAACCCTGTAGTTGCATGTCAAGCACCTGAAGCAATCTGTGGCAAATTGTGGGCTTGCAAAGGCTTGTGTGGTTCCACCCTATGGCACTGCTGGTGGTTGTAGCTCCCACAGCTTCTCTCTTAGGCCTGTTCTGCTTTCTCATTGCAGCTTTCCTTTGACAATCCATGTTCCTGTTTTTTCCAAACTGCTGGGGTCCCCACTGCACCTTTGGCTGTTCCACACTCACAGTTTCACACCCTGCCCTCTCAGGGGTACACTGCCTGGCCTCCCAGGCCTTCTGAAATCAGAGTGGGAGCCTTTTTAACTTTAGAACTCTTGCCTTCTACTGTGCCTAAAACCAGTGCCATGCAGATGATGCCAAGGTCCACTGCCAGTTGCAGCAGTAGCCAGGCTTTCCTCTCTCTTGGCTGAAGAGTCAAGTCACTGGAGCACTGAATACTCTGAACCTGATTGTGAGGAACAAACTCTCTATGCCATCTGCCATTCTGGAAGCTGATGTGGCTGTTACTGCCATTTTCCAGAACGTGGTGCTTTGAAGTTTTTGCTTCAAAGCAAATCTTTCACTTTTGCAGTTTTGAAGCTGTGAAGGCTTGAGACTTACTGCTTTTTGTGATGCTTTTCAGACCATGTTTTTAATTCTCCTGTTCCTTTTCAACAATTGCAATTTCCTTAGCTCTGTCTTTGCAGTTCATGGCTTTATTGGAATTTCCTTTCTGGCCAAACCTACAATATTTTCAATCATCCATCTGGGATCTTTGCTCTTGATTTGTAACATAAATCTGGCTAAAATCCCCCAAAAACCTATGCCATAGCCTCAACATTTGACTGCCTTGAAATTTCTTTTGCCATATTAATTAGTCCATTGCCCTAATGTTAGTGCTGGGCAAAGTGTCTGGACATGAGGGAAATACAGACAAACTTTCGGCCAGGCCATAACATACGCCATCTGGAGTCCAGCACCAAATCAGTCCTTTCTAGCAGAAACCTCCTGAACCTGGACTTTACTGGTTTTCTGGTCTATTTGAACAGTGTGCTCTGGAACTGTTTCATGCAGGATCAACCTTGTTTTCACCCATTAGCATTCATCCATGTACCACTATTTCTTTGGACTGCTTTTTGAGTTGCTATGTCAGTATTTGACATCACTTCTTGAGTTAACTTGATAATGATGTGGGCCTCAATTCTGCTTGTATTGTCTTATCACCCAGGATTGGAATCTAACTTATGCTGATTAAAAAAAATTAATGTTTTGACCTCACCCTTCCTATTCACCCTTCCTACTGGGTTACTGGCTTATAGAGTATGTAGATATCTGATTCAGTATCTGGGAGGTGTGGGGGCAAAGGAGGAAAGAGAGTTCTCAGATTCCACAGGTTGAAGAGTTGTTGAAAGGCACTTGCCTGCTCAGCTTAGAGGTCCTTATGTGAGAAGTAAAAAGAATGTCCCCAGGACTTTAGTGTGGCTTCAGGCTCCTTCCAACTCTATCCAGACAGACACCTAGGATGAAATCCACAAGAAGTTTGTTTCAGGATCTGCTCCTGGGTCCTTAATTTATAGCCTAGTTGAACTGAAGACAGTCAACTCCATCAAAGTAAGTATGTAATGGACAGATGTGAAATGCCAGGAAATCTCACTGAAACAAAAGCTTTATTCTTTCTGATTCAGATCCATATGTGTAGCATAATTCTTGAGTTCCAGGTCCTTTTGTAACAATTTGTTTAAAGTGCTTATTTGTATTCAAGATGTTAACTGTGGAGTGTTCCTAAGACCTTTAGCGTACCAGGTTTTTGTTGTTATTTGAAATTTAAATAAAATTAGTGTCAACCTTGTAAACATGAGTCCAAAGAAGAAACAGATGATATCATTTATTTATGGACATGTGGGCATCTATCAGGGAATGTAAAGCAGTGACTTAGAAGCTGAGTTTGCACATACCCAATAGGTAACTGAAAGCTGGATTAAGCTGGTAACTCTGCCTTTATTTTATATCTGTCTTCTTTATCATCTTAAAACTATGGGCCAGATCCCTGCTCAGCTTTGCAGATAGGTTTACCTAATTTATCTTGTTTCCTTCCATACTGAGGATGTCAAAATAATAGTAACTAAGCTGTTTTCAAGAATTGCAGGGAAATTTAATAGCCAACATTTACCACAGCCTCTTGAAGACCTACTGTTGCAGTGTTTGAAAGTGCTCACTCATTGTCTTAAACCTGAAGCCACATTGAATTCTAGGAGCAAGAAAGCCTTGCAAAGCAGACGACCCCATGATGAGGTTGCTTCCCCTAAGTGGAAGCAATCATTCCATGAGAGAGATGGAGGCTGCTTCCAACAACCTAAGCCATTTCATTCAGTCATCTCATGGGAAGTAGATTGTCCCCCTCAACCCATAAGGAATTTTTCAGAACAACCGGATGACAGTTGGACCAGGTTTCCCTATCTCGCCAGCTTTGCAGATCCTTAGTTCCTACCTTTGTTCCCTTCAAAGACAGATCTTGAACCTTTTATTGCCCTTCCCAGAATGGCCATACTGATTAGAATCCTTTTCTTGCCCTTTCACCACTGTTTGGTATTTTAGAATGGGTGGCAGAAGCTGATCTGTTAAAACTCCAATAAGAGGCAGGAATAAGGAGCCAGCAGGGGTTGGTTAAGCAACAGTGGGGAGGGTGGTGGGAAGGGAAGGAGAAACAATGTTCTAAAAGAGCCGTGGAAGTGGAAGAAGGCCAGCCAGGCAGGGACAAGGGGCCAGGAATAAGTCCCTCTTCCTCTCTCCTCCTTGTGCCTATCCAGCCAGCAGAAGGTGAGAGTACTTGGAGGTTCAGTCTCTGGAGGTGATTATCCTTCTGGGTCACAGAGCCAAGCACTAGAGACTGCAGAATGGAGCCAACACAACCTTTAATACCATATGAAGTGGAAAACCCAGTTTTTTATTTGGGGAATATACACAAAAACTATAAAAGGAGATCTAGAAGAAATGTTATATGTGATAACACACACCTTCCACATCCTAAAATGGCTTAAACTAACTGCTTATTTATTGCTGCCATGACAGTAACAAACATGAAGGGTCAGCCCATACTGTTCCTCAGAAGCCAAAGCTAATCGTGCTTTATTTTTTGTAGGTTTCAAAGGGATTATGAAGTCGCTTCAGTGCTGAAAATGTAAGAGAACTGTGCATGTACTTTTTGCTGCTTCATTCCAGAAGAGTCAAAGGTTATCTCCAGTCCCGCTCTGTGGGTCATCTCTTATTTTCTAGCTTCATTTCTTTACTTTACTGTCAATGCCTTCCTCTCTCTGAATTTGTCTCCTTTGTCTTTTAGCAGACTTAACACCAAATTCCTGTTTATTTCTTATCCACAGCAGTTATTTTTTGCTTTCCATATCCCTGGTCAACCTGACTTTGTTTACAATGCCTTGTTTCATAAACAAAAATACTTATTAAAATACCTGTTAAAATGTCTTTATGAATGAACAGGTCATTTTTCATATAGAGAGGAATTTGAGGTTAACTTTTTTATTTTAAAAAGATTAAGATAAAAGAGGACATAACAAAACAGATCAGAACAGAACAATTTAAGCAACATAGTGTTTCACCACAAGACAACCCGACATAACTGTAGCTACCATACTGTCTCTTTCCTTGAGATATTTGAGTATATCATCATATACTACAGTACAAACATAACAAGATAGTATAAAACCATTCAAGAGAATGAAAGTATTACAGGGTATTCAAAACAGACTAACAGAAAATGAACAATGGTTACTATATTATCTCCTGTCCCCAAAAATTTTTGTTTATGCTATCACATATAATAAAATACAATAAGATACAGCATGATAAAACTGATGGAGATGGAAGAACAAAAGCTTGGTAGGACCTCAAAACAAGATGGACCTCAAAATAAATCAGCACTAGCTATTATAATGTCTTGTTTTCTTCAAAATAGCTGTTCATACCATCACAGACAATAAAATCAAACAACCCAGAATAAAACCATTCCAACTAATGAATGAAAACATATAAGGTTTAAAGCAATATAATGGGGAATCAAGGTTACCACATACTTTTATGTATTCTTACTATTTCTTGTGCTAGGGAGACTATATGGTATTCATACATGTGAGTTTGATTTATTTCACTTATGAGTATGGTCTCAAGCTGTGTCCATTTATTTATAAATATCTCAATGTGATCATTCTTTATAGCTGAGAAGTATTCCATTGTATAAAAATACCACAACTTTTTTATCCATTCCTCAGTGAATGGACACTTAGGTTGTTTCCAAGATCTGGCTATTACAAATTGTGCTGCTATAAACGTGAGTGCACATATATCACTGTGGTATGATGTTTTCAGTTCTGGGAATATGCCTGGAAGTGGGATAGCTGCACTGAATGGGAGCTCCAATCCCAGCTTTCTGAGAAATCTCCAGACTGACCTCCACAATGGTTGCACCATTCCCACCAACAGTGCAGGAGAGTTCCTTTTCCCCCACAGCCTCTCCAGCATTTGTTTTTGGTAGTTTTCTTGATCCTGGCCATTCTTTCAGGAGTGAGATGGAATCTCAGTGTGGTTTTAATTTGCATTTCTCTAATGAATAATGATGCTGAACATTTTTTCATGTATTTATTTGCCATTTGTATTTCTTCATCTGAGAATTATGTATTCATCTCAGATGCCCATTTTTGGATTGGATCTTTGAATTTTGGGGATCTGATTTTTAAAATTCTTTACATATTTTAGACAGAAGTCATTTGTCTGAGGGACACTTCACTACGATTTTTTCCCAGTTTGTGGGTTTTCTTTTCACTATGCTGGGGATTCCTTTTGATGTGCAGAAATTTTTTAATGAGATGTGATCCCAGTTATTGATTCTGGGGAGTATTTCCTGTGGGGTTTGATTCCTGTTCATGAATTCTCTACCTACCCCTATGTCTTCAAGGATTTTACCCAATTTGTCTTCCAACAGATTTAGAGTTTCTGTTTTAATATTCAGATCTTTGATCCATTTAGATTTTAACTTAGTACATGGTGACAAGCATGAGTCTAGTTTTAGGTTTCGGCAAATGGAGAGCCAGTTTTTCCAACACCATTTATTAAAGAGACTGTCGTTCTTCCAGTGAACATGTTTGGCCCCTTTATCAAAGATAAGGTGGTTGAGTGTGTTTGTAGTTGTGGTTGTATCTTCTAATCTATTACATTGATCTTCAGCTCTGTTTTGATTCCAGCACCATGTTGATTTTACTACAATTGCTTTGTAGTATAACTTCAGGTCAGGAATTGTGATGCCTCTTGCCTTGCCTTTGCTGCTTAGAATTGTCTTTGCTATTCTAGTCTCTTCTGTTTCCAGATGAATTTTAAGAGTGATTTCTCTAGATCTATGAGGTGTGTTGATGGTATGTCTATTGGGATTGCATTGAATCTGTATAGCAGTTTTGGAAGAATGGCCATTTTCACAATATTTATTCTTTCTATTCATGAGCAAGTGATGTCTTTCTGTTTTCTGAGATTCCCTTTATTTCTTTTTTCAGGGTATTATAATTTTCCCTATATAGCCCTTTCATATCTTTTATGAGATTAATTCCTAAGTATTTCATTTTTTGGATGCTAGTGTGAAGGTTGTGGCTTCTCTTATTTCTCTCTCAGTGATTTTGTTATTAGTGTATAGGAATGCTATTGATTTTTGAGCATTGATTTTGTATCCTGCTACATTGTTGAATTTATTTATTATATCTGGGAGACTTTCAGTGGAGTTTTGGGTGGTCTTCTCTGTAGAGTATCATGTTATCTGAAAATACTGATAATTTAACATCCTCTTTTCCTATCTTTACCCTTTTTATTTCTCTCTCTTATTTAACTGGTTGGTATTTCAGTATTATATTGAATGGGAGCATTAATAAGGTACATCCTTGTCTGTGCCTGATTTTAAGGTAAAGGCCTTCAGTTTTTGGCCATTTAGTATGATACTGGCTGTTGATTTTTCATAGATGGCCTTTATTATATTGAGGTGAAGACCATCTATTCCAATTTTCTTTAAGGTTCTTATCATGAATGAATGTTGGACCTTATTTAAGGCTTTTTCTGCATCTATAGAAATGATTATGTGATTCTTACTTTTCACTTTATTGATATGGTGGATTACATTTATTGATTTATGTCTGTTGAACCATCCCTGCATGCCTGGGATGAATCCCACTTGGTCATGGTGTCTAATCTTCTTGAGGATTTGTTGCATCCTGTTTGACAATATTTTATTGAGGATTTTTTCATCTGCATTCATTAGGGAGATTGGCCTGAAGTTCTCTTTTTTTAGGTGGCTATTTCTCAGGTTTTGGTACTACAGTAATATTTGCTTCCAGCAATGACTTAGGAAGGATTGCTTGCCTTTCTATTTCATTGAAGATTTTGAGGGATGTCGGAATCAAGTCTTCTTTGTATTTCTTGTAGAATTCCTCAGGGAATCCGTCTGGGACTGGGCAAGGACTTCATTACATTTTCAATTTCATTAATAGAAACTGGGTTATTCAGCAGTTTTACATTTTTTGGCCTCACTTTGTAGTTCATATGTTTCTAGGAATCTGTCTATTTCTTCTTTGTTATCAAACTTATGAGAGTAGAAATTTTCGAAATAGGTGTTCATGATCTTCTGTATTTCAACAGAGTCTGTAGTGATTTCACCGTTTTCATTCCTTATTGCATGAATTTGAGCTTTTCCCCCCTTTTATTAATAAGGTTGGCTAGGGGCTTATTAATTTTATTCATTCTTTCAAAGAACCAACTCTTTGATTCATTGATTCTTTGGATTGTTTTCTTAGTATCTATTGCATTAATTTCTGCTCTGAGTTTTATAATTTATTCCCTTCTTTTAGCTTTGTGCTTGACTTACTCTTCTCTTTCTAGATGTTTGAGGTGTAGCATCAGGTTGTTTATTTGTATTTGTTCTGTTTTCCTGATGTGAGAACTCAGTGCAATAAATTTTCCTCTGAGTACCCCTTTCATTGTATTTCACAGATTCTGGTAAGTTATATTTGCATTTTTGTTTGCTTGTAAGTATTGTTTAATTTCTTATTTAATTTCCCCTGTGACCTACTGATTTCTCACGAATGTGTTATTCAATTTCCATGTGTTTGTGGGATTTTTGCAGTTTATTTTATCAATAATTTGTAGTTTCATGGCTCTATGATCTGATAACATTCATGGGATAATTTCAACTCTTTTGTATTTATTTAAATATATTCTATGGGCTGGTATATTGTCTGTTTTAGAGAATGTCTCATGTACTGCTTAGAGAATAAGTATTCTGATGTTTTTGGATGGAACAGTCTGTATATATCTATCAAGTCCATATGTTCACATGTTTGATTCAGTTCTCTTATTTCTTTGCTGATTTTCTGTCTTGTTGATCTGACCCTTGGTGTCAATGTCTCCTCTTATAATTGTGTTACTGCTAATTTGGTTTTTCATTTCTGTTAATACTTGATTTATATAACTGGGTGCTCTGGAATTTGGTGCATATATATTTAAGATAGTTATCTCTTCCTCTTGAAGTTTTCCTCTAACCAGTATGTAATGACCTTCTTTATCGCTTATGATCATTATTGGTTTGAAATTCACATTGTCTGCAAACAGAATAGCTACTCCCACTTTTTTTGGCGTTCCTGTTGCATGAAGTATTGTTTTCCATCCTTTGACTTTCAGTCTGTGAGTATCCTTTTGAGTTAGTTGGGTTTCTTGTAGACAACATATGGTTGGATATTGTTTCTTGATCCATTCTACCAGTCTATTTCTTTTAATTGGTACATTGAGACCCTTTATATTAATGATTACAACTTTTATATATTGGTTTATCATTGGCATGCTATCTTTCTGCTGTTGCATCTTTATATTTCTTTTCTGTTTAATTGTCGGCTTTGCTTAGTGGTTTTTTTCCTAAGTATATCTATATTGTCTTTCAGTATTCTCTGCAAGATTGATTTAGTCCTCATGAAGTTCTTCAGCTGTTCTTTGTCATGAAAGTATCTTATTACTCCATACATTTTGAAGGACAGTTTTTCAGGGTACATCAGTCTAGGTTGGAAATCATTTTCCTTTAGGATCAAAAATACTTCATTCCATGTTTTTCTTGACTTTATTGTTTGTGTTGAGAAGTCCAGTGTGATTCTGATAGGTTTTCCTTTATAGGTAGTCTGGTTTTTTTCTCTAATAGCTTTTAATATTCTATACTTATGTTGGATTTTTGTGATGGTGATTATTATATGTCTGGGTGTAGTTTTGTTTTGGTTATGGCTATTTGGATTTCTATATGCTTCCCTGATCCTGATGTCCATTTCTATTCTCATTTTTTGGAAATTTACAGTGATTACTTCTCTAAATATCCTCTTGACATCCTTTTTGTTGTCCCCTTCTTTTTCACTTATCCCTATCAATCTTATGTTGTTTTTCTTTTCTCCATCTTGCAGCTGTTGAATTGTTATTTCCTGATTCCTTGTTATTTTTAAAAGATCTTTCCTTTCCTGTTCACTAGCTGCAATCTTGTCTTTGAGGTCTGAAATTCTATCTTCACTTTCATTTATATAGTTTTGACAACTTTCAATGGAATTTTTGATTTCCTGTATATCTCTTTTCATCTGCTTCATGTATTCTGCTTCATGTATTCCTGTTTCTTATATTGTTCATCCAGGGATTCTATCTTTTTGTTTTGTTCCTCTAATTTTTTTAACTGTGTCTTCTTTAGATGTGTTCAATATCTCTTTTATTACTTTTATCATTTCATCTTTTACCTGGGATATTATTTCTAGTTTGAATTTCTTTAAAGCTTCCTGGAGTTGCTTCTTTATTTCAGTTGCTGTTATTTCAGGTATTTCAGGTGTATGGCATATATTTTCTGCTATGTGCATAGCTTCTAAGCTTTCTTTGGATTGGCTGGTGCTTTGTCATTGCATTTTGGTCTTTCATTTTGTCATTTTCCTATATTTCTCTGTTTCAAGTGTTGTTCCAAGGCTTCCCATGGGCCTGTTGGAAATCCTCTTCTATGCCCTCAGCTCCTGGAATTCTAGCTGCTCATTTCCTGGGATCGAGAGATGGTTTCTGTGGGTGGCACGGGCAGGCCCAAGACCTAGGGAGCTGGTCGAGTGTGGCAGGAAGCTGTGAAGTTCCTTGGCCAGTGGGAGAAATGATCTTAGACTCCTGGGGCTCGGGATGGTGTGCAGACACTCACCTCTGGCCTCCCAGATCCCTGGATTGAGAGAGGATCACTGAGGGTGGCACAGACAGGCCCAAGATCTGCAGAGCCAGTTGAGTGTGGCAGGAAGCTGGGAACTTCCTTGGCCAGTGGGAGCAAGGATCTTAAACTCCTGGGCCTTGGGATGGTGTGAATACACTCCATTTGAGGTTAATTTTTAAAGAAACTCAGTTTTCCTGACAATGTTGAGAATCAGAGAGGGGAAGTGACTTAAATCTGGTCACACAGGATTTGACTTTGGTTTTCTGACTCTGAATCTTGTGTTCTTTACATTATTCTGTACCACTTTCCTCCCTATCATCTCTTCTTGGAAAAAGCCACTCTTCCTTAGTACCATGTGCCTGGTTTTCTTTAATCTTATACAGTTCTGTTCCACATATAAAGAAGACCACACCTTGGTGAGAAACATTAATTTTCAGAAGATTTTATTTCAGTGACTGCAAAGATAATTGCTAAATAGGTATATTTCCTGCATGATGCAAGTAAATAAATCAATTCATTTTGTGTCAAGCTTCCCAGAGGAACTAAAGATGGGCTAAGCCTATAAGATTTTAATAGCTGTGACCAATTTAGTCCATAAAGAAACATGTAGTAGATAATGTTGTTTCTTTGGGCAATCTTTGGTGCTCAGAGTTAAGATCAGGTGTATACTGATACCTGGAGATGTCCAGGTAGGTCTAGGTTTTCCCAAGAGGGGAACAGTCATTCTTCTTCTTGAATACAGGAGTAGAGTATGGAGACAGCTTACTGAGGAAATTCACATCTGAGTTTCCTAACATTTCAAAAGTCCACAAATATATTCTTTGTGTTGCAAACCTTGAATTAATGCTGCAAATGCCTTTCAGCATTTAGAAGGAACATTGAAATTAACTTAGGCTCAAGGTCTAAAGAAAATTAATAGCAGGCTGTAAATGCATATGGCACTTCTTTTCTCTACTCTTTGCTTTGGACGGTTGAGGAAGGCAGTTATGTGAGGCCTTTATAATCTCAAAAGTGTGGGAAGGAAGCTGTTGCCTATGGGCAGAGTGTGACTTTCTTCTCTGTTGACTGTTCCTGTGGGCACCTCTTATATCTTTCTCTCCCTGTCTGTCTGTGCTCTTTCTCCTCCCATTTCTCCCTTTTCTTCTCTTCTCATCCTTTTGCTGTATCTCTTTTCCTTTTCCTCTAGGATCTATCTGCTTGCAAGTACAAGGGCAGGCATTTCGCTTTTCTGCTAGAATACAGGTAGTTTTTTGTTTCTTTGCTCCAGCTCTTCAGCCTGTAGACAAAGTGGAGAAATCTGAGTCATGCTGGTATCAGAGTTTAGGTTTGCAAAGGAAACCATGTTAATGTTATTTCTTCCAGCATCTTATTTTGTAGACGCAGGTGATCTAATATATGTGGGCTATATATTTATAGTTCTAGCCAAACTTAAGCTGGTGTTCTTAAACTCAGGACTTGAAGAAAAGAGATTCATCTTAGGGATGTAAGGGGACTTAGGAATTAAAACAAGAAAAAGTTCATGTCTTGGATGTTACTACTATTACTGCTACTATAACCTACATTTAATTTTTAGTTTCCAGAGCACTCCTAACTTTAGAGACATAGGTTTTCTACACCAACCGATTCTCTAGTACTCTCCGAATATCAACCTGATGTCCTGCAATTCAAAGAAATTCTGATCCTGACTACCAGTACTTAATGTCAGTTGTAATTGGTTAAGGACTCATTCCCACAAGACTAGTTTACCAATCTCCCAATTTGAGACCCAATCACAAGTAGTGGATCACCAAGTTACTCTCCTTTCTCCATGTCTAGGCTGAAATTCAGAAGTTCCCATGATTCATTCCTCAGGTTTAATAATTTGCTGTAGTGGCTCACAGAACTCAAGGAAACCTTTTACTTACTGGTTTATTATAAAGGATACAGAAGAACAGCAAGATGAAGAGGTACATAGGGTAGGTTCACAAGGATTCCCAATACAAGAGCTTCTGTCCTGTGGAGTTGATGTGTCTCAGCCTTCTGGCATGGGGAGATGTTAACTAATTCAGAAGCTCCCTGGAACCCTTGTTAAGAATTTTTATAGATAGGTATCATTGACGAATAGTCACTGAAATTGGTAATTAACTAAATTCACAGTCTCTGTCTTTGCAGGTTGTGATGGTGGACTGGAAATTCCTCTTGTACTCAATTCTTACCCTGAACTTATAGAGAGGCCCCCAAGAATCACTTCACTAGCCTAAAGGGTTAGGGTTGGGTTTGGTTAGGGTTAGAGTCCAGGTTAGGGTTGCAAGGTTTTATTAATAACAATAGCCACACCCCCCATTCCTACCACTCAGGAAATTTCAAATATTTTAGGAGCTTTGTGCCATGAACCAGGGACAAAACCTATACATTTGCTGTTATATCACAATATTACAGCAATGTTTGTAATTTTTTCTGGATGGACTAACATTATCTCAGTGATCTCAGTGGGGAGATTTGCTGGAAATGGCAAAGCTTTAGTGGAACCAAAGGAACTTTACAGACAGGTTTTTGCTTAGTCACTTTTGTATGAGAGAGACAGTGTAAGGACTTCTAGAATCTAGTTGATGTATTTGGTGCTAATTTTATTTTCAAATGTGAAAGACAGTTTCCATGAACTTTGTACCTTACATACCTAATGTATCCCCACTTGGATATCTCAGTGTATTTTCTGAAGTCACAAGACATCCAAGAAGACCAGGGGGTTAAAAAAGTCCAGGTGATGCTTAATGGATAGAGAATGGGAGTCAGTGAACATAGAGTCTAGCCTGTTGTCTAATATGGAGGCAACTCTGAGATGCAATGACCATTTCTCAAGGGATCACTGGTGAGATCGAGACCCAGTTGCCCACAACATTACTCGAGTAGAAATCCAGTTGCCTTCTTATTTCCCTCATCTTGCTTTTCATTAGGAACTAAGGGACTATGAATATTAAATTCTGATGAAGTTGAGAAAATAAGTAATGGAAAGAGATTTTAATGCTACTTTTATGCAGGGATGTTTTCACATATGTAAATCAGTAAGTGTAATGCACCTATTAACAAAATCATGGACAAAAACCACATGATTATCTAAACAAATGCAGAAAAAGCATTTGGCAAGGTTCAGCACCCATTCATGACAAAAAACTTTGTAGAATATTGAAATAGAGGGTCTGTATCTCAATCTGATAAAAGACATCTATGACAAGCTGATGACCAACATCATACACGCTTTCACTCTGAAATTGGGAACAAGACAAGGATGTACACTATCATCACTTCTACTCGCCATAGTTCTGGAAACATTAGGAGAGCAATTACATACGGAAAAGTAATAGAAGGAATAAAGATAGGACAAAAATAAGTTAAATTATTAGTTGCAGATGACAAGATACTTTACATAGAAGACTCCCAAAACTCCAGCAAAAGACCCTAGAGTAATAATTAAATTCAGTGGCACAGCTGGATACAAAGTCAACACTCAGAAATCGGTGCCATTTCTGTGCACAAACAACCAACTGACTGTGAGAGAACTTAGGGAAACCATATCATTCACAATAGCATTCAAAAAAAAAATGAAATACTTAGGGATCAATCTAAGAAAGGAAGTAAAAGACCTTAACATTGAAAACTACAGTACTCTGAAAAAAGAATACTGAAGAAGATATAAGAAAAGGGAAAGATATCCTTAGTTGTTGGGTAGGAAAACCAAAAAAGTAAAAACAATCATACTTCCAAAATTGTTATGCCAATTTAAAGCAATTCTGATTAAAATATCATTAACATACCTCAAAGAACTTGAGAAAAAATCTTAAAATTCATTTGGAATCAGAATATCTCGAGTAACAATTCTGGATAACAAAGAAAAGACAAGCACAGAGACAAATCCTGACTTGAAATCATATTACAAAGCTACTATGACAAAAATAGCACAGCACTGCAAAAACAAGCAAACAAGCTAAGAAAAAAGCAAAGAGATAAGCAAACAAATATAAACAAAAGCTAGAATAACAACAACAACAAACCCAAGAGTTCTGAGTATCAAGGGAACAGACTAGAAAATGCAGAAATAATTCCAAACACAAAGCCACCTTATCATTGACAAAGTGCCAAACACCATCACTGGAAGAAACACAGCCTCTTTAATAAATGGTACTGGAAAAACTGGCTTCCAACATGCCAAAGACTAAAACTAGACCCATATCTCTCACCATGAACTAAACTAAAATTGAAATGCACCACAGGTCTTAATATTAAAAAAGAAACACTAAATCTTCTGGAAGATAGAATAGGTAGAAGTCTTGAAGACATAGATATAAGTAAAGACTTTGTTAATGAGACCCCAATTACACAGGAAATATCACAACACCTAGGATTTCATCTTATTAGAAAGCTTTTTCACAGTGGAAGAGACTACCAATACAGTGTGAGAAAATTTTTTCCAGCTGTTTCTTAGAAAAAAAATTTTCCAGCTTTTTCTCATATCTTAGATTATATAAAAACTAAAACAAAACAAAAAAAAAAAAAAAAAAAAAAAACAGACTCTGACTTTAAAAACCCAATCCAAAAATGGGCATCTGAAATGAATAGGTACTTCTCAGATGCAGATGTACAAATTACAAATTCAGCCTCACTGGTCATTCAAGAGATGAAAATTAAAACACTGAGATTTCATCTTGTCACAAAAAGAATGGCTATTATCAAGAAATGAACAAACAACAAATGCTGGAGGAACTGTGGGGAAAAAGGAATGCTTCACTATTGGTAGGAGTGTAGACTGGTAGAGCCACTGCAGAAATCAGTGTGGAGACTTCTCAAAAAACTAAAATGAGAGGTTCCATTTGACTCAGCTATCCCCCTTTTTCTTGATGGAATTAAAAACATCACACCACAGTGATGTATGTACATCCATGTTTATAGCAGTAGAGTTTATAATGGCTGAGTCTTGGAAACAGCCAAAATACCAGTAAACCAATGAATGGGTAAAGATGTGGGTTTTTTTTTTAATATAGTGGAGTGCTATTCAGTCATAAAGAAGGATAAACTTGAGACATTTCCAGATAAAACGGTGCACCTTGAGACTATGCTCAAGTGAAATAAATCAGATACATGTAAATTCCACATTGTTTCACTGTAGTGAGAAATCAAAAGTATAAATAAGGACCAAAATATATAATGGACAATGTTAAACAGGAAAAAAATGTTCAACTGGGAAAGGGAACAGGAAAAAAGAGAACAGAAAGAAAAAATAGAAACAAAGATTTTATGAATAACGAGAGGAAGAGATGTTGAAGGGAGAAGAGAGAAATGAGAAAAAAAGAAGAAAGATACATTGTGTACACATACAAATTCCATATGATGAATGTTATCATTACGTGTATCTAAAGTGTACTGATATGATAAGTTTTTAAAATGAGATTTTAATGCTACTTTTAGAGATATTTGAGGCAGGATAAAAAATTAGAAGACAGAAAAGAGACAAGGAAATCATGACTAAAATCGTTACACTTTTAAGAACACTGCAACTTCCATGACCCAGTGAAAGTCACCCAAGATGATCTATATCAGCATTCTCATGGTTAAATTTAGGTTACTTTTCTTTCTCCAAGTATGTATTCCATTGTTGGGTGGAATACGCTTTAGATACCTATTAAATGTTCATTTGATTGAAGGTTATGTTCAACTCTGATTTTTTTGCTGATTTTTTGTTTACTAGATCTGTGTATTTGTGAAAGTGGGATATTGAGGTTCCCCAGTATTAATTATGTTTATGCTTATCTGATCTTTGATTTCTACTAATAGTTGTTTTTATGAATTTCAATGCATAGTATTTGGTGCATATGGGTCAATCATTGTCATCTCTTCCTGTTGAATTTTCCCATTTACTGATATATAGTGACATTCTTTATTAAGTTTTGACATTCTTTATTATAGTTTTGGCTTGAATACCACTTGAATGTGAGATTGCTACACCTGCTCTTTTGGGGGTTCCCTCTACATGGAAAATTATTTTCCATCTTTTAATTTTTAGTACATGAGTTTCTTTTTGGGTTAAATGTATAACCCAATGTATATAAATTCTTGTATATAGCATACCACTGCATTTTGTTTCTTGATATAACCTGATGATATTGGGATAATTGGTATCCCAATAAAACCCATTAACAGCAACAACTATGTCTTGATTGAGGTACTGAGAGCATTCACATTGAGAAATATTACTGACAGCTATTGAAGTACTGACGTATTCCTGACATTATATTATTTTTCTTCTGCTAATTTTCTATCTTTCCTTTTGACTTAGCTTCTCTTCTTTGGAATTCAGAGGTTTTGGACTGCTGTGTCATGGTGAGGTTCTGTGCTGAGTGTGGCTATTTGGTGTTTATATGCCTCACTTACCTGTATGTTAAACTCTTTTCCCTAATTTGGAAATTTTTCTGCTGTTACTTCAGTAAACACGATTTGTTGTTTGTGTTGCCTTTTGATTTTTCACTGGTCATAAGTTAGTCTTATTTATGTCATCAAAGAGATGTTGCACCCATTTTCATGTTCTTTTGTTGTTTTTTAAGGTATCTTATACTAATTGGTCACCAATAACAGCCTCATTTTCCTGACATTCTGTTTTCTCATTGGCCACTTCTGTTGTCCATATCTCATTAGCATTTTTAATGTTCTGAATTTCTCTTTGGAGCTTTTTTACGAACTGTGATTTTTTTATTCTAATCATTTATATCTTGGATCATTTTGTTCAGTTCTGCTTGCTTTTCATTAGTGTCTTCTGTAGACTTGCTGATCATTCTGTTCATTTGTCCCAATACTGTGAGCTTTCCAAATCATCTGTTTTGTTACCTCCTCTGATGCCATTTTGAATAATTTGGGGTGTGGCTTTTATTTCCTCCCTTCAGTGTTCATTGGGTCAGCTTTGGGAGAGTTGAGAGCTTTTGGCTTCATTTTGTTGCATTGTCTCTTCATGCTTATATTCTGTTCATTTTCTTTGTTGAAGTTTGCATAATGGTTATACTGGAAAACTTTGTTGCTAGCCCTGAGACTTCTTTAGCTGATGTCTACTTTTCAGTGGTGTGCACTAGATGTGGCTATTGGCCTTTCCCTCTGCCTCAGGATCCAACCATTTACTTGGGTGAAGAGGGTGCAGTATATTTGGTCAAGTACCCAGTTCTCCAGGAATGGGGCACAGCATTTTTAATAACCCTGTGACAATCCAAGTATTTTCATTCCAAGAAAATCAGTTAATAGCAACAACTATGTCACCTTGCCTGTAGTAATAAAATCAGTATCATTATAGCATCAAAGATAAACTCGATATTGACAAATCCTAAGGACCAATAATGTAACATCTCTACCTATACAAAAAAGATCTATAATTATGGTATGAACACTAAGATAAAATAAGTATTGACCTACACTTGACTTACAGCAAATACATACTAACGGGAAGAGTTTTATCTCTACTAGCAATTGTTCAATTGAATGTTGTTCAACATTCAAGAGTAATAGTGTGAAATTAGCTAGTTATCTATAATACTTGGTAGTTATACTAGTAAAGGTAGAGGTGGTGGGGTACTAGAGAAAAAAAAAGGAAAATATGAAAAATGGGCTATGAGAAGAAGGAGAGAAAAGTGAGATAGAGTTCCCCATTAGAGGAGTGAAAGGAAATGAATAGTGTTAGAAAACAGATACAGGAAGGAATAAACAAGATCAAGAAGAAAAATAAGAATAGAACAAAAATAGGAAATAATAGAAAGATAAGGAATAGAAATAAGTTGGGAGAGGAAAAGAGAAAAGGAAATAGTGGAGGAAAAAAGGATGGGGAAGACTTCAACCACCTTCCAAAAAGCAAATGAAGGAAAGAAAAAAAACAGTCAAAGAAAAAATTCCTCTGTTTTTGAATGAATCCGGTCCCCCCCCCCTTCAGTATTTAGAGTCTTGGGATTCTGCCAATCACAGTTTTCCCCCCGGCCTTAGGTCTCATTAAAGTGACCTCTCTACACTAGAGGCCCTTCTGTCCATTCACCCCAGACTGTGGTTACTGTCCAAGCTAAGGTGTGTCCTTGGTCCCACTGCTAGATGTAAAATGGATCAGCTCTCTGGGCTCTGCTGGAGGTAGGGTGCAGAGTGGGGGTTCAGGTGGACTGCTGGACTTGATGTCAGTACTCATGAGGCCTGGTGGTTCCCTATGGACTGGATGTCAACATTGATAGCGTACTTGCTAGGGTGAAATTATACTTCTTAAGAAGATCTGCGTCTTCCACTCCTTCTTCATGGTTGTTTCCTGTGGTTATTTCTCACCCAGTCACTTTGGAAGGATAACACTGGTTCCTTGAAGCTGCTTTCCAGGTTCATATTTTCTCTCTGAGTCTGCTGCTTTCTCTCCCTGGGCATTGCCCTCCTCACCCAGGATCAGTCAGTTGGTTAGTATGCACCTCTGGTGCTCTATGCCAAGAGGAAATGTGTATGGTCACGCTATGTGGCTGGCTCCGGCCAGTTTGCTTGTATGATGGTGGTAGTGGAGGTACCCATGCAGCCAGCGCCAACAGTCTTTTAAAAGGCAGCAGATTTCTCCTATTTGTGTGGGTATGTTTGCTCTAAAGGTACCTACCTCTCTTAGCAGCTAATATTATTGATTGCATTTGAATTCTGAAGCAAATGCTAGTAGTAGCAGTAGCAGCAGTAGCAATATAGGGAGTTTGCCAATCCATGGGAACTATTCAAGTTTTTAGATGTTTGCCTGTTGGATGAAGTGAAAAGGAATGGTAACATATTTGCTGTTTTAGTTTGTGGTTTTTAAATCATAGCTGGCATAGAAAACTTACTTCTTTTTTATTTCAAGGAGAAAAAAGATAAACAAACAATGAAACTGAGTTTCAAAACAGGTTAATAGGACAGTTACAGTAGTTGATACATGGCATATTGTTTTCTTTATAGTAGCTATTCAGAATACTTGCTTGTACTTTTTTCTCTTTCTTTTTTGTACTTTTTAATCATGTTTTTTTTTCTGTAACATGGTGTCCCACAAAATTATTTAACATGTATTTTGATAATAGATACTATTTGGGTCAAGGCCTCTTTTTAAATCTATAGGAAGAAATGTTAATCAATGCATATGAGAAGATATTCAATCTTCCTCATTACTAAAATACTGTAAATTGAAAGAACAATATCACTATCTATACATTTTTGTTGTGAACATTGAAATGTTTGACACCTATCTAGGCAATTTTTGCAGGATAATTGGCACTGAGGTTGACAGTGAAAATTGATACTTAGTTTTGCAGGGCACTCAAGCACTTTCTATCAAAATTTAGAATGTTCATATCCACTTTTCAGCATTTCAAGAAAATTTGTCCTACTAGTATGTCTCAGGCTGCTTCAGAAGAAATATAAATCATGTTTTTAAAATAAATATCAGGTTAAGGACACAGGGGTTTGTTTGTTCTGTATGGTGATCTTTGTCTTAATAGGAACAAGAAAAAGTAACGGATGTGTGCAAACTGTTGTGGGAGGCTTTCTGACTGGAAGATCCTCCCTATATTTCAATATACTAGAAATACAAGCTGAGGAGGTCAAAGTTTTGCCATCAGCTCCATCTGCTCTCCTTTTTTTTTAATCATCCCAGCCAAGGTATCAGATAGTTTCCAAGAAAAAAATGAATTCATAGCAAAAAAAAAAAAAAAAAAAAAAAAAAAAAGAAGCACCAAATTAAATAACTTTTGGCATAAGAAGTAGAAATAATGGGTTAGATAAAAGTTTTTCAAAAATTAAATTAGGAAAACGAACATCCCAAAGAAATAAGATGTTAGGAGCATGAAATAGGAATGAAATACTTTGAAAACTATTAGAGATTTTGGGTGTAAAAATGTATATTGTTGAAATGAGAAGTATATAATCAAAGGATAAATTGGGCTGCAGAATGAATAGAGCTGAAGAACGAATTAGTGAACTGAAGGAGTTGGTCAGCGGAAAGCATGTGGCAGAAAAAAGTGAGAAATTAGCATGCCAGGAAGCCTCTCAGGAGGAAACAAAGAACAAATGGAAAGAACGCAGTGATTTTCCAGAGTTAAAATGGGAGACAGTGTGTAACAAACAGGACCTCAAAGCTCAAGTTCTTGGATTGTCACCAAGAGCTCTAATCCAGAGTGGCACTGCAAGTCACAGTGGGATTCCTGAGTACATTCAAACATGGTAATTTATTATTATTTATTTACAAGAAACAGATTGTCTTTTGACCTTTAAATTCCTATGGGGCTAGTTATTGTTGTAATAGTTTCCAGCACAGAGGAAGTATGCGAAATGTGTAGCAATTTCCAACTCAGTTTCTCCTGGTCAGATTTTGATGGATAAAGGAATGCAAATGAGACTCAAGGCCCTTGTTAAGCACTATTCCCCTTCTTCACCCTGTTCAGACACCAAACACCAAGCCAGCAGCTGTAGATTTTAACCTTTGGTCCTCCAGAGCAGTTCCAACTGAAATTCTTTTTCTCTTGGCATCTGCTTTTTTTTTTTTTTTTTTTTTTTTTTGTCCTCTCAACTTTGATGTAGTATTTTTTCTCCCTTCGTTTCTCCTTTCTGTACTCTTTGTAAGTGTCACTCCTTCCCTCCTTTCAATATTTCCACATTTATTTATTGAGCCGTCCACTTATGTATCTTCTCATTATTCCAGGTGCCACTGAGGAAAGACACCAAAGATACAGTGAACAAAGGTCATTTTAGGGAGAAGAAGAGAAAATAAGCAAGTAAGCAAGCAAACAAAGAATTTTGAGTATAGCTACTAATAAATGCAATGAGGATAATAGCATGTGGAAATGTTAGTGGGCCAGGTAAGCCTTCTTAAGGAGAAAACAGCTAATTTGAGAACTGAACGATAAGAACTCATTGCTGTGACTATCTGGTGGGGAAAATTCCAGGTAGAAGGAAAAGTAGGTGCAAATACCCTGATGTTGGAATGGTACATGCTTCTACTTTCTGTCCCCCTCTCATTTCTCATCTCTGGTAAACTCCAGAATAAATTTCTACATTGTAGCAAATATATTCTTACAATCTTAATTGCCTGTGACTTTGTTTTTGCTCCTACCTTTTGCTTCAAACTGTTTTCTTGATGACCACTAATATCATCCTAGTGTGACAATTATTTGAGAATGTGGAAAAAGAAACAGCATGTTAGCACTTGGGGCCTTTTATCTAGCAGACAGATGTCTGTAGGCCACTTTCACTGTGTGGATTAAGGTCTATAGCAGGAAAGACATTTATAAGCCACGCAGTGCCCTGAGGCCCCCTGTAAGCTAGATTGGTGCCCCTTCTTGTTTCTCTAGCTCTGTGCCATGCTGTTCTCATTTCTTGCTTTCACTTGTGTGTGGAATGCTCTTTCCCTTTAACGTTGGCAGGGCTTTCTGTTTCCCACTATTCAAGTTGAAGTAGATTGGACTGTTGGCCTCAATTGCTCCCATATAATAGAATTATCCATCCAAATGTCATGGCCTCATAGAGGATGGAGTGTACTTTTCTGTCTCTTGATTATTACTTTTACCATTAACATATTGGTGGGCCTCTTGAAAACAGTATTCTGGTGTAGTCATCTGATCCTTTGATTGTTGAAAATATTGTGGAACAGATAAAAAAGATGTGGTATTTTTATAAAATGGAGTACTACCTAGCTATAAATAAGGATAAACTTGAGGGTTTTATAGGTAAATGGATGCAATTTGAGACCATACTTATAAGTGAAATAATTATACTTGTATGCGTAAATAGCATATTGTCTCCCTAGTGTAAAAAACTGAAACGGTCAGTAAGATCCAAAATATACAACAGATATTATGAAAATGAAAGGAAAATAAACTGCTCAAAAAGACAGAACAACTTGGATAGGGGAAAGGAGAACAGGAAGAAGGGAAATGAACACCATGTACAAGATAGATAATTATACTACTAATCCCTGTTAGTTCATAAAAAAAGAATGGTTTATGCTTTCATTGTTCAATTGTTTGATCTTTTTTTATGATATCTTGTAGCCTGAACTACTTTGAAGATAACAATACACACTATATTAACTATTGTTAATTTCCTTTATTTTGTTTTGAAATTCTGTAACATTGTTTTTATTATTTTTTCATTGTAATATAAAAAAAATGCCTTATGCAACCAGGTCATTCCAGAAAGAGGAGAGAAAAGTGTAGCTTACTTGAGCCCAACTCAGCCAAAATCAGCTCAAACCTAACCAACTCACATATATGGGAGCAAGAAAGTAATATATCACACAAATATAACTCAGTGCACGTTTACAGAACACATAAATACAGCTTATATCACTGCTGTTAATATCTGAAGAGGGTTGGTTCTAGGACTGCCACATCTCTTTTAAAACATAGCATAGTATTTGCATATAATTTATGCATATTGTCTTGCATACTTTAAATAATGGTCATTCAACTTTTGGATTGTCTGCGCCACAATAATTGAAGAGGAATTGTCTTAGGCTATGTACAAAATTACAGCCCATATGTATAATAAGGAACAAAATTATCTAGCAAAATAAATATGAATAATAAAAATTCCATTTTTTATGGTAAATTATTTTACAAAATGACACAAGTCCATGTTCAATAATTAAATAAGAAAGCTTATATATCTTCTGAATAACAAAAGTCTGTCTTTGTAGGCACACACACATGTAGGTAGGCTGACATATTAACACTGGTAATCTCTGAATTGTACTTGCTAAGCCACACAAACACATGTAATGGTCAGATATGTGCAGGTTTTGATTGGACTGACTGTGTGTGAAGGGCCCAAGAGGTAGAGTTAGCACTGCACTGTGGTTTCTCTCACCTATGTATGATGCGTAATTAAGCCATTAAAAAAAACTGCTAGAAATCACATAATAATCCCAGCTGTGAAGGCTGAGGCAGGAAGATCACAATGAGTTTGAGGCCAGCCTGGGCTTCATAGTGAGTTCAGACCCACCCTAAACTATATAGCAAAACCCTATCTCAAAAAACCAACAACAACAACAACAACAAAAATCACCTAGTTATGTTGAAAGTTTATGATCTGTGAGGCTGAACTGCTAACTTTTCAGGGTTGTGGCCTACAAATTGAACACATCTTCTTTAAATTATCTTTAGGTTACTTATAATATTTAACGTAACATAAATGCTCTGGAAATATTTGCCATTCTATATTGTTTAAGGAATAATGTCAGGAAGAAACCTGTACATGTTCAGTGTAAATACAAACATCACAGGTCTAACTACACAGTAGAAGAAGGAGATGCAAAATGAACAATGCTCGTTTAGGAAAGATGGAGAGACGCTGAGAGCTATGAAATGTCAGGGTCCACAGCACCATGTGCCCACACATTACTTCATCTGTGCGCATTCAAAGTGTTATCTGGCGGACAGAAAATTTAAGGTTTGCAATTTGCAACTTTCTGGAATGTTTTCACCTGAATGTTTTCATTCTGCAGTTTGTTTTATCTATAGATGCAGCACCTAAGGATAGTGAGGAGCTGCTATAGCATAATAATTCTTTTTTAAAAATTTTAAAGTAAAAAAAGCAAAACAGAAAAAAGGATAGTAATAATACAGAATTTCAAAAAACAAGAGTACTAAGAAATGAGTTGACCAATTATATACTGTCGTCTTAGAAATAGTTGTTCAAGTTACAAAATTAAAGCATACAAAGTGGACATTCAAACAGTGAGCCTGCAAATGGTTCTGCTCAACAATCTAACAAAAACTTAGTAATATGGTCATCTATTTTACACACTTAAACATACCATAATTATTTCTTTAAAGGTCTGTCTGTGAGCTCTTTGGAGACAGAGGTATTAATATTTATACATATTAAGGTTCAGCAATGAGCCAGGAAACCAGTAGGCACTTTGAATGCTTTTCAAAGTAGAACTGTCAGGATTCATGCCTCCATGTCCCTTTAAAGCCTGATGCTATTGTAGGTGGGGTTTGTGATATGTGATCAGATTAAAGGGAGGCTAAGGCTGGCTTGGTGTTAGAAGATGGAGCCTAGTTGGAAGAGGTAGGCCACCGGGTGTGACTTGGAAGGATCTCTTTCTCTTCCTGCTCTGCTTTTGCTCTCTGCTTCCCCACTGGCACAGGTGAGCAGCTTCCTCCACCACGCCCCTCTGCTATGTCCCTCTGCTGTGCCATCCTGCCTTGGAGCCAGCAGACTATGGAATAAAACATGAGCTACAATGAACTTCTTCTCTTTAATTTATTGGTGTTGGGTATTGACTTAGTGATGAGAAAGTGACTGAGACAAGACCTGAGGCTTCTTAAAGAGTCTTTCTAGAGGGCAGGCTCCAGCTGAATTGGCATGGATTTCAGAGTTTGATTCCCTGTCTCCTGATTTTTTATTTCTGGCATGACTTCTTACGTTTACTCTGTGTTTTTAGTTACCTTCATGGCTGGACATTCCCTCAGGCTGCTGAGCACCTGGATACGCAGCAAAATGATCTTAGGGTCTGCGTGGTGATGAGAAGCAATTTGGTGTCTGCCTTTCACGAAAGCTGAGATGGACAGCCTACTTGCTGTCAGTGACAATGGTAATGGTGCCTAATTTACAGCCTCTCCACCACCCTCTCATTGAACTTTAAAGTGTCTTTGTCAGATTTTACTTTGTCTGGGTGTCTTGACTCTGGCCTTGAGGATTTAAAAGAGGAATTGACTTATATTGACTTTATAGGCAAAGCTTTGGGTGATGATTCTAAAGTGTCATGTCTCTACAGAGAAAGCTCATACTTACTAGAATGAGGTGAAATCATTTTCTTTTCTGCTCAACGTGCTCTGTAGTTTCTTTTGGTAATGAGATCTTGGTTTTCTCTGTTGGAAAAAGAACTTTCCCCAAAGGATACTGTGTTGGTGGTGCTGTCAAATACAGTACTTGTTTTAGTCTGCCATTGTCTTAGTTTTTTCTGTTACAATAAAATACTTGAAGCTGAGTTCTTTATGAAGAAAGGTTTGTTTAAGTCATGATTTTAGAGATGAAATGTCTAAGAATGGGCAGTTGCATCTGTTGGCTTCAGTAAAGATGTTCGGGCTATGTCGTAATGTGGCAGAGAAGAAGAGGGAAAAGGATGATACATGAAAAAAAAGCAACATGATGAGGGATGAAGCAAGATACAGGGAGGACAGACTCATGCTTACAACAACCTGCTCTTGGGGGAACTTGTCTACTCCCTTGAGGCTCAGTCCACTGAGAGACCAGCACCAACCCTTTATTGAGGTTGGTCATGATGCACCCTCCCCTGTAAGCTCCACCTGTTAGAGATACCACCCCCTTTCAATTCTGTTACACTTGGAACCAACTTCAAGATGAGATCCTTTTGGGAACAAACCATAGTAACCACCAAGTGTAAGTATACCCTGGGTAGATGATTTGCGTTCAGTTGATGTTTTGAGATCTGATTTTAGAAAGCACAAGTGAGAACAGGAGAATAGGAAAAGGAGATGCACCAGCATAGGGAATGTTAATGAAAGCTACCACTGTAGGCCCTGACAAACCTGCCTGAGGGCCTCCAGAAATATCACGTGGACATACCTCTGGATCAATTTATTGGTGTCAGAGGAGGCAGGGAATTTATTTGTTGCTTTCAGCCTCTGTGGTTTCAAAGCAGAAAAGAGATTTAGGATCTTGAGATGAGAAACTGTTCACGTGCTGCTAACTGTCAATCAAAGTTGCAGAACGACTCGGGTTAGCCAACAACATATGGAACACCAATAGCATGTTAGTACCCCTTCCTACTCTGCCAATGTATCCCACAGCCACAAGTTAGTCTAATCAGGTGCCCTTTTTCTGAAGTCTTGAGAGGAGTAAATTGGAAATGGAAAGTGACTAAAATCTGTTCCTCTGTGTGGTGAGATCCAGCACAGATGATCACTAGTTCTTAACACCCAGCTTCCCAGAGAGATTTCAGTTCATGTCCCTTTGGCTATTCAGATTTTCTTTTAATTTTCTGGACTTCCTCATAACTCTTCTAGTAAAGTCTTCTTATATTAAATTATCTAGGACTTATTTTTTGTAGCTTCATATAAGACACCCTGACAGAGGTCTTTGGCCCATTCCATGGATTACTAGAAATAAAAATGATAAAATTTGGATTTTCACCAGGGAATCAGGCAGTGGAATAATCTTTGCTCAGTTTGCTGATATCCAGTCCAAGTGTTGTAAAATAGGAAGGGAGACTAGGGAAGGGGGAGAGAGAAAGGAAGTAAGGGAAAGGAAAAAAAATAGAAGGAAAAAATGGAGACAAAACTATTGCAAATAATTAGAGGAAGCAGGGTTGAAGGGAAGGGAGGAGAGTGGAAAAAAAAAGAAGTTTCAAAATATACCGTGAGAACCAGGTGTGGTGGCCCACCCCTGTAATCCCAGAACTCGGAAAGCTGAGGCAGGATGATCACTGTGAATTCGAGGCCAGTCTAGACTGCATAAGCAAGTTCATGGCCAGCCTGAGTTATACAGTGAGACCTTGTCCCCCCAAAAATACAAATTTCCTATGATGAATAGGATCATTATGTATATCTAAAATGTACCAATAAAATAAAAAAATGATGCAGCCCAAATCCTTTGCTAAATCATTTTCCCCAATTCACCCTACTTGCCACCCTGAGTTGATCATGAATCTGTGACACTGCTTTTAGACAGATATCATGTGATATAATATGGTAGAGTGTGGTATGGTGTGTTATGGCATAAGATAGAACAGCCCATTGTGGAAGGGCAGCCAAAAAGTGGATGCTGGAGCCAGGCTAGCTGGATTCAAATCCCAACTTTGTCATTTACTGACTCTATGATCCCTGATGAGTTATTTAACCTCTTTTACTCAGGGTTAGTAACTGTGAATCTGAATAAAAGTCAGGCCTATATTAGTAGGATTGTGAAGGTTAGACAAGTTGATACAGCACCTGGTGGTATGTAAACATTTACTAGTACCACTCCTAGAGCACTGATCTGTGTGGAGATCAGGCCTACAGGTCCCATGCTTTTTGGATTCTGAGCTATGCTTCCTTAATCTTGAGAAAACATGGTTTTCCAAATCAGCTGTCTTCTCTTGGGCCTGGATGAGTGTGTGGATGAAAAGGAAGGGAAAGTCTATTTCAGAATCACCTACTAGGCGCCACACATCAAGACCCTGGCAACATTTCTGAAAGGCAGATATTGTTCTGTCATTTTACACAAGGGAGAGCTCAAGCTCAATGATATTAAGTACTCTGACCTATGTCACACAGCAAATAAGAGGCAAGATTACTCTTTTTCCAGGTCTGTCCGATTCCAAACCTTGTGTTAGTTCCACTGTGCATATGGTGAGTAACTCTCTTTCTTTTCCCACAACTCTTGTACAATTACTGTCTTAGCTGTTACTGCCCAAAAGTGCAGTCTGACACATCCTTTATCACTCATTTGTGAAGCTTTTTGCTTTAGCCTGCCTGCAAGATCAAGTACAAGATCCCATAAGTACAATTTGGCATTTGATTTGGAGTTAATGAAGAAGAGAGAATAGAATGGTGGTTAATCTCATGGGCTGTGTGTGGGAATTCCTGGACTCAAAATTGCTTTCTATTTTCCTTAATGTGATTGAATTTTTACAAGCCTCAATCTTCTTATCTGTAAAACAGAGATGGATATGACAATAATTAATATTTGAATGTCTGTACATGTTAAAGAAAGTAAACTTTGGAAGAAAAATGTTTGAAATATATTTTTAACACTGGTTTGGGGTGAATTTCCAACCAAACAAACAAAATTGTAAACCCAGAAGCCACAAAGAAAAAGACAGATAAATGTGAATGCCTAACAAATATAGAGCAAAACCACAAAAAAATCAAATCAAATGAAAACACCATGCCATATACCATAAATATATGTATATAGGTTTTATAATTTAAAATAAATAAAACAACCAGTTGAAATGAAAACAAAAATATTTTTGAAAAGTCAAAATGGGGATTTTACTGTAATACTTATGTCAGAAAAAATTAATATTTCTAATATGCAAAAATTGCACAAACTGAGAAGCACCAGATAAACAACTCAATGGACAAATGGACAAAGGGTCTGAGATGGAAGGGTATCTAAGTAGGCAACAGGCATCTAAAAGGATGCTCTGAGAAAAGAAAATTAAACCTAAAACAAGATACTATTTTTAAAAAATCTATTAGAGTGGGAAAAACTAAAATGGGAAGCTGTCTTGAACTGACAAATGTTAGGTGAGACATCTTTGCATTGATTGCTATTAGGGATAATAAAGATGACAACAAACAATACTGGAAAATGGAAAAATTTAAATATATATTAGAAATATACTACATGCACTTCTTACCTAGTAATTTCACATTTAAGAATCAGCTTATGTAAATAACAGCATCTCTGTATGAGCTTCTGCTTTCAGGAATGTGTTTTAATATTATTTTTTAGAGAAAAATTGAAAATCGGCTCAAGTAGTCATCAATATAAAACTGACTTCATGCTCATTATGAAGTATATTGTAACTATTAAAAGAATATATATATTATATATGAATTGTGGTTTATTCATACAACAGAATACTACTCAGCAGTAAAAATAGTATATAATAATATCTTACTTTTGTAAAAAAACCAAAAAACCCCCTTCTTCATATGATTATATGTTTGTGTACATTTTCACAAATACGATGAAAAGGTGGAAAAACACACATCAGGTTGTTGACGTTGGTTGTGTAGGATTATGAGAATAAAAGGGGCCATTAGGAAACACTGATTCACATATTTTTGTGTTACTTCACTGGTTATGTTGAGTAAATACTACATTTTAATTAAAACAAGAAAACTGAAAAAATAATAAAGGCAAATGAAAGAGGTAGAAGAAAACCAGAAATGAGGTTAATAGGAAAGAGAAAAATTAAAGCGAAATATAACTGGTTGACAGAAAAAGGACTGTTAAAAGTTCAGAGGTTAGGAGGCCTGTGCAGTACCCATCCAATTCCCAAAATCAGAAAAATGAGTGCTCCTAGGACCAAAAGAGTGCTCTGAACAGGGACTGGACACAAGCGGTAGTCCATGGGTTAAAACTTGGGCTCTTTTGGAGAACTCAAGCCAGTTTCTTTGGCTCTCTTTGTTTCTTTCATCTGTTCCTTCTTTGCTTATTCCCACACCCCTGTCTTGTTCAACATCATCCATTGTTCCACTTACCATTTGCCAAATGCCTAACGTATTTTTAATTTTAAAACTTCCTTGTGTTCTGCTCTTCCTTTAAATCACAATAAAATCAAGTTTGATATGCTTGTGTCTATAATTAATGGAGTTACAGGGATCTTCTGCTCAGCTTTTATTTCTGAGACGAATTCTCACAGCCATTCCTCTTGCAATCTGTGGTCATGATGAGTTCACCTGGGTGAAACCAGTAACCAGTCTTGCTCTGATTCTCTGGAATGGGTATCTCCGGATTTCGGGTTTAGGGTTAGAACTTGCAGAGTTTCTACTCTGTCTTAGAAGCATCCAGACTCTCCCAATTCCCTGATGTAATAGATTACTGAGCTATTTCCCATGCTACAAGAATAAGGATCTGGCCTTCCTTCCTCCACTGTCCGGCATCCAGCTAGAGGAATTTGAGTTTGCATTCCTCCCTTCTTCCATGGTCCTAGGTTGGCGCGGCTAAGTCACACATGATGGACACGTGGAACTAGAGGCATGCAAATGTCTCACATAACAGTAACAACATGAGCCAACAGGTGGTAAGTTAGGAGAACCAGTGTTGTACCTGCGAACAAAGACACAAGGAATAGAAGTAGGTGGGTAGGGCCTCTCCCTTCTCTTTGTTTTGTATTTTCTCTGTTTTGCTTTTTCTTTCTAATTGACTGGGGAGAACTTCAGACACAGAAAACTAGTCCCATCCTCCAAATCCAAGATAAAGATCAAACCCAAGTCCAGCAAAAATCCATCTGCAATCTTGACCAGAGTACACATTTCTGGGGTCCAACTTGGACCTACCACAAAACCACGGACACAAGAGGAATTTCACTGCTTTCATCTTTCTCTAATTGGCTTCGCTCTTGGTATTTGGCTGGATTAGTGTTTTATTTTTCATTTTGTTTGTTTGCTTTTACTGCTTGTTTCTTTGTTTTCTTTCTTTTCTCATTTTCTGTGTTTTGTTTTGTCCTGCTTTGTTTTTCTTTCTGTATGTGTTTTTCAGTGTGAGGATATTTTTGCTTACTTTTAAAACTTTTTTCTTCTTTTTCTTTTATTTCTTTTCTTCCTTCTTTTCTCTTCTCTTTATGATTTAGATCTCTAACATTTCTTTGTGTTTTATTCTACTTGTCTTCCTCTCTTTAGTCAGCTATCTCACTTAACATATGACACTTTCATGTGAGTAAACATTGTCTCTTCTCTTTCTGGTTCACTTCAAAACTCCTGGGTCTTCCCCCTAATCCTTTCCTCCTGTGTCCTACAATTACCCAAAGCTAGATGATCATCTTGTTCCCTCCAACTTTGCTCCTATGATATTTAACATCACTCATGTCCATCCTATCCCCTATCTTCTTGAAACCCCCCCCCCACATGACATGGTAAAATCACTGTACTAAGTGGAAAATCACTGCATATAAGTTCTTGGTATGTGGTATTATATTATATTTCTGAAAACCCAAGTTTTTACATATCAGGCTAGTAGTTACCACATTTTTGTCAGTAGCCAGGCTGTGCTTGAGTGTATTTTATTGCCAACTGTACTACTTTAACCAAGATGTCACAGTGGTATAGCCAGGTTTTCCCCCAGTATGACAACACTGCAATTGTAAGGAGTTATAACTATCATCCTAGTCCAGTACCAAAGGAATGGCTTCTAAGTCAAATACTAATGTTTCTGTCTTAACATATTGGGAAGGCAGGTCCTTGGGATAGTCATAAAAACCAAAAACCACCTACATCCATAAAATATCCAGAGGAACAGAAACCTACTAGGAAAGCCTCAACACCATTGGTAAGGCTATGAAGAAATCTACAAGCATCAACACAGAAAACAAATAAACAAATAAAATAGAAAATAGAAAGTGACACGATGAAGAAGCAAAATGTAAATCCCAAATGCCCAACTCACTCAGGAAAAATCCAGAACACAAAGAGATAGAGGAAATAGAAAGCCAAAAATGGAACTCTCTGAAATTATAGGAGCAGAAGTGAAAAAACAAATGGCCATAGGAAAAAAATAATCTCTAAGTTTCAAAAGGAAATGACTATCAAAATGAAAGATATTAATGATAGAAATCATGAATGCCAAACTTAGACAAGAAATAGAATCCATGAAACAGATTCAAAGAGAAATACAGGAGATTAAAAGTTCCATTGAAAGTATATGTAGCAGACTGAATAAAGGCAAGAATAGAATTTCAGATGTAGAAAACAGGAATGCAAATAATGACTAGGAAAAGAAAAACATCTTAAAATAGGAAGAGACCATGAAAAATCAATCTAACAACAACAGGATGAAGCAAAGACGAACAACATAAGGTTGATTGCAATCAGTGAGAAAGCTGGAGATACTGTAAAAGCCATTAAACTTCTTTACAGAAATAATGGCACAAAGCATCCCAAATATGGATTTTGTAGTCAGGGTTTTCAAGGAAAACAATTTAATATAAGAGTCAAATGAAAAGAAACAGTGCAGGAAATCTGTGGACACACTAAGACACATGAGTCCAGCTGAAGACCTGCAGCCCCAACTATGAGTCCAACTGGAAGCCTAGAGCCCATGACAATATCTCATGGAAGTTTGTTTCATAGATCTTTTCTGGGAATTCCCAAAGGTCAGTGGTGAAAGACAGAAAGGCTATGCCAGTGGGATGAAAGATCTGTGCCAGTAGGTTAAAGGTTCTGCAGTGGAGCCAGGAAGTAACACACAAAGGACCAGGGATCCTCCTAAAAGTACCATCCTCAGTGACAATGAGGTTTCAAGCTTCTCTGATGATGAGAACATCCAAGTTCATATCAGGAAGTCAGCATGACAAACTTCTGGATATTGAACACCACAATATCTCCTCCTTTATATCCATGAAGTAGTAAAGGACAGAGCTCTCTCAAAGTGAACCACAGTCATTCTCAGTGACAACAAAGCCCCAGTCTCCTCTGATGATGAGAGCAGCCAAATTTATATTGAGAAAGAAGCTTGACAAGCTCCTCAAGGAGAACCAACACCACGGAGAACCAATACTTTTTCCTCTCTCTCTCTCTCTCTCTCTCTCTCTGTCTCTCACTCACTCTCTCATACCAAGGATTGAACTCATGACCTCACACTTGCCAGGCAGGTGTGTAAGCCACTGAGCTAAATCTCTGGCTCTTTTTACCTCTTTTCTCTCCAATTCTCTTTTCATGTTGACAACAATCCTTAGGTGGGGCATTCACACTTAGCAGCATGCTGATTCAGTTCATTTGGTTGTTATAAGTTGGATACTGGTTATTAACGCCCCACAATGGATAAAGAATTTGATATACAAATGAATGAAGCATATAGAATTCCAAATAACCATAACCAAAGTAAATCTACACCAAGGTATATAATAAATAAGATTCCAGAAATTCAGCTCAAGAAAAAAATATAAAAGCAGCTAGAGAAAAGAAATAGATCACCTATAAAGGGAAGCCTATCAGTCACAGCAGACTTCTCAATACAAGCCCTCAAATCAAGGAGAGCCAATACATATCAGTTATAATTATCAATGTAAATGGTTCAAATCACCAATTAAAAGAAACAGACTGGCAGGAAGTAACAAAAAACAAGATTCAACAATATGCTAAATACAAGAAAAATATTTAGCCCCAAAATAAATTCACAGACTAAGAGTCACAGGTTGTAGAACAATTCTCCATGCCACAGGAACCCAGAAAAAATAGTGGTAACTATTCTATTTGCAGATAATGCAAACTTTAAGTCAAAACTGACCAAAATAGACAAAGAAGTCAGTGAAAACTCCAAGAAGAAGAGATATCATGAAAATTTATGCACCAAACACAGGGTCACTCAACTGAATTAACCAAATATTAACAGACATGAAAAAGCAAATAAACACTAAAGCAATTATAGTGGGGGATCCTAATAATCCACTCTTACAGATAGGTAGATCGACCAGACAAAAAACCAACAAAGAACTATGGAATTAAACCAAGCCTGTAACTGAATAGACGTGGTAGAGTCTACAGTGTTCCACCCCAAAACATCAGAATACACAGTTTTCTCAGGTGCACATGGTCTGCTATCCAAAACAGACCACATATTAGCTGAAAAAAGTAACATGTTTAAGTAAATGTAGATGAATTGAAATCACCTCACACATACTATTTGGTCATAACACAATGAAACTGTAAATGAATGACAAAGAAAATCACAAAAACTACATTAACACATGGAAATTAAACAACACCCTTCTGAAAAACCAATAGGTAAAAGAGGAAATTAAAGATGAAATTAAATATATACAATTAAATGATAATGCTGATACATCATATTAAAACTTACGGGATATAATGAAAGCAGTCCTATGAGGGAACTTTATAGTGATGAATTCACACACCAGAAAACAGAACAAGCTCAGATAAACAACCTAACGCTGAACCTCAAACCTCTAGAAAAAGAAGAACACATCAAACCCAAAGCTCATACAAGGGAGGAAATTATAAAGAAAAGAGCAGAAATTAATGTAATAGAAACTAAGAAAATAATACAAAGAATTAATGAAGTGAAAAGATAGTTATTTGAAAGAATAAATAAAATTGGTAAGCCATTAGCCAACATCAGCAAAAGGAGGAAAGAAAAACACAAATTCAAGCAATTAGGAGTGAAAATAGGAAAATCACAACAGATCCCACAAAAATCCAGGCAATCAAGAATACTATGAGAACCTATATTCTGATAAGATGGAAAATATAGAAGAAATGGATATATTCCCAGACACAATCAAATTGCCAAAACTAAATCAAGAGGATATAAAAATTCTAAATAGCCCAATATTAACCAGTGAAATTGAAAATGTAATTAAAAATTTATCAATGAAGAAAAGCTCAGCCCTGATGAATTCACTATTGAATCATATAAGAAATTAAGGGAACTAATGCCACTAATGCTGAAAAATTTTAAAGAATTTGGAAGGGATGCAGTACTTCCAAAAATCATTACTTGAAAGAAGCTTTACTCTGATTCCAAAACTAGAGAAAAATGTAACCCTAAAAAAACACTACTGGCCAACCTCCCTAATGAATATAAATGCAAAAATCCTTAGTAGGATAGTGTCAAACAGAATTCAGCAAATCATCAAGAAGTTTATATATCATGACCATGTACAATTCATCCTATGGATGCAGGGATGGTCCAACAAACACAAATCAGTAAATGTAATACATCATGTTAACAGGACCAAAGACAAAAATCACATGAGCTCCTCAATAAATGCTGAAAAACCATTTGACAAAGTCCAACACTCATTTATGACAAAACCCTACAGAAAATAGGAATAAATGGTCTTTACTTCACTCTCATAAAAGCTGTCTATGACAAATCAAGAATTAGCATTGTATTAAATGGTCAAAACAGAAAACTTTCACTCTAAAATCAGAAGCAAGACTGATTAAAGATGTTCATATTACCACTCGAATATAGTTCTGAAAACATTAGCCAGAGCAATTAGATAAGAGGAAACAATAAAAGGAATAAAGATAGAAAAGGAAGAAGTTAATTTATTGTTATTTACAAATGACATAATACTTTATATTGAAGATCCCATATACTTCACCAAAAACTTGTAAATTTAATACCCAAATTCAATAGTGTAGCAGGATGCAGACTTAACACTAAAAAATCAATAGCATTACTGTACACAAGCAACAAACTCACACAGAGAGAAATTAAGGAAAGCACACCCTTCACAATAGCATGGAAAAAACCAAAATACTTAAGAATCAATCTAACAAAGGATCTAAAAATTACAGTACCCTAAAAAAGAAAATCAAAGAGGGTATCAGAAAATGGAATGATATTCTTTGCTCTTTGATAGGAAGACCCAGTGGTGAAAATGGCCATACTCCCAATACTGATATACAGATTTAATGCAATTTCAATCAAAATACCTTTAGTACACGCCACAGATCTAGAGATAACATTCCTAAAATTCATTTGGAACTAGGGGAGACCTAGAATAATGAAAGAAATTCTGGGCAACAAAGGCAAGTCAGGTGGCATCACAATTGCAGACCTAAAATTGTACTAAAAAGTAACCATAATAAGATCAAAACAAAACAAACCAAAACAAACAAAAAACAGACCTGTGTATCAGTGGAACAGAACAGAAGATGCAGATGCAACCCCAAACACATTTAATCACACATCTTTGACAAAGGTTCCAAATATGTTCACTGCAAGATAGTTTCTTTAATAAATGGTGCAGGAAAAACTGACTTTCCACAATACACTAAAGTAAAAAATGGATCAAAGATCTAAATATTAAGATAGAAATACTAAATTTACTGGAAGGTAAAATAGGTAAAATCTTGAAGCTAGATGTAGGCTTCATGGACAAAACCTAGACTACAAGAGAAATACTACAAAGAATCAACAAATGGCATCTTATCTTATTAAACAGCTTTTGCACAACAAAACAAATCTCCAATAGAGTGAAAAGACAACCCACAGAGTGGGAAAAAATTATACCCCATTGTCCCTCAGACAAAGGACTTATATCTAGAACATATAAAGAATTAAAAAATCAGACACTTCAAATTCAAATACCCTATACAAATACCCTATACAAAAAATTCTTTCAAATACAAATCATAAACAAATATATGAAAAAATGTTCCACATCATTGGTCATTTGAGAGATGCAAATTAAAACATCACTGAGACTTCATCTCACCCCAGAAACAATGAATATCATAAAAAAAAAAACCAAAAATTAACAAATGTTGGCAGGGCTGTAGGGAAAAAAGTACCCTTCTCCACCGTTGGTGGGAGTGTAGACTGGTGCAGCCACTATGGAAATCATTATGGAGAGTCCTCAAAAACTAGAACCAGAGGTCTTATTCTGGCCAGCCATTCCTCTTCTGATTATTTTCCCAGAAGAATTAAAAGTATTATACCACAGCAATATATGTGTACCCATGTTATTAGCAGCATGATTTGTCATAGCTAAATCTTGGAAACAACCCAAATGCCCATCAACTGAGAAACAGATAAAAAGATGTGTCATTTTATATAACGGGGTACTACTCAGCCACACAAAAGCATAAACTGGAGACTTTTATAGGTAAATGGATGTAACTCAAGACCATACTCGTAAGTGAAATAAATCAGACCCATATATGGAAACACTGTATTATCTTAAGAGAATGAGAAGCTGAATGAGTAAGTAAAGTCCAAAATGTACGACAGATATTGTGAGCAGGGAAGAAACTTCAAAAGAAAAGGTAAGCTGTGATGTGGCGATGGGGAAAGGAAAGAACGGAAAAAAGAAAAGAACATATTTATACACAAGACAGTTGTACAGCTAGCTTTTTAGTTCAATGAAAAGAAAGGCTTTGCTAGTATTGTTTGGACAAGATATCATGCTTATATCTTGAAATCCAAATAAATACTATGAAGACAACAATATTGAATACATTGTTATAACTTTCCTGTTTTGAAACTTTTGTTTTATTGCTACTTTAACTTGTTTTTTTTTTAAAGGAGATAAAACCAAAGAAAATAAAACAATACAATCCATCCAAATAAACCGAATAAGTGATACAGGATTTCCAAACCTTATGAAATCAACAATAGTTACCACAATGCCTTTGTTGTCTTCAAAATAGCTGCAGATACCACCTTTGGACATATTAAAAATTAGAACAGAATAGAATAAAAGCAATAGAAACAAAACAATGACTGCATAAAGGACATCAAAACAAGCCAGTAGTAAATACATAATGGCTTCCATATAATGTCTTGCTATCTTTTAAATAGCTGCTCATGCCACCAGATTTCACACAAACAAATCAAAAGAAAATAAAAACCCAACCCAACAAAACAATGAAAATGATACAGTTTCTGGACAGGGATCTCCTCCCATGGGGCCTGGTTCTCTCTGTCTGCAGTCTGAATGGTGCTGACTCATGGAGAGAGGTTTGACTCTGGCTCTCCCTATGCTGGCAGTAGTCCATGTATTTTTAACCTGTTTTGTGACAGGGTTGCTGGCCTAGGCCGGATACTGTAGCCGGTAAAGCCAGGAAGCTCCTATCTCGCCCACCCTTAGGAATTACCTCTGGCGCCAAACTAAGACCAATGGGCTACCTGTGCATCCCTAATGCCCCCTTGGGTTCCACCTCAGGCCCAGGCTACTTATGTGCCTCACTCCACGGGTTCCACGGAGAGATTGCTGGCCCTGGGAGGAGATGCCATGCCCCAGGGGGTCGGGGGGGGGGTGTGTGTCTCTCCCAGCATTCCCAAAATAAAGGTTACTTATATTTTATACTTCTTATCTTTTCAGCTGCTGCCGGTCCTTCTCCTCTTCCTCCCCTCCACAGTTCTATCATTTTGAAACTGTGTTTTATTGTTATTTTAATTGTTTTCGCTTTAAAATAAAAAAAATGTGTAGGAATCTGGAGTCAAAATGTTCAACTATAACACTTATTATGTATCTTTGAACAAATGGAATGATGTCTCTAGAGGCCTTGGTTTCCTTATCACTAAAACAAGCGTGGAGAATGGATCTGTTAATTGATGGAAAGCACTTGAAATAGTGTCTGCTCTTACTGTACATCATCGTCAGTGTTAATACTGTTGTTGATGGTTATGCAGTGTTGGGCTTCATTGATTAGATGAGCAGTCTATGTATATTTAAAATAACAGAAACAGCAAACAATCTGTAGAATACCACATTTATGCTATAGGTATATACATGTGTGTTTGTGTGGAGTATGTGTTTGTGGATGTATGTGTATAGATGTGTATGTCCATGTTTCTGTGTCTATGTCTCTGTACACTTGAGAAAGGTTAGAGGCAAGTCCAAAGTCCAGTGCTAAGTGATAACTTCTCAGAGGGGTCAATTTGGGAGCTTATTGAAAGTCAGATTTTACTTGTCTTACACTCATTTGTATTTTCTGAATATTTACCATCAAAATAACTATTTTTATAATTTAAAAAAAAAACCAATAGACTTGAAAATGGAGATAAGGCCAATCAAAGAATATCTTTCCATCTTCTATGCTGAAAACCTACCATTTTTCAAGGTCATTGGTATGAGGTTCACAAAGGCAGCCATAAAAAGTATATATATTTTCTCTAATAGTAAAGCAATTTCTGGGGTTGTTGATCCTAATATGAAGGTGAGATTTGTCTGATATAGATTCATGAGGTTGGTCTAATAAATCACTGTGCTGGTTGCTACATTAGAAATTCAAAGCCTGGAGATGCAGCTCACCTTTTGTCTATGGCTCCCCAGACACTGCTAGTCCTGAGCCCCAGAACCCATAGACTAGATGGGATGGAGCTTACAGAATTTGGAAAGAGACATTTCTCTTCTCATGTCTCCTTATTCTGCTTTATATCTATCCTGCCACCTTAGTGTCCCTTGATATTCAGAGATAACTTACCAGAATGGAAGCCATAGTCAGAGGTTTTCTTTTGTCCTTCTGGACAAGTTGTTAAGTTTACAGCATTGCATAATAAATACATGGCGTGAAAGGCTGAAGTATCTGCAGGGATGTCAGGCAGACATTCAGTAAAGGCCTCAAAGGGATAGAAATTTTTTCCCTTCCCCCCTAGAGGGGATCCTTTTAGAGACAGACTCACATCACCTAGTCACATAGAAACTAATTTACAAAGCAGAGTTTACTCCTGTTATGAATAGGGCAGAAGAATCACTGGAATGTAAGCATTCTCAGGTCTAATCCTCAGGATTCCTTGTTAGGTACTAAAGATATGGAATGTGTGATTGATCGGGACTTAATCTGGGAACCAGAAGACTTTGAAAGAGCACAGTCCTAGGTTTGAATTGGAGCTTCACCATCATATGTGCCCTAAGGTGTGTTGGCAAAACTTTCTGAAGCCCAGTATAGTCATCTAGATAATGGAGACAATTATCCTGCATTAGGGTGGACTCTTAGAAACAAACTCTGAGGTGGGGAGTTATAAGCAGAGGCTTGCTAGGGAGACAAACTTGTGAGAATTGCAGGATTAAACAGAAAGATAAACTGACCTATTACTTGTCTGCAATCAAGTCCCCTGGAGTTCAGAATAGAAGTCTGTAGCTGTATTTTGGCTCTTCAAAATTGTTTCCAGTTAGAAGAGAGTAACTGTGCCCTTGAGCCCTCACATCAAACAATATTGTCCCTATACCATTCTCTGGGAAAATATATAACATCGAACGGTGTAGCCTCCTACAAGTAAGGGATACTTTCTAGCCATAAGCATGCTGGAGCCTGTGGTCCCAGCAGTTAAGGTGCATAGGTTTTGAACGGGGGATGTGGGTAAGGGACCCTAGGATCCATGACAAATCCAGGTTTGTAGGAATTACAGAAGTATTTCATATTTACACCTCACAGAATGTCTACAAATATTAGTTTTTTTTCTTCCCTCTTGAAAATATTTTTCTTTTTTATGTTGAAGAGAATAAAACACAACAGAACAGAACAAAGCAGATCAGAGCAAAACAATGCAAGCAATACCAGGCAAGACAAATACTCAAATACTCAAGACAAATACTCAAAACAAGACAATAGGAAATCAACAGTGGGTACCATGTCTCTTGTTTTCTTTGAAATAGTGGTCCATATCTTCACATAAATGAATTCAAACAAAACAAAATAGTATAAAACTTATCAAAGCAAAAGGAAAACATTTCTTAATAACTTTGGAAGGTTAAGACATGCTTTCCTGTTCCAACATTAACTATGCATTTTCAGCGTTCTAAATATCTATATCCAGCAGAAATATCTCTTTTCCATGGAAGGAGGACTGATAAAGTCTTATATTCTATATCCTAAATCAGTCATCGAAGAACCCATAATCTCTTGATGGTTAGTAACTTGGTGAAGATTTGCTTTTATATTAGTAACATAACTGCTGTTGTTTCTCCCATAATTATTTTGGTTGGCTGTGGAGACATCCTCATTTCCTGGACAACATATTTTATGAAGTATTTCCAGACAGCTAACGCTGGGTAATGAAGAACTCTTTTTATAAAATGACTAGGTTTATTTCTTAGACATCGATTTTTTGAAATTGACTTTGGTAGCCAGAGTCATCTTTTGTTAGTGTGTATTTGGTATACATAGTAATCACTCCATCATAGGGAATTCACACTTGTATATAATATATCTTAATTTTCCCCCATTCTCCCTACCTCTTTTAACCCTTCTTCCTCTATCCATTTTTATTTCCATTTTTCCTTCCATTCTTCATTTTAAAATCTCTTTTCCTTTCTTGCTACCTGTTCCATATTCCCTTGCCCACCTGAACACGTTTTTCCTACTTCTCAATATCTATCCTTCATTTTGCTCCTTGTTTACCCTCAGAGTTTCTCACACAAGAGAAACAATGCAATACTTAAACTTGTGTCTTTTTTCTTGCTCTTAAAATTATGGTTTTGAGGTGCATCCATTTACCTACAAATGACTCATGTTTATCCTTCTTCGTAGCACAGTAGTATTCCAGTGAACATAAATGCCACATTTTCTTTATCCATTCATTTGTGGTCATCTAGGTTTGTTCCAAAATTTAGCTGTTAGAAATTGTGCTGTCTTAAACTTGCATGGAACACTATAACACGAGGTCTTTAATTCTTTTAAGACAACACCTTGAAGGGGAATAGCTGGGTCAAATGGAACCTCTAGGTTTAGTTTTTTGAGGAATCTCCATACTGATTTCCATAATTGTTACCAGTTTACATTCTCACCAACAATAGAGAAAGGTTCCTTTTCAACTGGGGTCACATTTTCCTGACTTTGAACTTGAACTTTCAGGGAGTTACTCTTATCAGAAGAGCTGGACATTCATAGTAATACTCACACAAACATGCTCTGGAGGACTCCATTTCTGCTTCTTGTTTTATGCTGTCTCTAGATTTCTGTCCATCAGCAAGGTCCAGGAAAAAATGGGCTGGTCTGGAAAGGGGAATAAAATGGCATTTAGGATAATTCTTTACAATTTTCTGTAGGTGAAATCATGAGGGGTAAATGATTTTGGGGTGTCTGGGGCTCCACGTCAGTGAGCAACATGGCTGAAACAGAATGATCAAAAGAGCTGAAACTTCTAAACGGGAGAGTCATCTCAGGATTAGGATGTTTGGGTAGAAAAGTGACTAAAAGAAACTCAAAGTAGCTGAGGGAAGAAGAAATTTTTTATGAAACATCAAGAGCATAGATTCAGTTCCCAGGTCTCAGGAATGGACCTCATTCAGGAAACCCGAGGGAGGCCTCTCTCACTCTTGTGAATGTCTCTTGTGCATCCTCTTGCATGGTGGTTTTTAAAATGTGCCCCATCAAATTACTTGGCAATTCTTTTCCTCAAAAGGCAGAACATAATTTTCCTCTCATTGGGTGTGGACTGTATTTACTTTAAAAATGAATAGAATGTGACTTCCGAGACTAGAACATAAAAGATCACTTGTTCTGGTGGAAGTTCTGTCCTGAGGACACTTGAGTACCCTTGAGGGATGTTTTGTGTAAGGAAATTGGGCCTCTTGCTGGCACTCAAATGAGTCCATCATCTAGGATGTAAGTTGCTCAGCCCTTCAGACAACTGCAGGCAGACCCAACTTACATCCTGACTACAACTTTGGGAGAGACCTTGAGCCAGAGCATGCAACTAAGCCTTTTCTGTATCTCAATCCCAAGAAGCTGTAAGATATTGCATTTATTATTCAATTCACTTTTATACTCCTATTTTTACAGTACCACAACTAGTATATGCTAACTAGTCTATGCTGTAAATTGTCATTGCCAATCTCCTCTACTTAGGAAGCAGTCTTCAGAAAAGAGAGTCTGTCTGAGGTCCACTTTCTAAGAGGAAATATTCTGATTGGCACAAGTTGAGAAAAGAGCACATTTGTGAGCAAATAAATTTTGGATAACACGGTGAGCATCACAATATATTTACATAGGAACGAACTTCCATTGTAATCAAATGTATTGAAATATTTTAGTAATATATACTTGGGAATTTCAAAAATGAATTCCATATGGGAACAGATCTGTATTTCTTTGACCACCAGAGTATCTCATAAGGAAGCTGAAGTTTACCTTGGTTTTAATACAGTGTTTTGAAGTTTAGTTGCCAATGTCATATATGGAACGTAAGTGGGTGACTGTTTTTTAACTGTGTGTTTCCAAAGATTCATGTGTTACTTGTATTTTAGTGGCATATACCGTTTGTGTTTGGTTATTGTTAATGTATTTATACAAATATATTCCTTTCTTCCTGGCCACCTTCAAATTGTTGAATATTGTCCAAAAATTTCTTGTGATAACTACAGTAAACCTTTTTCAGAAACTTCTCATATTTCTTGTTATGTATGGAAAAAACTTAAATTCATCTAACTTTTCTAAAAATAAATCGGCTAAGACCTCTTCTTTCCTTCTCTCTTTATAGATATGTGTACAGGAAGAAAATAAATAAGATTAATCTTGATGATTTCTGATTCATAAATCAAGGCAAGTCACTTACGTGATTTTGTAGATAAATACAATGTGGTCATAGAGATTGAGTCAATTATTATAAGACTATTACATATATTTAAACTTTTGGATAAATAAACTTGCTTTCATAAAATCAACATTACCCTCAAAATAATTTTTAGGATAAACTTACATATAACCTCCAGATTTAGGAGTTCACATTTAAAAGAAGATAAGTCTTTCAAATCATCGTATCCTAAGGAATTTGTTAGGAACACATTATCCAGGATACAGTTTGTGATCATAAGGTTTGAGATAAGTACCAATCTGTTAAGAATGAACTTTCACTTCATCCAATTTAATAATTATATTTTAAAAATCTTAATGGTGAATATAAGCAATTTCTGACTTAACCCTTTACTAACAAAATAACAGTACAGTTACTCCTTGTTCTTTTTAAGTTTTCTCACCTACTATGGTTTTGGGAATTGTTTCAATAGTTTGCTACTAGTTTTCAGTTAAATCTGAGAGTCTCTACTGTCAATAGAGGGCAGTTGTTCTATCATTTGCGGTTATTTGGAAACAGATTACTGAGTCTAATACTTAATCTGTATAGTCATTTTTCCTTATAATGTTATTAATTTGTCAATCCTACTTTATGATACATTGTGAATTTTCAAATTTTACTGAAATTGGGCTACTATTCAATACAGAAATTCTCATTAGTAACCTTTTTGGATTCCTTTGACTCCAATTTCTGCATATTGGTAGAATGTTATATACTTCCAGAATCATTTTGTCAACCACACTTCCTCAGATAGTTTATGGGAGAGCTTATGCATTCTTATGCTGAGTACTGCTAATTAATAGACTTTGACCATTAATGATTATCTGGACACTCAATTACTCTGTGAGCTTTAGGGCTCTAAAGATATAAGAGGACTCTTACAGTGTCTGTATTACTGTCATTGAAATAGCGTATACAACGTGGATGGATTATTCAGTGACATGGAACTAATAGGATACTTAGATAGATAAATAAATAAATTACTGTATTAAAAGATAGGTGTTATGGAAATTGGTTTACATAATTAGAGAGGGTTAGAAGCTCCATAACCTACATCCATACACTGAGACCAGGGAAAGCTAGGGGTGCAGTTCGATTTGAATTTGAAATCTGGAGAACCAGGACTCTGATTTTTCAGGGACGAAAAGATAAAAGTTCTAGTTCAAGAGGAGAGAATTTACACTCCCTCCACCAATTTGTTATATTTGAATCACTAATGAAATAGAGGATGCTCACACAAATTGATGAGGGCATATCATCTTCACCCAGCCTACTTAGGGGAGCTAATCTCTTCCTGAAACAAGAGACACAGCAGGAAGAATATTTACCTAAAGTCTGGGCAACAGTTTACTCAGTCACATGGAAACAAAATGAGCTATCTAGAGAGGGGGACGTGGGTGGGGAGAGGAAGGGAAATAAAAAGAATGTCAGGTAACTCCCTAAAATAAATGTAACCTTTATGCACTGCAAACATGTACTACTAAAATGAAATTAAATCAAAAAAGAGAAAATTAAGTCTCAGGACAAGCAATTCGAAGATAGTCTTCCATATGTTCTTCATTGTGAGTAATCTATCTGCTCTATCTCTGATTTTATGTTTCATACAGGGACTTTGTAAAAGTTGTAATTGAATGTGGCACTGTGCAGTAAGCTTGCAGTTTGGAGTAACAGGAGCAGCAGCAGTGGCAACAGTGACAACCAAAGTCCTGGCTTTAATTTTTGGCTTTAGAACTTTTAGAGTGTAACATTGAATTCACTTAATGTCAGTTATCTTAGTTACAAACTGAAGATATTGCAAACAGAGGCAATGCTGGATCTCTGTAAGGATCAAATTATAGAAACCATATTAAAACGCTTTATAAAAGCACTACACTGAAGTCATGAAGATAACTTCCTTTCACTCTGAAGTTTGGTGGTCAGTCCACCTGAGATTTATGTCTTGGTTACTTTTCTCTCCTTGTTGAGTGTCCAACATGAAGGAAGGAAAGGTTTACTTCTTATAGTGTTGGAGGTTCACTTCATACTCAGCTGGCTCCAAGCAGGATGATGTGGCTGATGGGCAGCTGTTCACGGTGGCCCCAAACGACAAGAATGAAAGAGCAAGAAGAGAAAGACACGCCTTCTTCCTGCCCTGCACTGTATTCTGCTCTGCCCCCGGGTGGGTGCAGCACTCACACTGCCAATCCCAGCATAGACAACAAAGCAACCACAAATGCGAGATTCATTGGCCTCCATGACTACATGAGGCTGGGATGGGGGGCACCTGGACACAAACCACAACAATGTACTTTCGGCTTCCAAGATTCATGAACACTTGAGTTGGATGAGGGTTAAAGATGTAGACAAATGATTTTGAACTGAGAAGAAATTTCAGTGATTTCTCTGTGAGCAGTGATGGAAAAGACATTTCTCATTTTTATAAAAATAATAATCTTTAAATGGCTAAAGAAAAGAATGATGATCTAAGAATTAACCAATATTATGGGCTTATCTCTGTAGGGGAGATTTAATCAGTGATAGTCGGCAGGAATATTATGTTTGCTTCTGGTGTAATAAGAATCTATCATAATGAAGCCGATGGTTTGTTATTACTAATATCCCAAAAGAGTCATCTTTGATGTCTCTTTTCTGCCTTATCCTTGTAGAATACTTTGGAGCAAAACTGACTTCTGATTACAGAAATATAAAACCAAACCTTTCCACATTTGCTCTTGAGTCAGCAAAAAGTAGTAGCATTGGACTCCAGATTGTGTACCAAGAGGTTTAAGAACATAAGATGAACTGTTTTACACAGTAGTTTAGCTCATGGTATAACCACTTTGAACCTTGATTTGCTTTCTCACCTTCCTTGATAACATAGACAAGCTGTGCATTACATTGGATGAGGTAATATATGTAAGCTCTTTATTAGCTACAGTGGTATCAGAAATGGAATCATGTTAAACAAATTGAAACAAACAAAATAGACATTACTTTTTGGACAGACAATGGAAGAACTTCATTTCTGAATTGTATTATTTTTCAAATATGTTAATTAAAAGCATTTTAAGAGAATAATAAAGGAATATTTTCTGCAAATTAAGCCTTTCCATCAATTTTGCCCTGTAGTTTAGGTATATTTTTGCCAGGTAATGATAATGGGATATTTTTCCTTTATCTGAATAGAAGCCCACCTCCATAGAGAAATTAACTTTATACTTCACTAGAAACCCCAGCTTAGAATCTAGGCCTCCCAGGGAAAACTCAGATTTCTATCAAATGAGCAAGATTGTCACCAAAGCTTCCCAATAACATTCTTCAACCCACATTTCATTTTTTCCCTCAGTTGTTCTCAGCTTTGAACATATTACTGAGGTTATTTTTTTATGACAATAATTTTATTGACTTATTTTACGTAGGTGGTGAGAACATGAATTGAGTGACAGTAAGTGGAATCTTTCCCTGCAAAACCACCAGCTCAGTCGCCTGAGACACCTCCATTTAACTCTTCCACATTCAGGTTTTGGATGATTGAACACAGTTCTGGGGTGGAGAAGCCTAAGGTCGAGGTCTCAACAAATTGTTTCCTTCTGAACAATATTTCCTTGATTTGCAGATGGTTGCCCTCTCCCTGTCTTCATGTGTTTGTTCTCTCCAAGTGGGGGCACTTGTGTGTGTCCCAATCACCTCTTCTCCTTACACACCAGCCCTATTGACTCACTCCCATGCCATATGAATGTATTTGTCCTTAATTACTTTTTTAGAAGTCTTTAAAAACTATTCTTAGAGATCATTTAAAAATGTTACACTGCTAAATCTCCACATCCAGTCACAGTCTGAAATAACAGTTGTTATGGCTTTCAGTATATGAATTTGGGCCAATATGAGTCAGCTCCTACTACCATTTGTATAACACAGGCTGACATCCGGCACACAACAATTGAGTGGTCAGGTTTACCAAACACGTGTATATCATTGTCTCACTAAATACAGTATTTTCTATAAATATAACTAAGCAACTTTGAATATTCTTAATGGTTAAATATTGCACAGTCCTATGAAATTAACATCATGTACTTAATCAGTATCCCACTCTTAATCATTTGAGTCTTAAAACATTCCATTGATTGTAGCATCCACATTCTTACATACTCTCACACAACTTTCTATTCATTTTCTTTTGATAAATATCTAGTAATGGTCACCTGGTCAAACAGTATTCTCTTTTTTTTATTAAAATTTTTTTCAAGACAATGCAGTGAGATTGGTACAAAACTTCACAGCAGGTTACCCGGATAACAGTAATAGGTACCATAGTATATCTCGTTATCTTCATGATAGTTGTCCTTTCAATCATAGCAAAATCAAACCAAATACAGAACATCATAAAACCTATCAAAACAGAGTATTGAATAGAGAAATACAATTAATCAGAACAAAGCAAAACAGTGATAACAACATTTGCCTTCAAAGAGATGATAGAAGGAAATCCCCCATATTTGTTTTATTGCATACGGTCATCCTCCCAATAGATGCTCAGACTTCTGGCTCCCATTTTCTAACATGGCAGGGAGCAGGAGGAGTGATGCTTAATTCTCAGCCCATTGGCTGGTAGGCTCATGGCTGCTTACCAGGGAAGTGAGCGGGTTGCTTTATTGCCCAGAGCCCTAAGTTCCAACATGGTGCACATCTCGGGAGATGCTGGTTGTCTGATTCTCTCCCTGGGTCGCCCATCACTCGCTCGAGCCACAGCTGCTTACCAGGGAGGTAAGCAGGTTCCTCTGCTGCCCAGAGCCCTAAGTTCCAACATGGCATGGATCTCCTACTGAGGTTATTTTTCCTCTCACTACCTCAAACTTCCTTGTTCAGTCAACAGACCCTTCACATTTTCACTACGATTTTCCTTCTCTAATCTTGCCACAGAACCAAAGCTTCCAGGAGAAAGACAAATAGCAGAGCCACTGAGTGTGCAGAACATAGTATCTCCTCCCATACTATGTCAAAAGTCTTGTTTCTTCTCTTTCACTCCCTGAAGAGAATCTCTCCCTTTCATTGTTTACCTCAGCCAGTTTTTCTCACTCTAATCACCTTTTCTGGAGGACTTAATCTATAAAACAGATTGTTTATACACTGTATATGTCTATGACAATTTTCTTCAACAGTAGACTTAATTCTGGCTACAATGAATTTTCCAGGAGGATTTATTTAGAAATAAAGCTTCTTAAATGATTACATTTGCTTTAAGGGCATTCATACCTGAATCAAATATATACATTATACAATATCTCTATAGTTAGGGTTAGGCTGGACTGCGTGTATTGGGAAATTAAAAGTAAAACTGACTTCAAAAGAGAAGTCTTTTGCAGACTTCACTTCATGAAGACTTCTCTTCTTCTTTACATGTCTTGCATGTAAATTAACTTCAAAGACTGAGTCTTAAAGCCACAAAGACGTCTTCACAATGGATTTAGATCTCTTTAAATATTGTATTTTTTGTCACCAAGGTCATATGGTGGTCAAAGATGCCTTTTGGATGTCTAAGAATCATGTCTATATTTAAGGAAGAAAACATGCCTCAGTTTTCCATAAGCAATTTTTCTGAAAGCTCAACCCAGCATTCCTTTTTACATTTTATTGACTAGAATATAATTGTGTGGATATATATAGACGGGTTAAAGTAGTCTTTCTGCATGCATTACTTCCTAAATAAGATCAGGTGCTACTATAAATGTAGGAGAGAAGACAGAATACTTTTTTGAGACTAACATTGTCTACTACAGTTTTACACTACATCCTTGATACAGTGGTCTAAGTTGAAACAGCCTTCTTGTCTAGAGCTAGTTCTACTACACATTTCTCTTCCAACATTCCTTAGTGTTTTCCTGAATGGACAAGGGTTAGCGCTTATGGTCAGAGTTTAGGTGACAATGTGTGGTCACGATAAGCCCCTTCTTCCTGTCTTCATGTAGTTAGAGAGAGACATTGAGCAAAAAGCGTGTCCCTTCTTCATCACTTTCACTTTTTTACCCTACTCATAGGCAGAGAATGGATAAAATTGCCTAAGAAGGAAAGCAGAACAGAATAACAATGGTCAAAAAAATAGTGTGAGAAAACCATTCACAAAAGTGGAAAAGATGGAGACATATCAGGTTTCCCCAGTGAACTATATAAAATCAAGAATTTAGAATTTTTGAGGTTTGCTATTGGGCACCATGAATTCTGGTAGATGACCTTTTAAGATGGTTTAGGATGAAATAAAACTCTTATGACATTGCCGTAAGTAGCCCTTCATTGTCAAAAATATATTAATGTATGGAGAAAGCAAGAAATAGCTTAGAAGGGAATTCACTTAGTTATTTTAATCTGCTTCTGGGAACGAGATGCTTAGTGTATTTTTCTTTTTAAGTTGTTTTTAACTTGTACTATTATAAGCAGAAAAAATTAAGAATTGCTGTAAGTATGAGAAGCAATGACTATGTTAATTAACTTGGTTGTAGCAGTTATTTCTCAATGTCTATACATCTCAAAACATTGTGTTGTGTAGTTTGGTATGATTTTATTTGTGAATTATACTTTTAAAAAATCAAATATAAAATAACTTCAACAACTTCTATGACAAAAGACAAAGTTTATAAATTTTGACTCTCCTGTCCCCACATGAATACAGTGCTGCTTTAGGAAAACATAGGTTTCCCAAAGAACTTGGGAAATCATTGTGGTTTGGGCAGCTTTGAATTATTCACAATGGATTTTCTTTGGTGCAGGTTTGCTTCATAATCTTGCTTTTGCCTTCCATGTCACACGACCAAGAAGTGGCCAGTGGAATCCTCTAAATTTCTCCTGGTCTTTAGTTCTGTCTGTTTTTAAATTTAAATTTTCATTAGCGCATGCCTTCAGCATATAATGACTACATTCATTCTCTCTGTTTTTAAGTTTAAATTTTCATTAGCGCATGTTTTCAGCATATAATGACTACATTCATCTGAAGAGTTGGTACAGGTACTAATACATCTTCATTTTTCAGTGCCCCATCTTTTGGTCCCCTTCCCTTTTGCAGGAGAATGACACCTGTTTCCTGTTATCTTTTATTTTGCTTTCAAATGTATTTGTACATTAGATTTTTCTTGTAAGAAGATCATGTAATATTTAAATGTATATGTCTGGTTTATTTCATTAACATTGTGATCTCAAGGTGCATCCATTTTCCTACAAATGATGCAAGTTATTCTTCTTCATGGTAGAGTAGTGCATATTTCATTGTGTATAAATACCACATTTCCTTTTTCCATTCATCAGTTGATGGACATTTACTCAACTTCTAAGATTTAGCTATTATGCATAGTGCTGCTACAAACATGGTTATGCATGTATCACTGTAATATGATGACTTTAACTCTTTTGGAAGGGGAATATCTGGGTCAATGAAATATTTAGTTTTAATTTTTAAGAATTCTTCATATCAATTTCCATAGTGGTTGTACTAGTTTATACTCTGGCTTACAATGTAGAAGGGTTCTTTTTTCCCACAAACTTATCATCATTTGTTATTACTTGATTTTATTTATGAAAAAAGCCAAAATTTCATAATCAAATAAAAAAGAATAATAAGTTATTGCACTGTGTATCAATGTTTCAAAATTTTTACTCAGCGTATAAGACATAAACCAAAATGTTTTTTAAAAAACAAACACATAATAACACAAATTTTCAATGAACTAAGATGAACAACTGGTATAAATGAAATCAATTAGCACATATATATTGAAATATTTTCAAAACAATGGAATTTGTAGTTTGGGGAAGAATTGAACTTGTCAGTATTTTGTATTTTTCTCTTTCTGTTGTGTTCTTTATTTGTGTTTCTCATGTAAATGAAATGATGCAAACCTGAGCTTGTGTAACTGACTTACTTCACTTAACATTATGTTCTCAAGTTGCATTTATTTACCTATTAATGCCTCACATTTATCTATCTTTATGGCAGAGTATTACTCCGTTGTGTATAAATGCCACATTATCCTTATCTCCATATTTTGATGATCGTCTTTTTTCTTTCTGAGTTAAGATGGAATCTCAACATTGTTTTAATTTGCATTTCTCTAATGACTGTGATGGAGAGTATTTTTTCATGTATTTATTGACCATTTGTACCTTTTCTTCTATGAAACAGATACATACTTTGTACTCCTTTAGAACCCAAGAAAGTATCAGAAGGCCTTTGAGATAACAGAGCATGCACTAGGCAATGTGTGTTGGGAGAGTTGGGTGTGACAGAGAATTTTAAAAGTTTACCAATCCGTAGTTCTCTATGAGGTATTCCACCCATTTGCCTCTCTGACTTGGAATTGTTTATGCTTCCGGGAGCTCCGTGTTAATAGGCAATCATTAGAACTCACCCAGCATATTGCATATCCTATTCAGGAGGAACCTGTTAGAAGTGGTTCTGCAGGTTTCTGTGGTCATGGTCATTATTGTGTACCTGAGTTTTCCATAGCGGTTTCCTAAAGGCTCACTTATTCAAACTGCTTTCCCCTTTCTCTCACCCCGGGAGGAGGGTGAACCACTTTTTAGAGCAGGAGAAAGCAGAATAACTCCTTTCTCATATGTTCTTCACAAGTAAAGGAAAACTTTACTCAGGATAAGTTGGGGATGAGTCAACTCTATTGGAGTTGACTTCTTATCTCCTTTAGACCTTCAGCTGTGGTTCACATTGAGGTCCCCCCCAACACCTTATGCACTCACAGGCATTTGGCTTTTTGAATGTGATTGAATGATGGGAGCTTATTGCTGACTTGCTATTAGGAAGTGAGGTCTGATCAGAAGAGATGGGTCACTGAGGGGTGAGACGTGCAGGGTAAACTTCCCTTCCAGCTCCTTGAATTGCTGTCTGCTTCCTGGCTGTTGGGACATGAGCAGCTTTCCTCTTCTATGCCCACTGCCAAGCCATTATTGCCTTGGAGCTAGCTGATCGTGGACTGTAACTGTAGGCCAAAATGAACCTCTTCTCTTTTAGGGTGCAGGTGTTGGTATTTTTATCCCAGCCACCATAAGAATGATGAGGTCACTAACTGCTCAGAAGAGGTCATGAATAGCTGTCCATTGATTCAGCTTGGAACTGTGCTTTGTGTGACTTGTACAGCATTCAAAATAGGCACTTACAACATTTTTAAAATGAGAGATTTAATTTTAAAAAATTGGATTCCCAGCTTTTCTTTTCTTTTTCTTTTTAAATCAACAGATTTGGTAGCATGGATCAATATTTCCACATGGCAACAATTAGATGGGGTTCAGTAGCAGCTGTGCCCTTTGAGTGAGGCATTTGCTCTCCAGCTGGCTTGCTTCACTCTTCAGTGACTGGCTGGCCTCTCTGGGTATTTTGAACTCATATTATGTACCCTTTGACTTAATATATCACATCAAATCCATAGCTGATCACCGAAGTCGAGTCCTGGTATTCCAATACCAGACATGCAGGTATGTCTAGGCTTTTCTGCATAATTTCTTTAATGTTAAAGCCTTTTCTCTAATTGGTGGATTTGCTCTACCTCAGTGGATAGAGAATTCACACCTGGTACCTCTGGATTTGACTTCCAATTTTCTCTAAAATTAATAGAGTTGGTAAATTCTCAGAATTTTCTCACTGAAAGCCAACTTCAGTAGGTAACGCACTCTGCCTGAATTTATGTCTTTTGGACATTGCCCTGGGTATTGTTCTCTTAAGATGTCAGTTGAGGAACAGCATGAGGTCTACAAATAGGAGTATTCAGAGAAAGAATCTACTCAGGGAAAACTTGTGGAAATCTAGAACCAGTTGGCAGAAGTCTCAGGGAGAGGGTCTTGAGGCAACAATTCAAATGTTTCTCCATATTATCATGCTAGAAGATAAAACCACCTGAAAATCATCTCATGTGGGGTCATGCTATGTAATTTTGATATGTATTGGTTAGAGGGACAAAATAGAGACAGTAAGTATAGTAAATATGTTGAGAGACACATTGGGCTTCATCTGAAGCAAAAAAAGAAAAAGGGCTTTGTTAGCTGGTAAAGATAGTCTGTATCCTGGAGGTGCAGTGCACCCAAAGCACTAAGTAGTATTTTTGTGGCAGACTTGATCTTTAAAGTATAATAATATCACAGATGCTTTTCTGTTTTGAAGGGTCAGTTTACTATAGAAAATGGTCCTACTTATGTCACAAATAGTTTGACAGGTATTACTGATATCAGCTGCTCAAATTCTGTATATTGTTATAGCATATTTTATAGCATAAGAATAGTTGGCTTATGAAACTGATTTACATACATTTTCTTTAAATTGGAAACACTCCCACCCAATAACTACAATATCATTTTTATATTTCTCTCATATTTTTATGTATATATGTATATTTTGTTTGTCTATTTATAAAAGATGGATCAGACTGTTACCAGATTTCTATTTTGTTCTTCTGATAACATGTGAGCATTTCTTCATATTAAATATTTTTAAGATACAAGTTTCAATGGTTACATTTTCTTCATCGGGATTTAAGCAATGTTTGATAACGTCCTTATTGTTATATATTCATGTTATTTTCAGTTTTTCACCAATAATAGTGATTTTAAGAGCTGTAAATGGTGGTTGGTGCACACCTGTGATTCTAGCAATCTGGGAGACCAAGGCAGGAGAATTGTAAGTGCAAGCTTAGACTGGGAAATTTAGTGATTTAGAAAGACTCTGCCACAAATAAACATAATGCTGGGGTGATACTCTTCCTATCATAACTCTTTGAGTCTTTAATTATTTCTTCAGATTATAATATTAGGAGGGGAGTCAATGAGCTCTTATAGTGGTAAGATTTTTTTCCTATTCATTTTCTTGGATTTTCCAAGTAGATACTCTTATATGCAAATGAGAAATGTTGCCACTTTCTTTTCAATAATTATATCCTTTATTTATTTATGTTTCTTGTCTTATTGCATTGGCCAGAAATTTCAAACAAATGTTAAATAACTAGGCTCACTGTGGGCATACTTGTTTTGCTTCAATATTTAATGTAAAAGTCTCTAGTATTGCACTGCCATATTTTGTAGGCTTATATTTTATTTAGGAATTTTGCATTTGTATTCATAGTTGAAATTGGTCTGTAGTTTTCTTTGTCAAGTTTTGTAATAGGGTTATGCTAGCACTATAATAGGTTTCTCTTCTACAGAGACATTTCCTGTGTCAGGAGGAGATAGCAATTTCCAACAGGCGAACATGTTGGATATTTGACAAGCTGGCTTCGTTGTTTTCTTTCAGAGATGCAGACAGAAGATACATAATTGAATTCCCACACTCAGCTCAAACTGGTTATCCTGTCAGAAGGCTGGCATGTAAAATGATGTGCACTTGCTTCAATTACAAGAATTGAAGCATTTAGACAATTCTCCCTCTTCTTTTTGAGACACAGGCTCTGCCTCTGAGTTTGAAGCTGTCAGGAGTCCAATTTAGCCACTTTTAGACTTGAGGAGTTTGCTGTGGGCTATTACTGGCCCTGTTGCTACAACAGTGCTAATGTGCCAACTGTCACCCCTGCATAGAGACCTGGCTGCCGATTATTGCTTTTTTGTGTTGGTCCCTTTGCGAGGAGATTTGTCTGTATATTTGTGGAAAAGATTCTCGACAGTTAAAATTCATCTTTTCTTTCTTGTAAGTCTTTTTGGTTTATGCCTCGCATTCTGAGTAACTACTTTAAAGGTGACAATACACAGTGTAATAACTGATGTTATCTTTTATTTTTTAATGATAAAATTTTGGTTTTTTTCATAAAATAAAAAGTGCACCTTTTTCTTTGTAGGATCTTCACTGCTGACATCCGAAACCTGTTTTTGGTGCATCTTCACATTCTAGGTCTGTTCTGACAGAATGAATTCTACTTCTTTGTGCAGTGCAAATATTAGGACAGCAGTAGAGATGAGAATGTGTCCAGTTTATTTTACTAATTTGCTGGACATTAAGCACACACCATCCTTTTTTTCCTTCTTTTAAAAATTTTTATTAATTTTTCCATCCATTCCTTCCTGCCACCCACCAACTCTCATTTGGATCATGCAACCAACACCGAATTTGTCTCACTCTTTTTCCATTACTCTAGTATATATATCCATCCTCAGATCAGCCATGGTGATATTTCTAAAATGTCACTAAGATCAACAATAATCTGATTTGGTTACCTGTTTCTTTGTGATGCTCTAAGGAATTTTAGATGAAGAGCACCTGGGCATGGCTGATAAATTCTTCCCTGTGTAGCCTGACTTTCCATTTCCTCCATTTATGTTACCCAACTTTGCAGTGCTTCTTTCTGTTTCTGTGGACCATATTTCTCTTCTGTGCATACTTTCCTCTGCCTGAAAAACTACTACCTGGTTAACATCTACTTATCATTTACATTTGACTCAGATGTCATTTTTAGTGACTGCTTCCTGGCCTCTCTTTGCTGAGTTTGGCAGCTTATTTTTTTCTCATATAGTACCTGTAAGACAGGAGGGATGCTCCTGAGTTACCTTTGGGTGCTTCCACAGATACTGAAAAGGCAGAAAGGACAAGCGGAGTGCTGTTCTTTTCACACTTTGTATATTACATACAGTATATTCAGCAAGTGCATCCTGAAGGTGCTCAGCAAATGTCTCTAAAATTAAACTTTATTTATGCCTCTTAGGAAGGTCTTTTGGGTTGCTTTTCTGTTAGAAAGCTGATTTTCTGATTGGGAATGATCACTAAGTAAAAAGAAAATTGAAGTCTATTTTTTAAAAATTTTATTTAAAAGGAAAAAGAGAAAAAACAAAACAAAACAAAGCGGTGTAAGGGTACAAGTAATACAGAACTACAAAAAAAAAAACACACAAAAAACAAAAAACAACCCCCCCAAAAAAACCAGTATGAAATCACCAGTTAATAGATTACACTTTGTCATCTTAGAGATAGTTGCTCAAGTCACAGTATCAAAGCATACAAAGTGAACATTCAAACAGAGAGACTGCAAACAGTTGTGTTCAATGATCCAACCAAAAACATTAATATGGTCAGCTATTTAACACCCCTAAACACACTTGCAGTTGTATCCTTTTTTTTCCTTCTCTTTTTTACAACAAAATTTACACATTTTGGGTTTTATTACTCCTTAGTTCTTATTACTTTTTTTTTGGAAGAGAATAAAGTCAAATATGGCAAAACAAAGCTGTCAGTCAAAACCAAGGATAGACATAGTACATGATGTAAAAACAGAATACAACAATGGTTGTACAACAGTTATCAACAATGGTTACCATAATGCCTCTTGTTTCCTTAAAAAGAATTGTCTATCTCATTAGGTATTATAGAGTTGAACAAAACAGTGGAGAACAAGACCAATAAAACTTAAACATTGTAAACATTACAGGACTTCCAAAGGAGATAATAGTCAAACCAGAATGGGTATCTTAGTGAAGTCTATTTTTTAACCCAAAGGATAAATTTATAGATATTTGTTATTGTTTGTATCCAGATGTCCCATCAAAACCTCATGTAGTCATAGGTGGAGCATTTTGGAGATGGCTGGATCTGGAGCCTGTGATTCTGGGATCAGGGATGTGATGCTGTGTTGGGAGCAGGAACCAGAGGTCCGGCAATGAACGGGTGTGGAAAAACACACACTGAAGCTGGACCTCAACCAGTTCCTTATCCTGCAATGACCTCAGCCTTCTAGACAAAGCATCGCACTAATATTAACCTGGGAATAGCTTCATAACATAAACAAAGAAGTTTCTCACGGGCCCAAGAACATGTTTACCTCCTTGGCTGCACGATCAAGGAAGTGTCCTGAAGTGACTTATACTGTTCTTTGTTTGAAACACTATAAAAACTCTGGAGTCCTTTAATAAATTGCCTTTTGCCTCCTGAGCAATCGGTCTCCTTGCGTCTTCAGTCTCTTGCCTGACTCCTTACCCGCGCTGATGGCAGCAATGCTGGGATTGACTAACTGGGTAATGGTAGAATTAAGGTTCCCTCATCTTGGGTATGAGAGTTACCCATCCTATTTTGTCTCAGCAATGAAGAAAGTAACTAAAACAATACCGAATAAGTAAATAAATGTGTGAAAATATGATGTACATTGTATACAATGCCTGGTACAGTGTCATAGGCATTATTCTTTATTTGAAATACTGCTTGATAATTGGGTTGCAGTTGTCAAACCCTTTACATACTACACATGTGATTTTGAGCAAGTGTTATTATTATTTATTATCCTCTCTTCTCTATTATTCTCTATTCTCAATGTCATAATCTGAATGAGAGGAAACACAATACATGCTTGCTTTATAGGTTTTTGGAAACTGTATTTTAACACAATATGTGCAAGTGTTAATCACACCACAAATGAGTTGTTAGTGTATTAAGGCACATGATACAATAATTCCATCTATTATTTGTTGAGTTCTTTATATATTCAGGAACTTTCCATGCATTATTTTGTATCTTCAGAATAATTGTTGTTAAAATATGTCTTTCCTTTAACTTATGAGGTCATCCAGGTAATCTCACCACTGATGAATAGCTGAGTCAAGCTTCAAATACATACAGGAATAATGGAGAGATAGCAGGAGATGGTCCCAGGGTACTCCAGACTAAGTTTCTCTTCTTTGATTTACTAGATCTGTGTTCTGCAGGTATATGTCTTAGACTCCAGAGCCTCGACTTTCCAATCTGTCAAAAGGGGATAAAATATTTCCTCCTAGGGTTGTTATGAGGATTACAAATTTTGCTTTTTATTGGACTGTACACATTAGCCATCTGCTTCACTATGTATCATTTTTCTAAATCTCAGTAGAAAGAACAGCTATCTCAATACTAATAATTTTCATTCCTTCTTGTTATACTCTTCTCTGTTTTGCAAAGAACTAGAGCCTTGATATAGTATAGAATCAGAACTTAGACAATGGTAGACGCAGCTTCAAATATTGGTTCTGATGTTTGCTGGCTTGAGTAAAATTATTTACTCTCTTTCCACCACTGTTTTCCTCCTGCTTAAATGTGTCAGGACCGTCCATGATGGCCAGATGAGATAATGCATGTAAATCCCTTATTAGGTTTTGGTAATCAGAGAAGCTTAACAAATTACACCAATGGCAGTACCTTCTTAGGCAATAACAATAGAACATTATGCATTATACATATTCTAAAGAACTTTAACATGAGCTAGAATGATTTTATCCCTATTTAAACTCTTGACACGGATATTACTAATTTCTCATTTTACAAATGAGAACATCCTTGCTCTGACAATTTTAGTAATTTCTAGAGTCTCCCCACCAGGGATCATTCATTTCTAGGAATCCTTACTTTGAGAGCAGTGCTTCATCTGCATTGGCACAGTGATAGAGAATGAGGGAAAATTTTGAGGCTCCTGGGGAAGATGGAAGAAAAAAGTGAGGTTTATCTGCAGACTTTAAGAAGGAGCTCAGAGGTCAAAGTCTCTGAAGAAGCTCAGTGCAGAGAGCAAGCTGGGGGATATTAGTTTCTTGAGACTGCTGAGAAGTTATTGAACCAGCAAAGCTGGGAGGACAATAGCCCTATTAAATGACCTTTTCTCTCCTCTCACATTTGTGTGCTATGACCCAGAGACAGCCAAATGTCTGGGATTGTTCTGTGGGTGTCCACATGGCATTTTGCGGCTATATATCTGCCCATCAACCCTATTCCAAAAAACCCCTGTAACTGGGCAAGGTCATCCTATACATGAAGTTTCAAGGATGACCACTTATGCATTCTTAAAAGACACTAAGTCCAATTTCACATATGAATTTTCTAAAGCATTCTCAGGAGAATTCAACTACTTGAAAGAGGTCCTACATCTCCTTGATGTTGTTTGTATTTAATATTAACTGATATCAACAGTCATCAGAGTTGATGTCTTTTTATACATGACAACTCAAAGAGGTTGTTATTTTATCCAGGTGTGGCTGCAATTTAGTATCAGAGCTAATATTTAATTTCTGCCCATCTAGTCATTCTTTCTACATATAGAAGGGTAGAGTTTGACTCTAAATCCATGTTTAATGACAGTGAAAGGGTACAACACCAGCTTTGGAATCTGGTTCATATTTTAACTCTCCATTTATTGGCTGGGACTTTTGTGAGTGAATTAACCCTTAAAGGCCCAATAGTGAAATGTTGTTGGCCAATTTCTTACAGTTGTTTTAAGTATTAAAGGAGACAATGCATCTTATGGGACATTGACCAATTAGAAATCCTTGGGCTGGTGAATCAACAGTTAGGACTCAGGCTGGCAAATCCAAGCTGTTTGGCTTCAGAGTTCTTAACCACAGGAACATAAAAAATGAGGGTTAGGTTTACGCAGAAGTCTGGCTAAAGAAGTGGTTACAATGTGCATGACTTTTTAATGAATCAATGCCAAATGTTTATGAATTTTTGCTAAATTCCAAGCCCTATTCTAAATGCTTTACATGTCGTAACTTATTTCATCTTCACAGTAATTTTACAAGAGATTTATTGTTAATTCTATTTTACAAGTGAAAAACTAGAAGCAAGGGAATGTTAAATGAATTTCTCAGTGGCATACAGTTAGCAAGGGTAGACAAGCATCGTAGTTTAGGAGGCATTTAATTTAACCATTATACTAAGTCACACCTCTAATATTATTAAAGAAAATTTCTCAACCTGAGTGCTATTTATATCTTGAACCACAATGTACGATTGATACATTGTGTCAACTTGAGAAGTTTAGAAATTTAATTAAGAGACTCAACAGGGAGCCAGAATTCTTACTTTGTAATATCCTCAACCTGTGCAAGAGAAGGGCACAGAGGTGGTGTAAGTGCTACACTTGCCCTGGAGTGAGGAGAGCCTGCTTACAATATAAGGGAGCAGAAGAAGCTTGTTCCCCCACCCCACTTTTTGTCTGGCTGCTGCCTTGAAGTGTTGTCCCTGTGCCATGCCACCGGGGGCTAAATAAACATGTTCTTCCTTCATCCTGGGTGTTGGGCATTTTGTTCCAGCAATGAGAAAAAGTAACCAAGACGGAATTTGATACCAGTGAAATGGGATTGTTGCTGTGACTCTGCCTGATCATGTGGTTTAAGAGCTGAGAATGGCTTGTAGAAAGAGTTTGGAAATGTCCAGTGGAATACCTACTTTAAGGAGTAGAGCTGGAAAATTTTAAGCTGTTCTATACAGGAGATCCTGGTCAGTGCTCAGAAGACCAGAAGGTTGATAGAAATCTTGCTGATAAAAACCAGGTTTGGGAGATTTGTGCTGGGAAGAAGGATTGTATTGGTTGTTGGAGTTCAGATGATATGTATTATGGCTTGGCAGAAAGTTTGTCTGCATTTTGCTCATGTCTAGAGGTTTTGTTTGAGACTAGGATTAGGGACAGAGGACTAATTAATTTGGCAGAAGATATTTCAAGGCAGTTGAATGTTGAGGCTGATGCATGGCTATTGGAGGCTTTTAGCCAGATTTATGTTGTGAACCAAGAGCAAAGAGTCCAACAGGATGATTTAAAACATTGTGAGTTTGGCCAGAAATGAAGCTCCAGTAAAGCTTGTACTATAAAGACAGAGCTGAGGAAATCTCGATTGTGGAGAAGGAACAGGAGAATAGAAAATATGGCCTGAAAACATCACAAAAAACAGCAAGTCTTGAATCTTTGCAAAAGTGAAAAGGCTCAAAACTGAAGAAATGAAAGACTTCTCTTTGAGGCAAAAACCACAGAGCACTATGTTCCAGAATGGTGGAAACATAGAGAATTTGTTTCTCACAATTGGATTCAGAATGACCAGCAATTTAGGCACCCAATTCCTACAGCCAAGAGAGAGGAAAGCCTGGTTACTGCTCCAGCTGGCAGCATACCTCAGGGGCATCGTACATGTGCTGCTGGTTTTAGGTGTACACAGAATGCAAGAGTTCTGAGTTTGAAAAGATTTCCATCTCAATTTCAGAAGGTCAGGCAACATGCCTCTAGAGGGCAGTGTATGAAGCAATGAGTGTGAAGCCAAAAGTGCAGTGGAGACTCTAGAAATTTGGAAAATCCAGGAGTGTAGATCATCTAAGAAAACCTGCATGAAAGGAACAAAGCCAGCCCAAAAGAGAAGTTCTGGGAGCTACAACCACAACAAGTGCCATGGAAGTGGAGTCACTCAAGGTTTTTGGAGCTCAAAACCAGAGTGCTTCAGATATTAGATATGGAACTTCAGGATTTAATGTTTTCCCTGCTGGATTTTGGACTTGTTTTGGTCCCATTCCTTTGGATACCCCTGTTTTTATCCTTTGTAATGATCATGTTTATCTTGTGCCATTGAATGTTGGAAGTGTTTAACTTTGTTTTTGTTTGTATAAGGATTTGCAGCTAGAGTTTGCCTTACATCTTGGAGTGTGACTTAATTCTTGGGGTGTGGACTTTTCAGCAATGCTGAAACTGTTAGGCCCATGGCAAGTTTTACAGATGGGCTAAATGCCTTTTGAATGAAGGAATGTGCATGAGTCTTTGGAGGTAAGGGATGAAATGCTATGGTTCTAATATAATATAATGTTGATAGCCTTAATATTGGTTCTTAAGGATTGTTAAACCTGTGTTATAACGTTCAAGTTGTGAAAAGGTACTATAAGAATGTCTTGTATGTGTAATCAGGCTTAAAGAAATGTGTCTGGTTGCCAAATTGACATGGGTGGATTGTTATGGTTGATATATTGTATCAACTTGAAAAGTTTAGAAATTTAACAAAGAGAAAGCAGGGAGCTAGGATCCTTACTTTCTAATATGCTGAGTCTGTGCAAGAGAAGAGAACATGGGTGGGGTGAGTGCTACACTTGCCCTGGGTTGGGGGGAGGGTAGTCTGTTTACAATATAAGGGAGCAGAAGAGGCTTGTCCCCTGTCAACCTTTTGCTCTGACTGCTGCCTTGAAGTGTTGCCCTTTTGACTTGCCATTCTGCCTTGAAGTTAGCTGATTATGGACTGAAATTTCCATAAACAATGAGATAAACTTTTTCTTCCTTCACTTTGGGTGTCCATATTTTGTCCCAGCAATGAAAGAAAAGTAACCAAGATGCCAGGTAACTGTTCATTTATAGTGGGATATATCCTTGGAATTATAGGCTATTCAGAAATATTCCTGGATTTTTCTCATGCTATGGCAGTACCATCACTCTCTTGCTAGATGTGATAATCTGAAATGTGCCTATAAATTGCATAAGGGTCCCAAGGGTACAGCAAAGGGAACAATATTGATTTGAAATCTGGCTCAGTGTTCACCATTTGTGTGATTTTGGACAAAAGTCCTACCATCTCTGAAGCTCAATTGCCTCATATATAAAAGGAACACATATTTTAGTGAAGAGAATCAGAAGGACAAAATAAAATAATGCACATAAAGTTCATGAACAGAGAAGGTGCTTGACAAATGGTAGCTGGAATTATTTATTATGTGATGCTGTCTTAATGTATTAACGCTTCACATTATGTCATGTTGATACTTTACACAATGTTCTTATGCACTTTGTTTTAGTAAACTCAAGAGACTATGATCCTATTGTCAACCATGATGTTGAGAACCCTTATATTAGCGAAACAAGACACATCAACCACATTCATCATTTCTATGGGAAGGAATAATGACATTGAAAGGAGAAGAAATAATTTCTCTAGAGCTGTTTTCTGCAAAGTAGAATACAAACAGTCTTTCTTTTATGAAAATAGGAGCAGTGTTCTCACCACCTCCCAGCAATCATAGCAATGAGAAACAACTTTTATTGAGTCTTAGTTATATGACTTAAACTATGCTTAAAAAATGCATTCTGCTACTTATTCCTTACAAAAGTTCTGTCATTGTTCTGGTAGTGGATTGATTGTGCAGTACTGGCCCGTGTTTGTTTGGTAACAGTTATACATTTGCTGTATATTAATATCCTTACTGATGCCCTTCCCCATTCACTTATTGTGGGCTTGACCACTTGATTGTTTTCCAGTGGAACACTAGAAGATGTGGTAAAAGCACAGACTTCGCAAGTGTTTTTACCTTGTGGGGCTTGCCTTCCTCCTGTTCTTGAAAGCCTGAGCTGGGCTGTGAACAAAACCAGATCAACCTGCTGACTATTGATTGTCCTCACTGACATGAGCACCTGAATGAAGCTGCCTGAGCACACTCCTCTAAGATGATAAGAGCTTCCCAGATAAAATAAGCCTTCATTTCCAACCTAGAATCATGAATTAATACGTGGTGATTGCTTTCAGCCACTATATTTGGTGACATTTCATTGGGATACAGAAGTATCTACCTGGAACACTTTCTTTCTACAAATGGAGACAAATGGGATCAAAGTGATTGTGTGGTCACATAGCCAGTAAGTGATAGAGCTGAGAGATGAGGTGGTTGACCCCAGAATCCATATGGCTCCACACATTGAGGAGATACACTTGAGGGTAAGGAAAGACAAGTAAAACATAGTGAGCTGGGGGTAAGTTTCAGGTGGGACTGAGGACAGCCTTGGTGAGTGAGCACCCGACTCCACTCTTCCTCTTCCATTGTGCCCTTAGAGGTTGGGAGATTTCTCAACCACAGAGGTTTGGGGGGGGGGTTCTCCTCACAGGAAGTAGTAGACACATCTGAGGTCATTGTTCTCTGGGAAGAATGAGTTCTCTGACCTGCCTCAGGCAAGAAGGAAGTTGCAGGGGTCCTAACCTTACCCATGAAATAGTCCAGGAAGCTCTACATGAGTCTTTGGTAGAACATGATTGTTAAACCTTGTCTCTTGCCACTAATTCTCTTTCTTTTCAGTTTTTCTTAAAAATTTATTTTAAAGAGATTAAGACCAAAGAGGACAGAACAAAGCAGATCAGAACAGAACAATGCAAGCAACACAGCACTTCACAAGACAACTGGATATTAACAGTAGCTACCATAATGTCTCTTTCTTTGAAATAGGTGAACATACCTTTACATATAATAATATCAAACATAACAAAATTGTATAAAACCATTCAAGAGAATGAAAGTATTTTTTTTGGTCTTTTTCATTTTTATCGGTACCAGGGATCGAACTCATGACTGCCTGCTTGCAAGGCAGGTGCTTATGCCACTGAGCTAAATCCCCAGACCCCGAGAATGAAAGTATTACAGGACATTCAGAACCAAATAACAGAAAATGAACAATGGCTACTACATTATCTCATTTTCCATTAAAATTTTTATACTGTCACACATATTAAAATCCAATAAGATACACCATAACAGAACCAATGGAAATAGAAGAACAAAAGCATGGTAGGACTTCAAAGCAAGATGATATTAAATCAGCAATGGCTGCTATAATGTTTTCTTCAAAATAGCTGTTCATAGCATCACACATAATAAAATCAAACAAAACAATAAAACCATTCCAACTAATGAATGAAAACATTATAAGGCTTCAAAGCAATGTAATAGGGAATCATGATTACCATAAAATCTTATGTACACTTACCATTACTTACACGAGGGAGACTATACGATATTTATACATGTGAGTTGATATATTTCACTTATGAGTATGGTCTCAAGTCTCATACATTTATTTATAAATATCTCAATGTGATCAGTCTTTATAGCTGAGTAGTACTCTATTGTCTAAAAATACCACAACTTTTTTTATCCATTCCTGTTTTGATGGACTGTTGTTTAGTACATCTAGTCCAGTCAGTTAGTTGTTTCCAAGATCTGGCTATTATAAATTGTTCTGCTATAAACATGGGTGCACATATATCACTGTGGTCTGATGTTTTCAGTTCTTCTGGGAATATGCCTAAAACTGAAATAGCTGGGTCAAATGGGACTTCCAATCCCAGCTTTTTGAGGAATCTCCAGACTGACCGCCATAGTGGTTGCAGCAGTCTACACTCCCACCAACAGTGCAGGAGAGTTCCTTTTTCCTCTCCAGCATTTGTTGTTGGTAGTTTTCTTGATCCTGGCCATTCTTTCAGGAGTGAGATGGAATTTCAGTGTTGTTTTAATTTGCATTTCTTTAATGACTAATTATAATGAACATTTTTTCATGTATTTACTTGCCATTTGTATTTCTTCAACTGAGAAGTGTGTATTCATCTCAGATGCCCATTTTTGGATTGGATCTTTGAATTTTGGGGGTCTGATTTTTTAAAATTCTTTTTATGTTTTAGACAGAAGACCTTTGTCTGAGGGACAGTTCACTAAGATTTTTTCCCAGTTTGTGGGTTTTCTTTTCACTATGCTGGAGATTTCTTTTAACATGCAAAAACTTTTTAATAGGACACAATTCCAGTTATTGTGTCTTCAAGATTTTTACCTGCTTTGTCTTCCAAGAGATTTAGTGTTTCTGTTTTAATATTTAGATCTTTGATTTAGATTTTAGTTTAGTACATGGTGATAAGCATGGGTGTAGTTTTAGTTTTTGGCATATAGACAGCCAGTTTTTCCAGCATCATTTATTAAAGAAGCTGTCACCCTTCCAGTGTTTGGCCCCTTTATCAAAGATCAGGTGGTTGAGTATGTTTGTGGTTGTGGTTGTATCTTCTAATCTATTCCATTGATCTTCAGCTCTGTTTTTATTCCAGTGCCATGTTGATTTTACTACAGTTGCTTTGTAGTATAATTTCAAGTTAGGGCTTCTGATATCTCCTGCCTTGCCTCTGCTGTTATTATAGGTCTCTTCTGGTTCCACATGAATTTTAGGAGTGATTTCTCTAGATCTATGAGGTATGTGAGTGGTATTTTCATTGGGATTGCATTGAATCTATATAACAGTTTTGGGAGAATTATCATTTTCACAATATTTATTCTTCCTATCCATGAACAAGAGATGTCTTTCCATTTTCTGAGATCCTCTTCAATTTCTTTTTACAAAGTATCATAATTGTCCCTGTATAGATCTTTTACTTCTTCTGTGAGATTAATTCCTAAGAATTTAAATTTTTGGGTGCTAGTGTGAAGGATGTGGTTTCTCTTATTTCTCTGTCAGTGATTTTGTTGTTAGTGTATAGGAATGCTATTGATTTTTGAGTATTAACTTTGTATCCAGCTTCATTGCTGAATTTATTTATTATATCTAGGAGTCTTTCAGAGGAATCTTCTATGTATAGTATCATGTGTTCTGCAAATAATGATAATTTAACTTCTTTTTTTCCTGTCTTTACCCCTTTAATTTCTCTCTCTTGTCTAATTGCTCTGGCTAGTATTTCCAGTACTATGTTGAACAAGAGTGGTTATAAGGGACATCTTTATCTTGTGTCTGATTTTAAGGTAAAGGCTTTCAGTTTTTGGCCATTTAATATGATGTTTGCTGGTGGTTTGTCGTAGATAGCCTTTATCATATTGAGGTAAAGACCATCTATTCCAATTCCGTAAGGTCCTTAGCATGAATGAGTGTTGGACCTTATCAAAAGCTTTATCTGCATCTATAGAAATAATCATGTAATTCTTACTTTTTGCTTTATTGATATGGTGTATTACATTTATTGATTTACGTATGTTAAACCACCTGTGCATGCCTGGGATGAATCCCACTTGGTTGTGGTGTATAATTTTCTTGATGATTTGCTTCATCCTGTTTGCCAATACTGTATTGAGAATTTTTTCATCTATGTTCATTAGGGAGATTGGCCTGTAGTTCTCTTTTTTAGTTGGATATTTCTCAGGTTTTGTTACTAGAGTAATATTTGCTTCCAGAAATAACTTAGGGAGAATTGATTCCCTTTTGGTTTCATTGAAGAGTTTGAGAAGTGTTGGCATTAAGTCGTCTTTGTATTTCTTGTAGAATTTTGCAATGAATCAATTTGGGCCTGGGCTCTTCTTTGCTGCTAAGGATTTAATTACATTTTCAATTTCATTAATAGAAATTGTGTTATTCAGCAGTTTTACATCTTCTTGACCTAGCTTTGGTACTTCATATGTTTCTAGGAATCCATGTATTTCTTCTGTGTTATTGAACCTATGAGAGTAGAGGTTTTTGAAATAGGTGTTGATGATCTTCTGTATTTCCACAGAGTCTGTAGGATTTCACATTTTTCATTCCTTATTGCATGAATTTGAGTTTTTCTTCTCTCTTTTAATATAAGGTTGGCTAGGGACTTATCAATTTTATTTATTCTTTCAAAGAACCAACTCTTTGATTCATTGATTCTTTGGATTGTTTTGTTAGTCTCTATTGCATTAATTTCTGTTCTGATTTTTATAATTTCCTACCTTCTTTTGGGCTTGTCTTTTTCCTCTTCTTCTAGATGTTTTCTAGATGTTTCTAGATGTTTGAGGTATAGTATCAGGTTGTTCATTTGTATTTGTTCTGTTTTCCTGATGTGAGAACTCAGTGCAATAAATTTTCCTGTGAGTACCACTTTCATTGCATCCCACAGATTCTGGTAAGTTGTATTTGTATTTTTGTTTGCTTATAGATATTGTTTAATTTCTTCTTTAATGTCCCCTGTGACCCACTGATTGTTCAAGGGTGTATTATTCAATTTCCATGTGTTTGTGGGGTTTTTGCAGTTTCTTTTATCATTAATTTCATTAATGGCTCTATGATTTGATGACATTCATGGGACAATTTCAACTCTTTTGCATTTACTTAAATATGTTCTGTGGGCTAGTATATTATTTATTTTAGAGAATGTCCTATGGACTGCTGAGAAGAATGTATATTCTGATTTTGTTGGATGGAACACTCTGTATACGTCTCCCAAGTCCATTTGTTCACAGGTGTGATTCAGTTGTCTTATTTCTTTGCTGATTTTCTGTCTGGTTGATCTGTCTCTTGGTGTCAATGGTGTGTTAAGGTCTTCTGTTATATTTTTATTATTGCGTATTTGATTTTTCATTTCTGTTAATACTTGTTTTGTATAGTTGGGTGCTCTGGAATTTGGTGCATATATATTTAAGATTGGACTCTGGATATCTCCGCCCAGACTGCTGGAGTTCCCCCAGGCTTCCAGGTGCAGTGAAGGAGAGAGGTGGGTTTGAGGCTTCCATATCAGCCTCCCCATTCCGGCTCCACTTGGAGACCTGCTGAGCTGCGGACAGATGGGCGGGCCCACACTATCAGCCTAGCCCAGCCTGTTTAGCTGCCGCGCCTGGCCATAGGTCTGCAGAGGAGGAGCTGGGCAGATCTGGGGTGCCCTCACCGGCCTCTCTGCGTGTCTGGAGGACTCTGGATATCTCTGCAACCAGGGAGGGTCCACAGGTTCCTGAACCACTGCAGCCTGTGGTGAGTACCCTAACCCGGCTGCGATTGAAAAACTGTGGAGCTTCCAAGGGGCAGGTGGGCGCACAGTGTCCCTGAGGCCCAGCTTGTCTGGAACTGTGGAGTTCTGAGCAGGCAGAGGAGGGCCACTGGTTCTGTAGGCCCAATGGCTTGGGGTAGTGCGGTGCCAGAGTCTCAGTAGCTCCAAACATAGAAGGGGATTTTCAACAGATCCTGAGGAAGCTTTCAAATAACACTTGAAACACAGAAATATAGGAAAATGACAAAACGAAAGACCAAATTACAACCTCAAACCTCCAGCCTATCTCAAGAAACCCTAGGAGCGATGTATATAGAAGAAAATATATCCCATCCACCTCATATATCGGACACAATAGCCACAGAAATTGACAAGCAACTCCAGGAAGCTTTAAAGAAATTCAAACTTGAAATAATCTCCCAGATAAAAGAAGAAATGATAAAAGAAATGAAAGAGATTCTAACTATATCTAAAGAAAACACAGATAAAAAATTGGAGGAACTAAACAAAAAGATAGAATCCCTAGACGAGCAATATAAGAAACAAACAGAATACATAATGCAGATGCACAGAGATATACAGGAAATAAAAAACTCCACTGAAAGTTGTAAAAACCGCCTTAATGAAAGTGAAGATAGAATTTCAGACCTTGAAGACAGGATTGCAGCTAGTGAACAGGAAAGGAAAGTTCTTTTGAAAATAACAAGGAATCAGGAAACAACAATTCAACAACAGCAAGATGATGCAAAGAAGAATAACAAAAGAATGATATGGATTAATGAAAGAGAGGGAGACAACATGAAGGATGTCAGGAGGATATTTAGAGAAGTATTAGCTGAAAATTTCCCAAGCATGAGATCAGAAACTGACATCAGGATCAGTGAAGCATATAGAACTCCAAACAGTCATAACCAAAATAAAACTACACCCAGACATATAATAATCACCATCCCAGAAATCCAACACAAGAATAGATTATTAAAAGCTGTCAGAGAGAAAAGACAGTTCACTTATAAAGGAAAACCTATCAGAATCACAGCAGACTTCTCAGCACAAACGATAAAGTCAAGAAGAGCATGGAGTGAAGTATTCCAGATCCTAAAGCAAAATGATTTCCAACCGAGACTGATATATCCTGCAAAACTATCATTCAAAATAGATGGTGCAATATGATACTTCCATGACAAAGAACAGCTGAAGAACTTCATGAACACCAAACCAACCCTGCAAAAAATATTGAAAGACAGTTTAGATACACAAAGGAAAAAACCACTAAGCAAAGCAAATAATTAAACAGAACCGAAAGATAAAGATGCAATAGCAGAGAGATAACATTCCTACAATTAACCAGCATTTAACAGTAATAACCATTAATGTAAATGGTCTCAATGCACCAATCAAAAGAAACAGACTAGCAGAATGGATCAAGAAACAAAATCCAACCATATGCTGTTTACAGGAAACCCATCTAACCCAGAAGGATACTCACAGACTGAAAGTCAAAGGATGGAAAACAATTCTCCATGCAGCAGGAATCCAAAAAAAGGCAGGAGTAGCCATTCTGTTTGCAGACAATGTGAACTTTAAACCAACAATGACCATAAAGGACAAAGAAGGTCACTACATACTCGTAAGAGGAAAACTCCAAGAGGAAGAGATAACTATCTTAAATATATATGCACCAAACTCCAGAGCACCCAGTTATATAAAACAATTATTAACAGAAATGAAAACTCAAATTATCAGTAACACAATTGTAACAGGAGACCTTAATACACCACTGACACCAAGGGACAGATCAACCAGACAGAAAATGAGCAAAGAAATAACAGAACTGAATCACACCTGTGAACAAATGGGTTTGATAGACATATATAGAATGTTCCACCCAACAACATCAGAATACACATTCTTCTCAGCAGTACATGGATCATTTTCTAAAATAGACCATATATTAGCTCACAGAACATATTTAAGCAAATGCAAAAAAGTTGAAATCATCCCTTGCATATTATCGGATCATAGCGCTCTGAAATTAGAAATTAATGACAAAAGATACTGCAAAAATTCCACAAACACATGGAAACTAAATAACACACTCTTGAGTAATCAGTGGGTCACAGAAGAAATTAAAGAAGAAATTAAACAATACCTAAAAGAAAATGAAAATGCAGATACAACTTACCGGAATCTGTGGGATGCAATGAAAGCCGTTCTGAGAGGAAAATTTATTGCACTGAGTTCCCACATCAGGAAAACAGAACGAACACAAATAAATAACTTAATGCTACACCTCAAACAGCTAGAAAAAGAAGAGCAAGTCAAGCCCAAAGCCAAAAGAAGAGAGGAAATTATAAAAATCAGAGCAGAAATCAATGCAATAGAGACTAAGAAAACAATCCAAAGAATCAACGAATCAAAGAGTTGGTTCTTTGAAAGAATAAATAAAATCGATAAGCTCCTAGCCAACCTTATTAAAAAAAGGGAAGAAAAAGCTCAAATTCATGCAATAAGAAATGAAAAAGGAGAAATCACTACAGACGCAATAGAAATACAGAGGATCATCAACACCTATTTCGAAAACCTCTACTCTCAAAAGTTTGATAACACAGAAGAAATAGACAGATTCTTAGAAGCATATGAAGTACCAAAGCTAGATCAAGAGGATATAAAACTGTTGAATAACCCAATCTCTGCTAATGAACTTGAAAATGTAATTAAGGCCTTACCCACCAAGAAGAGCCCAGGCCCAGATGGATTCACTGCAGAATTCTACAAGAAATATAAAGAAGACCTAATGCCGACACTCCTCAAACTATTCAATGAAATTGAAAGGGAAGCAATCCTTCCTAAGTCATTCCTGGAAGCAAATATTACTCTAGTACCAAAACCTGAGAAAGACCCAACTATAAAAGAGAACTATAGACCGATCTCCCTAATGAACACAGATGCAAAAATCCTCAATAAAATATTGGCAAATAGGATCCAGCAAATCATCAAGAAGATTATACACCATGACCAAGTGGGATTCATCCCAGGAATGCAAGGATGGTTCAACATACGCAAATCAATAAATGTAATCCACCATATCAATAAAGCCAAAAATAAGAATCACATGATCATCTCTATAGATGCAGAAAAAGCCTTCGATAAGGTCCAACACTTATTCATGATAAGAACTTTACAGAAAATTGGAATAAATGGTCTTTACCTCAATATAATAAAGGCCATTTATGACAAACCAACAGCCAGCATCATACTAAATGGCCAAAAATTGAAAGCCTTTACTTTAAAATCGGGCACAAGACAAGGATGTCCTTTATCACCACTCCTATTTAATATAGTACTGGAAGTACTAGCCAGAGCAATTAGGCAAGAAAGAGAAATAAAAGGGGTAAAGATAGGAAAAGAAGAAGTTAAATTATCATTGTTTGCAGATGACATGATACTCTACATAGAAGATCCCCTAAACTCCATTGAAATACTCTTAGATACAATAAATAAATTCAGTAATGTGGCTGGATACAAAATCAATACTCAGAAATCAATAGCATTCCTATACACGAACAACAAAATTACCAAGAGGGAAATAAGAGAAACTGGACTATTCACATTAGCAATCAAAAAAATGAAATATTTAGGAATTACTCTTACGAAAGAAGTGAAAGACTTATACAGTGAAAATTATAATACACTGAAAAAGGAAATTGAAGATGATCTCAGAAAATGGAAAGACATCCCTTGCTCATGGATAGGAAGAACAAACATTGTGAAAATGGCCATTCTCCCAAAACTGTTATACAGATTCAATGCAATCCCAATAGAAATTCCATCAACATACCTTATAGATCTAGAGAAATCACTCCTAAATTTCATCTGGAACCATAAGAGACCTAGAATCGCAAAGGCAATTCTAAGCAGCAAAGACAAAGCAGGAGGCATCACAATCCCTGACTTGAAGTTATACTACAAAGCAACAGTAGTAAAATCAACATGGTATTGGAATCAAAACAGAGCCGAAGATCAATGGAATAGATTAGAAGATACAACCACAACTACGAACACACTCAACCACCTTATCTTTGATAAAGGAGCCAAGCAGGTTCACTGGAAGAACGACAGTCTCTTTAATAAATGGTGCTGGAAAAACTGGCTCTCCATTTGCCGAAAACTAAAGCTAGACCCATGTCTATCACCATGTACTAAATTAAAATCTAAATGGGTCAAAGATCTGAATATTAAAACAGAAACACTAAATCTATTGGAAGACAAATTAGGTAGAAACCTTGGAGACATAGGAGTAGGTAAAGAATTCATGAACAGGACTCAAACCGCACGGGAAATACTTCCCAGAATCAATAACTGGGACCACTTCTTATTAAAAAGTTTCTGCATGTCAAAAGAAATCTCCAGCATAGTGAAAAGAAAACCCACAAACTGGGAAAAGATTTTAGTGAACTCTCTCTCAGACAAGGGCCTCTTGTCTAAAACATATAAAGAATTAAAGAAACTCAGACCTCCAAAATTCAAAGATCCAATCCAAAAATGGGCATCTGAGATGAATACGCAATTCTCAGATGAAGAAATGCAAATGGCAAATAAATACATGAAAAAATGCTCATCATCATTGATCATTAGAGAAATGCAAATTAAAACCACACCGAGATACCATCTCACTCCTGAAAGAATGGCCAGGATCAAGAAAACCGACAACAAATGCTGGAGAGGCTGTGGGGAAAAAGGAACTCTCCTGCACTGCTGGTGGGAGTGTAGACTGGTACAGCCTTTGTGGAGATCTGTCTGGAGATTTCTCAAAAAGTTGGGACTGGAAATCCCATTTATTCCAGCTATTCCACTTCTAGGCATATTCCCAGAAGAACTGAAAGCATCATACCACAGTGATATATGTGCACCTATGTTTATAGCAGCACAATTTGTAATCGCCAGATCTTGGAAACAACCCAAGTGTCCATCAAGTGAGGAATGGATAAAAAAGTTGTGGTATTTCTATACAATGGAGTATTATTCAGCTATAAAGAAGGATCACATTGAGATATTTATCAATAAATGGGCGCAGCTTGAGACCATACTCATAAGTGAAATAAATCAATCTCGCATGTGTGAATACTGAATAGTTTCCCTAATGTAAGTAATGATTCAAATATATAAAAATATGTGGTAATCATGATTCCCCATTAGGTGGCCTTGGAGCCTTATAAAGTTTTCACTCATTAATTAGAAAGGCTTTATTCTGGGCTTCTTGATTTGAAAATATTTGAAGCTAGAGTATATGAAGTTTTATCCAAATATATCAAGGAAAAAGACACTATGGTAACTACTATTAAGTCAGGTTATATGGTGGTGAAGTACTAGGTTGTTGAAACAGTCATGCTGTGACCTCTATTGTTATATTGTTATGTCCTGCTTTATCTCAATCTCCCCCTTATTGTTTTAAAAAATTATTTAGTCATTTCTTATGTTTGTCTTAATTAAAGAAAAGATTCAAAAAATTAGGATATATAAATAGTAACTCTTTTTGATTTCCTATTAACTTGTTTTGAAGTCCTGTAGTACTCCCACGATCTTGTTTTGACTGATTAGACTCTGTTCCATTCTATATGGTAGTATCAAGTTTGAAGACATAGGCAACTACTTTGAAGACAATAAGATTCACTAAGATACCCATTCTGGTTTGACTATTGTCTTCTTTGGAAGTCCTGTAATGTTTACAATGCCTAAGTTTTATTGGTCTTGTTCTCTACTGTTTGGTGCAACTTTATAATATCTAATGACATAGACAATTCTTTTTAAGGAATCAAGGGACAACGTTGATAACCATTGTTGATAAACTTGTACTCTGTTCTACATCATGTGCTATGTCTATCCTTGGTATTGACTGACAGCTTTGTTTTGCCATATTTGACTGTATTCTCCCCCCCCAAAGTAATAAGCACTAAGGAGTAATGAAATCCAAAGTGCGTGAATTTTGTTGTAAAAAAGAGAGGGGAAAAAAAAAAGAAAAAGAGCTCTAAAGGATATAACAGCAAGTGTGTTTAGGGGTGTTAAATAGCTGACTGTATCAATGTTTTTGGATCATTGAACACAGCTGTTTGCAGTCTACCTGTTTGAATGTCCACCTTGTATTCTTTGATACTGTGATTTGAGGAACTATTTTCAAGATGATAATATGTAATATACTAACAGGTGATTTCTTACTGTTATGTTTTTTTTGTTTGTTTGTTTTGTTTTTTTTGTTTTGTTTTGTTTTTTTGTAGTTCTGTATTACGTGTACCCTTACACCGCTTTGGTTTGTTTTGTGTTTTTCTCTTTTTCCTCTTAAAAAAAATATATTTAAGATTGTTCTCCCTTCCTCTTGAAGTTTCTCCCTAATTAGTATGTAGTGACCTTCTTTATCCCTTCGGATCATTCTTAGTTTGAAGTTCACATTGTCTGCAAACAGAATAGCTGCCTCTGCTTTTACTTGGGTTCCTGTTCCATGAAGTATTGTTTTCCATCCTTTAACTTTCAGTCTATGATTTTCCTTTTGGGTTTAATGGGTTTCTTGTAGACAGCATGTGGTTGGATGTTGTTTCTTGATCCATTCTGCTAGTCTATTTCTTTTAATTAGTGAATTGAGACCATTTACCTTAGTGGTTATAACAGTTATATATTGGTTTATTGCTGACATGTTATCTTTCTGCTGCTGTACCTTTACCTTTCCATTCTGTTTAATTGTCTGCCTTGATTACTGATTTTTTCCTATGTGTATCTAGACTGTCTTTCAGTATTCTTTGCAGGATTAATTTGGTGATCATGAAGTTCTTTGGCTGTTCTTTTGTCATGGAAGTATCTTATTTCTCCATGCATTTTGAAGGACAATTTTTCAGGTTACATCAGTCTGGGTTGGAAGAATCTGAAATACTTTACTCCATGCTCTTTTTGACTTCATTGTTTGTGCTGAGATGTCTGCTGTGATTCTGATAGGTTTTCCTTTATAGGTGATCTGTCTTTTTCTCTCTAATGGCTTTTAATATTCTGTCCTTATGTTGAGTTTCTGGGATGGTGATTATTATGTCTGGATGTAGTTTTATTTTGGTTATGGCTATTTGGAGTTCTATATGCTTCACTAATCCATATGTCAGTTTCCATTCTCATGCTTGGGAAATTTTAAGCTATTACTCCTATAAATTGCCTCTTGTTATCATTTGTGTTGTCCCCTTCTTTTTCATTTATCCCTATCAATCTTATGTGTTTTTCCTTGCATCATCTTGCAGCTGTTGACTTGTTATTTCCTGATTCCTTGTTATTTTTAAAAGATCTTTCCTTTCCTGTTCACTAGCTGCAATCTTGTCTTCGAGGTCTGAAATTATATCTTCACTTTCGCTGAGGTGGTTTTGACAACTTTCAATGGAATTTTTGATTTCCTGTATATCTCTTTGAATCTGCTTCATGTATTCTCTTTGTTTCTTGTATTGTTCATCCAAGGATTCTACCTTTTTGCATTGTTCCTCTAATTTTTTAATTGTGTCCTCTTTAGATATGTGCAGCATTTCTTTCATTACTTTTGTCATTTCTTTTTTTACCTTGGAGGTTGTTTATAATTTGAGTTCCTTTATAGCTTCCCAGAATTGCTTCTTTATTTCAGTTGCTATCATTTCAGATGTATGACTTATATTTTCTTCTATGTATATGGCTTCTAGGATTTCTTGGGGGTGGGCTAGAGATTTGAGATTGCATTTTGGTCTTTCATCTTGTCATTTTCCTATGTTTCTGTGTTTCAAGTGATGTTCCAAAGCTTCCCCTGGGCATGCTGGAAATTGCCTCCTACGTCCTCGGCTCCTGGCACTGCATTGAGATTGCTGAGCATGGCCCAGTCAGGCCTGCAGGAACTTCCCTGCCATCTTCAGTGTTTCAGGAAGATGGGAAGACTCCTAACCACTGGGGGTTAAAAGCTCTCCCTGGGCTAGTGCTGTGTGCTGGAACACACCTCGCATGCCCTCAGTTTCCTGGATTGAATGAAGATCGCTGAGCATGGTCTAGTCAGGCTAGGAAAACCCCCGGAGCCTTCGTTCAGTGTGTCTGGAAGCTGGGAAGGCACTTAATCGCTGGGAGAGATGGTCTTAAAGTCTCCCTGGGCCAGCACTGTGCACTGGAACTCACGTTGCGTGGCCTCAGCTGGTTGAAAGAAAGTCGTGGGCATGGTCCAGTTAGGCCTTAGCTCCTCTGTTTGAAAAAAGGTTGCATGGCATGGTCCAGTTACTTGCCACTGATTCTTAATCTTCACATTTTCCAACTTGTTAGCTACACTGAACTTACTTCCTAAACCACAAAGCCTCTTTCACTTCCATTTCTTGGGTACTCTCAGAGATAAGGAGTTTAATTCTGTTTTTTTCCCCGTGTTTCTCAACTGTCAAAGAATAGCAAGCACTTACATTGGCACCCACAATGTGATTGGATGACTGTCCCTGGTGGGTCTAGTAACTCTAAAATATGTGTGAATCATAGTGATCTTCCCTTCTCTTCTGCAGTTAAGATCCTGGCTCACACTTAGGAGGGAGGGTATCCAACCATTTCTCTCCTTGTCTTCTTTGTTTCACCTTTGTGTTTGTAGGAGGCACTCACATACTAGGTAGCACTCATTTTCATCCATATTTGTTAATACTAGGTTGGAAGATCCAAGGTTTAGGCTAGAACTTCATGGCAAGCATATTTTTCAGGCATTATTCAACATTGTTTCAGGTTTCAACCCCAAAAGATAATTCCATTCTTTATTCTTTGGAACTGAGTCTTCAATATGGTATTTTCTTGCCTTTACATATTTTATTTATCTAACCCAGGATGTACATAGACAATATAACACATATTCAGACCTCCTTTTTCCTAGTCCTGGGCATTAAGCAAGTAATTTTCTAAAGCTTACTTTTCTCAAAAACTGAACATAATCATGCCATTTGACAAGCTTATTATGAGAATTAAGTGAAACAAAATCTTCCAAAGTCTCTGGGACTTGGTAAACACAGAAAGAACATTATTTTACTTCTTTTCATGGTCTCACTTGTGAATGAAGGATGAAGTCTGGGCTGCATGGGATGTACCTGATCAAGTGGTTAGTTCATCTGCACTTGCATATTATGTCTGCCTCATTCACCTGTGTCTATCCTTCTGACTGACACTCATGCCTGATTTCCTTTTTTAGTTATATCAACCACTGGTTTTCTCCAGGTGGTGTGTCTGTGATTAATGTCTATGGACTCTCTCAAGCTAGTGCAGGATGATTTTTCTTGGATTCAGTTTTGAGTTTGTAATCTTAGCTGTCATCCATTGACTCAGAAGAGTATTAAACATTTCACAAGGAAAGTAGTCTCCTCAAAATGGTTCTGAAGAAGCCATGATTGAGGAAAGCCATTTATTCATATTGCCCTCCTGCCCCCTTGTCTGATACGCAGCCAAGAGATTTACCTGTGACCTTGGCTCAGAGAAGGCAGCTTGCCTCTTTCTAAGTTCAATTATCAGGAGATAACCTCTAAAAGTTGTTTAAAAAGGATTTCTCTGTTCTGTTTCTTTCTTTTCATTCTTTTTAAAAACTCGACAAAGGAATTGCTGAAAACAGCAAGGACAAATATGTACAATGACAGAGGAGAAATTTCAGTTTTGTTGAAGAGAGTGATTGTACATCAACCCATAGATGTGCACACTCTGCCTCTTTAGAGAACACTTCAAAAGCGTCACTCCTGAGATTTGCTCAAAGACTGCATGGCCCATTGGTTAGTATATAATGTAGCATTTGCTTTTATCCTTGTAAGTATTTCAATCCTTCTTTCACTTTGGATCCCTTGTTTCAAAGCCAGATTCCCAACTTCATTACTAGAATTGCACCTTCTGCCCAACATTCAAGCAATTTTTCTTTCTGTCCATGTCTTGCATTAAGGTAAAATATTTTTCCCCTTCTCTGCCTTTCACATTTCTTTTCAATTGAGCAGCTCACTGTTTGTGAAATTTTGGGAGATTCTTCATTTTCAGTTTATCTTTTTATTTCCTGCAACCCCAAATGCTCAGTTGTCAAACTCCTTTTTTTATTTGAATAATTTTTCTCCTGCTATGTTTGCGTTTTCTTGGAAATGTTAATTCAACAAACATTAACAGATGCCTTCTTAGTCTCTGTGAAAAAGACCTCTCTTTCTTTCTCTCCCTCTCTCTCTAGATATAGATAGATACAAATGATATAGACATAGAGATAGTAAATATTCCCAGACATATACATATATACATGCAGATGTAGTTATACAGACAAATAGATACAGGTAAAATGTTCAAGGAAGCATGCAGAAAAATCTAATAGAAATTTATTCAAGAGTTGGAGCAAAAGATATGGTAGAAGACTCTTATTTCAGGAAGCATCTTTAAAATTTTTATTGATGTATAAATAGGTGGTAGGTATTAGTCATTTGTATATGTAGGTGAAAACATTCTAGGTACAGATAAATGTAACACATAAAAACGTATAAGAATATAGCATGTAATATTGGGGAAAGACTGCAAGTATGGTCTGTATGAAGAGTAGAATTTTTCAGAGGAAATGATGGTAAATGAAGTTGGGAAGATAATCAGTGTTCATTTTAGAAGTCTTTTCATGTTGGAATAAAGAATTGAGTTTGAACTTTATCCCGAGGATTAAATGAGATTTTTAAGCAAGTGAATAACTTATTCAAATATTTGTCTTAAGGAATTATTGTAAGTGATAACTAAAAATGGAGTAATTAATAAGTGCCTTATTAAAAATGGACTACCTTAATAAGAAATTGGAAAGGGAAACTCTTTACTGTTTCAACTTGTCAAATCTTTTAAAAAAATTTTGATAAGTTCTTGAACTGTAAGTCAATACAAAACTAAAGGCTGACTAAACTTCACATGGAAAGACCAGCAGCATACATATACCAAGCAAAGGAGAAGCGTGCAATTTGCTCTCCGTTACTATTGGCCTGTATTTGAGAGAGGGTTGGGATGACATTCTAATTTGGTAGGGTCTGGCTTGGAAGCCTCATGTCTTCAGGGATATGCTGTTATTTACACATCACTTACTCCGATTGATGGCTACAATTAAGTTTCTGATGACCATTAATTGGAGCAAATATGTTTACTTCTTTTCCAAAATATTATTTTGAAGTCCATCAACTGCCATTCAAGATTGCGTCTTATCAGTTGATATTTAGCTTTTAATGGTGAAATTTTCTTTAGTTATGCTAGGAAGAAACGATGAGTCCCTCCTTGGTATATGTAATATTTAGGATTATACCTTTTACAGAATTTATTGTGCTATATTATAATTATATCTTTCAGAATCAGTATAGAATAGTGATTCAGAGCACATGCTTGGAACAAGAATGTCTGGTGTTGAATTTTGTGTGTTATTTATGTGCTACACTGACTTACATAAGTTAGTTAAACTTCGTTCATTTTAGCTTTCTTGTCTGTAAAAATCAGAATAATGTTCCATACTGTATGAGGTTTTTATGAGAACTAGTTAATTTTGTAAAGTACTTAAAATAAAAATAAGCACCAATTAAACACTCATGAAAATAATCATTTTTTGAATTATTAGCTTCTTTTGTGTTCCCTAGCCTTGGTATACATGAAAAATAACATGATTTGTGTGATGCATTGGAAAAAACGGAGGAGAATGCTTTTATGTTTGAAATGACCAAGCTGAGGAGCTTATCCCACTTCAAAACCTTCTTGGCTGTTCTGATGTCTAAGGAAATTCAGCTTTCAGCATGCATAGAATGTCTGAGTTGAAAACTCTGATCTGCCAGACTGTGTTAATCAGATAAAGAGATTATAATGGCTGTTTGTATCATGAATGGCCAGTACAATTTTTGGCACAGTATACGTGCTTAGTAAATGTTGCTTCAACATATGTATAGATGAATAAGTGGAAGCCAGGAAAATCTATTTCTCTTTGGTCATCTGTGGTGATATGCTTTTCTTGTGGAGAAACAGTTCATTAACTCTTTGATATTTTCTGTTGAAATAATGTATTTTAGTAATCTAAACTATTGCAAGTTCTGCCAAGTCATGCTGGAGGAATGGACACAAAAACCTCTTGAAAAATAAGCTGTCACAGAATACTTGGGGAGGTTGGCAGTGCTTCACCCATGAACCACTAGGAAATGCTTAATCATTCCCAGGACTCTGAAAAGCTCTGGGCAAATATGCTTATTCCTTAGTAAGTGGTCTATTAGTGAGACAAATTTAGAATTGAGGAGGGAGAGATCTTTTTGTCCAGCTGTGGCAAGAAGCAAATGAGAGGTCAAGATGTTCTTACACTGAAAATCTTCATATGATCCATATCCTAGATGCAAGAATGAATCTAAGATTATAGTCCAATAAGGAAGTAAATTTTACTAGCTCGTAGAAAAAGTACAGCTCAAAAAAACCTATGTAATTGAAGCAGTCACAGAAATGCTTTAAAAGTAGGAGAAAAATGTATCCCACTTACAGAAATAGAGGAAAAGTGCAATTCACAACCAGAATACGGATTTTCTATGACAAAAGTTCCCAAAGTTTATGCATTGAAGAAAGTTTTAAAAACTTACTTTTTAGTTTTAAAAGCATTTATTTCAATACTATTGAAAAATTGCAGTAGTACAAAACTATATACTTTTAATTTGCAATCATCTACTGTTGTTTAGCCACATGTTTAGTCATTAGTGTTCTCATTCTATCTATCTATCTATCTATCTATCTATCTATCTATCTATCTATCTATCTATCTGCCCTCTCCATCTCTCTCTTTGTCTCCCTCTGTCAGTATATTGACTACATCTCTCACTTGGGAATTATGGATGAATCTGTTTGTATTCTTTGTGTTTAGATGTATTTTCCACAATAAATCTCTTTTACTTAGGTAATTAAACAAAACTAAATTTGCTTTTTTTTTTTTTTTGCCAAAATTCTTGCCTACTGAAGAGATTGGGGAGGTGACTCACCTAATGTGAGTGTCGGTGTCAAGTGAGGGCACATTTACAAATAACTATAGATACAGGTTACCTCCTGGAAAGTTTACAGTGCTGAGTGGGTGGGAGAAAATGCAGAAGTGGAACCCAAATACCTGTGGAAACACCATTCTAGTGGATCCTTGAGCAACTTACTTGTTAGGATTTTTTTTTTTTTTTTACTCCTTTATGAAGGCAGTTGTCTTACTGTGGTCATGGCTCAAACTCTAGATGAGACCTCAGTGACTTTTAGCGGCCCATCTCCTTCCTGTTGGCAATCTGTCTTCTCTTCTGAGGGGTGGCCACTTCCACAGTGACCCTCTTGCCTCACTTTGCCACCATTTCCCAATCCCACCTTTTCCTGAGAAAATGAATGTCTTCGGGGAATATCTCCTAATTTTCTCTGTTAGTGTTTTTCAAGTTATTTTAGTGTTTTTCAAGTTATTTGTGTCTAAATTTCTTCCTTTCTATACAGAGAAATTCAAATTCTCTGACATGGATTCCTCATCCTGGGTTTTGGATTCCAGAACCTTGTCAAAGCCCATGCATCCTTTATATTTAGCTTCTTCTCTATTACTTCTTTTCTCAAAATCTAAAAATGTGTTCAAAATTTCTTGAGTTGATGTTTTTTATTTTTCCTACTTAATATTTTAGCTGCTTGAAAGAATAGTTTGTGCCACACCTCTCACAAATGGGAGCTTGTGGAATACCTTCTAAGACATCCTCCATCACTTCACAGGATTGCTTTTGCTATGGCCAGCATTGAACTCCACAGAGCCAAATCCAATGGCTTCCTCTTTCTAGTCTGTTTCTTTCTATAATTATTTTATTTTATCAATATCTGTTAACTGTGCACAATAATGGGACTCAGTATGATATTTCCAAACATGCCTAGAGCATATATTGATCAAATCCACTTTTTGAAGTTACCTATCCTTTCATAGTTTATTCCAAACTTCTAGTATAACCGAACACCCTTCTAAACTTGTCTTTTCGAACTTTGTTAGTTATCTGACCTGCTGACTCCTCACTCCTCAAAATACTTTCATCATTAATTTTTGTGAAATGACTTTTTCCTGGATTACTTCTAGTTCCTCTGCTTCTGTCTGGTCCTGCTCTCTGTCTTACGCAGACTTGTCTTTAGACCCCGAGACTCTATTTAATATTATTGTGGTTTTCTTATCTTTTCCAGTTCTGGAAAAATATCAGTTCCATTCATGGCTCAAGTTACCACATATTTTGATGTCTTCCACATCATTATCTACTTGCTTAGCCTGAGCCTTAGGAGTCAATCGGTTTGCTTGACTCAAACTCAGCATGAGAGAGACTGGTCCCATCTTATTAGTCTGCTCTCAAACTGTTTCCTCCTACCATATTATTTATTTAGTAAATGGTGCACTCTTCCCCAAGACACCAGATATGAAGTCTGAGGGTCACTTTGGACACCCAACATTGTGTGTCTTGTACTCCCAATTGTTACAGAGCATTGCAATAACCACAATTGAAACATCTCTTATATCATCTTTCTTTTCTTTATTTTTACCATCTTAAGTGAGACCACTACCATTCTTGGTCTAGGTACCATAAAATCTTCTTGTAGGAATCTTTCTTCTTTACCCTCTTCCCTCAGCAATTTACCTTCCTCACTGCCTCTAGTCTTTTGAGAAATAAAATCTGATCATGCTGTGTCATACTTCTCCAATAGATTTCCTTGGTTTCCAGAGAAATGTAATTATGAACTAAGGTATTCTTCTGTAAACTAGCCCTGATGCACTTTTTCAGTCTTATTCTTATCATCTCACAGAGTATACCTTCATTCCTTAAACATACCTTTTCCATGACTCTGTCTTGTCAAATTCTATAGTCTTTGGTGAGACATATTTTCTCTTTTCAAAGTTTCTCAGCATAACACTACTTCCTCTGGCAAGGGTTTGGCCTCCCCCAGTTGTATTTAGGGGCTCCTGCTCTGTGGCCATGCTTTAGCTATATGGTTGTTCAGTTTTTATCAACAGACTGCATTTGAAAGTAACCATATCTTGCACAACTTCTGGGAAGTGTACACGATACTCATCACTTTTATTGTCACAGATGTACAATATTCAATACCTACAAGTTAAAAGAGGAGAGGTTTACAAAAACAAAAAGTAATACAGACAGAAATACAACAAGAAACTAAGTACAATAACAGTATAGGTTTACAAAACAAGATGACAGGAATTTGACAATGCTTGTAATGTTGCATATTGTTAACCTTCAAGAGGGTTGCTTAGATTAACAGATATAAACATGTAAAATTGATCTAAACATATGAGTGTTAACTCTTCTTTTCCAATAACTAATACAATTAGTAGTAAATACATGATAGCTAAAATGACTACACTACTAATTGTATTTAGGTTTATTTTGGCTCATTTTTTTTTTAAGTCCGTAGCTTGCGGTTTCAAAGCAGAAATGACATCATGGTGGAAAGATCTAGCAAAAGAAAGGTGCTCAAGTCATGGAGGCCAGGAAGCAGAGAAAGACAGAGAGAAAGGAATAGCTGGGAAAGAAGACACACGCCTCCAGGGCACATTCCCAGTGAACTGATCTGTCTCACTTAACGGCACAGTCAGATAGGAATTATCAGGCACTGTAAGTGTAGCACCTTCCTAATCCTGTCAGCTTCTATACACATAAGGATTTTAGGGCACGTTTCAGATACGAACCATAAGAACACTACTAGTAGGAACTGATCAATAAGTATTTGTGACTGAATGTCTTCATGGAACTAATGAATTTTCTTTTCTTTTCGCATATTTGTCTTATGTTATTTACATTTTAAGTTCTCAAAGATAATGTAGATTTTGTTTTAGATGAAGAGTATTGGTAGACTCATGAATCCATTGCCTTTATTTTATGGATAAGTAGACCAAGGCAGAAAGCACAAAGATTTTTTTCCTATGGCCATATATCTTACATTTAGCATTTCCCCACCACCCTTTGATGTCCAGTTTGGTCCCTTTTCTTTCATTGGGTCTTTCCAGGGGTTTACTTAATAGACAAATGTAATACTAGCTGAATTGAGTGAACTTACTGTGGCTCACTATAAATTGCTTCTGACCCTGGGCACATGGTCAACAAGCAAAGTCTAATTAATCCAACAATAATTCTGAGGCAAGAGGCTTGATTAACATGAGTTTTGGCTGCATCTTCCAAAGCATTTTTGGATTGATAACTGGGCTGGAGCAGATCCTTCTGGCTGATGAATTGCAAGGCCTCATGTAACTTCTACTTCCTGGGAAGGCAGCTTTCTCTACCCGCAAAGAAAAACTTTGTTCCAAGGTTTCTGCTTCCTTCAGCAACTTCCTTACCTGAGTTCTCCCCAGTTACTTCTTTTTCAGTTTCCTAGACAAGTAAAATCCTGTGGCCAGTGTATTTTAATTCTGTACTGCCAACTGCAAAGCTCAGGGGCAAGGGTTATGTGTAAAAGACACAGAAATACCCATTTGGACACAAAAATTAATGACTTACATTTCAAAATAAGTGTTCATTATTTTTTAAAAATAATCATAAATTTAAAAACACATGTCTCAAGGCATGACGACATTGTGTACAAAGAGCATGTGGCTTCTGTCTTCCCATCCTGGATGGGCATGAAGAGACATGTTCTTTGATTCCTCATAACCATTTGGTATTTGTACCCATGAAGCTAAAGAGCAAATTATGTGCCTCCATTTCCCATATCTTCTAATCTGAACCCATTAACTGTGAATAGCCTTATGATGATGATCATTATTATAGTTCTCTGTACATTTAAATGGGATCTTTCATTGGTCATATTCATCCATGGAGTCAGACTCTGTGTGACAAATGAAGAAATATATTCTTTGGTTTTGATTGCTTTTACATATGGTTCATTCTTTTTTCTTCTCAGGCATTCTTATTATCTTTGTTTGGGTTCCTCTGCCACTCCTTCTACCACCACTTTCAAGAGCAGATCCTGCAGTGCAGTACTGAGTGATAGCCTGTTCATCCCGCTCTACGTTCACCACCATGTTTAAACCAAAGCTCTGTTTCCCACAGGTTGTTCCCGGCTAATGACCGAGCATGGTAAAGCCAGGAAGGCAGGCTCGTTCCTAAAAGATGTCAGAGGACTAACAGGTGACCTTGACTTAAAAAGCCCTTGTTGGGGCTGGGGATTTAGCTCAGCGGCATAAGGACCTGCCTTGCAAGCAGGCAGTCGTCAGTTTGATCCCTGGTACCGATAAAAACCAAAAAGACAAAAAAAGAAAAAGAAAAAAAAAAAAAAAAAAAGAAAAAAAAAGAAAAGCCCTTGTTGGCCAGACCAACATGGTGGAATTGTGTTGCTCTCTATGACTTTTCCTGCTAATTATCCCTTCTTCCCTATCTCCTTCGCAGTCTGAATCCTATGTTGTGGCCAGCTCTTCTCATCTTTGCATCTCCATTTCTTCTGCTTTCACAGGCATTTCTCAAGTAAAATTCTCATATATGTAAGGTAATCTCGGAAGCTGCTTCTCAGATCACCAAACTAACTTGGGAAATGATCTTAGGAAGCATAAGTGAGGAATTAGGGAGAGCAGGAGAAAAGGTGACAAAAGCTGACCACAGTGGTCAAGTCACTCTGGGATCCTGGTGGTTGTGTGAAGCATGGCCAAGGTTGTCTTATTCCAGGGTCAGGACCCTGGGGAGTTTATTTACTATTTTTACTTTCCAATTGGCTGAAGATTGCCCAAAGTGCATCTGCATTTTTGTACTTAAAGGTTGCAAAGAAACCTTTAGGTGAAAACCTTTAGGCTGTGAAGAGACACGCAAACACTGGAGGTGGAAAACAGTCTGTGATAGCTGTAGGTCAATGAGATGTGTATAGGCAGCAACACACACACACACACACACACACACACACACACACACAGAAAGAGAGAGAGAGAGAGAGAGAGAGAGAGAGAGAGAGAGAGCACTTACAATGAATGCTTACAATTTCTCCAGAACAGCAATTCCAAAGAAAGTTTTTTCTCAAGAATTAAGCTGAAGTCTTTGAAATGCTTTTGATTAACTGAATCTGTGTCATGTGACTACTCTTGAGCTAAGCACTGTGGCTATGGGAATTGAGTATTCTATTACATTGAAGTCTACAATTGGGCTAGTTATCCAATTCATCTCTGAGAATAGGGACAGACAGTTTCTTCAAAAAGATGCTGATAGATGAAAACTCTGTGACTGCCACAAGACAGTGATAACGCTTGGGAGACAGAAAAAGATTATGAATGGCAGCACTTTTCAGGAGGTGCATGCTGCCCGGTACCCTGAGACTTCAGTATTTATGGGTTCTGGGAGCTAAGTTCACTCCAAAGCACACTGGGAACAGTGACTAGATGCCACTTACTGATGAAAAATGGCCTTTTGCTACCTGCATGCTGACCTGTCATTAGTGGAGCCTTCGCTGGCTGAGTCCTCCCAGCTGAAAGATCGGAGAGCTGGAGCCCGCCTGGAGCATCTTCTCACTGGTGGGCTGTACTCACTGATAACTCTAGAGATGAGATGGCATCTTGGGATTGCAGTTACTCAAGTGTTCGCCACACTTTTGTTCAGGCAGGAGCTTGGGCCTTGTTTGTGTTTGGTTTGGGAAGTGGCCTCTGCCCAGCGCCCTGCGGTGGGAAACAGAAGAAGTGTGCAATTAGCAATTAACAGCTTTATCTCTATTCACATGTAGGAGACATAATTAGATGGTTCCATCTGTTACTGATACCTGCTGGAGTCAGCTGTTCACACCTCAGCCAGATATTATAGGGAGTGGGAGGGTTTGAGAAGGAAACATTTCAAAAATAGCTCACATTTTGTTGTTTCCGACATCTTGCCCCTGTGGAGTTAGTCTCTAACTTTGCCTCCTTCAGGTGTACACAACTTTCTGTCAGTTGGCAAGGGAAAGTGAGTTAGAGAATGTGGAAACTGACGGTATTTATGATTTTCTTAGGAGCTGAGAGCTTTGACTTAAAAAGACAACACTCAGTGTGTTTTATAGCAGCAGTAGCATGCTGTCCTAATGTGGGTCACATCACAACAGAGGAATTGAGCTCAGATTCTGATGTGTGAAATATTTTCAGGAGGGAACACCCAATTTTGTAAGGATCAGAAAATGAGTCAATGGCTGGGACTTATATGTCTCTTGACTAGATGACTTGTTCAGAGTCAATCAGCAAGGAAAGCGAGGAGCAGGATTCTCATCCAGCCCATTTTATCTCCCAAGTCCATTTGCTTAATTATCATGCCTCATTGCTGCTGGCTGAAGTTTTGTAGACATCATGGTCTCCTAAGAATTAGGAATGGCTGGGACAACTTTTATGTATTTAGTTTTTCTGAGGCCAGAACAGCCATACAAAAATGAACTTTTAAGAAAAAAAGTTTCCATTTATATAATTAATTTTTTTAATGTAAAAATGTATGATGCAGTTTAGTTGGGCTATTCGAAGATAATCATTGGACTCATTAAACATTAATTCATAGGTCACAACAAATGGCAGGGCGTGGATAAGGGACATGAATCAGCAAGGTCTCCATGGGAAGAAGATGGTGTGCTCAGAATAATATTATTCAATGAGAGTCTATTTTCAAAACTATTTTGCAGCTATCTGGAAGTAGGGGCACCACAAAAGACAAGGCAATTATCTGGCATAGTAGCAGCCAGTTGTTATCATCCTGAGAGTCCAAAGACCAGCAGAAGCTGAGAGGGAGAAGGAGAAGAGGGAGAAGAACAGGGAGAGGAAGAGAGAGCTGTGCACAACTGTACTGATTGTAATGCTGATCTATCAGGGATGATAGCTGGTGGGAGATGACTTTGAAAGGCAGGAGTCACAGAAATACATGTCCTGACCTGACTGACCGTCCTCTCTTTCTTCCTCTAAAAAGTCTGCACTGCCAAAAACAGTGAGAAGTGTGAAGATCTGGACTGGGCTGGGGGTAGGGTGTTGCAAAGGAGGTCACTAGGCATCACCATTTAAGGAGGCCCTCGCTATCGATTAGGCTTGGAACACATGCATAACTTTGAGAGTGAGAGTCTCCTTAAATGCGCACCTCGGTACATCATTTGCTCTACCTTTGACCAGGTGGGCAGGAGGTCTGCTAAATTATTGACAGTCAGCCTTTGGTCAGGTGGAAGAGGTGAGAATAGATCTCCAGGAGAACTAGAAAACCTCCAGCACAGAAAACCAGTTTAAACCACGAAAACAGGCATTGTTCCTGTGTACCATATTCATCGCTCTGGGGCTGTATTATTTTACCTTCATTTGGAATAAAAGTCAGAAATCTAAATATGAAATCTTTATAACTCATCCTTTACATTCTGTGATAAGTCTTGATAGACTTCAATTTGTAGAAGTGATTGAAACTCAGCTCTGTCCCTTTAGGGAAAGAAAGCAGAGATAAAAGGAAGCCTCCCCACAGGATGTGCCATGCGGCTTCTACTGCAAAGGCATCCCATTTCCCCATCTTCTGTGGCTTTCACAAAATTATTCTTCTTTTTAAATCCAACTCTCTCAGTGACTCTCCTACTGGTTTTAGCACCTTGTAGTTCAGTCACTCTTGCTTGTCACTAAGACATTTCAGACAACCAATCTTACATGCTACTTGCTTCTCCTACCTAAACTCTTTCCGCCTACACTGTCCTTTGCCTGACCCTAATTTGGTGGCCATTGCCTGGCCACCTGCTGAATGAATTCTTCCTAAGGGTTTCTGATTATCACAATTGCTATTGGCCCAAAAATGAGTCATAGATAAACACATGAATAGTTCCAAATTTTGTTTTCTCTTCATACCATATTGAACTTTTGTAGATCAATGGTGTTTGTGTGAGAGATTAACAGAAGCGTTCTGAATTTTCTTGCAAAGTAGATACATTTTGTTTCCAATTAAAAAGCTCAAGGGGAGGAACAGGCAGGTAGAAAGTTCTAGAGCAGGCCATGTGAGATTGTGCTCTGGTGCAGAGATCCTTTCCTTCATTGCATACTCTTTTATAAGGCAGATGTGTCAGTGAAGAAATAAGCAGACTAGAAGAGCTTCAGCTATTCACGTATTCACAAGGGCTTTTTGGCAGTGTCAGCTTTCAGCACATGAAGACCCTGGGGCCTGTGAGAAGTCGTACTCCTGCCAACGCTGGGGAGATGCCCTTACTCCCATGGTGTATTCTTTCTTTCCCACCAGGAGAAAGGGAAGCTGGTCCAGTCATTTCTTTGTCCAAGGCATTCAGACAGAACTTCTGCTTCATCTCAAGTCAGTTTGGCTGTTTGTGGCACAGTCATAAATTATTTAATGCACACCTGTATTAGACCATGATTTGGCAACAGAAATGATATACAACAGGAATGGTGAAGTGCAGAGAGCTAATCAGGAACAAAACTGGCCTAATAAACCTGTGAATTTGCTTCAGACTGACCTTCACCAATTTCAAAGTTGCTTTCAACAGACAAAGTGTCTTATATGGTGTGCAAATATCCCTCAACACGTTAAAAATAGAAAATATAGTGACAATTATATTCAATTTGGCTTTTCATTTATTGAGAATAATGACTCTCCACACCTGCAATGTGTTATTTGTAAAGATGTTCTTGCAAATGTCACCTAGATGCCTTTTTAAAATATCTTATCATTTAGAACAATTATATATATAAAGGCACAACATTTAGAATTCCAAACATCAGTTCTTAAAAGGAGTTTTTATCTTTGTAGAATGTCTTGCAACTTAGTAAAATTCAGTCCTAAAGTCAACTTATTTTCTTTTATAAACAATTTAAAATAAATCTGCCTTCTTTACATCACATGTCAAGTGAACACAAGACAAAATTTATCTTAATATTGTGAAGATTGTAATGTGACCCTTGTGGCATATTATTTAATAGCAATGCTATCAGAGACCATTTAAATAAAGAAGTTACTCATCAATGCTAAAATGATCAGACAAGCCCAAGGGATGTACAACAGTTTTAATTTATTGTTTGTTTTCAAAAAAGATGTTGGAAAAAGTTAGTGTAGTGGAAAAAAATGGCCCACTTACCAGCATTTTGTACTTAATGTAGTTACCCTACCTAGTATATGTGCTGCCAAAGGGAGCATAGTGGTTGCCCTATCTAAAATTGTACCTTGACTTACATCTTTTCTATACTTTTGGCCTGTTGCTTTGGTTATTAATCTTATATGTATGACAATTAATTTTATAAGGACTTATAAATAAATTAACCTGATACTGGCAAAAAATTTTAAAAGGTGGATGGGGGAATGGGAAGAAAAGAATTGAAATGTGTTACATACATGTACCAATTCCCCACAATAAATGTAATCATTATGTACTGTGTAAAAACAAAAATTTTTAAAAAGCATAAAAGTGACTCCTACTTTGTAGGATAACTTAAATGACTGCATAAAGTGTGTGATGTGCTTTACACAGAATATGCTATCATTGAATGGTAGTTATTAATATTGATTCTTTCATCCATTTACTTAGTACATTTATTGAGGATACAATGTGTCAGATGTGCATAGAGTTACATGCTTGAGTTAAAAGAATGGAGATTGTGAAATTTTAAAGGTGAAAACATTATGCAAAGTATAATAATTGGGCATCCCTTTGAGGCTTATTGGTTAGCAAAATGGACTTTTTCCTGATATTCCTATACTAATAATTATGGCTAAGATTTTATGGAATGATTTCTGTGAGTTTGAAATTGTGTTGAGTACTTTATTTTTTAAAAAATTTTATTTAAGGAGAAAAAAGAAAAAAAAAACAGAAAAAGGGTACAAGTTATACAGAATTTCAGAAAAAGTAAACAGTAGGAAATCACTAGTTAGTTACATATTGTCATCTTAGAAATAGTTGTTGAAGTTACAAAATTAAAGCATGTAGAGGGGACTTCCAAACAGTGAGACTGCAAACAGTTTTGTTCAATGATCCAACAAAACTCAGTAATATGGTTATCTATCTTATACACTTAAATATATATGCAGTTATATCTTTTAGAGAACTTTCTTTTCCTTTCTTTTATACAATGATAATTACACATTTTGGGTTTTATTACTCCCACAGTTCTTACTACTTTTTTTTTTAAGAAAGTAAAACCAAATGTGACATACCAGGACAGAGTAAGTCAAATCAAAAGGATGGACATAATACATAATGTAAAAACAAAATACAAGGTGATCAACAATGGTTACCATAATGCCTCTTGTTATCTTAAAAAGAATTGCCTATATCATCAGTTATAATAAAATTGTACAAAACAGTAAAGAATAAGACCAATAAAACCAAAACATTGGAGACATTAGAGGACTTCAAAAGAAGATAATAGTCAAGCAGAATGGACATCACAATGAATCTTATTGTCTTCATAGCTGTTGCCTATACTTTCAAACTTGGTACTATCAAGCATAACAGAATAGAGGAAAATCAGTCAGAACAAGATGGTGAGAGCAATACAGAGTTTCAAATCAAGTTAATAGGAAATCAAAGTGGGTTACTATAATATATCCTGCTATTTTTTATTTATTTTTCCCTTAATTAAAAGGATAAAAATGAAAAAGTAGATAATAAAAAGGAGATTGAGATAAAAAAAAGAGGGCATAACAACAAAACAGCACAGGTCAAAACATAGCCACTTAAACAAGACAGTGTTTCACCACAAGATAATCTCGACATAATAGTAGTTACCATAGTGTCTCTCCCCTTAAAATCTTTGGGTATAACTTCGTATACTGTAGCATCAAACATATCAAGACAATGTAAAACTGTTCAAGAGAATGACAGTATTACAGGATATTTAGAATCAACTAACAGAAAATGAACAATGGCTTCTATATAATCTCCTTGTCTATAAAAGTTTTTGTTTGTATTATCACATATAATGAAATCCAATAAGATACAACACATTAAAACCAATGGAGACAGAAGAACAAAAGCTTGATGGGACTTCAAAACAAGAGGATATTAAATCAGCACTACCTATTATGATGTCTTGTTTTCTCCAAAATGGCTGTTCCTACCATCCAACCTTTTCTGCCTCATTTCTGTTGAGCTCTTTTTCTGTCATTAGTTGTCAGTTTGTCCTCTTTATTTCGCTTTCTGCTCCATTCATTGTGGCCTCTCTGCCACTGTTTCTGGAATCTTGGTATTTTTCATTTTTAGAATATCCTGCAATAATCTCTGTAGAGTTGAGTTGGTGGTTGCAAATTCCCCTTGTTCCTCTTTATCCTGGAAGCACCTTGTTTTTCCATCAATTTCTAGGGACAGTTGTGCAGGATATATCAATCTTGGCTGGAGGTTATTATCTTTCAAAGCTTGAATTATTTCCCCCCAACGTTCTTCATGATTTGATGGTTTGTGCAGAGAAATCTACTGTAATTCTGATGGGTGTTCCCTTGTAAGTGATCTGTTTCTTGTCTTTGATGGCTTTTAATATTCTGTTCTTATATTGGATTTCTGGAATTTTGATTATTATATGCCTGGGTGTAGCTCTGTTTGGGTTGTAGGTGGCTGGGGTCCTGTATGCCTCATACATCTGAGTATCTTTAACTTTTGCTAAATTAGGGAAATTCTCCTGGATTATTTCTGTGAATAGCTTTTGTAATTCATTTGTTTGAGTTCCTACTTCTTCTTTTATGTTCTTAATTCTTAAGTTATAGACCCTCTTATCATCTTCTAGTGTTTATATTATTGTTGTTTGTTTTCTTGTTATTTTTAAGAAGTTTTTCATTTCATGCTCCCACTTTACAAATCTGTTCTCCAGTTCTGATAATCTATCCTTAGTTTCTTTCAAGCTGTTATGCCAGCTTTCAATAGAGTTTTTAGTTTCCTGGTAATCTCTTTGAACCTGCTTCACATATTCTATGTTTTCTCTATTTTCTCCATCAAACAATTCTCCCCATTTTTTCTGTTCTTCCATTCCACCATCTGTTTTTTTATTGGGCAGTGCTTAGCATTTCTCTAACTATTCTACTTATTTCTTGCTTTATTTCATTAAATACTTCATTTTTGAACTTGTCTATGAGGCTCCGGAGATACCTCTTTATGTCTATAGGTGCCGTGTTTGATATTGCATGTTTTCTGTCTTCATTCTCTTTTGCATTTACCTTTCCTGTCTCAGGATTGGGGACTGAGGATCCTTTCTTGTTGCTCCCTTTTCCCATACTTTTTGTTCCTTCCATACAAGCGTATGTAGGAGGCCCAGTTTTATTTATTTTTTTTTCTCTTTGTCTGTTACAGTTTGTTTGAATTGTGCTGGCTAGGTGTTCCCGCCCACTGCAGTGTGCGAGGGAGACACAGATCTGGGCAGCCTCTGCTGGACCTGCCCCTCCAGGTCAACCTACTGAATTATTCACTGCTGTGGTGCACCGCCAGGCGCAGGGACCTGATTTGGGCTAGCCTACTGGATCTTAGTCCGCGGTATCACCAAGCCAAGCACTCCCCACCACTCCCGCTTCAGAGGGGAATATGTGACTAAAGTCACTGCAGGGCCCTGTTCTGGCTAGTCTGCTCGTTCCCAGAATGTCCTCTGTTGGAGCCTCCTAGCCTATGAAAGGGCCCCCATTTCTCTCACTCATCGCAGGTCGATGCAGGACTCCCTCCCAGTCCCACTTTCAATGCCGTTTGGTTTGCCAATTCCAGCTCTCAGAGCTTTCGTGCATCTCTCTCCCTGCCGTGTGGATTGGGACACAGTAGTGGCAGCAGGAAATTCAAATCACGGCTTCCAATGGCGTGGTATCCAGCTTCCACACTGAGATTTTATCTGCTCCTATTATAGCATCAGGATTGCATTTCCAGTTGGTTTCTCTCAGCTTAGTTCGTTCCTGGGTCGGCAGGGTACATCTCCCCTCGTGTAGGACTCCTCACAAGGCATTGCTCCTGGATTCTAAGCTGGTAATCTCAGAGCCTCTGTGGCTGCTGTTATTTGTCCCCCATGTTCTCCCAGAAGTCCTGAATACTTTATTTAGACTATCACTTAAAGCTCACAACAAATATCCATATGGTATTTCTCTTAATGATTATTATCTTTACCCTATAGATGAAGAAACTAAAACCCAGGAAGATAAAGAGGTAGAACTGGTACTGACTGCCTAAGTTTGTGTTTAGACCTCATACATTTAACCATACACAGTGTCCTTGAGGTATTTTAAAGGCTAAAATAATTGATGTATAAGATGCTGTTTATGACATGCTCCTAAACACAGGATTTCTGTTGTAGTTTGTATCTAGATGTTCCCCAAAAGCCTCATGCTTTCATTGTGGGGTTTTTGGAAGGGTTGAGGTATGAGGGTGCTGTCTCTGACTGTTAAGAGATGGGGCCTGGTTGGAAGAGATGGGTCACTGGAGGCCCATCACTGGAGATCTTGAAAGGGTGTATCTCCTTATTGGCTCCTTTTCTTTTTTTTTCTTTTCTGTCTGCTTTCCACCATCATGTCCTGAGCAGTTCTTTTCTCTCCAGATTTTTTGCCATGTCCTCTACTGTGAGCCAATGTAAGTCTCTTCTCCTTTAAACTGTGGGTGTTGGGTATTTGTTATAGCAAGGAGGAAAGGAATTCCAAAAGGTGAGGTGGGATTCATCTTATTCAGATTACTGACTGAGAAGTTGACTGTGTAAGAGAGGTGAGGACTAGCTGAAAGGGATTTGGGAAGGGGAAACAATACTGAGGATGATATAAAATATTTTAGGGGAAGGATAAAGATAAATTGCACTAAGGGAAGCATGGGCAGAGAGTCAGGGGCTGCTATCTGGAGAGCAACAATGGGATCAGCAATACGTTCACTGTAAGTAATGACAGAAAGCCCATGTTTTGACATGGGCTTTCTGGGTTATTTGAAGCATGGTGGTATTCCTGTCTTGGTGCTGGGAAATTAGATGTGGGCTTTGCAAATACAAGCGAAACACCTGTAAAACTCAAGTGTTTTACCTAGAAAGAATAAAGTAATTCAGCATATACCCTACAAGGTGACTCCTGGGAAACCACATATAGAGTTGATCAGACCTGTTTGAACAGATGGACTTGGTAGGTCTTGACATAATCTTTCGCACACAGGACTGTGATGCCTGGGAATCTCATACCAGTCATCTGAAGAATTAATGAATTATGTAATAGGATGGTCTCGGAGTCACCAAGCAGACAAAGAGCGATGCCTCTATTTTTAGGAGAGTCACTTTAAAACCCTAAGGAAGCAGTAGCATTGAAAATCTCCCAAATAGCTTGAAACGGCAAGGCTGGACTTGGGGACTATGTCATCTGTAGAATTAAGTCAGGACTTACTCAATACTCAGGAGCACTGAGTCATCTGCAGGGTTCTCAAGTTCATGATGTTTTTTATAGCACTGGGAGGAATACACATCAGTGAGGAATCAATATGTATGTTACAAATTACAGAAACAGCATCTCCATATGTCTTAAGTGGGAAACAAAAAGACAAAACCCACTCACCAAAAAGGGGGATTTCTTGACCTGCCAGTAAGATTTTTCAAGTTTACTAGTTTTTAGTATAACTAGATCGAAGTGTTGGACATCGCAAGGTTTTCCTCTCTCCTATCTTCTCTTCATCCTTCTTTCCTTTTCTTTTTCTCTGTATTTGTTCTGTTAGGTAGCTTCTTCCCAGTTAGCTTACAAAGAAACTTTGAACTTCAAAATTACATCGGCTTATGATCTCGGAAAGAAAGACTAACCCTGTTCCAGCATCTATTTTGGCTCTGATCAGCCACAAGCTCACCCGTGGAGAAATTACTGAACTAATTAATGGGACGGAGATGCTGATTGCACAGCCTACATCACAGCTTACCATTGTAGCTGATGAGACAGGCCCCTGACTGCTTTGATAGCACCAATGTGTTGAAGAGGGACAATCTTCGAAAGCAACACAGTCAGGGACTTGTTACTGTTGGATGGAAACTTTCATTTCCTCTAAGCCAGTGTTTTTTGGAGTGTGATCTGTGGACACCAGCATCAGCATTCGATATGAACCTGAACCTTTCTGGCCTCCAATCCAGACTCATGGTCAGAATTTCTGAGAGCTAGGGGCAGGAATCTGCATTTTTATAGTCTTCAGGATGATTTTACATGCAAATGTTGGAGAGCCAGTCTTCCATTTGGCAAGTCAGTATTACAGCACATTATTTAGCTCCTTCCGTCGATTGTTTTCTGATATGTAGTCAGAGCTGCAGCAAGATATGATTTATATATGCTTGGGTGAGAACTTTGTCCCTGACTACCAAGTCAAGGGGCCCAAGAATCTCCTTACTTCAAAGACATTAACCAGCCCCTACTACATATTTTATCCTTTCATCTTGGTAACTGAGAAAGAGAAGTATTTTCCTTCTCTTTTTCATTTTTTAGTATTCTTGTCTCTTAACAGATATCACTTAGAAGCCCATTTTATAAACATTTAAACTGGTTTGCTTTAAGCCTATTTACATAATTCTGTGAGATGCATGGAAAGAGAGCCAGTGTGTTATTTTTCTGTGGCTAACTACATGGAAAACCCACTTTCTAACGTAATTACCACTTCAGTGCTCCCCACACAGCTGGAGTGGGCTGTGAAGAAATGTGCCTTCTGGGCCCAGGGCCACTGAAGTGTGGAAAGAACTCACTTTCTACCTGGAAAAGGGAAGGGGCACACTTTGTGGGAAGCCTCTTTGCTTATATCCATAATTTGCATGAAGGCTGTAGCCTAGTGGCTTTAGGTGCTGGGAGGGAGCTCAACTGGGAACAAAAAGAGCCCTTTCAAGTCCACTGAGGTGGAGCATCCCTGTGGAGGGATTACTGGCCTCCTACCAGCAACACTGGAAATGTAAATCACTTTTGCTGAAGATCCCAAGGGAATGAGCTATATCTCCTTATGGAAGCCAGCAGGGCTTTTTAAAGGGGAAGTTGCTTCTTTAGGAACTTTGTATTTAAGTCACTTAAAAGCTTGCAAGGAAGGAGCACTTAGTATTCTCAAGGAGTGATAAGCAGAATATTATTTCTGAGCCACTGTCTTCCTCCTGGTCCTTTGTTTTCTATGTTAATCTAGACTTTAGATACCTCTTTCCCACTTTTATTTCCCCATCAGATAAATATTACCTTTTCTCTTGTGTCTTCTAATTGCTGATGATCTTCAATCCTATTAGGACTCAGGTTGTCATTGGTACCCTGTTCACAGGCTGCATGCTGCACTAACACTGCATGGATGTCTCTGTTGTGTTTATTTTATATCTGCTGTATGCCAGGAAGTGGCTGGGTACTGGTGATACAAAGAAGAACACAATACTAGCTTTACAGTGCCCTGCATGGGTCGGGGCACTGAAGTAATAGTTACACTGCTGGGCCTTGTGATGCTGCAGTAGCCTGTGCTCTGCGCTAGGGAGAGTGGACAGTGAGACTTCCTTCTCTCAGGTAGAAGTAATGCACTACTGTAGGTAGTTTCACAAAGTGGGCGCACAGCCTGTGAGGCTGAAGAACTCTCCTGTAGCTAGGATTGCTGGGATTCATGGTGATGTTCCCTTCATCACTAGCCTTGAAAGGTAGATATTTCTTTTTTGCTGGCTTCTTTTTTGTGGAGGAGGTAAGTTGTAGGTTTCTCTACTCAGCCATCTTGGATCTTCATAATTGATTGTTGGTTTGTTTTCTCTTCACATATTGAGGTCATGTTCCTACCTAAAATGCTGAATAAACTATTAGCCCAGATGGCCACTGGCTCAACTTATTCTTCTTTCTGGAGCTGTCTACATGGAACCCACATCCATGTCTCTTATGAGTTTGGGACAGTGACTAAGTGACCCGGTCTGGAATTGCCCTGCTGTGGTGACTGTTTTACAAAATCCATCTTTTCATCTTCATCCCTGTTCCTCCAAGCCAACTTTTCTTTGGATGTATGCAGAGTCATACCTGGTTCAAGTTCTAGCTGCCTTTTTCTAGCTGTGTGGCATTGGCTAATTAATTCAGATTTCATTTTCTTAATCTGTATAATGATGTAGTAACAGTATTTATATAGTACATGAATTAAAGAGGATAATGCACAATCTTTGCTATGTTTTAGTAATACTCATTATTTGTGCCTTTTGAAATACTCATTACTATTCTTTTCTAGTGATTATTAGTAATAAAGCTATAATCATTAGTATTAATGACCTGACATTAGGTAAAAATATTAGTATATTAGTAACTAAGTTAATGTATGAGGCTTGCAGTAAACAAAGACAATCTTTGGGAAACAGCAGTGCTGACAATCAGAGAGCACTTATAGGTCAGTGAAATGGGAATACTAATGGCTTATGTTTTGGGGAGGTTATGGCTATAATGAATTTTATTGGTAAACTACAATTATGTGTTGAATATGGTTGAGAATGAAGAACTATTTTTGGATAAAACTTTGAGTTATTTTAGTTAAATTCAACTGTCCAAACTTTTGAGTTATCTTTTGGCAAAACTCAGGAGCATCTATTACCCCTTGTTCAATGGCACAATGCTCTGTGATATTAGAAGGTATGTAAAACTGATGTACCATGACTGCCCCCTTCCTCAACAGTGGTCAGCGATCTGCTTTTCTTTCTTCTCTTCCTTTATCACTAACATCACTGATGTCATGACCACCACTACCCTCTTCTCCATGTTTCTTATTTTGGTACGATTTCCTGTTATTAGAAAAAATACCTGACACCTGGGACTTAAGTAGAGGTTTACTTTGGCTTACAGTTTCAGAGGTTGTAGTCCATGATCAAAACCAGGAACATTGTGGTGGAAGGTCATTTTGGTACAAAACTGTTCATTTCATGGCTGTCAGGGAAAGAGTGTCAGAGGGAGGTATATTTCGTAAAGACCTGCTCCCAGTGACCACCTCCTCCAGCTGGCCCCCACCTCCTAACGGCACAGGCATCAATGGATGGACGTCAGTGCATTAACCCATGGGTGACTACAGCATTCACATGATCTAATCATTTCTCCAGCAGTTAGTTTGTTAGTTTCTCTCTCTCTCTCTCTGTCTCTCTTTGAACCAGGACTTTTGCACTGAACTACATCCTAAGCACTTTATTATTATTATTTGTATTTTGAGACAAGTTCTTGCTATGTCAATAAGGTGAGGCTTAAATTTGCCTCAATTTCCTAGAGTATTGGGATTATGGTGTGCATTCCTATGCCTGGCATTAGGAGTCTCTTAACTCAGTCAATCTGACAATCAGTGGTCTTCTTTCTTTTTCTCTTCTTTTCTCTCTCTTCCTTTTCCTTCTTCTTTCCATCTGGCCCACTTTTCTTACTGGATGCTTTCACCCACCTCACCCTCTAATTAGAAAAGGAATGGAAATTTATTAACATTTTGTAAGTGGTGTGGTGTCTTTATGGAGTATAGAAATCTAAGACACTTTATTGAAAAAATTCTTCACCTTCAAAAATCTTTCTAAAGGGAAGTATTTATATCTCATAATAGTGATTCTACCCATCATCACTAGAGGCTTCCAGCCTTTTTGTAATTCCTCCTCGTTTGCTCCTCACCTCATTCTTTTTTCCCCAAAATAACCACTGATATACTTTCTGCTTCTAAACTTTAGTTTGTTTCTTTTTATTTTATGAAAAATATAATGAGTTTTCATAACTAAATAACAAGAGAATAACAGTAGTTACTACACCATATCATTGACTTCTAAGTAACTACTCATTACAAGACATAAACTAAAAAGAGTCACACAAAAGAGAAACAAATAACACAAATTTCCTTTTAAAAAAAACTAAGATAAGCTATAAGTATAAATAAAACAAATTAGCCTGTACATTGAAACATAATTTATTTAAATGCAATCAGATAGAATATACCTTTCTTTTCCTATCTTGCTTTACTCAGCATAATTATTTTGAAAATTTTCAACATATATGTGTTACATATATTGATAATTCATTACTTTTTACTGCTGAGGACCATTCTATTATATGTGTCTGGACATTTGGATTACCTGCAGTTCTGGACAACTGCAAATAATTCTGTGATTATATGTATGCAAATCTTTGTAATGCTTTACATTTTCATTTCCATTCCTTTTTAAAAATCATTTTTAGTATTTCCTTTTATTGGTGTAATAAAATTTTCTTAATAGTAGGGTACTGCTCCACTGTACACATATACCATGTTTTCTTTATCCATTCATCAATTGGTGGGCATATAGATCACTTCCAAGATTTAGTTATGAGTTGCGGTACTATAAAAATGAGTATGCATATATCACTGTAATACGATCTTTTTAAATCTTTCAGAAAGATACCCAGAAGGGGAATAAGTGGGTCAAATAAGCTCAGAATTTTACTTGAGATGCTCAAGTAAAATTATACTAACTTTATTATATTATATACTATAAAATTAATATATAAATTATATAATAAATTAATATATAATAAATTTTATTAGAAAATTAATATTAAAATTAAAAAATATATCATAAAATTATATCAAAATTATATTAATTTTATTTGAAGGGCCAGGGTCATCAACATCCTCATCCTGTACAAGAGGAGAGCACGGAGATTGTGTATGCTATACCTGTCCCTGGAGGGAGTAGCCTACTTAAAATATAAGGGGGAAGAGAGGCTTGCTATGCCCGCCTTTTGCTCTTGCTATCTTTGCGGTTTCCTGCCACCTTGCACTGCCACACCATCCTGCCTTGGAGCCAGCTGATTATGGACTGAAACTTCCTCAAACTGTGAGCTAAACAAACCATTCCTCCCCTAATTTTGGGCTTTGGGTATTTTGTCCCCAGCAATGATAGAAAAGTAACCAAGACAAAAAGCTATGTTGTTTTCCTTTTTACTGCTAATGTATGAGAGTTCAAGTTCCTCCACATCCTTGTCAAGACTTACAATAATTTAAATTTTAGATATTCTGATAGATGTATAATGGTATCTCACTGCCATTATCATCTGTATTTCTCTAATGACTAATGCTGTTGAGTATCTTTTCATGAGCTTGTTTTCTATCTGTATGTCTTCTTTGACAAATATCTATTCAAATCTTTCATTTAGTTTTTAAAATGAGTTTTCAAAAAATTAGTGAGTTTTTGAGGATTCTTGATATATTCTGGATGTATCCTTTTATGAAACATTATATTTGATTTGCAAATATTTCTCTCATTTTGTGGCTTGTGTTTTCATTTTCTTAACTATTTCTTTTGAAGAACAGAACTTTTCAATTTCAATGAAGCCCACTTATCAGTTTATTCTTATATGTTTTATGCTTTTGTTATGGTATTCAAGAAATCTTTGCTTATCTCAATGTCAAAAAATTTTCACCTATTTTTCTAAGTGATTTATAGTTATGTTTAGAATTACCTTGAGTTTATTTTTCATACTGTATGAGACATAGGTCAATACTTTCCTGTTTTGTTAATATTAGTTTCTGTAAGGCAATCCAATTGTCCCGGTCATTGAAAAGATTACCCTTTCTCTGCTGAATTCTCGCAAGTTTATTAAAAGTCAGTTTCTAAAACAGGTAGATTTATTTCTTATTCTATTCCATCATTCTGTTTTCTGCATTTACAACAGTACATTGCCTTAATTATTTTGACTTTATAATACATCTCAAAATTAGGTAGTGTTAGTCCTCATCTAACGTTAGCTACCTTTTTCAATGTTGTTCTGGTTAGAATTTTACTTGAGAGGCGTACAAATTATAAAATCGGTTTTTCAACTTGTGCATAAAAAGTCTGCTGAGGTTTTGAATGTAACTGCATTGGAACTATTGATAAATGTTGGGTGAATTGTCTTCATATATATCTTGAATTTCCTGACTCACAACACTATTGCCATTTATTTCTCTCACCCATGTTTTGTAGTTTTCTGTGTTTAGATTTTCCACATATTTTTAAATTTATCCTTAAGTATTTATTTGTTGGTGGCATTATAAATGATGTAAGTATTGAATTTCTCATTACTGGTATATCAAAATACACATAATTGTTGTTGATCTTCTACACTATAACCATACCAGAGTGTAGAGTCCTCAAAAAACTAGGATTAGAGGTTCCATTCAACCCAGCTATTCCCCTTCTGGGTATTTTCCCAGAAGAATTGAAGACATTGTACCACAGCAATACATATATACCCATGTTTATAGCTACACAATTTCTAACTAAATCTTGGAAACAACCCAAATGCCCATCAACTGGGAAATGGATAAAAATATGTGGTATTTTTATATAATGGAGTACTATTCAGCCATAAAGAAGGACAAAATAGAGGCTTTTATAGGTAAATGGATGCAACCGGAGACCATATTTATAAGTGAAATAAATCAGGCTCACATGTGCAAGAACTATATTGTCTCGCTGGTATAAGAAACTGAAAGTAAATAAAATCCAAAAGTTACAATAGATATAGTGAAAAAGAAACTGCTCAAAAGGGAAATTATATTGTTTGATCAATTTTGCATGCCTGTATCTGATAACGTGAAAAACTATTTTGAGGATAACACTATGCAATACAACAACGATTGTTAAATTCCTCTTGTTTTATTTTCAAATCCTGTCATTATTGTCATTTGGCTTTTATTGTTTTTCTTTGTTTGTTTGATTGCTTTTTGATGTTTCTGTGCTTTTTTTTCTTTTTAAAATGAAAAAAAATTAAACAAAATTTTGTACCTGTATTTGTGAGGGGTTCTGGACTACACATTTTTCTCGTAATGTGTTTGCTTGCTTTTCCAGTTAAGGTAATACTGGATTCATAAAAAAAGTTGTGAAATAATCTCTGTTTTTAGTTTCCTGGTAAAGTTTGTGTAGATTTTCTATTTTTTCCTTACATTTTTGGTAGAACCTATCATTAAAGATACTTGGGCCTCTGTGTGTGTGTGTGTGTGTGTGTGTGTGTGTGTGTGTGTGTGCGTGCATGCACGTTACTCTAGTCATCTTTTCTGTGGAGTTTATGGGGTCTTCTATTGAGAGTATCATGTCTTCTACAAACAATGATAGTTTAACTTCCTCCTTTCCTATCCTTATTCTTTTTGTCTCTGTCGTCTAATTGCTCTAACTTATTAGAACTATATTGAATAGGAGTGGTCATAGTGTACATGTTTGCCTTGTTCCTGATTTTAGAGTGAACGCTTTCAATTTTTTCTCACTTAGTATGTTATTGGCTGTTGGATTGTCATAGATGGATTGTATCATATTGAGATAGAGACCCTGTGTTAAGGGTAGATTTTCTGTATTTTCTTGTGTTAACTCTGGGTGATTATCATAAAAATAATATAAATTCCATGTTCTGTTTCTAATTGTTCTCACACCCCTGACTACAACAGAAATTGGTACCAAGAGAGTGGGGTCATTACTGTGTTGTTGCTTGGTCATGTGACATAAGAGCCTTGGAAATTAATTGGAGAAGTTTTTGAGAGACTGGCCAAAAAAGACAGCCCCTGTATGCTGTGTACTATTTTGGAGGCTCTGATTGGAACCTGAAATATCAGAGTACTGATATAAATGCTGCTGGAAAAGCTTGGAAAGCTTCTGTTGAGATGGACTGCAATGGCTGCAGGGTCCAGGTATTATATTATGCTTTGGCTGAAAGTTGATCTTCATTTTGTTTGTATTTATAGATCTTACCTGGTGGCAGAAAAGTTTCAGTGCAGTCTATTGTTGGGATGGCAGCAAAGTTACTTCTGAGAGCTTTCAACAAAATCTATGTTGGAAATTTAGAGCAAAGAGCCAGTAGAGGAATTTAAAACATTTGGCCAAGAAGACGACTCCGGTGGAACAGTGGGCTGCAAAGATGAAACAGAGAACATGGTTGTTTAGAAGAACAGGACAATGAAAAAATGAAGAGTATATTTGAATTGCAGGAGATCCGTATATTTTAAAAGATAATGGGAAGCAAGGACTGTGATTGTAATTGTTCTTTTAGTTTGATTTTAATGTTGTTTTATTATATGTTTTAACCAGGTTAATTAATCAAAGTATTGCGTTTTAATGTTGAACCTTGGTCATCTTTATATGTTTTGCTTTTGGTGCAGGAATAAGTGTAAAAAGAATTATATATATGTAATTGTTGTATTAATGTAAATGTGAATAAACCAAGATATGTTAACTTTCACAAATCTGCTACTAAAGACTTTAGTTTAAGGAAATGTGTGTGGTTATTAAGCTGACCAGGGGTGGATTATTATGGATTAAAAACTGGTGGTCAACTTAACGCCAGCTGAATTAAATCAGCAGGGCACTGAGCGCAGATGTTTCACCAGAGGAGAGTTGCCAGCATAGAGAATGCCAGCATAAATGTGGAAAAGGAGAAGAGAGGGCACTGAGGCACTGAGGTGTTTTGGATTCTCCTATGAGTTGCTGTTTGAGCTGTTGGTTCTCCTGGAGAAACTCTGGTCCTTACATGGAGCATTTCTCCCTGGCTCTGGAGGGGAACACGTATGCCACTTGGTCTCCAGAATGAACTCATCATGCTGACTTCCTGGCATGTACTTGGCTATGCTTGTCATCAGAGCAGTTCGGGGCCTCCTTGTTGCTGAGGATGGCTGTGGTGCTTTTTAAGACAGCCCTAGTCTTCGTTGTGTGTGTGACTTCTCAGCTCCAGCGTAGAACGGTCAACCAAGCACCATAGCTCCTTCACCCCACTGGCATAGACTTTATAGCTTCCACCACTGACCTTTGGGTCTTCTCAGCACAGATCCGTCAAAGAGATGGGTGTGAGTCCTTTTTGTGGGCTCTGGACCTCCAGTTGGACTCCTGCAAGGTATTGTCATGAGCTCTAGGTCTTCATCTGGACTCATGTGGGACATTGCTGTAGGATTTAGGCCTTTGGCTAAATATGCTATGTCTTTAGTGTTATGGATAGATTTCCTGCATTTTCTTGTGTTAACTTTGGGTGACCATCATAAAATAATATTATAAACTCTATGTCCTGTTTCTAATTGTTCTCTTCACAACCCCTGACTACAACACCCTGTATTTCAATTTTCTCTAGGATTTTTATCATGAATGAGTGTTGGACTTTACCTAAGGATTTTCTGCATCTATTGAAATGATCATGTGATTTTTGTCTTTGGCTCTGTTGATGAAGTTTATTACATTTATTGATTTGTGTATGTCGAACCATTCCTCATTCTTGGGGTATGTCTCACTTGGTCATTGGGTATAACCTTTTTGTTTGAATTCTAGTATTTTATTGAGAATTTTTGCATCTGTCTTCACCAGGGAGATTCATCTATATTTCTCTTTTTGGTTGGACCTTTTTCTGGTTTTGGCATCAGAGTAATATTTGCCTCCAGGAATGAGGTAGGGAGAGTTGCCTCCTTTCAGTTTTATTAAAGAGCTTGAGGAGTATTGGTGTTAAATCTTCTCTAAATTTCTTGTCAAATTCTGCTATGAATCCATCCATGGACCTTTTTTTATGTTGGTAAGATTTTTAATTATGTGTTCAATTTGATTAACTGATAATGGCTTATTAAAAATTTTTATATCTTCTGGATTCAGCTTTTGGTAAGTCATCTGTCCATTGCTTCTGTGTTTTCCATCCTATGCAAATAAAGATTTTCAAAGTAGATATTGATGATCTTCTGAATTTTTATAGGATAGGTAGTGATTGCACCCTTTCCATTTCTCATTGCATGAATTTGTGTTTTTTACTTCTTTGTCTTGATGAGGTTTGCTAGGGGTTTATTAATTTTGTTTATTCTTTCACACAACCACCTCTTTGATTCATTATTGTATCTTTATATTTGTTTTAGTCTCAAATGAATTAATTTGTGCCCTTATCTTAATAATTTCTTTCCTCATATGGACTTTGGGCTTGACTTGCTCTTTTTTGACTAGAAGTTTGAGGTGCAGTATTTGGTTGTTTATTTATGCTCCTTCTGTTTTCCTAATGTGGGAATTGATTGCTATAAATTTCCCTGTTAAGACTGCTTTCATTGCATCCTACAGGTTTCTATAAGTTTTATTTGCATTTTAGTTTGACTGTAGATATTGTTCAGTTTCATCTGTGACCCATTGGTTGTTTGGAGAGTGTTATTTAATTTCCACATGTTTATGCAGTTTCTTTTGCCATTAATTTCCAATTTCATTGCACTATGGTCAGCTAATATGTATGGGATAATTTCAGTTCTTTTGTATTTTCTTAAGCATGTTCTATAGGTGAATATATGGTCTATTTTAGAGAATATCCAGTGTGTAGCTAAGAAGAATGTGTATTCCTTTATTGTTGGTTGAAACATTCTGTAAGCATCTATTAAGTCCAGCTCACATTTGATTGAGTACTGTAATTTCTTTGTTGACTTTTTGTCTACTTGATCTATCATTTTTAGACAAATAAAGTTTGAAGTTCTGTTACAATTGTGTTATTGCTTTTATTACTATCTGTCTTATATAGCTGTGTGCTCCCATATATGGTGCATATATACTTATGATTGTTATCTCTTCCTTTTGAAATTTTCCTCTAACAAGCATGTAGTGACCTTGTTTATCTCTTTTGCTCACTTTTGGTTTGAAGTTCTCATTGTCCATAAACAGAACAACTATGCCTGCTTTTTTTCTGGGTTCCTGTTGCATAGAGTATTGTTTTCCGTCCTTTGACTTTCAATCTTCTTGAGTTAAATGTATTTCTTGTTTACAGCACACTATTTGATCTTGTTTCTTGGTCCATTCTTGGTCTATTTCTTTTGATTGATGAATTGAAGCCATTTACATGATGGTTGTAGTTGATATGCATTTGCTTTTCTTTGTCATGTTATTTTCTCACTGTTGGTTTCCTGCTTTCCCCCCTCTATTTAATTGCTTGCCCTGCCTTGTCGTTTCTTTCTGCTATTGTTCTTGGAAATGTGGTCTTTTTCATCTCTATCTAGAATACTCTAGATAGTACTCTTTCTGAGTTTTTCGGTAGTTGTTCTTGAATTGGTTTGGTGGACATGAATTTCTTTAGTTGTTCTAAGTCATGGAAGTATCTTACTTCTTAATTAATTATGAAAGATAGTTTTTCAAGGTAATCCATCTGGGCTGAGATCTTTTTCTTTCTATACTTAAAATACTTTACTCCAAACACTTCTGGACTGGAGGGTTTATGGTGAGCTGTCAGCCATGATTCTAATGAGCTTTCCTTTATAGATGGTTGTTTCCTTTTGTGTAACAGTTTTTAACATTCTGTTTTTATGCCGAAGTTTCTGGAATTTTGATATTATATGTTTGGGCATAGATTTATTTTGGTTATGGTTGTTTGGACTTCTATATGCCTCATTTATTATATAAGATTCTGTTTACATGCTTGGGACATTTTCTGGTATTACTTCTGCAAACAGTTTTAAAAAATCATTTGTGTTGACTCTTTTTTCATTGACACCTTTCATTTTTATTTTGCTTTTCTTTGCATTGTCTTGGAGTTGCTGAATTGTTATTTTATGGTCTCATGTTATTTTAAAGAGAGTTTTCCTTTTGTATCACTTGCTGCAGTCCTGTCTTCAAGATTTGAAAATCTATCTTCAGTTTTGTTTAAGCAGTTTTGCCAGCTCTCAATGGAATTTTAAATTTTCTGGATATCTCTTTGAATCTGTGTAATGCATTCTATTTTTTTCCTATATTATTCATTCAAGGTTTCCATCATTTTTGTATACTGTTGTATTTTTTATCTATATCTTCTCTAGTTATGCTAAACAATTTCTTTTTATAAAATTTTTTATTTTAAAAAAGCAAAACACAAAAAAGGATAGAAACCATGCAGAATTAAAAAGCAGTAAGAAGTTAATACTAGTTAATGTATTGCATATTGTTATCTTAGAAGTAGTTGTTCAGGTTACAAGATCTAGGCATAAAAAGGATCAGTCAAACAATGACAGAACAAACTGTTCTTTTTGATGAACTACCAGAGAAGTAGCAGTACAGTTATTTATCTTGTACACATATACATACATACAGTTATATGATTATACCTACATACATATAATCTTTTCTTTCCATTTTTCCTTTCCCCTATTCCAGTTGTTCTTTCCTTTTAAGCACTTTCTTTACCTTTCATTGTTATAGTATCTATTGTACATTTTGAATCTTATTACTCTTTTAGTTTTTTTATCATTTATTTTTTACACTAAGGAGACAATATAATATTTACAAATGTGTGTCTGATTTATTTCACTTATGAGTATAGTCTCAAGTTGCCTCCATCTTTCTATAAAAGCCTCAAGGTGATTCTTTTTATAGCTCAGTAATATTCCATTGTATAAAAAAACCACATCTTTTTTATCCATTCTTTAGTATGCTGAGCAATTTCTTCATTAAAATTTTCATTTGTTTTTTTACCTGAAAATTTATTTTTGATACAATTGCTTCTATAGCTTTTTAGATTTGTTTTTTTTTACTTTACTTACTATCTTTCTAGAAGTGTGTCTCTTCCAATTTCTTCTGTCTTATTGTCTCCTGTACTTGTTCTGGTTGGGCTGAAGGTCTGAGGTTGTAGTTTTCTTTTTTGTCTTGTCATTTTCATCTCCTGACTCATATTTTGGTCTTTTAACCTTACCAGTGTTTGCTGTATGTTTTGTGCATGTTAGGTCAGGGTCTTACTGTGTTGCTGGCATTCACCCAGTTTCTGGGTCCCACAGTGTGGGAGAGGGCCAGTCACCTGAATCCCTCCTGTGGGACCACTTGTGTTAGTCCTGGATTTTTCCTGAGTTGACTAATCCAGGAGTAGTGATGTGAACCAATCCTTAGCTCATATTCTTTATGCTGCTTCAGACTTTTACAGGCTTCCAGGCCCACCTGTCCATGGTGTGCACTCTAGCTAGGGCCCTACTGTGTCAATGAGGGTTTTGCAGACCTGTCTTAGGTAATCTGCATGGAGGTAGGGGTCACTGGAAGTCTCCCACACCATCAAGGTCCTCCATGTGGGAGAGGGCTCATCAGCATTCTCACGAGATCCTTTGGGAGGGGGAGTGCTCACCAGGCCCTCTAAGATCCCCCTGGGTAGAGGGAGGGTTCCCAGTTACAATTGTTGTACAGTTTTAACACTATTAAAATTTATATTTCTTGTTGGGTAAGTTTGATTGCTTTGAGATTTAAAGGAATTTATTTCACCTAAGTTGTCAGATTTATTGACATAATATTGTTTAAAGTATTTATATAATCATTTTTATAATATTTATAGATTCGGTAGTGATTTTATTTTTTTATTCCTGATGTTGACTTGTATTTTTTCTTTCTTTTCTAAGTAGTTTGAGTAAAAGCTTATAATTTTTTCAGTCTTCAAAAAACAAGGTTTTAGTTTCATTGAACTTTTTCTTTCGCTGTTTTTTAAATTCACTGATTTACATTTTGATTTTTATTAGCTGTTTTCCTATCCTACTTTGAATTTAGTCTGCTTTTTTTGAAAGCAGCTTCATGTAATTTGAAAGGTAGCTTTATACCAGACATTCTACAATTTCACTCATATCTATAGTTATATTTTGGAGATAAACATTCTATTATTACTCTTATTTCATAAATGATGAAAATAGAAGTTTAGAGATGCTACTACAATTAAATTTTTGGTAATGGAGCACAGATAACTCTGATTTCAAATGCTATCCCTTACTTCTCTTCTGTTTTACCTGTTAATGAATAAGCAACCTTACCTTTGGACATTTTCCAAATATATATAGTGAAGATTTTATGCTATTTTCTGTGGAGAAAACATAAGTTTTTATTTGCAGAGGATAAAAATTCAATATTCATCTCTGTAAAGGAAGATGCACACTTATTATTTGTCTTTTTGTTTATATAACGAAGTACCTAAGCTATTCTGTAAAGAAAAGAAGTTTATTTAGCTCACAGTCTTGGAGGTCCAAGAGCATGGCATTAGCATTTGCTTAACTATAGTGAGGGTCTTCTGGTTACACCACAGAATGGCCATTGCAAAAGGATGAGATCATACCGTGAGACAGGGTGCCACAAGGACCGAAGGACCAGGCTCACCCTTTGTGTAAGTGTTTGCTCAAATAGGAACTAATTGGGTCCTTCAAAACTACCTTAATTCCACCTGAAAGTACCCAATTACTTTCTGCTCTGCCCTACTTCTTAAAGGTTTCATCACTTTTTAATATTGCCACAGAGAACCAAGCTTCCAGCACATGAATTTTTTGGGGGGTTGAAGTGAGACACTCAAACTATACCCAAGCCATAACAAAGTTTTTATGTTAGCTTCACTTGGAATTTCTGAAATTGTAGCACATGTTAGAAATTTTAAATTGACATTGCATGTTAAAGATCTGTTTAAACATTTTGCTTGGTTTATGACACACACACACACACACACACACACACCCCTACCTACCTAGACCTTTGATGGACTTATTTTTGCTAGAAATTGTCTTATTGGCACCCATTAAATCACAGTCTAATTTTAAGACCATAATAGTGCATTTCATTAGCTCTATCCCTCAAATTTGCTTAATCTCCCTTCTTCCCCATCAATCTCACTTACATGGAAATATGTTACTAGCAAAGTACTCAATATCAAGAATTTATTTCACATTTTTTTCCTACAAGAGGCAGAGAAATATCTTGTAGAAAGGAGTAGAATAAGGTATGCTAGTACGTTGAAGAATTGGCCAGAGTAGAGATGCTTTTCAAGATTATTTGTGATTGAGCATAAAGTTAGAGGAGATTAAAGCTTGCTTTACTGTGTGTGTCACCTTCTTTGAGAACTTCCACTCCTCTAGCACTTGGATGGGGCATGGAAGCCAGTTTTCAACCAAACCGTTTTGCCCCTGGACAACACTATTGAATGAGAGAGGAGCGTTTGGACTTAAATGGAGCAGTGATGTTAAATGTCTTGGTGATATTCTTCCTTCTGGAAATGTGAAATTGGCTTTAGAGATGTGCTTTGCTTCCTGCTGCTTATTTTGAAATATGAATATGCAAACCAGGGCTCTGGGGCAGTCACATTTGTCTGTACTTGATTTTGGCTCTCTAAGTACGTCAGTAACAATCAGCCTAAGGAGGGATAAAGTGGACACATAGAAGCAGAGATGATGGCCATATGGCCTCAGAAAGGCAACAAGGAAGAGGAAGAAAGTGGGAGGTGGAGAAAGAGAAAAAGAGAAGCAGAAGAACGGAGAAAGTAAAGAGTGGGAGTGACCATGTAGCATTTCTGATCACATTCCAACTCCTGGTTCCAGCTTCCTGTCAAGAGACTTGGCTGTACCTTTCGACTTTCAGTTGCAAGCTACACCCTTGAATCATTTTAATTTTCCATTTTGTGCTTGAGACAACAAAAAAAGCTGATTAAGATACATTTTCTCTTTTGCTTCTCTCCAGTTATGGAATTACAAATAACAGAAATAGTGAGTGTGCTGGGACCCTAGCTAGATATGCATGGTGGGACCTGATATAGGAACTTGCTGTCCCTAGAACTGCTAAAGTTGGTTTATGAAAATCCAGACCACTTTGTAAAAAGGATGTATTAGGAGTTTTTTTGATCCTCAGAAGAACGCTGTGGGATGTGTGGCTACACTAGCATTTCAGATGGGTGACCTCGTAGGAGGGCAGTGTGGGACTAGTCCCATATGCACTCATTGTGTGTGTGTGTGTGTGTGTGTGTGTGTGAGAGAGAGAGAGAGAGAGAGAGAGAGAGAGAGAGAGAGAGAGAGAGATCCTTTTCATTATCCTTCTTTTAGTGTTTCTATTAGTATAATTGTTAATACTATTATATGAGGCACCTTAGGTAACAGAAGGAAACTCCTAAGTTTTTTCTTACCCCACTGACCACACAGAAATACTATCTTGTGTTTCTTGACCACTAGAAATTGAATCTTGGTTGTAAACCCTGCAAAAATGCCTCCTTTATAATCTGCTTCCTAGAGATTTCTGTCTTAGAACCACAGACAGAATCTCAGTTGAAAATGATCTTTAGAGGGTGATTCCATTCTAATAACTAACATCTCATCTAAACCTATTGGACAGGTATTCATATCATTTATTCATGTAATAGGACTCCTAAGGACAGAAAGCCTCCTTCCAGGATTGGACATTCCATTGCTGAATGGTTTCGATTAGTTCTACTGACTTGAAATAGGCTTCAGGGAAGTTGGGATTTTAGCCTTTAGAATCACACAGAATAAATCAAGCTATGTTCTCATAGCAGAAGCTAGCTCATTTGTGTTTGCTGGGTTCACTTTCTGCAGTTTATCCATACTCTGCTCTTTCAACATCTTATATTTTACATGGGTTTTCGGATTTTGGAACTCAGCTCATTCTTCCTTGAGCTTGCTGTAGTGCACCAGTGTCTTTAAAAAAGATATGTCATTTAAAATTGTACACCTGCCACCTGAGCTGCTCAGATAGTGCAGAACAAGTGTTGCTCCGTCCCTCCCATCATCTGAACATTTCTGTAAATGCAATCTAATTTTCAATTAACTTCTTTTCTTTGAAGTTATGTAGCATGCTGGCTTAATGAAAGTTCCAAAGTTCTTTTCATATAAAACATTATCATATTTTTTCTTACTCTTCTGCAGCAACTATTTAGAATCCTGTTCAATGTTTCTATTATAAATGACATGTGATTTCATTTGTATGTTATAAGATGTCTATTAAAAACTTAGTACTAATAGATCCATGACTACTATTCCCTATCAGATACCATAGTAGTTTTTTTCTTATGGTACTGGGGATTGAGCCCAGGGCCTTGCAAACACTAAGCAAGTTCTGTACTACCAAACTACATACTCTATATTACAGTATTATCGTACCCTTATCTGATGTAGAAATTCTCTCATGATGTGATTTCTGGAATCATGAAACAAACTTCTCTTCAATACTACATTTTAGGCATTCTAAACTTTAAGCAGATCACCAAACATATACTTTGCATCCACACGCATGATATTCTTTCTGCTTAAAATGCCTTTTTCTCCTTCTCTGCTGTGAACACCTTCTTATCCTTAAAAACGCAGTTCAAATGCCATCTCCTTTAAAAAGCCTCCATGACTTCAACCTTCACTTCCTCCAGAAAGGAAAGAGCCTTTGCTTTGCCATAAATTTAGGATCATGATTAGATTCCTGTGCCAAAGAAAACCATTTTTTTATATTTACAAATGTTTCAGGAATAATAGTATCAATTCATTGAGGTATTTATCAATAAATGGGCACAGCTTGAAACCATACTCATAAGTGAACTAAATCAAACTCGCATCTGTAAACTCCGAATAGTTTCCCTAGTGTAGGAAATGAATCAAATATATAAAAGTACGCGATAACCATGATTCCCCATTATATGGCCTTGAAGCCTTACAAAATTTTCACTCATTAATTGGAATGGCTTTATTCTGGGCTGTTTGATATTATGGCCAGTGATGCAATGAACAGCTACTTTGAAGAAAATAAGACATAATAACAGCTAGTGCCAATTTAATACCATCTTGTCTTAAAGCCGCACCAAACTATGGCTCTTCTGTCTCCATTGATTTTATCATGTTGTAACTTTCTGGATTTTATCGTATGAGGTAGTATAAACAAAAATTGTTATAGGCAAAGAGATAATATTGAAACCATTGATCATTTTTTCTGTTAGCTGGTTCTAAATACTCTACAATGCTTTCATCCACTTGAATGGTGTTACACAGTCTTGATATGTTTGATGCTATAGCATGTGAAGTTATATTCAAATATTTCAAAGAAAAAGACACTATGGTAACTACTATTAAGTCGGGTTATTTGGTGGTGAAGCACTAAGTTGCTGAAAGTGTCATGCTTTAACCTGTACTGTTATGTTGTTATGCCCCCTTTTATCTCATCCTCACCCTTATTCATTAAAAAATTATTTAATTTTTTAAAAAAATATCAACCAATAAAAAATGCCTCTGGATCTGTAGGGAAAAAGAAACCCTTTACAACTGTTGGTTAGAGAGTAGACTAGTACAAACACTGTGGAAATCAGTGTGGAGATTCCTCAAAAAATTAGGATTAGAGGTCCAATTCAACCCAGGTATTCCCCTTCTGTGTATCTTCCCAGAGGGATTGAAAAACATCACACCACAGTGATATATGTGAAACCATAAGGTTCAAAATATACAATAGTCACTGTGAAATGGGAGGAAACTGTTCAATAAAAAGAAGAAACTAAGATAGGGGAAAAGAGAAAGGATAGAAGGGAAAAGAAAAAAATGCAAGTTAGTTATACCATTAGTGTCACTTAGTTCACTGAATAGGAAAGGTTGTGCTAATATTGATTGAAGAAATTTTTATGCCCATATTTTGTACTTGAGTGACTAAAGATAATGATGTGTAATTTATCAACACTTGTTACTTTTTCATTATTTTGTTGTGAAAATTTGTTTTACCTTTTCTTCTCAATATTAACAAATAAAGTAATTTAAAAAATTATTATTTATAACATACTTTATTCTGTGCATGACATAGAACTAAGGATTTTATATTATCACTTTTTGAAATCACAATGAAGTTCATTCCAGAGCACACATCATCGATGTGCTATCATTTTTCTATGACTATATAGCTTCTTACTGATTGGGAGTTTTCTCTGCTCTCAGGAGGAGGCTCAGTCGATGTAGTTTAGGGCATGATTAAGGTACTCAAGAATCAATATATTGGGGCAGTTCTCAGCCACTGATGGGCATCAGTTGGAGATACATCCCAACTCCTTGTTCCTTTGAGTGGAACAACTCTGGCTAATGTCCTATTCTATCTCCCAGAGTTCCATAAACTTGACCAGCATTTACCCACAATGAAAACCTTCTCACCAATGTACATCATATCTCTGTCTTATTGACTCATTGTCTTACTGGTGCTTGGCACTGTCACTTCCCAAATAAACATTTTCACTTGAATTCCACTCTTAAGGTCTATTTCAGAAGGAACTCAGAGTAAAGCAACTCCATATGGAAGATGAAGAAACTTAGACTCACACAGGTTACATGACATATTCAAATCCTCCTTCCAGCTGTGGCTGAGCTAGGATTAAAGCTTTGCTGTGTTGACAGCCCATTTTTATCACTCTTGAAACCTGAGAGAAGGAGGAATCTGACTAAGTGGGATCTCAGCCTCCCTTTAAAGGAAGGCATTCCCAGGCCTGAATCCTGCAATGATTACCCATTCCTGCCTTTATTCACCACTCAAACGTGAGCCAGTGCACAAGCTTCGGAAGGGCAATAAAGTGACACTGAATAATTGAATTCTGAACAAGCCAGACTAATGCAAATATCTGACAAATTGATTTAATTGCATTCACATACAATAAGACTGAGCTCTAAAAGGTCAGCTAGAAAATGGGAAAGGACCCTTGGGAGCTTGCGGGGAGAGGCTGAGCTTAATACACATTCATCACATTTTATCATCTAATTAGTTCACACAATGCCAAACTGATAGACGGAGATGTAGACCAGTGTATTGACTGATTATTTGCTTGGAATCTATCATATCACCCTAGACTGTCCCTGTCATGGGTAGTCAGAAGTTATTTAGTGGCTCAGCAGAAATGGTTGTGCATTTGGAGAAATTATTTTTCTATGAGGGATTTGAAGCCCCCAAAGCATTTTACCTGGACACTGGCCCTGCTTTTGAGGGATACTATTGAATAGTTTGCTACCAAGGCAGCCACTGAAAAACAACTTTCTCTTGTTTTCTCCTTTATGCAGAAGGAATATCTGTAAATGATTTGATACAACATACCATTTTAAGTGGTAAAAGATTTAATTCAGGTAACTAAATAGTATCAGCCTTGCATAGATACACCTGAGAAAATATTCTAGACAAATTAATAGGAAGCCAATTGGACTTTGCAATTTTATTTCACTGCAAGTGAAAACATGGATTTCAATGTAACAATTTGCATGGCAGTTTGGGCTGAGATGGAATGTTGGTTCTACTTTGCTGTCTTCAAGGATGCTAAAATGGATGTGATCCAGACTTGAGTAATGAGATTCTGCCCAAGTTGTGGTCAAAATGATGTATTAATTGTTTTCTTTCTTTTATCCTTTGGAAAATTGCTTCTTTGTTATCTCTCTGAACGTTGGTTTTCTCATTGTAAACTTGAGATAATACAGTGAGGAGAATTTGAATTGAATCTAGATATGCAAAAGCCCCTTTGAACTAAATTCCATGAAAATATGAATTATTATTGTCATATGGGTACCCTACTGCTCTAGTATATAATCAACCATTATAAATAAGATTTTCAGTAAACTGGTCCAATGTTCTATTTATTTATATCTGTTTACAGCAAGTTCTTCAAAGTTTTCAGTATTTGCCAACCCTACTTTAAAATGCTGTATTCGTACCTTTATCCCCTGATATCAGGTTTTTATTTCCACCTAGGAACTGATGGTACTCCCAAGTTTATCAATGACTTTCATGTTGTTGTGGTCAGGGGTTGTGAAGAGAACAAGTACAATCAGGACACAGAATTTATAATATCATTTTATGATGGTCACTCAGAGTTAAACACAAAAAGTGAAGGAAATGTTTCCACAACACTGAAGACCCAGAATATTCAGCCAAGGGCCTGGATTCCACAGCAATGTCCTGCATAAGTCCAGCTGAAAGCCTGGAGACCATGACAAGCCTCCCACGAGTCCAACTGGAGAGGTCTGGAGCCCACAAGGACTCACGCCAATCTGTTTTACAGATCTGCTGGGAAGGCTCAGAGTCAGTGGTGGAATCCAGAAAGTTTATGCCAGCAGGATGAAGGAGCTGTGCTTGTAGGCTGAGGGTTCTGCATTGGAGCTGAAAGTCATGCTCAAAATAAGGACCAGGGATGCCCTGAAAAGTACCACAGCCATCCTTAGTGACATGGAGGTCATGAGCCCCTCCAGTGATGAGAATAGTTGATACATGCCAGAAAGCCAGCCTGACAAGTTTCTCCTGAAGACTAAACAGCACATATCTTTCCCTCTGGAACCAGGAAATGATGCTCAGTGTAAGGACCAGAGCTCTCCCAAAGTGAACCACAGCCATTCTCATCAACAAGGTCCTAAGCTCATCTGATGATAATGGCCAAACTCATACTGGGGAAGCCAGCCATGATTCTCCTCCAGGAGAACCAGCAGCTTGAAACAGCAATACTTAGGAGAATCCACAATGTCTTACTCTTCTTCTCCACATCTCTATTTATGCTGGCAACTTTCTTCGGGTGGACCATCTACAGTCAGCACCATGCTGATTTAATTCAGCTGGTGTTAAGTTGACCGCCAATTTTTAATCCATAACACATGGCAAGTCCAATGCTAATCTTTAGCAACTTAGCTTACACCAATTATCATTGGGGAATGCTGTTTCCTTTTAGGAAACTCTCTTTGCCCTTCTGCTATTGCTTTATTTTCTTCTTATTTCTTTATTATTATTATTTTACTTTTAATTTTATTTTGTAGGATAATTTTTACTTTTAATTCTAAGTGTACATCCCAAAATTTCTATTTTAGTTCACTTTTCTTGTCCAATTGCTTTTATCCAATTTTTTCAACTAAATTTTGATCAGTGAGTTGAGACTCTGAAGTTCCAGGTCTTTTCTCTATCATTTCTTTATCTCTCACTCTGTCCCTGACTTTTGTAGGCCTCAACATCTCTTCTTTGCATAAATTCATTACCTTTCCTAATTGTCTTCCTGTATGTTCCAGGCTTCAGTAACTTCCTGCCAACTATTTCCTTTTTTTCTAGGAGATTTCTTTCTTAAGCCAAAGTGATTTTTTAAAATAAAATCTAGACTCTTCAAACTCTTATGTAAATTCGAAGTGTTTTTACTTACTCATTTTTTTTGGAGACAGATTGAAGCAAAAATTTATAAAAGCAATAAGTACAATTCTGTTGCCAATAAAACTAGACAAACTCTAGGTCCAAACTACTGCCTAGGTCAAATATCTGCTAATTATAGTTAAATTTGACTGAGTCAAGTTATCACATCTACGGAAGATAGACTTTCTGATTTCAGTCAGCACACAGAGTTCTACAAATGTAAGTGCCACATATTGTTCCTGAAAGCTAGGGGTATGAGTGGGCTGCAGAACCATCCATGTGTCCATTAAAACTTTGCACAGTAGTGGGAGATGACTTAGAAACTGTGCAGGCATATCAACAAGAAGCAAGATATTGGTGAGCCAGAGAGGAGAGGAGGGGAGAGAGGAGACAGAAGAGAGGAGGAGAGAGAAGAGACAGAAGCAAAATGCTAATCTTAAGGAAAAAAGCTTGGAAGATACAATACTCCATTGCAAGTTAAAGTAAGAATCTTCTGCAATACACGAAAGCAGAGTTACCATCTAAGAAGGAAATTTCTCCTCGCAGGGAAAAGAGGCTAAACAGCACTGTTGGGAAGCATGTATTTTGAGACAGAATACCTAATTCTGAATGGCCAGCTGTCCTGGCTCACTCTCTCAGCTTGCCCCACCCACCATCCTTTAGCTCATAGCTTCTCCAGAAGGTGTGACTTTTATCCAAAGATAAATAAGATTTAAAAAAGAAAATCCAAAGCAAATGTATGAGGTAGCTTAGAAAAATAATGTAGTCATTCAGGGAAGAAATGACAAATGCTTCTCTACAAAATCAAAGAAATCAGTAAAAACCAAGGAGAGAAGAAGCGGTTCAAAGAAGACATACTAAGATTGGAGAAGAAGAAAAATGGTAGTAAAACTCAAGAAAAAATATGGAGGAGAAAAATAAAGTCATCAAAGTTATGGGGGAAAGTTAAAAAGATTAGTTACCACTGCTGAAAATAGTCAGGGATCAGAAGGTAAGAAAATCAAAAACAAACATATGGAAAATGCAGTTACAGTATACAGATAATTGGCACAGAGCTAAATGCACGGATAGGAAAACAAGTCAACAACGTTATAGGAAAACTGAATAAAAGGGAAATTAGCGATTGCAAATTGGAGGGATACAATATGAACCAGGATGTACTGATACGAAATGTTCAATACATACTGTAGTGCAACTTCTCGGTATTAAGCATGGATAAATAAAGTCCTTAGAGTCTGTGAGCATAAGAAAAATGCTGATGACTGAGAAGTGGCTGAGTTGTTACTATCAGTCTTCCAGGACAAAATTTGACAGTCATATTTTAGAAGCACCCAAGTAGAAAGGTATGAAACTCAGAAATAATATAATCAGCATATTTGTTCACAAAACTAATTTTGCTTAGGACTCACCATGCAATGATGATTATAAGGCAAGATATATGATAAATGTGAATATTTTATAAAACAAGAATAAGAACTATAAGATAGGAGTACTACAAAACTTAAAAAACAAGTAAGTTTTAGAAAATTTTTGTTTTCACCCAAAATACAGAAATGCTTGCATCTCATGAACTGGGGCTAGAAGAATATAATGAGATTTTAGTGAAAGCAAACGTAGCTGTGAGGAAGAAATAAAAGAATTCCATATAAATGTGACAAATTTGATAGAACATTTAAAAATAGATGAACAACATTAATGACAAGAATTGACAGGGAGGGAAACTGAATTACAAATATAAAGGATCAATTTTAGAAGTTTTTTTGTTTGCAGGAGAAAATAGTAAGGAGTAAGAACTAAAAATATAATAATAATTAAAATTTTTGAATAAAAATTGGTGACAATGGTAAATAAAGATGCTCATAAAACTACTGAATAACTAACTTCCCATATTCAAACAAAAGACATAAGTAAGTGTAGAAATATATTACAAAATTGTAGAGGATTGAACTGAACAAAATCAAGATGTAAGATTGAATAACGGTTGTCATAAGTGGTATGTTGGAACTTTGACGCATGGCTTGTGAGGGTAGAATTGGCCCAACCTTTGAAAACAAACCATGATACATTGTTAAGTTAAATATACAGATGTCATTTAACCCAAAATTTCCCATTCCGTATGTTTTTCCAGAAGTTGTTGCACAGAGTTCTAAATGACAGCTCTGAGGAGACTCATCAATGTTGTTTATGATCATGGAGATTTAAAGTTGATTGTGCTTCAACCACTGAGGTATGTATAAGTCAAGGACAAAGAATATTCACTTGATAGTGTACAGGTGAGAAATAACAGGGTTAATGCACTCAGACTGATTTGTTCAGGAGTGTAAAAATGTAAAATGAAAAAGATGTCCACAGCATGATACTGCTAATGTTAATTAAAAATGTATTCATAAAACAACACTAATAGTTTTAGATGCACACATAGAAATAGAAAACCACACATTTAACATACTCAAATAGTTGCCAAAGGGAATGTGAAGTAGAGGGGAATTGGAGGGGTCGTGAAAATAAAAGGCATAAATAATATAATGCATGAGAAGAGTTCTGCTAGTCAAACAGTGAATGTATGTTATGAAATGAAGCATATGAATAATTTTGTAATTCCATTAACAAAAATGGGACTTCAGCAGATACTAGAGGATAATAACAAAGTCCAACCTGGTAAAATATCTGAACCTCAAAGATAAAGAATATTGTAATTATTAAGTGCTAAGACAGTGAAAGGTTACCTTAGTTGTCTCTGATAGTATTTTTTTATAACAAGACTTTCTAGATTTACCGTGTACATTTCTTGCCCTATATAATCATCAATCATTGCTTCAAAGATTGCTGATTGTTTTCAGTGGGAAAAGATGGGCACAATTTGGGCACCAAAATTATTGCTCCTGAGTTAGTCATTATTTCTAGGAATTGCTCTTGCACAGAGATTAGACGTGTGCATTTTTAAAGATTAAAATATATCCTAAATTATTATCTAATTAGAAATCAAGCCTAGGAGGGATTTTGTCTGACCTCCAACAGGTTTGTTTCCTTTCAACCAAGCCTCAAATGTCAGTTTTCAATGACACTCAGATAATTACTCACTTGATTAACATTTCCAGCATTATTACCTTACAATGTTACTGTTGAAAATAGTTGAAGGATTTCTTTTTCCATCTTTTTGTATTTATGATCTGTTTTCTTTATGATCTGTTTTTGAGTTCCAGAGTAAAATTATTATGCTTTAGTCACTTCAGATATTCCCTTCATGGTGAGAGTAGGCTGAAACTGAGTACACAATTAGGATCGTTTGTTGACTTTTTTTTTTTTGTCTTTTTCCTTTTTACCGGTACCAGAGATCGAACTCACGACACCCTACTCACAAGGCAGGCGCTTATGCTGCTGAGCTAAATCCCCAGCCCCTGACATTTATTTTTAAAGTTTAGGAATTATATTTTTCATCACTTCATTTTCTTTTGTAATTATGTAAAGTACTAACATGGCTTCAGGACAAATATATAATACAGGGTCTATTCAGAAAAGTCTGTTTTCAATTCATAATTTCTAAAATATGTTTCTTTTCTTTCCTAATAAAAAATTTTGCATATGAAGGCTTATTATGTCTTTAATATATTTATGTTAATATATTTAGAATATAATAGCATAGCTAAATAGTAAGAATAAACAAGTTTAGATTATTATATGGTAATGGTATTTAGCATGCCAATTTAACATGATCTAACAGGTAACATAATATTATAAAATGTAATTAATGGAATTGAAAATACAAGTGTATTTAAAACATGTTAATTAGATAGAATGTGTGTATTTGTCTCTCTTCTTTCTTAGATAATGATAGTTTGTCATACACATATTTCTTTACCTACCTTTTTAAATTTGGAGGTATACCCTAGAGACCACTCCACATTATATGATTTGGAGGAGAGAGAGTTTTAAGTCAAAGGTAAACTTATTATTTAAATTTCAAGGTAATAAGAAGACAATTTCCAGATATACAAGGCCTTCAAAGTATCTTATTAAAATCCAACCAACAAATAAACTCTGCAAAGAATTTATTCATTGAGTGAACAGATGAATTAAAATGAATAAATCTTAGAAAACAAAATTTGGAGCCCAAAAGGACAGAATCAATTGAACACAGAATGGAATATAGATACAGAATTGTTGTCAATTAACAGGACATAAACATGAATAAACTTTGAAATATCCCCATGATAAAACAGTAATATTCTGAAAATAAGAACTTGAGTTTAAAATTTCTCATAATAACAAACAGGGAAAGAAGCAAGAGTAATAAGAACAAAGTGTGCTATTTCTCTCATCTATGGATACCGTGTATTCTTGATTTTAATAATTGCATCAACAGATATCCAGTTTTAAAAATTAACCTATAGGCATGCTTTCTAAATCAGTAAAAACACATGAGCCACAGGGAGATTCCTACGGAAGATGTGCAGGCTGACTTGCAGCAGTAGCCACAGCTCAGCTCGCAGATTGTTGCCAATCTGCAAGGTGCATGTTCTTGGCTTGAGGCAGTGTCTGGGCCTCCTTCTGAACCCTCTTTCCACTTCTTTTCACTCTGGTTTCCATGTGTACTGTAGTCTGGGTCTGGAATATTCTCCAAATACTGCTGCGCTAAAGACATGGTCCTTGGCTTCTTGCTATTGGGAGCTGGAAGAATCTTGTGGGAGGAGATTAAGTCAGTTATTAAGGCTGTGACCAGCTCCCCCCCACTCTCCTTGCCTCCCAGCCACCAAGAAGTAAGCAGCTTTATTCTACCATATGCTGCTGTCATGGTGTGCTGCCTTTCCACAAACGCAAAAGCAGTGGGGCCAAGCAACCATGGTCTGAAATCTCTGAAACTGAACCAAAATAAGCCTTTCCTATTTTAGGTTGATTTGCTTTAAGCAGTTTGTCACACTGACTGAGATCTGACGAACACAATGTGTGTTTTTAATTCATGACAGAGGGCCTCCATCCTCTAGAGGGTATTCACACCACTGAGGCCAGGGATAACAAGAACAGGCATGACTTCAGTGTATTCTGACGGACTCTGCTTAATTTTTCTTCTGTGTAGACTTGAAAATCCAGCATCAAATATGAAGGCAATAACCTTCTAGATATTATCCAATTTCCTTAGCATAGTCAACTATGCCTTATGTGTGTGTTCGTGTGTGTGTATGTATGCATATATTTGTGTGTGTGGGTGTATGTGAGCTTACACACATATATATTTGTGTATATGTGTGTGGGTGTATGTGAGTTGGTTATAGAAATTTGGCCTTACACAAGTGAATATGACCATGCATATATATGTGTGCATAGGCACACGCATATGTGTATATCTGTGCTTATTCTAGTGGCTCTGCTTCTTTGATTGAACTGTAAAGTATTTGTGTGCATTCTATGCATTTCGGAATATAAACACTTTGGGAAAATGGTTTTAGGTTGATAATTAACTTTAGACTTGACCCTACTATTTGTCTTGTGAAATAGTGAACGAATCCCAATACTTTGTAAATCTCCATTTCCTTACCTGTAATATGATGGATTTGTACCATTAATCTTTGAATTAATGTTTTTTCTAAACCTGTGGCTCAAGCTCACTGATTGGTTATGAAATCAATATAATGCATAATGAGTAGCATCATAAAAATCTTAAACAATATGGAATAGAACAAAATAGAATAAATTAATGCATATCTCAAATGGTAAGGAGAACATCTTTTTCAGATAGATAGGAATCTGCATATGTTGTCATTTAAGAGTGTTTGTTACAGTGGGTCAGGTTATGCAAACATGAAAAGATATTCTTTTGTAGTGACCTCTTAGAAGTTGGAGACAGGTGGTAGTTTTTAAGCATGAAAAAGAAGATGGTGCTCTTTCTGTTGTGGTATTTCAAGGCATTACTGATAATCTGATAGATGATATAGAAAACGCAGTAGATGACAGTGTTAACACTTTAAAGTTCTCACAGAGGATAAATGTCTTGTACCTGGAGGTGGAGCAATAGATACTGAATTGGTCAAACAGATCACACCATGTAGAGAGATCTGTCCTGGACTTGAATAATGTAATAATGAAGTCTGCTGAGGTTTTAAAAGCTATCCCATGGGCACTGGCAGAGAACTCTGGAGTTAAGGCCAGTGAAGTAATCTCTAAGCTTTATGTAGTATATCAAGAAGGAAATAAAAATATTGGGTTAGGTAGTAAGGGTGAAGCTCCTACTGTAAAGAACAGATTGGAAACTGGTATTGTAGATACTTATCTGGGAAAATATTGGACTATTAAATTGGCTACTGACACTGCAATCACTATTTCTAGAGTTGATCAGATCATTGTGGCAAAACCAACCAGTAGACCCAAGCCTCCAAATGAGAGGAAAGATTGGGAACATAACCAAAAATGATTGACTGGCTCGATTTTTACTGTAGATGAACACAGCATTTACAGTAGTACTCTAGGAATTCTTGTTTTCCTACGCTCCTTAAATTAAGAATGTGTATTGGTTTTCTTAGCTGAATGATATAATAAACATATGTTTGTTACTGTTTTTTAAAAAAAACATATCATGCTTCAGACCTAAAACTATAAGGATAGGGAACCATAGCTTACCAGCTAGGGTATCTGCTGGTTCCATTTCTTCTGTCTTTCCTCATCTCTCTAGTATTGGATGAACACATAAACCATGAAGAATTTTAAGTTTTAATTACTCATCAATATCCAAACTTTCAGAGATTTATATACTCTAGATTTCTAGCTTGTCTCAAAAAATCAGAATGTCTGTAATATTGGAACAATTCTCATCTGGCAACAAACAGCTATATATGAATAAAGGCTATTCTTCTTCCCGTGGGCATATGTTATATATGTGAGCTTCCTTTATTATTATTTGGGTATAGGGAAGCTAACAGATTAGAAGGCTGCCACAATATTCCTTAAGGAAGCCATACTGCACCATGCTTGGGGAAAAATATGAGATAGGGGGTAGTCAGGCGCCTGTATTGTGGATCCTGCAGAGAAAGTCAAGGAAAGGCAGGATAAACAGTTTTAGGATCAGCTAGTTTGGACAACTCCAGGGGGCTCTGTGGTATAAAGAGCAGGTATCTGGTACCTGACTCGGGAGTGACTGATTAGTGCTGTGGACTAGGGGTCTATAGTCGGATAACCTGGGTTTGAAGTTGAAGTGGAGAATGTGGAGTATGAATTTCTGATTGGATAATTTGTACATAAGAGGAAGTGAGCCTTTCTGCTGTCTCCAGGAATTGTTTAGTCCCGGGATGACAAGCAGATCCCTGGGGTCAGCAAGTAGATGTTAAAGGACCAGAAACGCAGTAAATGCAGTTGTGATTAATAATGTCTATGGCCTATATTTTGCCCTACTTTTTACCCGGTCTAGTTAACTTATTTATATGAAAAGAATTCGGGCTTGGGATCTTTGACTTGGTGTCAAGTTTCTACTAATACAGTTATGTAGGAAACAATTGTTTTTTAGCTTTCCATCTTGTATCATAGAGAATATCAAAGTTCGGGGTACTTGTGCTTTGTGAGAAATACCACTGCAGAATGTGAAGTGACAGCATGTGAGCTTGGCTGACGGAGGAGACGCGTTGTCTCTATCACCTCTGACAAGCAAATGATCCAGTGCCAACGAGGCAGAATTTTCTGGCTGGATTATCAACAGGGTTCAAATCCCTGTGGGCAGTAACTGTCCTTGGTCAATGCCACCGAAAGCGTTACTCAGACCTCTTGTTTTTACATTTCTAGATTGGAACCAACACTTAAGATCATCTCTTCTGCCAATATTGAAGCCTGCTGGAGGGTGGGGAAGAATTCAGAATTTGAAAACTTTGTTCACTAGGAAAAAATATGCATTAACGGTACCCCATCTCCTAAAGCCTCACTGCCATTAGAGATGTTTCTGGAGTGATGTTTTAAGAGTTGAATAAAGTATGAGAAATGATTTTCTCCCCTTTCATTTCTTACTTAATATAAGGTAGTAAGAAGAGTCATGCTGTTCAGTTACACACACAGTCTGGATCAGAAGGACTCAGATTCAAATTCTAGTTTTTTTCCTTCTCATTTTATAATATTGTGCAATTTACTTGGTAGTTTTTAGTCTGTTCTTTATTTGTAAAATCGAAGTAATCATAAGTACATAGGCTGTAGTGAGGGTTAAATAAATCAGCTCAGGTAAAACACATTGAACCAATAATGGCATATAGTATATACAAGTGGTTTTATATACTGGTCATTATTTACTATTATTCATCAAGCATGCTGTGCTGCTGCTGCTACTAAGGTTATGAGGTATGGCCTCTGTCCTAATGAAACATAACCCAGTGGGGTAGAGTGGTACATGTCTATAATCCAAGCATTCAGGAAGGATGACATAGAAGGATCACAAATTAGAGCCCAGCATGGGCAATTTAGCAACTTAGCAAGATACTAACTATAAATGCAGAGGGGTATGGAGTTTGCATGCAGAAGGAATCACAACTGCTTTTTGAAAAGGGGTTTGGGGAATACATCAGAGAAGATATTAAATACCAGGTATAAGTGTGGGACAGACTGAAGGAGCTGCCTACAGTATAGATTTTAAGAAGCCACCAATATAACACTGAGCTTCATTAAATTTTGCACTCTGGGCACCTCACTTGTCGAGCGTTTGTATATTGTTAATGGGTAACACCGGAACAGAGACCTTCATAGGATTAAGTGAGAGAGGTTTTATGCTAGCTCACTATTTCAGAGGTTTAAATCCATTGTCATCTAGCTCCAAGCCATAAGCATCTAGACAGAAAATGTGGAGGAGAAGGGCTGCCCACACATGGTATCCAGGAAGTGGAGAGCAGGTCACATCCTCACGGCCCAGTCAGACACCAAGAAGTGTGCTCTACACTTCCTAGGATCTCTCAAGCCAATCAAGTAGATAAGATTCACCATGACAATAAGAATGTGAAAGAACTTGATATTTATCCTTGGCAATGGGGAAGCTTCTGTAAACAATTTAGTAATAGATGGGACAAGAAATGTGCAGGACCTAGACAGACGCATATGTAACATTTTTTCCCCGAGTCGTAAAAGAAGTCTTAAATAGATGATGAAACATAAATTTGTCTCTGTATTCTTGAAATCACCTTGACTCAATATAAAGACTCTTAAGTAGATGGATGTCAAACTATTCTTAATGTCAGACTTAAAATCATCTAGTGAGTTTTAACTTGATTTAACTAGTGATAGCAAAGAGTAAAATGCAAACACTCCCATTTCTGTGTGTGATTTCTGAACTTACCTGCAATAGCAATGAGTATGACAGAAGTCAGAGTAGTGAAGGAGTGATCACAAAAGTAGGGACATCTTTTACCTCTTCTCTATTTGTCTGGTGATGTATGTGCCCAGGATTTTTCCATGAAACTATGTCTTGAAGAGGGAGTCTAATACTGATTGATGTTAGACAAGTTATTGCTTTAGCCCTCAGAAATTTGTTATTATAATTACTTTGCCTTTAAGATAAAGAGATAGAACATTTCTTGAGTTATATATTTAAGGGACGTTCTTACTGTTACCCCACTGTTTCCTTCCCTCTGAATCCAAGAAAGTCCCATGATTCATAGTCAGTGCCTCTGGTGACAACTTCCATCTCAGTTATTTACAGCGATATTTTCTGTAAGAAACTGTCCCCAAATACAGAAGCTTAGAATATCCAACATTAGGCTGGGGATGTGCCTTGGTTGGAGAGCACTTGCTTTGCATGCAAGAGACCCAAGGTTTGATTCACAGCAATAAAAAACTAGCTAACTAAAAAACTGTTATAAAAATAAAAATAAGAATGCTCTGCATTTATTTCATATGTATGGGCCAACAGATAGACTGCAGTTTTCCAAGTGAGGATTTTATGCTTGCAGTATATGATGTTGTGTTCATGTCTTGTTCATTCATCTCATCTCTTCTTGTAAGTATATATGTGAATTAAAACAAGTGGAAACACAGGTGCTTTCTTAAGTCCTTGGCTTGAAACTGCATACACAACATATGACGTAAACCAATCCAATGGCCAAGTTTGAACTTTCCCCTGCCACAAAAGTGTATACTTTGGACCATCATCAAACTCAACACAGTCATATAACAGCACTACTAGGTTTGCTCACGGTTCAAATAATAGAAGCCATTGGGCTGCATGTTCTCTGGTACTTCATTTCTAAGAATGATATCAAGATACCTTACGGATGTGTTTTGAGCCCTTAGCAGGTATAAAAGTATTCTTTGAATGACTGACTACCAGAATTTTACTCTTCATAATTATTGCAGTGGTGACGATAACAACAAACTCATCTATGAATCCTCAAACTGCACCTTCTGCTTAGATATTAGTTTTCAGCTTGATGGCTCTGGGGAAGTTTGGTGTTGCTATTGCTGGTGTGGGAAATACAGCTCACACGATGCCAACTCCAGGAAAAAGGATTGATGGAGTCGGGGCTCACAGTCTAACAATATACAGTGGGTGCAATGTTTGAGTGTGGTTTATTCCCTTAAAACACAGGCTAGAGTTTAATCACGTTGTGAAGTATTTGGAGAGTAGAAAATCCAACCATGGGTTTAGAGTTGGGGCCTCGGGGAGGCGATTGGGGTTAGATAAAATCATCAATGTGGGGGCCCCATGCTAAAATTCTGGTGGTTTTATAAGAAGGCGAAACAAGACCAGAGAATCTTATATGGCACTCCGTGTCTTTTGACATGTCAAGCCAAGGACATTTTGCTTCACCTTGGGATGCTCTAGCAAGAAGACCATCAAGTGATAGATTCTTCAACCTTGTCCTCCAAATGACTCCTTTCCTTATAACACATTCTGTGTGCATTGTGTTACTGGCAACAGAAAGCAAACTAGTACTCTGGGTGTCTTTCTGCTTTTAATATATATCCAAGTCTGGTTTTTAACCTGAATTTAGAAACTCTGCATCTCTGTTTTCTCCCATTAAAATTAATTTGTTAGTTCAAAGAGAACAATGCAAACCAAATGACTTTCTAAGTACTCAGAGCCTGCAGACAGCCTCCAAGCCCATTACCGACAGGTGCACTGTAATGTCCAGTCTGTGTCACCTGTGCACCTTACTGGGAAAAATACCCACAGACTTACGGGAGTGAATCTAGGGTTGGAAATCAGGATGCCCAGCTTCTAGGGATGGCATTGCCACCGGTCCTTCTGTTTCCTCATCTATAAAATGGAGATAATAATAACTGCCCTACTTTTTCACATGTGAAGACAAAATGAGAAAAGCATGTTGCAAAATAAGAAACACTATTCAAATGTGAGACAGTTTTAGATTCTTTGAATCCTCTCTAAATTAATAATAGCCCCTCACATTTGTGCAACACTTCTCAACTTTCAAAGCTCTTCCACTTGCATTATCTCATTTGGTCAGCACTACCACCCTTAATATTCCAGGGAAGGAAAAGCAGGCTCAAAGAGGTCATGGAGCTTGCCTCAGGCTATCCAGTAAGTAACAGAGCTTGGAAAGCAGCTCATTTACCCAGGCTAGCTCTATACTTTCTCCATTGGAATCCACTACAGTAGTTTCTCTCTCAAATTACTGGAAGGAAGTTCATTTGTAAAAGTGTTCGAGAGGTCAGTGTTGCTGGTGGCCTGAGGGCAGGCAGGGTAGAAACAACTACCTTCAGGAGAATGTGGGCACAGAACAGTCATAAAGCAACTTCAGACCCTTCCCAGGAGTGGGCAATATCGTGGGCTTGGTGGTCCAAGCCCCTGGGTCACCTGCATCTTCTGTTCCATTTCATTCTATAGTGTCTTTGTAGGATGGTAGAAAGATGGTCATCTCTTCAGATGTCCAACAGGAATTTCTTAATTCTTTACAGGAAGTTCAAATTAAAAACTTTCTTCTTAAAGTGGAAAGAAACTCAGAGTTGTTCCTGTTTCAAATTGCACATTCCATAGAAAGAAAATAAAGGATTCAGAGGAATAGAAATTTTTTCCCCGTTAGAGAATGGGTTTGGAGTTCTCACAGTTATGGGGAATACTTCTTAGTTGTTGCTTACTATTTGAGGATCCAGGGTAATAGGGGGGATTAAATGAATAAGTATATATTTATCTCCAATGCTATACCAGGCGCATCAACTAAAGCATATTTTGAATCAGTCAGTGTGCTTAGTTACAAACAACTCAGTTTAGCAGAAAATACTTAGAGTAAGCTGCCATGTAGCTTCTTCATGGGGGCTGAGTCAAACTTGGAGGCTGCACAGCTAGGGATGAAGTTTATCCACGCTGTGAGATGATTCAGGAAAAACAATGCTATAGTTGCCGAGAGCAGATGCTAGTAGCCTCTCCCACTCTTTAGCACATGCCAAGATGTTCTTGACAGAAAACAACTGTTCATGTAACACCTGTTCCCCAGGTTGCTCTCATTCAAACTAAAATCTCAGACAGCTACTTTATTGGAAGATTCAAGATCGTGTGGCTGTGCATAGTCACAAGGAAGGATGAGAAATATGGCTTTAGGCTTATAGCTTGAAAAAGGAGACATTCAGAATGTGGAATAAACATAAGAAAAATTTCCCCAAGATGATAAGGAGTTTCAGAAATAATCACCGAGGCTTACTGTGTCTCTTTCTTTGTTTCTTTGCATAACACAAACCTAGCAAAACTGGGCTCCAGGATCCCAAGTCACTTTCATGTATCCTACTGCTCCTCTAGTGTAACGTGTGTACTGCCTCATTCTGTCCACTTAAGGCAGCTACTACTTTGAATCTTTGCTGGGATCAATACTTCATAGTTTCCAATGTGACACTAATATTATTAACCTACATTATATTGGGAGAATTTTTCATGCCATTAATTTTTTGCTCACATGATTTTAATAGTATATAATATTCCAGAATATGGATGCGTTGAAATTTATTTAACTAATTCCAGTTGTGAAATAAGCTTGCTGGTTGTGCTTTCTTTGAAATTACAAATAAATGTTTTAGTAATACATATTTTTGTGTAAAAACTCTTTGCATACTTTTGATTATTTCTTTATGTTAGTTTTCCTGAAATAGAATTAATCAACTGATCTATAAAAGTTCTTGGTAAATATTGCCAAATTCAGGAGCATGGTGATATGAGATTTTAAATTCTCTAACTGTTGTAGTTAGGGGTTGTACAGAGAACAATTAGAATCAGGACATGCAATTTATAATATTATTTTTATGACGGTCACTGGGAGTTAACACAAGAAAATACAGGAAATATATCTGCAATGCCAAAAACAATATTTAGTCAAGGGTCCAAATCCCACAGCAATGTCCCACATGAGTCCATATGAAAACCCAGAGTTCATGACAATGCCTCCCACGAGTCCAACTGGAGGTCACAAGAAGGACTCACTGCAGTCTCTTTTATGGATCCGTGCTGGGAAGGCCCAAGGTCAGCGGTGGAAGCCAGAAAGTCCATGCCAGCAGGGTGCAGGAGCTGTGCTGGTGGGATGAGTGTTCTATGCTGGAGCTGTGAAGTCACACAACAAAGACCAGGGCTGTCCTGAAAGGCACCAAAGCCATCCTCAGTGACACGGAGGCCCCAAACTCCTCCTCCAACAAGCACAGTTTGGTACATGCCAGGAAGCCAGCATGACAAGTTCATCCTGGAGATCATGTGGCATATGTCTTCCCTTCTGGAGCCAGGAAGCAATGCTCCATGTGAGGACCAGAGCTTCTCCAAGAGAACCAACAGCTCAAACAGCAACCTGTAGGAGAACCCACAATGCCTCAACACCCCAACACACCAATGCATTAACACCTTCCTTCTCCACCTCTCTATGCTGGCAAATTTTCTCAGGTGGAGTATCTATGCTCAGTGCGATACTGATATAATCCATCTGGCATTAAGTTGATCACCAGCTCTTACTCCATAACACTAACTATGGTGTGAACTTACATGTGATCACATCCTTGTGAGCACTGAGTGCTATCATTCTTTACATTTTATTCATTTTATAGGTGAAATGTTTCTTATTAATTTGATATAAATTTCTTTGATTAATAAATATTAAATATTTATTTTAATTGTAGTTTTACTAGTAGAAATTTGAAATTATGTAGTCAAATTTGTTAGTAGATTTGTTTCTTTCAATAGTCATGATTAGAAAGATCTTCTATTTCCAAAGATTAAATGGCTCCTGTTACATGTGCATATTTACATTCTTTTGTATACCTTTACAAAACACAGAAGTCTTTCATCCATTAGAAATTTATTTTTCAGTTTCGACATGTGATGGCAGTTATTTTTCCTACTGGTTTTCTCAGCAACATTCATGTGATGCAGGAATCTTCATGTCTATCGTCCACCTCCATGGCAGTTATTTCAGACTATTTCCAAACTCTTTAATTCTTATTCCTTGTGACTCTCAGCTGATTTTCTTGCCTCTCAATTCACAAGGGAAGTAGAAATCATCAGACAGGTAATCCCTCAGCTTTCTGCCATGAAAAGGTGCAAAAGATACCATATCCTGCCTCATCTTTGTTCTCTTCCCTCTTTTGTCTGGATGGTTAATTTTTTGATCTATGCTTTGGATGCACCACCAAAGCCTCTCATGCTCAAATCAGGGCTTTTGAAAGGGGATTGGACTATGGGAGTCCTGTAGCTAACTCTGATGTTAGGAAGTGGGGCCTCGTTAGAAGAAGCATATCAGTGGGACCATGACCTGGAAGGTTATATATGCCTCCCAGACTCCTTTCACTCTCTGCTTCCCAGATACCATGAGGTAAGCAGATTCCCTCTGCCATGCCCTTGTGCCGTGCTGTCTTGCTTTGGAGCCACCAAATCATGCACTCTGGAACCACTGAAATATGAGCCATAATAAACTTTACATTGCTGTTGTCAGGTACTTTGTCCCAGCAACCAGAAAAGTGACGAAGACACTAGTTATTCATTATCTTCTTCCACCATAAACACCCCACTCTTGCCTTTAACAACTTTGCTACTGGTAGTTTCTCAACTTCATTTCTATGTTCTTAAGTCACTTCCACATTGAAGATGGTAGTTTGAGTCAAGAGAGCTATTGTGCTTCTCCCCATTTATACACTGAAATTCTAATGCCCAGTACCTCAATATATAATTATTTTGGGGGATATGGTTATTGAAGAGAAAATTAGATTAAGATTTAGGTATGAGCGTGGACTCTAATGTAATATCACCTGTGTTCTTATAGGAAGTGATAATTTGAATATGAATATACAGATGGAAGACAAAGGAGAAGACACTTTCCTATAAGCTAAGAGGAGGGGCTCACAAGAAATAAACATTACCAACACCAATGAACTTGAACATTCAGCCTCCACAATTGTTAGAAAATAAATTTCTTGTTTTTAAGCTACTCAGTCTATGGTACATCACTATGCTAACTAGCTCTTGGAAACTAATGTATCTAATTTTCCTCCCTCCAAAATGCCTTAAGAGAAAGAAAGAAAACTTTATTAATATGGAAACCAGAGGAGAATTCACAATATGCTTTAAAAACTTGGAGGAAATTCTATATTTGCCAATGAGAAAAGCTGAATGGCACACCATAAAGGCTATGGTATAGAGCCTATGGGGTGGGGTGGTCAATGCTTGAAGGATTGGTCATAAATTCCATCCACACTCTTGGCTTCTTCAAGATAAATAAATTTAGAGGAAGAATTACATATTGGGAGCTTAAAAGAGGTAAAAGATTCAAAGCTCTATTCTCTCCATTTCCTTTCTCCTCTACTCCATCTGTATTCTTTCTCAGGGCAGAAAACTGATTTGGATATGTTTTATAGCACACGAAGTCTTGGGAAATGAAAATTCTTCCCTCAGGTTGTAATGAATTGGACATTCTTTGTAGAGATAGCATCAAATATTCAGAGAGAGAAAATCCCTTAAAGCTCTACTCTTGTAGTCCATATGGTCCTGGTCCTTTTATCCAACTTCTGCAATAAGATTTAGGAGTAAAGCCAGACAAGACTATGTAGTGTCATCCCCCCCCCCCCTTTTTATCTCTTCGTTTTTCTGGGACACATAACTGTTTAGGTTTTAATGAGGAAGAAGTGATAGATCTTGAGTAGAATTTGGGTGTTTGCTAGGATAATATCTTTTTAGAAGTTTTGTTGTGATATTTTCTCAAACACAAACAAAATGATATAACAAACCTTATGCAGTCAAGATGTAGCCTCAATAATTAACAACTAATAGTCAGTCTTGTTTTATTTATACTCAAATTAATTTTAGAGATTGCTTTTAAAAATATCTCTGAAGTCAAATCTATAGAATATAGTAAATTTGGTGAGGTATAGTTTTTTTTTTACTGTCTTCTCCATTCTGTTACCACTATTTAAACATAATTTTTGGTTTATTAAACCTATGTACACCCCAGATGCTTTGTGTTTGGTTTCCTCAACAATGTATTCCAGAGACCATTACAGTGCAATATGTACAGATATTTTATATCATTTTCCATAGATATACAAACTGCACTTCTATTGATGGGAATTGTTCCTCTATTTTTTCAATTATAAACAATGATGCAATGCATACCTTTGAGCCCATGTCTTTTCATATTTTGCCTGTGTATGTTTGAAATAGATTGCTAGACATGGAATTGCTGTATCAAATAATAAATTCACATATGGATTTAGGCTAATGTGTCTCTCTTTATCTAGGTTTCATTTTTGAAATTATTTTTCTTTTATTTCACTCTTATCTTTATTCTACATCTATTTCTTCCAGGTTTCCTCTGAATCTTTCTTTAGGCCAATCATCTCATTTCTATATTTTTCTAATTATGATTTATATTGTTCTTTCACAGTTTCCCTCCACTTTTAATTGTCTCTGTGAAAAAGCCTATGTTTTTATTTTAAATAATAACTTTTCTTTCATTAATGTAGTTCTTTTATCCAGAACTCCTATTTTTAAAAATCCCTAAACTAACATTTGTCACCCCTCTTTTCAAATGACCATCTTAAAAGTTCCCTCCGGACACTGTACTTACACCAGATGCCTTTGATGAGTAGTAGTGATCAGCACAAAGCGATTTTAACTGAGTAAGGAAATGTTGTAGATCGACAAACTAAGAAAACATACTTGGTGAGAGATTTTGTGGTGAGGTATGTGTCGAAGAATAATTTTATAGTGTGGAGGCAACCCCTCCCCGGCTCAACCCAGGTGAACAGTGAGGGCCTCTCCCATCGCCATCGCTGCTGCGGCAAGTAAGTGAACTGAACCTCCCTTCACTGCTGCCATGTGCGAGGTGAATGCTCAGGAAGACCTAGACACCAGAGGGAACGCCAGCGAAACAGCAGAGTCACAACTAGGGCACCCAGGATGGACAGGCAGGACTAGTGGCACGAAAAATCTGAAGCAACAATATCAATACAAAGAAGAGCCTACAGTTGTAATTTTTTTTTAAATTTTATTTAAGGAGAAAAAAAAAGCAGAGAAAGGGTACAAGTTATACAGATTTATAGAAAAAAATAAACAGTAGGGAATCACTACTTAATGGATTACATTTTGTTATCTTAGAAATAATTGTTCAAGTTACAAAATTAAAGCTTATAAAGTGGACATTCCAACAGTGAGACTGCAAACAGTTCTGTTCAATGATCCAATAAAACTCAGTAATATCATTATCTATCTTATACACTTAAATATACATGCAGTTTAGAGCACTTTCTTTTCCTCTCTTTTGTACAATGACAATTACACATTTTGGGTTTTGTTGCTCCCACAGTTCTTACTACTTTTTTGGAAGAGAGTAGAACCAAAAGTGACATAACAGAACAGTTAGTCAAATCAAAAGGGTGGATGTAATAGATAATGTAAAAGCATAATACTAGGTGATCAACAATGGTTACCATAATGCCTCCCGCTATCTCTAATAGAATTGCCTATATCATTAGTTATAATACAATTTGAACAAAACAGTAAAGAACAAAACCAACAAAACCAAAACATTGGAGACATTGTAGGTCTTCAAAAGTAGATAAAAGTCAATGAAAATGGGCGTCATAATGAATCTAATTATCTTCACAGCTGTTGCCTAAAATTTCGAACCTGATACTATCAAGCAAAACAGAATAGAGGAACATCAGTCAAAACAAGATGGTGAGAGCAATACGGGGCTTTAAATCAAGATAATGGAAAGTCAAAGTGGGTCACTATAATATATCCTGTTATTTTTTAATTTATTTTTCCCTTAATTAAAAGGATAAAAAAAGTAAATAATAAAATGGAGATTGAGATAAAAGAGGGCATAACAGCAAATCAGCGCAGATCAAAAACATAACCATTTAAGCAAAATAGTGTTTCACCACAAGATTATCCCGACATAAAAGTAGTTACCATATTGTCTCTTTCCTTGAAATCTTTGAGTATAACTTCATATAATGTAGCATCAAATATATCAAAACAATGTAAAGTCATTTAAGAGAATGACAGTATTACAGGGTATTAAGAATCAACTAACAGAAAATGAACAATGGTTTCTGTATAATCTCCTTGTCTATAATAGGTTTTGCTTATACTATCATATATAATAAAATCCAATAAGATACCACCTGTTTAGACCAATGGAGACAGAAGAACAAAAGCTTGATGAGACTTCAAAACAAGATGATACTAAATCAGTATTACCTCTTAAGACGTCATTTTCTCCAATATAGCTGTTCCTATCATCCAGTCTTCTCTGCCTCATTTCTGTTGAGCTCTTTTTCTGTCATTAGTTGTCAGTTTGTCTTCTTCATTTTGTTTTCTGCTCCATTCATTGTGGCCTCTCTGCCGCTACCTCTGGATTTTTCGTATTTTTCTTTTTTAGAATACCTTGCAGTATTCTCTGTAGAGTTGAATTGGTGGTTGCATATTCCCCTAGTTCCTCTTTATCCTGGAAGCACCTTGTTTTTCCATCAATTTCCAGGGATATTGTGCAGGATATATCAATCTTGGCTGGAGATTATTATCTTTCAAAGCTTGAATTATTTCCCCCCACACTCTTCGTGATTTGATGGTTTGTGCCGAGAAGTCTGCTGTAATTCTGATGGGTGTTCCCTTGTAAGTGATCTGTTTCTTGTCTCTGATGGCTTTTAGTATTCTGTTCCTGTATTGGATTTCTGGAATTTTAATTATTATATGCCTGGGTGTTGCTCTGTTTGGGTTGTAGGTGGCTGGGGTCCTGTATGCTTCATATAACTAAGTATCTTTACCTTTTGCTAAATTAGGAAAATTCTCCTGGATTATTTCTGTGAGTAGCTTTTGTAGTTCATTTGTTTGTGTCCCTGCTTCTTCTTTTATGTTCTTAATTCTTAAGTTATAGACCCTCTTATCATCTTCTAGTCTTTGTATTATTGCTGTTTGTTTCTTTGTTATTTTTAAGAAGTTTTTCATTTCATGCTCCCATATTACAACTCTGCCCTCCAATTCAGATAATCTGTCCTTAGTTTCTTTCAAGCTGTTATGCCAGTTTTCAATAGACTTTTTAGTTTCCTGGTAGTCTCTTTGAACCTGCTTCACATATTCTATGCTTTCTCTATTTTCTCTATTAAACAATTCTCCCCTCTTTTTCTGTTCTTCCATTCCACCATCTGTTTTTTCTTGGGTGGTGCTTAGCATTTCTCTAACTATTCTGCTTATGTCTAGCTTCAGGTCATTAATAACTTCATTCCTGAACTTGTCTATGAGGCTCTCACGATAGCGCTTTATGTCTATTGGTGCTGTGTCTGCTGTTCTCTCTTTCTCAGTATTGGGGGCAGAGGACCCTTTCTTGTTGCTGCCTCTTCCCATATTCTTTGTTCCTTATATATGCAAGCGTATGTAGGAGGCCCAGCTTCCTTCCCTGTCAGCCACAGTCTGATTGAATTGTGCTGGCTAGGTGTTCCCACCCACCGCAGCGCACCAGGAAGTTGCAGACCGGGCAGCCTATGCGGGGTCCACCACTCCAGGTCAATCTACCTTCAGGAGCTGGGACCTGGGCTGTGCTAGCCTACTGGATCTCAGCCAGCAGCGTCACATGGGCTAGGCACTGCTCACCAATCCCGCTTGAGAGGGGGATACATGACAGAAGTCACTGCAGCACCCTGTTCCCGCAAGTCTGCCCGGTCCCAGAATGTCCTCTGTTGGAGTCTCCTGGACTGTGGCAGAGTCCCAGTTTTCCCTCACTCACCGGAGGTGGATGCACAGCTCCCCGCCCATCCCGCTCTCAACTCCGTTCACCGATTCCCGTTCTCAGAGCTTCCGTGCGTCTCTCTCCCTGCCGAGCCGATGCAGACACAGCAGAAGTGGCGGCGGGAACCCCAAATCACGGCTTCCAATGGCGCGGGTTCCAGCTTCCACGCTGAGGCTTTATCTGTTCCTGTTATAGCACCAGGATTGCATTCCCAGTTGGTTTCTCTCAGCCCAGTTCGTTCTTGGGTCACCGGGGCATATCTCCTCCTGCTTATGATTCCTTACTCAGCATCATTCCTGAATTCTAAGCTGGGTGTTTCAGAGAGCCTCCGTAGCTGCTGCTATCTGTCCACCATGTTCTCCCGGAAGTCTAGAGTTGGTAAATTAAGGAAAGCAGTTTTGTGCTCGGAGACAAAGCCACAATAGATGCAAGTGAATGAGGTTACTCTTGTTCTCTATTCTTTCTTTTTTTATTTTAAAATAAAATAGAAAAAAATGATGAAAAATACTAGTAGATTAACAACGGTTAATATGTAATATTATTTTTAAAGTAGTTGTTCAGATTACAAGATATAGGCATGAAAAAGTAATCAAATAATGACACAATGAAGTACAAACCAATCTTTTTGATGAACTAACACAGATTTGTAGTATAGTTATCTATCATATAATATTTTCCTTTATTTCTTTTCTCTTTTCCCCTATTTCAGTTGTTCTTTTCTTTTTTTTTTCTTTTAAAGAGAGTAAAATTAGACCTACAATGTTGTTGGGAGCCACGGCCGAGCCCGGTCGCCTTACTTGACGGACGTGAGGCCTGTAGGAAAGAGCAAAGCCTGAGCTAGATTACCCCTCCCATCGAGTGTGCTAAGATGGCGCTTATCTCCTGCTTCCTGCTTGGTAAACAACCCGCCCTGTAAGATCTCCTGCTTCCTGCTTGGTAAACAACCCGCCCTGTAAGATCTCCTGCTTCCTGCTTGGTAAACAACCCGCCCTGTAAGATCTCCTGCTTCCTGCTTGGTAAACAACCCGCCCTGTAAGATCTCCTGCTTCCTGCTTGGTAAACAACCCGCCCTGTAAGATCTCCTGCTTCACAACCCGCCCTGTAAGATAGTCTGCCTAGCAACAACTGATGTTAGCCAATCAGCCCGCATCGCGCGCTTTGAACTGATTGGCCACTGTAACCCTATAAAAGTGAGTGCCTCTCCCGCCACGAAAAAAGAAGCAGAAGAAGCACGCAAGGAGCCGCGGAGAGCGGACCGGTAGAGGCTTCGGGACAGACTGTAGGAAGAAGCACGCAAGGAGCCGCGGAGAACGGACCAACAGAGGCTTCGGCCGGGAGGATTCCCGGGGCAGGCTGTACGGAGAAGGAAAATAAAAGAAAAGGTTGTCCACTGCCAGACTTTGTTGTGTGTCCTTCCTGCCGGCCGGGAGTGACACCGACATCTGGTGGCCCGTACGGGGACTGATCACCCCCGAGACGTGGCAGTGGACAACGCTCCAACGCAGAGCTGCAAGACAGGTGAGTAGAGGATAAACCTGGGCCCTGGGTGGCGCGCACCTACAGGGTTTGTAGACTCCTCTCAGGCTCACGCGTAAGTGGCGGATTCCTTGGGCCTCACGCGGTGAGTAACATATTAAAAAATGGGAAACATGCTAGGTAGCGGCACTAAGAGTGAGGGTGGTTGCGGGGAAAGCTCTCAAGAGCTTACAAAAGTACGCAGGGTATTTGAGCAGGCCCAGTCAGGGAGCTCCCGAGAGGGGTCCGTCAAGGGGAACAAAGATGCTAAGGAGGAGGACGGGGCTCAAGCCTCGGAGTCGTCTGACTCCGAGGACGAGGGAAGGTTGAATGGTGAGGAGGCCAAAGAGACCAGCTGTCAGGGGCCTAAGTCGCTTGATGGGGAGACGCAAGGCTCTTTCGCTGTGTTGCGCCGCGAATTGCGCTCCGCTCAGCTAGGCTTACGAAAAAGCAGAGAGCTTCTGAGCGCCCCCTGGCAGGGGAGGGAGACAGAACCTTCTGCTCCGCCCTGGAACTCGTTCCCGGAAGCGGTCCCTCGCCGCGAGGCCGCCGCATGGGAACTCCCCCCTCTTCCGTCAGTACAGGAAATAACGCACAGGCCGCCATTTTCTGTTCAGCCACGGCCGCCATCTTACGATGCTCCGCCACCGGCGGGACGTTATTTCCACAGACAGCTGTGGCGTGGGGGTCGTGTGTCTAATGAAGACCACCCGTTCCCAGGGATAGATAGCGGCCCCTATGGGATATATCCTGTACAGATGGCCATGGCTCAGGGACGTAATGTGTGGGAACCCTTTGAAATAAAGCAGATTAGAGAACTTAAAAATGCAGTTACAACCTTTGGGCCGACTGTGCCTTACACCATTGCCATGCTGGAGAACCTGTCTTCTGGGCCCCTCACCCCCGCGGACTGGACTCAGCTGGCAAAGGCGTGTCTGCCCTCGGGTAGTTACCTGGATTGGCGAGCCTGGTACGCTGAGTTCGCTGCCGAACAGGTGGAAAGAAACGCTAACCGAGGGAACCGGGGATGGAATAGAGACATGCTTATGGGGGAAGGCCAACACGCTGATGATCAGACTCAGTTCCCTGGTGCAGTTTATGAGCAGATCAATACCATTGGGCTTCGCGCCTGGAAGCAGGTGAGTGGTGCCAGAACGGCATCCTTGTGCCTTTCTAAAATAGTCCAGGGCACAACAGAGCCATTTGTTGATTTTGTGGCTCGGATGCAAGATGCCGCCGATAAGATCTTTTCCGATAGGGAAGTGGCTCAACCGCTGGTTAGGCAGTTGATTTTCGAACAATGCACAAAGGAATGTAAGGCAGCAATAGCCCCACATAAGAATAAGGATCTTAACGCCTGGATCAGAATATGCAGAGAAATAGGGGGGCCGCTTTCTAATTCGGGAGTTGCAGCTCTTCTGGCTGCGGCAGTGCAACAAAGGGGACATCGCGGGCCTAGAGAGGAACATAAAGCCAAGGGGTGCTTCAGCTGCGGGGACCCAGGACACATTAAACGCAACTGCCCAAATAGTGCAGACGCCAAGCCTCGCCTTAAAAATGAAGGATCGTATAACGTCTGTGGGCGATGCAGAAAGGGTCCACATAAGGCAGAGGATTGCAGGTCAGTTTATGACGCTCAGGGAAATCGTATTTGTGGCCGAGATGTTAACGAGCCAAAAAACGGCCAGAGGGGGCCCTCCTCGCCGGCGGGCCCCCACCCCCGAGACAGGACAACACAGGGTGGCAGCCTTCCACAAGGGCTACCCCTGGGTCAGCAGGCGTGGACCTCTGTGTCGCCTCCAGACTCATATTGACGCCCGATATGGGTGTTCAGGTGGTTGAGACCACCTTTAAGGAGCCGCTGCCTAAAGACACGGTTGGCTTGGTAATTGGAAGGTCCTCTACAGCCCTCCGGGGTCTTACGGTGATCCCTGGGGTCATAGACTCAGATTATACAGGCAATGTTAAAATTATGGTCCAAACTCTTGTAGGTACTATGGTAATCAGTGAAGGGGACAGGATGGCGCAGCTCCTGCTGCTCCCCAGCCTCCATAAGAGGTTCCAGTCTAAGCAAAAGACCAGAGGAGATCAAGGCTTTGGCTCCTCTGGGGAGATTTTTGAGGGACTCCATAAAAACTGATAATGGACCAGCCTATATAGGCAAAGCCTTCAATGAGTTGTGCAAAATGATGGAGGTTCAATTAAAACATGGTATCCCATACAATCCCCAAGGTCAAGGAATCATTGAGAGGGCTCATAGAAGCCTCAAAGAAATTTTACAAAAACAAAAAGGGGGAGTAGGCCAAGGCCTGGCCCCAAAGGCACGATTATCCATGGCACTATTCACACACAATTTTTTAAATTTAAATAATGATAATTGCTCCCCAGCTATGGAGCACTGCAACCCTTCCCCCAACCATAAAGGGTGGGTTAAATGGAAAGATGTCCTAACAGGACAATGGATGGGCCCGGATCCGGTAATCAGCTGGAGCCGAGGCGCGGTTTGTGTTTTTCCACAGGAACCGGGAAGAGAACCACTGTGGGTACCGGAGAGACTGACACGGGCAACAAAGCCCTCGACTGAAGATCAGACCTGCCCTACCGGAGATCCATCACAGACCAACCAACAAGATGAATAGAAATAGCGGTAGCCCAAAATGGACAAAAAGATCCTCAGGCATATGCATGGCTCGCTCGCCTAGCCTACGACCGAGTCTAGGGGCGGTGAGCTTCCCACACTCCTCCTCTAAAAAATTATGACATAGCTGGGTAGGAGAGTCAATGACGGGTAAGAGCGTACTCCCCCGGTGCGACTCAACCTAAGCCAGGCCCTACCCCATCCTGCACGTAAGCCGCTGGACTGTTAGATGCTGCCCAGGTCTAAATTTCTCTCCGAGGGGATTTCTTTACGGAGAGGAAATGAGTGCAAGCTTGTGTGCATCCAGGTTCCGTCCAGTTTGTGCCTGGCCCTAGAAAAAGGACGAGGGCCTCAGGGCCTTGGCAGACCATGGGACGGCCGACCAGGGTCTAAGCCAAGGACCTACGGTGGGCCTACGCATAGGGCATAAGCCTCTGCACCCAGTCCAGGAAGGGCTACGATGCGCACATTCATAAAAAATAAAAAAGGGGGAGATGTTGGGAGCCGCGGCCGAGCCCGGTCGCCTTACTTGACGGACGTGAGGCCTGTAGGAAAGAGCAAAGCCTGAGCTAGATTACCCCTCCCATCGAGTGTGCTAAGATGGCGCTTATCTCCTGCTTCCTGCTTGGTAAACAACCCGCCCTGTAAGATCTCCTGCTTCCTGCTTGGTAAACAACCCGCCCTGTAAGATCTCCTGCTTCCTGCTTGGTAAACAACCCGCCCTGTAAGATCTCCTGCTTCCTGCTTGGTAAACAACCCGCCCTGTAAGATCTCCTGCTTCCTGCTTGGTAAACAACCCGCCCTGTAAGATCTCCTGCTTCACAACCCGCCCTGTAAGATAGTCTGCCTAGCAACAACTGATGTTAGCCAATCAGCCCGCATCGCGTGCTTTGAACTGATTGGCCACTGTAACCCTATAAAAGTGAGTGCCTCTCCCGCCACGAAAAAAGAAGCAGAAGAAGCACACAAGGAGCCGCGGAGAGCGGACCGGTAGAGGCTTCGGGACAGACTGTAGGAAGAAGCACGCAAGGAGCCGCGGAGAGCGGACCAGTAGAGGCTTCGGGACAGACTGTAGGGAGAAGCACGCAAGGAGCCGCGGGGAACGGACCAACAGAGGCTTCGGCCGGGAGGATTCCCGGGGCAGGCTGTACGGAGAAGGAAAATAAAAGAAAAGGTTGTCCACTGCCAGACTTTGTTGTGTGTCCTTCCTGCCGGCCGGGAGTGACACCGACACAATGTCTCCAATGTTTTGGTTTTGTCAGTTTTGTTCTTTACTGTTTTGTTCAATTTTATTATATCTGATGATATAGGCAATTCTATTAGAAATAGCGGGAGGCATTATGGTAACAATTGTTGGTCACCTTGTATTATGTTTTTACATTATCTATTATGTCAACCCTTTTGATTTGACCGACTCTGTTCTGTTATGTCACATTTGGTTTTACTCTCTTCCAAAAAAGTAATAAGAACCGTGGGAGCAATAAAACCCAAAATGTGTAATAGTCATTGTACAAAAGAGAGGAAAAGAAAGTGCTCTAAATGATATAACTACATGTATATTTAAGTGTATACGATAGAAAATGATATCACTGAGTTTTATTGGATCATTGAACAGAACTGTTTGCAGTATCATTGTTGGAATGTCCACTTTACAAGCTTTAATTTTGTGACTTGAACAATTATTTCTAAGATGACAATATGTAATCCATTAACTACTGATTTCCTACTGTTTATTTTTTTCTGTAAATCTGTATAACTTGTACCCTTTCTCTGCTTTTTTTCTCCTTAACTAAAATTAAAAAGAAGAGAGTAAAATTAAACACAATAAAACAGAACATAAGAAAGCAATGTAAAAGACATAAATGTCAAAGCAAGAACAACCAGAGATCTTCACTATCTATTGTATTGTCTCTTGTTTTCTTCCAAATAGTTGTCAGGATCGTCACATACAATGAATTCATACAAAAAAAAAACATAGTATAAAACTGATCTGAACAGGGTGATGAAGGCATTTTAAGTCAACAATGGCTGTCATAGTGTCTCTCATTCTCTTCAAAATAGTTGTCCATACCTTCATGTATGTTGAAACTAAAAACAAAACAGACTAAAATCACTCTGATCAAACAATAATGATATTGATGGATTTCACATCATGATGCTATGGAATCAGCACTGGGTATTGCAGTGTCTCTTTTTCTTCAAAGTAGTTCATTTCATCAATCAGTTCTCATAAAGTGTTTAGACATTATATGCATGCGTGAGTCTCTACAAGTATATCTGTCCTTTCTGTATTAGAGGATAAGTTAAAACAAAACAAATTCCTAGAAAACCCTGAAATGAGAAAGTCATATAAAACCACAATACAAGATGATCTACAGTGGTTACTATGATGTCTCTTGTTACCTTCATTAGAATTGTCTATATCATCAGGCATAGTATAATTGAATATAGCAGTACATAACAATATTAATAAAAATGAAACATTGGAGACATTATAAGACTTCAAAAGCAGGTAATAATCAAACCAGAGTGGGTACCCTAGTGAATCTTGTTATCTTCAGTGTAGTTTCCTATACTCTCAAATTTGATACTATCAATCATAACAGATTCAAATAAAATCAGTCAATACAAAAAAGCAATCTAACAAACCAGATTCAAATAAGATCAATCATAGTAAGACAGTGTAAGTTATAAAGGGCTTCAGGTTAAGTTAATAGGAAATTAAGGATGATTACCATACTATATCCTGCTATTTTTGGGATAGCTATCTTTGTCCTCAAATCTAGTACAAGTAGACACACTGGAACAGAATATAATCCATCTAAACAGAGCAGTGAGATTCTGATACACTATTAACAATGTCCTTTGCCTTCCTTTTTTAGACAATTTCTCCCTTTTCACTCTCACAGGATACACTGCACATTTTGGGTCCCACCAAATCCTTCAGTTTTTACTTTGGGGGAGCAACCTGCTACTTACCTAAGTGGTTCCAAACGTTTTCACTCCTGGACTTAATCTCAAGTTGTATTCCTTTACCTGCAGAAGTCTCAAGATTTTCCTTCATTATAGCTGAGTAGTTCTCTTCTGCACAAAAGCATCATGTCTTTCCAACCTATCTGCAGGAACTGGTCAAGTTGCCTCTTTTTCTCTCTGGTTCCCTGTCACATAGAGCACTGTTTTCTCATATTTGACTTTCAGTCCATAAACCCTCTTTCAGGTTAATTATGTTTTCTATACAGAGCATTTTGATCGACCCTTATCTCCTGATTTACTCTACCTGTGTTTCTTTTTGTTAGTGTATCAAGGCCATCTATGTTAGAGATTATAGCCAACCATCTCTGCCTCATTTCCGCTATGCTATTTTTCTGCCACTGGTTGTCTACTTTTCTCCTTCATTCCATTATCTGCCCCATTCATTGAGGCCTTTCTGCCACTGTTTTTGAAATCCTGGTATTTTTGTTCATTCTCTCTAGAATCTCCTTCAGTATTTTTTGTAGGGTTGGATTGGTAGTCATGAATTCCCCCAGTTCCTCTTTGTCATGGAAGCATCTTGTTTCTCCATTTCTTTTTTAAAAAAATTTATTTAAGGAGGAAAAGAAAAAAAAAAAAACAGAAAAAGCATACAAATTATACAGAATTAAAAAAAGTAGGAAATCACTAGTTAACAGATTACATATTGTCATCTTAGAAATAGTTGTTCAAGTTACAAAATTAAAACATATGAAGTGGACATTCAAACAGTGAGAGTGCAAAAAGGTCTGTTCAATGATCCAACAAAAACTCAGTAATATGGTTATCTGTCATATACGCTTAAATATACATGCAGTTATATCCTTTAGAGCACTTTCTTTTCCTCTCTTTTTTACAATGACAATTATACTTTTTGGGTTTTATTACTCCCACAGTTTTTATTACTTATTTTTGAAGAGAATAAAACCAAATGTGACATAACAAAACAGAGCCAGTCAAATCAAAAGGATGGATATAGTACATAATGTAAAAACAGAATACAAGGTGATCAACAATGGTTACCATAATGCCTCTTGCTATCTTAAAAATAGCATGATGAATTACCTATATCATCAGTTATAATAAAATTGAACAAAACAGTAAAGAACAAAACCAATAAAACCAAAACACTGGACACATTACAGGACTTCAAAAGAAGATAATATTTAAACCAGAATGAGAATCATAGTGAGTCTTATTGTCTTCACAGTTGTTGCCTATACTCTCAAACTTGGTACTATCAAGCAAAACAGAATAGAGTAAAATCAGTCAAAACAAGATGGCGAGAGCAATACAGGGTTTCAAATCGAGTTAGTAGGAAATCAAAGTCTGTTACTATAATATATCCTGCTATTTTTCATTTATTTTTCCCCTTAATTAAAAAGATAAAAAGATTTTAAAAAAGGAGATTGAGATAAAATATGACATAACAACAAAACAGCACAGGTCAGAACAAAAGTGTTTAAATAAAATAGTGTTTCATCACAAGATATTCCAACATAAAAGTAGTTACCATAGTGTCTCTTTCTTTGAAATCTTTGAGTATAACTTCGTATACTGTAGCATCAAACATATCAAGACAATGTAAAACTATTCAAGAGAATGACAATATTACAGGGTATTTAGAACCAACTAACAGAAAATGAACATTGGTTTCTGTATTATCTTCTTGTTTATAAAAGTTTTTGTTTGTATTATCACATATACTAAAATCCAATAAGATACAACATGTTAAGACTGATGGAGACAGAAGAACAAAAGCTTGATGGGACTTCAAAACAAGATAATATTAAATCAGCACTAGCTATTATGATGTCTTGTTTTCTCCAAAATAGCTGTTCCTACCATCCAACCTTCTCTGACTCATTTCTGTTGAGCTCTTTTTCTGTCACTAGTTGTCAGTTTGTCTTCTTCATTTTGCTTTCTGCTCCATTCATTGTGGCCTCTCTGCCACTGTTTCTGGAATCTTGGTATTTTTCTTTTTTAGAATGTCCTGCAGTATTCTCTGTAGAGTTAAATTGGTGGTTGCAAATCCCCCTAGTTCCTCTTTATCCTGGAAGCACCTTGCTTCTCCATTAATTTCTAGGGACAGTTGTGCAAGATACATCAATCTTGGCTGGAGGTTATTGTCTTTCAAAGCTTGAATTATTTTGCTCCATGCTCTTCGTGATTTGATAGTTTGTGCCAAGAAGTCTGCTGTAATTCTGATGGGTGTTCCCTTGTAAGTGATCTGTTTCTTGTCTCCGACAGCTTTTAATATTCTGTTCTTATATTGGATTTCTGGAATTTGGATTATTATATGCCTGGGTGTAGCTCTGTTTGCTTTACTTGGATTGTAGGTGGCTGGGATCCTGTATGCCTCATACATCTGAGTATCTTTACCTTTTCCCATATTAGGGAAGTTTTCCTTGATTATTTCTGTGAATATCCTTTGCAGTTCATTTGTATCCCTGCTTCTTCCTTTACATTCTTAATTCTTAAGTTATAGATCCTTTCATCATCTTCTAGCCTTTGTATTGTTACTGCTTGTTTTCTTGTTATTTTTAAGAAGTTTTTCCTTTCATGCTCCTACATTACAAATCTGTCCTCCATTTCAGATAATCTATTCTTAGTTTCTTTCAAGCTGTTATGCCAGCTTTCAATAGAGTTTTTAGTTTCCTGGCAATCTCTTTGAACCTGCTTCATGTATTCTACGTTTTCTCTATTTTCTCCATCAAACTATTCTCCCCTTTTTTTCTGTTCTTCCATTCCACCATCTGTTTTTTCTTGGGAGGTGCTTAGCATTTCTTTAACTGTCCTACTTATATCTTGCTTTACTTGGTTAAATACTTCACTTTTGAACTTGTCTATGAGGTCCCAGAGATACTGTTTTATGTCAATTGTGCCATGCCTGATATTGCACGTTTTCTGTCCTCGTTCTCCTTTGCATTTACCTTCCTGGATCAGTGTTCTCAGGATTGGGGACTGAGGACCCTTTCCTGTTGCTCCCTCTTCCCATACTTTTTGTTCCTTCCATACTAGCATATATATGAGGCCCAGTTTCTTTCTTTGTTGGTTACAGTTTGTTTGAATTGCACTGGTTAGGTGTTCCCACCCACTGCAGTGTACTGGGGGACACAGGCCTGGGCAGCCTATGCTGGGCCCGCCCCTCCAGTTCAGTCAACCTGCTGAAGGCTTCACTGCATTAAGGTGCACTGCTAGGTTTGGGCTAGCCTACTGGGTCTTAGTCCGCGATCACCCAGGTCAAGTGCTTCCCAGCAATCCCACTTGAGAGGGGAGCATGTGACTGAAGTCACTGCAGCGTCCTGTTTTGGCTAGTCTGCCCAGGCCCAGAATGTCCTCTGTTGGAGCCTCCCTATGGAAGGGTCCCCATTCCTCCCACTCAATGAAGGTCGATGCAGGGCTCCCTGACAGCTCTGCTGTCAATTCAGTTCCTGGATTCCCACTCTTAGAGCTTTCATGTCTCTATCCCTGCTGTGCCCAGGCCAATCCAGATGCAGCAGCAGAGACAGGAGATTCAAGCCATGGTTTCCAGAGGCACAGCTTCCAGCTTCAGTACTGAGACTTTAGCTGTTCCAGTCGTAGCATCAGGATCGCATTTCCAGTTGGTTTCTCTCAGCTTAGTTCATTCCTGGGTTGGCAGTGTATATCTCCCTCTGCTTAGGACTCCCTACACCACACCACACCATTCCTGAAATCTATGCTGGCTATCTCAGAGAGCCACCGTAGCTGCTATTATCTATCTGTCATGTTCTCCCCTCTCCATTACTTCTGAAAGACAGTTTTGCAGGAACATGAATCTGGGTAGGAGGTTATTTACTTTCAGGGTGTGGAATACTTTGCTAAGCTCTTTTTGAGTTGATGGTTTTTGTTGAGAAGTCTGCAGTGATTTTGATGGGTTTTCCTTTATAGGTGATCTATTTGTTTTCTCTGATAGTTTTTAATATTCTGTTCTTGTGATGAATTTCTGGGATCTTGAGTATCATGTTTGGGTGTAGCTCTGTTTTGGTTGTAAGTGGCTGAATTCTGTATGCCTCATACATCTGAATATCATTTCCTTTTTCTATGCTTGGGAAGTTTTCTTTATTCATTTCTGTGAATAGCCTTTGCATTTTTTTTTTTGTTTTTACTCCTGCTTCTTCACTCACATTTTTTATTCTTAAATTATAGACCCTCTTGTTGTCTTTTAGCCTTTGTATTCTTACTGCCTGTTTCCTTGTTATTTTTAAGAGATCTTTCCTTTCATGATCAGACATTGCAAACCTATCTTGACGCTTTGTTAATCTACCTCTAGTTTCTGTCAGTTATTTTTTCCAGCTTTTGATGGAGTTTTTAATTTTCTGGTAATCTCTTTGAATCTATCTCATGTATTCTAGGTTTTCTTTCTATTCTTCATTGAACATTTCTTTCTTTTTTTGTGTTCCTCCATTCTTTCATATATGTCTTCTAGAGAGGTACTTAGCATTTCTTTTATTAATCTTTTACTATCTTGCTTCACTTGAATTAATATTTCAGTTTTAAGCTCATCTATGATGTCATGAAGATATTACTTTATGTCCTCTGATGCATGTCTGATATTGCATGTTTGCTGCCCTCAGTCTCTTCTGTACTTATGACTCCTGTATCAATATTCACAGGATTGGGGGCTGGGAGCTTTTTCTGATTTCTTTCTCTTGTCATGCTTTTGGTTTCTTCTATACAGGTATATAATGGAGCTCCCAGTCCCTTTCCTTGTTGGCTGTGGTTCTTCTAAAGTGCATTGGCTAGGAATTTATGCCCTCTCCAGTTTGCTGTTGGTCATTGAGTACAAGCAGGGCAGCATATGCTGGCCCCTCCCCTCTGAAGGCCCCAGACCTGGGCAGCCTATGCTGGGCACGCCCCTCCAGTTCAGTCAACCTGCTGAAGGCTTCACTGCATTAAGGTGCATTGCTAGGTTTGGGCTAGCCTACTGGGTCTTAGTCCGTGGCATCACCCAGGTCAAGTGCTTCCCAGCCATCCCACTTGAGAGGGGAGCTTTATCAACCAGCTGGGGCCTTCACCATGTTACTGTATGCCATACACAGAATTGGTTCAGGTCAGCTTATTGGGTCTTGGACAGGGGCATGACCCAGGCCAAGCAGATCTCACCATTCTGCTCTGAGTAGGGAGCAACTAACTGAAGTCTCTGCCATTCCTAGTTCATGCCTGTCCTGCCCAATTCTATCATGTCATCCAGTTGGTTGCCCCTATTGCATGGAGGGTCTTATTCTGAGCCCTCATAGTGGGTTAGTGCAGATCTCCAGGCCAGCTGCATTCTCTGTTGGGCTCACAGACCCCTGATGTCAGTGCAACTGTGGTTCTGGCAGTGAGTGTGCTGCAATTGCGAGTTTGGGAAGTTCCAGCAAAAGTGACATGACTATGAATCTGAGCTGCTTCGATGGTGACACCATGACCTCACATTTGACAGTTCTTTTCCCTTTTGTTTCTTCCTGAGTCAAGAGGATCCATCTCCCTCTGTCTGATCCTCTCCAGGATGCTTTCTTCTGGCATCTGAGTTTTTTCTCAGAGGGGGGCTCTGTATTTGTCTGCTTACTGATCTGCCATCCTTAGTTCTGCCCCCCAGTTCTTCTTTTCTTTCATCCTTTTCCTTTTGAATTTTCCACTTTCAATTTCACAATATCTCTTGTACATCCTACATCTTAATCTTTCAGTTTTTTACAGTAGGGAGACAAAACATGTGAGTCTGATTTATTTCACTTATCAAGATGGTCTCAAGTTGCATCCATTTCCCAATAAAAGCCTGGTTTATCCTTCTTTATAGCTGAGTAGTACTCCATTATATAAAAACACCATATCTTTTATATCCAGTCCATGGTTGATGGACATATAAGATTTAGACATTAAAATTTCTGTTGCCATAAACAAGGGTGCACATACACTGCTGTGGTATAATGTTTTCAATTCTTCTGGAAAAATACCCAGAAGGATGATAGCTGGATGATAGCTGTGTGGAATGAGACCTCCAATTCTATTTTTTTGAGGAATCTCCACACTGATTTCCAATTGGTTGCATGAGTCTATACTCCTACCAACAGTGGAAATGGGTTCTTTTTCCTTACAGCCTCATCAACATTTATTATTGGTTGATTTTTGGAATGATATGGAAGCTCAGTGTTGTTTTAATTTACATTTTTAAAATTATTTGTGATATTGTACATTTTTTCATATATTTATTTTCCATTTATGTTTCTCCAAGTAATAAGTGCATATTCATCTCAGATGCCCATTTTTGTATTGAGTTTGTGATTTGGGCCTCTGAGTTTGTTCAACTTTGTATATATTCTTGGTGGAAATCCTTTATCTCAGGTACAGTTGTCTAAAATTTTTCCCATTCTGTGGGTTGTTTTTTCACCCTGTTGATGGTTTCTTTTTAGGTATAAAATCTTTTTAATAATGTTAGATCCCAGTTGTTGATTTTTTGAAGTACTTCCTGTGCATTGTAGGTTTTATTCATTGACTCTCTCTGCCTATACCTATTTCTTCAAGATTTTTACCTACTTTATCTTCCAGTAGTTATAGTGTTTCTTTTTTAGGTTCTCATTTTAATATACAGATCTTTGATCCATTTGGTGATAGACATGTGTCTAGTTTTAGTCTTTGGCATGTGGAAAGACAGTTTTTCCAGCACAATTTATTAAGGAGGCTGTCTTTCTTCTAGTGAACATGTTTGAAACTTTTATCAAAGATTAAGTGGCTAAGTGTGTTTGTAGTTCTGTCTGGCCCTTCCAATCTGTTCCACTGATCTTCAGATCTGTTTTTCTTTTGTCAGTACCATGCTGATTTTATCACAGCAGCTTTGCAATATAATTTCAAGTGTGGGACTGTGATGTTTCCTGCCTTGCCTTTGTTGCCCAGGATTGCCTCTGCTATTCTAGGTCCGTTCTGTTTCTAAGTGAATTTTAGAAATGTTTTCTGTAGAACTGTGAGGTACATTAATCATATTTTGATTGGAATTGTATTAAATATGTATAATGGCTTTGGGAGTATGGCAACTTTTATTATGTTGGTTCTTCCCAACTGAGAGCAAAGGATATATTTCCATTTTCTGACATTCTCTTCAATCTCCTTTTAAAGAGTACTAAATTTTTTAATGTATAGTTTTTTAAAACAACTTTTGTTAGTTTGGTTTCTAAGTATTTCATGTTTTGGGGTGCTATTGTAAAAGGTGTTATTTCCAAAATTTCTCTCTCAGTGAGTTTGTTGTTTGTGTATATGAGAATGTTATTGATTTTTGAGTGTTGATTTTGTATCCAGCTACGCTGCTAAATTTGCTTATTAACTTTAGTAGTCTTTTGATGGAGTTTTGGGGATTGTCTATGTAGAGTATCATGTTATCTACAAAAGTGATAATTTAACTTCTTTTTTCCCTACCCTTATTCCTTTTATTTTTCTCTCTTGTCTAACTCCTCTGGCTAACATCTACAGAACTACATTGAATAGGAGTGGTGAAAGTGGGCACCCTTGTCTTGTTCCTGATTTTAGAGTGAAAGATTTCAGTCTTTGTCCATTTAGTATGATGTTGGATGTTGGTTTGTTTTAGGTGCTTTTATCAGATTGAGGTAGATACCATGTATTCTGATTTTCTGTAGGGTTCTTGCATGAATAAGTGTTAGAATTTATCAAAAGGTTTTTCTGAATCTATTGAGATGATCATGTGATTTTTGTCTTTGGTTCTATTGATATGGTTAATTACATTTGTTGTTTTATATGTGTTGAACTGTTCCTGAATTGAATTCTACTTGTTCCAGGTGTATATCTTCTTGATGATTGGTTGTATTCTGTTTGCTAATATTTTGAGGACTTTGTATCTATGTTCATTAGGGAGATTGACCATACTCCTCTTTTTGGTTGGGTCTTTCTCTGGTTTTGGTATCAAAGTAACATTTGCCTCTAGGAATGAATTAGGAATAATTGTTTCATTCAATTTCATTAAAGACCTTGAGGAAAGTTGTATTTAAATCTTTAAATTTAATTTTTATATCAGCCATGAATCCATCAGGATCTGGGATTTTCTTTGTTGTTAATAATTATGTTTTCAATTTCATTGGCTGATACTGAGTTATTCAAAATTTTTGTACTTTCTGGATTCAGCTTTGATAAGTCATTTCTAGGGATCTGTCCATTTCTTCTGTATTTTCTATCCTATGCAAGTAAAGATTTTCAAAATAGGTATTGATGATATTCTGAATTTCCACAAGATCTGTAGTGATTGCACCTTTTCATTACTCATTGCATGAATTTGACTTTTTTCCTTTTTGTGATAAGGTTGGCTAAGGCTTTATCAATTTTATTTATTCTTCCAAAGAACCAACTTTTTGGTTCACTAGTTCTTTGTATTGTTTTCTTAATCACAGTTTTCCCAGTGTGAGAGTTCACTGCTATATATTTTCCTCTTTGGACTGCTTTCATTGTGTCTTTCAGCTTCTGGTATATTGTACTGGTATTTTTATTTGATTATAGATATCGTTTACTTTCCTCTTTAATTTCATCTGTGACCCATTGGCTGTTTAGGAGAGTGTTATTTAATTTCCATGTGTTTATGGAGATTTGTTTTTTCTTTTGCCATTAATTTCCAATTTTATTGCACTATCATCGTAAAATACGCATGGCAAAATTTCAATTCCTTTGCGTTTACTTAAGCACGTTCTATGGGCAAATATATGGTCTATTTTAGAGAACATCCCATGTGCAGCTGAGTAGCATGTGTATTCTGGGCTCATTGGGTGGAACATTCTGTAGACATCTCAAATCCATTATTTCACGTTTGATTTAGTATTGCTATTTCTTTGCTGATTTTTGTCTCATTGATCTATCTCTTTATGATAGTGGTGTATTAAGCTTCCCCATTACAATTGTATTATTGTTTCTGAGATGTCATGTCTATTATTGTTTGTCTTACATGGTTATTGTGTTGTCATATTGGTGCATATATATTTAAGATTGTTATTTCTTCCTCTTGAAGTTTTCCCCTAACAAGCATGTAGCAACCTTCTTTATCTCTTTTGGTCATTTTTAGGTTAAAGTTGACATTGTCTTAGTTCTTGTTTCATAGAGTACTGTTTTCCGTTCTTTGACTGTCAGACTATGAGTGTCTCCTTGAGTTAGATGTGTTTCTTATTTACAGCATATTTCTGGTTCTTATTTATTGATCCATTCTGCAAATCTGTTCTTTTTATTGGTGAATTGAGGCAATTTGCATTGATGCTTATAACTGCTATATATGGGCTTGTCATGTTATTTTCCTGTGTTGGTTTCCTGCTTTTCCTCTCTGTTTAATTGCTTGCTTTGCTTGATGATAACTTTTTCTGTTCTGGGAGAAGTGTTCATTTTTGTTTCTATCTAGAATATCTTTCAGTCCTCTTTCTAGGATTGGTTTGAGAGACAGAAATTACTCAAGTTGTTCTATGTCATGGAAGTGTCTTATTTCTCTGTTAATTTTGAAGGAAAGTTTTGCAGAGTTCATCAATTTCTGGACTGGGAGTTGTCTTGTTCTGAACATAAAATGCTTCACTCCAAGCTCACTTTTTTCTTTCCTTTTTTCCCCTGTATTTTTCTTCCTTTCCCTTTTTGTTTTTTCTAACTTTTTTTTTTTTTAACTTTTTCTCTTAATGGCTGGGGGCAGGGACTCCAGTCACAAAAAAGATAATCTTATTACTCTAAATTCAGATAAACCTTTGCTTAAAATCTCCTTCTTTTTCTTCTGCCACCTCCTTTAGTTTTTCAAGGTTTTCATTATCATCCTTTGTCTTTTGTACTTGCTTTTACTTTCTTTATTTTGTCTTCTATCCTTCTAAAATCTTCCCAACACAGGATAAAACCACTCTATCAAGGGGACACACTTTGAATACTACTCTCCTTTACAATCAGTTCTGCTGTGTAATTGTATATTTTTCTCTTGCGGTTTAAGGTGCAAAATTAATTGCTTCCACAGTGTTTTAGTTTCTAATCTGTGTTTGGTGGTATTGCTATTGCTATATACTACTTTAGCTGGGATATCCTATCTATTTCAATCAGTTGGCCTCCCTTCTATATCAATACTGGGAAGCCCGAGGGTAATAGCCTCATAGTAGACCAGCACCAAAGAACTGGGTACTTAACCAAACAGACAACAACATTTCACTCTTAATTAAGTGGGAAAATAAGATCTTGGAACAGACATAATCTAAGAACCTCCTACACACAGAATATATCCCTGAAGAACAAACTTTTCCCAGAGAGTATTTGATACTAGTGATATAGCCACCTATTACAAAAACTTACAAAGCTCAACATAGAAAACAAAGTAAAACCTTTTAAAATAAAAAATAAGATGAAGAAGCAAAATGAAATCTCTGTCCTCTAGCCCTTCCAGAACAAGTTGAGGAGACAATGAGATAGAAGAAAATGCAATACTTGCACCTGAAAATTCTAAAGTGATATATCTTCACAGACATAGCGACAACAGTTCTAAAATTGATTTGGAAATTGAAGAGACCTCAATAGCAAAGGAAATCCTGGACAATAAAGGCAAGGCAAGAAGTATCACAATCCCTGACTTGAACATATACTACAAAGCTACTGTGATAAAATCAGTAAGACAAAACAAAACAACAGATCTGAGGATCAACAAAACAGATTAGAAGATGCACTACAGCTGGAGTGATACTCAGCTACATTATCCTAGACAAAGGTATCAAACATGTTCACTGGAAGAAAGCATATTTAATAATGATGATACAAAACCTGGTTTTTCACATGTCAAAGAATAAAGCTATCAACATGCACCAAACTAATGTCAAAATGGGTCAAAGATCTAAATATTGAAATAGAAGCACTAAATTTATTGTATACTGAGTAGAAAGAAATCTTGGAGACCTAGGTATAGGCAGAGACTTCATGTACACAACTCAAACTTCATGGAAGCTACTTCAATAAATCAATAATTAGGTTTTTGTTGTATCAAAAAATTTCTGCACATTGAAAGAAATCACCCACAGAATGGGTTGAAAATGAGTTGAAAAGACAACGCATAGAATGGGAAAAATTTTAGCCAACTCTTCTCAGACAAAGGATTTTTATCTATAACATATAAAGAACTGAAAACCTCAGACCCTCCAAATTCAAAGTCTTAATACAAAAATGGGCGTCTGAGATGAATATGTACTTCTCACTTGAAGAAATACAAATGCAAATAAATCTATAAGAAAATGTTCAGCATCATCAATTATTCATGAAGTGTGAATTAAAACATCACTGAGGTTCCATCTCCTCCAGAAAGAATGACTGTCATAAAAAAATTAACCAATAACAAATGCTAATGGGGCTAAGGGACAAAGGCACCATTTTCCACTGTAGGTAGGAGAGGAGACTGGTACAACCACTGTGGAAATAAAAAGAACTAGGATTAATGGTATAAGTTTTATTACTTCTTCTACTTTATTAAGATGCAAATATTTTTAGGTCATTATCACTGCTAGAAGGAAATAATGCAATCTGAAAGTGTAGGAAAGATTTCTAATCTTAACCTAAGATTAGTATGTAAAGAAAAACACTTCTATATTTTCAATTATGCAACAATTAGAAATTTTATGACACAATCACTTTTCAAAAGCTCCACCTTTATATACATGTGGCCTTTGGAGGGTATCTAGATATAAGCCATAAGAAGATTTTCTTCTGGCTATTAGAGCTAATGTGAATTATAATAACTCAAATAGGCAGCATTTTCCAGACTTATTTTATTATGGAACTTATTTCTTCTCAATGTACGAGTTAGTCCTTTATAACAATGTTTAGAGAACATCAGTTTTGGAAACATTGTTATCCAGAGTTACTCACATGGTATAATGAAGAGCATTTCATGACATTGAAAGGTGTTCATAATATGTAAAAATGATAATTCAGGTTACAGAATAGCATGCATAATATAGTCCTACTAATGGAAAACTGAGTTTGCTGAAAAGAAACAGAACCCACAAAACATTAGCATGAAATATTAACAATGCTGATGTTTGGATAATGGAAATGTGTAATTTTTATGTTTTCTTTTTACTTGTACACATTTAATAAGATTCCACGATGAACATATATTGCCATTGAGGTAAGGAAAATGATAAAATTTATAAAAATGGTGCAGAAGAATATGTATTATGTTGTTCACAATGTACTCTGTGGCAAAGGAGGTTAGTTCATTCTAATGTCTTTTAAAAATACTTACATGTATACATAGTTGTGTAGATAAAAAGAGAACATTCCAAGATATTAACAGTTATAGTTTTGGGGTTATATCTGGAATTACTGATAATTTAAAGTGCATTTCAGAAAATAATATACTAATTGCTTTCTATAATGAGCGTTTTATAATTTTTGTAAAATATGTGTACAAAAATATGTCCCTGTAAAGATAAAAAGGAAAAATATAGCCTTTTTTGGTTGATCTCTTGCCCCTAAGATTGGGACTCAGTACTTATTTGAGGCATGATCTTCCAAAATGGGGTGTAGCCATCCCAGAGAGGATTAAAAATGTTATATTGGGTGGCAAATATATGAGCACATTTTTCTCATATTTTTAGTATCTGTTTTTGTGTGTTTAATCACACACAATGTTTTTGACATTGTAATGTATTTAGAATTAGTATTAGTATTAGCATTTAGAATTAGTATTTAGAATTAATAGATAAATGCACACACATTAGAAGTACGTTTTCCCTACAAAGTCTTATGGTTTAGAAAAATGCTAGTCAGATACAGTTTTAAAACATTAAATACTGACAAGTGACATCTTTAGCTACATTTCCAGTTTAAAATATTCTTTTCTGGCTATATGGTGTCTGTCTCTCTCTCCACCTCTGTGTGTATTGGTATATAGGTGATACATAATAGTTACAGTAAATTTGAGGAATTTTTACATATATATCATATTGATCATTTCTACTTACTATTTCTCTCCTCACCTTCCCTCCTATTCCTTTTCCCAAAACCCTTTATCATTTTCACGAAGTATAACTCCCTATTTCCTCTCATTTCTCTTTCATTTTGCTTCTTATTTATATTTTGGGTTTCTAGTATAAGAGAAGCCATGATATATTTACCAGTCTGTTATTTATTTTCACTTAGCACTATGATCTCAGGATGCATCCATTTTTCTATACATGACTAAAATTTATGTTTCACAAATGAGTAATATTCCAGTGTGTGTGTGTGTGTGTGTGTGTGTGTGTGTGTGTGTGAGAGAGAGAGAGAGAGAGAGAGAGAGAGACTGCTTGCATTTTCTCTTTAAATTTGCCAACCATGTAATCTGAAGGTCTCAATTTAACACTCAGCTCAGATTTTCAGATTTCTAATCTGTGTTTTCAAGATTTATGAAATGATATTAAAGTGAGAATTGCCACCAAATTTGTAAGCTGAAGATATTTACTCTCCAGCTCCTAGATAATTGTGGGGTTGCTGTTCTTGTCCTTGGGTAGAGCCACATAGCGATCCTCTATGTCTTTCTACCAAGTACTCCTGGGTCGGTAAGCACATACCACTTCTGGTTGAAACATATATTTGATTTTTGTTGTGATATTTATTTTCTTTTTTTTTTTTTTTTTTTTTTTTTTTTTGTCTTTTTCGTTTTTATCGGTACCAGGGATGGAACTCACGACTGCCTGCTTGCAAGGCAGGCGCTTATGCCGCTGAGCTAAATCCCCAGCCCCGTGATATTTATTTTCTACCACTACGTCTGGAAATGTTCACTATTGGAGAGTCTCTCTCCACTAGTAACCTAGAAAGATGACACCCTGCTGCTGAGCAAGTGGGAAATAAGCTCCTGACTTTGGGGGCTCTTATTGTAGTATCTAGTTTATACTGACATCAAATCAACAGTTAACTATAAGAATATTCTTGATGGGCTCAAACCAATCCAATATTGAAACCCTTTTCTTGGTCTTAGAATGAATATTAAATGGTTATATAAATTTTAATTTTTTATAAGAAAGGACTATTTATTTGTAACCAGAGGTAATTTGCTTTTTAAAAACTGTCATACTTTGAAGTACAAGTAACTACATTTACCTGAGGACTCTAATTCATTATTCTACTAAGAAGTGTCCTTCTATTCTGCCCATTTCCACCATGGACTCTCTCTGAGCTTTTTTCCAAGTTCAATTTATTAACGCGACTATTGTTACTGCCATGTATTTTTTTTGGACTTTTTATCAAAGATCAAATAGTTGAATGTGCTGTAGGTTATTTTCCATCCTCCATTCTGTTCCAAAGATCCTCATGTCTGTGTTTGTGCCAGTATCATGCTGTTTTTGTTACTGTACCTTCATAATGTAATTTCAAATCCAGATGGTGATGCCTCCTGCTTTATTCTGGTTACTCAGGATTACTTCAGTATTCAGAAGATTCCTTATAAATTTTAAGATAATTTTCTCCAGTTCTGTGAAAAATACTGTTGATATTTTGATGGGGGCTAAATTTGTATATCAGTCTTAAAAGTAGGCATGGCCATTTTGACTATATTGATTCTACCTAACTAGAAACAAAGGTCATTTTTCCATTTTATGATCCCTTTCAATTCCCTTTTCCAGAGTACTATAGTTTTCATTATGAAGATCTTTCATTTCCTTGATTAGGTTAATTACTAAGTATTTAATTTTTTTTCTAGTGTTATTGAGAATTTATTTTTTTCTAATTTCTTTCTTTGTGAGTTCATTGTTGGCACACTAATAGTGTGATTGATTTTCTTGTGTTGATTTTGTATACTGCTACACTGAGGAATTTGGTTATTAATTGGGTGGATTTTTTGGATCTTCTGTGTAAAGGAGCATGTCATCTGTAAATAGTGAAAATATGACTTCTCCATTTCCTATCATATCCACTGTACCAATTTTTTAAAATCTAATTTCTCTTGCTGCTTCAAGTACTACTTTAAGTAGGAGGGACGATAGTGGACATCTTTGTCTTGTTCCTGAGATTAGAGGGAACACTTCCAGTTTGTCCCCACTTGAAAAACATGATATCAGCAATAGATTTGTCATATGACAATTTTCACATTGAATTAAGGTGCTTCAATACCTATTTTCGTGAATGTGTTTTTATTATGAATGGATGTTGAATTTTATCAGTCCTTTTCTGTATCTATTGAGATGATCATGCTATTTTTATCCCTCCTAGCCAATCTTATTTAAAAAATGAAAGAAAAGACTCAAATCCATGTAATTAGAAATGAAAGGGTGAAATCACAATGGATCCTGTGACAATCTAAAAGATCATCAGTATGTACTTTGAGAACTTTCAGTCTAATAAGATAGAAAACACAGAAGAAATGGACAGATTTTTAGATACATATATATTACCAAAACAGAAACAAGAAGATATATAACTTCCAAATAACTAAATATAAATCAATGAAATTGAAAATATAATTAAAAACTTACCAACAAAGAATAGCCCACGTCCTGATAGATTCACTGCTGAATTCTACAAGAAATTAAGAGACGATATAATACCATTACTTGTCAAAAGGTTTAAAGAAATTGAAAGGGAAATAATACTCCTAAAGTCTTTCAAGGAAGCAAGTATTACTCTGATAACAAAACTGAAGGATCCAACCAAAAAAGAGAACTACAGTCCAATCTTACTAATGAATATAGATGCAAAAATCTTCACCAAGATACTGGCAAATATGCAACAAATCATCAAGAAAATTGTATCAGTCAGGGTTTACTAGAGAAACAGATATAGCACAAGCGACACAAATATGTAAGAAATTACAAGATTGACTTAGGATGGTCAGCCACAAAGTCAGATGAGGAAGAATGGAGAGGGTGTCTGTACCATGGAGGCTGAAGGGTCCAGCCCAAGGGCTAGAGCTTATTTGCAGTGTCCCGTGTAAGTCCGTATCAGGAAGCCGATGGGTCTGTGATAGGACACTGAAGAATCTACAATGGAAGGCTGGAGTCTGTGACAAAGGCTGAAGAGTCCCAGGTGAAAGCCGAACAATCTGTGTCAGAAGCCAGGAGATGACATCCAAGCTGAAGGCGAAGACTGGAGCTTCTCCAAAGAACCAGCAATCTGTCCCTCCTCATTTGTCTTTTATTGTAGGCAGGCTAGTCTCTTGGGGTGGATGTAGCACTCACAGCATTTGCTTGCCTTCCTCTTGCACAGCCTGAGAATGTTACAAGCTATGAACTCTGGCTCCCTGCTGAGTCATTTAGTTAAAAATCTGACCTCACATTAACACAGTGAACAATATTATAGTGCTAACAGCTTGTGCTCTACACACCAGGATGTAGTGCTGCTGAATCTCTTAGTTAAGCTTGTAGACTTCTCACGTTGACACAATGTATAAATCATAACAAAAATTATGCACCATATTTAAAGATTCATCCTAGAGATGCAGAGATGATTCAACATATGCAAGTCAATAAATGTGATACACCAAATTAAAAGAGCCACAGACAAAAGCATATGATCATCTTAATTGAGGCAGAAAAAGCATTCAACAAAGTTCAACACTCATCCATGATAAAAACCCTACAGAAAACTGGACTAGTCTTTTTAGTTTGATAAAAGCCATTTATGATAAACTGACAGCCAACATCATGCTAAATCATCAAAAACTTAAAGCTTTCACTTTGAAATCAGGAAAAAGACAAGGATACCCACTATCACCACTTCTACTCAATATAAATATGGAAACATTAGCTAGAGCAATTAGACAAGAGAAAGAAATAAAATAAGAAAGGAAAAAAATTGTCATTATTTGCAGATGACATAATGTTCTACACAGAAGACTCCCAAAATTTCACCAAATGCCTCCAGATTTAGTAACCAGATTTAGTCTTATAGCTGGATACATAGTCAACACTCAAAAATCAATAGCATTCTTGTACTGACAAACAAATTAGGGAAACCATACTTTTTACAATAGCATTAAAAAAAATAAGTACTTAAGAATCAATCTAAAAAGGGAAGTAAAAGATCTCTATATTGAAAACTACACCATTCTGAGAAAGGAGATTGAAAAGTATATTTAAAAAAGGTATCTCTAGCTCATGGGTAGGAAGAATCAATATGTGAAAATGGCCATACTCCCAGAATTGTTATACAAATGTAATGTAATTCCAATCAAAATACCATGAGCACATTTCATGGAACTAGAGAAAACATTCCTAAAATTTCTTTGAAATCAGAGGAGGCTTAGAATAGCAAAAACAATTCTGGACAACAAAACATCAAATCCCTGACTTGAAATTGTACTACAGAGCAACTATGATAAAAAAGAGAGTGGTATTGGCTAAAAATATATCTGAGGAAAAATGAAACAGTTTAGAAGAGGAAGAAACAATTTGAAACACAATCATCTTATTTTTGCAAAGGGGCCAAACACAATTACTGGAAGAACAATAATCTTTTTAATAGATGATGTTGGAAATACTGGCTTTCCACATGCCAAAAACTGAAACTAGACCCATGTATATCACCAACCACTAAATTAAAATCAAAATGAAATTCAAGGTGAAGGGGTCCAGACAAAGTGGTCCCAGGGCCAGAGCTCAGCAACTTTCCTGCACCCTGCTGCTGCTGCCCAGTCATTTGGTTGAGGGCGATGGCACAGGAGGTGACCCTGTGGTTGCTGGCTCCAGGGGCATCCCGACCCTGTGGTTGCTACTATGTCTCCATTTCAAATACAAATACCTATAATTCAAGGGACCTTACCTGGTGCGGAGCTATAGGAACATGCCCTTCTGGGCCCATGCAAGGAATGCCATCCAAATTCAGATCAAATTTGAATATCACCCTCTTTGAAAAGCCTAAGAAGTTCAGTGTGAATGAAGGTGAAACACAGCCTTTGAAAACTGGGAAGCAGAGGTAACATTTTGAGTGATAGGAAGAGGTCAAATTTGAGTCGATGGTCTGGCAATTTGGTATACAGAAAATCAAGGTTTGGACGATCTGATCCTCTATTTGGATCAGCTGCTATGTGGAATGATGTTGGAATATCTTTTGATTCTTTTGACAATGATGGAAAGAAAAGTAATTCTCTTATAGTAATTGTAGGTAACAATTGACAATCCACTATGACCATCAAAATGATGGTGCCAGTCAAGCTTTGGCAAGTTGCCAGAGAGATTTTCATAATAAACCCTATCCTGTCTGGGCAAAGATTAAATATTACCAGAAAACACTGACAGCAGTGATTATGAATTTTGTGTTAAAGTAGAAAATATGATTATAGCTGCACATGTGCACTTTGGAAAATCTGCTGCCATGGGAAGTCTTGCACATGACCATAATGTTCTTTCTTTTCTAACTTTCCAGTTGAATGAGCCTGGAACATAGCCACCTACACCAGATAAAGAAATTTCAGAAAAAGAAAAAGGTGGAATTTAAGCACTATCAAGAAGAATTGAGGAAAAAAATTCCTGAAGGACCATCTTGACCTCCAAGGACAGCTTGCTGAAGAAATACTTCAGAGTTTAGGAAACTGTGAGCTAAGGCAAGTCTTTGAAGGACAGAATCATATTTATCTTGAAATCAAGCCGCTGAACTGACAATTAGATATGATTCTCCAGGAACAGAGAAGATATGTCTCTTCCTTGACAGAGCAGATCTCTAAAAGAAGAGCAGGCATCCCAGGGCAGCATGGGAAGGTCACTCAACAGGAACTAAGTACTGTTGTGAAAACTCAGCATGAGATTCTGAGACAAGTAAATGAAATGAAGAATACCATGAGTGAAGCTGTCAGACTGGTAAGAGGGTTACAGCAGCGGAGCACTGCAGGAGGTGGGTATGAAACAGGACTTCATGGACATCAAGGGGCACCTGCACAGAAGAATGGAATGGAATATGCCATCCAAAGAAGAACCAAGTGCATAGAACTACCACCATTTCCACTGTGTTTGTCCATAGTACACTTTCTTATGTTTGTTGCAACACTTTTTTCTATTTGTAGTAGTACAAACAGTGTTATTCATTGGTTATATAATATATAGTACTCAACAAGAAGCAACTGCCAAAAAATTATTTGGCTACCATTTTCATAGGTGTCAGTCATAGACAGGAAGATGTCATCATCATAAAATTCACTAATGTTCTATGAAAAGTATTAATGCCTTCAGAAGAATGTTTAAATTGTAGACTGTGAGACTTGAGAAATCCTCTTGAGATAAAAGGCTGTCAAATCCAGTATTATAAGTGGTCACATGTGTCTGAACATTAAAGGAATACCAGATCTATGCAGTATATATTTTTTCAGGCTAAAATGCAGGGGGAGTCACTTTCATCATTCCTAAGACAAGTGGAGATGGCTATTATGGAAGATCGTGATCATGAATATTTTTTTAACTAATGGATTAAACTTGCTTAAAAATCACTCAATCAAATAATTTATTTGTAATGTTTATCGTGTTTGAAGTTTGGTTGTTTTCCTCAAAATCGTTGATTGAATAGCTTGTTTCAGTGGAAAAAAAATCAGTCACTACTGAAATTCTTTCATTTGTCTACTCTTGTAAAATTAAATTTACTTACTTCTTACACCAGCAAGAATTTTATAGGTGCCTTGGACTAAAACAAAATTTACTTTATATTTTTAATGTAAATCATTGTGTTCATGATGCCACTTTTAAAAGAAAATGCAGCTACTTAATGACTAATACTATGTACCCATTTGTATTCTAATTATTTGAATATTTTATCCAGCTTGAAACTTTACTATGAAGTTACAGAGAATAGCCAATGTGTTTGTTATGTATTAGAGATATATCAGTGCTTCGCAATGTATGATCTTTGGACCATCTGGGCCATGGAATGCTTGTTAAGAACACAGAGTTCAGGGCCCCAGTACAAGCCACCTGCATCAACACTACGGTGGGGCTTCAGGGTATCAGTGTGCACCAGGCACTGCTAATGATTCAGAGCACACTAGTGACTGAGAACCACCAAAGCAGGGGATGAAAAGGAGAAAAACAAACTAAAACAAAAAGCAGAAGTTTTGTTGGCTTAAAGCTGACTGAGAACATAATGCAATATTTTTATTATCAATGAAATTAGCAAATGTGCACTGATTCTTTTTATTTTTCTTTTCTTTCTTTATTTCTTTTTTTTTTTTTTTGATTCTTTTATACTCACAATTTAATTAGTGCTCCTCTTAACAGAACTCTTGATTCCTTAACAACCACTAACATCCAGGTTGTTAATTGAGGCTCTTGGTACTTTTGTTAGCTTTTAAGCTTGACAAAATCATCTTCAAATCACTGTCAGGCCATGAGAATTCCCAATATGAAGCCTGCTTGCTAATTATTAATGCTTTGTTTTCCTGATTGTGATTGTGGTGACATTTTATCTCAGACAACTTTATGATAACTTGGGAAAAACAGGAATTATTTGACTAAGGGATTGCTGCTTTGCAAAGATAAAATTTGTAAAGAACCTAAGTAACAATTGTGGGTACTAAGATGTGACTAACTTTTCCTTTCCATGTCCTTATTGAAGGGTGGTAGTGAACAAATTATTATATTAGGAATTTTTTATTTATAAGATATAATGACAAATCAACTCTTGCAACTTTTTGGAACTATATATTGCCTGTTTCATATATTTCTTTTTCTGATATTACTTAAAATTTAAAAGCTTACTATCCATTGTCAATTTCAATTGGATATTATATTGTCGGTTTTTTCTGATGGTTATTTGATGCTAGCTGAATTCAAAAAACAGTATTGACCTTACTTAAAGAAATATTCTAGCAAAAAAGTCAAAATGGGTCAAAGATTTAAATATTAAGACAGAAACATTAAATAGGCAGTAAGAGAAAACAGGTAGAACTCTTGAAGACATGGGTGTAGGCAAAGACTTCATAGAAAAATTCTTTTTTTTTTTTTTTTTTTTTTTTTGTCTTTTTGAGACAGGGTCTCCCTATGCAGTTCAGGCTGGCCTTAAGCTCACTTTGTAGCCCAGGCTGGTCTCGAACTCACAACGAGCCCCCTGCCTCAGCCTCCCGATTGCTGGGATTACAGGCGTGAACCACCATGCCTGGCTGAAAAATTCTTGACTTCACAAGAAATACTACAAAGAATCAACAACTGGAATGTCATCTTATTAAAAAGCTGTTGCACAGAGAAAGATATCAGCAACAGAGTGAAAAGACAAGCCACAATGCCAGAGAAAAATGTTAGCTTGTTGTTCTTCAGACAAAGGACTAGAATGTAGAAAATATAAAGAACTGAAAAAAAATCATATCCCCCAGATTTGTAGTCTCAATCCATCTGAATTGAATAGACAGTTCTCAGAAGAAATACAAATGGTAAACAAACATGAAAAAATGTTCAACATCACTGATCGTTAGAGAGATATAAAATAAAACAATGTGAAGATTTCGTCTCATTCCAAAAAGAATGGGTATTATAAACAGATCAACCAATAACAAATACTGGCTGGGCTATGGGGAAAAAGGAGCGCTTCTTTAGTGTTGGTGGGAGTGCAAACTGATTCAATCACTGTTGAAGTCACTGTGAAGATTATTCACAAAACTAGGTCTGGAGGTAAACATTTGACTCAGCTATCCCTTTCTTAGTATCTTTGTAAAAGAATTAAAAGCATCATACTGCAGTGACTTATGTGCACTCATGATTATAGCAGCACAGTTTGTAATAGCTAAAAACCTTCCTGGTTCAGTTTTGGTAATTCATATACATTTAGGAAAGTATGCAATTCTTCTATATTCTTGAAATTATTGTCATAGATAATTACAAAGCATGTGCTAACAATCTTCTGAATTTTGTCACTGCTTGCTGTGATTTTACTTTTTTCACTTCTAATTGCACAAATTTGGGTCTTTCCTCTCTTCTTTTCATAAGGTTGACTAAGATTTGTTGATTTTCTTTATTCTTTTGACAAACTTCAATGTATTGATCCTTTATATTCTTTTATTAGTCTTGATTTCATCGATCCCTACACTAATCTTTATAATTTTCTTCCTTGAATTAGCTTTGAATTTTGATTGTTTTTGTTTTTTTAGGACCTTGTGGTGCACCTTTATGTTATTTTGGCTCTTTCTCTCCCTCTCAACAGAGTCTCACCATGTAGTTCAGAATGGACTTCAGTTTTCTATGTAATCCAGGCTGGCATTGAACTCACACCAATCCTCCTGACTCAGTTTCCTGAGTATTAAGATTACAAGTGTGCACCACCATGCTTGGGTCATTCTCTCTGTCTCTGTCTGTCTCTCTGTCTCTCTGTCTCTCTCTGTCTGTCTCTGTCTCTCTCTCTCTGTTTTTCTGTTTGAGACAGAGTCTTGCTCTGTAATTCAGATTAGTCTTAAATTCACTACTACCATGCTTGGCACATCTCTTTTTTTTAATGTGGTAATTCCAGGTATGAACTTACCTTTTAGGATTGCTTCAGTCATACCCAATAAGTTCTGGTATGTTGTATCAAAATTATTTAATTCTAGGAACTGCCTTATTTATTCCTTGATTTTTTGTAACATAATGATTGTTTAAGAATTTATTATTTGATTTTAATGCAGTTGCATAACTTTGCCATTTTCTGTTGCCACTGATTTCTAATTACATTGCAGTATGTTCTAATAATATGCATGGTATTATTCTGATTCTTTTGCATATTCTTAAGCTTGCTTTCTTTGCTAGGATGTGGCCTATTTTGGAGAAAGTTCCATATACCATGGAGAATAATGTCTATTCTGTCTTGTGTGGCATGTTTGGTAGATATCTACTAAATTTATTTGTTCAAAAGTTTGGTTCAACTCTGATGTTTTTTGATTTTTTTTTTGTCCAGGTGATACATTTGTTACAGTGGAGTATTAAGGTGTTCCAATATAATTGTGCTTATAGTTATCTGGCCTTTTATACCCAGTAGTATTTGTTTTATGAAATTAGTTGTGCTGTTGTTTAGTGCGCATATGTTAATAATTGTAATTTCTTACTGTTGTAATATTCCCACTGATCATTTTATTAGGTATATTATTTGATTAGTTATAGCTTCTGTAAGGTTATCAAGTACCTAATTGTTCTGGTTATCCTTTCCAATAACTCAGCTATGTAGCTTTTGTTTTCCTTCCCTTTGATATCCCCAAATCAGCTTTGGAGTAGTTGGGAATTTTTGAAGGCATTTGCTTGCCTTTCATTGTCATGTTTCTGCCCTGTGTGTGTGTGTGTGTGTGTGTGTGTGTGTGCGCGCGTGTGAAGGCTTTCAGGTTGATTATAGTGGAAAGGCTTGTTGTCAGTGTGGAGACTCCTTTACTTAACATCTTTTCAGTGATGCCTTCCGGGCATGACTTATTATTACCTTTGTCTCTGTCCTAGCAAAAATCTTATTGTAAAAAATTTAAAATCTCTTCTCTTTCCTTTACTTAACCCAAACAAACAATTTTCACCTTTTTAAGTTTTGTTTCATGGTTTTTTATTGTGATAAAGTGTGAATAACATAGTGTTACAATTTAAATCATTTTTAATTGTGCCGTTGCGTGGTATTAAGTACACTTGCAATGTAACATAACCATCACTATTTCTAGGATGAAAAAGTCTTAATTTTTTTGAGACATGATCTCACTGTGTAGTCTAGGATGCCCTTGAACTCACTATGTAGCCCAAACTTACAGTGATCAATCTTCCTTTCTCAGCCCCCTGAGTGGTGGAATTATAGTGCATGCTACCACACCTGGCTTAAAAAAAGTCTCATATTTCAAGATCAATTTAACTCTCTTTGTTGCACCAGGAGAATCATAGAGGAACTAAGATGGATAGGAATAGGGGATTAACGTCCACCATCTGAATCATGTTAATATATAGGCTTAAGGAGTACATGGATAGCAGAATTTCCTGCGCTGTTTTAACACATTCTCTCTCTTCCTCTTTTCCTATCCTGCAACAAATTCAAACATTCAGATGTTAAAAGCTCAAATGTTGTGTTTATACCAATGTTTCCTAACTAAAGCATTTGATTTATTTTCTTCTATACATTATTTTTAAAACTAATCTCTGTTAGTTGATCAAAAAGAATAGCTTGTGCTTTTATTTGACTGTTTGATCATTTTTAATGCCCAAATCTTGTAATCTCAACTACTATTTTGAAGATAACAATAAGCAACATATTAACTAGTGTCAATTTCCTGTTATTACTTCATAGCTGGTTTCTGGTTGTGTTGGGCCAATGAGGGGCCACCAGCAAGAGCGAAGGAGGGTGAAATGAAAGAAATAACCATCCTTTCTGCCCCATTCAGGCTGCACCTCGGCAGTAGTCACATTCTTCTATGGAGATTTGTTCCTTTCTGTGAGTCCTTGCTATAGCTCCACAGGTTTCCCTAAACAATTCCACTGTTGCTTCTTTTGACCATGGGTGGTAATGGCTTTTACTATTAGTAGACTTGTTGCATCTCCCCATGCATTTTCTCTCAGTTCTGTCATTACCTTCTAAATCATACCTTTAGTAGTCTCTCTCCATGTACCATTTCTGAGCATGTTGTGCATTCTCTGCTGGGACCTCAACCCTTAATGACTTGTGCAGAGTTAGTACATTACCATTATTCAAACTTCGTGAGTCTTCCAGGATACTGGTACCCTGGGGGAAAAATACCTCCGTGTTCTTTAAAAACATTTAACCATTAAGATACAAAGAAAAGGATGTGAGGCACATTACAATGAATTCTCATGAATCTAAAGAGAGAAAAATATCAATATTGGCAAAATCTTATTTTTAAATCTTTACAATACACTCATTCAGAGTTTCTGAGGTAAGATGATGTACCAGAACCTACTTTGTTCCTAATAGGCTTAATTCCAAGGGGAGACAGGCCACACTGGGCACTTTAAAAGTCAATACTGTAGTGAGTGTGCATGCAAGTAGCCGAGAGACGTATATTTGAAATGGGCTTTCAGGAATGATAACTGACCCAGCAGGAATGCCATTTAAGTAGTTGCTTTTCCCTAAGCTACAAGGTGTGAGTTGAATGCACAGGTTTTGGAATGGGACAAGCATGCTTTTGAATCTTGACTCACTTTGTTATTCAATTCCTCAGTGAAGGAGACTTCAGAAGAACTCCTTGGATATAAAGGCCCATTCTCCATGGCAAAATGTAACTAAGATGGCATGGTGAATCACACTGAAATCTAGCAGGAGACATGCAATATTTAGGCTGATAAATATCATGCAAAGTGAAATGCCATGAAGGTGTCAGAACTTTATGCACTAGATTAGTAAGAGCTGTTTTAAGGGAATGGAGGAAAGGACCTTAGGACTGCAGACCTCTGGCTCAGAGGAGGAGACTGACAGGTCTACACTGAAAGTCCTACTTCAAACCAGATTCTGCGTTCCAATTTACACTGTCACCTCTCCACTGTATTACTTCTCAGCCTTATTCCAGTTCAAAGTAGAATTCTATAAGCACTAAATAAAAGCTCAGTTTTCTTTATTTTTTCCTTCTAAGTTTTATGAAGTAGAGCACCTTGTGTGGATGAGACAGCCCAGATAAGCAAATGAGTTTATTGTTGGTATGACCACATCAAGGTGGTTGTCAGTGTTCTTCCATAGGTTGAGTAGAGTAGACAAGAACATAGGCTCTGAAATGCTCCCTAGATTCAAATTCCAGACCCATTATTTACTGTGTGTTATTATTTTAAGCTTCAAAATGAGAGTCATAATAACAAACCTTATAGGTTTGTGAAAGAATGAAATGAAAACCTAGGACAGCACCTGCAACTATGTCTACCCTTTCAGCTGTTTGTTACAATTCCCCACACTATAATGTAGTCTTGTAGAATGAAGGCAGATTTCTAGTATCTGTTTCTCCCATGTCTCTTCGTTGCTTAGGAGAATTCAATTAGTAGACTTAAGTTGTTGCATCTCCCCATGTATTTTCTCTCAAATCCATCTGAAGGCTCTTGTCAACAATTAAAGGAGTGATCTTGAAAGTATACAGATTCTCCATTCCAACTGGATGACTGCAGCTCTATCCAACAACCTCGCTGCAATACCATAAGTGACCCAAACTAAAATGCTTCCATACTTCCAACCCTTAGATGCTATATGAGCTAAAGGATGTTTGTCTTGACATACTCATTTTGCAGAAATTTTGTTATGCAGTCATAGATAAAGAAAAAATATACCAAGTAAGGATATACTTGAAGGTAAAGTCCAAACTTAACTTGATCCTTTGGGGAGCTCTGAACTCTGGTATAGCTCAGAGTCTGTCCTTACTTGAGCCAAGGGATCTGCAATTTAACTGTACACGAGACAGTCCTCCAAAGTGATCTAAGGTGTGAGGCCAAGCTTTACTTAGTTTTGTACTTTGTAGGTGATAGGAAGCCATTGCTGGATTTCAAGCAAGGCCATTTGGCTATAATTATAAAATTTGGCTATAATTTCACTGAGAGCTGAAGATCACGTTGTGAAGCTGACGACTTAGGGGAGAGATGCCAATGCCTTCAAGGTGGTAATGAATGCAAGAGACTTTTGTAGACAGAGTCACCATGTTAGTGATGAAGACCTGAGACAAGGAAGAGGGCTGAGTTTGGGATACTTTCCAGGTTCTTGGCATGAATATAGGAGAGGGGGAAAGAGATGGAGGAAGAGAAGAGAAAGGTAGGATACCTTTAAATAGGGAAGAAGGACTCTAAATGCTGAGGAAAAGGTAAATGAAATTCTGCATTCAAGAACCACAGGCTTTGAGTTCTGCTTTCACCCTCTATTCCTTCTCCACATTTATTGTTAGTAAATATTTACTCCAAGAAATTTGCTAATGCTTCAAGAGTTTCAATAATTATCTGGCCAATTTTCCTGTCTTAATTTATGACAAGATTAGATATGTAAGCAAATAATTTGAATCCCACATGATAAGGGCTATTAACTTTGGAAAATAGGAATTCTCTTATTTGCATCATTTCCTCATGTTCTTCCTTCCTGTTTGCTTTCTATCTCATTTACTTTTTCTCTTCCTCTGTCTTTACCTTTTCTCATCTCCATTTTACTGTCCTCCATTAATTTCCTGGGTCATTTAACATCTTGGCTAAAAGTTTCTTCGTGTCTTGCCTTTATTTTATATTCCCAGCTCTGCCACTGTTGCTGTGTTACCTAACTTGACAGTACCCACAGAAAGCTTTTCTCCGAATCAAACTCTATGTGTATGCCTGCACTGATGTTTTCTGTGTTGGTTGACTGAGAGGCTGGTGCCTGAAATGTAGAATTTGATATTTAGTTTCATGGCTTATGGGGGTTAGAATGTCAGGTGTTCAAATGATAGGGTGTTTGGGTTTCAGAGAATTATCACTCCTTAGCACATAGGCATAGTTCTTAGTGATCTTCATTAACTAATGGGTTTCTCAGCTCCAAGTCCCCCTGGATCCTCAGAACTCTGCTTGTGTTCCAGGTAGCTAGCCAGATGCTCATTCCAGTGGTCCTCCTGGGGAAGCAGGCTCAATGCAGCTAATGGGATTGACAAAAAATACTGTAGGAACTAATGTTTTCTCAGCAGGCTCCCTTCCTCCAGCCTTGTCTGTTAGAGTAGCCTCAAATGTCCCTTCTTTCCTATTTCCTACTTGCTGCTGTCCTATGCTTATCTAGATCTGTCCACATTGTCCAAGCAACTTAATATAAGTTGATGAGAGAATTGTGGGTGAACTGCAACCCCAGCTGGGTTCAGAAGGGAAGGTACCTTTAATGCCTAGCACTTTTCTAACCTTCAACATGAAGTGAATGCTGAAGCCTGGGTGAAACACAAAGCTCCAGCTAACTGTTCGTAACCTGGTTGCTAATTAGGTCTAGATTACTCTCTGTCCTTTCTTTTCTCCTCTAGATCACTTGGTATTTCTCTAGTGTGTTCATTAATGCAAAACTATCAACTTTATCTTCCTGTCGCAGGTAATAACAGGAGACATTACTTTGAACTGAGAAGATTTTTGCTCTAAGAAAAATCTTTGTAAGTCTTTTAAGTTAGACTCCAGCTTTCAGTAGACTTGGCAGAAGAGCAGTTTCTTCCCTGTATCAGCTTCCTCATTCCTTTACTAATCATTCTGGCTGAGAATGGTGGGCTAAGACCTTGTTGATCACTTAATGTATAAACACTAACAAATTGTTTTAAAAATTTTAAAATTGAACATGGAAGTAGCACATGAGTCACTTGTTCACTCCAGTATCTAGTATGAGATTCCAGTGAGTTAGTTCTGATCAGTCTTCAGGTAGTAATGAGTTGTCAGTACTATTCTCAACATGTCATAAGTCAGGTCAAAGAGCTAGGTTGTAAGTTTATTGCTTTACAAAGTTTTTGAAATGTCTCTCTTATTTTCATTTTTAACTCATTGGGAGTCTGGTTTCAAGGACTACCTACTTCTTTATCATTTTTATTTTGTTCCTTTGCAAATATTCTTTACCACAGTGCTTTGTGTTCCCTATAAATTTCCAGATCAAATGCCATTTGAGTCTGCAGTCTTCGGAAAGCTTGACTCTTCTGGATGTTCAAATTGACTCATGTGTCTAGAAGGTGATATTATCCGTCAGATGAGAATCTGGCTTGAGTTAGCATAAGACTCAGATCCTAGAATGTTCTTGTCTGCTTCTCTGAGCGTGCTTTGCTGTTCTGAAGACTGAGGTAGATCCACCACACTTCTATTATATAACAGTGATTTGAGGATAGGGTCATTGCAATGGACTCTACAGCTCAAGAATGGAACTATTAAAGGTATATTTCTCTCACAGGTTTTATAGCAATTCTGTAATCCACTCAGACCTGCTTGTCAATTCCTTAATTAGGAATCAGTTCTCCACTTTGAAAGTTGTTATCCCTCATTCTGATTCTCCCACTGGACTTCTTCTGTCTTATATTTTTTACTAAGTTTATTGGTATAATTTAGATATACAATGATTACATCCATCATAGGGAATTCATATTTATTAATGATATATACTGGTTACTTTTTTGTTTCAATCTCCACGTATCTTTTGATACTCACTTACTTTATACAGCTATATATTATATATATATATATGCTATCTATCTATATATTGATCTATCTATATTTATGTATAATTTGGGAATTATTAAACAGTGTATAGTTGGATTTGCTTTTTTGATCCAGTCTGAGAATCTCTGCTTGGTTACTGGTGTATATAAAACAGTAGACTATTGATGTCCAAAATGATTATTGACATGAGCTACATAACAAGAACTGCAGTAAATAGACATCTGGTAATGAGTTGGTGTTGTAGTCATTTTCTCATTACTGGGACACAGTACCTGATATCTACAATTTAAAAGGGGAACAGAATTTTTCTCATAGTCTTTAGAAGATTCAGTCCCTAGTTGGCTGACTGATAGACAGGAAGGACATAGTAGGAAGGTCTGGCCAAGGAGAGCTATTCATGTCATTGTGGCCAGGAAGCACAAAGAGAACGGAGGAGCTGAGGGGGAGATGACCCTCTCCAGCTCTTGCCTCAGTGACCTGCCTCTTCCAAACAGATTCCTCTTCCCAACAGCACATTCAGCCATGAATTCAGCAGTGAATTAATGGACAGATGAGTACAGTGCCCCAGTGATTCAGTCACCTGTCAAAAATCACACCTCTGAACACACGAGTCTTTGTGGAAGGGAATTCTAGATCTAAACTGTAACAGGGGTCAAGGTATGAGGGAGGGAAGTTTTTCTATAATCTTATAAGTAGGCTTCAACTTTGAAGTAATCCTATACCTCTGTACTGTGAACTTCACCAATTTTTTAAAAGATGAAAATGAAAACACTAAAAAGATACAGAATTTCAAAAAACAAGATAATAAAAATTGACAAAGGTTAATATATTGCATATTATCTTTACAGTAGTTGCACTGCTTACAAGATATACGCATGAATAATTGATCAAACAATATAAGCAACATAAGCAATATAAGCAGAGCTCTCCAGAAAACTAGGAGAAATCAGTGGTACAATTCTCTTAGCTATCTCCTGTACACATATATAAAATTTTTTCCTTTCCCTTACTTCTTTTATCCTTTGATTCATCCCACTTATTCTTTACTTTTGGGCTGTTTCTTTCCCTTTAAAAAGCCTATTGTATACTTTGGGTCTTATTTATTGTTTCAGTTTCTTACACTAGGGAGGTGATATTTATACATGAGTCTGGTTTATTTTACTTACAAGTATGGATTCCAGTTGCATCCATTTACCTATAAAAAACCTCAAGTTTATCTTTCTTTATAGCGGAGTAGTACTGTGTTATATAAAAATACCACATCTTTTTAACCCATTCCTCAGTTGATGGGCATTTAGATTGTTTCCAGATTTAGCCACTACAAACTGTGCTTCTATAAATAAGGGTGCACATATATCACTGAGATATGATGTTTTTAATTCATCTGAAAAAATGAGGGGGAAAACTGGATAGGATGGAATCTCTAATCCTATTTTTTTCAAGAATCTCTGACACACTGATTTCCACAGTGGTTGTTCCACTTTACATTTGCACCAATGGTGGAGAAAGGTCCTTTTTTCTCCACAGACTTACCAGTATTTGTCACTGGTGATTTTTTTGATGACAGCCATTCTTTCTGGGATGAGGTAGAATCCCAGTATTTTAGTTTGCATTTCTCAAATGATGAATGATGTTGAACATTTTTTCATATGTTTATTTTTTCATCTAAGATGTGTGTATTCATCTATGATGCCCAATATTGGATTAGGTCTTTGAATTTGGGGAGTCTGAGTGTTTCCAGTCTTTATATGTTCTAGACAGTAGCACTTTGTTTGAGAGGAAGTTGGCTTCCCATTCAGGGTCTTCTTTTCACTCTGTCAGTGATTTCTTTTGATGTGTAAAAACATTTTAATCAAATGAGATTCCAGTTGTTGATTCTTTGAAGTACTTCCCATTCAGTTTGGTATTTGCTCATGAATTCTCTGTATACTTATATGTCTTCAAGATTTCTATTTACTTTGTCTTCTAGTAGACTTAGTGCTTCTGTTTTAATATTTAGGTATTTGATCTATTTCAATTTTAATTAAGTGCATGGTGGTAGACGTGGGTCTAGTTTTAGTCTTTGGCATGTGGAAAGTCAATTTTTCAAGCACTACTTTTTAAAGAGGCTTTCTTGCAGTGAATATGTGTTGCCTCTTTGTCAAAGTAAGGTGACTCAGTGTGGTTGTAGCTGTGTTTTGCATCTTTTAATTTCTTCCACTGATCTTCAAACCTTGTTTTGCCAGTACCATGCTGATTTTATCACAGTAGCTTTGTAGTATAATTTCTAGTCAGAGATTGTGATTCCATCTGCCTTGTCTTTGGTGCTCAGGGTTGCCTTTGCCATTCTAAGTCTCTTCTGTGTCCAAATGAATTTTAGGAATGATTTCTCTAGATCTGTGAGGTGTGCTAATGGTATTTTGATCGGAATTGCATTAAATCTCTATAATAATTTTGGGAGAATGGCCATTTTCACAATGTTTGTTCTTCCTATCCATGAGCAAGGGATATCTTTCAGTTTTCTGATATCTTTTTTGATCCCCTTTTTCAAATATTATAATTTTCGGTGTATAGATCTTTTACTTACTATATTAGATTGAGTCCTAAGTATTTAATTTTTTTAGATGCTATTGTGAAAGATGTTGTTTCCCTAATTTTCTTGCTCAGTGAGATTATTATTCATGTATAGGAATGCTATTGATTTTTGAGTGTTGGGTTTGTATCCAGCCACATTATGAAATTTGTGAAATCAGAAAGTCTTTTGGTGGAGTTTTTGGATTTTCTATGAAGAGTATTAGAATGTGCAAATAATGATAATTTAACTTCTTCCTTTCCTATCTTTAATCCTTTTCTTTGTCTCTCATGTCTAATTGCTCTGAGCAATGTATCCAGAAGTATATTTAATAGCAATGGTGATGTTGAAACCATTGTCTTGTTCCTGATTTTAGATTGAAAGGTTTTGGTTTTGTCCATTTATTATGATGTTGGTTGATGTTTTGTAATAGGTGGCTTTTGTCACATGGAGGCAAAGACCATCTATTCTGATTTTCTTTAGGGATTTTAATCATGAATGAATGTTGGACTCATAAAATGCTTTTTATTTATCTATTGAGATGATCATGTTGTTTTTGTCTTTGTCTCTATTGATATGGTGCATTATGTTTATTCATTTGCATATGTTGAACTATCTCTGCATTCCTATGATGAATCCCACTTTGTTGTGCTGTATAATCTTACTGATGATTTGCTGCATTCTGTTTGCTAGTATTTTATTGAGGATTTATGTATCTATGTTAATTAAGGAAATTGGCCTGTAGTTTTTTTTTTTTTTTTTTTTTTGTCTTTTTCCTTTTTATCGGTACCAGGGATCGAACTCACGACTGCCTGCTTGCAAGGTAGGCGCTTATGCCGCTGAGCTAAATCCCCAGCCCCTGTAGTTGTTTTTTAGTTGGCTCTTTCTCTGATTTTGTTCAGAGTAATACTTGCCTCTAGGGAGAATTGTTTCCATTTCTATTTAATTAAAGAGTTTGAGTATTGTTATTAAATCTCTAAATTTCTTATAGAATTCAGACGTGAATCCATCAGGACTTGGGATTTTCTTTATCAGTAAGTTTGAAATTATGTTTTTAATTTCATTAACTGATATTGAATTACTCAAAATTTTCATATCTTCTTGATTCATCTTAGTAATTCATACATTTCTAGGAATCTGTCCATTTCTCTTTTGTTTTCTATTTTATGTGACTAAAAATTTTCAGTGTAGGTATTGATGATCTGAATTTCCATAGGATCTGTATTTATTTCATCCTTTTCATTACTTAATGGATGAATTTGTGTTTTTTGATTGCTTTTCTTGATAAGTATGGGTAGGGGCTTATGAATTTGTTTAGTCTTTCACAGAACCCCCTGTTCAAAAACAATCTATTCTTTGTATTGTTTTCTCAGTTTAAATTGTATTAATTTCTGCTCTGATCTTTAAAATTTCTTCTCTTCTGTGGGCTTTGGGCTTGAGTTGCTCTTCTTTTTCTGGAAGCTTCAGTTATAGCATGGTGCTGTTTATTTGTGGTCATTTTGTTATTCTGTTGTTGGAATTCACCACTATAAATTTCCCTGTTAGAGTGCTTTCATTGTATCCCACATGTTTCTGTAAATTTGCATTCTTGTTTGTAGATATTATTTTATTTTTTAATTTCACCTGTTTTTACCCATTGGTTGCTCAGGAGTGTGTAATTTATTTTCAATGTGTTTATGGGGTTTTTGTGGTTTCCTTTGTCACTAATTTTCAATTTTATTGCACTATGATTACATAATATGCACGGGATAATTTCAATTCTTTTGCATTTACTTAAGCATGTTCTACGGACTAGTATTTGGTCTATTTTAGAGAAAGTCCCATGTGCAACTAAGGAGAATGTGTATTCTTATGTTTCTAGATGGAACACTATAGATGTCTACTATGTTCATTTGTTCAAAGGTTTGGTGCAGATCTGTTATTTCTTTATTAAGGTTTTTTTTGTTGACCATTTTTGTGATGATGGAGTATTTCAGTTCCCTGCTACAATTCTGTGATTGCTTATATGCTTATTTATGTCTAGTAATATTTGTGTTAAATAGTTGTGTGCTCCTGTATTTGGTGCATATATATTTATGATTACTTTTTTCTCTTGAATTTTTCCCCTAACAGGTAGGTGGTGGTTTTCTTTTGATCATTCTTGATTTGAAGCTCACATTGTCTGCAAACAGAATAGCTAACTTTGTTTTTTTCTGGGTTACCATTGCATAGAATATTATTTTCCCATCCTTTGACTTTTAGTCTATGAATTTGCTTTTAAGTTTCTTGTGTATGGCATATTGTTGGATCTTGTTTCTTGATCCATTCTGCCAGTGTGTTTCTTTTGATTGGTGAACTAAGGCCATTTACATTGATGGTTGCAACTGATACATGTTGGCTTGCACAACTGTTTGTTAAATCTCCCTCTTAGGTGTGACAGAATGGCACTTTAGTGAACTGCAATTGGGAAAGTCTGTTTTCCTACATGCATGGATAAAATGGGCTAGAGTTATGCATTTCTTTCCCTCAAATCGGTTAGTCTCTGATAAGAAATCATCAGTTTACACTCTGATTATCTTGTTTCTCCTGAGGATATACTTTGTTAAGAGCAACAGAATTGGAGATATAGCTCAGCAGCATAAGCAGTGCCGGCTTGGCAAGCAAGGTCCTGAGTTCAATTTCCAGTACCCTCTCCCCCTGCTAAATTAATAGAATGCTATAGTATAGTTCAAAAATGTCTTCTTATCATCCTTCTACCAACAGCATGATGATATTTTTTTCTACCCATTGTGAGAAACTGATTGAGCTCCCAAAGTTGAAACTTACAATATCGTGAGAGACTCCTGTAATTGGGTCTCTTCAGAGATTTTAATTCTCATATTTGCTCACACTGAGCACAGAGATATTGGTGATTATTTTTTAGGTTTTCTAATCCTGGTAATGGTTCACACAGCAGCTTCTGCTCATGAACCTTGGCTCTAGTAATCCTGTCTGACTTTCCTGTGTCGGGACAGTAGTTTTCCCTGCATCCTTACTTTTTTTTTTTTTGTCTTTTTCGTTTTTATCGGTACCAGGGATCGAACTCACGATGGCACACTTGCAAGGAAGGCGCTTATGCTGCTGAGCTAAATCCCCAGCCCCATCCTTACATGTTTTACAGATCCAAGATGAGTTGTTATTTTATATAGCTTGTTGGAACTTTCACTTTTTATCAGAATGGGATGGCAACTTCTAAGCTCCTTACACGAAGAGCTGGGAATCAGAAGTTCTATTTTTATAACCCAGACATTTAAGCTTTCTGATGAGAAATTTTCTTTGTGAGTTAAGAATTCAGAATGGCCTTCACTAGTGGTTCTCATGAAACTGTAGTCTGAAATTGCAGAATTGCACCTACTGCAGTGATCAACAAAGCTAACCATGGTAGATGTTCAAGATTACTCACCTGGATGGCTAGGAGATGATGTTGGCTGTTATCTCAGCACAGATAATTGATTGGATGCCTGCACAGTGGGTCTTCCAAATGGCTTGAAATTCTTCACAGCCTCAGGTCAATCAAACCTCTCAATTCTCCAACCCAAGTATTTCAACAAAGTAAAAGCTTTATTGTTCCTTTAGAGAGATATAGCTTCAGAAGTTACATAACACTACTGTCTTCACATATTATTGGTTACAGGTGAATTACAAGTTCCTTGGATTCAAGGGGAAGGGCCATAGATTCAACCTATCTATAGAAAAATTCTCAAGGAATTTGAGAACATATCTTAAGATTTTCCTGATATTTAAGCACACTGATTTAGTTAACTTAATTCATGATTAATTGTAAGGTGAATTATGTTCCTAAAGATTGTGAGTCAGTGAATTACACAAACAAGAGTACTCAACACAGGATCCCAGATGTATCTCATTTTTATAAGGCAAAAGAAAAGACCAGGGTTGGCAAACATTTTCTGTAAATGTACAGCCTATAAATATTTATAAATATTTTGCAGGCCATATGGTCTGTATCATAGCTACTCTACAATTATAGCGCAAACACAGGTATAGACAATACTTAAACAAGTGAGCATAGCTGTGTTTCATTAAAACTTTATTTAGAAAAATAAGCAGGGGGCCAGATTTGTCAGTTCATTGATCTCTGGACAAATTTGAATTCTAGGTTAACCACAGAAAGGGAAATATTCAGTGGGATGTATCTAAATGTCTTGATGTAATTCTGATCTGTGTCAGTTCTACAACATTTCCCATGTTTTTGGAAGTTGTATAATTTAGGGCTTGAAGCTAATCTTGAACTTCCTTTTTAATTAAAGCCCTAAACACTCAATGACTGATCAGTTTTGTCTGGTGAATAAGAAAATCCATCTTACCAGCAGATTCTTGAAGAATCCTTTGGAGTCATGCTTAGTGAAGACTATGGAGCAGGAAATGTCTTGGTTAGATTAGGACAGTTCTTCAGTCTTAAGAGATAGTTTGGGGAAACAGGAAATGAACAGAAGAGAAACTTTTTTGTGAGAGTCATACAAGAAACCCAGCATTAAATTTTAGGGAATGCTGAAAGCTGATAGAAATATCAGACTACCTCATTAGAAGAAGGATTTCAGAGGGATTAATGACCTCTGAGTCAGGACTTAATTCATCATTTTATCTTTATGATCAGTGTCATTGCCAAGCCTTGCCTTTTCTGATCAGGAATTTGTGCTAGTGAGAAGACTTGAGAATGACATTTGGTTTAATGTCATGGCCCTGTGCTCCATCTGAACTTCCAAGTTAAATCAGCACCAGTTATTTATAGGTTGTCTGGGACTGTGTTTCATGAGAAAGAGGATTCCATCTAATTTATAGTTTTAGCTTAAAAGGTAAACTGCAACGTAAAAGAAATTACATGTTATCCAATGGATGCCTACTATTATTTTAGCACAATTTTATTTTTATTTTTCATAATTTCAGTGCAAGAACATAGGGAAATGGGTGCTGTCATACAAGAAGTCAGCCTTCTCTTTATAGTTTTGTTTCGCCCTTCTCTATTACTTTTGTGGTATAAAAAAAGGAATTTAATCATATAGGGGTTTGATCATGACCATGACTAACATCAGACCGAGAGAAATTGTGGATACAAGTGACACATTTCTGGATATAAAAGTATATTGAACTTCTAATAATAAGTTGTAATTCCTAGAGTATAAATGAGAGTTAAAATTCAGTGTAAAATAGTAGCACAGTGCACACATTATCTTTTTCAGATTTTGTTCTGCCACTCAATAGTAAATGTAGGTGGTATCCATCAATTTATTTAACCTATCTGAGTCATAAATATCTGTAAAATGAAGGTGATTGTATATGCCACATAGGGTTCTCATGAGCATGATTTTTATTAAAATCATGCAGTGTTACATATAGTACTTTCCTTTAATGATAGATAGCTGTGATAGATATAATTAATGTTTAGTATATGTTCACTTACTTCTTCAAGCCTGGTCTTCCCAGGATTCTGTACACCCCCTGCATCTTGATATTGAATTTGTAGCATGATTTGCTCTGGCTGGAAGATGTATTTGGGAGTAACAGCACAGGAATTCTGAGTCTGGGCTTTAAAGGTATCCCATGTATGCACTTGCTCCTCTGGGATCTTTGTGCCTATCACTATGAGAAGAATATAATTTAAATAGCTGATAGTCTTTCCTCTCAGATAGCAAAGGCCCCATAATGAGAGAATCTGCAGACCTGAAATGTAGAGTCCAGACTTGACAGTGCAGCTGAATCAACTGTGGACACAACTGATGCATTTCTGGCCCCAGTGCCACTACCACTACCCAATGTGTTTTTAGAGTTCTGACACACAGTCTTTGTAAATTAATGAAACATCTCCAGGACCCACTTGCATTCACTTGACACCCAAGTTTGATGACTGCTGGCCTAGTGGGATGGTGGGCTGTTTTATGAAGGAGTAACGAAGGTACAATGGGTTGCCAAGGAGGCACTGGAGACTCTTTCTCTCTGGCATGAGATATCAATGTTACAAGGTGATCTGGGTTGGATTTTTTTCTCTAAAACAGCTATCATTTAAGACAGTTACAGTGCAATCTTTTGACTATATCTCCATTGATGTCTGAATAAGAGATTATTGTTAGTGCTTATGCTATATTTATCGTGAAAGTGGTTTTACTTATTGTCTTTCTCCTCGATTGGATAGTGGATTATATTTTGTTAGGTTTTGATCATCTGTAATGTTGTAAATAGTCCATCAAGCTTAAAAGTATATTGAGCTTCATTCATTGACATACAGGTGATAAACATAGACACATAGATCTATTGCTGTTTTGTAGTTTTTCCATGTAACAGCAACAGATAACTGATACATCAGAAAATACAGAATAAGTAAACACACAATGTGCTTTCAGCTTCAGCATGAGAGTGAAGGGGATGAATAATCTTAGTTTTCAGCTTTATTGAATTAATACACACCTGAAGAAGTGACTAGATTTTGAGGATGTGAACCTTACCAATGGATTGGCCCACTGTGTTCACAGGTGAATTGGGCTATTAGGATGTGGCACCTAGTTGGAGGAAACAGTTCGCAGGGTGTTTGACTTTGATAGCTACACCTTTTCTCATGCTCTTCCTTTGTCTGCTTTCCATGAACCGAGCCTTTTTCCTCTGTTGTGCCCTTTTATCATGATCTTTGTGGCTCTTCATAACCTAAAGCAATAGAACAAGTTGACCGTGGACTTAAACCTTTGAAGCTGTGAGCCTAGGGTAAACCTTTCCTTCATTAAATTATTTTTCTCAAGTGTTTTTGTCACAGTGATGAAAATCTGACCAACACAGAGACAAGAGAGTGAGGTCTGGTATAGCTAGACTGCTATATCCACTGCACCGGAAATTAGTTGTATGACCTTCAAACAATGTTATCTCTCTGACTCTGACTTTCTCTAATATAAAAAGGTTATACTCATTTTGCATAGCCTGGTGCAATATTGTTTTTAGTGATAAATACTTAAGTGTCTACAAAGGTACTAGCCAATAAACATCAACTGCTCTGTTAATATTTGTACATAAATAAGAAAGCTGAAAGGAGCTATGATGAAAGTCAATAAAATCACAAATGTAATGGATAAATTGAATGTGACCTCATTCTTAAATCCCTGGCACTATATAAAGAAGAACCAGGAAAGATTTGAAAGCATTAGTTTTAGGGACAATGAAAAGAGCAACTTTTATAATTGAAGAGGGCTTTTAGAGCTATTTTTCTCAAAGTTATCTCAGAGTGATAACACAAGCTAAATATACGTATAAATCTTTAGCTTTGAGAAGGTTTAATGGTCAGAGGTCATGGATGAGTTTCATTGCTTAGCATAGTGTTTTGTTTAAAAGAACAATGTGTCAACACATAAAAAATGGGAGAGTTCACCTAAAAATCTATTTACGTAAGACCCAATTTCTTTTGAAGCATTCAGAGTTCAGGCCACTCAGATCTTCTGTTAAAGCAGAACAGCCATTTGGAGCTAAGTAAGAGCTTTTCCCTTCTGATGGGACTTAAACTTTCTAATTTGCTTCAGTCCCTACTTAGCCTGTGTTATTATTCCTCTTGCTCCAGAAAGTCTTTGCATATACCACTATTGGTTTTTTTTTTTTTAAACAAATCCCAAAGAAAGATCCTAACTTGATACAATGGGGTTTTGTGTATATGAACATTTTTTTGATGGGTTTAAACTGTTATGGAAAGTAAATAGATCCTTTCCCAAGAACTCTGTGTAATCGCTGCCCCAGGACAATTCAGAGACCTAATTTTATAGGTGTTTTGCTGGGAGCAAATTACATGAGGGGCTTTCTCTTTACAATGATTGTAAATTGAATGGCCAACTTTCTGTCTAGAACTAAACCTGTCGTCTTCTTTCTTGTTCCTTTTGTATGTTTTCACATTTTGTTTAATGGTGCCACTCATCACTTGGGCCAGAAACTTAAAGATAATTTCTAATTTTCTTTTATTTTATTCACTGTAGCTAGCTTCAGTGAATAAAGTGAAATTTCCCTGAAATTTCTTTTATTTATCCACTGTAGCTAGGCTTCAGTGAAATTTCTCTGTGTTGATCTCTCTTTATTCTGTTCACATAGCTTCTGGAGTTGTACAGATACATACCTGGTTTATTATAGTATACTATAGTATTATAGTATTATGTTGGTATGTCTTTTTTAAATTTTGATTTGCTCATTTTATAACTAAAGCTCATTCTATAGTTGGGGAAATTTCTAAAAAACGCATCATTGCACTCTTTTTCATCATTAAAAAGCGTTCCAATAGTTGATTCATCACTTCTCACCAAATTCTTATTCTTTAGTATGCTACTTGAAGGCCTTCAAAATTCAAAGGTCTTCAAAATTCAGCAACATCTTGTCTCTTCAGCCTAGCTTGGCTTCCCTTTCAAATATGCCCTATATTAAGGATACTTAGACATAATTATCAAGGCAAACTCTTTGTGTGTATGGTTCTGGTTTTTAAAAAATCTCCTTTCCTCAACTGCTGTCCCTTACATGACTTTCCAGAAAAATTTATTCATGTCTGTAGGCACAGCTCAGTGATCATCTTTTCTTTGAAATCTTTTCTGGTTCTTTTAACCATAGATCAGATTTAATCCTATCACTTCCTCCTTGCTGCTCTGATAGCTATCTGAATTTTTATCTTTTAGAAGATTTGTTCTGATGGAAATGATAAGTTGTTTATCATTTCCTGTGAGATTACTGGCTTCTGGAAGGAAAGGTTAGGTTCTCTTAAGTCATAGCTCCATTCTCCACACAGAGAAGGGTACACTGTGGCTATCAGCTATTTTTAAAGTAAACTGCAGCTATCAGTTTGCTTTAAAAAGAAGAAATCAATGAATTGTAAACATATCTTTCTGCACCCATTCACTGGGCAAGTTTAGGACCATTGCATTCATTTCCTCTCATCCTAATAAACAAGTGGACTCTATCTGTGCATTTCAGTCCTCTTTCTCCTCCCTTTCCCGATTTTTTTTTATGGGAAATTGTTTATGTTTAATGCTTGAAAATCTTGACAAGTATTCTACTATAATAGAAGTCCAGTTCTGGTAGTCAGTACAGTGCATTAGAACTGTATACAACGCACAATTCAGTGTTAACCATTCCTGTACTTTAGAGTATTATAAAACTGTTAATCTTAGTTCTTTAACATCTTGAGTTTTTATTCCAATTCTTAATATACTCACCTTAGGATTGGCTATTAATTTTTTGGTTTTTGATGTTTTTACTTGTTAATTTTTGCTGTTCTGGGCAGGGCAGATCAAACCAAGGGCCTCACACATCCTACACAAGTGCGTCACTCTTCACCTGTCCACTCAGTTTTGGCTGCACATTAGCATCATATGTGGAGCTTTAAAAGTGCTGTCTGGGTTTCATGCACTTGGATACAGATGCAAGTCATCTGAGGGCAGTTGAAGTTGAGACCTTTTGTTCTAAACCTTGAATTGATGCTTTTGTCCAATTCCATACTATAAAAAAAAGAAAAGAAAAGAAATTGTCCTCACTATTTCAACAGTCCCATGTTTCAGGCTGTTCAGGTTAGAATTAACCAGACTCCTCTTATGCAAGAATCAGAGATGGGAGCTAAAGTGAAATACTAATACCATTTATTCATTATTCTTCAAATACTATTAATTATTTTTGAGTTATAAAATATAACTAGTCCTTGTAAAAATTCAAGCATCTCTTCAATTCTACAGTTTTTCTTTTGTAGAAATTTTTATTCTAAGATCTGGAAGCCAAGGAAATACTGTTCTTTGACTGATTTGCTTGACAGAATTTCTATGCTCCACTGAAAACAAGCGTCTTTGACACAGCACCAAATTTTCATGCTCAAAGTCTTACAGCTTCTAGCTTTTAAGCAGAGTGAAATACAAAATTTGCTCTGTATTAGAATATGATCAGCACATTACAGGGATCTTTCTAGCTAAAATTCAGCTGGAAGCTCCTTTGAGAAGTACCATATTTACCATATGTCAGAAAGTGAGGTCAATCTATGGAGGTGGTGGAGGAAACATAGGTGGTGAAAAGGACTTTCTGGAGGAAAATAATTTTTCAAGGCCTACTGTTGAATCTCCCTTAGGAAACAAGACATTTTTCCATGCACAGCCTCAACTCTTTTTAATGGGGAAGAAAGATATATGGACAGTCTCCCTGAATTTATCCTTGAATTGGATGGAAGAATCGTTTATCCATTGTAGATAAAAACAACTATGAAAAGTCAAATTCAGGTTCAGAAGGGAAAAGAATTAACCCATGAGAGGGCATTGAACAGACATGCTTGCATTTTTTGTCTTTAGGATTTCTTGAATGGATGGAACAATGATGAGAAAAAAATGCATTGATGGTGTAGAAAAGAAAAAACAGGGTGTCATGAAGGGAGAAGGAAATTTGAGGTATTCTTCATGTGTGGAAAGAAAAGAGGATCAGATTTATGCAGAAAAAATTGGAGCAAACATCTCACAACATGGATACTTCCACAATATGTGGAAGTAGATTGTGGCCAAGTGGATGCAGTGCAAGAAAAATTGCAAACCAATAGTCAATAAAATGGAAATAAATTTAGGAGCACACATTGAGTTATTTTCCTATTTTCATAATGTCACATTTCACCTTCCATTTTGTTGGTAATGCTTGATAAGGACCCAAATTCTTAAATCTATCATCTACAAGTGGATACATGAAATTGAGATGGGAAAATCAAATAGTTTATTTCTATGAGATTCTCAGTTTTTAAACTATACAGCTCTTTGTGGAAATTTAAATAGTATTTTTTGCCTGCACTTCCACTCAGACCTGGGAAACAAATTTTAGAGGTTCCAAACATCTGTTTTTCAAAATTTCCTAGAAAAAATGGTGATGCGGCACTCCCCAGCAGCCATCGGAAGCTGGTTGCCTGCTGGTAATCAGCTCCATAGGCAGGCAGCAGCTGGCCCTGTACAGGCAGGCACCCCAGCAGCCATCAGAAGCCAGCACCCACTAGTAACCAATTCAGTAGGCAGGCATCAGCCAGCCCTGCACCAGCACACCCAGTGGCCACCCTGTGGATATCTGTAGCCAACACTGGCCAGGAGAACCAAAGAGAGTCAAACAGTCATGCTTCGGAAAAATTGGAGCCAATGAGGGAAGAACCTGGGACCCTACTACCCACTTGTTTGGAAGAACCCAAGAAAATGTCAAGATAAAGACACAAAGGGCAGTCCCAACCCAAGCAGAGCAAATCCAGGAGATGAAAATCAGAAGAGATTGCGAGTCACATACCTGAAGTTTCTGAAGTGAAGGCAAATGAAGTAAAGAGGCTATAAGAGATATTACAATGGAAATACTATCTCAGGTACAAGAAGAATTGAAAAACGCAATTAAATAATTGCTGAAAATCTCTGAAGAAGACATAGATAAAAAATAAAGGAACACAGAAGAATGAAGGAAATCATGAACGAACAATATAAGAGAGATTTAGAATGCATGCAACGGATTCAGGAAGAAATCTGTTTCCAGGAAATTAAAAATTCCATTAAAAGCTGGCAAAACCACTTGAAAGATACTGAAGACAGACTTTCAGACCTTGAAGACAGGTGTTCAGCTTGTGATAGTGAAAGGAAAGATCTCTTAAAAATAACAAGGAACCAGGAAATAACAATTTAATGACTGCAAGACAATGCAAGGCAAAATAATTTAAGAATAATAGGTGCCAGTGAAAAAGGAGGAGTTAACACAAATGTTACTAAAATTCCATTTACAGAAGTAACAGCAGAAAACTTCCCAAACATGTGAAAAAGATGTGCTATACAGATAAATGAGACATATAGAACTCCAGTTAGCCATAACCAAAATAAAGATATATTCAGACATATAATAATCAAGATTCCATAAATTCAACACAAGGACAGAATATTAAAAGCTGTTAGAGAAAAGAATCAGATTACCTATAAAGGAAAATCCATCAGAATCATGACAGACTTCTCAACATACACCATACAGTTAAGAAGAGCTTGGAGTGATGTAGTTCAAGTCCTGAAAGAAAACAACTTTCAACCCAGATTGATGTATCCTGAAAAACTATCTCTTAAAATTAATGGAGAAACAAGATACTTCCATGACAATAATAAGTGAAGACATTCATGACCACCAAACCTATCTTCCAAAGAATACTGAAGGATATTCTAGAAAGAGATAAGAAAGACCATGGTTCCAGGAACAGTGGCAGAGGGGAATCACTGAGCAGGGCAGACAGCTGAATGGAGGGGAAAAGTAGGCAGCCAACAGTGGAAAAGTAGCATGGCAGAGATGAGCCATTGCACATTGGCCATAATTATTAATGTAGATGGCCTCAATTCACCAATAAAAAGAAATACAGGTAGACTAGATCAGGAGAAAAGATCCATCAATATGCTTTATTCAAGAAACACATTTAATTCCAAAGAAAATTCTTAGACTAAAAGTCAAAGGAGCGAAAACAGTGACAGGGAATCAGAAAAAGACTGCAGAATGCTCATCAACTGCAGAATGGAAAAGAAAGATATGGCATTTTTATACAATGGAAAGCTATAGAAGATAACTTTAAGGCTCTTGTCGGTAAATGGATACAATTTAGGTCATGCTCATGGGTGAAATGGTTCAGAGTCATGTGGATGAACATTGTGTTGTGTCAAAAAACTAAAGTATAGTATAAAAAACTAAAGGAGTTAGTGGGATCCAAAATGCACAATAGATGTTGTGAAGGTGAGAGGGGAGGAGACATCCAGAGGCCAAAGCTAGTGGCCATTGTTAATCTATATCTTGTTTTGAAACAACATTGCATTGTTCTGTTTAGCTTGGTTTTATTCTGTTTAATTTTTTTTGATTTTTTCATATTTGATTGTATGACTAGTTATTTTAAAGACAACAAAATGCATTATCATTGCCATTATTGATTTCCTTTTACTTTGCTTTGAAGCCTTGTATCAATGCTAATTGGCTGACTATGCTATTTTGTTTGTTTGATTTTGTTATCTCTGATGGTATAAACTGCTACTTTGAAGATAACAAGATACATTATAATAGCTATTGATGTATTCCTGTTGTCTTGTTTTGATCCTGTATAGCTTTCACTGTTTTGTCTTGATTGGTCTTATTCCATTCTCTTTTCTTTGATTTTATTGTGTATAAAGGTATGGGAAATTATTTTGAAGATAGCAAGAGGCCACTGTTGGTTTCCTTTTATCTTGTTTTAACATCTTGTATTGTGTTCATTGTTTTGTTTTGATTATCTCTAATATATTTTCTTCCTTTTGGTTTTATTCTTTTCAAAATAAAAAAAAGTTCTGATGCACCCAGAGTCAAATACTAATACTATAAGGTTTTTTCCTCCAAATTTCTTAAGATTTAGGGTGAGTTGGACTAAATCAAGGTACCTTTAATGTATGCTCCCAAAGCAGCAGATACAATGGAGAGATGGAAACAGACAGCATAAGAGAACTTTTTAGAACTGAATAAAGATATTGCTTTCAGGTAAAAGCTTATCCTCCCCACAACCATGGTTCTAAGGAGGATGAGTAAAGAATGTGTACTTTGTAGTGAATTTTCAGGACTTCAAGTATAAGGGAGACATTTGGAACAGTTCAGAAGCCACCAGCTTATTTTAGGTATGGCTCAAGTTGTACCTCAGGGGAGAAGGTGTCATGCAAGTCTTATGTTTATTACTTGTGACTTTTATGTGTCAGTTTCTCTTCTCTGTAAAGTGCAAAAATAATAATTTGGATAATTAATTATGTTTAATACACAGAATTCTGGTAATGGTGACTGGCAAATAATGAATGCTTGCTTTTTTTCTTTTACTTTCCTTCCTCTCCTCTTCTCCTTCCCTAGTTTCCCTTCCCATTTGAACATTTTCTTCCTATTTCACATGTGTTATACGTTTTGGTCCTTATTTACACTTTCTGTCTCTACACTAGAGAAATTATGTGCTATTTACATATGTGTATCTGATTTATTTCACTTAATAATATGTTCTTAAGAACATACTATTATTGATATTTGTGGTTATTATTCCACAATAAGTGTACTCATTCAGGTCATCCCATGCTTTCTAATAAAAAATATACAGGATACTTCAGTGACTTCAGAAAGAGGGGTTCCCATAGTAACTTCATTGTTTTGGCCCTTACTATCATGTTTATGTCTCTAGAAGTGCATCGGACATACTGGGAGTTAGCATTGGATGTTCCTCATGGTACTGCCTATGAAGATTTTAAAGATGCTTCAGGTGGGCACGTACAAATGGAATGCTATATTCCAGCAAGTTATTTGTACCTTCTAGTTTCTACCATAAGATATAAATATGAATGCTGAAAGTAAGAATGTGACTTCTCGAGGTACAATATTTACACCCGTGGAAGCATCTGAGACCCCAGAGGCAGCTGGTTCAGTTCCATTGAACAAGCAAGAATCCTGGTTTATGGCATGCAATATATCTGTGGCCAGATGAAAGTAGCACTGTTAGAATTTGGAAACAATTCCAGGAACTAGGCATTTTGATCATATTTGATGACCTTGAAACCAGCTGTTCTTTTGTACTCCTTTTCCCCCTCTACTCACTGCTGTGTTTCTCTTTCACCTGTAAAATTGTAAAGAACACCTTGAAAACTTATCATTCATTAAAAGATCCTTAGTCTCCCATTCCTATTGTCTTCGTTATAAGTGGTGAAAAACCATACAAATAGTATCATGAATAAAGAGTAATGAAAATCATAGGAGAGGCAGGTATTGAAAAATTAGTTGTCTATTTTTTCACAGTTTTTTTTCAAAAGATTCAGGTTTGGTAAAATTAGAGATTCCAGAGTCAAGCAACTGGCGATACAAGGGTCAGAGTAGCATTTGTATTTCCGCAATGTCACAGAGCTAAAACAAAGTTCTCCCTCCAGATAAAGAATACACAAAAGCCGGAGGAGATAAACACGCCAAAAGCCATTTAGCGGTGTCAGTGTCCAAAATGCAAGAGGAAGAAATAATAAGTTTTTATGTTCCACAAGTTGTTCAGTGTCAAGGAAAGGTGATGCAGTACCAGTGGAAACTCACACTACCTGCTGTTCTCGTCAAGAGAAATGTGTGTTTGTCGTTGCATTCACAGCCCCTGGTACAACGCCTGGAAATCACCCAGATTTGTATAATGACTAACTTAAAGATTAAATGACTTTTGAAAGGAAGGGCCTAGATATTAAGAGAAATGTTACCTACTGTTCATGAATTTTGGGTTTTCTGGCTGTTGGTTAGTCAGTGGTTGGGTTGACTGTGCTGCTTGGGTTCTGAGTAGATCAGAAATATTCAATTTAGACAACAATCTCCCACAGGTTTTCAGGCACCATAGAAGGAATGCGTAATGCAAAAATAAACAGGACAAAGTATTTTTCCCTGAGAAACTCAAAGTTTCACAAAATAAATGGCATTCTTACTTTCTACTGGCTATAGAGTTTCCTAGGTTAAGGCAGGGAGAAAGTATCACAATAAGATGGAATCTTACTTCTAAGACGAAGCCACAAATTTGCTAAGGTAGTTTCATGTAATTAAAGTGGAGAGTTGTAAACAAGCAATGATAAATAAGGAGACCCAAAAGGAAGGGCCTTCGGGCTCATCACTAAGTATTACCACCTCATATTGCTGTTGATAGAGAGTAATGAAGTATTGTAAAGAGTCTTAAATTTTGTAGCACTCATGTGCACACACACAGGAGAAAGTGAAGGAACAAACACTGGAGATAGAAAAATTGTTATTAAACTATTTTATTTTTCCTGTCAGAAATTATTGGTCTTAGCCTTGGTAAAGGACAGAAAATAATGACAGATTTGACACAAGTTTAAGAGTTGAAACAGATTTGGTAGCCGTTCCAATGTGCAAGAAATTGAAAATTACGATGAAGTTTCTAAGTTCGGAAACTATATGCTCACCCAGCATTGGAACACAAGATGTTGAATAGGTATTAAGTAGCAAGTTTATTTTGATAAGTTAATGTTATGTTGTAGATCTAAAATGTCAATAAATTTTCATATGTTTGGAAGGTAACTGGATCATGGGAGTGTTACATTCATAAGTAGATTCATCCATTATTACGCTTAGTAGCTAAATAAGCTTTCAGGAGGTGAGATTGATTGGAGTTGGGCTACCGAGGGTGGGCGTAACCTAGAAGGATGTAGTCTTGTCTCCAGATCCTTATCCCATCTCTCTGTTTCCTGTGTACCATGAATCAAGCAGACTTCCTCTTCCATACCCCTCTTCCATAAGATTTCTGCCTTGGAGACAATCAGCCATGGACTGAATTCTTTGGAGTCTTTAAGACAAAATAAACTTTTCCTCTTTTAAGTTGTGAGTGTTAGGTGTATTCTCCTAGTGATGGTAAAATGACCAACGTAGTTAATGTTGAGATACCTGCGAGTTTCCACATATATTTGCTCTGTGTTAAATGGAGTGTGAGTATGGGGCTCATCAAAGAGAGGCAACATTGGCTTCTTGAGTCTCTCCTTCTCCAAAGAGAAAATTACTCCAGGTTGCAGGGAAGCTAAAGTTTGCTCTCCTCCATAAAATTCATCTTAGACTCCAAGTTCATGTAATTTCTAGAAGACTAGGTTTGAATGCTAGACCAAAAGCCCAGCACTGCATCCCACTGGCTGATGACATCCAGGACTGTTGTTTCTTACTTATTCTTAGCACAGAAGAGGTGCATGACAGTGAATGCTATTCAACAAGCACCCACTTCCCAACTTTATTTTCTACTTTCTCTTTTCTCAGTAACCCATCAGCTACTTTTTTTGATGTATTTTTCACTTCCTAAACTGAAAATATCCAAGAATTTCAAAGAACTTTCAGTTGTTAAGTAATGGGACCACATTATTACTTCTCTGAGTTGACTTTTCTACAGCATTTAAAGCCAACCCCTCCTTTCTTATTGAAAATTACTTCAGAGCTTTCTTTATTGACAGTTTCCTGGCTTTTTTCTCTCCTAACTCTGGCTACTTTCTTTTAGTTCTCTTAGCCAAATACTTATTGCACTAGATTTCTTTCAAATATTTTATTTAAAGAAAGAAAAGAAAATTTAAAAAAATAGAAGAAATGTGAAAAAAGTAGAATATAGAATTAAAAAAATATTAACATCATAAAATCAATAGTTGATACATTATATGTTGTCATCTTAACAATAGTTGTTACAGTTACAAAATCAAAGCATAAAAAGTAGTTAGACACTCAAATATTGAAAGTGCAATCTCTTCTGTTCAATGATCCAATAGAAATTCAGTAATATGGTCATCTATCTTACACACTATATATACCATTATATCCTTTAGAGCACTTTCCTTCTCTTTCACTTTTACAACATCTATTATACTTTATAGATCCCATTATTCTGTCAGTTCTTATTTTTTATACTATAGAGACAATGTGATATTTACTAATGTGAGTATTGTTTATTTCATTAATGAGGATATTCTCAAGTTGCCTTCATTTACCTATAAAGGCCTCAAGACTATCCTTTTTTATAGCTGAATAACATTCCATTGTATAAAAATACCACTTGTTTTTCATCCACTCTGCGGTTGATGGGCATTTTGGTTATTTCCAAGATTTAATTATCACAATTGTGCTGCTATGAACATGGGTGCACATATATCACTGTGACATGACATTTTCAATTTTTTTGGGAAAATACTTACGAGGGGAATAGCTGGATTGAATGGAACTTCCAATCCTAATTTTTTGAGGAATCTCCATACTGATTTCCACAGTGGTTGCACCATTCTGGACTCCCACCAACAATGTAGAAGTGTTCCTTTTTCCCTGCATCCTCGCCAACATTTGTTATTAGTTGTTTTCTTGATGGCAGACATGCTTTCTGGGGTGAGAGGAAATCTCAGTGCTGTTTTAATTTGCATTTCTCAAATGACCAGTGATGGTGAATATTCCTTCATATATTTATTTGTCATTTGTATATCTTCATCTGAGAACTGTGTGCTCATCTCTGATGCCCATTTTTGGAGAGGGTCTTTGAATTTGGGGGGATTGATTTTTTCAGTTCTTTATATGTTCTGGATGTAAGTCTTGTGTTTGAGGAATTGTTGGCTAAAAATATTTGCCATTCTGTGGGTTTTCTTTTCACTTTGTTGGTGATTTCTTTTGAAGTGTAAAAACTTTTTAGTAATATGAGATGCCAGTTGCTGATTCTTTGAAGTATTTCTCAGGTGGTTTGCATTTTATTCATTAATTCTCTGCCTACCCCTATGACTCCAAGATTTTTACCTACCTTGTCCTCTAGTAGATTTATTGTTTCTGTTTTAATAGATCCTTGATCCATTTTGACTTTAGTTTAGTGTATAGTGATAGGCATGGGTGTATTTTCAGTGTTTGGCATGTGGAAAGCAATTTTTCCAACACCATTTTTTTTTTTTTGGTCTTTTTTTTCGTTTTTATCGGTACCAGGGATCGAACTCAGGACTGCCTGCTGGCAAGGCAGGCGCTTATGCCGCTGAGCTAAATCCCCAGCCCCTCCAACACCATTTATTAAAGAGGCTATTTTTTCCCAGTGAACATGTTTAGCCCCTTTGTCAAATATAAGGTGGCTGAGTGTCTTTGTACTATTTTGCATCTTCTAATATGTTCCATTGATCCTCAGGTCTATTTCTTTGCCAGTGCCATGCTGATTTTATGGTATAGTTTCAAGTGGCTTTTTGGTATAGTTTCAAGTCAGGAATCGAGATGTCTCCTATCTTGCCTTTGTTGCCCAGAATCACATTTTCTATTCTATGTTTTTTCTGTTTCCAGATGAATTTTAGGAATATTTTCTCTAGATTTGTAAGGCATGTTAATGATATTTTGATGGGGATTACATTGAATCTGTATAACAGTTTTGGGATTATGGCTATTTTCACAACATTGGTTCTTCCTAACCAAAAGCAAGGAATATCCTTCCATTTTCTAATATCCTCTTCAATCTCCCTTTTTACAGTAGAACAATTTTAAGCATATAGGTCTTTTACATTCTTCATTTCGTTGATTCCTAGGTATTTCCCTTTTTTAGATGCTATTGTGACAGGCAATATTTCCATAATTTCTCTCTCAGTGAGCTTTTTGTTTGTTTACTGGAATGCTATTGATTTTTGAGTGTTGACTTTGTATCTAGCTATGCTGTTGAATTTGTTTATTACCTCTAGAAGTCTTTAATGGAGTTTTGGGGGACTTCTATGTAGAGTATCATGTCATCTGCAACTAATGGTAATTTAACTTCTTTTCCTATTTTTATTCCTTTTATTTCTCCCTCTTTTCTGATTGCTTTGGCTAATATTTCCAGAACTATATCGAATAGGAGTGGTGATAGTCAATATCCTTGTCTCTTTCCTGATTTTGGAGCAAAGGCTTTCAGTTTTTGTCCTTTTAGTATAATGTTAGCTGTTGGTTTGTCATAGGTGGCCTCTATGAGATTGAGGTACATACTATCTATTCTGAATTTCTGTAGGGTTTTCATCATGAAAAGGTGTTGGACTTAATCAAAAGTCCAATTTTCTGAGTCTATTGAGATGATCATGTGATTTTTATTTTTGGCTCGGTTGATGTGTTGTATTACATTTATTGATTTGTGTGTGTTGAACCATCCCTGCATTCCTGAAATAAATCCACTTGGTTGTGGTGTATAATTTTATTGATGATTTGCTGCATTTTATTTGCCAATATTTTATTGATAATTGTTGCATCAATGTTCATTACTGAGGTTGGTCTATAGTTCTCCTTTTTGGTTGGGTCTTTCTCTGATTTTGGTATCAGAATGATACTTGCCTCCAAGAATGAGTTAGGGTGAACTGCTTCTCTTTCAATTTCACTGAAGAGTTTAAGGAGTATTGGCATTAAATTTTCTCTAAATTTCTTATAGAATTCAGCCATGAATCCATCAGGACCTGGGCTTTTCTTTGTTGGTAAGTTTTTAATCACATTTTTTATTCCAGTAGTTGATATTGGGTTATTCACAATTGCTATATTTTCTTGATTGAATTTTGGTAGTTTGTATGTTCCTAGAAATCCGTCCATCTCCTTTGTGTTTTCCACCCTATGTGAGTAGAGATTTTCAAAGTAGGTATTCATGAACTTTTGAATTTCCATCAGATCTGTAGTAATTTTCTTCTTTTTAGTCCTTATTGCATGGATTTGATTTTTTCTTTCTTTTTATTAATAAGGTTGGCCATAGGCTTATTAGTTTTGTTTATTCTCTCAGAAAACCAGCTTTCATTCATCAATTCTTTGTATCTTTTTTAGTTTCAATTGCATTAATTTGTGCACTAATCTTCACAATTTCCTCTCTTCTGTGAGCTTTGCGTTTGACTCGCTCTTCCTTTTCTTGAAGCTTGAGATGTAGAATTAGGTTATTTATTTGTATTCATTCCATTCTCTTGCTGTGACTCTTTACTGCTATATATTTCCTTCTTAGGGCTGCTTTCAATGTGTCCCATAGGCTATGATACGTTGTATCTGCATTTTCATTATATTTTAGGTATTGTTTTATTTCTTCTTTAATTTCATCTGATACCCACTAGTTACTCAGAAGGTTGTTATTTAATTTCCATGCCTTTATGAAGGTTTTGCAGTTTGTTCCATTGGTTTCCAATTTTAGTGCACTGTGATCAGATATTATGTTTGGGATAATTTCACTTCCTTTGCATTTAGTTAAGAATGCTATATGGGTTAACATATGGTCCATTTTGGGGAATGTCCCATGTGCAGCTGAGAACAAAGTATATTCTGATGTGGTTTGGTGGAATACTCTGTAGACATCCACTAAGTCCATTCACTCACAGATATGATTCAGTTCTGTAATTTCTTTGCTGACTTTTTCTCTAGTTGATCTATCATCTTTTTGTGACAGTGAGGTGTTAAGGTCTCCTATTACAATTGTGTTTTTGTGTATTTGATTTTTCATGTCAATTAGTATTTGTCTTATATAGTTGGGTACTCCTGTGTTTGGTGCATATATATTTATAATTGTTATTCCTTTTGTAGTTTTCTACTTACCAGTATGTAGTGGCCCTCTTTATCTCTTTTAATCCTTTTTGGTTTGAGGTTCAATTTGTCTGCAAACAGAATATCTACCCCTGCTTTTTTCTGGGTTTCTTTTGCATAGAAAACTGTTTTCCACCCTCTGACTTTTAATCTATGAGTTTCTTTTTGATTCAGATGTTTTTCTTGTATATAGCATATTGTGGGATCCTGTTTCTTGATCCACAGTGTCAACTTGTTTCTTTTGATAGGTGAGTTGGGCCCATTTACATTTATGGATATCACTGATATATACTGGCTTGACTTTGCCATGTTGTGTTCCTATTGTTGGTTTCCTGCTTTTCTTTGTTTAATTTCTTGTCCAGCCTGGTGGTTCTTTCTGTTGTTTCTATTGCTGTCCTGGAAATTGTGCTCATTTTTATCTCTATCTAGAATGTCTTTCTGTACTCTTTCTAGGGTTGGTTTGATGGACATTATTTCCTTCAGTTGTTCTTTGTCATGGAAGTATCTTGTTTCTCTATTAAATTTGAAAGAAAGTTTTTCTGGATACATCAGTCTGGGTTGAAAATTATTTTCTTTTAGGGCTTGAAATACTTCACTCCAAGATCATTTTAACTTGAAGGTTTGTGCTGAAAAGTCTGCCGTGATTCTAATAATCCTTCCTTGATAGGTGAGTTGTGTCTTTTCTCTAACAGCTTTTAGTATTCTGTTTTTATGCTGCATGTTTGAGATCTTAACTAGTATATGTCTGGGTGTAGATTTATGTTTGTTGTAACTGTTTGGCATTGTGTATGCCTCACTTATTTGTATATTATTTTTTCTCTATGTGTGGGAAATTTTCTTCTATTACTTCTGTGAATAGTTTAGTTATGTCATTTTCATTGATTCTTGCATCTTCATTGATGCCTATTGGTCTTATATTGTTTCTCTTGGCATTGTCTTGAAGCTGTTGGATTGTTATTTCATGCTGCTTTGTTGTTTTTATAAGTTCTACCCTTTCAGGATTGCTATCTGCAATCTTGTCTTCAAGGTCTGAAATTCTATCCTCAGCTTCATTTAAATGGCTTTTCCAGCTTTCAGTAGAGTTTTTTGTTTCTTGAATATCTCTTTGAACTTGTTGCATGAATTCTTCTTGTTTTCTGCTTTGTTAATTTGGTGTTTCAATCACTTTTCCATGCTCTTGTATTTTTTCTCTATTTCTTCCCTAGTTATGTTGAGTAACTCATTTACTAAGGTTGTTATTTCTGTCTTTATGTAAGACATTATTTCTAATTTGATTACCTCTATAGCCTCATGGATTTGTTTCTTTACTTCTTTTGCTATCTTTTCAGAGATTTCCAGTGTATGACTTTTAAAATTCTCTATTTCAGTGTTGCCTGTACTTGCTCCTGATGGACTAGATGTGTGAGATTGCATTTTGCCTTTTCATTTTGCCATTTTCACCCTTTGGGTAAATCTTTGGTATTTCAATCCCAACAGTCTCAGCTGTCCATAGTGTGAATTTTAGGGTGCTATTGTGTGGTTGATATTTGTCAAATTTTTGGGTACCACAAGGAAGAGGAGATCCAATCACCTGAATTCCTCCTACAGGGTCTGTTGGGTGGGTCCTATACTCTTTCTGGGCTAACTAGCCTAGAAACATTGATGTAGGTCAACTCTTAGTTCTTGCTGTTGCTATGTGTTCAGGTTGTTGCAGGTCACCAGATCTTCCTATATGTAGTGTTTGTGTCAGCTGAGGCCCTACTGTATCACTGGGGGTTTCATAAGCTCTTTTAATTTTCTCCAAGTTGGGGGGGGGTTTATTGGCATACTCCTCAACCTGTCTGATGTTCTCTGTGTGGAGGAGGGATTACCCACTCTCTTGCCAGGTTCATCAAGGTCTTACAGTTGGAGGGAGTTTCACTTCTGCTCCTATTTACGTGCTGCAGACCTCTGTTTTAGGGGCAAACTCATCACACTGACTGGAGCCTGCTGAGGTCTTCTGTTTGAGTGAGGGGTTCCTGAGTCTCTCATCTAGCCAGCACCATAATCTACTATAGTCCAAGGTTCTGGAAGAAGGGGTTGGATCCAAAAATCAATTGTAGTACTGGGTCCAGGAGGCAGGTGGGTTCCCCAAGAGACAGGCCTGTGTGGGTAGTCAGGGCATCTCAGGCATACCTGGCTGAAGTGCAGGGCCATGGCAGCAGTCCGAGGTGGCTCAGTTGTGCCATGGGCATCCCAGGTATTTTTGGTTGAGGGTTCTTTTGGTTACTAACAGTGAAATTATTTTTCTGATTTTAAAATGAACACATACATTTTTAAAAAATGAAAGTGATTCAGAATATAACAAAATCACCTAATAAAAATAATCCCATGGATAACTAAGATTAGAATTTTAAAGCCCTCATTTCTCCTCTTAATCTCTTTTTTTCTCTGAAGAGGATACAAAATTGTATCTAAACAACTTTCTTTCCTTGATTTTCTTCTGATACTGGAGGTTGAACCCCGAATCTTCACAATAAGTCACATCCTCACCACTTTTTAGTACTTTGTTATTTTGAAACAGAGTTGTAAATTGTTAAGTTGCCCATGTTTAAACTTACTATCTTTCTGTCTCAGCCTCCCGAATTACTAAAATGACAGTTGTGTGCCACTTATTTTTTTGATTTTTTTCCCTTTGGAATTGCTCTTATTTTTAAGGATGTTTTATGAACTATAATTACCAGAGGAACTGTTCTTTTCTGTATAGTTAGAAAGAAGGTAGGACCATCTCTCCCCAGTTAGTTGGCCCTAAACAGTCTAGTTAATAGGGACATCTTTTCTGTTTATTGCTAGCTTTCTGAAACAAATATAAGTCACATATACTTGCTAAATGGCAGGAAAAGAATTCTTCAGTATATAATAAATATAATGGAGGTTTATAAAAATAGACTATTTATGCTAGTTTGGAGACATTAAGAAGAAACCAGAAAAATGGATTGTCTCTATTTTACTTGCTATGGCGTAGTCTATCCTGGAAGGCCATTGTATATTGTTAAACACATTTTCTGAAATATAAACTATTGTGAGTGAAAATGTTGCAGAAACAACTTGTATTTTCATGAGATTAATGAACAGTGGCCAACAGAGTGAAACAAATCTCTGGATGGGGGATCAAGGGTATGCTTGATAGAATCTCTGTTGTGGGCTATCAGGAAAAGCTCTTACCAAGGACATTGATGGAAATTTTACTGGTTCTTTAAGGAGTTGCCTCTTTAGAAAAATTCTAAGCCTGGAAAATAATGACATGGCTTGCTTTTCTCTTGAGGATTTCCCTAGTTCCAAATAATTAAGCCAAAATGGTTATATCCCCTGGCTGATATAGTTTTCCTATTAAGGAAATTGTCTTGATTGCCAAACTCAGAGAGAAAGTTCTGAAAAACACCAGAAAATGGAAATTTCTTTCAGGAAGACTTGAGGGTGATAAAGTTTCAGAAAGAGAAACGTACTTTTCCACCATGAAATTTGTTGGCTCTCCTATATCTCTTAACTTTAACTTTGTTAAAAACAAAAAACAATGAAAATTATCATGGTTTATTCTAATAGACTAGAGGTCCCCAGAAGATGATGGATTTTTCCTTTGGGGATATTTGTAAAATGTGAGGAGATATTATTGATCATCCCAACTGGGAAATGTTGCTTCTGGTGTCCACTGGATATAAACAGATATAATCAAACACCCTAAACCAAACAATCTTCTGAGCCAAAATATCAACAGTATCAAATTTGAGAAAATCTGTAATATTATGCATGCTCTGGTCAGTGGCCAACACATAGAGTTTCCTGATTACTGTGATTTTGAAATGACAATCTTTATCACAGTTATACTGTTTTGCTTCATTGCTTTGTACTTTTGTATTTTGGAATTTTTTGTATACTATTGGCTGGTTAAAAGTCTGTTGGAAAAGAGGAAAAGTATACATCTCTTGGAGACTTGAAAGTCAAATTTGGGATATCATATTGGTGATCATTTCTTATCATCTGGATGGGAAAAAAGAGACTGTGTTAGCTTGCCACGGTTATGACAAAATAACAGAAAAATCGAATAGAAGGAGGAAATTTTTATTTTGGCTCACAGTTTTAGAGAGTTCAGTCCATGGTCACTTGACTTTGTAGTTTCTGTTGCTAAATGGCAGAGAAAATATTCTTTACTAAATTCTAAATATAATACATGTTTAGAAAAGTGGACTACTTATGGTTGACTGAGGGCATTAAGAATAAGCCAGAAAAGATGGATGGTTTTTATTTTACTTCCTATGGTGAGGCAAGGAATTGTGCTGGGGAGTACATTGCTTGATAGAGCAGAGCTGTTCAAATCCATGATATTCTGGAAGGTGAAGGGAAAAGAGGGGACAGAAGGATAAGAGGTAAGATGGAGAAGGAAGCCAAGAGAGAGACCAGAAACAAAACAGGCCATTCAAGGCTGTGCCACCAATTGCATACTTTCTCCAGCCAGGCTTATCTACTAAAGTTTCCTCTCTCTCCCAAATTGTGAATCCATCAGCAGCTTAAACCATTTATGAAGTCAGAGGACTCATGATCCAGTTAACTTTCTGAAGACCCCATCTCTGCAAGACAGTTACATTGAAAACTAAACTTTCAACACATGATCCTTTGGGGACATTACATATTCAAATCATAAAATAACTGCCATTAGGAAAAAACAAATAGGGCTGGAGATTTAGCTCAGAGGCATCAACAAGTGCTGATGCATGGCAAGTGCAAGGTCATGAGTTCAATATCCAGTACAAAAAAAAAGATAAGGAAAGAAATAGAGAGACTTAGAGAAAGCACTGAGAGTATGTGTTGCTGACTGTGAACCATAATTTATTTAACAAGCTACCCTTATTAAATGGGCATTAACATTTTAGTGGAGATTCCTACAATAAGTATCCTTGAATATACTTTAAAAGATATTTGCACAATGATCTTCCTATAAAATATTTGTAGCCAGATTGATGGGCTGAAAAGTTTTCATTAAAAGTTGTGTACATGTAGTCATATTTACCTCTGGAGTAAACACTGTATATGAGTTTATACTTTCATTAATAGTGGTTTAGAGGTACTGTTTCTCCAAAATAATTCCCAACACTAGGTTTTGTAAGTATTTTCAATATTTGATTCTTGATAGAAAAACATACTATGTTGTTTTGAAATTTAAATTTGATCACCAGTGAAAGCAAGCATTATGAATTTATTGATGATTTGTTAATTGGTAAGTATTCTTTTCTTATCTTTTGAACATTGTTGATTTGTGAATTCACATTTCACCACTGGTTAGTAATCCATCTTTATGAATTAGAGACATACTACAGAGACAATTAAATACTATATGTACTGCAATAATTTTTCCCAATTCACTTTTTTACCTTTGATTTTTTTTCTAGTCTTAAATACATTTTGGAGGACTTAGGCATCTTTAAAATTCTTGGCAAATTTTTCAATTTTTAACTTTTATAGAAGTTCTATTTATGACAAGAAAAGCAATAGCATGCATTCTTATTTTATTCTGGGACAAAATGCTTATTTTTAAAATATTTGATCCATCATAATTTTGACTTATGGATTGAGTTATGATGAAACTTTTTCATCTAATTTCTGACTTTTTGGTTTCCCACCCACAACCATTTGCTTCTAAGTTCTTTCAATTCTATCTGTTTAATATCTTTGGAATGAATTCCCCCGTTCCACCTCCAACTTCCTCACCTTGGCCAAGAACTCATTATTTTTGAGCCTACAGTTACCACAACAGCCTTCTAACTGGTCTCTCTGCTTCCAATCTTGGAACTCTGAAATTCAGTCCCAGATGTTGCAAGAGTGGTTTTTTAGAAAGAATTTCTGGGGGACTTCCAAGGAAGATTTTTGATTTGAGCACAGCCATTTAAATTTTCTCTCAAAATTTTCATGGAAAATATTAGTTTAAGCAGTTTGAAATATTCCACACAGTGCTACACTGCTGTGTTCTTTCTTTTAATTTCTCAAAATTAAATTAAAATCTCACAGGGACTCTATGCTCTAGATGTACAAGAAGTTTGATACTATGTCTTGGGTCTTCTGACTTATGATACAATGAACTATGACCTTTTTAATAGTTCTCAGAACAAGATCAGCTTCTGTAAGACTGATAATATTTCCACTATATGAAATATATTTACTACTTAACAGGTATCCATGACCTCATTTACATTTCCAAGCTTCCTTGCAGTAAGTTTGGGCTATATGATTGGTTTGCTTTGTTTTCTTTTTGTCAATGGGTCATGAGCAGATATAAAGTGCGACGTGTCTAAGGAGAAGTGTTCACAGCTAAGATATGGTTACTCTTATTTGATAGTTTCTCTCCAGCATGAGACAGTATGGAACATAGAGAGCACACTATTCACCCTGGGACCTTTAACGAGATACATGTGGGTCAGAGTTGTAGTCAACTCATAGGACGGCAGGGATAAGAGAAAGGAGCAAGCAGCTGAGGTGCTGACATCATTTGCTTTTGCAACAAAAGTCAAGGAGATTTCTAAGAGATCAAGGCAGGAATTGTCAGTCCTCTGAAAGGCTAGACTTAGAGTTGGCATAGTTGTCACTTCTACCATATTTCAATGATCAATGAAATCTTAGGCTAGCCCATATTTACATGGTGAGAAATAGATAAGCATGAAAGTCAAGGAACGTGTGGTCATCTTTCATTTGCCATAGTCAGATCCTTAGCCACCAATGAAACATACATATATTTATCATCTTTTCAGACCACCAAACTCTCACTCTATCATGAAACTGGTTTAAATTCCAAGAAATGACCACCTAAATTGGGTCTTGGCATGGGTGAAGCCCTCTGAGTGTAGTCTTTTGAGTGTGACTCCTCTAGATTTGAAGGCCTGTGAATTGTAGAGCAGAGCCACCAAAAAGGCAGTTAAAAGAAAAAAAAAAAGATATGAAGACCACAATGAGCACTAAAAGGGTGAGACAAAGCAGTTTCCGGTCCATAGCATTCTAAAACCAGCCCAGGAACATGTTACTGGTTCCTTGATTTGGACTCAGTTTTACCCCCTTCTAATGATTTTTGTTAAACAGCTTTCCATTGCAGTGACAAAGTACTTCAACATAAGTTCACTTAAAGAAAGATTTACTTAATTTGGCTCATGATTTCAGAAGTCCCAATTCATGGTTAGCTGGATCATTTGCTTTTAGGTCTGTGGCAAGGTAGAAAAATTATGGAGGAAAGGAGGAAGGTTATAGAGGAGCTAAATTACTCACCTCATGGTGCTGGAGATGAATGATGGAGAGAGAGAGAGAGAGAGAGAGAGAGAGAGAGAGAGAGAGAGAGAGAGAGAGAGAACAAAATACTCTCTTCAGAGTCATGCGTCTAGTGATCTACTTCCACCAACAAGACACCACCCCCTGAAATTCCCATCACCTCCGCAGCTGCTGGGGACCAAAACTTCTAAACATAAGATTTTTAGGGATATTTCAGATTCAAACCATAACAACTTTCCATGACTCTTGGTTTTATGTGCTCATGACATTCCATTCCATAACAAACAGATCATTTTAGCAACCTGAATGGCCTACTGATTTTTCTTATGGAAAATTAGATCTCCAAAGATCTCTTTTCATCTTATGCTATTTCTTTCACTTTCAGTACAGCTTGCTGGTACTTTCACTGACAATTATTTTAAACATTACATGAGTTTCCTGTAAATTTGATTGGGTTTCTCCTACTAGACAAAAACAATACAAATGTCTATATAACATTCTCCTCTCTGGCTTCCTTTTAAGGTTGGAGTGTTGTGAAGCAGTACCCTTAATGATGGTTAAAATCCTTTCTTTCTATCTAGTTGGATGGGTCTGTGAAGTATACCCATAAACATTTCTGAAATACTAACAAGGCATTTAAATTCCACCCTTAAGAAAGATCTTTACCATGAGGACTTTTTTGGGGTGCTGAGATCTTTTTGCTGTCTTGAACTTGCAGAAATGAGGAATGATTTCATTTTCTAACCTCTAGGTCTGGAATCTTTATTTCAAATTGTTATCAAAACTGAAAAATAAAGAGTTTTTTTTTTTTGGGCCTCTGCTCATCTCTACTTGCACTTTATTGAATGTAGTTAAATAAAGTCAGGTTATACTTTCAACATTGTTCATAAGACTCTCCTTAGCTAAATTAATAAGCTCATTATGCATGCTTTCTGTTTTCCATGTTACTGAAGGCAAAAATACTGCCAAACATTCCCCCATTAAAGTACATGTTCCCTTTTATCTGGTATTTAATAACAAATTACTCAGTCTGATTCAAGTCTTCACTAAGATTCCTGAGGTTTGTACAGCTTTGGGCTGCAACTCTGTGCCAAACATGATGCAGTATGTCTTAGCTGTCATTTGTTTTTCTCATGAAGGCAGAACTGCTCTCCAAGTACCCAATTTGTTCTGGTCTATTATTGATATATTGTGAACCACTGTAAAACTTACAGGTATAGAACAACTATCATTTTATTATCTTCAAAGTTAGGAGTTGAGATTCATAGCAGAAACTCCTTGCCTATGCACTACAATTCTTTGGGTTTCATCTAGGGATGAGTGGAGATGGTTAGCATGGCTTTCTGGATGTCATATACAGAAGGCTGGTATTGCATCTTGGATTCTCTATACCTTGAATTGCTTCCTTTGAAGGTAAATGCAGTGCCAAGAAACAGCCCTCAGGAGTCATTATATCAAGAGGACACAAAGCGAGAAGCTGAGATTCACCACAAACCACATGACTGATCTTGACAGTAGATGTTTGAAGCCTGCACGCAGCCACATGAGTGATTTTGCAAGTACATTGCTCCTCAGTTGAGCTTTTGCATAGCCATAGCCCTGTTTCACATTTTGATTACAACTTCATGACAGATATTGAGTTAAATCATTTATCCAGCCCTAGGTTCCTGATGGATAGAAACTGAGATAAATATTTGTTGGTTTCATCCACTGAATCTGGTCATAGAACCATCAGAAGCATGAAGTCTTCTGATTTTATGGGCTGAACGGATCTTAGAGACAAAATATCCTGAAACTTTCATTAGAGAGAAAGGGAAACTCTAAGCTCCCTTGGTCAAACCACAGATCTGATCAGTTACAGATCTTGTATTCAAACTAAGTATCTTTGCTTTAAATTTAACGTGCATTCTTCTCCAATAAAAAAGTCATCTTTTCCTTACAAAAAGAAATCATCTCCTTGTTAAATTTCACTTGGGAATTCTGGGTAAACAGTTGAGAAATGTAAAAATCTGGAGTTTCCTTTTCTGTAACTCCAGAGCATGATTTTATTTCAGTTTGGTCTATAAATTGACATGGGTTATGAGGTTGTGTGATATTTAGCTTTATGATAATTACCTATTTGAATGGCTGATAAGAGTTAATTTATCCTGGAGACAACGAGGGATAAAAGAATAATTGGGTTATAAAATTAAAGCAATAACATCTGTAGTTTCTACTACATTGAACATATTTGATGTAGAGAATATTTCAATTAGGCTGAAAAACCTGTGAATGCTTTCTTACTCTTTAAATTCTTCCTCAAGAGAAAGAAAGGCTTATCACACACAAAAACCACTAAAATGAGGAAACTTTTCAGCCTTTGATATTTCCATTTGTTCAGAGGGAAGTGCATATCCTTGACCTCCTGTATACTTACGTGGTCAGTCACTGCTAATACAAGACAAATGAACAACTGTCTGCTCAATAGTATAAGCATGCAATTTCTGCAGGATTAGCAACTTTACTTAAATTAAGTAGTTATGAATTCCAGTCACTATAGACAACTGTAGACAACTTTGCATTTTGGGATAAATTGTTCAATCTTTCTGTATCTTAGGTTTCTTACCTACATTCATTCATGAATTTTTAATTCAACCAGTGTGAGCTGATGGCCTTTTTTGGCTCAGATAATCTACTGGGCACTGGAGTGAGTAGAAAAAAAATGCAGTCTTTGATCTCAAACAGCTTATGATAAATGTGGACACCAATACCTTTCACACGAGATACAACTTGAGAAGTTACATGTGTGTGGTATCAACAGTGATAAAAATACGAGGAATATTGCTTCTATCTGGAAGTAATGGCATACAAATGTGCTATTAAGAGAGATGGGGAAAAGATGGAGAATTCTGTCTGGCTGGAATTATTGTAGAGATCTGAAATAGCAGCAGCAGCAGCAGCCGCAACAGGAAGAGCAACAGCAACAACAATACTGAAAAGCTGGTTTAAATCAGTCTGCTTTCAGCTGCCACTGTCTGTTGGCAATTCTAGGTAATGCGCATGGGGGATGACTGTTCTTACCTTTTGTTAGGACACTGCGTGGAAGGTTGAGAAAAGATTCAGAAGAGAGATAGGATATGCACCTGACTTTGAAACATGGTTAAGATTTATTTTGAGAGAACTGTGAAGGAGATTTCAAGGAAGAAAGAGATATGATTTGAAAGTGGGAGGAGAGAAAATCGCATAAAAACATATTATGTCTTTGTTTTAAGTTTTGCTCTACATTGCATGTGGTTGAGCATAGTATTGATAAACCTGTTAATATTTATAAATATTATATGATAAATATAAATTTAGCTCTTTAACACATATATGTATTTCATGTTAAGTAAAATTCACTGGTTACAAAAAGAAACATGTAAAGTATATGAAATGTCTTTAAGAATTCTTATGCTTACTTTATGGAGTGTGTGTGTGTGTGTGTGTGTGTGTGTGTGTGTGTGTGTGTGTGTAAGAAGCTTACTAGACTTGAAATTCCCCTTGAATTAAAACACAAGTCAAAATCACATAATGACAAGAATGATTTATTTTGTTTTTTATCACTAAAATTAACTTCATTCATTAAGATACAATTATTGAGGCAATAATAAATTGACCTCTAATTATTCCAGCCTGTTTAATATTTAATATATTGTTTTCAGAGTTAATAAGACAGGAGGTGCATTTTGATTTTGAGATCTCAAACTTGGAGACATTGGACTCAGAGTAGTTAATGAGTAGAGAGTAAAAAGATGGAAGAGCATCAGTCACAAGAATCAGTGGAGTGGACGGGAGATATAGCTCAGCGGCATGAGCACCTTCCTGACAAGAGCAGGGTCCTAAGTTCTATTCCTGGTACAGAAAATAAAAACAAAAACAAAACCCAAATGAATGGGGAATGTGTTGTGCATTAGGTTTTTGTTTTAAGTTCTTATGCCAGAACTATTCTTGAGTTTTTGGCCTTCCTTTTGAGAAACCTGCTGAAATAAGTTGCCCAGTGAAGGTGAAGTCATGGCCCAAAAGGAATCAGTGACAAACATTTTATCTAATACCAGCTGCATTCATCTCAATGGTACACGCCTTCAAATTTTAACAAGGGATGAGGGACAAATGCAAGCACAGATTTGTGCTTTGATCCATGCTTCCATTTTATGAACCTAAAAATAATGAACTCCTAACTCATCTTTCTGTAGGGGTGGGTTAGGAAGGATTGGGTGAGCTAGACCCTACTCCTTTATTTCTTAAGCTAATTCAGCAACCATTTGGAAGGGACGTCAGAGGAGAGTGGCATATCCTGAAAACTATGAATTAATTAGGAATGACTGAATCCAAGCTATAGAGCAGTAAACAATCTGGGCCCCGAGAGCTAGCAGCAGAACTCATAAATCACAAAGATTAGAGGAGGCCCATTTGTCATTCTGGGGGGAAGTTTGTTTGACTCTACAGGCAGTGGAGGCCTTGGAGGACAAAAATCAGGTATTGCGGAGAATATTATGAATGTCAACACACTGAAATGTTTTTAAAAAGATAAGCTTTTGTATGGTAATATTTCACTATGGTACTGGCTAAGGATCCAAGGAAATCTGAGTGATCTATTGAAGTTCTTTGGGATTGCAAGGGAAGTCTTCTCATTGACAAAGATCATGGTATCTTGGAAAATACACTAATGCCTAGCATATCTGCTTCTTTTGCTTGTGGACATAAGATGAGCTTGGACAAGTGTTAGATTGAATTATTTGCCTAGGAAACTTTTTATTTTTATAAAAAGTTTTCAGTTTAATTTCTTTCCAATCTACTTTAAGGAGTGAATTTGCAATTTTCAATTTTTTAATCCAGTGATTTCCTGAAACAAAAATGAAATTCTTCAATTTTAAAATCATTTCGATGCCCGTAACTGGAAATTTTTTTTCTCAGCCATTTATAGTATCAAATACTCATTTGGGTTTCATATCCTCACTTCAGATCTCCTGTTTCTCTGTGGAAAGGTGCGTTCATGATTATACCGGTACATTTGCTACATTGTGTGTTCAGTCATACTTTTTCTCCAGCATAAAATCAAATTCACATGAGAGTTTTATATGCCTTTGATATGTAGTGTCAGCACAGTGTCATCCCATTGTATTGAACTTTAGAGGTGTTATCTAACAATTGAGAGCATATGGTATAGATACAGCTACCTAGCATCTTGTAAACAGGACTTTTCTAAAAAGATCTCTAAGCACAGCAACTATTTCTGTATCTGATGATGCCACCCTCATCTTTTTCTGCTCTCCGGGGTCTGTGCATGTACAATACCATTGTAAAATTCAACAACTTTATGTAACACTTTATCATTCTAATAGCCATAAAATGGCTAAATGCTTCGTCTTTTATTTTATGCATAGTAGCCAGGAACACAAATTCACAGGGACATCTCCTTTTCGACAGCAAAACTCACTAAAAGAGAAGGGATTTTCCTTTTCTCAAATTTCGCTTTGTTGTTATTTTGCATGAGACATTTTCTTTTGTGATTCGCACAATCAAAATATACTGATGCCTAGGAACAAGGACTAGAAAAATTCTGATGAATAAAGAAGCATGCATAAAAAGGCTGACATCTTCTAAATATCTTCACAGAGAGTTCTGACTTTATTCTTTCTAGGAAGAGGGTTTGGGGATTCATGTTTTATACTCTCATTTTTAACATTTCTTGCAATTGTGTTGTTATATAACGGAAGTGGCCAAAACTCCACTCTTGTTAATCATTCTTAAAGGTGCTGATTCCTCTTGTCTGTGAAGCACAGTCTAGACTGTCACTTATCTGTTGCAGCTCTGTCAGTCATAAATTGTTTATTCTTGTTACTTATGATGACTTATTTATGCAACAAACCATAATCTTTCATGTCTTCCTACCTTTCCACTTTCAGTTCCTTCTGGCTAGGATAGTCTTCAACTGACCATAACTCTACCAGCATACGAATCATGGATCTTCTGTATCTTCCATATCAGGTATCTAAATTGATGCCTGACACATAGTAGATGCTCAATAAATGCTTGCTTACTTAGCTAGTTCCAAAATCATCTCTTTCTTCTTGAATCACGTCTTTACATACAAAGGGTGATCAAGACTACAGTGAATGTTCAAATTTAGAGAAAAACTTACTATAGTAAAAGACATTGTCAACAACAAACATAAATGTGCTTAAAGTGAAAGACTGTGTTTCTGAGTATTTTGAGGGGGATTAATGGAATTTTGGTTTTATGGTAGTAAACTGTTTTATTAAAACATTAGCCCTATATTTATTGTACCTCATTGAAAATACTATGACATTTTTGTTTGACCTCAAAGTCAAAATGACTGGAAAGGAAGACATTTCAAATCAGTTCATACTGAGACAGCTATGATAGTGTAACTAAAGATACACTGGAAAAAGCAGTCCCCAAAAATATTTCAGAAAGTGACAAGAATGATGAAATGTGTGTTGATAGTGAGGGGGAATATTTTCAAGGGGAATAATAAGGAAGTGTCTTCTGAAAGTTTAAACACAAAAAATTTAGGTGCTCACCATGTTTTTTAAACCACATCTCATTGTTCTTCTGGTGAATGTCTAGGAGGAGGTATATTATTTTAATCTTTGTGCCTTTGAAAGTGCTTTTATTTAACTTTTACAGTTAGCGATAACTTGTGCAAATGTGAAAGTGTGGCTCACATTTTGGTCCAACCCTGAGAAGCTATTCCATTATTCCATTGCCATTACCAATGAAGGCATTGCCTATCAGTATCAATTGTGATTAAGAAGCCTGTTGTCCCTAAGAGTATCTTTCCTTTATGGATCATTTTTATTGTCATTCTGCTCTTTTTCAGTATTATCTATTTTTTCTTGTTAGGTTGAAATTTCTATAAGTTGGATATGAATTTGCATTTATTTTCATTTATACCTGAATTTGGTGCATTTATCAACAACTCAACAATTTGTTATAATTTTTAAAGCATTTCTTCTTTACTTTTCATTTTCTTCTTATTTATATTGGAGCTGGGCATGTGGGCATCCCTGTAATCTCATTACTCTTGGATGCTGAGGCAGTAGGATTATAGGTTCAAACCCAACATGAGCATCTGAGTGATCTAGGGATCCTCTGTTTCAAATTAAATTAAAATAATAAAAAAGGACTAGAGATATAGCTCAGTGCAAAGACTCTGGTTTTAATTTCAACAACAACAACAACAACAACAAAATTCCCTCCCATTGGACATATTTTACAGTTTATCAATATATTTTCTGACTCTTTACTGCCATTTAATGAAAAAAATATTGGTTTGAATCTCTAAGATGCATTTGGTTGAATTCTCATAGCATATTCCAATTCATCAATTCTTGGTGACAATATGCAGTTTGGCATTGGTATAATTTACTAACTTTTAAAATTTGATAATCATAATTTTTTTTCTTTTTTTTTTTCCGGTACCAGGAATCAAACTCACGACTGTCTGCTTGCAAGGCAGGTTCTTATGCCGCTGATCTAAATCCCCAGCCCCCCATTTCCAGTATTTCTAAATGGAATCTTAGATTTTATTACAATTGGAAAGCACAGCTTTTTATACTTTAAAAAGGATTATTTTCCTTTTCTTTATTTCTTCCAAGGATGAGAAACACTGTTACTTTAATGTTAACTTCAGATCATCCTGTTATTTTTATTGATGACCACACAATTTTTTATTGTATAAGAATTCTTACTTTGCAATTTACTCCATTGTGTATGTTATTACATTGTACAATAGGTTCATCATCAGCAAGATCATTTTCCCTTCTCTTTTTTCCTGTGCATTCTCATCCCTATATAACAGTTTGCAGCTGACCATTCAGGGCCCATTTTCTTCCATTGGTACCAGACAATTCTTGGTGATGTTGTGTTGATACTGATGCTTCTACTGAACCAAACAGTTGCTGGATTTGTTCAGGACAGAGCTGTGATTGCTCCTTCCCATTGGTTGCTATTAAATTGCAATGTATCTCAACTTTTCTAACTTTCTTTCAGAGGTTGAAAAACCAGTATGACTCTCAGGTTCAAGAAGTAATCATGGCTCTTCTTTCCTTTATATTGTGGGAAATATTTTCCATTCTCTTGCAGGATCCAAATTCCTGGTTATATTTTGTGTGCAACAATACCCCAAATGATCACTTGCATTACTGATTCTCAGATCAGTTATGGTTGGATGTTTTAAACTAGCATGATGTAAGACTGGAGAAAAGGACTTTCTTTGTGGTTAAAGATGTTTTTAAGTTTTCCTTCTCATTGTCATAAAATACAAGTAAGGAAGCCTGCTGTTTTAATTGCTACAGGTAAACCTCATGTCAATACAGAAATTTCACTTTGCAATCATGGAGAAGTTAGGGCAATGTGCCAAGAACATGAATACAACACTTGAGTTTTTTTCCTTTTCTCCTTCCTCTTCCTCTTTTCCTCCTTCTCATTCTTCATTTTATTTTGATGGTGCTGAACCCAGAACACTGCATGCTAGGCAAGTGCCATACTACTGAGCTATACTCCAATTCTACTTACAACTTTTTATAATGCATTTTTTTTGATGCCATATGCTTGCAGTAACAGTAGAGGATTCAAAACCCCATTACATTTCTTGGAAGCCTTATAATGTTTGCATTCATTAGTCGGAATGGTTTTATCCTGATTTGTTTGATTTTATTATTTGTGATGGTATGAACAGATATTTTGAAGAAACAAGACATTATAATAGCCAGGGGTGATTTAATATCATCTTACTCTGAAGTCCTATCATGCTTTTGTTCTTCTGTTTCCATTAGTTCTATCATATTGTATCTTATTGGATTTTATTATGTGTGATAGTATAAACAAATTTTCTATGGAAAATGAGATAATATGGTAGCCATTGTTCATTCTCTGTTATTTGGTTCTGAATACCCTGTAATACTTTCATTCTTTTGAATGATTTTATATACTATTTTGTTATGTTTGATACTATTGTATATGAAGTTATGCTCAACTATTTCAAAGAAAGAGATTATGATAGTTACTGTTAGTTATGGGTTGTCTTGTGGTGAAATACTGTGTTACTTAAATTGTTCTGATCTGTTTTGTTATGTCCTGTTTTGTCTTTATCTCTTTAAAATAAAAAAAAATTAAAAAATATTTACTTCGTTATTTTCTTCCTTGACTAAAAGTCAGTCTCATACTGTGTGTGTGTGTGTGTGTGTGTGTGTGTGTGTGTGTGTGTGTGTGTACTGAATCCAGGTCTCATGCATGCTAGTAAAGTGATCTACTACTTAGCCACACTCGTCCTTCTCATGCGTTTACTCTGCTACCTGTAGTGGGTGTTGTGTGGAATTGATCTCAGATTCACTATCAGGGCCAAAATCCTTATCCTCCAGATTTGGACTGTTGTTTACTCACAACTGAATCCTTGTACAGGAATTTTCTTCTGCAAATAGGAGGTGCCTTGCTCACAGTTATGGCCTGGCCTCAGGAGCAGCTGCATTTCAGTGACTGATCAGGTGGGTTATGAAGACCTGGATTCCTTGTGACAATTCAGAACAATGACAAACTACTTTCCTGTATCAGAGCTCCTTGTGAGAGAGCCTTTACTTCAACTGTATCACAGCTCAAGTTTTTCTTATCTGTCTTGCATCCCTTTCTACTTTGCAGGTGTTAATTCTGAAAGTACTTCCAATAAATCTCACAAACTTCTATTTCATGGTATGTGTCCTAAGAAGTTAATTTCAGACACAGCTATGGGTGAAGAACTAGGTCTTCCTAAGGGCCAGCTCCAGCTGCGTTCCTGGGGTGGATATTCAGAAACGACTGCAGGATGTGCACAAGAAATAAGGAAAAATTTCCTGAATTTGATTTGTTCAGTTTTCTAAAACCACATAATTTTCCAATTTCTATTACTAAAACACTGACTTTCAAAGTCTATGTAATTAATCTAAGGCCTAGGTAAGATAACACTAGCTCACTGTGCACACTTATATTATAATTGAACTTTAATGCTGCTTGGATGAACCTAGCACTGTTGCTGACACTTTAGTAATACATTGGAAGATGAATGACCTGAGCACAGAGCGTTTGTGTGGGAGGTGAATGCCAAGAGCAAGATGATCAAAAACGGAGCATAGACTATAAATTGAAGTTTAGCATCAGAAAGGAATGAAAGTATTGGACATTGGCAATAAAGGTAATTCCTTTACAAACATCACTGGCATCGGGACAGCATGGGAGCTTTGCTTCCCACAAAGCTGACTTGAAATCTTTTCTGGGTGCACTTCCCTCAGGATTGACAATTAAGATCCCGCAGGCAACTTTCATCTCAGGGGACACATTAAACTGAGCCTGGTCTCTGCATGGAGGGTGGAGAGGCAGATTGATGGGGAAGTACACATCTGGAGAAACACTTTAGTGTGGTGAGGTAAAATTTTTCATAAAAGTACTGTCAGGTACCAGCCAGTTCCCTATGTGAACTTAAAAGATACATTGCCATGCTTGTGTTAATAATACTTCAGTCATAAATAAGTTCTAAGTCATTGAGATGACCCTGTTGCTTACCTATGCTACATCTTACTTTCCATTTCTCTTCTTCAAAACCCTCATCTTTTTATGTCAGGTAACCCAATACTTTTTCAATCCTACATTCTAAGAATAGATTCTAGTTTCTTTATGCAAATCATGGCAATCTTATTTCCTTTGTAAATAATTTTTCAGAAACCCAGATTTAAGTAAACTAGATGCTATGGGTTGGCTAAGTGTTTACCAAAGGTCCTTGCATCAGAGGCTTGTTCCTCAGTCCAAGAGCCAATAGGAGGTGATAGGACATTTAAGGGACAGACCCTAGTTGGAAGCTTTCCAGTCATATAGGAGCATCGCCTTGAAGAAGATATTAAGGCCCTGGACCCTCTTGTATCTTCCTTCCCACTATCATGAGGTAAGTAGCTTTCACTGCCAGGAGCTCCCACCATAATGTACTGCCTTACCATAGGGCCAATCAACCATGGGCTAAAACACAAAATAAATCTTTCCTCTTTTAACTAGCTTATCCAGGTGTTTTGTCACAGTGGTAGAAAGCCAACCAGTACACTCATCCCTCAATAGCTATTAATTATTTGAAATAGGCACATGATTGCTGTGATAATTTTTTATCTGTGGTTGAGGGGAAAATGTTTTCCTTTTCACCGGACATAAAAAGGAAAAATCAGTTGACTATCATGGCCATGGAAAAAGCTGTTTGTGAACACAATGGAAGCCAGTGTGACTTTATGCCAAGAAAAGCAGTCAACAGAATCTCAGAGAAATCTAGACAGAAGCCTGGTTTTATCTAATGTGAGTCCTGCCTCACCTGACTCATGGTAAATGAGGTGCTAGGTTTCAATACTATTTAAGCAGATGGAGCCCAGTTTTTGGGTTACTTAAAGGTAAAAGCATCCTAATTGACACATATTTTATATTTAAATACTATCTTTGCCTGTTATTTATCATTTCATCGTCACTAAGTAATTACAGTAGGTCAGTGCTAGAGCACTTGCCTAGCATGTGGAAGACTCTGGTTCAATCACCAGAAACACACACACACACACACACACACACACACACACACACACATGCACACACACACACGCACACACACACACACATACACACAAACAGAAACACACAAAGGATATAGGCCGCAGACCAGGCTGCCAGTAGATTAGCAACTTGTTACCAAAGTGATAATAAAATGATAATAATGACTGTCATTGTTATTGTTTGGTTAAAATTGATTCATATATCACATTTATTCCCTCTATCAATACACCAATGCAATAATAATGAAATAAAAGGGTCTAAATATTCAGGAATAAGAAAATGTGAGGACTCCAACCAGACTGAATTTCATTGTTCCTGAGTACAAAGTCCTTCAAATGAGGACCTTCACCATGGAAAAGTGAAATCAAAATAAAAAAAATAAAAAATAGAATTTCAGAGATGACCATCATGGCAGGTAGAGGGCAGAAGTTGAAATAAATTCTAATGTACATTATTCATGAGATTTGAGAAGATGTTGCTATACTAAAACAGGTGTAGGATACAATGAAAATGGAATAACAACATGCAAGAAACTTCCTTCTAGATAGAAAAGATACACTGGACAAAATAATAATTAAATAGATAAGTTGGAGGATTAAACCTAAGAAATAGCTCAGAAACAGAAAAAAAATAAAGAAGGGGAAGATAAGTGAAAAAAATTCAAAGGAGCACTAGCGGATGATTAATATCTAACCAAGGGACGTACCATACGAGGAAATACTCAAGTATCAGCAGGGACTTTTTTCCTGAATAGAAGGACCTCATATTCAACTTGGAAATGTATATTTGGTGCCCAGCACAATGAATTTTATAAAAGGCTCCAAATACTCTCTGAGAACATTGCTGCAAAGTGTCTGGATACCAGAAAAAGAAAAAAATCTAAAAGGCAAAAAAGAGAAAAAGCAACTATTTATTCACAATTCTAGGTATTAGAAGCCGTTGACTTTTTAAGGAAGAAATCATACCAATTTTGGATCATATGCACAGCTAAAGCAGCAATAAAGAGGATGGCAGAACAAAGGTATTATCAGATATGTAAGGCCCAGGAAGGACTCTCAGCAAAATAGGAGGATTTGATAGAACATTAAATTTGTAGAACCAGTTGAACCAAATAAAAATATCTCTAAAGCAATTAGTTACAAAAAAATTGAACTCCAGGCAAAAAGTCATACAAGAAAGAACATTTCATCACAGAGAGCAGTGGCTGTGAAGTGAACCAGAGTTACACAGTCATTATAATGAAATCACTGTTGGTTTTCAATTTTTAGAATCAACTTACTGATAAAGCTCAGAAGACTTAATTACCATAATAGGACAAAATACAACTATTATATGTCTGACATTGTAAAAGTAAAATTCAGAAGTTGGAAAGTGGAAACGAGAATGAAACTGAAAAGGATAGATATTAGAAAGTAGGGAGAGAAAAAAATGCAGTTTTGATGGGGAAAAATAAAGGCCACTTAAAGTCTTCCTCTTTTTGAATTCATTTAGAATGAGCTTAAGAATAAAACAGAAAATTCTCCTTTGCAGCTGAAAGACTTTTTCATGAAAGAAGACATTGACTTCTTATGGGATTCTTCAATTAAAATTTTGATTTGACATCATGAAAACACCTGACTTCAATTGTCTCAGGCTGTTGCGAAAATCAGAGATGTAGTCAAGATAGATAAAGAGTGTTTTATAATTCAGACAGGGTCAAATAACCTCATAGTGAGCCATGTTAAAATACATTTTATAGTGGTTCATGTTACAAACTGGAGAGACCTTGCTAAAAACCAGAACCTTGTCCTTAGTAATTTACATCATATTTACCTAATGAGTGCTGGTTTACTGTGATATTAACACACTGCCATGATATTAAATGAATATGAAACATTTAATTTGATTATCTTTGTGCTTTGTTCTCATTTAATTTGCAACGTTTTAGCTGTATGATGAGTAAATTTATCAGATTGGAGGCCCTGGCTGTGCATCTTCTCTTTAGTGTCCCTTTCACGAGTGGGCCTGTGACTTGACTCAGCAGGTCTGAGTTACCTCAGCAGTTGAACAAACTGAGACCAGAGCTGAGCTACAACTTCCTGACAATGTCACTTCTGTAACCAAAAGCTCATTGTCTTATGGCTGCCCAGCTCCTTGCTTGTCCGAGTGTGATCCTATGACCAGCAGCATTAGCATCCCTGATGCAGTCTTGGGTCTCATTCCAGACCCTCTGAAGCAGAATCTGCATCTTTAACAAGACTCCAGGTGACAGCCAAACACATTAAACTATGGGAGGAACTGGACGCTCCTCTTTCCCTGCAACTGTGGACTCCTCGCTAGAATAGCCCCCATCTCTGTGGAATCTTTACGGCACTCTCAGTTCAACTCAGCTCAGCCTAAGCATCTCTTCTCTGAGGACCATCACAGCCCAGGAGATCAGTGTGCATGGCATTTCTCCATTTGTGTTTCTTAACAAACTCTAGTGGTAGATGTATGCCACATCCTCTTTGCTCCAACATTGGTGGGTGTATATTGTTTTATCTTATTTCTTATCTGTAAAGAAGAATAGTAATACTACTTTTCTCCTAGTGTCACTGTGCAGCTTACATGTAATAATCTGCGTAAAGCACTCAGAACAGAGTAACATCTCAATAAATGTGATTATAATTATGAACTATTATTAAAGGGTCCCGGGTGATAACAGTCAGCAGGAAAAAGCTTAGATGTTAATGGTCTTCAGCCTCAGCTGTCAGTTGGTTCATTTCCCTCATCAATAGCTCATTACTTGATTGTCAAGTCACAGACGCTCTACACTACACGCCATAGCACCGAATAATAACAATTACTGCAAGTCTCATGTGTAAAGCAGTACAGAGTCAATATTCCTTTATTTCTGAGAATGGCTGTATGCCCAAGACGGTGGTGGTAAGGCACAAGGCTGTGTCTGTGGGAAGGTGAGCTCCTTTACCCTCACGGTAAGTACAGTTTTTGTTTGTAGCATCCAGACCATTCTATTTAGTGCCACAATGTTTGACAAAGCCAAAGCATCCCTTTTCTTTTTTGTTTTCCTTGTTTCTTGCTACTCTGCCTCCCTCTTGAAGACTTGGGCCTATGTCGATACGAGCTGTGCTGGTGAACAAATCTCACAGGCTGGGCTGGGAACAAACCTCCCTACTCTCATCTTTCACCTCCAGATTGAAGCATTGTAAGGGAATGAAACTCTTTTTCCCTGGATACTGTCTTCCCAAAATGATCCCTTTCTCAGGCAGATTTGTGATCCCTCAAACAGACCTCTAGGAGACCCTCTCTATGGAGAAAACAGATACTTCTTTTCTTGCTTATCAGTATTACTCTAAGAACTACTCCAGGCTCCAATCCTCATGGTCTCCAAGGATCTAACACCTAGAATGTTTTCCAGGACAGGTGATATATTATCACCCATCAACCAGTCCCACAATAAGAGGGACTGGGCTTAGTGTCTACACAGAATCCATTTGAAGTTCCTAATTTTACTAGGCAAAAAGAAGACATGATGTGTGTGAACCAAAGAGAAGACATGAATATAATTTCTTAATTTTAGAGGAACATAATGTGAAAAAAAGATATTCTCTATCCCAGGACAAATGAACCAAAAATAATGGAAAGAAAGTGGGGGTACTATTGTTATGGCTGTCTTTCTCACTACGTGAAAGGCAAAATAGAATGATCAACATGATCATATCTAATTCCCCAGACAAATATTTGTATAAAAATGAGAACATAATGATTTATACAAGCAAAGTGACCAAGCTGGGATCTGGATTTAGATTTATTTATTTGATTGTGTGTTTGTATGTTTAGTAGTACTGGGTATTAAAACAAGGACCTTTACGCTGAGCTGATTCAACACCTTTTCATACTTGTACTTTGAGATGGGGTCTCACTAAGTTGCTAAGATTATGCAAGCCTGCCTCAGCCTGCCAGAGTACTAGGATAACAGATATGTGTTACATGGATTGTTTTAAATCAAAATCCACAATTTAGTAGATGGCTTCTTATTGTGGGACTGGTTGATGGGTGATAATATATCACCTGTCCTGGAAAACATTCTAGGTGTTAGATCCTTGGAGACCATGAGGATTGGAGCCTGGAGTAGTTCTTAGAGCAATACTGATAAGCAAGCAGAGTAGTGGAAAGTTATCAATTCCAAAAAAGGCACTAGAATAAAGGTGAACCAAAATGTGAAACTCCAAAGTCTCCTGAACCCCAGCAATCCTATCCATACTGATATATATAATGAATAGGTGAAGGAAGTCACAATCTAAAAACTAATGGTCCATTGTCTAACACCTATCTGCAAGCACAAATTCTTTGGTCCTCAGAGTATAATTCCTTTATTCTTTTGCCAACATCTAAAAATTTGGCAGATTTATATTACAAATTCATATTTCAAAGCTTCTCATTAAATATGGGAAGATTTGGCAATCCTGAGCCCACATTCCAGCTTGCCAATGGCTAAGTGGTAACAGGTGCTGTGGGCAGGGCATGTGCTCTCCAGTGTGTAGGCTCCAATGCCTTACAGCTAGCTACCTTTACTTGTTTCTATTATCTTTCTGGACTCTGCAAATAATTCAAACAACTAATGCTATCTTATGCCTTGCAGGAATTTAGTTTAGAAGGACACAGGATGTATTTATGGTGAATCTTATATTGCCTGGAGAACTGATTTAAAGCTTCAACACACAGACAGCCTGAAAGACAAGCAATTAGGATATTTCTCTAGATACAAAGCAGTTGCTAAGTAGTATATGTGAACATGTTCCAAACAGTGAGCAGTACTTATAAATAAGGTGTAAAGAAGTATGTTAAGTTAGAACATGGAAGACAAAATAAGCAAGAATGAGAGTCTGCAAACTGCATCAATATCCTTGTAAGGTAACGTCAATGGTTGTCATTAAAATTGCATTGTAGAGATCATTGGGGGTGGAAGTGTGTGAAGTATATTCTACAACACATATTTGGTTATTTTCAACTAGTTGTTCTTATAAAATTCTTATAAAAACTCTTCAGTTTTGATAAGATAAAGTAGCCAAATGAAATAAGTGCTAGGAAGCAACTTCAACATCAGTGGGGGTTCTTGGCTTCTAAGCAATAAAAATAGACTCCACATAACAAACCCAAAACAGTTGTTTCTTGAAAATCTATTGGGTACTCATGGATTGCTTGCAATATAGGAGTGTTGATAGGAAGATTTGATAGGAACCCCCAAAGTTTCTATGGATAAAAATGCAAAAAATTGTGGGAGTCCAAGAGTATAGGATTCCTCTCAAATGTCATAAGGGTACCAGACTTGAATAGATGAGACCAATCATTTCCAGACATTGTAGCATTTTGTATAAGATCCTAATTCCAGGAAGAGGAGTTATGCCTTAGCTGAACTACAGTCAAGAAAAGACAGATTATACCTTAACACCCAAGCTCTATAAAGTCAAAAGTGAGAAGACGTTGACTATTAATTATGAATCTGTATTTTCAATAGCAAGGTCAGTGTCTGAAACAAAGTGATGCTCAATGAAGATTTATGGAGTGACCCAAAGAAGGAATGATGAACTACTTTCAATCTCTGACTCTACTAAGATAGGGCACCTGGAAAGACAGTTCCAAAGACACAAAGTAAAAAAGGAATTGATAATTTTCTAAACTAAAATCAGACATATGGCATCCAGAGACTGGATGGATGGATGCTGGGTAGCCAGTAGAGTGGAGTATAGAGACAAGTGTTTTGGATTTCCCAGCAAAGCTTCCATAATAAACATGAAACCCTCAAATCTTCCTCAGAGTTTTTCACATTTCAACATAAGTAGGAATCAGGATCAAACTGCATCTAAATCTATCTTTTATTCTTATACACACAATAGTTTCTATATTTGGGATTCTGCTAACTGGTGACCTGAGGATCCTTCTCCCTTCTTTCTTATTCTCATCGGGAAGGCCATATGCCAGTGTCAACCCTGCCCGGGTGAGTTCTCTGTGATGCAGGCACATTTCCTCTAGGAACATGCCATATGTACAGGAGACTGTTCCAAGGAGAAGCAAATTTGCACATCCCACTCTAAGGGGGAATGGCAAGAATGGGTGTCAGGAGCCCCCAGATTTCCTGTTCTTCTTGTGAAGTACTTTAGGAAGGAGCACATGACTCATTTCCAGAGATCCAGGAAAGAAAATCACCTGGAATATGAAAAATGGTCAAGAAGGCTCTGATCTTGCCCTAGTTGACAATGTAATAATGCCCAAGCCATTCATTTTTTCAGTTGGTCATATGCAGTTTGGCTCTTACTTATGTTGCTTTGTGAGCTCCTCAAGTGTCTAAACTGTGTGTACATCTCATACCCTCAGCTGGAGGACAGGCATGAATTGACCTTTGGAATATGCTTTTTGGAAACTTCTGTTTTAGCTGTAATTTGGAGTTGTCTTTGTAGTACTATTTCTATTATTTGGGGTTGGAGGGACTTGGGGTGAACATTTCTGGAGAAAAAGGAAGAAGAAAAGGTCAACAATCTAGATATACATTAGAACAGATAACTAGAACTCTTGGAGTAATCTGACTAATGCACATTTTTTCATCATGCATGGAATTAACTTTTTAAAATGTTATTTTTGAATTCTCCAACATTAGAAGGCTTTCCCTTGAAATCACTTGCCTTGGAGCTGTGTAAAATCTTGTGGTACTGGGCCTGCTTGGCCATAAGGAAGCAATGCTGAGCTGAGTGGTGGCTGTCCTGTTTGAGCAGAGGCATAAGCTCACCGATTCAATCATGTAAGTTGTGTGCATATAGGAGGTGCTCGGTTGTTATATAACTATGATTATTTGCAGCTCAGGATCGACAACTTGATTCCTAAATGAGTATCCCTAGGTCTTTAATTGCTCAAAGGTTTTTTCACTGAACTTTGGGTGCAGCCAATGACCATTCTAACCTGTGTGTAGACTAGAAACGTACCATTATATAGTGCTAGTTGTCTAAATGCTTTGGAAACTGTTAACTACAGTTTGAATTTCTCTTCTTATCTGATTTTAGGTTTTTGATCAGAGGTAAAGCTTAGTCAGTCACCACATTAAACAGTAGATCTAACTGTGAAAGGTCATATATATATATAAAATTTTAAAACATCAAAGCATCCCAAATATTATTGCACTGGGCTTTATGCCTGTAATATAAGCCAAGCTGTGCCAGTCCCTGTCTGGAGTTAGCTGTCCCCAATGAGGAGCTGCTTACAGCTCCAGGGGTCAAGTAGATGCAGAGAGACTTTCATGTTACTTATGGACGCACCTTCCCAAATGTGCTTATCTCAAAAGTTGAGCAGGGTTGGTCCAGGTTATTTGGAAGGGAGGAAGACCTTCATTTTAAGTACAGTTTGTACTTACATAATTCTGAAGCCATAGTTTTCTCTTTGAATTTGTCTCACATATACTGGCATATGTACAACATGACTTGTGCATGACTTGTTTATAACCACGAGGGACTGAACACAAAATAAAGGCTTCTTTAGAGAGAAGTCAGATTCATGATGGATCATCTACACAGTAGACACTGTTCAGCTATGGAGGGCTAAGATGTCTATGGGTTCATATGGAATGATCTGCAAACCATATTTTAAATAAAAATGGCAAAGTATACCTCTATTTCTTTAAAAACGTGCAGATATTCATTTATTTTTGTATTAGGTGGGATTGTTTAGGAAGTAGATGATAACATAGGGGAGAGAGTCTGTGGTACAGTGGTTGAGAGGTGGATACACTTTTCACAGTATAGTCCTCTGTAGTATTTACTTGTTAGACTATGATTATATGTTATTTTTTCCAGTAATAAAAATTGAATTGTGTGGTTATGTGAGCTTAATTTTGAGCTTCATTTCTCCTAGAGGCAGCTACATTCCTTTTAGAAAAATGTCTACATCGCACGGTACAGTGGTTTTTAAAATTTTTTAAATTGATACATAATAATTGTACATTTACAGGGTACAGTGTGATATTTCAATGCATGTATACAAGTTATAATAATAATGAAATTGGGATAATTACCATTTCCATTACCTCAAACATAATTTCTTTGTGTAATTCACAGTAATTTATTGTGTATTTCAATTTCAATAAATTATTGTGAATTACAGTTCCCTACTATGCTATGGAACAATAGAAGTTATTACTCCTATCTAACTGATTTCTGTATCTATCCATCCCACAATGTAGTTTTTAGGAAGGAATCACCAGGCTTGTCAGGCTGACAGAATATAGCACGCTATCCTGGCCCAGCTATTTCCTGGGATTCTGGGTGAGAACAGTGCCCAGGTGCTATTTATAGGGCTTTTGGAGCTTCTTAGAAAGTGGGTAAGGAGGGCCCAGCCCTGATAAAAGTTCAGTGCTGGTTTTTGCATCTCATCTTGTTGTGACACCTGTACCTTGCCTCTGACCTCTTCTACTACCTCATCTAGCAAGTGGGCAAGGTTCCATTTGTCTTTTGTACTGGAAACATTTCAAAAAATAAACACAGATAGCACTGTCTTGGAGGACCATGTTTTATCAGGTAGCTCCCTTGTAGTCCTCTTGCTTCAAAACTGACGAGAGAGTTGGAGCAGGGTAGGAGGAGTGGTACTAAGTCTGAGGCCCAGAAAGCACTGGCAGGAGGACATAGAAGATGCATTGTCCAGGGGAACAGGATTCTGGGAAAAGAGAAGCAAAGGTATAAAGGTCCTCCAGTGTCTGAGGCATTCATTCTATGAGCAGTGAGAAGCTCAGAGTAGCCAGGGCACAGGTTTGAATGGAAGAAATAAGAGGTGAGACTGGAAAATTCTTTAAAAGATCATTAGCTGGAATATAGGAGATAATTACTGGAATTAACCCTTCCTGACCAGAACAAGAAGCGAGACGGTTATTACAATACTTTCTAGCCAAAGACGACACAGACTAAAAGAAGATAGTATCAGTAGAATATAGGGTTGAAGGTTGATCTAAGAGATTTGTAAAGTAAAATCAAATAGTTTTGTGAGGAACCAAATGAACAAACAGGAAGGATGTCAATAATTACTTTGCAGTGTCTGGTAAGGACTGAATGGCAACTTTGTCCAGGAGGCAAAGCACAAAGCTATAGGAGTACTTTTCTCCCTTGAATTTTCTGTATTTCTTTCACCCATGATGAGAAATGTTTGTGAATGAAGTCCACTGGTTGTGTTTACTTGAGTAAGTATGCTTGAGGTCCTCAAGGGTCCTGGGAGCACTATGTGAGACACCAAGGTCAAGTGAGGCTCAGAAGTAGAATATTTTATATCTCTCCCCTTCTCCTTCAACAAAACCAGCCAAGATGCTTTTTCCTTTCCAAAGAACAATGAAAGAGTCAATAAAAATTAAAAATAAGTAACACTATTGTCCTTTGAGATCAAGTTCAAAACTGGCCACTTCAGTAATTTTTTGCATACACCAGTACAAAGTCTTTTCTAAATAAATAGCAGAAACTCAGGGATTGCCCACAAAAAGACAGTAAAGAGTTGACTACATGATGAACAGAATCATTGATCAAAAACTGCAAAAGACTAGTAAGCATCAGAGTTGCTGAGTGTGACATTCTTCATTTGGCTGCAAGCAGCTCAGACCCAAGGGCAAGGGTGTGTCTGTGGAATCACTTGTAGGGATGAAATGAGACAATGTAGATCAATGTCCAGCGGCAGACCAGCTTCTCTTACCACTGGGAAGGTGCTGGACAGCCCCTGGCTGGGTTTCTTGCCCACAGGGATGTAGTTGTCTCTCATCTCTGGCCGGGCACTTCTTCCTTTTGACAGTTCCCAGGAACCTGCTGGGTTCAGAGGCTGCTTTTCTTTGCCTCATGCAGGAATTAACAAGCTGGGGGAGGTTTTTGGTTCTGCTCTTTTTGCAACTCTTTCTGTCTAGGTGCCAACAGGCTTTCCTTCTAGGGTTACAAGCTGTGGCTTCCCTGAAGGCTGATGTCATGGTTCTTAGCCTCAAAATAGCAGACTCACTTTCTGATACAATGTATTGGTTGTAAGTCAGTGCACTCAGGACTCCCCTTTTTCTTCTAAAAGTCCTACAAGCATGTTGAAAAGTCTTTCCCCATGGGCATCTTTCCTGTCTTTTTATTGTTGTCTCTTTACTCTCCCCTTACTTCATTAAAATACAGAGTTTTGCTCCTTGTAAGAGTGCACAGTACTCATGACCAAGGTCAGCTTCCAGCCTGAATTCTGATCCAGCAGTCATTCTATTACTGATTGATTGATTCATTCACTCCCTCATTAACTGTTTACTGACAATTTAGGCTGCATTAGACCCTGCTCTAGGCAGTGGGAAAAGGAACAAGATAGATATAGTTCATGTTTTTATTAGCCTCTATCCCAGCTCTTATATCTATAGGTTGGGTTATAGGTTTACAAACTCACCCAAGTCTCCGGTCTATGCCATATCACCTGGTCCCTCTGCTGGGCAGCTTTCATCAAGGATATGCTTGTCTCTGGGCTGCTCAGTTACACAGATCTCTTTGCCTCCTCCCTACCATTCACTGTGCTGTGCTCTCATTGCCAAGATTTGTTGTCTTTTAAGAATGTTTCCCTATTTGTTCAATATGAAAAAATGAAAAGTAAAGAGAAGATAGTATATGTTTTAATATCTCCTATTTTTACTAGGTGCAAACAATAATCTTCCTTGTTCAGGAGTTGTTTTAAAAAGATGAGTATGGGTCTTTAAAAAAGTATGACAACCTTGGTTGCTTACTTGTTTACATAGTCCTATAGTAATCTGAATTTCTGATGTCTAGATCGGGTCAGTATATACAACAAAGGCTGCTTCTTACCTATCCAGAAGTCCAGGCCAACAGAACTGCACAAAAGCTGTTCATAAAAAGAGAAGCCATTTTACATGGAGAGGAATGTAGCCAAGAGAAGGAGGTTGTGGCATTGACATTTTTCTCCATTCTAGATGCAACTTTCAGTGTCCTTTACGTAGTAACAAACAAACAGGAAACTTCTTTAAAAAAAAAAAAACCAAAAAACTACCAGCTGTTAAGAGTTCTAGGTGTTACTGGAATTTAACTAAAACTGGCTCCTTGGGCAGGTAGCTGATAGTTGGCAGCTTTTACAACATGTTTTCTGATATAAACTGTTTTAAAAAGAGCTTAAATCTTTTTACTATCAACCATTACATTCTGAACAGAAACTTAATAAGGTTTTCAGCAGCGATTTTAAGAGGTTCCATCATAGCATTTAACAACAACTGTGATCTATTATTTTTAGTGCAAGAGTAAAGATCTAAGAGAAATAACATTTTCAATTTGGCTTTATGGTCCCCCAAGTTGTGTTCAAGTTAAATGAAAGTTAAGAATTGGTACTGGTAAAAGAGCAAGTGCTTTGGACACAAACTTGGGTTGAATTTCATTATGACTTTTGCATTTAGGGCAAGTTGTTCAACTCATTCATGTATTGGGGTTCTCACCTATTGAAAGGCATGACCTTACTATATAGGGATTTTGCAGCAAAGCTTTGTGGGACAGAGCCTAATCCACAGGAAAATGCAGCAAATGCTTTAGGTTACATGTGAGGGTAACTCAATTCAGATCAATGTAAGCAAAAATAAAGTCTCCTGGCTTGCTTCATTACGAACTTCAAGGAAAAATTTCAGCTACAGCTGGATCCAAGAGCTCAAGTGTTATCATGAAGATTAATTCATTCTCTACTTTCAGGCTTTGCCTTCTTCTGTTAGTCTACATTCTTTTTGATTCTGCTATGCTGGCTGCTATTTTCTGGGAAAGCAGAACAGTGAGCTCTAAAAGAACATGGGTTGAGATGTGGGAGGCCTCAGTGAGCCTTCATTGGTCAAGAAAAACCCATCTGGGCATATGACTCATGAAGTGTGTTATAGTAAAGATGTTATACTGGGTCAGCATAAGGAAGTAAGACTTTTTATTCTCATCAAAGCTACATGGAACAGGCAAGCCTGAAATTATATTTTTCACTTAAGAAATAAGGAAACTGATCATGCATATGTGTGAGAGGTTTTTTAAATTTCTACTGTACCAAATTAATAAACTTGGTACTTAAGGCAGCAAAAATTGTGCATCTTGTCATTCTACAGAGGTCTAAAATCAATCTTATTGGCTAAACTCAAAGTGTCAGCAGGCCTGTATCTTCCAGAGTCTCTAGAAGAAAATCTGTTTCCTTAGCAATTCCAATTTCTAAGGGACACCTATATTATCCTTTGATTCATGGTATTCCATCTTCCAATCAACAACACAGCATCTTTACCTCTTGCTGTCTCTGTTGGCCTCTGCTTCTGTCCTGTCTCTCTCTGTCTCTGTCTGTCTGTCTGTCTGTCTCTGTCTCTCTACCTTTCTGTCTCTATCTCTCTCCTGATTCTGGCCCTCTTGTCTCCTTCTTTGCCTTATAAAGACATTTGTGCTAATACTTGGCTTACTGCCACAATCCAGGCTAACTTTCCCTCTCAAGATCCTGGCATTAATTATTTTTGTAATTTTTTTACCTTGTAAAGCGACATAGTTACAGGTCCCAAGGATCAGGACATGGACATCTTTATGGGTTTCTTTAGCTTAGCATAGGCTTAAAAAGGTAGAAAATTCTGGTCCCCTTTAATAGCTGAGCTGAGATTTGAGCTGAGGTTAATGTTTTTAAATTAAGACAGTTTCAGGTAAGAGTGTTGGTTTTCTTGAACAGCTGTGTGACCTCAGGGAGGCCTCTTTGAGCCTCTGTCTTCATTTAAACCATGAGGATAATGACACAAAAATTAAATGAGGTATTGTTTAAAATATTTGGAATAGCAGCTGACAAAGAGGAGCAAAAGCATTACAGTCTTTTTATGTCTTGAATATCCTTCTTGAACATTGGTTCAGGCTAAGTAGGGGTAGAGCCAGTGTATACTGAGGTGAAAGATCTTTGGACCCTAACTCAGTCCTACGACCACAAAGAACTTAAGGCCCTGCTCATCAATGTAAGCCGTAGGTTCTTTCCTCACAGAAATAGGCAGAAAATGTCTGTCCCATGGTTGGCAACTGCATTAGTCATAGTATTTCTGGGACTTTTTGGCCATCTTGTATCAAGGCCATTGCTGAAGGTACTCATGGAAAACAACTCAGGACAAGTTCTCAAGAATGTTGCACTAGCTGCTCAAATTGCTGATGCATTACAGCTGTTCTTGATGATCAGAGTGTTGCAGGGGGATGCTGGGATTCAAAGTCAGTGTTCTTGCTATGCAACGATAGTAATTAAGAACACGCACATGGCTGGCCAGGCTGTTGCAAATGTATAATTCCAGGAGAACTGCAAGCCCAAATTGAGCAACTTAACAATTTGGCAAGATCCTGTCACAAAATTAAACCTCAGCTTGAAGGTCCTGGGTTCAGTTCCTAGTACTGCAAGACCAAAAACAAAACAAAAGCAACAAAAGACACGCAGAGTATGGTGAATCCTGCCTCAACCACTTTCTGTGTGAGCTTGCACGAGTCATTCAGTCTTTTTAGTCCTCCATTTTGTCACATCAAAAATGCATATAATAATAACACTCCCTTTATAGGGTTGTTTGAATATTACATGCGTTCCTCTAAGTGAAGCTCTTAAAATAGTGCCCAGTGGTACTATTACATGATAAATGCAGTAAAAATACTTATCAACTAAAGCCTCTGTAAACTGATTCTCCTTTTAGTCCCCCATGGATCTGTGTCAGTTGTATGTCCTGGACAACAAACAATGGAAGGTGAAGTTCTTCTGAAATTTTCATTTAATCCTTTTTCCTGTCCTGTCTGAAGGACTGAATGTATGAAGGTTGCACACCCAACTTTTGTACATTTTTCTGGGACTTCCCAGAAAGTTCCATGAAAGTTCCTGAAAGTTCCATGTTCTAGGAATCTCCCACTTTCAAAAAAAAAAAAAAAAAAAAAAAAAAAAAGAAAAGAAAAGCAGGGGAAAGTGATAAATGCAGGCATTTGTGTTTTGTGAGGATAAATGTACAATTGGAATCTGTATTACTTTCCTAGGGCTGCCATCATAAAATACCATGCACTATTCTGAAGGGTAGAGTTCAAAGTCAGAGTGCCAGGAAGTTTGGTTTCTCTCAAAGCCTCTCTCCTTAGCCTGCAGATGGTCATCTCCATGTTGTGTCCTCACAGGGCCATGTTGCTGTTAGTACATATTCCTAGTCTCTCTTCCAAGGGTAACAGTCATATTGGATTAGGGTATCCCCCTTATGGCCTTAGTTATCCCTTAGAAGCTCTATCTCCAGTTGCAGTTATACTGAGGATTAAAGCACCACTACAAGAAAACTATTCAGTCCACAATGGAGACTATGAGTTTTATCATGAAGATTTTTCATTCATCTCTTGCTCTATCTGGAATTTAAGACAACCAGAAGTTCTTTCTACAAGGATATCACATTGCTTCTCTGTCACTTCAGAGAAGTGACACGCGGATTGTTCTTTAATCAGAGGGTGAAAACTCAGCTCCACAGTGGTACCAGATAGAATTTTGATAGCAGGTTCACATTAAATGGCTCCAATCTTTCTAAGGCAACAATGAGGTCTTCCCTTACTTCTACCTGACCCTAAATCCTATAATAGCTTCCTACTGTAACAGAATACTATTTCAACACCTCAGCCACTGCCAGCCTTCCTCTCTGGCTCATCTCTACCCGCTTGACAGTGCTGCTCATTCTCTGCAAAATCACACTGGTTTTTGTTTCTTTTCTTGAAAATGCTAAACTGGTTCTTCCTGGGAAAATTTGCACCTGGGGTTCCTTTTGTTTGTTAATTTTCCTGTAAAGGTCTAAATAGTTGTGTTTTTCCAACTTTTGTTTGGAAGTCTTATAAATCTTATACCTATTGTGATGGTATTGAAAGGTGGTGGCTTTGGAAGTGATTAGGTCTTTAGGATTCTGTCCTCATGAATTAAATTATTGCCCTTTTAAAGGAGGCCAGAAAGAGATTTCTTGCCACTTCTACTATGTATGGACACAGCAAAAAGCTGTCCTCTTTAAGCAGAGAGCTAACCTTCTTTAGATATCAACTCTGCCAATGCTTAATCTTGAATTTCTGGCTCCAGACTATGGGTGATACATTTTATTGTGTATAAATTACCTGGTCTAATATATTTTCTCATAGCAGTCTAGACAGACAAAGTCAGAACTCTGTTCAGTCACATTTGGTGGCTGTCTCTCCATTATTTAGGGCTTGACCAGAAAACCACTTTCTTACCTCCAGAGAGAGGGCTTCCCTCTGTATTATAACCATACCAATCTCCACACTGAGCTTCTTTTTTCTCTTTTAGGTGGTGGGAGATATTTTGTAGGTCTGTTGACTATTTATTACTAGACAGTAGAGACCAGGGATTCCATGGTTAACAAATCAGATCCCTTCTTCCAAAACAATTTATATTCTACAGTGAGGAAGTAGGTAATTATAAATATTAAAATACTGTAATTTCTATTCTTGAGGAATCCTTTGAAAAAGTGGCCTTAAATAATTATTAATGTTTCTGAAAATTTGCTGGATTATCTTATATGGTTTTTAAAAATTCATTTCAGCCAGGTGTGGTGGCATATATCTGCAGTCTCGGCACTCTGGGAGGCTGAATCAGGAGAATTGCAAATTCAAGCCCAGTTTGGGAAACAATGATTTACTGAGAACTCATCCTTCTGCAGGGTAGAAGGAGGCAGTTGGGGATGTAGTTCAGTCTCAAAACTCTGGGTCAATTCCTTAGTACAGCCTTTCCCCTCAAAAAATTCATTTCTAGGATTCTACTAGAGTGCATGGCTAGAATGTTATTCTTGGGGTTGATTTTTAAATTGGGATAATTGAGCTTAACACTTCATTTCTTATCATAGATCTCAAGCCAGATTTATTTAGAATGAGTTTTGGGTTCTCACAACTTCTTGGACTAATCTTCAATCATAGTATTATGTAGAAAAAGGAGAGGATGACCTACTAGTTTTATCTCTCTTTCTCTCTGTCTCTGTCTCTCTGTCTCTCTTTCTGTTTCACTCTCTGTCTGTCTCCTGTATACAAGACAAGGAACATATCTAAAATAAGGATCAGAAGCAGGTTTTATTTTAGCCAAGAATAAGGACGGTAAAGGGAGAAGAAATACTAGAGATTTGTGGAGAAATACTAGAAATTTCTGAGCCCAGCTGAGAGGGCTTCAGCCTCTCAGCTTGCAGCCATCACTGATGATGATCTCTTGGATTTACATAGATGGTTTTGAATGTGCATTTTATTCTGGCTTGGCAATTGTGCATTTGTTTCTTCTGTTATGATCTTGAGAAGCATGAAAGCAGGGGAGTTTGTGTAGGTAAGAGAGAAGGAAAAAGCCCAGTTTTGATAACAATCCTCTCGTTTTGTATTTAACAATGAGAATGCTTCTCTCCATGTGTAGAGCAAAATTTTTCACCACTGTAAGAGGATTCTTCTTTAAGGAACTGCTGGCTATCAATTGCACACACACTTGATATGGACTAAATTACATATTCCCAATATCCACAAGTTGAACTCTAAGATACAGTGCAATGGCATTTATAGATAAGTCTTTGGGAGAAAACTAGGTTTAGATGAGCTTTTAAGGTTGAATCTTGGTGATGGGATTGATGTCCTTATACAACAAGAAACCAGAGAGCTTGCTGCCACTCTGTCTCTCTGTCATGTGAGTATACAGCAAGAACATGGCAAGCCAAGAAGGCAAGCTGCGAACCTGATCAGAACCTCACAGTAACTCAGTTCGCTGGTGCCTGGTCGCATTCTTCCAGCCTCCAGATCTGCGAGAAAATATATTTGCATTCTTTAAGCCATCTCCTCTGTGGCATTTTGTTATGGTAGCCTAACCTGACTAAGACAGAAGTCAGGTTGACAAATGCTATCTTCCATGCATTAGGCAACATGGTAAGTCCTGGGGACATGGAGAAAAGATTTCATCTGTTCCTTCAAGGACTTCATAGTTGGGTGTGAAACCGAGAATTAGGTCACTTTACCACACAAAAGATTCTCTCAAATGGTATCAACGTTTCCCCCCAAGATCTCCAATTTGCTTTGTTATTTCCGTAAAATGTATCACGATGGGCTGAATTGTCTCCCCTTTGCAAAAGATAGGTCCAAGTTCCATTCTGTTACTTGTGAATGTGATTTTATTTGGAATTAGTGTCACTTTAGATATAATTAAGCTGTAGATGTCAAGATAAGATCATCCTGGATTTATTGTGGGCCCTAAATCCAATGCCTGCCATTCTTACAAGAAAAATGAGAGGGAGATATAAGGGTTGCAGACACACAGAGGGCAAAGCCATGTGAAGACACAGGTAGAGACTGGAATGTGTCATTGATAAGCCAAGGAACACTGCCAGAGCCACAGAAGTTAAAAGAGAGACATGGGCTGATGATGTAGCTCTGAGGCACAGTGCCTGCCTGGCAAGTGTGAGCCCTGTACAAAAAAAAAAAAAAAAAAAAGAAAGAAAATAGAGAGAGACAGAGACAGAGAGACAGAGACAGAGACTGAGAAACAGAGACAGAGACAGAGAAACAGAGAAACAGAAACAGAGAGACAGAGACAACGAGAAAGACATGGAAGACATTTTTTTCTGAAAGCCTGTCAAAGGAACCAATGCTGTCAGCATCTTGGTTTTGAACTTCTAAATTGCAAATTGTGGTAGAATAAATTTCTGTTATTTAAAACACCAACTATGGATTGCTTTTTTTTATTTAAAGAGAAAAAATAAAGTAAATAAAAAAAACAAAGCAGTAAAAGGGTACAAGTAATACAGAATTTCAAGAAAAAAATATACAGTAAGAAATCACTAGTTAATAGGTTACATATTGTCATCTTAGAAACAGTTGTCCAAATTATAAAATTAAAGCATATAAAGTGGACATTCATACAGTGAGATTGCAGACAGTTCCGTTCAATGATCCAACAAAAGCTCAGTAATATGGTTTTCCATCCTACACACTCGAACATACATGCAGTTATATCCCTTAGACCACCTTCCTTTCCTCTCTTTTTTACAATAACAATTACGCTTTTTGGGTTTTATTACTCCCACAGTTCTTATTACTTTTTTTTTTTAAGAGAATAAAACCAAACATGAGTAAACAAAACAGAGTCAGTTAGAACAGAAGGATGGGCATAGTACATGATGCAAAAATAGAATACCACGTGATCAAAAATGGTTACCATTGTGCCTCTTGCTATTTTTAAAAAGAGTTGCCTATATCATCAGGTAAAATAGAATTGACCAAAACAGTACAGAACAAGACCAATAAAACCTACACTGGAGACCTTCCAGGACTTCAAAAGAAGATAATAGTCAAACCATAATGGGCATCATAGTAAATCTTATAGCCTTCAAAGTGGTTGCCTCAAACTTGATACTATCAAACAAAATAGAATATAGTAAAATCAGACAGAACAAGATGGGAAGAGCAATACTGGGGTTCAAATCAGGTTAATAGGAAAGCAAAAAAGTTACTATAATATATCCCGCTATTTTTTAATTTAGTTTTCCTTTAATTGAAAAAAGTAAGAAAAAAATAGATTAATTTAAAAAGGGGGGGGATTGAGATAAAAGAGGACATTGTAACAGAACAACACAGGTCAGAACCGAACAATTTAAGCATCATTGTGTTTCACCACATAGATAATCTAACATAATAGTAGTCACCATAGTGCCTCTTTCCTTGAGTTATTTGAGTATAACTTTGTATACTATGGTGTCAAGCATATCAAGACAACGTGAAGCCATTCAAGAGAATGAAAGAATTACAGGGTATTTAGAACCAGCTAACAGAAAACGAATGGTTTCTATATTATAGAAGCTATAGCACACATGTTGACCACTGATCTTGCTCTATGAACTCACACAACTATTTTAGGTATGCTACCATCTGTGCATGGATTTTTCCATTTTTCCTCCCAACTACTTTGATTCTACTTTTAGTGTGTTAGCCAGCTTTCCATTATAGTGAGAAAATAACCTGACATAAATCAACTTTAAGGACAAAAAACTTAATTTTGCTTCTTGGCTTCAGTCTATAAGTGGCCAGCTCCATTGCTGTAGGCTTGTGGAAAGGCAGAAACATCATGGCAGACTGGGTTGGCAGAGGAAAGATACTCACTTCTTGGTGGCCAGAAAGCAGGGAGAGAACAAGAGGAAGGGTGTTGACGTAACACACTCTTCAAAGTCACAGCTGCAGTGATCTCTTTCCTCCAGTTATCCTCAGTATGAATTGATCAATGAGCTAATCAACCAGTGGAATTGGTTCCCTCATGATCCGAAACAGTGAAATCATAACATTCTCTAACAGCCATTGTTTTTGTTTTCAACATAATGAGGCTAACAGTAATGATTTCTCTGGTAATTTCATTACAAAACATGTAAACTAACAAAATATAAATATAAAAAAGGTAGAGTTATATCTTGAAAACCAATTGAATGCTCAGATAAAGACTAAATGACTAAACTTATTCTCAACCAAATCTGAGTGGCAAGAGAAACATTACATGGTGCAATTTTTAAAAAAATTACAGTTCTATAACATTTTGCTTCTAGATTATTTTTCAGAGTCTTTAAGTTCAGGTCAGAGTCTTTAAGTTCAGGTCATCCATGGATGGACAAGGCCATATGAATGTGGTTGATGCTAGGTTGAAAGGTCAGTCTGCAGCTACACACACAGTCTTTGACTGACTGATTTCTTGATTGATTGGTACTGAGAATTGAACCCAGAGTCTCACATGCTAAGCAAGAGCTATGCCACTGAGTTACATGCCCAGCCCAAAGAAAAGTTTCTTTTGACCTACATTATAATATTGGTGATTGAATATACATTTCCCAATTAAGTTAAAATAAAAAGTTTAAGGTAGTTGTTTTCAGTGATGTTAACTTTTTAATCTATCTATTATTGACTCTGTCAAATAGGTACTATTATAATGGTTGTAATAATAGTAAAAATAATAAGTAAATCATATTAATGCTTATTATATGCCAGGCACAATTCTAAATGCATTTTATGTTTTCACTCATTTAATACTTATAGCAACTCTCTGAGATAGTCAGGATGATATTGACATCTTTCTTCCTAACAGCTGGGCTGTGGAACAAGACACTGGGAGATTTCCTCAAGGAACATCTGTGGATCTCTTTGGGATTTGATGAATTCTAGGCAGTGTTGTTCTAGGAATCTTGGCCCTTGGTTTTTATGAGTTGAATTCCTTCATATGCACTTAGAACAAACCAGAGAATGACTTGAACAGCAAGAGTAGCTTGTATTCCTGAAAACTGGGCAGAAAACAACATTTACCAGATACTGTCATTTGCAGTCCTTCCTTTTATGATGAATAGGGCAAGTTAGAATTGGCTAGAGTGACTTGTCACCAATCCTACCAATTCTTAGAAATTGAAATCCTATGAACCTGATTGTGGCTATGGATGCTTCCAAGTTCATATAGGCAAGGGGTGAAATATACTTGTTGAAAGAGAAGGAAGAGAAGATTGATTGCAGACTGTCCACTTGGGTTAAATTTTGAATCCTGATTGCACCATACTATGATTATAGCTAATTTCACTTCTTTATACCTCAGTTTGCTTATCCATAAATAGGTAAAGTAATGGTGCTTCTCTCCTATCGTGTTGGAAGGAATAAGTGAGTTAATACATTCGGGCACTGAATAGTTTCAGGCAGTTGTATGTACTACAGAAACACAGCTTGTTAGCATCTGGTGATTCATTCATTCATTCATTCATTCACTAACTCATTATGCAGCTATTCACTGAACACCACCAGGTGACCAGCACTGTATATCTATCTCAGTTTGCATTTGTGGAATTTCTGTTAGATACTTCACTGGATATTACTTTGTTATATGAGGTATCTGCCAAAGTCCTCCAAAAATGACCTTTGTTTGAAGCAGATTTGTGACACTCATAATGATCCAAGACATCAAAGGGAGAAGAAATTTCAATGTTTGTAAAAGCAATTTTTCTTCCATTATTGAAAAAATAGAAAATTCCTGAAAAGTAGAAAAGAAAATAAAAAATCATGCACAATGTTACCATTCATGCATGGCAACTATTTACATTTTAATGACTTTCTTTCAAGACTTTTTATGCAGAGCTTTTTTAAAAAAACATAATTATATCCATTCTCTATATGCAATTTTTATCTTTCTTTTTTTAGTTACTATTATATCATAAGCATTTTCTGCATTATACAGTCTTTGTGAACATTGCATTTTATGACTCCATAATGTTCCATGCAAGGATTATGGTAGGACTTATTTAACTAAACATTTAAATTAAAATTTTTTGCTTCCTATTATGCCGTTGTAATGTTGGTCACGCTGTATAAACTTACCTTTGCCCACTTCAGCCCATGACTAATATTTTGGCTTATTTCTTTAGGCTATCTACTCTAGTATGTAATTAGCAGATCAAAGGACATGCCCACCTTTAGGGCTTAGATGCACATTAACTCTCTTTAAAAGCCTATGCCAATGTATACTCTGTTCTGCAGTGTAAGAAAATGCCCATTTACCACATTTTGTTTATTATGCCTACTATCATTTTAAAAGACTAGCTAGTTTGGAAAGCATTTAATTTTGTTGTTTCTATTTGCATAATTTTGATTAGTAGAGATATCTAAACATTTTTTCCACATTTGTTAAACAGTAGTCGCTCCACTTTGTGGAAAGGTTCTTTTGGTCTTTTCTCTGTTCATCTATTGGCTTCTTTGTTTTTCTCAAAGATTCATATTAATTCAGATGTATAAATACACAATTCTTTTTTTTGTTACAGATGCTTCAAGGATGCTTCCCTGTTTGTTGTTTTCCTTTTAAGTCTGATTAAGGTTTTCACATACAAAAGATGTAGATGTTTTTGTAATCACATCTGCCCATCTTTTTCCTTTGTGATGTTTTAAAAATCTTTTCTCAATCTAGGCATTTTTTTCTTTCTGAAATCTTGATAAATATTCATTTCTATTTTTTATCATTCATTTATGCTTTGATTTAACAAAAATAGCTCTTTGATTTGTCCAAAATTTATTTTGGTACCTAATATTCAACTGATCTTTTCCTGTGGCTAACTATGCCATAAATTTACTTTTCTTCCTCATTAACATATATTAAATACGTAAATATAATGAGATATGATCTGAGCTACTGGCTATGTTTATTTGAACTCATGTACTACACTGTTCAAACTCTGTATTTAAAGAATCTCTGTCAAAGACTCTTTAAACATCTGTTCACTTGAATTGTTGGGTAGCTTACGTTTAGGAGATTCAACTGAATGAACTATTTTTTTCCTTTCTACTTGCTTCACAGAAAGAAATCAGTTCAAAGATGAGCAGTGGTGACATTGAGATCAGCACAAAGAAAAGTAATCAAGCCAACCCAATGAACCTCATATCCTAGTAATCTGATGTTTGAGTATTTGTTTGCTTTTTAAATTTAAGGTGCTGTGGACTGAACCCAGAGCTTCATGCACGGCAAACAAATGATCTTTGACACTTAAGGATGATTTTGCATCCAACTTGTCTTTGCAATATATCCTGCCTTCTATTCTTATGACTTTATACTGGAAATTGGAATGCATTTTTCTAAAGGTGGATTTTATTCCTATCTCCTTTATATGCACTCATTGTAGTTTTTTGGGGGGCAAGGAAAGATTGTCTCTTCACTAATTTTCTCTTGCCTTTACTTAAGTCTCCATTTTCCAGATCTGACAAACACATTGCTTTTAGGAATACTGACTGATTTGCTTTCTTTCTCAGAAGATTTGGTTTCTTTCTGATGTTAGGCAGATGCATCTCCCAAGACCAAAACCTTATATGTCAGTCCTTTGAATATATTCTTATCTACTTCCTTCCAGACCTGACGATTTTCAGCTTTTGTTGTGTCTAATCTTGCCAATGCAATCTCAAATCTTTTTCTACATAGTGGGAAGAGCTACATTAGGATATAGAATCCCTCTGAGAGACGGGCACCAGGGAGACATTATGAAATACAGCATTTCAGGCTGTATTCCAGCTGGCCAGGAAGGAAAAAGAAAAATGTTCAATATATTCATTGTCCATAAAACTCAGGCAGGACCTGTGCCACCAGGACAACAAATCAGCAAGGTAGCTCAGATATGTGAAGCTTTCGTATAGACATAGAAGCTACTCTTCTCTGTTTATTGTTATGTAGATTTACAGTCCAGATTCTCAAAGGGCATATCTTTCTAAAATTCCTCAAAGTTCATGAGAACTTTGAGTGGATTATGTCCCCATTGATTAGCATCAGCAAAGATGGCACATGTAGTAAATATCTTGTATGAAATTTATCCATGAATTTATTCATTCATTAATTTGTATAACAAATGCTTATCACGTTCCTAATATGCATTGTTCTAATTCTGAGAATTTGGTATCTGTATTGGTCAGCTTTCCCATTGTTGAGATACAGTACCTGACTCTGGCCATTTATAAGAGGAGAGATTTAATTTGGCTCATAGTTTTAGAAGATTCAGTCCAAGGCAGAAACATCATGGCAAATGGGCATGGTGTGGCAACTATTTAATTCATGGAAGACAAGAAGCAGAACATGGGAACTGTGCTGAGAAGAATGGGGCAGGAGCCAAATATAGTACCACAGTTATTCCTCTGTGTCCTATCCAAACTCATCCAGAGTGTGCTCTACCAATTCCCTTGGTGTCTTCCAAGCTAATCAAGTTGACATGATTAAACTTAACCATCACAGGATCCAACAGGGAAGCCAACCTAGAATAGCGGAGCAGGCATCTAGTCAACCCAAATGGAATAGATAGGTAACAAACACTATGTACTATTATTCTTTTATATTTTACTTTTCAGCTGTCTGCATTAATGATTATAAAAGAAATGTGGAAATCATTTCTGTTTGTAGTTTATCAATAATCGGTGTAGATGTATTCCATGCAGGCAACACTGTTGGAAGCTATGTAGTTATTGTACACAGTGGCTCTTTTATAAATATATTTCTACTCCTCACTGCCTCTTAAGAAGAAATGGCTTTGCATCCACTGGGAATCTGTATTTGAGGTATTTTGCTAATAAAACAGGCAGCAGTTTTCTCCACATGAGATCAGAGAAATTGGAGGCTTCCACAAGGGTGGAAGAATCTTTGCCTATAGATCTAACTAATATGTCAGCTTTTATAAAATAGAGAAAATATCTTATTTTTCCCCCACATCAGAGAAAGAAGGAAGTGGGCTGAACATTTTAACAAGTTTTCAAGATTAGTTATACATGATTTATGGGCTAAAAACATAGGTGAGGAAATTCCTAATTATGAGTTGCAATCTCTTGGCTCCTTTTCTAAAATCTTAATTATCTTTATGCAAGATATAAAAACCTAAAAGTTGTGTATATTACTAAAGATATCAGATAGTGTTCAACACTTGCGTACATCACAGGATGTTTTAGTCAATCTGAGTATATCTATCTCCTCAAATATTTAACATTTATTTTATGGTGAAAACTTTCAATATTCTCTTTTTTTTGACTTTTTGAAATATACACTACATTATGCTATGTGTAAGTACCACACTGTGCAATAACACCTCAGAGATTCTTTCTTTCTTTTTCCCTTTCTCGGCTTCTTTCTTTCTTTCTTTCTTTCTTTCTTTCTTTCTTTCTTTTTCTGGCTTTTATTTTTGAGTAGTACATGTTTCCAGTTCACACTGCTTATACTCCTTGTGGGAGTTGGTACGTGTGCATAACATACCTTAATTCTATTTTTCATCTATTTTCTCTCCTTTCCATTTCCTTTCTTCTCCATCCTTCTATCTCTTGGTTTCCTTCCTTTTTACAAAAGTTCTATCTCACTCTTTCTTTATTATCTATTCTTTATTTTGCTCCTTACTTCTGTTTTGGGTTTCCTACATAAAAGAAACCATGTGATGTTTAAGCTTGTGTGTCTACTTTGTTTCACTTATGGTCTCAGCATGCAATTTAGTAATCATTGATCAAATTTCCTACATCCCAGCTCCCCAGCTCCCCATCTCCTTCTACTTTTGCTGGTCTCTGCCAACCACCATGCTGCTCGATTTGTTATTAGTTTTTTTAGGTTCTACATATCAGAGATCATGAAGTACTAATCTTTTGTGCCTGACTTATTTTATTTTACGTAATGATCTCCAGCAACATTTTTGTTTTAGCAAGTGAAAATATTTTATTATTTTTTATGGCTGAATAGCATTCACATAGAGTGATATCTCGATTTGTGAACTCATCTGTTTGTAAACAATTAGATTCACAAACAAAACTGTTTAGCAAAATTTTGCTTCTCTTCACAGGCTTCACACCAGTTTACAAACAAAACCCCAGTCATCTTCTCCATGCAAACACAAATGCTACCATCTTCCACCAAACCATAGAAAAAATTAAGTTCATAAACTGAGGTTCCACTGTATATCATATATGTTGATACATTATATCCTCATGAATAGTGCTGCAATGAACATGGGAATGCAGATTTTTTTGCAATATAGTGGTTTCATTTTCTTTGAATACAATCTTTGACTTTTTGGTTTTTGTAGTGGGCTATGAAAGAAGGTATTAAGTGAGTTCTTTTTAAAGAAATGAGGCATCTGACAGATTATTGACATACAGTACCATCATCCTTTATAAGTCATAGTTTAAGATGGTAGGCAGTTTTGTGAATAGTTAACTCTAATGCAGTAATGGCACTATTATATTTTATGTATCATACTAAACTCTCCATGGATTCTATCTTATTTAATTCTCATGATACTCACATGAAGTAGGTGCTGGTGTCTTTTCTGTTTGAGGTTCATAAAACTGTGGTGATTATGATTTACACACCAATTTTTGTGATTCAAATGTGCACATGTACCCATCTGTGTGGTCTTTCTTCTGGGCCTGCTTGCAAATGTGAAAGGGAGTAGGATAGAGAAGACACTTAGTTCTCTGAGCAAAAAGGCTTGAAAACAATCCACAGGGAATGTGCTTCTTCATTTGGCATCACGGTTTCCAGAGTGAGTGAGCTGAGTGATTCCCCAAACCATACATTGTTACAAAAATATGGGATCCTGGGCAAGATGTCATATTATTTTCTGCTAGTCTAACTGTGACTCATTAACTTCAACCTGGTTCCTGAAATTTTATCCATCAGTTTCTGGTTGACATGAGAGCTTGCCCTCTTGCCCTCCACCCTCTTTTGTCTGCATCAGAAAGTTACACGAATGGTCTGATACTTTGTGTGTGTGTATGTGTGAAACTAAGGAGAGTATTTTAAGGAGAATTAATGGAAATGTACCTGTTAAATACTTCTTAATTTAAACATTCACTGTATTTTTCAGTCACACTGTAAACATACTTGAAGACAATGCCCCAGTAGACCATGTCATGCTCTCCAGAATCCTGTGATATCTTGCCTCAATGTCAGTATATTTATTTTTAGTTTCTGCAAAAATATCTTCCCATGCTTGTATTCCGAAGAGTGGAGTGCCATGGTGTGCCTATCTATTTTCAGAGTTGATCAGGGGCAGCGCCTGAGGGGCATGTGGACAAAGCTTGGCCATGCATGCCAGGATGTCTGCACATCCCAGCTGCATATGGAAGAGCTGGGCCAATAGCTGGGATCTGGCTTTCTCTATGCATGGAGCATGATCTGATTATTCTGCAAGAAGTCTTGGCCTTATAGGTTGCTGTGAACATTTATGTTGGGAGGAAAATGTTTCTTCTACCCTCTTAGGTTCACATGGTTAAGGGCCCATGAATGAACTGAAATAGGTTGGCAAGAGAAAAGGTAAAGTTTATTTAGTTGTATATGCAGGAGTAGTCAGGGAAGAAAAATTCACTGAATAGCCAGAGGTAAATATTTGTATGCCAATTTAGCAAAACAAGGGAATAGGTTTAGGGCTTCAGTGGGGTAATATGGGATTTTCTATTGGAATTTTTAATGGTGAGGGACAACTGAGCTCACACCTCCCAGTGCTAAAGGCCAGTCTTCTCTTGAATTGGAAACTCCTTGGAGGGGAGGTTAACTGCAACTCTATATTCGGGAGACTCTGCTTATACATAGGTGACGTTTCTGTGGCTGATGATTGTTCAAATGTTTTTAGTTTAAAGGTAATTTTCATGCCACTTCAATGAACTGTTAATACCTTCATAGACTTACAAACAAAGGAGACTGGAACCCATTTTATTTAATAGTCAATAGCTTGATTTTAATTTTATAGCTGTTCAGATGCATGGGACATAGGATGCTTTTTACATTCACCTTAGGCCTTGCAAATTTTAGACGTGGGCATGATGATTTATGAATGGGACAAAATCAGGGTGAAGTGTTTTATGGTACATATCTTGCCAACATGATGATGCTAATACTGGGCATAGTCATAAGACACCAGATGGTAGCAGGACACCAATTGCTAGATACTGGATACTTTTCTCAGTGCATCAAGGAACTACCTTCTGGTAGTTCACAGTATAGGGAAAAGATTTAGTGGCTCATATATATAGCAAGGGCCATATATCAACATAGCAGGCAGATCAACTTCTCAAAGATCACCCCAGCCAGATTATACCACAAATTTCAAGCTTAAAGCGGGCATTATACTTAGCTAAGCACTTTCATACATAAATCGTGTGAATTGTGTTTTATGATATATTATAAGGTGGCATATCATTCCTCTTTCCTCACTCAGTCTCTTGGAAATAGCCCATATACATATCATTTATGCTGATCTCTTTGGTTCTATTAAGAGATATTATGTTAGTTATATATGGCTGCATAAAAGTTATCCCAAATTTAGTGCCTTACAATAATAGCATTAGCATAAAGAAAATGTGGTGTAAATAGAAAATGGGAGGACATGAATGAACATAGGGGACATTATTTTGTGTAATATAAGGCAGGCCCTGAAAGGCCAGCATCAGATGATCTTATTCATGAAATCTAAAAAAGTCAAATGCATAGAAACAGAAAGCAAATTGGTGCTTACCAGAGAGTTGGTGGTGGTGTGATTGGGGAGATGTTGGTCAAAATATGCAAAATTTCATTTAGGCTGAGCAATAAATGAGCAATCATGGTGACTACAGTTAATAACAATGTATTATGTAGTTGAAAGCTGCTAAGAGAGATTTTAAATATGTTCACCATACAGACACATTGACACACACACATATGCATGTGCACACACACATACACATATGCAAAGTAAATATATAAGGTAATATATATGTTAAATAGACATTCCACAATGAACACATATATCAAAACATATTGTACACTACAAGTCAATTATGAGTACATTAAAATTTTACCTGTGAAGTAAAAAAGATTAAGTAGGTAAAACAAAAACAAGAAAGATTGCATTTATTATGTTACACTTTCTGTGGGTCAGGAATCTGTAGGTGGCTTGCTTGGTCCAATCATCTCACAAGGCTAAAATTGGGGTGTCAGCAATGGTAGCAGTTATCCCAAGGCTTGAGCAAGGAAGGTTCCTTTCTGATCTCACTGTCATCAGTGTTGAGGGATTCACTCCCACCTGCACTGCTGGGGTGAAGTCCTTAGATATTTAGGATCTGCAATTCAGAAATGAAGCCAGGATTCAAACTCAGTCTTTCTGATCCAGTCTCCTTGGTGTCCACTCCAGAGCTGACATCCCTGATGCTATGAGATGACTGTGACCTATGTCTTCAGCAACCCTGGCCTAACACCATATTTCAGAAAAAAATTCTTAAAAAAAAATGAGGAGTACCAAGAAGAGGTTTTCCTATATCTAAAATTTCCATGACATGTAGACAATTGAAATTATATTTAAAATTTAACCTCATTTTTCCTTTCTAAATGGTGACACTCTGCAAATTGAAAAAGCCATTCATAACTTAGGGGTTCCTCATCACTCTCTGTGAGAGTATGGGAGCGATTGGAAGGGTGGGTTTGAAGCCATGTTCTCCAGGTTTCCCCCAGCCTGGCCTCTATTGTCAGTGGCAGGCTTGGGCCTCTGAGTTTGAGGCCAAATCAATTATGGAAGCTTGAGAGGATGAAGAAAATCCCTCCCCCAATTCCTGTCCCTCATCAGTGATGCTGGGCCTTTGGGAGCAGTGCAGAGATATAGCCCATTAAGGAGTTCCCATTTGTTAATTCTTTCAACTGAGAAATGTGGCTCTGCTGGGATCTCCTGAGGGGTATCTGAAAGTGTTTCATTTTTATTCATTCTAGTCTCTGGACTCCTCAATTTAATGCAGTCTTTATTTGTATCTTTAAAGAGTATTCTCATTCCTGTAGAGTCTGGCTGTCAGCTGGAATTTGAATCCTGAAGAAAGTAGGAACAGAACCAGAGAAGAGGATCCAGAGAGTCAATCCACACACTGAGAAGAAGCTGGGCATCTCCAACTGGCCCCACTTTTGCCTTTCTGACATTCTCCATTTGATGTTTTTTTTTTTTAATTTTATTTAAGGAGAAAAGAAAAAAAAAGCAGGGAAAGGGTACAAGTTATACAGATTTACAGAAAAAAATGAACAGTAGGAAATCACTAGTTAATGGATTACATACTGTCATCTTAGAAATAATTGTTCAAGTCACAAAATTAAAGCTTGTAAAGTGGACATCCCATCAATGATACTGCAAACAGTTCTGTTCATTGATCCAATAAAACTCTGTGATATCATTTTCTATCTTATACACTTAAATATACATGCAGTTATATAATTTGGAGCACTTTCTTTTCCTCTCTTTTGTACAATGACTATTACACATTTTGGGTTTCATTGCTCCCATGGTTCTTATTACTTTTTTGGAAGAGAGTAAAACCAAATGTGACATAACAGAACAGAATCGGTCAAGTCAAAAGGGTGGACATAATAGATAATGTAAAAACATAATACAAGGTGATCAACAATGGTTACCATAATGCCTCCCGCTATCTCTAATAGAATTGCCTATATCGTTAGTTATAATACAATTGAACAAAACAGTAAAGAATAAAACCGACAAAACCAAAACATTGGAGACATTGTAGGTCTTCAAAAGTAGATAAAAGTCAACAAGAATGGGCATCATAATGAATCTCATTATCTTCACAGCTGATGCCTAAACTTTTGAACCTGATACTATCCAGCAAAACAGAATAGGGGAACATCAGTTAAAAACCAGATGGTGAGAGTAATACAGGGCTTTAAATCAAGGTAATGAAAAGTCAGAGTGGGTTACTATAATACATCCTGCTATTTTTTTCCTTTAATTAAAAGGATAAAGATTAAAAAGTAAATAATGGAGTGGAGATTGAGATAAAAGAGGGCATAACAACGAAACAGTGCAGATCAAAACATAACCATTTAAGCAGAATAGTGTTTCACCACCAGATAATCCTAACCTAAAAGTAGTTACCATATTGTCTCTTTCTTTGAAATCCTTGAGTACAACTTCGTATACTGTAACATTAAGTATATCAAAACAATGTAAAACCATTCAAGAGAATGACAGCGTTACAGAATATTTAGAATCGACTAACAGAAAATGAACAATGGTTTCTGTATAATCTCCTTGTCTTTAAAAGGTTTTTGCTTATACTATCGTACATAATAAAATCCAATAAGATATAGCCTATTTAGACCATTGGAGACAGAAGGACAAAAGCTAGATGAGACTTCAAAACAAGATGATACTAAATCAGTATTACCTATTAAGACGTCATTTTCTCCAAAATAGCTGTTCCTATCATCCAATCTTCTCTGCCTCATTTCTGTTGAGCTCTTTTTCTGTCAATAGCTGTCAGTTTGTCTTCTTCATTTTGTTCTCTGCTCCATTCGTTGTGGCCTCTCTGCCATTATTTCTGGATTCTTTGTATTTTTCTTTTTTTAGAATATCCTGCAATACTCTCTGTAGAGTTGAATTGGTGGTTGCAAATTCCCCCAGTTCCTCTTTATCCTGGAAGCACCTTGTTTTTCCATCAATTTCCAGGGACAGTTGTGCAGGATATCTCAATCTTGGCTGGAGATTATTATCTTTCAAAGCTTGAATTATTTCCCCCCACGCTCTTCGTGATTTGATGGTTTGTGCAGAGAAATCTGCTGTAATTCTGATGGGTGTTCCCTTGTAAGTGGTCTGTTTCTTGTCTCTGACAGCTTTTAATATTCTGTTCTTGTATTGAATTTCTGGAATTTTTATTATTATATGCCTGGGTGTTGCTCTGTTTGGGTTGTAGGTAGCTGGGGTCCTGTATGCCTCATACATCTGAGTATCTTTACCCTTTGCTAAATTAGGAAAATTCTCCTGGATTATTTCTGTGAGTAGCTTTTGTAGTTCACTTGTTTGTGTCCCTACTTCTTCTTTTATGTTCTTAATCCTTAAGTTATGGATCCTCTTATCATCTTCTTGTCTTTGTATTATTGCTGTTTGTTTCTTTGTTATTTTTAAGAAGTTTTTCATTTCATTCTCCCATATTACAAGTCTGCCCTCCAGTTCAGATAGTCTGTCCTTAGTTTCTTTCAAGCTGTTATGCCAGTCTTCGATAGACTTCTTAGTATCTTGGTAGTCCCTTTGAACCTGCTTCACGTATTCTATGCTTTCTCTGTTTTCTCCATCAAACAATTCTCCCCTTTTTTTCTGTTCTTCCATTCCTCCACCTGTTTTTTCTTGGGTGGTACTTAGCATTTCTCTAACTATTCTGCATACTTCTAGCTTCAGGTCGTTTATAACTTCTTTCCTGAATTGGTCTATGAGGCTCTCTATATGGCGCCTTATATGTATTGGTGCGGTGTCTGCTATTGCCTGTTTCTCAGAATTGGGGGCCGAGGAGCCTTTCTTGTTGCTGCCTTTTCCCATGCTGCCTCTTCTTCTCTGTTCCTTATATATGCAAGCTTATATAAGAGGCCCAGCTTCTCTCCCAGTCAGCTACAGCCTGATCGAATTGCGCCAGTTAGGTGTTCCCGCTCACCGCTGCGCACCAGGGAGTTACGGACCAGGCAGCCTACGCGTCTCCCCTCCCGGCCACCGTCAGGCTCTGGGATCTGGGTTGGGACAGCCTACCAGGTCCCCCGGCAGCGTCACGCAGGCCAGGCACTTTTCACCAATCCCGCCCGAGAGGGGGATGTGTGGCTGGAGTCGCCACCGCGCCCTGCTCCCGCAGGACTGCTCGGGCCCAGAAAGTCCTCTGCTGGAGTCAAACTGTGGTAGAGTGTCAGTTTCTCTCACTCACCTCACCACAAGTCAGTGCACGCCTCCCTGCCGTTCGCAGATTGCCATTCTCAGAGCTTCTGCGCGTCTCTCTCCTTGCCGAGCCACTGTAGAGGCAGCCAGCCGCCATGCAGCGGGAAACCCAAATCGCGGCTTACAGTGGCGCGGGGTCCAGCCTCCACACCGAGGCTTTTCTGTTCCTGTTTTAGCACCAGGACTGCATTCCAAGTTGGTTTCTCTCAGCCCAGTTCGTTCCTGAGTCAGCAGAGCATATCTCCACCTGCTTATGTCTCCTTAGTCCGCACCATTCCTGGCTTCTGAGCCGAGTCTTTCAGAGAGCCTCGGGTAGTTGCTGTTATCTGTCCGCCATGTTCTCCTCGCACAGCTCCCATTTGATGTTTTTGAGGCCTCCCACTTCCTGGTTGAATGTGTCCCAGTTCCAGAGCAGACTCCCTCAGGGCACAGCATTTATTAATAGTCTGCAATCCAGGAAACCATCAGGGATCAGAATGCATTCATGCTCTCAGAATGCATTCACGCTGTCACCTGACACAATGACTGGGTCTCTAATTAACTCTTCCAGACACCAGACACTGGACTCAGAATTCTAGACAACTCCTAGATATCACTGTGAGCCTCAAAAGCTGCACCTGGAATATGGGATATGATTTAATTCTTTATTTCTCTTGTTATAACAAAATACTCAGTCGTGGTAGTTATAGAATAGTTTATTTGGCTCACAGTTCAGGAATACTGGAAGCCCAAGAACATGGCACTGGCATCTGCTTGGTGGTGAGGACCTTTTTGCTACATCATGGCATCAGGGGATTGCATGGTGAGAAAGAGCAAGACAGCCACCTTGAGTCTCTCTTCCTCTTCATGTAAAGCCATTGGTGGCATCATGGAGGCCTTACTCTCATAACTTCATCTAGTTCTAATTACCTTCGCAGAGCTCCACCTCCAGATACCACTGACTTACTATAAATTCCAACATATGATTCCACCATATAAACTTTGGGAGGATACATTTAAACCTAGAAGAATTCTACCCAGAATTCATGCATTTAAGACTCCATAACCTCTACCTTGGTCACTTGGGCTAACCTGTCAGAATCCACTTAGGGGTAGTAATTCAAGTGCTCAGGGTGAGTACGGGAGCAGAGTCACTTCTTAATATCACTGTCAGTCCTGTGAGGCTAAATATTGAGTTCTTTGCTCTCATTGCCCATTAGAAACACCTAGTATGCTTTTTGAAGCTTTCAGAAGCTTTGTGTACACACCTAGAAATGATGATTTAATCAGACTGGAGTAGAGCCTGACGTTTAGCATTTTAAAAATTCTCAGGTATTTTAATGCCCAAGTATTGACATAAAACAAAACAAAACAAAACAAAACAACACCACACCTAAAGAGAGAGGATTTAGGGCAAGCAAGATTCAGTGCTCTTTCTCTGGAATGGAATATGAAGCAGAGAAAGAAAATTCAGGCTGGGCGTGGTGGTACACTCCTGTAATTCCAGCTAGCAGGGAGGTAGAGACAGGAGGATTTCAAATTTGAGGTTAGCCTTAACAACTTAATGAAATCCTGTTTAAATTTTTTAAAAGCCTGGGAATGTAGTTTGATGGTTCAGTGTCCCTGGGTTCCATCTCCGATACTGAAAAATAAAAGATGAAGGAAGGGAGAAGAAAGGAAGAGAAGAAGGAAGGAAGGGAGACAGAGCCTGCTAAGTCTGTTCACAGAGAATGAGTTGTCCTAGATGAGTTTGTCAGTTTCTTCAAGATTCCTCATTACAGTCTGTTCCAGATCTTCCTCTACCTCCAGCTGAAAGGGCTCAGTATCCTGGTGGACTCCAGAAGAGAACTCCGGTAGGATTTTGTTAAAGGCAGGATTAAACCACGTTTGGCAGGGAAGGGTCCCACTGATCACACTTGAATGAGTCAAGAGCTGACTTCTTGGTAGCACTGCTATTCCCCGTGAAATCACAAATTTAGTATTATTCTCTGCCATAAAATCCTTTAGGAAGTTTCTTAAATTGTTATAGTAAGAGGAGCCTATCGACCTGGGATTCAGAGAAGGTAAAACAAAAAATTTAGGACTCTACTTAAAGTAAAGTGGGTCAAGTACATTCTTTTTGCAAAGTTAACCGGGGAAAAAAAATCATTTGAAAATAAACTATGCAAATGACAGTGATGTGCAGAGGAGATTAGGCCTGGAATGTGGTGTAGGAGGTAAGCAATGTTAATGGCCAAACTGATCAATTAGCCTGCGGAGCTGGGCAACTATTAGGTTTGCTACAATCATGTCCAAGTGAGGGCTCTTCAGGGACCCCCAGTGGCTGCCAGTCTATGGAATTAAGCTTTGAGAGGCTGCTAGTAGCTTTGGCCAGTTTCAGTGAGCAGCTGTTGCCTGCATGTAGCTCAACCTCATTACCATAGGAGAAGCTCACACTCTGCTCCAGGCAGCCTCTGAGCAGGCTACTCTGTTTCCTTGGAGTTCACAGAGTTCTAGTTCCAGGTGAGAATGGAGGGAAGCTGCAGGAGGTGCTTTTAATACTGCTTTTTTCCCCTAGGAGGTAATACAGAAATCTTCTAATCCTATATTTTTCTCACTGCCAATAGGAAGTTTAGGACAGTTTTGTTTTTTCCTGGAACAATATGAACAATCTTGTATTCATGCATATAAAATATACACTAAGTGTCTACTTTTGATAAAGACTTTTTAAGGCACCAGGGAACAGTGACCACAACACAGAAGCCTTCAGAGGGCTTATAGTCTAGCAGCATACAGAAAATAAGAAAATATACCAACTGATAAATGAAATTTCAGAGAAACATAAAAGCCATGAGGCAAAGAATCCAGGCTGACCTAAATAATGAGAAATCATCACAAGAAACAAAATAAAACATAGATAAATTGGATATTATCAGAATTAATTATTATATTGCTATGAAATGATACTATAAAAAAGAGAAAACCCTTAAAAAGCAGGACCAAGGATCTCAATGGATATTTCACTAAAGAAAATATATAACTGATTGATAAGCACATGAGAAGCTTCTTAATGTCATTTGCCATCAGCCAAATGCAATTTGAACCCACAATAAGATTACATTCCACACCCACTACATAGCAATAATAATGAAAAAAGGCAGATGATCAGTGTAGGCAAGGGAGAGTCAAAACTGGAGATCTCCGTATTCTGGTGATGTGGAATGTAAAATGACACAGCAACTTTGAAAAACAGGTGGTTCCCAAAAATTAAAGAGAGATTTACTGTATGTCCCAGCCGTTCTCCTAGGCGTACACTCAAGACAAAGGAAACACATGTCCACTCAGACAGTTATATGCGAATGTTCATGTCAGCATTAATCATAGTATTAAAAAGTAGAAACAACTGTGATGCTTAGTTCATCTTGTGCATAAGTGATCAATACACCTGTTACAAACTTGGGCAGGGTTTATACATAGAATTTAGGATTTTTCTTTAGTTCTTGCTAGTTTTGAGATTTCTTTCTCTGACCTCAGTAGCCCTGGTTGCTCTATGCCCCATCTTCTTGCTCCATTGATAAATAACCATGAGTCACCTACAGTTTTAGCTTCTCTCCATCGTGACTGAAGTCTACCATCAGGGCAAGATTCCACAAATAAGAAAGTCATTTCATTAAGATATGTTCTTCCAAGTTTTGATTCTCCTCCAAAATCTCTTGCTTTTACCCACATTCTAGCGATCTCAAGTGGTAGTTTTGGAGACATTTTATGCAGAATTTATAACTGTTATTGTTACAAGGATTGGTGTATTTAATGCTTACTCCTCTGTCCTGGAAATGGAAATTTGCTTTTAAATTTAGATGGATAATGTGCAAAACCCTTGGAAGAGATCCAGGCTAATATTGTCTTCAACAACAGTCACCTAGTTATCCTTATCCTAGCACAGGTTGAAATAAATATTATTATTCCCATTGCTTATACATTTTGAGATTTCAGAGAAGTGTACTCAGCAGCTTATAGCTATTGATTGGAGTGACTTTTAATTTGGAGATATGGGTAGATACTTATATTCCTGTTTTGCCATCAAGTTTGAGTGACACATACCTAAGTTTCATTGGTTTTCATCCATAAATATGGATTCATAATTATGTTTATGAATTCATGCAGCTTTGTTTAATTAAGAGAAATGCACTTGAAATTATTAAAGAATATGCAGCTCAGATTCAGTTTGAAAGCAAAACTACTAGCTGTTATGGTTGATACGTCAGGTAAATTTGAGAAATCTAGACGCGTAACTAAGTAGCTCAGTAGCTCTATATCCTGGGGTATAGAGGACTAGTCATTTTTACTCTAGCATGTTGTTCATTGTGTCATTTTGAGAAGGTCAGAGTTTAACTAAGTCATTCAGCAGGAGTCCGTCCTTTGTAAATGCCCTTAGCTTGTGCCAGAGGAAGGTGTGGAGATGGTGTGAGTGCTACATTCAGCAGAGGGCATAGCCTGCTTACAACATAAAGAAAGAGATGAGGCTTGCTGTCATCCCCCTTTTTGATTTTGCTGCTTTTGCTGTCTTCCTGAACTTTGAAGTGTTGCCCCTGTGCCATGTCATATTGTCTTCAACAACAGTCAGCTTTGAAGCCTGCTGATTATGGACTGAAATCTCCACAAACTGTGATTTAAATAAACCTTTCCTTCCTTAATTTTGAGTGTCAGGTATTTTGTCCACAGAACAAGAGGAAAGTAACCAAGACAGTAGCCAATAGTAATTACTACCTACGTGGGCGTGACAAGAGGACATAGGAGCCCTCAAAACCTATACAGGGAAACCACAAAGATACCCAGCATTTCCACTTTACTATGTGGCTTTGATCAATAACTGCCCCTTTGTGTCTTGAACTTTTTGACTGCAAATTGGGTCCAATAATTCCTAATCCAAAACTGGGAGAGAAATCAGTAAGAAAGCTAACTCTGTCACACACTAGTTTTATACTTCACAAATGGCAAGGGATAGATAGACAGATTTGGAATAGTGATCTTGAGACCCTAATCTGAAAAGGAGACAAAGTTGGGTGACACAGAAGAGATCGACATTTTCTCATTGAGTTTTCCCATGATACAATCTTTGCCTTCCTTATAACCAGGAGTGAGCCCTCTGCTTGGCTGGGAAGACCCTTTGTAGGTGACAAGGCAATGCATACACACCCTCCTTGCTCTTCACCACATCTTTCTCACCAGAGTGGTCTCGGCCTTTGGTAAATGATCAGGCAGCGAATGGACAAGGCTGCACAAAATTTTCTGGAGAAGTGTCTTCTTCTCTTTGTTTGATGGTTTAATTTTTTTTGTCTTTGTCCTGCTACAGGGAAGGAAGGCCCCTCTACATGCTGTGGCACTAAGTTGTTGCAATGGAACAAGTAATGGAAAGTAAAATATGTAATTTCTCAATTCTCTTGGAATGGACTTGAATAAACAGAAGTACTTACTTATAAACCTTTTGGCTTACATCCAGAAGTAGCTGTGGTTTGAATGTAGCCCCTAAAGGCACGTGTTGAAAACTTAATCTACGAAGAATCACAAGAAACAAATTCCTTTTCTTTACCAAGAGCCCATTCTGCAGCATTTTGTTAAAGCAGAATGAGGGAAGAATGCCAAATTTGCCTCAGAGATTTTTCCTTGGGTAGTTTGTATAATAACCTGGAGGATAAGAACTGTACATTCATTTTTTGTGTATTTTAAACATGTTTGTGGGACTATGCAACTATAGGCTTGCAGTAGTAACCTGTATGTTTCAGGTCACTTTATGTTCATAATTTCATGTCTGGCACCCACCTTTTGCTTCTACATCATTACTGCCTCCTTCCCCACAAAATTATTTCCTGTATCCTGTATGCTCAAAGCTATGTCAACAAGTAAAAATGTAGAGTAGCGCTTGTAGTCAGGGCTTTGAAAAGTTTAAGTGATTTCTACCCAGCAGAAAATTCCAGTTGCCCAGGCAGACCCACCTTTTACCCTACACTGCACAGCCGAAAATGAATTTGTCTGGGAAATTCTCTGAGTCCATGTCTGTTTGGTGACAGCTGTCCAAATGTAAGAGGTATTATGCATTTGGAAAATGAAGTTGTTTGGCTGAATTGATGGTGTGTGACTGCGAGTGGCAGATGTCTGCTTTTGTGCTGGGCATTACACCCTCACTTCTCCTGGTTTCCAAAGCAGACATGTTGGAGAGAGATGGATTTGATGCAAACACCATTTCTCTTTGTAGAAAGAACAACAGTATTGAAATGTGATAAGTCCTGCCATAGTGTCTCTCCACTGAAAATCTGGTCTCCACCTTTTGCTTTTCTAAAAGGTTTCATGTTTTCTTCTCCTTAATCTCTTCAGCCACAGAAGTCCAAAGGGCCCATGAAATATCCCTTTGCGTATCACATTTCTGGGACATTCATGCAGTTGTTCAAAGTAGTGACTTTCCTCTGGAGCTGTAGTCCCTGTTATAACCCTGTTGTGATCCAGACAAAATGGGATGTCTAATGGGCTATTCTGGATAATTTGTATACACAATAAATGAAGATGAATGGGAATCAAATTCCACTTCATGCTCATTATCAAACCCATGTCCTCTACCTAGCACAAACTTTTCCAATAAGCTAGACTGTGATGGCAAATCTTTTAGAGACTAGTGGCCAAACTACAACCCCAAACCTACTTATTTATCACAAAGTGAAAACATTGCAATTAAACCTGCATATTGAGTTTTAGTTTAGAAAAAACAGCTTATGCACTAACATCTTTTGTCTTAAAAGAAAAACAAAACAAAACCAAACCATGTGCCATAGTTTGCCACCACTGAGCCAGACTATAGTACATGACCATTCTACCAATATCTTTCACATACACACTCGAAAGCAAAAAACTCACGTCTTGAAACTTTTCTTTTCTGATTGATTAGATGAAAATGTGCAAACAGGCTCTGGTGAGGAGGAACTAGCATGGGGTGTTTTGGAGTGTGTCAGAGAAGTCAGAAGGAGCATGCTACTTCAGCTCCATAGAAATGCAAAGGAAGAGAGCTTAAGAATCTGACCTGAATCATGTGGTGACTCTGCTCATTACAAAATATGACTTTGACTACAGATGACTGCATTGTTCCAATATGAAAAAGAGTGAGGTTGGGGATTGACACTTTCCTGAGTAAACATTTCCCATCTTCATGGTCTCGGAGGAGTATGAAAAGAGGATAAAAATATTCACACGAGCAGCAAAGCAAAACTAGGGAAGTATTTGTGAGTGGGACATTCAAGAAACCTCTAGCGTACAAAGGGATCAAAGTTTAAGGGGTGCTAAGGCCTCCTTCCAGGTTTGGAAGTACAATGGCTGGAGGCTAGACGACATTCAAGAAGCAATGCATTCCGATGCACTTTTCACAGTTTGAATCTTGAAAAACTGGGAGGTCCCAGAAGATGAGGAGAAATCCAGCACCAAGAAAGAGGCCAACTGTTAACACTCTGTGTGCATAGGATGAAGATATGCCAAGTGTGCAGTGTCACATTCCAGAAGACTGCTTGGTTCGGAAAATTTTAAGAATATTTGCATGATGAAACATCGGACTTCATAGCTCTTAGCGTGTCTTCCTAACCTGAGAATATTTAATTGTATCAATTAAACCTAAGTTAATTGATTATTTCAAATTCTACAGTGTTGCTCTGTAGATTTTGAACAACTACCCTAAGGAAACACCATGGATATACATTGGCAACGTGTTTTCTGAGAGTGACAGATTGGAGTTGGCTTTAATACACACATTATGTATATACATTTAGACACTGTCTGTGCACTAGGTATTATGAATCCAAAGACAAAGGACACGTTATTATGTTTTAGAAAGACTCAGAATTACATGGAGAGGAATGATGCACAGACTAAGGTTATAATGTGATTAAACGCTCTAATAGACTGCTGCATAAAGTGTTTGGGAGCATAAAGGAATGATAATTAATCTCTCAAGGAGAGCTACAGAGAGGAAATGATTTTTGAACTGGGACTTGAGTATTAACTTATTTACTAATTTATCAGACACAACGAGAAAACAGCAAATAATCTAGTGAAATTGAAACATGAGATGAATAGAGGAGATTGTAGATCATCAAACTGAAAAGATAGGATGAATTCAAACTGTGCTCCATGTCAAAGAAATTGTTTTTTTCTCACTTTGCAGCAATTGAGAATCCATTCTTTTAGAAGCATCACTTAAGAATGAATTGCAGACTTGTTGTAAGGTGGTACCATGAGTGCACAACAACCTCAGCTCTTTTCAATCCACACATAGAAGCGATCAATAAAATGACTGGAAAATATAAAAATGTATGAATACACTATAAACAAGCAAAAATGAACAAAGCAGTTCTTTCTTCCCAAATATCCCTCTGAAATATACTCATGAGTTAAAGTACAGGGAAATTCACAGTGTCAAGCAGAGGCCATGCTATCAACTCTGGAACAGACAGAGAGTGACTTCCTGTAGCAAATGGGGAAGTGAGATTGTTTCCTTGAATAAATCCCAGGGGTTGGACTGACATATCTAGACCATGTGTAGCACTGTGACAGAGGATAAGGATGGCCTTGAACTACAAGGCCAGCCTTCCTGCAGTTCCTTACTATTAGACTTTAGTAATTATTTATCTTTTCTGTGCCTCAATTTCTTTATCTTTAATCAGGAGATCATAATAACATCTTATTTTTAATATTCTGCTATGGAGACTAGTTAAATGGGTTAAAAATGAAAAGTGATCATGTATTTCTGAACATAGTAAGATCCTAAAGATTCGGGGCTACAATTAATGGAAAAGCTAACGTAAGTCTGTCATCATTTCCAGGGTTATATTAAGGCAGTGTGCAGGGAACACCGAGTCTAAAGTATGTGCTGTTGACATTGTATCCATTCTAGGTTCTAGCGATGTTAAATAGCTCAAAAGCCATTCAAGCTATTAGGAATAATAATTATTAATATTATGAAATATTATAGAGTAGTATGGAAAATTCTGTATTCCATGCAAATCTAATGAAAATCAATAGGATTTTCCAAGCTCAGTTCTTTAAGAATCTTACCACAAAAATTGTATATCACTGTCTCCTTTGGAATTTTGGTTAAACCTGTAGACTTTTTCTCAAATTAATGTTTGTTAAAAGCATAAAATAAAAATCAACTATAGAAAAGTAGTTAGCAAAATACAAGAAGGACTGTGAATCTCCACACTAAATTAAAAGGACCTATCAGTTGTCTAATAACTAATTTCAAAGTGATGAAAAGCAGAAATGCTACATATATATTTAATACACATATGTATCTGCAGTTACAGGAAGATGCTATGAAGAGAATTAATACAAGTAACAGTGATTTTCAGAATGCAATTTCCCCCTTCAGCTTAAAAAATAAGTCTCAGTATTTATTTATTATTTTAAAAATTAATTAAATTTATTGGTGCATTTTAGGTATACATAATGATAATGATCACATTCCTTATATGGAATTTTTACCACAAGTGATATATCTTAATTCTTTTGACCCCATTCTCCTACCCATCTTTCAACTTCTCTTCCTTTCCTGACTTACAAAAGTTTTGTTTCATTTTTTCATTCTTTTCCCATTATTTTCCTCTTCTTTCCTTTTCCCCTCCCCTCTCCCTGGTTCCCCTTCACATTTGAAAATTTTCTTCCCATTTCACAATATCTTTTGGTTTCTGACACTCTAGAAACAATACAGTATTTACACCTGTGTGTCCAATTTATTACATTTAGGAGTATGGTCTCAAGGTACATCCTAGAAAAGTCCCAGCTTCCCACCACACTCAACTGGCTCTGCAGGTCTTGGGCCTACCTGCACCACCCCCAGTGACACTCTCTCAATCTGGGGAACTTGGTGGCTGGAGGTGAGTGTCTGCGCACCATCCTGAGCCCTGCAAGTTTAAGATCATCGCTCCCAGTGGTCAAGGAACTCCCCAGCTTCCTGCCACACTCCACCTGCTCCAGCTCCATGAGTTTTCAGTGCACTACCCTCAGTGACCCTCTCTCAGTCTGGGGAACTGGGCAGCCAGAGGCCCAGGGGAAGCCTTGGAACAACACTTGAAACAGGAAAGTACAGGAAAATGACAAAATGAAAGACCAAAATGCAATCTCAAACCTCTAGCCCATCCTAAGAAAGCTTAGGAGCTATGTACATAGAAGAAAATATATGCCATACATCTGAAATACCTGAAATAATAGCAACTGAAGTAAAAAGGCAACTATGGGGAGCTTTAAATACACTTAGAAAAAGACCACTAAGCAAAGCAGACAATTAAACAGAACGGAAAGATAATGATGCAACAGCAGAAAGATAACATGTCAACAATAAACCAATATATAGCAGTTATAACCATTAAATGTAAATGGTCTCAATTCACCATTTAAAAGAAACAGACTGGCAGAATGGATCAAGAAACAACATCCAAACATATGCTGTCTACAAGAATCCATCTAACCCAAAAGGAAACTCACAGACTGAAAGTCAAAGGATAGAAAACAATATTTCATGCAACAGGAACCTCTCCCCCAAGGCAGAGTATATATTCTGTTTGCAGACAATGTGAACTTCAAACCAAGAATGATCTAAAGGTATAAAGAAGGTCACTACATACTGGTTAGGGGAAAACTTCAAGAGAAAGAGATAACAATCTTAAATATATATGAATCAAATTCCAGAGCACTTAGTGATACAAAGCAAGTATTAATAGAAATGAAAAATCAAATAAGCAATAACACAATGATAGCAGGAGACCTTAACACACCATTGACACCAAGGGACAGATCAACCAGACAGAAAATCAGCAAAGAAACAACAGAACTGAATCACACCTGTGAACAAATGGACTTGATAGGCATATACAGACCGCTCCATCCAACAACATCAGAATACACATTCTTCTCAGCAGTATATGGGACATTCTCTAAAATAGACCATATACTAGCCCACAGAACATATTTAGATAAAGGCAAAAGAGTTGAAATTATCCCATGCATGTTATCGGATCATAGTGCCATGAAACTAGAAATTAATGATAAAAGAAACTGCAAAAATCTGACAAACACATGGAAATTGAATAGCACACTGCTGAGCAATCAGTGGGTCACAGGGGAAATTAATTAGAAATTAAACAATACCTATAAGCAAATGAAAATATAAATATAACCTACCAGAATCTGAGGGATGCAATAAATGCGGTCCTCAGAGGAAATTTATTGCACTGAGTTCCCACATCAGGAAAATGGAGCAAATACAGATAAATAACCTGATGCTGCACTTCAAACATCTAGAAAAAGAAGAGCAAGTCAAGCCCAAAGCCAAAAGAAGAGAGGAAATTATAAAAATCAGAGCAGAAATCAACACAATAGAGACTAAGAAAACAATCCAAAGAATCAATGAATCGAAGAGTTGGTTCTTTGGAAGAATAAATAAAATTGATAAGCCCCTAACCAACCTTATAAAAAAGGGGAAGAAAAAGCTCAAATTCATACAATAAGGAATGAAATGGCAAAACCACTACAGACTCTGTATAAATACAGAAGATCATCAACACCTATTTCGAAAAGCTCTACTCTCATAGGTTCGATAACACAGAAGAAATGGACAGATTCCTAGAAATATATGAAATATCAAAGTTATGTCAAAAAGATATAAAACAGCTGAATAACCCAATTTTTATTAATGAAATTGAAAATGAATTTAAGTCCTTACCTACAAAGAAGAGCCTAGGCCCAGATGGATTCACTGCAGAATTCTACAAGAAATACAAAGAAGACTTAATGCCGACACTCCTCAAACTCTTCCATGAAATCGAAAGGGAAGCAATTCTTCCTGTTATTCCTGGAAGCAAATGTATATCTAGGACCAAAATCTGAAAAGACCCAACTAAAAAAGAAAACTACAGGCCAGTCTCCCTAATGAACACGGATGCAAAATCGTCAATAAAATATTGGCAAATAGGATGCAGCAAATCATCAAGAAGTTTAGACACCACAACCAAGTAGGATTCATCCCAGGCATGCAGGGATGGTTCAACAGACATAAATCAATAAATGTAATCCATCATATCAATAAAGCCAAAAGTAAGAATCACATGATCATTTCTATAGATGCAGAAAAAGCTTTTGATAAGGGTAAACATCCATTTATGATAAGAACCTTACAGAAAATTGGAATAGATGTTCTTTACCTCAATATAATAAAGGCCATCTATGACAAACCAACAGCCAGTATCATACTAAATGGCCAAAAACTGAAGGCCTTTACCTTAAAATCAGGCACAAGACAAGGATGTACCTTATCATTGCTCCTATTCCATATATTACTAGAAATACTAGCCAGCGTAATTAGACAAGAGAGATAAACAAAAGGGATAAAGATAGGAAGAGAGGAAGTTATATTATCATTATTTTCAGATGACATGATACTCTACGTAGAAGACCCCAAAACTCCATGGAAAGTCTCCTAGATATAATAAATAAATTCAGCAATGTAGCTGGATGCAAAATCAATACTCAAAGATCAATAGCATTCCTATACCCTAACAACAAAATCACTGAGAGAGAAACAAGAGAAGCCACACCTTTCATGCTAGCCTTTAAAAAACGAAATACTTAGGAATTAATCTCATGAAAGAAGTGAAAGATCTATACAGGGAAAATTATAATACTGAAATAGAAATCGAAGAGGATCTCAGAAAATGGAAAGACATCCCTTGCTCATGGATAGGAAGAACAAACATTGTGAAAATGGCCATTCTCCCAAAACTGTTATACAGATTCAATGCAATCCCAAACATACCTCATAGATCTAGACAGATCACTCCTAAAATTCATAAGGAGTGAGAAGAGATCTAGAATAGCAAAGACAGTTCTAAGCAGCGAAGACAAGGCAGGAGTCATCACAATCCCTGACTTGAAGTTATACTACAAAGCAACAGTAAAATCAACATGGTACTGGGATCAAAACAGAACTGAAGATCAATGGAATAGATTAGAAGATACAACCACAACTACAAACACACTCAACCACCTTATCTTTGATAAAGGGGCCACGCATGTTTATTGGAAGAACAGTCTCTTTAATAAATGGTGTTGGAAAAACTGGCTCTCCATATGCCGAAAACTAAAACTAGACCCATGCTTATAACCATGTACTAAATTAAAATCTAAATGCATCAAAGATCTGAATATTAAAACAGAAACACTAAATCTATTGGAAGACAAATTGGGTAAAAACCTTGAAGACATAGGGGTAGGTAGAGAATTCATGAACAGGACACAAACTGCACAGGAAATACTTCCCAGAGTCAATAACTGGAATCATGCCTTATTAAAAAGTTTCTGCATGTCAAAATAAATCTCCAACATAGTGAAAAGAAAACCCACAAACTGGGAAAAAAATCTTAGTGAACTGTCCCTCAGACAAAGGATTTCTCTCTGAAACATATAAAGAATTTTTTTAAAAATCAGACGCCCAAAATTCAAAGATCCAATCCAAAAATGGGCATCTGAGATGAATACACAGTTCTCAAATGAAGAATTATAAATGGCAAATAGATACATGAACAAATGTTCATCATCATTAGTCATTAGAGAAATGCAAATTAAAACCACACTGAGATTCCATCTCACTCCAGAAAGAATGGCCAGGATCAAGAAAACTACCAACAACAAATGCTGGAGAGGCTGTGGGGAAAAAAATACTCTCCTGCACTGTTGGTGGGAGGGTAGACTGGTGCAACCATTGTGGAGGTCAGTCTGGAGATTTTTCAAAAACCTGGGATTGGAAGCCCCATTTGGTCCAGCTATCCCACTTCTAGGCATATTCCCAGAAGAACTGAAAGCATCATACCACAGTGATGTATGTGAACCAATGTTTATAGCAGCACAATTTGTAATAGCCAGATCTTGGAAACAACCTAAGTGTCCATCAACTGAGGAATGGATAAAAAAGCTGTGGTATTTTTATACAATGGAGTACTACTCAGCTATAAAGAAGGATCACATTGAGATATTTATAAATACATGGACGCAGCTTTAGACCATACTCATAAGTGAAATAAATCAAACTCACATGTATAAATACCATATAGTCTCCCTAGTGTAAAAAATGGTAAGAATACATAAATGTATATGGTAATCCCCATTATATGACTTTGAAGCCTTAGAATGTTTTTATTCATTAGTTGGAATAGTTTTATTCTGGATTGTTTGATTTTATTGTGTGTGATGGTATGGACTTCTATTTTGAAGAGAACAAGACATTCTAATAGCTAGTTCTGATTTAGTATCATCTTGTTTTGAAGTCCTACCATGCTTTTGTACTTCTGTTTCCATTGGTTTTATCATGTTGTATCTTATTGAGTTTTATTATGTGTGATAGTATAAACAAAATTTTTTTATAGACAAGGAGTTAATATAGTAACCTTTGTTCATTTTCTGTTAGTTGGTTTTGAATACTCTGTAATACTTTCATTCTCTTGAATAATTTTATACTGTTTTGTTATGTTTGATACTATAGTGCATGAAGGTATACTCAAACACTTCAAGGAAAGAGACACTATGGTAGCTACCATTATGTTGGGTTGTCTTGTGAAACACTATGTTGCTTAAATTGTCCTGTTCTGAAAAAAAAAAAGAAAGAAATGTCTCAGATTTACCTTTCTTTATGCCAGAGCAGTATTCCATTGTATAAATCCCCACATCTTCTTTATTCATCAACTGATAGGCATTTGGGTTGGTTCCAACGTTTAGCTATCACAAACTCTATTTTTATAAACATCGGTGTGCATATATTGCTGTCATGTGATGCTTTATATTCTTTCAGGAAGATACAAGCAGGGGAATAGCTGGGTCAACTGGACCCTCTAGTTTTAGGGTTTTGGCCAATCTTCACACTGACTTCCATAATGGTTCCTCCAGCCTAAAATCTCGCCCACAGTGCAGAAGGGTTCCTTTTCTCCACAGCCCCACCAACATTTGTTATTTGTTGATTTCTTGATGATAGCCATTCTTTCTGGAGTGAGATGGAATATTCAGATTTCCATCCCTTTCCAGTGTTGAGCACTCATGGTTTCCTAAGCTCTTTTTTTAAAAATCCGTATCTACTCTAGAGTCACTAAGCATGTCTTTTATCATGGTCACAATCTCTGCAGTTATCTGAGTGTTTATTTCTGGTTTGATTTTCTCTAGAATCTTATTCAGCTGCTTTGTTCCTTCTGCTGTTACCACTTCAGAGTGTACAACCCACCACCTGTCTCCCTTCTGATTGTTCTGCTTCATTGTCCCCTGGATTTGCTTTTGTTGAACCGGAAGTCCAAGATTGGATCTTGTTTAAGTGTCTTCTCATTTTATGTTTTTTTTTTTTAATTCGTTGGTTGGTGTTTGCAAATTGCTCATGGCAAGTGGCTTTATTACTCATATTTAGAAACATTAGGAAATGACTCTTTCTCAGAAGTATCTTCCAGGTGTACCTGGCTTTTGGGTTTTTGAGTCTGTTTCAAGACTTTATCTTTTGAATTTATTAGGCCTGAGAAATTGCTATCTACTTGGGCAGCCCCTGTTTTTTTTTTTTTTTTTGACATGGACCTATAGGGCCTCATGTATTTCTATAAAAGTCACTTTCAAGTATTGACCCAACAGATTTTGTACATTTAGAGCCAAGGTGGGTATCTTAGTTACTTTTCTCTCAGTGCTGGAACAATCTACTCAACACCCAAAATTAAGGAAAGAAAGGCTTATTTGGCTTATAGCTTGTGGAAGTTTCAGTCCATATTCAGCTGTCTCCAAGGCAGGGTGGCATGGCACAGGGGCAACACTTCCAGGTGGCAGAAGACAGCAAAAGCTGCAAGAGAAAAAAGGGTGTGCGGAGGGTAGGCCTCTTTTTCTATCATATGTTTGTATGCAGGATACCCACCCTCTGTGGCACAGCATTCACACCATCTCTGTGTTCTCCTCTTGCACAGGCTCAGGGTGTTTGTAAAGTGAGGACCCTGACCCCTTGCTAAGTCACTTAGTTAAACTTCTAAAATTCTCAAGTTGACACAATAAACAACAATCTGGAGTGGTAAGGCCATGTCCTTTATACACTAGGATACTGCTTAGTTACTTAGTTTAACTTCCAGACTTCTCAGGTTGACACAGTGTATCAACCATAATAGTAGGTAATATCCAGACTATCTCAGTGTAGGACCAGAGAAAGCACTCAATAAACATTTATGAATGAATTCAAGAAAGAACAAGGAAGCAGACAAACTTGATTAACCTGAGAAACAGCAAATGTGTATACTCCTGCATTATCTGTCTTTTTTATTCCTTTTCATCTACTACTTGTACATGTGTGCAGTGACTACACTAATATTCATTGAACAACTGCTACATGAAAAACTAAAAATCTAAGCTACACTTAGATTTGTGAATAATGCTAAGATGAATAAGCTATGACTGGCTTTAAAAGTGGATATGGCCTCATAGTGGTGTGATTGGCACTCAGAGAAACTTCACTTGTCTTAAGCACATGCCCATTTTTATCAATTGTTTATTTTTTCCTTAAAATGTCCTATGGAACCTAGGAAACCACCAAAGCAAACTTTAAAGTTGGTAATAATGAAACAGCAGCCAGGTTGCAGTATCTGAAAAAGAAGCCTGTCACACACAGGGCTTGTTTAAACCACGCAATTTGCAGAGCTGAGTTTGGAAGAAGTAGGTCAGTTTGCAGAGTTAGCTGCCATAAGATTCTGCAAACAGCTGCCTTAGCTGGAACCTATGTTTGCTAGGAGAAAAAATATCACAGATGGGACCTCTTTAAAATATGCTACAGAGTGATGCTTGCTGTTGAATTTTTTAAAAGATTATTTTACAAGATGTTTCTATATTGACTTATTGAGAAATAGGCCATTTTCCCCCAAACGTTTGACAGCACCTGATTGGATATGCAACCTATGATCTTCACATCACTACTTTCAGTAATACCTCTTCACTCTTGGGTGAAGAAGTGGGGTCCTCAACTATATGTGCAGTGATGGTCAATTGTTGGGGGACATTTCTTCCTTCCACACTGTCAAATGTCCTGTTAAATATGTGTCCATAACAGAACAGAGAGGCTTGTTTCTTTCCACTGTCTTGGTCAATTATTGATATTGAAGGTTGGCAACCTATAGCCCATTAGCCATTACTTGTTTTGTATATAATCTTTTATTGAACCACAATCACACTCATTCATTAATGTATACTAAAGGCTCCTTTCAAGCTTCAGTAGCGGAGTTCATAGCACAATACTCTATGGTCTGCAAAACCTACAATATTTGATATCCAACTTTTCATTGAGAAGACTTGACAATCTGCAATTTAGAAGGCAAACATACAGATGTGTCTTCGACTCAGGGGATGGCTGAGATTTCCAGGACATGCAATGGTCCTAGAATGATAGAAGTCAAAATCATGGGATGACAATTCAAACTTGCATCTCTGCTTTCAATTTTGTCTTGTTTTTTATTTTATTTTTTTATCTTTTTCTTGGTACCAGATCAAACTCACGGCCTTGCATTTGCCAGGCATATGCTTGCGTCCCCGAGCTAAACCCCGGGCCCTCAACTGTAAGTCTTATAAAGATGCTGGAGGCAATCAAAGTCTGCTCTACCTATGAGGAAATATTTCTTCTTGTTGATAGCAGAAGTGAAGTTAGGCAAGTCCATAAATAACTATAATACAATTTTGAAAACAGCAGGAGAGCTACAGGGAAAAATGCTTCAAAAGCTCAGTGTGGAAAAACTACTTTGGACATAAGTAAGTAAAAAATCTTTACACACAAAAGGTATTTAATTCAGGACTTGAATCATGAATGGTATCTGAACAAGAACTGTATAAGAATTGTCAGAAATTATACATGAATTTCAAAGACTTAGGAAAATCACACAGTATCTTGAGTCTTCTACAATGAATTTTCCATGCATTCAGTGAAGATAGATTAAATGATTGTTTACTAAGTCACACTAATCGCTTTATGAAAGATCCAAGAACAGTAGTCCAACTCTTTTGCGCTGTCTTTTCTCAATTTCCAAGGCCTTGCCTAAAATATTCAAGGAGTATATGAAAATGATTGTTAAAGGAAAGTAGGGATGATGGTGTATATACGCTACAAACATCAAGGAATTTCTAAAGTTAAAGAAGCTAGATATAGATTAAAGGAAGCCAACAAAAATTGCAACAGGAGATGTAGAAAGTTAGAAGAGCAGAATTACACTGCTTCTGAAACTTGGAGATGTGATGTAAGAAAGAAAAATAAGTCCTGGTACATATGGCAATTGCTAAGTGTAAATTTCATTCATCAGCAAGAAAGCATGGTGAAAGATGTTAATATCTAACAAGAAACTGATAAGGAAGTCTTCTTTAGAACTTAATATAATTTTTCCCTGCTACAGTAAGCAGTGACACTAGGAAGATTAGCAGAATCACATTGCCTACTTAAAACAGAAGTCAGGTTTCATGGAATATAATGATAATTGGCACCCAACCCAATAGTTTCACCAAAAGTAAAAAGACATAGACTTGCAATAGCATCTGTCTTCTTATCTAATACAAATCATACTGTTTGTTTAGATCCATTAATAAGTAATAAAAATCATGACAATATTGTTATGGTTTTTATATCTCAACTGTGTTCTAAATGTTCTCGAATATTTGGAAGGTGATTGGATGAGGTGGAATAATTGACTTACTGTTGGGATGTGAGGCTGATTGCAAGCAGGTCCTGGAGCAATGACCTGGAAGCTTGTGTTCTTGTTTCAAGTTCCTCTAGTCTCTCTAATTAATTCTATATTACGCCCTTTATGCGTTTCTTCTCTATGGAGCCAATCTACGAGAAGCTGTGAGCACCATTTTAATCTCTCCGCCTTTAAGTGTGGGTGTTGGGTATTATGTCCCAGGGATGGGAAAGAGTAACCACTGTTGAAGTTCACAGGCAGGTGATAGGAAAGTTAAGGAGATCACCTCCACCCCGCTGGCCACACACTCCTACACACACACACTTTTGTTCATGAGTATCAGACAAGGATAGAACTATCTTTGATCCAGGCTAGAAAATAAGAAAGTGAAGTAATTTGAATTGTGTGGAAAGATGAAAAGGTAAGAAAAATTTAAAAGGGATGTATCTTTGAAAAATAAAAATGCATTTTATATAACACGTATTTTTTGCTCTTTATGAAATGAAAATATAATGATAGAGATATTACAGCAGTCTAAAATGAAAAGCTGTAGCCTGACATAAAGAGAAAAAAGAATGAAACCAATAATGACAGGATCAAATTTTAAATTCCATGAGAAAACTAAATCAGTGTTATATATGATAAATTCCGGAAGCTCTGGAATGCAGAGTTCAAGAAACAGTGGTGAAAATAATATGTTACAACTGTGTCCACTCCCCCAACTTCATCATGACCTTGCTTCTCTCTATTCTAGTGGCTCAGATGTCACAATAAAATCCTGGAGAAGACTACATGGAGGAAGAGGGATCCTCTTGACCCAGGAAGAAACTAAAGGGAAACAAAAAAAAAAAAAAAAAAAAGAAAAAAAAGAAAAGAAAATCATGGATGGAAGGCTGTAGCCAGACTCGCTCTCACTGGAGCTGGTCCCATCGTGTACAAAACGCTACTAGAATGGAGAGAGGAAGGTCACGGTGAAGCTGGGGGTTGGCGAGCCTGAGGGCCTTGGCAGGAGGAAGCCGCTGCTGAGCGAGTGGTGGAAGATCTAGCTTGGAGATGTATACTGGCTTGCAGTGAGTGTGCAGAAATCAGTTCTCCTGTGGGGGTGGGCAAGGGGCCGGGCAACATTTTGGGCAGGAAAAACCTGGTACCAGAACTGCAGCAGCTTCAGTCAGGCACTCCTAGGGCAGAGCAGATTGGTGAGAATTGCTGGGACTAAGTCCCGCCTCTGTGTGATCCAATAGCAAAGGAGAGGTCTCCCTGAAACTATACCGAGCCAGCCTGTCCACTTGGCACACACTAATGTGGTGAAGACTCCCAGAGCTTGACCAGCTCAGAGGGGAGGGGTCAACCCGCCCCACCCCTGCTTTTCCTTCAGTAATCATCAACAAACTGGGGAGGGAAGCAGTCCTTAATCAGCAGGCTTCAGAATAATTACCACCAATACAGGAAGTGCCAGGGACCCCCACTGTCCGCTCATCTGAAGGAAACCAGAAACATGACAAGAGGAAGAAACGAAATCTCCAGCCCCCAACACGAACACTACTGGCCCAGGGGAGATAAACACAGGAGAGATTGGGGGTTGCACACCTACAGTGTCTGAAAAAGCAGAATGTGACATAAAGAATTATCTTCATGACGTTATCCAAGAACTAAAAACAGGAATTCTAATAAAAATGAAGGAAGATATAATAAAAATAATCAAAGAAATGCTAAGTAACTTTCAAGAAGAGATGATGCAGAGAAGATTGGCCATACTTGCGAACACGGATAATAGTCTTGATGCACCAATAAAAAGAAACACAGAGAGAGTAGATCAGGAGATAGGGTCCATCAAGATGCTCTATGTAAGAAATATATTTAACCTGAAAGAAGGTTTATGGATTGAATGTCAAAGATGGAAAATAATGCTCTATGTGGCAGAGAACCAGAAAAAAGTGGGGTTAGCTCACCCATCAGCTACAGATTGGTTGGAAAGATATAACACTATTACACAATGGAGAACTACTCAGCTATGAGGAAGGACAATTTTGAGGCTCTTGTAGGTAAATGGATACAACTTGAGACCAAGCTCAGGGGTAAAAAGTTTCAGAACCATTTAGATAAATAGCTGGTTGCCTCCTTAATCTAAAAACTAAAGGACTTAGTGGAATACAAAATATACAATGCACCCTGGGAAAATGAAAAGGGAGGAATTGTATAAATAGGGAAGGCAGAAGACACTGGTAATCTTGTATGATTTGAAACCCATATTGCTTTCATTGTTCTGTTTAGCTTGGTTATATTTTGTTCCAGTTTGTCTACTTGTACTAGACTTGAGGGCATAGACAGCTATTCCAAAGATAACAGGATATACTATGGTAACCATTTTTAACTTCCTATTAATCTGAAACCATGTATTGCTTTCACTGCCTTGTTTTGACTGATTTTATTTGAATCTGTTATGTTTGATCGTATCAAGTCTGAGAATATAGGCAACTACTCTGAAGACAATAAGATTCACTATGATACTCATTTTGGTTTGACTATTACCCTGTTTTGAAGTCTTATAATGTCTCCAATGTTTTGTTTTTATTGATTTTGTTCTGTACTGCTATGTTAAATTTTATTTTACCTGATGATATGGGCAATTCTATTGAAGACAACAAGAAACATCATGGCAACCATTGTAGATCACACTGTATTGTAGCTTTAAATTATGTACTATGTCCATTCTTTTGGTTTTTTTCCCCCTCATTTGGTTTTATTCTTTTCAAAATAAAAAAATTATTACAAAAATAAATTAAAATCAATATTTATTATATTGTGTGATAAGTGCTATAGAAGACAAAACTGGGTAATGGAAAAAAGAATGGAGAAGGGCAAAGAGCACGGTACTTCTTTGATAAACTGATGCTTACACAGAAACCCACATAAACTGAGGAAACAACCCAGGCATATACCCTGGGGAGGAAGGAAGTGGGACTGCCAATGACTTGAACAAGAAATGTGCTTAAGGGAAAATGAGGAACTTCTGATGGAATCAGTGTGAGTGAAAGAGGAGAGGTATGCTCATTGATGTTAATGTGACTTGAGTAAGAGCACTAGTAAATTCTTAAGTTCTGGGTGTATTTGTGGATGATTGACAGATAGGCCAACAAATGAAAGGGGCAAAACCTACCCTGGACGTGGGTGGCACTAGCCAATAGGCTTGTATCCTGGACAGAATACAAGAGAAAGAAGAAGGATGTATTTCCTTTTGTGGAAAATAGACTGTGGGAAGCAGGCAAGGGGAGAACCAGGAAGATAAAAAGGAGCTGTTACAAAGATCCGGAAGGGAGACAGGTGATGGGTTGCAGATGGTAAAGTAATCCCAAACTTCTAAGTAGAAGGCAGAGTGCAGTCATGGGTCACTTAGTGATGGGCATATGTGTTGTTGAATGATTTCATCAATGGAGAAACATGATAGGTTATACTTACAACTCTATTAGAATTAGTATGAATTTTCAATAAGGGAAGCCAGGTGCAAGACTCATTCTTGTAATCCCAGCGTTCTAGTATGCCAAGGTAGGAAGAATGAAAGCTTAAACCCAGCCTGGCTGGGCATACTGGTGACTTAGTGAGACTCTACCACAAAATAAAAAATGAAAATAAGATCTGAGCATGTACCTCAGTGTGAAGGCCTTGAGTTCAATTTCAATATCATAAGGGCAAAAAATTTCAATAAGACCCAACCAAAGTTGGAGAAAAAGTGAAAAGATTAAATGAAAAACTGACATTTGGATTATTATCAAAATATCAACCAGTAAATGCTGGTGGAGCTGTGGGGAAAAGGAAACCTCCACTGGTGGTGGCAGTGTAGACTGATGTAACCACTCTGGGAGTCAGTATGGAGATTCCTCAAAAACCTAGGACTACAGGTCTGACTTGACTTGGTTATTCCCTTCTTGGTATATTCCTAAAAGAATTAAAGGCATCACACCATAGCATTATGTGTGCACCCACTTTTATAGTGGTACAGTTTGTAACAGATAAATCTCGAGAACAATCCAAATGCCCATCAACTGATGAATGCATTAAAAAAGTATGTTTTTCGGTATAATGTAGTACTACTCAGCCACAAAGATACACTTGGGACATTTCTAGGTAAATGTGTGCACATTGAGACCATAATCTTAGTTGAAATAAATAGGACTTACATGTGTAAATATTGCATTGTCTCACTGGTGTGAGAAACTTAAAGTGAAAATAAGATCCAAATTGCACAGTAGATATGGTGAAATAAAAAGAAATTGTTCAAAAGTAAAGGGGATATAAGGAGAGGAGAGAAGGAAAGAAAGGAAGGGAGAAGAAAAATGAGAAAAGAAGGATAAACCGAAAACAAAGATTTGTAAATAAGGAAGGGAAGAGGGGTTAAAGGAACAAGAAGGAAATGGGAGGAAAAAAGACAATCGAAGGTCTATCATGTATAGGTACAAATTCCCTGTAATGAATATAATAATTGTATATAATTAAATTATGCCAACAAACTTAATTAAATTAAAAATAAATCTCATATATTTTAAGCATATATATCCTTGGTACCAAGGACTGAACTCACAAGCGCTTATGCCACTGAGCTAAATCCCCAGCCCCAAGATGTATATTTTCAATTGGGAAAATAAGCAATATTTTTTGAACATAGAAAAGTGCCATTTGTATGAAACCTACTGTATCTCTAGGCTGTATGATTGTGTGTGTGTGTGTGTGTGTGTGTGTGTGTGTGTGTGTGTGTGTATTTACAGCCTATTGATCTTAAGGCCATGATGAACAAAACAATCAAAGCAACAAAAGACAAGACAAAAGGATGAAATTGAGAGACAGTAAACATGAACCATAAGATGCTGCTGTTGGGGCAGAATATCATTTTAGTAAGTAGAAGGATTACACTCTAAGATGACAAAATTGTGTAGTGTAGTAAATAAGTAAACCATAAGTGTGATTGTTAAGATTTCCTAACATTATGCAGTGTGCATAATTATATATATATATATATATATATATATATATATATATATATATCTTTTTCCTTTTTATTGGTACCGGGGAACTCACGACTGCCTGCTTGCAAGGCAGCTGCTTATGCTGCTGAGCTAAATCCCCAGCCCCCAAATGTGTATATATTTATATGACAAGCAGTCCAGCAGGTTTGCTAATAGCATCACCACAAACACATGAGCAATGAGTATGGTACAACACTATGATGGTTGTGATGTCACTGGGTTTTTTCAGCTTCTTTTTACCTTATGGGACCTCTATCATATTTGGAGTCTGTCGTCAGCTAGAATCTTGTGAGCATATGACCTACGCTGTCTGGTCAGGTATCTAGACAATCCCATTCTCATAAACCCCTGTCCCCTGAAATGGCCTCTTTCTTTTATTTCCATTGCCAAATCCCACATATGTATTACCTGAAATTCTACCTAAAAACAGCAGTTGCTGTCAAATGCTGCTATCAGGCTCCTGCTGTCTTCACCACTGGGGTCAAGGGGACAGTGTTTGCAGGAATCAATCTGTTTCAGCTCTCCCCTCTGATCTGCCTTCTATCAGAAAGTGGGAATGTGCTGTGCAGGGCTTCAAGAACAGTTGACCAATTGTCTGATTGCTGTGCTTCACTATAACCCTACACATGCCTGTGAGCCAGGGAAATAACTGACCTCAAAAACGGTGTTTTGCTCTCGTTAGGTGATGTGCTTTCATGAACCAACATAAAGGAAAATCTGAGTCAGTCTTACTTTTTTTTTTGTTAATTCAGTCCATTCATCCTATAATTGAGTTAAACTCTGAACAGATTTAGGTATTATAAACTTTGTCAATTTTATTTTTTACTGTCATCATATTCAGTGTCTGTAGTTTTTAAAGAGAGGTAAGAAAGTTTAAACTTGAAGCTGTTAGCTATTCATGATGTTAAAACAGATTATTACCAAAATTGTCCTTAATGGTACCAAATAGTTGAGGCTGTCATCCCATAGTAGGCAAAGACGAGACACGAATGGGAACAATTGGCATTCCATAGCTGAGTGAATTTTCAAAAACAAGAATTCAAGTGAGTGGTTAATTAAGGAACACAATTTATAGCATGTGTCCTAAAACAAGTGAGTGATTAATTAGGGAATACAATTTGTACTGTGTAGCCTAAAACTTCAATTTTCTGTGAACAGAGAAAAAATTATTGTGTAGACCAGAGACACATTTGTTTTGTTTTAGAGACTGGCTGTACTTTATATGCTATATTATTTTGTTTATCTTTGGTAGTCACAAATCAATCAACACTTCAGTTTCAAGATCATAGATGATAGAGGAATCTAGGAAGTAGCTAAGCTGAAAAACTGTAAAAACAAAAAGGAAGAATTTGGGCCTGTTTTGTCAATTTTAAATTGAATATTTGTTTGTTTGTTTTGCTTAAATAACAAAAATACACTCAAATAATTATTTTTTAAATTCTTGCAGGACCAAAGAAATATTATTAATCTAAAATTCTCTGGCTTCATGGTTACCTTTTCATACAGAATTTATTTTTGCAATGCATTTTAAAACTTTTGATGTGATTTTTAAAATACAATATTTAGGATATAGCAAAAACATGCTTCACATTATTCTAGAACCTCTTGGCAATATAATAAAACAAGAAAATACAAGTTATCAATTTATCATATTACAATATATCATATTACAGAAAAAATATTTTAAGTGATGGGAAAATCTACATGTAATACCTCTGAAAACCAACTTAAAAGCTTTGAAGATTAATGAATGTTAAATAATATGTCCCTAACACAAAAGAAATATAAGAAACTAACGATTTAAACATATACTTGAAAAAAAGTGAAAAAACTGAATATATTTTCAAAAGTGCATTTATGTGATGATTTCAAAGTAAAACGTACAGGAATAAACTCAACAAACAATTAGAGTTTTTGGGAAAGAAACAATAAACTTGACAAGAATACATGAAAAACTTCTGATTTAGTGCTTTGCGCCAAAATTAATTCCATTTAGATTAAATATCTAGAATAAATAAAGACATAAAATTCTATATTAGTCAGCTTTGCATCACTGTAATAAAGTCCCTGAGACAGGCAACTTCAGAAGAAAAAGAGGTGTACGTAGTTCACAGTGCTGAAGATTTAAAGGCAGGTGCTGGCATTCACAGTTGAATGAAATTTGAAGCTGATAAGGACCTCACAGTGATAGTACTACAATGTTAAGCATATGTGGGTAAGAAAGAAATCACATAGCAAATGAAGACTCAGGGGAAAGGCCCAGGCTTATGTATCAACACACGTGAGCAAGAATTTCCTTCATACATTGTGAGGGCAGCATGTTTGTGACCCAAGCTCTTCCCAATTGACACCCTCTCCAAAGGGTTCATAACTCCCACCTACACTCTCCTGGGGACCAAGCTTCTGACACACGAACCCCTTGGGGAGACAATTTAAACTATATTTAAACCATGATAAACTATATGAAGAAAGTTTTAGTAATATATAAAATAAATGTTATGGAATGGAATCACCTTACATGTGTAGCATTATAACAGTACTCTAAGCCTCCATGATGGCCATTAGCAAGGCTGAATAGTGCTTCTAGTTGAGAATGTCAAACATCTTAGATACTGGTCACCTTATTAGAATAGGTTTCAGAAAATAATTTATGAAAGAGTGAAGATTTTCAAGAAGAAATATAATGACTGGAAAAGTAAACATTATATTAGTTTTGACCCTTTATTTATTATTTGTATTTAAGGATTGTTTAGGCATCTGACATGATGATTATCACAAGCCTTTGCCACTATTTAGCCCAGTGAACTAAGTACTAACATCTAAGTAGAAAGAGTTGTATACAAAAACTATAAGAAACATTTCACCAAAACTTACAAAACAAGATGACAAGAGTCTGGTACCATTTATAATTGAATGAAGCATCTAATAGATGTGTATGTGTGAGAGATTGATGGATACATTTTGACTCAAGAGTCTAGAAGAAGCAGCAGTGATAAATGATTCCCCATAGCTCAGTAACTTATAACCACAAGTGTTTATTTCTCGCTCACATTATGTGTCCTTCATTACTCAGCTTCTGTTTCAAAACACATCTTCATCTAGGAGTTAGGTTCATAGAATTCCCTCTGTTGGGTTCTCTATAGCTCTCATGGCACAGAGAAAAGAAGCATAGTAAGCACACATGTCTCTTAAAGGTTCTATTTGGAAGCGACTGATGATTTATATGTAGATATCCCCCCAAGCTTCATATGATTGTAGGTGGGACCTTCGGAAGGTGATTGGACACAGTGTGGTTTATTTCCCTGCCCGGCTGGCTCTTCCCTTTGTTCTCTTGCTTCTTGGATGTTATGAAATGAACAGTTATCCCTCCATCATGTCTCTGTGCCAGTTGGTTCTGCCATGGAGCCAAACAACTATGGATTGAAAGCACGAGCCAAAATAAACCTCTCTCTCTTTAAGTTGTGAGTGTCAAATATTGTGCCTTAGTGACAAGAAAAGTAAACCAGTGACATTTGTATTTCTATCTCCTTGGTCATTGTAAGCCACAGTAAGCATTGTAAGTTGTTCATGGAGCAGGGAAGTATGACCCTCCCCTGGTGATGGGGGTCGCTGGGGACAGGCAGAGAAACACTGAGTGGACCAGTGTTAAATATCTAGTATATCCCTCTTTTCCAAAGACTACCTTGTTCTTCTGGAGCCTTCAGACCTGAGACACTCCAGGTCCATTTGGGAGGTTGCCCATCAGCACCAGACTCAGCAGAGCACAGGGCTTTTCTAGAAGCCTTCTGTTTCTTTTTCCTTTTCTGAGGTGAACGTTCAGCCAGTGGAGCAGATGTTGGCTGCCAAGGTGCTGCCAGACCCCACTGTGATGGACAGCTCGTCTGTTTTGTTTGCTCTTCCAGTCAGGGTGATAAATTTTCCTTCTAATCAGCTTCTGTGTTTCTCAGCCTCCGATGCATTAGCCCTTCTAATGAATGATGCACGCGGGTGAGTGGCTGAGATGTATCCCGCTGCACCCTGCTCTGCCTTTGTTATGCCGAGTCATGCCCTCACTATCTCCCAAACACAAAATCAAGTTCCCAAGTGTGGCATGGATAGCTGAGGGAATGTACAATAGCCTTAGATGATTTGTTCACAGCAATTCAGACCGGTATATTCTTAATACATTCGTGTGTTTCTTAATACAGTCGAGTTACTTTGTGGAGGGAGACTGGTGCTTGAAGGAACCCTTGGAGGTTGATCACTACACAGTTTTGAGAGTTTCCAGGCAGTAAATCTGAGACCTGATAGTGCTGATGCTTTAGTTCTGCATTCAGAGGAGGCTCTTGCTATAGGAGGAATTTCAGGAGTTAGATGTGAAGGAAATTCACTCCCTGACCGCCACCTTCTCTGGGGCTTGAGAAAAATCAAATTGAGCACAGAACAGAGATATTTTCTTTCAACTGGGGCTCTGCATTTAAAATTATGTTAAAACTAAGAGCATACTAAAAGAGTTAATAGAGTAAGGTCTCAAGCCATAGCACATTTAACTGAATCTATGCTTGAAACCTCTTATAAGTGGCTAGATCTTAAAAGTAGGGCAGGCATCAGGATAAGACAGCCTTGCTGTGTGGCTGATTCTCATGAGTATCAAAGGAATCCTGTGTTGTGAATATCTAAAGGGCACAGGGATATTGTTTGGGATGTATTGGTACAGTGGAAAATGAGAGTCCTACTGTGAAAGTATAGGCAGGAGGTAGAACTCAAAGTCAATTGGATAGCCAGGATGTGGTTGCAAAATTGATTCCTTCCTTTTTTTGATACAGGATTCTTGCTATGTAGTTCTGGCTGGCCTTCCTCCTGCCTCAACCTCTGAGTGCTGGGATTACAGGTGTCCACTACCACACTCAGCTACAAGATTGATTCTTTTACATGCCTAAAACAGAGATGAATTAGAATCCACATATTTAAAGGTACAGGTTGAATCAGATCACACACAACCCCATCAAGTATTCAGATGGACAGAATCCAGATGGCCTTGAACAGTCAAGTACAACCCTGAGAATTAACAGAGTTGAGATTCAGACTCTATAACTATCAGTTGCACAGGAAGGCCTGCACAGTATTCAATGCATTCTTGGGAGAAAATTGATCAGGTTTAGATTTGGCTTCAGGAACATAAAACACCCTGAAGTTAACTAACCTGTAGTGGCCAAGAAACTGCAGTTTTAAAACCTTGCTATAAACAGCAAATGAACCAGCCACCAAGACAGTAAAAGAATATTGATAAAAGTATGCTGGGCTATGGCTAATTTACTTTCTGCATGGGCTATCTTGGTCAAAGATAATTTGTCAGAGACAAGGATGATTCTTTTAAGTATAGTGAGTACAAATCTCATCCTAAAAGCCTAGAAATGTAAAATATATCTCTTTTTTTGGAAGCAGTCAACCTCTTTCCTCAAGTTCCTGATCTTTCAATGGCATCAGAACTCACTGGATTGCGTCCTTTAGGGCATAACCTCCTGTGGCCAGGTTGAGATGCTCTGGGGCATGAAGGGAGCCATGGAATGGGGCTGGTTTGCAATTTCTGGTCTTTGTAGGTTGCTGCTGGCATGTGCATCAAGTTTGCCCACATGGTCCTTTGCATTCAGTCATTTTTACTGTCTTACTGTCATTGTTCCAATGATATCGTCCCAGTTCACACCTGCCTTTTCACACCATAGAGCCATCTCCTCTCTAGGGTCCTGGTGCTCACTTGTTGGTATTGTTGGAAACAGAAGATAGATTTTCTCTTTGCATATCATACATAGTATGTTCATGAAATCTTATACTCTCTCTCTTTTCTTCTCCAAGACTAAAGGAGTGTCTTAGCCTAAATGTCTTCTATTTTCTATTTACACTTGATATGTAACTTGGACATTGAAAACAAATGTCCTTTGAAAAGAAAAACAGGCCAAGAAGTAGTGTTTGGCTGGGCACTCTGGTTTTCCACTCAGATGTGTCCCTCCTTTGAGCTAACTTCTGTGAATAAAAGAAAAGGAAGAAGAAATATATATATATATATATATATATATATATATATATATATATGCAATCGTCCAATGATAGATCAGGCACAGAAGTAAACAGGATGCCTTGCAGAGTCCAAAGCACAAATACACAGTTGAGTCTTATGGTGAGCTAGCAAGCATCACAGAATCATGGCTGCGGTGCTTTCTTTCTCTCTGGCTGGGGACACATGGTGTCTCATGCTAGCCCATCTTCTTTTCTCGGTGAGCCCAATTTACTTTCCTTTTTTCATTCATAGTTTCTTATTATTGTTGTACATAGTCACCAGTGCCTGCCCCAACACAGTGTCATTAGTCCTGAGAAGACACAATCATTTTGTAGGCAGCCCATGGAGAATACATGGACCCTCTATACCCAATCCTAATTCCTAGAATGGAGAATCCAATTATCTCCATGCAGAATAGGTCCAGTTAGCTGTGGTTTAAGGAGGCAAAGGTACAGGACAAGGCAGGACTGTGGGGGTCCATGCTTTCTTAGGCATAGTTCTCAGGCAGTTGCAGCACAGTTCTCAAACAGACATGGGCTGCGTGGCGCTTGGAAGAAGACCTATTACAATTCCTCACAGACCAGCCTACACATGGACACTATCACCACAGATGCTTCTGTTACAGCTGTAGATTTCAAGGACTATCTTGATGGGCATGGCTGGAAGATTATGGCCTTTGACTTTGAATAACCTACTTGTTTTGTTGTTGTTGTTTAGTTTTATTTTTGGTACCGGGCACTAAACTCACAATCTTGCTCTTGTCAAGCAAGCTTTTGTGCCGCTGAGATAAACTTCTGCCCCTGAATGGCCTACTTGTGATTTCAGCTCCTTAACTTGAAAACCGAACAATGTTTTCTGAGTTGCAGTTTTTTTTTTAATAGGAAAATGGGAATAAAATTAAATACCTCACATAGTCTTTATGAGACAAACACTTATTGCCTTCAAAGATGTTTTGAAAGCACAACAAATTTAAAATTAGAGGGCACTGGCATAAGCCACATCTGCTACTTAGCAGCTGTGTGATCATAAAGAATTTATTAAGTCACAGGTGAGGCAATGAGAAAATGATGAAATGGTAGCATGGATATCAAAAGAACATGGTGTGTATGAGAGAGAGAGAGAGAGAGGGGAGGGAGGAAGGAGGGAGAGAGGCACACAGAGAGAGAGACAGAGAGAGAGAGAGAGAGAGAGAGAGAGAGAGAGAGAGAGAGAGAGACAGAGACAGTGAGAGAGACAGAGAGAGAGAGAGGCAGAGAAGGAGAGAAAAAACTGACCTGGATTAAACCTACCTGGACCATCTGGAACTCTAGGTCCCATGGTCACTAATTGTTTTGGGGCTCATCAGGTGATTGGAGGTGCAGCTAAGTGGTGATTACAACTGCTTTAATCCAGAACTTTCACTGACCTTGAGTTTCTCTTTGCTCAGCTGCATTAGTCCCCGCTGAGATCTCACCTTGAAGGAGCATTTCTTAGACCACTACTGCAGTCAGGGCATTTAAAAAATGGTTCTAACAGGCTTCTAACCGATCAGTCTCCAAGAATTCTGAGAATTGTTTGAAACCATGTATAACTTACAGATCTCAGAATATCTTTGCATTGTTTAGAAGGTTTCTAATGATTCCCTCCTAATTTAAGGAGAAAATCTTTTATTTTTATATAAACCCTTTCATATCGGATTGTTTTACCTATTTTTCCTTCCTTCCCCCCACATTTCCTCCTTACTTTCTTCTAATCTTTTTTTTTCTAGTTGCAGAGTATATGGAAATATCACAACGAAGCCCATTAATTTATGCAATTAGTATACATTAGTAATTATAATAAAATATATTCTTATTGTAATTATTCATATGCATTTGTGTATATTTATTTCAGATATATGTTAAATAAAGTGAATATTTTCCTTTATATCTCTGTACCCCTATTACCACATTCCTATCCCAGAGTAGCCCTGGGTATTAATTTGATGTGTATTTTCTTCATTGTATTAAGTATCTATAAATCTGTCTGTGGCTACAGATACAGCTATGTCTACAGATATCTACATCTATGTTTGTATAACATATAGTAAATGTTTGACTTCCTTTTAGTGGAAATAGCATCATATCATATACAACTCACTTTTGCACTTATTTAACCGTACAGGTTGAAGATATTTCTATATAAACATGTACATTTATTTAATGGCGATGTACCATTCTACTGCATGGATATTCCACCATTTTTAACCACTCTGATTTCCCTGGATATATTGTTTCTCTGGATACCTTGTGTTGTTTTAGGTTGCTGTAACAAATTGATGTAGATTTCTCAAACAAGAAACACATCTCACACAGCACTGGAGGACACAGCACTGGGGGTGGGAAGTCTGCAGTTAGTGTGTCATTATGGCTGGGTTGTGGTGAGAGCTCTTTTCTGGTGTGGACAGCCTACTTTTCCTTATAACTTCATAGGCCACAAAGAGGCTGAGCTAGCTGTCTGCCTCTTTTTATAAGGGCGTTAGCATCATTCAGGGAAGGATCTACTCTTATAAGCTAATTACCACTCACAGGCCCCAAGTTCAAGTGCCATCCTGCAGGGGATTAGATTTCAGCATATAAATTTGGGGCAACATGGACACTCACTTCAGAACACTGATATACCACTTTGTGCACATATATTTTTCTACACTATCTACCCAGATTGCTTGGTAAAGGATTAGGTGAATTTATTTAAAAAAATTAAGACACTATTAAATTGCCATCTAGAAGAACATCATTTTGATATTCTACCAACAGTGTTTTTCAATATGCACTTAATACTTCACCTTGCTATTCTACTACAAAAACTTTCTGAAATTACGGAGGTTTTATCTTATTTTTCCTTGGTTACTAATAAAACTGAGCATATTTTTCAGTTGCATGTCTTCTTTTTGTGTCTGTTTATGTTGTCTAAATTTACATTGTTTTACTGTTTCTATCTTAAACTGATTTTTGAGAAATCTCAATATATTTGGACATCAGTCCTTTGGTTATTATATATGTTTAAAATATTTTCTTCCAGTGCGTCACTTAGCTCATAACCATTTTATGGGTATTTTTAAGCATGTAGGATATATCATTAAATTTTGTGGTCACCTTTATAAATGTTTTTCTTTAGGATATCTAAGTTTTTGTCTTAAGAAGAGTGTAGATTGAAATTACTAACAAAAATCTTACATTTTTCTAACACTTAAATTTGTTTGTACATTTAGATTTTTAATGTATCTAGAATATATCTTTTAGTATGGTAAGAAATAGATATCTATTTTTCCCCCTAAGGGCTAAGTAGTGTTGGTTTCCTCTCCATCATCTTGAAATACCATTAGTATAATATATTAAATGCATACATTTACATGGGCCTTTTTCTGAGCTCTATATTGTACTCTATTAATTTATTTGTCTATTCTCATACCAAATTATAACTCTTTTAACAAATTATAACTTTAAGGATACTTTCCTGATGCTTCAGAGGTTGATGAAGGAATTACTATGCATATAACTAAGACTGACTTGGAACCAAATGTGGTGGTGCATAGCTGTAATCCCCAAAACTATGGCAGGTTGAGGCATGAGGATCAAAATTTTGAGCTCAGCCCGGGCAACTTAGCAAGGCATGGTCCCAATAAAAAGATTCTCGGTTAAACTTACAGAAGAGAAACAGAGGGAGGGAGGAGGGGAAGGAGAGAGAGAGAGAGAGAGAGAGAGAGAGAGAGAGAGAGAGAGAGAGAGAGAGAGAGAGAGAAGAGAGAGAGAGAATCTCTAAAATCCTCTCAGATGTCTCTCTGGAACTCTGACTCAGCCTTTCAATTGTCTTCTGGTGCAATGGGAAGCTTCTAGTTTCTACCACTAAAAGAACCACAGGCATTATCTACACTCATTGTTTATTAATAAGCTTAGAAAGAAGAGAATAAGAGAATAAATTCTCCACGTCACCTCAGCTTATACCTATTTCTCAAATCCCCATGTAACCCTAAATATGTTTCTTACCAAAATGACTTGACTTCTATATGTAAACCCACTTCAATATACAAACACTGTTCTGTCCCTGAGGCCCCTACTAGACAGCCATACTATGATCCTCTATCAGTTATTTCAAAACATCTGGGTACGCAGTGTTAAATTATACCACAAGTGTGCTGTCACAGCCTTGTCAGTTTCAGAATTTTGAAGCAAATTTGTTACCATTAATTCCCTTATTAAGAATTGAAAAAAATATAAACACCCTGTACTGCAGTGCTGTCCATTTGGCACTGGACTTTAGGTTACAGATTTTAGCTTCCATGTATCCTAGCTCTAAAGACTATGAGGTCCTTCGAGGCAGGGTCAGCATTGTGTGCATTTTTGAAATCTCCTCCTTCTGTTATGCAGTGCTTAGCAGAGTCTAACTTGAAGTTCCACAGCACTACAACAATATGTACCTTAGAGGACTGAGTAGCTAACACTGTCACACACTTACCCCAAACATTGTCCTCATTACATAAATTTTTTTTCTTTTTTTAGCTCTTATCACCCATTATTTCCACTGGCTCTTCTACCTCTCCATGATACCACTGTGAGATCTCTCTCTCTCTCTCTCTCTCTCTCTCTCTCTCTCTCTCTCTCTCTCTCTCTCTCTGTTTCTCTCCCTGTTCATATTGCTCAATTGTCTATGTGACCCTCATGTCTGTCTCCATTAGCATGTTTTGCATTAAATCAGGTGTCTGCACCAGCTCAAGAGACTCTTTGCAGCATGATCTGTGAACAGTGGATCAGACAGCTAAGCCATTGATTTAACTGGCATGAAATAACTAAGCCATCTGCTCTGTGGAGTTGATCTTTTAAGTGTTATTCTCTTATGCGCCCTGAAATTTCGTGGCCACTTGGAAAGACCATGGATATCAGATGGCAGGTCACAGAAAATGATTGCCTTAAGACAGAGAGCCAGGCCTTAGGGGAAGTTGAAGACCTTTAAACTGCTCTCTTTATTCTGCTTTATCTTTCTTTACAGAGCTTACCTATCTGTCTTTCTCAATAGAGGCGAAAGACCAAGGGGACTGGGACCATGTCTTCTCTGCTATTTGCTGAATGCCAGGCTCTAGAATATGAAACTTTTGTTTGGATGCCAATGAGTTCTGCTCAGCTCCTTTTGGATTTAATTTTGCTGTGACTTGATACTAATATGGATATACCTATGGGCTTAGTTACTTTCTCATTGCTGGGACAAAATATCCAACACCCATCATTTAAAGGAGAAAAAGGGTTTTGGCTCATAGTTTAAAGAAGTTTCAGTCTGTAGTTGGCTGGTTCCAAAGCAGGACAGCATGGCAGAGGGGCAAGGTAAAGAAGAAACTGTCATATCTTACCAGGCAGGAAGCATGGGGAATCAAGGGATAAGGAAAACTATATCCCTCGAAGGCATGCTACCTGTGACCCACCTCTGCCTTCCAGGTTTTACTTCCCAACATCACACTCAGCTCTAAACTGATCAGTGGACTAATCCAGTGACAAAGATCACACACACGCATGTCCTAGTCACCTCTCAAAAGCCCTACCCAAGGGTACATGAGGCTTTGGGAGGGGACATTTAAATATAAACCATAACAACTGGAGATATTGGGTAGGTGGAAAGAGAGTGAATAAGTTAGCAAATAAAGGAGTCCAAAGGCCAATTTTGCAAGTTTAATGTCTCTAGCAAACTTGAGTTTAATGCAGAAAGTCTGAGTATGCAAAGGCTCCCATCTAGTTGCACAAAGACAGACACAGTTGAGTCAGGGACTGGTCTTTAAGTTTTTCAAACCTAGGTATCCTTACTTGTGAAATAAAGACAGTAGTTACCACCTCTAATTTATGAAGATTAAGTGAGATGAGCATAAAGTAATAGTCAACAGTTACAACACTTACTGCATTTCAGGTCACATTTTAAGTGCTTTGTAGATACTGATTCATCAGAGCTCTCTGAAATCTGAAATATTATCTTCAACTTATCCAAAATCAGTAAATTGGGCACAAAGGGGTACTAAGTTCTAGATAGAAAAGAGTAGAACTGGGATTCAAGCCAAGACTGGTTCCAGAGTCCATCAAAGTCAGTTATTTAATAGCAGTTAATAAAACTTTCAGTCTGTGAGCACTCAACTTCTTTCTAATCTTCTAGGCATTTAGGATGCTTTGAAAGGTGCGATGGGCTAAAAAGTAGATTTCAAGAATGGAAGTCTAGGTCATGAGTTTAGGTGAAATAATATAGCCTGTCTATAAGTGGGAACAGGATTTAAAGTAACCTAATGAGGTATCAGAGGCTCCAAAGACCTCAGTGCAGTGGGAAATTAGACTGGGAACCAGAAAACAGTTGACTGAACCAGGAGCCAAGAGCAAACAGTGCATAGGGAGGTGGCAATTTGGGGCTTACTAGGCTTGGAGGACATTGAACATAAAAATAGGACTGGTTATAGCCACCTGACAAGAAAAATAAAGACTGGAGAAAGCTACACTCAACCACCTCCTCCTAACTTTAGGTTACTCTTCCTGCCTTGCCTCTGCCTTTGTGTGAAGCCATCACCCTATTTGTTCTGCCAACACCTCCTTTCTGGCACAATAGACCCCAACAGCATGTGTGTGGTTCTGCAGATAAAGGTGTTGCTGAGAGAAACACAAGTCTAGATAGCAGATGACAGACTTTTCAGCCTTGAAAATGCAAAACAGAAAAATGTTGCTTTTTTGTTTAACAAACATTTAGGTAGTGTTCTTATTGCGGCCCTGGTGCTATTTTAAGCATATGACACATATATTATTTCACTTGTCCCTGAAAAATCCTGCAAGGCTGATTTTTTTTTTTTGTAGATAGGAACACTGAGGCGTGAGAGGATTAATCTGGTCAGTGCCAGCATAACACAGAAGGTGAGATTAACAGTGTGGTTGAAAGAGTCAGTTTTCCCCAAGAGAACTTCAGTTTGGGCAAATTCCAACAGTTAATCCAATTTCCCACAGAAGATCTCTTTAAGACAGTAAGTTAATTACTCTGCTTAGTAATGAGAATTGACTTTTGTTCAGGCCTCTTCTAGTAAGGATGTTAAGGAAGCCTCCTGCATTTTGGAGAGGGTGTTGTAAGCTGTATCAAGCAGACAGGTAAACAGATGTTGTGATTTTTGCTATTACTTGGCTGGTGTTCCATTTAGGCAATATGAGAGATAAACATCACCCATTCCTGCAGGTTTTAACTCCACAGGTCTCTTATCATTAGAATCCGCCCATTCTTCAGGATTCCCAGAACTCTCATTGGGAATTGATTTCTTAGGAACCCAATTCTGTGTGTTTTAAAAAAAGATGCCGAATTCACTTCCATTATTCCATAGTTATTCTCTTAAGTGAAGACACAGTAGAAGAATATTAAAGAAACGTAGATTCAACTTAACTATTTTATAAATATATAGAGAGTATCTACTAATGAGATCCTGAGTCCTGTTAAGCTGTTCTAGTAGGCAAATCTTTCTCTTCATCTAAAATCTAGGATCTGATTCTGGGAATTCTTTAATGCGTGTTATTTTATTTTTATAAAAGTATGGTTGAATTACCTATGGATATGTGTATATACATATGTAGTTATATCTATAGTGTGATACATAGATATATCTGTTTATATATGTGAATGTGTGTGGGAGGAAGAGAGAGAGGAAAGGAAGAAGAAAGAGACAGAGAGAGAAAGAGAGAGAGAAAGAAAGAGAGAGAGAGAGAGAGAGAGAGAGAGAGAGAGAGCAATCTAATCATTCCACTAAAACACACAGTACACTAAGAAGATACTGGTTTCAAGTTGACTAGGCTAGTATGAAAAAATATGTAGGAAGTGTGCTGAAGAGATTCTGAATATACACCAACCACTGCATTGTACAAATGTGCACCGAAAGTACCCTGGTGAACATTTGCTCTAGAGCCTCCCCTTATCTCTTCTCCATGCACCCAGCTGTGTTATGTGATCATGGTTCTACAGCTTAGGCAGGAGGATCAGAAAGAGCATGGGCCTTCTAAACATTAGGGTGCTAAGGGTTTTCTAAACATTAGGGTACTAAGGGCCTTCTAAACATTAGGGTGCTAAGGGCCTTTTAAACATTAGGGTGCTAAGAAACCCAAATTAACTGCTAGCTTGAGGTACTGCTGAGAAAAGCCAGCTTTCATTGGCTTGCAGGTACCTAGCCAGGTAAGATTTTGAGTTCAGGCAAAATCCTTCTTATTGGTGATGGGAGATGGATCATCATTATTGGACTGAAGAATTTTCTCAGTCTCATGTCGTTGTTGCTTAACACTTTTAACTGATGTGTCTTTTCCCTTGGACGAAACTCAAATCTCTTTCAGTGCACCCAAGGCTTGGCAATAGCCAGGTCCTTCTACACTAAGTTCCAGCCATACCAGCCTCCTTTCCATTGTTTGGTAGCATCATGCTCTCTTCTGTCTCTGGCCTTTGCATTTTCTATTCCCTTTGCTAATTCTTAGCACAGCCTTGGCTTAGTGAACTTCTGTCCCTCTAACAGTTACAAAATCAAATGTCGCTTCTCCAGGGAATCTTTTCCACACCCCTAAAAGAAATGTTTTCTCATGGGTATCCAATAGCCTTTCTGCACAAAACTCAAGTGTATTTACTGATATTGTTCTTTTAAAAGTTTGCTTATGATTTGCCTCCTCCACTAGCTTGCAATCTTTATGAGAGAAATAACTATATAACGACCTTTTTTTACTATTCCAATCATGAAATTAAACACAGGCTCTGAAACAGCAAAGATACTCAACAAATGTTTGCACAGAGTGTATATTAACCTTCAGAATGTGTTTGTTCAAGTCAAACCTACTCACCAATAACATTTGGGCACCTATTTCCAACTCCACCCATTGCCTGGACTGTATTAGAGACTCAGTAAATATTTGTTGACCAACCAACAGATATGGAAGAAAATAATGGAGGTTTCTGTCCAAGCCGGCTCACTGCCACCACTGTCTCCTTTCCAACCTATCAACTCAGCCACAGACATCCCATCAATGTGTGCATCCACCTGAATCCTAGTGTCCTCCAGGATGGTTTCCAAATTCTGCCTCTAAAACGCACTTGCTTTGTTTTACTCCCTCTCTATTGCTGATTATCTCTTTTAGTCTCTATTCCTTCTCTTTGTATGCTTGGTGCACCCAATAATTTTATTGCTTCGTTCCTTTGCTCTGCACTCTGCCATTAGAAACAAACCCATCCTCCCTTGAGATTATATTGCTCTTTTCTTTGTGTCCTGGATGCTCTGGACTGGTTCCATTTTGTTCCATGCTCAATTGTCCTGTTAAGAGTGCAGTCTACACCAGATCTTTTGGCGACCACTCAGGATAGGAAGTCAGATAGTCGTTCTCCACTGTTATTATTATTGGTATTTAGGATATTTAACTGGTCACCAGTTAACTTAAAAAACCAGAAAACAGAATAACCTTCATTTTAACTATACAACTAGACAAGGCACTAAAGCCAGGTCTCTATTCCTGGCCAGACGGTACATCTGTGGATTTTTTTGGCCATTGTCTGCTCTAGGCACTGGCTGGTTATCATCCTCCAACTGGCCAACTGTGCTGCTGGCTTTTTGTCCTGGCACATCTTGATTTTGGGAAGAAGTGTGAAGTCTTATAGGAAGCAACGGTGTTGGCGTCCTGGGATTGGGTCAGGGTCTGCACCTCAGTAGCTTCTTGGCATTTGTCTCACAGGCATATGAGCTCCTGTACAGGTGCAACAGACTTTGGGTGTGCAACCCCCATTCTTGGGCTTTAATTGAAATCATCTCTTTTACCCTATCTTCCTCTTTCTCCAATTTGGGTAAAACACACAGAAGAATCTGATATGAATTTCTAGAATATTCAACATTAGCTTCATTATGAGGAGGAGCTGTGAAATTTAAAGATCTTGGTGCCTGGTTCCATCTTTGACCAGTTAGAAGTGTCTCTCAACTTTACTATTGTAGGGATTTCAGAGTGCACCACGGCAGAGAACCACTGGTCTAGGACAGTGTATGTAAGAATAATACACCAAACATGAAAACACAGATTTTCAACTTCCCACTCCAGAAATGTGAATTCAGTATTTCTAGAGTGTGGCCTGAGAATGTGCATTTCTACCCAGCTTCTGGGTAATGCTGTTGTTGCCTATCTACAAACCACACAGTTAGTGAGTAGCTCTGTTCTAGAGCTTTGCTCCTTAGAGTATTGCCCATGAAGTGGTACCATAGGCATTATCCAAAGGCTTTCAAGATATTAAAAATTGCAAGCTCTACTCAAGAATTGTCAGAAAACAGTCCATATTTTAAAATGATTCTAGCTGATTTGTATACATAGCAAGGACTGAGAGACATTAATAAATAGAAGGTGCAAACTTGTAGCACCTGGGCCAGATTTAGCTGGCAGATGTGTATGATGGTATTGTTTTCAAAGTTAGTTAATTTATAATTTATATAAATTAATTTATAATGCTAAACAATTGAGATTTTGTTTCTTCTTTTGAACAATGAGAACATCTAGCAACACTGTGTTCATTCAAACATGTTAACACCTGGAGACACTGTATACATGCTCATAGCTACTACTGAAACATCATATTGACTAATGTTAGCTCCATGACTTCTGCAAACATTGAGGTTTGCAGCTGCTAGTTCATACCTGCACTGACTAGCCTGTTCTCCAGTTGAGATTTAAAGCTTCCAACCCTGTAATTTAAGCCATTCCATTTTATCCCTTTGCACCTTACTTTGTCATCTATGAAATGAACTGAGAGTGCATACTTATGGTTCTGATAAAGACTAAATGAAGATGGAGAGATCATGCTAAGTTTTATACATCTGTTTTGCACATGCGAAGCTCCTGTACATAGTTTTTTAAAGTATGGTCCCTGGACCAAGGGCATTAATATCACCTGAGCACTTGCTAAAAATGCAGACATTCAAGCCCCCCTGGACCCAAATATTCAATGAATTACAATGTTTTGGGAGAAAGTGAAACTGTCTGGATTTTCAGAATCAAAAGCTCACCATGAGTGCCGTAATTTATAGAAAGACAGGTCAATCAAGACTCGCAGGTGGCTGAAGTGTTTCCTTTTCTGTTTTTGTTTATGTTTTAAGACAGGGTCTTTCTATATAGCTCAGACTGACTTTGTACTCATGGCAATCCTTCTGCCTCAACCTCCTGAATGCCAGAACTAGAGGTGTGTGCCACCACATCCTGCCTTGAGGTGACTGAAGTTTTGCAGGTGAGAGAGATCAAAAGAAGAAGTTAATGGGTATAGGATGGAGCTTTCACATATCTTTTTATCTGGAATATGTCTGCCTGCTCATGCAGGAGAGACTATGTTCCCATGGTTCAAAGCTGGCTGTGATAGAGACCAACTCATTCATCTCAGTCCCGTTGGGCTGAGGTAGCTACCCCCAGACCTGATGTGTGGGCATCTACAGGCTCCTGAGTCAGATTAGTCTCCTCTCACCATATTTTCACAATCTGGGTAAAACACTTTCTACTCTAGTTGACAAAATAGGAGATTAAGTTGTGATTGGACAGACCCACAGCCACAGGCTTCTCAGATCCTATTTTCTAAACCTATCCTGGATCCACCACTGTATTTTAGATATTGTACATTGAGTAGATAGTCCAGCTCCATTGTAAGGTCAGTTATTTGATCCCTGCTTCTCTCTCCTGCTACACTGGCTAAATTTCTAGCACCTAGGATGGCTAAGATCAGAGCCTACTTGTCTAATAACAGAAAGGGATAGGGGCCATATGATTCTCAGGCAAGGAAACTGCGTTTGAACTACACCGATTTCTTAGGAAGCAGTTGCTTACAGAATTTTCACACCAGAAATGTCTCTGTGTTACCTAGGAACAGACCATGCAATGAGACAGCAATGAAAAGGGGGGCAAGGAGACAACATATGTCCCTAAAGGTGATTATGGAGCTGTGCAGGCATAGATTTCGGAAGGTTGTTTAGGAATTCTTGCTCTGACAGTATTTAAAGAGTGACTCAACAGGAATGACTCACCTATCTGGGATTAATTAGGCTTAAAACAGAGGAAAACGGTGTTGAGACTGTGATTTTTCAGAATTACTGTTAAGCAGAGTCAATGAAAATGGTAATAATGATAAGGATAATAATAACCATGGCCTTTTGAATGGCAAGAATTATTCTAGGTACTCTGTGTACAAACTGTGTCAGGGGTTGACACACTTCTGTCAAGGTTTGGACAGTGAATGTTTTAAATTTTGTGACTCGTGTGGTCTCTGGTAAAACAATTTAAGCCTGTATTTGCACTGCAAAAGCATCCAGAGATACTACATAACCGTGAGACTATCTTGCTTCGAGAAAATATTGCATACAAATACAGGTGGGAAGATGAATTTGGCGTATTAGCTATGTAGCTTGCTACCTCCCACATTATTTTCTTGACCCTCATGATAATGTGAAGTAAATATTTTTATTATTTCTCATTTCACGGATAAGGCAACTGAATTTTGGGGAGATTAAGCAACTTGCTTGAGATTCCAGACCAAGTAAGTAGTAGGCCCAGGCTTTCAACTCAGAATGTTCAATGTCATCATGTCCAAGCAAACCCTTGTATTCTCAGAGCATTCTCTTTATTCTGGATTATTGTATTGAAGATGCAGTATTGCAGTAAGTTAGTAATTATTGTGCTTTCTTAGTTGCCCGGCACACTACTTGATCTTTGAAAGTATACATCTCGTTTAACTATTGCCCGAGGTAGGTAGTGCAGTGCTATACTCATTAAGCGCTGGGATTTCCTTAGTGAGAAGCTGAGCTGGGATCACACTCTGGCTTCTCTAAATTCAGTGATTTTTCTTCAGACCATCTTGCCTCTTGACTTGATCTGAAGCAAAAGGCCAAGAAGTAATCCATCGTGCTTCTTGAGTTAAAGGGCTTTAACAATTTTTGAACTCTCTGAATAACACAAGTTTATTTTAGAGGAATTGGAGCAATCTTGAAGAAACAACCACAAGGAATCACTCATAATTCACTGTCCAAAAATGCCCTCCAATATTTGATTCTTTCATCTTGATCCATGGCTATTTTCCAACACAACTACATACGATTAAACAAAAATATCTTATATATTTGTTACTTTTTTTTTAGAATGGAAGCTTTTCTTTCCCTTCTTTACTTCCTTCTCTTTTTCAGTTTGATTTCTGCATTGATATTTGTAAATGTATGATGGTAGGTAGCTTTATTGCTAGTATCTTGAACTCTTAGGAAATTACTACTTCTCAGAGATGTCTTCCAGGTGTAAATGGCTTTCAGGTTTTGAGTCTGTTGCAAGATTCTGACTCTTCGATTTATTGGGGATGAGAAGTTTCGCCTATTTGGCCCAGTCCCTGGTTCTTTGGCACTGGTCTATAGTATTGTTTATGACCCTCAGGCCATCTCAGTCTTGGCACAGAAGGAAGAAAATTGATTAGAACAGCGGTGTTATCTTGGCAATAGTACAATCATTCATAACAAGAACATCATGCACAGCCTAGGAAATGGTAAACCGTGGTTAACTATTCATTTGGCACCTTTATCTGTATGAACAAGATTTGTAGTTATGTAACGAAACCTAAAACATACCAGAAAATTGTGTGCAGTAAATATCCCCTCAATATGGCAATTTTATTCTCAGGAGGAGAAAATTTAAAAAGAGTTAGGGAAAAATAGAGAAATAGAAGAAGAGAAAGAGTGTAGGGGCAAGGCTGAAGAACAAAGGAAGGTTATACAAGCTTTGGGAAACTAATGAAGAAGACAGGAGACAAAGAAAGAAGGATGAAACAGGAACAGGAACAGAAAAAAACAGCAATAACAAAATAGAAACAGTGTTCATACTCATATCAAAACAAGAACAAATAATGAAAGAAAAAAGAGAAATAAAAATCAAAGTAAAAACAGTGTAGACTTAAGGGTATGTCTCTGTTGTCACTGGTAGAAAAAGAGGGTAGACAGATCCATAACCTTGTTGACTGATCCTAGCAAGCCAGGACTAGAATTACCTTGGGGTAGTGGGTAACCCCCGAAAACGTGCATCTTCACCTCCACTGAGGTTCAGGCTGATTCTGAATTCTGGTTTTGAGGCTGGAGCTTGAGTTGCTCAACCTGAGACTCTCACCTGCTGACTTGAACTCTGTTCCTTGCACTTGGGTGTTTCCCATAACTGTGTCTCACTCTGACACTGGAAGCTGTGAGATGAATTCAACTTGTATCTGCTCTTAGTTCTGGGTTCAGATGGCCCTGTTCCAAAATGGTAACCAGACAGTTGCCCTTTCCAGGGAACACATCAACTAGACTCGAATGGGATCACTCATCACCCACCGCTGTCCACAGCATCTACTCCTCTGTTCCACTGGTGTTTCTCCATGGAGGCCTCTGGGGTCATCCATAGTCACTGTGTCTCTGCAGGTTCAAGTCACCCCTTCCATGCCACAAGCCAGGGCTCAGAGAGAAAGTGTCATTTGCCATCTCTCTTTTTTGCATTGAGGTTCTCTCTTTACTTTCTCTGTAGGCTTCAATTCTCATGTTAGTACCTTGCCGGGTGCTGTGGACCCGCCTCCCTCCTTCTTTCCCCCACTTTGCTGTATTCTAGTGTCTGGACTCCAAGTCTCAGAAAGGCTCTTCGTCTGCTGCTCAGCACTCCACCACCTTCCCAGAAGATCCATCTCTTTGTTTCCCTATTTCTTTTCTTTTCTTTTTCATGTAATATCTGGGGTTAAACCCAGGCCCTTTGCGCTGAGAGCTTCAGGGCTTTGTAAAATTTTTGAATGCCCGCTTTCACTAAGTTGCTAACTTTCCCAGTTGGGCTAGAATTTATAATCCTTCTGCTTCACCCTCTCAGAAAGCTGAGGTTACAGGTATGACTGACTGAGACTTTGTATTTATCTAATACATTTTTAATAAAAGCATCATTTTATTGGCTGCATATTATGGATTGCCAGAAATAACACACTTTTCACTATTTAGATAGTTTCTAATTTTTCTTTAATAAATTCTTTGCATTTTTTGGGAAAATGTTTAATCAACAAGTAAAAATTGTGTACATACAAAGTATACCTTGTGATGACTTGATAAATGTATGAATCATATGATGTTTACCATAATCAAATTGATTAACACATCCTTTGCAACACATAATAATTTATGTATAAATTGTGTAAAGCTTAAAAAATCAAGTTGATGAGCACATCCATTACAATTTTGTGTGGAGTGGTGGAGAAACAGACAGTAGCATAATAGTGTCCAGATTCTGAAGGTGTGGTATTGAGAAATTTTAGCTAAAAGATATAAATATTCTAAGATGACAAAATTCTAGAAATCTAATAATATATAGCATAGTGACTACAGTTTACAATCTATATTGTTTATTTGAAATTCTTGTACATACATCTTTGTTAGATAAAATCCTATGCTTATTATTGACCTAAAGCATTCTAATAATTTTAAGAATTCTGTGTACACAATTCCAAATTGGACTTTTTAGAATTTTGTGCAAATCTGTATTTCTTTGAGTAGTTAGGTTACCATACCTCAAATCAATAAAAATAATTCTTTTTGGTAGCTTTATGAATTAAAAATATATTTATATATTTATTTGTATTGATAAGTAATGAGGTTTTAGTGTTTTCCTGTTGACTTGCAACTGTATTTTGTATATTAAGGACATTAATAGTTCTTTTTCTGGTGCATATAAATCCCAGGCTTTATTCATCCTAATAGAAAATTCTTGTCTTATTCCTAGAAAAAGATATTCATTTATTAACTTTCAACAAACTTAGCAGCAATGGTATTTTTGTTCTTAATCACAGCTTCTTCTTCTCGGAGTTCCGTTTCCCAAGTGGCTGCAATTCAAGGCAAGGGTTTAACAACTCCTCAATCTCAGGTATCAGCTGCAAACTTGTAGTCTGGGGTGGAAATCAGCCCAGAAGAGGTCAGCCAGTAGATACAGATAGAAGTCTTTGAGGCTGATGACTAGCACTGAACAAGGGACTGCCTTGCTCTGTAGACAGCCACAAGATATTGGCTTATCTTACTTTCTGAGATGAATGCAAGGAAGCAAAAAAACAATGTGATGAAAACTTCATTTACAGCGTTATTTAATTGAACACTGGTGTGAATTTGTTTTCATATTTTTCAGTAAATTTTAGAGAGAAGAAAAATGCTATGAGACCTGACATTTCTCTATTGCTCCCCCTTCAATCCTCAAGCTTGTTTCATTTTGAGAAAAATAATCCATCACGTCAGGTAACTCCCTCATTTGGGGACAGTAAAATTTCTTTCTGTGCACTGCAATGAGGCACCGTAACGTTTTTCAATCTTGGCACTATTGGCATTTTGGACCAGACAATGATTTGTTGATGGGGACTAAAGGATGAATTAATGAAGGAATGATCCAATAGTTGAATTTAAATATTTTAAGAATTATGGTATGAGAAACTCACCCTTATTTTCCCTGTTGGGCTATGGGGGCTGAATTAATTACAGTGACAAAGATATTAGATCCAAGAAAGAAATCTCTGTCATAATGAAAACTGCAAAGATGGAATGTTCTACCACCAGAAGCAATGAACTTCTTTTCACAGAGGTATTTAAGGAGAGATTAGATTGCTTCCATGCAGGGTACTGTACAAGACATTCATACAAAAGTAGGGTGATTCAAATTTCAGGGTATCCTTTACTTCTGAGATTCTATATATCTGTGTTTCTTGTTTATATGTTTTCAAACATTTCATATTCAAGTAGTATTTCCACTCATGACACTTGTTTATCTTAAAATGGATGGTAAATTTTTCTAGAGTGCTCAAAAATCATCACCAGTATTTAAAAAAAATAGCCTTTTGGAGGTTCCAGAATGATAGTTTTCAGAATATGTTAGGGGTGTTCTGGAAAAGTGAACTTCATTTCTACTAGTTCAGATCTGGATGATTTGACATAGTTTCTGCATCACGTTGTTGAAAGCCAGGAAAGGAGTCAGGTAGAGAAGACACAATAAGGTATGTGTTTGTGTGTATGTGTGTGTGTGTGCGCGCACACACGCACAGGGGGCCCATATTGGACACATGGACAATTCTCAGTTTCCATAATTAGTGCTGCAGATTTTTGTTCAGATTTCAGGTCAGTCTGAACCAATATTTGTTTTTGTGGAGCCCTGAACCTACAGAGTAGTTGGGTCCTTTTCTGTCTCTCTCTAGATAATATGGATCAACACAGGCATGGATTAGCAGGTACCAGTCTCAAAGGAGACATGGATCTGCAGAAGACATCAGGGGTCAGTAGTAGCCACATGTCAATGAAAGCTGTGAGTCAGAAGCAGCTATGTCAGTCGGAGTCATGAATAAGCAGTAGCTATAGTTCATTGGGATCCAGGAACTAGCAGAAACAAAGAGTCAACAGAAGCTATGGGTCAGGAGGAAACTATGGATCTGAAGAAACCATGAGTCAGCAGAAGCCAACCATCATCAGAGACCACAAGAAGCATGGCTCAGCAGATACTTTTATTTATTTTATCAGGCCCATCCATTGGCAGGAGCTGTAGGTCAATAGGAATCACTGTGACTAGGAACCATACATCAGCCCAAGAGACTCCATAATAGGAGGTGGAGAGAAATAAAAGACACACAAGAAAGACAAAACAACTTGACTTTGAGGTGGCTGTTCCCATGAGGTAACTGAAGCAGTGATTATGAGACAAGCTAGAAAGTAGCCAAAAGATTAGTGGAGAAGATGTACTAACAGAAGCATTGATAAAATATGGAGAATAAGGAAGTCACTCTCATAACAGGGAATAAGGTGATTCTCAGAGAGTGGCAACACTCTATTTACCCCGAGTTACCTGACTTGAGAAAGTTGTGGTTTTTAAATGGAGATGGAGTGAAATCAAAACAGAAGACTACAAGGTCCATCTTATGGATATGGGGAATTCAGAGCACCTTTCAAATGTGTAGAATTTCCTCTTGAAAAGATCACAACTGTTTGGACATTAGTGTTTGTAATATTCATTCCATCCATCTTCTAGAATCTAAGCTATGAGTTCCAGTGTTGCACAGTTTCAGGCTGAGGGAAAAAGCAAGGACAGATAAGATACACGCAAATTGTGTAGCCAACAGATGACAGTATGTGCCTGTAACAATCAAAGGAATGATGCACAAAACCCCCTATTATGTGTCAGTGTTAGTAACAGCAAAGGTCTGTTGCTTTGAGGGGAAGTGAAGGTTGATATCATGCCCTCTGTGATGCAATACCTAGGAGCACCCCTACGACCACTAGGGCAAAGCTAACGCCTCCCCATGCCCGCTCATATACACTGAAAAAAGGAAGCTAGTTTTGATTTAATTTGAACCCTTTTAATATCTCACTAAGTAAACACAACTGTCCCATATATTCAAGAAATTTCAAGTAATCCCTCCACTGCCTTGTTCTCGTACATTAAAAAGATTTCCAAGATATCACCTGCTCCTGAAAATGTTCTTGCTTGTATGTGAAACCCACTAACAGCTCCCTGGAGGAGTGTTTGAACGTGTAGTGAATGCCCACAGTCTTGGTGTCTGCCCCCAAGATGGCTTTCCTGTCCAGAATTTCCAACAAACACCCCAGGGAACAGTTAGTGAGGCTGTTTCAGTCAGGAAATCACTTTACATGAAAACTCAATCCTCTTGTATCTTTCTGGCCTCTACTTTATGGTTAAGTAAAAAACAGGAGTCTCCCTCAAACTGAGAATCTGCCTCCCTTCCCCTTCCACAGATCTCTGGTCTGTATGGCGACCAAAGTCTATGTTCATGGGCCACGCTTCTTGGTGAGGGACACAAAAATGTAGAGAAGTTTGAAAAGCACCTATTTTGAAGAGCCTCAAAATTCTGGAGAAACTTACAGAAAAAGAAAGGAACTTTTCCTGTGGAGTCTTGAAAGCTTATCAAGAGAGGAAACATTGGGATTCAGCCTTGAAAGAACTGGCCTTTGTGAATTGGTATTGTGTATATAGGTAATTTTGAAAAGCAGGCATATTGTGCACATACCAAGTGTCATCCCTGTTCTTGTGCTATACATATATCTATATGTATTGGATGTATTTCTCAATTAATATTTACATGTGCTAACTCATTTAATTCTCCTAGCAACCATGGGAAGTACTGACATTATCCTCATTTTACAGATAAAGAAACTGAGGTCAAGAAAAGTTAAATTATTTGTCTAAGGTCACACTGCAAGTGTAGAATATATCTGAAATCATAACCCAAGTTTTAAAATTCTAAGCCTGTATTAACTTCTTCAAATATGCAATAGAATTGGCTGTGGTGGTCCAAGTCTGGGATAGCATTTGGAGGCCAAGGCAGGAAGATCATAAGTTTGAACACAACCTAGGCATTTTATTAACCTAGTACGACCCTGTCTCAAGTAAATAAATAAACGAATAAATAAATAAGTGGGCTAGGAATCTAGGTCAGTGCAAAATCCCTGAGTTCAGTCCCCAGTCACACACACGCAGAAACACACACACACACACACACACACACATGCACAAATAATGCTAATGGAATCAAAGGTTAAGGTGGCACTGTAGTGGCCTGAAGCCATGTCTAAAATCTTTGCTATCCCTCCCTACTGTATGTAGGGCTGAATTTCCTTCTTTTAAATATGCGCTGGGCTTAGAGACTTGCTTCTAATAAAGAGAGTCATGTAGAAGTGAAGATGAGGCCATAGAGAGGAGAGTGGATTCCTCTTCTCTCTGGGAAGGCTTCCCCTGGGGAAAGACAGCCATTATGGTATGAAGACAGTCCCAGAGCCCCTCGGAGAGGTCCACATGGCAGGAATATTTGGTCATGTGTATGCCCAGCAGCCAGCAAGGAATGCGAGTCCTCCTGCCCGCAGTGGAGTACTGTGTTTAGACTAGGTCCACTGATTCAGTGACACCTTCAGCTGCTTCCTGCAGCCTTAGCTCAAACTTTTCCTGAGTCCTTGCCAGAACAACTCAACTGATTTGCTCCCAACTCCTCACCTGTGGGACTGTGGGAAAATAAACATATGTGGTTTTAAGCCACTAGTTTGGGGGGTAGTTTGTTACACAGCAGCAGATAACTAATACACACTTGAGAATCTCCTGTGTCTTCAATGTGGCAGCAGGCAGAGTTGGGAGCTGAAAATCAGAGTTTTTAAATGACTAGACATGACAAGTAAGGCTTTCAGGATAAGTTATAAGGCACAGTGGCCTTTCTAGAAGGTAAAATTTACAGGCCTAAATGAAAAAACGCACCTCTCCAATTCTCCTGTCCCTGTGGCTCCCACACTGAGCCAGAAAAGTTTCCATTTCTGTAGCATCTTGTCTATGCTACTGTGTTGCATTTAGAACATTTTTCCTTGTGCAGTCATTTGCAAACATGCCCTTCTTCCACACTAGGGCCCATTCCTGGAACCCTGGGTTCACATTTTACTCATCTTCCTCTTGCTTGTAATCTCTTGGTTACTGCAGGAGCCCTGTATTTTAGGGGGATGAACACTTCCAACTCCAAGACTATGTTGCTGATGGATGGACTTTTATTCAATTCTAGCCAGAGTGCTGATGTTTTCTGTTTGGAGAATGATATCGTGAGAAAGATGGATTGAGACCCAAGAGGCGAATTAGTTTAAAGGACCAGTAAATAAGCTGGGCACTTTTAACACAGTGTTGTAAAATGATGAACTCCTATACAGACCTAGGAATGATGCATAAAAGGATTTTAACAGTGGACCAATGGAGACAGAGGAATAAGCCAGGCATGTTTGGGGAAGTAAGGCTGGCTGCCAAAGGTAATACGTATCAATTCGAGCTGCACTTCTTACGTAACATTTGAATTGATGTCTCTTTTCTGTCTTATTCTCTACTATTGGTTCAGTTCCTGCACATAGAACATGTTTGACACATGTGTGTTAAGTGAAAGAATGCTAGTGTAAATCACAATTATTACTCGTGTCACTCAACTTCCTCAAGTTCTTCTTGCTGATAAAGACAAGGCTGTTTATGGATTAAAAGGGATTTGGTCCAGTCATAATCTCTAAGGAGCAAAGAGACAGAGATTATCAGAACCTAGTAGGTGAAGGTATGGGTTCAGGAAAACAAAGTACAAATAAGAGAAGAACCTCAACAATATCAGGGTAGAGAGGAGACATTGTCTCTAGGGACCCTTCATCTTTTCAGTCTTTAATAGGAGTTTTCTAAAGAATGAGTGGAATTCATTCTTTACTACTTGATCTTGGGAAGGACACACACCCAAATCTGGTCAGTGGAAGCTCTGCATGTGTGACAATAGCGATTAGTTCTCAAATGGGCCTATAACCCAATCAAGGAAGAGTCCGTCTTTTACTAGGAACACTGACAGAAAGTGTGTCTTCTTCCCTGCTGCACATGTGCCTGGGAGAGCTGGCTTGAGAAACGCTGGCATCTGTCTTGTCACCAAGTGGTGGAAATGAGGATGGAGCCAACAGCATGGAAATCAGACTGACAGACTTCTGAGGACACCATCCCAGACTTCCAGTGAGGTCATTCCCCAACAGATCTTTAGGCTTTTAAACTGCACATGCAAAATATTTTTCTTTTGTCTTAATCAATGTTTTTGTTTCCTTTCATTTGTAATTTTAAGAGTCTTAATGAAAGGGACTTTGTATTTTGTGCCAGTAACCAAGGACCCACGCAGGGTTCAAAAAATACTCAGCTTAAGAAAGCAAGCTGGGATCAACCCCCACCGTAATATTAAAATTGGTAAATATGGTAATTATGAAAATTCTAATCTATTTGTTTCCCTGCCCACTAAACTAAGCTTCAGACTGAAAGACTTCAATATTAAACACAGCGTGCTTGGAGGGGTCAGTGACCACATGTTGCCATGTTGGTGGAGGAGAGATCCAGGTGTTTTTCTAACATTCCACCTAAGTGTCCAGATTCTCTCCTCTTGCATGAGCAGACTATGTGCCTAAAAATATCATTTGCAGAGAAACTTCAAGTACAGGCACTGTGACAGTTGAGTGATTGAGTCCACTTGAGAAGCTTAGTTAAGAGAAGTTTAAGTCAACCCAGCAATTTCACACCCTTGGGCGATTCATCAATGGGCTGGTACAAACAGAAAGTGAGGAAGCATAGATCTGCTTCTGTTTCTCTGGAGGAGCTCCAATCTCACTTTCACCCTCGACATCACTCCTGGTTTCCACCTCAGATCTTTCCACCTTGCAGCATAGACTCTTCAGCCTTCCACAGCAGACCCATCAGCCTCCTAATACAAACTTGCATGGCACACTGCTGTAAGCTCCAGAACCTGGACTGAATTCTTTGGTCTGAAATGTGTGGACACTCTCTGCGTTATTTATTTGAGTCTGTGGGTGATCATTGTAAGCAAATCTTGTAAATTCTTATAATTTTCATACTTGTGTAATATCTGTTTCTCCAGTAAAACATTGACTGATACAGGTACCACCGCAGTTCCTATTATATGGACATGGACACACATAGCACAACTCTACTAGATTGATTAACCTCTCTCATACTGCTAGCTGCCTGACTGATGTCTGAATTGGCACGGCCTTGAATGTTCAGGCAATGGACTGCTCACCTGCATTCTCTGCTAGATTCTACTGTCTACTTGGACCAGGTTTCTAACCCTCCCTGCTGCACATTTTTACTGAGACTCCATGTCTGAATTCCTGATGTAACTGAAGGTAAGAAAATGGAGATAGATGGTGGAAGTGAGCAATTTATAATATTCATAGAGCTCAGAGTACTTAAAATCTCATATCCACTGATGCCACAGTGAAATAATACAAGCATATGACATGTTAACTGTTAAACTTGCATTCCTTTGATTATGCATGCTTTTCATGCTTGATCATTTCAATATCTTGATATATAAATATTTTTGTTTTTGTATTGATATTTTTTGGCAAATATTTACTCTCCTATATTTATTTGTAAGGTTGTTTACCTATTAAAGATATTTATATTTTACAAATTTTTGAAATATTTTTGTTATCTTTGGATAACATAACTTTTGTGACTTCATAAGAAAGTTTTTTTAAATTTATGTATGCAACTATATGGGTCAAATATTGCTTTTTCCCAAAGATTAAGTAGTAATCTCTAGATCATTATAAGTTATAAATTTTTATATAATTTTCTTTTATCTATTTATAGACATTCTAGTACATTCTGTTGAACTATGTGTTCTTGTAACATCATTTTGCTGTTTAAAATATTACAGCTTTACAATATATAGTGATATCTATTGAATTTTTATTGTTTTTCCCTTTAAAATTCTGTTCTATGTTTCTAGCACTATATTCTTCTAAATGAGAATTACAAACTTAATGTCATGATCCAAAGAAATTCCTTCAGGAATAGGATCAGGGATAATGGTAATTACTATATTAAAACTTTATTCAGTATTGATATTTTTCATCTATCTAAATCTTTAGATATGCTTCCATAAAATGTTAAAGCATCACCATCCAGATATAGTGCAGTCCTTGCTCAACTGGCTATTTGTCATTAAATATTATTTTTCTCATGAATGGACTTTTTCAAACAATGCAATTTCTTACAAGTTGTTTCTCATATAGTTGACCTCATAAAATAATAATTTTTGATGAGAACATTCCTTGGATAAAGATAGACCCACTATCCACAATTAATTTTACAAATAAATGAAACAGAGAGAAAACTATTATCATTGTTTTTCCCTTTAGCAATTATGCTTATATAAATATAGAAGCATATAAATATAATTATATAAATATAGAAGCATATAAATATACTTATATAAATATAGAAGCATAATTTATGAGATGTACATTTATTTATTGACCTGTTTTACAAACTTGGGACACAGAAATTCATCTATCACATATTTTCCTACTTATTTGCTAGGGTAACCACATCCTAGGGAGGTTTGTGATTCCCAAGTGGTCTGGCCCAGCCACACCCCAGTATCCTCATAATTCACTTATTCAAATAAGATAACCCATCTCGAAGTCTCAGGCAGCTGGGGAGGGAGGATGAGCAGAGCTCAGGTCCAGCTGCCTCATCCTTTTTTAGTCTAGCAAAATCTCATGCACTCTCACGGCGATGGACTTTTTGATCCAGGGTGCTGGTAACCTACATGTGGAATCCAGGATCATCCCCACTCAGCCCTCATCCAGCTGCTGTTTTAAAAATATGAATCTGCAGTGACATAAAAGAGCTAATGCTTCTCCTAGAGAACCCCATCAAGCCTCTTACTGCTCTCCTCTGCAAATTTTGACTGCTGATGTTCCTTAAATTCATTGCAAAGAATCCACTTATATACCAGGCATTCTATGCAGAATGAAAAGTTTGTGTGTCTTGGACATAAATTTTATAAGCATTCATATGTGTTCCTGTGATTAATAACATACAAATTCCTTTTAAAGTGTGCACCAAATTCACAGCGCTCAACTTATCATTTTGTGTTTGATCAACATATATCTCTTAGGCTCAACCTGGAAGTCCCCCTAGGGTACCACATCTTTTGTCATCTCCCAGGGGAAAGTAATTTAAATTTCCCTACCTATGCACTGGAGGGGGTAGAAAGTATGGTTACTGTGACCTTTGCTGCATTACTCTGTACTTCGAGGGCATTATTCTATACCATTCTCATTTCTTAAAAAAAAAAGAGAGAGAGAGAGAGAGAGACAAAGCAGAACCAAAATTTATTCTTCTGAAGTTCAAGCTGCTAAGCTTTAATATCTTTTCCAGATTTATCTTTGTTGTTGTTGTTGTTGTTTGCAGTTTTGGAAACTGAACCCAGGTCTATATCCCCAACCTTTTGTACATTTTTACTTTTAAGACAGAGTCTCCTGCCTCAGCTTCCCAAGGGTTGAGGTTACAGGAGTGTGTTATGGTGTCTGGGTTCATCCTATCACTTTTATCTAATGACATTTTGCATCCTATTCGTTAATTCTTGTACATATTTCTCTTTTCTAACTCATTGGCTGCCCTCCGTGGCCAGGTGGTCAGCCTGAGCCATGTGTCTCAGATGTATGACTTCATATTTTAGGGCCTTTGCACTGAGTTGCATCCTTAGACCATTTTTTAATATTTTAGAGACGGTGTTTCTAAGTCACTAAATTGCTAGGTTGGGCTCTAATTTGAGATCTTTTTATTTCTGTCTGCCAGAGTACTGGGACTTCAGGCTTACACCACCATGCCCAGCTTATTTATTTATTAACAATTTTATTATCCACTAATAAAATTAGTTAGAATAACAACCACCTAGTTAGAATAACACCTTCCACATTGTTATCACCTCTAAATTCTTCATTCCCAAACACTAAATCAAGCACGCAAAGTTTCCATACTTCTCAATTACTTGCTCAAATATTTTTGTTACTACTGTTCTTCCACCTCATAGATATTTCTGTGGCCAATAATTTTGTATCAGTGAGGTTCACTTGTGAGGAAAAAGAAGCACCACAAAACTTACTTGGAGAAAGAAAATCTAAATGTTACTTGATATTAAGGAACTGAAGGCAGAATCCTCTAACTTTAGGATAATGTGGAGGTAGCAGCCATTGGAAAGGGAGAAATAAAGAGAAAATGTGAACTATTGAGTGAACTATTAAGACATGGGTGCAGGGAGAAGAAGCTCAGGATGCCAGGTCCCAGACTTTTGAAGAGGAGCTACGTGCTGCTGGTGCTGCTGTCTTTGGAAAGAGACCCAGAGGCTAATTCTGAGTGTTGGAAAGTTCCAGATTGGACTGATGTGCTGACGACATGACATGAAGAAGCACTGCTGGAGTGATGCCACAGGGACTTCTGGGGACGTTCAGAAAAAAGCAAGTTCCTTCTGCCCCACCCCGTGCTACCCCTGCTCGTCATTGCAACAGCTCACCAGGATGAGCAGCTGGCATGGAGAAATGTCACTTGCGGAGCACCAACCTTGGCTTGAGCTACCTTTAAAGGTGAGACCAAAGCTTAATAACTGGAAAAAATCTTTCTGTGCACACTTCATACTGCCTTCTTCCTATCTTGAGACTAATTATCTGGCACTTCAGTTACTCTGATTGATATTATAAATTCATTTTCTTCAAATAAGCAGGTCGGCACCACTGATTACCTGCGCAACACTGTTTGAAGGTATCACTGCCATCTTCTCACCAATTTGTTTCTCCACTTCTGACTGACTGTTCTAAATCTTCTCTCCTCTCCTCCAAATTCCACTTCTGCTTTGGAGGCAGAAATGACCTCCCTATCTGCTGTTGTGAGCATCCATGTTTCCCCCTGAGCTCCTGCTCAGAAGGAATCCCTCTGTCCCTAGAGGTGAAGCAGTGCCCCGCACCTATCCTCTGGTCACTAACCCTCCTTTTGTTCTATTAATTTTAGGATTCATCTGCGTCCACTGTATTCCATAGCTTTGCTTCTTCACCTTTATTAGGTCCTTGCTTTAGGCTTTCTATAAATGTTAATTTCATTTACAACCTTTTGAAAGCAATTAAACTCATGAGAAATTGTACATCCATTTAGAGAACTGTTTGGCAGTCTATTATAAAGTTTAACATATACTTAATATAAAACCTGACAAAGCCATTCCTGGGTGTTATGCAAGGCAAAATAAAACTGATGGTATCTAAAAGTCTCTTTATCATTACCCCAAACTAAAGACAGTAGAAATGCCCTGTAGCCAGTGAATGGATAAAGAAACTACAGTATGGAACATCTGTATAATAAAACATTGCATCGCAATAAAAACAATTAACTATTGATAGACACAACATAAATGGCTGTAAAGTGACTTATGCCAAATGAGATAGACTTAAAAAATGTGACACAATATATGATTCCTGTATATGACATTTTGGAAAAGGCGAAGTTATACAGACAGAAAAGAGATCAATAATTCTCCTTTAAATTTAAATAGCAAAGTCTTCTATAATCTCACAGAAAAAAAATATTCCACTCTTCCCTGAAAATTATTGCCAATTTTACTCTCATGTTCAGAGAAAAATTTTAAAAGACATTAGTCTATACCCACTTTCCTCATCATCTCTCCTACTTTGCACGCCATGAGCTAATTTTTATCCTTGCTTTCACATTTTCAAATGCAATGTGAAATGCTCTGTGTTCATATCTCCCCCTCACTTCACTCAGCAACACCTCTATGAATTGAATCTCTCTTTTCCATTGAGGAATTCTGCGTAGGCAATGCAAAGGCAAATAATGCTCCTGAATCTCCTCTATAATAACTCCAGAGTCTAGCACAGTTCATGCCACAGCATAGGAAAGACCCAGTAAACACTTCTGGAAAGTAGCTTTGCAACAAGTAACTAGAAAAGGTGGTGCTAGCTAGTAAGTGAGTCCCGTATTTCACCTGCTTTGTGTCTGTATCATATTTCCTCATAAAGACCTTTCTTGTCAGTAATCCCCAACCATTGCAAAACAAAACAAGAGTGAATTGTAAAGGCACAAAAGCTAACAAGAGCTTTTTATCTGCTTAATTTTAGCCCCTCTAAATATATTTCCCAGAATGATGGACTTCTTTTATAGAATCTTGAAGGAGATACTGTCTTCTCACTGGAATGAGTTCAGATTCTGGATTTATTGCAAGTTCTGTGTATTCTCTTTGATTGATCAATGCTGAACAACTTAGCAGCAACATTATTAATTATGCTGGGGATATAAGGTTGTTGAAGAGTCATTAAGTACTCTCTAAATTTGGAAAGCATCCACTGTCAAACAAAAGGACTCTCTTCTCACTTCAGCCAGGAGGAATGCACGGTCAGATCTCTGGGGACCTCTTTGACTCAACTTGGGCTTCATTAATTTTCTAGCAATTCCACTAAAGCAAGGCATGCCCCTAATTTTGCTCAGTGAAAAAGATGAAGCAGAATTCTGTTAACATTCCAATACTTCATGTAGTTTTCCTTTAGTAAGAATTTGGTAGACTTTTCTTTCATGCAGAGCACAGGGATGCTATAGGATGAATACATGGAACTGTGTTAGTTATGAAGCAGACAGTGTGCTCTAAGGACCCAAATCCTTCCCTCGCCAGCTTGTCTCAGATGGCTAAATTTCACTATTGAATGTATGGTACATTTATGATAAAATTAAAGAATTGTAACCTAATTAAAAAAATAAAAAGTAGTAGGAGAGGGAAACACATTAAATCTGATATATTAACCCAGATCATGTGCACAAAGTAATTAGAGTGGCTGGAGCAGGGAGAGTGCTCAATAAATGGAAGGCATTATTCCTACGACTAATTGCTGGAGCATTGACTGAGCAGATTTTTGGTGAGTATTTCACTGGTGTTAGGGTACCATGTTAGGGATACGGAGGTGAGTTGCCATAATTCTAATTTTCAAAAAGCTCAGGTGGTGGAGGCAATAAAACACTGAGGTAAAAAATTAGAATTACACGTAAGTGTTGTCTGCAGTGAGGTACTGAGAACTATGTGAGGGTGGATAAGCAGGCAACCTGTTAGACCTGTGCAAGGCTAAGTCACTGCTGGAGAGATGTGCTGGGAACAACACCCTTATGTTTTTCTACATGAAGAATGACAGTAGGAAATTCCAGGCAGGTGAGATGACTTGGAGAAGGCAAGATGACGTAACAATAAGAACAGAATGACAGAGAAACAATAAAAAGTCCACTGTGTCCAAGGCATAGATTCATTCCATGGAAGAGTATGGAACAAAATTGATGGAAAAAGATTCTGAAGGATGGAACACCATGCTTAGCGCAAGGATTTAATCCTGTAAGAAATACAGGACCAAGTAGAGATTTGTAAGCAGGAGTGCAATGCAATTTCTTTTCTTTCTTGTTTTCTCTTCTTCTTTCTTTCTTTTCTGAAACAGTATCTTGCTACACAGTTTAGACTGGCCTGGCCCACTGTGTATCCCAAACTGACCTCAAACTCACGGCTGTCCTCCTGCTTCAGCCTTCCAAGTACTGGGATTATAGATATGTACTATCAAGCCTGTTTCAATTTATTGTTTAGAAAGATATGCTGAAGGATAGAGACTGCTTGACTACAGACCATGGTTTAAATCTGGTTTCCTGTTATTTTATTGTATGCTATATGAACTAACAATCATTTTCACATGCTTAAATAGTTGAAATTCAATAAAAAGAGGAAAATATTTTGCGGCATATGAAAGTTAGATGAAGCTTAAACTCGGTGTTCATAAATAAAATTTTAATGGAACATAGACAAACGTGGTCATTGTATACAGTAGTTTTGGTGCCACAATAACGGAGATGAGTGGATGTTGCAGGAGATCTCAAATGTTTACTATCTTCTATTTAAACAGAAAGTTTCTGGTTGAACAATATGCATCAGAATAGAGAAAAACTGGGGGTGGATTCAGCCCTAAGTTCTGACAGAGGAGATACTTCACTTGTATTTTTCAAATTCAGGTAATGTAGACCCTCTTAAAACTTCTCTAGTCTGATTTGACTTCTTTTAATCAAATATAAGTTAAGTATTTCTAAGTAGATAATCCTACCCATGCTATTCAGCTTTTCATCACCATGACCCAATAACTGAGAAAAACAATTTAAAGGAGGAAAGGTTTATTTTGACCCCACTTTCAGAGGTTTTGGTACATAGTCATATGACTACAAGCAGAAACATAGTTTAAAGGCGTGGCAGAAAAAGCTGCTCTCTTCATAACAATCAAGAGGCACAAAGAAAAAGGACAAGCTTGAGGTGAAGGACCTGGAGACAAGATGTAGTCCTGGAAGTCATGCCTTTGTGGTCCACTCCATTTAATGAGGTCTCATGTACTGTTTTCATCCCCTGTCAACAATGTCATCAAGCTGGGATTGCATCAGTGGATTATCCCATTGATGAAGCTGGGGCCTTCATGATCTAGGCAGTTTAAGAGTCCATCAGCTGGCAATGAAGCCTTCAAAGCAATGAGCTTTCGGGAGAACATTTTAAATAACAACCACAACATTGCCCCAAATCCCTTATTGTTTCAAATCTTAAATTTAAAATAAAAAAATTTAAAAATTAAATACTAACAAAATACAAGCCCTGTCACTTTCACATTAAGATCATTGCTTAAGATGACAACCATGTCTTTCTGAGCTTCTTGGCCCAATACTCTACTGTGTTAATCACAAGATTCATCAGGGTCTCAGGGCAGATGTCTACTGCCACATAATGGTAATGACTTGGTCTTCTTGCAACCTTCTTGTGTAGAAATATTTTGGACCTTCATTCATGTCAAACAGTGGTCAGCAAAAATTTTTTGTAAAGGACCAGTTCATGTTTTGTGGGCCTCTGTGGGAATTATTCAACTCTATCATTGTAGCTAGAAAGTACACACAGAAAATTCATAAGGAAATGGGTCTTGTTGTGTTCCCATAAAACTTTATTTCTATAAAAAAGCAGAGGGTCAGAATTGGCCCAAATGCTGCAGTTTACAAATGATTGCTCTGTATCATAAACCTCTTCATCACGACAGTGGACAATAGACTAGATCTTCGGGCTGGGGTGTGTACATTCATTGAACAAGTGAGAGAACCACTGTGAAATAAAGAGGGATCAACCATAAACTTTATTTACAAAATCAGACAAGAGGTTGATTTTGGTTCACAAACCATAGCTTTTACTGACCTTCAAAATAAAATGGAGTAACGGTACCTCTTCACTTAAACATCTGTATCCAAATTAGTTCATATAAAAATGATCATGTAACCAATTTCCCAGGGCCCAAAATGTGATTTTTCACTCATACTTCCTTAAAGCTAGGAATGGATGCGTACGCATCCTGATGAATGGGATGGTGTTTTCAGGTTACATTTGGCTCCTGATGGGATATCCAGAAAGCCCAAGAAATTAAGAATTTCATGTATTAACCATCAGAGTCCAGTGCACCATAACCAAACCTGAGCACCAATGATGCTATAGCTCTTAATCCATAAAACACATGAAGCAAGGAGATTTGTGAATACTGTTTTTAATTTGGTGTCTAACATTTTTCCTACATTGCAAGGCATTTGGGATAAGAGCTTTGATTCTCTTTATGAAGCCCTTCTATATATAGAATCGCAGTGTACCTTTCTCCTCCAGCCAAACACACCAGAGAGTTATTTTTTATTATTACTGTTTCTTAATTTGAGACAAAGAATGCATTTTGAAAGAAAGGGCCAGGAAATAATTTGGATAAGTCTCATTTAATGTTGCAAGGAAAGAAAACTTCCCATGCATTTTCTTTTACCTGGTTACTCTCTTTTTCTCAAGACAATAAATTCAGGAAAAGGAGGAGGTAAAATCAGGTTTTAGTATGATTAGCTCTCCTGGTGCATGAGACAGTGGTGGTTTATAAGCTAAAGAGCTACAAAAGGAAAGAGCTCTGGCAGGGCTCTAGGACAATGCAGGTAAGCTCACTAATACATGGAGTACTAAAGCACAATGAATTAAGGCACAGAAGGTATGGGCATGTTCCAAGCAAAGCCCTCGCCTTCTGAATCTCATGGTGGGCTTTGCTTAAGAGTCTTTGTCAGAGTACTCCAGATTGTCTTAAAGGAGAAAGAAAATCAATGAGGTTTTCAAATATTTTTTTTATACGAGCATGATCTTTACAATAAGAGCCGTCCTATTATCTTTTTAAATAGATTCCCTATCCTGTGGGACCCTGTCTTGCCTTTAGTTTAATTTTTTTTTAATAGGGCATTGATCTCAGGGTTTTGATAGACCAAGCAACTGAGTCTACTACTGAGTGACATCCTAGCCCCCTTCCTTTTTATTTTTACACAACTGTTTTCTGCTTTCAGAATACATACTTTACAAGTGAGTATTTGTGCTTATATTGCTCATCTTTATTGTTACTTAAGTTCTCCCTTTAGAATGTAAACACAATGAGAGGAGGAATTTTTGTGTTTTACTAACTGATGTTCCCCCCAATTTCAAGAATAATGCCTTGAATACAATAGATGCTCAGTAAATATTTATGGAATGAATGGGTCTTGGAAAACTAACTAGGGGTTGAAGATTAGACAGTGATTTTGGTGACTCCTCCTGGTCTTGCCATTCTGGCTCCAACAGCTAATTTAAAGGTTCTTCTGATTAGGATGTAAGGATGTTAGAAAGTGAGCTCTCACCTGCCTACACACCTGCATGAGGTCACCCTGGAATTGTGCATTTGAAATGTCCAATAAACTTTCACCTTCATCTTCATTGTGCTAATCTTCATTCTAGTCCTCTGTTCTCCTGACATGGGCAGTTAAAGAAGAGAATTTAGTGCATACAGCAAATATTCCCTACATCTCAGTGGCAGCCAGGGTGAAGTCTGTATTCTGAGTCAGAAATATTTCTTAAAAAATTCATGGGAGTGTCTCTGAGTTTCAATTAGCATAATTATAAAATTTACAGGCAACCAGTGTGCTTTTTATAAGGCTTCTATAACAGATGTGTCAAATGTCTGATTTTGAAAGGACTTCATAATTCATTTACAATTTCCTCTGGGTTAAATATTAGAGTCTGAGAGTTGGGGGAGCAAGAACAACACATTTCTTGATGTGTCTTCTGAATACAAGATGAAGGCCATCTGTAATACAGGCTTTCTGTTTTTCTTTTTCTCATTATCCTCTTCTTTAAAGGTTTAAACTGACTTTCAAATTCCTTCAACATTTAGGTTGTTATAAGCCCAGGTTTTATTTGTACCCAAGTCATAGAAGGATGAAAATATCAGTATTTATTCCTGTGAAATTAATAGTGAACATATTTGGAACTCTGATCTGACAACTGATGCCAATGAGCAATATATATATATATATATATTCTCCCCAGGCAGAAAACCCAGAGATCATTATCATTGTTGATTTTTCCTCCATCCGTATCCTAGCTATCATTTAGTCATTAAGATCTATAAATTTACTACTAAATACTTCTTTTTGATATTATTTTTCCCATTTTATTTTCCCCTCCTTTTTATTAGTGTATGGTTGTGATACATAATGAATGTACTCATCCTGAGAAACAAATACATGTATACACTGAATCTTGATGCTTTTGATTTCTCCTTTTCCTCTCCTCCTTCCTGTCTTCCCTCATTCCCAGGTCCCCTTTCTGTCTTCATCCATTTTTCCCTCTATCCTCACTCCTGCCTTGTATATGGTGTTGTATGGTTTTGAATAAGACCTACAAGAGGATGACTAATTGATCTAGATTTACCAAGGAGTGTTCCAGTTTAACAGAAAGTCCCATACCCCAGGACCCACACCCCCTCCCATTCTGGTCAGGACTGTGTTAATATTGTGTCTTGTTTGCTCCAATCCTGCTAACTTTGCAGTCATTTGAACTTGACTGTGTTTCTTCCTGCCCCAAGACCTTCAGCCCAGGTTGGTTTTCAACCTAGACTGCTTTTCCAAGCATTCTTTGCCTGACAAATTCCTCTCCAAATTTTGTTTTGAATGTCACATTTTCAACAGTCTCTTATAATTCAGCCCCAAATAATTTATTGACTTTGGGGCTCTCAGTATTGTCTTTACACCAGTATCAATTTGTACATTTTCAAAACAGTCTCTTATAATTCAGTCCCAAATAATTTATTGACTTTTGGGCTCTCGGTATTGCCTTTATACCAGTATCAATTTGTAGGTTTAAAAATAGTGTAATCATGTTTTTGCAGTAGGATTTCCTTATTAGGATTTCAACTCCTTGAAGTAGAAGCCATATCTTTTATACAGCTATTTACCCCCAACACCTAGCCCAGGCCTGGCAAGTATGAAGCACTTTGCAAATGTATCTCCAATAAATTTACTTAATATATATTTCAATTTTAACTTGAAATTTGCAAGATCTTTGTCTGTCTTTCCTTCTTCCCTCCTTTCCTTCTTTGTATCTTCCTCTTTCTTTCCCTTGTCCTGTGTTCTTTCTCAGTTTGGAAGAAATAACTGGAATTATCAACCAATTCTATATACTTTTATTATTTTTAAAGCAATAACTTCTGCTTTTTCTGATACCATTTCTTTCATCACATTTTGCTTAGATATATTATTTAATTTTAATTTTTGAGCTTCAGACTTACTTGGTACCACTTTGTTCCTCTTACCTGATTTAGCTGTATGCAGTCTGTATTTTTCCTGAAGCAACTGAACTGTTTTGACTTTGAGACTCTTTCTGAACATGATATTTTATCTGTATGATATATCCTTCCTTCATTAATTTAACAAATATTTAATGGATACCTTGCCGTCTCTGTCAAGTGAACTACAAATTATGTAACACTTGGCTCAGCTATATCTGAGCTGCAAGACTTTCTTGCCCTTACCTCCATGAGTTAATCCATTTTTTTTTCCCAGAATGTATGCTGAATAAACCTCCATTGTAGCATTTGCACTCTTTTAATCCACTAAACTCTGGAGCCCACATACCAGTGTCTGACCCTGTGTCTATTTGCCAGGAAATTTCTATTCTAGAGGGAAGAGGCATAGATAATGAACATGGCCATCTTTAAGATCTCAATTCCCTAATAAATAAAAAAATCATCTAAAAATATAATTACACTAAATCAGTAAAAAAAAATGAACAAGGAGATGAACATGTAGAAAAAACCGTTAGGTCATGTAAAATGTATTCTCCTGTATTAGACAATGACAGTGGAAATTTCAATTCTCAAGACAATAACAAAAAAGGAGAAGTAAAAGTAAATACAAATTTGATATAAAAACAGGGTTTCAAAAAACTCACATTGGATGGACTTGGTCTTACAAAATATGATTCTGAAGTGTTCTGGGAGTCTGCTCCTCCTAATACTTACGTTTCAACTTAATCTCTGCGTTAGTCTTCTATCTCATCATTGAGTCATTTACAGTACCTACAGTACAACAGTACCCACAACTTGAAGGAGGAGAGGTTTAATTTGCTCAAAGTTTCAGTGCAGGATTCATTGACTTCAAGGCAGAAACCTGGCAGAAGGTCATGGTGAAGCAGAATTGCTTAACTAACAGCAGCTATGAGTCCCAGTGCCAGTGAGAAACAAGTTAGGGACCGTATAGAGCACACAAAGCCACATTTCCGTGACCCACCCAGACATGCCCAGGAGCATTATTACTACTAACCATCACAAACCAAAGTTAATGATATTTGGAGGTGGGAATTTTGGTAAATTATTACAATTAGATAACATCAGGAGGCTGAACCTCTCAGTAGCTTTAAAAGATGAAATGTTCAAGTTAGGAAGCTTGTTCTGTTTTATCACTTGATATCCTGCAGCAGCAGAAAGGCTTACCAGTTGCTGAGCAGATTCCAGGATCATGTTTTTGGGCTTTCAACAATGGGAGAATCAAGGACATTGGAGGCATCAAAGGCCCCCGTATGAAGAACAGATGACCCTTGTGAATTTACTCAACATTGCTTAACATTGTAGATTCAGAAAGGGGAACTTGATAGTGCAGTTGTGAATTTAGAATACAGAAATAACAGAATACTTTTTTTTGGCAAAGATATTAAGGATGCTCATGACAAAAATTGATGTGATTTTCCACTGGGCAAGAACAGCAATGCCACAGGATGAGAATGAAATTGCTGGGCATGAAGATAACAGATTCTAAGAGAAAACAGAGATAAAGAGAAGGGGGGATTATTGTGACTATTGTGAAGAATTCTAGAATCCATACTAGTTTAGGTCAGGTCAGTATCAGGCCTACGTCTTCATGACCAAGACCATGCTTTTATCTCATTTGATAGAAATAAGATAAAAGTTATATATTTAAGAAATTAAATGTGTTATAGTATTTTTCAACTCCTTCATCACCTGTCTATCAAAAACAACACTAAATGCTATTCCAGTATCATAACTAGTAACATTTCTTCCTTCCAGCTCCTCGAGGGTTCCATTAACCAGGGCAACCCTAAGCCCCAAAGCTGCCATTGTTCATTGGATGATAGAGCAGGTATCAGAGTGATTGTCCAAGAGTGTACCTGGGTCCCTAGCAGAAATGAAAGGGAGACAAAGTTCCCTATTTTTTCACTGGAGCTATTCAGTCTTCTTTTATCTTGTCTGTGATACTGAGAAACATAAAAAATAAGTAGAATAAGTTAATACAAAAATGGACAAAGGAAACAGACAAAAATGCTGCCTGTGTACCATGTACATTTCCAACTTTATTAGATAAAGTTCTGGAAAAATTTTAAGATAAGAAAAGAGGATATGAAAATAACTATAAATTGATATGGACAGGACAGATTTTGAGAAAACTCACATTGAGTAAATATAATCCCTACAAAATATGATCATGAAGGACTAAAAAAGGCACACAAGAATGATTGGTAAACACACAAGGCCTTATGCTGCAGATTTGAAGGTATGCTTCCACTTTCTTGTTGCATATCACTATCCTTTCTGGGAAGAAACATAGATCTTTGTGTTGCTATTAAAACAAGAGTAAAGAGCCACAATAGTTAACCTCACACACTTCATCAATAAAGACAAATCAGCACAAGCTGGTGTAGGGGAAGATGCTGATAGCAGAGCTGATAGAATTACCCTAAAGAGTCTCACTACGATGCTCGTACAAGGAGATATCCAGAGGTATAGAAGGACCAAAAATGTGGCTAGGCCTGTGAGTAATTCAAGCTGTGTAGAAGTGATTGTTATATCCATGAGGTCAAGCAAGCACAGACACAACGTGATGGATACTTATGATTCTTAGATTAGTAGCAGGAAAAGTAAGAAGGGTTAGAGGGGCCAAAGTCACGATTTCTAGCTTCAGCAACTGAGAAGATGGTGATGCCACAAAAAAAAAAAAAAAGATACCACAGGCAACAGACAAAGAAGGAAGGAACTGGAGAGGCAAGATAAACTATATCCCCAGAGACCCGCCTCTTCCAACCAGATCCCACCTCTTAGCAGCAAATCAGCTATAAGCCCTCAGAATCTAATCACCATCTAAAAGCTTCACATATGAGGCATTTGGAGGTCATCAAGATATGAACCATAACAGCTGTGCATTTGCAAAATTAGTTCCTAAGGCAACTATCAAGGTGGCTGACTTGGTGTATGACAGTAACCACTTGACAGCTGTGACAATGTTAATGTTAGGTGCTGCGTTAGTCTGTTTTCTATTGTTACTGCATAAGGAAATAGTTGATACTGGTTACTTTATAAAGAGATAAGGTTCATGCCATTCATAATTCTGGGTACCACAGCATGATGCCAGCATCTGTTGGGCTCTGGCAAGAGCTCAGCAGCAGCTATCATCATGGAGAGAACTCTTGTGACAGGATGACTTCACAAGGCAGAACAGGAAGCCAGAGACTGGGGAGAGTCCAGTTTTTATATATATATATATATAACAATGCTATTGTGAGAACTGACCAGGGTCCTATGACAAGTACATCAGTTCTTCCCAAAGTCAGCACACTCAGTGACCTCCTCCCACGAGCCTCCTTCTCTTAAAAGTCTCACCTATGCAAGCATCTAATGTGTAAGTAAGTACAGGACACACATCTGAATAACAGCAGATCCCCACATTGTCAATCACTGTCCCGTCATTGTCTATCTTTCTTCCACGTCTCTGTGTCCACTAACAACATAAATAACTGGAAAAATATGAATAGTACCTTGTCAAGAAGATTCTCATGGTCAGCTTGGTCACTTATCAGCCACTGACTTTGGCATTCAACGTCATAATATATGTGAGTTGAATTCATGCCTCAAAGCTTTCACAATTGTTTCCTTTTAATGTCACTTTCGAGTAGTCTAAATGTTAAATACTGTACTTGGATATATAAATGCCAAGAGATTGTTTGCATATGAGCAAATTTCTAAGCAATTCTGAATGGTCACAAATTGTTAGCTAGTATTTCTTTAAATATATTTATTCTGTTTTACTTTGTTGTAATTTCTATTACTGTGTTCCATCCCAAGCATTTCTTTTAGGAAACTATACAGAACTATGGTTTTGAACTTTGACATTTTTGAGAAATAAACTCTCCTAAAAGTACCACTGTCAAGTAAAACTAGTTTTACTACAGGGAAAGGATAGATCTGCAATTGACTTGTTAATTCTTAATATTAACACAGAGTTGTATTTTATATTGGATTTAAGATTAAATGATTTTATTAAACTGTGTAAAAAAAAACAACCCTTTTTATCAGATCCGACAAAGAGATTTTTCAGAAATACTTGCACAGCCTCCTTGTACAATGCTTGTGCACTGTGTTTCTTCACCTCTCCCATTTCCCCCTTTTGAAGGAAGAAGGCCTGCAGGCTTTACAAGTGGGTTGTCAAGTCATCTGTTCCAGGGGCACCATTCACATCCATGATGACCATGCGATTCTCCATCACAGGTATGAGTGCAGGGATCAGAGAGAAAGGCTGTTTTCAGTTATGTGAATAAATATAGAAAATCTCTAAGCTAAAGCATTTTTAGTGTTTCTGGTTATTTCTAGGGCCCGAGACACTTTTGTGAAAATAGTTGGAGTGCTCTCTCGAGAAGGAATATATGAGAAACAGAATAAGAGAAGAAAACTAAGCAAAATGTAATCTTGACTAAAGACTTCCTTCAGTCCAGTGTCCCAGGAAGCTCTAGTCCACCTTGAGCCCAGGCAGCTGGCCTTCTGTTCTCAAATCAATCATTGGTCCTGATTTCTTGCTATGGCCAGAAGTGATCCTTCTTGCAAAGTAGCTCCACTTCAGCAACCAACCCACCAAGCAAACAAACGCTGTGCACCACCAGCATCTAGTGAGCAAGAGGAGGGAGGGAAACATTAGACCAGAAGGTGAGACCTCTCTGACCAGACAGCCTATAGGCTGAAACCAAATGATAAATATCAGGATTCATGAGACTTGGAGGAGAAGCCAGAGGCATGTGTCTGAGGCAAAGGGAACAAAACATAAACATGTTCTTGCCTCCTGTTTCTAGGATTGAGAGGTGGGGTGCTGTGGCACTACCACAAATCAACAGCAGACAGGTAAAGAGTTTTGCACTTTTGAGGTTCTGAAAAGACTCCAACAGGTTTTTGAAAGAAAAATATCTTATGTATGTATGGGGTTCTGAAGTTTGCTAGTATCTCCTTCTAAGTGCTCTATACTGAAGCACATTTAATATATATTTGCTTTAGAGAAATTAGTGATAGTTCCTGTGGCTGGGAACTTTATAAAAATGCCTATCAATATCAAGGTCTTCCTCTAAAAGCTGAAAAGTTTTCTGTTCTCAGTGGTGCAATGTGACCCATCTGCACAGCCTTAAGATCCTATATGGCATCTCCTGTTGACTTAGGGGTGCCAAATTCAGTGAAGGCAGACAGAGAGACAGAAAGATAGATATAGATAGATAGTTAGATGGATGGATAGTTAGATAGGTAGATAGATAGATAATAGATTAGATAGATTGATAGATGACCTAGGAGTTTAAAATGCAATTTTTGCATAAATTCTGAAAAGCAAAAGCAATGAATTACACATTAATTATCTAGTAAAATTTAAGTCATTGAGAAGAATTAACCCTTGTATTTCCTCAGTGGCCAGGATGAAGTTTTTTTGGCAAACCACACTTCATTTGAAACTAATTGAGGCAGCTAGTTGCAAGGACAGCTGCCAGAGAGAAGGGCCTCAATACTGATTTTGCATAAAAGATACCCAATAAATATTTATCAAGTAGTGAATAAATGTCCTCTTGAGGCCTCGCCTCTTACCAGCCACTACAAAGGCAAGCTGTAAATGAGAAGAAATAAAGAGAAAAAGACAGGTTAGCAAAAGGATGATAATGCATTAAGATAAGCTTAGAGCTAAAAATTTTAAATGAGTTGAGAGAATTTCAATGAAAGATGGTGAACTGAGGACAGATATATACCACGTTCCCCTTAAAACATAAAATTCTACATTTTAAAAAGAATGAATCCATAATAATTTAGAACGGTAGAAATGCAGGCAGCGGGAGGAGGACATTGTGGAGGAATCGTAGAACACAGAAAAACAGATGGACTCTGATTAAAGATGAAACCGATCATGGAAAGTTGTAGCCCAAAACACCAGAGGGAAGAAGGATCTGTCCCAAAGGAGTCCTTTAAAAACTCCTACTCCACATATATAAAAGATTGGTATAAAGTGTGGTACAAGTATCCAGGTAATTAATAAATTATGGTCTGAGTCCTTCCACACCGTTTATTTTGCTGACAGTATCTTTCTACTCACTCTTTCCCTGTGTCCAGCCTCATTGGTTTTCTGTTTGTTTATATGAATTCTGTTCACAGTGCCTTTGTATTTGCTGTTGTCTCTATCAGATTCCAATATTTGCGAGTTACTCTATCACATCACCCCACTTCCTTTCCTTCACTGGGTGTATTAGTGTTTGAACCTGTTTTGCTAGTTTATTTCTTTTTTGTTTTCTAAGGGTAAACACTTTTTAAACACCTTGTTTACCATAATATCTACATCTGGCATTAATACAAGTTGCTGGTACATAAGTTAGTTTTTGGCATGCAATGAATGCCTCCAAGTAGGCTGGCCTTAAATGACAACACTTTATTTAGTATATTTTGGGGCGAGCAGTTTGACCTAAGCAGTGAGGTCAGCTACTTCCTTTTGGGATCTTTCAAACATCCACAGTTAGCTAGTCATTTGGCTGGTCATTGTTTAATCTGGGGAAAGTCACTTCCACATGGCAAGCATTCTTCAGGACAGCAGAAGCACCTTGGTCCCTTTTGTTATCCAGCAGAATATCTTGGATTGATTTTCCAGTCTGTTTTAAGTCACTCCTAGTGAGCAAAGGAAGTCACATATCCAAGGCCAAATTTAAGGTAGCAGAGAAACAGACTTCAGATCTTCCTAGTCCTTATCTGCTTTTTTTTCTTTTTAATCAGGATGCTGCTGACCTTATATAATTACTTTGGAACTATTTCTTCCTGTTCCATTGCTTTGAAAGAATAAGGGAAGAACTGATATTATTTCTTTTTTAAAAGCTTGACAGAATTTAGCAGTGAAGTCATTTGGTTCCAAATTTTCCTTTGGTGACAGATTCTTATTTTTTATACAACCATTTTATTATTGTTCTGTTAATATTTTCTATTTTTCTATAATTCAGTCTTAGTAGTTTGTATGAATCAAGAAATTTACTCATATCTTTCAGGTTATCCAGTTCATGGGCATATAGTCTCTAATTAGCCTCTGTATTTCTATTGTATCAGATATATTGTCACCTTTTATTTCTAAATTTATTTGAATATTTTATGTTTCTTCTTACTTTTCTAGTTCCTTGTAGCATGATGTTAGGATGTTTAGTAGAAATCTATTTTTTCTTCTAATGTAAATCAAAAAAACTAGAAATACAGATCAATGGTAGAGTACTGGCCTAGCAAGTGCAAGGTTTTGGCTTTAATCCCTTGTATCACACAAAAATAAGCAAACTAAAAAAGCAAAACAAAACCAAAACCAAACCATTAAAATCTCCACTCTGATCTGATTTTGTTGAAACCTATAGGTTTCGCCATGCTGTTTCAAATTTTGTGTTATTGTGTAAAGTTTTACTGCTTATTCACAAACATATTCTTTAATTCCTATGTATTTTTAAATTTTCTAAAGTTTCTCCTGTTACTGATTTATAATCTTGTAGCATTTTATTCAATATGATTGGAGTTGTCTTAAATTTGTAATACTTGTTTTGCAGCCTTATACATTATCTATCCTGGAAAATGATCCATGTGTGGTTGAGAATATACATTATGTGTACATTGGATAGAATGTCCTGTAGATGCCTGTTAGATCAGTTTATTCTAGAGTATAGTTTAATATCCATGTTTCAGCCAGCCATGGTGTTGTACATGTATAATCCTAGCATTCTGAAAGGATGAGGTAGAAGGATCATAAATTCAATCACAGCCTTGGCAAATTTGTGACTTAGTGCAACTCTGTCTCAAAAAAAGAAAAAAAAAAGTGTCAGTGATGCAGCTCGGTGAGAAGGCAGAGCATTTAACACCTAGTGCCACACCTCCCAAAAGCAAAAAAATAAAAAAAACTGAAACAAAATCAATTCATTGTTGATTCTCTGCCTGGATGGCCTGTTCAATGCTGAAAGTGGGGTGTTAAAGTTCTCTATGATTATTGTACTGAAATACCTTAAGTTTATTAATATTTGATTTATATATTTAGGTTGCTGATGTTGGGTGCACATATGACTGAAATTTTTATATCCTCTTGTTGAATTGCCATTTACAATTTTTTAAGTCTACTTTTTGATGCAAGAATAGTTACCTCTGTTTTTTCTCAATTCTATTTTCATAGATTTTTTTCCATCCCTTCACTTTCATTCTGTGTGTCCTGAGAGTTAAGTGGGTTTCTTATAAGCAACATATAGTTGGATCCTCTTTGTTTATCCACTGAGTCTCTCTGTATTTGTGGAGTTTTTTCTTTTTTTCTTTTCTGTGTTGTTCCTTTGCTGTGCTGTGCTGCCTTGGAGTCACTGACTGCACTAAAAGCTCTACAAACTGATAACTGAAATAAACTTTTCCCTTTTAGTGTGTGGGTCCTGGCTATTTTGTCCCAGCAATGAGAAAGTAACAGAGACAGTAACTAACATTACTTATTATCTAATCCAATTTTATTTGAAATAGGAAAAAAGTCTAACCTTTTTCAAACAATGGTTACTTAGGGCAAGTCTATCCTTTGGGACAGGTTGGGTTTTGAAAGTATGGTTGTAAATCCTTATTTATTTATTTATTTTGGCCCAACATTCCCAAGAGAGATTTAAATTTGTTCCTATTGCATTTCTACCTAATGGTAAAATGAATAAATTTTGTGGGCCCCCAAAAGCAGGCATATTCTTGTCTTTTTTACACATATAATTTTTAGTGCATTCATTTTCTCCAAATAGAAAAATTTTGTCTTCCATGGGAATGTGTTAAGGGAAGCATTTGTCTCTCCCTGTGTAATCTTTACCATTCTGAGGTCTACTCGTATTTCTCATCTATCCTTATTGACAGCGTGCTGATTCAGAAGTGCCTTAAACCACGGTGGGAATAATTTGGGAGACAGTAACCATTTTAAGACTTAATTGCTCTTTAAGTTCTCTCTGTGAATTAGCACTAGGCGGATGGGCACTTGACTTTGATATTGATTCTATTACCACAGACTCTAAGTTTTTATCTCACTCCTCATTTAGTCAAATACTTTTTCTCACTTTTTGATGAATATGGTTAATGTCACAAGCACAATTCTTTTTTGATCTACACAATTAATCTCACTAATTTATGTGGAATTCATGTGTAAGTCCTTTTTGGTTTCACTTTTTTCTGTAAATCTCTGCTTTGTTTCCTTTTTACTTGTGTGCCCTGTCATAGTAACTTTTTCAGTGTCTTTGCTGCTTTTTGAATTCACTCAGGTATGATGGTATCAATAATATTTGTGGAATATCTCCCTGTGAAGCACGGGCATGTCAGTGCAGAGCAGACTGAGCAGCAGTAAGAAGATGCTGGCAGGTGTCACCACATCATCTCTCTGTCACAGGCAGCTTGATGTACTTCTACTTGAAAAGTAGCTTTCATTATGTCTATGAAAATTTATAAGTTCAATATTTGTTAATAGAGGAGCTTCCAGTTATATCTGTATTTATAGATTTATTTTTAACTTACAAGTATGTATTCATATTTTATTTTGAATTACAAAGCAGAAAATAATAAAAAAAAAGAAGATAACTTATAATTGTGGTATTTACTGGCAGATAAAGTTGCACTTCTGCAAATGTTTATTTCTTTATGAGAAATGCTTTTGGTTTATTTGTTTGCTTATTTTGATCTGATCATGGTTTGAGAGTTTCTTGTGCCTAGAAAAGCAATAGATTCTTGTCTGTCATAAAAGAGCACACTACTTAACTGGGGACTTGACAAATTTTAGTTCTAGTTAGAACCCCTAATTCTGTGGAAAAATGTACTCCAGAAAATGGATAAACTCAAAATGCTTTACACATGGGGATCATAAATGAAGATGAAATTAACAACTAGAGGGGTTTAACCCAGTAATGAATTAAGAATATGAGACTGTATAAATTTAGGCTGAGAATGCATGCAAACATACAGGAAGCTATCAAAAGAAAGAAAATAATATTGAAATATTGACAAAACATTGATTGATTCAGCAACAATAAAGCTACAGTTTCAAATTATATACTAAAGACTGAGAAAAAGCCTGAAAATAACTAACTGGTAAATACGTACAATTTATTTCAAATGCATAATTTGATGTGGAAATTGACTCAGCTATGAGGTATCCAGATATTTGGTCAAACACTATTCTGGAAGGTCTAGAGAGTGTTTGTGGATGTGTGCAGCATTTGCATTGGTAGAATGAGTAAAACAGATTGTCCTCCCTAACACGAGGAGTCTTATCCAATCCATCGGGGCCTGAATGGAGCAAAAATGGTGATTATTCCTCCTGGAAGGAAGGTTTTTTTCTGTTTTTCAGGCTAAAATTGAAATATCGGCTCTCTTGGTTCTTGGCCTTTTGATTTGGACTAGAACTGTATCCTCTGTTCTCCTGGATCTTTGCTTGCTCATTGTGGATCTCGGAACTTGTCAGCCTCCACAGTTACACGAACCACTTCTTTAGAGGTTTCTGTTAGATCCTGTTGGTGCTCTTTTTTCTGGAAAACTTTGACTAGTACAGGAAGAGGAAAAAGAAAGAAGGGAGATGGTTGGAAATGTAGCTTGTAGGAAAGCCTCTGGATATTACAAAAAAATCTTAGTTGTGATACTGTGGGTGAGACTACAAGCTGTCATCCAGAGCCATGTGTTGTTCTTGGTCTTGGGTGCCCAGCCAGGTTGGGATTCTCAGCCACTGGCTCTATGGTGTAGCTTCAGTCAGTAGAAGAGGAGTGGAAATGATATGTACTATTTTCAACCTGCAACTTTTGGAAACCCGCTATGTCTCCCTGTGCATCCTCTTTCTCCTTGTGGAAGCTGGTTACTGGTGGTGAGAAAGTTCTCAGAGGTGCTAGAGCCAAGAGCTGGAAGGGTTGAGAGTGACTAACATAGCTCTGGGAGGACAAATTTTGAGGAGATGTAATTTAACAACTTTTGTTTTCAAGGAGTAAAACGTTACTGTTACAATAAAACTCACCTTTCCACATCATTCTTCCTCATGGTATATATCAATGCCCTAAATTACCATGAACCATTCCAAGAATATATATGTGTGTAGCCATTGAAATATTACACTATTATGCATCTTAAAAATTTACATAAGTGGCATCATATTGCATATCTTTTATTCAACTGACTCTTACTAATCCACAGTGTCTTCCTGGACTCATCCCAATATACCTTGCTTTTCCTTTTAGTTCTATAGATGCTTTTTTATTTTCAAGAGGATAAAATTAAACAGAACAAATCATATCAGAAGAAAACAATGTGACACAGATTTCAAAGCAAGACAACAGGAAATCTACAGTGGCTATCGTAATGTGTCTTGTTTTCTTCTAAATAGTTATGTGTATCTTCATACAGAATATTACTAATTTGTTTATATGAATTCATTGTGTATACCATGCTTTTTAACTGCAGGATATGTTCCAGTGTACAAATTAACTGGGGAAATTCATTTGCTTCCTGATGGAATGGCTAGTCTGTGTCCTTTTTTGTATAATCACAAAAACATTTTGTATATCTTTTGTGTTTATAAGAGAGCAGTTTTTAGTGCTAACTATAAGAAATAGCATTTAGTCAGATTGTGACAAGTTTAACTTTTATCTGATAGTGTCAACTTTCTTTAGAGTAGTTGTACCCATTATGTTTCTATTACCAACATCTGATAGCTCTTACTCTTACATTCGTGCTAAATATTGATGCTCCAGGTTTGAGTATTCTACATTTGAAAATCTGAGATTTGAAGTGTTCCAAACATGGGAATATCGTGGATTCAGACTGTTGGATTAGAGCTATTCCACTGGTAAAGTTTATGCGACTATTCCAAAATCTGAAAAACTCTGGAATCTGAGACACTTGTTGTCCCAAGCATTTTGTACAAGAGATACTGATACTAAAGCTAAGACATTTTAGCTAATCTAATAGGCAACACATGAAATATTACTTGATTCCTACTTTCTCTGTTCTGATCATTAGTGAAATTGTGTATAATCTCTCATGACTGTTTTCCATACATATTGTGTTACTTGTGAATTACCTTTTCTATCATTTCCATTTTTAACCTGGTGATTTTTCAATTTATTTGTTAAAATTTCATATGCACATTTTGAATATTAAAACATTATCCCAGGTTGCTTTGTCTTTTTTATTCTCTTTATTGTATTTTTTGATTAAAAGAAATTTAAATGAGTACATTTGTCAATCTTGTATAGAATGTGACATTTTTCTATAAGAATATTATAGAGATTATATCTTAAATTTTCTTACAAAACATAAAAGTTTTTCTTTTCATGTTTAAGCCTTTGGTCTGTCTTATTTTGTGTGTAGTGTCACGAAGGAGCTAGTTTTCTCTTCTTGCCAATAGAAAGCCAATTATTTATTAAAGATCTCATTCTTATCATTTAAGATGGAGATTAGAAGATCTAGTTACATTTGTTCCTACTTGAAACATTCCAAATTGGTGGCTTCATCTTAGCTTAATATCAGCAAACCTTAGCTCCTTGATTACTTCAGAAAGCTGTAAATTTCAGTCTTTTATATCAGAATATGAATTTAAATCACAGCTCCTGAATACATAAGGCACTTTTTGGGCTAAGAAATTCACGTCAATGTTTTTCTTTCCATTCTTAAAAGAAGACTCAGTTTGATGATTAGAACTTTTCTTTTTCCCAAGGAGAGATTAACATCACTTTCCTTCTATATTTCCTTGTGCAATTTAGAATCAGTTTATAAAATTATGTACAATTTATAGCTACACACAATCCTTTGGGACTTTAGTTGTAATTAGTTGGAATTCAGTGTGAGAATTTTATTTTTATAACACCGATACTTTCACAAGTATAAACACATGCATATGAAGGGTTTATTTATTCATATGTGTTACATGTATTAGAAGTTTAATTATTTTGTTTTCTCAAAAGATATATGGAAGACCTATTCCCTTGTGAATGGGGCCTCATTTAGAAATAATCTTTGTAGATATAATCAAGGTTAGATGAGGTCATTAGATGGAACCTAGTCAGATATTACCAATGTCCTTGGAAGGACAATGCCAAAATGAGACAGAAACAGAGGAGCAATGTCACGTGATGGCACAGGAAGATATTGGAGTGATGCTGACATCAGCCAAGGAACACCAGGTTTTGATGAGTTCTTCCAGAGGCTAGGAAGCTGGAAGGAACAGTTTTTTTCTTCTAGAGGCTCAGAAGGAGTATGGTTCACTTTATACTCTGATTCACTTTATACTCTGATTTCAGATTTCTGGTCTCCAAAACTGGGAGCGAATACATTTCTGTTGTTTTAGGCAGTTAGTAGTGCTTTGCTGTGGTGGCGCTTGGCATCAAACACAGTGTCCTTTAAGTAAGTTATACAGCTTTTCTCTGAAAATTTCACATGCCTTTTGTTAAATTTATTTTTATGAACTTGGAATTTATTGGCACTTTGAATGCAATCTTCTTTTAAAATTATCTATTTTGCTCTGATTGTATGAGGTGTGATAAAAAACTACAATGGATTTTTAAAAATTAAAAAAAAATTATTACTGTAAGAAATTCAAAGTGTTTATGGCAATTTCTGTCAAATGAAAACATTACAGTGTGTCCACATTTAGTTATTCACCAGATCTGTACCATACAATCTCTGGTGCTTTCTCAAGATCAAAATTTTGTGAAAAGTAAACAATTTGAATTGATTCAGGATACCAGGGAAGCCATGACAGTGCAGGAAAGAAGGACTTCCAGCACTGTTTCGGAAAACACCAAGAATAATAGGGGAAGTGTGCTGGATGCAAAAGTGTGTATTCTGGGAAGGGAGGACCAATGGCAAAATCTCAGTGTAATAATGAGCTTCCATTGCATTCTGCATTCTCTCTCCTTTAATGCTTTTCTCACTTACAAAACCCATTTAATGGTTTAATTATTTCTGTCTTCTCATGAAATAAGGAGGGATATTTCTTTTTTTAGTTAAAGGAAAAATAAAACAACACAGCACAAGGGTACAAGTAATACAGAATTTAAAAAAAGCAGTAGGAAATCACTAGTCAATAGATTACACATTGTCATCTTAGAAATAATTGTTCAAGTTACAGGATTAAAGCATACAAAGTGGACATTCAAACAGTGAGACTGCAAAGAGTTGTGTTCAATGATCCAACAAAAGTTTTAGTAATGTGCTCATTTATCTTAACACACCTAAACACACTTGCAGTTGTATCCTTTAGAGCACTTTTTGTCCCTCTCTTTTTTACAACAACATTTACACATTTTGGGTTTTATTACTCCCGTAGTCCTTATTACTTTTTTTTTTGGAAGATAATAGAACCAAATATGACAAAACAAAGCAGTCAGTCAAAACAAAGGATAGACATAGCACATATAAAGACAGAATACAAGGTCAACAATGGTTACCATAATGCTTCTTGCTACATTAAAAAGAATTGCCTATACTATTAGCTATAATAAAATTGAACAAAACAGTACAGAACAAGACCAATAAAACCTCAACATTGGAAATATTACAGGACTTCAAAAGAAGGTAATAGTCAAACCGGAATGGGCATCATAGTGAATTTTATTGCCTTTAAAGTAGTTGCCTATACCCTCAAACTTGATACTATTCAAACAGAACAGAACAGAGTAAAATCAGTCAAAACAAGATGGTGGGAGCGATACAGGGCTTCACATCAAGTTAATAGGAAATCAAAAAAGTTACTATAATGTATCCTGCTAATTTTTTTCATTTAATTAAAATAATAATAATAAAAATAAATACATAATTTTTTTAAAAAAAGGAGGAGATTGAGATAAAAGAGGACATAACAATACAGGTCAAAGCATAACAATTTCAGCAAACTAGTGCTTCAGCACAAGATAACCCAACTTAATAGTAGTTGCCATAGTGTCTCTTTCCTTGAAATATTTGAATATGACTTCGTATACTATACCTTCTAACATATCAAGGCAGTGTGAAACCATTCAAGAGTATGAAAGTATTACAGGGTAATTAGAACCAGCTAATGGAAAACAAACAGTGGTTTCTATACTTTCTCTGCCTATAAAAATTTTTGTTTATACTATCACATATAATAAAATCAAGTAAGATACAACATGATAAAACCAATAGAGAAAGAAGAAGCACAGTTTGGTGGGACTTCAAAACAAGATGATACTAAATCAGCACTAGCTATTATGAATGTCTTGTTTTCTTCAAAATAGCTATTCATATCATCACAGGCAATAATATCAAAACAGCGCAGAATAAAGCCATTCCAATTAATGAGTGAAAACTTTATAAGGCTTCAAAGCCACATAATGGGGGATCATGATTACCACATATTTTTATATATTTGAATCATTTCTTACAATAGGGAAACTATTCAGTATTCATACATGTGAGTTTGATTTATTTCCCTTATGAGTATGGTCTAAAGCTGTGTCTATGTATTTATAAATATCTCAATGTGATCCTTCTTTATAGCTGAGTAGTACTCCATTGTATAAAAATTCCACAACTTTTTTATCCATTCCTCAGTCGATGGACACTTAGGTTGTTTCCAAGATCTGGCTATTACAAATTGTGCTGCTATAAACATGGGTGCACATATATCACTGTGGTATGATGCTTTCAGTTCTTCTGGGAATTTGCCTAGGAGTGGGATAGCTGGAACAAATGGGACTTCCAATCCCAGCTTTTTGAGAAATCTCCAGACTGACTTCCACAATGGTTGCACCTGTTTACACTCCCACCAACAGTGTAGGAGAGTTCCTTTTTCCTCATAGCCTCTCCAGCATTTGTTGTTGATGGTTTTCTTGATCCTGGCCATTCTTTCTGGAGTGAGATGGAATTTCAGTGTGGTTTTAATTTGCATTTCTCTAATGAGTAATGATGATGAACATTTTTTCATGTATTTATTTGCCATTTGTATTTATTGATCTGAGAAGTGTGTATTCATCTCAGATGCCCATTTTTGGATTGGATCTTTGAATTTTGGTTTTATTTAGGGTCCTGTCTACACAAGGTTAAAAATGATAATTGAAAGAATGAATAAATGAATGAAACAAGAAGGGGGTAAGAAATTTCATAAAAGTGAACAAAAAATGAGATGCTAGAACACTAATCCAGTATTAATTCGCTAACTCAAGTTTGTGCAAGGTTACTGTCAACACAATGGCTGAAATCCAATAAGAAATACAGATGATTCAGTAAAGTATGGTGATGCACATCTATAATCGAGCATTTTGGGAAGTTGAGGATCAAAAGTGTAAGGCTATTCTGGTTAACTTAGCCACTTAGCAAGCCCCTGTCTCATAATATAAAATAAAAAAGGGTTTGGGATGTAGCGACCTGTGAAGCCCTCACTGAGTTCATTTTCCAGTATCACAAAAACCAGCGGAAGATTTGAATGGAAGCATGCTTTATATTTCATGATAAGAAAACTGTACATTATAGATTTATTATATAACATTGTGACCTCAAGTCATTGGGAAGTAATAAGTGTTATGAAAACAAAGAAAACAGTTGACTTTATTGTAAAACTATACAAAAATGAACTTTGTGTTTCCAACATTTTTATGTCGAAAAATATACCAAAAAGATACTAGAAGAAAACAGAGCTAAATATATATACTTGGGAGTATTCCTTTTTCCATGCAAGTTAAAATTCACAAAAGTTATAACTGAGAAATTACTACATAATAGTGAAAAACATATATTGTCAAAAACATTAAAAATGACTATTTGGGCCAGGAATATAGTTCAGCAGCACAGCACCTGCCTGGCAAGCATAAGGCCGTGAGTTTGATTCCTAGTACAAAAAAAAAAAAAAAAAATCACTAGAAAGGTAACTTAACTGGAAGATGAGAGACAGAGAATAAAAATCAGATCATTAATATCTCTAGTAAATGAGGCTTTTATGACAAATGACATCAACCAAATAGAGAACTCATATAACAAAAATAAACATGCAAATCATGAACATTACATATCTTTTTCATGGGCTTGGGCTCCATAACAAAATATAATAGGCAAAGAGGCTTAAACAATAGTTTATTTTCTCACAGCTTTGGAGACTAGAAAGAAGTCTAAGATCAGGGTACCTTCTTGCTGTGCTTTTATGTGGAAAGAAAGAGAGGGAGGAAGGGAGACAGGACATAATCCTCTTCATTTAAGGCTACGACCCTGTCAGATTAGGATCTCAACTGTATGACAAAATAGTTCCCCAGGACCAGTCCTTACTTTTCTACTGTAAGTTTGTACTTTAGCGTATTACCTGACTGTGCATCTCAGCACCTTTCCCTGAGGGATACAGGAAATGATCTGTGTGTTTACCCACTTGGTATGATGGACGGCAAGGTGCGTGCATGCATGCATGTAGTTGTCACATGTGAAGATTGTCTTGGGTATGACAGTTGAAGTAAAGCTTACTTTGGTGGTAGAAATGTATTGATATTTTCACTGTAATTCATATAGGAACTTATTTCTGATGTGATATTTAAGTTCTGTAAGCAAGTACACAGCTGATGTAAAAATGCACAATACATATTAAGCATTTAATATTTTATTGATACTTTATGTTCCTGCTAACCACACACTGTACAATATAAGAACTTTCTGACAAAACATCCAGGCCACTAAGATGTCAAGTATGTCCAACAAAAACCCCAAGAAAACAAAATAAATGTGATGTCAGTGTAAGTGATGCGTATATGTGGAACATGCTATTGTCACGTGTGCAGAGTGTTTAGGTGTGATAACTGAAGTAAAGATTATTATTTTTTAAAAATATTTTTGTAAAGTTTTATTGGTATTTGCATCATAGTGTTCATGTAAGAATTTATTTGTGTTCATTGTTTTAAAGATTTAGTACTCTAAAAATAGTTCATGTTGAAAGTTTTGATATTTTTTAATAAACATTCAATAAATATTAAAAATTCAGACCACATCTTTGACATATGCATCTTGGGAGAAACACAATGCAACTAATAAAAGTAAATAATAAAAAATAGAAATAAATAAATGCCTTATCTATATTATTGCCTTAATTCTTTTTTTTTTTTTTTTTTTTTTTGTCTTTTTCCTTTTTATCGGTACTGGGGATCGAACTCACGACTGCCTGCTTACAAGTCAGGCGCTTATGCCGCTGAGCTAAACCTCCAGCCCCTTAATGCCTTAATTCTTGATTCTTGCTGTTTTTCTATTTTACTGAGCTGAACATTTAACTCATTTGCTTTAAAATTTCATTCTTTTTAGGTATGTATGTTTGAATCTGCAATAATTCTGGTAAGCACTAATTACATCTTCCAGATTTTGTCATATAGTACTTTAGGCTCCAAATATTCCCTGAGTTTTCAAATGAACTGTTTTTCAATGTGAAAGCCTAAATGTGTTTAATCTTTTGCAAGAATGTAAAGTTGTTTTTGTCATCATGTTGATTTTGATTGGATGTTTCTCTCCTGATTTTCGTGTGTGTGTGTGTGTGTGTGTGTGTGTGTGTGTGTGTGCTTGGTTCAAATCTAGTGCCTTGAACATGGTGGGCAAGTGTTGTACCACTGACTTAGAAAACTAAACTAATACCACCAGGTTTCTATAGATACACTTTTTAATGACAGGTAAGGTACAGCCTGGGAAAATATATTAGCTGTTATAAAACTATCACAGATCTAGAATGCCCCCACCCCAAAGCCTCATGTGTGGAGGTGACTAAATAATGGGTGCACCAAAGCCAAATTGCTGCTAAGAGGTGGGGTCTAGTCAGAAGAGGTTGGTGAGTTGGGGCTGACTTGGCAGGTGTGCCTCCCTGCTTGGCTTCTTCTTTCTCATTGCTGTTCCTGGCCACTGTGATTTAAGAAGGGTTTCTCTGTATAGGTCCTTCCATCATGACATTTTTGTGCTGGAACTTGCTGACCATGGACTGAAACTTATAAAATCATAAATCAAAATAAACTGTTTTCTGAGTTTCAAGAATTGTGTTCCAGCTGTGGGAAGTGACTAAGACATTTGGTAAATATGAGACAAGGGTTCTTTCATATTTCTGTTTTTTTTTTTATAATGTTAACATTTCTAATCTGTCACTTACCTTTGGAGAAGGGAATTCTGACATTGGAAGAACAGTCACTTTGATCAAAAGGAAAGGGCACTAATAATATGGACACTGTAACTTGTACATGTAGTGTAGGATGTGATTGGTAATGACTGCACCTCAAGTCTGTCTATATTTTGATCATGGACATGCATTACGGACTGGGGCTGTATCCTTCTTCCTCATCCTGGAGCACTAAGCATATGGAAACTGAAAAACTCTACCTCTTTCTTCCACAATTGCCAGGTAGGAAAACACACATGGGAAAAGCTCATTCTGTCTATAAAAGCCCCTGCCTAGCAAGAAATAACTTTAGTTCTGCTCATGTTTCATTAGCCAAAGCATCCTAGGGTCACACCTAGCTGGAAGGGACCCATGAACACATGCTTGCCTGTGCCTACCCAAAGCCTGGGCACCATCTGGCTAGCTGCCAAACAATCCCTACATGCTCTAGTGTCTCTTCCAAAGCCTTTTTTTTTTTTTTTTTTTTTTTTTTTACTTTTTGTTTATTCGTTTTTAAAAATTACCATCATAAATCCTTCTCATGATTTTCTTTACAAAACAAAACTGAAGTTATCCAGGTGAGTTTCTATTACTTAACAAATACTGTAGAAGGCACCTGGGACTTGGGTTGCCCATACTGTGAACGGACTGAGCAGCTTAGGAAAGTGAATGTCAGCATCCACGCTGGCTTGGGTTTGAAGCAGAGGCACATATACTACTGTGTTTTTCAGGAACAACATTTTAACAAAAAGGAGGGCATAGTAAGAGCCAGGATTTGGATCCAAATAATTATCGGTAGCCATTACATATCAGGCAGAGAGCCATGTATTTTCATGCATGCTAGGTAACTCGATATAATTCTTTATAAAAACAATTTTCAGATGAGTCTTTTTATTCATAATTTACACATACAGAAACTGAGGCTCAGGGAGGCAAAAGGATCTGCTTGATAATCATCAGCTAGCAAATGATAGTTTTGTTTTTACTCTTTCATTTTATCATACATAAGCAGGCTTGAATAATGCAATGGGTATGTAGATAAAATGTCCCGTGTGGCTTGGTAGTGCTGTGAGTTGCTTTGGCTAACTCACAAAAGGCGAAAGGGGAAATTTGAGTACCAAGGCAAAGAAGCTAGAGATAACTAGGCAGTGAAATGTTGCCGGGGTGGGGCGGGGGGATGGCATTTGGGTAGAATTAGAAACATTCCTCGGGAAACACTGATCCCATGCATAGAAATGAGGTACCTGGAAGCCTGGACACCAGCTGGAGGGACACGGAAAACTCAAACAGGCCTCAATGAGTGGCACATGCACTTAGTGGACACAAAAAACATTATCAGTCAGTCTCCAGACCGCTGTGAACTGCTGTGTGAACCTGAGAGTTCCCCTGTAAACACAGAGCAGACTTTTCATTGTAGGCTTCTTAAAGACTTACTTTTAAAAAATGACTCTATGGAAAACAGAAAACAAAAACCCCAAAAAACAATACAAATAAACAAACAAACCAGCTCCCTAACTGTAAAATGGACAAAACAACTCTTCAAGTGAACAAACAACAAAAGCAACTCATCTCTTATTTATTTCTTGTGGACCTGGCATTTCACCAGTGGAGCACTGTTCTTTCAAAAGTCTGGCTATTTGAGATGGAAAGGAGAAGGGAAACTGAGAAGATTCCTAACTATCAAGACTACAGGCAAATAACATGTTAGGAGCAGTCTGCAGGGACACCATGGAAAGCAGTGCGTGTGCTGAGTTTCAGCAACTTCTGGGCTGTGGCTGAGAGGACCTGGGTCCTGGATCCTGCATAGTTTTCATATCCAGTATTTACTTATTTTTTAAAAATTTAGGGAAAGCCCGCAATTTAAAAAGTTTCATTGATTTGCAATTATTTTTTCCCATTTTAAAAGGTTTAATTAGGTCTTATCATTACATGTTTGCAGAACATAATGATTCTATTTCCTCTGCTGGCCACATTCAGCTGCTTATCAGTTTAGGGCTAGGTTTTAACACCATTTTATGAAAACCTTTCCACATCTCAGAGCACATCTTTCCATGGAACTGGACACTGAGCGGGTCAGTTTGGACTGCTCAGAGGGTGGATGGAGAAGTTTGAGTGCTGGCATGAACTGTGGGGTGTTCCTGGGTCATATGCCAGGTGTCTGGGCCCTGATAGGAAGAGGGGTAAGGGGCGAATGCAGTCTCATTATTAGCTGCAACCCAGGCTTTCTGGCTGGCGCGGGCGCTGGGCAAGAGTGAAGGAGGGCTGCACAACTTAGCGCTCCTCTGCTTCAGTTAGCTCCTTCCCATTAACGTTACAGTAATGCAGTTGTGTGGTGTTTGAAAAAGCTTCCCTAGTTACACGAAATGATTTACAGGACACCAGACTCTGCATTTCAGAGGTCTCCTGTGTACCATAAAAAATATATTATGAAGGAATAATCTTTATCTGAACTAAAACTCATGTCCAGCTGAGAGCAGCAGTGAGCTTTTGTTCACTCAGGCAGAAGTCTGTGTTCTTCATCTTATTTGATTAACATTATTTTCTCTTTGGCACTAGGAATCTTGTTAATATTTAGACATTATATACATTTTCTTTCAACTGTTGTTCCTATTGTATGATCAAACAAGACCTAAGAAGCAGCACGTCAGCAAGCCAGAACAGCAGAGCTTCCAGGCACCCAGCTGTGGCTAGCAGGGTACAGGGGACAAAGCAGAGCCAGCACCAGGGCAGTGGGCAGATCTGGAGGGCCAGCTCCTGTTCCCGGGAAGCACAGTTGCTGGAGTGCTCTGTTCATTCCTTTGTAGCTTCTTCCTTTTCCCTCACTGTCCAGAGCAAAGTGCAACAGGAAACTATTTTGCATTACCTTTCTGATGTTTAGGATCTGTGCCTCTCAGAGGGAAGTGAGGGGTGGAAATGTCTCTGCAGAGAAAATGCACTCTACAAATTCATTGAGGCAATGCCCAGGCACCCTGCAACTTACTTGTCTTCCCTTATTAGACGTTTAGAGAGATGCGGGTCACAGTCTATTTCAGTCCAGGGAAACCTGGATTCCTTTAGCGGCGATGCCTCCCTAAGGGCACAGGTGTGTGCACCTGCAGTAGTTCAAGGTGTCAAGGAGGCAACATCCCACCCCTTGGAACAGAAGGCACCTGGCGATACCTTAGAGGCTAAAGCTCTGGGCAGGGAAACCTGGGGGTTTGCGTCAAAGCTCCACCCATTACCAGCTGGGAGATAAGATGGGGAGATTGAAAAAGGGGAAGTTGAGATGGCAAAGCTGTTGAGATAGAATTACTGCTGGACCCGAGGTGGGACCACAGGCAGGGTCTGGAGAGGAAGGAGGGTCAGCGATCCGCTGAGTTTGCTGGGCGTCCCAGGGGAGAACCGAAGCCAAAAAAGCTCCACACTGGCTGCTCCCGTTTCCCCAGTGCGCCGCGTCTGCGGCTGGCACTGCCTCGAATTCCCTAAAAGTATTTGCGAGAGGGCTGGGAACACCGCGTGGCGTCTCAGACTCGGGCGCGGGGGGGGAGGGCAGCACGCGGGGTATGGCGGGGAATACCTAGCTCTCGCGGCTGGCTGGTTGCAGTAGTGGGAGCGAGGGTCGCGCTCTCTGCTCTCTGGGCGCCCCAGCCCCAGCGCATGCCTCCGCTCCCGCACCCCCCCCCCTCCGCAGGCGCGCGCGAGGCGTACCCCTCTTCCCTCGGCGGCGCGGGGCGCGCGCCCGACCCGCTCCTCCTCGCCCCCCTCCTCCTCCCCTCCGCGCGTCTCCTCTCTCCCGGCAGAAAGTTAGCAGCGGGGAAGGAACTCGGGGCTGCAACCGCGCGCGGCGGCGGCGGAGCCTGAAGCAGGAGGCTCGGCGGCGCGGGGGAAGCGGGGGCGCTGCACGCGGAACAGGTGCAGCCGGCAGGTCCGCGCGCCCCCCTCGCTCCCCTTGCCAGAGGCTGAGGGGGGCTGGGGGGCCACCCGGACTCCGCGGGCGGCGCTGGGGAGGGGGCCATGCGGCCGGGCTTTCCCCCGGCGCAGCGGGACAGCGGCCAGGGCTGGGGGCGCAGCGGCGTCGCTCCATGCAGCCAGGGCGGCTGGGCAGCAGCGGCGGCGGCGGGGGCGGGGGCGGCGGCTGAAACCATGTCCGGGCAGCGCCGGGGGCCGCCGCCGCCGCGAGCCGGGAGCCGCGATGGCCCCGTGGCCCGCACCTCCTCCGCCTCCGCCGCCGCCGCCGCCTCTCGCCGCGCCGCCGCCGCCCGGCGCCTCTGCTAAGGGCCCGCCGGCGCGCAAGCTGCTTTTCATGTGCACCTTGTCCCTGTCTGTCACCTACCTGTGCTACAGCCTCCTGGGCGGTTCGGGCTCCCTGCAGTTTCCCCTGGCGCTGCAGGAGCCGCCGAGCTCGCCGCCGTCCTCCCTGCTGCCGCCCCCCGTGCGCCCCGGCGCCCCCTCTCCACCGCCTGCGCCCCCTCCGGACAACGCGAGCCGCGTGGAGCCACCCGAGGCCCCGGAGCAGCCCGCCACCCCCGGGACCGACGGCTGGGGACTGGCGAGCGGCGGCGGAGGCGCCCGGGACTCCTGGCCCCGGACCCCGCTGGCGCCCAGCGACATGATCGCGGCGCAGAACGCGCTGCGGGAGAGGGAAGCGCAGGAGTCCAGCACCCCCGAGGAGGACCTGGCGGGCCGGAGGGCGGCCAACGCGAGCGGCGAGCGGGGCGGCGTGGTCAGCACCCCTGACTACGGGGAGAAGAAGCTGCCCCAGGCGCTGATCATCGGGGTCAAGAAGGGAGGGACCCGCGCGCTGCTGGAGGCCATCCGAGTGCACCCGGACGTGCGGGCGGTGGGCGTAGAGCCGCACTTCTTCGACAGGAACTACGAAAAGGGGCTGGAGTGGTACAGGTAGGACCCCTCGGGATGGGAGAGACACCTGCGGAGGGGAAGCTGCTGCTTTCTGTGCCCTTCGAAAACCAGCGCCGTCCCGAGATTCTTTAGCCTCAGCGAGGGCTATGCTAGTCCAGGAGGGGCTGCTCAGAGAGAGTGGCGGAGAGGCTGGACTTCAACTAAAAATCACTTTATTCAGGGCGAGGCCAGGAGGAGGTGTCACTCAGCCTGGCTTCAGGCTCCTCCAGGAGGTGCTTTCTGATTTACTTACTCAGCCCCAAGCCTGGGAGTCCCCAGCCCTGGTACCTGCAAGGTGTTTCTTGAGCCAGGCTCTTTGAGGACTTTGGTATTCTGCGTTGGGGCTTCTGAGGAAAGAGACAGGAGAGCCAAATTCGCGAAGGGGTTTGAGATCCCCTGGAATCTATGAAAATCGCCCTCAAACGCATTTGTGCGGCTGGAATCCAACTTTAGTATTTTAAGGTCAGAGCAAAATGAATAGTGAACTGTTAAAAAGATAATACTGGTTCTTTGGATGTCTAGTAAGGATAGGATATTTCCTGTCTCTATAACTTTTTGTTTCTCATGGCTGAATGAGTTGGTTTTGCACCCGGAGCCTCGATGTCTAAGTGACAGCTGGTGACCTAAGAGTGTTTGTGCCTGGCGCCGCGCTTTCTGATCTGCACCCCTTTGGTGAGAGCTTATGTCTTGTAGAAAGTTCCTGTCTCTTTCCCAGTCTGCTGGTGGTAAGAGGAAGGGAGCAGAAAGGATTGGAAAGTTAAGTGCAGATAAACTAAATTAATAATCCCGTTTTCTTGGCAGCCACAACATTTAAAATAACATTGGTGCAGACTCTTAAAATGAAAGCTTCCTTTGCTCCCAACCCCCTTTTTTCCTGTCTTTCCTCCTTTTTCTTATCTTCTGGAAAGCAGATGTGGATGGGTGGTCTCATTTTGATTGCATTTCAATAATTAATTGCGATTGTCAAACAGGAACACAGCCCTTGTCAACTAAAGTGATATTATCATCTCAACAGAGCCAATAGGTAAAGTTGTTTCATGACAGATTGCCTTCCTGTTGAAGAGATGTGCTTTCTAGGTTTAGATTACAGGCTGGGAAAGTTTTAGAAATAACTTCAGAAATATATAACAAACATGTTATTATGATTGATTTCTCCCACTTTAAAAATATGTCTTATGCTTTAAAAGCTTGCGTGAAGTACACTTAGGCATAAACATTCCAGCACATTATCCTGAAACAGCAAATGTGTCTGTTAATGTCTTGTCTGTTTCCACAGCCAGAACTAATTGCAATATTTTAGGAGGCTTCAAACAGTCCCTTCCTATCAAAACATAAAACAGCAAATGCCTAATTTAACTGGAAATTCAGTATTTATAACATCACAAGCCATGGCTTCCAGTTTGTGATTATAATTAAAAAGGTGTTAGGAAGATTAATGCAACAACAGCAAAATAGAGATGGGGTATGATGTCTAGGAAAGAGGTTCAGTTGCTTATTAGCTGTAAAATGTTCTGGTTCCTTCCATGGGACAGCTTTGGCCTTATGAAGGTAGATTTGGGTTTTTATTTCCAGCTCAAATTTTAAAACTGTGTATCTTGTGAGAAAAGCATGATGTCCTTTGAGGGAGGCATAAAAATCAAATCTTTCTAACATGTTGCTTTACTGTAGCTGGGAATAGAGAAAAATGACTTCTCTAAATGATTTGAATTAAAGTTGGTGAGGAGTGCTTGGTACCAGGAAATTCCATTGTGATGGTGGGAGAATTTTCTGAATGAAAGGCAAGAAGATGCCACATTTTCCTATATTCTTTTACCCTGAGGCTGGGAAGAGAAGGAATATAAATCACAGCACTGTCACAGAATGGCTACAGAACGTATTTCAGCACGGTGGCATTCTTAGCTCCCTGCTCCTAGCTAACAATTGGTATTTGGAGCTTGATGTTGGTATCTGGTAGTCATCCCTAGAACTGGTAACCTCAAGGAGTGAATGAGACCTGTCTGGTCCTCACTTAAGAGGACCACGTGGCATCTCTGTGTTTGCAGTCCCTCCCCAGAATCTTGCACATGGTATCTTTACAGTGCTCAGGGGTGCTAACTGGAAGAGGCAGGAGGAAAGCTCTTAACAAATTTCCTGCCTGTACATGTGTATCTCGTACAGAGGGAGTCATTAGCTACCAAACCTGGCTGGTGAAAAGGTACCTAGAAACTCTTTGGACTTGCAGGAGCCCAGCACGCTGTGTCTGGCTTTAGGTATCCTCACCTTGTCTCAAACAGTGCTTTGAAGGCTTTCAGAAAATTTTAGTAGTTCCATCTCTTCAGACCTCCTCTCCCCTCTTTCTCATGTAGGAGGAAGGGAGGGCAGCCACTTTATTATTACAGAAAAAGAAACAGTGGCAATTCAAACCATGGACAGAAGACTTTCGTTTTGATTCCCAGGTCCATCTCTGAAATGAAGATGTCTGTATTGAAATGGGATAATTCTTCCCCATTTTTGGGTATATGAGCCAGTCTTTGCCTGATGAGAGTCACAGGATAAAGCTTTCAATTTTTCCCCTATTTATGTACTGTTGTTATGTTAAATGTGCTTTCCATATCCTATTACTAGTTCCACAAGTGTGTCTGGATTTTGTTGAGAGAGAGAGAGACAGAGACAGAGAGAGAGAGAGAGAGAGAGAGAGAGAGAGAGAGAGAGAGAGAGACAGAGAGAGAGAGGGAGAGAGAGACAGAGAGAGGGAGAGAGAGAGGGAGAGAGAGAGAGAGACAGAGAGAGACAGACAGACAGACAGAGACAGAGACAGAGAGAGAGACAGAGAGAGAGAGAGAGAGATCCAAAGATCGCCAGCTAGGAGGAAATTGGTACCAGCTGTGACACTGCTGCTGGCTTGGGGTTCCCTCTTGTTCCTCTAAGCAGCCCCAGCAGTTGTATTTCTTTTGTGTCACTCCAGTTATCTCTAAATCCGGGTTTTGCTTGGCTCCTGTGCTGTTGATCTAATACGATGTAAAAACACATTTGAGATTAGAACATGTGTGTTAGATTTTTCAGGGCAACATTGACTAATAGCTTAGGATGTGTGTGTGTGTGTGCGTGTTAAGGTTTCAGAGAAGCAAGCCTCCCTGGGTGGATTGACACAAGCCAGTGATTAATAAATAGGGTACATTAAGGTCTCCACCTCTGCCTTCCTGTCTCTCTCCCCACACCCCCACACCCCCCAAAAGGGAAAATCCGCCACCAACTTTCAGTATGAGCTGCTGCAAGCTTTCTAGGCACAGACTTTGAAATCTAAGGGATAGGACCTTGGGGGAGGCCCCTTGGCTGTCGCTGAAGCACTCATCAAAGTGAGAGACAGCAGGGAGATTTCCTCCCTCATGATTCCCATGCTTTGTAGAAACTGTGACTTTAGTCCTGAAAATCACTCAGCTCCAGGGCCATGGGACAGGGTCCTTAAAGTTTTACCTTGACTGTCAACAGTTAGCACCTCTACTCCTTTGGTGAGGGGAAGTAACCCTGGAAGAGGCTCACAGAATTCTTGCTTGAAAGAGGTCAGTGGTCAGCAGCAGTGTTCACACAGTGCACCTGGGAGAGAACTGAGGATGGATGGAAAAGCCCAGCATTAGGGAGTGCCTGCTGCTGTGGTGGCTGGCGCCTTTCAGGGGTGTTTCCACTGCAGAGTATCACGATGCTGCTGTGAGCAGCATTCCCGTGTTAAGGCAGCATCTCCACTATTTCAAGAAGTAAAGGGCTGGTTTGGGTCACTCTGGTGGTCAAAGACTGACCACCAGAGACTTGACCTACATCTTCCCAGTTTAGAATGTTTTGTGTTTTCACCTGCCCACACTGCATGGCCACACATTAAGTCCTAGGAAGATTATATCCTTTCTTCATCTGTTTGTTCAGCCAGTATTTCATAAATATTGACCATGCACTGTTTGAAGTACTGAGGGTAAAGTAATGAGCAAGACAGGTAAAGCACTTGTTCTCCTGGAGTGGAAATTTTAGTAGGAGAGTTTGTGAGACAGAAAAACAAACAAACAAACAAACAAACAAATGACAGCCAAATGATATGCAGTAAAAATTAATAATTCTGGTTGTGACAAAGTGGATAAAGAAAGAGTAAAGTAATTAATAGCCCAGCATTCGTTTGTCCACTATGGTAGCTGCTGTCTGCATCTGACGTTTGACTACTATATGTGAAATATACAAATTGAATGGAGCTTCAAGTATGAAATACATGTAGTGCTAATGTGCTTATTAATACTTTTGTATTTGATACCATATTAAAATAATAATATCATCTTATGAGGAACTTGGAAGTTGAGTCAAATAGATTATTAAATTAATTTTACTTTTCAAAGTGTTTTAAAATGGTAGCTACTACAAAATTTAAAAGCACACCTGGGTGTCACGTTACATTTCTGTTGGACAGTGCATGTGTAGCCTTTAAACTGTAAGAATGCATGAATCACCCGGGGATCTTGTGAACAGGCAGATTCTGACTCAGCTAGTGTGGAGAGGACTTGAGATTTTGAATTTTTAAGAAGTTCTCCACTGCTGTTACTGCTGCCTGTGTTGGGACTTCACTTTGAAAAGCAAAAGGCTAGACACTAGCCCCTGTCAAATCAAAGGGTAACTAGGATGAGTGTCTGTGTGTGTGTGTGTGTGTGTGTGTGTGTGTGTGTGTGTGTGTGTGTGCATGTGCCTCAAGTGAGTTATTTTAAACAGGACCAAAGGTCCTGTTTAAATTGGAGAAAATCTGCCTGTGGAAGAGGTTCAAATGAAGCAAAAGAGTAACATCTTCGCATATGAAGATCTGATGGGGAAGGTTTTCAAGTGGAAGGAATAAATAGCAAGTGCAAAGGTTCTGAGGTAGAAACAAGGTTGCTCTACAGAGTGTTCACTCTTTATTCTAAAATTACAGTCTTTGCAGCTGTATGAAACTGGGATCAAGCCTGGTATCATAACTTATTAGTTGGGTAATCTTGGTTGGTTAAATTAATTAATACCACTTAGTTTCATTTGCTTATCTGTAATTTCTTTCTGATAAGATTGTTGGGAGGGCTAGGTAAATTCCTTAAAGTTAATGTATTTCTAAACAAAATGGGTATTTATAGCAGAAATCCAAATGGACCTGACAACTCAGGGTTTTCATTTCTCACAATATTTTGGTTTCCTGTGAGTCCTACCTTCTATCCCAGATGAGCGAACATTGACTGATTTGTCTTACGTGGGATGTTTTGGGAAAAGCTCAATAATGATTGGCTTTCCATCTTGCATCTGGTTAATCTTTTAAACTGAAGACCACCAACTCCAGTGCCCATGGAGCCCAGGCGGGGTAGACCAGGAAGGGAGACCCTGGAACTCACTTGTCCTCACTAAGCAGCAGCCGCAGCAGCTCCATTCTAGCGACTCTTCCTGGGCACGAATGTGACATCAGTGTTGACAATCTCCCACTTTGTAAGAGAAACTAGAAGGCCAGGTTTTGATGTGAAATCTCCTGATTTTTCCAGTTGACCACAGATTTTAGTTTCTTAAAAGCACTATGTGGGCCAACAGTGTGGGAGAAACAGAAGCCATCTGTTGGCTGGATTCAGCCAGCTGGCAACCCGTTTGTGACCTCTGGTTGAAACTCATTTCAAAAAGTAACTGGCAGTGCCAGTACCCTGGCTGTGGCCAGCCTTGTGGCTTACGTGTGCCGTTTTAGTTTAATGTTTTTCCCCTTTTACAGACTTTTTGCAACAGCCAGAGGGAAATACTGCCCAGATATATTGCAACAACAACAAAAAGGGCTTGATATAAACAGGAACACTGAAGCAGATAAGGAAACTTTCACATACAAATTTCCTTTTTGTTCCCAATTAACATTCCCCTGGAGGTAGGAAAATTCTCAATTTCTCACTCATGAATCACAAGACCCATAACCGATCTGTATAGCTAACTTGAATTTGTAGAACAGGCTCTGGTCAGATAAATGAAAACTTGAAAGGTAAAAAACCAAATGAGTTCTAAGCTTTGCTTAGTTCTAGGGTATCAGTTACATTAACCCCTCTCTCAGTTGATAAGGCTATATCATACCATAGAGTCCATTTATCCACTGAAATACTTTGATTTTAGAATAAAGTTCTGTATTAGACCCTTCTGAACACAGGAATCTAGTAGAGTAGAAGCAACATGGTTTGGGGATGTTTAGTACTTCTGGCTAGAATCCACTGCACATTGTACCAAGATTTAATATGACTGACTGTATTTCTCCATCTGTAGAATGGGCTTAATATTAACTACTTCCCCAGGATTATGTGAAAACAAAATGGGATGGCATTTCAAGGGCCTCATGCAGAGTTTGTTGTGTAAGGCTTTCTCTAGTCTCTTTTCCCTCTCCCATTTTTCCTTTCTCCCTTGTTTTTCTCCTTCATTTTCCTTTAACACCTTCCTTATATCCTGCCCATCAGTATGGAGGACCCTAAAGGGAAAAGCTGCATTTTTCATTTGAATATAGTCTTTTATTTCAAGATTATGTCTGAAGAAGGGATTCAAGTCACAAAGCAGTTCTTAAATAGCTCTCCAGAGACTAATCCCAACTGGAATCCAGAATTTGGTTTATTGTCACTGGAGCTGAAGGAGGAAAAGAGTCTGATTTCCCAAGATGGCTGTAGCCCGAATTCTCCACCGAGGGAGCTGGTGAGGAAATAGCTGGGCTTTCAGAGCCTGCTCAAGGCCATGTACTTCAGCCCTGGAGAACCAGTGACAGTTGCTCCCAGGAGTGCAGAGCCTCTTTTTCTTGTTTCTGTCTTTTTGAGACAGGGTCTGTCTATACAGTTCAGGCTGGCCTTGAGCTCACTTTGTAGTCCAGGCTGCTCTGGAACTCACAACTGTCTTCCCTGCCTCAGCCTCCCCATGCTGGGATTACAGGCGTGGGCCACTATGTCTGGCTCTTAAATTTAGTTTAGGGGAGTAAGTGCCTGCCTGGCCAGCACAAGGTCCGAGTTTGATCTCCATACTGAAAACCAACCAACCAACCAACCAAACAAACAAAAAGAATTAGGAACACAGAGGCTTTTATAGTGCTAGGACTTTCTTCTGGCCCTTGGAGTTTCTGGGGGGCACAGGGTTGCTTGAGACGATCCTGTGTCAGGCCCTGGCCTGAGACTTGGGAGGTTGCTCTGTGTTCTCCTGCTGCCCTCATCTGATTTTTTTAAATTTTTGTAATTCATGCAGAGCATTTCTTACTTATAAATCAAGTTAGGAAAGAGGTATCCAGATTTTAGGTGAATGTGAGATTGTTAGAGTTGTGCATTTGAAAGTTTTAAAGGTTTGGGTTTTGCATAATGGATGATCTCTCTGGAGGTGATTGAACCACCATGCTGGCAAAGCCTTCTTCAGTTCGGTTGGTTTCTGCGGTTTAACAAGCTGCTCTGTAACTGTCTTGGGAGTTTCAGTCTGAAATTATAATTCATGAAGGGAACATTTCAGCCAATTGCCATTAATTAAAAGCAGGCAGTTGATTTTTTCCCTCCCTCCCTCCCTCCCTCTCTCCCTTCCTTCCTCCCCCCCACCGTCTCTCTCTCTCTCTCTCTCTCTCTCTTTCTTTTTCTTTCTTTTCTCTCTCTTTCACTCACTCCTTCTCTATCTTTCTTTTGTGGCTCTGGGGACTGAGGCCAGGGATTCCTGTGTGCTAAGCAAACATCCTACCACTGAGCTGTATTTCCAACCTTAAAATTATTTTGATCTTTATTAAGTCATATACAAAGCATATTTATGAGAACAAAGCAACACATGAATTAAGCCACATATACATATATATATATATATATATATATATATATATATACATATATATGCTACAAATGATAGAAAGAGCTTAATGATTATAAACAACAAAAAGATAGTTTAGTGACTTATTTGATTGAGAAGCGTGGGATAACAGTTTTAGGAAAAGCTGGATCTGGAGGCCCAGATCATGTCACTTGGCCTGTGTCTTTTTCCTTTCTCTGCCGTGTCTTCACCTTATTTCTTTCTGAGAGAAGCTGTGTCATCGCACTTAGTCAAGAGGTTAAGCAGCAATGCTAGACAAACGTATCTTATGCTTATCTTTTGCAAATAATTTTTGAGAGGTTCTTTGTGAAATTCCTGGAGATGTCCGTGGCCCTGGTTGGGACCTGTATGTGTTCCTAAACCAGTACTTGTATCGTACTGTAAATGATCAGGTCTTGGTGATGTACCACCCCTTTGATTAGGGGTGGTGGTGGGATAGAAAAAAGGGTTAACTTCACGGGAAACCAAAGGAAGTAGTTTTTCCACAGAGAAGGAGGGATTCCGGGTTTCTGTTGCTAGAAAGGTAGGAACTAGATAAGACAGATATCTGTAAAACATAAGGAGCCACCCTGACACAGGCATATTATTCTCCAGTATAGTGTTTAACAGGGAAGAGCTATACAGAATATTTGGGGAGGTTCAGGGTACATACAGAATTATTTGGGGGAGGTTGAGTGGTCTGTTAATTCACTTTTTAATTTATTCATTAATATACTCTGTCAGTTTATGTTCTATATTCTGGGCTCAGATTTGGAAGGCTCATGGTCAATGATCTGGAAAAGCCTGTAGAGTATAGTAATAGACATATAAGTGATAAGATTACAAAGTAAAATAAGTTTTGACCAAGGAGAATGTATTTCAAAAATGGAAGGATGGTTTAATATCTACAAATGAGGAAAACTGTGATTTATTTTATGGATGCTAAAAAGGTATCTAATTAAAACAAATATCAATTCCTAATTTTTGACACAACCTGCCAAGAAAATACAGTCATATCCATATTATCTTTAGTGATATAACACTAGAATTCACATTAAATCCATAACAAAATAAGAATATCTATTATATCACTATTTTTTTTAGCATTTTCAGGAACTGCCTATCAGATAATGCAGTTAGATTAGAAAAGAACAAAGGGAAGTAGAATTCTTACTATTTTGAAGGAATTTGAATTCTTTTTAGAAAAATGGAGAAAACCAATTTTCCATATATCTATTAGAAACAATAATAAATAGTAATATTAGAAACAATAACATTAGAAACAATAACAGACGATGTTAGAAATAATAATACAATTCATTAAGGTGACTGATAAGGAAACGGCTACACAGAAGCTATCATTTTGCTTAACACTGTGCTAGCTACTTTTAAAATGTAATGGGGAGAACAGTCTTTTAATAGAATTAAGTCAGGGGTCAAAATAACAAGTGATAGATTTCACTGAGGTTGGAAAGGACATGTAAGAACAAAATTTTCATACTATAGGAAAGGCACCAGGGCACACTTTATTTCTTTTCTTTCCTTCCTCCTCTCTTTCCCCTACCATTCTCTACTTATTTTTGATTAATTCTTTGCCCCCTACGTTGAGATCAAGTGTTTAAGGGTGGTCTAAAAATTAGTGTTTATATGACCATGACTAAAATACTGTACTTCATATATAAAATTTCTATTCAAAATACTGTACTTCCTATATGAAATTTCCTTAATTGATTCATTGCACTAGTCTGAGGAAAGGATGCTAAACATTATAAACTGCATTATGACTCCTTACAATGTGCAGACTGCCCTTTATCCAAAATTTAGAGTGGTAGGGTCACAGTGAAGGTGCACATTAACAATGAATTGCTATAAATCAATAAACACAGGTGCACTCATGTTGTTACAACAAATCAGACCTCCAGGGTGATGCCACACAGGTGATCCCAGCTACTCAGGAGGCTGAGGCAGGAGGATGGCAAGTTCAAAGCCAGCCTGGGCAATTTAGTGAGACCCTAAGCTATTATATCTATATCTATATCTATATCTATATCTATATATCTATAGTTCCTTTCCTGGAATATTTTGGCCTCGGTGTCTAAATTGGCAGTGTCTCCTTACCAATCCTTCAGTCTCAAACTTTAGCTTCTCAGGAAGACCTTTCCTGGGGATCTAAAGATTCTGTTACATTTTTGATCTGCTTAAGCTGCTTTATTTCTTCAGAGCATATTTGCTTCTTCAATCATCTTCCTTCCTCACTTCTCTCAGACAGTAAACTACATAGAAGCAAGGACGGCATCCATCTGCTCCTTCCTGTAGCACAGGAAATAATCATTGTTTCCTCACCAAAACCTCATGAGGGAGACACTTTCTTATCCCAGGTTTACAGATAGAGAGATCGAGAGTTTGGAAGGGCAAATGACGTTCCCAAGATCACACAGCAGCAGGCTAACATGAACCAGGAATCTTTCTGCTGTGATACAGCTTTTGGTTCCTGCCCTTCGTGGCTGCAGGGGGAAGTTCACAGATTACTCCTGATGTATCATATGCTCCAAGAACACTTTGGCTTATTGTCTCTAAATACATTAACATAATTACATTATTGTCATTTAATAGTCAGATAGTGCCACAGAACCCACATATTGATTATGTCACCCTCGGTGGTTGTAGTGCCCTGCTGAATACTTTAGTAGCTGTATCTGTCCTCTCTGTTCCTTCAGGCTAAAAGTTCTGTAGGGGATTAGAATTTGGGAAAGATTGAGTCAAAATACCCTGCTTCTCTGTCACAGGCAATTTGATGGTTTGGAGCTACATGGCTGGTATTTTGAAAAGGAAGTTGAGCCTGGTATCAAAAGTCAAACCAAATCTGAGTTTTTCATCTGTGTTACTTTGCATTCATGGCACAAGTATGCAGCCTCTGAGCCTTTGTTTGCTAATCTCTAAAATGGGAGTAACAATCCCTCATGAATCCACAGTGATTTTGCAAGGATAGAATAATGATTATGTGCTAAGAACTACCTGGTCTACCTATATTAGTTGTTACTAATCCATGCACGTTTTCATGAATTCCTCTAGGTAATTGGTTTTCTGGGATGTTGCACTCCAGGGAGTACCTGAAATACAGGACAGGAACTCTTATCATAAAGTTAGATTAAGAGGTTTAATTTACAGAAACTATTATATAGCATGGATATCAAATGTTCATAGAGCAGACTGCATAAAGTCGTGGAGAATTCTTGGACAACCTCATTCTGCATAACTCTCACCTGGCTCAGTGCATCATTCTTTTATGCTGAGATGACATAAAACGCAGCAGTGCACACTGGCTTCCTAGAACTGCCCTGAACTTTTTTAGCTTTGAAGTGATCGGAAGAGTCTCTGAATTGTCTCTCATCTCTTTTTGCTGCAAACACCAACTGTGTTTTCCAGGTTGGTGAATTTGCTTCCCACTTTCTGGTTGTTTTTCTAACCAGCTTTTTAATCTTTGGGAGGCAGAATACTAATCTTGCTGAAATGTCCATGCCCTAATCTCTGGAAACTGTGAATATATTAGAGGATGTGGCACAGGGGGATTAGACTGCAGATGGAATGATGATTTTTAAATGCTAAATAGCTGGCTTTAAAGTGAAGAGTGTTCTGGATTATTTGGATGAGCCTGATGTAATCACAGGGAATCTTGTAAGTGGAACGTGACAGAGCGAGGTTGGAGAGACAGCAGCACAGCAAGGACTCAGTGAACTTACTGACTTCAAAAGGCCAGGAGCCAAGGAATGCAGGCAGACTGTAGAAACCAGAGAAAGAAAGACAAGGAAACGGAGTCTTTCCCAGTGCCTTCAAAAGGCATGAAGCTCTGTGGACACTTGCTTTAATGCACCGAGACTCATTTCAGACTTCTGACAAGCAGAACTGTAAGATACTGTTTGTTTGTACTGTGCTAAGACACTAAGATGGTGATTGTTTATTACTTTAGCATGGAAAACTAGTACACTGTACTTAGTCATATCCAGTAGTCACCATCAAAGTTCTTTTTTTTTTTTAAAAACTTGTGTTTTTTCTATCTCTTCAGGAAAATGTAATTTCCAGGGCTCTCTAGATCCTTTTCTAAAGAGATAGAGGAGAGCGTCAGGTATTCAGCCACTCTTTGTAGATAGTGAAGTGTACTGGTAGGGTAGCAGTGCACACCTGTCCTTTCCAATGAAAGCTGATACTCACGGTATGGAGTGACCAGAGGTCACTCAACTTAGTGAGACTCTGTCTCAAAATGAGAAATAAATTAGGGCTGGACTTAATCCTCAGTACCACAAAAAATAAAAATAAAGCAAAAGGATCTCAGATTACATCCGAAACTGTCTGCCGCTGAATTTGCATTTGAGGAGCACACATACACAATCATCATAAAGTTTGAGAAACTTTGCCTGGAGAGGGGTTTCTCAACCCCAGCACTACTGACACTTTGGACAAGCCGGTTCTTTTGTGAGGGAGGAACTGTCCTATTATTCTGTAGGATATTTACTGAACTCTATGGATACTGCTAACTACATAGCAAGTAGTAGCGTTGGTTCCTTAAACTTTTAGACTGAAATGGCATCAGGCATTGCCACACATCCCTCAGAAATCTCACACTGCGTTTAGCTGAGAACTCTTGATGTAAAGGGATTCTGTTTTCTACATAATCGAAGGAAGGGGCCCTACCGCAACCACATTTCAGCCAGCAGGAAGAGAAAGCAGAAGTCTAGGAAGCAGTTCCTTCCTAAACAGGTGAGGCCCACGTTGGCTCACGATCTATACTCCCCTCCCGTGCTTGTGTTGAGGATTTAGGTGTATGTCCACCACATCGAGGTGCAGAGGAGTCTGAGAAGACACCGGGTAGGGGTCTGGGTCTGCGAGGGCAAGGAGCCCAGCCCAGCGACACTCATCTGTCTCTGCTTCAGAGCCAACACACGGACTTCTCTTTTTTATTTTCTTCCATCAAGAGCTGAATCCTTTGGGAAGGAGAAAATAAGTGGAACTGTTTTGCAGTTGGGATACAGAACAATTTCAGAAGATTCTAAGATAGTTCAGAAAAACTTACGCCATTTTTCTAGTTCTCCACTAGAGTATTTTGGTATCAAGGGTTCAGTGAGTCCTAAATTGGCTATGAATATGACTCTTGCAGATATTTTTTTAGCCACAGAGTTTTAGATAATATCTGCTACATACTGATATTTTTGCTTTTGGGTCTTTGACTCTGCTAACAGCTTTGTATTGGTCACTTAAAAACTCAAGAATTATACATCTCCCTATTTTGATTTTATATGTAGAAATAATTTTGTTACATATTTGTAAAGACTATGTAATTAACAAAATTGTGTTCCATGCAGTTATATGTGTGTACATTGAAGCGTATACTTACATGTGTATACATGCATACATAGCAAACTTATATGGATATGTAACTAGATAGCTATCTGTCCATCTGTCTCTGTGTGCATCCATCCATCTGCACCGTTTATCTTGGCATGATTCTCATCTGTTGTCAAGTTGCTGCAGTACACTGTCATGATTGCCTCTTTGTTGCCTTCTATTCACTTGGCAACTAAAGTAAAGGAACTTTCTGGAATATGAGACAAACTACCCTACTTCCCTATCTTTACCTTTCTAAAGTGTCAACCAAGAAAAAAAATATTCTGAGTTCTGGCCTTCAAAGCCCTACCCTTCCAGCTCTGCAAGGATATTCATTGACCCTCTTCTTTTTGTTCCTCTCATTGAGCTGTGCTACTAATCTCCTTGTTGTACCTGAGAAGCCAAACACGACCCTACCTCAGGGCTTTTGCACTGATTGCTCCTTCTGCCTATCTGATAAATGCACGACTTGTATCCTTCCTTCACTCAGGTCTCTGCTCAGTCATCTTACCTTCATTGTGGTCTTTTCTAGTACCACCTGAGCTCACCTTGTGTATTGCTGGTGGTAAGAGCTCTACTCACTAGAACATGCTGGTAAATGACAGTGTTGCCATGGATACATGCCTGCGTTCCGTGGTTATTCCACCCCCTTCCAGCTTTTTTAGGTGTTAAGTTCCTGATTTTTCCTGTCTGGAGAAAGATCTAGTAGTGATTTGGTACCACAAAATGACATTCATGTTGCCAGGGTCAGTTGGAGATGTGTGACTCTTAACTATCCTTATTTATGCTCACCGCCCCCATGTGATGGTTGCGTGGCATAGGCTGAGTCCCAAGTTAACCCTTCCAGAGATACAAAGTTCCAGTGGGTTCTTGCTCTTTTCAACATGGGTTAACCTGCATATTTTACCCCTAAATCCTAAAGTGAGAGGCACTATAATATATCCACTCTCAGAAAACAGTAAACAGATACCAAAATAGGTATATACAGCACTATTTAAAACAAACTCAGATACAGTTGGGTATTTTTTTCCCTTTCCTTTTGGAGCCAATGTCTTCAATTGCGTTCATATACAGAAAGAGCATTGGCATCTTAGTACTCATATGAATACTGCAATATGAAAACCAGTGAACTTACCATGTTACCATAAATATGTGTTAAGGCACTTACTATTAGAGAACATAACTCATACACCAGGTGTCATTCCATTTCGGATCTGAAAATTATGTGTCATTTTCAACCAGCAACCAGTGGCCTCATCTGGAGCCACTGATGTCTTTATTTGGCACAAGGTAGTGAACTTGTTCTGGGATTACTCACTTGTGGATTATTTTTTCAAAGATCTCTTAAAATTTCTTGACACTGAACCCCTTTCCTTCTCATCCCCTAAGAGAAAAAAATGCCCCAAGTCATTGTATCTTAGGGTACCTTTAAGGAGAATCATTGCTAGCGGTTGGACACTGAGTTTCAACTTTGGAAGTTGGCTAGGGTTCTTCTGGTTCTGACACTCAGAGATCCCAGGTGAAATCTATACCAAGCATTAATCAACAAGGGATTCAGTGATTGGTATATCTGAGAAGTCCCAGGTGGGGGTTGAGGAATTTTTTTTTAAAGTATAACTTTATTAGGGATTAGTGTCAGCAGATCTCTAGTTTTAAATTCTACTTCTGAGGTGATTGACTACTCTCTCAAAACTCCTCTTGTGTGGATATAAAGTAAGTGCTGGCCTAAAGAGCTTTTCCCCATTGCAGTTGGAGGAGATCACCATCTTCATTCCACAAGCCTTTGCTGAAGCTTTCTTATAGGTTGTTAGTCATGGGCTGTGCAGGCATCGGACAGGCATCCTTATTATCAGGGATGCATGAGGCTTCCTGCACCGTCTTTGGATCAGAGGCAGGGGTTGGTTTTTCTGGAGGCAGAGAGGATGAGATGCAGGGCCTTTTCCCAGAGCAAAGAAAAGAATGGTTATCAAAGAAAAAAAATGGATGCTGATGCCAAAACAACAGATGCTAATTCAAGACTTCTGTTTAAATGTAATCTTGCACTGAAACGCAACCAAGTAAATTAGACACTGGGAGTTCCACTTGTGTGAGTGAAAAGAGAGCACATGGGTGGCTTTCTGTGTCTTTCATCCGTGGTGAACACGCACAGCAGCACAAAATCCCTCTCCTAGCTCACTGCATGATGGTTTCACATCTCTTTTCTAACTCAGAAAATAAACAAAAAAAGAAAGAAAAGACAGGAAAGGAGGATGAAAAGGAGGGAAAAGTAAGCACTAAAGAGACTCTTCTGACCTCCGTACCAAAAATGTTAATTCCTAAAAAAAAAAATACCTAAAGAACTTGCTGCTCAAAAATCGTTAATTATTTATTTAGAATATTTTCTGTTTCTACCCTTCATTAGTAAGCCTAGCAGCTGCCTGGGAAAATTTAAAGAGATTGTATATCTTGTAAGAGCATTCTTCAAATAGCAAGTAAAACATTTCCTCACATTAAGCCTTCCTTCTCAGATTCACTTGAAGTAGAAAGGGAGAGATGATTTGGCATTTGATCAGTCTTGCTATAACAACTAGATAGCCCAGCATTTCTAGGACAGCCTTGAGTCTATCCCATTTTATTCTTTTTACTTAAGGTTAGGCATATCATTTAGAATTAAAGAGTATTTAATTTTTTATGCTTTTGTGAGACTTTTTATGGAAATAAATCCTCATTTGTTTGAGGGGGAAGATCTTTGTCAAATCTTGAGGCTTGATGTTTTGCTTAAATGTATACATTTTGTATGTGTGATTGTGTTCATGTGTGTATGTGTGTTATAAGATTGTCATTAGCATTAGCATGCGGTGATTTTTTTTTTTAACCTTCAGTTTGGATGTGAAAAATGTTAATAAGACAAGATTCAGAAGGATCTTCTAGAAGGCTTCTTAGCAGAGATTCTCTGGGAGACTTTCTTGGGCCTCTTAAGTCCTACTTTGAATTTTTAGGGCCAAGTTAGTTTTCTGTATGACCTTTGAACTTGAAACTCCAGGGCATTAGCCTCCATCTTTCTTTTGGTGGCCAGGTCATGGTCTTTTTTGCTTCAGCAGCCTGCCCACTGCCCTGGCTGTGGACTGAGGGCTTAGCTTTCTCATTTCCCACAAGATGGAAGAACTAGGAACACTAATAATATTTGTGCTTGGCTGTCCAGGGTTTTGTTTTGGAACACTTATTTTCAGAAAGAAATTGAGATATTCCAGTTTCTTTTGACTCATTTTAAGATCCTGAAGACGTTTTCCCCCAAACATTCATTTCAGAGAAATGCAAATTTTTAAACGAATAGATTAGACAAGAAGCTAACTTTTATGATTCTATATTCCAGCAACCATGCTCTTCCTATTATGCATTTCTTAAATAATGATAGCTAACTTCTGTGGAGTGCTTATGAAATTAAAAGAAAACCCTGGAGAATCCCTCCTGTATCTGAGTCAGTTTTCTTGGAAACTGTTGGGCTAGGGTATTTTATGGGAAAATCGAGGCCTGAGGAGGTAAGAATGATACCCAAAAGTACAGATCATTCGTGATGCACCCTAAATTTGAACATAGGTATGTTATTTTTGACCACAATTCTATGCTGCTGCTGTGAGAGAAGAGATGCTGAGGAGATTATTCCATCTGCAATTCCTACTTGAAAGTAGAAGTGTTATATTTTTCAGAGTGTGTCCGTTTCTTGGTCTTGTCTACAGAGGGTGCTGGGATTCTCTGGAAACCACTTCCATAGCAGAATCCAACATGTTTCCCCCTAAAGAATAGCTCCTGATGCTGCATTTCTGTACTGGGAAAGGAAGGAAGGAAACCTGCATCATCCGTGCCGTGAAGCACTCTGTCCATGCGGGCTGTCTACTGTGGTTTGGCTTAGAGGCCTCGGCACCTTGGATAGCTTCAGAGAGAAAGACTGATTTTCCATGCCCTTCTGTGAGCTTCCCCTTTCAGAGCCCTTGGGACCCAGTTCCCCTCCCCTACATGGGGCAGCTGAGGTATGAGAATTGCCCTGACCTGTCTCTTACAAAAAAAGAGGCAGAAAAACACCTGTTTTGCCCAGGCTATTTCAGAGTACTATGATAGATGGAGATGACTCTTGGCTGTGTTGCACCGGACCCTGCAACTTTTCTGTGATGGCTCTGCAGGGAGGGCCGGTGGCAGTGCACCCCAGTGTTTTGCTCTGTGATATGGTGACACCATCACCCTGTTCTTATTCTGTGGTGAAGATTTTTTTTTAGCTCCTGACACCCCTTTTGATAACTGCCTTTGGAAACTGTTTTCATAAATTGTAGTTTGAATAGAATTTTATTAATAACATCACTCCCATGTTATAAGGCCTTGTGACATGAACACCCCCTAGACTTTATAGAATAAAGGCCAAGGGACCAGGCATAGAGTAAGAGCTTCTGCAACCCAGCTGGACTTTGTTTCCTGACCCCATTGACTACACCTTGTCAACCATGCCTCTGTGGTTTCTTCTACTTCTGTAGGGCAGGCCTTACCTCTTTTTCTACCTTTAGACTTCCTGTTGTCCCTGGGGCTTTCTTCTTTGTATTTCCAAGAAAGATTATGGTATTGCTAATGGAGTGATTGTTATGCCCACCAAATACCTATTATTTCCCTAAACAGCAATCCTCATGATAACCCCCTAAGGGGGGGGGGCTTTGCTTATCCTCACTTACTAAATTAAGCTAAATTAGAAAAGGTGTAACTTACTGGAGGCATGAGAGTATAGCACAATGGTAGAACGTTGGTCTTCTTGTGGGTAGACCTGGATTTGACCCCCAGCACCAACAATCAGTCAATCAGTCAGTCAATCAAGTAACTGGCTTGAGGTCACTCTGATCTAAAAGCATGGCATTCTGAATTCCTGAGTTCTTCTGACCTACTACCTACCCAGTATTTAGTGTATCACTGGGACACAGTAGAGTTTTACTTGAATTAATACTATTTAAGTAATGCATATTTAATGAAGATAATTAAAACACTAAACTTACAAAGTGTATGTAAACTGATTTATTTCACAACTATATTTTTAAAGAATTAGCTTTTTAATCTAAATGTACCTCATGAACATGTTCCTTTCCCAAAAACATACGTTTGTAGCATAATTTTAACATTTTTATTCTTTTAAAAATAATGGACATATTTGTCAATCCTGCTTCAGAAAAGCTGGAAAATGACTCAATTATCATTGTTTCAATTAAAAAAAAACAATTTAGAAATTAACCACACACAAATTATAGAAATAATGTTGCAGGCAAAGAATAAACGAGCGTAAGCACCACAATCCAACAATGACCACAATGACAACACCACAACTACAAAAATAGTCTGAAATCAGAAGTGTGTACAGATATATTGAAATAATATCAGGGTGGCAAAATCCTATCAAATCAAGATTTTCTCATAAAACAGTCCAGAAGCCATAAGGGTAAAATTGATGGATTGGCATGTAGAAAACATAAAATTCTTTGGTATGAGAAAAGACTCACCCATAGAGTATGTTAGTTTGCTTGAGCTGTTGTGGCAAAATATCATAGATTGGGAGGCTTAAACAACAGAAATGGAATTTCTGACAGTTCTGGAGCCTGATAGTCTAAGATCAAGACGTCAGCAGGGTTGGTTGCTTTTGAGAGAGAGCTCTCCCTTTTGCTTGTAGATGATAACTTTTTCCTGTGTGAATTCCATTGACACAATTTCCAGAGAGACAGTGGTGAATCCGTTGTCTCTCTGTGCAGGCCTATGTCTAACTCTCTTCTCTTTTTTGACAAAATGATTATTAACTGGTAATAAGAGTACAGTTGCCAACTAGACTGGATTTTTCCATTGTCCTGACCAGTGTGTCCTCCTTTCAGAGATTGTCCTTGAGAGAAGCCCAGTGGCTGTTGGGGGATGCGAGTCAAGGCATGTGAGCAGAGGCTTCCACCTGGATCCACCGGCCTTATGGAGTCTGAGCTCCTACTGGGACTTACTTGCCCAAGGCGTGACATTCTCTTACTAGCTGAGGGAATACTTTTAATGCTCATTCACCTTTCTTTACTGATTCTCTTTCTCAACACCTTTCCTCAGTCATGTTCTTGCCTCAGGTAAAGTCTTACATCTGTGCGTGTGCATGTGCATGTGTGTGTGTGCGTGTGCGTGTGTGTGTGAATCTGTTTCTAATCTCTTCTTGCAAACACAGCAATCATATTGGATTAGGGCCCACATATTTGAGCTTTTTTAACTAAACTACCACTTTAAAGAATATTCCCAAATGCAGCCACATTCTGAGGTCCTCAGGTAAAGATGTTGACATGAATTTTTGAGTGCACACAACTAGGTCTCATAAAAATGCAGCAAAAACCAGATGAGCAGTTTGGAAGGTCCTACTTGCAAACATGGGTTTGAAGTCTTAGATTTTCTTCCTTCTGCATGGAGTTTCATGACCCCGTCACCTCTGTCATCCTGTTTCTCCTAACCTGTGATGACAAGGTGACATGCCAACCCCCAGCCTACATGTAGTCACAGTCTTTTTGCAGATAGGTTACTCTTTCCAGGCAAGTTACCATCAAGTCCTGTGGGTTAGACTCTCCTTTGCATATCTCTGCATTCATTCATTAAAAGATGCAATTAAAGTTTAATTCATAGAGGTCAATCTTGAAAACAGCAACTTAGATAGACCCTTTATTGTGAAACTATCATGAGCTTGCAAAAGAAAAGAAAAAAAAAAACACAGCTAAAAACTAAATGAAAATAAAATGCCTTTTCCTCTTTTCATGGCTCATATCCTGCTTCTAGTACTGCCAGCTTCATTTCCCAGAAGGGAGTCACTGCCTACAGCCTGCTGTGCGTCCTACCCTCGAGTGATTCATATGCTAGATTAAGACGCGGTCACTGATAGAGTAGATGGTGCTGATGAAATGTTATGGAGCATGAACACTGCTGGTTAACACGGACTCCTGCTGTCTACCCATCTACTGGCCTGGTTGTGATTTTCATCCCTATAGGACCTGATGAGATGACTCTGTTATTACCCCATTTTACAGATGTGGAAATTCCTGTTTAGAGATAATGAATAACCTGTCCACAGTCACAGAGCTTGGAAATACTTCAGACAGACCTGTTAGAGCCTACCGTTCTTTACTTTGTTTTACTTTTGTTGTTTCTTTGCTCTGTTTGCTTGTTTTATTTGCTTGGTGTATTTGGCATTGGTTTGTGAAATTTTTGAATGATTCTGAGTAGAGGTATACTTCATTATTTGATAATATCTCCATTTTATTTTACCAAGGGGTTATATCTTTATCTATCTATATCTTATATCTATATCTATATTTATATCTATATATCTATATCCCAATGGCTGTATCTATGCAGTGTCTATAATTTTATCTATCTATACCTATACTTGTATCCGTATATCTGCCTTGTCATGCTAATTTGAGCACTTCTCTAGATGGACAGCTCTGTGATCTCCATCTTTTCCTTTTACAAATAAGGCTGCTGAGGATATCATTTTGCTCTGGGATGCATATACCCGTGCAGAAAATGAGAAGAGTATGTGTTTTAAAAAGCATTTTGAAAGGCTGTTGGAGAGCAAGCTTATTTCTAAGTTCTTGGGAGAGACCTCCAGGTCATCCCCAAGTAATAGTATAGATTTAGGAAACCTCAGCTCCTTGTGTGCACCCAGGCACCTAGTGGCCCTTGACAAAACCTTTTAGTAATAAGAATGGTGATTCCTTGTACAATTACCATAAGATGAAAGAAAATATGTAGTTTGACTATGGGTATTGCTCTTCAATGCTCTTATTTAGAGTTTAGTTTCTACTATTAAAATAACACTCAATGTTTCTTTCTCTTCTACATGAAAGGGGAAAAACATAAATATGCCTTTCTTTGAACTGCTACAGAACCAGTTTTGTATAAGATTTGAGAATTCACAGTGAAGCCAAAGATGATGATGATTTTTCTTCTTCTTCCTCCCTCTCCTCCTCCCCTTTCCCCTCCTCCTCTCCTTCCTTTTTTCCCTTCTTCTTCTCCTTTAATATTTCCCAAGTGCATTTAAGTGGAGTGACAGGATGGCTTTAGCTTTAAAGCAAGACTGGATTTCTGAGGTGGTGGTTAGTGACAGGTGGAGAAGCCCTCAGTGTATCAGGCCCAATAGAGCTGGTGTCCTCTTCTCCATGGCTGCCCTGTAGAGGAATTCTACAGGCAGAATACTGCCCTGGAGCTCTGTGAAAAGTCAAGTTTAGCACCTGTCAGCATCTTTCTTTATCTAGAGAGCAAATTCCAATCAGGCATTGGAAGTGACATTGGAAAGAACCTCTTAAGGCTTCTCTTCCAGTATGACAAGTCCAGAAGTAAAAGAGAACTTGAGCAAAACAGGAGCTGAATACCACTGCTGGGGATCTGTGAAGCCAGGATTGGTGGATTGTGAAGGTTCATTAGGCACAGTGGTGGTGGTGATTTTCTTTAAAATTCAGTAAATACATTTTTGTGCCTATTACTTCATCAAGACTGTCTGTGGATGGGGATGTCTGTAGAAACCCTCATAAAAGCATCTGTTGTTACCCACATTTAGTGCATGAGAAAGCTGAGACTCAAGGAACGGGAAATGCAGGTGTCTTGTGCAAGACAGCAGTGCCTTCAATGTGGGGCATTATGACTGACTGCAGAATCTGTACTTTTAATGTTGGTACATTTCAGAAATTTTTCAGACATCTATTTCTCAGCCCTTAGGGATTGCTTCCTAATGTGATGGGCACTGTGCTTGGTGTTGGAGAGAGAACGGGAAGTGAGGGCAACATATTCTTGCTCTCACAGACTTTGCTTTCCAGTGAGGAAGAGACAGTCAACCAGTCAACGTAAAGAAGGTTAAAATTATCAGAATACGAGTACTAGGGAAGAGTAGTGCCCAGTACCATAACACGTTATGACAAATGGTGCAGTTTGAGAGTAGATGACAGATCTAACTTACAGGAGTGTCTTATGAAATTCCCTTGAATAAGTGGCATTTGAGATGAGATCTAAAGGTGAGTAGGAGGTGAAAAGGTATAATTGAACATGTGAATCCGGGGAGAGGGAAGTAGCATGTGTGAAGACCTCATAGTGGGAAGTTGCATCATAAATTGGAAGAACTAAAAGACCAGAGCTCTGGACCTCAGTGAGATAGAGGTGTGACTTAGAGGAAGCTGGAGAGGAGAGCCATGCATGGATTTGCAGGCCATGGTAAGCATTTAGGGATTCATTATGGGAGAGGAAGGCTTTTAATTTCAGAGGGATAACACGGTTCAGTTTATACTTCGGAGTGATCAGTCTGGTTACTGAGTAAGGAATGGGTTGGAGAGAATAGTGACTATATACTGCAAATTCTTGAAAATAAGTTTCTAGTAGCTTAAACTAGGATGAGGACCATGAAAATGGAAAAGAGTTAGACTTAAAATTTGTTTGAAGATGGTTTGGGGAATGAACCTGAGGCCTTGTGTATACTAGGCAAATACCATCACTGAGAGGAAACCCAAGTCCTAAAGTAGGTGACTTTGGATGACATCAGGGAGATAAAGTGGAAAGAATATGATATTGGTTTGTCTTTAGGGGATAACAGAGAGAGAGGTGGGCAAGGACTCTCGGGCTCTTGGATTGTGCACTGGCATGGGAGAATGATTACCGCATTCACCAACATAAGGACTGCGAAGGGAGGAAAAAATCTGACCTAGGCAGAGGGCAGCCACTCAGTCACCCTCCCTAGCGTACCCTGTTCCCACTTCCCTAAGGCTGTTAATCTTCTCTATGGTTTTGGTTAGTTTCCCCGCATGTAACCCTGATGATCTGTGGTAGTGCACTGTGTGGCCGTGGGTTGGTACAGGTATTGACTTGGTGCCCAAATCTTGTACAATGGGATTCCTTTTCCCCAGAATTTTAAAGGTGGAAGTGAAAGGGAAGGGCCCTTGCCTTTGGTCTCTTGGGGCAGCAAGGATACAGTGCTATGGCTATTTCTGATCATGTTTCTTATCTGTAGAGAAAGCTGGTTTGCAGCAGGAGAGAAAAGAACATACATGAGAGATGGAGAGAGAGAAGCCTTTTGTTGTTTGTGTAGCTGAATTCAGGCATGCTTGTGTACAGCTCTTCCCAAATTCTAGTTGTTTGAGCCAATATATTTCTCTTATGTTTTAAAACTAATTTGACAAAGGTTTCTGATACTTTCTTTAGGTTGCTGATTATTTAGGTCTAATAATAAATTCAGCTCCAGAAAGGTTGAGATTCAGGTGATTTTGAGTCATCCACATATACATATTAAATGTAAGAATTTAAATGTATGCATCTGACCTTACAGAAGAAGATAGGAGTAAGAGATACACATTGTCAGCATGAAGGTAACAATTGAAGCCATGTTCAAGGTTGCTTTGCATAGGAAGTAATTATATGATTGTAATAGATTTAGCATTGAACTTTGAGTCTGGGTAGAGAATACAGAAAGATGAACTTGTAAAGGAAGTATAGATATTAGGAGGAAAATAAGAAAAAAAATGCAAAAATGTATTTTTATGGAATGATGTTTTAAAAAGGAAGGATTAATCAACCATGTTGCATGTCACTAGAACATCTTTTAAACTGAAATCTAAATATGTCTGTTTGACTTAGATAGAGCTTGAGGAAGAACTGACCTCTGCAGATGTGTCTTAGCACTGTGAGAGCTGGCAGGTGCCAGATCCAGCAGTAATCACAGCTCAGGTGGTTCACGGAGATAGGAATTGGGTCCTCATTTGATGTTTGCTGCCAGGAATTTGGGCAGCCAGAAGTGAGGGCCATGGGGAGCTCCTTTAACATGCACTTCAGGCACCCCAGTCTTTGGTAGGTGCTAGAACACATGTCTGGGGGATGGTCAAAAAAACATCACTTGGATCTTTGTGAAACTCAGTTAGATAGGGAGACAGACAGGCAAATGACAAGCACAATTTAGGTTAATAAATGTGGAATGTGTCAGTTTGGATGCTTTTGGCTGTAAGCAGGAGAAAACTTAATGAACAGTAGTGATTTAGGATGTTTAGGTTTCACTTAGCAAGAAATCCAGACAGGTGATTCTGGGAGAGAGGCAGCAGTCACTGGTGTATGAGGGCTCTGGGCTGTTACATCCTTTTGTTCTGATGTTGTTACCTGTTAGGTTTTGAACTGTGGCTGGTGGAAGCTGCAGCTCTGAATACATCAGAGTATGCAAAAAAAGCAAGGAAGGGCCTTTTCTTTTCTTTTCCTCATTAGGTAGCTCTTGAAGCTTTTGGAGAGAAAATTCATCTCAGAAGATCCCAGTGTATTTCCTCAACATCTCACTGGTCAGAACTGGGTCACATCTATCATCTGCATATTTAAAAACAGACTGAGGACATAACTCAGTGGTAGGTCACATCATAAATAAGACAGATAAACTTCTTTGTTAGTCAATTAAGTTAATATGTATATATCAGCCAGGATTAGTGCCACACGCCTATAGTCCCAGCTACTCAAGAAGCTGAGAAGATCTTTTGAGCCCAGAAGTTCATGACTGGCCTGGGGAACATAGCAAACTCCTCCCCCATTCACACAGTTGATAGGGTGGTATATGATGATGGTTACCTCAGGGCCTGGCCAATGGTAAAGGTGTGTAACATCTGTTAAGGATTTCACACAGTTTCATGGAACTTATTTTCTGTTGAGGAAGACTGGTGATAAATGGGTAGATAGACAGTATGTTAGGTAATGACAGAGATGAGAGAGAGAGAGAGAGAGAGAGAGAGAGAGAGAGAGTAACAGAAAGCTAAAGAAGGTGCTAAGGTGCAGGTCAGGGGTAGTTAGAGAAGGCTGTTGGGTTGAGTGCTGAAGGATGTAAGTGAGGAGAATGAAGCACATGGAGACTAGGGTAAGGGTCATTCCAGGTGGAGGGAGTAGCCTTCATGCATGACTGTGGGTGATACGTTTAGAAGCTTCAGGGAGCCCAACATGACTGGAACAGAGTGAAGAAGGGGCAGAGTTTAGATATGAGATCAGTGATGTGGCTTAGAAGCTGAATCACCTAAGACCTCTGAGTGGGCCAGGCAGCCACTGGTGAGTCTCAACCAACAGGACCATGATATGACATACATGTGTGTGGCGAAGAGTCAGTTGTAGACCAGTGAAAGAACAGAGAAATGAATTGTGACATTACAGCAGTGGTGTGAGATATGATTGTTTAAAACAGGCTAGTAGGTTTATAAATGGTGACAATTGGTTATATTTAAGGATAAATTTTCAAGATAGATTGCAAGGTATGAGAGAAAATGATTAGGCTCAGATTTCTGACTGGGCAGCTGGAGGAACAGGGTCCTTGTGTGCTGAAGAAGAGCAACTGCAAGGAGTTGAGAACTTTTCGGCTAGACGTTAAGATACCCACTGGAGTGCCCAGTGGACAATTGGATGTATGTGTGTGTCTAGGCTTAGAGTACTTAGCCATTGTAAAAGTGAACAGCCCATCTTAGGCCAACTGTGTGTCATCCTCCAGAACCGAGTGTGCTGCCCAAAGCAACACACCAAAAGGTGAATTTTGTTAGTAAGGATGGGGGATACTCATTAGACAGGCGAGTAACAGTGCCTGACACAGTAATTCAGAGGAAGTGCATGTACACTGACACATAAAGGTCCGTGGGGATTATTGATTTCGACTAGCAGTGGGCGATGAAGGAAGAGTGTCAGAGTATGAGGACGAGTTTGTGCAGAGGCTTGGAGGAGAAAGAGGACATAGTTCTGACACTTCCTGTTGGTGAAATGAATTGTGTTAGTTCTTTTCTTTAATGTGCTTGCAGGGTACATTATTATTGATAAGAGATTGGGGTTGCATAAGTCACCTTTCTGTTGCTATAACATACCTGAGAGAAGTCAACTTAAAAAGAGGAAAAGTTCATTCTGGCTGACAGCTTTTAGAAGTTCAAATCCATGATAAATTTCCCCTGCTGTTTTGGGTGTGTAATGAGACAACACACGATAGCAAAGTATGAGGCAGAGGAAACACTTCTCCTCCAGACAGTTCAAAGGCAAAGCCAGAGACAAGAAGGACCGGGGCACACCCTAAATTCCTATCCCTAGACCACATATCTTAAAGGTGCTACCACCTCTCTAATACCACAGACTGAGGACCAAGTCTTCAATATATTTAGAGGAAATTTTGGATCCATACTAAGACATGAGCTGTAGCACCAGTTAAGCCTTGGGGATTCCTGGGCTATGCTCTTGTGTTCTTGATTGGAAGACTGCTTTTTAAAGGATAATCTTAGTATGTTTTGCATTAAAAAATTTCCCCCTCACAGCACATACTTGCATACTTGAATACCCTTCTTTCACCAGAGCAGTGTTTTTTTTTTCATAGATCACATGCACGTGAAGGAACATTCACAGCCTGCCTGACTCATGTGGCAGGAACGTGTCTGCCTGCCCACATGTGGGCTGGTCCAGGTGATCGCTGCACTGGAAGCCAGAACCTTCTGTGCGTTTATGCATGAAGAGTCTTAAGAGGCTGCCGAGCTGTCATTTTGCCTTCATTTTCACAGTGACATCTGTTAAATTATTCTTGATGTTACATGTAGTGTGTGGATGTGGGATACTGCCCGGTGCAGGAGTTGTTTGAAAGAGAAGGGAAATGATATTAAGATAAAAGAGAAGGAGAAGAGAAGGGTAAAGGCGCTTAATAGTTTTTATCTAGTTATTGGTACTAGAGTCAAACACATAGTTACACTGAAAGTTTTTCTTCTCTAGTCTGAGACACATCCAACTGGAAGGAGGGGCTGAAAGACATGCAGAGGATTGTATACATCCTCTATTCATTTGTAACCAGATATTTTTTAGTGGACCCAGTTTTGTTCAATTGTAATCCTTTTATTTTGACCCTTTGGTCAATGTTTGGGCTGTGTGCAGCCTGTTTGAAAAACTCAAGTTTATTAGATAACTGCCTGAAGGATTCTATTGGGAGGTGGTTGACATAAACCAGGTTTTTTTTTTTCCTGAAGAATAGAACTACTCAGTTCCATCCATTTTAAAATTAATCTGCTACCTTGTGCACTGTGCAGTGTAAATTGTCCTTGTTAAAATCTGCTCCCTTCACCAAATCTCAGAGAGTACAAAACCCGGGATACAGGGCACTGTCTTCCTGTCTGTCTCCAAGACTCCATAGCAACGGAGTTACCTAATGTGTTAAAGGTACCAAGTATCTTATGTGTATCCTCACTTGCCATTTCTTTATTAAAATCATTTCATTTGTATGTACCTAATACACAGACAACCCCCCCAAATCCTCTTGTTCTTTTGCTTTTGCTTTGCTTTTCAGTGAGTGTGAAATGAAACTGGCCTTGTGGGAAATTACCTTGGTCTCTTTGACAGAACTCTTTCTTTTCACAAGGGCATACAGATAGAAAGGGATTTGGGGAAGGTCGCAGCATTTTAACAAGCTATCTCAAGTGGCTTTTGGGAGAAAGAACGAGGTAGCATCTGCTGAACACTTAGACTGTCTGGGAAATATGGGAAAAAAGGAAGATGGCTGTGGGAGCCAAATGCTTGGCTCTGATCATTGGCTGCACATCCTGCTGGATATGTGGCCTTGGATGGACTGTTGACTTCAGTTTCCTCATCTGTAAGATGAAGTATTGTTGATAGTGTACATTTCATAATGTGGCTGCGAGGATTAAGTGAGATAGAACATGCAAAATTCTGAATAAATATCAGTGAAGCAAGGTAGAAGATAGAGACATGAGACATATAGAATCTAGCAAGTTGCTTAAGTGCCCTTGCTAGGTTTGGCTTTTATTTTCTTTGAAAATAATTATAGTCCTTAAAATATACATTTCTGTTCTAAAATTCTCACTGGATTACAACTAAGGAGCCATGCTTATCTAATATTGAATGGTTATGGTATAAACTGTCTCTTTGAAGTCATGAACCTTGGAAAAATGCAAAACATGTGACTAGGGTACCCTTCAAAATTCACATGTGGTCAAGGTGTTGTCTTCATTTGGCTCCACACTTTCTTAGTAATATGCAAAAGAATGAATTTGTCCATCTGCCAAGGGTCTTTTTTGTTTTAAAACCTCCCCCCAGAATTTAACCAGTGAAAGTTCAACGTATCTTCTTCCTTTACCTAGGTGGTTTGATTTTCTTGGGAGAATTATGCCTTTTCCATTGTTATTTGTGTTTCCTTATGTAGATCTTGTCTGTGTGACAGCAGGCAAGTGGCTATCACCCCGCCCCATCCATCATTTCTGTCACTAAGCGTTCTCATTCACTCAGCACATTACTCTAAATCACCTACTAAGTAGAAAATGGAACCTCCCTGGACTGCCTCAATAGAATACAGTTTAAGGCTAAGGTCATGGCAGCACTCAAAAAAGTCTTGAAAAATCAAGGGATGAAATGACTATAGCAGAGATTCCATTTCCTTGTTCATCAGCGAGCAGGCAGCCACATGCTACACTGGGGCATCAGTGGCAGGAAGCAAAACTAAGTGAAATCACTAATGACTAAGTTTCCATGTGAAAGAATGGAACTGTGTTCTCATCGTGAAGTTAGCACCTCAGCTGGTGACGAGCTGGCTCATAAACTATCTTACCCAGTTTTAAAGAGGTCAGGTCATTGGCCTCTTCATTAATTCATTATGAATTAAAACAATGAATTTACTGAGTTCTTGGGCATTTTAAAATTTAATAACTTTTGAAGGTGATTGGTAGCTGAAACTTCTAGTCAGTGTATGAAAACTGAAAGTGTTTTGCTGCTCTATTTCAAAAACAGGATTTCCTCTTCCTTCCTCCTGAATATCAGGAACTTTCTTTTTCTCCTTCCTTTTAAGTTTCCTCTTTCCCTTCTTGCTTCTGTTCTCTCCCTTTGTTTCCTTTCTTTTTTTCTTTCTTTCTTTCAATTTTATTTAAGGAGAAAAATAAAAACAGAAAAAGGGTATAAGTTATACAGATTTTTAAAAAAGTAAGAAATCACTAGTTAATAGATTACATATTGTCATCTTAGAAATAGTTGTTCAAGTTACAAAATTAAAGCATATAAAGTGGACATTCAAACAGTGAGACTGCAAACAGTTCTGTTTAATGATCCAATAAAAAGTAATACGGTTATCTATCTTATACGCTTAAATATACATGCAGTTATATCCTTTAGAGCACTTTCTTTTCCTTTCTTTTGTACAATGACAATTACACATTTTGGGTTTTATTACTCCCACAGTTCTTATTACTTTTTTTGAAGAGAATAAAACCAAATGTGACATAACAAAACAGATTCAGTCAAATCAAAAGGATGGACATAGTACATAATGTAAAAACAGAACACAAGGTGGTCAACAATGGTTACCATAATGCCTCTTGCTATCTTAAAAAGAATTGCCTATATCATCAGTTATAATAAAATTGAACAAAACAGTAAAGAACAAAACCAATAAAACCAAAACATTGGAGATATTACTTCAAAAGAAGATAATAGTCAAACCAGAATGGGCATCATAATGACTGTTATTGTCTTCACAGTTGTTGCCTATACTCTCAAACTTGGTACTATCAAGCAAAACAGAATAGAATAAAATCAGTCAAAACAAGATGGTGAGAGCAATACAGGGTTTCAAATCAAGATAATAGGAAATCAAAATGCATTACTATAATATATCTTGCTTTTATTTTTTCTCTTAAAAAAGATAAAAATAAAAGATAAATAATAAAAAAGGAGATTGAGATAAAAGAGGACATAGCAACAAAACAACACAGGTCAGAACATAGCCATTTAAGCAAAATAGTGTTTCACCACAAGATATCCTGAGATAAATATAGTTACCATAGTGTCTCTTTCCTTGAAATCTTTGAGTATAACTTTTGTATACTGTAGCATCAAACATATCCAGACAATGTAAAACCATTCAAGAGAATGAGAGTATTACAGGGTATTTAGAACCAATGAACAGAAAATGAACAATGGTTTCTGTATAATCTCCTTGTTTATAAATTTTTTGTTTATATTATCACATATAATAAAATCCAGTAAGATACAACATGTTAAGACCGATGGAGACAGAAGAATAAAAGCTTGATGGGACTCCAAAACAAGATGATATTAAATCATCACTAGCTATTATGATGTCTTGTTTTCTCCAAAATAGCTGCTCATACCATCCAACCTTCTCTGCCTCATTTCTATTGAGCTCTTTTTCTGTAATTAGTTGTCAGTTTGTCTTCTTCATTTTGCTTTCTGCTTCATCCATTGTGGCCTGTCTGCCACTGTTTCTGGAATCTTGGTATTTTTCTCTTTTAGAATGTCCTGCAGAACTCTCTGTAGAGTTGAATTGGTGGTTGCAAATTCCCCTAGTTCCTCTTTATCCTGAAAGCACCTTGTTTCTCCATTAATTTCTAGGGACAGTTGTGTAGGATATATCAATCTAAGCTGGAGGTTATTGTCTTTCAAAGCTTGAATTATTTAGCCCCACGTTCTTCATTATTTGATGGTTTGTGCTGAGAAATCTGCTATAATTCTGCTGGGTGTTCCCTTGTAAGTGATCTGTTTATCTCTGACAACTTAAATATTCTGTTCTTATATTGGATTTCTGGAATTTTGATTATTATATGCCTGGATGTAGTTCTGTTTGGGTTGTAGGTGGCTGGGGTAAAGGTAAAGATATTCTGTATGCCTCATAGATCTGAATATCTTTACCTTTTCCCGTATTAGGGAAGTTCTCCTTGATTATTTCTGTGATTAGCCTTTGCAGTTCATTTGTTTGTATCCCTGCTTCTTTCTTTACATTCTTAATTCTTAAGTTATAGATCCTCTTATCATCTTCTAGCCTTTATATTGTTACTGCTTGTTTCCTTGTTATTTTAAGGAAGTTTTTCCTTTCATGCTCCCATATTACAAATCTCTCCTCCAGTTCAGATAATCTATCCTTAGTTTCTTTCAATCTGTTATGCCACCTTTCAATAGAGTTTTTAGTTTCCTGGTAATCTCTTTAAACCTGCTTCGTGTATTCTACGTTTTCTCTATTTTCTCCATCAAACAATTCTCCCCTTTTTTTTCTGTTCTTGCATTCCACCATCTGTTTTTTCTTGGGAGGTGCTTAGCATTTCTTTAACTATTCTACTTATATCTTTCTTTGCTTGGTTAAATACTGCACTTTTGAACTCATTTTTGAGGTCCTGGAGATATTGCTTTATTATGTCTATTGGTGCCATGCCTGATACTGCATGTTTTCTGTCCTCATTCTGCTTTGCATTTACCTTTCCTGGATCAGTGTTCTCAGGATTGGGAACTGAGGACCCTTTCTTGTTGCTCCCTCTTCCCATACTTTTTGTTCCTTCCATACAAGCATATATAGAACTCCCAGTTTCTTTCTTTGTCAGTTACAGCTTGTTTGAATTGCACCAGCTAGGTGTTCCCACCCACTGCAGTGTACTAGGAAGACACAGACCTGGGCAGCCTATGCTGAGCCCGCCCCTCCAGGTCAGTCAACTGAAGGCTTCACTGCATTAGGGTGCACTTCCAGGCACAGGGACCTGGTTTGGGCTAGCTTACTGGTCTTAGTTTGTGGTGTCACCCAGGTCAAGCACTCCCCACCAATCCTATTTGAGAGGGGAATATGTGACTGAAATTACTGCAGTGTCCTGTCCCAGCTAGTCTGCCCAGTCTGAGAATGTCCTCTGTTGGAGCCTCTAGTCTGTGGAAGGGTCCCTGTTCTTCTCACTCACCGCAAGTCAATGCAGGGGTCCCCACCAGCTCTGCTCTCAATTCAGTACGCCAATTCCAGCTCTCAGAGCTTTTGCATCTCTATCCCTGCTGTGCCAATTCAGTTGCGGCAGTAGCGGCAGGAAATTCAAGCTGTGGTTTCCAGAGGTGCGGGTTCCAGCTTCAGCACTGAGACTTTAGCTGTTCCAGTCGTAGCACCTGGATTGCATTTCTAGTTGGTTTCTCTCAGCTTAGTTCATTCCTGGGTCAGCAGGGTATATCTCCCCTGCTTAGGACTCCTCACACCGCACCATTCCTGGAATCTAAGCTGGCTATCTCAGAGAGCCTCTGTAGCAGCTGTTATCTATCTGCCATGTTCTTCCAGAAGTCCTATTTCTCAAAGGTTTCATTGCACAGTTTAAGAGTCTCCTAGAGTCCTTTCTATACAGGATGTAGGTTATAGACATCACAGAAAGCAGCACATTCAGCTGGGGTCCTCTCTGTAATGTGTCTTTCTTTCTTTCTTTCTTTCTTTCTTTCTTTCTTTCTTTCTTTCTTTCTTTCTTTCCTTCCTTCCTTCTTTCCTCCCTCCCTCTCTCTCTCTCTCTCCTTTCCTTCCTTCCTTCCTTTTTGTTTTGATAGAAGCAGTAACTTGTATATGTTAGTATAGGAAAATCCAGCATGCTCTTAATTTAATTCTGAACTACTGTTTTATTTTTTATATGTACCTTTTTATGGGAACACACTGCTTTCCCAAATGCTTTGGTGTGCAGCATTTCCAAAAGATGTTTTCCATAGGAGCGAATCAGAGGAGGGAATGGTTTCTTGATTGTCTTTCATTTATTCTGACACCATTAGTTTGTCCTTGGGATCCATCTCAAGGTGGTGGTTTACTTACCTCAATCACAGTTGAAAATAGCTTTGCTTTTTCCAAGTTGTGAACATAATTGATAGGGGGAAATGTAGAAAATATCAAAAGCATATAGAGAAAAAAATGATTATCCTACAATGTTGATGTCCTGAAGATTTTAAAAATTTTTTTAAATTAGGGATTAGCCCAGGGCCTTTGCACTGAGCTACATCCTCAACCATATACATATATGTTTGTTTTTTAAATTTTGAAACAGAGTCTTGCTAAATCACTAAGTTGCTGAGACTCGTCTTCAACTGCTTCAACATCCTAGAGCCATGGGATCACAGGCTTGGAGCACTGTACCTGGTTAAAGTATTCCCTTTTTGACTTTTTCTACACATATATTCATCATATATATTTAATTATTGGTGGTATCTCAAATTTAAGATTATATTTCTAAACTGATTTTTTTTCTGTGGTAGTGGGGCTCAAACTTAGGGTCTCACACATGCTAGACAAGCACAGTACCACTGAACTACACCCTCCATCCCCTAGTGTTTTTCTGTTTAAACAGAATGGTGACATATTTGCATGCTTCTGAGTATTATGTTACTATAGTTGCTTTCAATATTTTTTCAGTTTACCATACAGTAACAAATATATTTAATGTAATGATTTATTATAAACACACCAGCATTTAAAAAGCAGTTTCATAAAACTGCACTTACTATGTGTGTAACAGACTTTTATATTTTTTATTGCTCTATTTTATTTAAAAAGCTAACCATGGCCTACTAAATTAGCTTCATGACTCATTCCTGATTTGTGACCCACAGTTTAAAAACCATTCCTTTATCACATGAATTTTGTTGGCTGTATTTATTTCACTGTGTGGTGTGAGAATATTATAATTTCTTTGGTGTCTTATAGTTGGACATCTGAATTGCTTTCTGAATTTTCCCAGTTCTAAAACACTGCAATGAACAGATGGGTACAGAATGAGTACACACACACACACACACACACACACACACACACACACTTTCTTAAGATGATTTCCTGGACATACATTACAGGTCAAAGTTAGAATCATTTAAAGGACATGTTGCTAAATTTCCCTCCAGAAAGCTTATACAAATATTTGCACTCCTGCCACTTACATGTGGGGATGCCCTGTTCTCCCTGCTCTCGCATGTAGAAACTGTATTCTTTGAGTAACTTAGAATCTGAATCACACATAAGATTTGTGGCATATCTCTGCAGTGAGAGGAGAAATGCTTTTGACAGGAATTGGTCTGACCTCCGACTGAAATTGCTGTTGTGTCTAAATTGTATTATGTTAGTATCCCATGCTCCATGCTTTGTGTGTCAGGTGTGCTGTGAGTTTTACAAAATTTCGTGATGCTTTATAGATCCTCTGTTTTTTATTCTAAAAGACCAGTGCTCTAAGGAGGAGTACAGATTTGGTATCTGTGATTCACGGAGTCTTTAGGACAGATCTCATTTTTAGTGCTGCTGCTCTCCATAGGTCTGCTCCCGTTTAGTTTAGTATTCAGTATTCCTCCTGTTTAGCTGGAGAGTACCATTGCTGTGAGAATAGGTGTGGCTTGCATTTAGAGCAAGTATCACTCTCTGCTCAGGTTGTATCTAACAAAAAGGACGTATACAAGTTGCATTTTATTTTTCATGGCAAAACTGGAGATCGTCTAAGTGTACACTAGTCTGAGACTGCTTAAATAAATGAAGATGTAGCTACAGAAGGGGATACAAGGTGGTTGTTAAGAACTGTCTGTGCAGACATGAAACAATCTCCCAAGATGTATTGTTAATGAAAAAAGGATGATACAGAATGCTGTGCAGTGTATATTCTTCATACAGTGAGCTACCTTTTAAAAATATATTTTTTTTCATTTCAATTAAAAGTGGATGGTGGCGAAAATATAAGTCAGCAGGTATCTAAATATTTTAGAAAAGTTTCAATCATGACAAAATTTTGGCTCTCTAATATTGGCAGTATGTTGTTCCTAATGAAGAATTTTGGGGCTGGGGTTGCAACTCAGTGATAAAGCATGATCTTTGGGTGTGCAAGGCCCTGGCTTCAATCCCATGCACGACAAAAAGAAAATAACTGCTTTTAATCAAAACTAAAACAATAAAAACTTTGAACTGAGTCCTCGAAGGTGGAAGAAGTCTATGGGACTCAGATTCTTGATAAAAGTCAACTCCACCTCAGGAGGTACTGTCTGCACTCTCCTGCTCCCTCCCATTCGTACCCAGGGAGAATCCACATCATTCAATCACACTTAATCCACTTAGAAGGAGGCTGTTCAGTGCTGAATTATGCCAGTCAGTCCACCTCATTACTAGAATTATGATGAGTCTCCAGGGCTGCTGGTCATTCAGCTGTTTTATAGAAGGCTAAAAGTGGAAAACATTCACACCTGGACACGCTTACCCTTGCATACATTTGTAAATGGTAAAATCAGTATTTAATAGTTCAGCATTGTGGAATAGAGGTGGGAGAAATGCAGGGGCAAGTGTGAAGATAGTAGATTTGACTTTGTGTAGAGGCCCAAATAACTTGTCATTGTTTCACCCTGCTCTTCTATTTTTATATTTTCTGTAAATTTATATTCCAGTTTTAATATCTTTTTGATGCAGATTCAGATCTATCTTTTTTTTTTTTATTTAAGAGGAAAAAGAGAAAAACACAAAACAGAACAAAGCAGTGTAAGGTTACACATAATACATAACTACAAAAAAAAAACATAACAGTAAGAAATCACCTGTTAATAGATTACATAATATCATCTTGGAAATAGTTGCTCAAATCACAGTATCAAAGAATACAAAGTAGACATTCAAACGGAGAGACTGCAAACAGCTGTGTTCAATGATCCAAAAACATTAGTATAGTCAGCTATTTAACATCCCTAAACACACTTGTTGTTATATCCGTTAGAGCTCTTTTTTTTCCCCTCCCTCTCTTTTTTATAACAAAATTTATACATTTTGGATTTTATTACTCCTCAGTTCTCATTACTCTCTTGGGGGGGAGAGAATAAAGTCAAATATGGCAAAACAAAGCTGTAAGTCCAAACCAAGGATAGACATAGCACATGATGTAGAACAGAGTAGAGTACAAGGTCATCAACAATGGTTATCAACATTGTCTCTTGTTTCCTTAAAAGGAATTGTCCATCTCATTAGATATTATAAAGCCGGACAAAACAGTGGAGAACAAGACCAATAAAACTTAGGCATTGTGAACATTACAGGACTTCCAAAGGAGACAATAGTCAAACCAGAATGGGCATCTTTGTGAATCTTATTGCCTTCAAATTAGTTGCCTATACCTTCAAACTTGCTACTATCGCACAGAATGGAACAGAGTCTAATCAGTCAAAACAAGATCTTGGGAGTATTACAGGACTTCAAAACAAGTTAATAGGAGATCAAAAAGAGTTACTACTATATATCCTAATTTTTTAAGTTTTTCCCTTAATTAAAATAAACATAAGCAATAGCTAAATAATTTTTTTTAAAGAATAGTAGTTACCATAGTGTCTGTCTTTTTCCTTAAAATATTTGGATAAAACTTCATATACTATAGCTTCAAATATTTCCATATCAAAAAGCCCAGAGTAAAGCCTTTCTAATTAATAAGTGAAAATTTTATAAGGCTTCAAGGCCACATAATGGGGAATCATGATTATCACATATTTTTATATATTTGAATCATTACTTACATTAGGGAAACTATTCGGTATTCATACATGCGAGATTGATTTATTTCACTTATGAGTATGGTCTCAAGCTGCGCCCATTTATTGATAAATATCTCAATGCGATCCTTCTTTATAGCTGAATAATACTCCATTGTATAGAAATACCACAACTTTTTTATCCATTCCTCAGTTGATGGACACTTGGGTTGTTTCCAAGATCTGGCGATTACAAATTGTGCTGCTATAAACATAGGTGCACATATATCCCTGTGGTATGATGCTTTCAGTTCTTCTGGGAATATGCCTAGAAGTGGAATAGCTGGAATAAATGGGATTTCCAATCCCAACTTTTTGAGAAACCTCCAGACAGATCTCCACAAAGGCTGTACCAGTCTACACTCCCACCAACAGTGCAGGAGAGTTCCTTTTTCCCCACAGCCTCTCCAGCATTTGTTGTTGTTGGTTTTCTTGATCCTGGCCATTCTTTCAGGAGTGAGATGGTATCTCAGTGTGGTTTTAATTTGCATTTCTCTAATGACCAATGATGATGAGCATTTTTTCATGTATTTATTTGCCATTTGCATTTCTTCATCTGAGAATTGCGTATTCATCTCAGATGCCCATTTTTGGATTGGATCTTTGAATTTTGAAGGTCTGAGTTTTTTTAATTCTTTATATGTTTTAGACAAGAGTCCCTTGTCTGAGAGAGAGTTCACTAAAATCTTTTCCCAGTTTGTGGGTTTTCTTTTCACTATGCTGGAGATTTCTTTTGACATGCAAAAACTTTTTAATAAGAAGTGGTCCCAGTTATTGATTCTGGGAAGTATTTCCCGTGCAGTTTGAGTCCTATTCATGAATTCTCTACCTACTCCTATGTCTCCAAGGTTTCTACCCAATTTGTCTTCCAATAGATTTAGTGTTTCTGTTTTAATATTCAGATCTTTGACCCATTTAGATTTTAATTTAGTACATGGTGATAGACATGGGTCTAGCTTTAGTTTTTGGCAAATGGAGAGCCAGTTTTTCCAGCACCATTTATTAAAGAGACTGTCGTTCTTCCAGTGAACCTGCTTGGCTCCTTTATCGAAGATAAGGTGGTTGAGTGTGTTTGTAGTTGTGGTTGTATCTTCTAATCTATTCCATTGATCTTCAGCTCTGTTTTGATTCCAATACCATGTTGATTTTACTACTGTTGCTTTGTAGTATAATTTCAAGTCAGGGATTGTGATGCCTCCTGCTTTGTCTTTGCTGCTTAGAATTGCTTTTGCGATTCTAGGTCTCTTCTGGTTCCAGATGAAATTTAGGAGTGATTTCTCTAGATCTATAAGGTATGTTGATGGTATTTCTATTGGGATTGCATTGAATCTGTATAAGAGTTTTGGGAGAATGGCCATCTTCACAATGTTTGTTCTTCCTATCCATGAGCAAGGGATGTCTTTCCATTTTCTGAGATCATCTTCAATTTCCTTTTTCAGTGCAATATAGTTTTCACTGTATAAGTCTTTCACTTCTTTCGTAAGAGTAATTCCTAAATATTTCATTTTTTTGCTTGCTAATGTGAATAGTCCAGTTTCCCTTATTTCCCTCTCTGTGGTTTTGTTGTTCAGATTCAGATCTATCTTTATGACCTTGGACCTAGTGGCTTGATTTCTTTGTGTTGCATTTTTGATCGTGAAAAGTAGAACGTACAACACTTTTGTCACAGGGCTGTTGATTGCTTTAAGTGGAATGAAGTCTATGAAAAGCATAACCTCTCGGTCCATTACTGAATCACTGAAAGCTGTTTATTGTGATGATGATGTTTTGAAGAAGAAAGAAAGTGTTAGTGGGAATTAAAGGTGTCTGGGTGGAATAGGGCAAGAAGAGGCCATGCAAACACATGCTCAGAGGTCAAAAATGAGAGCCAGATGGACACTGATGGAACAAACCAAGTTTCCAGAAATATCCAGTGTTTGTTTCCTGATGTTGTCTGTTACTGAGTAATGATAATTGGAAGTGCCCTTGCAAAGTTTTAGTCTGGTATAATTTTAAGGTATCTCAAGGAAGAGTCTGGACCTAGGAGCCAGGCTGGGAACAGGAGACAAGGATCCAGGGAGAGAGTTTGAAAGAAGATATGGCATACTGTTAAGGAAGTGGCCCCAGACATCTAATGGTGTGAAAATCCACTAGGTTTTGGCATTGACCATAACACCTAAATAGTTGCACGTCAGACCCTCTAAAACTCCAGTCTTTCTGTGAAGGTGATAGAATACCCACATCATTCTGGCTTAGGCAATGCAGAGAGTGTGGAAAATTCACATCCCATCCTAATAGTGCCTGGATTCTCATCTTCTTTTGATAAAGTGTATTTTGATTGAATAATAACACCTAGGCAGGCAGAAAGGCAATGGAGAGGAAGTTACTTTTCAGATTTCAATCCCAAAGACAGATTTCCACATACAAATTAGTGATTCCTTGTGTTGTAAGAGACTTGAATATTCTTATTTTTCACTCATTTCCTTTCCCTTCTTGTTGTCATGGGGACTTCTTTTCCCTGAGTTATTATATCTTGCACTTCAGCAAAAAATTTTTATTGCTTCGGGACCATCCAGTCTCACGTGGGACATTTTTCACTGCTCATGGTATAATACACAGAGGTAATTTCTTTCAAATGATTTTTGCTTGAAGTGGTTTTCAATGAATTGAGAAGGATAAGAGCATGAATGAAGTGCTGAGTTCCTAGCATCGGGTCCAGGTATGGAGCATTAAGTGTGGATTGTACAATTGAGTTGGTGTCACCTAAATAAGTAGCAATCTGTCTTGTTCTCTTGTTTGACTACAAAAAGAAGAAAAGAAGAAACATTATTTAATGCTGTAATCTGTTGAAGTCTTTTCCCAATCACTTTTGAAAGTTTTTTATTTCTGAAACTGGGTGTTTGCATCAAAACGGAATAGTTATTACTTCTCAGAGGTGAAGGTTAGTAGCTGTATGGGGGAAATAATTAGACAAAGCAATCTTCAGGATAGGACGGTAGGTTGTTAAACTATTTCCTAGTTATGGGCAGCCTCTGCTCTGAGCTATTACCAGTGTCTGTCCTTTAAGGTTCTAGTATACATGGCATTTTCTTTCCTGTTGTTACTTTGAGCCCAAACACAAAGAAATTTGGTTACTAGAATAATTTGTTGGGTTTTCTTCTTGTTTCGTTTGCTTTACACCTTCTTTTGTCCTGTATGCCTGGGTTGGGGACATCCCAGTCGACTATTGGATTCTGTGATTTTCTGAATTCAGAAAAATGGTTATATTTCCAGTTATGATTCATTCCAGTGAAAAGAGATGCGTTAAAATTGTTTATCTGGAATGTGTCGGTTTTGGGTCCCCCAGCTGCTGAGGATGCACTTTACTGTCCAGTGCTGCACCAACATAGACCTTAGGTTAGGAGGGTGCATAGTGATGGGAGAATAAAGATACTTCTTTATATTATGTGCAGTTCCAAAGGCTTGCCTGACGTTATCGGAAGACTTGCATTTCTCTCATTGCTGTCCTGCAGTGAGCAAACAATTTTGTGAGACTCCTCCTTAGGACAATGAACCTGTTCATAATGTTTATGAAGAAGCTGTTTAATCAGATTGCTGTATTTGGCTCCTCCTCATTTATGATTAGGGAAGAAACATCACAAACTCATGCATGTGGTCAGAGATAGCCTTACTGTTCAGTTGTAACAACTGTATCCAACAAACTGGGTTTCCATTTTGGAGACTTACTTCTTTAAATATAAACTTATGCATGTAAGTATGTTTGTGGTGCTGGGGATGGAGCTCAGAACATTGTACGTGCTAGGCAAGGACTCTACCACTGAGCTATGTCTCCAGCCACAAAGCAAACATGTAAAAATTATAATTTTTTTTTCCTTTTTTCTTATCCTCTTTGTTGCCTCCCAAACCCTGGGTAAGAGATGAGCATTAGGAAACATTGCCAAGTGGAGAATACTTTTGGGGGCATTTTATACCAGCTGTTCTTTTGCATTGTATGAATTGTGTTGATGTATGTTTGCTCAGATGAATTGACATTCCCATCCTGACTGGCTTATATTTGGTAAGCCACAGTGATAAGCTAGCTCTTAGGATGACCTCTGTAACTCTGCCACCAAACAATAGGACGCATGTGATTATTTTCATGCTAACAAGCACTGTAGAGCAACAAACTTTTTTTCCTTTTCTACCTGTTCATGGTGACATCTGCTGACCTTCAGCTGGTGTTCTGGATACCACAACGGATGCTCTGAGTCTGGGTGGCCCTGTGGAGTCCTCTTTTATCCTGGAGAAGACTTAGAAAATGGCTTCTGGCAGCGATCCTGTTGTGCAATCTTGACTGATTTAAGGGCTGCAGCAGCAGCAGCCACAACAACAACAACAACAATAACAACAACAATAGCAGTGAAAAGCGTCACACTACTTCCTGGGGGCCAGTTAGACTTCTGCAAGAAGGTGCTCTAATGTGGAATTTTTGGAAGCCCTGTAGTTTCATTGTTGAGCTTGCCCATGAGGCTGCCTGACTGTGAGAACTTGGGCACATCACTCAACTCTTAAGACCTCTGTGCGTGTGTGTGTGTGTGTATGTGTATGTGTGTGTAGGGGATGGGGGGGTATCCTGGGTATTGAACCCAAGGTTTAACGCATGCTAGACAAATACTTTGCTACTGACCTCCATCTACAGCCTTTTAATGTTTTATTTGGAGATGGGATCTTGCTAAGTTGCCCAAGCTGGCCCAGAACTTTCAATCATTCTGCCTTGACCTCCCAAATAACTGGGATGACAGACTTTCATTTTCTTATTATGTGAAGGTGACAGTAATCCATACTTGATGGAATGCATGTGTTGATTAGTAGGATAGAACATATAAGTGAAAGCAGTCTTTTATATAAGACTTATGATGATATGCCTAGCATGTAGTAAATAGGTATAAAATGCTTCTGTAGCTAGGTGCAACTACTTACCCTAAAGATTTACAATTGGAAAGTGACTTTCCAATAAAATAATCTTTGAGACTGATTCCATGCAGGTATTTTCTAGAGACTTTTGCCAAGGCTTTCTTTTCCCCTAGAATGGGGGAAATGGGAAGAATAGGAGGTGCATTTGAGAAATTATTAAGGGGCAGGCATATACAGCTTACTTTTAAAAATATTAATAAATTGATTTTGTGAGATGTTCTTGTTGTGTTTTTGGTTATTGTGCAGCTAAGTAATCTTGATTCCATCCTGAGCAAACTAGGTTTGTTGGTGTCCTCTTTCAAGCATCCTGGCAGAGGTGGCAGTAGTTCTCTGGGAGTGACCTACCTCCCTGGAGACTTCTATGCCCAAGCCCACCCTGGACATGGCCTGTACCTGTGAAGCCCAGCCTGCCTCTGCAGCAGCCTGGTTATGAAACAGCACAAGAAGTGAGTGCCACTCTGTGAAATGCCTTAGTTTTCTTGTTCAGAAGAAAGGAACATGAATGTTTAAGTCTAGGACAGTTTAGAGGATTAAAGATGAAGGTGTAGAAAACAACTTGAACTTTGTTCTATGTCTTGTTTCAAGTTTGTGAAATGAATTTTAGGGATCAAAAATCACTTCTTACTCCTGAACCTCAATTTTTTTCTGCTTGAAAATTGATGCGAAATTAGAGATTAGTAAATGCATGAGTACCACAGACTAGGTGTAGGTGAGGCTGGGTTCCTTTAGCTCAGAAACATTTTTCAGTGGCCAGTACTGGGTATATGGCATCTCCTGGGCTCCACCCCTACTTGGCTGGTTACTGGTTATGTGATTTTAGAGGAATCACTTATTTAGAGGAATTACTGATTACTTATTACTGACCATGTGGGAATTAATCACTTCTACCTAGAGATGTGCAGTGTCTACAGATTTGTAAATGTATGGCTGTCTTAATCTACCTTTATGAAGATTTATTAAAAGAAAAGAAATGGATCTCATGTGATCATAAGTGGCACATGATGCCTGACTTTCATGGAAGGGCGTGGGCTAGAGATGGTGGGAGGATTGGCCTGATTCTAAAAGTTGACCCTTGTTTTTCTGGGCCCATGAGCCATGCCATTCAGTATTGCCAGACATCCATTTTATAAGAAAAGTTAGAAATCTGAATGTTTGTATGAAATTGACCAATTTTGACATGACCACAAACAGGTAAAATCATAGCATGTGCCAGGTACACCCATCTGTTCAGGTATCACAGCTTTAATCTCAGATTGCAAATGTCGAATTTGCCTGTTTCCTACTAATTTTTTGGGAAGAGCCCCTGAATGAATATAGGAGGCATAGCTGAAGCCAACCTAAGGCCAGAAACCAGTCCTCATGGCTCCCATCTCTGAGCTGTCTGCAGTCAGCCACTTACCCAGTTATTATTTGCTGTGCACTTTTGTTCCAGGGACTGTCTGAGGTGCTGAAATGTCATTTAGGGATATATGGCATAGTGGTGCACTCAGACCACAATCAAGTGAACAGTCTCAGGTATGTCTGATTTCTCTAGGGGACCACAACCTACTGTCATGAGCTGTGTAACATGGGCAGGATGAGCTAGTGCATTCATGTGACGCATTCCCTGTGACACAGTTGTATCCCAACAGAAGCCTCTGAGTGAAAGGGAGTGCTGGAAGTGAAAGGGATACCTAGTAAGGGATTTCAGCCTTTATCAGGATGTGGTAGGGGACCAAAGGCTGCACTGGCCCAGTGGGGGATTCTTGTGCTGCTCACATTGTTTCCCTGGGGATCACATACTAGGCTATTACACTGCTCGTCCACCCTGGAGTGTGTTTTGTGGATCCCGAAGCATATTTTAGTTTAGAAAACCCCTTTTCATGTTACTGGTTCTGTAGGATATTGCAGAGTGAGTCAGGTGTCTGTGCATTGAAGAATTTGTCCACCAAGCCCTTTTACTCTAGTAGAAGAGATTGTCTCCCTTTTACTCTAGTAGAAGAGATTGTCTTCAGTGCTTGGGTATGAAACCAGTATCTATTTAGATGAGTAGTTCACAGTGTTTGAATAAATTGTAAATCTGCTTGTTACAAGAGATATTACCACCCTTTCCCATGAAATAATTTGTGTGCTCCATTAACTTAGAAATTTAGCATCATTCAGAGGTTTCAGGATGACCTGGATCCAGGGACTTCAAACCATCAGAGATCTATCTCTTTCTAATTCTTCTGCTTTGCATTGACTTTGTTTTTAGGTGGGCTTTCCACTTGACTATGTAGGTTTTGTTTACTTTTAAAATAAAGAAGAAACGAAATTCTAAGACAGATTCTCACTGGCCTAGATTTGGCTACATTCTTATCCCTGTGCCAGTCACAATGAGCTTGATTACTAGATCTGGTTCCCCTGTCATTCACCTGTCAGCTAGTGGGTGGCGTCAGCCTGATGCAAACCACAGAGTCTGGAGGGACATCCACAGAGGGAAAACTGGGAGATGAAAGAAAACAGAATAAATGCTAGGCATGGACTGGATAAAATTCTTTGTCTAAAATCTTGTGACAGTTTAATGTATTTATTTATTAAGTTCTGTCTTACTTTGCAATGATTTTCTTTGATTCCTCTATATGTGTCCTGTATTAGATTTTCATCTCACACCTCGGAGTTGCCTCAAAATAATCTTTCCCATGCTGGGCCTGGTGGTACATGACTATAGTCGCAGCACACAGGAAGCTGAGGCAGGAAGATTTGCTGCCAGTTTGAGGCCAGTTGGAATTATATAGCAAGACTTTATCTCAAAACAAAAAATAATCTTTTCCACTTTGTTTGAGCAAAATCCTAAAGTTGTTTCCCAAGGCATAGTTGAGAATCTAATGGGAAGGAGAATCCAGAACAATGTGATAAGAATGTGTTTGAGGGTATGACCCCTCTATATCATGATGTCCCTGAAGAGTGACCTTGGCCTGTGATTCATTTAAACTGAGAAAACCAGCTGTGTGATGACCCTTAGTACCTGGAAGGTAGTGTTGATCATGTTGGTTTTGAGAGTGCTATTGTGTAGATTATGTGTCATATAGCACATAGGAAATTCCTGGCACTCACTAGATGCTCAGTAAATGTTCTCATATTTCCTCGAATCTGTATAATGCACTCTGATTCATACGATTGCTGAGAATAAAGCATGGCTAATTAAATCATGACACTACTTTTACATTTGGAGTTTTAAATTTCATATTCATTGAAAGAGCTTTGTTGTCCTTAGACATTTATCTCTTATCACTGTTGTACATTCATACAAAAGAAGAAGAAAGAGAAAAAGGAATGGGTTTCAATATTACTAAAATTTCCAAAGTCATACCCTTCTGGATCCACTTCCATTCCCAGTGTCTCACTGTTCCTTTGACATAATATTGTCCTTTGCCCAACAAGGTTTTGTTCTTGAAGTCTGCCTTCTGCCTGTCTTCCTGCCTCCCTCTCTTCCTCCCTTCTTCCTTCTTCCTTTCCTTTCTCCTTCTCCCTTTCCCCCTTCTTCTTTATCCTTCTTTCATTCCTCAAGCCCTGTGCACTGAGCAATACCTGCAGCCTTTTAAAAAAAATTTGAGACAGGATCTGATTAAGTTCCTGAATTGTCTGGGCTGGGCTCCAATTTGTGATCCTCCTGCCTCTACCTCTCAGGACCTGGCATTACAGATGTGCACCCCTGCGCCCAGTTATTCAGCATTTCGTAAGGAAGCATGCTGCATTACTGCCCGCAGGATTTGCTTCCAAGGTGCTGCGGGTTTTGATGCAGTGTGATGACCTGCTCAGGCAATGACAATATATCATGACTACCACCTGGGTTGTAATTATGAGACACATTCTAATTTCAGATAAACTATACAAAAATATGTGTTTTAGAATTGATGAAATCAGGCTATTTGATCTTTTCTGTAATCCTTATCCTTCTTTGTTGGTTGCACGAGGGCAATCAAACTAACCTGGTTGTATACTGTGTCCTGATATTATGGCAGAAGTGTGTGGTGGCATCCATGCCCAATTTATGTTCTGTCAACTGTGTACAGTCCTTCCATGCTGACAGCTTGGAGACTTCATGTAGCAGAGCTAAGTCTTTATGCCGGTAAACTCAATCTTATCTCTTTACCAACCTCTAATTGTTGGACACAGTGGCTTTTTCTCTTTTCATTGAATAGTGCAAACTGGTACTTAACTTGGACCTTAACTCTCCTTTATTAATGATTTTTCTTCCCATTTTTTGTTTCTTTGCAGTGCTTGGATGGACCCCAAGGCCTTATGTCTGCTAGGCACGTGCCTTTCTGCTTCAATACACCCCTGCCTCTATTGGTGATTTTGGCTGGGGAAATGGTTACCTTTCCTTTTGAAAAGTGAGGTTTGCCAGCCTGTCACTCTTGTCACTCATTCACAGTACACATGATGTACCTTTTAGTGGCAGCAGCCTGCATCCTTAGGACACAGCCTTACTGACTCCTTCCTAAGTCAGTCTCTATTGTACACTTGGTAACTCCCTTCATGACCCTTGTCACTGCCTAATATTCACACACACACACACACACACACACACACACACACACACACACACATATATATATATTTTTCTTCTTCCATGAGAGCAAAGACCTTGCCTATTATGTTTCCTGTTACATCCTCTGACACCAAAACAGAGCCTTGGCCTCAGTAAATATTGCATGCATGCATGCATAAATGAATGAAAAATTACAATTATCTGCTAGTTATCTTAAGCCTCCGGTTAGACAGGAAGCAGCTTCTATTGGCCCCTTTTCCCTGTCTTCTTTTGAGGCACTTAAGGAAAAAAAGAACAAAATTTCCAAAGACTGGCCATTGGTCTGCTGTCATCATGGCTGCACTTCCTGCTCCTATTTTCTAAGGAGCAGTGACATTTTTCATTCAATTTCAAGTGAATTGGATGGGCAATGTCATTAGCCAGTTGTTTCCTGAAAAGTGCTTTGCAGAGCAAGACTCCCTGGGCATCTCTGTCTATTTGGGATGTAACAGGTCATGGTAATTATGATGTTGGTTATTGAAAGACATCCATTCCACTTAAGCATTCTTTGTGATTTCAAGTTTGAGTTCACAGACCTTTTGATTACAAAGAGAAAGGATGCTATTTGGCATTGGCATTTCTCTGTGATTGAAGTGATTAAAGAAACAGCAGCTTTTGAATGCTTCCTCCAGCCAGGTGGAGTTGAGACTCAGAAAGACTGTTTAACCAGTGCTTGGGGTTCCTTTGAGGCCAAGGGCACATTTCTGCCTATTTCTTTAATATAAATGTTTACCAACTCTGAACAGACTTAGATGGTCTATTAGCTTTTTGTCTTAGAGACAAAATACCTGATATGTACAGCTTAAAGGAGAAAAGGTGTATTTTGACTCAGGCTATCGGAGGTTTCAGTCAGTGGTTGGCTTGTTTGGTGGAGAGGGATGGTGGGGCTATTCACTTCATGGCAACCAAGAAGCAGAGAATGTGAGAAGAGCCAAGGGGAGAGAGGAGTTTGGGGACACTATGTGTCCTTCAAAGGCACGCCCTCAGTGACCTACTTTCTCTAAGTAGGCCCCACCTTCTAAAAGCCTGTTGGCTGGACTGATTAGCACCTTCCTGATCCAGTCGCTTCTCTAGGTCCCACCCTGAACATTACTGCATTGGGGACCAAGTTCTTGATACCTGAGTCTTTGGGGGGAAGCTTCGGATTTAAACCATAACAAATGGAAAGAACTCCAAAGATCTTAACTTGTAAGTAGCTTCTCTTTCAGATGGTGAATTGGTTACCGTAGCATAAACAGAATCAGAAGTGTGAATAACAATCAGGTGTTTTGGTTGAAGCTTCTATCTTGAAGAGGAACTTTTCTGATTTTGTAGTGGCAGATTTAAATCATGCAAAAGAGAAATAAACGAAGACAGATCTTCACTTTTTCTCTGCCTCCCAAAACTCAGGGTCGTGATGGATGGGATTTTCTCCCATTTCCCTTTTAATTGGTTTGCTAAGATTCAAAACAAGACTGTGGGAATAAATATAGTTGAAAGATATACAAGAGTTTCTCATTTTTAGTTTTCCTCTAGAATCTATCACTATTGCATTTTTGATTATACTATACAAAGTCAGTATGTATGTATGTACTTTACTTTTGTGGGAAGTGTTTGAGTTGAAGGGATTTCTACTTTGGAATCATTTGTCTTCTTTCCTTCCCATGTAGGACTTTAGCAAATGTTGCAAAATTCATTATACACAGACATTTTTCTGTCCTATTTTGCATCTGAAAATCAGAGAAGGCTCATAAATTGTTTTTTTTATTGCTTTAAATGATGTACTCTCAGTCTTTTTTTTGTTTTGTTTTGCTTTTGTATAAAGGAGTACATTTACCTTGCCAAGATTTGATTTTAAGTACCAGCACTGCATTTTCTTAAAGGATGCTTTCAGGGGAAAAACAAAAAAGATGGGGGCGGGAAGCAATGGGTTGGTAGGAGCACATGTAGCTGAACAAAGTAGTTTGAGAGTACTTTTTCTCATTAAACTTGCTTGAACTTCAGAATCAGTAAGTTTTAAAAATAAAGGGAGGCTATTATATCATCTGTGAACTAATGCTAAGGGATGCTCTGGAGCTTATAAAACCCTCTTGTCTGTATTTCATTTAATTGATTCAAATGAATTCAGTGAGATTTGTTTGTTGCAGATAATGTCTAGTCTCTGCCAGGTGCTGCATAGGGAGGAATTACATTTGTTCTCAAGGAGTTTATGATGTAATGAAAAAACCTGAGTATATAAAAGAGGTGCTGTGATGGACTGCTCTCAGGGCATGGTGATGGGAAACTGACCATTCCTTTCTATGTAAGTGATGGAAACCAACTGAACAGATTTTTGCTTACATAGCAGGAAATCCCAGGGGTATATATGAGTATTCACATTTCTGGACCTAGGTGTGTAAGTGCTCCCTTCTCCTCCACAACCCATTTTACTGGCTCTGTTTTATTCATGTTGATGTCATTTAAGAACAAGTGGCAGAGATGATCCCCAGGAACTCTACGGGTTTATCTGACTAACTTTGGTGTTTTGGTTGTAATCTCTTCCCTAAGAATTCCCCCCAAAGCCTCAGTATTTGGTCTCATTGGACCCATTTGGTCGTAAGTCCCACTCCATATCAACCAAGATGATAAGAGGAAGGTGGTTGTTAGCCAGGTCTGAAGCATGGGTAATCTTTAGTCTATAGGAGCGTGGTAAATCTCATCAGAGAGACACGCTTGGCTGAGGAAAATAGCAGTGTGTTACTGTTCAAGAATTGAAGTGAGTGGATTCTGAGCATGCAAAAGCAACAGAGATCTCTTAACATGTCTTTTAAAAAATTAAATGAAATTTATTTTTAACTGATACATTACAGCATAGCAATAGAACATATACTGTTTATTATTCACCTTTTAAAGCCATGCACCATCTTCTTCTGTAGCATTAAGTGACTTCTCTATTTAGCTGGCCTTTGCTTTCCATTTGACTCTGCAGGCAGTGCATGGTTCATGGTTTAAGCCTTGGCATCTGCTGTCCTCACTGCATGGTTTTTATCTTCTCCTACATGAATACTTTGTGACTTCAGTTGTCACACATTCAAGGGTTGCTTTTACATTCTTTATCTCTAGCCTTGACCACTTTGACAAACGTGTGCCTCTAATTTCTAAGGCATGTCTTCAGCTCCCGTCTGTTTATGTTACATTCACATCAAGCTCTGAGTGTTACAAACCCAGCATGTCAACTGCTCCAGGAACCAGAATCCCACTGAGTTTCCAACAAGCTGCGGTTTATTGAAGGTGTCCGCCAGGTTCACAATACCCAGTTGCTATTTTGGCATTCCAGACAGTTAAGCATGGAGAGCTGCTACAGAAACAGGGCATTGATGGGAAACTGTGCGGGCTTCGGCCAGGTCCAGGCAGTGTGGCATCTCAGTGGTCAATGTATGGCTACCCACGGCCAAAGGTGACCAAAATATCTGTCTTTCAGTCTTAGCTTTGCGTTCAGCCTTTTAAATTGCGACCTTGGGCAAATTATTTAACCTTTTTTTTTTTCTCAGTTTGCTCATCCATAAAAATAGGGATAATAATAGTACCAGTGAGAGAGTTGTGTGAATCAAATGAATTATACATATAAAGTATTCAGAACTGTGCTATCACATAATAACTTTAAAATGTTAGAAATTTATTTTGGGAACAAGTTGAAGTATAAATCAATTAATCAATCAGCATATTAAAGAAGTCAATATCCTGTAAGGCACCTTTTGTTATTGATGGATGTCCTTAGATTGACACCTCCTAAGTCTCATGTCCTCCCGTCCTGTTCTTACTGTTTTAATGCTGAATGAGTCTGTCTTACTGATTTCAAACATGATGGCTTTCAAGTATTTTCCACCGTCAGTATCTTCCCCTATCAGGCTTCCCTTCTGCAGGATAGATAGCCCAGATTCTTCAGCTGGCATCCTCTCTTGCTCCTTTTCCACTCTTATCTGCACCACTTCACTTTTCATTATTCTTTTTTCAAAAAAAATGCTCAAAAAGGAATTGGGTATCCAGATCTTGTTTAGGAGGTCTGTGGAAAACCTCCCTTTATACTGTACCCACATTACTGTCACCCAACATTACATTAGTTTTTAACCAGCACCTCTGTAACAAGATTGACTAATGGTGAATTTTGTGATCAACAAAGACAACAGAGAGATATATCTGTTCAGTTTGTATTGATTTTGGACAGATTGTTTTTATATTTTCATTTTTAATGGGTTGAGAAGTTTAACTGGGCTGATTGTGCTGCCCAACTTGCTTGATAACCAAACTAGTTTGTTGTGAAATACGAAATCATTAAGGTGCATATGTGAATTAAGATTAGACCCAGCCAACATAATAGAAACATCCCAGATAACAGTGGTTTCAATAAGACAAGTTTTTGCTCTCTTAGGTTTTAAAGAAGTCCAGAGGTAAGCATGGTCTAACATGGTTTCTACTTCCTCAATGCTCATCACACATGTGGGATCCTTTTAATAGAAACTACTTTACTATTTTGCCTCATGGTTTAAGAAGGCTGCTGGGCTCTACCCATTCACTTGTGTTCTGGGTTGGAGAAATAAAGGAAAGACAGAGAAGGATACATTCCTTTATTTCAAAGAAATTTTTAAATCTTTTTTTCTGGAAGGGCTGAAAAATACTTGTCATTGGCCAAGGTTTAAACATATGACTTATTTAGTTGCAAGAGAGTCTGGAAAATGCTCTTTTGACTGAGGAACTATGAACCTAGATAAGAAATAAGGATTCTACTCCTAAGGATGAGAGAGAGAGTTATCAGAGACTTGGATAACTGATACTCGTGACCACATATTTGTTGGTGACCATGTTTTGAACAAAACTGAGTTATATATCACACCACTAGCCACTTCCTCAGTGTAATTTGGAGTCCCTGATCAATAAAGTAGCATTTCTCAAATGATTGTTTTCAAACTAAGCAAGAGATGATTACTTAAAATGCAGAAACCTGTGCTGTGTTTTATATTTTATGCTGTCCATTAAGTCAATTTAATTAAGTATAGTTTACGTTCAACAAAATTCACAAAATTCAAGTATTGAATTAGTGATTTTTCTGAATATACACACCCACGAATGTAGAGAACATTGTTTCTCCCTAACATGTACCACTGTGTCTCTTTTCACTTTCCTCCTCTACTGTGGGTCCAAGAAATGTGCTTTATATCGGTTTTATTTTTACATTGTCTAGAACTTTACATAAAAGATTGATAGTGTGAAGTCTTTTATATATCAATAATATGTGAGATTCATCACACACATTTTGGATAAAAACAGCTCTCACTTGTCTTAATTGACACTTCACATGGCTTCAATTTTTTAACTGGTGTCTTAATATCATGGGACAATTTGTTACCCACTACGTTTGGACAAATACAGTATCAAGGCATAGTGTCCAGTACATACAGTTTTCTCCCTTCATTTTCACTTGATTAAGTCATCCACAGTTCTTAGTATGGATTTCATGTCCACTGGAAATCCTTCAGCCCTCCACATTGTGTAGCAAGGGCTCGTCCCATATGCTGCTATTGTTCCATGGACTGATCTATTGATTCTCATTTTCCTTTAAGTCTCCTCTAGTAGATATGAGCTTCTTAAAACAGTGCCTATGTTTGCTCATCATTGAATCCCCAGTACCTGTTTAAATGGCAATACTTCAAATATTTTCAAGTGAATTACTTGCGCGCAGAGTGTTGTTTAAGTGGTATAATGGTATATAAAAGATTATGGGTCAGCAAAGGAGTATAGCTGAGGAGATCAGCAGATGATTTGTGGAGACTGTCCTTTGGACCTTGAAGGAATTTGTGAACAAAGAACAGGATGAGGGCATGGCAAGTAAAACGATCAGTGTGCATGGAGATAAGAGTGAGTCTAAGGTGTTTGGAGAGGAAGGAAGAGTTCTAAGTAGTCAGAATATAAGGTACAGCACATAACAGCCAAGGAGGGTTCAAAGCTATGCGTCAAAAGTCAGTGTTAGCCATCAGTTAATCAGAAGGGAGAGAGAAATTTGATGCTTGGCACTGGAAAGACGCTTTTAGTTATCACTTGATATTTATGAATACTCTTCTTTCTATGAAGTCCTTTGGTTGGTTGGGGCTGTGGACACCACAGTCCCATAGTCTTGAGGGCTGTTTCAGAAAGCAGGGAGGGTGGTGTTTGTCAGCACCAGCGGTTGTGGACAGCACCCAGGGCAAAGCTGAGCTCTTGCTTTTTACCTTAGGTGAAGCCATTGGGTTTGTTTCCATGCAGGGTGTGTGACAGCTCAGGACTCCGGGCCTATGATGCCAAAGCATTACTATCTCAAAATCAAGAAGTAACATTCACTCTCAGTGGAATAGAGAAATGCATAGTCTTATTATTTCTTCTGCATTGAAACCTCACAACTCTCATCAGGCAGTTGTTATTTTTGCTTCTTTTTCTGTGAAGGAGGAAACTGACACATGGAGAGGAGCTGAATGACAGATCCAGGACTCAAGCCTGAATCTTCTGATACCAGTGTCTATGTGCTTAGCCGTGGCGTATGACTTCCACTGAATGCCAATGGACATTTATGGAAGTGTCTTTAACATCCCTGAGATGCCCAACTATGGATGTCTCCTCACTGGAGAACTAATGTTGCAGACAATTCATAGTAGGAATGTTGTTAGAGCCAGCGCAGATATACTGGCAGTGGTGGGAGAGGGCTTTTTCTAGCTTGCCCCCACCTGAGTTTGAGAGGATGCGCTCAGCTAAGCGTGTCATCTGGCAGACAGATGTGTGAAGTGTTCAGGCAGTTGCACCTGTGAAAGGCAAGCTAGCTGGAATTTAAAAATTAAGTTTCTTTCTCATACCAATAAAAATCTTTAAAGCCCCACTTTGTAATTTGGGGGTAACAGCTACTTTCTTCCTAATGTTATTTATAATTATACTTCCTTAATGGTTTCTGAGACCTGGGCAGTAGGAGGTCCATCTCGTAGTCTGTGGGAGAGATGTGTTGGGCTCTCTCCAGTGCTGCTGGTTCCTGGCTGTGCTTGGGTGGGCATGGTCACATGTGGCATAAGCATTTCTTTCTTAATGGTTGCATGCTGCTCCCTCCCTGTTTTAAAATGAGCCCATACTGTGCCCCATTAGCTGAAATTGACATGATGGTTATTTTCAGTGCCATTTCTTTAAAGAACTCAGTCTCAGTGTGCATTATTAGCTCCCCTCCCCTTGCTAAGTGGAATGAAGAACCCCTGGGAAAGTGTTGTGGCAGTTTTGCAGAAGCTGCAGATCCCAGATTCTGCCTTTCCACCCCCACCTCTGTGCTCAGAGCACATCACATATTATACAAACATTAAAGATTCTTCCCTCAATGCAGAATCCTTTGGAAATCTCAGAATCAAAAAGGTTCATGATAAAAATGCATGAAGCAATATCCTTATTGGTAAACTTACATATCCAGCTGAGATACTGTACATGATAATGCAATTTTCTATGCAAAAAGAGCTTATCTCCATCCAAATATTATTCCACATCATTATTCATTCTGGAGGAGTGATTGCTGTCCTAGGTTAACTGATTGAACTTTTGGAACCAAAGCTTCAAGCTTATCTTACTGGCTATTGCCTGACTTATAAATTGCCATTAGATTGGTAGGAATGAATAAATGTACACTCCATTAGGAAATATTAAAGTTTTTATACTGATGTAGAATAAAAACAGGATTAAAGGGAGCATTTCTAAGGTTCAGTACAGCGTGAAATTGAAATCTTTTTGGCATGTGAAATATACAATATGAATATTCTTTCTGTTTTCTGATAGCTGGGGGATTATGAAGGGTGGACAGAGCACTCCAGAGTTCACCTGTAGATGCTGCAGCAGGAAAGGGAGGTAAACTCAGCTTGGTTCTGCCCAAATCTGTGTCTATTAATTGTCAAAGTCATAAACAACAATGATGACAGCAACAACAGTATAAAGCCCTTAAGCTTAAAGGCATGTCAGGCATTGTCTTTACATGCTTGCCTATCAATGGATGGATTTTTAAATAGCGATTAAGAAGCTGAAGAAATACTGTCTTGGTTTTAAATTCACATTCTACCTGGTTCTGTGTGCACTGAGGTAAGCTGCTGTTCTCTCTGCCTCAGTTTCCAGTTTGTCAAAAGGACAATGACTTCACCTTATGAGATTGTTAATTGAGTTGAATTATGTAATATATGCAATATGTTCTGAAACAGAGAAAGCTGTAAATAAATATTGGCGGGCTGTGGTATACTGTCACTTCTGTGTGTCTTCACAGAATCCTGTGAGGCAGATATTATTCTTAGTGCCATTTTCCAGATGATGAAGCTGAGATTAATAGTGGAGAAACTGATAACTCAGTGAAGAAGCACAGTGTACTTTGCACCATAAAGAGAGAAGAAACACAAACAGTTACTTTGTGCCATAAAATGGCCACCATTTTATTGTTCTCACAGGTTCTGTGGAGGAGGGAATGGAGTGGTTTATGGAAAAGATGATTTTTCTCTGCTTTCCAGTGTCTGTGGTTTCAGATGGGTGATCCCAATGGTTAGTGCTGGAGTCTTCTGGTTTTAATTCACATGCCGCGGGCCTGGGCTAGCAGAATGCAGAAGGTGGGCCAGCTGGAGTGGTTGATTGGAGCCCTACCTATGGTCTCTCCATATGGGTTTACTCACACCATGCTGGCTCAACGTAGACATCTCTCACAGCCTTTCAGAGCTCCAAAGATGAATATTCTCATGACAAAGATAGAATCACATGATCTTTTATGGCCTAGCCTTAGATATCACATATGATTTTATATTCTAGCTGTGAAAGCAGTCAGTAGCTCAACTGGATTCAAGTGGAGAGGAACAAGATTCTTTAAGTGTCATAGACTTTGCAGCCATGTTCTGGAACTAACGTATGTGCTGTTTATATCTGCTGTTACCTTTGTTTCTGGATGTTGACAGCTATTATTTACTCCATCTGGCCTGCGTAGCTCTCAAAGAATTCACAGTATGAACCACTTAAGGTGCTTTGTCAGTACACGTGAACCCAAACCTTGGCCATGTTGCTGTCTATCTTGGATGCTATTTGCATACACACCTACACAATTTTTCTCCTATGAATGTTCAGGTTCCTACTTCTTTTCATGCGTGTGTGTGTGTGCGCGTGCACATATGCATGCACACATGCTGCATAAGCCTCGCCTGTCTTCAGCATTCCATTATAGCACTTCACTCTCATTTCCCTTTTCCTTTCTACTTCTCTCTTTCCAATGGATTCAATTAAGTTCTCTTCGGTGCCTTAGCAATAAACTGGTTCCCTCCACAGCATTAGAATGAATCTCCCTCATTATTTCATTTAGATTGTTGTTATGTTTGAAAACTTGAGGGCAGGGCAGGCAGGAGGGAAGGAATGTTAATTTGCAGGGAGTCTCCTTTGTGTGGAGGGAGTGCTGCCTAGGAGGAGCCAAGAAGCTGCCACTTGATGTACTCACGGATACATAAAGAATTGATGAAGGATGCTTAAAACCGCACAGCTCTGGTGTCTGTCATGCTGAGACCCACCACATTACAAGCACTGGCTAAAGCCAGGTTTGCAATGGCTGATTACTGCCATTCCTTTATCCATTTTAAGAGACATTTTTCTTGGAAGGGTGTGTGTGTGTGTGTGTGTGTGTGTGTGTGTGTGTGTGTGTGTATGTGTGTGTGTGTGTGTGTGTGTGTGTTTGCACTTGTGCATGTTGAGTGTGGCTTCATTCAGTTTCTCTTCATCTTTTCCAATTATTGAAATACTCGTTCTCTGTGGCTATCACTGGGAAAGGCAGTAGGTGGCAGAGGCTGAGCTCAGGATCCTTGTAATTTGACTCAGAATACCAGAGAACGTTTCACAAACCAAGGAATGAAGCTCTGGGAGTGCTGGAGTGACACTGATTATGTAGGAATGACATATAAATAATTACAAAGCACTCAGGGTTTTTGTTAGTAATTTGTATTTAGAGTCCTCTTTCAGGAGTTTGAAATGTCATCAGGTACCTGAACAGTGCTAACGGATAGATCTGCATTTCAGTCCTGCTTCACACTGTGCTAAAGGGAATCATATTTGTTACTACACCGAGGAGAGTCTTAGTGAGGGAAGAAAGGACTGGTGGGGAGTAAGCAGGACTAGATTTAAATCTAATTGCCTTTCATGTTCTCCACTGCTATTTGGCTTGCACACAGTTGTTGTATAGGTGGGAAATGAGGATTAGGCTGTTTGCTGGAAGGTAGAATGAGAAAAGTCAGGTATTGCTACAGTCTGAAGTGATCCCAGACCCCGATGATGAAAGAGAGTTCCAAAGTTATTATGCATTAGATTGGTTAAAAAAAATGGCTTTCCTACTGTGTTTCTGTTAGTAGTGAGTTTTAAATCTGCCCTACTGCTTCCATTTCCTTTCTTTTCTTTTTTCATCTTAAGATTAAATCTGGAACTGTCGGAAGCCTTCCAAACCAGGGAATAATTTAGACTGGCTTTGGAAATACAGGTAGAGATTGGACCAGGAAGGGACTATCTCATTCTATTTATTCCATGAATAAATATGTCACAGAAAAAAGCGTTCCACGAGAGACTCTGGGTCACAGTTAGTAATTATGGCAGCTAATTATCAAATCAAGGTGTTGGGCTCTTCTCCAGCATTTCTCTGTGAGCTTTACATAAATTTTACAATTGTAAATGGCCAGCCCAATAGGCCAATTGAAAACTATTATTAATAATCTGGAGTCATGAAAGGGAAAATGCTCTGGGAGGGGTGCAGATATATGTGCTTGGACATGAAAGGCCATTTTATTCATGAAAAATGAGATGTGAGAGTTGTGCATGGATGAGGGAAAAGTTTAGTAATTAATCACATTGGTCATAATGAGGAGAGGAGATCAACGCTGATAAAAAGATTTGTCTGAATGGATTATAGGCAAACTTAAAAGAAAGAGGAAAAGAAGGACAAAGGCCATTGCTGGCTTGGGAATTGTGCTCTTTAAAAATTCTCCATCATTCTTACAGTCAATTCTGCATTTCCTCAATAGCCGTGTGAAACACAGCTCTCTCTTCATTGTCTTAGATTAACCACTAACTGCTAACCATACATTAAATGAAGTATTGAGTATTTGTCTTCTGAAAATACACTTGAATGTTGTTTATTTCCCCAATAGGTCTGCTATGATGCATTTAGGTGCCATATTGCTAAATGCATACTGTACTTTAATATCTGCACCAGCCAGTCTCTGCCTGCCTTACTTACGAAGCAGCTGTGCAGGGGCCTCACAATCACAGATAGAGTTTTTCTCATAAACTGTTTAATTGTTTGCTTCTGGAAACAATTAGACTGATGGTAATATAGAGTGAGTGTTGTATTGCAACCAGCAATCCTCTTTATGAGTTTTCTTAGCAAAATACCATGTTGACATATGTTGGGCTCACAAAGAAGATTCAGTTATATCATGACTTGACCTCCAAGGAGATTGTGCTCAGCAATATGATGGCTCAGGAGAAGTCTCTGCAGGAAACAGCACTGCCTGGTGGAAGGTGGTCTGGCTTGGGATGTTTCTGAAGAGAATGGCACTGGGTGTGGATGATGTGCTTTCCCCTCTGCCCCAATAATGGCAAACTTTGGATCTTGGTTCAAAACTCATTGAATAGCAGTGTGTGTGATGTGTTCTTTATGTCTCATATCAGGCCCTATTTCTTTCTCAGGGCTGAAGGTTTACAGAACCTCAAAAAGGAAAATGCTTTTGGAAGAAATTGGGTGTTCTGATGTCCTTGTTCTCCAGTCCAAGTATACTAGGAGAGTGTTAGATGGGCCAGTTGATTGGACTCACAGTCCTCTAGAGATGGTGTGTTGCAATTGGCTTTCAGTTTGTGGGAGATGTGTTTCTCATGCATGGTAGTCTTATTTGATCCTCAAAAAGCACATGAGTTTTTGTTGTTGTTATTATTATTTTCATTTCAGAGATAATGAAATTGATGCTTAGCAATGTCAACAGCTTTTTCCCAGGTACCTTGGTGATCACAGGTAATGTGTTCTAGCCTCAAAACCAAATTTATCTTACTCTGAGTTCAAGGTTCTTAAAAATCATAACTAGTTATTTCTTCACTTTGTAATTGACCAGTTTATTAGATTTTCTCATGTATGTTCACCATCTACAACATAGCAGACACAAGTGAGAGCCCAAAGTCATAGCATGCCTTCATGAAGATTTCCAGTGGAGGCAAATGGGAGACAAAATAAGCATGTAAATACAACTATACAAGGTGATTTTGGGATAGTGGAAAGTACAGGAATGTAACAGTGCTTAACTTGGTTGTAGTTTCTCATGACTGGGTGGTCTAGATGATTGAGAAGGACTTTCTGAGGAAGTTTCATCAGAGTTGAAGTCTGAATCATGAGAAGGAGCTAATCTTGGAAAAAAGTAGACAAAAAACAAGTTCAAAACCTCTAGCAAAGGAATGAGCGTGGAAATCCCTGGGAACTTATGACCAGAATGTCTAGACTAAGCCTGGACAGCTGTTTCTGAAGCCCTGATAAGGTATTTCTAATCACAACCTATCCATCCTTCCACCATCCACCCACCATTCAACAAACACTCATGTCGGCCCATTTCACAATAAGCTGAATTGCTATCAAAGGCAGCACAGTAATCAGTCTATCATACTTCTTGTTTTTGAGAAGTTCGTATACAATTAAGAGAGACAGGAATTAACACAGATAGTATAAAAATAGGCTTGTAATATAATGTTCAGGGAACTCAGGAGCCAGAGAGAAGCCTGATAAGCTCTCCAAGAATGCCAAGGGAGGCTTCTCTGAGGAGGTGATATTCAGGCATGCTGGAGAGGAGCAGTTTTTGCAGATAGTGAAAGAAGAAACTGCAGCATGCCCAAAGAGGCAGACCTGGGAGAGACTTTGGAGGAGTTTGAGGATTAGTGGAATGATAGGGCTGTACTGGAAGTCGAGGATAGAGAACCTCATAAACCTTTGTGTTCCAGGTAAGGGATCATACAATGGAAGCTAAAGGCTACATACAGTTTGCAGATGTTTTGTTCAGATTGGACCAAAGTGTTTAAAAATGAATCCATTTCCTAATTTTTAATCTGGAAATCTCTTAAAATCCCAGTTCTTGTTTTCTTTTGGAAAAGCCAGAAAATTTGGCAAAATTACACCAACATACTTATCAGGCCCCAAAGTGCTGCCATCAAGTCAAAGCTGCCTCCTTCCTTCATTAAGGGCTTATATTTCTCAGTCTGTCAAGTCCCGGCCGTCCCCAGTGTTTCTATGACTTTCTTTTTTAGGTACTGGAGATCAAACTCACAACTTCGCACTTGCCAGGCAGGTACTTATGCTGCTGTGCTAAATGCCCAGCCCATGTGTATTTGACTTGGGTCTGAGTATTAATTTTCTTTTATCATCACTCATACCTTTGTCTTAGAGTGAAAATGATAGTAAATATTTCCTTTTCCTATGTCTCTATCAAAAACAAAAGAGGGAAGACAGAAGCTGAGTGGGAGTTCTGTCTGACTCAAAAAGAGTAAGAAAGAAAACATAATTGTGAAGGTAAAGAATATTCATCTTTGCTGTGCAAATAAAGTGGGTTAGTGTAGCAACAATGCAACCCTAGGGTACATGGAGTTGCAGAAATACATGCGCATGCACGCCCTGCTGCATCCCTTTAAGTTACCTGTTTAACCTCAAAAGACATTTGAGTCTATGATCCTTGCTGCAGGGATTGGGAATTCATGGAGAATTTTAAGCAGGGCAGTGACAGAAGTATTGTTTGTTCCAGTGTGTTAGTAACATGATTGGTTACCACAGGGAGGGTTTGGAGTAGTGAGCATGGTTTTTCAGGAGGAGGTGGGGTTCTGGAACATTGGAATAAGGAAGATCAAATAGAAGCGTTGTTACAGTTAACCAATCAAGAGAAGATGCGAATCTGAATTAAGACAACACAGTGCCAGGAGTCATGGGCAAGGGCAGCATTGGGGATGCAGACAGGACATGAAGGTGATGAATCGCATGACAACATTCTGTGTCCCTTTCTTTGTAGTCACTCCCACCTGAAGCAGTTTCCTGCTCTTCAGACTCAGTGCTGACCACAGTGCTTCCTGTGGAGGGACAGGTGCCTGCACCCTTATGAAGCCTGCAGGGTGCCGTTGTTGTGAAACTGCTCTGTGGATGGAAATGATCTTGTGGAACAGATGTCACTGCTGCTGGTGCAGAAAGATAAAGAATTACAGTTGATAGAAAACACTGCTTACAAACAAGAAGACCTAACAACAGCATAGCATAGAAGCAAAACTACTTGGACGCTACCTGACTTTTGTACACTTGCTGGTGAAGGCCTGAAAAACTTCATTGAAAGAAATGAAGCAAAATGTGTTAGGGTTGCTCCCTTCAGCCTTCATGTTCTACGTGTTTATCTCTAATAAGATCAGGAGCAACCCATGGGCAGGTACTTACACATACGCTTCTTGGGTTATTTTAATAATCCCTCACCTGGGTGCATAGCTTAATAAAATCAATTTTCCCTGCATCCATGGCTGAGATGTATAGCTAAGGAGGTCATATACTGCTCAACTTTAGAAAAACACCACTCCCATGAATCTCAGTGTTAATTGTGCTCTTTAGATTTTTGCTTCACTCAACTTGCATAACCATACTTGTCATTCCTGTTAGATTCAATGCCAGTATCACATTATGCTGATTATTGAAGCTTTGCAGTATATTTCAAAATAGGGAAGTATAAATTCTTTGTGTTTCTTTATAAATTTTTAAAACTGGGGTTCAGATCTCTGTTTTTAGCACAAGTAGACTATAGAACCTTGGAAAAGTTTTTAAAAAAACTGTCTTCAAGCCTTGTGTGCCTTGTCTTTGTTTTATTAATTAATGAATAAATTATTACTTTGGCCTTGGATATTGAACCCAGGGTCTTTGCACATGAGTTACATCCCCGACATTTAAAAAAATTTTGAGGTAACATCTTGCTAAATTTCCAAGTAAGAATAAACTATGTCATTCTCCTCCTTCAGTCTCCCAGAGTTCTAGGATCACAACTATTTTTTTTTGTATGAACAGTTTTTCTTCTAACAGCACCACAGAAAGTGCAGTTAAAACACAAAGGAAATGATGCTGAGACAAGATACTAGCTGACTTTGGATCTCAGGCTCATGATCAACACAGTACAGGTTCTGGAAAGAGAAAAGAGAAAATTTAAGGAAGGACACCACCTCACAGACTGAAGTGTCTTGTCTTAGGAAACACAGGCTTGGGAGATTTTTCAAAGTATGAAAATTTATAGTTTGGAAGCAGTTGAAAAACTGTGATGTCAAGATTAAGATACAACACGTTTTCAAAAACACACATGAGAAGGAAGAGATCATTTATGAAGAATGAGGACTATTTGGTCAAATGAGCATCAGGCACCGGAGGCCAATGGAGGGTGTCACCTGCTCAGCTCCTCCTAGGTGACAAACAGTTGCCTAGAGCGACTCCACATTTACCAAAAATGTGGTAAAGGGGTTCTTATCAAACCAGCCCTGGGCCCCTGCTGATGAGGGTGCCAACTTCTTAGCCAGTGCTCACGTCCTCTCCTTGTCTTGTGCTGTCTGTGTTGGAGTAAGTTGTGTGAGTCTCTGTGTGGGCGGGGGCTTGGCTGCAGGGTTCATGGAGAAGCTGCTGTATTCCTAACAATACTGATCACTTGCAGTGGCTTTGATGCTTGTGTCCCTCCAGGATGGGCAGCACACTCTGCCCCCCCCGTTCTTGTTCTGATGAAATAATGTAGTTCACATGTACCTTTCACTGTTGAGGTTGAAAAGTCATCTTTGGGTAGCATTCACAATTTAAACAAGCTGCATGTCCCTTCCTTCTCTGGAGTGGCTCAGTCCTTGCTCATGAGATTCACGAGGCATTGAAATATTTTTTGTCTGCACAGCTATGAAAATGAATGGATGAATGATATTTGCTTCAAGATTTTCTTTTTTGGGGTAAGCATTTTTGGAGGAGTTGTGTGTGCTTTACTGTGGATTGAACCCAGAGCCTCTGCACTGAACTAGATCCCCAGTCCTTTTTTATCTCGAGGCAGGATCTCACCATGTTGCTGCATTGCCTGGGAGCAAATGATGAAAATGCTGAGTCAGAAGGGGCAGCAAAGGACCCATGTCTGCTCAGCTGAGGGAGTATGAAACACCTGTTGGAGAAGATAGACTGACATTACAGAGCTCAGGAGGCAGAGAGTGGCAGGGTTGGTCTCATTACCTGCTTGTGTTCACTTCCTTACCCTTGTTTCTCTGGCAGCCTGACCATTTCCATCTTAGATCAGCAATCTGTTCAGATAGCAAGTTGCCTGATAAGAGACTGCCTCTACCCTAGGCAAGGTCATGTGAGGCTCAGGAGTTATGGTAGCAAACTTCAGGTTTATAAGAGAAAATTGCCTTGGGGAAAGTTGCAACAACTTTTGATTTCAAAGGCTTGTTTTGTTTCCTGCTCAGCTGCTTCTGCAGGATGGAAGACAGCCCAAGAAAGGAAATGCCACCTGATGCCTATCTCCCACCTCCTCCCTGCAGGCTTCCACTACATTACAAGAATAAGATTTACAGAGAGGTAAACACAGTGAAACCCCTCGGGAGCCATTGTCTAGACACATGCTCTTGCCATGTCTAGAAAAACTCTTAAGTATCAAATTATCCATGTGTTTATCATACATATATACTGAGCTCAGGTTACTGTGGTGAGGTTTTGATGTAAGCGTGGACAGAGTAGGTAACAGTGTAAATCAAATATATGAAGGACAGGAGGCAGAGAAATACAGAGAGTGAGGGAAAGACGCAGGGAGTGAGAGGGAGAGAGAATAGGAAAGGAGAGGAGAAGACAAATAGAGAAGTGTGGCTAGGCGACAAAGATGAAGAATTGCAGGCCGACAGAAAGTATATGTGTAGAGCTATGCAATGCATATTCAGGTGACAAAGAGAAATTCATTGGTCTGCACCTTAAAATCAAATATGGAGGGACAAGAGGGATAAAAACACAACAAAAACCTTCATCACCCATCATAGGTAAACAGATTGTATATAACATTGAGAACAATAGTGAGCCACGGAAGATTTTTTTTTTCAAGCAAGAGTGCTACTTATTCTGATTTGAATTTTTAGAACATTGCTGTAGTTGTGGGGTTACAGAGTGGATTAGATAGGGACAAGAACAAATACATCAGAGTCATTAGAAGACTATGGTATATAGGTAAGGGCTTGGAGTGAACTAGGGGAACAGAAACAAGGATGGAGAGAAGGCAATACATTCCAGAAACAAAGAAGCAGATTGCAAAAGACTTTTCAAAGGAAAGGGCAGACTGCAGACTGACTTCTGGCACAGCTAACTGGGTGGAAAGTGGTCCCTGCCAGTGGTGCAGGGTGCACAGAAGGATGAGCAGGTGCGTGGGAGAAGATGATGGATTCTTTTGGGGATGTGCTGGGACATCATGGGGAGGTGCCCGTGGGCAATCGGATTTTTGAGGTTGGGAGCCAATCAGATGATTGGCACAACTGCCAAAGGAAAGGAGACTGGGAAAGGGCAAGTTCGTGTCTACTATCTGATAGGCACATCAGTGTCTTTCAATTTGACACTGGTTTAACCCCATATGAGAGAAAAAGAAGACACCTCAAAAGGCTAAGGATCACACACAGCCAGGAAGTAGCCAAGCTGAGGTTTGAACTAAGCCCTCTGTGTGCCTGTGTGTATGTTTCCCCCCTTAGACAACGCTATCATCATCCTTCATGTGGCAGCCAGTGTTTGAAAATATCACTGTCACCTTTACCAGCTTGACATATCCTATTGGCTGAATTCTACAGGACAGGTTGGTCTGCCTCTAAATACAAGAATGAAGGTCTCAAACCAGTACTCTATTGAGAGATAGGGAAATGAAGGGAAACTCATGCAACCAGGACTGGTGAACGCTAGATTTAGAACATTCTTTTTGCACCTTGCTATATGAGCAGCTACGGTGGCCATGAACATAGATCTTGGTGAAATCACTTTTTTTTTTTTTTTTTTTTTTAAATCGGTACCGTTGTTCGAACTCACAACTGCCTGCTTGCAAGGCAGGCGCTTCTGCCGCTGAGCTAAATCCCCAGGCCCCTGTGAAATCACATTTTTACTGGAGAGGATGAGATCAGAAAATAATTCTGCTTAATGCTCTGTGGACTTGTTGTAGTGTTATTTGAGGTAGGGAAAATCTTGTAAGGGGGTTCCCTCTGATTCTGCCACTAATCTTTTGTCCCTGGAGAAAGGCTTCAACAAGAGAGGAAAAACAGCTGTAGGGAAAAAGATGGAGAAGGGAAGAAATGCATAGGCGAGACAGGCCACACAGCCATATTTCTAAGACACTTGGTTACTGGTGCATGGTTGAGTGGCATCTGTGTGAAACATTTTGTGAAGTAGCAGAGAGCAAGACTGTAGCCACTGAGAGTCAAGAGGCCACAACCTTATTAAAAGTTATGTTTTGATCCTTGGAAGCAGCCTCTCTCTCTCTCTCTCTCTCTCTCTCTCTCTCTCTCTCTCTGTGTGTGTGTGAAAAGGAAATGAATCCTGGCGTGAAATTCTGTTCCACTGTATTTATTCTGAAAGATGCTCTTGTTCACTGGACCAAAGCATTATGAAAATCCATAGATGTCACGGAGAAGCCAATTGAAAGGGATGGAGATTGTCAGGACCTCATCAGTCAGAAGCAGCAGGTTGCAGCTTGCCAGGCTGGCACTGACTCAGAAGGGAAACTGTAGCTCTCTCAATGTCCCTGAGACAAGGTTAAGCAAAGATTGGGATTATAGCTGAGATCAGATCCCATGGGTCTAGATTTTAAATCAGATCTAAAGATAAGAAGGTTTATCATCCCGTCAGCTGAGACGGTGCATATTATCTCCTGTAACATTGCTCCCTAGAGGGCTGACCTGTGACCAGCAGCATGGTAATTGTTGGTCCATATGGAGTTACTGTACCTTCTTTGAGACAGGTGCATCCCTCAAGTCCAACCAGTAGTTGGCTCAGACCACACCATGATACTTTGCCATGAAGAGAGTGTTGGGAGTGGTTGAACATGACTAGATCATGGTTGACTTGCCCAATGTACACCACCATTTTCTCTAATCATAGGAGAAACATTTTTGAAGTTGAGTTAGCAGTCGGATTTTCACCCACCACCAGGGTTAGAGTGTTATGACTTATATTTAGATGTATGCCCAAAATTTTGTGCTCACTAAGCTGGCACTTTTTGGAGTGACTGGATAATGGGTGTGTGATTCTAGACTATCCCATTGATTGGTTTAGGATAGTTCTGTGAATGGATGGAAGACTCACACTGGGTGTGGATAACACCAACCCATAGACTTATATCCTAGATCCTAGAATACATGTGCATGAAGGAAATCTTGCTGCTTCCTGCCTGCCACACCGTGGGCTGTTTCTCCTTTGCCATGCTGCCTTATCTTGGGGCCAGCCAACTATGGATTTAAATATCTACAAAGTGTGAACTAAAATAAACCTTTGTCATTCAACTTGTGGGTGTCTGATTTTTGTTCCAGCAATAAGAGAGAACCTAAGACAGAGGTGACCTCAGGAGGAGCACAATTCATTGACTAGAAAGTCAGAATCCCAAAATGGTGCTAAGTGGAACTCATATGTTCCACTTCATCAGGGCTGTGCAAGATCTCTGCACTTGGGTGGAAGGGCAAGACTCACAATAAGTCAGTACCACCTAATGTGGTCTTAGGGAGACTTATGAATTAGTGAGAACCTCAGTTTCTTACTCTGTAGATTGGGCTGGCAACAGTGCCAACCTCCCAGGGTGGTGGGAACAAAATGCCCTGATGGTGCCCACTCACCTCCTGACACCAGGGAAGGGCAGATGATGGCAGATACCTTTCTGTGAAACACATGCAGCAAATCAGTGCAGAATGAAATGCAGGAATATCTCCACCTAGGGCCAAGGCCGCTTAGGAGAGAACATATGTGGAGATTTGGTTGTCGAAGTCAAAAGAATATAGCAGACTTTGCCCAAACATTTGGTATTAAAATATTCTCTTTACTTTTCCTGCCCACTTATTAAAGGATTACCTATTGTTTCATATCAGCTGTCAATGTCACATGTTACTTTTTAAGTCAAGAAATATTTTTTTGAGTATCTACTGTGTTCCAGAAACTGATCAAAGCCCTGAGAGTACAACAATAATGAAAACAAACACCATAATTTTCAGGGCTCATATTTGGGGTCAGGGTAGTAAAGTTGATACAAGCAGACTCCTTATAGATAGTAGCAGTGTGATGAGCTTTACGTGCATTGCCTCATTTTACTCTCAAGGCAGCTCTGGGAGCTCACAGTCTTATCATCTCCATCTCCAAAGATAAGCGAGGTCGGGCTTTGAGAAGTGCACATACTCTACTCGGGCTGGGGAAAGCCTCTTGGCCTCCAATCCTGTCTCCTTTTATTTCCTTTCCCACAATGCAATTTCTGGTGGGAAGGAGGGAAATGGGAACTGACGGGAGAGAAGAATTTCAAAAAAGGTTTTGTAAATCAACCTTAAGAAGTTTCATGAATTGCAAGGGGGAAACATAGCTCACTCAGTACTTTGATACTCATTTTTGCCTTTAAATTCCCATAGCACACTGGATCTGAGCAGTTCAAGGTACTTTAGCTTCCTGTATTGCCAGGCAAATATTTATCCTTGTGGATAAGGCAATGCTAGAGTCATCCATGTTAGCTTATTCGGGAAAGTCTCCCTTCCCCTGGAGTCTTATGCTGCCCAGCGATTTTAAGGACTCTTTTTTCTGCTTTGATTAATCCAGAGGCTGTGGAAAATGTATGGTGGGATTAGGCAGGTATCCCAGGGGAAGGGGGGATGCCTAGAGTGGATATTTGGGAACCCAGGGAACATACCTCCTGAAAGAGTGGCCAAGATATACCTCTCAGAGTCTTCAGTATTGCCAGAGCTTCTCATTTTAAAAGCAAAACAGTAGAATATTTGTGTGTAGCATTTTGATTTTTATATTTTAGATCAGATTCAACAAAACAGAACAAAGCCCACAGTGCAACTAAGATAAACACAGCTGCAGACCATTTTAGACCATAGGCTATTTTTAATCTTTGGATTATGGAGATGATTGGTCACAGGACAATGATAGCTGCTTTCTGCTAAGCTCCTACTATCTGCCCAGCACACTGCAATACTCGGTATTCTCAATAGGAGGGGAAATTTGGTGAGTTGCTTTGTATACCCAGGGTTGCACAGCTAGTAGCTGATGAAGCTCCTGCTCTCTCCCACTGATTCTTCAGTGTCTTATGGTGTCCGTAGCACGAGTTCATTTAGGGTGCAGCATCCTGGCACAGTATTGAGGGCTGGGTGTACAGAACCAAATTGCTGCTTGGCAAAACTCACAGTGGGGACTAGAAATTCACAGCTTGAGACTCCGCCTTTCCATTTTATAGGGGAGGAAACAGGATTCCAGAGAGATGAAGGGACCTTCTCTGTAGATGTATCTGAGGTACAGCAGGATGCAGTACTAGGTTGTCAGATTTGAAGTCACTCTCTTAATAATACCCACAGTCCCTTCTTCATGGCTTTTCTCACCCACACACTCAGTGTCAATATAATGAAAATCAAGCTATACGCTACATATGCATGCGTATATGTGTGTGTGTGTGTGTGTGTGTGTGTGTGTGTGTGTGTGTGTGTGTATGTTGTACATACACACATATGAATGCAAGTCCTTCACAGTGTCATTTAGTTTTTAAAAATTGATTCACTGCTGGTATTTGGTTGAAAAAGGAGTTGAATCTCTTAGGGGAAATCAGATTGATCTAGAGGTCCTAGGAGAGCAGTGTTCTCTCTATCTGTCTTCTTTGGTAAACAGGCATGAATGAGGATAAACCCCTAAGTGATGGGAATTCAGGGTAGGGGACCCCCACCAGGTGTGTGGCCAGAAGCTGAGAAACCAGAGTGTTGGTTTGAGGTACAATTTGGACACCCTGCAACTGGATGTGGAATGAAGCAGCACCGGCAGTCCTGTGATGAGTGACCCATGGAGGGATGGGGTCTAGGCCTCAGTGGCTTCTCTATTTCTTCATTTTTTAAATGAAAGTCATCCTGGAAAGTCCCACCTGTGCCCTGCCATTCATTCTGAAGTGAAGAGATGGGTTTATTTAGAGATGAGATTTGATTTTCTTTCTTTCTTTCTTTCTTTTTTTTTTTTTTTGCAAAAAGGTTTTAAGGCAATTTGAATTAGTGGTTAATATTTTTAAATTGGGAGATTTTACATTAAAAGTATGGCTTTCTGTTTTCTTTTTTAAAAAAGAATGTTGGAACAACATTGGGTCCACGTTAGCTGGCTGCAGCCTGCTGGTACTGGGTGGTTATAGTTGCTTTAGACTTGTAGGGACTCTGTAGTTTGCCAAAGATGCCACCACTCCCTGTTGCACTTCTGATTCATTCTGCCCACTGTTATGACTCCCTAGGCCCCCATAGGCCACTGAGTTTGTGATCTCAGCTTCAAATCTGTTCTAGATCAAAAAAGGAAAAATTCTCCCTGGTGCTCATTTTCACTGCAGTCAGTATAACTTGGCAGTGAGAATCTGAGGGCCCACTCAACACACGCAAGACATGGCTTCCTGGAGCAAAGTGAGTCCTGCTTGGATCTGAACACCCGAGATTTGTGTCATTTTTACCTGCATTTGCTGGAGTGTATACCTGTGGGGCTGTGTGTGTGTGTATGGGTGTGTTTGTGTGTGTCTGAATGTGTAGAGGTGTGTGTGTGTGCGTGTGTGTGTGTGTATGCACAGGTATAGGTGTGTGTGCATGTGTGGGGTGGGTGTAGGTCTCTGTGGTGGATGGATGTGTATCTTTGTACATGTGAATTGGTGTATATATGAGTGGATCTCTGAGATATGAGAATGTGCACACATGTGCATGTAGATAAGTGTGGGTATGTGTGTGTGTGCGTGTGCGTGTGCGTGTGTGTGTGTGTGTGTATAAATTGGTATGGAACTCTATCTGATGAGTATGAGTGTACAAGTACAGATTTGGATTTCTATATGGGTGTATGGGTATGTGTGCATGTATATGAATTGATGTGGGTGTGTGTGCATCATGTCACCATATCACGGAGGCTGGCCTGTCTCCTGATTTCTTCCATTTCTTCACACCCTGGGCAGTCTCCTCTGCAAGGTGAGCCCTGCTCCTGGGTCTGGAGAAGCAGCTCTTTGCTCCTTTAGTCAGGAGAACCTGATTTCCTCCTTCACAGGGGGCAATCGAGTAGCAGGGATCTGGCATTTTACCCACTGTTCGCTCTCTTGTTTTCCACTTGTAATGCTTTCTGTATCTGGAGCCTCCTTGAGAGAGGAATATTGAGCTGTTGGTTCCACTCAGAACTCTGTCCTTTCCACTGCCACTGCCCTCTGATGGAAAGTGTTTGAAAAGGAAACCTTGATTTTAAATTGATTTTTAAGCAAGCACATACGTATTTATTTGTTGGTGCTTGCAGCACAGGCTGCATGACATTGTTGGAATGAGCAAACAGTATTCTAATTGATTCCACTCCTGGATAATGAAAGCAGAGTAATTCTGCCTTGGCCTTCTTTGTGCAGATCCTGGGGACAAACCAATATCAACAAGGTTGCTGCCAACGCAGGGCAGTATGTGTTGGGGAGACAGCAAATCTCAGGCCTGGAGAACACTTCCTGCTCTCCAATGTCTTCTTCCATGGGCACCTGTCCTGCCCTGGGACTCCCTACTGCTTCTATTATCAGAATTGTGGTCACCCCAAGAATATTTTTTGCCCTATATGCAAAATGTAGACTGGAAAGTATTTTTAAGTGGTTAACCTGTTGGAATTTCCAGTAACTACAGTGGAGCAGAGTGTTAGAATTGAACAGAGTTTTTACAGTTGAGAGTTGCCTCCTACCCAGGGACAAGTCTCTTTGCTTTTACTAAGGATGCTTGGAATTGAACATATTTTTACTAAAAGGGAACTGAAAACTGCTCTTCAACTGAAACTTCCTAGAAAATGAGAAGCAAAATACATTCTTGTTTACCTCAAATAACAAGGGCCTTAAAGGTATTATAGATTATGGCTAACATGTACTGATGGGTCCCTGAATGCAGGGATTGCACTGTATTTTGCATGATCATCTAATTTAATCCATGCTGCTATCCAAGGAGGCTGATTCTGTTTTCATCCCCAGATGTAAGTTAAGAGACTAAGGCTGTTTCACTCAACTATAAATCTGCACATCTTCCCCAAAGAGTTAGAGATGACCTATTATTACAGTGATACATGCATACTCAGGTTTATAGCAACAGGATTCACAACCCCTGAATCTTAGAAGTGAGCTGTATGTCTTATCAACAAATGCATAGTTTAAAAAATGTGGTATTATACACAATGGACTACTATTCTGCCATAAAGAAGGATAAACTTAAGTTACAGGAAAATGAATGTACTCTAAGACCACTATGCCAAGTGAAATAAAAAAGTACAGAATGCTTAAATATCTCATAATTTCTCTTATATGAGAATCAAAAACTATGAATAATTTTAAAAGCAAAATAAAAGGTAGATGATAAAAAACAGCAGTAGACTTTGTAGAATTGGGGAGGGAATCTAGGAACGAAAGGAGACAAGAGGAAGGGGAGGGAAAGGGAGGAAAAAATGAAAAACATTAAGAATTATTTAATAAATAAAAAGTATTGAGATACATATATTAAGATATATACCTGCAACACAACAGTGTATGTATTCATCATATATTGCAAACATAAACTAAATAAAACTAGGGGAAAAAAAGACAAAGGCACAGAGAGGTTAGATAACCTCTCTTAGGCCACATAGTGAGGAGAGATGGGCCTGGATTTGAGTTTACATGTTCACTTGAGTACAGCATACTCTGCAGTCTGGACTATACTGAGGCATTTAATTAACTTGGATTCCATTTATCCTCTGACTTTCTCTCCACCGGTTAAGACCTCAGTGGAGGGTAGATGTTAGAATTTATGAAAAGTAGGTCATTTGCATGACCCTTTTGATCAGCCTCTGTTATGGTTTGTGTTCAGATGGCCTCTCCCCGAGCCTCATGCAATCATGGACATGGCTGAATCTAGCATTTGTGATTGGTTGATTGCCTAACGCTGGGATTGGTGGTGTGAGTACTGCACCTGCCCAGGGGCAGATTTGACATACAATGTAAGGGCGGGAAGGAAGTGTGTTTTTCCTCTTTTGTCCTATTTGCTCTTGCTGCTTGCAGCCACCATGAATGGCTGCCCCTCAGCTATGTACCCTGCCTTGGAGCCAGCTGAGTATGAACTGAAACCTCCAAAACACCGTAAGATAAATCAAGGTTTTCTCCTCTGATTTTGGGCATCAGGTGTTTTGTCACAACAACTAGAGAAAAAGTAACCAAGACAGCCTCCATGTAATCATATTAATAATTTATTCAGGGCTTATTTATTCAGGGCTTACATTGTCAGGAACAGTGTGAAGTGCTTACCATCATTTGCACTTTGGGATCTCTTCACAGGCCTTGGAAGTGGCTACTGAAGTCAGTTATCATGATCCTACAGCCAGGATTAAACCAGTTTGGTGCTGTAGAGGTTGTGGAGCTCTCCCTCGTATCTACTCTGGTCCACCTTGGTGCAGCTTTCTCTGCTGCACACCATCCAGTACCTTGCCTGCTCCAGCCCTAGGATGCTCCTTGCTGTTGGTTTAACATGCTCTGTGATCTACTTAAGGCTTTGGCACAGCCCCTTCTTTCTGCCTCTTTTCTTCTTTGTTGTTAGTCAGCTTTCCATTGCTGTGACAATATGCCTGAGGTAGATAATTTAAAAGGAGGTAAGATTTACTTTGGCTCTCAGCATCAGAGGTTTCTGAAAATGTCAGAGGTTAGCTGTGTTGTTTTCAGGCCTGTTGCAAGGAAGCACATCATGGGAGAAACGTGGTTGGGTGAGTTGCTCCCTCCGGGCAGCAGGGAAGGCACTGTAGTCAAAGACAAGCTCTCAGTGATTTGGCTTCCTTCAGTGGGCTCCACCTCCCAAAGATTCTTCCACCTCACAATAGTGTCATGATTCAGACCAAACCTTCAACACATGTTCTTTGGGGACACTTCACACTCAACTGTTAACATCTCTTCCTGCTGCAAACCACAGTGTAAGACCTAGTTCAGATTTTGCCCTGGTTCTTCATGTTCTGTGGGAAGAACTGGCTGCTTCTTTCTTGGAGTACTGTCTTACCTGACACTGTCAGGTCACTGAAGAAGAGATAGTAGTGTATATCTCTGGCTGGGATTTACAATTTGTTCATCTCTGTCTCTTTGGGACTTCCTGTGATGACTGGTCCATAGTCAGTGTTAGGAGAGTGAGTGGCTGAGGCCAATGTCCAGCCTAGAGGAGAAAAGGACATTTAACACATATGAAAATTTTTTTCATAGAAAGTTTCTTGTCTTTCTGTTCTTTCTTCTACGTCTTGTTATCTCTAACTCCAAAGTAGCAGTTAAGGGAAGATAGCATAATGCTCTAAACTAGGAGTTGGCAAGCTTTCAGTGCAGAGACAGATAATAAATAGGACATTCCAAACTTTCTGGCCCACATTGCTTCCACTAAAAGTACTTTGTTCTGCTCTGATAGCATGAGTTGAAACTTTAGTTGCAAAGCAAAGCAGCAGACTACACTTGGCAGGCAGGGTGATCTTCATTCTAGAGTAGCATTGTCATGACCAGTACTGGAGGCTGTATTTGGGTTTCTCTTTTCACAAAGTTAGCTTAGTCATATGCATTTCTACCTGAAAGTAGGCCTTGAAAGGAGAAAGTGTTACCTGTTTGATGTCATGCACAGTGTCACCCTGAATTCACTACTAGCCTGTTGGTGTCATCCTCCTACTGGCAAGGGCTTACAGTTTGAAATTAGCTATATTCATCTGTGAGTGTGACCTTCTGTAAGTTTTTGAGCCTCACTGGTACTTGGGTTTGCCTTCTATGATAAAAAGCCATCATACTTACCTGGAAGAACTCTTAAGAAGCAGATTATATGAAAACTCTCAGTGTGTTCAGGCGCATGATAGTGACTGAACAAATGTTGGTTACTTTGTCTTCTTGAGACTTTTCTTCAAAATCTCAACCTTTCAGCTGAAACACAGAAATAATAAACTGTAAAAGTCAACGGAGCCCAGCGAACCTCCGTGTCTTCAGAATCCTAGAGTCTTTGAAAAGTGAGAGACATTTAAAGTCTGTGGAATTTGTCGTCTCTAACTGTCTCAGCATTCTTTTTAAGAGAAAGTGAGGAAAAATTTGACATTTCATTTTCACACCTGTAATGTTACAAGTCTAAGGCAAACGTAGGACTTAAAGGTGGTTATGATGTCAGTGAATAGAGTAGAGGGGACACCAACAGGGGGCATGCCCTGCAAAGCAGGTGGATTTGAAGCTCCAAGACAATGCAGGTGTCCTTAGGAATATTTGAGGATCAGAACAAGAAAATACTGAGATTCTTTATTAGGAAAAAGAAGTTGGATCAGACTGCCACGTGTAGCTGTGCATGCCCCATATCCTAAGCCTGTGCATTCCACACCTACTTGGGTGTGCTGTAGGGCACCTAAATGTCACATCAAGCTGCTGTTGTGTGGTTCCTAGTGTGCCGACACTTCTCAGCCTTGTTCCTAGACAAAATCTCTGCACAGTGTTCCAAAATATCTCTGTTCCATCCAGGCTGACTTGACTATGCCTTCAACTCTAAAATAGTCACGTTGTTCTTTTAACTGAGGCTTCATGGCCTTTCATATCTAACCACCTGGAGGTGGGGTCTGCCATGACCTAGTCCATTCCTGGGCAGATTGAATGCTCCTTCCTGTCCTGTTTCCCAGCCTTTGGTTCCTAGCAACGCATGGCACTTACAGTGCAGAATTCATCTTAATAGTGAGTGTGACTCCGCCATAGATTAAGAACTCTTTCAAGATGGGTCATATTTTATTAATCCTTCTTAAATCTAGTGCCTAGCATACTGCCTGGCATTTAATAAAGGTTTGATAAATGTTGCTGAGTTTGAACATTGAAAATTATTTTTACATTTGGAGACACTCTCAAGTTGGCAAACGGAAATTGGTTGAAATGCCACTGGCTGACTAGAAAAATAAGTATGTACTGATTTCAGGGGTCAGTGGCCCATCCTCTTAAATTACCCTACTAAACTCTGTTGATGGATGAATCACAGAGTATTGGGGTGACCACAAAGCTATTTCACTGTCATTCCAAATGGCTGTTGTGATTGCTTTAATCCTGATGTACTCACTTCATTGGATTAAAAATCTCCTAGCTAATTAGTAAGGCAGGCTTCTGTGTGTCTCAGGATGGGTCATGGAAGGATGGCCTTGGAGGATCTACATATAGGTCTAGACCTCTTTCTCTCTACTGCTATTCTGTTGCATTCTTCCTGACTTCTTGGCACTGAGAAATTTTGCCCCACTACGTCCTTTTATCATGGTGTCTCTGCCTTGGAGCCAGCTGATCTTGGACTAAAACTGAAAATGAATTAAATGTCTCTTCCTTTTTTGAGGTATTGTGTCTCAGGGATGAGAAAGCTCACTCTTAATAGAGAATTTGTTACGGGTTTTCTTGTGGTTCCTTTCAGGAAGGAAGCAGCCTTTTGGAAAATTTTGGTATTGAAATCTAGCATGCAGGCAAGGGTTTTGGAAGTCTGACTTGTGTATGATGTGAGTGAGGAGGAGAAGATGAAATGAGACACTCCATTCAAACTGGGTACTAGGCAGCAGCCATGTACTATTGGATAGATTAAATAGCCACAGGGAGAACACTTCTTGCTTGTGACTTCACTGGCAATGCCTGGGTACCTACTATGTAGTGAGTACTCACTTAATAGGTTCAAAACCTTAGCTAAGTATTGGCCTTCTTTTACTGTACATGTATTGGAGAAAACCAGGAGATAAGACTTGGAGGTTGAGGGTGGGTGCAACTAAGATGAAACTCAGGCCTTCTGTGCTTAAGAAGTCTTTTCACACGCAGTTCCAGTGGTGGTGTAAGCCAGGAACTATCCTGCCAGACAGTCTGGGTTTCTGTTATGACTGTGCTGGTATGAACTTTGTGGTCTTGGTTAAGTTTCTTAAGTGCTTTGTATCTGTAGATAGAGGATGGTAACAGCATCAACCTTCTTAATACTTACATTTACTTTATAATCAAATAATGTAAGATATACAAAATAGCAAGAAGAGTGACTGCCAGACAGCAAGCAGTACATATGTATTCCTTATCATATTATTATTGTTGTTGATGCTTATTTATTTTTGCAGCTGTAGGAACTGAACCTAGGACCTTTCTGCCGAACTACATCCCCAACCCTTTTTTGAGACAGAATTTCACTGTTACCCAGGTTGGGCTTGAACAGTGCTGGAATTACAGGGGTTCACCACCATTCCCTGCTGACTATGTATCCTTATTGCACTGTACACCTATGCCCCTCGGTATGCACAGTACTTTCCTGGTCTAGTAGTGGCTTGGCAGTCATCTTGTTGGACCAGTTAGCACACAGCTGAGTCTCTTTGCATCTCACAGTGTCCCATTCTGTCTGTCTCCTTCTCAGACAGCCCTGAATTTCCAGGGACACAAAGACCTTTGCTATATAATGCCCCAGCTCATAGCTTAATATCTGATGGTTTTGTTATTTTTCTCCTGCAACCTGGGGATTTCTGTGGTAGCAGTACTAAAGAGTGTTATTTATGCAGGGCCCTTGGTGACTGAGCAGCTGTCACACTCGCCACATTTATGTATTGTGTGTGAACAGGCAGATTGATCCATCCAGGGCTCCCAGGGCAGAGGTGCATTTCGTTCTGTTATTCTGTGGAGACCTTGGCCACGCTGTCTGTTTGATGGGTGGGGAGTGGTTTGGGAGGGGCCTCTGACTTGCAGGACATCAATATTGAGGATTCTAGAAATGAGTCTAGACTAAACATGCTGTTGGCAGGTGTCTGCTGGAGGAGCAACTGTGGGCTGCCTTTTGCCCGTCCATCAAAAAAGCAGTCCATGACTGCCAAATGCTCTGTGGCTGGAGAGACACTGGTTCCGTCATTACTGAAGCACTAGGGTTTGTTAAAAGGTTTGGTAGAAAATACCCTTCTTCTACCAATCTGATCATCTCACTTGTCTACCTGCAGTTCTTCCTGGCTGTCCATCAGATACAGACTCAACTCCACACCTTAGCAGGACACAGAAAACCTGCAATATCTCAGGAACCCTATGTCTCTCTGTGTTGAAATCTCTAATATGTAATTCTCCAGTGCTTTTCTCCATTGGCCTCCAGAAAATTTGCTTTTGCTCACAACTCTTGCTTTGTATGTGGTGTTCATTTTGTCTGAGGTGTTCTTTTTCTTTTCTGATGGGAAATTCCTACTTATCCTTCAAAACCCAGTTTTGATAACACCTTCTTTTGAGAGACTTCCTGCAAAGTCTGCAACCATTAATTTCTGCCTTCTCTTCTACTGTCTTCTACCATGATTTTCTATGCTAGGACAATGAATCCCCTTAGTTTATGTTGTCTCTCCACTAACTACAAAGCCATTAGTCTTTGAACTCCTGGCAGGCCTAGAATCCTGTTAAATACAAGGGTAAAGGAAGGATTGGGCATGCTATTTGGAAGTCTGCTTTCTGTAGAGCCATGACTCCTTAGTAAGTCTGAGTCTTGGGTCCAGTGATGACAATTTTTCAAGGAAGTTATCCCCATCATCTATTTCTAGAAGTCTGGCTTTTCCCTGAATTGTCCTAATGATGATTGGCTCCTCCTCTGCACTTGTACCTATGATTTTGCCTGAAATTTTTCTACTCAGTTCTGGAAAGGTATCAGTTTGTAGATCTAGACTCGGTCCTCACAAATTTCTTCATTACAGTAGCTGTGTTTGTGCCCAAAGAAAAGAAGTGGTAGCACTATTTTTTGGTGTTTTCAAATGCACTCGTTCAGTCTGGCGCCTTCTTCCTGGAGCTCAGACCTTTACCTTGATGTCTCTCCACTCTGTTCTTGTTCCATCTTTCCCTTGTGGTTACAAGGATATTCTACCGGCTATAATACATTCTGTTTTACTTGTGAGCCGCCTCCCACCATGAAGTCCCAAGTATACATGGCCTCATCACAAGGTATATTTTCCTCTGGGTATTCCTCAGCTCATACCTTCTCCATTTAACCATCATCTCTTCTGATGAGTGCTGTTCTAATCACTTTCTCCAGGGGCTTCCTGCTGCAATGTAGGTGGGATTCTCTATGGACCTGAATACATTAGTCTTTCCTCAGAGGCGAGTAAACACCTGTCACCGTGAAAAGGACCTTAGAGTGAACATTTCCTATCTTCACCTTATCTGTTTTGTTTGTTTGTTTCTATAACTTTTACTTAAAATCTTCGAATAGCTTTCAAATTTTTAAAACTGTATAAGGATTCAGTAATTACTCATTTATTCAGAAAATATTTATTGTGTGACTTCATGGTGTCAGGAATAGTTCTAAGCATCTGGGAGACAGCAGAAAACACTACAATATGCATGCATTTAATGTGTAACTTATGCAAAGAATAAGTAAATTAAATACTGTGATTAAAGATAAAACACATGAGGGGAAAGTGTAGGTGAAAGAATAAGTCTTGCAGATATTGAAAGGAAGGTGTTCCATGCAGATAAAGCAGGAGGTGCAAAGGCACTGGAGTAGGTGCCTGCTGAGATGAGTAACTTAAAACAGGTCATTTGGGGAATGAGCAGTGAGGAGACGCTGTGAGAAGTGGGCAGGTGTTGGGGAGTTCTGAGTGGAGCAAAAGAACAGATTTATGGTTAGAACAGTGTTTCTCTGCCCATTGTGTCTGGGCCAAAGGTAGAAGCAGAGAGTAGCTAGAAGATTACTGCAGAAATCCACAGGAGAAATCATGGCAGGTTGGACAGTTTCTTTCCCCAGTTTTTGAAGATGCCTATATTCTCTTGCATCATCAGCTTGTCCTTCTCTTTCTCCTTTACTGGCTGGAGCAGGGGCATCCTCTATATGTCCCACTTTGCTAGGTTGGCTCATGGCTGTATATGTCTGTGGGGTCATCACATTTTGTATAAAGACCCAAATAAAATTCTCACATGTTATAGTATGCACTGATGTGGTCTTTGGTGTTGGATGTACGTAACTTGCAAATCCTTGGAAATTTACTTATTTGCACATTTCCAGGGACTCCCACAGTGCTTGAGTATACTAGGGAAACTTGGAGGGCAGACATGTTGATGATGTGGACACTCAAGACCATCAGTTTCCAATATTATAGAAAGGAACCAGAATGAAGCCTTGATGCTTCTTCCTCTCATTCAGCCATACTAGCTAAGTGAATGCAAAAGATCCCCCCAATTTTAAAGAACATAGGAGATGGTCAATTTTGAATGAACATTGAGTAAGTTTATTTTGAATTATGGTTTTGGGGATTTCAGTCCATGGTCGGTTGGTCTTATTGCTCTGTACCTGAAGTAAAGAAGAAATTCATGGTGGAAAAAGCTGCTCACTTCATGGTATATGTGGGTGTGGGAGGTGGAGAAGGAAGAGGGAGCCTGGGTCTCGATAGCCTCCTCAAGGGAATGCTCCAAACGATCCAAGTTCTTTCCACTAGGTCCCATCTTGTAAGGTTCCCACCCCTGGAACCATCACTGCAGACTAGTTCTTCAACGCATTACCCTTCAGGGTACATTCAAGGTCTGAAGCATAGTGTATCTTGATTGTGCAAGTGCAGATACTTCAGTTCTAAGGCATAAAGTCACCCAGCTAGTGAATAACAGAACAAGGAATCAGATCTAGGTCTATGAGCTTTGAAGTTAAATGTTGTCCCCCAAGACAGATGACTCCACTGAACCATCAGAAACAACTAATCATCACTTCTAATCATTTTAATACAATAAAGCCTAGTTAAATGTTGTGACCTTTATTTCTACATCTTAATCAAACTGTCTGCCTAAGGATGAATGTGTTCACTAAGCATTAGAAAAGAATTAGCTACCTTTACAAAAACTTTTCTACATTTTATTAAAAGTTTTATGTATATGAAAAATATATGTGCAATTAGGAAATCGGTCAATCAATTGATTCCCCAGGAGAATCTTTATTTCTCTCAGCTTTTATGTTTTATTGTTTGCATTACATAGTGATCACAATGATCACATTCCTTGTGGGGAGGTAGTACCTATATACAACACATCTTAATTCTTTTTCGTTTCTTTACCTCTCCTGCCTCCTCCTCCCTACATATCTTTATCCCCTTCCTGTATCCTTACATTGTATCACTTCTCTTCTATTTTGCCAAGAACTTCTTAAAAATACTGGATGAAGAAATCTTCCCCCCATGGCTGTTGTTCAGTGGGCCTGAAACAATTAATTAGGAGTCTGCATGTGTGATTTTAAACTCCTCCACTCCTGCCCCGTCATAAATAGCACTTTCCTGTTGTGTTGGTGGGAACATAAATTGGTACAACCTCTTTGGTGGATGTTTTGGATGTAACTTTAAGCTTATACATTTATTTTTATTCTAAAGAGTAATTTCACATGTGTGCAAAGGCAAATGTAAAGGTGTTAATTGAAGTCATGTTGGAAATAGAAGAAAACCAGATATTCATCTACCTGTTCATTGGAAGGGAATCTAAGAAATGTGTAACCATAAGGAAAACTGCATAGACCTTCAATGTGTCAATGTGGATGGCTTCCTCATTCCTTATTTTAAGGTAGAGGAAAGCATAGGAAGAGAAATAGGTATGTTTTATATATGTTTAAAAGTGTTATGGAGGATAGGTAAGAAATTGTAAACGCTGATTCCTAGGTGGGATCAGGCACATTGGAAGTCAAGGGAGGGAGGGAAACATTTTTTGTTTCTTTCTTGCTCCAGCTTTATATTTGTTAAACAGAGTGACTCACAAGCAGAAATCTATGTAAATATTTATTTATTTATTTATTTATTTATTAAACACCTACGTGGTATGTGTTGAGTCTCCTTTATTTAAAATGCTTGGGATCAGAAGTGTTTGGACGCTGAAACATGTGCTTGTACAATATGGGATGTCTTGGGGATGGTACCCTAATTTAAACAAAAGATTCATTTATGTTTCGTATTCACCTCACATACAGAGCCTGAAGATGACTTTTTACAGTATTTTTAGCACGCTTGTATTTTGACTGTAACTTATCATGTGAGGTCAGGTGTGGAATTTTATACTTTGTGGTATCATGTCAGCTCACAAAGTTTTCGATTTTGGAACATTTTTGATTTCAGATTAAGGAGTCTCAACCAGCAAAAAAGCCTCCCAAGTGTATCTGACACTGCTCAGACACCCCTTTGACCTTCTTAGCCTCACTTGTTTCAGTGATACTGGCTGCTTGGACCAGGACAGTTTCTGAAACGGTCTGGCTCCATGACAGCCTGGCATTCGGAGAAGGAAATGTGACCACACTGGCCTCAGATCCTGTCTTCGAGCCAGTTACCTTTGGACCTGTGCTCTCTGCCCTCATATTGTGTATGACTCAGATGCAACAGGAAGGAGAAACTCCTCTTACAGCTCGAGCAAGTGCTGGGGTGACTCTTGCTGGCTGTTGTGATGGTTAATTTCATGTGCAAACTTGACAAGAACTTGGAGCCCATTTATTTGATCAAAAAGTACTCTTTATGTTGCTGTGAAAGCATTTTTAAAGATATGGTTAATTTTTTAAATTGGTAGAGGTGTGGTAAAACAAATAACTTTTATAATATGCGTGAGCCTGATCCAATCAGTTGCAGGCCTTAAGTGCAAAGATTTTCTAAGAAGAATGAATTGTACTTCAAGATTGCAACATAGAGTACCCTTGCAGATTTCAGGCTCATGATTGCAGCTTCAGATCTCATTGTAGTCTACACCATGTCAACCTACCCCATGGGTGTAGGACTTACCAAAACCCACAAGGGTGGGAGCCAAAGTGTAAAATAAATCTCTCAGGTCTTTCCTGTTTCTCTAGAGAACACTGACTGACACAACTGTGGCTAGCCTCATTCTGATGCACGCACTTCTCTAGAAATGACTTCTGGAGGGATGCAGCATACCAGCGTTCCTTCAAGGCCAAAGTCACAGGTTTACTCCTGGCACTGGTTGGGGTTGGATCCACCCAAATGATAGGGGAACTGAAGGTGGGAGAGATCCTCAGACCCACATCAGGGTCTTACAGGAAATAAAGCCGGTAGAGGCTGGAAAGAAACAAAACAAAGCTGCAAACAGAAGTCCACCCATAAAGCTGTTATCTTCCCTTTTTACAAAAGAGTTCACAGGCTCAGAGATGTTAAGTGGCTTGGCCAAAGTCACACAGTAAGGTGAGGATCCAGCCACATCCTAAACTAAGCACATGTGGTCTCAGAGCCCATCTTCTGTCCTGTATCCATCACCTCATTCATTTGTGCATTTATTCATTTCATGAGCCAGTCAGCCTTTGGTACCTGCCCGTCACCAACAGGCACAAATTGTACTGGACCCAGAGGGATCTAAACCATCTAATCTTGTAGGTTTCCCTTGAACGGGAAATTTTTTTTCTGTGCTCCAGATCACTTTTTAGCTATTCTGAACCAAATCTACTTTCCCTGGGCTGCTTCTCAGAGCAGGCACATTCCAATCCTGATTGGTCTTCAGAGATGAATACAAATTCCTTTTCCGCCAACCTCACTTGTTTTCAATTCTCTCCATGAAGTCTGGCTGAGAAGCAGGAGGATAAAAACAATAATAACAACAAGTGCACCCTCCCTTGTTTACAAGAGGGAGCATCGCTGATGGGCGGGCGGAAGATGGACGGCACCTGTGTGCCGGAGCTGGCTTGGCATCCTGGCGAGCTGCGGATTTATGGCCCCAGCATCACCAGAGGAGGAGGCCATTTGCACTCATTTCATCCCGAGTTCCCTTGGTCGGTTATTGCTCCGTTTCTTCTTAACGTGAGCGATGAGCATGTCCTAGGAGGCAAGCAGGCGCACAAGCGGGAACAGTTGCTTCATGGATTTATTGTTTATTCTCTGCTTGGTCCCCGCCTGGATTCCCGGGCAATTGAACTCTATGAGAACAGGGCCTGGGCTTGCAGCCTTCAGGATGTACCATTGCAGCCCTGCGTCTGGGCCTTGCTCTTGCCTTTGTGTGCCATGTCCTCCCTGTTAGTGTAGCTCAGTCCAAGCCCTGCCCTCCCCATATGGCCACGCAGTAACCATCATCCTGGTCCTCATGTCTGACAGTCTACATAGATCCTGCTGCTTAGGAGCATTGCCTGTTAGAGCCAAAGTGCTCTGGTTCAAATCTAAGTGTATCTTCTACAGGCTGCGTAGGCTTCACTGTGGGCTGTCTACTAAGGTTTTGCATCAGTAACATTTTTCAAGAGTAATCTGAGCCCACAGGGGAAGCACTAAGTAAATGATAGTTATTATTTTTGCTTTATTATTTAAGCCAGCCCCACAAAGGAGGAGAGCAGAGAATTGGTATAATGGATTGAAACCCCACCTCTGCTGCTGACTTGTATGACTTTGGGTAGGTTATCAGCTTCTGTTATTTATAAAGTGAGGAAAATAACAGAATCCAAGCCATGTGGCTGGGGTGAGGATCAGGTGAGAGGCTGCACTGAAAAAGCTGAGCATAGACCCAGCACTCAGTAAACTTCTGGTGGATATGATTGTTTTTAACTACTACTATTAAGCTTGAAATTATTTAACCACTGTTAGATGAGCGGGATTTATAGGACATGATCCAGAAGTAATCTTGTTTTTGTCTCCTACTATCTCTTTGTATTTGCTCAGGGAGGCTGGCACTGTTGCTGCCTCTGAAGGATTTTTCTGGAAGGCTCCACTGACTTTCTGGTACCTGTTTAGCAATCGAAAATCCTAAAGCTTCCATACATTACAAAATTCAGTTGCACATCAGTGATTAAAATATACAGGTTTGTGAAACTTCCAGAATTTTAGACTTGGTTTCTGGGACTTGCTGCATATGAGGGGGCTTGTAATCACGAAAAGGAAATGACTGTCTGTCTTCTCCTTCATATTATTGAGTACAATGGAGAGGAGGAATGAAGTAGAAGAAAAGAAGGCAAGAAGCGTTTGCTTAACTGGAACTGTCAGGAGTGGGCATCAGCCATTCTGGAACTGACAGATATTTAAAGGAGGCACTTGCCATACATGATGTTATCCCAGCTACTACGGAGGCTGAGGCAGGAGGATCATAAATTTGAGGCCAACCTGGGCAACTTAAAGAGACCTCGTCTGAAAATAAAAGCAGGGTTAGAGATAAGCTCAGCGTTACCTGGGTTCACTTGTCAGTGGGGGCTTTGGGTGTGGGAGTGAGAGGTGGACTTTTTGCTTATGGTTGCTTTAGAGGTTCTTTTGAAGAGTCTTGTGCTCACCAGTACTCTTAACAGCGGAGAACTCTGTCAATAGCAATCTCTTGATGACACTAATTGTGCTCCTGTTTAAATATTACTACTTACGGTTCTTTGTCAGCCATTAGGAAAGCAGGACATGATGTCCATCTTCTTTCTGGTTAGGTTCCATTCTTGTTCCACATGATTCTCGGGCAGAATCTCTCACTGTGTAGGGTGCAGCTCTGGTCTAAGGGCTTAACAATTTTCCCATATACTGTTTATTGTCACTTGCCTGTTGCCATTGGGAATGGTTTGTTGTGTGAAACAAGGTACACACAGCCTTGAGCATTAGGGAACTTACCCAAGGGCACACCGATAGCAGGCCATGACCTGGGGATCTTAACCCAGTGGCCAGACCCAGAGCCCAAGGTTTTGACCACCTACATTTGATGTATCAACTCAATATTTAGCACTTCTGTTTTCATTTATGGTCTGAGAAAAGATTTTTTAAGGTATATACAGTTATCTTTCTTCTCTTTTGGGTGGTTGCATTGGGTCAAAAATTTTTCTCTCTGTGTGTCTCTGTGCCTGTCTCTGTCTCTCATATCTTTTTATCTGTGTCTCTCCGTCTGTGTCTGTGTCTGTGTCTGTGTCTGTGTCTGTGTCTGAGTCTGTATCTCTGTGTCTACCTGTCTGTCTCTCTTCCTCTCTTTTTCTCCCTCTCTCTGTCTGTGTCCTTCTGTATTGGAGATAGAACCAAAGGTCTTTGCAACAAGCTCCACTTCCAGCCTTTTTATTTTTGAGGGAGAGTCTCACTATCTTCTCTAGCAGGCATGTGCCACTACATCATATATGTATATATTTTCCTCCCCCTTTGCATCTCCATTCCAGAAAACTCTAACTATGCAGAAAAACAAAAGCTAATTCACCCACAAAACACAAATTCCCCATGCGATTTGTTAGTGCCCCTTTTTTGACTTAATGGAACGCAGTCCTATGGACTTGGTGGCACACAGTGTCCTATGAGATGTCTTTGGTTCTTTTTCTTTTTTATGTGTTTCATATCAATTCTGTCTATCTCATTCTTAGATTTTCCTCATTGTCAGTTTTTAACTGTGTAACTCAGAATTCAATGTGTAAGAAAAATATATTATACTTGATCAGGCTCCACTGTATATTCTCTGTATCTGCTCCCCAATGTCGTCTGGTGTTTCGGTTTTAGAACAAACCTGATTAAGACAGTATGAGATTAAGTAATGTCAGGTGCGCTTTGTAGCTGCTTGGGGAGCCCATTGTTTGTTAGTGAAAATGTTAGATAATCCAAAGCAAACAACTCAGATTAGCAGGTGATTTTTGTTAATTTTCTGACTTCATTTAAAATTAATGAGATTTTATTAAATTCAAAGATCCAAACAAGTTAAAATAAAATTGATTCATCTATTTTTGCAAATGTGGACATATGAAATCCACCTACCAGTTTTTTGCTTAATAATTTAGAAATACTTTTCAGAGATTTTAGTTCTCTTGGTAATAGCTTGTATGCTTCAATGGTATTCGGTCTCTTCTCAAATGCTTTCATTGCAATCAGCATTTTCTTTCCCCACTTAACACAAAGAAAATCTAATCCACCCCTCATTTTGTTGCTTTCTTTGAAAAAAAAAAAAAGATTGGGAGCTATTTAGCCAATCTGTTTTTCTCCAGTGTCTCATATCATAAGAATCCATGTTTTTTCCCCTGTATTTCGTGGACTGCAAACATATCTGAAGCTGTCACTGTCTATAAAGGGGTTATTTTAAATGTTTCACTATGATTCCTTCAACCAATTTATTCACCCTCTTAATTCACTACTGCTTTTATTTATAGATTGTGACTGCTCCTCCTAACCTCTGGATATGTTTCAGAATGGTGCTGGTTTTAAATCTGACGCTGATTGCACATATTTCTAATTTTTACAATTAGAACCATGGTGGTCTGGCTTCTTTGCCTTCTGTTTTAAGATCAATTGTGTTGATGTCACTTGTCACTGAAAATTACTTTTCTGCTTTCTACAGAGCTTTGATAATCAAGACAGTTCTATATATTTTTTCTGCGTGTGGCGTAAGGTTTGCTTTTTAATCACTCGAGCCATTTTGAAGCTCCAGATACTCCTACTCCAGAAGAAATCCTTTATGTTGAAGGAAAGGTCAATGTGATAATAAAAATATAATTCATATAGAATTTGTAGTAATTCAGACACTGAGGTTAATTTTTCTACACTTGGAAAAAGATATTTTATGAACATTTCTTATTAGGATAAAATATATGTAAGATCTGCAACATAAATTGTGGTGCACATTTCAAGGGAAAGGTAAGTGTTTCCACAAGAGGAATTTGTCTGCTCTAAATTTCTTTGAAGCAAAGATAATAGTTGGTGTTTGAACAGTAGATAGAAGTTCTGAAGATAAAGAGGAAAAGAAGAGAAGTTTGAGCAGAGAGAACAGCCTGGGCAAGAAATGTGGTCCAGAGAGTTTGCAATGTCAGCCTTTGGGTTCTGAACATTCAGACAAGTGTTTTAAGCACAGGAAGGCTCAGAGAAGGCCAGAGCAAGACAAGTGTGGCTGGGAGAAGCCCAGGGAGGCACTGGGGCATTCACTCTGGGCTTAAGCAGGTGTGGAGTAGACCCTAGGTGAAGGTTTCTACAACCTCTGAAGAAATGATGGTGGCTGTGATCAGGCAGGCAGTGGGGATGAAGCAGAGATGTGAGTTGATAAAACTGATGTTGAAGATGCAGAACAGCAGATCATGAATATGAGTTGAGTTTGGGCAGGCAGGGAGAGAGAATAAAAATCATGAAGAATGTCTCCTGGATTTCTGGCTCCAGAAGCTAATTGGACAGTGGTGACGTGGTGACATTCACTGCTCTGGGGAAGACAGAAAATGCCCAGATTTGGGGGAAAGAATGAGAAAATGGATGGTACTGTGTAAGGGAAATAGTTGAGTAGCTGATTTTTCAAAGAACCTTCCAATATTTTAGGCAGTGAGTAGTTGAGTGCTTTGGAACATAGTTCTTGGCATCAGACACTGGCTAGGGATGATGGCCTAAAAATTACGGCAGTTGACAGTCACCTCCTTGAACCTCTGTTTCTTCCCCCGTGAAAGAAATATTCTCAACCTGGGCCATAAAGAATTGTTAGGATTAAATCAAAATGTGCTTGCCAGTGTATTCAGAGAGGGTAGATAGTCACATTACCTAGAGCATTATCATACCCCTATGCTTATTATTCTAACATTATTTGTAACTGAAATTTTGAAGTTCTCTGTGTAACAGAGAACAGCTCTTTGCTTTTTCACTGTGTACCAATTAAACCCTCTTCCTTTGACTTCACAGCAGTTCTCTCTGAACAATGCGCTCATATTCGCCACAATGAACGTCTTATTACAAGTAGATCAGACAAACAGTAGCCTTTGAATGCATGTTGTACAAGAGGCACAACACATAACTATAAAGGTCACTTCTGTCAGTTTTTAAATTAATTTTCCTCTTTCTTTAATAGTTCAGATTGAATTCTTGATTATATTAAGTTATTTAAAAATACTTCACATAGCTGTTATTTCAGCGTGTGCTGCCTGCCTTGCAGGTGACACTCACAGCGCTGTGTCTGCACGAGGGGCATGCTCCATGCAGTGTGAGTGGGAAAAAAGTGACTGATATGAATACCGGGGCCTCCTGGGAAGACCCCGGTTTCTGACAAGCATTGAGAAGTGGCTGCCAAATTATTCTCTTCTCTGTACCTGCTAAATTAAAATCAATTCAAATATTGCTGGTTAAGGTTGAAACTTCAAGGCTGTTTAAAATGTCACATAAAATGTGAGTCTATTTGTTGGAAGAAGGGTAATTTTCCTTCTAGCGATTGCAAGGGAAAGCCATCTGATTTTCACAAAGTATAATATAGTTTCACTAAATAAATATATGCTGAAGCTTCTGTGCCTTATCTCTGTTTGAAAGAAATATCTTTCCTAAAGAAGAAAAATACTGGGTATTTGGCGAATGGATGTTAGCACCAGTGTAAGTACTGCTGGAGTGTTAGATTTGAAGTAGAAGAATGAATGTTCAAAATCAGAGATGGGGAGTGGTTGTGACCTGACTTCAATCATTCTGCAAGTGTTCTTGGCCTTCTTGGGGATTAAAACACACACACACACAATTGAGTGGGCTCACTGGCAGCTGCCCTTCAGTGCTGGATCTCTTCACTTTGTCTGTTTTTAAACAGTTAGGAATTTGCATTTGTAACCCATTCCCTCGATCTGTTCTTTTAAAATGGGGGCATACTGACACCTATGAGTACATGCCCGTGTGGAGGTGGCTTGAATTATTTCAGAATAATAGGGCTTGCCTTGGAGTATCTTTTTATGTTACAATTTAGGGGAATTTTTTTACATATTAAAAAAAGCTATTAATGAATAGTGGATTAGAGAATTCCTTAAGTTTCCATTTTTAAAATAAAATATGAAACTTCAAAGAACATCAGATTGACTGGTGGAGGGGCTGGACCCTGGAGTGGACTGTTCATTCTCCTGAGGCCAGAAAGGATTCATTTTTAGAAAAGCTTGGAATGCAGTGCCTATGTTATAGTGTGCTAAAGCTAGAAGTGATCTCAGAACTTTTAAGCCAGAGCTCTTGGATGAGAAGTGATGGAAAGCCAACTTACTGTCTCAAGCAAAAGAGAGAATTTATTGGTTCACAAAATTGGAAATTCATAGATTAGATACAGTTATAGTCAGATTTTCAAAAATGTCATTATAACTCTGTGAATGCCGAAGAATAATCTTCCTTTCTCTATATATCATGTGTCTATGTGTAGATATGTGCATATCATCAGTCAATATCATCTCTTTCCTTTCTTTGATTTACTTCATGGAGGACTTCTCAGCGTGATAGCAATGCTCATATTATATGGACCAGCTTAGTAAAGTTTGTGCTATTGCTAGATAATTTCATTAAGAAGCCAACCTAAATTTGTGTTTTATTAGCCCCATTTGGTTATATATGTATTTCTTAATTATAGGCAGTGTGGTCAAGCCTGTGTCTTGTAGGGTTTTATCATCCCTGTGGTTTTTGTATGGTCTGTCCCAGTGTACTTTGTTCTTTTTAAATCACTAGATAGTATTCCGCTCTCTTAATTCACTGAAAACAGTGTTTCCACTCTTTTAATTAATGTTCTGGATGATTCTAGGTTTTAGTTACTATAAACAGTGCTGCCATGAACATCTTTTTTTTTTTTTTTGTCTTTTTCCTTTTTATCGGTACCAGGGATCGAACTCATGACTGCCTGCTTTCAAGGCAGGCGCTTATGCCGCTGAGCTAAACCCCCAGCCCCAAAGTAATTTTTTTTTTTTTTTTTTTTGCCATGAACATCTTGAACAACCTTCTGGGAAATGTATACATTTTGCTGAATTGATGCAAATTGTAGAATTCTCTGGTCATATGGATTACCTACTTTCAAATTTAGTTGCTATCAAAAAGTTACCTAAAATTTATTTCCAACAATTTAAATTCCTACTATCAATGTTTGTGAATTCAAAACGTATCATAGTTTCACCAGCACTTATTAGTGTCAGTTGATTTGATTTCTAGCTGTTTTTTAAAAATCATTTTTATTTTTATTCTTTTTGTGGTATTGGGAATTGAGCTTAGAGCTTCATCGCATGTTAACACGTCCTCTACCATTGAGCTACAGCCTTAGCCCATTGATTATGATTTTAATTAGCATTTCTAACTAATGAGATTAAAGATTTTTTCATATGTTTGTAGACTACTTGGCTGCACTCTTTTGTAAAGTGCACTTTCCTGTACTTTGCTCATCTTTAAATTGCTTGCCTCTTTTCTTGTCATTAATTTATAGGGCTTTGGTGTGTGTTCTGGGAAAAGTCCTCTGCTGGATGTGTGCTGACTGTGCCTTCAGCCCGTCTGTGCTGTGCGTCTTCACCCCATCTTCTGCTGCCTTCGTGAACAGTCACTTTAAAGTACTGCATAGTCTTGTTTACTCATATTTTTCTTTATGTGTTTTGTTTATTCTTCAGAGAAACTAGTTTTTTTTCTTAAAAATTTCATCTTATATTTTTAAAACTTATAGTCAATGATTTTATAGTAAAGTGTGCAGTGGAGGTGAAGATCCTTTTTCTTCCTCTTTCCCTTGTTCTAATAGGAGCACCCAGGTGAAGCACCCAGACCATTTATTAAAAAAGTTCACTCCCACCACGGCAGTGTAATGTCAGTTTTATCACAAATTAAGTTCGTGTGTATTTGTGGGTTTCTATTTTTACTCTTTGTTGTTTTTTTTCTGGATTATTCATCTATGGAACCAGTTTCATACCATTTTAGTTCCTATAGCTTTATACTAGCTCCTGATAGCTGACAGCATAGCTCCTTTTAAGCTTGTTTTGTTTTACCTCTATGATAATCTAGTCTATTCTTAGTCCTTGGTGTTTCCATACATAATTTAGAATCATTTTGTTAATTTCCTCAAAAACAAATTATTGAATTTAGAACAAAATTACATCTAAGCTATGGCATGATTTGGGAGATTTGCACATCTAACTTGATTGACTTTTTAACCTATAAATATGGTATATCTTTCCATTTAGTAAAGTGTCTTTTATCTCCACAGTCTTCTGTACTTTTCTGTTTAGAGGTTTTTCACATTTTGATTAGAGTTAGTTTTAAATATTTGATGATTTTACAAACAGTGCATTTAAAATACTTTCATTTTCTACTTTTTGTTATGAATAAATAAAAATACAGTTTTTTCATTATTGAAGCCAGAGTCCATGCCCTGAGATCCGTTCCCTAGACCTGTTAAAATTTCAGCATAGGGCTTCTCTGAGTCTCTAGGCTGGGCTTGACCTTGCGTCCTCCTACCTGAGTCTCCCAGAGTACTGCGATAACAAATGTGTACTACCATTGCTGGCAAAAATAAAATCAGTTTCAGGGATAGTGTATAAACTTACCTATATGTATTTCTAGTAGTTTTACTGCATATTGTTTGGGTTTTTTTGTTTATGTAGGACCAGGAGGGATGAGCAATGCCAGTTTTATTTCTTCCTTTTTAATCTTCTTTTTGATTTTTAATTTTTACTTTCGATTCTATATCTTCAATACATTGTTGGGTAGGAGCAGAGATAGTAAGCAATTTGGTCTTATTCTTTACTTCAGAGTGAAAATTTTCAATATTTCAAATTTAATTATATTACATAAGATGTTTAGATTGTGTATTTATTTGATTAAAATTATTACATTTTATCAATAGCTTGTTTTAAATTATCATGAATGCATATAGTGCTTTTTCTAATGATCTATGTGCATTTTTGGTATGATTTTTCTTGCCTTTTTCTGTTAATGTGATTTATTTGATTTTATTTTAATCATTGAGATGTATCATTCTACTCAGTGGGTACATTTTTCATTTGTACTAAAAATTTGTATCTGTGTTTGCTAGAGATATTTGTCTATAATTTTATTTTCCTGTGCCAGTCAAGTCATGGTTTGGCCTCAAAGTAATGTTGACTTCACAAAACTATATAGCACATATTTTGGTTCCCCTCCACCCAGGAAGGTTTTATTTAAGCTTGGTTTTAATTATAACTTAAGTGTCTGAAAAAAAGTCACTGAGGAAGTTCTCAGAGCCTAGAAGTTTCCTTATATGGGAGGTTTTTGTTTTTTCATATTTAATTTCCCCTATTGCTATAGGACTATTTTTGGCTTACCATTTTGTTATGGATTAAAAACTGGTGGTCAATTTAACACCTGCTGAATTAAATAGGCGTGGTGCTGAGTGTAAATGGCCCACCTGAGGAAAGTTGCCAGCATAAATGGAGACATGAAGAGGAAGAGTGAGGTGTTGTGGGTTCTCCTAAGTGTCGCTGTTTGGCGTCACTGGTTTTCCCGAAGGAGCTTGCTATGGCTGGCTTTCCTCATATGAATTTGACCATTATCATTAGGAGAGCTTGGGACTTTGTCATTAAGAGTGGCTGTGGTTCACTTTGGAGGAGCTCTGGTCCTTGCGTTGAGCATGGCTTCCTGACATGTACTTGACTGTTCTTACAGTCAGAGGAGTGCGGGATCTCTTTGTCGCTGAAGATGGCTATGGTACTTTTCAGGGAAACCCTGGACCTTATGTTGAGTCTGACTTCTTTGGCTCCAGGTTAGAACCCGCCAGCACAGCTCCTTCACCCCACTGGCACAGACTTTCTAGCTTCCACTGCTCATTTCTGGGCCTTCCCAGTGCAGATTTGTAAAACCAACTTGCATGAGTCTGTTGTGGGCTCTAGACCTCCAGGTAGACTCGTGAAAGGCTCTAGGTCTTCATCTGGACTCATGCAGAATATTACTGTGGGATCTAGACCCTCAGCTGAATTTTCTAGATCTTTAGTGTTGTGGACAGATTTCCCACACTTTCTTATGTGTAATTCTGGGTGACCATCATAAAATAGTAATATAAAGTTTGTGGCCTGATGTAATTGTTCTCTTTGTAACCCCTGAGTACAACACGTTTCTTTTAGTAACAATTTTACAAAGCTGCGCTTTGAGAGGGGAATATTTTCATTGATCTGAATTTTCAGATGTGGTAGAGTAAAGTTGATCTTAATATTCCTACTTTTTTAAGGAATTGAAGGATTTGCAATGTTGTTGCTTTTATTCTTAACATTGCAGTTTATTCTTTTTCCTAATCTTTTATGTCTTATTGATGTTTATTAACCTTGAATATCTTTTCAAAGAATAAACTTTGTACTTTTTTGGTCTTTTCTGTTAATTCATTTTGGTTTATAAATTTGATGTTATTTTAGTTGCAAAAATTTAGAATGTTTGCATATTTCTGGATGTTTTTCCCATTATATCACTATTCTTTATCTTTAATTATGTTTTTTTGCCTTTAAGTGTGTCTTGTTTATTAGTATAGCTTTACCAACTTTCCATTATTTAGTGTAAAATCTTTCCATCAAATTTGATTTGTTTTTATATTTAAATTGTATCTCTTTTAAGGTCAGCATAGAGAATTTTATATAAAAACAAATCATTTTAGTCTGACACTTTAAATTAGTGCAGTAGATTCATATTTTGGGTTTTTATATTATTTTGATTCACAGTAATTCTACATATTTTGGGAGTATGTTGTGATATTTCAGGACTTGTATACGTTGGGTGGTGATCAGATCACAGTGATTGGCACAGCCATCACCTTGACCGTTTTGTCATTTCTTTGTGTCAAAAATGGTCATATCCTCTCTACTAGCTATTTTGAAATATACAATTACTGTAATTATTGTCAAATGTGATGACTCAACTGTGAGCTTTAGAAGTTTTTTCTCTTAGGAAGGTCTTCCTTCACCTCACCCCTGCCCTCATTAACCACTCTCTTTCCACCTCTGCCCTTCCTAATCTTTCTCCCCTCTACTATTCTCCCCTCTACTTCACTGCCATAAACATTTTTAGCTTTTGTAGATAAGTGTGAACATGTGTTATTTGCCTTTTAGGGATTTTAAGGTCAAGCATTGTTCTATAGCACTTTTTAAAAATACCTCTCCCATCAGTATTTCTGCTTTCTTTTCAGTTAAAGTTTTTACAATTATTATTCTGTTTTTTCCTAATTAAGTTTGTGGGTTCTTTTAGGATTCTCTTACGGGTTAACATGTTAGTCTTTGATTTATTTCAGCATAATATTAACCAATTCACAAATAATTCTAAGAATGTAGAAGATTTTAACTTTTATCCTTTCTAGACTTTTGTGTCATGCATTTTAATTCTCTGTATATTTTATACAAAGCAGTATACTTTTTTTTAGTCAGTATATCATGTTTACTCTCATTTTTAGTATGTGTTCATTCTTTTCTGAATTGTATATTTCTGACTGAGATAATTTTTTCCAGCCTGAAGAATTCCCCGTAGTATTTCCTTAGCACAGATTAATTTCCATGCCTTTAAAGAGTTGTCTTTTCCCCAACACCTGAATGCACTGAAAAATTTCTCTTTCCTTTTCTTTGGTTTGTCTTAGATTTGTTTCAAATCTCCTTCTTGAGATTTGCATCACCTCTTGAATCCATGTGCAATATATTTGGGTTTTGTGGGTTTTTTCTTTTGTACTTCAGTTTGCATATTTCTACCCACACATCTTCCATTTTTCTTCACTTCTATCCAGTCTACTGTTTAATCTCTCTACTTAGTTTGTAACTTCAGTTATTAAAACTTTCAGTTCTAGATTTTCTATTTTATTCTTTATTCCAGGTACTTGATGAAATTACCTAGTTTCTCATCTGTTTCACTGAACATCTTAATCAGATTTTAACATGGAGCTGTCAGCTCCAATGCTGAATCACTTGTGGGTATTACTTTATTTTTTGCTTTTTTTTTTTTTTTGCATTTATACTACTTTTTGGCATGCCAGGCATTTTCAGTTGTACTGGATAGTATATGTATCAAATTTTTGCTCCTCTGGATCATGTTACTGTCCATTGGCATGGATTCATCCTTCTCTTTGGTAGGCAACAGGGTCACAGACCACCTCCTGCTATTGTGGACAGAGCTGACTTGAGGGTGGACTTCATTCTTTGTATTTTTTTCTGTTCTTCTGTTCAACTCCAATCCCATATCCTCCTCTAGGTGTAACAGCTTGGAACCTGCAACATTTCCTACGAGTCCTCTCTTTGGCAGGTCTCTAAGTATATCATTTGTTGCTCCAGCATTATAAGACTGTCAAAACTCTTTGTTCTATTTATCTCTTTTAATTTGTCTTCTTCATCTTCTACCTGTGTCATTCCATCGATAGATAGCTAAAGAGGAAGACTGGGTTGACTATTGATCTCAGTCTCTATTCTGTCCTTTTGTGTCTTAATATTTACTCTGCAGTTCTTGCTAATTTGGCAGTCATGGACCTCAATCAGTTTTAACCCAGCCTTGTGAATTTGGCCATATCTCTACTAACTTCTGTCCCAGATAGCAGTTGTTTCTGCCTATCTTTGGAGCCTCTTACCTGTGCCAGTAACAGACAGATGTCTGGTGGAAATATTAAATATACAAAATCAATGTCATCTCAGTGGACTTACTATTTGTGTAGGTTATGGCTTTTAAATCCTGGCTGCCAAACCAAACCAGATTAAACCAAACCAAACCAAACCAAACCAAACAAAACCAAACCAAACATCAAAAAACCAAACTGGCTGCTTTCAGATAGATGAATTTGACATACTGTTTTCATTGTTTTTTGTGAGAGTGTTTGTTTTCTGCAAGCTACCCTACTTAAGACTAGAGTATATGCTCAGATATGATATTATGCCTCAGGTTTCTTGTCTTCATGCTTAACAGTGCTTGCCAGTATCTTATTGTTGTTACTGAACAGCCAATTACGGTGTTGCAAAAATACATTATTTTAAAAGACACTTGAAATTTCAGAGCTTACAGGTGTTCTCACAGGTTATGACTTTCTGTCCTCAGTAAAACCCTATACAATGAGAGTTTTTATTATTACTCTATAAATGAGGGAATATGCCTTGCAGGAATGGGTAAGTGTATTGTCTTATTTGGACTCCATGAGAAATCATTAGACAGAAAATTTTCAACTTTATCTTTGTTACTGTAATTGAAGGGGATTCTAAATATGGAAGAATTCCTGAATATTTTACATATCTGTATCTTTACTCTCAGGCAGCATAATATGGTCAAATGTTTGCACTCTGATGTTGAACGATTTGAATTCCAATTCAGAATATTTCATTGAGTTATGATACAGTTCCTGGTAAGCTGTTTTTTCAATCTCATAGATTTTTATCTTTAAGATAATGTGAATAAAATGTACCTTATTCTCAGATTAGTTAGGGATGGCCAAAAATTAAATGAACCCAAGTATCTTGGATTGCCACATGTCACCTAGAAAGGGCTTGTATTAGCTATTGAATTTAATAATGATTTATTATTTTTATGGTTATTGTTACTGATGCTTGTTGCCCATATTTAATACACTTTGTAATCTAAAACTTGTTTTTTTCCAAGACTTCTGAAATAATCAAGCCATAGTTTTGCAGAGATCTAAAAGTACTGCTCTTAAACTATTAAGAAAGCAGATACTTGCATCTTATTGCCAATGACAATTCTGCCTTGTTACCAATGACTAGAACTATGAATAACAGTTGATATCCTGAGATGTGGGAAGCAATGTGATTGACACTGAAGTTTCTTTATGTAAGGCCTATGAAATCGGGGGGTCTCTGACTATTGATTGAAGCAAGAAGGTTTTTGTTGTGTCATTTTTGGGACGCTATCTAAAGGCTTCCTTTATCTCCTGCTACTGAAGCTTTGCTCCTCATATCCTATTACGTAGTGACAGAGGCCCTAAGGTACGCTGAAGTAAAGGAGATTATTTTTTTATCTAAGTATCTTATGAGCTTGGAATGAATGAAAAGTTAAGAAAATCACCTGCCACTCTACTTAAGACAGAGATCAATGATTAAAATAATAAAGAAGGAGTAAGAAATGCCCTCAGTTCCAAGGAAGAAGATGCAATGAGCCAAGTTTTGTTTTGTCTGAGATGCAGAACAGTCACAGAACTTCTGCAACGAAATGGTTCTAGGTTTTGTCAGGGTCCCTATGAATGGAAGCTGGAATAGAATGATTTACCAGTCAGTTTATGCTAATGTGTGCTGCAGTAATGAATAACCCTAGCGTTTCCAGCTTACAACCACAGAGGATTATTTCTCATTCACATTCATATTCATTTGGTCAGCTGTTAATATCCTGTACAACTTATTTATTTGGAGCCAGACTAGTAGAATATACCTGTCTGGGTTATTAATGGCTTTACAACAGACAAAAAAAGAGGATAGCCCAGTACAGTGAACATGCATGAATTGTGAAGTTTCTACCTAGAACTTTTATATGAAACTTTCATTTTTATTTCATTATCTAAAGAAAACCACGTGGAAAATCTTGGCATTATGAGGTGTAGAAAAATAATCTTTTATCAAGGAGAGCTAGTTTTCTGAGCAATTGTAATCTATCCCACCCGAGTGTATCCACAGAGAAGGAGATTGATTGACCTAGGATAGTATGACAGGAACAAATTGGAATTTTAATTTCTGGTGAAGGGAAGCATTTAGAGTCACCCACTGTACTGACATGTACTTACCTGGAGACTTCTACTCTTGGAAAATGCCATTGACTGTTTATCCATGGACTTTTGCACTTCCCAAGGCATTATATTGCAACTGTTGACAGTATGACACAGATGTTATGTATATGCTCCTTCTAATGGGCAAATACAGCTTCCTGGAGGAATTCAAGCACAAGCTTGTTGGTATCTATAGAGTAAGAAGACCCCCCCTCATTATTTCAATATCCCAGTTGTCACAGTTAATTTAATGGGAAAAATTTGTATTATCCTTTTCCTGGTGCAGTCTACAAGTACAAGCTAAAATGTCTTGAATTTTACTTTTTTATTTGTAGCTGCAATCTTGAAGTGGGATAATAGATGTTATAAATGATTTCCACACCACTTACACACAAATTCCAATTGTCACCTGGAAGTATCATTTGTTTTCAGAACATTGTGTCTTTCAGAGATTGGGTATTACAGGGCTTGTTCTTCCTGTGAACACTTAGTGTTCTTTTCTGCTAATAGAACAAAACTTAGCCCCAACTAAATATTATCACTTACATAGTTTAAATAATATATAATCTTCAGAGATAAAAATTCAAAAATAACAAACAGAAAACAAAATCTAAATTACATCTAGTTTCGCCACCCAGAAACAATTATGTCACTTTTCAAACTTGCCTCTGTGTGCCATCACCTATAATTTAAATGATGTCATAGCTGCCTATTACATCATCAGTGCGGTCTTTGGAGACAAATGATCTGGGGTCACAAACTCGCTTCATTGCTTACTACCTGGGGTTGTTAGCAAGTTATTGGAACTCTTCTCCAAATGGCTTTCCTCATCTGCAAAATGATATTATTTTTCTCATCTGGTTGTTTAGGATTAAATGAATTATTTTTATTAAGTTCTTAGAATCCTGCCTGACACATAGTTAGTGCTTAATATGGATAGCTACATTTTTCTGGATAATAAGCTAGATGTATTTCTAATAGTCGTTATTCATGTGACATATTTTAATACAAAAGCCTTAGTACAATAACATCGTATAGCTCTTTCAACTGATTTCCTATAGTAGAATGTTTAGCATGCTTTCAATTTTTTAAACTGTTAAAAGAAAAATCATGATCAAATACTTGCTTAGCAATGAATTTTGCTGGAAAATTTTAACCTTTTTTTCTATAAGTTTCTAGAAATCTCTGAAGTTCTCTTAAACCACTTACTGTACTTTGTTTTATTATTTTTCATAATGGTGTTTATTTAATAAATAGAAAAAGTTGTATTTTAATGTAAATTTCTTATATTTCTAGTCATACAAAATATTTAAAGCTTACATTCATTAAGGTATTTTTTCTTTTTATGGATATGGAATTGTTCACTGAAATCTCTTTTCCAGTTTTCTATTGCCTGATCATATTTTTCTTTTTATTCTCTCCTGCTTTCTCTTTCTGATGTAAGTGCATCATTTTTGCTGTTATTTCTAATTTCAAATGCAATACATCAGAGTTGGAATGTAGAAGTGTATAACAAGGAAAAGTACATTTTCCTCTGAGTATATAGGGTAGCTATTATTAACTGTTTGATGTCTATTATTCTATATTTTCCAAAGATTCTTAAAATTTAGTGTTCATTGGAACTCCTGTGATTTCCCTGGTCTGAATATGTCTTATTCCTCTCAAATTCAGAAGATGAAACTGGATCCTCAACATGATGTATTCAGGAGGTAATTAGATCATAAGAATGGAGTCCTCATCAGTGGAATTAGTGACCTAGAAGAGGCGCAGGGTTTTTTGTTATCTCTTCCTCCATGTGAGGATCTGGCAAAAAATGCCATCCATGAAGCAGGAAGCAAGCGTTTGCCAGATACAGAATCTGCTGTGGCCTTGATCTTGAACTTACTTATCTTCAGGCCTGTGAAAAATACATTTCTATTGTTTCTAAATTTCCCAATCTAAGATATTTTATTTTAACAGCCCAAATGAATGAAGATAGAAGACTTGTTATAACAGAGATCCCTAAGTTGCATATCTAATGTCTATGATTTAGTATGTTTGGGGTGAAGCCTGAAAATGTGCATTTTGATGCTCCTAACCTGGGTAGCAATTCTGAGACCTTCTGTTTTATATATATATATATATACAGACAATATACCCATTCCATTGTCAACTTTCTTTTACTAAGTTTATCATGAATTTTATTTCATGTACTATAGCTCTGATCTATACTAGTATTCAACATATTCTTATTATCCCCTTGTGTTGATGGTCCCTGATTTATTTGATATTATAGACATTAAGTTGCTAGACTTTGTTTAAAAAATTATTATTACAGCGATGCATCAAAATATTCTGGTTGGTGTTTGTGCACTTGTGCAGGTCTTTCTGTAAGACAATTTCTTAGAAACAGAATTGCTTGTAAATGGGCATGGTGACATAAAATTTTGACACATTTCATTGCTTCCTAGAAAGATTATACTAAAATGACATCTGTTTACTGGGTGTTAGAGCTCTTATCCTCTCTCAACCTGGCTGAAGACAGAATATGATCAGGCTTCACTGGTCAACGAGAGATAGAGCTATATTTCTCTTTTATTTAATTTTAATTTTTTTGTTATCTGTGATGTTTCACATTTTAAATGTTTATTGACCATGAACATTTTTACTTTTGGACATCATCTTTACCCATTTTTCATTTTTACTGTTTATATAAAGACCAGTTATTTAATCATAAATATTCAGCCTTTACAATACAGGTTGTAAATATTTTTACATTCTACTGTATATTTTTTTGCCTTTTTTATGTAGAGAGAAACTTAATTCACTTTGTGTTTTATGTATGTATCTTTCTTTTATGTTACTTTGCCTTTTAATTTTATGTTTTAGACAAGCATTTTCCAATCTGATGTCATTTATTCTTTCTTTTATTCAGTGGATATTTTTGCTCAGCTATTACATACTAGAAACTTTTCCAGGCACTGGAGATCAACAGTTAAAGATCCTGCCCTGTGTACTTTGAATTTTAGTGTTAAGAAACAGATAGTAAATACAATTACTAAGAATCTATATAATATTTTAGAAGCTAACAAATGCTATGGAGGAAAACAAAACAGGGAGGTATGAAATGAAAATTTACTTAGATTTTCTTCCATAACTTCATTTTTCAAGTTTTCCTTCATTTTCACATGGTAGAAGACTTGAAGTGTGAGTTAAACCTTTTTAATCTACTAACTAAGTTACTTTCCTGTATATCACAAATATTAGTTTTGGGGCCCACTAAGTACTTATATATTCAAGTCTGTTTTTCCTCTTTTTATTCTCTTTCATTGATCTCCCTCTGTTACAGTCTCAGCATACCTGAACGAATGCATAGCAGTTTTTTATTATCCCTTTATATTTTATTCTTTAATACTGCAGCTTCTCTATCATTCTTCTTCAATATTTTTAGGTTATTCCAATCCGCCTATTTGTGCAGATGAATTTTAGAATCTTGTCATCAAGTTCTACATAAAATCACTTTGGTATTTTATTTAATAGTATTAAATTTGTAGATTAATGCTTGAGGACTTAAAATCAATATGGTATTGAGTTGCCCAACTAAGGATGTGGCTTGTATAACAATGTATTTTGTTATCTTTATTGCTCCCATCAAGATGGTGTGAATATTTGTCATATGGAGCATGCGCATTTCTCTCTAAAATTATTCCCAGGACTTAAGTTTCAACTGTGCCCTGCAGACTTGATAACACTGAGTTACTGGTGAGGCCTCGGTTTTCTCATTTGTAGTTAATATAAAATGATATCTGCCTCATAGAGATAGTTTAAAAATTAAATGTGCTGTGGCTAGTTGTGTACACACTGATATGAATATATTTCATATTTTATTCCCTATTCTCCTTGAGAATTTCAGTGGTATGAGCAATTTATATCTCAAAGAAATCACTATAAAAGCAGTATCTTTTTTTCCAGTGCTGGGATGGAGCCTGGCGTCTCCTGCAAATCAGGCAAGTGCTGTATCTCCAGCCTCTAGTCATTTCAAATTAGTTTTATCTTTTTCATTCTTGTTTTGCATCTAGAAAGAGCTTCCCAAATTTTGCTCAAATAGGTGATAAGATTTCCTGTATTGTCAGTTTAATTCTTTGCCATCCTTTAAAGTTTTAATTCCACAAATCATTCTTTCTTTCCTGAATTAATTTCTCAGGTCTGTCAGCTTACTCCTTTTTCCCTCAGTAAAATGCTTCATTATTTCCCCCTGTTTTGCAAAGCCTGAGTTCTCTATGATTTCCTTGAGAGTGAAAAGCAGATGGTATCTAAAATTTCTTGAGCATTTTTTCCGTGAAAATATGATTCTCTATTGCTCGTTGTGTGTTGTGTTTAAATCCTTCTTCAAAGTTACAAGTTGTTTTCACAGCCTCTTGTGTCGGTGGAGGTCATGTTTGTTCTCTTTTAAATTTATTCTCAAATACGGACAGCCATTTCCAAACTTGTTATTTGCCCCTACAGTGAACAACACTTTTCTAGAGATTTATTCTCTTTGCTTTTGTGCTGCTGGGTTCTCATCTGCAATTTTGTAAGACAAAATGATGAAGTGAAATAATTTTTCATGAACTTCATCCACTGGCTAATATTTGATTTTGATAATTAGTGATTGTCATAATTATTGTTTAATAGCATTTACCAGTATGCGGAGGAGGATAATGTAGGTGGGCATCATCACATCAAGGAAACCATGACACTCAAGAAAGTGTGAAGGAGTTGGAAACCCAAACAGTTTATCAACTCCTTCTGCAGGATAAAACTCTGGGGCTATGTCCATTTGGTAGATTGTTGGCCTAAGCAGGGTGCTTTAAGTGAAAACCCATGTTAGGGGCCAAGAGAAAATACTATGGATTGCACTGAGGACCTTCAAACCAAGTTATATCCCTAGCCATTTTTAATTTTTTTTAATTTAAAAACAAGGTCTCACCAAGTTGCTAGGTTGCCCAGGTTAGGCTCAAACTTTTACTTACCCATCCTCAGCTTCCCAGAGAGCTAGGATTACAGGAGTGTGCCACCATGGCCATCTGCGTTCATTCTTGATACTGCTGGTTGCTGAATTGGAGTTGTGCCTGACTTCAGAGCCCTGTCTTTGTTTCCCTAAGAAAGATGTTATGAGGTTCTCTTGGTATCTACAAATTACCCCTTGATATCAATCATTTCCAGAAAAAGAAGCTGTCTGTAGTCATCTGCTTCTGTATCTTCCCATACGCAGTGTGCATGGAGTGTATCTCTCAGAGTAATGAAGGCTTCCTGGTGGCCCTTTGGATTCAGTGCTGGCACAGAATTTCCCAATTTCAGTTTCTGTTGCATCAGTCCGTCTGAGTATGTGACTACTCATATGCACATCTGTCCACAGGGAGTGAAGACATACATTAGCCATACTGTACAATTCCACTTTTCCTGCAGTCCCTTGCCCATGTATGCCATCTTGCCACTTTCTGAAGCACTTTTGAAGTACTCTTCTGTGAGTGACTTCAGTTACTTCAGTGTGGCCGTCTTGATGTTCTGAGTTGATTCAAAACATTTCCCTTTCCTGATCATTTTGACTTTGGAGAAGAGTCAAAAGTCACATGGTGCCAGATCTGGTGAATAAAATGGATAAGGACACACCATCATGATTTTATGAGTCTACCTTTCTGTCATTGGATGGCACTTACTGCAGGATTCACGAAGACAGACACAAAAGAGGCCTTTCAGAACTGCTTCCGAAAGTGGCAAGCATGATGGGATAAGTATGTTCCAAGCAAGAGGGAGTGTTTTGAAGAAGTTAATGGCAAACTATCTTTTACTGCAACACAGTTGTGAAATTTAGGCATACATTGTGTATTTTGGTCACTTCCCATACAGATTTGCTAATCCACTTACCACAGTCAGGAGATGAGCTTTCATCACTACAAGGATGCTGTCCTTTCATAGCCACCCGACTTCCCTATCAGCATCCTCTACCCCACCTCTAACTCTTGGCAGTGACTAATCTTCCTCTGTCTGTAATTTAGTCATTTCAGAAATGTGATAGAACTAGAATCATAGTGTGATTTTTGACATAGGGTTTGTAACTTTTTAAAAACATGTATGGATTTCACATATTAGGTTCAGTGTTATATTACCATACATGCATATAGTATACATTGATCAAATCCATCTTTCCTTTCCCCACATCATCCCACCAATGGTGAGCTTATTTTAATTGTTACATATGAGTGCTCACGTGATGTTTGTCTTTCTACGTCTGGCTTATTTCACTTAACATAATGCCCTTTAGTTCCATCTATTTTGTTATAAATGATAAAAATGCATTATTACACTGTGGGTTGTTTTCACTTAACGTAATTCTCTGAAGAATCATTTGAATCACTACTGGATGTACCAGTAATTGCACCTTTTTATTGTGCTGCATGTTATTCTATGGTATGAACATAGCCCAATTTGTTTAGCTGCCCATCTGTCGAGTGAGTACTGTGGTGTTTCTAAATAAGGCTGCTGTGAACACTCATGGATGGTTTTTGTATGAACATGTTTCTGTTGCTCTGAAATAAATGCCCAACAATGCAGTTGTTAGGTCAAGTGTTAATTGCATGCTTAGCTTTCTAACATACCACTGGAATTGTCACTATTTTAAATTTTAGACATTCAGGTAAGTATATAGTGATCACTCATTGTGGATTTAACTAGCCTGTCCCTAATGGCTCAAGATGTTGAATGTCTTTTCCTGTACATATCTGCAATTTATTTATCTCCTTTGGTGTCTTCATGTTTATCTGGACTGTTTAGTTTCCTAGAATAGCTCTCTATTCTAGAAATGTATTTCCTTTTGGTTATAGAATTTGCAAATATGTTCTCCTAGCCTTTAGTTTGTCTTTTGTACCCTCTTAATAGGTTCTTTTGCAGAGAAAAAGATTTTAATTTAGAAGAAATAAATTTTCTTTATAAATCATTCTTTTTGTGTCATGTCTAAAAATTCTTTGCCCAGAATAAACCCCAAATATTTTTCCTATTGTATTCTAAAATTTTATGTTCAGTGTGTCAATTCATGTTCCATTTGAATTAACTTTCTTATGAAGTTTGAGGTTTAAGTCTGTCTTAATTTTATTATCTATGTAAGTTTTCCAGTTTCTCCAGCATCATCTGTTGAAAAGGCTACACGTTCCCCCTCTTAACTGCTTTTATACTTTTGTTCAAAATACCTTGGACATGTTTGTGGCAATCCGTTTCAAGGTTCTATTTTCTGTTCCATACAATTACGTGCTTATCCCTCTGCTAATATAACACTATCTTTGTTAGGCTATTCAGTAAGCCTTATAATTAATGATTCCTCTCACTTTATTTTTCTTTTTAAAAATTGTTTTAAATATTCTAGGGCCCATGCCTGTCACATAAATTTTTGAATGCATTTGTCTGCTTCTACAAAATTCTTGCATACAATTTGATGGGAATGCATTACTTCAATAGATCAACTTTAGACCTGTAATCGTCACTGATTTGAGTCTTGCAATTCCTGAGCACTGTACTATATGTCTCCTTAGCTTTAGTATTTCTTTGATTACTTTTACTAACATTTTATAATTTTCTGCATACAGATCTTGTACATGCCTTCTAAAGTTAGTTTAACTTGGAGGAAGGAAATTTTCTTTTTGACTCCTTTTTTTTGTGTCATATCTAAAAATTATGGGCCAAGCATCAACTTGTTTATCACTGTTATGTTTTATTTCTTTATAGAAGTTGTAAATTGTGTTCTGGAATTGATGTTGGTTTCTACCTGTACATTTTTAGTACATAGAAGTACAATTTCATATGTTGATCTTGTATCCTGAAACCTTGCTGGACATATTTATTAGTTCTAGATATTCTACTGGGCTAAGAATCTGTCAACAAATATGTTATTTGCAAATAAGTATAGTTTTATTTCTTTGTCTCATTTCTTATCATTTTCCTTGCCCTGTTTCAGTGGCTAGATCTTCTAGTACTGTATTGAATAAGAGTGTTGAGAGTGAATGTCCTTGCCTCATTTATAATATTATGAAAAAACGTGTGTCTTTGATCATTAAGCAGTAAGACAGTTACAGGGTTTCCTACTATAGATGGTTTTTGTCAGGCAGATTTTATCATCTTCTATTTACTTGCTGAAAATTATCATTCATATTGCTGAATTTTGTAGAATGGATTACATAATTTTTTCTTTGTTAGCCTGTTGATATGGCAGATTGTGTTGGTTAATTTTTAATTAAACTTGCATACTTGGAATAAATTTTCATTTGGTTGTGGTGTATAGTTCTTATTTTCTGTTATTGGGCTTGCTGGTATTTAGTTGAATATTTTTGCTTCTGTATCTAAAGTGCTTCTCTGTGTCTTTTTTTTTTTTTTTACTGTGTTCACCTGGTTTTGTATCAGAATAATAACAACTTCATAAAGTGATTTGGGAAGTAGTTCCATTCTACTTTAGGGAAGAGATAATTTTCAAATGATGTTTATTTTTGTTTTTTGAGATGGTTAGTATAATTCTCCAGTGAAATCATCCCAGCCTGGAGACTCTTTGTTTCAAATATTTTTGAAACTATACATTCAAGTTTTTTGTTTGTTATAGGGCAACTCAACTTTCTGTTTTATCTTTGAATGTTAGTTCATGCTTTCTGAGGAATCAGCCAATTTCTTCTAAATTGTTGAATTCACAAATATGAAGTTCTTTGTGGCATTCTTTATTATCATGCATAGTGATAACCCATTTCTCTGTTGATATTCATTACTTTTTAATTTTTTTCAATTTTGGTAGAATTTCATTGATATTGTTTGAAAAGAGCCAGCTTTTTGGGCAGTTTTTGTGGGGTTTTCAGGAATTGGACTCAGGAATTTTCACTTGCCAGGCAGGTGCTGTGAAGAACTGGCTTTTTGTTTCATTGATTTTTTCTGTTTTTCAACTTCATTGGTTTCTGCTTTTATAATTTTTTATGCTTTCTTTGGGTATATTTTCTTTTTCTAGTCTCCTGACATAGGAAGTAAGATAATTGATTTGAGATCTCTTTTTAAAGAAAAGTATTTAGTACTGTAAATTTCCCTGTCAACACTGCTTTAGCTTAGATATTTTGAGAGGTTGTAACTTCATTATTAATTAGTTCTATTTTCAAAATTTCCTTTGAGACTTCCCTTTGGGCTAATTAATTATTTAGAAGTATGGGGTTTAATATCCAAATATTTAGAAGTTTTTGTGCTTTTTATTATTGATTTTTAGTTTGGTTCTGTGGTAGTCAGAGAAAAGAGCTTGTGTGATCTCAATTTTATTAAGTTTGTGGTTGTTTATTTTATGTCCCATGGCACAATCTGTTTTGAATGTTTTACCATGCTTTAAAACAATGTGTATTCTGCTCTTGTTGGGTGAAGCATTCCACATATGCCAACTAGATCATACAGGTTGGTTGTATGGCTTATTAACTTAAACTTTGCTGATTTTTTGTTGTGGAATGAGTGTTGGGTGTTGGTCTCCCCAACTCAAATTATGAATGTGTCTATTTCTTCTTTTTAGCATTATCTGTTTTCTTCATTCTTTTCAGGCTCTGTTGTTTGGTGAATACACATTTATAATTGTTATTTTATGCACTTTTATATTTCTAATACAGTGCCCTGCGTATACTACAGGCTTTCAGTAAATATTCCCTGAATGACTTAGTGGGTTAAAATTAAATAAGTACATAAATGAAAGATAGAAAATATTTCACTTTCTCAAGCTGTGCTTTTTTGCTTGGATGTATAAAATTATGCATCGTACTGCTTTCAATTAAATTTTCTTAGCTCCTCATTTATGTTTTCTTAGCATTGATTTGAACATTTTTAAATACAAAAGGGAGTAAAACTTAGTAGAAAAAGTGCAGATTTTCTAATGAATGAGATTCTTTTAAACTAGAAGCTGTGTGACCAAACAGATAATTTAGCCTCTTTAATTTTCAGCTTCTTAGTTTGGAAAATGAAATAGACAGCACTCTGTTAATTAGGAAACTGTTGGTGGCAAGTGACAGAGCTTCTAGCTCTAGCAACAATAAAAATTGGTTTACTTAGCAGAACATTTTAAAGGTAACTAATTTCAGATGTGGTTAGGTATAGTTCAGAGATTTTCTGTTGGTGTATGTTTGTGATTCAGAATAGTTATATTTATCTCGGGTAGATATATTTATCTCGGGTAGTATATATTTTGATCCTCATTTTCTTCCTACCCTGTCAAGTCAGCAGATTTTTGGTCACTAGGGAATCTAGCTATAGTTCTTTCTCAATCCCTGTTTTGCCTTTTCCCAGATTTATCCCAGAGTGGCTTTCCCCATAGCAGCAACAATGACATCCTTCATTTTAGATCTCACATGCTCTCATCTTGCCATTTCAGTGTACACTGAGCAAAGCCATCTGTTTGGTTAGGGCTCACAAAAACTTCTTCCCCAGCAGCACTCCAGATGTTGGCTGGCTTGTCATTGACTTTTTACCAAATCACAAGATTTTCTCTAAACTAATCACTATGGCTTATAAAAGAGATTGGGGTAATGGCAGTCCACTATAACCAGCTAGCTGAGAATAATCAATTGATTCGAAGAGACAAACCACACATTCCTGTTATAGTTAGGAATCTTTGAAGGTTGCTGTGAAGATGAGTGTTATACAGTTGATATCTTGATAACACCTGATAGTTACATGTCCAAAAACTTGATATTAACATGATGGTGATTATTAGTATAGTTTAGTGATAATAGTAAATGTCTCCAGAAAATTCTTAGGATAGTATTGTAGAGATGTCTGCAAAGTAAAGTGAGTTGTGATCAACTTTTAATAAAAAAAAAGACACTAATTTTTCAAGTCTAGGGAGCTTTTACTCCAGTGAACGCTTAACTGTTTTTTTCTACCTGTGGTCTTACCACCTTTGATTATTTTTGAACTTGCCTCTTGGATGAATTTTCTAACCTGTGAAGCTGATCATATACTGCACCTGCTCAAAGCTCCCTTTTTCTATAGCAGTGCTTTTCAGAATTTATTTGCCATGAAAATCACATAGATATATTTTTTAAAATTTAGATTAGTTCTAGCATTTCTAGCCAGTTCCCAGGAGATGTTAAAGTTGCTACTCTGAGAATGACACTTGAAGAAGCTAAGTCTATAGGACAAGGAGCAAATCTTTTGCATGACAAACATTATTAGGCAATAATCTGACTTCATCTATGTCATTAGCATCATGGTCTCACTGTTTTCCAACTCAAATCACACACTGCAGTCTTGCCAATGAACATAGATAATTGTATTCCATTGATTCTTTTACATGGATTAGACATTCTTATATAGAAATTCTGTTTTCTTTCACAGAAATTCTGTTTCCCCATCATCTTTTCCAAGTCTTACTAATGCCTCATTGTTTGTCTTTTGTTGGAAAATTTATTTGACATTCTTCTTCCAATTTAGTTTTGAGTTCTTTAGGAATCCCATAGCTCCAGATTCTTCTTGCCTCTGCTCTCCAATAGATAGATGATTTGCTTGACAACAGAAAGAGTCACCTTAAGAAAGAAAACATATACATATGCAAGAACAACAGAAGTTTATTATGTGGTAGGTATTAAGACTTCTCATATATTAACCTATTTGTTCTGACTTAATCCTCACATCTATATACTATGAGGTAGGCGTTTCTTAATGTATTAATCAGGATCTGACTAATAAAGGAAAAACTCCAGAGACTGAGCTCAGTTGACCATTTGAAAAGTGAATTTTGTTGGTTTCTGTAGCTGAAAACTCCTCAGATAGGAAGAGTTACATACAGTAGGCAACTTACAGATTGTATAAACCATAGTCACAGTGTATCTATCAAATAAATGTATGAGCAGAATATGTAAAGAAAGCATATATATCTAGTATATAAATACACAAATTCATTAAAATTAGAAGATTGAGATTTGAGCAGACATTTTATTAAAAGGTCTAAATATAACTAATAAGTGGATAAAGAGATTTTAATATTTTTAGACAGCAAGAGAATATAAAATATAGCCACAGTGAGATACTGTCATAATCATTAAGATGGCAAAAACCAACCAACTAACGAAATGAAACAAAACTGAAAATAAGTAGTAGTTTTGTGGATCACCTGGTTGGAACGTTATATTACATGCTGGGTGGATTGTCAAATGGTCCAACCATTTTGCAGAACTGTCTGTTAATGTCCTACAAAAATTATACATGGATTTATCCAGAGAATCAGAATTTCCATCCCTAAATATTTTCTCAAGAGAAATGTGATTGTGTGTCCATAAAAAGCCTGCAATACACATATTAAAGCTGTTTTATTCACAATAGCCAAAACCTGAGAAAGCCTAAATGCCCATCATCTGGTGAATGTATAAGTAAATTGTTGTTGATGAAAGATCTGGCATTGATACACTCATTTTGGGAACAGTGCATTTGTTCTGTGAGCTTAGTGCTGTCAGGATTGGTGGCTTGAAAGTCTGGTGGATGGATCACAAGAACAATGGGGTGGAATGTTTAAGTCTACTTCAGGACTGTGTAGAAAGGATATCTGAACCACATCACCTCTGTTTCTCTGTTGTGGAATGGGAAATGAGGAACAAGGAGGATTTCCCACATAGGAAGCGGAGTGTCTAGAGATCTTCTTATGAAAAGGGAATGTCTTTTCTCTGATTAAATACATCCATGTTTCCCCATCATTGAAGTATGATTTGCATCCAAGCAAGGATGAGTTGAGGGGCTTTGGATGTGATAGCTGATTGCATCAACTTGAGTAAATAACACCTAAATAAATTGGTTCAGAATAGTTCTGGCTGTGAGAGACCCACCGTAGGGAAGATTATCATCAGAATACTATAAAAGTGAAATGAAGAAGGAGGATCTGCTTCTAACGGCTTTGGAGGAATGCCAGACTTTGGTTTCACCTTGACTGTCATCTCCTGGCTTCTGAATTTTCAAACTTCTGACATGGACTATTTGGTCTCCTGATACGGACTCACCTGGAGCTCCACACCTTCCCCTGGACCCTTTAGATCCCCATTATGCAAACTCACTTTTTGCACTTTTCCACATCAAATTCTTTCTGGGGCCATCATAAGCCAATCTGTAAATTCTTGTGTATTTGTATATCTTGCATTATAACTGGTTTTCTGATAAATACTGACTGATACAGTGGGGCTCACTGAATACTCTTTTGGAGCCTTCTTTAAGTAGAAAGGAAACAAACATATCACTTTTAAACAAGCAGACAAGTGAACATATGAGCATATGAGTACGTGGATGGCCCCATGAAAGTAAGAGGCAACATAAGGCTTCAGCGTCTCAGTCAGGTTGCTTCTGTTCACCAAAGTTTGCATATAATCTACTTCTTCTCCGGCTCACTTGCTTGATAGCTTTTATCCCCAATTCTTTACTTAGCTCTAACCTCATGGAACTTTCTCTTGGTCCTTGAATTTGTTATGCTAATGATTTTCAACATGCATTTGGCTTAGTGGCTCCTTATTATAACACATTTTGTAGTTATAAAATGTAGTTATGAAGTGAGAATCATAAATAACGAAATGCATCTGCAAGTATAATTTTTAAAAAAGGTTAGTGTAGTGATTGAATTGTAATGTAAAGGAGAAATAAAATGAAAATAATTTATTATAAAATTGTATAGATATATACAGCCCAATGTGAAATGTTTTTCATGATTATACTAAAAAGCTAAATGTGGACCTCTGTTGTATTAACTTCTTATCTTCCTGGATCCATGGGCATGCTACTTTCAGTGTTAGCAAACTGAGACTATTTTTGACTCTATTTTGCCACATACTAGTTCTTTGTTCTGTTACTCTATCTTCTAAAACTTCCCAGAATCAAAGTTTAGTCTCCCTCATCTCACTCCTTCCACAGCCTTCCACTGCCAGCAGAGAGTTGTTTACTTTAGCCACACAGCATCTTCCTACTGACCTCTAGGTCTGATTAGTATTAGTTGTTGTGTGATCACAAAGATAGAGGCAGTGACTGAGATACAGGACTTCAGGCTGAGATGAGAATAGAACTGTCTGTATTTGGGATCCCAAGGGGTTAAAAAAATAAAAGGAATCTGAAAGAACAATAATGTGAATCTCGAAGTTGACTTCAGAGGTGCTGCAATTCAGAACTGTAGTTCGAGTTACAGCTCTTGTTTTAACAGCAAAGTAGCCCTAGGCAGATCATGTTACCTTCTTATCCTTCAGTTTCCTCAACCTCAAATAAGGTTAATTACAGTATTTGTCTCAAAGGGCCATGGAGGGAATGGGAAGTGTTCACACGGACCTCCACCTGGTAAGTGCTCAGTGAATATGTCTGTGATTTGGGAGCATCAGTAGTCCCAGATTCCTGGCAAGTTAGATTACCTCTCAGATTCCTGCAGAGGTTTATAAATACTTTTTGTAAAGGGTTAGATGGCAAATGTGTCAGTCTTCGAGGATATACAGTCTCTTTTTTTAGCTACTCAATTCTGCTGCCGTAGTATGAAAGAAACCATTGAATATATACGAATGAGTGGGTGTACATGTGCTCCAGTAAAGCATTATTGGCAAGATAGGGGTGTGGCTTAGTGGTGGAACATATGCCTAGCATGCCTGGGGCCCCTCCTCAGCAATGTGTAATAGATAATATATATTATCTCTTATATCAGGCCAAATTTGTGGTACTTCTGTGCCAAAAGTCAGATAATGGTATGAGAAAAAAAGAAGTATAACAGTAAAAGCTTGAATCACATATTTTTTTGCCTTTTTAAAAATAAAAGTAGAGTTGTAATTTACAATCTGTTTCACCCCATATTTTCTTTTTATCAACAGATTGAAGACATGTTTTAGGTAAATAACTGTATTTATACAGCTTTATTTTTATTACTTACATTAGTAATTCATGATATGTGGATTAACCATGATTTCCTTAGCTGTGCTGCTTTTGTTGGGGAAACATAGCCATTTTCATTTATTGTGGTTCACAATTACATATTCGTGATATCCTTTAACTAATGTTTTCACCCTCTCCATACATGTATTGCGTGGTGCCCCAAATCGGGGATCGGTGCATGCTATTCAGCACAGGCCTATAACTTAGGGATCATAAAATCCTCATTTTGACACTCACACCTTTTAGAAGTCATGCTGCCTTTTCCAGCTATAATTTCTTCACTATTAAATGTGGAGCTAGTGAGAGTGATATTTGGCATGTTCAACCAGTGCTTTTAAAACACTTGGAAAACCACAAGATTAATACTTCGGACCATGATCTGCATGTTTGTGTCTCCTCAAATTAATATTTTAAAACATAATCTCCAATGTGATGGGTCAAGACATGAGAAATGATTTGTTCATGAGACTGGCACCCTCATGAATGAGACTACTGCTCTTTTAACAAGACAAAGAGACCAGAATTCTTCCATCATGTGAAGACACAGCCCAAGTAACATCTATAAACCAGAAAGTGAATTCCCACCAGACACTGAATCAGCAAACACTTTGATCTGGGACTTTCTAGGTGGTATCTGAAGCTACAGAGGGTCATGTTTCTGCCACAGCCCTGTACAGTTTATGTTAATGTGTGACTGGTCTGCAGAAAGGTACATTTTCTTTTCTAGATGCAATACACTAAGAGATGATGTATCTCCCCCATGGAAATCTTGTGTCCATTCTGGCCCTCCTGAAGGGATTGTCAGATTTGCTTCTGCCTTCCAAAATGCGTGGTCCATCTGTTTTGTGCTGCTGGATCTTAGGTCATTAATCCATAGAATTTGGTCATCATTCACAAAAGCTGTGGTCCTAGATGAAATTTCAACTTCACTAGACATGCACTCTTGGGAATGCTCTGGAAGGAAGTAATTTGTCATTCATAAGACAGAGACTACTTAATAATACAAGAGGTACCTTTCAGATATACCAGGAGTTGGCTGTTTATAGGAAAAACAGACAGTGTCAGAGATTCTACATTCATTGCTGTCGTTACCATGACAGAAGTCCAAGTAATGCCTAAGGTATTTGAAATATTTACGCCCTTTCTATGAATGTTTAGATTCACTCAAATATAGTGTTCTTGCCATCACAACAGCTCATAATGATTTTCATGCCATGTACAGAGAGAGGGGTAGTTGAAACTCTGAGTTTGCCCACCTGATAATTGTTTACTGGTCTCATCTGTCACCTTTTCACTGTAGAGTCTCTGCAAAGAAATAATCCAAGTTCAGATGGCTGTTTTGCTGCATAGCAACTGAAGGAACTTGGGCACATTAGGAAACCTCTTTGACCTTGTTCCTTTTCAGTGTGACATGGATTTCTCCTTTCAGTTATTTTTTTATTGACCAGCTTACCTCACAGCGGTCCTTAGAACCAATACAATCGATTGGAATTGCTGAGTAGTTTATTATTTGGGAATTTTGATACATATTATGCTTTCCTCCCATTATGTTTCTATCACTTTATAAACTTAAGAGCCGATGGTGAAAAACATTGTAATTTGTTTTTCTTCTACAAATCTAGAAGCTATGCTTATTTTTGAATTCACTTCAGATATTTTCAATGAAGAGTGTTTTCTTAATGAATGTTGTACCTTTGAATTTTTTAGTGATACTAAATGTTACTACTTATCTGACTGTCAAATTTTGTTTATAGAGGGCTGGTAGCTCTACTTACATAATTTGATCACTTTTTTGCATTTATTTTCTCTAAATAATTTGTAAGAACTCGACACAGTAACACTCTTATCCCAAGATCTATTTGATATATTGCCAATAGTCATGGTTATTTTCTTCTTAAAGTAGCTTATTATAATATATTTTTAAAATTTTCATGTTATCAAATCAGTCTTAACCTACCTGCTTTGTGATTGCTTTTAGGGAAATACAATACAGGTTGAGTATTCTTAAACTATAATGCTTGAGACCAGAAGTTTCAGAGTTTTTTTTTTTCAGGTTTTAGAATATTTGTACTTACATATTTTGAAATATCGTGTAATCTAACACTAAGTACAAATTTATTTGTAGTTCATATATACCTTATAAACAGCTTGAAGGCAATTTTATAAAATAGTTTATTAAAAATCTTATACACAAATTAAAGTTTCATAATGTGAAATTTTCTGCTCATGGACTCATGTTGGTGCTCAAAAGATTTTGAACTTTAGAGATTTTCAGATTTTGGAATTTTGGATCAGCTGTATATGTAAGACTTGGAACTATCTGTCATTTTAGACATCCACTGGAAGGTCTTGGAATATGGAGTCTGGAGTAACTACTATAATGCTGTCCCTTTTATGTTTAGGAAAGATTCTTGGAACTTCCTGCCAAATGGCCATATTTGTAGCATTCCTAGGATGAATTTCCTTAGCTTAGGAAATTCTTTCTGTTCAGAGATTCTGTTACACATTGTATTTTCTGCTTCCTGATTTCCCTCAGGACTTAACGTTTTTGAAATTCAAAGGTCTAAACTTTTCAAAGACAAAAAACCTTTTTTTTTCTCTGTGTATGCCATCCTTTGTCTAAGATAGAAACTGCTAGTTTTTCTAAATGAGGAGGGCCACCAGTAAAAGGTAAGATAGAGGGAGGAAGCATGCAGTTCAACAAATAAATCTTCTCCACTTGAGTGCCATTCCCTTTAATCACTTAGGATGAGTTATTTATTGGATTGATAGGACTTTCATAATGTCTTATCTAAGACCAGTATTAAAACTTTATCCATTTATTTATTTAGGCCGTTTTAGTTAAACTAAGTCAGAAAACAAACTGATATTCAGTTTACTAAACAGGAGAAAGCTTAGGAAAAGTGATATGTAGCCCATTTGGGAAGGGGAACAAAGGTGGACTGAACATCTGCAAGGTAGGTGTCTATAGTGGTGACCACTGGTTCCTTGTTTATGCCACCACACAGCTTTCTGACTCAGCAGATGCCACAAATATCTCTTTGAGCATGTTGGACATGGAATGATGGGTAGGGACTAAGCTGGCTGTGACAGAGCAGAACTGGTGACTAGTAAAGGGCGCACTGTGCTTCTGGTCCACGGTGAACAGCTGGAGGAGCGGACATGCTGCAGCAGGGATCCCTTTGGTCCTTATGATGATGAATGCTGGAAGTCAGAAGGCTAAGTCCGTGGTGAATGGACTTGTTCTGAGACATTGTGGTTCTCTACTGGGGTAGTACTCGTAATGAGAGCTCGTGGTCAGTCCATGCTCCAGAAGGCAGCATCTACCCAGTGTGACATCCCAGCACCTCGCTTCTTTCCCTTGTGCTTCCCTTTCTGTTTCATGCTGAAGAACTTGTGCTTTATCTTAAAGCATCTTCTCTATGCACCAACTTCTCTATGAAAATCACTAGATGTAGGGTCAGCAACTGCACCTATTTATGCCAAACAACTCATTCTGGCCTCTTCATGAGACACTGAACTTATTCTGTCCTCCGGAGGTCTCATCAAACACAGCCTGCATCAAAGTGTCAGAATTTAGGGATCAAAATACTTTTTACACACTTTTTAAAGTACTTGCTGGAGAAAGAACTGTATTTATTTTTTTCTCCCCTGACTGAAAAATCTGTACAATACTCTTTTTCTTATATGGATGTCAGATAATCCTTATGATTGAAATTCAGGCAGGACTGTGTATGTCTGTCGTGTTCCAGGCCTGTGCTATACACTTACAGATAGCATTCATTTACAGAGAGTTCTGATTTTATCTATTTTACAATAAGACAAACTGAGATAACCTGGGAGAGACTTGAGTACTTTTTAAACACTGATGGAAATAAAGTCGAGGTGGAGAGTTTGCAAATAAAGAAAAATCCAGGAGGGCAGAGGATGGTAAGAGGAGAGCTTGTCCAGAGCATGAGCAGGAGGGAGGAGGGAGTAATGGAGAGAAAGACAGATGTGCAGGTGGGCTTGTTGGTAGACCGGTAGGCAGTTGGGCAAGTTTGTTTCTGACAGCTTTGTGTGTGAAATAGAGTTAAGATGGACATTGAAAGGGATGGAAGGTGGAGTGGGGGACAATAGAAGAAACTGGAAAATGTCAGAAACAGTCATTAAAGAAAGTGGACATGAAAGTTACCCAGAGGATAGTAACAGGAGTCCCTAGCAGGCCAAAGGTCCAGCGGGGCAGGTGAAGACATATGTATAGTGTAGTTATTCTGCTGGATGATGCAATGATGTAGCTTTCTTAACAATGTTCAGATTCTTAGGTGAATGCATGGTGTTTTAGGTGAATCCTGGTGTGTTACTGAGGTTGCTATAACAAAATGCCATAGACTGAGCTACAACAGACATTTGAAATGGTTGTAGAGGCTGGAAGTTTAACATCAAGGTGCAGACAGGTTTGTTACTTCTGAGGGCTTCTCTTCTTGCCTTGGAGAAAATCATCTTTTCTTCTGTGTCTTCACACGGCTTTTGCTCTGCATGGTTTTGTATCTTAATCTCCTCCTCTTATAAGAATCATTTAATTAGGACTACCCCAATGACTTCATTCAGCCTTAATTTCCTCTTTAAAAATCTTGTAAGTGCTGTCCCATTTGGAGGTCCTGAAAATAGGACCATAATATATAAATAGAGGGAGTATAATTCAGCTCATGACACACATAAAAGGGGAGCATACAGTTCATTCAGCACTGGAGGTTTTTTCTGAAGCATATAGCAAAGTGAGGAAGGGGTAGAGTAGCAAGGACATTATTAGAGAGATGTTACAAATAAGAAAAGGAATGGGGTAGCGCTGAGAGAGGAAAGATGGTATATGAGTCAGTGACAGAATGTCATAGTGAGGTCAAAGAGGAGAACAGTTAGGTCAGTTAGAGGGCTAGGAGGCTACGGCTGAAGAGTGTGGTGATTATATTCACAATCTCACTGGTGATTTTAATGCCTTTCATGGAATATAAATTCTATGAGCAGGTTTATCTCTTTATAATACATAGACACGTTTGCCCTTTTCATGCCTTCTAAAATGTGCCATCTTCAAGACAGTGATCCACGGTGTTATCTCCAGCCTCAGTGCAAAACTGCGTTCACTGGACTGCTTTTATTTGTGAGTCATAGAAGATTGTTCAAACAGGTTTAGGGCAAAAATGAAAGGGGACACTTACACAAATTCAAAGACAAATGGAAATTAATAAGAGATAGAGCTAACATGGAACTAGAAATTGGAAACCTGGGAGAAATGAGTCCTCAGAAGTGAGAATCAGAAAACTACAGAAATCCAGGTAGCTATTATCTACCTCTGGCTTTTTCTTGGAACCAGTTGGCCTTTGTGTATGTCAGCAACACAGAAAGCCACATAGTTCTATCAACTAGTGTTTCCTTTGTCCAGACAATTACAGGATCAGTTACATACCCCACAGGGTCAATAATAAGCAGAGAACCTATCATTTGTACCCTGACTTTACAGTGCAGCTGTCTGTGACAGATGTGCACATCACGCAGGTGGAATGGGTCAGTCACAACACACCTTAACAGGTTTGAATGAACTGCAGCTGCCAAAGAAACTTGAATAGTTTTATGCCTCTTAAACTTCTGTTAATTGTTAGTGTCATAAAGGTAAAAATGTAGTCCTTACAGAAGAGCAAGGTTTTTGTTTCTATTTTGGATAAACTCACTTTTTTCCTGAAGGATCTTGTTGGATCCAAAATATCAAAATGTAGTTCTAGAATAAAAACAATCACTGAACATGCTGCATTTAGCAACTTTTCATTTCTCCTTTATGCTAGATATTTTTTAAAGTTTTCAGTCTGTAGGAATCTCTTTCAAGAGTAAGTGTGATTGTTATAGTTGAGATCTGGAGTATCCTTCCAAAGTCGTGTGTGTTTGCAAGGTGACTGGATCAGAGGGACTCTGTAGCTGACTTGCTGTTTTGAGTTCAGACCTGCATGGAGGTGGGTTACTGGGGGTGGGACCTACAAGGGTAAATCTTCTTTCCTGGCACCTCCCTCCTCTTTCCGCATCCTGTCTCCTGGGCCATGAGCAGCTGCCCTCCCCTAGATTCTTCCACCACACTTTCCTGTCTTCTGGAAGCCATCCTATTGTGGGCTGAAACTTCTGAGATGGGGAGTCAGAATAAGCCTGTCCTCCTTTAAATTGTCAGTGTCGGGTACTGTGTCTCAGTGATGAAGCATGTGGCTAAGACACTAGCCTAATGTGTGTCATATGGATTTGTGAAATTTCTCATTTAGTCTTTGCAGTGTATTGCTGTGCTGTGATCCCCCATGTAGTAGATGAAGAAATGTTGCAAGCTACTGAGCTGCAGTCAGCAGGGCTGGGCACTGAGACTGTTCTAGAGGTAGAAACATACTTTCACAGACATTTTGTCATTGGTTGGCTTTGTAAACTTAGGCAAGTAATTAGTCTCACAGAAGATCCATTTTCTTGTCTTTAAGGTGGATTATATTAGTAACAGTATACAGCTGATCTAAAATTTAATGCGTTTGAAAGTGCCTGGTGGTATTCTTGAGGCAGTACAGGGGCAGTAAACAGCATCCCTTCTTTTCTTTCTTTTTGGCCTGAGTTCTGTATGAAAATCAAGAGTGACAGATGGGGGCAGTCATGTTAGTCATCTTTATTGCTGATCTAGGGCAGTGCATGACTTAGTGTGGCATGAATGGACCTACTGGCTGAACTTCATCATCATACTGTTACCTACCCGAGCACTGATGGCACTTGGCTGGGATAAGCATGACTTTGTGGGGACATGGCTGATAGGATGCCACTGCATAAACGACAAGAGAGTTCTATACACAGTCAGCAGCCTGTGCTTCGAAGAGAAAGGAGTTTTCTCTACATGTGACAGATCTTCCCATTTACCTCAGCACAGGTAAGTGAAAGAGTATGGAGATCCTTATGATGTTAGAAGATAGCAGGTAAAAAGCATTGAGTAAAAAACAGAGCCAGAGTATTTATAAATTTATGATCATTGTGCCAATCACTGTGCCGTAATTTCTTTGCTTTTTTCCACTCTTTATCCTTTACTGCCACCTTGGCTTGTGCATGTTTTGTCACTTCAGTGAGGATTCTTTGTGTGTACTGGTCAGCAGTGTTATACACTTCTGTCTTGTCCACATTCATTCTTTGTGCTAGGCACTGAATCCAGAGCCTTCACCCTGTAGTGTGTTTCTAGCTCTTTTTGTTTTTTGTTGTAAGATAGGGTCTTGTGAAGTTGTCCAATCTGGGCTGGTATTGCAGTCCTCCTGCCTCAGCCTTTCAGAGTGCTGGAACATAGGTTACCATACCATGTTTTCTTTAAGCAGCTTCTGTTCAGCTGAGCTGGAAAAATTGCTTTATCTTGGCCTGTTTTCCATTGTTGTAACTGAATATCACAGATTGAGTAACTTCATGAAGAATAAGGCTTATTCTGCCCACAGATATAGAGATGAGGAGGTCGAGGTGGAAGGACATCATCTTCTGGATGCTGGGGACTTTCTGCAGAGTCCTAAGGCAGTGCTGGCATCGGGGCATTAAAGGGGGAAAACCTGATAGCTCAGTCTCTCCTTATCTTTGTAGAGAGCATTTTCATGGAGGTTTCACCCTCATGACCCCATCTAATCCTAATTGCCTCCCAAAGACTGCATCTCCAACTACCATAGCTGGTTCAATTTTCCAGCCTCGTAACATTCCACAGTGGGGATTAAATTTCAACATGACTTTCTGGGGGACATTAAAACCATACCACTCAGGCTGTCTTAATACCCCAAATTTATATCCCTCTTACATCTGACCAGTCCTCTGAGTTTTTCCTTGAGTATCCAGTGATGAACTGGACCTTTACACTCAGAGATGTCATCATCGTTGCAAAATGGTGTCTTGATTGCCCCTAAGTCTGTTTTTCCTCTTGTGAGTGAGGAAATATCTGATGTGCTGGCATCAAAAACAGTGTAAGTCTTGAGCCTTTCATTCCGTTCACTCTTCACCCTCAATCCATCAGCAAGTGCTGTCTTCTCCAGCTCTCCACTGCTGTAGCCCAGATTAGTCTGCGTCGCTGTGTCTGAGCACTCCTCCACTTTTCATCCTGAATGGTACCAGCCTTGCAGCTGGGCTGCTTTTTCTACTTTTCAATCCCTTCACACAGCGGCATTCAGAATATTCAGTGCTGTGTGTAAACAAAGTGGCTGCCCATTCACTTAGAATAAGTGCCGCACTCCATCCTGGGCCTCCAGAACCATGGCCATTCTGGCCCAACATTCTGCGGCTGTCCTCCTCATTTCTCCTCAGGCTGTTGCCCTCACTGCGTCCTGAGCACTTCCCAGCTGCTCACGCTTGGCTGCATCTCCACTGGACTTTGGTCTCAAATGTCACTCTGAAGATAAGCATTCCCTCATGCCATGAGGATTCCTCTCATGTTTCCCCCCATGCCAGCCTCAACAGGTCCATTACTCAGCACTGTCTGAATTAATCATATTGGTTTATTACCTAAGCTTTGCCTTTGCCCCAGGACTGTGAGTTTCATAAGGACAGGGGTTTTGTCTATAGCAAAGCTCATTGTTCTGGCTCCACTAAGAGCATCATACCTGGAACATAGCAGGGACTTGGTACCTGTTTGTTGAATGAATATGTGAATGAAGACAGCATTAGGGGACTCCCAGTTAGTTAGATACATGTTTTCCTCTTATATCTGCTTATTGATCACTTTGAAAAAATTCTCTATTATGACACTGCTTCTTAGTAATCAGAGGTGGTTCTTATATTGAATAAAATTATAGTTAGAGGATGCCATTTATAGCCCATAATAAAGTTTGTTTTTAGATGGTCAGGTAGCGAAGGCTGAAGCCATGAATGAAGAACGTCTGAGGGCTGACTGTGAGGCCGGAGCTCATTGGGAAAAGCACCCTGGTGGGCACCACACAGGAGCGTGTCAGCTCATCTTGTAGTTTTGTAATTTGCCTGTAAGTTTGCTGACACTGCCATTTTAGCAAAAAAAAAAATATTCTAATGTGATTCGCATTGCATAAAATTATAATAAATGTTCTTAAGAATAACACGCTTTATATTTATGAAATCTTTGTGTTTATATGAGGAAGAGGTTTAAAATATATTGGTATGTATTTAACACAAACACTTCAATGCCAAGCTACATAGCAGCCTCTATATTAACATATATTATTTGCATAAACCATAAATGGTGGGCAATTTCTTTGTCAAACAAAAAGTACTGATTATCTTAGAAAGGATATTAATGTCTTCCCTTTATCCACTTTTTAAAATTTTCTGACTCTATTTTGATGATCATTTATCTTGTCTGGTAGCACAGTTTGAAGCTCTTTTTTCCCAAAACAACAAAAAAGTTAGATGAGGAAAGATACAGGCTTCTGAATGTGAATATTCTATAGTGCAGTAATTCTGACTGGTCACAGAAAGCCTCTCTCCAGTTAAAGTTCACAGATCTTAGATGTGGGCATACACCAAGTAGACATCTGATTGACAGAGGGGTGTCGGAAAATATATTTTCAAATTAAATTTCATGTTTATTTTCAGCCCTCCTTAGCAGCTTTCCAGTTGGAGATTTGCTTCACTGAACCTGACGAGCTTTCTCTGAAGAAAAAACATTCTTCACATAATTCTGTATGTGTTTCTGCTATCATAGCTTGGGATCCTTGGGGCTAGTATCAGCTGAATTAATGGGAACAACACTGAGGTTGTATCCCCCAAAGCAGGGATTCCGTTTCGTATCTGAAGAAGTGAAAAGACTGATAATGACCAACCGCAGAAGGAAAAGAGGTTGATCTTGGAGTCAGCTGGGACCGGTTTTCATTAACTGGTGTGTGACTGGGAGCACGCCATTCAACTGCTCTAAAGGGTTTCTGTATCTATTAAATGGTGAGAATCATAGTACTCTTACCGTGGATTACAAAGAGCATCAAATGTGCTGGCCAGCCTAAAGATCTTAGAATAGAACCTGATGCATGAAAAGTAACTTTCTTTCTTCTTCTCATTATCATTGTTTCTGTTACTCTATGATTTGGAGATAATGAAGCTTGCACCGCAGACTACTGTAAAAATTGAACAAGATCAAGAGTGTGGTTTTGGTGGAAACTTGTATTTGTGAGTTTCCTACTGTTCCCCTTACAATACACCCCACTGAGTGATCACATAACATGAACCCCAACAGACAAGTAGGACTCAACCAGCATGAGCTCTGTTTGGATGTGCACAGTGGAGTGCTGGAAGAAAAGGAATTTGAAATGCAAGGGAATTAATAAGTAGAGTCAGCAGACATGACCCATTCACAGATTGAAGTCCAGTTCTTCACTTAGACCTGAGTGTTTTTCTTCCCAAAGGTAAGGCTATTGTAGCTGAGCTCTCAAACTGGCCAGTCTATTTATAAAACTTTTCAAATTGTGCTGTGTGCTAGGTCTGATGAAACTATTCAGTTATGAAGATCCTACTTCCTGGTAGAGAATCTGAACTAGCAACTTTGAAGAACAGGGTACAGATGGTTTTCTAGGAAGGATGAGACTTGGTAAAATGAGAATAAATAATATTTTCGGCTTAACTGCTTTACAGAATGATTTGATGATATCTAGCAAAGCTGAAGCTGTTTATACTTCATGAAATGCCGATCTCTCTTAAATATATCCTTGAGCAGAGGTTCTCATGCGTGCCCCTGAGTGATGTTAGTGTTACCTGTATCTTAGTCTGTTTTCTGTTCCTACAACAAAGTACTTGGACTTGATATTTTTGAGGAAAAGAGGTTTATTTTAGCTCATGGTTCTAGAGGTGTGAAACTCCACCTATGCAGCATTTGCTGCATCTCATGGTAAAAAGAAAGAGGGAAAGTGAGACTGTGTGGAATTCACAAACTAGGAAGGCCAATCTCAGCTCTGTAGCAGCTTATTCTCAGAGTCATTCACTCTAGAAAGAGTGAAAATTCACTTATTATCCCCCCAAAAGACATTAATCCACCTTGACCCAACTACATCATAAAGGCCCTATCACCTCTCAACACTCTTACAGTGCGAATTAGATTCCACCATGAGTTTTGGTGTAGCAACTTGGGACGTTGTCAACAGTGAAAACTTTGGGTCTTACTAAACTAGGGAAGTTTATCTTGACTTTGTGGAGTAGTATTTCTTTTTTTTAAGACCTCCTTCTCCCAGACGATGATGATGGTTTCTCAAGTCTGAGGACTACTAGCATAGAGAAACTCTGGCATTGAGCCACGGAAAAGCTAAGGGAAGGATGTTGTCTAGGAAGTGACCTAGTGTCTGTCACCAGTGAGTTGTGGTGATATATCCTCAAAGAGTCTTACCATTTACCACAAAGTAAGAACAAGACTGCACGTGGCTACGCTTGTGTCTCATAAACATTCTAAGAGAATAAAAGAAATGTGGATTACATAGGACTCATTTCACGTGTTAGTATTACAGTTTACAAATGCACAAAGCAGTATATCCAGTTATCTATGTTTAGGGATAAATACACAGACATTAGAAGAGAAGGGAGAGTGTGCTAGGAGAAGAAACTACACAAGGGATGTCATCATGATTAGCAAGGTTTTATTTCTCCAGTTGAGAGACAGGTAGTTCAGCTTTTGTTAGTCTTTATATTGGTTTGTCTAAAATGCACCATCACTAATTAATTTTGAAAAGAGAGATTCTTTCAAAATTATCCCTTTTAGGCTCCATAGCAGCACCCCACTTCTTGTAGCCTCAAAACTTGCAACCACTTACTAAACATCTCCCACCAGAAGAATCACTAGGTACTCACCACCTCATGACCTCCCATGTGTAGACTTTTTCTATATTTCAAAATACTGTTTTACACATTTCATACTGAAAATGACTCGGGGTGAGTGTGGATATTCTTATTCCTCAGTTGACAGACGATGCGAGGAATTGTGTTGGCTAACATTGACTGAACACTGTTTCATGTGCCGTTGACCAAGAGAAATGGATACATGCATTTTTCAGTAGTCTCATCAGAGGTCGCATTGGACAGAGGAGGAATCTAAGGTTGTGTAGGGAGCCTGAAAAATTTGCTCCTGTTCAGTAAGTGTCAAAGTCTGAAGTCAAAATTGTGTCTGCATGAAGGTGTATACTGTATTTGCTGTTCTGTTCTCTCTTCACTAAAGACAAGCATGGTTCTCTAATTTGTTCAAGGTTGCTTGAGACTGTAAACATCACAACATTTTCTCTACACTATTTTAGTTTCTTTGTTTTATTTTTCACCCACTATCTATAAAGTCTGATTTGTTGATGACAAGCATTGAAAAGTGACACTAGTTCTTCTAACCAGACAGAAGCGAACTTAGGAAACTTCAAGTCAATTGAGGAATGGAAAGGAAGATTGTAAGACAACACCTAGACAGAAACCAAGAGCCTTTGGAGTCCGTGAGCAGCATCATTGGGAGCTGTGTGCAAGTCAGGGAGGGAGGAGCTGGCCTTTTATGTGTTGAGGAAAAGTCATCCTGAATGGCATTCTTAGCAAACTGACGAAATGGAAGAGAGTAATCCTTTCTGCAGCACCAGAAAAAATTCAGGAAATTATTAGAAAGGGATGAATGAATGCTGGGGACTAAGAATGTAACATAATGGACTTTCCCACGTTCCCTGACTTCTTTTGGACCTTGCCCAGATACTGGACACAGTCAGATGCTCAAATCACATAAAGATGGATTAGGTGGTGAAGCAGTCTTTGTCAGAGACACACAGATGAGAAGTTCATATCCCTGAGCAGGCAGTCACATTATACAGTGAAAAAAAGAAATAAATACATCTTTGCTGCCTGCCATCCCCCAATGGGTAATTAAAATGATGCCACTGCTGTTTTTACTACATTCAAAAGTGTTTTAATTTGTATTTAGCCAGAGGCTTTCTAGCAACAGGAACATTTGTACAAATCTAACAAATAATTATAAATAAATAAAGTCTCCATTTCTGCTATTTGGGGGAACATTTCCTTCAGGTAACACATTTATAAATCCACCTGTTTGACAATATGGAGCTAAAATAACAGGAGAGCTTGAACTAGCTGCTTAAGTGACAGTTGAAATGGTGTATTTGTCAGCATAGAAATGAAAAACAATATCACGCAGGGAGGTAATCTAGTCCCAGAGGCACCATGGACTATAAATGCTAAATTACAATAGACCCAGAATATAACCTTGCATAATTCTTGAATAAAGGCTATGAGGAATGGAACACTCAACGTAGCAAGAATTCAGACTGGAATTCTGGGGTAGGACGCTTACCCCATTTATAGTTAAGGTGGCTTCAAGACTACTAATAGAATCTTTAGCTGCTCTTCCCAAACAGCTGTATTTGACAGCTGTTTTGAATGTGTAACATTGGTGAAAATCACGAGAAAAACATTTAATGAGAAGTTGTTAGGGAGTTTGGTGCCTTATTACTCGCTGTGGATGCATTTTTTTTTTTTTTTTTTTTTTGTTCCCAGCCCTTCTCAAGTGGGCATGGGTTGATAGCAGTTTTGTTTGCTCTTCCATCCAATCTCAGTTCATGGATTATTTCAAGTGGAACCTAGGTGACAGCAGATTCCATTTTGAATGTAATAGCAGATCCTATTTTGGGGAGCAGGGCTAGCACAGATACTGTGTTTCCATTGCAGACTGTTTTGGGGTCCAAAACTCCTTGGACACCATCCAGCTCATTCATGTTTAGATGAGATATATGCAAAGCCTGAAGACAGATGTATGTTTATATTTCACTTTCCTCTCATTCTGAATGACTAAGGTTCCAGGGAAGTAAATTAGAGTTGGTGATGGCCTCAGTAGAAGATAGTGTTTGCTGAATAAGGAATAGGTTAAAAATTATGAGGTCTACTTTGTAGGTGTCTTCTAGGGACTCTTAAGAAATGATAGAATCTTGTTCTTTAAAAAACCCTGCAAGTAGTTGGTCTTTCCAACTCCTTAAATATATATTTAAACATTTTGATTAATTTGTAATTGTATGTATTTATAAGGCAGAGTGTGATATTTCAATACATGTTCACAAAAATTCTAACTATCCTGATTTGATGTTGTACATTGTGTATGTGTGTTGAATTATCACTCTGTCGCCCATAAATGTATACAATTAAAATAATTAAAAACAAAATTGTTACACTTAGAAAAAAGACCAGAGGAAAGAGCAGAGGAAGAGGAAACTTTCTCATGTCAAATATGGCAGAGTTTTGAAAGTCCAGCGCCTTTGAGGTGTGGAAGGCCTTAGTCACTACCTCAAGCATCTGAAGGGATCTGTGAATTCTAACCAGGAGAGCCCATTCTATGGTGCGTAAGAGGTATGATTCCTTCTGTGTAACAGAATCATTAAGAAAGTATGGGTAAACTATATTTTCAGTGGACTAATTGACCTCATTCTTTGAAGAACTCTGGCTGTAATTTCAGTACTTCTGTTGAAATGTAACCACTTTTATTGGAGTAGGCAATGCAACATGGTAGCAGAGACCTGGAACCAGGCTGACTGGAATCCTTTCTGCAGCTGTGTAAGCATGCTTTTGTTTCCCAGGTCTTCAGTGGGATTCCTCATTGAGGAACAAGTTTGGATAGTGCATTGTAAGTATTCAGTAGACATCACCTCCTTCTACTACTATTATTTAACTATATCAATTTGTCTAAAACTCTCTTAACTATGGTGAAATGTATCATCTTCTGTAGCCTTCCCAGAACTTAACTAACCTGATTCTTTCTCTTTATTTCTGCCTCTCTCTCTCTCTCTTTCATTCAACATTTACTGTGTACCTGCCATTTGTCAGAAACAGGTAGCTGGTTCTAACAAAAGATAATTGGTCTAGATCTAAAGGAAAGCATAGTCTAATGGTAGAAACCAAGAAGTATATGATTGTAATTCATATTCGCAGTTCATTTCTCCATCTCTCCATAACTGACAGCATTTCCTCAGCATGCCATTAACCTGCAGTCTCTTGATGATCTACCAGTGTCCAGTTGACTAACTAGGAACTCTGTTGGCTGTGTTTACTCATACTTTGTCTTTAGGACACCAGTATTTTCTTTGCCTTCTCATTGACCCTTCTACCCTTGAGCACTATAACTGGTTCTGCATTTTTCCAGAGAATCTGGAATAGGTCCAGCTCACTGAAGTGGCCCTTACCCTTAAATCATTGCATCTTTTTAAAATAGCGCCAATGCTAAGCCAGAAAAATCTTTAAGCCCTTTTAAGGTAAATTTTTCTACTAATTGCAATGAGGGGGTGGGAGGTACCACCAGAGAATTCTCATTTGTGATTTGCCTTCATTGCCACTAGGTGTCACTGTTCTACATAAATAAAATGGTACCACGTTGGCCTTGGCCCTGTGAAATTTGGCCTTTGGTTAAAGGGATTGGCAGGTTGAGGTGTCCACTAGATTGGAAGTTGTCAGGTAACCACCACTGCCATCCAAAGACCAACCACAGTGTAGGCAACAACCCACTCGAGGGCCTTGGAAATTCAAGTATTGGTCACATGTAAATCCTGTACTCTGTTACATACCCTCTTTGGTATTGATCTTTTAAAATAGATCTTTAAAGATTAACTTCTTGGAACAAATGTAATATATTTATGGAATAGAAAGTATATCACTTTATTATTTATGTAGCTGTTTGGGAAGAAATATCTGGCTTTATTGGAATGCTATATAGAAAAATCAAAAAAGCTCGTAAGACCATTTGATCTTCTACCAGCAGTCTCCTCCCTGAATGACGAAGAGAACCATAAAGTTGCACTTTTAGATAAAAGATGGCATTTATCACTTGATCCTTTCTTCTCTTTTTTCTACTTTTAGGATAGTTGTGTTTTCTTAGCAATTGTGAAGGGTCATTGGGAAAAAGGAAACATCCTCTCCACCCTCCTGCCAGTCTCTGACACACGGAAGATGGTTCTGTAAATTGTTACTTGGCTTTCATTGTGTTTCTCACACTGAGGTGTAATGTTCTTTCTAGTGTTTATAAAAATACAGGGCTTTACTGCCTTGTTCAGTGATCATCACTTCCACAGTTTGGTATGTGATAAATTGTCAGAGTAAGTGTTTAGTCAACCATAAGAGAGTAGGGACAGTACGTTTTGCCCTTGACATGCTACTTTTGGAAGAGTGTTTAATTGTTTCGGTCAACTCATGATCACAAAGGCAGATAGCACTTTGAACTTTGTGTACCATGTCCCTTGAGATCAGTTTTAAGGAAGGACCACTCTCTGCTGGAAGAAGGCTTAGTGATTAAAAAGTAGAAATTATAGGTAAAAAAGAGATCATACATTAGACATTTCAATTGTGTAATATTTGTCTTACATTACGGTGGTTAAAACCAGAATGACATGGCCATGATGTGTTGACCAATAAAAACCCCCTTATTCTTTTCTGTCAATCAGTTCTTACCGCTTGAGACATTCCTAATCATCTTCATATTTTGATGATTACTTGGAACATGATGGAGTGTGATGGAGATAGTCTAGATAAAATTCCTGTCTATAATTCTTTAAATCTCTCTGATATAAATATCCTTAAAATGTTACCAGGAAGTCCTTTGTTGCAAATAACTGGCAGAAAGCTTTGCTTATTGTGGTAGAAATTTAAGATTCGTTTAGGATTTTTTTTGAGCTATTTTGAGAAGCAATCTGGTACAATTCAGAAGCTTTACCATGGGTATGGGCTTGTGAACACAACATGGAATCTTGACTATTCTAATAAGAGTATTTTGATAAGTTATAAAGAATAGCTTTCATATTATATTTTACAACCAATATCATGTAGAATGTTGGTCATCATATAACTTCCAGGGTAGACAGTGCTTCCATGTGAATAGTTTTTGGGGGCAATGATAGTATAACGGTAAGGATAATGTAATAACATTTTCCTAGAACAAAATAGTGAAATTTTCCATAAAGGGCATTTTTAAATGGGTCATTAACTCATTTTATGAGTATTTTAGTGCTTTGTGCACTGTGAGGAAATAATGCATCAACCTGCAGGCACCAAAATTGATTCCAAATATAATATCATCACTTAGTGAACATCCTCTTATGAGATTTACATATGGGGCTGGGGATTTAGCTCAGCAGCATAAGCGCCTGCCTTGTAAGTGCATGGTCATGAGTTCGATTCCCAGTATGGATTAAAAAAAAAAAAAAGAATACTTACATGAGGTGTTACATAGTTTTGCAGTTTGGGTCATATAGACAGTGTAGACCACACCTAGATATTATACTGCTAAACCCAATCAGTAGGTTCTCTGTGATCAAATAGACTTTTTGTCTGAGACAGATGAGTTTCATGGTTGGCTAGAGGAAATTTACATTTAAGTCTTCTAGATTTTTTTCTTTTACATTTAACCCAGAGTCAGAGTCAGTCTTGTGTACTTCTTTGTGTTATTTGATGAGCATTCATGAGTGAGTCTAAATTGTCTTCTAGTCCATGAGTTTTAAATGTAGATTGCCTGATGAACCTTAAGACCTGTGCTGATGGGGGTGTGGAGCGTATTGTTTCTAGCCGCAAGCGTAGTCTCAAACTCAGAACTACAATGAACAGGACGGGATTATCCATGGATAAGTTTCCTGAAGACATTCTGATGGAGGCTTATAATCAGTACAAACTGTAATGGCCATAGAGGAGTTGTTCTGCAGATGGCTTTTTTCTTGTATACTCAGCACCATCTGGCACTTTGGGGCTGAGCCCAGCCCCACCACGAGAAGAAACCTTATTTCCAGTGCATTGGCACAAACTCACCAGTCAATGGCTCCTTGACATTTTGGACTCTTAATCATATGTGGGTCCAGCTGCAGAATGTGCCCTTTCCAGTGGGCAGGGAAGTGGTTCCAATGAGGTTGACGTTTGTTCAAGGAAAGGTCGCCTCAGGGAGTCTTGAAGATTTGGGTTAAAATTGGGAATTAAACATAGCACTGTGAACTATTTGTTTTAGGCTCAGTGAAATACTTATGATATTGATGTAGAAACCTAAAAATTTCATAGGGAAAGATCTGAGTTTATGTTAAAATAAATGAAGATAATTGCATTACTCAATGCAGGCTTTCTCCAGTCAGCCCTTAAAACACTTCATATGGATTTTAATTTTTTCACTTATCTCACTATAATGTGACTTTTCTTTTTCTTTCTGTTTCTCTCCATGACTGTGAATTCTCTCTCTCTCTCTCTCTCTCTCTCTCTCTCTCTCTCTCTCTCTCTCTCTTCTCTCTCTCTCTCTCTCCACTTACCCCTCTCTCCCTCTGTCCCTTTCCCTCTCTTTGTGTGTCTCTGTCTTTTTGTACTGGGAATTGAACTCAGGACTGTGATTTCTGAAAGGAAAAACTGAGTGAGTATGCTTGTGTGGTTTGTAGAAAATCTTTTTCTTTCTAGAAACTAGGACCTGGACAGATGTGTTTTTAATAGCTAGTAAATAGCTTCAACTCACCGTGACAATTTACTTTATGCTTATGCTTTATTAATCCCATGATAGGAAGTCACTGAGATATGATTCCAAACACGGAATCCTAGAAATCAGGATTTATCCAGTAGTTATCTCAAATTTAAAGAGATTTGTTCCTTTGTTTCAAATATCTGATCATGCTTTTCTTTTGAATATATGATCATATTGTTTTAATATTTCCCAAGAGAATGAATGATGTGAAAATATGCTGGTTCTAGTGTTTACCAGTTATGTGATCTTGAACTAGTTATTTGAGCCTCTGAAATTCTAGTTTCTTGACCTATTCTAACTAATAATGATGCACCTTTGAAGTAGTGGATTTCATAAAATTAACCATATGAAGAGATCTGCAATATAAACAGTAAATGCCAGCTATTTGCTAAATCTTGACATGAAGCTTCCCTGTACTTCTAAAGCATAATTTTCAATTATTTTCTCCTCTAGTATCATTTTCTCCTTGGAAAATTTATTTTTGTTATCTATTGCTTCAGATGAACCATCCCCAAATTTAGTTGATGGAAAAGACTATTATTATTTCTCATGGTTATGTGAATTAATTTATCTCCACTGAGATGTACTTTGTTCTCTTAAACCCTTTCAGTAGAACTTGCCTAGCCTTAGCCTCCCAGTGATTTGTGCTTTTCCTGGGAGCTGTCCACTGGTATATTTCCCTGTGACTTTCTATATTGCTTGGGATTTTCACAGCATAGTGGTTTCAACCACACAGTCCTCTCATTGGGAAGCAAATTTTCAAGAAGGATTTCTAGGCTGCCTGGTGGAAAATGCAAGGCTTATGAGAAAACCTTATATCTGCTCTGCTTCGACAGTATTTTGCTGGTCAAAAGTAAAATCTATCACCATTACAGATTTGAAAGGAAGAAGCTCTAGGAGGGCATGAATGCTGGGAGGATATCTTTAGAGACCAGCTGGCAAAGTAACTGTAGTTCTTTTGGCAAAGAGGCTTTAGAAATAAACATTGTGGAAGATCTACCTGATGATTAGCTACATTGAACAACTCTAGTCAAGTTCAGTCTTTCAGTCATGGCTATTAATGAGTCCTGTTACACATGTATTAGTGACTTGTGGCTTTGAATGCAGGATTCTCTGATTATCATGCAGATCTTGGCCTACATTATCATTCTAAGAACCAGGATTACTTTGTGCAGGATGATCAGGCTTGGCAGTACTTGAACTTCATTTTAATGGATTTTAAATGGCTTCTTTCAAGTTGCCCAGTGTCCTAAAGTTTATATCCTGTGGTTTTGAAGTGGTTGGCAGTATTTTGCTCCAACATAAGCTTTGTATTTGCATTCCTGGGCTCATCTGCAGATAAGGTAGAGGAGGAATTCCTTGATCACTCAAGCAGACTTTTTGCACATTTAAGTTTTAAATTTCCCAAATGAATATATGTTTATAAAAGAAGAGAAAGGAGAGAGGCGAGAGGTGAAAAGAAAGAGGAAAGAAGAGAGAAAAGAGAGACCAGGCACAGTGATGCATACCTGTAATCATAGCATTCTGGGAGGCTGAAGCAGGAGGATTTCAAGTTTTTAGCACAATCTCAGTAACATAGTGACTTAGAGAGACCTTGTTTTAAAATTTAAAATAATTAATGAAAAAGAATTGGTATAAATGAAGATTCTGGGTTCAATCCTCAGTAACAAAGGAAAGAAGGAAGGATGGAAGGAAGGAAGGAAAGAAGGAGAAAAGGAAGGAAGAAAAAACAAAGAGAAGTGTTAAAGCAGAAAATTACATTTCATACAAACACTGTAAATTTTTATTCTCTCTAAATGTATCTATTTTTTAATGGCTCGGCATGCATCTTCTAAGGTGTTTCGCTATGCTTTTGCAGAGTATGTTTATAGTTTTGTTACTTCTTAAGCAAAATTGAGATCATTCATTCATTCAGCTGGAAATTCATTTTTATTCATTCAGAAATTATTTACAGAGTGAGAAATTATGTTTTAATTTTTACTTTATTTCAAAACAATATACTTGGACATGTATGTGAGCGCATAAAGTGACTCTCATTCTTTTTAATTGCTGTATATGGTTATTCATGCAGTCATGCATGAATCTGGTTTAGACCTGAGATATCCCTCCCACCAAGGCTCATATGTTCAGAGGTGGGACTTTTGGGAAGTGATTAGGTTAGGCAGGCACTGTACTCATTAGTGGATTAATTCATTGAGCTTTCCATAGCTGACTGTACTGTTTAGTGATGGGCCTGGTTTGGAGGAGGAGAGTCTCTAGGAGCAAGAACTTGGATTATGCATTCTTGGCTCCATCATTAGGGTCTCTCTGATTCTTTGGATGCTTTTCTGTGCCTGGCCTTTCTACCATGCCCTCTCTTCCTTGGAGCTGTCTAACCAAAGGTGGACTGAATCCTCTGGAACCATGAGCCAAAGTAAACTTCTTTGTAAATTTTGGGTTTTAGATATTTTTCCCCAGTGTTGAGAAAGTGACTAATACACTATTTCTGTAATAATGTTGATATAAAGCACTCTTGCTTTTTATTGCAATCCAACAGTGAGTCTCTTTGAACATACATCTTTGTGCATACATGCATTTAAAAATGGAAGACAGTCTAAGAAGTAGAAACACTGAGTAAAGAGAAGAACCTTTTAAGTTTTGATTAACTTGCTGAAAATTAACTTTCAAAATGACTGTACCAAGAAATCTCATGTAATAGTCATGATTCAGTACTCTCTGACAGCTCTAGGTATTCTGTCTCTTTGTCTTCATTTTTGTTAACTGAAGGCTAAGTATTACTGGTTCACTATTTTAATCTGTCCTTGACAACAAGCTTATGAGTTTGATATACTTTTACTTATTCTTTTCCTTTAAGTTGCCTATTATGATGTTTACTAATTGTTCTGTTGGATTGTTTGGCTTATCTTAGATTCCTACAGTGCTTTTTAAATGCTGTTAGTAATTGGAAACATCCCTTCTGAGAAATGGGAACAAGATGGACAGTGACTTACGTATATAAAGACTTATTTTAATATACCGTGAGGCCTAGAGACAGGAAATAGTGGACATTTGTTCTTAGGCTTCAGTCTTCTCAGCACTGGGTCTCTGTGTATCACCAGCCATCATGGGTGATCAAGTAAATTAAAGTATGGTGCGCATTGTTAGGCACAAGCCTCAGTTAGAAAGGAAGAGCGGGAATAAGGAAAGGGCTTTAGCTTGAGTAGCCAGAGAAAGCAGGACTGAACATGAGGATTGGAGCAGTCAGTGAAAAAAGAACAGACTACTTTTATGGGGTACCGCAGTGGGCCGTGGTCTAGCCAGTCGTCATCACAGTCCTGGTTTCGTAGCTCTGGAAGAATCCTCATGGCTTGAGGTCCAGTCCAGTCCCCATGAAATGCCTGTCACAAACAGTGACAGTATAAATCTTGCTCTGTTTTCCTTGGGACTCAGGGGACTGCTGGTTCAAGATAACAGCTTCTGGCTGTTGCTCCAAGGGAGAAGATCTGGAACTGAATGTTATAAAAGCTTGTAAACAGACAACGTAATGAATCCTGAAAATTGCTTTAGTTCCTCTTACTTCCATCTTGAAGGAGGATGAGACAGAACAGTAGGTCAATTTAGGGTCTGTAAACTTCTGCCAATGATCAATATACCTGTATCCAAAGTTCTAAGACTATAGATATAAAATGAAGGTCAAGGATTGTTCTCTTTTAGTTACTTACTGAGCATTTGTAGTCTCAAGTGGAGAGTCTTGGATTTTAGCAAAAAACTGCTTTTAAATTCCTTTCTACCCCAGAAGAAAGCACAAATTCATGACCCATGCTATTAAAGAGTAAAGGTGAAGGTGAAGAGTTTGTTTCTCCTTTTTTCCTAGGGTGGTCTCTTGCTGCATCCCGAGTCTCTACTTTTTCCTCTGGATCACAGATTAGCAGTGCTGGTGGCATCTTTCCTCCTTATCAGAAAGCTGAAGCTTTGCTACAAGGACATTTATAACATCTGCAGTGGGGCCAGGAAAAGTCAAAAGAAATTGATAAGGAGTTTTGAATTAACTCACTCACACTGCCTGTCACTTTGGTGTTAATGATACTGTGTTCTTTGTCACTGTTCCTTGTATTTTTCCCCCAATTTGTCATCAGTAACTCAGTTGTATTTAGAATACCTTGTGGCTCACAGATACTTACATTTTGAAGGTAGCGAATTTTGCCTTTACATTTGTTTGTGATTTTATTGTTCTGTTACATAACTTAAAATTTTTTCTTATATATTTATTTTATGTGTAAAAGTAGTCTTTTTTTGGTGGTCTATGTTGGGAAAATACTTCTCATTTTCCCCCTTCAGTGGGTAGTGAGATATCTCAGTAAGGACACCAAGTTTTCTGTGTGTGCATGGTCTCTTTCAGCATTATCTGTCATGCTCCAGCCAGCCTTTCCATGACTACAGCTTCTTAGAGAGTCTGCTTATCCTAATGCTGGTGTCTAGGATGGCAAATACCTGGCATGCTCTTTCCTCTCCTAACATCAGAGGATTCAGGGGAGGGGACCAGGGCACTTCTATTTTCATTTTTACTTCTACCAGCAGTTTCTTATGTTGTATTAAAACATCCTGGGATTGTTAGTGGGATTACAGTGAGGCAGGATGTTAGCGCATGACTTTTTGATCCAAGGACATGATGTGTCTGTTAACTTAAGGATCTTTATGCTCCAGTATGTTTGGGTTATTTTCCTTAAATCTTAAGCATCTTTTTATTACATGTACTACCAGGCATTTTAAATTAACTATTATAATTATCACATACCCTCCATTGTAAATTCTTATTGGTATTTAGAACTACTAATTTTTACTTGTAATAAGTTAGCTTACTAAATTTCTAATTTTAAAAACTAAGTTGATTTTAGCAGTTCTTAGATAAAAACTACAACATATGCAAACAATGACATTAATGCATTTCTTTATAATTTTAATAGCCTTAAATTTTTTTAAACAATGTAATGCCTGTAATACCAGAACAATGTTAAATGTTAACAACCAAAAATGCATACTTATATTGTGTTTACACCTAAGGATGATTTTTGCATTGGATGTGAGCTAAATGTCCTTTATGAGGTGAAATAAAACTCCTGTTTCTAGCTTGCTGCGAGTTTTTGTTGGGCATTTGAGCAGATACCTATCAAGAGTTTTAACATTTATGAAGATGTATGTCTAGAATTTCCTTCTATGTTGTGAAGATGGTTCTTTTCCTAACAGATCCCACCAGTACAGTTATTCTGTTATCAAGAGGAAAAGGTGAAGTGACTTAGGACACAGTCAGCGACCTCTAGGGAAACAAAGGACAAAGTTTTGTGCCCTTAGTGGTCATCTTGATGGATTATCACTGCTTCCCCAGAAAATCCTACTTTTTCCTGTTGTATTACTGACTTAACATACTGCTAAACTAAACTCAGCATTCTATTATACAATTTTTGGCATTTGAATTTATGCATTAAATTAATCTGTTCTTTTGAGGATTTTATTTCTGAGTAAAAGTTTGGCTTTTGTGTTAGCTTTGTGTTTTTCTTCAAGCATGATTTGGAATACATGAAGTCTTTTTCTAGTGTTCTAAAATTGTCACATTAAAGTATAGGTTATCTGTTCTAAGAGTATTGGTTGAACTTGTTCATAAAGCTATCGTGTAAACTTAGTGATTTGGGAGGGTTAGATACTCTGCTAACTTTTTTTTCCTCTTTGAGTTTACTATGATACTTTCATAATAGTAACCTACCTAATGCAGACTTCCAGATTTAATGACATAAATTTATATATGGTGTAAAACTTCCCCACATTTGTAGTTATTTCCTTTTTATCATTCTTAACATTGTTATTTGTGTCCTCTTTATTTCTTGATCCATCTTGCCAGGAGTTTATTTTATTGCTCTTTTACACAGCTAGCTTTTAATTTTATTGCTGCAGTCTCCTATTTTTCTTTTTTTTTCTATTCCATTTATTTCTGCTTGTATCTTTATTCATTCTTTCTTTCCCATTTTCTGCAGTTTTTTATTGTTCTTTTTTTCTCCAGCTCCTTGAGTTGAATATTTGGTGTGTTTCCTTTTAATCTTCCTTGTTTTTTAATATAAGCATTTAAAGTTATAAATTTTTCTCAGATTGATGCTACATTCCATGATTTAGATGTGTCGTTATCTCTTTCTTCATTTCCAAATGGGTCATAATTTCAGGTTTGAATTTCTATTTAACTCAAGTTATTTAGAAAACTATTTGAAATCTTCAAGTGGATATTTGTTAACAGTTTTCAAATATACCACATTTATTCCTCTGTGTACACTTCAAAATGTTCAACTTTGGAGGAATTTGTTGACATTTTGTTTATGGCCTAATAAACATATTGACATTTTGATAAATTTTTAAAAGGATATCGGTCTTCTGTGGACAGGCTACAGATGTGTGCTCTGGTCTGAGTGTCCCCTGAGGCTTCATGTACTGAAATTAAACCAGATTGTGCTGTTCAGTGGTGAGTCCTTTGGAAGATGGTAAGGATTAAGTAAAGTCATCAGAGTGGAGCCCCTATGATTGAAAATTAGTGACTTTCTAAGAAAAAGGAGAGAGAGAGAGGCCAGGTAACACACACGCATGCGCACACACACACACACAGACGCGCGCGCGCGCGCGCACACACACACACACACACACACACACACACACACACACACCATGTTTTATCCAGGAGATAACTAGTGTTACCGCAGGAGTGGGGCAGCAGGGCCATCGCAGAGGTGGTCCTTGGACCTTGTATCTTCAGAACTGTAGGCTGAAATCAATCACTTTCTCTCTCTTACTTTTTTTTTAAACTCACCCAGGCTGTGCTTATTACATCACTGGCAACAGAAAATGCAATAATATACACACACACACATACACACACTCACTACTCACTATATATATATATATATATATATATATATATATATATATATATAAAATCTGGGTAGTCTTTGTATATTTTGTTCAATATTGGAGACTGAACTCAGGGCCTTCACATTGAACTGTATACCTCGTTCTTCTGATTTGTTATTTTGAGTCAAAATTTTGCTAAGCTGCTCAGTTGTCCAGGATAAGCTCATGGGCTGGAACTTGTGATCCTCCTGCTTCTAATTCACAGAGTACTGGAATTATAGGAGTACACTGCCCTGATAATTTCTTTAATTTTTAAAATTGTAACCCTCTGACCAAGACATGTCATTTTCTCCATGAAATACTAAGTGGTTTTGTTGCATTTAAGTATTTTAAAGTTCCATTTTCAGGTGAATAAGTTCTAATGACTTTTAAAGCTTCTTTATGGATCACATTTTATTAATAAAATACCCTTCTGGATCACTTATGACACCTCTTACTTTAATTTATATGTGTTCCGATGTTTATGTTACTAGTTCCATTTTCTGTCCTTTTTTATTTGATGCTATTTTGTTTCTTATTTAAATCTTTTGGGATTACTCTGTCTTATGACTTATAATGAAGATAGCTATGCCCTTTCAAAACAACCATTTATGGCACCAAAAATTGAAAACTCTAAATGGACTGGAAAATTCCCCAAGTCTTGACTGACTTGACAAATTCTGCTTAGCCTTTAGAAATAGTTCAAGTATCACCTCTGATGGGAGATGTTTTCATAAATTCTCAGGCCCTGAAGTAGGTGGACTCCTCTTCTTTATTTCTAAATCACTTCATTACATATGAACAGTCTCTGTTCCAATTTTTCCTGAACTTATGAAAATCAAAACAAAATTCTTATTCCATTGTTTCTCACTTTTTTCTACCCTTAATACCTTCTCTTTCCTCTAAATAGTTGTGTTTACCATGCTGTTCTTGGTTCTAGAGTGTATGTTACAGATTTTGAGGTCTTCTGAGGTTCTTCCTTCTGCACCTGGAGGGATTGTAAAGTGAGGGAAGGAAAGGAGTTTTCATACAGGGACTCACTGGCAGCTGGAATGTGTGGTCTCTGTGCATGGCTTCTCTAACATCTCATGGTGGCTAAAAACTGTTCCGCATTAAGGAAACCAGCAAGTGTGGTGGCCAAGGATGAAAACAAAGCAGGATTTTATGAGGAAGTATTCTTTGCATGCAGAAGGTGATGCTGTATCTATTGACCCATTAAAAAGTTTTGACCTTTTGTTTAGTAATTTCCCATTTTACTGCCAGAGTTTAATGGTTGGCAATCCTAGAGTTTAGTGGTTGCACTCCTAAAAAGTGAAGTTGGATTTGGAAGGATCATTCAAGGAGAAACATTCCAAGGGACTTGAGCCATGGCCAAGCATTTAGATACTAATAATGAATGAAGTATATTCCAACTTTTTTTGCTCTATGCTATACAAGTCTTTGGGTTTCACCGGTAGTTTAGATTTTACACTGGTTTTCTATGGGGTGACTGACAGGTTGGGTAATGTCACAGTTAATTTTCATTGTTAGCTTAAATTGTTGAGAGACACTGAGGGATTGTTAAGGTACATTTCTGGGCATTTCTGGTGAGTCATGGAAGCTTGACTCTAGAGACTGTATCTGGTCTCTGGCCTCGTTTTCTGATTTTTCTACTGCTCTTTGTTTCTCAGATGGCGTGAGTGGAGCAACTTATCTTTCTGTGATATTTCTGCTGTGGAACAAGCTGATGGTGCATGGGCAGAACCCTATGAAAATGAGAGCCAAAACAAACCTCTCTTGGTTTAAGTTATGGGCATTAGATATTTATGCTAGCAACAGGAAAGCACTATCCCTATGTTAGGTCATTTTATTTTGTGTTGAAATTTTGCTAACTTTCCCTGATTACAAAGAGGAGGGCATCTTGAAAATGGCTTTTATCACTGTTTCCACTCTTCCACCTCTGTAAGGATTCATGCATATTTGATATTACTGAGAAGGCTATTTGAGTAAAGTGCTTCTTGTTTACCCTGTGCTCAAGTGTCACATTCTTGTCTCCATGTCTCCATGTCCATTTCATGTTCACTTCTGACCCCTTAAGTCATTGTGTGACCTTCCCTTTCTTCCTAAACAATTCCCATTTTACTGCCAGAGCTTAGTGGCTGGCAATCCTAGAGTTTAGTGGTTGACTTCTAAAATGTGAAGTTGGTCTTGGAAGGATCATTCAAGGAGTAACGTTCTGCCTCAGGTCTTGGCCATGGCTCAATTCCCTTATTTATGGTTACTCTCAAGATTGTCCTTCCCCCTCTTACTTTGGTATCTGAAATACAGGTCCCTTTAAAAACAAGGGTTCACCAGAACTGGTGCAGGACAGTTAGAGAACTTGGACAATTTCTGTTACAAAGGAGAGGGAAGTGGTATCAGGAGCAGCACTGTGTGGCCTGTGCAGTTGTATTAGTGTATCAAGCTAGAATGCTTGAAATACTCATGGTAGACTAGGAACTGAAGAATTCATCCTAGGTGGAAACTACCTGCAGAAGTTGCTCTTCAGTTGTTCAGTTTTAGTGGTTACACCTAATTTCTTGATAACAAATGCCTAGGAACATTTCATAAGCTATTAATGGGTAAGAAATGCCTGGGAACATTTCATAAGCTATTAATGGATCTTACCATGATGTAATGACAATGAGGGGGAGGTTGGCTACAGATATCCTGCAAGTCTTCCTCTTGCTGTTGGAAGTAAGTCCTCAGAGTCAGTTTGTTAATGCAGATACTACAGCACTTAGATACCAGGAAATCTCGATCTAGCTTTTACTTTTGCTAAAGGGCACGAGTACAGCCCAGCAATGCAGTCCTAAAGGCACAGGGCAAAGGAGAGCTGCCCCTTTTATCCCTAATGCAGAAGCATTGGCTGACCCTTTTCTGTTGGTTGTGTTGAAGTTCACAGTCTTTCCTAATTGACTAGTTTAAGTGGCACAAGAGGAGGATAGGAAGAGTTGCTGAGGAGAAGGAAGAGTTGGTGGGGGAGAGGATGTGGGGAACAGAAAGTCCTTGGCTACTGATAAGCCATATTTACAGAATTTAAACTGAGTAAGCATTTCTCAAAACTGTGGGCTAAGTGCTTGGGGAGGGCAGCCTGGGCTGGACTAGTCTAACATGAAGGTCCTCCAGTTTAAATCCTTCGATGGGAAAGACACAGCTATAGTTTCTCATACCCTGTGGCTTTTATACACTGAGTCAACAAGGAGAACATTATGTGCATTTTGTATTATATAATTTTGTAAATGAGTAAGATGACTTTTAATGACATCATGGGACCCATGCAAAATTAGGTAAGTGGCTAAGTGGTATAGCTGGGATTGGAATCAGTCTCATTCTGATATGGTACATTTAGATGTCCTCAAAATGAGAAAAGCAACAGGTCTGTCATGGAAAAGAGGCTCCTACTACCCTTTCCTTTCACTTGCTTCACCTTTAATTCTCTTTGTCTCTTCTCTAACTTCTTTCTTCTGAAGCTCTTCAAATGCTTCTTCAGCTCTTGGTTTTACTTTGTATTCTACTGACTCTGAAGAACAACTCCTCCACTCACCTCTGCAGGCTGACCATTTCGTGTTGATATCCACAGCCTGTACTCACTGCCACGCGTAGACTAGCCATTTCCATTTGGGTGATCCATAGCCTTTTAGTGAACTCTGCCTTTTAGTTATGGTCTTGATTGACTGGGTCAAGTTCCTAACAGACCTTGAAATTCATGCCAAATGCCTCTCGCTTCTTTACCACACAACACTTAACAAACCTCCCAAAGGAAGCACACCCAATTCATGGTGCTCCCTCTTCTCCAATCTTCTGCAGTATAACTAGAATGAAATTTTCTTTTTCAGTTAAAATATTATGTCACTTATTATATAAAACCTCTAATAGCCTTTACCACTTTCAAAGTAGTGGTAGTTACTTCTGTAGAATACATTCATTTACTGTGTGAAGGCTCGCCAAATACTCACCATTCTAAGAAGCAGTTATTCTTATTTTCTCCATTTAGACAGATTAGGCAATGGAGACACTTGGAAGCCAAGTAGTTTCCCTGTGGCTATAGAGATAGGAAATGTTGCCGCAGAGATTCAGATCCAGATAGTGTGAATTCAGCAACTTGCCATAAGCTTTGTGGGGAAGTTCCTTCACTTGGTATATCATAACCACCTTGCCTGAGATGTTCAGATTTGTTCCAGTTTCCTTGGCCGAAGTGTTGGCAGACTGGGTCTGGAACAAGGCGCCATTGGAGAGACTGTGGCCAGCCAGGTTTTCCATAATTGACTTAATTTAGGATCAAGGTATTCTAGGTGTTTTTTGTTGTGTACATAAGTATATTCTTAGAGACCCTTGGTGAAAGGAGAACTAAAATTGTTCAGTTTCCATAATGTGAGAACAAGAATAGCCCTGCATAAAAATTTTGCATTGCTTTGGACACGAATCTCTACCCATCTTTGGGGACTAAATCAACATGAAGCACACATTATTCCTTACGTGATGAGTATTTTGCAGTGTGAACAGTAGAATACGATGATCACGGGCTAATACTAAAGACAGCAATTATTATAGAAATGGAAGGATTAAGTCACTGCAAAATTTTCTGGAAAAAATTCATATTTGAATCTGAGTAATATTAATTAAGTCAGAATTGCACAGCACAACCATTCTTCTTTTTTTCTTAAATGAAATGCTGTGGTTTTCTCAGATTGACTCTGTGATCATCAATTTGTGAAGTATGGGATGAGTGAACAATATTGCATTACAGTTCTCAATAGAGGAAAAAAACTGTCAAATCAAGGGCTACACATGTAAAACGGGGTATGTCAGAGTTATTTAGTCAGCCTGGGCCTGATTTTATGTGGCACAAACAGCACAGTGTATAACGTTAGTCTAAAAACTTGGATGGACCTCAAAATACTGAAACTGATACAACACAAAGGTTCAAGAATGCTCTTAATTAATTCCAGTGTAGTGAAACTCACTTATAAGTGCAGTTTAAAACACTTGAAACCAGAAATGCTTCATGTTTTGAATTTTTTCAGGTTTTGGAACATTTGCAGATATTCAGCATGACTAAAAATATGGTGAATATTTAAGTTAAAAAACTTATTATAGTAAACAACATTGCCAAGAAGAAACAAATAATGTAAGTGTGTTTGAAGCAAGGAAAAGTATTTTGAAGGGAATTCATGTGTCTTTTGATGTAATAATCTTTTTTCATGTATTTCAGATAAAAAAGGCACAGAAAAGAAAAAGCAAAGGAGACAAATAAACAACAATAAACTGAAAACAGTAACAGTATAGATTTTCAAAACAAGATGACAGGAATTTAACAATGATCGTAGTATTGCGTATTGTTGTTTTCAAAAGAGTTGCTTTCATTACCATATAAAGACATGTAAAATTGATCTAATCATGAGTGTTAACTGGTCTTTTCTAATAACTAATAATCTTTTAAGAAAATTTTAAACTTTCCTTGTATTTTAATCACATCTCATATAATGCAGTATATCAGATAATCCAATCTAAGCATGTAGTTCATGTTTCATATATTACCTTGTACACATAGCCTAGATATAATTTTATACAATATTTTAAGTAATTTTGTAAATGAGGCAAAGTTTGTATAGGTTGAGCCATCTGAAAGCAAAGGTATTATTCAGCCACTGATTTGTACAATTGGGATTTTCCATCAACCTGTGATGTCACATAGGCACTCAAAGAAGTTTTGAATTTTGGAATAATTTGAATTAGCGATGATCAATCTAACTGTGAATGTAAACTCGGGCATAAATTTGTGTGACCACTACTGCAATCAGAGCAGTTTTGTTCACCACTAAAAAACACTTTTTTGGGCTGCTTCTTTACAACGTATGACCAAAAATATGATGGCTGTTTAAAATTTAATAAATTATTATATTAAAAGATCCAATGACATCAATCTGTCTCAAAATACTTTCCCCTTGCTTCGAAAACAATTACTCAATAATCTTGCTATTTCCTGAGGCAGTTTTTGAGTCTTCTTCACTGAGTATGTTTAATTGTACTGCCATGGCTGCCTCAATATCCTGAATTGTTTCAAAATGTTTATCTTTCACGATCATAGTCCCATAGTCCCAAAGTCCCATAGTTCCAGATCAGGTGAATAACGTGGATGAGGACACACTCTAGTGTTTTTGTGAGCCTGCCTTCCCATCTGCTGTCACTCAGCAGCAGCAGCCACCGTATTTTTAATCATACCTGGTAAAGGCACTCATGAAAGAGGGCTTCCAGGACTGCTTCCGGAAGTGGCAAGAATGATTGGATGAGAGAGTTCAAAAAGATGGGTAAGGGCCAGGCGTATAGCTCAGCGATACAGCACGTGCCTGGCAAGCACAGGGTACTGAGTTTGATTTCAGGAGCTAAAGCAAAAACAAAAACAAAAGCACATATGTAGGGGGAATTTATAGGAGATTAAGGGCAATGCATATTTTATTATAACACCATACCTTTTAAAACTTTATTTAAAATTCTTAAAATTACCTTTATTGATACATTTTAAGTATACTTAATGGTCACATTCATTTTAGGGAATTTGTACCTTTACATGTCATGTACATTAGTAAAGCTTAGACATTTTTTGTGCATTTTGACAACCTGTGTATAATGTGCTTTTGCCCTGCTCCTACGTTATGGCAAGTACTGGTCTGTTCTCCATCACTGTAGTTTGTCTCTTGAGAATGTCGTATAAATGGAGACATGAAATATGTAACCTTTTGAGATTTTTTTTTCACTCAGCATAATGCCTTTAACATTCACCTAAGTCACTGTGTGTATTAATAGTTCGTTCCTTTTTACTGTTGGTGCAGTGTTATGGGTTTGTATTGTGTCCTCCTCAAAATATTTGCCCAATTCTATTCCCCTAGTACTCCGAATGTACTCTTATTTGAAAATAGTGTCATTGAAAATATAATTGATTAAGTTAAAGTCATACACGAGATTAAGGTGGGGCCTTAATGTGTTATGAATGACAGACATCTTTATAAGAATAGAATTGGAGGCTGGGGATTTAGCTCAGCGGGCATAGTGCCTCCCTGGCAAGTGTGAGGTCCTGTGTTCGATTCCTGGTACCCCCCCACCCGCAAAAAAGGATAGAAAAGCACGGAGAGAATTCCACGTGGAGACGCAGAAACCCACAGAAAGTAGAGCCACTGACAGAAACACAAACATTGAAATGATGCAGCCGCAGACCAATAAATGGAGCCACTGAACCTTAGAATGAGGCAAAGAAACATTCTTGCTTGTAGGTTTCAGAGGGAGTGTGGCCCTCACGACTTGGTTTACATTTTTAACCTCCAGAACTATGAAATAAAAAATTGTTGACATTTTAAGTCTCTCAGTTTGTTTAAGGCAGCCCTAGAAGGCCAATGCGAGTACTAAATATGTTTTATAATGAGGGGCTAAAAATTCCTCAAAATGTTTATCAACTAGTGTCACAGATGTAAAATGACCCTAGAGAACATAAGGCAAACATGGCAGAAAGATTTATGGAAGTAAAGATAATGCGGAATAAAACATAGCCGAAAGGACTGAAACTTGGCCAGTTTTGGAAACAGTGTAAGAAGTAACTGCCAGTCTCTTTTCAATGTTGAATGAGGCAGCTCTCCTAATGATAAGGAATATTTGAATATCTCTTTGAATATTCAAAGTAGTTATTTGTATTTTTAGAGATGTCCTATGCTATTTTTTTCTATTTAAAAAATGAATAATCTTTCTTCTTCTCTTTTAAAAAATATGTTACAGGATCATTTGAACTATGATGCATGCCCATTCTATTTCTGTTGTTTAGTATACAAATAATTTCTCCCACAATACTATTTGTCTGAAACGGGCCTTGTAACTTGCTTTGAAATATCTTTTGTGCAGTAGAGGTTTTAAATTAATTATAGGAGTAAATCAATCAATATTTTCATTGATTCTTCACATTATTTCATGTTTTGTATTTCCCCATTCCTATATTGCAAAAGTGTTCTCTTTTATTGTTTGACAGTCATTTTAATATTTAATCTCTGAGTGTTTTTACCTGCAGTTTAATTTTGTGATTGTAATGTGCAGGGTGAATCTTGACTTATTCAGAATTTGCCAAATGTTTATTCAATCTGGCCACCTCTGTACTTGCCATCAGTTACACCAGGCTTCTCCAGCTACTGGCACTAACTACGTTGCTGTGCACTCTTGTTTACAGTCAGGATTGTAATTCTGGACTGTTCCGTTTTGTCTGCTAGCCTGTTTATGTTCTTGCCTCAACAATGCACTTGTTTCTATTAGCTTTGTTATAAGTATAGACACACTCCAACCTCTTGTTTCTAAATATGTTACTATTTTAAAAGTGTGTTTGTGATAGATATTGTTGTCTTAAATTCTTTTCAGGTAGTTTGTTGTTACTGTATAGAAACGAAACTGAGTTTTTAATGTTTATTTTATCCTGGAACTCTACTGAAATTATTCATTATGTTTAACAGGTTCTTGGTAGAGACTTTACTTGGGAAATATACATGCCTTCTGCAGACAGGTGAGCTTTAACTTATTTTCCAGTTTGGATTCCTTTTACATACTTCCTTTTCTTGCTTAATTTTCTTGCTAGGACTTCCAGTATTATATTGAATAAAAATAGCAAGAGTAGATTTCCTTATTTAGTTCCTGATCTTAGGGGTGATTCTTTCACCTGTTCATGATTAGGTTTGATGTTAGCTGTGAATTTGTCATATATTACCTTTATTACCTTGAGGTGCATTTTTTCTGTACCTAAATTATTGACAGAACATGAAAAGATATTGAATTTTGTCCAATACATTTTGTCTATCTATTGGGTGATCACGTGGAGTTTATTCTTCATTCTGTTATGTGATGGATCACATGCATTGATATGCATGTGTTGAATTATCCTTGTGTCCCAGGGTTAAATCTTATTTGCTCATGGTATGTGATTATTTTATTGTGCTTGGAAATCTGTTTGATAGCATCTTGTTGAGAAGTTTTAGTTCTGTCTTCATCAAGGTTATTGGTTCTCTAATTTTCTTTTTTTTCTGATATCCTTCTCAATTTTGGTATCGGTAATGCTGGCCTTACAAAACAATTTGGAAATGTTCCTTTTATTGACTTGTTGGGAAGAGTTTGAGATGGATTGGCATCAATTCTATAAATATCTGGTAGAATTTACCATTGTAGCTGTCAGTTCCTGAGCTTTTTCTTGTTGGGAGGTTATTTACGATTGTTCCAATCTCCTTATTTGTTATTGATTTTTTTTTAGATGTTTTTTTCTCCATGATTCAGTCTTGGTATGGTCAGATCTTTTTTAAGCAGTTGTTTAGCCACTTTATGTATTTTGGTTGGAAAGTCTAATTTATTTATGCTTTTAAAAAGTATTGCTTGTGAAGGATTTGCTATGACCCTTTTCTTATCTTCCGTTTTGTGGTTGTCTTGATCCTTTCCTCCTCTTACAGTCTTCCTTTGTGATTTGAAGATTATTTATGTATGTCAGTATGCTTTGCTTTATTCCTCTTTACTGTTTACCTACCACATGTTTTTTCTTTGTGGTTACCATGAGACTTACATATTGAAGTCTATTTCCAGTTGGCTTCACCTTAGCTTCAGCAGCATATAAAACCTCTGCACTTAACTTCTTCCTCATTTTATATCATTGATATTATATTTTATATCTTTTTATATTCTGACTTTTTTGTTATAATGATTTAAATACTTTGTCTTTTAACTAGAATTAAAAGTGATCCATACACTGTTACTGTTAGAGTGTTATGAATTTGACCTGTATTCTTACATTTGCAGTTAATTTTATACTTTTTATGTGATTTCACGTTTGTTGGTAGTTGGCATTCTTTCCTTTCAAATTTGAATAAGTCCCCTTAACATTTCTTGTAAGACACGTCTGATGGTGATGAATTCCTTCAGTTTCTGCTTTTCTTCATCTGTTTTCTCCATTTTGGCATCATTCCTTAGCAGTTTCTTTCAGAAGTGCTGAAAGTTGTTGGTGCGATGGAGGCTGCCCTGGAGCCTGGGTCCGTGTGTGGGGTCAGCCTTATGTCCTGAACTGCCTTGAGGTCTGGAGTTTTTGGGGCAAGATGGGAGTCTGTGTTTGCCAAGGGCTGGCCAGAGTTCACTAGGGTGAAGGGCATCTACCCTACTGTAAAGGGCGTCTTTCTCCATGCTAGGTTGCATGAGCCTGGGCCAGAGTGACACGGTAATGAGAAACTCCTACATTCCAATACTCATTTTGCGTTATTTCTGTGCTCTAGTAGCTATACACTGTCACCTGGATGAGTACTTCATTATAGTGGAAATGTGCTTTCTCATGAAGGGTTCTTCAGACTGATGTGTGTGTGTGTGTGTGTGTGTGTGTGTGATGAATGCTAGAAGCTTCTATCCTGCCATCTTACTAATGCCACTCTGTCTCATGACATTTTCTCTTATTTGTTTTTATTTTGCCTGGACCTTTGTTCTGAGCTATATCTCCAACTCTTTTTTATATTTCATTTTGATACACTTTCATTCTAAGTCCCTCAGTTGCCTGCTCTGGGTTCAGTCTTGTGTGCCCCAGTGTTCCAGAGATCTGGATTACATGTGTGTGCCACACTTAGCTTCAGAATGTTTTGATGAAGTAAATCATGTGCTTCTCATTCTTCTTTTTTTCACTTTATTTTTTATGAAAGTTTGAACATAGTTACTATAATAATAGCTGGTCAGTTTGGATAAGATACTCTTGCAAATTAATTCACTACATACTGAATTTATAGATATTTTAAGATGGGAGTTTTAAAATGTTTACATTAAATTTTCCCAATGAGATGATATGTCTTTATATAATTTTGAAGACATTTCCATAAATGCATTTTCCCCGTGTCTCTTATTCGTTTGAGGAAGACACAACTGTATCACTTCACAGTTCCCTTTAGCCCATGTTGGAGATATGTCAGGATGTTTTTTTTTTTTTTTCCCTAAAAACTGAGTAATATTCTACTGTATATACAGACCACATTTTCTAATATATTCATCCACTGATAGATGCTTGAATTGCTTCTGTGTTTCATCTATTGAGGATAATGCTGCTTTGAGCACAGGTGTCCAAATATGTCAATTTTCAATTCTTTTGTTCATATACTCAGAAATGGAATTGCTGGATCATATTATAAACTTTCTTACTTTGACATTTATTGTAGACTTTTGGTAGACATTCTTTCTTCAGTTTAGATGTAAGTTTTCTAAGAATTTTCCTAGGCAAAAAAGGAAAGGCAAAAATTTATGAAATATTTTTCCAGTGTGTATTTGAAGAATTGCTATTTTTTCTTACTCGTTAGACAATTGTATCAATAAAATTCCTATGGTTGGTCAGTCCTCACACCCTTTGCCTTTTAACACACCATGTACCTTTTGTTGAAAGCGGGACATGATGCATTAGGTAATAAGAACTGTGGGAAGCCTGTCTCCAGGGTGAAGTCTTATGTGAATCTGACTATCAGATGGGTTGTGACTGTTCTGCTGTGCATTAGGCATCAGAGGTTTCCCATATAGCTAACATTTTAGTTTTATCTGTTGACTTTAAACTTCCTTAATTTCAGGTTCTCAAAGAGATGCTACCTTTTGTAGCTCTGTCAGATATAGTCCACTGTCATAACCGTGGGCCCAGTTGGTGAGCTGGCAAGCTATGTGGAGGGGAACATTCTAGCCTTGTGATCAAATCTCAGTGTTTGAATGGGCCCGTGTCAGTGGGATATGACTTCCCAGTGTTTAACTTTCCCGTCTCTTTAGTTCAGCCAGGAAGTCTCCTGAGGCCTGGAGTAAGAAAATGCTCTTCTCCCAGGTGAGATAAGGCTTTGTGTGTCTTATCCCTTGGAGGATAGTCCTGTATTTCTGGGAATAAATATTTCATGATGGTTTTTCTTCCTCTTTCCTCACCAACCAGAGACAGAGGATCTTCTGTTTTATACAGGGAGTAGCTCCTGGGGCTCTGGAGATAAAACTGATGGAAGTATTGGTGTTGCCCTATAGTGTAATAAAAACATACATATTTGCTATATTTTGTTTTTTGTCCCTGGCTCTTTGCATAAAGCTTTAAAAACCTTTGGAATTTCCAGGCAATGTATGCTAAGGAGGTGACTTCAGTCAAGGACTCCCCAGATAACTTGAGGATGATCACTGGTAACCTGAAAGATCAAGGGATGATCAGAGCATTTTAATGGTTAGCCTCACTTTCCAAACCCTGAGGAGGGGAAATGGATTGGAGATTGAAACAATTACCAATGGCAATGATTTGCTTAGTTATGGATAACTAATAATAACAGTTCTCTAAAGGGCAAGGAGAGCTTCTGGGTGGCTGATGTATTGTGAAAGTGCTAGGTCCAGAGAGGACCTAGAAGCTGTGCCCCTCCTCACCCCCCAATTCCTCTGTAGAATTCTATAATATGGCTTCTCCTAAGTTGCAGCCTTTATGATGAGCCATTAAACAAGGTTGAATGTTTACTTCCATTCTGTGGGTCATTCCAGTAATTTGTCAAATCTGCTGGACTGGTTGTGGGAACTTCTGAATTTGTATATGACTGTAGGAGTGTGAGTATGTATTAGGTACTCCATTTGCGGCTCATATCTGAAGTGGGGCAGTGTTGCTATACTGATTTCTTTAACCTGGGTGGGAAATCTGTGTTAACGCTGGTTAATTAGTCTCAGAGTGGAATTGAATACTTGATATTAGGGCTGGGGATTTAGCTCAGCGGCATAAGGGCCTGCCTTGCAAGCAGGCAGTCGTGAGTTCAATCCCTGATACCAACTAAAAAACCAAAAAAACAAAAAACAAGACCAGAAATCTTCTACAACTGCGGCTACAGAGGAGAGGAATTTCTAACTCAATCTCCAGCAATTTATTAAAATTGTCATTTGCCTTTTCATTACTTTATGGGTTCAGGGGCTTCTTCTCCAGATAGGTGAATCTTGATTGTAGTGCTCTCCATTCACCAGTCTCTGGGGAGGACAAAGTGTGTGGTTTGCCCTATGGCTTTAGTTCTTTGATGGAACCAAGAAAATTGACCGGTTTTTTAGTTTGTGCAATTTTTTTTTGCTTTAAAAACAAAAACAAAAAAAAAAAAAGGATACAAATAATACAGAATTTCAAGACAAAATAATAAGAAATTACCACTAGTTAATATATTGCATATTGTTATCTTAAAAATAGTTGTTCAGATGACAAGATTTAGGCATGAAAAAAAATGATCAATCAAACAATGAAAATACAAACTGTTCTTTTTGATAAACTAACAGAGATAGGACATATAGTTATCTATCTATAAATATATAGATATAGTATGTTCAAGTTTTTGTTGTTGTTGGCAGGGCAGAAGCTCTGTAACTGAAACTGGGCATCCCCTGATGTTATTTAATGAGCCCTGGGTGGCTGTAGGCTGTGATCCCTCTATACACTCCTGGATTTGCTTGGATTTTAGTATGCTTCATCTTCACAAGTGAGATGAAACTGTAGTTCCCATTGGTCTGCAGATAATATTTGTTCAGCTTGCCCATTAGGAGTCAAAGAACAAACTGTGAAATTTTCTACATTTTTAGTTCTAGGGGTTCCCATTGTGTCCTCACAACTGGGCAGGACCATTTTTGAAAAGTCTGTGCTGATGCCTTTTTTTACTTGCTCTTGTTTGATTTGGAATTTTTACTTTTTTGCATTCATGAGTATTCACAAGGCAAATAGACGCATGTGCATGAAATGTGATCAATTTGGTGAATGTGTGAATTTTTAAAGTTGTTATAATAAAAATCTCCTTGTCATTAGCATCCAGCCTTCCCCCGCTCCTCGAATACACTTCCTTGCTTCACAGAAACTTATCTCACCACGCCTGCCATTTCCTGAAGCAGTACTGGAAATGCTTTTTCCAGAGTGTCTTTCCAAGTTGTACAAAACACAGAGAATGCTGCTGCTGAGCATTATCTAACTGAAAGGCAGGCTTGTAAAGTTTGCCCTCATCTACTCTATCCTCTACATCTAGCACTGTGCAACTGCTGGCTCTTGCCTAGATTCAAAATGACCATGGAGAGCAAATATTTTGAATTGATTGAGGGCATCAAGGCAACCATAACAATGCAATAAAGACACTCAGAAAACACGACTTCTAGAACTGCATCAGAAAGCAGAAAGAAAAGGATAAATGTACTTGAAGGGGGGGTGTATTTTGAGAAGGATTAATGACATTGTGTTTTTTATATTAATAAAGTTTAAAATTTAAACATTTGCTGTACTGTATCTCTTGATCACAGTCATGCATGCACTCTGAGACATAATCATGTTAAATTCTGCACAGATGGAATCATAACATGAACACATCTTCTCACAGCATCCTTCATTTATATGTACTCTTCAGCTTCTCTTTTTTCTAAACTCCTGTCTTCTTATTTTCATTCTTTTCTTTCTCAACTCTTTCCCAATTCTTGCTCTATAATTGATGCTTAAAGTGTGGCATATACTTCTGCAGCATTATCTGTGCTTTTAAAGTTACACAAATGTACTTACGGAGTCACTCACACAATGTGGATGTATTCTGCTTATTGTGTGCAAAAATTGGAATAAACATATATGCATCCTGCTGAGTTTTGCTTTTATTCTTTTGTTTTGTTTCTGCATTAACAGACTTAATTCATATCCTGTGTTACTGGTACTTTCTTTTTATTTGATGGACTCTCAGGAGTGGGATTTCAGTGATGAAAGGTATGTGTGTTTTTAATTTTAATAGCTCTTTCCAAATTGCTTTCACTGGCATCTTGTTTTGAGTATTTTTTTTAACATTTCCAATTTCTTCAGTGGTTATTGGTCTACTCAAGTTTTCTATCTCTTTTTGAGTCAATTTCAGTAAATTATATTTTCTCGAGAAGTTATTCATTTTACATGAATTTCCCAACTTGGTGGATGAATTTTACATAATGTTAGCATTTTAAAAATTCTCACTCATATTCATAATGCTTTGAACATTGTTTGTGTGTCTTCTCTCTTTATATTTGATTTCTCTGATGATAACTTCTTAATTTTTTTAACTGGCAAGTACCCTAGAGACCTGAAACTTTTCTTTCGTTTGGGTTTGAAACTCAAAGCCACTCATTACTGCGCAGCAATCATTTCCTTCAATGGGGGCCCACTCCCACGCTCTCCTTCCATCCATCTGACAGACTTCCTTGGGCTTTCATAAATTTATTCTTTAAAGAATGGGTTTTTGTTGTTGTTGTTAATTTGTTGGTTCTGAGGGGAGAAAGCAAAAAAATACTTATTCTAAAATCTGATATTAATGCATTATCCTCTGCATTTCTGATGAACTAGCAGTTTTATGAAATTTATGTTTGGCAAGCCAGAAATTGCAGAAGAGGACAGCAGCAAATAAACATGCCATGACGACTAAGTGTACCAGGCCTCCTCATATGTATCATTTCATTTAATTCTTACAGTTTGTATTGTGAGAATATTTGTATTCTCAACCCATAGTTAAGAGAAGCAAGACAGAGAGAGGTAAAGAATGCATCTAGTAACTGCAGAACCGGGACCCTAAATCAAATTTAAGTTTTGTTTTTCTGATACGTTCGACCAAATGATGGAATAACTAAACTGTATTGTTTAGGATCAAAGTGATAAAATGATAAAGCAAGGAATCAATGACTTTAACTTCTGATAACCCTGCCCCCACACACCACACACTTGTGCAGGGAATTAAACTCAGGACTTTTGCATTGAGTTATATCCCTGTTAACATTTGAGATAGGATCTCAGTAAGTTGCTTGGGCAGAGCTTAAACTTGTAATTCTCGTGCCTCAGCCTCCCAATGTGCTGAAATTACGTGTGTGCACCACTACATCTGGCCAATAAATGTGACTGTGTTTAAGTTATTTGAGAGGGCATATAGCAGGATTTGACGGGTATTACCTATTTTATCTTCCTGACCTGAGGAAGGACTTGAACTTCTGATCTTCCTGTTTCAGCCTCCCAGAGTCTAGAGTGCTAGGATACAGATGAGAACTGTTACATCTGGCTTGTGTTGCTGTTTTTTCTTTTTCTTTTTTTAAACATTTTTTTAGAAAGCACTTTAGGTTCACAGCACAATTTGAGGAACATACAGAGAGTTCCTGTGTACTTCCTGTCCATCCCCAGTCATCCTCATTACCAACATCCCGCACCAGAGTGGTATATTTGTTACTGGTGATGAATTGACACTGGCACATCATAATTGCCTGATATCCAGAGTGTACATTAGGGCTCAGTCTTGGAAATGTATTCACTGTGAGTCTGGGCAAGCACATAGCTACATATCCACCCTTATAATATCATATAACATACTTTCTTTGCCTTAAAATTAGTCTATCCTAATCTAACCCAGGAAAGCCACTGACCTTTTTCCTGTCTTTATAGTTTTGTGTTCTTCAGAATGTAATGTAATTGGGATCATACAGTTTTCAGATTGTCTTTTATTTTGCACTTAGCAGCATGCATTTAAGGTTCCTCCAGTATCTTTTCATGGCTTGGTAGAGCTGAATGATATTCTAGTATCTGGATATGCCACATTTTATTTAGCTATTCGTGCGCTGAAAGATATCTTGGCTGCTTGCAACTTTTAGAAATCATGAATATAACTGCTACAAAAGTCTCTGTGTAAGATTTTATGTGAACATAGATTTTCAACTCCACTGGGTAAATAGTTTGTGATTATTGGGCAGTACATTAGGCTTGTATACCAATCTGTGGAATGGTAGAAAATATTTGCAAGTATGTGAGAGTAAAGACTCAAAATATATAAGGAACTCTATTATCTCTTTAAAGGTTCCTCCTCCAATTGCAGTCATACTCTGAGAAACCAGAAATAGGGGTTCAAAGTACTTGTGTGTGTGAAGGTGAAGACAGGTTGTACAAAGTCAGAGTAGGTGGGGGAGGCACAATTTTGTCGTGGCTAATGAGTTGGGCTGCATTTGTATCATGGAAAAAAGTAAGTTCGCTTGTACTTTTAAGATTCTATAGTGTCGTGATGTGAAATCCAGCAATACTATTGTTCTTTGTTCAGAGTGATTTTAGTCTGTTTTGTTTTGTTTGATTTCAACATACGTGAAGGTATAGACAGCTATTTTGAAGAGAATGAGAGACATTATGGCAGCCATTGTTGATTTCCTTATTGTCTGGTCTTGAAGACCTAAAATGCCTTCATCATTCTGTTCTGCTTAGTTTCATATTATTTTGTTTTGGATGAATTCATTGTATGTGAAGCTATGGACAATTTTTTGAAAGAAAACAAGAGACAATACGATAGTGAAGATCTCTGGTGGTCTTACTTTGAAATCTGTGACTCTTACATTGTTATCTTATGATCTGTTTGTTCTGTTTGGTTATGTTTAATTTTACCCTCTTTAAAAATAAAAAAAAAGAACTATGGAATTCCTGCTGAAAATTAGAAACACACTTTGTGCTTAGTGGGCTTATTATTCCATGTTAATTCCAAGGAAGCAGCTGAATCTGTTGTTCCAGATCTGGGATCTTGCTGAAGTTTTAATAGTCAGCATCCCTACTTCACTGTCCTCTCTGAGTCTTATGGTCATCAATTTATGAGGAGTTGGTCACCCTAAGTGGCTCTTCTGTCCATTGACATAGAGGAGTGGGATTGAATCACATCAGACCACATAAAAATGTATCCAACTCACATTGTCTTTTCTTTGCCTGAATTAAAACATACTTTAAAATAAAATCGATCATTAAAATAATAACCTCTGCTGAGATTAAAGAAGGCCTATAACATCGTCTATCTGCCCTGGGTCCTAGAGCTTGGTTTACAGGGTGATGGCACCTGTACACGGTGTTTCTATGGCTTTACCTAGAGTTTGAGGGAGGACTCAAAGAATATAGTTTAGGACAAGGTCTGAAGAAGGAACACAATAAAAAGTAGCAACCTTTCTGCTAGATGCAAACAATGCAGCCATTTCTCATGGGTTGTTGAACAGGAAGATGAGGTTAATTGCTGAATTTGGATCTCTCTCTCTCTATGAGGTATGTCTGATGTCATACAGTGATTGATGAGTAGCTTTAGATCCTGTGCGAGTAAGTAGTGAGAATGACTTTTTAAAATCGTATCAAACATGTGTTGTAACACTGTACCTCTGCTCTGACTTTGTACAGCCTGTCTTCATCTTCATGCATGCATGCGTGCTCACACACACACACTCATACACACACACAAATACACAAACACAGAATGCTCCGTATGCACAAGGCATTTTTAATCCCTGGGACTTGGCCATTATTACTTTCACTAACCATAGGTCTTTGCATATAGGGGCTTTAATTAATGTAAGTTGAATGAATGTTGAAATTATTTATAGGGGTACTGAATAAAACTGTTGCATGAAGTTAGAAACACTGAGTTAGTCTCCTCACCCAAATAATGCAAATTACTCAGTCTCTCAGCCTGATGTATAGCAGGAACTTATTGTTTTTTGTGCCCCATTTTGCCCCTTTATGAAATATGCACAGGTAGGTATGTTGGTAGATAGTTAGCTAAGTAGGTATATAGATAGATAGGAAGACCGAAAAAATAGATAATAGATAAATAGTTTGGTCAACAGGTAAACAGAGACAGTCAGGCAGGAAGGCAGGTGCTGAGATATGTAGACCTGCATGTGTATTCTCTGGAGTGTTCTTTTGCAATAGTAATGAAATAAGGCAATAAAGATGTGAGGATAGTTTACAGTACAGTACTCATTTTTATACTCAAAATCTATACCTGCCTTTTTGATTTTCCTTTTCCTTTCATTTCCACCTCTGTCTGCATCCCACCTGAAGTGGACTGAGACCAAAATGGGAAAAGCCAGGACCCATGTCATCCTTTGGAATCCTCTGCAGGGAAGAGAGCAGATTCAGAACTTCAGCAACTGCAAAAACTTCTAGACCACAAAGCTGATTTTTTTTAAACAGTGAAGATTCATTTTAGGGTACTAAATCTGGATGTAACAGCAGGCTTCAAAACCTGCTTCTCTCTCTTCCTCCTTCTCCTTCCCTTTGTAGGAGTCCAGGGCCCTGACAACAGATGTCCCTTCTACCCTGCAACAGACATCCAGGAACACCTTGACACTGAGCCACAGCCTGCAAGACTTCAGGGTAGTCTTCAGAGAAAAAGGGATTCAACCACTGTTTAAGTTGCAGAAGAAAATATTTCATAAACAGAGACCATTTGGTGAGACATCACTTTGAAAGGGTTCACAATTCAGCCAAACAAGAAAAATGTAGCATTTTCTCCGGAGGCTAAACTCCTCGTGAGTAACGTCTTGAAGGAGCAAATGTAGTAATTCAGTTTGTCAATGTTAAAAATGTGTTAAGAATCAAGAGAAATAGAGCTTGCCCTTGTCACTGTAGTTGGTGCCTACTCCCTACCATGTTCCTTGTGGGGAAAAAAGGGGTGAGATTGATAAAACATTGCATCTGCCTATAAGAGAAAACTGGATGAAAAGATTTCTGTGCAGGCAGGTTCCCAGGGTGATGCTCTGAGATTGTCTTTGCCTGTGTCACAGCCTCTAAAACTCCCCATGGCATCTGAGTGCTCGTGTGTGTGTGTGTGTGTGTGTGTGTGTGTGTGTATCTGGGTGCTTGCTTGCCATACCATACCTTGGGAATCTTGATTTATTCACTCTTATTTAATGTAAGAATGATAGCAGTAATTACTGAAAGTTCCTGGGGTACCAGGAAGGAGCTAAATGAAAGATGGCTTCAGAGGCAGCCATCTGCTCCTGGGAGGGAGGGGCTGCAGCCCAGTAACAGCCCCGGGATCAAGTTGGTGATTTGCTCTCTGTGGAGAAACTGGCATTGATTGTGTGGGGTCACAGTGAGAGATCTGCATTGTGAAACAGCATTGCTTTCTTCTCAAGGGGAGAAGACCAGGCTGTGGCAACTTTTGTTGGGTATGGACCTTGAAATTAAGAGGCAATTGATGTTGAAAGTGGATTGAGCTTACTTTTGTATCCTGTGAATTTATTAACTCTGGGCAACTTATGTGACTTCTCCTTTGTCTTATTTTAGATATGAAATAAATAAATATTCCCATGTTATAAATAGATAGAAAAGGGCTTAGGAATTGAATTGCTAGCCAAGTCTCACTGTGAGATCTTGGGCATACATCAGATGTCATCAGAATCCACCATTCTTCAACAGTAGGAATGATAGCATTGCTAACATTTGTTCATTCATTACCGATTTCAAGCCTGCTATCAACTTATGACCCTCCCAGAAACTATCATCAGGTCGTTTTAATAACCAGATGGGAATGTGAAGACACAGAATAATTTAACTCTGGCAATAATTAGCACTTGATAAAGTCTAGACTGAGTGTTACATTGTTTACATATGTTGTTTAATTCTCAAAATACCTCTGCTGCTATCCTAACATATTGCTACCTTATTTCTAAACATGAAGAAAAGGTGACTCAGAGAGGTGAAATGACTTGGCTAAGGCTGTGCCAGGACCAAGATTCAAATACATGGCTGCCTCATTCTAATGCTTTAGTCCTGTCTGGAATGCTTGTTTCTATCTTTGGAATACTGTTAAGAAGTAGAAGCCACAGGTCACCCAACTTTATGTTGTCTCACTCAACACACAACCTGAAGTGTGAATTCAGTTAAATCTAAGCAGGAAGTTTTCAGAGTAAATCCATGGTTCTTTTCCCACGGGCATTGGGTGTGCCCCTGTTGTATCAGTTTGCTTCTGCATGTCGTAAGTCTCAGAACATCTCTGCCTCCTGGAGATGCCTTTCTCAACTTCCTGGCATCCATCTTTCCATTCTTCTATCCATCCTTCCATATAATCATCCATCCATCCATCCATCCATCCATCCATCCATCCATCCATTTTGTACATGCCCTTTTGTGGTACTGTCAGTGTGACTGTGAAAAAAAAAAAAAACAACCACAATTACCTGTGAACAGAACTTAATATTTTATTAGAGAGAGATGGAAAATAAGTAAAATGCAAACTATGCTACATGGTCATGCTTGTCATGAAGAAAGCAATAACTAAACAAAAATGTTGAATGAGGAGATTTGAAACTTCAGGTAGGGTGGCCAGTGGGTGCCTCACTAAGTCAGTGATAGTTGAGTAGTTTTTGGAGACCAGAGAGTAAGTCAAAAGTTTGTCTGAAGAAGCATCTGTGCAAATACAAGCAAGGAAAGAGGAACTCTCCTGCTTGAGGTTCAGAAGGAAAAAGAAGCCAATGGAATAAGCCAAACGTAAGGTGGAAGTGAGTTTCTCAGGCCACCATGATAACCTGAATTTTTAGTGAAATGAAAAACTGGTTTGGCAAATGCAGAAGACATGGAACAGAGATGTTACATAGTCTGACTTAGCTTTAATAGGATCATTAGTTTTAATAGAGCAGTGTGGAGAGTGGCTAGAGTAGAATGAGGGAGGTCAGTTAGGAACGTAAAGCAAGACAGCATAGTGTCCTGGACCAAAATAATAGCAGTAAGGTTGGGAGAAGCGGTGAGAGCCAAAATGTATTTTAAGGTAGAGGCAAGAAGATGAAGGAGATTTGACAGATATATAATGCCTCCTCCTAGTCCAGTTTCTCCTGTTCCATAGAGAAAGGAGAAGTCTAGGTCTTAGGCTCTGGTTGTTTTATTGTATTAACCTTCAAAATGAAACCAGAGCCCATCTCAACCTAAAGTTCCTTCTAATGACACCACCACCAGTCTCTTCATCTGTTGTTTACTCATCAGTCACACTGTATTCTCAGTCTCTCTTAAGATTGTGTCCGTCACTTCCATGTCTCTGGGACAAATGATCTGATAGTTACAACTTAAAGGAAGATGGTTTTATTTTGGCTCATGTTTTCTAGAGGTTTCACAATGAAGATGGCTCGCTTCAAGGCAGAAAGGCATTGTGGAAAGGGTCTGGTGGAGGAAAACCTGCTCATGTCCTGGCAGTTAAGAAGAGGGATCTACCCTTCCAGGTCATACCCTCAGAGAGCTGCCTGTCCAAGTAGGCACCACCCCCTAACATCATACTAAGCTTTAGTGCCCCTATGCATCAATCACCTTTTAGATGCTTCTCTATGAACACATGAAGCTTTGAGGAGATACAGTTATAAACCATAACACTAATCTTTTTGTCTCTATAGCTTTCTGATGTGGCAATTTGCAGCATGGACTGCTGTTTCAGTTAATAATAATTTGGTTGTACTTTCTAGGAAAACCAATTTATGCTTACTTAAGAATAATAAAATATAAAATACAATTACTGACTCCCATAATGGAGGACCATAGATAAGTTTGACATTAGGTATGGCTTGTGCAGGTTCTGTGTTTCAACAGTACCTAGCCTTTGCTGTCAGTCTTACAAATGCCTCTATTCTCGCTGTCAGGGTTCTCTTCTTGTGGTTATAATATGGCTCGGGTAGCTGCGAGCCTACATTCTTACAGCACCAAATGCAGTGAATTCCCTGCTTCTCTTTCCTACAGACTCAGCAACTGGCCCTAATTCGTCAAAGCATTGGAATATATGGACTGACCTGAACTCCTTGGAGTTATGGGTGAGGGTACCCTACTCAAGAAGCAGTGCCAAAATGTCTCTCAAAATGGTTTTATTAGAAAGGTGAAGGATGGAACCTTGAGTCGAGACAATACATTATCGTATTTTTTTTTTTTTTAAACCTGGAGAACTTCACTCATCCTTGACACTGGCATTATTTTCCTCTATTTCTTTTCCACTCTGGTTTAATTTATTTAACCTCTGGACTCTGTAGCTCTTTGGTGTGAATTGTCTCCTGTCATATTTGGTTGTTGCTTTGCGGGTCTGTTCCCACACCAGATTTAAAGACTCACCAGAGGACAAGCTGTGCTCATTCATGTTGGAAAAAAATCCCAGCTGCATGACTGTGTTAGGTAAAAAGTTGACATCAATAAATGTTTATTGAATGAAAAGATAATATAGATCTGCCTTTAATTCTATGACCAGCATCCTCACTCTATTTTTTTTTTTTTTTTTTTTGTCTTTTTGAGACAGGGTCTCGCTGTGCAATTCAGAGTGCACTTCAACTCACTTTGTAGCCCAGGCTGGCCACAAACTCAGTGATCCTCCTGCCTCAGCCTCACAAGTGTTAAAATTTAGAAATGCACCAACACACGTGGCTTTCACTATTAAATTCCTATCCCCATGACCTACCTCTTAACATGGCTCATCTTTTTCAGAGATTGTCCTGGACTGAATAGCAGCCTCCCTCAAGTTCATGTCTATCCAGAACCTGTGATCGTGGCTTATTAAGAAATAGAGTCTTAGTAGTTGTAATCAAATTAAGATGAGGTCATAATGAGTCAAGGAAGCTGACAAATTCAATAATAGAGAGATCTGAGCCATGGAGATAGACATGTGGAAAAGAAGGCCATATGATGGGTCATGCAAAGATTGGAATGAAGCAGCCGCAAGCCAAGGAATGTCTTAAACCACCAAAAGTTGGAAGGGACAAGGAAGGATTCTTCCCTAGCATTTTTAGGGAAGGAATCGTCTTGCTGACCCCTTGATTTCTAACTTCTATTCTCCAGATGTTTGAGTAAATAAACTCTTTGTTTGAAGCCATCCAATGTATGACATTTTTTTATGACCCTGTAACATGAAAATGTTGATAGTTCTTGCTATAGAGAGAAGTGCCATGATTTGTTGTTATTCATTAATTTTCTCATTTCTTCAACAAATGTTTGCTGGGTATTTACCATGTGCCAGGAACTGGAGATGCAATGAAAGAGTGAGACAGCACTGTATGTCTCAGGAGCTTCCCATGTAGCAGAAAAGTAACAGCTATTTTTCCTCTTTGCCTTGATTCAGAATGAGTCTCCATGGAAGGAGTCCATCTTACATAAAGCATATAGGTTATGATCAAAGTGCTGAATCATATCCTAAATCCATCACACTGAGCTGTACAATCTTGGGCATGTTGTGTTTTAACCTCTGAGTTTTAGTTTCCTTTTCTTAAATTGGAGATAACAACTGAATGAGTTGCTGGATGCCCAATGTTCAGTCATTACTCGGCCCAAATACACTACTTTCTAAATACCTTCTTACGAATTAGGAAAGAGCAATAATGCATGACCAAACTTCTTTTAATTCTTTCTCAATTTCTTCACCTATCAAGGGTGTGATTTTAAATCTCTGTTACTTCTTCTGGTAGCATTTATTTTATGATACTCAAGAGAGGTAATAGCTATCAGAACTTACCCAAAGCTATAATGATAGGAAAAACAGAATAAAAATAACAACTCCTTTGTTCTAGAGCTACTTCAAATAATGCAACAAAAACCCAAGCTGTCTCTGAAAATTATGTCATGCTGTTGATTAGTACTGAACGTGCAGGTAGTGAGATTAAACCAGGTGTGTTCACACCTGGTTCCTCATAAAGGACTTGTACAGATGGTTTTTGGGCCCAGAGGGCAGGACCTTGTATTTACCTCTTGTTAAATTTCATGTTGTGTAGTTCAGTCTTCCATACCAGCTGGTGGAGGTCTTCAGGGATCCTGAGTCCACTATATAGTGTATTGTCTACTAGGTAAATTCCTAGCTTTGTAGCACACACATTTTTTTTATCAGTCTTTATTCAAGTCCTTGATGAAAATATTGAATAGCAGTCCAAGGCTGCGGGTTACCTTGCTTCCTGGATAACATGGTGGGCAATATTTTAAAGCTTCTGTTGGTAGACTCCAGAGAGGGACATGGAAAGTCTTGTCCTCTGGCTGTTTTAGGAAAAATACAACCTCCAGTGCTTCTGCCTTCCACCTGGTATTTTTAGAAGAGCCTCAAAGAGGAAATTAGGCTGTTCTTGACTTAAGATTTTCACCCAGATCCCTTAGGCAGTTAATCTTCAAGATAACTGCACCTAGCAGACATTTAGAGGTCCATTAAGTTCTGGACAATTCTAGAACTTCTTATAGGTCTTTGATGTGCCACAATTCCACAGTTTAGGAGAATGGTGGAAATTAGTAACAGTACCTGTAATTGTTCATCTTTATCAAGCATCGATTTTGGGGAAGGTACAGTGCATGGATCCTCTTATTCCTTTCAATAGAATGTTGATGGTGTACTATTTGATAGGAGAACCAAAGGCTAAGAAAATTGTCTAAGGGAAGATGGATAAAAGTAGTAATATAATTACCCACAAGTCCTTATTGAGACTCGGGATCATATCAGTCTCCCATCTTAGTACCAAACAACTTTTGTTTGCTTTATTGAGGAGGTGTGTGATAAATGGATTCGTGCGATATATTATATTCATGGCTCTTTTATCCCTGAAACTATAAATTCCATTTGTTTGGAGACTGTGTCTCTTGGTTTATCTCTGTTTTTTCCGGACCCTAGTGCGGTGCCAATCATGTGGCTAACATGCAGTAAATACTTGCGGATTGAGCTAACAGTGCCAGATGCAAATGCAATGTGAATCACTTCTATAGATCATAAAGTGAAATTTAAACGTATTTTTATTTTGACATGCAACTCTTTCGGGATGGTAGTTCGCAGATTCCCAAATGGGAGTAAATACTTTCCTCCCAGTTCACTGGGAATTAATTAAGTTGGGTGACAGCCTTTAAAATTTCTTAGAGTATATAGCTACTTTCATCTGGCTAAGTGTGGGGCAGCATTATGAAGCCATTACTGGCTCCAGTGCTAATAGGCATTTGTCACCTCCTCCCCTCACCACAGTGTTAGACCTGTGTGTCCCCCAGTAATTGCTAAATAACTCATAGAGTGCTTGGATTGCTAAATTAAGAAATGAAATAATAGAGTAAAAATGGGAACAGACTTGCATAATGAATAGAGACACCCTAATACAGAGTTTTCCCTTGCTTGTATGCGTTTTAAATTAAGAGCACATCTCCAGTTAGGATTGCAGTAATGGATTTTTATAGACTTTGGGATAGTGCAGTGGTTCTGTGGGAGAATGTGCTGGCTGTACTAACAGTGGTCCCCTCAAGTTCTGCCTGAAGTCCTATGAAATGAGGGATATTAGACTTTTTACACCAATTTTGGTATAGATGGTGATCCATCAAAGGGATATATGAAAAGAACCAACTGGTTGTTGTCCAGTGGTAAATATTTTTCTAACAATCATTTGGGAACTAGTGAGGGAGACCATCCTTTATAGGTGAAACCATCCTGATGGAGAAGATGTACAAGGGTGGTAGAAGGCTGTGAAGGAGTGTGGGTCTCTGTAGCCAAATTTGTCTACACTATGCCACTTAATGACCAAGATATTGTTAAAAGACAAAATTGCAATAGATTTAGTTTTGCTGAATTGTTTTGGTGATTTCTAGAATCTGCCTGAAGTCTGGAATGGTTCAGAATACTTGGCCTCACTTCCGGGGTAAGTTGTATTTTTAGCCAGAGAAAGGAAATAGAATAGAAAACAGAAGTGAGTCTGATTGGTTACAATCTTATCTATTTTATTAGAACTTGATTTGAACAGGTGACTGTTTATGATTGGCTGAGACTTTATATGTTACAAGAAGAGGTTACAGTCTGTTTACTCAACAAGTTAGGTTACAGTTCATTGTGCATGATAAAACCTTTAAGCCAAACTGAAAATATGTTCAGAGACGGCTTTAGGACAAGCACAGTTGAATAGTACTCAACTTTATATGTGAGTGTGTTCACATTTTTTTGTCTGTCAATACAAATTTAAATAAATTTAGAGGAAAAGAATGTAAGCAAATCTTCACTTACTGAAGATGCAAAGTTAAAAGAAGATAACTAAAGAAGTATGTCCCAGTGAACATGGAGCATTTCTCAGTTGCACTTGAGACTTGTTCAGTATTTATTAGACAGTAAAATTAGGAAGAAATTATGCTTAGACAAATTTGTGTTTTGTTTTAAATCTAGTTGTTAGGTAATGGCAATAAAGAACATGTAGCTACATGGATAGACACTCAAAAGGGAGATGAATCGGAGGCACAAACTTCAGGTAAGGTGATTAGTGAAACGAACCAAGAGTTGCTTCTTGACATCAGGAGTGCAGAGAGAAAATTTTTGACTCTCAAGTTACTTTGGGTTATATCAGAGGAATCTGTTGTGGGCATCTTTGGTGACTTTGGATGCTTTTGCTTTCTTATATCTGAAGAGCAGAGTTTCTCCTTGGGGAAACTGAGGCCGTAACTTTTGTCCTTCTCTCTTCATCTCAGCATGGATAGAGTTAGTGTAAATTTAGGGAAGCTGGTGGGGTGTGACTTATGTTCTGTCTTCCATGCATCTCAGAGGGCATCCCAGGACTAACTGAAATGCATGGCTTTTGAACAGTTTCCTCCATCTCTCTCTCTTCTAGGTGGTTACTCCTGTGAAAGATTTCTGGAGTGTGAGCTTATAAAGTACAAGACATAAGCTCAGGAGTCTAAGCTGCATAGAATCCCCAGTCTAATACTGTATTGCTTTTTATGTTCCTGAAATTTGATTTCAGGTCTAGAAGAGAGGGTGAATTGCAGGATTCAAGGAGCAGAGGGTGATGCCAGCTTCATTCATGTCAGGCAGTTTCTGCTCCTTTTTCTCTGGGCCATTAATTTGTTGATGGTGGGTTGTTTTTCCAGCAAATCTCTTTTGACTGGAGGTGTATAATGAAGATGTGTTTTAGTATCCTGCCAGCTCCAGGGAGAACTCACACCGGTTCCTTTCAGTCTCACTGAAGCATCAATGCCGAGGCTTATTCAGCTAGACTTTTAGAGCCGCCATTCCATCTTGAGGGCTTATGACTATTCTGAGCCATCATAAAGGGGGTTTGTCCATGTGGTGTGATTCAGATAGTGTAAAGCAGAATCTTGGGGCACAAGCAGATTTCTGAACTTAGCTGAACCCGGCACAAGAGAAAGGCTTGTTGCTTCACTTACCAGCTGTCTGTGAGTGCAGTAATTTACATGGTGTTACACAGTGCTCAGGTGATGACTTTTGCCTTTGACCACAGAGTTACTCTAAGTCCAGGAGGCTAGCTTTGTTCACTTATTGCATGGAGCTAGATTGTAGATAAGTAGATGATGGAAAACTCATGGATTTTACTCATTTTCTTGGTTCCTATTGAGCAAGAAAATGCTCTCTTCTATCTTCATCTCTGTAGTGTTAGTCTTCACTCTAATACTGCACTGGATTTGGATTCACCAGACAGCCAGATGGACTCTAAACCTTTCTCCTCTGCTTCTCCCAGCCTGTAGGATGTTTTGTAGCAGAGGAAAACCTCATTCTCACAGATCAATGAACACATTTTTTCTATGCTATTATTTGGCCCTGATTTTAGCCCTTTGAAACTCAAAAGATACGGGCTCCAGAAACTCAAAGCCTTTAGTCAAAGGCCTGTTTTGAACCTCAAATGCCAAGCACTGACTCTTCTTCCATTGGATCCCTACTGAAAAAGCCCTATACTGAGGACTGAAGATACAAAATGCATGCTATTGAAGGGACCACGGGAGATACCTGGAACCAAAATAAAGAGAATGACATCAGCTTCAGTTTCACGGTGTTCAATCCCAAACTCATTCAAATAAGAAGGGTATGAGAATTCAGATTCAGCTCAGGTTTACACAAGACTCAGGGTGAAATATTTTCAATCCACATGAATTGTGTCCTATTAAGTTTGTCAGACTTCACAGATCAATTACATTCAAATGACCATTGTTAGATATTTACCTGGGAATAAAGTGAACATTTCGTAGCCATCATCTTTTTACTGCAAACCTTTGAAATGAACATAATGGGTTTGGGTACTGTTTTACAGATAGGAAAACTGAGATTCGATTAAAGTAGTCACTTGGTTAGGTCATCATGGGACTAGGAGTCAAACCCAATTCACAGTTACATCTGTCAGCCATGTAAAAAAGGAAGAGGTGGACATGGAGAGAAGGGTCGACCTTTGACCAAGGTGAGGAAAATGGAAAGTCTTAGTACAGGATTACTGTGCATGCTGTTCCCTTTACCAGGAGTGCCTTTCTCTCAAACCTTGCAAGACTGATCCCTTCATTAAAAAATCAAAACATTTCAGAGCTACTCAATGACTACCCTGATTATCTACCCACTGAATGTACATGTGTTCACATATGCATGTAAGAATGTAACACACACGGACAAAAACTTTTGGCAACTCATATTTTATTTTTCAAATTACATTACTCCTGGGTTTAACTTTTCAGCTATTTTGTTTTTATGTAATTTCTGTTTGTCTCCTCTTTTCTGGAACATCAAATTTTAAGGTCAAGCTCTTTATAGGTTCTGGCCTCTTGTTTATTGCTGCTGTTGTGAACAGGGCTTGGTTCCCTGAATAGATATATTTGAATGATGTGACTGTATGAGAAGGAACAATCAGAAAGGGTCTGAGGAGAAAAGCTGTAGATGGCCTATTCTCAAGCCACATTTCAGGATAGAAATGACAGTTTTAACCACTTAGTGCTTTTCAACCTTGGTGTCAAAAGCTGCTTGGGAAGGTCTAACTGTTTGCTTTGGGGCTGCTTGCTTAAATAAGGATCAGAAAGCATCTTTACTGTTTAGCTTCATTTGTTTATCAAAGACAGAAAAGCCTTTGTCTTACATCACAGCTGGGATTTAGCAAGAGGGAACTTCCTCTGCCTTGTACTTCAGAAGAGCCAAATGGAGCTTAAAAAAACAGTTTTTCAACTCTGAAATCATCAAGAAATGTGAAATTTCATCCTGGTTACCCTAACAGGAAGGGAATAGAAAGAAAAATTCAGAATTCTGCCTGAATTCTAAAGCCCTCTGTGAAGCTGGGCGCAGACAGCTCTAGCCAGCTGCTGTCCATCTTCAAGCCTGTAGGAAGGTCCGTTATTTGAGGCATTGCCCACCCTTAGCACTTCTTGCACTGCTTAGGTATCCAGGAAGAAAGGAGTCTTCAAATTTAGCTACTCTAGACTATTGTAGTGTTATACCACAAATCTGATTTAAGTATCACTTTTATGAATTTTTATTGTATCCAACTAAACACTGCCAGCACCTAATGTGTATGTGCATATGATGTCACACTTGATGTATGTGTGTTGAAAGATTTAAACTTTGTGGATTTTGACACTTTGCACTTAAATGAAACTTCATGTCATTAACATAAAATTGGCAAAGAAACAGAAGTTAGCACTTTCTATAAGTAGAAGAGAATTATACACATGCTACACTAAAAAGAAAACAGTGTTATTAGCACTGTTGCTTTTGCCTGTTAAATCTAAGAGATTAGCAGATGCTAGACATTAAAGACAGTGAAGTACTAGAAATTAGAGTTTCTGTTTTAATGAACCAAAAAGAAGGAGGAAAAATGCAATACAGCTATCTTTCTTATTGTGTATTTTAGTATGATGTTCTGTTGTGTTTGTGTACCACCTAAAGTCATCTGACAAAACACCTAAAATAATAGTTGTGTTTGCCCTGAGCCCTGCGAGTGACTTCATTATTCAGATCTGTGATCCCATCTGTAACATCTGGCCAAGTTATCATCAAACCTGCATTGTGCATCTGTTCTGAGGGAAGGAAGCTCAGTCTTGTGAAGCAATCCACTCCAAGTTCTCTCTTTAGGGTGAGAAAGTTCTGAAGCACATGAATTTGGGAGGAGTGAGAAGGAAACAAGTTCCTGAAGAAGCTCTGAGCAGACAAGATATTTTAGGCAGATGGAGGCAGAAGGAAAAAGATAGCAGAGCCTATTTTAAGGAGACTGCAAACAGTTCATTTAGGATGACTGGATTCACATAAAATGTCAAAAGGGAGGTAGAGAGATAGGTAAGGGATGAGGTGAGCAGAAGCCAGACTGTGGGGAACCTGAAAGGCTGGGTTCCTGGCTTTCATCTTCTGTCTTGACACCAACACAGTGCCTGTGGCCTGTCCTTTGCTCTGGTATTTATAGGTAAATCATCTTGGATGGCAACAGCATTCCCTTCTGGAAGATCTCTATTTTTACTGTATGACTATATTGATAAATTTTAGGGGTGGGTGGAAGGGATGTGAGAACTTCTAAGATTTTGTTTTGCTTCATGGAATATGAATGCTGAGAGGAAAGATGAATTTCTAAGAAACATAAAAAATGATTTGCAGAAGATTTGGTGGTCTAATGAAAAATGGTCAAGGAGTAGAAACTCCCATCGGAAATTACAGAGATGTCCAGTGGGTTTTCTGATGAAATTTTTTGTTCTCTAAGCAACAAAAGACATAGAGACAAAGTTTGAGCTTATGTTGTGTATTTAGGAGGGACAAGAGTACCACCAAGTAGTAGAAAGGTGTCATGGGAAGGGAAGACAGTTGATTTGGGATGCATTAGTAAACCAACTATATAGGGAGTATCTAGCACTAGCCAGGTGGTTAAAAATATGCCTCAAAATAATCTTCACCAAAGGACTGATGAGCAGGGGTGTTTAATGCCACTCTGTTGGCCAGTGATACAGGGTTGACCCCAGTGAAATTGAGTGCCCAGCAACTACTGACTTGTCAAAAGCAATGCAAAGTGGGATTCTACAACCTGGGACAGACTTTCCAAACAGGCTCTGATTGTTGGAAGGCAGAACAGTGAGTGTGGAAATGGCAAGAGAGCCAGTGGTTCTAGGTAGAGCATCACCAGCTCTCAGTGATACTTGGTCTGGAATAAGTATCTCTTTTACTATGAATCATTCAAAGTGTACAATGATGTGCCTATATGTAGTACATGGGTTGGAAAGTTCAATATGCTTGGAAGATATAGCTAATTGCTCAGTGTAGCCAAGCACTGGGTTTCACAGAAAGCTGGCACTGTCTAAGCAGACCTCTCTCATTTTTGTTATACAGCTGTATGGGAATTACAGTGAAAAATAATTACAGTGACAAATCCAATTTAAACTGATTGAAAATCATCCAAAATGAAACTTACTGGATCTAGGAGCTGAGTAGTTCAGCGGTTGGTCTTCAGGTAAAGGTTAATCTAGGAGCTGAAATGATCTAAATCATATTCGGATTATCTCTATGATCTTTTTCCTTTCTTTTTCTCTGAGTAATTTCTATTATCCCCATGTTGTAATGAGATGGTTTCCAGGGGTTTTAGGCTTACACTCTGTCTTTGTTAGTACCCAAGCTGAAATATGATTTCTTGTAACCAAACACAACAAATTCCAACAATGAATCAGATTGGTTCTGCCTTTCTTTTGCCATCTGCACATTGCTGAAGGTTTCTGTAAAGTCAGAGTTCTGTTCTAATCTGATATGGAAGGCTGAACTTGCAGATACCAACTCTTAAATCTGGGGGTCAGCTAAATTCCAAGGAGTTCTTAGAGTCTCAGAGCTAGAAAAAGAGATAAGGTGAATTCTGTCGACAGAAAAAGAAATAGTATATGGAGGCTAAGCAAGCAACCACAATACGTTAGAAACTCAGATGAATTTCAAAAGCCTGTTGTAATAGCAGTCCCTCAGGTTACCTTGGCCCCAAATCCTGATCGTAATATCACCCCTCTTCTTGAGCCAAATCTACTGCTTCCTTTAGAAGCTGCTGACATCAGCTGATGGATGAGGGTCTTGAGGTTTCCAAGGCACTGGATTGCCTTTGACTGCTGTAACCTTGAGCTACAGGCTTTATTGGCAGTATTTAACACAAATCTGTTTTCCATCCTTGTCAGATACCACTTCAGTATGCAGCACAGGAGAAGCTGAATTGTAAATTGATTTCTTTAATGGGGAGTGCTCTGCAGCAGATAGCAACCCTCATGGAGATGCATTAGTTGGATTACAATGGAATCTATTCGCACTCACTTTTATGGGCTATCTTCTTTGCCAGAAAGATGGGGCTCTGATCTCATCATTTCTCTATTTATTTATTTATTTACATTGGAAGCCAACATAGTTGAGGCTGTCCCTTCCATCTCATAAGAAACAGGATCTTCCAAATACCAGTCTTTCTAGAGAATATTGAAATTTAGGCATTAGCTTCTTAGAATTTCTGAGGATGATTAGTGTCTCAATTTTTTAAACAACTTTGGAGCTGTAAGCTTCTAAAATCATGGAAATAAGCACTTACTTGATAGTCTAAGGTCCAGCATTCTTAACTTTTAGTAGAATTTTATCTCAAGCTGCAATTTGAGGTAATTCAGTGGTTTTTCTAGAATTTAATACAATTTTGTTTTCTTCTGTTTGATAAAAATTTATTACTTTTCAGTGTATAGCAACACCAGTAGTGATAGTTGTTTTTATTATGTGCTAGACTTAGTATTATCTCCTTTAGTCCTGACAACAACCCCAGTAAATACATCCTATTATTACCGTCACTGTAGTGATGAGAGGATAGAGATTTGCAGATGTCCTGTGACTTGACTCAGTTCACACAGGTAATATAATGAGTATCAGGGCCCATATTTATATCTATGCCTGATTCCAAAGGAATTTGTCTTAGCTACTTCATGTGCTTACTTCCATGAGGAAACATTACACACTCATTATATATCAAAGATGGATTTGTTACTTTCCGTTACAGAAAGAACCTAGAAGATCTTCAGTGTTATACTTGAGAGTATGGCACAGAGATAGAAATAAACATTGGCGAGTTATGGCCAGTGCATATATTCTTAGCTCTGCCAACCTCACCAACTCATGGAAATGACCACTTTTGTCTCCTACATATGTTGATTACATTAGGTGTGTTTTCAAGGAAGAAGGATCCTGAACCATAGCTGCTGTCTGGTTGGGAACTCAGGTAGACTTTCTGCCTGGAGAAAAACCAATGATTTTCCCATCTTAGAACCTGTGGCCCATCTTGTCTCCAGCCTTCCAAGATCTGACTTTGCTTGGGACAATGAGGAAGTTGAAAACAACTCCGTGACCAAAAGTAACTTACTGTCACTGAGCCTTAATTATTCATCTGTATTATTAGGTTAATAATACTGTATACACCTAGGATAATTTGCTAAAGTTTTGTGTAGTAATGAGCATTAAGTAATGAGAAATGCCAATTACTGTTATTTTATTTTCCTATGTCTCCATTTTTGCATATTTTAAATGAATAATGTGGATCTGTTCCATTTATGAAGCACTACTGAGTCACCTGAAAGTGGACAGAGCTTGCTGGGAGATTAATGATGCAGGACACTGAGATCCATGGATGAGCTAGAAGGGGTCATAAACAGCTTCAGGGAGTAAAGCAAATTCAATCTGTTGGGTAGAACATGGTGTCTAGAGGCAAGAAGTGACAATTTAAACTGGCTGATGGCACTCCAGAAGTCCAATAATGGTGTCACACACCATGCTAGTAGTCTACAATGAACCTGTCACTGGGCATTAGAGGCTGGACTCAATGAAGTTCACAGGCAGAGCTGTGCAGACTGGATACATAACCAGGTTGTGGATTAGAGGTGAGACTGAGTAACAAACTACTACAGACCTAATGGCTTGAAACGACCATTGTATTAGGCTCACAGATCAGGAGTTTGTCCCTGCTCCTTGAGACAGGCTTCATCTAGGAAGACTAGAAGACTAGAGCTGTTTAGAAGCAGTGATAAGTATCTATCCCTTGTATGTTTAGGGATGATATGGCTGTCAGCTGGCACCTCAGCTGACCTGCCACAAAGAACATTTGTATGTGATATAACCATGTGGTTTCTCTACAGGGACCAATGAGGGATTTCCCACAGATGGCAGTAGATATCATGACTGAATGACCTGTAAGAACAAGGCATAACATTGACTGTCAAAGCCACAAACCATCACAAACTTTAGGATCAAGGAGAGGGGACATAAGTTTCCTTTTTGGATGTCAGGGGCCACAGAATAATATGATAAGAAAAACATGTGCATTGAGAAATATTGGTGAAATTCAATCTGCCATGGATATTTATAGCTTTGTTAAGTTATTAGCATGTGATGGTTAATAGAATAAGATCTGGAGTCAGACTGCCTGGATGCACATTTTGGTTCTACAGCTTACAAGCTATGAAACTTTGGGCAAGTCACTTAAACTTTCTGTGCCTCAGCTTTCTCATTTGCAAAGTGTGACAATGGATGGTACACATCTTGTTGGACCATGAGAAGGTTCAATGAGAAAATAACATAAAATATGCAAAGCTTGGCACTAAAGACCAAGTATTTAATATTATTATCACCCCTAAGAAGGTTCATAAGGTAAAGATCCAAGTTTAGAAAACAATCCAGTAGTGACCAAAACCAGGGGACAAGTTTCTGCAAACCCAATAGGTAATGTGACCTGATGCTGAGAGGTAGAACGTGAGGCAAGTGGCAATTAATTGCTTCTCTTCTGTATCAGAGATAGATCCTGCCTTTTAGGTGCAGATAAGGGACTAGAAGACATCATGTCTGCAGAAATGAAAAGCCCAGGAAGAAAAGAGGACTGAATCTGTCATGCCTAACAAGTTCTGATTCTTCTGTGTCCATTGAGGTTCTAATTACTATAGGCAATAGGCCAGGAAGAAAGTCATGTTAAATTGAAAGTGACTGACAGAGCCTATACCACTGCCATAAATGCTTATTGAAATATGTTTAGAAAATATAGGATGAGTTGAAAGAGACCATTGCATGCAGGCTCTGCTGTACATCTACAGACCTCCTGGTGTTGGTCAAGGTTTGGTTGCAGGTAAAGGAAACGCACTTACTTAAGTGAAAAGGGAAATCATTTGCTCATTTCCCTGAGAGTCTAGGAAGGCAGAGCTTTAGCTGTGTTGACAGGCTCAAAGGACATCGTTAAGAATTTTTTGTGCTCTTTTCTACTTTCATAAATCTATTCTATCATTAATTAACCTATCAAATATTTATTAGGGGCTTGCTATGCATTAGGCATGTTTTAGACACTGAGATTTACAGGAGTAAGGCAACAAAATTCTCATGGAACATTTTTCCAAAGGGAAGAACACAGGGCAATTAAGTAGAAATGTGGCATCTGGCTATAATCCCAGCACTGTAGTGGACTGAGGCACAATGATCAGAAGTTTAAGGCCAACATAGGCAGTTTGGAAACTCAGTAAGGTCCTGTTTCAAAATCAAAAGTAAATGACAAGTGATGTAGTTCACTGCAGTGACACGAAGTTCAAATATCAGTACCCCCAAAAAAGGAAGAAAGACAGAGAAAAATGAAAATATATACGTAGTTTCAGCTAATAATGCAGTGGGTCAGGTAAGGGAATATAGAGTGAAGCAGAACAATCACAGAAAGTCTGAGCTGGTGGCTGGTGGCATGTGCCTACAAAGGCAGTGACAAGGGGCTTGCTGTTGCTAATATGGGGGAAAAACACTGCAGGAAAAGGAGCAGTACCTGTGGTGACTTTGATATGGGGATTAGTTTCCTATGTTTGCATAAATAAAAGCAGACCGTATGGCCAAGGCTAAGTGAGGATTTTGGCTTATGTCTAGATGTTCCCCTCAAGCCTCATGAGGTAATAGGTGGGGCTTTTCCAGTGACAGTGTGTGATTGGTTCGTGGTATAATTGTAGCACTAAGGGTGTGTGGTTACCGAATCAGCCTACCAATCGGCATTGATTTAATTCCAGCAGCTTGGATACCATGTAAGGGACAAAAAAGCTTTTCTTGCTCCTCTCTTACTGCTTTGCTACTTTCTGCCCACCATGAACTATTTCTTCTCTGCCAATGCGTGTCTACCATGCCATCCTGCCTTAGAAGCGGCCGATTATGCACTGAAACTTCTACAAACTGTGAGCTAAATAATCTTCCCTCCTTTAACTTTGAGTGTTGGTTATTTTATCTCAGCAATGAGGGAGACAAATAACTAAGGCAGTGAACAAAGGACCAAATTATATGGGAAGAGAGAGAAACATTGAGCATTTATATTGGGATTGTGGGCCTAGTAAGTTTTGATTGTGAGTGTATTTGGGAATCCATTAGAGATTTTTGAGGGTTTTTTTTACATATTTATTTAGAGAAAAAAAACAGAAAAAATAAAAATAACACAGAATTTCAAAAATCAGTGATAACTTACTAGCTGATAAATTACATGTTGTTATCTCAGAAGCAGTTGCTCAAGTCACAAAATCAAAGCATAAAATGTGGACAATCAAACAACAACAACAGTACAAGCCATTGTGTTTGATGAAGTAACAAGAACTTAGCAGTATGGTTATCCATCTTGCACACTTAAACATACATACAGTTATATCCTTTAGAGCACTTTCTTTCCCTTTCATTATCTCAAAATCTATTGTAAACTTTGGATCTTACCAGTCTTTCAGTTTTTTATTTTTATTTTTTTTTTACTAGAGAGACATAAATACATGTTTCCAGTAATAGTGGAAACAATTGCTTTTATTTGCCTGTTTAAAAGATCACTCAGCTTTTGCGGGAGTGTGGTGGCAAAAAGACAGTCTCGTGGCAAGACTGACCTTCTTCCTATTAGCAGGATCCCAACAGCCTCCCTGAGTAGCCTTGAGTCACATGCAAGCCCATGAACTAATCCTTGTGGCCTCAGTGATGTGCTGCTTCCAACAGCGCAGCTGAGGTTACACATCTACTTCTGGTCCTGGGCATTAGGCCAAACCACTCTCTCCTCTGAATACGAAAAGGTAATTCGTTGAGTGAAAATTGTGGGAACATATAATAAATAAGGCAATGAGGGTTTGGCAGGCAAAAGAGGTAGAAACCTTCTGTGCTGTCGACATCTGATCTCTTCCCGGTGTGTCCAGGGACATTCACAGGGTTCATTTTCCAATATTGCCTCCCCTCTACTCTTTATCAGCCTACACAAAAGGGAGTCACTCAAGTGGTGAAGCGTTTCTTCTTTAAACCAGGACAGTTTCTCCCTGTGTGGCCCTTGTTCTGCTCTCCAAGGCTTACCTGCGAAGCTCAGGTATGATCCCTAATAGGCCTTTGAAAGAGAAATGGAACATCTCCCCCAGCAAACATTTTCATCCCCTAAATAATCTCTTTCATTGTTTTCCCTACCTGTGTCAGTTACACTGAGACCCTAGTCGTGTTCCTTGGAGCATTTTATGCTTTATCAGATTTTTAAATGCTCTCTCTCTCTCTCTCTCTCTCTCTCTCTCTCTCTCTCTCTCTCTGTGTGTGTGTGTGTTAATGGGGGAATTTCTAGTTTATTAGAAGTAATTTCTTCACTTAAGCTGGAATAAACAATATGCTGTAGTATGCAAATGAAGTGTTTTCAGATCCATGCAAAAGAAGTCACCAGACAACAAATCATGGATGTTAAGGCAAGAGTCCGGATCAAAAAGCAGCTTGAGAAGCAGAAATGGGAGATTAATATGAGGCTTTTTTCTGGTGTCCTCTGTGTTTTATGTAACATTGTGACCTTGTGTGGTTTGTAGCTTCTTTTTGTTTACAGGAGAAAAGTTGCTAAGACTATTCTTTTCCATATGGAATTCATTGTTTCATTGCCTTGTATTCACTCAGCAAGCATTTCTAGAGCACCTACTGCATATTGGGCATTGGACAATAGGGATGTTAAAATGAGAAAACAAATATATTCTGCAGAACTCAGTTTGGTGTGGAGATAGGTTAGAAAGCAAGAAAGTAGGATGAGGGTGATAAAGAGTAGGATGAGGGCCGAGAGGAGAGGATGAATGGATGAAGCAGGGTGTGTGAGCTTGCCCAATCCTTGGTGTCAGTTCTGGCCAATGGAAAGAGTGTGAACAGAGAGAGGCATAAGACTCCAAGGAACTGGGTGATGTGAGTTAAGGTGTGACTGGGAAGAGGATTAATGGACCAGAAAGACTGGTCATTAAGTTTAGTCAGAGGATAAGAATCTGAGAGTGTAGGTCTGGAAATGTTGACTGGGGATAGTGGAGAGTGAGTAAAGGTTTCAGTCCTGGGCAGTGAAGTGATCAGTTCATCCTGATGAGTCTGTGGAAAGTGAGCAGAAGGTAAGGTGGTCAGAACAGATGGAAGGAACAGATGTGGATCAGGGAAGGGTCAACACCAAGGCTGACACAGGCTCTCTTCTCATCATCTTGGGCTGCTGTGGAAGACACCATAGACAGGTGGGTGCCTTAAACATCAGGCTCTTACTGTGCCGCTGTTCTGGAGGCTGGGAAGTCCAAGGTCAAGGCACTGATGGATTTGGTCCTGGTAAGGGCCCACTGCCTGATGTGGGCAGCTGGCCTTTCACTCATCCTCTCATGGACTCTAGTGGAGAGAGGTGCCCCTTCTCAGACAAGGAAGGCTCTGCTGGCTGTAGCTCCTCACATTCCAAAGGTGACACCTGCCCCCCTGCCCTATACCACTGCACAGGGAGCTAGGCTTTCAAATATGTACAGAAGTATTCGGTGGCCAAGGAGACAGAGTCAAGGGTGGCAAGAGTGTTGAGTGAAACTGATAGCACTCATAAGTGCTGGTTTTATAAGTGTCTGGTTTTAGGGAATGGGCAGTGGAGGCCAGACTCCACATCCATCTGGGACCCATTCTTGACCAGCAAAATCTCATCATTTTTTTAGAAATTCTCCTGGGGTTGAAACCATCGTATCCTCACTCCAGCTCCCTGCTTCTTAACCTCCCTCCCTCACATAAGACTAGTGCTGGGACTGTGCTAGAGAGCCATAAAATAGCATGTCAAGGGTTATACAACGTAGCCAAGTAAAAAACAGTATGATGACATTCTGACAGCCTCTGAGCCCTCATTCATCCAGGGTCACTGGATGAATCAGACAGGATCCGTGGAGTGGGTGGCTCCGGGTCATGTGTGGTGGGGCAGATCTTCCTAGTAAAGCTGTCCCTTTCCTGATCTTGTCTCTCCCTCCTGCCTTGGTGATGTGCTGCGTTGTGTTTCTAAGAAGGTTGTCCCATTGAAAAATCTCTACTGCTGATATATTCTTCAGACCAAGGTCTTGGATCTTTTTGTAGTTTTTGTTCAGGTGCTTTTCATTTTTTTATGTTTTATTCTCTTTCTCATTTGAGCAGAAGAGGACTCTCACTATATGTGACAGCTGATATCCTTGAAATAACAAGATGCCTCATTTGGGACAGAATGTTGTCAGGGATTTTTATCTGTGTGTGCACAGTGTTCATCTGAGTAAGTCTGTGTGGGGACACCTGGCAGTAGGTCACAGCAAGCCTCCAGGGACTGAAGCAGCTGCAAGTGCCAGCAAGTGGGGAGGCATGTACCAAAGCCTCTGTCTGTCATCCTGGGTTATGCATTCTTTTCTCTAAATGTCTCCTAAACTCTCTTACATCATCCTTATTCCTAGAATTGTGTGTGTGTGTGTGTGTGTGTGTGAGAGAGAGAGAGAGAGAGAGAGAGAGAGAGACAGAGAGAGAGACAGAGAGAGACAGAGAGAGACAGAGAGAGACAGAGAGAGAGACAGAGAGAGACAGAGAGAGACAGAGAGAGAGACAGAGAGATAGATAGATAGATAGATAGAGAGAGAGAGAGAGAGAGAACTAATGATTGAACCCAGATCCTTAGCACTGAGCTACAGCCCCAGCTCATTAAAAATTTTTATTATCTTCTTAAATTTTGGGACAAGGTCTCATTGAATCACCAAGTTGCCAAGGCTAGGTTGAAACTTGTGATCCTCCTGCCTCAGCCTTCCAGAATCCTGAGATCAGAGAAATGTACCACCTTACCTTTCTTTCTTCCTAGATTTTGGTTAGTTGATATCAAATAACCACCTCTTCATTCATCCCTTGAGTCTAATCTCCAACCCTCAAATTCCCTTTGTCTCCAAATGGTGAATGACATTAGTAATACAGGTAGCACTCAAATAGTTCATATTTATTTTATACACTGGGCACAACTCTAAGCCCTTGGCACCTATGAACTCATTTACTCTTTATAGAAAGTCTCTTTATGAAATACATTTGATCATTTTCCTCTCTTTCTGCACAGAAGTGACTGTCTCCCTGAATGCAGGAAAGAGATGTCCCAGACTTCCAACTCGGTCAGCTGACATATCACCGTGGTTTTACAAAGCAAGCAGATCATTACTGATGATCTTCAAGGATTCTGTCATGCCCTCTACCATCTAGGCCATTTTGGCTCAAGCTTTTTCTGTAAATTAATTTCGTTTTGAGAATATTTGCATACAGTAAAATGAAATAAATTACAGCTTTTATTCAAATGTACCACGTTACTCACCATCCCTAGAAGGTAACTCTAAGCATAAATGTAGTGACAACTAAAGAAAACCAAAGAGTGCCATTTAATCCTAAGTAGGAATCTTTGGCAAGATTCTCTGACTGAGGCTTGCGCTCACTGTGCTGAAATGGGTTATGAATAAAAGTTAGAGAGAAATTAAAGGTACAGCAACACCAGACCAAGGTTTTCTTCTTGATGCACAAACAAGTATGGGACACCTTTTTCTGTGTAATTTAAGGTTTTTTTCTTTTTCTTTTCTTTTTTTTTTTTTTTTCAGTATCATGGCCTTTGGACTGAGTTTGCCCCCAGGAACCCTCCCCTACCTCCACTGTTTTTGGAGATAGAGTCTCACTAAGTCACTGAATGACCCAGCCTAGTTTCAAATTGGTAATCCTCCTGCTTCAGCTTCCCAGGGTATTGGAATTATAAGCCTGCCACCAAGCCTAGCCAAGTCAGTGCTCTTTAGTGCTATGCTCTTCTGCCTCCTGATAGGATCGTATTGTCCTAAAAAGTCTCTTTCAAAAAGTGCCATTTGCCAGGAGAAAGCACAGTGCGACCCTGAGCTTTGTGACTGTCTAGATCTCTTCCGTGTTCTCAGGACCAGCTTCTCTTTCTCTTTCTACTCTAATCTTACAGTTCTTTATTGTCTTACCTCTCCTCTCTCTGTCTTTCCATGGTCTCTGTCTGGAAGTTGCTGCCTTTCTGACTCCAAATGGTGCACTACATACATTTTTTTAAAAGGTGTTTTTCCAATGTTAAAATCTTCCTAAACCCCAAAATACAGTACTTCAACTTGTTCAATTATCAATTACATCTCCAGTGTCCCCTCAGAGTTTCATATGTTCAGAGATGGGTGTTTTGGAAGTTGATGGGATCATACATTCACTGTACTCACTAGTGAATTAATCCATTTTTGAGTTCCTACCTGACTATTTACAGGGTTAGAAAGAGGTGAGTTTTCACTGGGGATGATTGTTTGGAGGGTATTTTGCCTTGTTTTGGATGTTCTAATTGCTCTGTGCTTCCTGGATGCCATAAGTCTAGCAGGTTTCTTCCTATTTGCTCTTTGGCTATGTTGTTTCTACCGTGGAGCCTTCCTCTGGCCATGGATTGATACCTCTGAAAACATGAGCCAAAAACTTTTCCCCTGTTAGTTTGTGGGTATCAGCTGTTTTGTTCCAGTGATGACAGCTAGCCAATATCACCTTTGTTCCCAGTTTAAATGTATATCCCAGTCAGATTTCACTGTGTGCTGGGAGTTTCTGAGAGGGACACCTCCACTCACCTTTTTTTAGTGATTCCTTTGTAAATGAGATGTATTTTACAAGCCTCTTCTGGATCAGTGGAGCCTGTTCTGTTCAGTGAGATGTCAGGACGGGTCTGCCAAATTGACTTCTAGAAGTTTTGCTTTTTGGAATAGGGACAAGCCTCAGACAAAACCTTTCCACAACTTTCTTTTTTTCTCTCTTTTCTTTTCCTTTCTTAAATGCTAATGTGTTACTTCCTTCAGGAGCAACCTTGTGCTGACACAGGAACAATTGTAAGAATAATGAGCCAGCACACTGTGGAGGGAGGTGTAGAAAGATGTACATGTCTTGTAAGAAGTCACTGAGCTGCCAGAACTCTGGAACCACCTACTTTCAAGTTTGTGGTTAAATAAACAAGTCCTCATGATTTTAGCTACTATTAACTAGAAGTTCTATTTTCTGTTGAAAATACTCTTACCAATCTTTTTTTTTTTTTTTTTTTTTTTTTTTCTGGTTCCAGGGATTGAACTCAGGGACTTTGCACTGAGCTACATTCCCAACTCCTTTTTTAAATTTATTTTTTAATTTTGAGACAGCATCTCATTAAGTTGTTAAGTTATCCAGGCTGGGTTTGAACTTGCCATCCTCCTACTTCAACCTCAGGGTACTATCACCCTTGGTTCACATAGTTATTTACAGATTTCCATCTTTTTTGGGATTTTTGAGCAATTTTAAGATAGAGGTGGAATGTTTATCTTTGTAATCTTTATAATGGGTTTTGAGCATGTACTTTGTATTATCACTGTTATTATTTTTAATACTGACAGAAACAGATTATATTTATTTAAACTCTATGTTTGTCTGGCTCTGGTATTTTTGTTCTGAATCACAGTTGTACAATTCCTATCATTGATTGAAGTAGAATGAATGAAAAATTGAATCAAAAAGTGACCAGAAGGAGAATTTTCAGAAATTCATTTTATGCCAATTTTAGTTAGCAATTTTATTAGAATTTACATTGAGTAAAATATATAGCTTGGTTATTTGCTCTGTGTTTTTGTTTTATATGTTTTATTTTGCTACATGCTTTATCCTAACCCATGAAAATTTGCATTCTTGAGCCTTCAGGGGGCACTAATGAGAGACAATTAGAGCACTTTTAGAACTTAGGAGCCAGGTGTGTTGGGCCTGTGGGCTGACGTAATTTAGTGATGTGGCTGGCATTTATCTCTTTTTATCAGAGGAATGATAGACTTAACAACTGCAGTCCAATTGGGTCTCCAGATATGTAAATTCCCCAGCACAGATTCAACCAGCCACAGTTTAAAATAATAAAATTACATCTGTACTAAACCCGTACAAGCATTTTTCTTATTTTCTAAACAATATGGTGTAATAACTATTTATATAGCATTGGCATTGCTTACATATTTTAAGTAATCTTTTTTTTTTTTTTTTTTGTCTTTATCGGTACCGGGGATCGAACTCACAACTGCCTGCTTGCAAGGCAAGTGCTTATGCCGCTGAGCTAAATCCCCAGCCCTATTTTAAGTAATCTAAAGTGAATCTAAAGTATATGGGAATATGTGTATTGGAAATACTATGTTTCCCAGAAAATGAGACCCGGATGAAAACTAATCAGCCTTGAAAACTAGAAATCAAAAACATCAGCCCCAATCAGCCTGTCCTTGCCTTACCTACTAGAGTAACCAACCAATAAGCCAGAGAATAGTCATGACAGGGAAGGCAGACATGGGCTGATGGGGGCTGGCATTTTTGACTTCTGATTTTCAAAGCTGATTACTTTCTGAGTAGGTCTTTTTAGTGAAAGACTGTGTGTGACTACTATGCCATTTCATACAAAGGAATTGTGGATCTGCAGATTTTGGTGCTGTTGGGGGATCCTTGAGCCTAATGCCATGGATACTGACAGAAGACTAATATAACACAAGCCTATGAAATTCTGGATCTCAGGTCCTTTGTCACCTGAGTTAACAACTGCTTGATAAGCTTCAATGACACCCTACTCTTGAAATTGCATCTGTTACCCTGAGAAGTCAGAACACTAGACTCTTTTGGTGCCTCCTTGAAGTGATAGGCCTGAGGATGTGCCTGAGTTGGATAGGAGAGGAACTTTGGCTTCTCTGAACTCATAGGTCTCGAATCCCTCTTAAATAGCAGTTTCTTTTTTTTTCATAGGTCTCATATTGAAATGCTTAATTCTGTATAAATCCAAGCTCATGTTCACTCAAAATCAAAGGATGAAGTCACAGACAAAAGAGGCAAGTTAAGAGAGTGTATATTGGCAGAAAAGAAAAATAGCTCCTGGTGGGTCCTTGTCAGTGTGTGGGGGCAGGTCTGTGAAAGTTGGGGTTTTTGAGAGGTGCTCTGTTTTGATCTTAGATAGGTAAAAAAAGAGGGGGAACTTGTTTTTAACAGGTAGTTTAGGCTCTAAAGAATGTTAGTTACTGAGATGCCAGGGTGCAAAGGAAATCATGTTCAAAGAAAACAGGTTACTCTGCATTTTTTAAATCCCTCCAAGTCCAGCCTGAGGTAGAGGGAGACATCTAGGCACTCCGCATATTGTCCCCCAGGAAGTCTCCTCCTGGCAGGAGAAATTTTGTCTGCCCATCTTAATCCTAACTTTTTGTCCCTTATGTTTTACTTTACTTTTCTAAGCTGTGTGGTTTGAATTAGCTCTTAACTTGGTGTACCTTCTATTTTCTTCAAATGTAGCTGACTTTGTCTTAGACCTCCCTTACTGAGTGCCTATTCATAAGACAACCAAACTGTCTTTTATGTTTTTCTTTCACAACGTGACGATTCCTTGGGCAAAAGTCACCTGTGGTTTTGTGTTCATTTTTTATTTTCTGCCTCAAGGCCTCTACTTAGTACCTTTGACTCCATGGGATCCCAGGACCATGGAAAAAGGTCCAGGTGTGTTTCTCATCATCTGCAAAAGCTCCTGGGATCTGGTGGTACATTGTTCCTTGTCCATCTCCAAGGAGCAATAGAACGTATTCAGCAGTCATTCTGAAACCACTTTCATTTCTTTCCTCTCCCATTCCTTGTTCTCCCATCCAGGAACTGGTTCAGCCTCTCTGCCCTTCAACTCTACAATTACATGCCTCAGCCCTTGCTCCTCTTTTCTTGACTTCTATCTCTTTTCTTCTTTTTTCGGTTATAAAATTAGCCAAAGAGCTCCTTGGAAAGGCAGGGAATTCCTTAGGGTTTTGGAAAAATGAGAAAGCAAAAACAAAAAACACAACTTTAGCATATAGGAAATAAATGGAGTTTGAGAACATGAGTCTGTTGACATTGCTTTATCTTTTCGTGTTTGTATCTATCATCTACTAGATCTCTCGCTTCATCTCATATCCTCTTCCACACCATTTCAGTTGTAATATGGATTGGTGTTTTCCCTTGCCTCGCCTTTCGTCTTCACCTTCATCCCACTGCTCCACTGCTACTGCAACCAAGGAGCTAGCTCACTGCTCATTGCCCCGGGAGGGAGTCTGGCAGGAAGTTAAACTGATGTGTCTCCTCATGGTTCTCTCCAGCTTTTTGTGTTCAAATACTGAAGTGCTCTTTTTTCCTTTTTTTTAAAAAAAAGAGATGTATATGAAATAGCATTATGAGAAGAAAGTGGAACCTTTACCTTACAACTGAGAGGGGATTTCTCTCTTCAATCCATCCAGCTGCATGAGTGAAGAAGGCTGATGATCAGATCTCTGGGTACATAAATAAGTGAATGAAGAGAGATAACCTGGATACACCATCTACATGAATGCAAAGGAGATGATACACTTCAAGAAATGTCCTCATAGTGGTTCTAAGGAAATGAAGTCCAGCCAGCATTCAAAAAGAATTGTCAGTGTGGAGTGACAGTGTGGAGCTGTAAAGGCAGTTGGGAAAGGCTAAAAGAGCCATCCTGGCTGCATAGGTTACTGTAATCTATTGCATTTTACTCCCAAACACACAATATGGTGCCCTTGAACTTCCCAGAAAACTAAGAACTCCAAACTACAAAGATAAAACCTTAGGGTCAGAACTGATGGTGATGGTGCTTTAGAGCTAGAGCTAGAGCTAGAGCTAGGCAAAGGGAAAGAGAGAGAAGTGATACAGGCAGAAAGAGACAGCCAGAGAGAGAAAGAGAGGGAGAGGGATAAAATGCTCCTCCTCCTATTTAATTGCTATAACTCATACCTGATTCATCATTTCACTGTTACCTATAAGCGTATGGATACAGATACAAATGTGATTATTTGAAGTTACCTCAACTTTGCACATTTTTTTTTCTCATGGTATCCCTTGAAGATCCTATGACCATTAACATGCATTAAATATTAAATATCAAAGGGAGGAGTAGTACTTGCCAACATCTTTGGACCATCTTCTCCCCTTATATCTGTTGCTCTGTTCAGTAATTTCTGTTCAGCCACTGTGAACGTCTTTCAATCTCTCAAGCATGCCAAGCTCTCTTACACACACAGCTTGTGGATGTGCTGGTACATAGCCTAGAACTTCCCCCCACTCATAGCCACTGCACAATACATACTAATCCATACACATTTTTGCTGGAATAATTTTTATATACCCTTCCAATAACAATTCAGAGATAATCTGTTATATTTTAGTAAAGTTTCTCTTCTAAACTTGCCATAGTTCTAGCACTTAAATAATTCCTAAAGTATACTAAGGCTTAATAAATACTTGGTGAGTGAAAGAACATGAGAATAAATCACTGAATTAAATATGAGAACATGAATGGATAGATGAGAGAGAGAAAGGATGCATGGATGGATAAATAAATGAATGATGTTTGACATTTCTGGCCTCTCATGCCTTAGTGATATCTTGTATAGAAAATATTTGCTGCTCTTAACTTCTTTGAATCCAGTATGCTGGTCAAGCATCTTCATGTCCTTCATTTTTGTGTCAAGGAGCTGAAATAGCAGATGAAAGCATTTGCTTTTAAAAATCAAATCTTATTTTGAGTTGCCAGAGGTCAAAGCAGTAAGCCAGGAAAATAAATCACCCTTTTGTTTTTATGTATTAGCACATGGTCATCTGAATAGGGTGCCTCCATTGACTTGTGGGGACAGGTTCTCAACTTCCCAGGTCCTCAAGGACAAGAGTCATACACTCACTCACTCATCATTCATTCACTTGTCCATTCCTTTTGCTCCAGTCTTTCAGTTCAACTTGTTAAGTAAAAGAAAGAACCTTGAACTTTTAATAAAATTGACTTCTAATTGGATTTTCTACTTTATCAACAGTGTACCTTTGGGACAGTTATATACTTTTTCTGCACTTAATATAGAAAGTAATCTGATCATTTTACTTCTCAAGATTGTTATGAGCATTAAATGAGTTAATAAATGTAAAGCACTCTGTACAGTACCCGGTACAGTGTCAATGCTCGATAAATGTTTGCTATTATAAATTCCCCAATATATGAATTCCTTATTTCATCAAATATTTATTGAGCGCCTATTGAGTGACAGACCCTGAGCTGGATAAAATATGCTTCCTACCTTTTAAGTCCTCACAGTCAGTTGAGTTTGACAGAGACATAGGTCAATAATTAGAAAACTGACAGATTTAACGACATAGTATAAAATGTAGCAGGATGGAGAGGAGGATGACTCACCTTCACTGTGAGGAGATGGGTGGCATGTTTGGGGATGGCTAAAGGGTTATGATCTAATTGTGTAAGGTTGGCAATATTGGGATTATCAAGATGTTTTAGGATGGGAATTGAGACGGCTTCTTTGGCAAATCCAGTCAAAAGTCAATTTTATGAACATTTCAGATGGGATAGGAGCAAAGAAGGCCAGGTACAAAATGAAGGAATGTGCATTAAAAAAGAAGAAGGAGACAGGGGAAAAGATACCTGGAGGGAGATCTTGAATACTTTCCTTTTCAAAGAGTGGTCTCTGGATCAAGCAATGGTGCTATCTGGAGGCCTGGTAGAACGGCAAACTCATGGTCTAGGGGTATAGACCAGTGGTGGATTACCCAGCTACCGTGTACGAGGCCTTGGGTCTGATCTCCCCTCCCCACAAAATGAAATGCAAACTCTGAAGATCTACCTGAGACCTCCTACATTTTCATGTCTGGGAAACCTGTAGGTTGTAAAGGCACTGATACTTGAGAAAAGCTTGCAAGTAGACTCTATAAGGATTAGTGACCACCTAGATATGAAAGTGCAAAGCAGAATAGCTGATTAGTAGTGACGAAGTCCCTAAAGTCAAACACACATGCTAGACGTTCGTTCTTAAGAAATGAGGGAAGGTTATATACCTATTAATGATTTTTTGTTCCCTGATAGTAACTTACAATTAATGTTATAAAAGGAAGAGGCACTAGTGCTTTCTCCTTGAGACCACTGTGACAGCAGCTCTGGAGAGTGCATGCATATATCTTTGCCATCAGGGCAGGTCTCATTTCTTTATCACCAAAGCCATAGCTAAGTGTTTATGGCTGAGTTATAAATCCCCACAACATGGATTTCTTACTGGAAGTGCTGACTCAACCTTAACTTCAGCAGTGCAAATGGTGCCACAATAAAATGTATATATCAAAGTTGTGGCGACTATAAAGGTCTTTTAAAATCGAGTTGACATTGCAGTATGTTTCCTTGAGATAAGGTGAGGATTTACGTTCATAAATAGAATTGTGAAGGCTGAGAAGCATAATTGGCAATTTGGGGTGTTGAGATTTGGGGATCTTTTGTCCTTGATCCTAATGGAAGACTTCGTTCTCTTTCTGTGGGAGGTAGTCTCACTTTTTAACTCCCAGTCTGGCTTTGTACACGGACATGAAGAAGTAATTCTGAGAATTCCTTTAGTTGGTTCCCCTACAAAGTACTTTTCAAGCCAATTGAATTCAACAAAACAATTTTTAAAGCTGCTTCTCTGTACCAGGCACTTAACTACCTACCCAGAATAGGAAATGAACAAGAGATTTCGACTTCAGTGAACTCATAATCTAGCCTGGGATATAGACTTTCATGTATCCATTCATTCAGTAAATATATTTTAAATGCTTATGACGTGACAGAAAATATGTTAAGGTTAGAGCAATGAACACATGGTGGTTTCACCCTCAAAGAATTTATATTTTAGTGACAGAAGATAGGAAATAACATAGGCAAACAAGTAAATGTGAAATATAATATCATACTACAGAATAAATGCTAAAGCGGAGGCATTTCCTGTGGAATCACACAAAAGACATTTGTTTCTGCCTGTAAAAGTTAGTAAATGAGGGCAGGAAGAAGACCTTGGAATGGGGTCCACCCCCTACCCTACATCTACAGTTCTGCCTTCCAGAGGTTCAGCTCCCTGCAGCCAGCCACAGCATGAAAATACTGAACAGAAAAAAAAAGGAATAAAAATATTCTTAAATTTTAAGTTGTATACTGTTGTGAGTAGCATTATGAGATTTAATGGTCTTTCATTGCATTTTGCCTAATGTGAATCACCTTTTGTTAGTGAGTTCATACTATATATTTTACCTTTCTGTTAGTCACAGGCATTCACAGGGAGTCTTGTAATTTATCACCTGTGGATAAGGTGGGGCCACTCTAATTGTTTACTGAGAAAATACATGCAGATATAAAAATAGAAGGACCCTATATGTCTGTGTGATTGGTATCTAACAAGTGTGTTTGGAGATTTCTCCCAATGAAGATACAATTCAGTCATTTCCTAATGAAATACCAGAATATATAGATTTCAAGCCATGGAGAAACAAGTGAGATGCCTTGTCTTAAAGATTACACTAACTTGTGGGGAGACATGGGCATTACAAAGCCCATAGCAGGGAATTGGAAAGTCTGGGACCAGGGGTCTGATTTCAGGGGGCTTAGGTGGAAAATTTGGTGAATGGTGATGGAGGCATGGGGAGGGAGGGAAGTCGGGGATATTTGGATGCTGGATATGTACACGGACCTTGATATCACAGTCTTTTCTTTTGTAACTTATACTTTTTTTCCCTGTTGACTTTTGAAAGGTATCATCGCATGAAGTGTATACTGAAAATTAAAGTCTCATTCATGATCCAAAATTTTAGCCACCTGTCACAGCTGGGCATCACAAGGCATACAGAAATAAGTCAAAGGGCCAGCACAGAGAAGGGCCTAGAGGTACCCTTATCCTAACAGTCAATATTTACACGCCTTGAAGTGTTTAATAAGGATTCTTCCATAGGCATCTCAGCTCCTTGAAAAGCACACACAGAGCACATGTTCTGCATTGCAAAATGCATATTTTTAATATTGATCTCTTGGAATCCAACAGGACTCATTGATTTTCACAGGACTTGGAAGAAAGACTGTGATAAACCAAAGACTCTTATAGCTTCATCAGCCCAAAGGACATGACTGATTTTCCTCTTGCTTGAACTTTTCTTGGCTTCCTGAAAAGATGACTTATTTTTATTTCTGTCTTTATTTCTTTATTTTGTATCAGCCTGTATTAAAGTCCTATAAATAACCTTAGAGACGCACAGAACAGATTCATTTAATTTTCCCTTAGTTATCCTAAGTCAGAACAGATGTGTGTCTGTGATAGAAGAGAGGAGGGGGAGAATGAATCATAGGTGTGGAGAGGGAGGCAGGGAACCTTCTGGCGTATGCAGTAGAATATCTGATTTTTAGAGGTTGGCAGATAGCACAGGCTTACCCTGGCAGAGGTTGCTTGGACCTAATGACACCTGCCACAGCCGAATCCCTAGAAAACCAAGATACCAAATGACGGGCAACGATGGATCAGGTTTATAGAATGATATATTACCTATTATCTTCTGTCTGTGATACAGCTACTTGATTTGACAACTGACTGATTTTTATTTTATTTTACATCTTTTATTTTACATTTTAAAAGATATGGTAGTCAAAGTAGGTGGAGCCCTGAGATCATCAGTTTTGCTTTGGAAGTTGGGATTGAACATTTGTTGTATGACCACCCTTGTTCTGGAAACTTGGTTAGAAGAGACACATCCAAAAGTGAAGAACCTTTCCCTTGCCTTAGGAGAGAAACCTATTTGACTAATGCAGTGGGGTCATAAAGATGTGCTAGGTACCCAGGGCAGATGGTCTACATGAGCTCTTACTTTGTCAGTTCTGCCCGATGTTGGTGGCATTGTCCTGCCCTGGTCAGAATTCTTCAGGTTGGGGATTAGAGCAGAGCATCTCAAACCAGCATTAATGCAGATCACCTAGCAGAGCTGCTAACATGGAGATTCTGGCTCAATGCTCTGGTGTGTGCCTGGAGATTCTGCACTGCTAATAATATCACAAGTGTTCTGCATACAGACTTTAAGAAGTGAAGGAGTAGAAGAGTCCTCTGAGAGTAGGCATAGCTGGGAGTTAGGGGACACAGCCTGCCATAGCAGATGGGCATGTGTCACCTGGGAAGCATGTAACCATTAAAAGAATGTTTAACTGAGATTCATTGTGTTTTTATCATCCTGGTCCATCTAGCGCTCCTAACACCACTGGCAACTTGGCTTTATCATGAACCCCTTTAAAAAACTGTGAGCAATTAGACAAAGCGACTTGCCTCATTTAACAAGACCCCTAGCTTCTGAAGGTCAGTGCAGGATATCAAGATTTTAGATAAAGCTGATTTGGAGGCATCAATCAGATATAGCTAATGCAACTGTAGGCTTAGACTTCATTGTGCTACTTAGCAGGAACCAGGCTCTGAGCTGTCATTTAAGCATTGCGAATTAAGATGGTCTCATTTATAAATCAGAATCTTATGTGGCTTAAAAGACACAAACATACGAAAATTTTCACAGGACCAGTATTCTAGAAACATTGACTATTTTTTTTTTTTCAAGAGTTGGACAATTCTCTCTGAAGAGTCGGATAATAAATATTTTAGTGTTTGGAGTTCATAAGTTCTTGTTTCAGAGACCTGTTTGTTGTTTGTTGTTGTGTGGTGCTGAGCCTTGAACTCAGAATCTTACGCATGCTAAGTATAAACTCTGCCAATAAGCTATTCCCCCAGTCAGCTCTCCAGTTGTAATATGAAAATATTATAAATAAATAAATGAGTGGGCGTGTCTGTTTTCTAGTAAAACTTCATTTAGAAAAACGGATGGCAGGTTGGAATTGACCCAGCCATAGTTTGCCATCCTGTTGTTGAATACTACCATACGATTCTTAGCAAAACCAGTCACAGTCAGAGGTCTGAAGAGACAGACTAGGGAGGAATGTAGATCTAGCTCCTGGTTACAGATGGGGCTCTATTTAAATCACCTCCAGTAGCAAATAATACTCATACCCTGCCCAGTCTAAATGGCTTATCTCACTGAAATGGAGAATAAAACAAAATAATTATGGGTAACTTAATGTGTGGTGATATTGGACTCTTTGGTAATGGAGCTGTTAGGGCCAATAAATAGTGACATTGCTGCTGTGTGTATTGTATTGAGAAATATGAAGGCATTCTCTCAGAAGCTCAGAAATTACAGAATGAATCTCTCAGAGGCAGAGTCCACAGGTAAGTGCTATCAGTCAAACAAGACTTCTCCACCTTGGCTGATTCACATACCTTAAAGCACTTCAAGAATCACACAAGCAGTCCCTTGGTGCCCACCCACCCCATTTATTAAGAGAGCTTAGAAAGAGGGAGGAATGTACAGGATATAGAGGCCATGCAAGGGAAGGCCACTCAGTGGGCAGCCCCTGAAGCACCTTCAGAGCTGGCTTAAAGGATGTGGTGGTCAAGCAGCAGGTTAGATGAACCCTGAGAATTCTCTTCTCATCGCCATCTCTCCCTTTCCAGCCCCTGGGAGAATACAGAAGCAGGCAGGTGGTTTTTTCTCTTTGTTTTATTCTTCTCTGTTTCTCCAGGGCTTGGCATATAGAAGGACTAAATAGAGATACCAAATGAGTAAGTGGGATATTGAGTGACTGAATGACACCAGACACCTACCTAAATGTAGTAGGGTATGGGAAAAAGATAGAGGGTTGAGAAAAGCAGGATCCAGCTTTGCAGAAGATGAGAAGGCCTGAGATTCAGATTTCCTAATAAATTTCCAGATGATGCTGACCATATTTGGTCCATACTGTGTGCCTAATGTTTGTGTCTTCCTAAAGTTCACCTGTAGAAACCTAACCATTGAGGGATGGTATGCAGAGGTGGGACTTTTTAAAAAATTTTATTTAAAAGGAAAAAGAGAAAAAACCAAAACAAAACAGTGTAAGAGTATAAGTAATACAGAACTACAAAGAAAAAACAGTAAGAAATCACCAGTTAATAGATTACACTTTATCATCTTAGAGATAGTTGCTCAAGTCACAGGATCAAAGCATACAAAGTGGACATTCAAACAGTGAGACTGCAAGCAGTTGTGTTCAATGATCCAACCAAAAACATTAATATGGCCAGCTATTTTAACATCCCTAAACACACTTGCAGTTGTATCCTTTAGAGCACTTTTTTTTCCTCAGAGGTGGGACTTTGAGAGGTGGTTAAGATGAGAGCAGCCTTCGGAAAAGGACATGTGCCCTTTAATGAAAGTAGCCCTGGAAAAGGAGCCATCTGTGAAGCAGAGAATGAGCCCTCAAAAAGCACGAAATCTGTCAGCAACTTGATCTTGGACTTGTGGTTCTGGAGTTGTGGGAAATTTCCATTCACTGTTTATAAGCCATTTACTTCCAGTATCTTGTTATAGCAACAGAATGGAACAAGATAATCCATTACCACTGCTTTGAACATGGGAGAATTCAGAAAGATGTTAATGAAAGTAACTGGGGCAAACTTTGCAAAACGAATAGAGACTTGCAGGGTAAAAAAAAATAGTAACTTACCAGGCTGGGATGAAATAGAATGGAAAGGCATGGTGTGTGATGTGTGTGTTGTACATATGTGTAAAGAGTGTATGTATGGAGTATATTTATGTATGTGTAAGATGTACATATGTATGTGTAGAGTGTATATGTGAATATGTGTATGTGAGTGTATATGTGAACCTTATAGCTTACCCCTTTATCCTCTTATCCCTATGGGGTATGATCATAACCAGCTCAATCTGTGTCTCTATGTTTTTATGAATTTGAGTGTGCATGTTAGGTAGGAGTGTTTTGTGTGGTATTAGTTTGTGGATGTGTGGTAAGTGTGTATGTGTGCAGAGTGTATATGAGTGTGGTTACTATGTGTGTGAGGTGTGTGGGTATACTGTGTAGGCCTGTGTTGTGTGGGGCATGTATGTGAGTGATTGCACACATGTATAACTTGTGGATGTGCATATGTGTGTGACTTGTGTCTATGTGTGTGAGTTATGTTGATGTGTGTTGTGTGTGGAGTGTGCATTGAGGGATATGTAGACATTACTGAGATGTGTGTGTTTGGGTGTGTGAATGTGTGTGTGGGAGGTGTGTGTATGTGTGGAGTGTATATGTATGTATGTGAGACATGCAGGAAGGCTTCAGGCTGCCTAGCAGCTGCAGGGCATTTGGCCCAATGCTGAGCAGGGGGAGGAGGCTGGGCAGCTGCAAATACCAGGTCTTGCATGCAGAGCTGAGGGGTTCCAAGGCTCTAGGAAGCAGGGAGCTGTGGAGCCTCATTAAAGAAACAATCTAAAAGTGTATACTATTTTAGTACATGTTTGCAGTACATAATGATTACATTCATCTTGTGGATGTAGTCTATGTACATAATACATCATAATTTAGAAAGATCATTTTATTTATTCAAAAAACAAAAAAATAATTAAAATAATGACACTCTTTGTAAAGCAGAATTTCTCAACTTTGGCACTACTGACATTTTGCCATATACGTGCATGATGGAGCTGTTGTGTGCATTGTGATGTGCTTAGTACTCGGGTTGCCAGTGGCAGCCTCTCCCTCCTTTAAGCCATGACAATCACAAATGACTCCAGAGCTGGCCCAATATTTACTGGAGTGCAAAATACTACATGATTGTGATTCACAGCTCTATATACAATGCAGTGCTTGATTCTTCTTTGTATTCTCCTCATGGAAGTCCAGATCCTTCAAATATTCAGCAGCCCTGAAGTCTCCCGGAAAGTTCTGTGGCAGAGTCTCACCTCAGATCCAGATCGATCTGCTGGCTGGCTACTCCTCTGAAGCAGCAGTGAAGAGCAGAGCCTGCCTGGAGTGAAAAACACAGGCACACCTGCTTATAAATTCTGTTTTAAAGTAAAAAAATTATTTGCCTCTGCCTTCCATTTCTTGGCCGTTTTTCTCCTCTTGATGCATAAGAAGTTGTTAAGGAAAATACAGTCACATAATGAAAATTCTAAGTACTTAGCATCTGTGGATACATTTGGATTTCTAAGAAAATTTTAAAGATAAAATCATACCAAAATTAAACTCCCACAGAGGATAGTGAACCTCTAGTAATTTCCTGTGCAGTGTAATATCTGATCAGAATGAATGCCTGCTTTCTTATGTGGCCCAAGCCAATGACTCTAGTCCATTCTGTCTTGAAAATTTCCAGGTGATTTTGCATAAGCATAGAGTGCCATGTGAAGAAATACTCCTGAGAACATATAGGTACACAATAATAACTTACGTTTTTTCAATATTTATTGTATCGGAATGTAGTCAGGGAGACAGGATAGGGGTTAAAATAACCTACGTTTCCACTCAAAGCAGATTTTATTCTTAAATGTGGGTGCCGCTGCTCTCATTTGATCAACTTTGTGACCTTGTATAAATTATTTAACTACTTGAGTCTTCATGTCTACATTGTAAAAGGAAGTTTCTCTGTGTAGAGGTTAAACCAGTTGTTGTAAGTGGGGGTTGCCTAGCATACTAGTGTCTCAATAACATCCATTCTATTACCACTCTTCCCAAACAGACAAGGGTATGAATTGGGTAGGTGATCCATAGATGGTATAGACTGATTTCATGGGGCTTATTGTTACATATGTGTTGGAGAGTCAAAAAGATGATGTCTGAACCTTTCTGAAAACAGAGTATATTTACCCTCACCATACTGATAGACCCACCGTATACCTCCCTGTCCATCACTGTACACCTTGGCTTTGCCATTCCCTGTACATGTGAAGTCAATATTTGAAATCATTGGGTTTATTTGGTAGAAGACAAGAGTTACTATAATCCGCCGCAATTTCTTTTTGCTAGCCAGACCTTCAAGCAATATGCCTCACCTTTATTGACAAACTTCAGATGCCTTAAAGAGAATAAAATAAACAGGTAAGACACAGAGACTTGTTTCAGACAAACAAACAAACAAAAAAAGCTTTGCCCTGGGCTGTAAATATATTGATTCATGGCATCCATGCTTACTTTAAGATCTCCAAATCTTATGATCAGATTGAGGCATCTTTTTGACACAGGAGGGTGGGGGCATTGTTTGTGGACCTGGTGGCTGAGATCAAATTTGTTTTACGTTTCTGTGGACATATACTAATAGCAATTCAATGCAGCACACATTTGTTGGCTGGGTTAGGCTACACCACGTGCTGACAATACAAATACAGGTAAAAAAGTGTTTCTAGGAAAATTAATATCTAACACAATGATGTACTGCCTGAAGGTTTTATTTGGTCCATGAAGTAATATCTATACCCCAAATGACACATTTCGCTGTTACCATATTATAGATGAGAAAAGCAACCCTCAGTAAGTTATTAATGCAGATGAGATTAAGTCACTCACCTATTTAACTAATATTTATTGGATATTTAACTCATGGTAGCCAGCAATGAACACCATAGAAAATGGACATGTGGAGCATGCAACCTGTGTGAGGACAGATGGCAGTAAACTGAAGCACACGTGTGTGCAGAATTAGAAATGGAGGGAGTGCTCTGGAGGAGCATAAGGCAAGAGCAGTTTACATGCAGGCTTGTGATGAGGCTGATGAGAGTGACATTTGACTGAGATCTGAGAGATATATAAGGCCAGCTTAGTGAAGAGCAAAAGTCGTTTTCCAGGCAGAAGGAAGTTGCTGAGGCAGAAAAAGCACCTGGTTCGTTTGAGGAAGGAAGAGAAATCCATTGTGGGTGGATCCAAGGTGCACGAGACTTGTATGCAAACAATACAGGGGTCAGGGAGGTGTCGTATTTGTATGAAATGAACCAACCAGGGACTGCCACTTACATGGGTCACCTACTGCACACTTTCCCCCTTTGGGAATAGTGGTTCCATGTTAACACATTTCTCCATATTTTCTAAGAATTGTCATGACAGAGACAAGCAGTGCTTTTTTGATGTTATTATTATGGCAACTAAGTAAAGAAAACAGAGATGTAAGGGGTGGGGGGAAAACTCAGGAATTGTTTTGATATATTAAGTTTGAAATGTCTATTGAATACTCAAAGTAGCTGAGAAAATAGTTGTATTTATTTAGTCAGATGGTTCGTTTTTGGAGTCAGTGTTAATAGGAGGTATTTAAGACAGGGGACTTGATGGTGTCACTTTGGGGGGTTATGTAGAGTGAGAAAAGGTCTAGACCTGCATATGGGCAAATCCTAGAATGGTAGGAGTAGAAGGACATGCTCTAAAGCTGAGAAGGAAGGGCCAGTGACGTGTGTTGAAGTGGTAAGACAGCTGATGCTATTGCAGCCAAATCAGGAAGACAGTATGCAGAAAGACGGACCACAAGGGTGCCAGAGTGTGGCTGGGAGGGGAATAAGACGGGGCATTAAATATGTTCTGCTAGTGTGGAAGGAACTGTAGAAGAAATATGGAAAAAATCCATATTTGAGAGGGAGCTAAAGAATGAAATGTAGGAGGGAAATTGAAATCAGCACATAAACAGGACTTTTAGGAAGCATGGTCACACAGAGGACCAGAGAGAGAGGCCCAGTGCTTCCTCATTAAGTATCAGTGAAACCATGAGCTACCAGTCTGTGAACAGAGAGGATGGATCAGAGCTCCTGCCACATCTGTTTGCTGACCTCTGTGCCATTTTCTGATCTACTATCTTTGATTTCTCCATAATGGCCCAGGTGTTTAGTGCCTACATTGATAATATGATTGTTTTCATTTATATTGTTCTCCCTCACTCTGAACTTTCAACAGTGTCTGCCTTCATTCTTCGTCCTTATAATATCAGACTTCAGTAAGTAGCTATACGAATCTCTTAGATAAGTTATATTGTGGCAGGTTTTCCTCAAATGAAATTATGGCTTCCTATGTGGCTCTATAGCAGCCATCTTTTGTCTCACATGTAAGGCCCTACCAATGTTAGAAATCGAAGTGCTTGACTTGGTCTCATGCCACTCTTGCTTCCTTTATCTTCTTCAAATACACTGGTCTCATTGTTCTTCAAACACTTGCGTTCTCTGGTCCTGGGGTCTTCTTTGGGAACTATAGGTCTCCACATCTGGAATATCTGTCCGTAAGTATCCACAAGACTTGTGCTTTCACTTACTTTAGGTCTGTATAACTGGGCCTTCCTGTGATGCTGTACCTACCAACGTTACTCCTCTTGACACTTATCCAGGATTGTTAGCGCTACCCAAAAGTACTATAGTTTATGTGCATGTGTGGAAGGGTGCTGGAGACAGAGTCCGGGGCTTTTACAGTGAGACATTTTTTTGAGACAGGCTTTTGCTAAGCTGCTAAATTGCCCAGGCTGGCCTGAACTTTCAATCCTCTTGCCTCATCCCAGGTGCTGGGATTATAGGCTTACAGCACCATGCTTGGCTAATGCTGTACATTTTATTGTAATTTTCATAATATTCATTTCTTCATTTAGCTACTTCAATGAAAATAGTGGTTTTTGCTTTTATTGTTTACTGTTGTATCCCTGATATCTAGAATAGTACCCCATATTCACAGATCAATTATTGAATGAATGAATGAACAGTGAAAGAAAGTGCTGATTATATTCTTGAATGCTCTGTGTTTCCCAAAGTTAAGTAATGGTATTCAGAATCCACACACATTTACTGAGCTCTTACTGAGCCAAGTATTGTATCATGAATTTTATGCCTATTATTTTGGGAAAGCAGCAGTCCTGTCTCAGTTTCACAAGAGAATAAGATTCAGAGGATTTTAATGATCTTTACTGACTGACCAAGAAATGAGTCACACAGCCAGGTTTTGGATTTGGAATTAAATTGAGTTGATACAAGAGACTTTACTGACTGTGATGAGCGGTCTCTTCATTGCCAGGCAAGGAAGACCGTGAAGCAGCATCAAGAGAAAGGAAACCAAAAACAGAGATATTTTATTTTCCAGATGCTTTCCTTTGTAAGATTTTTAAAAAAACGATCCATGTAAAATCTGGCTTTTTGGTCACCACATCAACAAGAGGACTTTGGTGCCTATTTTAGACTTTTGAGTACATGACAATTCAAAAAAATCATAGCCCTTTTTTCCATTACCCTGGCTCTTGGTAATTAATTTCTCACTTGTAAATTTTGACTATAGAAACTAGTGTATGCGCATAGCTATGGGTCCCTCATGGCTTCTACTGCCTCACGGTATGTTCATATCGTTTGGCTATTTGTATCTTTTGACTTTTTCTTCTCTGCTTACTGGGTACTATGACTTAAAGGCTTTCCTATTCCTCCACCCTATTTAAATATTAAAACCCAGTCACCTCTGTGATGGTATTAGGAAGGAGGCCATGGGCACTCAGGTGAGATTAGTGCCATTATTTCATGGTTCCAGAGAACTGTCTTGTTCTTTCTACTACATGAGATCCCAGCAAGAAGGTGGCATGTTTGAATCAAGAAACAAGACCTCACCAGATGTTGGATCTACTGACATCTTGATCTTGAAATCCTCATCCTTTAGAACTGTAAGAAATCCACTTCTGTGTTTACAGGCTAACCAAGTTAATAATATTTTTTATAGAACCCACACAAGCTAACACACAATCCATCAAAAATTTTGATAGCCAGCCAGAGTGGCACAAGCCTTTAATCCCAGCACTCTACGAGGCTGAGACAGAGGATTGCAAGTTCTAGCTCAGTCTGGGAAACTTAATGACATAGTGAAAACCTGTCTCAAAATTTAGAAAATAATTTAAAATAGAGACTGTAGAATGTAGATTGGTGCAAAGGTTTTGGCTTCAATCTCTAATGCATAGGCAGACAGACAGATAAATAGACGTTTGAAACTCTTCAAGAGAGAGGAGTGTGTATTAAACAAATATTTATTGAGCAATTGCCATGGCTGGGACCTATCCCCAGCATGTTTGATACCTGATACTGTGCCCATGAAAATGATACAAGCTGTTAAGCAGTGTGTTTGAGGACAGCAGTATCAGATTTCCTGGGAGCTTGTTTTGGAAATGCAAGTTCAGGGCTGCACCCAGACCTGTTAAGTTCCTGCCTCTGAGCCTATACCCCAGAATGCTGTGTTTTAACAAGCTTTTTGGATGCTACTTTTGCCCATCATCCCTTAAGAATCTGTGCCTTATTGAATGGATCCCCTGGGACTGTATGCTTGGCCCTGCACCACTCAGCAATGGCAAAAGGGCAGAGCTACCGGGCAGATTTCCTCTGAAGGACTTGTTAGAGTACCAGGCATCTAACGTGGATTATAAATATCTCTGATGAAAACAAAATTTCTTGATGACTACAGCAGCTATCCTTAAAACTTGTGTTTTCTGACTCTATCATATAAAGTTCACCAACTTTGTTTTTATTGGTCTTGTTTCTTTCATTTTTAACCACAGAGGCACAAATCCATGTACTGAGAGAATTTCAAAAAAGGTATAGAGGATGCCTCTTCAAATTCTTTTTTTTTTTTTTTTTTTCTTCTGGAACTTCTCCCAGGGAGGTAGCAGGGTTTCTTGTGAATTTTTTATTTGGGAAGTAAAGCTGATGCTAATTGGAGCATACTCACAATACTCGAGGCTACATTCTATCTTTGTATTAACCAAAGTTATTAAATGTATTCACTCAGCCAAGCTTGCCTGCTTCTCTCTAGTTTCCTTATGTCCAAGCTGGAAAGCTCAAGACTTGGCTTGTCAAGTCTTTCAAGGACTACTAAACAGGATCTGCCTAGGGGAATTCTGTTGCCTGAAACTCAAGACGTCTATCAAAGAGCAAGGAATTTTTGGCAGAAGAGTAGTGAACAGATTTCTAAAACCAATTTTTTTTGTTTGTTTGTTTATTTTCTGGAATGAGGCTCAATATGCTGTGTTTACCTGCAACTTCTGGCTCTACGTTTACTTTCCAAAATTAAAAATAAAAGGAAAATAATCGTAGAATCTAGAATTCAGGAAATAAAAGTTGGTGGCAGATTCTCTGCCACTTACTGCCTATAGAGAGGGATGAAATGTGCAAATCTTAACTTTTAATTCTGTACGTGAATTGATTGATTTGTTTGTTCAATAAGTAAATATTTATTGAGCTGCGTTTGAGGCATGGGGATGCATTGTAGGTGTGCTGTATCATCCATCTTGCGTAAGTAGATCTCATTGGTTTTTCCGGGGAATGTGACCCTGAATGCTCTCCTTGGGGCCTCTCGTATATACCCGTGGCATCAACTCTGCAACAGTGATGACTCAAAAAGGTTTCCTTTTTAGGCTTCTCTGAGTGCTCAGAGATCAATATATAAATGCTTACTTGACATCTTCACTTGGATTTTTAAATGCATCTCATATTCATCCTGCTCAAAGACTAAAACTATAACCTTTCCCATACAAACTAGTTCTGTTCTGCTGTTTACTGTCTCAGTGAAATGACATGACCAACCAACCGGCTGTTCAGTTGAAACCTGAAAGTTATCTTTGGGCTGCATGTTTCTTTATTCTGTATATCTAGACTTTCACCAAATCCTGCCAGTTTTACCCTTTAAGTATTTCATTTATTGTCTTCCCTGCATAACTTATCCATCTAGCTAAGGTCATTGTCTTCTGTCTTTTGAAGATAACAGCTTTTTATCTGTGTCCTTTAGCCACTGATGCCCTGAACAAGTCTATTCTCTACCCTCCATCCAGGGGCGTCCTTCAAAATCCAAAATTTATGTTACATGTCTGCTAAAAGTCTTTCAGATACTTTCCATTGTCCTCTGGATAGTATTATTATTATTATTATTATTTATTAATAGTAACTGGCATTTGTTTTGTACAAGGTAATTTTTGAAGTATGTTAGTTCATTTTCATATTTTAACCCCAAACCATACCTCTTACATGGCTATAAAGTCCTGTGAACATGACCTACCTGCCTCTTTTGGTTTGTCTTTGTATTTATGATTTCTATACTATAAGCTTCTCTTCTCTTATGAAATGCCTTCCCTTCTCAAGTTGAACTTGAAATGGAACTGCTTCTGGAAAGGATTTTGTGAGTTCTCTGTGGGTCTGTGGACTGATGAGCCATTAACTCCTGCCATTTTGAGTCATTAATACAAAAACCCTTTGCCTGAGAGAAGAGCAGGATGTGATGCTTAGTTTGCGTTCTGATTTGGGCAAGCCATTCTTGTACTTGGGATACTTTGAGTGGAAGAGTGTCTATTTTCAACTTGCTTGAATAAATGGTAGAAGTGTGCTGGAAGCATATATGACATCTAGTAAGTCCAAGAGATAGAAAAATGTGAGCCCAATCCATGACCTAGAAATAGTCAGAATGGTAGTTGAGATCAATGACACCTCTCTAGAGTGAATGTTAAAGTTCTAGCCTCTCTCTGAGGGGTGCTCCTATAGACTGTCTAGAATCATACACAGTGTCTATTTTTGCATGAGTTAAGATTCATTACCATCCGGAAGTAATTAACATGCCTTGCCTTAATTCTAAATTCTGTGGCCAGCTTCCCTGATTAGTTCAGCCGGGGCCAAGAATGCAAACACCGTCATCCAAGAGGATTAGGTAACAGAATATGGCCTTTCTGCTAAAGCAGAAGGTGGGGTAATTGGAAGAGAAGCTATTACCCTGCCAGAAATTCTGAAAGATGCTGCTCCTGGCCTTAGCTTTCTCATCTTTAAAAGCTTTCTGAGCACCTTGATTTCTCCCAGCTCGCTTTCTGCACCGAGAGCTTGAAGCTCAGTGTCACAGATTACGTTGTGATGCTCTTGAAACATAAACCGAATGCAGCCCAAACTCAAAAGATCTGGGGATTAAGCAGGAAAACCTCTTGTGTCCTTTCAGCAAAGAAGCTGCAAATCCCCTAAGTACCAGCGAAGGGGGAGCTTCGACTGGGGAAACATCAGAGAAATCAAACACTTTGCTCTGCTCTCATGTCCTATAAGGGGATTTGCGATTTCAAACAGTGAACTCAGATGTGTCTTTTGCAAAGCCAAAGCCTGCCATGAATGTGAGGGAGACAGAATGCCAAATAGCAGAGACTAGGCATTGCTGAGGATGGGGCAGTGCATTGATGTCCCTGCCTGCCGGATGACTGCACCATGCCCCATGGTTTAATGGCGGGGGTGGGGGGAATTCCTTAACCAGCCTTCATGCCTACAACTTTCATCTCTCCTTCCCCCTGCCACATTGCTGACCCCTGCTCAGGAAAGTTCTAACCCACATAGAGAGTGTGGTTGCTCCTCCAGACCATCTGTCTGGAGACCAAATCCTTCCTCTCTGTAATACAACCTGTCTGAAGGCATCAGTTTGCATCAACTCTATGAACTTTCTTAAAAAAACAAACAAACAAACACAAAAACATTACAGGATAGCCTACACATATAAAATATTCACTCATTTTATATGTCCCAAAAAGGGATTTTAAGAAATTTACAAAGGAATACAAACATCACCATTGCCTAATTTAGAATATTTGCTTCTCTTCTTTAAGATCTTTCATGCCTATTTCTAATCATTTCCTGCTCATCCACCCAACCCCTCCTTGGGCAACTATTTACCAAACTGTTTCTGTAAATTTGCTTTTCGGTGAACCCAATACTCCTTCTGGAAGAGTAATTCTGTCTCCAGAGCCTAACATCTCTTGTATGCTAATTGTTATGTACATATCTGTTTCTCCAACAAGAGTTTCAGTACTAATACCACAGTCTTACTCTGGGAGTATAGTAGAACGTCTGCATATGAAATAAAGAATAGAGAAGTCTATGTATGATTAGACACGCGACGTAAACTAAGTTCATCGCTTGATCTGGGGGCAGTCTTTCATTACTGTTTGTTTTAAAATAACATAGCTAACATTTACTCTGTGCTGGGTGCCTTGTCAGCTTCTTTATCTTCAAATCAATTGAAATGGTGACTTCTAGTATTGGCATATGATGTTAAGAGAGGATAAAATTTTCACATAGTATGTGATAGGGAGACCAGACATCAAATCTGGTTCTTGTAAGCCTCTGAAGTCCATTCTGTTAACCACAAGATCTTTAGCACTGTCTCTCTGCTGACAACGTATCCACAAGGTCCATGACTAATGTTTTGCCTGTTGTCACTGTATGTGTATACCATTAAGATTTCAGTTTGTGCTTTGGTCTGTGAGCACCCCATCTGCATTTGCTTTGGAGTCCCTTAAAGGGGTGGGACTATTTGTAATATTTGAATGTTTTTGGCTAATTTAGTGTGCAGCCATTTGATTTTAGGCGGGCGGTTTTCAGCTGTATTTATTCAGTTCTGGCCTCCTGCTGCTGTTTGCTGAAGTTGATCAACCCGCTGATGCTCATGAGGTCACTGCAGCACTGCCGTCAAGCTCAGGCTCAATTTTCTTAGCCAGCTGCTTTTCCAGCTCTATTGGTCAGAGCTGTTGTCCCAGATGAACCCCAAGTGAAGATTTTTTGCTTGCACAGAGCAATCAAGGCTCTAAGGATGCATGGTGTCAGCTTTGTAAACACAGTGGAGTTGGTTGGGCAATTTCCTTTAAAGGCCTTGTGTGGCTTCTCAGGAATCCCCGAACTCTCCAGCAGCCTGGAGCTCCTTCCAGCCCTCCGTGGTTGATTTCTCCTTCATCAGGGCATCTGTCTGGGCTAAGAAGTTGGATAGGAGAATTTCATGATGCAAGCCCTTCAGAATTAGGTACTTGGATGAGGAAGTCATAGGTATTATTGATGAATGAGCTGATAAAATGCATGCTGACCCTTGGTTTCTGGATTCTGCCACATGATAGGGCCTATCTAGTGGTCCACATAGCTTGATGATTACTCTCTGTTGGACTCCATATCACCCTGCTAGTAGGTGTCCACCTACCCAAGCCCAGAACTCAAACATGTTTTGAGGGTCAATTTCGAACTCCTTCACTTTAGCTGTGCTGGTAGAGAGGGAAACAAAGCACTTCACCACTGCAGGATCATCCCTGGCAGACATGAGAAACCACTACTCTGCTGTCTCTGCAGTGGTGATGGTGATAAAGGTCTTGGAGGCAATAAACAGGGTTTTAGTAGTGTGGGTCACATAAACAATGGAGACAAACCACACCCAGGGACCTCCTGAAGAATATGACTTAAGGCCTTCCATCACCCTGAAGAGTCCCAGTGCAGAGGCTCCAATGCTGATACAGATAACGTCCATGATGCCTTTGCCTGTGATTCCCTTCCCAGTTGCCTTTCCAGATATGCTGACAGAAAGACTTCTTCATGTCCAGAACCCTGTTGATCTCTGGCATTACAGCCTTGCCAACTACCAACATCAGTGTATTTGACCAGTTTCTCAGGGCTATGTGCAATATTGCCCAATCCTCAGTGTAACTGATCTTACCACTGAACATGGGCTCCCCACCAACCTGTACACCCTGGACTTGGCCAGCTCCACCAGCATCTTCATGACCTCCGTCACAGGTTCTTGGAGTAATCCAACAGACTATGTCATTGTTGGTGTTGAGAGTTAAGCTGGAGTGATTGAAGCTTTCTTTGTCAGCTTCAAACAGGCTACGCAGGTTGAGATCAGAGCTGTGCTCACAATGCCACTGCTGCAGCTTCTGGAACTGTGGGTTCCAGGTGAGTGCAGCCATGGCAGGACCAGAAGGGTGCATGACTAGGGCCTGCACAAGGAGGAGGATGGAGCATGGTGGGGCAGGCAGCAGAGTGAGCCCTGTTTGATTTTCTTGATCTGCTAAATCAGCTGCATGCTTTCCTCTGCCATTGATTTCTTGCAGGCAATGGCTCGGCAAAATATGAAGTCATATAACAAACTTAACATTTGCAAAGCATTGTTGGGTGAGGTGTGCCTGGGAGTTTATTAGAAAAACTGAACTGGATTCTTGGAATTGTGAAGGATTTATGAACAATTTGAAAATGTTGAAAGTAAAGGAAAAGGCAGATATAGGATGGGGTTTCTGATGCTTTGTCTTCTCATAGTTCTCAGACCCTGGCCAGAAATGAGCTGTCTTGAGAGAAGCTACAGGATGAACAACGCAAGTGATCATGCTAACTTCAGTGAATATGTAGTCTTCTGGGGCTAGGGTAGACCTAACCTGGAAAATTCTCACAGGATCTTAGGTTGTAGTCAAAGAACCTAACTATCTGTCTGTGTGCAGGCGATGGGTGGGAATGAAGTGGACCTAGTAGAGGATAATAGGGAATTAACAAGTACTGTCTGGTAAGCAGTGTGAACACCTGCTGTTTTCAGAGTAGCTACTACTTGGCCACAAGTCACTGCTCTCTTATAGTTTTTCTGATTTTTCAAAACAAGTAAGAAAAGCTAATATTTATTAAAATTCTCAGATAGTTTTACCTATTCTATCCATTTATTCAGTAATGGCTACTGTGACTACCTACTGTGTCTTAGATCTTCTAGATGCTAAAGATGTAACTAACTAGAAAAGACAGAGCTTTTGTTCCACTGAATCAATTCAAACATGTGGACTGAGTAGATTATATTTTCAGGTCAAATGTAGTGCCCAGTCTTTGACTTCAAAACAGAGTAAAAGATGTTAAAGGTTCTCACTACAAAGACATGATAAGTATGTATGTATCAAAACATCTCATTATACACCATAATATAAACAAATACTGCATGTCAATTAAAATAGTACTTTAAGAAATAAAGTAAAGATAGACATAGCACATGATGTAAAAACAGAGTACAAGGTTATCAACAATGGTTACCATAATGCCTCTTGCTTCCTTAAGAAGAATTGTCTATCTCATTAGGTATTATAAAGTTGAACGAAACAGTAGAGAACAAGACCAAACATTGTAAACCTTACAGAACTTCAAAAGTAAAACCTAAACATTGTAAACCTTACAGAACTTCAAAAGAGGATAATAGTCCAACCAGAATGGGCATCAAAGTGAATCATATTGCCTTCAAAGTAGTTGCCTATACTCTGATACTTAATTTGTTTTGTTCTGTTTTTTCTCTTTTTCCTTTTAAATAAAAAAAAAAGAAAGAAAGTAAAGAAGACATCTTAAGGCCACTCTTTGGTACTGTTCTTAAGGCAGGTGGCTTCTCTAAAACTTAATTTGTTCTATAAAATAAAGATAAATAATGCAGGAATTCGTAACGGAAAAAAGAATGTCAAAGAAAAATCATGCGCTTGGATTTGGTAGACCTGAGCTCAACAAAGTTCTCACTTCTCCTGGGAGAGAAAAATGGCCCAGCACTGGAGTTGTAGGTCTAAATGGGCTGGATTCTACCACCAAGAAAACAGCCTCCAGGTTTCAGTGGCAGGAAACGATGAGCAGGTGGTGTTTCTCACTCTTGCTGTGTCCCTCTCATGGCTGGGCTGGTGCCCCACTCTGAAGCTCCTCATCCCAGGACCTAGGCTGACATCACAGGCACTGTCTGGAATTTTGGGTTATCAGAGCCAAGTCTTGAATTGTGCTCTCTCTCTCTCTCTTAAATCTTCTGCTGAAGACCACATCCTTCTTTTCTGATTATACTCCATGTGCTGAAAAGAGTCAAAAGTCACACTGAACTCCAAAAGGCAGGGGAGAGTGGCTTTTCCATGGATCTACAAGGAGAGAGCTCCAGAAACAGTTTCCAGATAGGATACAGAAGGAGCAACCCTGGAGAACCACACTCCAGGATGCTATTGCTGTATCTTAGGGACCCTGCAGCTCTAATGTGTAATGACAGAGGCCCTTTCCACTTCTGATCCTCAGTTTCCTCCTGTGTTGTGGGGTTAAGAACTGAAGCCTTTGCAAGATTATTACTCACAAAGAAAAAGACCTTGAAAATATGTAGTTTGTGTTAAAGGATGTGATTTTTTCCTTCATTTATTGTCCCTACACGATGGCTGCTCTGTTTCTTTTCTACCAGCATGAGGGCTTTTCTGTCCCAGCCTGCCTCTCCTTCAGAAAACAGTTAACAAATACTTCTCCTTGTCCCTTGGGCCCATGGCTTTTACTCACTCAGGTAATACATTTTTATTTCCTTGCAAGAACAAGGCCTAAAAATAGACAAAGTGCAGAGCACAAACGATAACCATTCAATGTATTGACCCAGCCACGAGTTTATCTTGGTGAAATTCAGATTTGCTCTTTATTCCCGAAAGCAGAAGCGCCTTCTATGGGCAGTTATGGAGGCATTACCAGGGCCATTTGGCAATAAAATGTGACTGACTTCATTATATAGGATGGAGACGAGAAATAGCTGATCTTAAATCACAGGGCAGCTGACCAGGATAAATTTGGCATAGGCGTATGCCGATAGATTCTCTTTGGTTAGAAATGGGGCTTTGTAGAGGGAGCTTGCTATTAAAATGCAGAATTATTTTAAGCCCTTTTGTTTAGCTCAGTGCCAAAAGGTAATTTATGTGTAATGTTTAGCAAGCCATATGGCTCTGTCTGGGGGCTGCCACCCCCCAGCTGCTATTGCTGTATCTTAGGGGTTTTGCAGCTCTGATATTTAATGGCAGAGGCTGCTTCAGTGCATCCATAGACTAGAGTCTGGGAAAACAATCCTTTTGGAATGAACTTGGGTCCTAAAGGTTACATTTCCCTGCAGGGGAAGTTTTGAAAGGAAAGAGGCTAAAACTGTGTTGAAAACTCATGTTACTTCTCTGTACTTTCCATCTCCCCCCGCCACAATTGTCTTCTGTGGCCCTGTGAAATAGTTTTCTAATTATTAATTCTTTATTTCTGTCCTACCTGCTTTTTTATTAGAGGAGAAGTGTAGTGGCCATTTTAGGTACCTGCTTTCTGCCAGGTATAGTTGAGACCTTTCTGCTTGGCCACCCATACCAACCTGAGGACATGCTCATGTGGACGTGTTGGTTATCTTCCCTGTTGCCAGGATGGAATACTTAACACTTGAAATGTTCAAGAGACAAGGTTTATTTTGGTTCATGGTTTCAGAGAATTTAATCTACGGTCAGCTTGCTTCCCAAGGGAGAAATGCAATGGGCATGGTAAGGCAAAGGTGCTCTCTCTTTGTAGAACAGAGAAAGGGTGATGCAGAGGAAGGGACCAGAGACCAAATAAAGTCCTCAAGGTCGTAGCCTCATGATCCACTCAGACACACACAGAAGTGTGTTTTTCTAGTGAAATTGATGTCAAGATTAATGGTCATACTGGAGGTGATATTTGAGACTCTAAGAGCAGCAGTAGTAGCTGATGATACTATTCGATATGTTAAACCAGAGATTGTGTTTGACACTTTAAATGCATGATACATTTATGCTTCACAAAATCCATAAGAGGCTTTTTCTGTCATTAGCCCATTGCAAAGCAGAAACTACTGATGCTTCAATATGCAAATGGACTTCTTCATGGGAGAGCTCTTTAGTGGCAGAATTGTCCTTTCATACTGGTGTCCACACCCGGTCTCCTCCAACCATTCCAGGAAAAGACAGTGAGATTTAATAGTTTTCTCCAAAAGTGGAAAGAGGGAGCAAATCTCAGACCACAGATCTTTTCCAGTTTCTCCCTCCCTCAGCTGTGAACTCTGATGGGTAATGGCTTGGTTACTGTATGTTTACTCAGACACCTGCTTCCAGAGTTCCCCATCTCATATTTTGTTGGAGAGACTCAGAGGTGATTCACATCCAACAGCTCTAACTCTTCATATTTTGCTCCAATCTGCTTCTTTTTATAACGCTGCTTGCTGTCTACCTATCCTGTACTCAGACACCCAGTTCTCAGGTAATCTCATTAAACTGGCTTTAATTACTCATGTGGAGGCGAAGAGATAGACTGTTCTTGTGCCTCTTCACCGTGGCCCTTATTGATTGGCTGTTGAGAGGTTTCTTTTAGACAGAGGATTAGAAAAGGTTAGTTTCCCTAATTCTTGAACACTCTTCCTGGTGATAATTGGTTCCCAGATGAAACATCATTCCAAACACAGGCGTCTCTCTACGGCTTTCCACCTTCAGCTGCATTTGAAGTGAGATTTAGTACTGCTGAAAAATCTGTTATTTCCGCCATTCCTTGGAGCAGGAAACAAAATTTAGATGCCATACTGAAGGTTGACCCTGTTTTATGAACCCTCTGGCAGTTGTCACAGGCTCTTAGTTGTCACATTTTATCTGCTTGTCTCCTCTGTCAACCTCCAGGAGGGTAAATCTCAACTGTTTTTCCTAGTGCCTGCGAATATTTTTGCATTTCTCTTAAAAAGGACCAAGAAATTCTGGAGATTCCTTTCAGCCTTGAGATTCTTTGTTTATTCTTAGAAGAAGTAATAACTTTCTCATGTTTGTGATTTGCTTCCGTCTATTCTCTGATTGGCTCCTCATGCCCTTCTGCCTTCTGGTATTCATGAGTTAAGAGTAAGTGAGCGGGGGGATCTCTAGTGGCTAGAAAACCATTACACCTTAGAAACACTTGATGGAACCGAGGTTGTTTATGTGTGGAAGGAAAGGACTCACGCTCACCTGGAGGTAGATAGGAGGCAGAGTCTTCAAAACACAGACATGTCTGCACGAGAGTGGTCTTTATGGCTGAGATTATGTCCAGGGTCACAGTCAAGTCTAATGGACAAGGAACGGAGTTTGTGGGGGCAATTTTAACTCCCCAAGAAAAAGCCTTAATGGTCAGCTCTGTTAGCAAAGATAGAGTGAGCCAGACCATGGTGGGCTCCTTGACTCTAGGAGATTCTAGCTGAGTTGTTTGCTTCCCTGCCGGAGCTTTGGCTTTAGGTACATATTGGAAGTGTAGACATGGTGAGCTCCCAAGACTTCGACTTGGAGTTAGTATATTAGAGAAAGGCAGTAAGCCAAACTGTTGAACATGAAGTGGGCCAGGTCAATAAAAGAATGGCCCCTTTATGGAGGGTGACAATTTGGAGGACAGTGTTCCTTAGTAGTAAATCTCAGTTTATTTCTTTGATTCAGTAATATGGGCTGATGATTGTCAGGCTTTGGGATTATTTGAATCTCAATTTTATGTTTTAGGAAGTTTCAGATTTACAAGAAATTGAGTGGAAAATACAGGCATTTCTGTTATACATGGTGCCTCCGTGCATACATAGCATTCCTTATGCTGAACAGTCTTCATCAGGTTAATACATTCAGTACAAGTGATGAACTTACGCTGATGTCAGTAGCAACCACTTGTAGTCTGTATTAAGGCTTGTGCTTGGTTTTATGTGATTAGTGGGTTTAGAGAAATGTATCATGGTATGTAACCATCATAGTTTCATAAGGCTAGTTTCACTACCCTAAAATATATCCCTTTTGCTCTGTCTATTCACCCCTCCATCCCTTCTTTTCCCAGCTCCTGGCTACCACTGATCAATTGCTTTCTTCAAAGCTTTGCCTTTTTCAGAATGTTGTATAGTTGGAATCACACATTATTTGCCCTTTTCAGGTTAGCTTCTTTCACTTAGTAATAATGCACTTAAGGTTCCTGCGAACTCTTTTTCATGGCTTGATAGTTTATTTCCTTTTATCACTAAATATTCTATGGTTTAATGTAGTATAGGCTATTTATCCCTTCACCTGCTAAAGTACATCTTGATTGCTTTCAGATTTTGGCAATTATGAGTAAAACTGTTATAATGTGTATATGTTTATAGAAAGTTTAGCATTTGAAATGCAAGCAATTGAGACTTTCAAATGAAATTTCTCACATAAAAACATCAACTTTAGTTAAAAGTGTATGGGGATACCAGAATCTCTTGACTTCTGCTGTAGAACTGAGGAATAATCTTCATGATGGCCCTGTTGATCACCACTATATAGATTTCTGAAACTGAAAAAAGACTTCCACTAGTGATTCCTGGGACTTCTTCTTTTGTTCTGTCCTACTAATTATCTTAATTAGTAAGTTGATGAGACCCATTAATCAAATATGCAGATACCAGGCTGGGAATGACAATAGAACACATGATGAAATCCAGGCCCAACTATGACCAAGTTTGAGTTGGGTGGGGGGTGAAACACCAACAAGTTGACATTTTGTAGGTTTTAAGGTGAAGTTTTGTGTTTATGTCTAAAATATGAATCAGATTTTCATATGCAATTTGAATTGTATTTATATAAAAGTGGAGAGAAGATAAGGTTTTGGAAGTCTGTTTGACCATGTAGAGTGTAGTTGATAGAGATACTTTTTTAAAAGGCAAGGCTGAAAAACATAGGTTATTTACTCATCAACCATTATGCAATGTTTTCTGTGTGCCAGAATACACGATCCTTGCAGAAAATAAAGAGAAGGGTAAGGTTGGCTCCAGACTGTTGTTGCCTCGGGAACAGCTCTCAGGAACATCAGTATACCTTAGTAGAATAAATATGATACATTTAACAAAAGCATCTTGTGCAGAGAAATGTAGGACTTCATTTTGAAGTAACTTCTTTTTGGAGGTTACAGAATTACTCATAAAGGCCAAAACAGAGGTTCTGAACGAATATGCATGAATTTTTAAGTAAAAAGTTAGGGATGTGATTACAGGTGGTAATCGGTGTCGGTGTGTTTGCCACCCAGCACTGAGCACTTGCTGAGAACTCCAGGTGATTCTCCACACTTGTGCTTTGGGCAGAGTTAGTACAACTCCTGGGCCCCGGAGGGAGATCCATGCTTGGCTGACCTGCTCAGAACAAAACAATCTGTCCCCCTGGGAAGCCAGTACCTTTTGGTCATTGAGTTTTGAGTTAACAGGAAAGATGACCATCTGTCTAATTAATTAACAACAAGACAGAAAACAGTGCAGAAACTACTTGAACTGAGTGGTAAAGTAATGTGGGATGGGAGTGAAGTCATTACCAAGGAAATAGTAACAGAGAAAACAAAGAAATTCAGTTTTGCTCTTATTATTTGGACCATAGACCAAGTGGTGTTTGAAGTTTACTTATACAAACCTGCTTTTTCAATTTTTTTCTTGTTTCACCTTGAGTTGATATTTTTCTAATTTTCACATTCCAGAAATCTTTCGTGTTCTTATTTATCCATAGTGATCATAGCAGGGACAGGGCAATTGAATCAGAAGAATCACCCTGGTGAAGCACAGAGGCCCAGAAGTGACCATGTGCTTATCTTCAGCATCCGTGTTGCTGGTCACATGGGAGACAGGGCAGGGCAGATTCAGCTGGAGAATGGCGAGAAGCAAGATTATGATGGGCCTCCAAGGCTACTGGCCCACACTGTCTTTGTCCCACATTGTTTGGGCACCACTGAGATGCTGAACTGGGTCACAGGTTCAATCTGTTTTGCAAGCTTTCTGTGAGTAGTTGTAGAATCCACAGAACACTTTAAATTCCTTTTCTCATCTTATTCTCCCATGCTGGTCAGTGTGTCTGTTATACAGTTACAGTTATCCTCCTCTCTCCATGATTTCATTTTCCACAATTTCAGTAACACAAAGTCAGCCACAGTCTGAAAATATTGAATGGAAAATTTCAGAAACAAACAATTCACAAATTTTAAATAACTTTTATTACAGTATATTGTTATAATTGTCCTATTTTATTATTAGTCATTATGCATTTCCCACAGTGACCAATTTATAAATTAAACATTATTATTATTGGATGTATATTGTATAGAAGAAAGCACAGCCGATACATTATAGGGTTTGGTGTCGCCTGTAGTTTCAGATGTCTGTGGAATGTCTAGGGATATAACGTGTGCATGTAAGAGGGACCATTTTCAGAAATGGGAATGGACAAATTTAACAGTTAACTAAGGTCACCTGGTGAGGATTCCAAGCTCTGAGATTTGAACAGGTCCCTTGATCGGAGCCAGAATCCTTTTGACTACAAGAAGATGGGAGGAAAAAAGGTTAGCATGGAAGCTTCTGGTCAGGCAATTCTTCTCCTGAATTCAGATTCCACTAGCATGGGAGGTTGAAGCACCAATAAAAATGTCCCCAACAAGTGTTCTCTTCCCAAAGTCAAGTACAACATAGCAACATAAGTGGCACAGAAGCTCAGAATAAAACGAAACTAAAAGCATAATTGTGGACACACAGGAGGTCCAGGGAAAGGATCAGAAACAGCTGGGAGACAGTTGGAGGGCCTCAGGTCATAATAATTTGCGTAAGAAGGAAGAGTGTAATCTCACTTTGTAGTCACAGGCGGATGAGGTTAGGGGCTTATGAGTTAAATATATTTCATTGTCTTTTTAGGAGGAAAAAAAAAAAGAAAAAGTGTGCATCTTCTGCCAGAGATTTGTGCATTTATGTGTAAAATACAGACAGGCACTGCAACATCTGTCTTTTGCTCAGCAATATTGAGTACATTAGGAAGATCATCACTGTGCTAGGTAGTTGATATAGTATAAAACATCCTCCCAAGGTTTTATCTATAGCATAAAGAAAAGAAGAGAAAAGAAGAGAGGAGAAGAGAGGAAAAAAGAAGAGAAAAGAGGAGAAGAGAAAAGAGAGGAGAGGAGAGAAGAGCTGAGAAAAGGGAAGGGTAAGAAGGGAAGGGAAGGGAAAGAGAGAGGAGAAAGGCCATCCTTCAGTTGCTAAGATGTGCAACCTTCTTCCTACCTGAAGGCCTGTGTTCCTGCTATTTACTTGGCGTTGAACTCCTCTTCTTGTATTTTCAGTGTTCCCTTTCTGCCTTCTCTCATCCTTCAGGTTCAGCTTAAATGTCACAATATCAGAGAAGGCTTCCTGATCTGGAAAGGGCAGATTTTTCTGTTAATTCTTTTCATGGTGCTGTCTGATGCTCATTGGAAGCACTCTCATGTTTCCAATTAGTAAGTACATTTGCTGTTCCCTTTCTCCCCTATTAAACCAGAAATTCAACAAGGGCATTGTCTTTTCCTTGCCCATGACTGCATTCTCAGCATCTGGAGTCATGTCACACACAGTCAAGGGGTCAGTGATGACCAGTGAGGGCTGCATGTGTAAAGACAGCCCTTCTGACTCAAAATCAGACATGTTTGATTTGGGATGCCTTCATGCTGAGATCAGAAACTCAATGGACTAGGTAGCAGGAGGGTGAGCTAGAATTCATGTTGTATGTTAGTACTTACTATACAAACAGTTGTAATGTAAGATATATAAATATATAGAAGATGGGCTTACCGTGGCCACCTACAAAGTCAGATGCAGAAGAGTGATCATAATCTGAAGGATCTAGTCAAATGCCTTGACCGTACTGACATGTCCCGTGTGAGTTCTTATCAGGATCTGCTCTAGAAGCAGAAGATGACATCCATGGTGAAGGTGAAGCCTGGAGCTCCTCTGAAGAAACAAAAGCAAGCCTTCTTTCTTTGTTTCCATTTTATCCATTCTGGAGACAATCCTCTCTAGAGTGGGTCTTCCACACCCAGAACTATGTTGACCCAGGTTAGCTGGATATTTCTTACTCAGACTGATGCAATCAGTTAGCTATAACCTATGGTTACCCAAAGGAAATAGATGCTTATAATGCTGCTGGTTACCTTAGAAGCAAAGTGGGACCAATGTGGCTAGGTTTTGTAATTTTTTCCAGAAAGTACTGAGATCTTGGTTTTATGAATATCACTTCAATTTTGAAGTCTGGGTAGTATTTTTAAAACATATACATGGTGTTTGTCAAAGCAGTTGTATTTACCAGCCAGGTCCAGCCTGGAGGCAACTGGTTTGACTTCAGTGGAAAAAAGCTAATGCTTCTTATCTTTTTGCATTACCTTGACTGTATCAATGGGGAGAATTCTGTCCTCAGTACCTTTTAAAAATGCTTTTTGAAAAGCAGAATCCACATAGGATAGCCGGAATGATTAAGAGTCTAGAAAACATGCCATGAAAGGAGCCGTTGCCCAAAATGCAAATATTTAAGTCAGAGCTTTTCAGCTTTGCTGCTCTAAGTTTCCCAGTTTGGTGCCTAATTTACCAGATAAGAATCAGGACACCAAAGCAACACAAGAGTTATGACCACAAACACATGGTGCCGTAGGTAGGTAATGAGACCAATTATTAATAATTATGTAGATTCTTATGCATTCACATAATTGTGGTCCTTTTTCCAACTGGATCCCTGAGGAGGTCATAGCTTTGGTCCAATTACATGACAATTTACCAGCTATTCTGGAAACTATTCTTTTGTAATTGTCATCAGGGCCTGGAACACAATTTTTAAATGTCCTCAGTTGTGACAAATCTCCAGATTTGATTTTTTTGAAACTGCCAACAGTTATTTGGAGCTAAGTCCAGTGAATTAGTCTGACGATGAAGCTTCACAGTGGTGTTTTGGAAACATTATGATGTAAGATTAGGCCCTAACCAGAGCAGGATCAGGATCTGGGGGGATTGGGCACAGGGCTGAAGGAGAACAGGAAAAGGCAGGACCAAGGGGAGCCCTGCTTAGTAAAAATAGGATATGGGATTAGGCTATGCTTGCTTTGTTGCCAAACTTCCCAAGATGTGAAGCCTAAAAGGCAAAGCCAAACGAAACAAAGTGCAGAGGACCAAGTATGTGTGGGGATTTGCAGAATGAACCAGAATGTCAGGCCCAGCTGTGTTGTCTGCTAGGAGATCATTTTTTTAAAGACTGCAGGTTTTGACCAGGAGAACAGAGAGCTGAGCTAAACTCTGGGAGAAGAACAATTATAAGAGCTATGTGCTATTCATGTCATTAGAGGTTTTATAAAGAAATTCCAGTTTTTGGGGGGACTAGATAGAACATAAATTAGGTTGACTAGAGGGAAGAAAGTGCTATTAAGGCAGAAGGCTGACACTTGGACTGGGTGCTGAACTCCTTACCAGTTCCTTTACTGCCCAAGTGATTTGCCTTCAGTCCTTAGCTACTAACATTTCCACCTGTCCAGGCTCTTTCTCATGTAAGTCTCATCTCAAATATGAGCTTCACCGTGCAAATCAAATTAGTTACTCTCCACTGCCATGTACTCTAACTCCAAGACATGGCTTGTGTTCATAAGACACCCAAACTTGTGTTATTTGCCCACTTCTTCATTATCCATCTTCCAGAGCATGGATGAAATTTTATGAAGTCAAGATCTTTAATTTGTCTTCTCTTTTATCTTTAGAGCAATAACTATGCATGATACATAGTAGATCAAGAAGTATTCATTGAATGAATCAACATGTGAGTGACATCTTGGTCCACAGGAATAAATAGCACATTTAAAAGGTAAAAGATTTATGCAATCTGAAAAGAAACTATACTATGAAACAGCACATTTAATACAAGAGTTAAAAGAATCCCAAAGGTGACTGTAATCCATCAATGTTACTTGGTTCCAGGATTGGTTGGCAGCCAGACCCTACCAGTAACTCTGCAGGTCCTGGGGGTCCCAGCCTTAGAGAAGAAGGAAAAAAAAACAATAGATGATGGAGTATGTATGGCAGTGTGATCAATATGAAGAGTGGGTCTTCAGGAACGTGTTCAGTAGATTCATTTGGGAAGTGAGTCACTAATGAAAGCATCCTGAGTGCTGATAGGGCAGCTCATGTCACGGCGCAGTAATCACGTGCTTTCTTGTCTTTGCACCTCTTGGCAGCGTCAGAAGGGAGTTAATGAGTGGCTGAGAGGTGCCGTTGCTGCTCCTTATCCTCTCTGAAGCTGCATTGAAAATCAGGACTTTGCATTACTCCAAACTAATTTACTTTGTAAAACAATTTGTCTCTCCATAGAATTCTTTTCTTGCTGCCACCAATTTATATTAAAATGCCTTATAATATGAGATATCTGTCCTGTTTCATTTTTAAAATAAAGTGCAGAATCTATACATTCTGTTTCTTTACTTTAAAAATTAAATAAATGGCGTGATTCAGAAAACAATCCTCTTCATTAAAGCAAAAGGATGACTATAATGATAACAGTCACAATGAAAACTGTAAAATGGAGCCTCTTACAAACAGCAGCCATCAACCATATTTTAGACACAGAGACCTTAAATATCTGGGATATCGGCATTTCTGTGTGACGCTATCCCATGGAAAACCACATAGAGGATGCTGAACTATTCAACAAGGTAGATAGATTAGCTATGTCAATACATTGAATGCAGGAAATACTGCCTAATTCCTCATGCTACTGAGTAGCATAAGGATCTGCTTGCATGCTAGTGGAAAGTGTGGGTTACAAAAAGCAGCAGTATATTGAGTTGACACACATGCTAATGGGAAAAGACAGGGAGAAAAGGCTGCAAAGTGATAAAAGTGGCCTTATTCTTTTATTCATTCAGTCACTCATATGGCAGCGTCTATCGTGTGACATTTTGAGGCAATTGGAAATGGGGGTAGCTTTACTTTTGTTCTAGTTCCTAATGTTTTAAAATTTGGATGTAGTGTTTTTATTAAATAAACAAAAATATGAGAATGAGTCCTTTTAAAATTGAAAGTGTTCTGTAAACAGCTCAGAGTCTGGACGATGGCAGAATAAAATACCTAACTGCATTGTGGCTTCCATTTTCAGCTCTTAGCAAATTTTGAGGTAGAACCAACTGTGACTTCATTACAGTAATGAGTAGCATTTGTAAATCACTTTATAATTTTTCAAGGGCACTCCTGAACAGTTTTGTTTTTTAAATCTGAGTGATGACTTGGTGAGATTTAAGAATTGGACTGTGTGAGACCTGTGGTCATTTCTGTTCAGTGATTTGTTTATCCTTATGTGTTTGTCATTTCCCTACACAGAGCTTCAATGTACACTGAATATTTGAATATTTATCTTTCAAATGATCCTTATTTAAATAAGCCCAGGGTCAGCAGTGACCGTTGGGACACCTTTCTGTAAGAAATGTGGCGATTTTCATCCATAATGAAACCAACTCCTTTTCCACGCATTGACAGAGGGAGGTTTCGAAGAGCTACGAGTGTCCCCAAGTAGGCCAGCCACTACTAAAAAGACTTCAGAGCTACACGAGGAGTCAGGAAATCTGGGTGTCATTCTGAGCAACTCTCTCTTTCTGTTGCAAACACCGTGATTTTGCAATTTCGATTTTCTGATTTCTTCCTTGTACTTGTTTATGCTAAGTTGAACAACTTGGTTTTTTAAAATCACTTAATTTCACAAGTAACATATGATAACGTTATTTTTTGGAGAGAAACCCAGAAAATATAGACAGTGCTGCAATCTCCCACTGACCCCAATACCCAATTCAGTTCCCACTCCGTCCTTAGAGGTGGCTATTGTTAACAGTTGTGAGCCTAACATATTGAGCCATCTGCTACACAGACATGTACATATAGATGTCAGCAGGAAATGCACAGTGCACCATATTGTTGAGTGTTTTTATTTAAGAAGAAAATAACATCCTAGTTATATTACTAGATGACGTGCTCCTTTTCCTCTCAAAAATATGTCTTTGAAATATTCTCATGTGGATGCATTTTTCATTGGAGCATAGCCTTTCACCAATGATTCCAGTAGGAGCTTTAGTCTTGGGCTTAGTTTCCATCTTTTGCCATGACGAGTGTCTTAACAGTGAACTTCTCATCCTGAAGTGTCTTTTTCAAATGGAGGAGCATTTCCTTTTGCTATATTCAGAGAAGAATAATTTCATTATTACAGTAAATATGTGACTTAGGTTTTAAGTTATAATGCCAAAGTGTTTCCCAAACAATCAAGCCAGTGTCTTTTCATGCTATTCCTTCCCACTCTGTGAGATAAATAGATGTTCTGCTTTTCAATTTGTTCTGTCTTTGGTAAAATTGCAATTAAGTTGGGGATCATAATGAGATTAGATGATTCTTCCCAACACTTTAATTTTCTACTGCCCCCCTTTTCAATACCAGTTTCTCCATATTTTCCTAAATGGCCTGTCATCTCTCCTGAATTCAGATCCCAACTTGCATCATTGCAGTAAAGGGATCCTAGCATATTGATTACTTACTGAATTCCCTTGCTCGGTGCACAGATACTATGGGGATGACTGACATCCTTTTCCCTTAGCACAAACACATTCAGAATGAAGTCATCATTCAGCCCTACCACAGTCTGTTTTATTGCCAGATCCCAATTTCCAGTTACTCTCAAAGAAACCCAGACAGTCCTTGCATCATGCTATGAAGGGGATTAAATAGTGTGTTCTGCACCAGCCACTATTTCTGCTGCTCAAGAAACTCTCGTTTCTTGTGCATTGATTTTGAATGTGGTGGTATAGACAACCTGTCGACAGGGTTTGCAACATCCAGATGTTTCATCCTCTCCCAATTGCAGGAGGCTTTTGGATTGTAAAATTACAGTGTGAACATTGGGGGACACAGAGTGAACACCTGCCATGTAGATAGACTGTATTGCACCATGTCCAGGCCATATTTTCTGGTTGGTAGTAACAGATTGATAATGCATTCCCACCACAGTATTTCATGAGAGAGCAGTCTTGGCAAAATCCCAGAGAAATCAAGCAGGTGTTGAAAGGGCTGATGTAAAGAAGAAGGATTAGTTATGTTCTTGTGTGCTTTAGGCCACCAAAATAATCCATTGTCCTCACTGCTGTCTAAGCTATCAACCTACAGCATTCTCTCATTCAACAAATTTTCCTGGACTTCCACAATGCATCAAGGACTGCGCTACTGCAGAAAGAGCAAAAAGAAGAGAAACAAAAAAGACTCTGAGCTCTCAGGAACTAGATAATTAGTAGAAGTGGTATGTAACTAATAAAATTTTATGAACAAATGTGAAATTACATCTGAAGTAAGTGAAGTGAAAGAGAAGGGCATGATAATAGGAAAACCTATAATGGTCAGGAATAGCCTGTGCATGAAGTTACAGTTAAACTGAGAGGTAATTTGGCAACAAGTTAGATAAAGACTATTGTTAGTAATAAGGAAAGCGTGTGCTAAGGCCCTGTGGCAAAAAGTTATGTGTAAGTACTGAACGGAAGCAAACCCTGTATAGTTGGCACAGCTCAAGGGGGAGCATGGTGCAAGTGTGGTTGGATAGCTGAGAGGGGACCAGGTGGAGGACCATGGATAGTGTTAAAAATGGAGATTGTTTTTCTAAGAACAATGGACAGACTTTGACAGATGTCAAGAAACTATGCATGACAGTGAGAATGAGAATAGAGGCTCAAATTACATTTCAAAAGATGGCCTTAACTGCAAGGTAGAAAACAAAAGTCACGTCACTTTAGTTCTACATAGACATATGAACATTTTCCTCTGCTTTCAGGGTAAAATTAAAATCAGTTACAGTTACATCACTTTCCAATATGGTTAATGTCAACTTTATATCCCAGTCTCAGAAAAATATCATTATTCACCTCATACCCAGCAATTCAAATGTAGTGTTATACAGGAGGTGATCCAATGTACAATGAATGTTTACATTTAAAACAGTACAGTAAGAGATGCATTGCTATTAACCTCTTGCGGGATGCCCCCTCCCCTTATTTTGAGCATACTCGATCCCGCCATTCTTGCCACTTTCTGAAGCTGTTCTGAAATCCCGCTTTTATGACAGGCTTTACGAGTTGTGATAAAAAATACAGCGACTGATGCTGCCAAGTGCTACTTAATCGAAAAACAGACACATAAACGCATGACAGTGTGTCCTCATCCACCTTATTCATGGCATCCAGCATCACACGACTTCTAGCTCTCTCGCAAAGTCAAAATGACCATGAAACATAAATGTTTGGAATCAGTCAGGAGAGCAAGGCAACCAGTACAGTGCACCTGAAAGCACTCATGAAAGAAGACTTCCAGAACCGCTTTAGAAAATGGCACGAATGGTGGAATAAGTGTGTTTCCACTCAGGGAGGACTTGGGGGCTATTAATGGTAATGTGTGTTTCACTTTAATAAAAAAAATTAATTTGTTCACTGTAGTTTTCAGTTATATCTTGTTTTCCTCAGCTGTCACTATGATCACACTATGCAAGAGTAGGCTTCTGTTTTTTGCCCCCCAAAGTGTTAAGTTGGCAGAGGCAGCTCTGCTTCACACGGTAGATGGGGTTCAAGATGAATTTACTCACCTCTCATTGTGATACCCATGCCTTTCACATAAAAAATTTGAGGAGTGTCAATGACCAAGGCAAACCACAGAAGCATATGTTTGGTCTCCGTTTGTCACCTCTGTTAACATCTCACTGGCTGAAGCCAGTCCAATGTCAGAGCAGTATGATTCTTTGAATGGTTAAGGTGTGTAGAGGGGGCGAGGAGCAAAGAATTATAAACAATCAGTCACACTTGCTGTTACTGAAATGCTAGTGCCCACAGGTGGTTAACTGCACTGTCTCGTGGAGCAGGCTTTGTGGCAAAGCTTTGTGGGTTTGAGTCCTGGCTTTGGAAGTTCCCAGTTGCGTGAGTCTGGGAAACTTACTGACCTCCTTGTACATCTGTGTCATCATTTACATGAGCAAAAACGTACTAGCCAAGCATGGTGCGTAAAGCCTATAATCCCAAAATTCTGGGAGCTGTTTTTGATGTTTAGAGTATTCTGAATTTTAGATTTGTGGATAAAAGATGGTGGATTATGCAAGCTTTGAAATCGGTGTAACCGTGGGGTATCCTTACGCACGTTGTAGCCTCTTCTGGAAATGCCTGCTGAGCCCTCTGTATGTGTATTCTGGTCATGACATGATCCCAAATACCCGCTTGTACTTTGAAGACCTGTTATTCCCCAAGCTGGAAGTAATTTCTCCTGCTGCTACATTCTTACAACATTGATCTCTCTGTACCCTCTTGTTCTAATTACTTGTATTGATTCTTGAGTTTAGGGATTGTGTAAAACTCCAGGTGCTCCATAAATGCTCTTTGACTCTAATGCAATATGCTACCAATGCCTAGACCCTTCTTCATGTCTGATGCCAGTGGCAAAGCTGAAGTCACCATTGCTAATAGCTGAGCACTCATGGTGTGGCAACCTTGTGCCAAGGACTGACTTTCTGAATAAATCATAGAATCCTTATGCAGTGAAGCTGATATTAAGCCTATTTTGTAGATGAGAAAATGGAAATTTAAAAATGTGTAGTACCTCTCCAGTTTAATAAACACTAGGGTTTAAGGATGATCAGCCTGTCATTGAACTGATATTCAGCCCAAAGTCTCCACTTCCTTGGACTCAGAACTGCTGGGATATACTACTTTTCAGGGCAGGGGTAATTGAGTCATATTGTTTCTTAATGAGCAAATGAATTCTTTCCATATGGACCTTCATTCCGTGGCATTCATGTATTGAAAAAACCCAGAGCTGGATAGGAGATAAATCAGTGAAGGTGAATCTGAATCAGCAAAAATTGCAACAGGGGAAGAGAGACCTCAGCATAGAACCAAGGTTCCTTGTGAATACAGTGATGACCAATGGGGCATTCTGGCCAATGAGCAAGGGCTCAGAAGGTGGTATATTATTAAGAAGAAGCATCACGGATAGAGAGGATTCTGGCTGCAATGACATAGGAGAATTCTTGCTGAAAGCTGAACAGTGTGATAAGATGTCAAGGGCAAGGGAAAAGGAAGTCAAAGGTGTGAGCTTTTACTGAACTGTTCCAGCAGGCTTCTTGCTGAAACTGTACTTGCTTAGTCCTAATCAAAAAAGAAAGAATGTTGTCATCGGGTTCTTGAACATTCCCATGTGATTTGATGCTTCCTTATGCATATCCCTTTGCAGTTCAGATTAGGGATTCCATTGCACCACTTCACAACTTTCCTGTGTTTTGTGACATCTATTCACTGACCAAAATTCCAATCCCCTATGAAATAAAAATGTTAACTTCAGCATCAGTGAGGGCAGTAGGGTGGAAGAGAACAAGATGGAAGTAATCAAGTGATGCAGACTCATTCATGTCCTTTTAGGTGAGCTAGCCAACTGTTGAGTCCTTCTGAACACCTGAGTCAATGGGTGTTGAGCCACAATAAGTGGAAGGAGGATAACAGTCTGTGTTTGGTAGTAGAGCTGCATTTTTGAGTCCCCTAGGTTAAAGAGCATGGCTTGGGAGTCCCACAGGCTTCTGCAGTGTGTTGCATTGATTAGCTGGATTTCCATTCCTTCATCTGCAAAGCAAATGCATTAAGATCTCCCTTATTGGAGTCCTGAGAATAAAGAGAGATAACACATGTGACACTTTGACCAAGGCCCAGCATGGAGTTGGTGCTTCATGATGCCAACTGGATCTCTCTTCCCACTACTACTGAAAACCCAGCCTATGGATCAGATCCTCTGCCCCCACCCCACTGGGCACACCTTACCCTAAGCTGCGAGTGGGCTCCCACCTGTTTTGGTAGCAAACAAGGGGTATATCCAAGGTCATCTCACTGGATCTCTTAATTTCTCTTTCTGTAAACATCCCCTCTCCCCTGACTGCTGCTGAGTGAAACTGGAAGCTCAGAGGGGATTTAGATCAGAGGTTACGGTGAGCAGTGGATATTTCTCAGTCAGTCATGAGGCAGAGGATATGCAGCAGGCCAGTGAGAAATCACTTCCCGTGTGTCCAGTGGAGAGGGGATGTGGTTTGGTGTCTCCATTCATCCAAAGCAGGTTACATAATGCCTAGGAAATGGGTAACATTTGCCATCATCTCTTCTACAAGTTGCGTGATACAGGGCAAGTCATTTATCCTGACTGAGGATTGGTTTCCCTGCTAATGAAATAAAATAATACATTGCTAACTGTGTCCTGCTGAAGACACAAGGCAATAAAACATTCACACACTGATTGTACCAACAATTACCAAATACTGCATACTCAAGTAGAAATGTAAAGAAATTCCACCTCCTTAGGCAGCCCCTTCTCTCCAAATCTCCCTTGCCCTCTGTAATTCTGGATGCCCCAGGGTTTGAGTTAGAACCGACCAAAATAATACACCAATTCTCTAACCTTTGCCACTGTATAAACAAAAGCAATGCTTGCGATAGCCATTAGTGATTTTGTAAATGGGGAAGAAAACCAGGGTTCCTAAGCACTAGTTTGTCCATATAGTTCTCTAAATGTTGTCAGAGTTTGGCAAATGATGGTCCATGAGTCAGATCTGACTTGATAAAGATTGCTTTTTACCTTTCTAGGCAGTTGGGAAAAGAATCACAATGTTTAGAAATACAGGAAAATCATAAAGTTCAAACTTGCATGCCTGTAAATGAATTTTGTTGGAACCCATTCTAAGAAACCCTTTGGCTTATGTGCTATCTATGGCTGCATTTGACCTGTGGTAGCAAAGTTGAGTAACTGAGAGAAAGATGGGTGGATGAAAAAGTAAAGAAGTTTACTGCCTGGTTTTGTACTCTATCATAGGACACACGTCTGTGTGGATAATTCCGCGTAAGATTTCATTTTTTACCATGAAAAACTCTCAGTCCAGAGCCTATGACTGTACAGCTGGCTTTCTCCAGAAAAAAGTGGACCGATCCAAGAGGCTGTGTGTTCTTCTGACTTGACATTTTTAAATGATGTACCTGTGACCACAGTGAAGCAGTTCAGTGAAAGGGAGTCAAGCATTCAAATGACAGTTGGCAAGATGGTCCTTTAAATCCTGGTGACATTTTTGCTAGTTTTAAAAAACCTTTTAACCCTCAGTTTCTTCATTTGTAAAGTGAAAATGATAACTTTCCTGCCTTAAGATTATGGTGATGTTTAAATTGCATACCCATGACAGGTAACTCAGTGCAGTAGCTAATGCAGAAAAAAAAAAAAGACTTAGATGAAATATCCACTGTTAATATTATTTTTGTCAACATTAGTTTGTTTCTTACCCACAGTGGGATTGAAGCACTCTTCTAGCTGTCAAGGTCATCGTTTCTTTATCTGTAACGTGGTGCTAACAGTCTTCGTCATTAGTGCATTGCTGTGTGCAGTAATCAATTCAGTGGAGGTTTTCTCTCCTCACTTTCTTGCCACACTGAGGTTCTGTGAGCTTGCTATGTCCTGTGAGTTTCCCAGTGTGACTTTCACATCTGGTCCACTCGCTTGCTGCTATCCATCTGTCATGGCTCCACATGAATCATCCAACCCCTTTGAGAACTGGGTTCCTATGTGTCATTTCTTATTTATCTAAAATTAAGGTGAAGTAAAAGCCAGCTTGAGTGACTTTAATACACAAATTGCATCTCGGCATGGTCTGATATAGCTGCATTCTGGCTTTTCTCCCAGGATTGGAAAAGAGTACGTTACAGTTAGACAGTGTGGGGAGCAGGTGGGGAGGCAGGCACCAAGGTGTGATGGCTTGAGGGGCTTCCAGGGAGGATCTGTGTGAAATGCTATTTGTGGATTATCAGAAACCCAAACATATCCTCATGGGTCTTCTGCCTGCTCCACGAAGCTTTTCCTCTCCTGTCCACTGACATGGATATGCTGGCTTATCATAAACTTCTTCCTTAGAAATATATGCCTGATTTCATAGGACGTGTCTTCACTCAGCGTAAAAAACTACACTTTCCTGCTCTTTTTCTGCCTCCTGAGGCCATCTAAAGTCTGGCCAATAGAGTGAAACTGGATGTACCCTGTGAGTTCCCCTAGAAATGTTCTTTAAATAGTGTGCAGTAGCTCATTTTTGCCACCTTCTTCATGCTTCTTGCTGGGATGTGGACAAGATGGGTAGAACAAAAGTGATATCTCAGATGGTACCATAGATAGAGTTCCCACAGAAGAGGAGACTGAGCCACAGATTTGAGAGCAAGTTATATTAATTTGCTAAGTAATAATGATGCCATTTAATTGCTAAGTGATCCCAGGAATCACTGGCAGGGGAATTGGGAAGTTAAATAGGAAAGGAGGAAGAAAACAAGGAAGGAAGGAAGGAAGGAAGGAAGGAAGGAAGGAAGGAAGGAAGGAAGGAAGGAAGGAGGGATGGAGGGAGGGAGGGAGGGAGGAAGGGAAGAAGGCAAAGAGTGAGGGAAAAAGAGAGGGAAGGAGGGAGGCAGGTAGACCAACAGGCAGACAGGTTAGCGGCAGTGTCTGGGGTGTTCGTGAGCAAGTCATGGCAGCCCTGGCTACTGGGAAACTCTGGGAATTTGCACAGTTCACACCTTAGAGTTGTCCTACTTTAAAGAAGAAGGAGCTGTGGTATTGAGGGCCATTCCCTGGCACCTTCAGACTGCTGTTTGTGGACAGAGCACACTGCTGGGGCCAGAGAAGAAAGCAGGGAGGGCATGGTGCTTTCAGGAAGAGTGTTTGGGAGTGGTAAATTCTCAGAGGATATGGTGCACTGACAGAACCTGCTACCGACTGTGATGTTGCTCATGGCAGAGCAAAAGGAAAAAAAGCATCCTGCTTCCTGCTGACTCTGGAGCTATCACCCCAGGCTTGCATGGCTTATCTTTTTCAAATAAATCAAAAATCGAACTTGTTTAAGCCAGGTTTTCAGGTTTTGTGTTGCTCACAGATGAATCTAATGACAATGCATCAAGTAATAATAATTATAGTAGTAATAAAGATAACCAGCACAGACAAACCATATGATATTTCAATCTGCATAGTTATTTATTATCCAGCACATCATGCCCTCCATACACAAAAGGTAAACTATGTAATAAAAGCTTTTTTTTTTTTTTTGCTTATTCACTTCCTGGTGTCTTGTAAGTTATCTGAAGCATAAACAGCTCTCAGAAAAAATTGATTGAATGAATGGGTATGTGGACACCAAAAGAACAACAACAACAACAAAGAAAATCCAAGATTTGAACCCTGATCTGGTGTGAGCTCCTTAACTCTTTGTCACTATTATAGTGAAAAATTTAAAAATGTTATAAATGATTGGAAGAACTTAGTGTAATTCTGGAGAGCCCAAAGCTTAGGCAAAGCACAAATGTGGCAGGAATGTGGCTTCATAGGAAGCCAATCTGAGGAGCTGAATTACAGCCTTGTCAAAAAAGGGCAGTGGCAGCTTGGCAGCTAGATGTTCTATGCAAGCCAAAACTGAGCCAGAGACCAAAAAGGTGTGTGGGGAGGGGAGCGGGCTGTGCAGAGGGTTGGTGTATCGCACTGTGACTGGGAACAAGGCATTTCTGTAAACTCTGCTGTATCCCTTCTTTGTCACTCAGGGCTCCTCTTGCTGAGTGGATAAATTTGTGACTAGATAACCTTGAAGGTACCCTTGGCCTCCAGCACATTTCCCCTAGAATTATTTAAGCACAGGCAACTTGGCAAGTGTCCAGGGATGCTGTAGAGGGTGAGGTTATGGCACTGGGCTAAGGGACTAGAAAAGACAGGCTCTGCACAGTGTCCTAAAGGTGCAATAAACCTCATCTGTAGCTTTATAGCTTTCAGAATGAGTTTCCAGCCCACGATTGGCAACAGTGTTTTATTTTCTTAGTGGAGGTTTTTTATCACTGATAATTGATCTCCAGGAAACCCATACAAATCTAGAGTTTCACGCAATTGCCTTTACTATCAACACTTAAAATGAATTTCCCACTTGGAAATTTTATATAATGGTTCTGTAAATAGAAGAGTATGCAAATTATATGTCTCCTGTATGGGAATCATTCTAGATCCTGCACACTAGAAGTCAAACCATAGGTTTCTCCACGCCAACCATATTCCCAGGGCACTTTTTAATAAGTGAATGTCATTCGTGTATTTATTTAACAGGCATTTACTGTAGTAGTTAATGTGTTTTAGACCGAATGGTGCAAGGTAACACCAATATGAATAAGACACGGTACTGTAGCTTGCAGTGTTTGGGGAGAAATTTTCTTAATGATATTGCAGCACGATGTGTACTTTTTAAAACTGTTGCCCAGAGAAAGAAAAAACAAGTCCACCTGAAATATCAGAGAAGCAACAATTTATCTGATGTTTCTACAGCACTACTCTTTCCCCATCATTTTGCAAGTGCTCCGTGCTTTTGTGCACATTTGGTTCCTGTGTCCTGACACCTCATCTTCACTCCTGTTCTTAATGAATTCTTACTCATATTTTAAAGCTATCTCAGAACATGCTGGAAGCCTTCCCCAAAGAGGTTTTCTTCTGTTCTATATTTATGGAGAATAGCAGTATTTCAGGGAAGGGTTGTTCTTGTTTACTGAAGCCAAACACAGTATCCAATTCCTTCTAGCTAATTCATTTCCTATATGGTATGCTAAAATTACTGTTTATGGTAAAGGTGTTTCTTGGAAAAAAAGAGACTGCTGAGGTCTTGGGCACCTAATTCACTTAGTTGTTTTTACCTATGGTGAAGTCTGGAAGTACTTAGTTCTGGAATTGTTATGGAGCCCCAGCAATATCATCAGGTATGAGGGCTTTTGCTGTGTTCTTCCTCTGAAGTGTTGGTTTGATTCCTCACATTCTCACAGAACTGCTTCTGACAAGAAGAAGAAGCCGGTTTCCCCACTGCTTCTCTTTCAATGATAAGAGCCAACTCTGGTCTCACCAGCCAGAACTGTGTCCAGTGCTCACTACTTAGGGGAGGGGTAAGGTGAAGAATAGGTTTAGGGCCCAGGGAAAGAGCAGAAGCAAAAATCCTTGGATGCCTTCCAGAAGCAACAGGATGATATGGTTAGGTTGGTATCATTACAGAAAATGAGGATCCAATTTAAGCTTGGGTTTTGTGCCTGGTTGGGGTTTTGCGGGAGACAAGGAGGGACCGCAGTGTTTCTAAGTCAGAGCCTTGAGGAGGACAGTAAAGGAGAAGCCATGAGGAGGTTGGAGAATAAAGACTCAAATAAACTATGGTCAGAGCCAGTCCGGGTTCCTCCTGGTGGCCTTTCCAAAACCCAACCCTTGGAGGAACACCTTCTCTCTTTTCACACAGCACAGCACCAGCTTGAGCTCTTTCCCCTGCATCTTCTCTGGCAAAGGCCAGGAAAGGTAAATAATTGCACAGATTCAGAGCAGTGGGCACATCACTGCAGAGATCTGTTTAATTAAATTTTATCTGCAGCAGTGTAGCCTATGAAAAATCAGTGAACCTTTACTGCTCTCCTAATACACGCACTTTAAATCACAAAACAGCCCGATGAAGTGAAGAAGTTTGTCATTTGGCTGAATCAAATGTTTGCTGGGAGCCTGTTATGAATTCTTGTGATACAAGTAGATGTGAAGACAGATGTTTATTGTCTAGTATGGAAACCAGTGAGTCTTTGTATTTATTTCCTGAGACTTTGCTTATCAGGAAATCCCACACCACGGTGCAGGAACACACTGTTCTCGCAAGTAGGTGTACTGCAGGTCAAACAGAGCAAACACATTTTTGGAGGGACCTCACAGTTATTTCCCCAAAGATTCTGTGCTATGTGCCTGCTATGTGCCAGGCACCATTCTGGGTGCTCTGTGCTCCACAGGGAATAAGCTCTGGGACTTAATTTAGAGAGAAAGACCAATGCTGTAGCAACAATAAGTGTTCAGATTAATAAATGCTTGGAGGGACCAAAGGCCCTGGAAACCTTAGGTTATCTTTGTTGCCTGACAGACCACCCCTAAAATGAGTGGCTTAAATAATAACAGTCATATTTTGTTCACAGTTCTGCAGTGAAACAGAGCACAGTTAGGAAGGCATTTTTAAAAAATCTATATAGCATCACCTAAACCCAGCTTATCTGTGGTTGGAGGGTCTACTTCTAAAGGTCTGACTCACAGATCTGGCAAACCAATGCTTGCATTCAGCTGGGAACCCAGTTGCTGACAGGGCAACTGCTTTCAATGTAGTTTGTCCTGTGGCTGGTGTTGGCTTCTCATAGCACAGCATGGTGGTTTTAGCTGCTCAGAAATGGTCCACAGCAGCTGATTTTGCCCAAAGCAACAAAGGGTGAGCTGCCAGGGATTCAGAATGTCTGGCTTCAAAAATCTCAGCACATCACTTACACCATAAGTGATTGGTCAAAGAAGTCAGTGGGCCAGTGCAGAGTCAAAGGGTTGTTAAATAGACTCCACCTCTTGATGGAGTGACCAGGCAAGGGTGACCTAGTCACACTGGTGACCAGGAGCTACTGGGGCTGCCTTGTTTGGAAATGTAGTCTACCACAAAATACAGAGAAATATGTCTACATACATCTCACAAGGTATCACAAAGGAGAACCAAAGATATGCAGTATCTATTACAGTTTCTAAAGTGATTCACATAAACATCAAACATCACAGTTTATTAAGTTTACATTTCTTGTGATTAAAAGAGTAACTGGTCTCATTATTCAGTGGGTTCAGAAGTCTGTGAGCCTCATTATTTGTCTCATTCTGGGAGAAGCATACTTCAAATTGTTTGGGGTTTGAATTCTGAAGGTCTGAGTTGCACATCCACTTCTGATATTAATTTGTTCTGTGACCTTTGCTAAGTGATTGTTGTATATCAGAGCCTGGGCCTCTAGGTCTTACAATGGAGACTACTTCAGTAATATACAAAATCCAGAGATGTTGAGAAGTTGTAAATAAGATAACAAATATCAGAAGTCAAAGTGAAACTTTGTCAGTTTGCCTTGCCTAGCTTGAGCCTCCTCTGTATTCAATCTTGTGAGAAATGTGACTGAGAGGAACAACTGTTCAAGGAATTGCTAGGAATCAGATAACAATTGCTAACTGGACTTCATCTTCAAACTTACTATTAAGAACTTCAGAGATTAAGGGTGGACTATTTGACCTATTATTTCCTCTTCATCCCAACTTCTGATTCTTCTTATATTTCAAAATGTACGTATTTCAACACATAGAAGGGACAGTATGAGATAACTGGTCTGTGGATAGTGACTTAGTGCATCCTCCATCTTCTGCATGCATAGAAGACAAAGTGTTATTTTCATGAGCTGTTCACTTAGTAGAAGTACAGTAACCACATCAACTAGCAAAAGTGTGCGAGTGAATATCCTATAATCTGTCAAATGCATACTTCTTTCTTCTGCCCTAAAACCAGAGCAATGATGAATGGTACAGAGAAGGAGTGGGAGTAGGGAAGACGTCTCCTCCCCACAGTAACTATGGAAAGAACAGCTGAAATTGCTCATTAGCATCTTATTGTGTAGGGTTTGCACCCCTTGTCTGTCCTGCTTTCCTATGTAGCATTGCTTCTGTTTCTTCTCATCCTATTTCACAATCCTGTTGTTCATATAGACATCCATTACCCAAACACTTACTGAACATTATTTTGTGCCATGCATTTTGCAAGATGATGGATCTATGAAGATAAACATGATGTGTTTCCTGCTTTCAAAAAGTAAAACCCAGATAATAATTACACAGAATAAGTTTCATACCCAGGAAAGCAGCACCATGTCTGTACACATAACTTTTCCCTCCACTCCAACTTACCTTAGTTCGAACCTGGGGGTCTAAACATTATTTTATAGAAATATCAGACTGAACTGGAGATGCATTTCTCTTATTTAAAAAGAGTAAATGAATGCATGGATAATGTGACTCATCTCTGGCCATAGAGCAAACAAATGAAATATTTGCATGAAAAGATAGTTTAACCTTTATGCTGTGCCACTGTATGGCTCCCGATTATGGATGCGTATTTACTCTGATGAACAAGTATGCAAGGTTAAATGATTCTGTTGATATTTAGAAGATAAAACTCTTAAAACTTTGAGGCAATTTGCAAGGTTATTGGTCACTAATTCTCTTTTTAGCCAGGTGTGATTTCTGTATGTGATTATCAAAGGTAGGAATTTCAAACAAAGAGTTCTTGAAACACTCTCTGGTATCTTAGGTAGATTTGTGGACTGGGCAACTCTCATAGCATCCAGGGAGGAGACAAGCTGCAAGGTCAAGGGTCTCATTCACAAATACCCAGTGAAAACAAAAGATTTCCCTTGCCGAGGTTCAGTTTAACTGTGGGAACTATCCCATGATGAAATCATCAAGAAAAATGTGAGGAGCCACAAAAAGAGGAGCAAGATGAAAGAAGAAAAGAAGCAATGCATATTCTGGAATTTTGAAGACCTGAGTTCATATTGCATCTCTGTCACTGTGTGATCATGGTTTAATCTTTTTGCATAGGTGGTATCTGTAAAGTGGGGATGACTACAGTACCTGCCAGTGCAATCCATTCATGCTAATTTTCATAACAAAACAATGGAAAAAAAATTAGTACCTAACCACAGTGTACTAGTACTAGTCAGCATTTCTGTTGTTTTCTTCCTTACTTCCTTTCTTTTTCTCTTTCTTTCTTTGTTCTTTCTTTCTTTTACGGTATATATATATTGAACTCAGGACCTTGTGCTTGCCAGGCACTTGTGCCACTGAGTTATATCCTTGGCCATATTCAACTTTTTTATTGTTGGGAAAAAATATTTGAGCATCCACAACAAAAGGCAGAAGAGGTGAATTTGGCTCATGGTTTCAAGGATTTCAGCCCATGGCCTTCTGGCTTCAAAGTAGAAACATCATGGCAGATGGGAAGAGCGGAGCAGAGTGGAGAAACAGTGGGAAACAGGACCAGGTATAGTGTAGTACCCAAGGTGATGCCTCTATGACCCTCCCAGACACACTCAGGGAGGTGTGCTTTATTAGTCCCTAAGTGACTCACAAGAAATGCAGCCTGACTATCCAGCTTAATTTTCAAGCACGGTCAAAATTTCAGTCTCATACAAATTGATGACACTCTCGTCAGTCTTTCCTGGGTTGCTATACTCTGAGTACTAACTTGGGGATTCAACCTCTCTGTCATTTGGCTCTACTGTTTTGGAATCATAAACTTTGATGCCCTATTTTGGAAACATAGGGAAGGTAAGATGGATATTTAGCTATCTTACCCTGGAACAAACATGTTATTCTGCTCCATTCAAATTAAGGTACATAGCCAACCAAACCAAGGCATCACTGGATTTGTGGAGGTGTTGTTGGTAAGCACTATGAATCTCTCACATACTTTCTCATAGGGTCATTATGATTAAGTGAGCTAACATATAAGCCAGTAGCTAACACAGTGTTCTACAACTAGTAAGATTACTACACATTGCAGTACTCCTCCTACCATCACTGCCATCAAAGATGTGCTATATTAAAGTAGACAGAGCAACCAGGGTTGAATTCTGGGTTGGCAGAAATAATCAAAAAGAGAATCAAATGCAATCTACAGTAGATTTTAGAACAAGTGAAAAATCATTTACTACATGTCACATTGGTATCATTCCTGTCTCTTGAATTGCAAGCACATAGGTAAGCAACGTGAATCTTGAACTTCCAGATTTTGCTAATGAACCCAAACCCTTCCCATGTAAAGTTCACCCATATGGACCTTGTTTCTGCTCAACCCTACTTCTTCATGTTCCTGAGAACTCAGTGTCCAAGTCAACAGTAATTTATGTTCTCTCGCAACTTCTACCTTTTCTGCCTCCTTTGTGTGTGTGTGTGTGTGTGTGTGTGTGTGTGTGTGTGTGTGTCGTGTTGACTTTCCAATGCTTTACCCCCATGACTAGTCTTGGCATGAGTAATCTAGGAATTTGGAAATATTCTTACTCCATTATGAAAAAAAGAAATCTCCACCAGTTACTGGTATAGCTAGACTTTCGCATTGCTTCTGGCTTCCTGGACAGGGCTGTTTTCTTTCTCTTCCTGGCTTATGAATTTCCTACTTCTAGACAGAGCAAATATTCTCAATGGTTTTGACATAACAGCAAGTACTCCCAGAGGTGCTTCATCAATGTTTTATCCTCAAAATCATCAAAGAATTGAATCTGTAATGCTGGAGGCAAATGTCCTTCTGGCTTAACTCTGTATCCTTGTCCTTTGCAGGCCTGGAGGTATTTCAGCTGTGTTCAGCCTTGTTACAAGAGCTCCCAACTTGTGGAGTGATTTACTTATCAGACTTATTTAGTGTTCTTGAAAATGCACTTTTTCAATGTAATAGAATTAAAGAACATTTAAAAACTAGTCCCAAATTTGCTTACAAACATGCATACACCATTGGATGCCTACCATTTGACAGCACTTTATTTCAACTTTGTTTGTTTGTTCATATTTTACAAAAGAGGAAAACAAACTGTATTTAAATACCTGCCCCAAATTTTACTGCTAAGAAACAGTGGACCCAAATTTCCATTCTGAATAAGCTGAGTCTGAATCCTGTGCTTTCAATTCTTATGAGTCCTGCCACTCAATAAAGAGTAGTTAATATAATGCATCCTGGATACTCAGTTGCAGTCTCAGAAATAGACACTTCAGTTGTTGTGTGCACATTAGTTTGCTGTGATTTTACTTAATGTTAGCATACACATTATTTCATGCATCTTATAAGCATTATCTTAGTAATAATGTTAAAATGATTATGTAATGTTACCTATACATGAAACAATATACTTACTATGTGATTATATATTTAAGTATATTAAATCTACATTTAAGTAATAACCACTGTAATAGTTTCTTATCCATTTATTTTTTCACAACTATTTAACAAATACCTACTGTATATCAAACAATAGACTAAGTAATAGATGTATAAAAATGAATCAAATTTTACTGCTAAGAAACAGTGGACCCAAATTTCCATTCTGAATAAGCTGAGTCTGAATCCTGTGCTTTCAATTCTTATGAGTCCTGCCACTCAATAAAGAGTAGTTAATATAATGCATCCTGGATACTCAGTTGCAGTCTCAGAAATAGACACTTCAGTTGTTGTGTGCACATTAGTTTGCTGTGATTTTACTTAATGTTAGCATACACATTATTTCATGCATCTTATAAGCATTATCTTAGTAATAATGTTAAAATGATTATGTAATGTTACCTATACATGAAACAATATACTTACTATGTGATTATATATTTAAGTATATTAAATCTACATTTAAGTAATAACCACTGTAATAGTTTCTTATCCATTTATTTTTTCACAACTATTTAACAAATACCTACTGTATATCAAACAATAGACTAAGTAATAGATGTATAAAAATGAATCAGATTAGTCTCTATTCTAAAGACATTCGCAGGTTCTTAGGGGAACATTATAACTGACAAGTAAATGTGATGAGTTCAGCTTTGGTGAGGTGATCCAAGTCTTCAATGTAGAAAATGTCAAGAGAATGTGAGTAAGAGGATTCCTACTGTGCAGCCACTGGGAGGCTGATTCCTGTGGCAGAAGAGGTGCAGACAGAGATATATTGGTTTGAAATCTGTGATTCTTGGTAAGAGAAGTCTACTAATGAAACCGTGATCAAAGAGGGTTCTGCTGATCCTAGGAATAGAATTTCCTTCTCACAACAGACAAGACAGCTGAGGCAGTGTGAATTCTTAGTGTTTGAGTTAATGAGTCTTTCAACTCAGTATGTTTCCTTCTCAGGGTAGTGAACTCTTATCATCGTTTCCATCTCTGTATTTTACAAAATTCATCAGTACAGGTTTCTTCTTTTTTAAAATTAGGTCTATGACTTCAAATATCTTGCTTGAAAAATTCCCGTATTACACTTTATGTCATATCCACCTACCTTTGCTGCTTTAAGGCATTTTATCTTTACCCAGAATCTTAAAGAACAACATACTTACAAATATATTTGATTTCAACATCATGCCCTTTTTATATACAGAACTCTTCACAAATATCTCCCCAAACACAGATCCTTCCCAAAGAATTTCAACTTAATGATTTCAAGAATAGTGCTATCCTTTTTGGCACATAGAGGCATTGGCAATTGAACTGTACATAGTATATTTAAAATATATAGTGAATGTTTAAATCTTTTACAAATACATTACAGTCAAAGACACATTGCCATTAATCCCCCTCAAAAACATTCTCCTTTGTTTCAAACCCACTTACCCTTTCATTCCTGTGGCTTTCCAAAGCAGTTCTGGAAGTCCTGTCTACGAGGGACTTTAGTTTTGCTGTCTTGGCTACCTTGATCCTGAATCAATTCAAAACATTTTCATACCATGGTTCTTTTGACTTTAAGGGAGAGCCAGAAGTCACAAGGTGCCGTGCGATGAGTAAGGTCCATGAGGACACACTGTCATGTTTTTATAAGCTTGCACTTTCATTAGATGGCACATGGCAGCAGCAATTGCCATATTTTTTATCACATCTTGTAATGACACTCATGAAAGAAGTCTTCCGGAGGTATTTCAGAAAGAGTCAAGAATAAGGGAATAAATGTGTTTGAAGTAAAGCAAGACTAATGACAATGTGTCTTTTGCTATAATAATTTTTAATTTAAATGTTCATCATAATTTTTTTCACTGTGTATTTTAATCACATGTCATCTAGTTCTCATGGGAGCAGAGTCCTGGTCTGAAGTGTGTGTGTGTGTGTGTGTGTGTGTGTGTGTACACATGTATATATGTGTTTGTATTCGTGTGTGTAAAAGTGCTTTGGAAAATAGTAAGGTAATTTTCCAAGGCTCTGATTATGAGTCTAGGCTATATAGTTGAATACCGTTTAGTTCAACTTCTGTCCCTCTTGTTTACAGCTATGACATGGGGCATGTCCCCCACTTCTCTGAGTGTTAATTTTCTCTGTGCTCAACTCAGGTCAATGGGGAATGAGGCATATGTGTGTAGGAGGCTGGCATGCTGTGGATGTAGCAGTTTTGTATCTCTTTTCCTCATTCCCAAGGGAAAATGGAGAGTTTGCCACAGTGTGAACTTGAACTTGAGCTTGTCATGTACTGATAAAGAGCAGATTTCAGATCGTCTAGGGGCTTGGGGAAATGAGCTGATTATTCAGTGTGAGCTCTGCCATGGCCTCGTGCTGGGAGTTCAGGCACCTGTGTTAAGCTGCCTCAGGAACAAAGCTCTATCCCAAACAAGCATGTTGTTGCTCTTGTGATCTAGAACAGTGCTTGACACAGTCAGTATTAAATGAATTTATATGTGGACAGATAGATGGGTAGTGACCTTAATCCATCAGCAAACCAGAATGAAACATGCTCATCTTAAACATGAGCAACTTCCCATTGCCCATACATTCACTTACCGGAGATTATTGGCAAAGTGGGAAAAACGAGTGGCCTTTGGAGTCTGAAGCCATGGGTTCCAAAGTGTGTGAATCAACAGGACATAGTACCTGTCTGAGCCTCATTTTTCCCTTTGTAAAATGGAAATATGATGACAAAACCTCTTGTGGAGAAGTAAGCATGATTTTAAGACATAACATGAAACATAATAGGTGCTCACTAAGTATCGGTTTCCTTTCCCTTCTGCTCTTATTATTTTAAAATGAAGGGAGACTTTTGGCCTCTGAATAATCATTTGGTACTTGAATTATATTTTGGAAAAGTTCATGGTTAAATATATTTTTATGCTCATCATCATAAACACATTACCTTCATTCATCTACTCATCTATTCATTCATTCATGTTTCCTTGTATTTATCCACTCATTCATTCCTTTCACAGGGACTCTCTTTCTATGACTCCATTGGTACAAGCATCTATTCTATGGAAAGCCCTTTTTGAGGCATTGGGTATAGGAAAACAAATAATAACCAGATTGTTTACTTGAGGACTTTACATTCTTTTGAGAGATGAATAAAATAGTTATCTGTGACACAGCATAACAAGATGATGTTTCTAACAGAAGCATGCTTCAAACTGATAGCTGTTGCATAATGACATCATTGTCAACTTTACATGATCTGCTTCTGCTCATTGTCTTCTTCCCATTCGAACACTGCTTGGAAGAAGACATAGATGTTCTTGAAGATACTGCTTTTAATGAAATGCTTTTCTGGGGTTGATGGTGAAAATTGGTGAGGTTAATAGTGAACTTGCTGTGGACCTCTGCATGGGGCAGTTTAAAGCATGTGAGCTTGATTCAGCAGAGGTAGAAACAAACAGATCAAGAGAGCCAATAACAGAAAGACAAAAATCTGAGACTTGCAGCTTCATTTTTGCATATTGTGTCCATTAAAAGTAGATCGTTAAGTCCAACACTCAAGGGAAAGGAACTACCTTTTGGATGACTGCCAGAAATGGAGGCAGAGAAATACTGGGAGCTAACAGAAACTGCCAGCCATAGTGAGAATTAAATGAGATGCGCATATAACATATTTAGAAGTGTGTCAGCGATGTAGCTCAGACTTAATAACTCAGCTATTATTATGACTGCTATTATTATTATTTAAGCATTTTCAGCAAATATTCATTAAACATCTTACTAAATCAAAACATGCTATTCTTGTTGTTCCTGGATGCCATTAGAAGGATAGCTAGATGAATTATCAGTGGGTCCTTCTTGAAAGTACTACCTGTATACTGGGAGTTGACTTTTCATTTAAAATATAAAGATGAGTGTTACAGTATTGTCAGAGAGAAGGCCCTGGATGTGCACAGAATTAACTATTGCTCAATGTGGCTGCAAAGGCAGGACACTTGAAGGTTGGAAAATTAGGTTAGTGCCAGATTTGACAGGAGTTGGCATTTGTCCACTATAAGGAGGAATCCAAGAAAGATTTTTAAGATGAGGATTGCTACAGAAATAAAGGTACAACCTAGAAGGGAGGGGACAAGCCACATATGAAATTTCAGAAGACAGGGTATGTTTCCTTGTTGTAACAGTCTTAACAGAAGAAAATTCACTCAACTATTTCTCCTTTGAGACTCTTCTGCAGGAAAAACCCATAAAGAGAGCATCATTCTTTTCCCCTAGTCTTAGTGATATTTGGCTCCTGAAAAATAATCCTAAGAGCTTGGGGTTTATATTGTTGATCTCCATCCTAGCACCTAGTTCTGTCCTTTGGACATGACATTTAAACGTCTGCACCTGAGCTTTCTCAACTAAAAATGGTGTGATTATGCTGGCCTTAAATACTTTGACAATGGCATGCACACATGCACGCACACACACAAGTACTGCCATTCACTGAGACCCTGAAACCTTCTTAGTCATTCTTGCATTGCAGAGACAAGACATCTGACACTCGCAACTTAAAGGAGGAGAGGTTTATTTTGATGCGTGGTTTCAGAGGACTCAGTCCATGTTTGGCTGGCTTCAAGGCAGAAGTATCACGGTGGAAGAGCTGGTAGAGGACAATTGGTCCCCCACGTCAGCCAGGAAGTGGATAGAGAAGGGAGAAGCTGGGGACAAGAAAAAATCCTACCAGATCATGTCCCCAGTGCCCCCCTCCCTTTTTGGTACTGAGGATCCAACTCATGACCTTTTGCTTGCCAGATAGACACACCACTGAGCTAAATCTCTGGCCCTACCAGTGGCCCCTTTTGACCAGGTCACATGCCCTAATGATCCATTCAGCTACGAACTTACCAGGGCATTAATCTCTATTCCAATCACCTTTCCAAACTCCATGTCTGAACACATAAGGCTTTCAGAGGACATTTCAGATCTAAATCATGATAGAGCTTAATAATTTTATGGGCTTTTATTATTCCCATTCTACAGGTGAGGAAACATAATTATGGAACTTGTTAGTAATTGGAAGAGCATAGCCCCAAACTGTTCAATTTCATAGCCCATATGTCTGAACACTGGGCCAGAATATCCCATGGCTAAGTGCTTATTGAATGGCTCCTCCTTCTCTACACATTGGCTCTCAGAGGAAAGCAGGCATCTGTGTGTCTGCCTGAGAATGCCACATGCAAGGGGACATGCATCTAAGGGCTAGGTCAGACTCACCACAGCTCCTTACGTAGCTATAATCACAGAGGAGGCTTTTATTAAATCAGCTGTTATACAACTGAAAGGGTTAAGAATTTATACATTCTCCATATTATGGTTTGAATGCAAAACATGCCTGCAAAGGCTATGTGATAGAGGCCAGTTGATGAACTTTGGGAAATGATTGGATCTGGAGGACTGTAATTTTATTAGTTGATAAATCCATGAATGGATTCAAAGTTTGATTGCATTATTGGGAGGTGTTGAAAATTTAGGAAGTGGGACCTAGTTTAAGGCAGTGAACCGTGAGGGGACGGTGTACTTGGAATCTGTATATCTACTGACTGGTTTCTCTCTGTGTGTCTCTGTCTCTGTCTCTTCTCACCTGTCCACCCTGAATTGAATGACTGTTTTTTTTTTTTCTACATACTCCTTTCACTGCGTTCTAAGGACTGAAATTATGAGACAAAATAAATGTTTCCTCCTTTAACTGTTTTTGCACAGTGATAGGAAGCTGATTAATGCACTCCATAGAATCTTATCCTCTGTTCTTGAGAATTTGCCTTTATATCACTCTGAATTATATTTAAATTTCTTTCTATGAGTCATCAGTCATTCACTACTGATATTTTATCCAACACTAGGTTTTGCAAGACATAAGAGGACCCTTTATGATCTCCTGGTCAAATAAGTTCATTTGTCTCTGAACTTATTTTTAATTTACCCTCTTTGATGTCTTGGATAGTATAATGGGACTTGGAGGTGCTAAGCTGCTTAGCTGCTTTCTAACACCACAGACTTCTGCTATAACAGGAAATCATGTAGCAACTGAGGATCAAAATTTTAATTCGAGGGTACGAAATGTGCCCTGCTTGAGATGCCAGCAAAGAAGATGATAGACCTTTAAAGTTCACGATAATAAGGGAGCAAATTTATGTCCTTTGGGAGTGCTTGAGTGACTTTAAGGACCATATTCTAAAAACCTTGCCTGGGTGGAATGCATCCTCTAAAGGCAGGAAATAACTACTTATGTACAGGAGGTGGCAAATTGTAAAGCAATTTTGTATTTTGTTGTATATTCTTATTCGTTTTCCAATTTTTAAGGAATGAATCCTATATTTTATAATTTTACTAGAAACTATAATTAGAAAAATATGGCATTTTAAGAAACTGCACACTTCTGGTCTTTAAATAACTAACTTGTAATGGGAGATGTTGACACATTCTAAATTATGAATTCATGTGAAAGTGACATAATAATAAGTTTAGACTTCAGTATATGAAATCTAGGGCCTTCCTTTCTTTTTCTCTTTTCAAATTCGCTCCAGTGTTAGTTTCTCTGTGTCAGTAAGGATCTGGTTCATCCTTCAAGTGCTTGGGTCACATGCCTGGGAATCATCCTTGGCTTCTGCTCTCACTGTTTGTATCCAGGAGCACTCAGGAAATCTTGCCATTATAGTCTTATGCAGATGGCCTCTCCTTGCTACATAACACCACTCATCAACACTGTATCTTGCCTGGAACATTCAGTACCCTCCTAATGATAATTTTGCCCTTTGTCCAATTTATTCTCAACCTGGCAGGAAAAGAGAGCCTTCTGAAATGCTAAGTCTAAACACGCTCCTTCTGTGTCAAATCTCTTTAAGGACTTCTCATCTCATTCAGAATAAAATTCATGCATTAAATATTTTTCAAAAACATAACTTTTACAAATGGCCACAATGTCTAAACTGTAGGATATACTATAATATATTCGGTTATTTGCCAATTGTTGGATATCTCTTCCTCCTAATTGTTAAAGTAAACCATAATGCACATAAACACGGATCTTTTTTACATATCTAATGACTCATACAAAACATATTGTTAGTATAGAATTAAGTTCGCTGAGTAAGGATACAATTTAAAACTATTGACAATTTAATTTCTTCAAAGTTTTTCCCAGTTTATATTTTCAAAAATTATATATTTATATAGAAATATAATTTATATTTCTATATAAATATAATTTTTATATATATATATAAATTATATATTGGTGTCTACCCTCAACTACAGTGAATTTTACAGATTTGTCTTGCACTATATTATAAACATTATATCTGATTTTTAAAATGACACTGATTTTATTACAAGTGGCTCACATACTTTGTTTTCAAAGCCTCCTTGGTTGCTTATGGACTGTTCTTTGGTGCACTCTGCGTGTAATTCTCTAGGAAAATCCATTTATGTCTTGACCCATTTCGTCAGTGAATCTATGTTAATTTTGTTTGCACTTTTTGCAAACATGTTTATGGGACACTAGTTGGTAAAAGCTGGTATGGGCTTTCATTTAGCCAGGCAGTGTCTGGGACCAGAGCACTAGTTTCTGTTCACAGCTCTACTACATTATAGCTATGCAAACCTAGTGATAGAGGCACTAAAATTCTGTCTCCACCACAGTAGCAAGGGTACAGGGACAGTGCCAGGACCAGAGTCTTTCTGTAAAGGGGTAATAGTGGGCTTTACAATCAGTTCTCCAACTACTCAATTCTACTTTTACAAGACAAAACTAGCCACAGACAACATACAAATGAAGAGGTGAGGCTGTGTTCCAGTAACTTTACACTGAAAGTGAATTTCATATAATTTTTATGTCTCAAAATATTCTTCTGATGTACTGTCAGGTAAAACCATCCTGAACTCACAGGTGAGTTCTGACCCAGAGTCTGAAATTTGTTAACCATTCTTCCCAGGGTTGTGGGTGGATACTATCTAAAGGGAAAGTTGACTGTATTTGCAGATTCCATATGTGGATTCAACCAACCACTTTTTAAAAGCCCCAATACTTTTTACTGAACATGTTCAGGCTTTAAAAATTGTCATTTTTGGGCTGGGGATTTAGCTCAGCAGGCATAAGCGCCTGCCTTGCAAGTGTGTGGTCGTGAGTTCGATCCCCGATACCAAGAAAAAGACCCCCCCCCCAAGAAAAGGGACAAAAATTGTCATTTTTATCTAGACAATACAGTGTTAGGTTTAACACTTAGTAATATCTAATATGCTTTAACCTATACTAGAGAATATGCATAAATTACATGCAAAAACTGACAGATGTGGTCACACATGCCTGTAATCCCAGAATTCAGGGAAGCTGAGGCAGAAGGATCATAAGTTTGATCCTAGTCTGGGCATCTTAGTGACTTAATTGAGACAAAAACTTCTCTCAGAATAAAATTTTAAAAATTACAAAGGACTGGAGATGTAGCTTAGGTGAAAGCCTTGGGTTCAACCCCAGTCTACAAAAGTAAAAGTTGTATGTAAATATAATGCAGTACCCACACATTTTGGCATCGATGTGAAGTCCTAAAATGAATCCCCTACAAAGAACTGTGGCAGGGGCTATTGTAGTTTTCAATAACTCGGCCTTTGCTTGGCACAGAATAACTGCTTAGCCTGTATCAGCATTTTCCTGGTTACTATTGCAATTTGTAATATATTATCAGGGTTGTCACTTTTTAAAAGTGAGGGCTAATTGTCACCTTACTGACTTGCTGGAGCATGGCTCAGTGATGCAATTTATGTGGACATTCTGGTACACTGTAGGTGTTTGATGTTTTTGTTTCCTTGCCCTGTGATACCTTTTGCCTCCTTCTTGTCTGATCCCACCTGCATTTTGTACTCCAGCTGCACTGAACCCTTTTATTAACTGCACACGTCATGCCCTGTTTCACCTTTAAATTCTCATTGTGTTCTATATCTTAATTCTCTGAGCATAGTCTAATCTGTTTCCCCTCAGTACTGAAACAATGAATAATACTCACAGAGCTCTAAAACCTAAAAAGTCTTTACACATCCATCATTGTATTATCCATTCCAAAGTTTTTTTTCCTTTTAAATGGTTCCCTCCATAGAATCACATCCAGGTCTTCTGAACTTGCCCTTGAACGATTTTGAAAGCCCTATTCCCCCAAACAGGGCTCCGTTAACACCAAAACAAGTTGTTGTCTTCTTCAGAATTCAAATCTCTAGTCCCATGATACTTGCCCTATAAAAAGAAAGTGGAATGACATTGTTTATTCTTTAATTAAAACCATGGCAACTGCAGCTGTTGACAGTCTGGTTTAAATTCTTGTGTGGAGAGGAAGTGGAGGCACAAGTACATCTGGGTGGGCGACCTGCTTTGTTGAGCGGTGTCACACACAGTTTACTACCCCAGCCAGAGACCACAGGCAGAACTTTCCCACAGGTCAGCAGGTTATAAGGAAAAATACAAGGCTTTGGGAGACAGGCTGACCCTAGTGTCCAGTTGGTTTCTTCACTCACCACCTGTGTCACCTCCAGCAAGTACCCTCATATTTTTGAGCCTCTATTTCTTCATCTGCAAAATGGTGATAATAGTATCTGGTTGTGCTGGACTGTATTGGAGGAAAATGAACATACCTTTAATGTGTTTGATACCCAGTAGACAAGCAAGCCTGGGAGCTACTACACAGGTCCCGTTTCAGCCAAAGCTGGCTTTGAATGAAAGAAGTGGATTGCCATATTGTATACATTAACCCAGGCCAGTGACAGGTGGTTCTTTCGGAAGCAGAGATTCCAATTATTAGAAGAGAGAACAAAAACATTTTTTTTAGAAAAAAGGTCAGTAACCTTTCTTCTGTAAAGACCCCAAAAGGAAACATTTGGGGTCAGGCAAACTACATAGTCCACTGTTGTAGCTGCCCAGCTTCAACATTATAGTAGAAATACAGCCATAGGCATGATTGTGCATGGCTGCAAACAATAAACTGCATTAGGAGATGGGGGACAATTAGAGTTGGCCTGGGGCTATCGTTCACCAGCCTCTGGTCTAGACCTTTGCAGTGTTATGGTGACAAAAGTCCAGAACTGATATGCATGGAAGAGTATTCACATCTCATATCTTTTGCTGGTCACATAGCTGCTCTCGAGTAAGTCAAACCTCAGTTTCTTCATCTGAAAAGGAGCATGAAAGTTGCTTTCTTCTTCATGGATGTCATGCCAAAATTTAGGGTGACACAGCCACCAGGTCTCAATATCTCTTAATGTTTTGCACGGGTGACTTGCTACTGATCAAAAATCAAAAAAGGGAGAAACACAGCAGCAAGGTCCAGGCAAGGAGAGGAGAAAGAGCAGGGCAGTGGGGTCTAAGGAACCTATCTGACAGGGCAGTGACGATGGTTGCAGCTCTGTCCACATGAAATCTCAGACTTGCACTTTTTTTGTGCACTGGACCGTACATCCACCTTGCATGGATGCCACTTCTTAAATATCCTGCAAGGCTCTCAAACTGACCTGGCTACTTCTGCTTCCCCTTACCTAAATCCTTGGATTCTTCTCTTTCTGTGGATCATTCCTCAGTGAGTGCTTATGACTCTGGACAATAAAACTGCGTCAGGAAATGAAATGGAAACTGGATTTGGCATGGGGCTTCTGCCACCTTCCCGGCCATGTGCACAGTCTGACTTTGATTCCTTCCACTCCCTCCATCTCTCACGCATCGTCTCTCTCCATTCCGCTTCCCTTGATTCCATTTCAGGTATTATTTTCTCTCCATTGGGTCATCACGCCTACTTCCTTCCTGATGTTCCCGCCACCAATTTTTTCCCCATACAGTGAGTGTTTTGATTTGCGAGAAAAAATGTTACCTTCTACTACAGCTTTAGGTTTTCCCCAGAAGGAAATCTCAACCTTTGATGTGCCTTCCCCACTCTTTATTCTCTCCAGCATCATCTATTCTATGCTATTTCCATGATCTTGACCAACCATTCCCCATACAAATTCTTTCCCTATCATGGACACATCCATACCCCATCTACTTTTCTAGCTCTTTCTAAACAAATGTTTCCCTGCCTCAGTGTGAGTATCACTTCTTTTGGAAACTTTTCTGATAGTCTTATTATCTCTGAGGTTGCATCAACTTTCCTTTTTTAATTTTATGTCTTGATACTTATACTTCCTGTCTATAGCACTTACTGCAGCACATTATCCCGTGAGTCCCACAAACCCAGCTACTTGGTATTCTGCGCGTTGCCTGATGATGACCATCTCTTGTGGTTCCTAGGAAAAACAGTTCAGTAGAAATGACACAACTAACCACAAGCTTCAGGCAAAGTCTTGCCCTCTGAAGTTGCACAGTATCTTCCATATACCCACCTCACAGATTTATCAGGTATGATAAGATCTGCAATCACTAAAATGCCTATTGGAAAGGAGGCAGTGTTTATGTTCACTAGAAACAGGAAGCACACCACTTGAGGCACTGCCACATGGGGTGGTCCCCGGGTTGGTCTGAGAGGGAAATGTGGGCAATAACCTTTCTACTTATCTATCTATCTATCTATCTATCTATCTATCTATCTATCTATTTATTTTTTGTGGGAAGGAGAGGGTTAGACCAGGTAAACTAGCTAAGTAGCATTAGCATTGACTTATTTGGGTAATTTCAGCAGAGTTGGCTTTAGTTGTCTGACACCTTGACTCTGGGATAATTAGGGAAAGGCTATAGTGGCTTGATATGTGGGAACTTTATAAAAGAGGCAGTTGCAGAGTTTAGCATTCATTGCTTTGCATATGAAAGGCACATTGCAAAGCAAGTTGTTTACTACTTCCAGGAATTAGTTAACCTGGGAGGGACAGTTTCTTCTAGTGCCAACAAGGCAAAGCAGCAAAATCAAAGACATACTTCATAAGCCTGCTCTTAATTTCACACCTGAGCTCAGATCTCTTCCTTAGGCTGGATTATTCATCACACATACACAGTATGCCTTTATATCACACAGCTAATGGCATTAAGAAATTATTAGAACCAACATTTCTATCCTATTGTGCATCATAAGCCCTAGTGAACAGAGACATACAGCGTATTTTCTTCTTAGTATTTCTAGCCTGGCACACAGTAGGCACTAGGCAAAACTTACTAAGTGATTTAGCTATCTAGGAGCTCAATGTCTTAGGACAAATGGGAGTGGGAGTGATAGCTTGTCTTACAGATCACAGGTGGAACATGCTCAGCACATGTCTGTGACATGTAACTGGTGATCTGTAAATGGTTTTGGTATCATGAGAACTTGATAATAACTGTAATCATATTTGATGGGGAATTTGGAAGAAGGTTCATGCATACACCTGTGTAGGGCTTCTGTCCACAAAACCTGGTGCAGGGTTTTTCTCCATAAACTCAGTGGCCCTTGTTTACTCTTACACATCCCATTTTTGGGAACCTTTCTCCTGCAGAATAAAGAGAGTCCAGTTTGGCAGGTGTGCACTTGAAGCTGCCTGAGAATGCTGGAGAGATGAACTGATGATTCAGTTTTATGTTCTACGTTCTTTACTCACGCAGCTGGGATCTGAATACCTTGATATTCACTCCTGGAAAAATAGCCATCCCAGTGCCTTGCAAAAGTCCTAGGAAGGAGGTTGGACCATGTTGGCTAAAAGGATTGAATTGGAACATCTGGCACTATGTGTGGGGTCATTTTGTCTCTTTTCCTTTGTCAAAAGCAGGTGCTTGGCTTTACTTCTTGGGAGCGAATGACTCTTACCGTATCTGTCTTAATAAAATAAAACAGATCATGGCAGTTTTCTATTTAAAACTATCAAGCCTATTTAAAAATTTGTGTGTATAGGTTAAGTTTCTAGATCCTAGTCTGAAACAGCCTCTGATTTATTCAGTAAATACCGATTGAACATAAGCTAGCTTGTAGATACTGTTTGAGACACTGAGAATTCAAGAGTAGCAAAAACAGTTAAAATCCATTCTTACCTCGTAGGGAAGGGAGGGAGGCAAGTGATGTCACATGAACAACTAAATATTTACAGTGTTGCATGATGAGAAGACCAGAAAGAATGAGAGGGGAAGGGATTGTGATGGAGCAGGGGATGAGGTGCTTCTCAGTTCCCTCCACCACCTGAGCGTGGCCTCCTTCTGGCTCTATCACTTTCTCATGGGATCCACTTGTACTTCAGCTGTGCCAGCCTTTTTGGACAGTAAGTGGTTTCAGAGTGAGAAAGCATTGCTTTCCTTATTCTATGTGATCTTGGGCTTAAACTCCCTACGAATAAGGATAGGAACTCTTGCAGTCTAAGACTTGCAAGCGTGATGAACATGTACCAGGCTTGAACAGTGGTTTGTATTCATATGTATTTCCAGATTGCATATCATGCCTGCAATCCCCTTCGTGTTTCTTTTGCCTCCTTCCGCAGTATCTCCATCTCCCTTGTGTAGTCAGTCCCTCCCAAGAGCCCTCTCAATGTGATTTTACTGTTTTCCTGGACACCATGACCTCTGTGTCTTGTCATTCCCTGGAGATACCTAAGTACTTGGAAATCATAAACTCTATTTTGATTCCTTTAGCAGATCTTAGTGCATAAGGAGTGAGGGTTCTGTCAAAGTATGTTACGTGAATGCATGCCAGTGAAAATGTGAAGTGTGAAATGCATGTGACATTCATTAGCCTGTGTGTCAGGTTTTTGAGGACTCAGAGGACTAGACTCATATTGATACGACTTTCTGGGATGGAAGTTGATAAAACAGTAACATGGCACTGTGAGAGATGTGTGGTTTCTTTTATCTTCAGTCCTATAGTGAGTGCAGTGACTGCCTAGGGGAACCCACAGTGTGCTTCATAAAGACTGGAGCAGTAGCTCAGCATCCTTCTAAGACAGCAAGGTCTGCATGTGGACTCTGCTAACCTAACTCTGTGCCTGGCCACTTGAGAGGATTCTGATTCCAGGGTTGAGAGTCCTAGATAAGCAGTGAGGAGGAAGAACTTAGTGGTTAAAAGTATTGGATCTGAAGTAAGACTACCATGTTTACATTCCCCATCCACCAATTACCAATCTGATGACATTGGTTAAGTAGCTTTGAATGTTCTCTGCATCACTTTCTTTGTGCTTAAAAATGGTACCTCGAAGAAGAAGAAGAAGAAGAAGAAGAAGAAGAAGAAGAAGAAGAAGAAGACGAAGAAGAAGAAGAAGAAGAAGAAGAAGAAGAAGAAGAAGAAGAAGAAGAAGAAGAAGAAGAAACAGATGCATCATGCTTAATTTGAAGGGCTGATGTATGAAGTGTATCTGACCAACCATATGAGAATATCTAGTCACACACTGGCATTTAAGGATTGCTCAGTGTAGCGAATGGAGACAAGATGAAGACAGTCAGTCAAAGATGCTGAGAGACAGTGAGTCATTCTGGGAAGTAAAGAGAACAGGAAAGTACCAAGTTAAGTTTGGTCATTTAGATAGTGGCCTCTAAGAGTTCTCTGTAGGGAGAGACTTCAGTGAAGTGGCAGGGTATGGAAGGTATTCTAAAGGAGTGAAGCAGTTTGCTTAAGATTTTCAATATGGTGATGGTGGAGGCTGGAGCTCCAGTTGGAAGCAGGCGCTCTGAAGTTAATTTTCTACCTTAACTTTTTGTAACACTGTATGACTCTCACCTGCTCCTCTTCATATGCTTTTTTGTCTCTTCCTCGCTTGCTTCCCTCCTCGCTCTCTCTTCCTTCTTGCCTTCTACTGGGAAGTGAATCCAGGCCTTAATCATGTGCTCTACCAGTGAGCCACATCTCCATTCCTTTCTTTATATTTTATTTTGAGATAAGGGTCTTATTAAGTTGTCCATGCTGGGCTTGATCTGCCTGCCTCAGTTTCCCATGTAGTTGGAACTTTTAAATCATTCTTTTTTCCTACTGAACGTTTCATTTCCCTGCTTAAAGTTTGCATTTGGTAAGTCATAGTTGTTTGCTTTCATTCCTTTCTTCTTCATCAGTTTCACCCATAATCTTGATGTTAGTCTGTGCTGTGAAAATGAGCCATGAATCCAGGTCCCAACCCTTACCTTTTTCTGAATTTCCAGCCAGACCCACCATTAATTGAAAGTTATTTTGTGGGGTCAATTAAGGTACTGTAGAAGCTAATCAACGCTTTGTTGTTAGTGGCCCCCAAACTTCAGCAAGTAGTGGAACCTCCTAGGAAGCTTTCTAGACCCCCCTGCAAGGTTTCTGATGTAGTGGGCTGAGTGAGGCTTCAGAATTTTATTTCTAGCCAGGCACAGTGGTCTATGCTGTAATCCCAGAACTCTGAGTGGCTGCAGGAGAATCTACACCTGAGCTCTTTGGTGGTTGGTGTCCAAGGGTGGCTCTAAGTTCCATGTCACAGGATAGGGATGAACATGACAGAAAGGAAGTTGCATTTACTAATTACACCTCTGAACTGACACTTCCTCACTTTTGTCTTGTTATCTTTTTCACAGTGAGGCAGTGAGTAGAATTTACATGTAAAGAATGGGGTGACCCAAAGGTGTGACTCTCATGAGGTTGAGCATTGGGGTTGTCTTAGAAACTACTGATGACAGCCACAGCACATGCTAGAGACTTTCTATTGGCAAAAGCAAGGCTGATCAAGAATTTCCAGCCATCAGGAGAGACTAAAACTATGTAGAGAGAATATTAATGTGACCTGTGCGGGGAGAATGTCGGAAGTGTCTCTTTTTTTCCTTTTAACCAAATTCTTTTACTTCCTCTGAGTTGGGGATCTTGTGATGAGCATCTGCTTCCATTTCCACTGTCAGGCATCTGAGGTGATGAACCTGGATGTGGTCCTAAGGCAATATTCATTGCATGGCCTTGTGAGGCACTTGACACTCAATGAATCTTCAATACATATTGATGAGGACAAGCAAAGTGAATTATTCACCACTTAGTGTTATTTAGTATTTCTTCCCTGGGAAGGAAGTGATCAGTGTTTGCCAACATTAGAGTCGATGGTGGGAAATTGTAGCGTGGTTTGTGAATGTGCTTGTTCACGCATTTACAAAAACTAATTGTGACCCAGCATCCAGCTTCAAAGTCAAAGGGGATGCATCCATGTGACCTTGAGTCTTGGTTCCCTCATGTATAAAGTGAGAGTCTTATATCATGTGATGTTTTTGTTTGAGATGTTCCAGAAGCTAACCTGAGTGTCATAGTTACTTCCCTATGGCTGAGACAGACTACTTAAAACCCATAACTTGAAGGAGGACAAGTTCACTTTGGCTTTCAGTTTCAGCTCATGTTCAACTGGCTCCAAGGTAGAAATAGCATAGCATAGGGGCACAGTGTAGAAAAGTGCTCAACACATGGCATCCAGGAAGCTGAGAGAAAAGGGGGAACCAGGGACAAGAACATATTCTGCTAAGTCAGGCCCCCAGAGATCCATCTTCAACCAGGCCCCTTTCTGACCAGCACATTCAGCTACTCACCTCCTCCACGCATGAGTCCATGGATGAGTATATCACCCCCATGATCACCTACCATATCATGAGAATTTCAGGGTGCTTCAGATCTAAACCATGACAGTGAGAAAAGAAAAAGTAAAATCATCATATTGGGATGGTGATTCTAGGTCATATTTATAAATGTTGGGAAAGGAGAAAAGAAAAAGAAGGTACCTAGTCATAGGTGAGTTAACACTGTGTGTTTTTATTCTTGCTGCCAACTTCTGGAAGCCAGGAAGCATGTAAGGGCAAAGGGATGAGATGGTAGCACATTTATACACCCATTCCCATCCATTATTGGATCTGATTGGTATCCCAGAGACATGGTCTAGTTCTGACAGTGTGAACTGGCATCTATTTCCCTTTGTTCTTCTTTTTTCCTCCTTTACCACCAGAACTTCTTAATGTCATTTCCTTAATCTCATGTGCCCAGCAGTGAGTGCATAACCAGTTCTCAGCACATATCTTTCAACTGCACTGTAACAGTTGGAAATACATGTTAAATGTGTAGTGTAACATTCTGTACTTAGAAAGTACTCTGTGAGTTTTCTATTTTTTTTTCATTTTTCTACACTTTATTATTCCAATGCCAGCACTTAATCAGGGTTTATTTTAATTTTGAGGATGACTTATAGGCTCTTTGGACACTCCAGGAAGCTTGCACCTTTTAGTTTTGATTCTTCTCATACCCATACATGGAGCAATCTCAAGTTTGGAAATGACTTTCCCAATCACTGTCTCATTTAATTCTCATTAGACCCTTGTGGTTGGTGGAAGATGCTGATGCTTTCCCAAGGGCATGGTATTAACAGTTCAGCAGGTCTCCGTGTTTCCAAACAGGTATCACGTGTCTGTCCAGATAAATTAATTTCCACTCATTCACTTTTCTGGAATAATAGAAACATTTGCCAGAGTGAATAGTGATAGGGCTGGGGGTCAAGAAAATGTATACTATCGCTTTGATTCAACACTCAAAGTCCTAGATTTATTATTTTCTCCTATTTGTTTGGGAATACTGGAACTTAGGTGAAAGGATTTTGCCTACATAAAACTGCAGGACCAAATACTGGAGCCTAATCCTATCTCCCCATAATCCCCAATCTTTTTGGAACCTGGAACCTATTCCTGAAAGACAAATTTCCACCACATAGAGGGAAGGTGTGTGATGGTTTCAGGATGATTCAGTGGAGCACACAGCCTAGATTTCTTGCATAAACAGGTCACAGTAGGATTTAAACTCCTATGAGAATGTAATATCACTGTGCTTATAGGAGGTAGAGCTCGGGTTGTAATGTGAGCAAGGGGAAGCAGCTGTAAATACAGATGAAGCTTTGCTTCCTTACCTGCTGCTCCACTCCTGCTGTGTGACCTCACTCCTGTACCAGTCTGGGGCCCAAGGGTTGGGAACCCCTGATATACTCTACATCCCAATCTGTGTCTGTTAATACTCTTGATGCTGTAAGCACCAAGACTCAAGATTGCCAAACAGGTTCTTCTAATTAAACAAACAAGGCACCAAGTAACCTTGACTCTTATAAATGTTCATAGTATGGGAAAGCAATCTGGTGCTGTCCTAAAGGAGTCCATGAGATATCTGAGATAATAGAGTGAAATCTTCATAATAGAAGGCCATGAAAGTGAGAGTATGGGGAAAAATCTTAAAGAGTATATGTGTATCGAGGGTCTTTTAGATACAAGTGACAGAAGTCCAACTTATAAATTCCAGAAAAAAGTCTTAGATCACTTAACTGATTTAGGTAACTGATTCAAGGAGATTAAATCATGCCATGGGATATCTGCCTCCTGTGTTACTTGTCTCTCATCCAGATTCTTTTCAGTAAAGGAAAGGATGAGCACAGGTATTTCCAGTGTTTACCTCTTATAAGCATAAAAGTTGAGTCTGTTTCCTAAAATAGGCTTAGCAAATGTCTGAGATATACTGGTTGGCTTGGTGTGAGTGCTGTCTCATTCATAGAGTGCAGGATTGGAGTTAAACTTTAGATAAGCAACATGGGCAGGTACAGTATTTGGCTGTGAAAAAAAAATTGAGAGTTGCTTTCAGCAGAAGAGACAGTGGCAGCCAATAAACAATGAATAAGCAAACAAAAATGTATTTTTATCTGAGTAGAATATTTCGAGTCATCCAGTTGTCTTATTACAATCTCGGCAGGCTTCAAGGAGGATGATGTATTAAGAGAGAAACAGGGAAGGCAAAGAGCTCAGCCAAAGATAGGTAAGTGGGAAAAGAAACAGTGCACAGATACTAAAAGAATGGTTTGGTTTTACAGAAAGGTTGTGGATAGTGTTTATTGATTGACTACCTACTATGTGCTCCAAGGTAATGTAACTTATTAAAGTGGAGCATCTAGTTGAGGTTCACAGTATAAGCTTAGGGATCAGACTGCTTGTATTTAGCCATACTTTCCTAGCTACGTGACACTGAGAAAAAATAGAATTGTCTAGGTTTCAGTCTCTTGTTCTGCAAAATGAGATCAGTAATACTGCCTGGCTGTAAGAACAAAGCCAATAATGCCTCAAAAGTACTTAGCATGGTGGCCTTGTCATATTAATACCCAACAAGTCTTGGACATTATTTTTAATCACTTGAATGACATGATGTCACATTGATTATTCTTTTTTTCAGATGAAATAAGTAACTTGTCTAATTTTTCTCTCTCTGAGGCCATTGTCTGATTTTTCTGTTATTAGAAAGCTCTGGATTAGGAGGAAGTATAATCAAATAGTTAAGATAGGGTCAAATTGGGTGGGTTCTTCTGTTATTTTTATTCAGACTTCTGTTTCCAACAGTGTGGGATTTTGAATCAGAAAGATTTAAATTTAGGTCTTATTTCTAGGCATGTGACTTATAAGCTACTCTTATGATCCATATTTTAAGGTGAGTGACATTTTCCAATATTATGGCAAGCTAGTGCCTTGGCCTAGATCTGAACTCTGGTCTTCTAATTCCATAAAGATGAAATCATCACCTAAGAATTTGAACTCTTCAGGACTCCTAGGAAATGCAAGGGCTAAAATGACAAGGTAGCATAGACTCCTCTATTCCCAAATATTCCCAAGAATTTAGGTAATATTAGAGAATGGGGTCTCTAAGCCTCATTTTGATTATTAGACAAATATCTGGGTCTATGTCACAAACAGAACTCAGAGCCAATGTTAAATACATGAGTCAGGACACTGTGGCCCCCAAAAAGTCAAAAACAGCTCTTCTTGGCTACTGTTCCCAGGTTAGTCACTCTATGGCAGGATAGGGTGTCAGAAGCCCACTGACATTTGCACGTATTATCCATTCTTGTGAGTTGCACAGCTCTCTACAGCATTGAAAGCTGTCTCATCTATGTTCCCACATCATTCTGGGTGACAATAGCAGCACCTTGACAACAGCAGTACCGCCATCCATTTGGTGTCTACTGTGTGACTCTGGCCCTGTGTTCGTGCTCTGGTCTGCACAGTCTCCCCACCATCAGGGTTATTTCAGTACAAATTCCTCTGTGCGGCCTTCATTAGGTTCCCTATTTGAAGCTGCCCACATCCTCTGCTCGTTCCCCAACATCCCTCTCATTTGAATTTGTTTTCCTCATTAACAGCAATGTCTACCTAAGACAGCAAAGAGTTTACTTATCATTTCTATCTTCTGCCACTAGAATGTGACTTCCGCAGGAGCCAGTTGTTTCTATTTTGGTCACTGTCTCCAGAACCAACAAGGAAAATTAGTAAACAAGTGAGCCTAATACAGTTCTTGTGTAAGGTTGTTTTTATTGTTCTCTCCACGTGACAAGTGAGAAAACTGAGATGCAATGGTTTTTACTTAGTCTGTCCCCTGATGTCATAAAACAAGGGAGTCTAGTGGTGTGACCAATGTTCTTATTTGCAGCCCCTGCTGTCTGAGCACCATGTTGAGGGGACAAGTCAATTTAGAGGCATCATTATTTACGCTTCCAGTGTCCACTAAAATGTTATTTTTTTAGTACTCACATTGATGCTTATGAATAACATTTAGTTCTTCAAAAGCACATTTGCTAAGACCATTTGGCATCCTGTAATGGCTTTAATTTTTTGGAGACAATAACACTAGCAAGGAGCAACTTTACTGCCTTGCAACAGTACAGGCATTGTGAAGAGAGGCCAGGTGGTCCTAAACTCTAGCCATCAGGCATTCCAGTGTGTTGCTGTAGCTTTACTTAAAGGACCCAGGATGTAATTTTTGAGATGCAGGTTTGTTTTGCCACAGCGCTCCATCTCAGGCTTGGCAATTACATTTCATTAACACGGAAGTGTAAGCCATAAATCATTGATCAGAAACAGGTTGTTAATAGGTCTGGTTAAAATGTCTGCCAGCCAGCAGGGCAGGGATGCAAATTGACGGATGCCTGGGCACACAACTTGCTTAGGTAGCCCATTAAAGCAATACTGCTAATAATTTCCACTAATATTTACTGAGCTAGTTTCCTCTGTGCCTGTAAGTACTTTAACCTCGCAGCAACCCTAAAAAGACTATTCCTATATGACAGATGAGAAAATTGAATTCCAAAATGGTTAAATAGCTGGCTGAAGTCTGCACAATTTGGAAGTGGCCAGAGTAGGATCTGAACGAACATAAGGTCACATGTATTCTTCCTTCCTGGATTTTGCCCCTGGGGATAAAAATGACAATGGTTAGAGCCAGTGGCCAGATGTCTGGCATGGCCAATGCCCTTATCCCCTAGATGGCAGCGCCTTTCTGCAGAGTGGTCTTGGGGAACCTAGAGGAGGCTGGGGGAGGAAGCTAGACTCTGCAAGATTGAATGTTAACTTGGGCTTCCAAACAGCTGAGGTTGACCAGCGTGGCCAGGCTGCTAGCTAATTCATCTGACTTCGCCTGCATGCCTGTCATCCGTGAGCAGAGTGGTGGCAGCTGGGCCCGCTCACACCCTATTAACCTTGTCTGTTGGAATGACACCTGGCTGTGCTGAGGCCTTGGTTCCTGTAATTAGGAATGTAAACAACTGCAGCTTCCTCCCATCATAACTGGTATGGTGCCTGCCTCCAGCTCCTCCTTTCCCCTAGCCTGAGCCTCCTGAAAGAGATGCTTCTCTCACACTGCAGCCAGGTGGGCCTGGAGATGCCTTCTGGCTTGGACTTGAGCTCTTGCCGTTGATCGCCCATGCTGCCCCAGAGGTCTTCTACTGCATGACCTCACATATATTCAGGGCAACCTCACTTGGGTTGTTTATTCCTATTTTATGGATAAGAACATGTGCCTTTAGAGGGATTGAATAAATGACCTAAGGTGGCACAGCTAAGTAATTTCAGAGACAGTTTTGTTTTGCTATGTTTGTATTCTTCAGAGGGAAACAACAATTCATGAAGTGAATCCAGAAGTGGTTTGGGGGCAAAGGATTACAAAGAGAAAACTTTTACAGACTGAACAAAAAAGAAAAGTACAATGAATGCCTGATTGGTTGTAGTTACATGGTTGATATAGTTCGGTCTATACGGCTGCGGTGGCTGGTGCCAAGGCAGGGTGTTGTGGTACACAGGATTCACAGAGGAGAAACAGTATGGCAGATAGAAGGTACCAAAATAAGCAAAGGACAAGATAAAAGCTCTTTCTGACCCTTATATTGTATCCAGCCTCCCAAGGTTAGGGCAGTGCCAAACCAATCAGTGGACTGATTGAGTAATCACCACCCTTGATCCTAGCACCCTGAATCCAAGCACTACACCATGAATCAATCACACACTCTAAATTCAGCCTCCTCTGAAAAAGCCCTGGCTATGACTGTATAAGCTTTTGGGAGGACTTCTAGATACAAGCCATAGCAGTAGCTTTGATTAGTTAACCCGGTTTCATTTTTCTCTAATATTGATATTTACAAGAAATAGTTCAAGCAGAATTTTACTTGCGCTTCCAAATCAAGAAAAAATAGATCATTTATGGTGCCTCATTGGCACTATCTGTACAGGGTTTCTTCAGGATTGGTCTTTAAGTTACTTTATCATTTTGTGTTAATCATTTGAAGTTTGCAGTTTACACTGAAGTTCATTTTTGGTTTTGTGTGGTAGGGTTTTGATAAATACAGATAACATGTAACCTTTGATTGTAATATCATACAGAAAAGTTTCAGCCAGGCATGATGGTATAGTACAAGCCCTTCAAGAAGCTGAGGCAGGAGGTTTGCTTGAGTTCAAGAGTTCAAGACCAGACTGGACAACACAGCCAAATCTCAAATCAAAGAAAGAAAGAGAGAGAGAGAAAGAGAGAGAGAGAGAGAGAGAGAGAATAGGTACATGCAATCCTTGATTTTATTGTGTATAAATTTGCCTATTACAAGAGTGCATGTGGGAGCAATTTTAAAAATAAATTCCTTTATGTTTATTAGTACATGGTTGTATGACATAATGACTCCACTCATCATGGGGAGTCTGTACAAGAACATAACACATAGCACCTTATCAGACTGGCTTCTTTCACAAAACACTGTGCATTTGAAGGTCCCCAATATCTTTTCCTGTTTTTTTTTTTTTTAAGCTCATTTCTTTTTAGTACTGAATTATCTAGTTCCCTGACAGCTGATTTAGCCATTCACGTTAAAAACAGCTCTAGTTGCTTTCAAGTTCTGGAAGTTATGAAACAAAATTGCTATAAACATCTATATGTAGATTTTGTGTGGTCCTAAGTTTTCAGTGCCTTTCTTTAACTTCCGAAGAATGGGACTGCCAGCTTATGTTGTAAGAATATATTTCGTTTTGTTAAAACAAAAACAAAAACAAAAAGCAAAACTTCTAAACTGTCTTCTAAATTGGCTGTACCACTTTGAATTTTCACCAGCAATGGATGAAGTTTCTGGTTGCTATACAAGGTCAGATTTAAAAAAAAAAAAAAAAAAAAAAAAAAAAAAAGTCGTCTACTTAAAAAATTACAGTAAATTGTTGGTGATCCACCTCACAATACCTCCTCTTGTTTCAAACACACTTATGGCATCGCGTTTTTGCCATTTCCTGAAGCAGTTCTGGAAGCCCTCTTTTATGAGTGTCTTTTCATATCTGCCTCAATGTCCTGAATTGATTCAAATATTTACAGCATAAGGCGTGTCCTCCTCCACCTTATTCACTAGGTCTGGCCCCATAGCACTTCTAGATTTTCCCCCAGGTCAAAATGATGGGGAAAGGCAAATGTTTTAAATTGATTCCTGAAAGAATCACTGAAGCAGAACATTGGAATTTAAAGAAAAAGACCTAAAAAAGAGACTTTCAGAATTGCTTCAAGTTGAGAGGGCAATAGAATGTTTGTGTAAAGCGAGGGGGAATATTTTGAGAGAGATTCATGATAAAGTGGCTTTTACTGTAATAATTGATTTTTAAATTTAAACATTCTGTAGTTTTCAATCTTACTTCGTGCATGCTTACGGGCATTTGCTGTTGTCTGTGTTCTGGACGTGGGTCATCCTAAACAGCTTTCCAACCCATATGTTTGGATTTAATCCAGTGATCTTTCTAGCAGGATAATAGTACAGATCAACTGAACTAGTGTGAAAATTAAAGGGCTTCTCACATGTATTATGATGGTGATAATATCTAACATTTGGCATGTGCTAGACACTGTGCTAATTGACTTCGGTGAATTTTATTTTCTTGTAACCCATGAATTGAGTGTGATTACTGTCTCTGTTTTGCAGATAAGCAGTTCAAAGAGTGCTGTGTTGAAAAATAGGGAATAGCTTGAGCTGGATTCAGACCCCAACCTCCATGATTCAAGCCACTGCCCTTAAATACTGTTATGATTGTGACTAAATGGTCCACTGAAGCCTCAGAGGTAGGGCTTCTTCAGAGGTGACTGACTGTATTTAGAGTGTTTGATGCTGGATTTGGTTCCTGGTCCAATGCTAGGATCAAGGGCACTAGGATTAAGGGTATAAGTGCTACCCACCCTAAAAAGTCTGGATAAAATGTAAAGGATAGAAGGAACTGTGGTCGGCTCTTGTTTGTTCCTTAACTTCTGCTTGCCATGAACTGTTTGTCCTCTGTTATACCCCTCTGCCATGCCAACCTACCTTGGAGTCAAGTTGACTATGGACTGAAACCTCAACAAACTGTGAACTAAATAAACACTTCTTTTTTTAACTTTGGGTGCTGGGTCTTTTATCTCAGCACTGAGAAAAGTAATAAGATAACCACCATGTCATGTACTATGTAACTAGATCAGATGCTCAATTAAAAATCATCCTTCTATTTCACGCACACAGAAGAGCCAGTTTCTCACTATTTCAGAATAAGAATTCATTATGAAGCAAGAGGTCAATAAAATGGTTTGTTTGACTCTTATTTGTCACAGTGAGACTTGGATTTAGTCTGTTTTCTGTTGCTGTAACACTGTGTTTGACAGCCACTCATCACTGTAAAAACTATTTGAGATAATCAGTTTCTAAAGAGAATAGTTTCTTTTAGCTCATAGTTTTGGACATTCTGATCTATGGTGGAGTCTTTGCTTTGGGCCTGTGGCAAGGAAGCCTATCATGGTGGGAACATGTGGTGGAGCAAAATAGCTTGTACCATGAGTCAGCAGACAGAGAACTTGAAGGGGTCTGGGTCCCACAGTCATCTTTAAGGTTGTGTAACCAATGTGTTAAGGGCCATCTCTCAAAGCCCACTTTTCAAATGTTCTAACACCTCCAAATAGCACTATCCTGGAGACCAAGCCTTACCCATGAGCTGGAATAGGTCATTCTGTATTCAAACAATAGCAAGCAGAACCTCTAAGACTGAGTAATTTACAAAGAAAAGTGTATTATTTTTCACTCACATGTCTGAAAGCTGGGGAAGTCTAAAACCAAGTAGCTGCATCTGATGAGGGCTTCCTGGTGTACCAGCTAGTGGTGGCAAGTGGAAGGGTAGGCAGGGACTTACAGAAAAGAAAAAATAGGAGGAATAAACTTGTTTTATAATAACCTGCTCTTCCAGTAACTACTCTAGTCCTAGGAGACAGAGATTACTCACTCACACAAAAACATATTAATCCCTTAATGATGGCTCATTCCCCAGAAGCCAAACACCTTTCATAAGATCCCACCTCCCATATTTAGATCAGTACAGACTGATTGTGGTGGTCCTGGTAGCTTTGTTACAAATCCATGCAGTCAGCTAACTTCACACACCAGGAGAGGCCTGATACCATGCTTATTGGAGGATGCAGAAACCCAGAGCATTGCCTGCCTCATTATGGACTCAGTATGCTCCCCGAGTCTGCTTATCATCAATAACATTGATACCAACTAATTTAAACCCACTGAACCAGCAAGCTCTGGCTGGAGATGTGTTTATGAGCAGGATTCTAAGTAGATATTTTAACTAAGTGGAACATTTCTTGCTTCAATTAATGCAAAAGGTAGCAATTCAAAGGAAATATTAGGGGCATTAGATTTTATATTGGCACCATTTGTTACATATGATATTTAAAACTTTTAATCACTTTATTTCCATGTTGACAGTGACTAAAAGTAAAAGAACTTCCCACAGTGATTGTGACCCACGAATTACTGTCAAGCTAAGACAGATTATGCTTAACCCCTGAATTATTATGGTCTTCTGAGGACATAGTGAGGATTTTATTAGCTTTATTACCAGCAATCAGGGAGATCAACTTAGTGATTAGGAAAGAATGACTCTATAAGAAACAAATTTCTAGAGAAGAGTGAATTAAGTATAAGGGAATTAACATTTATGGGGCACCCACTAGGTGCCAGGTATGTGGCAGGCTATCTGAATACTGATTACATCTTCAGGCATTTCACAAGGATGGTTGTAAGTGTGTCCATTATATAGACAAGAACATGTTCAATGAAGTACCTACTATGTACACTGTATCAAGTTTTAGATGTATCACAGTGCACATGCTGGTAAAATCCTGGCTGTGGAGTTTTCTATTTGGTGGGAGAATTAGACACTTAATTGATTGTCACTATTATAATAGTGACATAAATGCTGGCATAAGGGAGGAAGTGAAGTGATTTGAAAACTTGAACAACTGAAGTTAATTTAGACCTTAGGAGGAGAAATCTAAGAAAGCTTCTTGGAAGCAGTGCTGTCTTAAATTGAAACCTGAGTGATGGTCAGTGATGAAACAGGTAAATGGAGCAGGTGGAAGAGTATTCTACGGCAAAGAACATAGCATACACTTTGGTGCAGAGCCCTGCATTTAACTAGTGCCCTGTATTTGACCCAGGAAAATGGAACATTACGCAGGGTATAAGTCCCATGAGAAAAGCAGAATGAGCTGTACCCATAAGAGAAAAATTAACCTGCTCAACAAAAGAAGTAGGATACAGATGTCAACCAAAAATTAATGTAAGATTCTAGCTAAGTTGTTTACAACAGGATGTCTTTTTGTGGTTCTGTATTTTAAAATCTCTGTAACTTTCCAGTTCAGGGCCAGGTGGTTGGACTCTGAAACTGCAGGGGTTTATGTACGAGTGGTCCTGAGCTCAGTTAATTAAATTTCAAATCTATCAGTTTGGCTGCTTGGATTCCTATATTGTTCGTTAACCCACCTCACCTCCGTTTGTACTTTTGAGGTTGAGAGAAACAAAAACCTCAAATCACTCCAGTTTGAGCACTTGTAGGGGGCCAGATCAACTTTTCCTCACATTTGGCTGGACTGGAGGTAAAGTGGTGATCCCTTTCTGTAGCTCCGCATTGCTTTCCCCATGCTCTGGTCCAGTCATGACACTGTCAGGAACCTCCATAGGAAGGAGGAACAGGGAGAATCCTGGCCCCTTGGCTGCTGCTCATTGAAAGAATGATTCATGATTTCTTTTGGACTATTCAGGCATATAAAAGCCCTTTTTGCTATGAACTATGACTCTGTAGTTGGGCTTACAAATGTACAAATTGCTCAATAGGTAACTAAAAGCATAATAAAGCTTGACCTTTATTTTGTGCATTTTGTCATTATAAATATCGGTCCTCTCTCTTCTTAGCTCTGCGTAGGAGTATATGGATCATTCAGGGAAGTGATGTTGAGCTTTCAAACAGCCTGCTGTGGTATGCACGCCATAGGTTCCACACGACTGAAGGGAGAGTCTGTCTAGGGGCTATTTGGGAAGGATTGATAAACTCTGAATTTACATTATTTCATTCCTCTTCAAGACTGAGGATTTTGAGGTATGAAGCTTACAGGGATGTTGAGATACACCAGAAGTCTTTAGACTTGTGATGTATAGGAAAGGTGGCGTCTCACAGGCTGAGACCAGCACAAATGCAGAAAGTCCTTTCCCGGAAACAAACCCATCTCTCAACCATAAAGACTGTACAGCAACTCCAGTGAAAGTTAAATTTGGCTCTTAGGTGAGTACCCAGGATGCCATGCCTTTCTCTGAAACACTGTGACCCGGAGGCTGAAACAAAATAATTATCTGCCTCTCACAGTAGGCTCATCTTGGATACACAAGAGCTGAGAATGGGGATAGGGTCACTTCCGAAGAGAAACTGGAGTGCAGAAGGGAGCAAATAAGCTAGAAAATATGGCAGGTTTCACACCACTGTGATCTTGAGCAAAATATTAACCTTGCTAAGCCTTTATCCTCATAAGAGAGAAATAGTAACCCACACTTTAGTTTTCTCTTAAAGATCTATAGTACTTTGGATATAATAGTTAAAAATGAAATGTGAGACCTCTTTTCTGTCTTTTCCAGTTGCTTTTGATTCTGTTTTCCTTAGACTCTGCCGGGGCCGTGTATTGGAACAGTGACCATGTGTCACCTTGCTAAGAAGCACTGTTTGGTTCTGTTGATCTGTTCTTTCTCCTCTTGAAAAATAGTAGTATTTGTAGATAAGATGAATGAAGAGATCAACCATATAAATAATGAGGCAGGACATTCTTTCATTGGCTGAGAATTAGCCAAGAAATGTGATGAGAGAGCAGATAAGATTGGAAGCAAACTGCCTTCTAATTGTTGGCTGCAAGGATTCTCCTCAGGCATGGGTGGCGGGTGGCGACAACACCAGACCTCATGCATGTCTAGAACCTAAGAAGAATCTTTTGTTTGTTATGTAGTTGCAATTAATCCTTCATCTTCAACCAGGGAGTCAGAATAAGACTGAAGACCCACTGAAGGTTCCAGGAGAGTACAGCTTCTGAATATTTGTATTTTTAAAGAAATACTTATCATTTCAACCTGTCACCTAGGGTTTTAAATTTCTCATTTTCTTTGCATTTGTGTTTTAAATCTAGCTAACATTGTATATATAGTATATGATAAATGGATTCTACTTTATTTTACACCAGGTACTATGTAGTTGGGACAGCAGCATTTATTAAGCGAAACCAAAAGATGTTGGTATTCTTAGCATAAACACAACTTTCCTATATAATATAATTTGTCTCAAAGAAAATTCTTTCTCTGACCTATTTATTAATTTGTTTGAACACTACATTGTCTTTATTATGATAATTTCATAGTATATCTTAATACCTGCAAGAAAAGCTATTCCTCACTCTCCTTACATATTTAGTTGGTTGTGGAAATTTATTCTTTGATACTATACCAGCATCACTTAAAAAATTAATAAATATTTCATATCCTAATTTAAATTATCTTGGACTAATATGCTAATATTGAGATAATTGATATTTTAATATATAAGTCATCTCACTCACGGACATAATGTATTTTCTAACATTGATATCTTGATTGATCTTAGTGGAATTTTATAGTTTTTTCTTTAAGGCCCATATGTTTTGAGTTTAATACATTTCTAAATATTTTTAGCCTTTATCATCTTTATGAATATAATATTTCTTTTCCATTTTAGCTAGTGAGTATTTGATTTAGGACATGTATTGATTTTGTATGCTTATCTGACATCTGGCCACTTTGTCAAAATAAAGTGTTTTTTAAACTGGTACTTCTTTGATTTTGTAATTTTACAATCATATAAACAAGGAAAAAAATTTCCTTCTGTTTTCCAGTAGTATTCAATCACTTTTTCTTGTGTCATTGAATTTTATAAAACCTCTAGAAAATGCAAAGCAAATACGAGTGGCCATTATTACTTGTTCTTGATTTCAGAGAAATGCTGTTTAAGAATTTAAAGTAGTCATGATCTTTGTGTGGCATTTTAATCTTAAAATCCACAGTCAATCATTTTTCATATCACTTATTTTATGACAGAATTATCTAGAAATATTTTGGTGAAACCTGGAACACTTGCAGTTGAATGAGTGAAAAAGCATTTGTAGACAATGTAACTGAAATATTCAGACTGATTCAGAAAAGTCTGGATTAAAGTTCTCATTCAATTGCATCAGGAACCTGTCTCTCTTCATCTCTTATTTGAAAATTTTTCCTCTGGTTTTATGGTCACAGTACCTACTAGAAGCACAAAGCTTGTAGTCTCTCAATTTAGCAACTCTGTTTTCTTTCTTTCTTTTTTTTTTTTTTTTTTGTCTTTTTGAGACAGGGTCTCGCTAGGCGGTTTAGGCTGGCCTTGAGCTCACTTTGTAGCCCAGGCTGATCTCGAACTTGCAATGATCCTCTTGTCTCAGGCTCTCAAGTGCTGGGGTTACCACGCCTTAAAACAGTTTTCTAATAATCTCATCTGGATTCCTAACTGTATTTGACAATTATGAGCTTTATGAAATTGAATGAGTCACTGTTTCCATGGAGAAAAAGGACAATGATTAGACAGTCCTGTGTTGAGTATGTATTGTTCTGGCTAATTCTGGCTAATTGGTAAAAGAGGAGTTTTGCTCTCATAAAGAAAAATAAATTATTGTTCCCTGAAGATGAGAGCAGCAAATCAACAAATTTCATTAGTGGTTACTCATTTTTCAAGTTTTCTTCCAGTTGTGTTTTCTCTCTTTTTAAAAAACAGTAATTTTTTATTAGATCAAAATGTGATAAGTATATGTACCAATTTCTCAAGATAAATGTAATTATTGTGTATGACAAGCATATATTAATTTTTTAAACCCAAACAGTTTTCTTAAATGAAACATGGTACCAAGATGCACTGACCAGAGCATGTAAAGGGGAATGATCACTGTCTCTATTCTAGATGTTGTACTTTTGTGAATGTAACGAAATATTGCTCCACATTTTTGTTACCCATGTCAAATTTCTGAGTAATATCAAATTAGTTTTTAATAGCTATTATCACAGTTGTGACTACTTCCCTGGTATTAACTATCAAAGTTCAATATTGTATTTACATATTTTTAGAACTAGACCCATCTCCAGATTATAAGTATGTTCCATTCCTGATCCTTATATTTCTTTTTAGTCTTCTCAGATTTATGTCATTTGATGTTTATTTCTCTATATATATTCATATTTCAAATATTTTCCACAAAATAATTACCAGTGTTCAAATAAAGTTTCCTTTCTTTAAATTTTTTTTTTTTATTTCTTGTCTTTTTCCTTTTTATCGGTACCAGGGATTGAACTCATGACTGCCTGCTTGCAAGGCAGGCTCTTATGCCGCTGAGCTAAGTCCCCAGCCCAAAAGTTTCCTTTCTTTTCCCTTTGAGGAATCCATAGTCAATTTTTGTTGTTACCAGGGATTGAACTCATGAGCTCATGCTTGCCAGATAGGCCTGTAGTCAACTTTTAAAACTAGCAAAATGCTCCTCTATGCTGCTTTGGTAGTTTTAAAGATTCCTTTCTGAGCACTTACTGTGTCATGCTTTTCACAAATTCTCTATCACAGGTCAAAAGGCTTGTGCATTTCTGTGTTTTAATATGAAATTAACTCCTGAAACTTCTTGTGCCTGAATTTTTTGAAAGTTTTACATATCTTATTTTTTCTATGACAATATGTTTAGATTTTAAGATATTCTTTTCTGTCAGTACTGGTTATCTATTTTTTTATAGGTGATCCTTCGCATCTAGAATTTTCCACTAATTAACACAAAATCGAACAGTATTCTTGAAAATAATTTGTTAACATAGGTTTACCTTTGACAATTACATAGTAAATATATAAAGAATATATATATATATATATATATATATATATATGTACAGAGAGAGAGAGGAAGTGGAGTAGAAAGCAAATAACAAAGCAGTTTTATTTAATGAAATCTCAAAAATAAGTGAATCTGGGTAAAGTGTATATGGATATTTTTGTATTGTTTTTATTCTTGTTACTTTTCTGTCAGTTTAAAATTACTTCCTGATAAAAGCTGAAAAAATGTTTGAGTTTATCTTTTTATAGGCAATAACAAAGTAATTGAGGTCTTTCAATAAGCTTGTGTGTGTTTTTTTAAATCTTGTTTCAAAAGGCACTGCAATTAATGTAAACTTGTCACTGATTCAGAATGCAATTGATTTTATCTTGTTTGCAGGGATATCAGATCATTCTATTATTGGCTGTTTGAAGGAATTTTAAAAGGAATTTGAGAAAGGGCTTCCGGACTGCTTACAACTACTATACTATTTTCTCCAAGGTTCTGAAGATTCAGTATCTTTTGAAGAAAGGTCATGCTGGTTACCATGGGAAGGGTAGATTGGGAGGGAGATGACCTAGAGGTGGGGAGGATGTTTAAGGGCCTTGAGCAATAGTTCAGCAGAGAAATAATGAAAAGAAGAGAAAAAAGGATGGATTTGAGAGATATTTTAAGGGAGAGCTGTTAGACTTATAACTAATTGAACATGGGAACTGGGCAGAAAAGGAGGAGCAAGCCAAGTTATCTGTTTCAGAATCCTGAGTGAGTGATAATGCCTTTGATGAAAATGAAAAACAGGTAAATCAGTAGCAGGAAAGAAACTTATCAAAGCACCAGTAGCCTTAGCGGTGTTGATTCTTTGAGTCTTCCAGGTGCACATATTTGGTGGGAAATGGAATTGTGCATATTGCATTCAGGAAAGAACCCAAGCTGCTTAGAGAGTTAGGGGATCTTTTGTGCAGAAGTGGTTGAAAACTGGGAACAGCTGCAGTTGTAGTGGAGAGAGAAGAGGACTAACTTAGGACTCCAAGAATATATTTTTAATGGGACACCCCGGTGTACCCAGGGAAATAAGTATTTACCACAGTTGAAATTTATGTCATGAGGCATCCACCTGGGGAAGTGTTGGATAAAGTTCTAGTTTGTTTATTAGACAGAAAATAAGTTAAAAGTAGTAGAAAATGTTAAGGCCTGAATTCTATACCAACCAGAAATCTGACTAGATGAGATATCGTGATGAACAGTGTGAGGGTGTGGCTAGATGTTAGGGAAAATCCAAAAATAAGAGTTATTTGGGTTTTATAAGAACATAAGTTATACAGGTTCCTATCAGTAAAGGGTCTGGGAAGATAAATAGTAGATTGCTTGAATGTTTGTCAAGTAGAAGGGATGGAGGTCCAGCTTCAACTGACTTCAGTAAATCTACTGGCCACAGAACTAGCAAACAGGAATTGCATCATACAGTTTTCAAACTTGCAGATTTCAATGTTAGAATTTCTGAGTTAGAGTCTTGATTTCACTATTTAATTTGTCTATAAAGTTTTCTCATCACTAAACAGAGATAATTATGTTGTCTCTATTGCAGTAGTAGAGTGAGAATTAATTGATTTAATATAAGTAAATCTTTTTAGAACAAGACCTGAGATACAGTGAATGCTCAGTAAGTGTTAACTAATTTGTCCTGGGATAACCGATTTGAGGCACAGCTAGATCCTGGGACTCAGTATCTATCACGAATCTACCTCTTTCATGTTTCATACTATCTTTTTTTTTTTTTTTTTTTTTTTTTTACTTTATTAAGAGGCAGTATTTCCCTGGGGAAAGATAACCACCAGATACCACAAGCTTACACGCTGACAGTTTAGCTATCCCACAAGATGGGCTTTATGTTTTGACTAATATTTCTAGCAGAAGTTCCAAGGTTAACTGTTTTATGTAGCTATAACAAAATAACCATGATTGAATATTTTATAAAGAAAAGATTGATTTAGCTTATAGTTCTGGATATACAACAACATGGCATTGGCATTTGCTAAGCTCTGGCAGGTGATACCGTAATGAGAATACATTACTATATGGTGAAACAGAAAACCAGAGGGATTCACAAACCAGATCGGCTCTTTTCATAAAAACGTTCTCTTGTGTGAATTAATAAGGGTCACATGGGATATGCATTAATCCTTTCTGCATGTAGTTCCAATCATGAACTAACCAGTTTCTTCTGGCCCCATATCTTGAACATTCTACTATCTCAGAACTATGACAAAGCTTGCACCACATGACTTTTAGAGGAACATACTCAAGTGACATCCAATACACAATACTTTTTGTGGAACAACTAAGCAATAGGGCAATCCCTGGCCCACCATTAATGGTCAGTGGAGTGAACTAGACTGATTGTGACACCTTCTTGAGGCATGGACTATGTTAGCATCCATCTCTTTCATGAATTGCTTATGTTCATCATGGCCTTGGAGGAGATGGGCTGACTTAGGGGCATGAGCTTCTTGGTAGTACATGGTGAAAAAAGTAAATTTTACCAGATTATTTAGCTTCATAAACCCAAACTACATGCTGGTACAGCTAGTACTGGACCTTCCATATTTGTTTTGAACAAGTTGCTTGCATCTTTTTGGTATCTAACAGTGCTGGTGCTAGCTCCAGCATTTATCATCTTACCAAATCATGTTCCTTACCTACTTGATTGCTTCTTCTTGTCCATGAACATTTATACTGTTCAGTGTGGGTTTACTGTCATTTTTTGTAGTTTTTCTGGGAAGAAAAGCAAATAGGCGCACATGTTCAAGCCACGTTGTAACGGTACGTCTCTTGAGAAGGTTTTGGTAAGGCAGTGATTAATTCTTGCCAGCCTGACAAATATGTTTGTAAGATGACTGAATCATGGGACATTATACTGTATGTGCTAAATGTGCTGTTGGAGGTGGAAAGTGATTGAAGGTTAGTCACTGGGAACATGACCTGGTAGCATTTTTCTGTACCTGGCTCCTCCCTTCACTTTTTGCTTCCTGACTGCTATGATGTGAGCAGCTTGCCTCTTTCCAGACTCTTCCATTCTGTGATTTCTGCCTTAGAGACTGCTGATCACAGGGAGAAACCTCTGCAACTGTGAGCCAGAACAAACCTCTCCTCCTTCAAGTCATTGTTGAGTACTGTGTCGTAGCAACCAGGAAAATAACTAAGACACTGTGCTAAGGACTGAGTTTTGTAGAGAGATTTACAAGGGTCAAGATTATGTGTGCATCAAAGAGTAATTCTACCCATCAGCAATAAAGGTAAAAGAGCCCTCAAATGAAGTCTGTGGAACAAAGCAACACAAAAGCCAGCCGCTGAAATTCCATGAGCATTTCTCAAAGCATGTATCTTTGTAAGACAGCTAATGACCTATGTCTCTCTGCTACACGTATACAATAGCGTACCTGCCAAATTTCCTGCTGACATACAGAGATCTGAATGTGGAAAAGATGAACTCTTCACTGAGATTCAGTTTCTGGCTGGGGAGACTTATACCATTTTGGTAAAATGCCATCGCTACCATAATGGTAGAATATGCAGCATATGAGCTGACACATGGAGTTTAGTATAGAATAAATTAATATACTCATTTTAAGTGATTTTATGATTGTGTGTTTTCTTTTTTCAGAATCCTCAGTCTGTTATTTACACCTGTACTGGAAAGGTATTTCTGGTTTTTGTCTCCATAAGCATCAGATCAGTGCCTGTGGTTAATGTTCAAAGTTAGCCCATTTTTACAGTGTTGCCTGTGGTTTTGTATTTGTTAGTTTTTAATATCCTAGTTCACTTTCCTGTTTAGTAATCTTCCTTCCAAACATAACATTTCCTCTTCGGTGCTAAAATAGCACTTTAAAGGAAAAGGATTCCATGCAAGTGTACGTTTTTAAGGCTATAGGCAAGCAGTTTTGAGGTGCATGCACAACTTTACTTCATGTCTCTAAGATGCACAACAGAAGGAGGTGCAGTTGGTAAAATCAGCAGAAAAGTGTGAAAGTGAAATTTCTTAATAATACAGCTCATTCTGAAAACTAAGGTGACTTTGTTTTTACTCAATAATATAATGAGTTTTATTTTGAGTGATGTTGGATTTAATGGCTAAATCGATATGTGTATTTAGCGTTGGGCTTTATTTCCACACTAAGTGACAGGAGATAAGCAGCCTTAGAGTGTGTTAATTGGTTTGTGTTTAGCATTTACGCTAATCAGCAGTAGCAGAGGTGCTCTGGGCCACTCAGGCTTGGTAATGGGGTTTATCTAAACCAGGCTTTGTTTACATTATTGACTGGAGTTGAATTGTTCCTGTTTCTTATACACTTGAACATTAAGCTGGATTTGCAAGTGTAGCTCAAGACATTCAACATTAGTAAGAATTAGCCTGGATCTGGAACAAAGCAAACTAGATAAAAGACAAGTAAGTGTCATCATCCCTTCTCTGGCAAGGGAATAATAAACCTCGGAGGAGAATTAGCTGAGTAGAGAACCTTAAAACCAGAAACCAGAGCAAGAGTTTTACCTCCTCTCAGTCCTAACAACCACAAATGTCTCATATCATCAAATGCTTCCCAGAGGGAAATATCACAACTGATTGAGTATCACTGGGTTAATTCAGACTTAAATATACCTTTGTGAGGTGACTATGAGGGTTTCTGGTTTGTCCATTTTTTTGCTTCAGGTGCTAGCATTAACAGCTTGCAGATTTCACCTGTCTGGATTCTCCGAAAAGGGGTAAATCTGGCAGATCTAGATCTTTGCTCATACAAGGCAGTTATAAATGGAAGCTGTTTAGTAGCTTCCCCTTTTCAAAGAGTCACATTCTCTCCAGATCCCCTGGTATCTTCTCTGTGACAGATTTCTTCTGGGCCACTTCTTTAATTTGCCCTAATCAAGCTTCTGAAATTGTTTGCTTTTATAACCCTTACTTCAAATTTTGTACAATAGACCACTTATACCTTGGTACCAGGAAGGCAGAAGATGATTCAAAACCACAGGGAACTGGATTCAGGTATTAGCTTTACAAACTACCAGCTTTGTGTTTTCTCTTTGCCTCTATTTTGCATATGTATTGAATTGATTGATTCACCTTTGCAAATATCTGCAAAATGGGAATGCTAATACCTACTTGTAGGAAAGTTAGGGGGGGAAAAAGGTCAAAGTTTGAAAGTACCCTGAGACTCAATAAATGCTGCAGCCCTATCCATTTGTTCACATCCACCCTGTTTTCTGGACCTGTTTACAAGTTGTGCAGACACACATGACTAGGCCATTTGCTGTCTTCCTAATTTGAACTTTCAGGCAATGAAGATGAGAGCCTCCATCTGTCAGATGACAATGTCTTTCAGAGGCCTGCATTTTGTTTCATGAACAATGTGTAAAAGTAGGAGTTTATTAGGTAATATCAAGTGACACTGCTTCACCATCCTGTTTCTCCCTCCCCAGGACATAAACTTCAGGAGCTCAGTGAAGTTAGATACATGGCCATGAGGGTGGGGGATCCATGCATTTAGTACATATAACTACAGTTTCTCACTATGCTTGCATTTTACCTAGCTTGTAGGTTGAAGTTGCTTTCAGGATGCTATGTCCTTGCACATGGACCACCCTGGCTAGCAGCATTCATGCACAGTGGTGCCTGCACTCTGCTGGTGATCAGAGACAGCAGAGAAGTTTTGAGCAAGTCTTGCTGGAGGTCTTCATTCAGTGTCATGAACCCACAAGGTCTTGTATTAAGACTTTGCCTATGCAGCTCCTTTTGTTTCATATCTTCCTTTCCTCTCACTCAAACTCTTTTGAATCTTTCTGCAGATCTCTGCTCACATATGAGTTCCCCAGGGAAGTTTCCTGTGATCTCTGATCATCTGATTCCATTAGTTTATTTCATGGCCTCAGGATTTCTTTCTCAAAACATTTGTTACTGTTGTAAATTTTAATGTTTGTCTTTCTTTGATAAATATTTTTTCTCTCCAGGAGGCTATGATTTCCATGAGGTTGAGGCCCCTGTCTAATTTTGTTCATCATTGTATCCTTGGCATTTAGAATAGCTTCCGGAACACATTAAGTGCTCAATAAATATTTGGAAAGTGAGTAAATGAATGGATATAGATTTTTAAATCAGTCAGGTTGGCTAAACTATGCTTCAGTAGCAATCTCCTAATATCCTTGGCTTAATGTAGCAAGGAAGCATTGCATTTTCTGTTTCTGTTTCCTGTCCATAGCTTCCTAACTCAGATAGGTGAATAGCTGAAGTCTCTGTCACCTGGAATGTTGCAAGGGGAATGTACCCAAGGAAAGGAAAATGGCAGATAATGAACCAGTTCTCACCACCTCTTACCCAGAAGTGACATATTTCAATTCCATTTGCAGGGTAGTATCCAAATCAAACCATGTGTTCTGTCTCCTAGCCACACTGGGGCTGGGAAATTCAATTCTCCTGTGTTGTAGGCGAACTGCAGGTGTGACGTAAAACTATCTTAGCTATCTCAACTCTACGACCTGTATGATCTGCAGCAACTAATCACAGGGAATCAGCACTGCAAAGTCAGTCTTTTATTTTAGCCTAATTTATCCTAGCAAAATGAGCTATGTTTTCTGCATTCTTAAGGACCCTAGTTTGTCATTTATTCATTTGTTCAACTAACATCTTCAGATGCTGATTCTGAGCCTAAGGATAAGCAATAAGATTTCACAAATGAGTAAAATATTGTCCCTTTAGGAAGCCTATCAACTGGTATGAATGGGAGTTGTCAGTAAGTAGCACTAAAGTGTGGGAAATGTAATTTTTAAATATATTTTTGTTTGTTGGAGTAGGACTTTTAAATTGAGGTTGAATGGAACCTTGGTATCTGTGTGCAATCAGTCAGCCAAGGATCTTTTGCACATTTCAGATGAAGATCAGGAAATTGGCATGTCACAAGATGGCATTTGAAGGGGTTCCCTGAATAGAAAAATGAGCACCTCAACTTGCTCCCTTTCCCCTGAAAGAGTCAATTCCTCAACTCTCATCAAAGAAAAGTAATTTCAGGATGTGTCATTGAGAGGCACTGTCAGATTTATTTGACAGAGTTAGAAAGGAAGACAAAAATAGGGAAAGGATTTTGGTTGGAGGAGCTAACCTAGGGCCAACTCTGAAAAAGAGGATCAGACTCACCCATTAATAAAATAAAGGGATTATCTTTCATGGGTTTGGAGGAGTGGGCTTGAGGCTGGTTCTTTTCCAGTGGGTCATGAGTATACCATTTTGAGGGAGACTTCTCCCCATATTTTAGATATTTCCTGCAGCAGGTGTGTCATCATTGGATCCAGCAGCCATTATCACCAGTGAAGACATATTGGTGTATCCCCTGCTGTTACAGTGCACCTGGTCCTCGCAATAAATGTAAAGGAATGCGAGTGGGGTGCATTTCAGATATTGTTAGCAGGGGGAGATGAAGAAAAAGATGTTTTCATTTTTAGAGGGTAACAGATTATGGACTAAGGCCTGGAAACCTAAGTCTCATATCATGTTTCATCTAGGCATACTCTTGGGTGTTTCTAATTTTTAAGGCAGAGAAAGCCTGGCCTACCTGGATATTTACATAGAATGAAATAAATGCAACAGATTGATAACTTTATCAAGAGACATTGTGTCTAATGCTTAAGGAATCATCAAGAGAAAAATAAGTACTCTGTCTGTAGTAACTCAAAGGAGGCTTCAGTCAGGTATGGTGGTGCATGCTTATAATCCTAACATTTGGGAGGCTGAGGCAGGAGTGTCACTACAAGTTCAAGGCCAGCCTGGGCTACAAAGTGAGTTCAACACAGACTGAACTGCATAGTGAGACTCTGTCTAAAAAAAAAAAAAAAAAATCAAAGGAGACTTCATAGAGGAGGACATGCTAAAGAATAAGGCAGAATTACTGAGATAATTTTTTAGAAGAGAAAAACATATATTTTAGAGCTGATGGCTTGATTTTCTTTCATGTTGAACCATCTAGTAAGTTTTCTAAGTCTAGGCTTCCTGTTGTTATAAAATGCAGGTGACAGTAGCTCTTCTCTCATGGAGTAATTTTGAAGATCACACAAGCTAATCCATGATTGTGTTTAGAAAGTATTCAGTGCTAAGGTATGTGCTTAGCTGTTGTTATTAGTTTGGAAAGGAAAATGAGTCAAGCTTGGATAGCAGCATGTGCCATCGCGTAGTGCGAGGATACAATCTGGCTTGATCAGGAAGCTGGAAATAATTCAGTGTGAGGAGAGATGGCGATTGCAGCTCCAAAGTCCTCCAGGCTGGGAATATAAACACAAAAAGCCAGATAATGAAGATTGGTGTGTACTATGTCAGATTGAAGAATTTACGGGTAACTGAAAGCCGTTTAAACATTTAAAATCCATGAAGATAGATAGTGCATCAAAACATGATCTCAGACTTGGATTTTCTTGGTGAGCTGCCAGTGAGAATCTCACAACAGATATGCACGTGTGATTTTGTGGGTAGTTGGTGTGTGTGTATGAGAGAGCATGTAGTAAATGGAAATGGAATGGAGGTACCATGAAGGTCATGGGAGAAGAGATGAGAAAACTATGTTTTACTGCTGTATTAGAAACAGTATGAAGGATATATGAAGTTGAGATCTATGTTACAGAAATGAATATAGGAAGTGTACAGATTCTAGGCTTCCCTTCCCAAGTGAGCTGAGATTAATAAAAGCTAGGCCAAGGCCAAACAGACTCTGTAGTTTGTAAAAAACATTGAGAGAGAACCATAAAATTGGGGGAACAGAATGGATTCTATTCTTGAATATCGAATTAATGCCTCTTTAATGATTGTGAAGGCAATATGTACAAATTCTAAAAATCAAACTTAAGAATTAAACAGCCAAAGTAAAAGGGCCTTATGTCATAGTAGGCTGGCAGGAGAGATGCTTTGCAGATGGTCCAGTTTTACTATAAAGCTAGATGACAAAGATCCATGTTTTAACTCCTCTCTGTGGCATATAACAAAAGGAGTAAACAGGTTCCTGTCAACATGTGTAAGTATGAAGGCCAGAAGAAAAGGAAAATATATGCAACAATACAAGAAAGATGGGGAAGGTTCATTCTTCACCCAATCAACCAGATATTCTAAGACAGAAGAGAGATTAAGAGAGAAAAATCAGCATTCAGGCAGCAGTTAGTTGACTATCTTCTAAGCTTATTTGAAGATTTCTTGAAATTTATAATTCTGCTATTGTAGTTTTTTGTTTCTAAGAAGCGACTAATATTTTTTCCATTGTTTATGAAAATGTCCAGATACACTAGCAATAATTTTTATACATCACACCCTCTGCTGACAAATTCCTGTCAGGAAGACAAGCTGAAGACACATGAGACAGTTAAACGGTATTCCCAGACTTAATATAGTGCATTATAATTTTGTACTTGTCTCTACCTCCACATCTCAGGCTGTGTAGAGAAGCTGGGCCACATTCTTTATATTCTCAGTGCCTGTTCAAGGGGCCAGAGACTTGGCAGGTGTTTGATAAATGCTCATTGAATAAATAAATTTCTTAAATAAGAAATCCGTGACAAAAGTTCAAGAGTGTTTTTAGAGGTCAGCAAAAGAAGACTAGATCATGGGCTGGTGCCCCTGTTGTTAAAATATGCAGTGCAGCTGAGTGGTAGAGGGCAAGGTGCTCAAGACACCTGCCCAGTTAATATTCTTGATTTTATCATTTAAAAAGTAGGTGAATTTGGGGCAAATTGCTTATGATTTTTCCTTAATTTTCTCATCTCTAAAATGGCAGAAGCATTATCTGCCTGGTGGAGTTGTAAGGATCAAAAAAGGCAATTAATATAAAATATGTAGTAAGCATACACAGAATTACACTACTATTGTTCCTGAATATGTTCACCAATAGCATGTAATAAGCATTTATGCAGACTCACCAAACAGAGCCAGCTGTGGGATGCACAGTTGTAATTTCGCACTCTGGGAGGCTGAGGCAGGAGAAAGAGTGTACATTTGAGCCTCTCCTGGGCAACTTAGCAATTCAGTGAGACTCTATCTCAAAAAAGAAAAAAATGGACAAGGAGAAAAAAAGACTCACTTTGTAGATCTTCTTGATTTCACTTTATTTAATCTCCAGTAATTGTTTTTCTATACTTCAGAAGCTACCACAGTGTTTGCGTCTGAACCTTTGCATAAGTGCGTTCCCTGGAAGAAGTACCTTCAAGCTGCTCTGTAAGACAGAGAAGCTGCTCCTGTCACTTTCGTTTCCATTAGTGTTGTATTTCCTCTTGTAGCTCTTGTCTTCATCTGGAATTAGGTGACACAGGTTTCCAATTTTTGTTTTCTCTGCTATTAGACTGTGAACTCCCCTGGGGACAGGGACCTTACCTTGCTCACTGTTGGAGTGTTAAATGTGGATACTCCATGAATGCTGATGCATGAATAAATAATTGTTCTCTCATGATCATTTGACATGTGGGGATAGCAAGTCTCCAAGAATCCTCAGTAAACTGGCTTAACAGCCATGCAATGAATAGAATTGAGATGTGGCTTTGGGATGTTTAGCTACGAAGAGGTGAAAGACGCGAGGGCCTAGACACAAGCACTTTGGAAGGACAGGAAGACTCCATAGATGGCTCCAGTGGGAGACTTGGGGCAGCCAGCACTCTAATGAGGGCTGTCTACAAAGGGCAGAAAGGGAATTCTGACGTGGATGTTTGTAAGTCAAGTAATAGTGCCTGTCTTCTAAGGTAGGGCAGCAGATGGGGCTGATGCACATAAACCAAAGCATCCCTTGCGCCCTTGCATTGGAGATCTTATCGTCCAATTATATTCTATCTTCACATTCATTGCTTTATATTCACTGAATTGAGAGGAAAGAGCTAACAGTAACAAACCAAGAGACTGTGAGATCCCAGAAGACTCTCATTCACCATTCCATTTATTCAGTCATTCAGCAATTTCTTAATACTGCCTCCGTGCCAAGCATGGTGCTATATTTTGGAGATACCATGTTGTTTTCAAGATTTCCCCAAGGCACTTACAGCCTAGAAGACTTCATTTCATACATGAGGGAACTGAGTCCAAGAGATACTCATTTTTTTCTGAAATAACAGAGCCAGGTGTAGATAAATGAAGTCAGAAAAATGCATGATACCCTGTTCTCCTATGGTGACTATTTGACACTTATAATAAAGACCATAGTGGTGACTAGGGAGACATACTTGGTGTAAACAGTGTTGGTTGACATATGTTGCCTTTCAAAAATAGGAAAATCTTACAGGAGCATCATTATTTCTACCTTGTCTTGAAAATCGTGATCTGTGCATTCTGATGTCTTAGTTACTTTTCTCTCATTTCTGAGACAAATTACCTGACACTGAAAGTTAAAGGGGGAAAAATTATTTATGTCACACTTTGTAGGGCACATTCCATAGGTGGCTGGCTCCAAGGCAGGCTGGCAGAGGGAAAACAGTTCATGGGATAGAGAGGGTAGCAAAACAAGGAAGGGACCCTAACAGAGTCTTTGTGCCCCTTTTATCTTATTCAGACTATTTAGGGTAGGTCACACTCACACTCTGAATCCTAGTGCCCTTGATCCTAGCATTGCTCCATTAATCAATTCTAGTGTCACACACTCGAGATCCAGCCAAGATCCTCTAAACTAGACTTAAATTTTCTACTGGCAAAAGAAAAAGTAACAAAACAAAACAAAACACCCAAATCCAGCTGAATAGCCAGCAGCTGTTTACTTTCAGAAGTCACATTTCTTTAAGTCCTGTTTACTTAGTTTGTGTCACCTGGCTGGCTTCTGTAGGCCTGTGACTTTGTAATTACTGCCTTGTTCTCTGTTGCCATTAATATCCTTCCTTGATTTTTAAAGATTCTTCCAGTCATTTAATAAAGAGTGGAAATCATAACATCCTGTTAAAGGATGCTGCCAGCTACATATTCTTTTTCTTATCCCCCTCTCCCCATGGCCCTGGATCCCTCTTTCCAAACAGCCTCAGGATTGTCCAAGGGACTTGTAGGTGTTCAGACATTCCTCCTCCACTAGACCCCGATTAGCAGCATTGACTCTAAGAAAGGACACCATTATTTAGAATTTTTTATGTCCCAATCATTCTGGTCTCTAAGTTCATTCATTATGTATGCAAAATGGTAATATGCTGATATTTTAATACTCTTAAGCATACAATATTCTTATTAATCTAAGTGCCTTTTTTCATCCATAATTGAATGGTTTACTTTATTATTGCTTTATGGTAACCACTCTGCATTTCCACTTTTTTTATAGGATGCCTAATTCTGGCAGGAGAGCAATCAGAATCAGGAGGGCCACTGTACTAATTGCCTTCATTATAAAGCATCCAGCTCCTAGCAAAGGAGTGACATATTCACCAGGACTAAGGTGACAACACATAGGGGGAGTATGGCTTCCTCTGGCTTCCAGGGATCCACAATGCCTCTTGTTATCAAAATGGCTCCCAGGTTTGCAGGCTGGAGCCTCATTCACTGCGTGGTGACAGCTTGAACATTAACATGGATTAAGGGTTATCTATATTAGTTTGTGTATTTAATCAGTTGTGTGTGTGTGTGTGTGTGTGTGTGCGCGCGCGCACGTGGTTTTTCAGCGAAAACTCTTTGTCCATGGCATTTGGTTCAAATCCATTGAAGCACAGAGGAATCAAGATTTATGATTGTCATCCTGACTCCCATCACACGGTCACTCTCACTGCTGCTTGTGGGCTGCCTCCACCATCCCCTGCCCCCAGCCGGTGACACCCACTTCACTTTTTCTCCTGGGAGTGATTTAATGTCCATCTTGAAAAGTGTCAAAAACACTTCTGGTGCTACAGATAACAGCTATGTAGTGTCTGTGCTCCCCCTAAACACTTGTCCCCAAGTATACCCAGCTTCTATAATCCTGTCCTTCAAAAGCTATGAATGTCTAAAGCTCAGAATATAGGGAGCTTGGAGGTAGGACTGACAAGCCCAGAGAATAAGCCCAGGTGCTTTTGATGGTTGTGTGATCCAAGAGGTGATTTGGGGACTAAGCTATAATGATGTTGTTTTGCTTGATCTTTTCCTGAGCAGAGGATAGATGTACAAAATGGAGTCTAGACTACCACTCTGTTTCTGTTTAATGAAGTGCTGCTCCTAATGGGAATTATTTATATATCAAGAGCTATTGGCACATTCTACTGTGTTCTCGCTACCCGAGCAAGAGTCAAGATACTAAGGCGGTGAAACACTCACTATGACTTCCCATAGCCAAAGCTCAAGACTGGGGCTTTGTATATCTGAGATCATAAACTTGCTCAGGATTATCTTGCTCACTTGGAGGGTTCCATGAATGTAAATTGTAGGAGTTGCATCTCTAAGAAGTTCCCAGATGTTGCAGGGTCATACTATCTCTCTGGAAATTCCACTTAGAGAACCCCTGATCTATTGACTAAAAGATTTGCCAAAGTGTGGTTCATGAGCCATCTTTTAGTAGTAGATAGAAGTCAGTTAGAAATGAATCTCAAGCCCTATTTCCCATCTCCTAAACCATAATCTTCATGTCAGGGTTTTTCAGGTGAACTTTTGTACATTAAAGAGTGAAAAGGGCTACCAAGGATAAAATATTTGGGGCACATATCGCCTTAGTTCAAACTCAATCTTTGCACTCACCAGTTTTGTAACTCTTGGTGGTGAGTTAGCTAGCCTACCTATGCCTCCATTTCCGTATCTTTGCAGTGGGGATGACCAAGATGGTCCTGCTTTTATAAACCATTAGATGTGTTAATGTATGTAAAGCACATGCCACAGTACATGGAATGTTGCAAGCAATCATTACATATCATTGGCAATATTCATTCAAGATTTCAGAGCTTTAAAACTTCAAAGAAGACCTTGTCTATATCAATTATATGTATTTCCTGGATAGCTACAAACCCATGCATTGTGAATTCAGCCTTAATAGCACTGCACAATTGTTAGTCCATGGACCAAATTTACCTTAATAAGTTTCAGTTGTTCTTAGCACATCTGCATTCCTGCCCAGCCATGATCAGCTAGGGGTGGGTGGCAACCTCTATCATCAGATAGATGGGATGGACATTCTTTCGTTTTGACCTCTGTCACCACTACTCCTTATTGTTTGTACACCTGTCTTGCCCCTAGGCACATTTTAATTAGCAATTGCTATATTATATGCTGTAAGACTCTCTGGAAATCATATAAAATGGCCATTTGTCAGTTGCTGTGTCTGCTCCAGAGATCTCTATAGCTGAGGAGTTTGGGGGCCCGGGAAGTTGGTGGTGTGCCAGACCGGCACATCAAGCATGGGGAACCAACCCTGTGCATAGGACCTCTAGACACATCCTGCCTAAGCCTTCTTTTCATAGAAGTGTAAATCCTTTGTGAGCTAATCATAAAATGTTAGTGGTAAACAATTTCTGGTGGCTTACTCTTCATCTACTGTTACTAGAGAACTAATAGTGACAATTGGGGTTGAGGAGACAACTTCATAACCCTACTCTTACAAATCAGGGGTCAGAAAACTTTTTCTGTAAAGACAGATAGTGTTTTAGGATTTACAGGCCACAAGGGCAATTGCTCTACTGCTTTAGTATGAAGAGAGTCACAGTCTGTGGAAATGAAGGAGCTGGCTGTCATTACAACGCGTGTACAATAGGCTACAAGTCAGATCTGGTGCATGGACTTTCTTTGGTCTATGCTGTTCTGAGTTATTAAGAAGGTCAATTTTTGCTTTGTACTTTCTATTCTAGAAATAATTGTCTCTTCACAGTATATCCCATTTGATTTTTTTCTCTTCCTTTACCTCACTTGCCTTCTCACATGTATCCCCATGTTTTTAAGACATCATGAGGATTGTGTGTTAATAGTTTCAGATTATGTCATATTGATGTACTATTTATGCCTCTTCTCTGTAACGACTGTTTATCTCCATGGAATGTAGGTATAGTAACTACACACATATGGTCATGTGTACAGCACATTTTCTGACTTGAACATTAGCCCATCTTGTCTAATAAGAAGAGTATTAAACTGCATAGAATTCAACAAAATTTTGTCTGCCATGGAAATCTGATGTACAGTAGACAAATCCTAGCCATTCTTTATCTTTGATTTTCTAGTTAATTGTGTGCAGTAATTATAATTAACATAAGGTTTGCAGCTAGAGATGACTGAGTTTGCATCTTGGCTATGTGTCTTCTAACTGGTGCATCCTCAGAAAGTCATTTAATCCAACTCTCAGTGTTGTCATCTGCAAATTCTTTCTCTGTGTAGCCCTTCTTGGTGTTAGCAGAATGCATATGAAGCCCTTAGCTTGGTGTAAATGATCCAGGAGGTGGTGTCCATGAATAAGACCACTATTTATTATAAATGGTCATTAGGACTCGGGTGTAGCTCATTTGTAGAGCACTTGTCCAGCACATGTCAGCCCTAAGTTCAATCTCAGTACTGCTAAAAAACAAAAAAAGGTCATTAGTTTGTACTATATCATGGCTCTGTCGGATAACTCATCTTCCCTTTGGAAATCATGGAGAAGAAGAGCTCCTAGAATGATTTAGTTTGTTTTGGTTTTGCTTTTATTTTTAAAACATCTTGTTTCATATAGTGCTTCATAGCTAACAAAAGGCTATCAGTTGATCTTTAGTGAAGCTTTGCATAATTTCAGCCTTAGCAGAATTGTCAGAGCATAATCTAGTATAAGCCATGACTCTAGTGCAGCATCGCCATAATTGGTGATTGAACCAAATGCCAGATTTTCGAGGTATCCTGCTTAGAGCTGCATGCCACATAGGAGCTCTTTGGAAACCTGACTTGTCTTTATTCTGTGAATCTTACTCTACTATTTCACGAAAACTGAAAATACTAAAAAAAATTCGTCTTCTGCTCTTCTACTTAATACAATCCTATTATCTCCGGATCATGCAGATACATTGGGATGTTTCTAGATTGCAGCAAATAAAATAGTGCTCCTAAGCCACTTGAGAAGTAAGAAAATAATTACTGTTTTCTAATAGGAAGGTGTCATAATGTCATCTGATGTTAAGGTAGATCCCGCTGTAGGTGTAGATAACTGCTGGGGTACGTTCTCTCAGCTCCCCATTTTCTGTTGCCATTTCCTTCTTAGCCTTGACCAGCACTCAGTATCTAAGTGGCATCCTAGGACACTGGCATTCTTCTTCTGAGGGGACATATTTTGGGGCTGTTTATGTCTACAGAACACAAACCCTCCTACCACATGAAATCCACTCAATGTCCATATGAAGAAGATTTTATATTCTGGCAGAGCTGGAAGGCTATCACTGAAGTGTTGGTTGGCTGTTGGTGGGACATGCATTCCTTATTAGTTATCAAGGAGGAGTGAAGTCAACCTTTTGGCAGGAGTTAAAGGAGGCTCGAATTGGCTTCTGCATCTGCAGTATCAATTGTTATCACATGGGAATGTGGACAATAACCAGAAATTAACGTCAAGAAACAGAATTTTAGAGTTTCTCTTTATGGTGATAACCAGCACCAATTCTTTGATTCCAAAAGTATGTTTTTTTTTATCACAGATAAAAGAAAACTGTATCCATTAGTTTACACTATGTGAACAGTTAGTTACTGCACATAATAAAAATTTCTGGAAAGTGGAGTGGCTGGCTCCAAGGCTGGAGACTATAGTAGCTCATTAATGTCACCAATAATCTGACTTCTCCTGTCTCTGTTCTGCTAAGTCACTTTTCTGCACAGACTAGCTTTTCCTCTTGGTCATGATGAAGTAATATTAACCATCACATTCATAATAAACTCTGTGCAGAAGAACAAAAATGTAAGATACAAAATATGGCTTCATTTTCTTTGTTTTCCTTATCAGCAAGCAAACTGCTTTCAGAAGTCTTGCAGCTAACATTTGTCATCTGTTCTCTAGAACAGAGTCGCAAGTCTACCCTGCATGAATCACCTGCAACAGCAATGAGATCATCCTAATTGTGTCACTCTAATCAGAGTGTCCTCTAAGTCAGATATGGGAAATAGGGCCTGGTGCTCAAGTTGCCAAAGAAGATGGAGACCCAGGTCCTGAGGTTAAAGGCCAAAGGGGAAAGTAAGATTCATTACAGGGCATTTATATGGCAAATGTTAAAACTTATACTCCTGTATGCATCTCTGTGGGCCAAGAGATTGGAAAACACCTGGTGACATGTGATAGACAGACATGTACATCTGTGAGTTCCTACTCGTAAGTCACCATTCTCCCTATTCCTTAAAAATGTGTCTACTTACAAATACCACTGAGCTCAAACTGCAGATCTTTGGAATATAAAATATCACCTATTTTACTTTCAAAGGTGAATCTTAAAAGTAAAATCTGTTTCAATTTTCAAAAATAAAAGAAAAGTTTGGTACTCAAGATTATTTGGAAAAGTAGCCATGTTATCAGGACACTATGGACATTTCCATTTATTAAAACTCTGTGGCTGTCATTGGCCCGTAGTGAAATGAGCTACTTATAGTCAATCTAAAAGTTCAGGGTAATTATCCTTCTTCCAAAAGCCCTCTTTCATTTTCCTAGTTCAACTCCATGATCTCCATAAGCATCATCTCTTTTGTAGTATAATTTTTAAGTCCATAATTACTTCCCACTGACTGAGTATTCTGTGATCTCCTTTGGATTTGTACCCCATTTCATTCTGCTCCTACAGACTATGGTATGAACCTGGCAAGTCAGAGGTGTGCAGTAATAACTAGGTTGAATAAATGAAGGAGACAACAGAAGAACTAGATAACAATTTCCTAGAACTCTTTCTAATTAACTATTAATGTTTATAAAGCATGTTATTAATTGTCATAACAGCTGTACAAAGCAGGCGCTTTTTAATTGTCTTGATTTGGCAATGGAGAAATGAAGTCCAAGAGATGACTCTGTCGTAGTAGCATATCTAGGCTTCCTCTCTGGGCTTTGAGGAAGATATTCATAACACGAGATAGATGTTGACATTCATATTGATCCCATCTCTCAGCACAAACCTAATTGGTCTCTGCTACTTTTGAAATCTAAACATGAAACTGTCCCTGAAACTGGGTGAGACACAGAGCCGTGTACTACAAGCAGGAGGCAAAGTATTTAAAAATATGAGTTTTAGCATCAGAGTATTTTAGGTTTGAGTTCTGAGATTCAGGATGAGCTGCTTTTTTAATTAAAGAAGATTAAGATAAAAGAGGACATAACAACACAAGTCAGAACGGAACAATTTAAGCAACATAGTGTTTCACCACAAGACAATCTGACATAACAGTAGCTACCATAGTGTCTCTTTCTTTGAAATATTTGAGTATACCTTCATAAACTATAGTATCAAAGATAAAAAGACAGTGTAAAACCATTCAAGAGAATGAAAGCATTACAGGGAACACAGAATCAACTAACAGAAAATGAACAATGGTTACTATATTATCTCCTTGTCTATAAAAAATTTTGTTTATACTTTCACACATAATAAAACCCAATAAGATACAACATGATAAAAATGATGGAGACAGAAGAACAAAAGCTTGGTGGGACTTCAAAACAAAATTATATTAAATCATCACTAACTATTATAATGTCTTGTTTTCTTCAAAATAGCTGTTCATACCATCACAGACAATAAAATCAAACATCCCAGAATAAAACCATTCCAACTAATGAATGAAAACATTATAAGGCTTCAAAGCAATATAGGGAGGAATCATAATTACCACATACTTTTATATATTCTTACCATTTCTTACACTAGGGAAATATTCGGTATTTATACGTATGAGTTTGATTTATTTCACTTATGAGAATGGTCTCAAGCTGCGCCCATTTATTTATAAATGCCTCAATGTGATCATTCTTTATAGCTGAATGATACTCCATTATATAAAAATACCACATGTTTTTTTATCCATTCCTCAGTTGATGGACATTAAGGTTGTTTGCAAGATCTGGCTATTACAAATTGTGCTGCTATAAACATGGGTGCACATATATCACTGTGGTATGATGTCGATGTCCGCTCCCGGCCGGCAGGAAAGACACACGACAAGGTCTGGCGGTGGTCAGGCTTTTCTTTATTCTCTCCTTATACAGTCTGCCCCGAAGCCTCTACCGGTCCGCTCTCCGCGGCTCCTTCCGTGCTTCAGTCTGCCCCGAAGCCTCTACCGGTCCGCTCCCCGCGGCTCCTTTTGTGCTTCAGTCTCTCTCTCTCTCTCCGGGGTGGAGGCACTGGCTATATATAGGATTAATAGCTAGGCAGACTACCCTGTGAGGCGGGAACTTAGTGGGGTGATAAGAAACAGGTGCCACACAGGCGGGCTCGATGAGAGGGGTAATCTAGCCCAGGCTTTTGTACTTTCCCACAGGCCTCGCAATCACCGCGTCTGATGACTTGACAGTGCCACGGCTCCCAACAGTATGATGTTTTCAATTCTTCTGGAAATATGCCCAGAAGTGGAATAGCTGGAACAAATGGAACGTCCAATCCTAACTCTCTAAGAAATCTCCAGACTGACCTCCACAATGATTGCACCAGTCTACACTCCCACCAACAGTGCAGGAAAGTTCCTTTTTCCCCACAGCCTCTCCAGCATTTGTTGTTGGTAATTTTCTTGATCCTGGCCATTCTTTCAGGAGTGAGATGAAATCTCAGTGTGGTTTTAGTTTTCATTGCTCTAACAAATAATGATGATAAACATTTTTTTCATGTATTTGTTAGCCATTTGTATTTCTTCATCTGAGAACTGTGTATTCATCTCAGATACCCATTTTTGGATTGGATCTTTGAATTTTGGGGATCTGATTTTTAAAATTCTTTATATGTTTTAGACAGAAGTCATTTGTCTGAGGGACAGTTCACTAAGATTGTTTCCCAGTTTGTAGGTTTTCCTTTCACTATGTTAGAGATTTCTTTGACTTGTAGAAACATTTTAATAAGATGTGATCTCAGGTGTTGATTCTGGGAAGTATTTTCCATGTGGTGTGATTCCTATTCATGAATTCTCTAACTACTCCTATGTCTTCAAGGTTTTTACCCAATTTGTCTTCCAATAGATTTAGTGTTTCTGTTTTAATATTCAGATCTTTGATCCATTTAGATTTTAATTTAGTACATGGTGATAGGCATGGGTCTAGTTTTAGTTTTCGGCATATGGAGATCCAGTTTTTCCAACACCATTTATTAAGGAGACTGTCATTCTTCCAGTGAACATGTTTGGCCCCTTTATCAAAGATAAGGTGGGTGAGTGTGTTTGTAGTTGTGGTTGTATCTTCTAATCTACTCCACTGATCTTCAGCTCTGTTTTGATTCCAGTACCATGTTGATTTTACTACAGTTGCTTTGAAGTATAACTTCAAGTCAGGGATTGTGATGCCTCCTGCTTTGCCTTTGCTGCTTAGAACTGTCTTTGCTATTCTAGGTCTCTTCTCACTCCAGATGAATTTTAGGAGTGATTTCTCGAGATCTATGAGGTGTGTTGATGGTATTTTTATCAGGATTGCATTGAATCTATATAACAGTTTTGGGAGAATGACCATTTTCACAATATTTATCCTTCCTATCCGTGAGCAAGAGATGTCTTTCCATTTTATGAGATCCTCTTCAGTTTCTTTTTTCAGTGTATTATAATTATCCCTATTAGATCTTTAACTTCTTTGCTGAGAATAATTTCTAAATATTTCATTTTTTGGTTGCTAGTGTGAAGGGTGTGGCTTCTCTTATTTCTCTGTCAGTGACTTTGTTGTTAGTGTATAGAAATGCTATTGAATTTTGAGTATTGAGTTTGTATCCAGCTACATTACTGAATTTATTTATTATACCTAAGAATCTTTCAATGGAGTTTAGGGGGTCTTCTATGTAGAGCATCATGTCATCTGCAAATAATGATAATTTAACTTCTTCTTTTCCTATTTTTACCCCTTTTATTTCTCTCTCTTGTCTAATTCCTTTGGCTAGTATTTCCAGTACTATATAAAATAGTAGTGGTTATGAGGAACATCCTTGTCTTGTGCCTGATTTTAAGGTAAAAACCTTCAGTTTTGGGCCATTTAGTATGATACTGGCTGATGGTTTGTCATAGATGGCCTTTATCATATTGAGGTAAAGACCATCTATTCCAATTTTCTGTAAGGTTCTTATCATGAATGAATGTTGGACCTTATCAAAAGCTTTTTCTTCATCTATAGAAATGATCATGTGATTCTTACTCTTGTCTTTATTGGTATGGTGGATTACATTTATTGATTTACGTATGTTGAGCCATCCCTGCATGCCTGGGATGAATCCCACTTGGTCATGCTGTATAATCTTCTTGATGATTTGCTGCAACCTATTTGCCAATATTTTATTGAGGATTTTTGCATCTGTGTTCATTAGGGACATTGGTCTGTAGTTCTCTTTTTTAGTTGGTCTTTCTCAGGTTTTGGTACTAGAGTAATATTTGCTTCCAGAAATGACCTAGGAAGAATTGCCTCCCTTTCAATTTCATCGAAGAGTTTGAGGAGTGTCGGCATTAAGTCTTCTTTGTATTTCTTGTAGAATTCCACGGTGAATCTGTCTGGGCCTGGGCTCTTCGTTGTAGGTAAGGACTTAACTACATTTTCAATTTCATTAATAGAAATTGGGTTATTCAGCAGTTTTACATCTTCTTGACCTAGCTTTGGTACTTCATATGTTCCTAGGAATCTGTCTATTTCTTCTGTGTTATTGAACCTATGAGAGCAGAGGTTTTCATAATAAGTGTTCATGATTTTCTTTATTTCTACAGAGTCTGTAGTGATTTTGCCTTTTTCATTCCTTGTATGAATTTGAGACTTTAATTCCCTTTTTAAAATAAGGTTGGCTAAGGGCTTATCAATTTTATTTATTCTTTCAAAGAACCAACTCTTTGATTCATTGATTCTTTGGATTGTTTTCTTAGTCTCTATTGCATTAATTTGTGCCTGATTTTTATAATTTACTCCGCTTTTTGGCTTTGGGCTTGACTTGCTCTTCTTTTGCTAGATGTTTGAGGTGTAGCATCAGGTTATTTATCTGTATTCGATTCGTTTTCCTGATGTGGGAACTCAGTGCAATAAATTTTCCTCTGAAGACGGCTTTCATTGCATCCCACAGATTCCGGTAAGTTGTACTTGTATTTTCATTTGCTTGCAGGTATTGTTTAATTTCTTCTTTAATTTCCCCTGTGATCCACTGATTACTCAAGAGTGTGTTATTCAGTTTCCATATGTTTGTGTGATTTTTGCAGTATGTTTTATCATTAATTTCTAGTTTCATGGCACTATGATCCAATAACAGGCATGGTATAATTTCAACACTTTTACATTTATTTAAATATGTTAGGTGGGCTAATATATGGTCTATTTTAGAGAATGTCCCATTTACTGCTGAGAAGAATGTGTATTCTGATGTTGTCGGATGGAACACTCTGTATATGTCTTTATCTTTCCATTCTGTTTAATTGTCTGATTTGCTTAGTGGTTTTTTCCTAAGTGTATCTAAACTCTCTTTCAGTATACTTTGCAGGATTGGCATGGTGATCATGAAGTTCTTCAGCTGTTCTTTGTCATGGAAATATCTTATTTCTCCATTGATTTTGAAGGACAGTTTTTCAGGGTACATCAGTCTAGGTTGGAAATCATTTTCCTTTAGGATCTGAAATACTTCACTCCATGCTCTTCTTGACTTTATTGTTTGTGCTGAGAAGTGTGCTGTGATTCTGATAGGTTTTCCTTTATAGGTGATCTGTCTTTTCTCTCTGATGGCTTTTAATATTCTCTTCTTATGTTGGATTTGTGGTATGGTGATTATTATTTCTGGGTGTAGTTTTATTTTGGTTATGGCTATTTGGATTTCTATATGCTTCACTGATCCTGTTGTCAGTTTCCATTCTCATGTTTTGGAAATTTTCAGCTTTTACTTCTCTAAATAAGCTCTTGACATCCTTTATGTTGTCCCCTTCTTTTTCATTTATTCCTATCAATCTTATGCTGTTTTTCTTTGCATCATCTTGCAGCTGTTGGATTTGTTATTTCCTGATTCCTTGTTATTTTTAAAAGATTTTTCCTTTCCTGTTCACTAGCTGCAATCTTGTCTTCAAGGTCTGAAATTGTATCTTCACTTTCATTGAGGCGGTTTTTACAACTTTCAATGGAATTTTTTATTTACTGTATGTCTCTTTGCGTCTGTTTCATGTATTCTGTTTGTTTCTTTTACTGTTCATCCAAGAATTCTATCTTTTTGTTTAATTTCTCCAAGTTTTTAACTGTGTCTTCTTTTTATATGTTTAGCATCTCTTTCATTTCTTTTATCATTTCTTCTTTTACCTGAAAGATTATTTCTAGTTTGAATTCCTTTAAAACTTCTTTATTTCAGTTGCTATTATTTCAGGTATTTCAGGCGTATGGCATATGTTTTCTTCTATGTACATAGCCCTTAGGTTTCTTGGGATGAGCTGAAGGCTTGAGATTGTATTTTGGTCTTTCATTTTGTCATTTTCCTTTACTTCCTTGTTTCAGTGTTATTCCAAGGCTTTCCTTGGGCCTGTTGGAAGCCTCTTTTATATTCTCAGCTCCTGGGACTCTGGCCACCCAGTTCCCTGGATTGAGAGAGGATCACTGGGGGTGGGGCAAGAAGGCCCAAGCCCTGCTGAGCCAGTTCAGTGTGGCAGGATGCCTGTGAAGTTCCCAGGTGGGAGCAAGGATCTTAAACTCCCTCCCGCGGCTCGGGGTGGTGCAGGAACACTCACCCCACGCCACTCAGTCTCCAGAATTGAGGGCACAGGCAGGCCAAAATCCCCAGAGCTGACCGAGGATGGCAAGAAGCCGGAAAGTTGGTGCAGGCAGCCAGTATTAGCTGTTAATGGGCATTTTGTTTATGATACAGTTGCCCACTTATTCTAAGAACTTGATCTACTCATTCTTAGACATTCAATTTTCAGCACTGGAACTTGGGCTTAAGTATATTCAGTTTTCAGAATTGTCATAAAGAATAAATAAACTGAAGAATATGACACTGAGAGTGCATCACAGGAGGTTTGGGGTTAGGACTGGCTTCATGGGCATGTGTTTTGCACAATTGCATAGGGCCTGGTGATTCAAAAAGCTCCATGTTTTGTGAATAACTTGCTGTCTTGAAGTTCTCAGTAATTTTGAGGAAGGCTCTCACTTTCCATTTTGCATTTGGGTCTGCAACACTCAGAGTTGTACCCACCTGGGACTGCTGACGGGATTTCAGAGCACCAGTCTTAGAAAGAGAAGGAGACTGCCTGAAAAAACCTGAAAAAAAGAGGGATTATTTATTGGTCATGCAACTGCAGTTTCCATGTCCAGTATAAAAAGAAGTAAGGGTTTCCATGGCTTACTTTTGGGGAAAACAGGATATGTTCTTTTCTGCGTCACACCTCTGCATGCACTGTCCTCATTGCCAGGAGCATCTGTGCCTTGAACACTCATCGAGAACAAATTCCTTTGGCTCCACATCTTTTACTCATTCTGAGAGCAAGACTTGCCAAATTTGGATCTCAGCATGGGCTAAAAGGGATTGGAAACTCAGGCTTCCTCCCATAATATGAGGTGGATTTCATCTTAATCTTTACACAATCAGTAAGTCTGATGGGGAAGCACACACGCCAGGCTTCTGAGTCTACATCCCAGTTCTGCCTCCCGTGATTTTGAGAGAGGCACCATCAATCTCTGGGTCTCTTCTTTTATAGAAAACATTCATATTCCTAGACCACTTATAAAGAGCAAAACATCAATGTAAATAAAACAACCGGAGCCATACTTGGTGGATAGTAGACACTCTTATGTATAAGCCACAGTTGCATGGTTTTTCTCCCTCTGAATTCAGTCAAGTAGATCAAGTGAAGGATCTATGGAGTCATCAGAAGTAGTTTGCATACTGCCTGCAGAGTGGGCTGGTAGTACAAATCTAGGCACTGATTGTGTGATAATTTGAGTCTCATCTCCTTAATAACAAGAATTCTGGAAGTGAGACCTCCTATCAGCTGGGAATTGCAGGATTTAGTAGAGTGAACTTGGGCCTTGGTACTAATCCCGAGCTTGGTTTTCATAATTTCTACTTATGAGTTAATTGGTTTTCATAATTTCTACATATTATCCAAATAATAAACATTTTAAAAAATATTTTTTGTTTAAAAATAAGAATGATAGTACTTATTAAAAACAGCTGGTCCCTCCATTACAAACAAGAGCTCCATAGGGCAGGGATTTTTCCTGCTTTGTTTACTATTGCAGTCTTTGAATAGTGCCTAGCATATGGGAAATGCAAAAGAAATATGAGGAAAGCATTGGTATGAGCATTAAATAATATTATCTATGTAGTTTCTATAGTAGACACTGGTTAAAGCAATGGTTATGGCTAGTACTAAGAGGTTTTTGGGTCTCGCTAAGGCCTCCTTTCTAACTATGAGCTTCCCCTTGGGTGGAAGAGGGATCTAATGCAGCAAGGATGTGCAGACAGCTGCAGCAAAATGGAAAGCACCTGGGCCATCACAGGGAGATAGTGGAGGGAGGTGAGTGCAGGTCATCAGCAACTCCAGGCTATGGCAGCTCTAGGATCAGCACTTTTTGCTAAAGGGATGAGGCTCCTGGCTCACTTATTTCAATCCAAGTAAGGTAAAAATTATAGTGTGATGTAGCTTCTCTCAGGAGGAGGTTTGTGTACCAGCCAGAGGGAACGAGGGAAGGCTTACACGCGAAAACACACTCTAGTCCACAAAGGCAAGCTTGATTATTATTGCATTTATTTTGACAAGGCAAGTGTTAGATCTTAATCAAGCAGAGAGGAGCAAATTGGTCCCAAATTAAAAAACCAAAAGGGAAGAATGATCATTTAGAAAGCATGTCAATAAAGGCCTTTGGCCTGATTCGCAGCCGTGCAGCCCAGCAGAACCAAGAAAAAGTGCAGAATAATAGGGTATTTATGTCCAAGCAAAGAGGGGGTTTTTGGGAGAGGGAAATGGCTGTGTTGTTTTACTGTATTATAATTTTTAAAAATTCAATGTTCACTGTATTTTCAGTCATGTTTCGTATTTGAAACAACCTCATCCCCTTCTCCAGCAAGCCATCCTTCAGGGGCCAGCTCAGTGTCACCTTATCTGTGGCCTCCCTTTTTTCTCCATCTTGTTGCAGTAGAATTTTGCACTTTCCTTTTGGTCCCACCACTATGATTTACACACACTTCTATGATAATGCTCAGTACATTAAATTATTGTCCTGCTTTTCTTTTTCAATAGTGTTCACCAAGAGTCCATGAATACATTCACATTATTAAATATTCAAAGACTAGATGTAAAGTGAAAGATCTCTGTCCCTCCACCTCTAAATCTATCTTTCCTTCCCAGAAGTAAACCTATCTAGGAATTTACACATGTACATGGGAAATAAAAATGTAAAATTTGGGGGTAAGCAAGTGTATATGTGCTTTATTATACATATGTTGTTATGTTTTCTCGTATTTGCCACTTCTCCATGGGATGCCTGAGGCAGCTGTCCATCAGATGCCTGTGTGTCAGCATTCAATTATGTAGAATTGTAGGATGATTTAGTTAGCATTTCCCATCTTATGGGTATTTAGATGGTTCTCATTGTTGTAATAATGCCGTGGTGAATGTTCTTACACTGGTCTCCTAGTGCAAATATATTTCTGTAAAATAGATACCTAGATGAAAAATAGAGGGTTTGAAAAGTGTATGGATTTTAAAGTAACAATTCACTCTCTAAAAAGCCTGTAAAAATTACACCTCTATGAAAGCAGAATATTTCTAACATTTCTAATGTTTGAATATTTATTGGGAGGAAATACCTCATCAAAATTTTATTTACCATTTCTCTGATTATTACTCAAGTTGAACATGTTTGTGTATATTTACTGAAAATAAGATTCTCTTCTTCTTTAACTTGCCTGTCCATAATATTTGTTCATTTTTTCCCTAGTACTGCCAGTATTTTTGTGTGCCTGTGTGTCTGATTCAAATGTGAGCTTCTTTGAGGAAGTGATCACCTCTTATTTATCTTAGTTTCTCCTTTCAGAGCAAACAGATGGAACTTAATGAATGTATATTCAGTTACATTGCTAAAACCATAATAGACATTGGCCTCCATAGTAGTCTTATTGTCTTGGTCATCATCATTGTTATCACTTATTAGACTTTCTGTGTGCAAAGACCTATCTTGAGAGATATGCATACATTATCTGAAATCTTTATGTTACCTTGACCCATGAGATAGCTAGGGATATCTCTATTTTACAGATAAACAACTGAGACACAATTTTATAGACCATCCGAGTGCATTCAGTTATAGGAGGCGAGATTATCAAGCAAGTGCTTTTCAACTTAATCCAAAGAATTTGCAGTCTCCTTCATGGCAGTGGTTCTTACCTTGGCTGTGCATTATAGAATCACCTGAATAGCCTTTTTAAAAATGTGTTTCTCCCAACCCTACTTTAGGGCAACTAATTCAGAATCTCTGAGAATGAGTCTGGGGAAGTAGTGTATTAGTCAGCTTTGCTATCACTGAAACACTAATATTTTAAAAGAAAAGTTTAATTTGGCTCTGGGTTTTGGTAGATTGAGGTTATGGTCAGCTGGTGCCAAGGCAGAAACAACTTAGTGGAAGACCAAAAGTGTTCACCTACTGGGTGCCAAGAAGCAGAGAGAAAAGGGAGGAGCCCAGAAGAGAAAGACACCCTATCACCTCATGACCCCAATGACCCATCATCAACAAGGCACATTCAACTATGAACTCAATAGTGGATTAATCCATTGATTAGTAGAGTTTCCCCATGATCAAACCCAAAAACTTCATATCAGAATATAGAATTGGGAGGGGGGCATTTGAGATGTAAGCTTAAAACAGTAGCATTTTATAACAGCACATTTTATAACAGTACTGTCTATATTATGATTCTTTGTAAGAAGTGATCTGAAAAGAGTTTTATGAGCTTGGATGTAGCTCAGTGGTAGAGTGCTTACCTAGCATGTATAAGGCCCTAGCTTCAGTTTCCAGCCCTGCAGCAGAATGGGGGGCACAACAATGTAAAACAACCTAAGAGACTCTAATGGCCAGAAATGATTGAAAACCACTGGTGTACATCAGTGTCTCATCACACTTTCTTTGTAAAAGGCAAAGTGGTAAATAATCTGGGCTTTGCAGGCCATGCAGTCAGCTATGACTTAAATACTGATTGTCCTCTCGGAAAGGAAACTCACGTGGCATTTAATCCTTACTGTGAGGCATTAAGAAGGTGGGGATTTAATCTGAGTATAATGTTTAAAGTGGGTATATATTGAAGGAATTAGGATCAGATAAAGTCATCAGGATTGAATACTAGTGGCTTTATAAGAAGGAGAGAAGCCAAAATACACACACACACACACACACACACACACACACACACAGAGGCACCCTGCTTTTCACTGTGTTGTCCTAAGCCAACCGGAGCCTCTGCCAGCAAGAAAATCATCATTAGCTGTGTTCTGTTGAATACAGAGCAGAACTGTGAGTCACTTGTTTTCTTTAGAACTGGCGCCATATATGGTATTGCGTTATTAGCCCAAAAAATCATACTAACACAGTTTGTGGGACTATTACTCAACTTGAGTATTGAACTAGGGACAAAAATTGACTGACAATGGTTAAATTTCTATACAATGTTACAGAAACAGGTCCAAATTTGACCTTTGGGCTATACCTTGAAAGTGTCCGATATCACTTTCCTGTTACTGGGATGAAATACCTGACAGTAACATCATAGAGGGTGTTAAGATGTTATTTTGGCTCATAGTTTGAGAGGTTTCAGTTCATGGTCAGTTGACTCCAAGACAGAAACATCATGGTGGAAGAATGCAATGGGGAAACCCACTCAACTCAAAAGCCAGGGAGCAGAGGATTAGGAAAGTGCCAGAAGGAAAATACATCTTTTAAAGGTATACCCCCAGTAATCTCACTCTTCTAACCAGACCCCACTTCCTAGCAGCACATTTAGCTTGGAGCTCATCAGTGAATTAATCCATTGTGAGATTAGCCCTTCATGGTCTGATCACCTTCTAAAAGCCCCACCCTTGGGGGAATGTTTTTGATGCAAATCATAACACTAATCCTGAAAAAATTTTCAATTTAAGATTGTCCTTTTCAAACCACAGTATCTGAACATATTCAGTAACATGATTATCCTTAAAAGGCAGTGGATTAAGAATCCTCGCCCTCTGTCAGAAAATGGGCTTCAGTATATCTGTGTCAGGGTGTCTGCATTTTCCTGCAGATGGTTCTGATGTAGGTGGGCTTTATGGGCCACACTCAAGAATCACTGAAGGACAGAAGGATAGTGTTCCTGGCAAGTAGCAAAAGCTTGGCTGGGAAACAGAACTGGCTCTTCCTCAAAAATGCTAAGATCACAGAAAGACATTTTGTATGTCCTGGCTTGCCTTATGCTCCCACATCCTGCTTCCAAGGTTCCAGAACCTTTGACTCCCAGGTGTCAAACTGTACCCTTCTGAATACTGGCAGGGAAGAAAGTCATTCTTCTATTGCCACTTGGAATTTAGTAAAAGATCAGAGTCTTTATATATTTCAAAACACTGAAGAAAAAGTGACTGTTTAACCACCTACATAATAAAACTGATGTGGGCATTTCTCTCCCACCCTCCCTGCCTCTCTCTCTCTCTCTCTCTCTCTCTCTCTCTCTCTCTCTCTCTCTCGCGCGCGCGCGCGCGCGCGCGCGCTCTTGGTCTCTCTTGCTCTCTCTGTAACACTTCAGTAGTTATAAAATGAAGCCTCCACTCTCCTGTCACCAGCGCTAAAGTTATGCGCTGGCTGAATGCAATCATTTCTGTTTCCCGACCTCTTTAACATCCATTATTTCTCTGTTGTCCACATTTAATAGTCTCAATCCTTTTAGTTGTTGATGGCTTGCCGATTACCCAGGCTCCCGCCTTAGGATTACATCCAAATGCATCTGAACAGTTGAATTTACTTACTGCTTCCCTCCTAAAAGCTTTTCAGCATGATCTAGCTGGGAGGGTTGAATCATTATTTGCAGCTCTCTCCTTTTTGGGGGCGGGGGTAGGGGTGGAAATAAATTTCCCAAAAGATGAGATTGAACTCTGTTCAGAAGTTGGGTTGCTATATTACTTTTTCTCTTTGCTTTTTACATGTAATTTTCGCAATTTTTCCTCAGGACTGACTATTTTCTGGGAGAAATAGGAATGTTCCAAATTGCACAATTGAGTTAAATCAATATTTAGAGTGGTTTGGACTTTAAGTCTTTTGCTGGATTTTGGAAGTATCATTTTATACCCTAAAACCCCTTTTTTTCCCAGGTAACCTGTAATATTAATATTGAACATTATTCACAGCTTTCTAACTCCACCCCCACAATTTCACTTAACTATTAGCAAAGCAAATAATGCCCAGGAGTAAAAAATTTGCGATTCTTCTAAAGCACCACACTTTTATGTTACAACTTTAGTCCTGTTGTTCCTTACATCAGTATATATATCTGCTTGTGCCTGGAGTAAGTTCAGCATTGCAATTAGAAACAGAGACCACATCATGCAAACATAATGCACATACACATATTTTTAGGTCTTCTGTGATAAATGCATAGTTTGGGAAAACATTTTTACATGAGCTAGGGCAAATTCTGGAGCATTACACAGAGGGTTTCGAGTCAAAATTATGTAGAAAAATCAGAACTATTTCACACAGGCAGTTTACACAGAGGATAAAATCTGACTTCCCTCTCTAGTAGAGTGGATTTGAGAGACAGTTTGCATACTAGAAAGCTGATAGGACAGGTAAGCCAAATCTTTTTGGACTGAGGTTCCAAAGTGCTGTGTGATCTGAGGCAAGTTGCCTTGCTTCTCTGAGACTCAGTGATTTTATTCTATAACAGGGATAATAATAAAACATTAATTTCGTGAAACTCTTGTGATTCTTAAAGTACCAGATGTTAAGCATTAGACCCAGTTTCCTTATTTGAAGATTTCAACTAGAGTATAATGGTGTGAATGAAAGGATTGCCATAGAACTTTTCCAAAATCAATCCCTATTTGCAACACAAAGCACATTCTAGGCTCTATTTGAGCTGATTTGGTTACTAACACCTATATTTACCCTAATAAAAAAAAAACCCTGCACTTTAATTATTTCTCTCATCTTTTTCTTGTAAGCTCCAATTAGTTGATCCTAAGATTGTGTTCTTCAACCTGCTAAATAACTAAACGTGTTGTATTTCACCCTTTTGGTCTTTCTTCCATGACTCCTGTCCAGCTCCTTATTACAATGTCATGATTAATACAAGAAAGAAGCTCCTAAGCAAGTTCATTGTCCTCAGTTTGAACCCTCCACCATCCATCAGTAGCCCGACTTTGTAGATCAATAAATTGGGGCACAGAAAAGTTTGATACACTCACCATCTCCATGGCTAGAGAGTAATGTTGCTGATATTTCAGAGCAGGAATATGTGATCTCTACTCTTTACTACCTTGGCCTCATGGGTGTAGTATAGTGGATGGGTAAAGAAGCCAGTAGTACCTCCCACACCTTATATTTGTGTCTCTAGTGAGTCCTATTTCTCCCTCACCATATCCTTCATCAAGAGGTGTTCTGCTTGTTGCATTGGATCTGTAGACCTTCCATGGAGAAGCCAAGCAATCATTGTGCAGCAAGAGAGTGGGAGGAGGAGGACCAGCTAGGAGTCCACACATGGGTGCTGGTAGGAGACTGTGCGTGCATGGTGGACATGCAGCTCAGAGGGTGATGTAGGCCATTTATAGAAAGGAGTAAGCTCAACTAGAGATGGACAAGCTAGGGATTCAGTTGCACCATCTTTCCAGGAACCCAGTCTATGGAAAAGTATCAGGCCTAGTGGACCAGGCAAGTTGGGACCATCCTCAAGTTCTGGTTGGCAGCAGAGACTTCATGTTTGGAGGAGAATCATCTAAGATAGATATGATGTTGTAGAACCCGAGACACAAATCAGCCATTGCTCATTGAATGCTACAACAGATAGAAGCAGTGCATCAGGGTTTCCCCATGCCCTGTGGCTACTGGAATGAGAGCAGCAAGAAAATTGAGGGACTTAAGATCCAGGACAGCATTTGTTTCTGACCAAGCACTGGGTCCTATAACTTTTCAAGACTCTGAAAGCCTCTGAATGTGTAAGCTGTATGTCAGCTTGCTCTGAAGGCTGAGGGTGTGTACTGAAGACACATGTGGACAGCCTGACATATTATGATCTTGGCATTTGTTTTCTCGGGCATGTTTGAGAGATGTCAGTTGCTGTTACAAGAAATGAAAACGAAGGCAGGAAAATCAGCATCATGGTGAAAAGTATCAGAAAACATTGACCTCTACCCTGTCTGAATTTGAAAATGCAGCATAATCTTGCTATCTTTGAAATTCAGGACACATCTTAGCAGTAAAGGTCTTTGGTAAAGAATTCTTTTTTAGTTTAATTTAACATATTCCTGCCAAACATACTTGACCAGAGAACTGTTATCACACAGAAGTGCCAGTACTGTCTTGCAGACATTGTCTCTAGGGATGCAAGTTTGGGAAATACTGGCCAGTTGAACACAGCTCTGGAAGTTGAAGAACATGGGGAAAAAAATGAGCAAACTTATTTACCCTGATGGATTTTACCTGTTTCCTGGAAATCTCCCATGCCAGATTGTGAGTTCTCATGCCAGATTGGGAGTTCATGTTTGCCTTGTTCACCACTGAATTTTTCTAAGCCATTGGTTGCTAGTATATTTGTGTCCTGATCTTTTGTTTAGAAGCAGCTAGTAATCTTGGGGTTTTCATCTTATTTAATAATATTTATGACTCTCTGTTCATTTCAATTATTTGATCATTTCATCCTTACTTATTTTATTGAATTTTTGATTTTGAAACTTGATTGAAATCATAAAATATATGCTTTCAAAATGTCCTTTCATTATTTACAGTATCTCTTTCATATAGGCATATTCTATATGATAGCTTCATGATTGCTGTCACATTCTTCTTCTTTTTTTATTTTAAAGATGGTAAAACAGAACATAACAAAGCAGAACAAAGCAAATCAGAAGAAAACAATGCAAGTGACACAGGATTTCAAAGCAAGACAAGAGATCAACAGTGGCTACCAAAATGTCTCTTGTTTTCTTCAAAATAATTGTCTATATCTTCACACACAATGAATTCAAACAAAACAAAATAGTATTAAACTGATCAAAAAAGAAGGATGAAGGCATTATAGGCCTTTAAAACCAGACAAAAAGAAAATCAACAATGGCTACCAAAATGTCTCTTGTTCTCTTCAAAAATAGCTGTCCATACCTTCATGTATGTTGAAACTAAATAATAGAGTAAAATCACTCTGAACAAAGAATAGAAGCACTACTGGATTTCATAGCACGATGATATGGAATCAGCAACGACTACCATAAAGTCCCTTTTTCTTCAAAGTAGCTGTTCATATCATCACATATAATACAATCAATTTTGTAAACTGTTTAGGAGAAGTTCTAGGCATGTATAAGTCTCTACATGTACATCTATCCTTTCTGTATTAGGGGAGAAATCAAAACAAAGCAAATTACTTAGAAAAACAAGGGGAAAAAGACAAATAAATAACAATAGCAAAGAGTCCCAAACACTGACAATATAAACTTTCAAACTAGGTGGTAGGGTCTTTCTTGATGAATAAGATTTGACTATATATATATATATATATATATATATATATATATATATATGAAGTCAAGAAGAATTCTAAACTATTACTGATATTCGTTTGTTGGTGGACTCTGTGAATTCATCATTATTTCCCAAGTGGTACTATTGAATGTATCTTTTTTTTTCCATTAGTGATGTTCACTACTGACCCAAATTAATGACATCTTAGAAGACTTTTAGCTAGTATGGTCCTTTAAGACTGGAGAAGAATTTCCTATCTTTATTTCATGCCAACAAATTTAGTGTGCATGTATGTGGTGCATCTGTGTATATTAACATTTTATTGACAACTGTATCTACATATGCTGAAATCTATGGAACATTACACAATGTGTACTGAAATCTGAGGCCCTATTCCAAAACCCTTTGTATTCATTTTATCTACATCATAACTCCACCAGTTGATATTCTTTGTATCCCTATTTGACAGACAAGGATACTGACTAATTGCAATTTCTCCAGTGATGCAGCTAGAATGTATCCAAGCCAGAATTAAAATCAAAGCAAACTGAATCTGAAGTCTTTTCTCTTTAACCACTGGAAATACTTTCCATTTTTTCTTGCTTGTGGTCACCCCTCAAAAGAAGAAAAATTTCAGATGCCTAAATTTTCTGCTTTCTAATCTTTCCTGTGTTCTATAGTTGAACTTTGTAATCCTGCCTGATTATAGAAATTACCTGTTCATCAGTTGAAGGAATGGAAGAGTAAGTACCCATGGGTTACTGATAGTATTCCAGATAGGATTTTCACATAGCCTTCTTCTCTCTTGTTAGTTAAGGATTCAAAGTTTCCACGAATGAGAGAAGTTCAGGAGAACTTCTCATTGTTATATTGATGTTTTTCTGCATTGAAGACCTTTGATTAATGAGTTCTTCAAACACTGAAAGATTTTGATCAATATTTTTCCCCAATGCTGCAGTATCCATTGCATTTATCAGTGTGCATAGTTCCATGAATATTTCAACGGAGAACTTGGTAGAAAGTAAATTCAGTTATTTACCAATTGATATCTTGCCCCAAAAGTCCCCATTATCTAGTTTGATCCTTAAAACAACCTTGTAGGATGCTATGATTGACCCTTCTTTATAGATGGGGGGAGAGGAATATAAGAAGAAAAAGCTCAGAGCACTTTAGAAGTCACTCCCGGTCATGCAACTACCGTAGCAGAGGATGGAATGCATTTTCAAGTCTGCATTTTCCTGGTTGTGACACTTCCTGCCATCTCCAGTTCATTTTAGTTTTTTTTTACTTAATTGAACATTATCAGAAAGTTCTTTGCTGAGCTCCTGCTGTATGGCATGTCTTAGACTCTGCTACACTTTGAACATTGCTTGTGCTCTCAAGGGTTCTTTGTTAGGGGCTTTGTACTCAGGGTAGTAGTATTGGGAGTTGATGGGACCTACAAGGAGATTTTTTTTGTGTGTCTTTTTTTCCCTTTTTTTATCGGTACCAGGGATCGAACTCACGACTGCCTGCTTGCAACACAGGCGCTTATGCTGCAGAGCTAAATCCCCAGCCCAACAAGGAGATTCTTAAATCAATTGAAGGTGTTGGCTTTGGAAAGGAATGAAAGTAATTTCTCCTATGATAGCTGGATGATTCTCAAGAGACTGTTGTTACTCCAGGCTAAGCCAGGTCCTACCCACTCTCTTTGACTTCCTGTTTTGAGATATAATCTTTACTTCCTGCACAGGCTCCTGGCACTGAGGCATGAGTTCCTCACCAGAGCTGCACTGATACCAGGACCTTCCCCTTTGAATCTCCAGAACTGTAGGTGAACTTACGTCAGATGTTTCACTAGGAATGAATGAACAGGTTAGGATTCTAATACATGGGTTTTTTGATAGACACATTTCAATACATAGTAGTTTGGAATCAATGCTGTGTTCAGAGTGCAACATGAGGAAGGAGAGTAAGGAAATGCTGACTAATGTAAGGTTGGGCTCAGGGTGCTCATTGCTGGGAAGGGTAAAGCAAAAAGCAGTCCCTTCATGATGGATGATGGGCAGCAGAGACACACTGTGAAATTTGGGAAGAAATGAGGATTCTATTGATATGGATGGTACAATATATATTGTAAAGAAGGTGTTCAACATGATATCTGAAGAGGAACATGACTTCGGACAACCAGCTGTGTGGGGCTCACATGCACAGAAGCAAGATGGTTGGAAGCTTGGAAAGTCCTGTGAATCAGTCTTCTGGTGCTCCCGTAACAAAGCACCACAGAACAGGTGACTTCAGCATCAGAATCTTTATTTTTTTGTTTTCTTTCTTCTTTCTTTCCTTTCTTTCTTTATTTTTTTTTCTGAAAATAGGGTCCTGCTACATATTCCAGGCTGACCTTGAACTCATGATAAACCTCCTGTTTCAGCCTTCCAATGTTAGGATTACTAGTGTTGGCCACCATGCCCAGCAACATCAGAATCTATATTCTCACAGTTTTGGAAGCTGGAAATCCTGAATCAGTGTATGAGCAGAATGGGTTTCCTCTGAGTTCTCTGTCTTTCACTTGTAGATGGTTGTGTTTATGCTAGATCATATTATCTTCCCTCTGTGTATGTCTGTATCCTAATCTCCACTTCTCCTAAGGTCTCCAGTCATATTGGACACACCCCATGATCTCATTTTAATGTAATTTCCTATTTAAATATCTGTCTCCAAATACCATCATATTTGGAGCTACAGAAGGTCAAGACTTCAACATGTGAATTTGGGGTGGACACAGTTCAATAGAGAGCATGTTGGAATCAATGCTGTCTATTAAGGGCAATGTGTAGGTGGTAGGACAGAGATCAGAGCATATAGCATGACACTGGCAATACTGCTTGAAGGAACTGGCACTCAGTCTTCCTCTGAACCACACTTTCCTGTACAGAATTATCACCGAATATGTGTGTAATTATAAGTGAAAGATCTAAGTGATATGAGAACACCACACTGAATCTCAAGGTAAGAAGGCTCTGCTCTGTTTATTTTCCTTTCAGCTCTTCAAGAAGAATATATTAATTGATTTAGATGTTTTTCACACCGTAATATCATTCTCTAATGTTTTGTGTGGAGCAAAGACCAAAGTCCACATTTCTTTATCTAGTCACAGGGTCATAGCTGGCACTTAGAACCACCTTCTTTTACTATCTATTGTATATTCCCTTGGCCTTCAGCAAGTACCCCGACAGGTCTTGGTTCTTTCCTTTGTAGATTGATTCTGCAGTCCAAGTATATTCTTCCATTCATCCATTGTGGAGTAACAGTCTAGTATCCCATTGAGATTCTTGATCAGTCACCTCTACTAACACTATAAATCCCTTCTCAGCTTGTTTACTTATAGGTACAGGGAAACCAAAATGACCAACAGGAAGTTTTAGTTTCCAGTTCAATCATTATTCTTCCTCGTACAAAATTTCCTTTTCTGAAACTAAAACTTCTAAGCCAGCAAAGTACGTAGGAAACAAGCCTACTAGTTTGTTCCCTGACTGGGGAGGTGAAAAAGGATGAAAGACAAAAAGACAGAATTAGTTTAGAATGTGAAGGCCAGGGGCCTCTTAGCTCTAGTGAACAAGGAGCCTTAAGCATCTGATTCATCTTGATGCTATTCACTCAGACATGGGAACAAACATTTAGGGTAACATGATATTTATCTGTCTGCCAGCATCCATAGTACATGTCTGGGTAGACAACTGGATCTCAGCTTTGTTGATTTTTCCATAGAACCTACAGTGTGCTATTACATCTGCAGACTCCCTTTCTCTTTTATGCTCCAGAGGAAGTTAATTAGGCCTCAGTTCTCATTATCTAGTCTTCCACAAGAACATAAGGCCCTGAGAGCAAGAAGCAAAAATTTTGTTATTTGATCATTCAGGGCAATAGTGAGTGGTACTATTCCTACTTTCACACCTTGATTCCTGAAACCACGAGTCCTAGCTATGGGAGACACACTACAAATTATGGATACTGATTCAAATTATGTACAGCATTTGGAAGAATCTTGCCCCAAGCTTCCACGCTCTTGCCCCCTAACTAGAGCTGTAATGTGTCTTTAAAAGACCATTTCACCTTTATGTTATTCTAGCCACTTCTAGATGATAAGGAACATGGTAAGACCAGTGAATTTGATGAGCATGACCAAGGTGCCTCACTTCTTTGGCCGTAAAATGTGTTCCTTGGTCAGAGGCAAAGCTGTGTAGAAGGTGTAGAATTTCCTGATGGTTGATAAAGCATTCTGTGAGTCCATGGATGGTAAGTTTTGCAGAGCTATCTCATGTAGGGAATACAAATCTATATCTAGAGTAAATGTCTATGCCAGTAAGGACAAAGCACTCTTCTCATAATGGAAATGATCTCATATAATCAATCTGCCACTAGGTTGCAAGCTGATCTGCCCAGAGAATGACACGATATCGCAGGTTCAGCATTGGTTTCTGCTGCTGGCATATTGGGCACTCAGCAGTGGCTGTAGCCAGATCAGCCTTGGAAGTGGGAGTCCACGTCCAGCATCTGGGACAATCGGTGGCAAGATAAGAACTTCATGACTGACTCCCCTGATGCAGCACCTGTAGTGACTGTAGAGTCCATAGGTTTTTTTTTTTATTTAAATATAGCCACGTTTAAAAAAAAAGTTTAGTTAATATGAAGCAAACATTGAAAAATTAAAGAGTAAGTCTCATAAACCATGGTCAAAATTACAAAAGTGAGATAAACAAGTAGGAAATCAGGGAAGTGCTGCCCTGCAGGTAAAGCAAAGTGAGGGAGGACAGAGATAATTACAGTAGGGAAAATGATTAGAGAACGATGTAGTTGTGGATGTGTGTGACCCTCTGTGTGTGTGTGTGTGTGTGTGTGTGTGTGTGCGTGTGTGTTCTCATACTCTGAAATCATCCCGTCAACTGAGATGAATTAGTAAAACTGACTGTGCCTTTATTTTCATTCTATAAGCAAAATAGAACATGTCCACACACTTTTATGTATTCACATAGTAATATGAATTCTACTTGTGTACAGAAGCAAAAATTATGTTTGCAGTACCTAGCAGCTTCTCTGAAAGCAAATGATCAATAGCTAGACCAGCGTGTTCCTTCTGTCAGGAATGGTGCAGGGTGCTATAGCTACAACAGGTGTCAAGAGACACAGTCCCAAGTTACAGGTCACAGATTTGTGTGTGACTCCTAGCGGCATCACTTATAAAATAGGACCTCTCATGCAAGTGTCTTGAATCTCCAGCCTCCAAGCCCTCACACACTGAATGCACAGAGTTGTAGATTGCCTTGGTAACAATGAAGCAGAAGTTTGTGAAGACACTCTGCAAATGGTGCAAAGACAAACACCATATATGGCCAGGGTGATTACCATGAACCTTGCATTTAGTGTTTCAAAATGCATTTCAGAGGATCCTTGCCTTTATAACCCTCAGAAGCACGCAAAAAAATACAGCTTCAACACACCTAATTGCATAACTTGAGCAATTTAGCTAAAAATGTTAAGAAGTCTCTACAGCACAGAGCTGGGATGCAGGAGACCACATGGTCAGGAGGTCTCCTTCTGGGAGTGCTGAGTTTTAAAGAGACCAGCATTCCCTGTATTCATCTAAGAATGCATTGTAGATTAATGGGATGCAGCCCCTGAATTTTAATAATGAGCCCAACACATGTGCAATGCTCCAGGCAGAATAACTGAAAGAAAACTGTGGAAGTCAGACTTGGTTCATCCAAACCCATTTGCAGTATCTCTTCCAGTGAGGGTGGGGTGGCAAGAAAACTTCAGGTTAACAAGTTAATGACACCTGCCTACTGTGCTTGTAATTACCCTGCAGATTTCAAGCAGAGACTGACAACCGTGGTAACCATATGCAGATTTCTTAGGCTGTGCCACACAGGTAACAAAGCTGTCTTCCCTCAGGCTTTCCTGACAAGGATGAGCAATATCCCAGGAAGCCCACCTTTACAGAGCAGTGACACTAGTAACATTCATCTCAAAGCGGGTCTTTTAAGTTGCAGAGCAGGCCTTGTGAGACTCGTATCACTGTGTTTATCCAGGAGGAACCTGCGGCTTTATGATATTAGATGATGTGTCCAGGAAGGTACAGATTGGAAGCAGCTCAGTTGTAAGGAGAACACAGTACTTTCTGACCAGAACAGTCCAGAGTCCATGCAGCTGTAGATTACCCTATTTCTTCTCTTCTTCCCTCCATCCTCCATCTGCCTTCCCTCTCTTTTTTTCTTTCTTTCTTTAGGCTGTCTCTTTTTCCTTTCACCCTTCTTCCTTTACTTCCTTCATGTTTTTCTTGTTTATTCTCCCTTTTCTTTGTCCTAACAAATACAAAGTCAGCTTTATGTGCACCACTGTAAGTACTGCTGATGCAGAAATACTGTTTTTTTTTTTGATATGCTAAATGTGTTCTTTTCTGAGTTTATTTAAATTATAATTGGGAAACAAATGAGAGATATGCAAAATCATATCAAGTAAATATGAAATAAGTTCGGGGGATAGTAAAAATCATAGTGGAGCATGACAAGCAGGTGTGTTTCAAGCTGAGGATTATTAATGGTGTTTTACCTTCTTCCTTCCTTCCTTCCTTCCTTCCTTCCTTCCTTCCTTCCTTCCTTCCTTCCTTTCTTTCTTCCTTCCTTCCTTCCTTCCTTCCTTCCTTCCTCCTTTCTTCCTTCCTTCCTTTCTTCCTTCCTTCCTTCCTTCCTTCCTTCCTTCCTTCCTTCCTTCCTTCCTCTCTTCCTTTCCTTCTTTTGTCAACATTTAAAATTATCAGGATACAGTATTTTTTAAGACATAAATCCTGATTTCTTACTATGAAAAATTCAACAGATGTGGTATTGCTGGAAGTCTGTCCTTTGTTGGTGACACTCAGCCACAGGGTGTGGCTGTGGACTATACTTTTCAAGTTAGAAACATTTGCCATGGTCATCACCAGTTTCTGGTGCTTCTTTGACTCCTAGCCATCACATGCATTGCAATACATATCTCAGGATGACAGAGAATGGAAGCAGGACAGGTGGGAGAACAACTCAGGACATCAGGACACGATGCATATGCTTTGCCGTCTGTCTTACACCCCTTCCATGTGGAGAACTTGCTCTTTGCAAACCATTAGGCCATTAATTTCTAACTTGAGATGAATAATTCTAGCTTATTAAAAGTGTGTTTTTTTCAGCTTCTTTAACTCTTCTCATCATATGTGATTAGTTGCTTTCAGATAATTCCATGAGTTTTGTTGGATAAGCTGGAGCAAACCACAAGATAGAACACCTAGTTGCAGCTCTAGGTCTCCAGTTTACTGTGTTAACTTGGGCAATCTGCTTTCCTTCTCTGGCCTTTAGCTTCCCTGTGTGAAAACACCTTTCCAGCTCTACCATCTCCATACAATTGAAAACACAAGCTGGTTACCTCAGAACAACAGCTCACAGAAATTGATGACTATGTTCAGTACCTATAGCAGTGTGTAGGAGCAAGTAGAATTCTGAAGTCTCTCATTCACAAAGGTTAAGCAAGATACATTGCTATAAATTCTCATCACACCCAAATGATTTAATTTTAGTATTTGTTACTACTACCATTTGGCAAGAACCGACAAAAGCATAGAAATTTCATGTACAGAAAAACAAACATGTCTAGCTCTACAGGCTTAAGCAATAAGAGTTCAGGACACAAGCAGATCTTGTGATGATGTACTGAAACGGAATATGGACCATGCTTTCTCAGGAAAAAACATATTTGCCATCTAAGAAATGTTGTAACCAATCTGAAAGAAGGAGGTGTTGGTTTCAAATTTTGAGTTGCTGTGTGTGAACCTTTGCATGACCCCAGTGTAGTGGTTACCATGCTGGACTCAATTTATTTGCCCAGTGACTCAGAAACAGAACCTAATCTATGTGTGCTATCTTATTGATGACTTAGCTATTCATACACATATTTTCTTATTAACTTGATTATTACTTTTATAGTCACTTGCTATGGATCTTTAGGGAAGAATAACAATATAGATTAGATCATACTGCAAAACAAGTATCACAAAATCTCAATAATTTAAATGCCTGTCAGGCAGTATCCACGGTACACCACTCAGCAAGACGCCACAACCCACAGATCTAGACTGATGGGGGAGGCTCCCTTATGATATAGAACTTTACCATCCCAAAGGCAAAGAAATGCACCAGCTCTTAAACTGACACATGCCATTTCTTCCCACCTTCCACTTATCAAAGCCAGGCCTTTGAATATGCCTGAGTTGAATGTAAGTAGATGGAGGCCATCCTACCATCTTGTCCAAGGTAGGAGGGAAATATTTTAGAGGGGAACTATCTCTGATTACAGAGAGGCAAGCACTGTTCAAAAAGAATCTTGGCTTCCCATTATCTCATCGCTGCCCCTGTCATGGGCATTTCTAAGCTCTGGACTGAATATTTGAGATGAGATCTGATGATTCTACTCTGTTCCTATATAACTGAAAGCATAGTTACTCAGCTCCACCAGATCACCAGTATCCCTCCTTGGATTTGATGAGGTGATCTTTTATGGTCTCTCAAAATTTGCTCTTTCTTTAATGTGAATTGTTCATGAGAGGGCAGGAATCCCTGCCAGATCACACCTGCAGAAGTCAGAGAAAGGTCTAAGACTGGAGATGCACATCCAGTCCTGTAACAACATCAGCTCTGTTGTTACAAAGACACTGGATTAAGCCAAGTGTTTTAGCTTCTCTGAGACTTATTCTTAGTTATCAGGACAAAAAACTAGGATTCCTGCAGAAGTATTTCCTATGTCAGATTCCCCAGTCTTCATCTTTTAAAATTCTCAAATCCTGTGAATTTTGTCATGGTCCCTTTCCTCTCAGTATATAGATAGAGCCATTGCATGAGGTTTTCTGGCTTCTCCTGTAGATGTTCTGGGAATGAGTAATACACTGATATGCTGGAACTCATGATGGCTAGTGTACGTGGGCCAGAAAGAAGTGACATGCTAACTGTCTGATTGATTTGATTCATGTGGACAGTAAAGCTTTGCAGTTTGGGCCAAGAATTCTAAATGATCTGGCTTGTCTGTCTACATGGATCAGGCTCACTGGGCACTTGATAAAAATCCCTTCCTGGTGTCAATACCACTCCATACCTGACAGGATGGATTTACAGTGTAATGTATCCTCACCTCTGGGGGATGGGGAGGCAGAGAGATGGAGAGACAAATACTATACTTGTTTTGTATAAGGACCTTATTCTCCTCCACTCAAATTAACTTCTCCTTTCAACTGACTCAGAATACCTACAAATATAAGGGTTAAATGCCAGTTTTCCATGAATTCTCATCAATTTCTATCGAGAGACCTAAAAAGCCAAATGGTCCAACATCAGAATCAGGGACCACTAAGCCATGTGAAAATTATTGAAGACTAGTGGTCAGGAAGGGATCATGCTAGAAGATTAGTTCTCTTCATCAAAATGAAATGAAATGGTAAGAACTGTAAGAAGTGTGGGGTAGCACAAGGTATTAGTTTGGGGAAAAAGATTCCAAGAGTGTAGAGGCTGAGGGCAAGGAGTGTGACCTGGATGCCATGAATACTTTTCAGGAGCAGACAGCACAGCAAACCTCAGAGGTTATCTCAGGCACACAAAGCAGAGCTCTCTAGTGTGCAGATGTTTCTGGTTGTTTGCCAGATGTGTTTACAGTGTGATGCTGTTCAGCCCCTATAGAATGGAGCTCCTCTCTGTCACTGTCCCCACGGAGCCTCCTCAAAGAAAATTACAAAGAACGTCACTGTGCTTCCCCCAGTAGTGAACCACAACACATAGACTTTCACTCATTGATTGACTGCTTTTGCTTGGTGACACAGATCAACCTATACCGCCCATTCTATGTCAAGTACATATCTCAGAGAGGACAAGTACAACATCAGTATTAGTGCTAGTATGATAAAATATATCCATATTTATATGTAGCACCAGGCATATGTTTTGACTAGTTCACTTTGGATTGTCACATTTATTTTTCGCGGTGACCTTCTGATGTTGGTATTGTAACAAAGACTCAGGAAGTTTGAGTGATTTGTCCAGTGTCTCACAAGTAGAGTTTGGTGTGGCTTCTTCTTTCCCTGTGATGAAGAGAGAGGCAGAGGCCTGGACCAGGCCCATCCTGCATCTCATTGGGGAGTACATTAGAGGAGTTTGATGTGGGTGCGCATAGTGGGGAGTGGATAGACAGCCATAGATCTCCCTAGAAAATATGAAAGCGCATCAACATATAATCTGATGGCAATTTAAGATATCCTCCCTAAGAAAGGTGCATTTAAGCAAGTCCTAATGGAGTTGTCATAAAGCAACCAAAGTCAGAGGTTACACAAGTTGTTGCAGAGAAAATGGCCCCATCAGACTTTTGAATTACAGATGCTCTCTGAGTTGTGTAATTGTAGATGTGTGGCATCTGTGGAGACACTAAAAGTTCTCTGAAGGCTGCTCTTCCCTCTTTTCTAGAAAAGGACCAAGCTGGGGGCTGAGAAGTACATGTTATATGAGTGTGGTCTGGATACCAGCTCAGAACAGCCCCTGGAGATTTTCCATTTATCAAAGGAGAAAAAGAAATCAGGTCCCAAGTGATGGTAATATTTTTAGATTGTGTTGCTTCCTGCAGGCTTTCGGTCAGCTTAAATGTAGGCTTTGAGGCAGTGCAGCAACAGGAATGAGCTAAAGAAACCAGAATGAGAGGGCTCCTTGGCCCTGAAAAGCAGGGGTGACATGGCTCATGGGCACAGCAGGAGGTGGACAGCTCCATGGCGGCTGTGGCTAAAAGGTCTTAATGGATGGTGCTCTCTCCCACTTCGTAATTATGGGGTTCTTTCCTGTCCATCATGCCTGGGCCTCACAGTAGCGTTGAAGAATTGCTAGTTTTCTATTTTTCCCTCTCATTCCTCTGGCAGAAGCAAGTCTGTGGGAGAAGACTGGAAATCAGTTCCCTTATGTCATCTGCTTCTGCTCACATGAAAGAAAAAAAATTTGGTGTCTGGTTCTATGAGCATCCTCGCAGAAAGTATAGGCCGGTCTTTTCTGGTGCAGATGGGGAAACTGAGACCTGGAAAGGGAAGAGGAATGCATGTAGAAACAGAACAGAGGAGCTAGACTCCAGTGTCCTAAGTCAGATTCGATATATAGGTGTCCAGGAAGCATCATTTGCTTAACCTTGCTCACTGTCTCTGTTCAGATTTGAGAAAAGAATTTCTGGTCTTGAAGACCTGGGCAGAGGTGGGAGCCCTGAGTATCAGACCTTTCTGAGTATGAGCTCAAGTCACGATCAAGCAGGAAAATCCAAAGAAATGATCAAAAGACGTGAGTTCAGAGAATAAAAGGTAGCAGAATTCGGGGGTGTGTTCTTAGGTGAGGTGAAGACAGAGAGAGGCCTGGTCCAAACAACCGGGCCCCTGGCTTAGGGTGGTGAGCACTGGGCGTTTGTACCACTTCTTGTTTTTCTTCTTTCCTTCCCCTTCTGTCCTCCTGTCCTTTACTCTCCTCTTCTTTTCCCTTCCATCTCTCTCCCTCTTTTCTGAATACCAAGTACAGAGTATCAGGTGTGGTTTGCTTACAGGATATCAGAAGAAATGTTTTTATTAAGGTAATTTCCTTTTACTACTGGAAGTGAACAAAAGTAAAAAGGAGAGAGATTTTTAGGTACCAGTACTGGAAAAATAGGCAGAAGACTACAAGATGTTTCATGAGCCAAATCATTCATTAATTCCTTAACTGAACAATGTGAATAATTTTACTGAAGTCTTGGATGTCAGTGATGTCAGTAGTGGGTACCCATGATAACCACCGGTGACACATTAGCTGTAACCCCTCATAAGACCCCACTTAGCTCTGCACCAGATCTCCTATTCCTCCCTTGCACTGAGGATTTTCTGGTGGCTCCCGTGTCCCTGACATTCACTTGATTGTTGTTCTCAATTCCGTGTTTGCAGAGTCTTCATATACTCTGCATATTTGCACAGCTCTTTACTTGTTTGTTCATAGCATTCAGTGCTAATCAATTTTACCAAAGAACCTCTTTCATCCTTCCCTATTTGAGGCTGAACTTTTCCCAACAGCGGTGGCATGGAAGTTACCACAACAAGAGGGCCTCCAAATAGTCCTCAGCTGGTGTGAGTTGGGATTTTTAAAAGAAGCACTACATGCCAGGGTGACCAGTGTAAGAATATTTTTGTTTATGTTTTTAGCCGGTGCACAGCAGCTTATATTTGAAATGGACAGGGAGAGAAAAGGATATGGCACTTACTTATTTCTGCAGAAAAGTGATCAGATGATGTAGATTATAGGATGGTTTAGGGAATTTTGAATTTTCTAAAGTTTTTTTAATGTTTTATAGTATAATCTAAACACTTTTATTAGTGTCTGGGGATGTTCATGGCCTTTATTAGTGTTGGATGAAGCTTTCTGGAAAAAACAGGACTCAGAATAGAAGTAAGAGGGGCTGGGAGAACCTATAAACTCTTAGCCATAATAGGAAATGGGACTTTTTCTCAACATAGTTTTCCAGGTAGCCATGGATGTGGATAATAGGGAAAGTGTGGCACATTTGCCATCTGAAATCTAGAATTACCCTGAACACGTTGATGGAACACCTGGTATGTGTTCCACATTCTGCCAGACTGCATAGAGAGGACTAAAACAGCAGTTTCTAGTTCTCCTCTGCCTTGAAATGCCCAGGAGACAGGGTCGTTCCTAACACCACCTTGCATATTGATCAGCCTGGATTTTATAATTAACTGATTAGTCATTAATTACCGATTGCCTGGGGATTCCACTGAGAGTCTCTTTCCCTTATTTTTGACTTCTCATTAGCTGGAAGAATTCACTGTTATTCACACATCAGAGTTTTCTATTCCACAATGAGTCCTGGATCTTTTATAAAGATGTTTAGGCAGACAAGTGATGTCTTCTTTGATCCTTCAGGAGCAATGCTTATTATGTGTCTCCACCCTCTTAAAAAAACTGTTTATTTCTTCTCTGTTCTTAGTTCCTGAGCAGACTCTCTGGTCATGGCAAAATGCACACACATCCTAATCCCATGGTAATGCCGTGTTTCTGAACATCTTTGATATAGAAACTTGTCAAAGATTTTCTTTCTTCTTTTTTTAAAAGTCTGATTAAATTATTCCTAAAGACTGCTTTTGCCCATGATGATTTGTCATCACAGAAGCACTAGTAAGTTAGCTGTGAGTGTGACTATGGATGTTATGTAGCTTTTCTATAACAGAAATGGTTCATTATCCAGTAGGTTCCTATTGCTTAGTCATGTGGTACTGGCTTCAACCACAGTGCAGGTCATTGCAAATAATACCCACTGTCATCTTCTTTCAAGTCTCTATGCCTTTATTTTTTCTTCAAGTTCTTCGTGCCCTCCACTGGTCCTTCTGACTCCACATCAAAATCTGGGAACAATTGTGAGCCAAAGGAGGATAGATCCAGTACTTTGGAAACTGGTACACTGTTACCTTTCCTTCTTGTGCAGAATTCAAGTAGGACTCTCCTATTGTAAGTCACAAATGCTCTGACCCCACTGATGTAAGCAGTGGGAATTTACTGGCTTAGGAATGTGAAAAGCTTGAATCGTTCTAACTTCAGGTACTGCTTGATGCAGAGACTCAACATAGCTATTAGAGTCTTATTTCTCAGGTTATCTTTCTTTTTCCATCTCTGGGCTCAGATCTCTGTGTTGAACAGTTCTGATTGCGGGTAACAAGATGTATCCAGCAGATTTTACCTCAAATCCTTTCATGTGAATGTTTAAGGGTCCTGTGGGGAAAAAGAACCCTCCTCCTCTCTTCTCTCTTCCCTTCCCTTCCCTTCCCCTCTCGTCTCCTACAGTCTGCTCCCCTCCCCTCTCCTTCCTTCTCCTCCCCTCCCCTCTCCTCTCCTCCCCTCCCCTCCCCTCCCCTCTCCTTCCTTCTCCTCTCCTCTCCTCTCCTCTCCCCTCCCCTCCTCTCCTCTCCTCTCCTCTTTTCACCTTACTGTCTGCCTGACTCCCTTCTTTTCCACTCTCCTTCTCTATGCCTTACAAAAAAATCCTTTAAATTAACCCTGATAGTAATAGTTGAGTTCCCTTGCACAACCTTGAACAAATCACTGTACAGTCAGGGAGCTGTAATATTCTAGCCAGGCATCATATGTTTTACCTTCTGGATGTGATGGAATTTTACCTGAAATATATGAACAAAAAATGAGAGGAAATGGTTAATGAACTCTGAGTGCTAAAAGAGCATGTATCCATTAGTCAACCATTAAATTTATGTCTTGGCTAGGTTTCCTAAATGAAAATCCAACTAAATTTCTCATATCCAATTCAGAACATTTAGAGAAAGAAATACTAAAGTCACATACATGTGATTTAACTCCTAAGTCTAGTACTAATTTCTTTTTTAATGTCCTCTGGGCCTTAGTCTTCTCATCTATAAAATAGGGGTAATAATATCTTGTCACACTATTCAGCACACATTAAACTTCAATCATCTTGCAATTTACATATCTGTCATGATAATCTCTTTGATGCTGTTAGTCAAATGAAGGACTGCTTTATTCTTACCCATATCCTGTTCCCAGGCATGGAACAGTTATACCTTAACTTTGGGTAGGTACCTGCTGCCTGGCTGGTTGACTTCACTGATGTTTATTTGACTCATTTTCTGAATCCTCTTTCCTTCTATTCATCCAACACAATTGGGATGCTGCCACAGAGCTTATTCTGTCAATATCTGCATACTTTCCTGAGTTCCTAGTCTGCTTGATTTCCTCTTGTAGCTTAGAGCTGGATCTTACCATTTTCATCATCTCTGACATGGTCTTGAACATTTAAGTTGATGAAACTATAGCCTCTGTCTTTTCCAGTGTATGTCTAATCCATTTTCAGCTAATGAGTAATGCTCAGTCTTGGCAAAAGACATGGTAAAGAGACATTGACTAGGTGAGATGGTCATGGGACCACATTGAGTTCAAAAAGCAGTAAGAAGTCATGTGATGCAACTTCTGGCCTGTGGAATTATTCCAGCTGACTGGGAATAGAGAAGGCTGTTTGGAAATTAGGCATGAATTTCTAAGACTCCATAGTTTTTAGGTAAGGGGTGAGCTCCTGTACATTAAAACATATTCACTGACAGCTAATGCCCCTTAAATCCTCAGGGAAAACTAAAACACCACCAGGAAACGTTTTATAGACAAGATGACCTTAAATTTGGTCTTTCTTTGGAGTTTCCTACTGAAGTCTACAAGAAACTGGATAATCATATACACAGGTAAGTGAGCCTGTGATAGATGAGTGGTGTGCGGTATGATAAACAGATAGACTTCTTCCCAAGGCACCAGACATTGTTCACCTCATTCCAGTAGTTATGCTACAGGCAGGAAGTCCTGTGTAACTTATCTTCAATTCTTTTAAGAAATAATAGAAATGTGGACTTTTAAACAAAACCGTTTTTAAATTTTGAGCTATCTTTTGTCACTAGCAAGGAAATAACTTTTAAAATCTGTCTTAATGCTTAAGAAGGTATTTAGAGGTTAGATACTAAAAAGGGAGGTGGGGAGGTATAGGGAAAACTTCAACAAAACCCAAAGCCAGGAGTTAATCTCATGTACCACAGTGAGACACAAGGGTGGCCTAGAGGAGTTAGAAACAGTGAGAAGAGCTCAGGATACCTAGAACCAGGTTAAAGAGAGGCTTGTGAATAGTCAGAGCCAGCTTAGTTCCAAGAGCCCAAGCTAAATAACTAGTGACTTATTTACAGCTTAGATGAAGAGGTCCAAGTAAAGTAAAATTAAGTTCTATGTACAAAAACCTTGCATGAACTTTCCAGTATATTAGAAAAGAGCAAACCCAGACAACAAAGCCATTGTGAGCATCTCATATACTTTAGTAGGACTTGGATCTATCCATTTTGATACATTTTTACCAAGTTTGGAAAGTATGTTGAGATGATCTTAATGAAAATAGGTAATGTGAAAGCTAAAACTGAGATGCCCTACGAGGTCCGTCTGTCTACACCTTGGGTATGAAGATCTCATAGAGAAGGGTGGTCTCCATTGTAAACTCTAAAACACAAATCACAAGCAGACGCACTCTGCAGAGGACTGGCTTTGTGAAGGAGCTGCTCATGACATGGATAACTTCACATGGAGAGATGGCTGAACCTTCATAAGAATTATGCAAGGAGAAGGATCTAACTATTAAGTACACACCCATCATGTAAGACTTCCTATTCCTGGCCCTGAACTTTAAATAGAATTTGTAAAGAGAGGTAGGAAAGAGGTAATTCTCTCTGTCAAGATGGGAAACTTTGTTATGAAGGGTCCCCTTGAAAGTAGGGAAATCATCATTCCATCATTTCATATTATCTGTTATTTGAGGAAATAAAACATTCTATATGAGAAATGAAGGTGGAAAGTTTTCATTTATTCACCTTGCAATCCTCCCCTCTTTTCATTCCTATTTCCCTCTATGCTTGCATAGAGCATCTTCAAAGAAACGTGGATGACTTCCACCAGGCATCTGTGGCTTGGAAAAATGAGATTCAGCAGTATGTGATGTAAGTGCTCCAACACAGGAAAGGTTAATTACAGAGACACGGTGTGCTCCTGCAGAAGTGGAGGTAGTAAGCTGGATCCCTCTTGCCTAAATAGCCCTGCAAAGTTCCAAATGACTTCTTCTCAATTAGAAAGATGATCTCACTCTGAAGCTTTTCTGTGACCATAGGCAGTCTCCTTGCAGTATGAGATGCTCAGGGGCCTATGTTATATCTGTGGATAGGATGAATTTCTGTGGGATGGTGTAGGCATCAGAAAATTGTAATAAGTAATGAGAAGCAGGGTCTATGCTATGAAAGAGGTCAATGTACAGTGTATGAATGTGTGGAGACATCATGCTGGTGTTATTAAATTGTACAGTTACGATATGTTGGTAATTGGAATGAGAAGAGAAACATATGAGGAGAAACTTCTAGGAGTTTGATCAGGCAAGAAGACTTACATAAGCACATGAATTTGAGAGGCACAGAGGATGAAGCAGCATTTTATTTATAAATAACACTGAGTGTCAAGAGAGGTGACTTGATTTTCATCTCTGTTAAAGACATTTCCAAGCCTCCACAAACACGTATGAAATCTAGGTGAAAAGAAACTGCTTTCTGCACAAAAAATTTTCGAAGTCCCTAGCCCTACTTCAAACAAAATTTCTGGCTCTAAGTTCATTCTAGAGAGGAGCTCTGTATCATCATGGTGTACTATGACGATGTGCTATTTAACATATTACTGTGAGCCCTGAAGCAGTAGCTGTTCCTTGCTTCCCTCTCTATGCCGACGACCCCAAGAGAGTCAACTGAACCTGACTTGTAGTCAGAGACATATATGTGAGCACAACTTTTTTCTGTCAACTTTTCTCTGGCATTAATTGACTTTGTAAATTAAACCTCTATACACACGCACACACACATGCACACACACATGCATGTACAACATGATTCTCAGTTTCATCTTCAGTAAAATGGGCACTTGGGCTTGTCCTCCCACAATTAAATATAATCAGTAAAATACAATCAATTAAAAGTTTAGACACCACCCAGTAGTCAGGGAAATGCAGTTTTCTTTGCTTAAATATTTAGGAGCAGACATTATTGTTCTTCACTGCCAACCATGGATCACTTGAATGTACACACTTTGTATATATACTCCTCTAACCCACTAGCATGTGTGCCAGAGGTGTATTTCTGCCCTTCTTTCCATTTCTCACATTAATGAACACTTGCTGGGCAAAGACACTGCTCTAATCTGTTCCCAAAATTGAGTTCTTCTCTCTCAGAAAGGAAGTGCAATATTCACTGAATTCAATGTGCCATAAATATATTTCAGTTGTTTAGTAGACCCCAACTTCAGAGATATCATGTTATAAGTATATTCCAGGATTAGCAAACTATATGAATGCTCTATCCTCACTTTATAGATGGGGTACTGAGAATCACATAGAATTAGGGTCTTATGTAAATACTTCATGTAATTAGGCAGAGTTTCAGAGAAACCTTGAACTTGGACCATGTGACTTCAAAGCCTGTACTCGTAATCACCTCACTCACATTCTTTTCTCCATGCCTGATGAGTGAACATTTCAGGCAGTCTCATCCCCAGTCTCAAATATATGCTTTTTGGGGCTCAAGTGGTCACTTGACATTGTTCAGTTTTGAAGGAAAGGAAGAAAATGGAAGAACAAGTATAAAAAAATGCTGAAAAATACATCCTCACAAATCATGTCTAATGCGTGAGCTATAATTAGGCATTTTGTGATAGTATGTTACTCTCTGGATGCCAAATAATTTTTACCACTTAGATACATTTGTTTGGCTTTTACGTGTTCAAATTTTGTGTGACTCTAAGGAGAAATTATATGCAAATATTAAAATCTTGATAAATTCTTTGCAGAAACGACTCTAGTTGTCCATGTCTACCTGGATCCTCACTCTTTGAAATAGAATGTTACAGTCTCTTTCATCAAGATATAGTATCTATGTGTATACCTTCCAAAGATGGGCTAACTTTTGCTTTGCTTTAACCAAATAGAATGTGAAAATTAAATCTTGCTGACTTCACGCCAAGGGTTCAAGAAGTTTTCTGAGATTTGACTTTATTTTGGGACCATGATTCACCATCACAGCAAACCTAACATAGCATAGTAGAGGGTTCAAGGCCACATGAAACAAAGCTAAGTCCTTTAGTAAATCAGCTGCAGGCACCTGAACAAGACCAGCTAAAATCAAAAGATCATATGCCAGATATATAAGCTGAGCTCACCCCACCCAGCAACTATAAGAAAAAATTGTGACTATTTTTTAAAGGCACTATGATATAGTAGTATATGTTATACAGCAATAGCCAACAGATACATCTTCTATCTTAAGAGTTCTGGCAACCAAACAAAATGATAGGATAACTCTTAGGCAATGTTAAAATTTCCTTGGGAATCGTTCACCCAAGAAGAATGCTTTATATTTACTTTTTGACTGAAAACATTTCTATTGAAATAACTCTACTTTTTGTATATCCAGTTGCTATAGCAACCTGATACTTTTGTTCTCTGCTCTGGTCTTCCCGATCATATCACTTTGCAGTTAGTCAACATGATGTTGGAACCTTGGTTGTTATGGTAACCTGGGACCATTTTTTAAAATGTATTCCACTGACATTGTTTTCTAAGGAGACCTGCGATTTAGTCTTGTACTCATCTGGAGAAACTTGTGGTACAGAACAAAAAGCATTTCAGGAAATGCTCCTCTGGGGAGAAATTCTTCATTAAAGCTTCCTTCCAGAAGCCTCAGACATTCTGTGCTTTTATGGATTTTTCCTATTGAAATGCCTCCCAGAATTTTGGTGAATTGCAAAGTATGTTTTAAAAGTCCTAAAAGAGTCTGAATTGCTAATAGAAAACATGTGTAGCCGAATTGTCATTAATTATGCATGAAGCCCCATCAACGCCTCTACACAGAGCTCCACAAACCCTGGAGATGAAATTCTTTGCGATGCGTGAAGGAGACATATGAAACAGAGCCCGCGGTGGAAATATACCTGGGAGCAAATGGAGAGTGAAGGAGCAAAGGGCTCCAGGCTTGAGAGGCCACAGGGAAGGGCTGTAGGAGAGAGGATCCAAGGGGAGCTCAAAACTCAAAGTGCTGTTTTGGGGAAAGGAAGAGGATAGAGAGCAAGGGGTTGAGAAATCTTCAGTCTACAGCAGACTCCAGAGGGAGAAGAAAGTGTATCTGTGCTCAGAAATAACTTAATTTGTGAAAAGCCCAGGGCACTTGCATTTTGTGAGGCTTTTGTTATATTCAAAAAATCATGAATTGCCAAAACAAGGTTATAAAATGTAGGCTTCTGTCAACTGATTACATGTAATGCTTTTCCTAATAAAAATGTGATGCAATATACTTGCACTTCCCATTAGATAACTACAAGACTTATTTTTAAATATGTTCACTAGTCATATTCCATAGTAAAACTCAAGGTATCTCCACTACCACCACCAAAATTCCTGCAGAGAAAAATAATAATCAAATTTCTGCATAAAATCTCGCATCAGGCAGTTGTTTGCAACTTTCCCCAAATAACTCCTTTTCTATTATTGTGGCTGGAAAAGCCTAGCCTTCTTTGTGAAGGGGTGGAGACTTTGTGAGATGCTTCGGACAATGACATCAAAGCAGACATTTGTTGGCATCTGAGGATGCTTCTCATTTCTTGGTCAAAAAGATTCTGAGGACAAGCACCACATCTAACCCTCTCTCTTTCTATTTTGAATGTTGATGTGATGTCTGGGACTCGGGTCAGAACTTTTCAATGATATGTATCAAATACAGAAGCCAACATGCTAGGCATACTGGAGGAGACTGAGAAGGAGGCTAGGTCCCCAACATGCATGGTGTATCAGCTCTTATGGTTGGATATGATTTGTGGGTGTTCTCCAAAGTTTTATGTCCTGGAAGCTCAGTCTCTGGTAGTGCTAAGAAAGTAGAGTCTTTAAAGGATAGAAAGTAATTAGGTTACGGAGGCAGTACCTTGGAAGAAATCAATGTCAGTCTCATGAAAAGTGCTGTGAGAGTGAATTACTTTAAGCAAGCTGTGCACTGTTGCTCAGCCTCTCTTGCTTCTGGCTTCCCTATGTCAACTCTCTCTTACACATACTTCTTCCAGGATGTTATCTGTAATGCTGTGATGTAGCCAGAAGGCCCTCACTAGAGCTGTGCTGCTGGGCCTCTAAAACTGAACTAAGCAAGTCTCTTTTCTGTATACGTTACTCAGCCTCTAGTATTTTGTTACAAAAATGCAAAAATGGACCAATATATGTATTGAATATTGTTTTTATCATTCTCCCTGTATGAATCTCTGGCACCAGAATGAAGCTTTATTTCCAAGACTTGACCCACATAGAAATTTGTAACACAACCATTTTAACTTTCTCAATTTGCCTTCTGCCTGCTGTCCGAGAACTACTGCATTTCCCTCAAGTTAATGCTGGTAGGTGTCCAGATTCAGAGAGTCAAGAAAACACTTCACTTGAGGAAATGCCTGGCCATGTATTCTTGGTCTATCTCCTACCTTAAAATCTAAACAAATGTCTTTAAATTTCGTAAACTCTTTCAGACTATCCATTTTTCCACACTCTCTCCCAATATATGCTAACCAGCCTCCCCGTGTTTGCATGACACCTGTTCCTACCTGCAATAAGCTCTCAGGGATGACCTTTAACAAGTTGACCCTATTATTGCATAGTAATTGCCTGAGGACTGAGGCAATCTTTGAATTTCTGAAACTCAGCCTAGAGTCTGATCTATCACAGATGCTCAACAAAGGTTTGCTCAAAGGGTGAGTGAATAACAGAATATTGCCAGCTTAGAAGTTGTTTCCACTTGGGAATTTACTTGGAGACTTGAATACCTCCTCTCAGGATGTGGTCTCAAGCAGTTTCCTATACATATCTTGCAGAGCTTTGGGGTTATAGCAATAAACAGAATTAAGTGCTTGGAAAACAATATACTATTAATCTTAAGTTCTTTCCTTCTCTGGATAGAGTATATATATGAAAGGAATTTGTATTTCTTAAATATATTGTCTAAAATATGTATTACTTAGTACATTCCCAAAGGACATACTGATGCTGGTTATACTCTCCAAGAACTCGTCCATGACCTCTTGGATTTAACTCTTAAAAAGAATTCATCATTGTCTACAATATCAGGCATCTCTTTTTTAATATTTAAAAATTGTATTATAATTTGGAAACTTAAAATTTTATACATTTATGGAGTATAAATTGTTATTTTGTTATTACAATATGAAATTAGTTAAGTTATTCTCAAATACTACATTTTATGGTGAAAAATCAAATTTACTCTTAGCAATTTTGAAACATAAGATACCATATTAACTATACTCACCCTGCAGTGTAAGTATCTTTCAAAAAAACCCAAAACACCTTATTTCTTCTGTTTGAGATTTTATACCCTTTAACCATCATTTTCCAAACCTTTCATATCCTCAGTTCCTGAAGCCACAATTTTATACACTGATTCTTTGAGTATGATTGTTTTAGGTGTCACAGAGTATAAGTGAGAGTGTGCAATGTTTGGCTTTCCGTGCCTGGATTATTTTACTCACCATGATTTCCTCTCTGATTCTACCTATGTGATCATTTCCTTTATTGGATCCATTTTCCATACCTTAAACTTGGTTAGTCCCACGCTTACCCCTTATCATTAATTTAAGTATGATTAATTTCTCTATCAATGACCTCCTTTCAATTAAGGATCAGTCAATTACAATTGGATCCACTTTAAATTGTATCATTTTCCTCCGTGGTTGTATTAGAGGTTGAAATGGTGATACATTCACGCAAGACTTCCCTAAGGATTAAATGAGATATGAAGATACCTGAGGTAAGCTCAAGCACTGGGGTGACAAGAAACAGGACTAACCACTGCATGCATAGGTTCAAAAAGTAGGACCTCATAATCCCTTAGAGATTATTCAGAATGGCTAAGGGATCAGGTACATTTCATTCTGGTCACTGCCACTTTGTGGATCTTGAATCTTCCTTATGTTAAATACAGTTGCCTTAGGGCCTTTACATTACCATCTGTGTTTTAGGGGTTACTCTCCCCAAAACTTAATGCTTCAGAAGAACCCTGAATTCTCATTCCTCACATTTCTGTGGGGTGGCCCATCTGTTCTTCTTACCTGGGTCCATTCCTGCAGCTCCAGTCCTTGGATAGTCCTTGGTGACCTCCCTCCCCAATCTGTCCACTGTGTTTGTTGTTTATCAGTGTAAGTGGGCTTCTCAGCATCATGCTGGATTTGAACCCCTAGAAAGTGAATAAAAGCAGAAGCTGCCAGGTCATTTCAGGCCCAGACACGAAACTGTTCTTCCAACAGTTTTTGGTCACATTTCTCTGGTGTGAATTGCTTTGCCCAGTAGAAATACCAGATTCAAGGAGGTGAAGAAATAGTTCTTTGGGGGAAGAGCAGCACCCTGATACTGCAAATCAGCACAGTCCCAGGAAGGATGAGAGATCAAGGCCGTGGGGACAGTGATCTTCAGAACCTGCCTGCAGTGTGCCTTTTCCCACTTTCATTCAATTCCTGGCCATCTGTACAGACCAGACTGTATTGCTGCCGCCTCGTCACACTTAGCACCGGTCACTTTTGCCTGTATTCTAACGCCCTTTAGTCCTGAGCACTTATCACCACCTGACATATCACACATTTATTTGTGTTTGTTTGCTTATCTTCCCTCCACCCCTGCATTGTAGTATTGGCTTCAGGACCACAAGAATTTCATTGGTTTTGTTCACCAGTCTGTGTCCAGCACCCCACTAATACTTGCTACATCCCAGAGACTCAGTGAATATTAGTTTCAAGTGTAGCGTCCATTCAAGTGAGATTTGTGTGGATACAAAGAAGTGTTTATCCCAAGCTTGTGCAATAACCCTGAAAAACGAACCACGTTTGCATGACTGGGAAGCGGACAGGGGCAAGACCTACATAAAAAGTGACCAAGTTATTTCCCTTGCAAAAGTCATCTGTGCTTAAATATTTCTTAAAACAGACCCATGCACCTGGCCCACATCCTAGAAATGTGTATTTATTAGTTGTCAGCAGCAGGCTTAGAAAGGATTGTCGGCTCTGGTTTAGTAATGTGCAAAGGATTGGGCTTTAGAGGGATTAAAATCATTTTCAGCATTAAATGCGATATATCTGAGGTGATGCATCTAGTCTTGAATATAGATTCCCAAACCAAAAAGATTATAAGACATTAAATCTATGTAAATTCAACTATTCATTTATGTTTGAGCAAATTCAACACAAGATTCAACTTAGGGGCTTATAGACAAATAGATTCAGTTGGGGAACACGCATACTGCGGTCTTTAACCATGATGCTGAATTCCCCTTGAAAATTCTATAGCTGAGTGAATCTCTAACAGGTCACAGTTGAGAGCCCAAGCAATTATGCCAGAATGTGTTAATAATAAAACAGGGAAACCACTATGTTTGTCTTGTATAAAAATGAAAGCGGCTGTTGGTACCAATTCAGAAAAATGATAGGGAACCAGGCAACACTCATGGCACTGGCAGGATGCAAAGATGGGAGCTTACACAAGAACTTCTTAGCCTCAGCATTTTCTCAGGATCATTTGCTGGTGACCAGGACTGTAGACTCCACAGTCAACGTCTTGGTGGCAGAGGCAGGCAAATACAGATTACAAAGGCTGCCCTGAGCAGGGGCCTGGAAAGCCCTAGACATACTAAATGAGCTGCCTCCACACGATAAACGACAGCTGTGACTGACGGAATAAACAGAATAATCTGGACTTACACAAGCCACAGGGGGCTTTTGGCAGCATGCAAATTCACAGACTTATCAAATGTATTCTTTGAAAATGAAGAGCTCTTTTGAAGCTGGCAGTTCAGGGAAAGCCATGAAGCCTGTATTCCTGGAGACATTTAAGAGCAAATACAGGCAGGTCTGAGAGCCTGTTTGCAGCCATAGGTCTAGTAATAATAACCATAATAATAATGACAGCAGCCAGCAGTTCTGAGGTTTAATTATGTATCAAGTATTTATCTATATTATGTCATTAAATATCACAAGAACATTAGTATTTAAGGTGCTATTATTATTTATCTCCACTACAAAGATAAGGAAACTGAAGACCAGAGAGTTTTAAATTGCTCAGAGTCACCAGAATTAAAGTTGGGATTTGAACTGAGGTCTGTATAATTTCAGAATCTTCACTTTTATATACAGAATAGTTCACGCTAAAGAAAAGGGAAGGGGTGCTTCCTCTTGGGGTAGATGTGCTCAGCTCTGCTGCTTGTCTCTGTTTGAGACTGTTTCAAGCAAGAATCATAAAGCTTCAGTGTAGAGCTGACACTGGAAAAGGACAGTGACAGTAACAGGAGCAGGAGCCACTCCTTTCTGAACATATGTCAGGTGTATTTGAGGAACTGAAGTTCATTATCTTCATTTCATATTCTCAATAATTACTCTAAAAGACACATTCTGTTACTAGCTTTTTATAAAGTTCAGGACCCTGAAGCACAGAAAATTCAAAGACTTTGTGAGAAATTGGAAGGTAGATTTATAGCTTGCATGCTGTGCTGCTTTGCAGAAATGTTCCTCTCCTTGGCTCTTTTGTTTTGAAGAACCCCATCCACCACAACCAAGGCTGGATTCAAGAAGTCAGGGCAGAGGGCTCCTTTTGTCTTTCTTTCCTTCGTTTGCCAACTATCTTTTTCTGGAGATGTGTTTCTTTGCTGGTAGGTACTGGGAACACAGAAAAGAACCAAATTTGTCCCCTCCCTCTGGCATTGATTGATGGATTGCACAGCACTTGTATAATGAACATGGGAATGACTTCCTGACAAAAGTCCCAGGTCATGCAGATTGCACAGCTAAAGTGTTAGGGACTTACTTTGAGAGTGCTTCCTTTGAAAGGAGCCCCAGGATGGCGATGTAGTTGCAAGTGATTTATTTATGTATTGATCCCAGATAACCCTGGTAGTGTGGAAAAAGCAGATAGCAGATACAATGTCAAGTTTTAGTATATAGGCTGCCGAAACAAGCACAGATACATTATCAAGGAAGATAAAGAAGCACAATTCCATTGGGAAACACTGGGAGACACTGTAGAGAAGGTCCCACAGATGTCCCAAAGAAAGGAAAGCCATTTCCTCACCAGTACTCACCAGGCTTTGATTTCTAGCTGTCTCTGGGTGATTAACTCTAAAGCCTTTTTTCTCTGTCCCCAGCATGAAGTGTGTGAGCTTCAGCAAATAGAGAGGTCCCAGGTGCTGGCAATTGCCATCTGTCAGATTGGCTTTCCTGGAAACAGTCAAGTTAGGTAATGTATATAGGGGATCAGCAGTAGCCCAATAACCCTGCTGATCAGGTCTACAGACCCACTAGGAGCTTATTGGAAATGTACTGTGTCAGACTTCATCACAGTCTCACTGAGTCAAAATAAAGTCCCATTTTAAAACATCCCCAGGTGGTGCTTATATATATATCAGTATTTGAAAAGCATTGTGCTTAGATTCTTTTCCCAAGTATAGTCACTCATTAGTGGATAGCTATTGAGAATCTCAGAGGTAGCAGGCTCTCTCCGTGAGGTGCTAAAGAGTCAGTGATAGATAAATCCTAGGCTGGGCCTTCAAAGATTTTTGTGCTAGGAGAGGAATTTCAGATACTGAACAGTATGCCCATTAATAGGATTCATTGTCCTGGGAGCCCCACTGTGGAATGCCCAGCTCTACTCAGGCTCACAGGAGAGGTGATTGCTGAGCTAAGTCCCTAATGCCCAAGGGTTACCTAGGTTAAGAAATCAGAAGAGTATCCAACATAGAAGTATTGGCATGCATCAAGAACCCTGGAAGAGGACACCAAGCCATTTAGGAGCTGCTAGTTGAGATAGATCCCATGTAATTCTGGGTAGAGGGAGAAATTTTTCAAAATGAAAAGGAAGCTAGAAACTAACTGATTTGATAATCCGTAGATTCTTTATAGCATAGCTTTTACAGAGTGGTATTCTGGTAACCCTGTCCTGTCAGTCACTTTTACATTCCTTAAAATGCCTGAAACCATCCATGACTTAGAGCCATTCTTCACAGTCACAATTTGCCACCTGCAATTGTGGCTACATGGTTTTAATCAATGTTCAGTGGCTTGTTGATCTCTACCTTCTGTTTCTTTCATGATTTACTTACGCATGCCTTATCTTTTTCTTTTAAAACTCTTGCCCACCCCCTTAGGATCATAAAATGGCTAAAGGAGCAAGTGATGGGATTCTATAGACAAGGCTTGAATCCAGCCCTATTCTTACTAGTGGTGTGACCTCAGGCAAGTTACCCAACCCTTCTGCACTCCACTATCCACATTTATAAAGAACGCTATGATAGCCATTACTTGTGCATATTATAATTTTCTGTTTTCTCCTGGCATTTTTCAGGCCCCTTTGAAGTTAGACATGGTTCTGTGACTTGTTTGAGCCAATGAAAACTGGTACGTGCCATAGATACCAGAACTGTCACATGGTTCTCTTCTACACTGAAATAATAAGCTTGGAGCTTCATTTATATGTGGTGGCTTCATCACACACTAGAGAATCTGTCATACTGGAATCCTAAATGGCAAGTTCACAAAGCAGTCTACCTCCACCCCTTGTTTCTCGACAATTTTGTTATGCATTTGTATGAACAGAAAGAAACCTTTGTAGTTGTAACATACTGTGATTTGAGGATTCATTATTGCTTCAGCATAAGCTACCCATTCTAATTGAAGGCTATAATATGGGAGCTTATTATAAAGATTGACTGTGATAAGTATTTATGCACTTCCTAGTACAAAGAAAATGCTCAATAAATGGAACCCACTGTTAATGATTCCCAAGGCCAGGGTAGAATATCATGATTCGGTGATATTTTTTTCTCATCTACATCTGTCAGAAGACTGTTCCCTCTTCATTCTCCAACAGCATACAGCAAGCATTACAATGATTTGTTAGTCTTTGTCCAACAGCACTCAGAACTTAGAAACTGGAATGATGCCTTTTGTTTCTATCATTTCTTCCTGATCTCTAGCCTTAGTGGGTGTTTGGGGAAATCTTCCTCTAATAAATTGAATGAGTTACATTGAATATTTCTGTAACTATTGTAGTTACTTGAGCATTATCTCTTTATAAATTGAGCCTGAGAATCTGAAATCTGAAATGCTCTCAAATCAAAAATTTTGAACCCAAAATTACAGAAGTTTGGATTTTGGAACTCCCTATTTTGGACTTTGGGATTAGAGATGCTATGCAGTTTGTAATGTCTATGCAGGTGTTGCATCAGAAAATCTCTAATACATTTACAATTGTTAAAAGATAACTTATCTATAAACTTGGTAGTTTTTCTACCTCAAATCTTTGTTTCAGTCCATTATTAATTCTATCAAAGATATCTCTCATACAGCATATTCAGTGACGAGCTAGACCAAGGTTGATAAGCTTTTTATATAAAGGGATGTATAGTAAATATGTTAGACCCTGCAGATGGGAGATCATAAGGTCTCTGTTGCAGCTATTCTACTTATACAAAGTGAAACTGGCCATAGCAGTTCATAAATCAGTGGATCTTACAAGGTTCCAATAAAGCTTCACTTGCCAGAGCAGGTCATGCCCCAAATTTGGTCCAGGGGAAACACTTGGCTAATCCTTGATCTCAGGATAGATAGAGACCAATGTTCTCAATTTCTGACACAAAGAAGAAGAAAAATTTTTCAAAAGGCTTAAATGAAGTCAGTAATTTTACTTGTGGCATATGACCTGAATAAGAAAAGGTAGAGTCACTTAATGATTGGTCCTTCTTCTTGGTTTTCTTCCAGAAGCCAAGCCTCCAAGCTCACATCCAGCTAATCTTTCTTATATTTTTCCTACAAAATTGGATTGAAGTAGTAAATGTTTCCCAGTCTCAGCAGTTATCATACTTACATCACCTTTCTATCCCTTGAAATTCTTTTTCTCCCAAAGTAAAGAGATTTGTGAGCATTCTTTTTGGTGTTTGTTTGTTTGTTTGTTTGTTTGTTTTGTTTTTTGTTTTTTATGATTCTTTGGAATTCTTGGTTGCTAGTAGCTTTTTTCCTGCAACCTGGAGACTGCCTCTGAGCACTGCTTTTTGTTCACCTTATGGTTCACACACTGGAACATTGCACATGGCTTCCCAGACAGGACTCTGATACGAAATTTTATCTCTGCTGGTTTCTCATTTGTCCAGCATTCTGGGAACTTTCTGGAGAGAGCTCAGGCAGGTGAAATGAGATCAAGAAAAAAAAAATGGACACAAATCCTACCTCTTCCCTAGAAACTCAGTAATCTGGTGCAAATAAATGTACTCTTTTTCTGGAAACCTCAGTGGGCTCATGTCTAACACAGAAAGCATATCAGTTACATGCATCTGAGGAGATGCATGCAGACTAATGAAGACAGCTCATATGAAGGTGAATTCAATAATATATTCATTCAGTAATTATATATTTAGTATCTGTTATGTGCTAGGCCCTTGCATAGGAATCCAGAGACTCAGCAGAATCACATGTTCTCAGTAAAAAATATAGATACAGGTGTTGTCTTTATCATGTTTATATTCGTTTTAGAAAGAAGGACGATATCCTGTCATTTCTTAAACATTATTTGAACTACACATTGTGATAATTAATAAATTATCTCCAAATAGTCCTATGAAAAATGTGTATGTTAACTCTGGTTTATATATTAGAGAATTGAGGTTAAAAGAGGTTGTAAGACTTGTTCAAGATCAAGAGATAATCAGAGCAGTTAGGTTTAAGTCTAGGTTGATCTGTAGTTAAAGTGAGTGTCCTTAACCAATAAGGTGGTTGTCAATTAGAGTATAAAGTGCTGCATAATATTTAGATGCTGTGCTCTATTGTTTTGGACAGATTAGGCAGATAATGTATTCCAGTTAAAACCATGGAAAAACACGTTAAATATCTAGAGCTCTGCTTCTTTTATTTGGTCTTGCTTTTGGTAGGGACAGTGTTTTTAAGTAACTTTACTAGCGATTATTTAGAGCTCTCACATACCTGTTTGTTTTTTGGAAATCCTGTTTTTTTGGAAATTCAAGTACATTCTATACTAAGCAAGTCTTCATGCCTTTTAGAATATATGTTAATCATTAAGACATTTACTAAAATTCCACAAAGTAGAAAGAGGTCCCCAAAAATCATTGGTCTCAGAGGAGAAAGCAGAGGTAGGTCATGAGGGATGGGGTGGGGAGACAAGATCAAATTAAGATGCACGCATGCATGAATATGCCACAACAAAATTCAGTATTCTATGTAATTATTAAACACTAATAGAAAAGAGAAAGAGAAAATATTCACAAGTTGCCTGATAAAATAAATCCTTGGCCTCACGCTCAGAAATAAACATAATTTATGAGTCAATTTAAAGATAAGTCAATGATGTTTCAATAATGATTTGTAAAACAAGAAAGGGAGAGACTCATTCTGCATGGTGGAAACTAGAAAATTTCAGGAAGGTGTTGTTACTCATCTTGCATTCAAAGAATGAGTAGGAGTTTTCTAACCATTGGAATAGCTATAAATTTGTTGTAGTTACGTTGTTATCGTTTTTTACCCTTAGGTGGAAGGAACATTATGCAGTAAAGAGAATAAATCTCATAGAGGTTTACATGTGAATCAAATTAGGAATAGGAATCTGTCCCTCCTCCTTTGTGGCCCATGTCTTATCCATCTTTGTTCTTCATATTTTTCCCTTCCCACTGAGACCCAGTTGTTTAGGTAAGACTTGTCGTCCATGGCTAGTTATGTGATCAATGTTAATTTAAATGAATCTTCACAGCAGACAGGGTAGTCAAATAAGTAACAGATTTAAAGTCAGGCTAGTCTAAATTTAAACCTCATTTTTGCTGTAGAACCCCTGGCGTATCAAGTCATGTCTGTGATCCTCTGTGGTGTCATCTGTAAAGTGGGTTAATGAAATATATTGTTAGGAGCATAAAATGGAATTTATGTGAGCCATTTCTGGATTGCTGGGCCCTGCTTACTCACTTTATTCACATACTCTGCTCAAATGGCTGCTCCTCATGTCTCTATTTATGATCACATACTCCCGCTCCACTCTATTTTTTACAGTCTGTAATTGCATGAGCGTGCATTATGCATCTTATCTGCCTATTGTCTGACTCACCCTGTAGTGTTCTATCTCCACAAGGATAGACACAATTGTGTCTGCTCTCCAAACACTGAGAACAATTCTTAGCACTCAGTAAGTGCACAAGAAATGCTTGATAAATGAACAAAAAGCAGGAAGTCTTTTCACCTCAACATATTCCAATTTCTTCCTTCACATTTGTCTCGCCACCAATTAATCTCCAATTACAACTTTCATAACTGCACTCTTAAGGCTTCTGTATTTTCTGATAAGCTGACTCTAACTTTAGTTGGCAGCCAGCACCTGCATTTATGAGTCCAGATGTAAGGCAGGCGCAGTTCAGGTTTTGCCTCCATTCACTTCTCTTCTACATCCTTGTTGTCATTGTTGAATAAAAATTTCCCTTAGTCCACCTCGATTGTGAAGGGATTTATTTTTTCTTTTAAGCATTCAGTGTGAAATGTGCTGATTAATTATTCTTTAAACACTTTGGGGGTTCCAGTTCCTGCCTGTTTATTATTCTGACACTGAAGGAGTGGTGATAATTAAGAATGTGGTGACATTTCTTTCCCAGCTCCTGATGGGCTCCAGTCCATGTAATTTGACCATTCAAGTAAGCAGCAGGCATGTTGCTGGCCATGCAGAGTGGGCACCTCGGAGAGGCTCAGACTTGCTTACAATGAATAGGATTTCAATCACCTTGACTTTGTTAAAGCCAGCCCCACGCTGTGCTGGTGAGTAAATAATGAAATACCTTGCTCATTTGAGACTTTTTCTTCCCATTAAAGGATACACTGGCACCAGGGTTGGGTCCAGTCTCACCAAGGCTTGGTAATGGACCCAGAGTAGTGGACACTTCATTGACTGGGTGTCAAATCCAGGACTCACCTCCACGCTCCTGGTTTTTTCCCTACCCCAACAAAATGAGCAGATCCTCTGGTTTAAACTTTTAAAAATTGTCACATTTTTCTATGTATCACTATCTCTGCCCCTGTGAGCCAAGCCAATAGCATCTCCTCCTGGGATGTTTGCAATAGCTTTTTGATTCCTAACACACTCACTTCAAACCATTCTGTCCTATCTCTGATAGCATTCATCTCATTCTTCCCACCATAGTTAGTACGATGAGTTAAAACACAGAATAATTTTGGTTGAACCTTTAACATACTGCATTGCTTAAAAATCTACAATATCTTCCCATTTTTCTTCTGATGTCTATTTATTGGCCATGATTGTGTTTGCTTTTGGTAGTGGCTAGTTGAATATAAAACTGGTTAGTTGGGTGTATTAGTAACTAGTTATATTGGTGATTGGTTGTAATGATTTTGTTAGTTGCAGTAGTTGATTGCCTATGTTTATAATTTATAATTGCCAAAGTTATAACATATTGCCTAAGTTTATAATTGTTTAATTGTGATTGTAGTGTCTGATTGGTTATGGCAATGGAAAATTTCATATGGTGATGTTTGCTTGTTTGTGGTTGCTTCTTTTAATGATATTGCTGAGATGGTGGTTGATTATTATATTGATTGCTTGAGTTGGTTGTGGTTATTTGTGTTGTTTGTAATAGCGATGGTTGGTTTATTGTGTTAAAGACTAGGTAGTTCTGTTGAGTGGTTGATTAGTTGGTTGCGATAATGACTGTGTTGGTTGGGCGAGTGGGTGTGGTATTGATAAATGTGAGGATGATGAGCTCCCAGCCTCCAATATTATGTAAAATCCTCCAACATATCCATTTTAGTCACATTCCATGGCTATGAGGCAGGAGCTTGTAGCATGTGCCTGTTCATATGAGAATCTGCTCATACAAATAAAAACTTGTGATTCTGTGCTTTAGGCCATGTGTTAAATCACAGCTTGTTTTATCTACCCTTGGTATCTTAGCAAATATGCCATATCTCTTCCATGCCAACCTCAAGATAATCTTATTTACTCTCAATTTCAGGTTCAATAAAAACAGATTTCTTTTCTATTTAGGGTCTCCATCAGGATACCTGACCTATGTGCCATGCAGACTAAATTTGAACTATCTGAAATATTCCTTGCATATTCACCAAAACCCAGACAGCCGTATTCTTCTGATATCGTATAGACAAATAACTAAAGCTAACTGTCTGTCTTCTCAGATGATATCTCTTGCCTGTCCTGCTCCCCTGCAGGGACTGAAGTGTCTGTGGTATGTGTATATTGGCACACTCACTCACAGGTCTAGCAACAGGGGCCCTTGTGAGCAAGTGTACTGTGGTGGCCCTAGACCCACTGTGCTCCTAGAATCCTTGCATCCAGAATCCTTTAATACCTCCAAGAAAAGGTGCATATGAGGGAGCAATCTGAGGACCAAATTAGTCACCTGCATCTCCATATTGGAAAACTGACTTCTCTAAGCTGGGCGGTGGAGGGCACCTCTTAACCTGTAGCAATTGAGAGAAGAAAAGGTTGCTATTTTGACAGTGCTGATCAAAAGTATATCCAGCCTGATTTTATCAGTCTTCTGCTAAGCCTGGTGGAGGAAAATTTGGCATGGGAATCAGAGATCAACCTGAATTTATGAACAAAGAGACAACAGGCAAACACAGAAAAGGACTGAAGAGCAGAGAGAAAGACAGAGAGAAAGTCCTTACATGGAAGGAAAGAAAAAAAAGAGCCTCCTGTGTGCTGAAGCCTCTCTCTATCCCAGGTGCTGCCTGCTGGCATTCATGTGGTTGGACTTATATGATCCCAGAGCTGGGGTGCTACAGTAGGAGCACTATTTAAACACTGGATCTATATTTAAAAACTGTGTCTCTTTTAGCTGGTTATCTTGTCTTTCTTCAACTTTAATTGCTGCATTCACAAAATACCATGATGTGGCACAGCACACAGGAGATTTTGAGTCAGTGAGAAGTGAGTAGAATCCTGGCTCTCCACTCTTTGGACTGTCACTTAACCTCTCTGTCACTTAACCTCTCTGTGCTTAAGTCTTCTGTAAACACATGTCACTATCTGTTGTAGTGGTCTTATGAATGTGAAAGTCCTATGAATGATATCATAAAATGCATAAACAATCATGGCCCTGAAAACAAACTCATGGTAAACACATATTTTCTCTCCTATCATTTTAATGCTAACTCTTACTGTATCATTTTGTTAATAGCCCTTGTATGAAATAGCAAAATATTTAAAGTATCAGATACATTATGGTACTTAGTAAGCATCATTTCCTTCATTTTCTTGCCCTGATAGTCACAGCTACATTATAAGGTATTTTCCAAAAAATGAAACTGACAGTTTATTTCAGACACTGTCCCAAGATCACATTGCAAGAGCTAGCAGGATCAGAATCATAACTACCTCCATCTACTGAAAGTACCAGTGTTTTCCTTGAGATGAAGAGTTGGGTAAATCACATAAGATCTCCTAGTATTTGGAGGATAATGCTACTTTCATTTCCCCAGAAGTCATTCTTAACTGAACCATGTCCTTGTTAATCAGCATTCCCCAAGGCTTGGGAGCTGAGAGATATTGACAGTGTTGGTATATAATGATTCCTGCAGGATCATTTACTCTTCCCATTCTTCAGAGAAGAATGAAAAGGGTGCACCTAATTTCTCATGAGAATAAGATCTTCCTGATGAGATCCAAAGAGCTGAGCTCATAAAAGCAACTAGATTCATAAAGGTGACCTGCAAATCCTTCACTGCCAGACAGCATCCCCTTCTGTGGAGACCCTGGGGGGCCATGTGGAAGATTTGTACCACCATCCAAAGGGCAAGTGATCATAAATAGTCATAAGAGATCTTAATTTGGAGATGCTGAGCCTCCAAGCCACAACAAAGAAAATCAGTAAAACTGAGTTATAGCAAGAGATGGCATGACTCCAGAGAAAGTTGGAAAATTTTCCAACACCCTGGTTCTTCCTTTATCCTGGCTCTGAAAATAAATTAGGAAACTTGTGAGGAGCTCGTAGAAGGAAAATGGGATGCATACTTGACTCTTGGTCACAGAATAGATTTTAGGTTACTAGGCTAGACTAGAAAGTCAGCCCTGGAAGTTAACTGGGCATCAGCAACATCAACATTACCACTGAGAATTTCTTAAATCACCCATAAAGTATAGTCTCTGAGGTTTTATCTATACAACACTGTAAAGGTTTTCTTAGGCACACTTCATTTTGAGAACCATTAAGCTAGGCTACAGGTAGAAACAAAAGCAGCATTTATATCCAGATATCTGGACATGTGAGTCATGCTGTCTTCAAGATAATTAGACAAACTTTAATTCTAAAAAAGTGTAGGGAAATAGATAATTTTCTTTACCTGTGACATTTACCTTGATCTGTGATAATATCAAGCCTCTTTAACATGTGTTGTCAGGTATAGTTTTGTGTAGATTAATCAATATATTGAAAACAATACTACAAGATCTATCCCATAATATATATATTCTAAAAAGTAAATCTTGGCCCATCAGATCTACATATATGCTGTTTTTCAGTGTAACTGAAAACAACTTGGCCACTTGCTCCCTGCCTTTCCAAGGTGTCATTTGTCACTGAGGACCATCTTTCTTGTGTTTGGCCACTGGTTTCATGATATCTTACACATACATGATGCTCAGTCCTCCACTTTATCTAGTTCTAGAGACTTCTGAGCAAAGAACAATTGGAAGTAGGGTGCTACTGAGCCCAGGTACAGAAATACATAGAAGATACTATATACTGAAAAAGTGCCAAAATGAAGTTAGCAACCAGACATTCAAATTGATAATCCAAAGAACTAGGAATCCAGAAACTAACCCTAAACTACCATAAATATTTGGGAAGAGGGGAAAATCAGAGTTTACTAAGATTTCATTGTGTGTCAAGAAATTTAGTCATAGGGAATTCAAATCAAAGGCTCCAAAAACAAATAGAATATAGGAAATAAAATTTAAAATATCATTTTGTTAAGAAATATTATATCTCTACTATGTACTGAATACCGCTACAGATTCACAGAACCTATAGCTTAAATTCTATTGGACTAAATGCAACTGCCACATTTTATATAGTTAAAAGTGATATAGTAGCAAACAGTAGGAGGTTTGAATTGAGATCCCAAATGCGGGATGAGGTCCTCTTTGACTGTTTATATGCTTGTAGTTCTATTGTGTAGGCCAGCATGCCCTCCCTTAAAGGGGTCCGAATGTCCTGTACATAGAACAAGATAATCTGGGATCTCTAAAACCCTCCTCCTGACGTGGTTTATGGCTATATTTCTATAGGTAGAAATGTGAGAGGAGAGCAAATAACTAGCTCTAACATCCTTCTCCAAAGGACAATCCCAGCCCTTTTTGGCTTGTAGATAAAAGATGGAATGGATTTATTCAGACAGAGATCATGATAATGTCACTAAGAGAACTTCCCCAAGGGGACAGCATGGCTCCCACTCCTGGCTGTGCAATTCCCTCTAGTTCTTCAGACCTGGCAGGATAGAGGTCCCTGAAATTGGCTTTGTACCTGGAAGGTGTTGGCATTCTTACTTACCTCTAGGACATGATATGACATTTAGAACATAGTACGTGCTCAGTTAATGTTCTCTGCATGAATAAATCTGCAACTGATGTGGATAGATGTGTAGATATTTAGATGTATAGATGATGGAGTAGAGCTGGACAGATGTGTGGAAGGCCTGGAAAGCAGAGGAAAGAACGGAGCTGATATCCCAAACTATTGAGAACTATTTGAGTCAATCCAGTGCAAAACAACCTACAAGTATGGTTAGGCTAATGAGTGATATAGAGACCAAAGACAAGACCACAGGGCACCAACTGAGAAGTGTTGCAGGAAGTCAAAATTACAATATGGGAGACTCTAATGGTGGTCATAGAAACTCAACTCTTAACCAACTGTTAGGTAGATAGTATCATTACCCTTAGTTTATAGATGAGGAAACAGAGGCTCAGGGGCTAAATAACTTGTTCCAGATCAAGTAACTGATATATGGCAGAGCTGGAATTTGAAGCCAAGTAGTCAAGATTCCAAATTTACACTCAAACTTTTGCACTATGAACAGATCTGGAATGAGTTGGAGATAAATATTGCTCCCACATTCAACATAAACATTGTTTTAAGGAGAAAAATCCAGAATACCATTAATCATCTGTTATCTGCAAATTCCATGAGAAATTTGTTCATCTTCACTTATCCATAAGTTCAACAAATATTTGCAGACGGCCAGTGATATGACAAGTACTAAGAACAGAGCAGCAAGCAGAGTAAATAAAAATTCCTGCCCTTGTGGAGCTTACATTACAGTGAAAGACAGGGAATACTTAAATGTGTAGAAGGGGTGACTGAAATAGAGTGAATGTTTAAAAACATCATTACAATGAAAGACATCACCATGAAGCATGGCATAAATACGTTAAAAATGAAGGAGGATATTTTCAAAGAGTCATGTTGATTCTTTTGATATCCTCAAACCATTTTTTTCAGTTGTATTCCCTGAAAATAGTTGGCTTTTTCTTTGTAGTCTTTTCAGCAACCAATTTCTCCACTGTTCCATCTTTGCAGATCAAACTTTAGTGAAGCTTCCTTTCTAGTCAAACTCAAAACATATGGAATGATTCTACTGGGCTCTTTGCTCTTGATTCTCAACATAAATCTGGCTACAAGTCCTCAGTAGTAGCCATGCACCTACCTCAACATTAGATAGCCTTGAAATTTCTTCTGCAAGTTGATCTTACAGGGGTTTGTCTGCCCCCCTTAAATCTCAGTCTCAGAAATTACTCTGAACGTGAGAAAAATGTAAACAAACTTTCTGCCAAGTCATAAAACCCATGGTCTGGAATCCAGTAACCTATGTGGTCTTCCCAGAAGAAACGTCCCAGTGCTGGTCTTTATCATCCTCATTTCTATCAGCCATATGGTCTTCTGAGATAGGAATAAAATTTCCTATCAAGTACAGTCTAATGTCATTAAATTCTGCTTTTTCAGTTGGCACCTTTGAACCTTACCTAACTGATTTTCTCACGAGCCAGCTCCAAGGCTCCTAAACCGTGTGGGAAGTTACAGTTACAGCAATAACCCCATGTATTTGGTATCAAATTCTATCTTATTTACTTTCCTCTTATTGAAGAGACAAAATATCTGACACTCAGTATTAAAAAAGGAAAGGTTTATTTAGCTCCCAGTTTGTAGACATTTTAGTCCATAGTTGGCATGCTCCATGCAAGGTGGCTTGACACCAAGACCCAAATCATAACAAAAGGTAAATGTTTTAATTGATTCAGGACATGGAGGCAACCACAACAGCCACAAGAGTGCATCTGAAGACACACACCTAAAAGCTTCCAGAACTTCCAGAAGTTTCTTCTGGGAAGAAGAGCTACATTGGTTGTTAGACTCCAGACCATGTGTATCATGGCTTGCAAACCAATGGGATAAGTGTATTCTAAGTATATGTGGTGGAGATAACTTGAAGAGTATTAACTTGTGCTTTTTATTACAATAAGTTTTAAATTCAAACATTCACTGTATGTTTGGATTAACCTTATATATGTACATCAGTGGAAATAAATTACAAAGAAGCAAGAGAGAGAAGAATGGAGGGGTTTGCTTTCTTTAGTAGAAATAAGAAACAGCCCAAGAAAGAAAATTTGCACACTGTTCAGAGAAGTCAGTAGACGTTTGGGGTAAATATCTTTCCGCTATTATATTATCCAATTGTCACAAAAGTAGCACCTGGAAAACATTATTATTTTCAGTGTTATGCTAGAAAAGATGTGATTATTACATGGTGAGTACTTCCTTCAAGGTCACAAGACAGCGATGGACGTGGAACAATTCTTCAGTCTCAGCCACAAATACCAAGTGGGATCATCTCAGACCCTCCAAATTTATGCTCGTGAGCAGGTGCTTCTCAGGCCCTAAAGTTGGGTAAGATAGCCTTCTTAGTTGCCCTAGATTTTTAGGGCTATTGGATTCATTAGAAGGGCTCATTTGCACCTTCCTTTACATGTGATTTGATAGGGCAAAATACAGTAATGAAGAAATTTTTCCACTCTGATTTATGAAAATTAGTCCCATTCCATTATTTCCATGCCTTGTAAATCTCTCCTAGCTGACCACAAATGATTAACATGGGTCTAAAACAAATTTACTTGAACTACCACCTGGCATCATAAAGAACTCTTCTTCTCAGAACTCATTCACTAGTGTTTTCATCACTATCACAGTATCTCGTGTGATGATCCTGCTAAACATTTAATCATCAGACGAAGCAGTCAAGGAAGCAACTATTATTTCCATTATGCAGACAGGGCAATGGTGGCCAGCTAACTCAGCCAGGACTCAAATGTAAGAGGTAAGAGAGCTGGATTTTTTAGTCTTCCACAGCTCTGAAAATAGTGGCACCATCTGTTATTAAAGCTTGGAGTTTGGGAGTCATCGTTGCTCTCTGTGTCCCACACAGATGCTCTGAAGGCTGTCAGAGAGTGACTTTGTTGATTCTAGATTGTGTCTCCAGTTCACTCGTTCCTCCCCATCACCTCTGCATACAACCCCAGTCCAAGTTCTGTGACTCCCCACTTACTGGTCTCTAGCATCCTTACCCACCTCCCTACATTCAGCTCATTCCCATAAGAGGCTGGGCAGGAGCTTAAGAAATTGACCACTTTGCATCTTTTTTGTATTTAAAAGTCTTCTTCCAATAAAACTTCATCTCTTATGTCCACCCCACCTCCAGCCTCCCACATACCAAAGCCTGTTCTCTCTTGGTTGTGCTGCTACCAGTTGACTACTGTTTATTTTCCTTTACCCATGGCCCAAACATGTATTCCTCCTTACACCTGAATCCAGTATTTCTTGGGGTTAGCTTTGTCTTGCTTCCGAACTCAGCTTCAAGTTTGGTTATGTCAGTGAGGAGTCTCTTGACTGCTCTAATCTCTGTTTTTTCACATCCATTCTCTTTCTCAAAACTGTAACTTCCCAGTCTTTTCTTTGTATTGTGCCTTCTCATGTCATTCATGGTCTATACCACCTCATCCTTGCCACCAACTCTAGTGAAGCTTATCCAAGAGAGAGAACTTGTCTATTGCCTTGTCCAAGACCTGAGAAAACTCAAGGGAATAAATCTATTTAAGCAAACAGGTGAAATGAAATATCAAGTTGACTTTATACATAAGACATTGTTTAATTCATTAAAAGAATAAGTACCTTTAGTTCATATATATTGCCATCAGATGATGCTTCTGTCACAGACCCATGTCTTAGGTTTATTTCCTTGAGGAAGATAAATCATTAATCATAAACCAGCCATATTTTATGTTGAAGTATAGAACATAAAATACTGTGTTGAAGTGTTGAGTGTTGAAGACTAGAAGCAATGTTTAAAGTAAATAAATATATTTTGAAAGAACAAAAAAAAATCAGAATATCCCTCTTCATACCTGTAGGATTCTCAGTGAAATTTCTGATCATTTTCCACATACACGAATAGTATCTATATATGAAGGGCCCTCAATCAGTGATTACTAAATGAATATGTGACTGGATATAGGGGGGAATATATGTTTTACTTCTTTGTTTCACAGATTTTACATTATTATTTTTATAACTAACTAACCAAACTTAAAACTTTTGTAATTGCTCTCTTCCTCTCACCTTCCTTTTTCAAATATCCCCCATATCTCTTTGGAGATCTGTTTCAGGAGTGTACTATCCTTACAGACAAAGGATTCCTATAACACCTCAACAGTAAGTGCTTACTTCGATAATGGGTTGTTTTTCAAATGTTATTTTCAGGGGCATTAGTTCTTTTCCTGAGGATGTAAGAAAAGAAAAAGAATTGTGTAATAATAAAACATCATCACACCTGCAAACACTCATGTTTTCCAGATACAGAAAGCAGCTCAGTTGAGGATGGATAGATAAGTACAACAAACATTAATCTTAAATCTGACATGTGGCACTTGAAAGCCTGAAAATTGTATAAAGGTTCAGTCTTTGCCTATTCTCATGACTCAACCCCAGCAGGAATTCTTCCTTATCAAGACATTTTCCAAAGCATTTGGCACCCTGATCACCCAGGATGTCTATTTCTGATATTTTCTCCTGCTGGGACATTTGTTATTAGTCCTTCAGGTGCTGAAAAGGTGGTAATTGAATCCTCAGCATTGCTGTAGGGAAAACCTCTGGAATTCTTGTCAGCATAATGGCCATCACTTTATTTCTTCCTGCTTTCTGTTTTTCCTCCCACTTTCCCTCTCTCTCTACTTGCTTTTCTTTTCAGGTGTTGCTTCTTTCTATCCACTCTTTCACATGATAACAGACCAAGCAAAGTAAAGCAACATTCCTGAAATAGCTGTCCCGGTGCCAATATGAAGCTCACTATTCCACTGAAGATCTGGTAGATCCAAAACAAACATACTCCACCTCTAACCATCGTGCTGTGGCTGGACCATCTGCCATCCTCTGTTTAGTGTTAGGGGTTTACCGACTCTGGATTTCAGCTCACTTGCTCATATTCGTTCTGGAGCACAGTAATGTTATCTAATCTCATTATCTGTAACTAATGTGTGGTATTAGATTTTTGTCTCTATATGTTGGTAACACAATCAATTTTTATTCATATAGTCAAAGAGATCTGCAGGTTATTGAGCAAGAGGAAGAAAAGTACACCCCATAGAGTGATTCAACAGCCCAAGCTTTTTAAGTGTCGTGTTTCTAATATTGCTCTGTGGGCAGACACCCACAATGCAGGAGCAAGATCATTGAAGAAGAGGAACGGGAAATGTTTATGGGAGATACTGGAATGCACATATCATTTTAGTTCAGTTCTTTTGGCTGCTAAAGTTCAGTCATGTGACCACATTGGACACAAAGGACTCTTGAAAATGGTGTTTAGTTATGCATCCAAGGAAATGAGCATATGTGTTTTTAAGAACAGTGAACCTATGGGATTGAGCATTTTGTATAATCCTTCCTCAGTCTTTGCCCCAATAGGACAAAGAACGCCTTATTCTCACCATGTCACCATTATCCACTGAAGAAACTGAGGTGAGGGCTGGCACATAAAGTAAATTGCAAGTCAACACAACAGCATCGTAGTTAATAAATTGCAATGTTTGATTTAAACACAGATCCATGGAACTTCAACTCAAGTTTCTCCTTAGCAAATTATAATTATTCTCCAAGGAAGGAAAGGATCTGCCCCTAGAATTCACAAACCAGCCAGTGAAATTGTTTATTGATACAAAATGTGTGGAGAGCAAATTCTTATTGGTCTCATAAGATGGACAGAGTGAGCTGGCCATCTTGATTTCGAATCACTTACCCAGTTGCCTCACTCTGCATTTCCAAACAACTGCTGCAATAGAAGATTTATGTTATCTCTTTGAAAGAACCTATCTGGCTACCTTATTTGATCCCAGTGCATGGGACTTTTGCTATATAGTTAATCAAAATCTCACCAACTTAACTAATTCAACAATATCTTGCCGAGGGATAAATTCAGTTAATGACCATATCTTTTAAAATTCAGCATCCTTCAATGTTTCACATCACTTGTGCATGTAATTCTTATACTTCTGAAAACAAAATTTAAACAATGGGTTTTATTAGTGCCAAAACTACTTAGGAATTAAAAAGTAGATAAAGGGCCAGGGATTTAGCTCAGTGGCTCAAGCACTTGACTGGCAAGTACAAGATCATGAGTTCGGTACTGAAACAAAAGCAAAAATTAGATAAAATTTATCATAAAATTTGCAACAATACAAAGAAAATATATCTTTTAAATATATGAAAATTCATATATAATACAGTGCTAAATTGAAATGTTTATATGCTTAGAACCCTAAAATTTCATAAAAGTAGTTTTTAAAAAGAGTGACATATTTGAGATATATTTATTTTTGCCAATGAAGGATGAGTTTAAAAGGCCGTTCACTGAGTGAATCACTCACTAAGAGAAATGAGTTCAGGACAATTGACTTTAGTAGGTTTTTAGACATCAGCATTATATTATTTGAAGTTGTGTTTCCTTGGTACTACTAACCAGTCACCTAATTCTGTTAGGGACAAGATCATATTTCTGGAAGTTTGGGAAGCCAGCTCCTTCACCTGCCTCTATATACCCAAAATTCTGACGTGCTTCTTGGTTTGATGTCTTTATCCTGTCATGGCTTTGTGTGCTCTGTGTGATTAACATGTTTGATGAAGGACAGAGGCCACGAAGTTGGAGATTTAGTATCCTTACTCTAGTGAGTGACCAAAAATTATCACTTTGTATAGGTTCTAGTCATCCTAAGGGCAGGGAATACATTATTAGAAACTCCGGCAGCTGAGGCTCCTACTGAGATATGCAAAACTCAGTCCTCAATCACAGCCTTTACTTTCACCCACAGCCTTTATAACAGCAGCCACTTTCATGTCTTTCAAGACTTTATTTATATACTGATTTCTTTTTATTTAGACTAGTTAACTCTAGTTTTGTAAATCCAACTTCCTCTTCAACATTCCTTTGAGTGATCAATAGGCACCTAGAAACTATCATGCCCAAAGCAAACTGTCCATGTTCTAAGTCCCCAGTTTAAATCTTGCCTGAGTCTTCCTCTTACCTAAAAATGGCAGTTATCATTTGTCTTTGAGTTACAGTAAGCACTTGAAGTCATTCTTGGGTTTTCTCATCTTTCATACCTTGAGTTCAGTCTGTGAGTAATTTGTACTGGGGCTGCTACACGTCAACCTAATCCAAGCCACCAACACTTCTCATGCTATTTCATCAGCCTCTTTATTTGGGTTCACTCTTTATCCTTACTTCCTACAGCCACTTGTCCATGAAGTGGTGGGAAAACTAGCTTTCCAGTCACTGGGATGCCATACCCTCAATTTAAAGGAGGAGAGGTGTAATTTGGCTTCTGGTTCCAGGGGATTTAATCCATTGTTCATTGGCTCCAAGGAAGAGACACCAGGGCAGAAGGGTGACATAGAACCAAGTTGCTCCATTGGTGGTAGCCTGGAAGCAGAGCAGGGGAAGAGTAAACAAGAGGCCAAGAAAAGAAGAGGCCAATGACCAGATGTAATACCCAAAGCCATGCCTCCATGACCTATGCATATGTGATCTGGGACCAGTACTCAGCTTCCAAACTAACATGATCAGGTGTTTTGTTACAATTTTGGATATTTAGAAGGGTGGCTTACAAAGAGAAGAAGAGGAAGATGGGGAGGAGGAGGAAGGATGATGAAGAAGAGGAAGAGAAGAAGGAGAAGAGGAAGAGAGATAAATAAGCAATAGAAAGAGAAAGGAGACTGAGCAGTTCGATTCTCTTCTGTGGTGGCACACTAATAACGCATGACTCAGTCCCAAAGTCTGTGCCCCTGAGTGTCCCCACTTTCTACCTACTCCAAGCCTATTAATAAGCAACTCTTTATGAGTGCTTCCATGTATCACTCAAGGAAATTCCATTTGTAACAGCTGGCCAGAAACATTTCTTGTTGCTTGTTGAAAACCTGTGTTCTAAGTTATGAACCTAAAACATGCATGGAAATTGAAGGAAAAATTAAGAACTGAACATTCAAAGACAATATGGAGCAAGAGGTTCCCAGAACTCATCAGGGGCTCATTCATAGTCATGAAGTTGGAATCAGTTCTCTGGTTTGAGTGACATATGAAATAACATATCTAGTACCTACTTTTAGGCAGGTTTGAGCATATTTAACAACGGAGATGAATAAAAGCTCACAGAGCTCAGTGATCTTCAATAATCACACCTTCAATGTGAGGAGGAGAAAAGCAAAATAGGTACCATTTCTCCCTGTGTTGGCCCTTAGCGCAGAAGAAAAGAAGCACAGACTTCATGGGAGCTACTCTGAAGCTCCTCCTGGGTCACCCGACCAACTGCCACCTCCCCTTCCAAATGCAAAGTGAATTGTCACAAACGTGTCCATGAATTTGGGCAAAATGGTGACACCTGGCCTTTCCCATCCACATGTAAGTTATTCTGCTGGGCTTCTGTCTCCACTGCCATTCTAGTCCTTGGGTACATGGAATAGTCTCCATTTTCATCACTTAGACTAGCTGTCGTTGTGCACTTTCCTGTTTCTCTTGTAGATTAATTTCTCCCTCTTTTGACCTCAGAGTACTTTAAATGACCCTTGCCTGTACCTGTTATCTACTCACATGATTTTATAGCAAGAAGATAGTGTTTGGAGTGAAATTTCCAGCTCAGATCTCAGCCTGGTCACATATTAACTGGATATTCTGGATTAGATACTCTCTGAGCCTACCTGGTTTTTTTTTTTTTTCTTTTTGTTAAATTGGGAATCAGTTCACTTCCCAGATTAGGAATTAAAGTTTATTGCCCACAGGAATCAACTAATAACTAGTCCACACCATAAAGCAAGTGAAGTATGTACTTAAATGTAATTAAACCATTTCTCCTTGTCTCTTGTATATTAAGAGGTAGCAACAGTGGTTAAGGAAACAGAAACTGTCATATGGGAACCTTGCCAGCTTGCCAGGCTTGGCCAAGTCATTGCACTGCCCTGTGCCTTGATTTCTTTACCTATAAGATAGGAAGAAAAGTAACTTTTGCCCCAAAGTTTATCATAAAGATTAAATATGTTTATTTTTTAAATATCTTAGAAAAATGCATGATGAAAAAAGGTCTCATTGAGTATTATTATCAAATGATTGTTAATATGAGTAAGTTTTATGTATTATCAGAAATCACCCAAATACACTGTGAACTCCCTGTAGTATTGATTTTTTTATTTTCTAGAGCTTCTCAGAGTATCTAGACTACAGCAATCAATGCAGAGATCACTTAATGAATGAATGGGTAATTATGTGCCAAGAGAGGAACATTAGTGCCCACTGCCTTCTGGGCTTGAGCTTTAGGAGGAATTCTGCCTATATATTCGACCCTACCCGTCTCCCCAGCCCATCCCAGAGATGGTATAAACATGTTGAGAACTAAAATAAGTGCAAGATGAAACCAAGAAGATGACATCACAAATAATCCCTAGAAGGGAAAGAAACTCAAGCTCACTATGTGCACTCTCCGGCAAAATGAACGGTGATTTATTCCAGCAAATTACCAACTGTAAAATATTTACAGCTAATTCCCTCTACCTTGCAGGGTGGCAATGGTAAAGGGAGGCAGGTTGTTTAGGGAGTAAATGCAGGATGCAATTTCCATTTCAGTGCTCGCGTTTCCTGCAGCAACCTTGGGCGACAGCGTCATTTATATCTTACACGCACACAATCTTTTTTGCATGTGCGTGAGTCTCGATTATAGACAGTTGAGGTTTGTGTGGTAGGCATTATGCATTTATGAGCCAGAGAAAACCTTTACTAGTGCTAGTAATTCATCTACGGGTGGAGGGAGGAAAGAACGGGAGCAACCAGGCACATACAGGTTCCTCACCAGACCATCAGGGACCCACGATGGAGCGGGTAAGCAATGCATAGCAGGAAAACCTGGGCCCATCTGCAAGCAAATCTCCTCCTCCAACTCAGGCACCCATCTATCAGGAGATCAACTCAGAAGTACCCCCAGGGCTCAGTCCTTGATTTTTCCCATCCTCATTTTCCCCAGTGCAGTTCTTTTCCCAACTCATATACTAAGTGCTTGCCTAACTTTCCATTTGGAGATCTCTGAGGAGTTTCAAGAACACTTCTGGAGCAAAACTTGTTTCCTCTCCATACACACTCAAATCTTTTCTCAGTGTCTTCCTCCATATTAGTGCTTGCTTTATTCTTCCAGTTGATAAAATTCAATAACTTAGAGGTACCGTGACATTTTTCTTCTTCATATATCCTTCTTCTCCAAAATATGCCCACTTCGTCTCTTCCATCATCATCTCTTACCAAGACTGCTACAGTTACTTCCATATTGGTTCCCCAGTATGGTCCATTCCCACTGCACCATTTAAATTGGTCCTTGGAAACTGTAATTCAGATAACACTTAATTCTCTGTTCAAAACTGTTGAAGGTTTTCCATTGTACTCAGAATAAAGTTTCAGCATCTGGCTTGGCACAACCTCTCTGTTTAATCTCCTGCCACTGTCCCTATCTCACCCTTTCCAGTCACACTGGCCTCCTCTTGTCTGTGTACACACTAATAACACTCCCATGTCAGTCTCTTGCACTATTTCCTGTGCTTTTCTTAGGGAGCCACATAGTTTGTTTCTTTTCTTCCTTCATTCTGCTTAATTGTGTGTGTGTGTGTGTGTGTGTGTGTGTGTGTGTGTGTGTGTGTTTATATCTGTCTGCAGTCTGCTGTCTGTCTTTCTAGTTTTGGAAGGATTTACCGAGAAACAATGGTTTAGTCATAAGGTAAAGATTGATAAATTACTGTAACATTAAAAGTTCTGATCATCAAAAGACACATAAAAAAGTGTTACGCCACAATCTGGGAGAAAATGTTTGCAATCTATATAAAAGAGAAATAGTACTCTGAATATATAAGATATGTACACACATATGCATATGTTCACCCATATACATGCATACATACATGTATACATGCACACATATGTACATAAAGCTTTTGTCCAGCAGGAAGCACAAATCACAAACATAGGAAATCTTTTCTTAAATTTAAAGAATTCAAATGAAGACAGCAGCATGAAAGAAGGTAACTGTGACTCTTATGCACAGAAGGAGGGAATATAACTTACTACTAGCACTTTGCAAACCAGACTGGCATCATCATAAAAGTGAGCCTTTAGCTTGTCTGGGGTATACCCATTAGAAACTCTAGCCCTTCCAAAACAGGTTTATACCGAAAGAATCATAGTAGCATTGTTAGTAAACCAAAACATAGAAACAATGTCCATATCTGTCGTCAGAAAAAGGGATAAATAATACCATGGTCACACAGTGCATTATTTTTCAGCAATGAAAGTGAACTAACTAAATCTAAATGCAACATGAAAAAAATGGAATTTGCAAAGATTATTATTTACTTTTTAAAAATTTACAGAAGACTAAATGGAATTTGCAAAGATTATCGTTTACTTTTAAAAAATTTACAGAAGACTATTGTGCCATTTTTCAGAAATAGCAAAAGTAAACAATGTGTTGTTTAGAAATACAGCATATGATGTATAAACGCACAAGAAAATGGTGAATATAACATTCAGAAGAGTGGTGTTTTGCTCTTCAGGCAATTCTCCAGCTGTTTCGGCACTCAGCCCTGATGGTCTCTTGTGGGAGGGTGAGTGCTACAACTGCTTTTGGTCAATCAATTAGAAATGATGCAGATCATTCCAGTCAGAGCATTTGATTGCCGATGTGATGTTCTTCAGAATGCTCACACACTAGCTGTCTTTCCCTCTCCTCCTCCTTCCCTAAAACCACATTCATGTGTCGCATAGTTCATCGGGCAGTATCTGAGGCAGATGCTGTGGCATCAGTAATTTTTAGTTTGAGGTGTGGATTTTTCTGTGTGTCTGTGTGCATGCAAAGAATGGACCTTTTGTGTCTGCAGGTTCTGCATCCACAGATTCAACAAGCACAATTCAAAAGTACTGGAGTAAAATTGCATCTATGCTGAACATATACAATTTCACCTTTCCCCAAACAATTCAATGTAAGAACTAACATAGCATTTACATTATATGAAGTATTGTAAGAATGCAGAGATGGTTGAAAATATGAGGAAGGATATATACTAGCTCCATGCAAATAATATACCACCTTATGCAAGGAACTTAGATCCACAGAGCATTCTGGAATGAATTCTTTGTAGACACAGAGGAATAACTGTATATGTGGATATATGTATACATTTGTGTATATGTCTGAGGTATGCATATATGCATGTAAGTGTATATGTGTGCCTGTTTATATTGTAGGGGTGACGCTTAGAAGAGGAGGGCTTTGGATAGAGCATGCTATAAACTAGAGTTAGCACAATCAGTGGGCAGGAGGAAAGGGGAACAGTAAGAATGTGGAGCATCACATGCAAATTATGAGCTATGATGAAGTCTAATACACCAATAAAATTTCAAGAAATTCCTATTAGACTGATGCAGAGTGCTGGGTGCAAATGTCACGACTATGACCAGAACACAGGCTCCTCTGTGACGAGCTGAACCCCCAGGCATATATTTATTCTTTTTGACAGACCTTTTTATTATGATTTTGCCTCTCTCCTACTTCTTCATAGCTGTGCCAAACTACATTAATTGCTACAGTAATTATTTTCACAGCAAGATTTTCCAGTGTCCAAAGCTTGGATGAAGGTCTACCTGTTCCTAGTGCTGCTAGATGCACAAGAATTCTTGGCACAGACATGTTATAGCATCTGCAAAAAAAACAGAGGGTTAATATGGTCTAACCATGCCAGCTTTTCCTGGGATCCTATTTTGGCTCTTTGCCAAGAGAGCTCACAGTCTCACAAAGAAGACAAGGAAAGGAATATACGCCATCTGGTGTGATGGGTCAATGGTGGAAATAATTAACCACAGGCAGGAAAGGGCCAGAGCAGGAAGTCCTGTCGGCTTGGGTACAGTGGGACACTGGAGCTGTGTCCTCCAGGATGGTTATCAGCCACCAGATTGGTAGAAATAAATAGTTTCAAAAGTGTCAAGGGTTTTTTAACATCTTGAGGTGGAGCATAGTTTGGCAGATCACCATGGAGGATGACTTGGTTGTATCTGTTAAAACCTTTACTACACAGACTCCCATAAGCTAGTAATTTAAATTAGCTCTGACTACATTAGGGAAATACACAAACTAAATGCATAAAAAGGCATGTGTGTTCCTACTTACTTTAGCCTTAATGGAAATTGATTAATTCCCTAATGATTCTTTACAGAGAGATGGTTAAATACACAATGGTTTATATCTACCATTGTAAAGCAACATTCATTTTAAACAGAGTTGTGCTCTGACAGGGAAATATCTCAAGAAGTACTATTGAAGAAAAACTCAATTTCTAGAACACCAAATAGAGTATGAGACTATTTGTGTCAGTACACTCCCACACATATGCATACACTCACCCAAGACAGTACTACATACTCTGCATCATTTCTGTGTACGTATATATGGGTGTTTGAGAAAAATGTCAAAATGAGACAGGAAGAGCCACCTTTGGGCAATACACAGACAGGGGGAAAGATTTCCAAAAAAAGACTTTTTGACTCAAACATAGGCTCTGTAGGGGAGTGTTTTGCTCTGAGTCTAGTGATGAAAGGACAGAGCTTTCTTGCTGATTGCTTTTGGTGGGAGGAAAGAAGCTTTCTTGAGAGGAGGCAATCGTATTTGTTATTCTAGGTACCAGCCATTTGGAGTTAGAAAGGGAACATTATATTCACTCAGAATCAGAGTGGTGATTCTATCCTAATACAGGGAGCAATGGTTTGAGGCTTATTGAGAACAGAGTGATTGACAAAGGGCGGAGATGTAGGGGCCGTGTACACAGGAGGCATATCAAAAGTGAGCTGCGCTCTGAAATAGGGCAGAGAGTTCTTTGACAGGGCAAAGTGAGTCCAGACAAAAGAGGAGAGGTCAGCTGGGGAAGTACTCTTCTTACCTGTAATCTCTTAGCCAAAGCAAAATCTTATCTTGCCTGAATCACTGTGAGAGCATCAAGGCAGGAGCATTTTGGGGGCAGGATCAGAAACAGAACAGCAAGAAAATAATTACTCTCTCTCTGAAAACATTCTCTGAAAGTGCAGCTTTGGTAGTGTGTGTAATTATCGTGGACATATGTGAAAGACAGTACTGAGGCAATATAGTCACACCCGCAAAACAGGCTGACTCTTTATGTACCCCTTCCCCTCATGCCAGAAGCACAGACCCCGTCCCCTGTTCCTGGATCATCCTGACGATTCCCCTCATAGGAAGCCTGACACAGTGAAGGGATGGTGTTGCTATAGAGCAGAGAGCTCAAATATTGTGCATGGGTACAGTCAGGAAAGTGTCAGTGAAGTAGATATATTTGATATGGGAGAAGTAGATGAGACAGTAGGACTCCATGTAGGTGTGACATGTACTCAGGTGCAGGCCATCCATTACCTCCAGGGTCATCCTGCTAGGGGTATTGGGTTGTTGACATATTTCCAGCCTGAATGAGATACAGCTCACAAACAGTGCCACAGTCCAGTGGCTAGGTGTGACTGGCCGTAGAAATTAAGGACAACAACCATGCAATTGGGCAGAGATAAGGAGAGAATACCTGTTCCATGTTTTTGAAAAAAAAATAAGCCAAAGAAGAAAATTTCAGTTTGGTATTAGTAGGTCTTTAATACCTAGCATTGCTGTTTTTCATTATCATAAGACTCAGATTCAGCACAAGCAACAATATTGCTGTTCTTTTTTTAATGATTACTGTTTATTCATAACAATTGTTTGAGATATCTTCAGTGTTATGGTTTGTATGTAGATGTCCCTTACAAATCTCATGTACTCATAGGTGGAGTATTGTAGTCAGGAGTTGTGAGAAGAACAATTAGAACAGGACACAGAATTTATAATGTTATTTTATGATGGCCACCCGGAGTTTATACAAGAAAGCGGGATCAGAAACAGAACAGAACAAGAAATCTATCAGCAAACACTAAGGACATAGAATATTCAGCCAAGGACATAGAACATTCAGCTGAATCCCACAGCAATGTCCTGCATGAGCCCAGATGAAAACCTAGAGTCCATAACAATGCCTTCCTCGAGTCTAAATGGAGATCTAGAGTCCACAAGAAGGATCCATGCTGTGAAGGCCCAAAGGTCAGCGGTGGAAGCTAGAAAGTCTATGCCAGAATGGTGAAGGAACTGTGCTGATTGGTTGAGGATTCTGCACTGGAGTCGAGAAGTCACACTCAAAAGAAGGACCAGGGCTGTCCTGAAAAACATCACAACCATCTCAGTGACATGGAGGACCTGAGCTCCTCCAACAATAAGCACAGTTGAATACATGCCAGGAAGCCAGTGTGATGAGTTTGTCTTGGAGACTAAATGGCACACGTCTTCCCCTCTGGAGCCAAGAAGTGATGCTTGATGTAAGGACTATAGCTCCCCTGAAGTGAACCACAGCCACCCTTACCAGCAAGGACCTAAGCTCCTCTGATAACAATCGTCGAACTCACACTGGAGAAGTTATTCATGACAAGCTCCTTCAGGAGAACCAACAGATCAAACAGCAATGTTTAGAGAAACCCAAAACACCTCCCTTCTCCTTCTCCACGTCTCTATTTATGCTGGCAACTTTTTGGGAGGGCCATCCATGCTAAGCACCATGCTGATTTAATTCTGCTGGCGTTAAGTTGAGCAACAGTTTTTAATCCATAACATGGAACTTTTCTGAGGTGTCTGGTTCTAGGGTGTTGTGGTACTTGGATTAAGGATGTAGGTGGCTGAATGGATTTACTAAAGGCAGGCCCCCGAGTGGGTGTGGGTGGCACCAGTCAATAGGTTTATAACCCAGATGAGATAAAAAGGAAAGGCAGGCTTATCCTTGCTGCGTATTGATTGTTGCCTCCTCCTACCCTGCCATGGACTATTTCTTTTCTGCAATGCTCTTTACCATACTGTCCTGCCATGAAGCCAGCCTACTATGGACTGAAGCCTCTAAAAACTGTGAGCCTAAGTCAATTTTTCCTGCATTCTTCCTTATGGGTACCTTAATGCATACCTTATGGGTATGCATTTTGTCTCAGCAAGGAGAAAAGTAATGAAGATTTTTAGCTATATAACAAATCACCACAAAATGAAAGATCAAACACAACATGAATATATGATCTTGGTTTCTCTGGTTCTCTGTTTTACCGTCTCTCCAGGACTCAGTCACTCAGGACTCAGACTGAAGTCTGAAGTTCAACTAAAGATTCACTTTCAAGAGTATATGGTTACTAGCAGGACTTAGTTCTTTATATATTGTGCACCAAGGAGTTCAGCTTCTTGCTGGCACTTGGCCAGAGATATCCTTAGTTCCTTGACAAAAGAACCTTTCCATGTAGTGGCCAAGTTCAGAGGGAGTCTGTTAACAAGTTGGACGTTAAAATCTTCTGTAATGTCTCATGGAAGTAAAATCTCATTGTTTTGTTTCCATTAACAAATTCAACGGCTTCAAGTAAGCCGTTGATCTTTTCCACACTTAGCATGGGAAGATCATACCAGGACATGATGCATACTAGGAAGTAATGATGAAAACTGGAAGCATCCTAGGGTCAGTCTTTCTTAAAAATTCTAATTGTTTTTCCATTCAAGCTGGTAATGAACAATTCCTATTTTATTTTATTTTATTTTGTCTTTTTCCTTTTTTATCGGTACCAGGGACTGCCTGCTTGCAAGGCAGGTGCTTATGCCGCTGAGCTAAATCCCCAGCCCAACAATTCCTATTTTAAATAGATGCATTTAACCAAACAATACAGAAATAAACTTAAAGAAAAATACTGAGTTCTTGATCCCACAAATATATGTATATGTACAAAGATGATATGCCAAAAAAATTCAAAATTATCCAAATGTCCTTTCTTAAAACTTAGTCATTGTTTAACTTGTTTATTTATTATTCTGTGTCCACCCTCTGTCAGTCTATTCATGAAATAATATTATCTTATCTTGTAAGAAATTTGACTTAATGATGTGTTTCTAAATCCTGGCTGCACTTGATGGTTCCCTGGTAAACTTTTAGAAAAGACCAGTCACCAGGTACCATCACAGATCAATTGAGTCGGAATCCTCAGGTAGGAGGGTGAAAGAATCTAAAGGACTGCCAAAGTTGAGATTCTGGTGTGGTGACTTTGGAGCATCAATCTATTTGCTGCAGAATTACAGCTTCAGGAATCTTGGAGACATAGGCAGCAAAATCACAAAAAAGCAGCAAGCTCAATCCATTTCTTCTTTGAAGGATAGAGTTTCCAGGGAGGTAACTTACATTCAGGAAGGAGGATGCTGGGTTTTGTACTTAACTTCTATCTTTGTTCCCAGCCCTTGAGCTTATTTTTGACCTGTAGCTTCACCTCTAGCATAAACTACAGAGCTGACCTTCTGACCAATTTCCAGCCATGGCTCCTCCTCTACTTTGCTTTCCTAGAAGCTGGAAACAATTCAGTGTCACATATGCATTTCATGGTTAAGGTGCCTGAACCTATGCTTTGTGTGGTGCCCTTGTCCTAGTGCCAAGAGAATCCATCAACATGGTCAGAAGGATGGTTTCCTTTTACACTTGGTAGTAAAGAGAAAGGACTGACATACCATCATTTCAGGCCCTGCTTGGCTCCCTTCTCCCGATTCTGCCCTGTAGAGTGTATAAACTGAAAATGTGTGCAGGTGCATGTGATGCATATGTGTGTTGAAAATGTGACTGTGCATATTTGTGAGGTGATCCATTTATTCAACTTTATTTATTTATTAAGTGCCTATTATTGTCCATATATTACTCTAGGTAATAGAGATGTAGCAGTTAACAAGGCACAGTTCTTCCAGCATGGAGCTTAATTCCTGTGGGGAAGTATCAGTAATCATATGAACCAATTAGTAAATTAGATAAATAATTCCAGATCCTGATCAATGTCACAAACTTTAATGATGAAGATAAAGCAATACAAAAGGACAAAGGGTGACGTAGGGCCGCCATTGTTTTTGGTAGAATAATCAAGGCTTCCCTGTCTTACATATGACTTTTAGTTGGTGTACAGATGGTACAAAAGTTCAGACACCCATTAGTGTCATCCAATAGAACTTTCTGTAGAGATGGAAGCATCCTTCTATCTGCCTCCAATCCAGTACTATTATCTGTTGGGAGCTATTAAACACTTGAAATATGGCTGAAACAGCTGAGCAGTTGAATCTTTGAATTTGCTTAATTTAAATTTAAATAATTATGTGTGGCTGATGGCTTACATACTGGGCAGGCAGGTCCAAATATTTATGAGAAGCCTGAATGTTGAAGAGAATGTCAATGGTGTAAAGATCTGGGGAAAGACTATTCCATAGTAAGGGAAGAGCAAATGCCGTATCTCCATAAAGAAAGGAATTTAGAGTATTTAGAGACAGATGATGACAGTGCTGTGGCCTATAGAGGTGGCAGAGGAGTGATAGGGTGATAGAAAGAAGGTGCTAAATATAGAATGTGTTTTTATAGTAGAAGCAACAGACAGACTTACTGGCTGTGACTTCCTGGATGTGTTACAGGGTGAGTGAGAGGAGGAATAACTTCTTGAGTTTTGGACCAAGCAGAGGAGTGGATGATGTTGCCTTTTCCTGAGTCAACAAGTCAAGGTGTGGGTGGAACCTAGCATGTTACTTGGGGTGAAGGTGTCTGGACATCTGATAGATATAATTCTGTGCCCCAATATGGCAAATTTTCCTTTTTGCTTCTCTTTTCTTTCTAATGATTGTTTCCTTCTTTATTTTTCCCCTCTTTCCTATTTCCCTTATTTCTTCCATCATTCAACAAACATTTACTAAGAATTACTTGGTGCCAGGAACTACTTAAAGTGCTGGACACACATCAGTATATGAAAGAGTCAAATTTCTACACTGCTTTGGAGCTTAGATTTTTAAAGATAGAATGATACCCAATAAATTAGTCATATGAACAAGATCATTGCAGAGAAAAACATGCCCTGTTAAGTAAACAAAAATGCTGATGGGAAGGAGAGTGATTCCATAAAAGGTGCTTGGAATAGGTGACTTCTTTCTGAGGAGGTAATGTTTGGACTGAGAATAAGAATAATAGAAGGTACTAATTGTAGGAAGAACAGAGGAGGGTGTGTATGTATGTATGAGAGAGAGACAGACAGACAGACAGACTGACAGACGGAGAGACAGAGACTGACTTTGTAGGCTTTGTATGCATCAATATCTGATACTCTATCCCTCTTTGTAGGATAGCCTGATTGCATGTCTGTGCATCTCTCTAGGTGTGCACTGATCTCCTTTCCTGTCATTTCTCCATCTGTTATATGATCAGATTGATTGGTTTGAAAATCTGTTTAGTATTTCATGCACCCCAAGCTGTGAAAGTTAGGTCTAAATACAGCCACAGTAAGATGCACTAATTAATTTATGCTTGTATTTTACATTGTTGAAGCTAGAACTCTTGATTTGGGATTCAGGTTTCTGAAAAAAAATAGCTTGAGAGCAGTGCAGAAGGCTGATGCATGAGTCTTTTGCAAAAGATATAGTCCTGCTGTCCTAGCCAAATGATGGTGGGGAGGGGGCTTCTATCCAGCAAAGAGTATAATTTCATGCAATGCTATGTCTCAGTTACAACCAACTGTACTGCTGATGCATATTCTTCCAGGCACATTTGCACTGCCATGCATATGGATGGCATCCTGCCTCACTTATTTTGTTAATTTCAATAGCCAGGCAAGATTGACCCCAGAAGTACTTTGACCAATTTAAAACATCAGGTGCTTTCCCTGAACATGATCTTTGTCAATAACCATATTTCCAAGACCACATGGAAGAAATGCATATATATTATTTACAAATGTCAAGTTCATTTTAAGGATATGCATGAGGTAAAGACTAAAGTCCTTCATTCTGAGCACTGATCCTAAAATGGGATTCTCTAGGAACACACAATAGACTGGATTTGTATGTGACAAAAACAAGACTTAGTGCCTGTACTGAATAGTTCTCATTTATTTTGGTTGCCCTGCTAAGTACATTGCTGATCTCACAAAACATGCTTTGAGAATGGTTTTGGTTGAGTTTCTCAATGTATTTGATAAAGAATTTGAGGTTTTAAGTAGTTAAGCAGGTGTCTCAAAGCTACACAAAGAGGAAATGGCTGAACCAGGGTGCCAGTCACCTGCAACAGGTTGAGAGGTATTTACCCGCAGAGGTAGATAATGGTGCTCACGGCTACAAATGGAACAAGAGATGTTGCTGTTGTTGCTGTCTTTTTCAGTCCTCCACCCTTTCCCCATCTCTTCATTCTCATCCCCTTCTTTTTCTTCTCCTCCTCCTCTCCTCCTCCCCTCCTCTTCCTTCTTCTTCTCCTCTATCCTTTATTTCTCCTCCTCTTACAGTCCTCCTGCTCTTCTTCTTTCTCCTCCTGCTGCTCCTCTTTATAGTCCTACTTTTCCTTCTTCTCTTCTCCTGTTCCTCCTCCTTTGTTTTCTTCTCATCTTCATTTTTCTTTTTATTACTAGAGACTGACCCAAGACCTTGCACATACTAGTCAAGTTCTCTACCACTAAGCTACATGCCCAGATCCTACTAAGGGATGTTCTGGGCAGGCAACTGTCAGAGCCTCCATAGATGGAAATGTTAGCTACCCTGGTTCAATCATTGCACATTATGTACATGTATTGCATGCCCATACTTAATCCATAAATATGAAAATTAACATAATAATAATAATGATGAATACAAAAATGGCTATGGTACCTTTTTGAAAGGCAGATGACCCTAGCCAACCTTATTAAAAAAAGGGAAGAAAAAGCTCAAATTCATGCAATAAGAAATGAAAAAGGAGAAGTCACTACAGACCCAATAGAAATACAGAAGATCATCAACACCTATTTTGAAAACCTCTACTCTCAAAAGTTTGATAACACAGAAGAAATAGACAGTTTCTTAGAAGCATATGAAGTGCCAAAGCTAGATCAAGAGGATGTAAAACTGTTGAATAACCCAATCTCGGTTACTGAAATTGAAAATGTAATTAAGTCCTTACCCACCAAGAAGAGCCCAGGCCCAGATGGATTCACTGCAGAATTCTACAAGAAATACAAAGAAGACCTAATGCCGACACTCCTCAAACTATTCAATGAAATTGAAAGGGAAGCAATCCTGCCTAAGTCATTCCTGGAAGCAAATATCACTCTAGTACCAAAACCTGAGAAAGACCCAACTAAAAAAGAGAACTATAGACCGATCTCCCTAATGAACACAGATGCAAAAATCCTCAATAAAATATTGGCAAATAGGATCCAGCAAATCATCAAGAAGATTATACACCATGACCAAGTGGGATTCATCCCAGGAATGCAAGGATGGTTCAACATACGCAAATCAATAAATGTAATTCACCATATCAATAAAGCCAAAAATAAGAATCACATGATCATTTCTATAGATGCAGAAAAAGCCTTCGATAAGGTCCAACATTTATTCATGATAAAAACTCTACAGAAAATTGGAATAGATGGTCTTTACCTCAATATAATAAAGGCCATTTATGACAAACCAACAGCCAGCATCATACTAAATGGCCAAAAATTGAAAGCCTTTACTTTAAAATCAGGCACAAGACAAGGATGTCCTTTATCACCACTCCTATTTAATATAGTACTGGAAGTACTAGCCAGAGCAATTAGGCAAGAAAGAGAAATAAAAGGGGTAAAGATAGGAAAAGAAGAAGTTAAGTTGTCATTGTTTGCAGATGACATGATACTCTACATAGAAGACCCCCTAAGCTCCATTGAAAGACTCTTAGATACAATAAATAAATTCAGTAATGTGGCTGGATACAAAATCAATACTCAGAAATCAATAGCATTCCTATACACAAACAACAAAACCACAGAGAGGGAAATAAGGGAAACTGGTCTATTCACATTAGCAAGCAAAAAAATGAAATATTTAGGAATTACTCTTACAAAAGAAGTGAAAGACTTATACAGTGAAAACTATATTACACTGAAAAAGGAAATTGAAGATGATCTCAGAAAATGGAAAGACATCCCTTGCTCATGGATAGGAAGAACAAACATTGTGAAGATGGCCATTCTCCCAAAACTCTTATACAGATTCAATGCAATCCCAATAGAAATACCATCAACATACCTTATAGATCTAGAGAAATCACTCCTAAATTTCATCTGGAACCAGAAGAGACCTAGAATCGCAAAAGCAATTCTAAGCAGCAAAGACAAAGCAGGAGGCATCACAATCCCTGACTTGAAATTATACTACAAAGCAACAGTAGTAAAATCAACATGGTATTGGAATCAAAACAGAGCTGAAGATCAATGGAATAGATTAGAAGATACAACCACAACTACAAACACACTCAACCACCTTATCTTCGATAAAGGAGCCAAGCAGGTTCACTGGAAGAACGACAGTCTCTTTAATAAATGGTGCTGGAAAAACTGGCTCTCCATTTGCCGAAAACTAAAGCTAGACCCATGTCTATCACCATGTACTAAATTAAAATCTAAATGGGTCAAAGATCTGAATATTAAAACAGAAACGCTAAATCTATTGGAAGACAAATTGGGTAGAAACCTTGGAGGCATAGGAGTAGGTAGAGAATTCATGAATAGGACTCAAACTGCACGGGAAATACTTCCCAGAATCAATAACTGGGACCTCTTCTTATTAAAAAGTTTTTGCATGTCAAAAGAAATCTCCAGCATAGTGAAAAGAAAACCCACAAACTGGGAAAAGATTTTAGTGAACTCTCTCTCAGACAAGGGCCTCTTGTCTAAAACATATAAAGAATTAAAAAAACTCAGACCTTCAAAATTCAAAGATCCAATCCAAAAATGGGCATCTGAGATGAATACGCAATTCTCAGATGAAGAAATGCAAATGGCAAATAAATACATGAAAAAATGCTCATCATCATTGGCCATTAGAGAAATGCAAATTAAAACCACACTGAGATACCATCTCACTCCTGAAAGAATGGCCAGGATCAAGAAAACCAACAACAACAAATGCTGGAGAGGCTGTGGGGAAAAAGGAACTCTCCTGCACTGTTGGTGGGAGTGTAGACTGGTACAGCCTTTGTGGAGATCTGTCTGGAGGTTTCTCAAAAAGTTGGGATTGGAAATCCCATTTATTCCAGCTATTCCACTTCTAGGCATATTCCCAGAAGAACTGAAAGCATCATACCACAGGGATATATGTGCACCTATGTTTATAGCAGCACAATTTGTAATCGCCAGATCTTGGAAACAACCCAAGTGTCCATCAACTGAGGAATGGATAAAAAAGTTGTGGTATTTCTATACAATGGAGTATTATTCAGCTATAAAGAAGGATTGCATTGAGATATTTATCAATAAATGGGCGCAGCTTGAGACCATACTCATAAGTGAAATAAATCAATCTCGCATGTATGAATACCGAATAGTTTCCCTAATGTAAGTAATGATTCAAATATATAAAAATATGTGATAATCATGATTCCCCATTATGTGGCCTTGAAGCCTTATAAAATTTTCACTTATTAATTAGAAAGGCTTTACTCTGGGCTTTTTGATATGGAAATATTTGAAGCTATAGTATATGAAGTTTTATCCAAATATTTTAAGGAAAAAGACAGACACTATGGTAACTACTATTCTTTAAAAAAAATTATTTAGCTATTTCTTATGTTTATTTTAATTAAGGGAAAAACTTAAAAAATTAGGATATATAGTAGTAACTCTTTTTGATCTCCTATTAACTTGTTTTGAAGTCCTGTAATACTCCCAAGATCTTGTTTTGACTGATTAGACTCTGTTCCATTCTGTGCGACAGTAGCAAGTTTGAAGGTATAGGCAACTAATTTGAAGGCAATAAGATTCACAAAGATGCCCATTCTGGTTTGACTATTGTCTCCTTTGGAAGTCCTGCAATGTTCACAATGCCTAAGTTTTATTGGTCTTGTTCTCCACTGTTTTGTCCGGCTTTATAATATCTAATGAGATGGACAATTCCTTTTAAGGAAACAAGAGACAATGTTGATAACCATTGTTGATGACCTTGTACTCTGTTCTACATCATGTGCTATGTCTATCCTTGGTTTGGACTTACAGCTTTGTTTTGCCATATTTGACTTTATTATCTCCCCCCCAAGAGAGTAATGAGAACTGAGGAGTAATAAAATCCAAAATGTGTAAATTTTGTTATAAAAAAGAGAGGGAGGGAAAAAAAAAAAGAGCTCTAACGGATATAACAACAAGTGTGTTTAGGGATGTTAAATAGCTGACTATATTAATGTTTTTGGATCATTGAACACAGCTGTTTGCAGTCTCTCCGTTTGAATGTCTACTTTGTATTCTTTGATACTGTGATTTGAGCAACTATTTCCAAGATGATATTATGTAATCTATTAACAGGTGATTTCTTACTATTATGTTTATTTTTTTTTTTGTAGTTCTGTATTATGTGTAACCTTACACTGCTTTGTCTTGTTTTGTGTTTTTCTCTTTTTCCTCTTAAATAAAAAAAAAAAAGAAAAAAAAAAAAAAAAGAAAGGCAGATGAAACAAAGCAAAGAATAGCCCAAGGAAATAAAATATTCCAAGACTTGAATAAAAACTTACTGAAGTAGTGGTTGCTTTTACAAAGAACAGTATTTACATCACTCCAATGCTGAGAGCTGTGATAACTCAAGCAGTTTGAGGCCATCCATCACAGATATGCACAAGGGTGACAGAGGGCCTAGATTGCCAGCAAGATGCAAGTGAGAAGGAAGGAGAGCTTGAAGTATTCCTGAGGCACTGTCTGGTTGATACACAACTGGGAGTAAAGTGTGAGGTGGAAGAAACCCAGATCACAGGAGGAGCCCTCTCCTGTCACTGTCTATTACACTATGACAGTTCTGTAACCATCATTTAATTTTTGCACCTACCTTTGACACACTGAATCCAAAGACAGAAAATACAATAAGATAGCTAATAGAAATTACTGTGTGAGGTTCTGGAGAGGGGCTCTCTTTGATTATAGAAGTACACTCCAGGTGAAGTCTTTAGTCAGGGGCAGGCAAATGTTTCTTAACTTTGTGCACTCAAAAATGAAGGAGCATCTTGTCTTGAAACTTCTGAGGAAAGATAGTTTAATCACAAACTTGTGGAAGGGGAATTATTACCGTGAGGACTGATGGAAGCTGAGGTTGTAGGCAGGCAATACGTTAGATTTTACATTTTTGCTTTCCAATCTGTGGGCTTGAGAATTGTTACAAAGGATCTGTCTCCCTCTAGATACCCAACATGGAGTATATATATATATATAGTATACACTCCCATATAAACACAGAGGAAGAGAAAATAAAAAAATATATAGATTCAATGATGACTCAAACATAAATGCATTTTAAAAGATTGTTGAATTTAGAGTTGTTTTCTGTCCATATGTTCCTTCAAATCAAATGCGACCGTGAAGTCAGCTTCTGTCATAGGGTAATCGTTGACATTAAAGACTAGTGATCACATTGGGAAAGGGCAGGGATGATGGGAAAACAAGCAATGCCTACAGTGTGTTCTGTGTGCAGCACACATCCTTTTATGCTCTGTACCCAGTGAGGCTTCCCAAATGCTTATGCTCCTGAGGATGGTGAGAAAAAAAAAAAAAAAAAAAAAAAAGGTTTCTAGCAATTTGGTGGTATACATGCCAAGCTGAAACCTTTTGCTATTCTAAGATCAAATTGTGTTTATGTCCACTATATAGGTGGATTGTTGTGTGTTACTGTTACTGTATAAATAAGGGCACATATCAGAAGCCACCAGGAATGGTCAGAGTTTGGCCAAGGCTTCTGTCACCACTCACTCAACACACTGTTCTCTTTCCAGCCACTACGTGCTACATATCACCTGGAAGAGTAGCCAGAGGGAATGTTCACTGGTACTTGATCTGTGCTACGATCCCCAGTTGTGTATAGTCCTGATGCATGAAATTAAAAATGAACAAGTGAAGTTAGTCCCAAGTCCTTCACAGGCAAATAGATCAATATGGAAATCTATTAAGAGCACAAGCATGACAGCTTTGGCCTTCTGTGGTATACTGTTGCATTTCTGTACCATCCAGGGCTGGTCAGACAGACTCATGACAACTAAGCCTTCTTCTGAGTTCAAGAGAAGCTATCATGCGCCCTGAAGCCACGAGGGGATTTTCTCCTTGGGGCTTGATCAAGGGCTGTGGGAGTCTTAATATTATGTGTTAACAGCTCCTGACTGTTGTGAGGGTGAAACCACCTTGAGAGTTGATAAGAAACTACAAAGTCTTCATTATCCTTCTCTAAAAGAGCAAGACCCACCTTCGAAAAGCTGCGTGTCCACCTGCTATAGAGATAGGTGGAAAAGGCCTGAAAACAGTATTTTTCCTTTTTCCTTTATTGCTTAACTTTTATCATGTCTTAGGGTGCCTCACTGATACGTTGAGACAAGCTCACCTAAAAATGGTTCAGAACAATTAGTTGGGCTTAGAAGAGATTAGTGTGTATGATTTTTTTTTTTCAAAGCAAGATATGTTCTCAACTTTCTTTTTCTTCGCCATTCTGGTGGCTGGTTCTGTTGGTACCCTACACGCACCTTATTCATTTATGATGATCATCTTCAGCACTTCATCTGAATCATTTTAGCTTTAGTAGAATCATCAGGAAAAACACAAAGAGAACTCACATCCTCTTCACATTATACTTGGTCTCCAGCATGACTTCCAATTATCCTCCTCCAGTTGTGCCATGAGTATGGTGCATGGCACCCACGGGCATCCTCAGTTTCTTTGCTCTCCTCATCATTCTGCTTCATGTGCCTGGCACAAGCAACAAATATCCACTGACTCCTGAGCACTGAGTAGATGACTGTCAGTTCACATTATAGTTTTCAAACTCAGCTGGATACTCGTGGTCTGTGGTAATTCAATAAGCAGATCAGATAAATTACTTTTTGGTCTACAGGTTTTCAAGACAGGTTCTGAAATTATAATTCAAACTATGGCTTGAAACTACTATTATTAGTTTGAATCTAAATGCTTTGTCAGTTGTTATTCAGAACCAAACCACCACTAATATCTCTGTAGAGCTGCCCACAGAATATGGGATGATTCCAGTCTTTACTTGATTGTATGAAGCTGGCTCTATTGGTGGCCCCTCCTCATCTCAGCCACATTTAGTCCAATATCTTCAAAGACTTGAATTATTACCCATCCACCCAGTGATTTGTCTCATACCTAGGACAATGTGTTCATCAATTCCTGATAATCATCCTTCTAAGAATTGAAACAGAGTCTCTAGACTACTATGAATTAATTACCTAGTGATGTAATACCACTTGTAATGGTAAGCAAACACTTACGTCTATTATGTATCTATTGTGTGCCAGGTGATAAAGGCAGGTGCTGAGCTTTGGGTATGATTTGTATGTGTGTCCCAAGAGTTCATGTGTTGAAATTTAATCCACATTGTGTGATATTACAAAGATAGAAGTTAATTAGACTATGGTGTTTAGAGGTGGATCCTTTGGAAGATATTAAGATTACATAGAGTCATCAGGGTGGATTGTCCATGTTTGACTTAGTGATGGCTTGAGAGAGAGAGAGAGAGAGAGAGAGAGAGAGAGAGAGAGAGAGAGAGAGACAGAGAGAGAGACAGAGAGAGAGACAGAGAGAGAGACAGAGAGAGACAGAGAAAGACAGAGAGAGAGACAGAGAGAGAGACAGAGAGAGAGGTTTACCTTGCCACACATCAGAATTCTGACAGCAAGAGGGGCATTATGAGTTGCAGCCCCTCAAATTGTGCTTCCAGATCAGCCTCATATGATTCTGTAAGGAATTACAGAATTTCAAAACAGACTAAATAAACAGCCCACATTTGGAATTATTCAGTTTTTAAAATAACTTCTTATGGTTTCACCTTATAGATAAGGAAATCTAACTAGGCACAGAGAGGTTAGGATGTTTGTCCAAAGTCTCATCTTTAATTAAAGGTGAAACCCACACTAAAATCCAGGCAGTTTTGTGAAACCAGTGGTTCCTAACTGGAGGTAATTTGGACTCCTGAGGAAACTTTTAGACTATCCATAGGTACTTATGATTGTTGTGACTACAGGGCACTACTGGCACCTGGAGAGTAGAGACCAGGGATGCTACTCAATGTGCAATATGCAGGAAAGCCCCCATAATAGAGAGCCTTCTTCCCCAAATTATAGATAGTGCTGATCATGATGTCCTGGGTTGAAATTGTTGAAACATGAAGATTGTTGTAACATGAAGTCTTCTTAAGGGCTTTGTTAACCTCATTCCAACATCCTTTCTTCAGTCCATAAGTGGATGAAGCTGTTTACCCATGGAGATAAAAATTAGAGAGGCCTAAGAAACAAAGAACTGGATATTTTTCCCAGGTGCTGGTGATGTGTGGTGGGGATGGAGGTAGCACAGGAGTGGTGATGAATTCCCTTGATGTCTCTTCTAGAGAGTCTCTGGAAGCAAAATCAAGACCAGAATAATCCTTACTCAGTCAACAATACCCATAAATTCTTCACATATCATCCAGCCACATTCTGTCTTTTTTGAGTCCTTTAGCTCTACTCCTAAAACCCTCAATCTTAGCAAATAATACTGCTCTTCTGTCATTGGGAATAACCAAACCAAGTCTTAATTACTGTTCTCCTGATCTCAACCATATTCAAATTGCCATATCTCAAGGCTTTATATATCTGCTATTAGCAAGATTCTCTATCCATCAAAAATGTTTGTCAGACCCTCATTTCTCCATGACAGGGCTGTCCTTACCTCTTCTTTAGGCTGAACTTCAAACCTTCATTTCCTTCGTCCTATCAAATAATGTGGGAAGGCATGATTGTGCTGGGTTTCAAATCTCAACTCTGCTTCTGTGTGACCTCAGCCAAGGTACTTAACTTCTCTGTACCTCAATTTATTCATTAATACCATGCAAAATGGTAAGTACGTACTTTCTTATCCTGTTCTATTTGGTTTAACCCCTTAACATCTCAGTGCAAAGTCTATGATGAAGATTATCATAAAGCTAGTTGAAATATATTTGAATCTACTTAACATAAACTTAAAATCAACAAAAGTTCCTAAGATACCTGAGTTTGGTGTATTCTTCCACAGCATGATCATGTGTCATTTCAATCTGGAACACGTTCCTTACTCCTCTCTTTGTATTTACTCCTTTTCTACCCCTGTTTCTTCTTCACTCTCATACCACCTTCCTTATTTCTCACAGTTTCTACCTCTCACGTTCTTTCTCAGTTTTATTTCCTTGTGTCTTTGTTTCTACTTCCTATCTCTTCTTCTTCATACAATACTGGGGATTGAAACCAGGGCCTTTGCATTGAATTACTTCCATGTCCTTTTTTAAATTTGTATTTAAAGAGTCACTAAATAGCCCAGGAAATACTAGAACTCATAATCCTTCTGCCTTAGGCTCCCAGAGTGGTGATATTAAAAGCATGCATCACCACACCTGACTCCTTCCTCCGTCCTCTAGACTTCTTCATTCTTTGCTTCTCATCTTATTCCGTCTTTCTCCTCCTCTGTCCCACACCTTTCTGTCCCCTTCTCCCACTTTTAGGTATATGGAAGTGCAGGTAAAATGAAGCAGATAAATTCTATTTGAAAAGGGACCTCTGTACAGGACAGAGATGCCCCATCTGAACCACAGGCTACTTTATGAAATGTTCTATTCATGATTTCCTTTCCAAGTACTAATTGTCGACTGAAGGGCAGAAACGGTACATAACTTAGCATTAACATATACCCAACATCTGGTGCGTAATAAGCATCAATAAATATTCAATGGGATTAATGAAGGAATGACTATTAACCTAGCCCTTTCACTGTACAGGAATTTGAAACCCAGGGAGGCAAGAGCTCTAGCCTACGTTCATTCAGCAAGTTAGTTATAAAGTCAGAATTATATAACTTGTCACTCCTCCATTCTCTGCTGACTTTTCTCAGATATCTATACAGAAATACGGCTTTCAAATGGCTTGACTTTTCTGGCTTTAGAAAGTGAGGAGTCATTCATTTGGGTTAAAGTACAATGAACTTCCTGAGGTAAACAGACAAAGCAAGGTCTCAACTATTTGAGCAGGATTCCTTTTATCTGGGTCTCTGTTTCCATATTTCTATAAAGGGCTTAGTGAGACACAGCACACATAAGTTTTAGCCAGTATAGCATGTGAAATTGTTTGTTCAGTGCATGGCAAGTAGCAGATGCTCAGCTGCATTTCTAAGTGAGATTTTTTTCCTCAGTGAGAAGAACTGGCCCCGCCTCCTGCCCTTGCTCTCACTACCATTCTCTTGAGTTACAGTTCATCAGAAAGGCTCAGAAAATATTGCTAATGTATGCACCACTTATTCCACTGGATAATGCATCTGGGAATATTTAAGGTGCCCATATACCTCTAATTCAGGCAAGCCTGAGCTCTGGTGCTGACCCTTCCAGAAAGAATGGGCACTTTATATCTTACATCATTGATTCCTTGCTCCCTCAGCATTCATGATCATGTCCATTTGCTTCCCTTGAGGAGGCTCCTGAGAGAGATGTTACAAATTGAACAATGTAGCTTATTCTGGAAAAAATCTCCAGGGATGCTACGTTCTGCAACTCCCAGTGGTCAGTGGGTGACAGCCACCTTTACAGTTCACATAATAAGTTTCATTTTAATGTGTGACATTGCCACCTATAAGCAGAGTGACCTTGGACCAGTCTTGTGACTTTGTTGAGAGTCTGTGTTTCATTTAAGTATTTCAGGCAACAAGCAAAAGCCCGGGCTTTGGTAGAAAGTAGAACCAGGATTGAATACTGGCTCTGTCTCTTCTGGATTTGGACAAACTAATCAACTTACTGAGCTTCAGTTTCTAGATCTGGAAAACAGGAAACAATGCTACTTTCTTAAAAAGAGTTGTGTTCGGGCTGGAGATTTAGCTCAGCGGCATAAGCGCCTGCCTTGCAAGCAGGCAGTCGTGAGTTCGATCCCTGGTACCGATAAAAACGAAAAAGACAAAAAAAAAAAAAAAAGAGTTGTGTCAAACCTTAACAGTTATCATATATGATACACTCTCTAGGTAGTAGTACTCACAAATTCACTGTGAAAGGGATTATTATTCACATGGTGCTTGCAAGTTACAGGTGCTTCTTGACTCTATGAGTCATATTCCCAACAAATCCATTGTAATTTGGAAATATCACAGTTTAAAAATGCATTTAATATGCTGAACATACTGAGGATTATAATTCAGCAGGTCAGTGCATTATGGAGTATTGATTATACGTACTTTTAGGATTGCTTGGTTGACTAGTGGTTGCTGCCAAGTATCAAGACACAATCGTAGCCAGGTGGTGGTGAGGACCTTTAGGCCCAGCTATTTAGGAGATTGTGATAGGTGGTCACTTGAACCCAGAAGTCTGAGACCAATCTAAGCACTATTGTATCTGTGTGTGTGTGTGTGTGTGTGTGTGTGTGTGTGTGTGTGTGTGTAGAGAGAGAGAGAGAGCGAGAGACAGACAGACAGACAGACAGAGACAGAGAATTGTGTATTACTTATTACTAGCCCAGGAAAAGATCCACATTCAAAACTCAAAGCATGGTTTTTGCTTCATGTATGTCATTTCCACATCATCATAAAATTGACATTCTAAGTAGAGTCACCATAAGTGGGTGACCATCCATAAGTAGGATTAAGTTCTTGGCACAGAATCACACACCTAGTAAGTAAACACAAACTAGGTAAACCAAGCTTGAGAGTCTGGGCTCTTAAGAGCTGGACTTGAGAGTACAATCTCTGAACTTGGTTGCAACGTCAGTCTGGCCTCTCCACCTGGAAACGACATGGGTGATCGTGTTCATCCTGAGCTGTGTGGTAGCAGCTATTATGGTTTCCTAGGAAGCCCTCAAATGCTCTGAATTGCCCTGGGTTGGGGCTGTGCTCAGCCAAGTGCCCATAGTGGTGGAGCCGGGCGGAGGTGGGTGAGAGTTGGATAGTGTCTCATAAACATTTGGGGCTGCGAGAGCAGCTGTGTGATCTTGCAGAATGATTCTCGCTTCAGGACTGTGTGTTGACGCTGATGTCACGGCTGCTCTGAGCACCCAAGATACTGTTAAGGAGCTGTTCCAAGCCCAGATGCAGTGTTTTCTCACCATATGGCCCACACTGAAGTGCATGGTCTTTCCAAAACACTCAGCCCCCATGCATGGAAAACCTTAGAGAGCCCTGTCCTCCAATCTGCCCCGAGTCTTCTCATTTCCAGGGGCTGTGTATTCCTTTGTATGTCATTCATTTAATTCTCCAGTAACCACAAATTGTTATGGCAGCTACTATGCACCAGATGCCATGTTAGGCACTGAGAATACAAAGGGGAATAAAACATTACCTGTGGGCATATGAATTCGTATTAGCTTACAGGGCAGGGGAACAAATCATACATTAGACATTATTCTTTTCATGCTATTTTACTTCATTATTATTTTTATTTCAGCACTAGGAAATGAACTTAGGGCCTTATGTGTGTGAGGCCAGCTACCAGTGAGCTCCATCTTGTTCACACTCTGGGTCTGCTGTAAATTCCATAATGCAGGCAGTTCTCAAGAATCTGGGGGTAAAATGAGGTAATGAGGTTTGGGGTGTGGTTCAGTGATAGAACATTGTCCTAGCAGGAGTGAGGCTCAGAACACCTTAAATTCAGCCTCTAGCCTTGTGAACACACACAGACACGTGCGCACACACACACTGAAGAGTGAATTAAATGTTTGTACATGTATTAGAAAAACAATTTTTTTTTTTACATCTTGCACCTAAATGAGAACTTTCCAAGTAAGCCAAGGGTAGATCTGATCCTCTGCCAGTGAAGTTAAGAGGGGCAGATATTATTCTCTTGTTCCCTTCCAGGTGACCTCTGTGCACCCAATACAGTTATCCACCTCAAACACTGGTCTCAGTTTTCTGCCCATCAGTAAACATCCCTACGAGGTGCCCTTTAGCTCAGGCTGAGTCTCAGAATCATCCATTATGGCTCTTTCCCCTGCACTCATCCCACTCACCAGTAGGGACTGTTGGCCTTCTAACAAAGTATATTCCTGTTGTAAGTATTTCTGTCCTTGTTGTCCTCTTCACCCACATCCAATCACCACATCTATCCTGCTACTCTGTGGCCTCTGCAGGTCACCCATAAAACAAATATTAAATCTGGATCACATCACACTATCCTGCCGTTATTCTTCCTTGACTTCTCATCACATGCATAAAAAAGTGCCAGCTCCTCCTGTGGGCCGTAAGACTCTCAGTGGTCTGTTTTCTGCTCATTTTCTCCAACCTTATTGTCTAGTTACCTTACCTTTGATCACTACCTTCCAACATCCTTGGCCTTTTTCCTGTTCCTCAAGCATACCACAGTGTGAGAACACGGGCAGCCTGAAATGCCAGATTCTGTTGAGAGCAACATAATTAAATCCTACAGAGGGAAGAGAAATAGAGGTGAAACATTCCAAGGAGGTAGAAGGGGAGGAAGTGAAGCCCAGATACAGGGGTTGGTCACAGCTAGTACAAGAGACATCTCCGTCAGTTCTACAGGAAGAAGGAGTTCTGTAAGGGGTAGAAACAGTTGCTTAAAAGGAGGCCATGGTGAGGAGACAAAGGAGGAAAAGAGGATGATTGTGGCAACAAAAACTTAGCTGTAGGATGGCCTACACCTAGGAGAGGGAACTAATGCCTCATCATTCATTCATCCACTCATTCAGCAGATACTTACTGATCTGCTATTTGCCAGGAACTGGCGTAGGCACTAATGTTGTTATTGAATTACTTTTGCTTAGCCACTAAACAGAAGCAAAAATCACATTCATTCAATGACACCTCGGAAAATCTCTTTAGGTTCTGAGTCTGTTTCCTTTGGAAGACCAGAACAATAATGATACTTCCTCTGCAGGTTAAAACAGTTAGATATGTGGTACTATAAAAAGTTCTGCATTTATCAAAAGTGGTAGTGAAGTGGTCTGTCAAGTGAGGAAGGGCCCATGTCTGTTTTGTTAGCTATTAAATTGCTGATAAGTGGCCATTTATTAGAGAGAATGAATGAATGGATGGATGAGCGAAACAGTTTTAGGAACAAGATTCTGATAATTTACAGATTTTGAGAAGCTACTGGCAATATGCTTACTGACAGAGTAACGTGAGTAATTCATACCACAACAGTTAAATTTTGGTTTAGTCTTAACCTTTAGTGCTCCGACTGAGGGAACTCTCTGAAATTACATGATTTTACATTCATTTGAAACATGATGATCACAGCTAGTTAGGCTCTTCTCTCCACCTCCTCTCTTTAGCAACTCCTCCTTTCCTCTTGCATGAAGTACCAAGCTAGGGACACATCCTTTTGTGAGTTCTGGCTCATAGGTTGGGTACTATTTCATCCCAGATGCTGCAGATAAAAGATTTAAGATTTAATGAGCTGTTGATAAATTGTCAATTAGCCAAAGCAGGGGCACTCAGTGGTACTCAAACACTGAGGTCTAAAAAGAAAATAGCAAAGAATGGATGGGAAGAAAAGCCACACAGCTGCTCCTGTGCTGAAGAAAAAGACAACATGCCCAGCACAGTGGTGCACGGTTACAATTTTAACACCCTGGGAGGCTGAGACAGGAGAACGATAAGTTTAAACAGAGCCTCAGTAATTTAGGGACTTAATGAGAACCTGTCCCAAAATGAAGACATAAAAAGGAGTCGAGGATGAAGTTTAGTGAAAAAACACTAACATCAATCCCCATTATATTACCAAAAATGAAATTATAAAATAAACACATAAAAATGCATCCAAGGGACCAACATCAGGGAAAGGTCATGGAAAATTAACTTTCATCAGGTGATCTTTTTTGTGTGAACATTTAAGATGCTTAAAATATATAACTTTCCACAATAAAATAAGGGAATAATCTCTTCAATAGAAGTAGTAGTTGGACATACTGTGGCAGTTTCCTGGTTAATCACCAGCCTCTACACCAGAAAATACTGTTGATACTATAGACTTGAATCAGAATTTATTTTTCTATACCAGTCCTTTAGGTTGACTTTTCTATTTGGTTAAAAGTAAAAAAGAAAAAAATACTTGCCTTTCTCTGAGAATTGCTGTGAGAATGATCTTGGACAGCTGGCTTACGTTAAAAACAATTCTGGCATTAATTGGTTGCTATTCAAAGTGATTTACATGCATTATCACATTTAATCTTCATTACAATCCCATGTGGGATGGACTCTTCTGAACTCGTTCTTAGAGGAGGAATTAAGGTTCAAAAAAGAATAAGTAAATTCACTGAGTTTCCATGTGTAATCAGAATTTTTTTTCCCCCCCAGGGCCTTTGCACTCAACTATGTTCCCAGCCCTATTTTGTTTTTGTGATGGGATCTTGCTAATACACCATATTGCACAGAATGGGCGCAAACTTGAAATCCTTCATGTCTGCCTCCTGCAGCCCTCAGATTACAGATGTTCCTGACTATCATACCTGGCTATAATCAGAACTCTGAAATCCTACACATCTGATTCCCAAACCCTGTGTTTCTTCAGCCCACCCCTCTAACTAAAACTGTTAAGTCTGGTGAGCACCAAAACAACACACAGGCATAAAGACTATCAAAACACTTCAGAGACTATCTCATTCCAAGACAAGCTTGATTATTTATGGCCAGGGCTGCGGCTTTGCGGCTTTAATCGGAAAACTCCACGCTACCCAACCATTACACACTAACAAGGTCTAGCTCTATGTGAATTTCTTTCCCAGACAAATTCCTCTTGCTTAATAAAAGTGCCTGCCATGAAAGCTCAAAACCCAGCAGCAATTAATTATTGACAGAGCATGTGAATTAGAGATAAAAGAAAAGTCATTCTTTCTCCACACATGCGATAGTAAATAAATTTAATTATGGTAGGAGAAGCTAAGGGATCTTCGTCTGTATTAAGTTTTATTAGCTGAGACATTTAAAAGCATGTCATCATAACAAAGAGGGCTTGTGTAATCCTGAATGTACTACTTTGGTGCTAGGCTCAGAAGTGAATAGACTTAATGGAACACCTGGTGGCAGATGGTCCACTATACGACAGGTATTGAACAAATGAGTTAACTAGGACTACATATGGGTATAGCAAACTGACTGCATAATGGGACTCTTAGCCTCATTTTATCACTGATAGTCCTACTACTTTGGTATTAGGGGGCAATAATCAAAAACCTTTAATATCCCAAGTAAGATAAGCCATTTAAAGGTGAATATAGATAGAAGGGTAGGCGGGGAGAAGCACTGTTGTCAAAGAAACCAAGAGATATGGGCTCTGGTATGGAATCTGTGTGAATCAGTTTTCTGCTACTTTAATGAATAGCTGAGATAATCAATTTAATAAGAAGGAAAGTTTCTACTGGCTCATCATTTCAGAGATCTCAGTTCATGGTTGATTAGTTCCATTACTTTTGGGCCTACAATGGTGGAAGCACATGGTAGAGGAAAATTATTCATCTCAAGGCTATAACATGGAATCAAGAAAATAGAAATGAAGGGACTGGAGTCCCCTTATCCCCTTCGAAGGCTCCTATGACCTCAATTCCTGCCACAAGACTCTATATCTTAAAGGTCCTACCACCTCCCAATAATGACAAAGGCTGGGGACCAACCCTTTGACACATGAGACTTGGGGGATGTTTTAGATTCAAACTATGGCAGGACCTCATCTGTGGCTCACTGGGCAAATTTGCAGCCAAAGGTAGGCACAAGTCTCATATAATGAACCAGCCTTATGTTAGATGCTTTGGCTCTACATGTCATTTTGTTCTCAGCTACAGTTGAGCTAAATTTTAAGATTATACAGCTGAGGATAATATGGTTTGCTTGGTGATGCGACTCAATATGCAGATTGTGTGACATGTCTGATGCCTGTGTCCATGCTCTGTCTCCTCATTTGCACATTATTATCTTTGGATTAAATCAGGGATCAGAAAACATTCTCTTAAACAGCCAAGTCCTTAGATGTGAGTCATACAAAAACAGGAGGTAGGTAGTGGTTTGCCAGTCTTAGACTAGATAATCCTCTGACATCTTGTGGAGTTCCAACATTTTCTGAAAGCCACTAGGACAATAATAAAATCCTTCGTTTATTAAGTGCTTGCACATGTCAGGTTCTGTACTAAGTGCTTTTCAAACATTATTTCCCTTAATCCTTACACTACAATGTGAAGTCAGTGCTATCATTATCTGCATTTCAGAGATTATGAAACTAATGTGTGGCAAAATTAAGGGCATATCCAGGTTAAACATGACTGTAAGAGCTAGAAAAATAATTTAAACTGAGAGGCATAAGGTTCCCATGAAAGAATGCATCGCTTTATGCCACCTTTTCTGATAATTATTAGTTATGACTATAGTTGGGACACAGATAAATGAAATCCTAAGTGTTTTTAAATTTTATTCTGTGACTTCTCACTAGAGTGAGTCTTAGAGTGCCTTAGAGTGAGTCAATACTAATATATAACACATTTTGTGCAAAGATTTTTAAATATTGCTGGATAGGAATAACTATCCTTTCCTTTTACTCCCTCTTTCAGAAATGTGATGCCTAAGACTCTTGATGGGCAGATAACCATGGAGAAGACCCCAAGTTACTTCGTGACAAATGAGGCTCCCAAGCGCATTCATTCCATGGCCAAGGACATCAAATTGATCGTGGTGGTGAGGAACCCTATAACCAGGGCGATTTCTGACTATACACAAACACTGTCAAAGAAACCTGAGATCCCTACCTTTGAGGTGCTGGCCTTCAAAAACCGAACTCTGGGGCTGATCGATGCCTCATGGAGTGCCATCCGGATTGGGATCTATGCTCTGCACCTGGAGAACTGGCTCCAGTACTTTCCCCTCTCACAGATTCTATTTGTCAGCGGTGAGCGACTCATTGTAGACCCTGCTGGAGAAATGGCCAAAGTACAGGATTTTCTAGGCCTCAAGCGCGTCGTAACTGAGAAGCATTTCTATTTCAACAAAACCAAGGGATTTCCTTGCCTCAGAAAGCCGGAAGACAGCAGTGCCCCGCGGTGCCTAGGCAAGAGCAAAGGTCGGACTCATCCCCGCATTGACCCTGATGTCATTCACAGACTTCGGAAATTCTACAAACCCTTCAACGTGATGTTTTACCAAATGACTGGCCAGGATTTTCAGTGGGAACAGGAAGAGGGTGACAAATGAGACTAGAGCTATGAAGGGAAGGCTACTGGATAGAAGGAGGCTCTTTACCTGAGACCTGTATTCCCCAGGTTCTGCAATTTTGACCTTGGGGGAATGCCGCGTAGATCTCCTCTTTTGTGCAGTCAGGATTGTCTCCAAAGCTGTTGGCCCGGGAGAAGGAGTAGATCCCACAATATCCCCAGGAAGGAACCAGGCTTGATGTCTCTGGTTGACCAGATGGCCATAGCACACACCATTAATTCTACTTGTCAGTAGAATCTGAATGCAGCATAGATATTTGTCAGTGTCATAGACAGTGAGCACAGAAATATTCATTTGAGTGGCAAAAAAGAAAGGTCTACTTCCTAGGGGTTCCTGTGTTAGTTGAGGAACTTAGGTTCTAGACCTCTGTCTAGACCTGGCACCTGAGATCTAAACTTCTGCTTTGTCTTCATTCCAGAATGCTTTTATTGGCTGAGTGCTCCAGAACTCCTAGGGAGTAAGATCCTCCCTCTAAGGCATTTCTAGCCTTTCATCAAAGGCTTCGTCCCATGCGCCCTGACTTCCGCCCTGACTTCCTCCCTCCCCACTCTGTGAAGCAGAGGCATGCACTTATGTTTCTCACCAGACAATAGCTGACACCCCCTGGAAGCTGTCTTTCTGCGAGCCCACTAAGGGTTCTCTCTTCATGAGTACCTGGAATTAAGAAGAAGCTCTGCATCTGTTAGAATCAGGTACAGGGTTGCTCTCAGAGTGAGATGATTACAACTGAGTCCAAAACCCTGAGATCAGTGGAGATAAATGGCCACATACAAGGGAGAAAGAAAAAATTGAGTCCTCCTTGTGAGAGGCCTCCTTTCCCAAAGACCCTCTCCCCCAAGCACCACAGTCCCGAGGCATGCTTTTGGGATAGACTCTGTCCCCTAGAGTCACCAAAGAGGCAAAGACCCATGAGTTGGTGTGTCTGTTGTTGTGAATCACCCCTAGTGAAGCAGTGGGAAAGAAGCAATCACCTTCTGTTTGTCTTACCACAGCAGTTCAGGGTCACCTCATGGTTCATTTTCTCTACTCAGAGATGGCATCTAATCGGACAATGGCAAGAGGGATGATTCCATTTGTCAGATTCATTTTAAGGGGGGTGGGAGAGGTCAAGGGCTGTCTTCAGATACCCCTATCAAGGGCTGCCAAATAATGTGTCCCTTCCCATTAGTTTGATTCAATTAAAATACAGCATTTGACATAAAGCACTTGTCCACAGATCTTCAAAACCAGGAATTGTTCTAGTAAAATTGGAAATTTGTATAAGTTAAATCTGTTCAGCTGTTATTAAACTGTCATTTCTCCCACTAAATGAAAACTGTGTTGTTATAAAGCTTAATGCAACCTGATTAATGGGTTTTGATGGTGTGTTTGTGTTGATCATTTCCCTCGCCCCCCAGAATGCTGGGAGTGTCCTTGCTTCGGATGACCAGAAAACACCAGGTTTGAGAGATTTAGAGAACTGTATCTTCAAAGCAGGATGATTCTTACCATAGCACAAAGAAAGTAACTCCTGAAGAGAGTGCAGTCTACCCTATCTTAATCAGTTCCTTTGATAAACCAGATTCAGAAAAACCTTATTAGTAATTTTTTTTTTCTGGATAAGAAATTGAGTTGAAAGCAACAGATACACTCTCAATGTGAAAGTAAAAGAAGATACAGATCAAAATACACACACACACACACACACACACACATGCACACACACACACACACACACACACATTCATTGTAAGGGAGAGAATGCATGCTTGTTCCAAAAGGTGTGCTGAGGGCAGGCTGGTGTTGGTGTCGGGCCCCATATTATAAGCTAGAGCAATGAGTGAGTGAGTTTCGGTCCTTGCTACACCCCTGACTCAGTTTTGGATTTCATTCAGTGCACAGATTCCTGAGCTCCATTTCAGATCTGGTGAATTAGAAATTTTGAAGTGGTGCTTAGGCATCAAGCCTTTCAAAAATATTTTTAGCAGAACTGGCACTGAGACCAACTGGAAGAAAGTCTTAACTCCATATTTCTTTGCCCCATCTTCCTTCCTCTCATCTTCCTTTTACTTTTGTGAGAGTTATTTCAAAGGTAAATGACCATCAGAGTTTAATGGCTACCTTGCTGGGATGTTTTCTTTTAGCATTCAATGGTAACTAAGCTAAGGGGCGATTTGATAATTTAGACAGTGAGTACAGTATCTGGCTGGAAGACGGGTCTAAGCATGCTAATATATGGTTAGGAATGACCATTACTGTAGCCCACCCTCCACTCTTCTTTTATAGGGGAACACACATTAATCCAGCCCATCAGTTGCATTTAACTCTCTGTTTCCTTTATTCTTGGCTACCTGTCCCCATGAACCCAGAATATCAAAACCTTAAGTGCTCTTTTCAAAGAAAGCTGCTAAATATGTGTTCTCCCATAAATATGATAAAACTATTCTTTAATATGATTAACCAGTGGTAGAAAGACATTTGCACCTGGGAAATAAAAGTAAGGAATCCCTCCCCTCCTAAATCATTTACATACGCTTGCCTAGAAAAGTAGACTAAAAATCATTGGAGAGAGAGGAGAGAGAGAGAGAGAGAGAGAGAGAGAGAGAGAGAGAGAGAGAGAGAGAAACCTAAGCCTTCGATTTAAGGATTTTTATTTTTAAGAATCTTGTCAAAATGGTTGAAAACCTATGGTTGGTTTCAAAATGAAAACCAAACTTGACATATCTAAGGGTTCTTTTCGTCAGCATTTACTCTGGCTTGATCCTTCTGCCTTACAGTGAGTCAACAAACCATGTTCACTTTTTTACTGCAGTGACTGGATGAAAGAATCATCTTGTATCCAGAAAAGCTAAGTCAACTTGCTGAAATAGAGCTAGGTTGATAATATGTCTGCTCCATTTAACGAGAGCATGGCAACTCATGGGAGATTGACTTTTGTATTTGATTTCAATTAACAAAGCATAACCTTGATAGAGTTCCAAAATGGTGTCTTCAGGACTCTTACTGTCTCATTCTGAATAATTATGAATGCTAGGGTGGGGATTTAGCTTAGCACACAAGTGCCTGCCTGGCAAGGGCAAGGTCATGAGTTCAATCGCTGGTACAATAAATAAATAAATAAATAGTAATGAGTACCAAAAGAAAAAGAAACACCATTGATTTGCACACAGCCCAGGATAGCAACCAGCTCTGTAACAATGAACTTTACACATTCGAATGTCCTCTCTACTGAGAACCAGGGTCCTTCTTCCAGTCCATTTATAGACTCTCTTTGGCCTGTTCTTCACCTTCACAGACCTTTTAGATATAACAATGCTCAAGGATTCAAGCACAAAGGGCCAATCATATTCCTCTGAAATAGAAGTGAGTGTAAAATTTGCAAGTTTCCAGGCTGTGAATTCAGTGCTGGAACTCCTCACTCCTAAAATTTTACACCAAAGACAAAGATGACTAAAAGCCAAAGCTCGTGCCTGTAATGGGGCAGCTCTTACATTTCTGTGAATAAATTGAGGTTGAGGGATTTCCGCATGTTTTTCTTAAAATAAATTATAGTGAGGAGAGATGAGTTCATCTTTTCCAGTTTGCCATAGGAATAAGAAATTTGAATTTTCAGACATGGGATGTCTGAATCCCTTTTAAAAATTTTGACACAATGAGATAATAAGACCAGATCCTATGTAATGTGGGTAGGAAATGAAGGTTTAAAAAAAATGAATCTTTAGTATCCCTTGGTATGGAAGAACGACAGTGTTCTTAATGATAATCGTGTTTCATTCAGTCTTGCACTCCACACATATCTATATAGTAACTAATTGGCAATTGGAAGAGACATGAGGAATAAGAGAAACAAGACTTTGCCTTAACAGGACTCTCAGCCCAGTGAGAAAGAAAGACATGGAAGCACATGTAGCAGAGGGTGCTCGGAATTATGATAGGAATGCATAGCAAGCACATAAAACCATGAGGGAAAATCAACCAGGGAAAAAATGCTAACATTAAAAATACACTCAACAGCCCTTGTCACATAACAAATCATGAAAGAATTACTTTGCTCTAGAGTTAGTCTGTGGAACAAAGTGGTTGTATTACCAGATTGTGAATCTCAGGGGAATTCTTTCCAGGTCTTTGGTCTGCTGACCAAAGAACTAGACAAGACTCGCAGAAAGCTAGTGGGAATGTACAGTTACTGAAGATGAAAAAGAAGTATGCTCTGCACAGAGCTGACCAGTGAACAGACTTGGTGCCTCGAGGACAAGGGAAAGGGATCTCTCATAGCTGGAATCCCTGGGTTGGCTTTTCTCTCATGCAGAAAAGACTTTGGGATGATTGTCTTATCACAACTCACTCGGTCTAGCAACAGATTTCAACTGCTCTAGCAAAAGACTCTGTCTTCATACCAGACATATATTAAAAGTGGAAAACAGCACTTTTCTCTTTGATTTTGTGTACAGTACTCAGAACTGGTCATCCTGGATCCTGTGTACTGTGCACACACTCCGGGTTTCCATGACTTTGACAAATTCTGCCCAGTTGTTTTACTAGTGTCTGTTCCAGTCCTAATCTCCTACCTCAGTGGGTATTAAAATAAATGAGAAACATACAGTATAAGACCTAGTAATTAAGAAGGTTATTAAGCACAAATTTGGGATAAAAACAGAAGTATGCATACAGGGCATTATTATCAAGGAAATTATTTCCACAGGGAAAAAAATATTGCATCTGTAAGTGGACATAGTTGATTCATTAATAGGGAGCATAAACCTCCTGGTTTCTTTAGCTTTGTCTGAGGTCAGAGCATGATCTTCCTTTATTGTTCTGTTACGTATTCATTACATACCAAAAGGAACCACCAAGCCAACAGAAGCACACCTTTTCTGAAAATGTGCCAAAATTAACAATAGTTTGAATTAAAACACACACACTTATACATTTTAAATACATGAGAATATAATACAAACTACTCCTTTAGCTCAGGAATGACCCACAGTCTTATAAATGTGTGTTAAACATAGGAACCGTGAGGGCTTGAGAATTTAAAGGGCTTTCCCAAACTTCCAGAACAATGTAAGGACTCAATTTAAACCAGAACATAGTTCCCTGCTCCAGGAATAATAGGAAAGGGAAGTTCTCACACAGCCTGCCCAGATAACAACAGGAAGCCTAGTTTCAAAAGCACTTTCATAATCATTTTTCTAATCCCAGGACAAGTCATGTTGAACATTTTGTTCCCATGTAATCATTCTGAAACCCTTAGGTTAGAATTATTTTTAAAAAGAATTAACTCTGAGTGTTAGGTGCAGAGAATCATGGACTGATAGAAAATCATTGAAGTCACAAGTAGACTAATATGGGAACTGTGCTTCATGCTTTGGAATGAGAAGAATCCGCGTTGTAGGTGCTTCCTCACTCTGAGCAGACCCTCTAACACCCTGTAGTTGCCATAACTGTGGGGCATACGTAGCACTGCATGTGAAATTTGGGCCCCATTTGGGCTGACACCTTGCTCACTCTAGATTGTCTCGCACACCACAAAACCATTCTCTCGTCTCTTTTTCAAGAGAAAACAAGGATTTACATTCCAACTAAGATCCAGAGTAGGAGAGATTTCTCTCATTCACCACATGGCTCCCAAAAGTACTTCCTAGGAAGTTCCCTGGATAGATCCTCCTCAGGATAACTTATTTCCTGATTAATTTCTCTCTTTACTTTTATGGTCCAGCACTCACATATCATATATTCTCTACTAAGGGAAACCCTGTTTTGCAAAGCTGCTATCTACCCCATGTATCTTAGGAACACAGATTCTAGAGAATATTTGTAAGGCAGGGACTCAGATTAAAACAAAAAGCATTGATAAATCGGAAAGGACCTTGAGGGTCACACTGAGTACTAGGAAAAGCTGCTGTAAGTATCAGGTACAGGCCAACCGAAGAAAGCTGGAAAATTTGGTGTGAAGAAATTCCATACTTTATGATTTATAAAATTACTTTACAGATGTAAAATTAAGAACTATGTTCTTATTACCTAAGGTTACACAGGAGAGCCACACTTCTAGCTTGAATTGACTGATTTCTCTACTAGTACACATCCTACTACCTGTACTCCAGAGGCCCAGAGAAGGAAATGAGAGATTTTAAAAGCCTCATAGATTAATCTCTGAAATGAATGTTTCTAGAATGCTAAGAAAGTGGCTTTTTCCAAGAGGCAAGGCTGAGTTCATGTTCAAGTGTGAAATGAGCTCCATACTTGTCATGTTGAAGCACTGCCCATCCTTTTTCGTATGGTCCACCCAAAGTCACAGGACACTGACTGGAGATTAACCATGGTGGGAAGGGACTTGTGGGTCAATCATGTGGAAATGTTTACAATAAACATATCTTTCAACTGACCTTTGATGATCCTGCATCCAGTGTGTAGCTGGAGTGGTCACATTGAATAAGACAGTGTCTTATTCAAAACATTCATTGATAATCATCTTTAGGGTCAATAAAATTAGACCCAAAAAGGAAGTTTGAGGCAGTGACAATTGTTAACCAAGCCAATGAGCAGTGAAACCTCTGCTACTTATACTGCTTCTTCATTTTATTTGCAAGCCTTTATGTGTCATTGCTATACTATTTTCTGGAGCAAAGTGGTAAACAAGAAGCCCCATTAACTGTTTTCATGAGGTTTTTACAGGAAGAAGACACCATGGACATGAGAAAGCAGAAGAGTCATCCGTTCACTCAGCAAGAATGGATAGGATGGCTTCCAAGGAACAAAGGGGACTGAAAGTTGACTACAAAGCATTATGGGCTATAGAAGATATTATAAGTAGTGTCTCCATCCTTTACATTTCAATTTAGAGAAGAGTTGCTATTACATTTTTGAAATTTTCTTTCTAATCTTGTTTGTTTGCTCCTGTTTGTTTTTGTATCATTCTGCACCTATAGGAAACAAAATATCCTGGGTGTAAAAGGTAATAAAATGAGTTGAAATTGCAGGATCTAAGTGGGTCCAGGTTGGCAAAATAATACACTTTGGTGCTTGAAAGGTTGAACTGTATTATTTCCTGTCCTGTTTGTTTGTAGAGTTTTCCACACAAACAAAGACCTAGCAACTCTGGACTGGATGGAAGCACGTGGTCTTGCTCTTCCTGAAATCCCAAGAAGGCCTTGTCCCTTTGGCAGATCTGCGTCTGCCACATCTGTGCTTAGAACCTGATTGTACCTATGTCTCTGTAACAAAGGCTATTTTATCTTAAATATCTTTAGGGCACTGAGTTTTTTGTTTGTTTGTTTGTTTGTTTTTGTTTTTTTTTTGTCACCAGTGTGTTTTTGATCATAGGAACAGCATTGCAAAATTAAAAAAAGAAGTATAATAAATGCTTAAAAAAGTGTTATGTGCTCTTTCTGATAATTCACGGAAAAATAATATTTAGCAAGCACTTTGGTTCTTTCTATCTCAAGAGAAAAGATCAGGAAGCATTTGAGATGATAGCTGCAGATTCCACTATGATTTTGCAGATCAAAGGCCACACTTTCTGATTGAGCGGGGAAAGACTCTTTTCTGTCATTTCAGTCATTTCAGGAAGAAAATATTTCTTTCTTTCTTTCTTTTTTTTTTTAATCCCAGCAGAAGTGCTTATAAAGAGTAGCAGGGGAGAAGACCTGCTTCTGAGAAAACTGGGGGAAAAGGTTCTTGAAATGAAGACTTTCATTACCAGGGCACAAACAAGAAATAAAATAAGAACTGTTTATGCCATCAGCTGCAGGCAGAGGACTGAATCTAAATCATAGACTCACAGACCAGTCCCAAAGCCAAGATGAATCCCCTGGTCCATTTATTCTGCTCTGGTGCTTACAGCAGAGAATGTAGATTGGGATCTCCATAAATTTCTGGCTCCTCACCTCAGCTAGGCCAGTTCTGCTATTCATTCCTTTTATTGGTCCCTGGGTAACTTTTTGTCCTAGGCCTCTTGTATTTATTTCAGACTTATCTCTTTTGCCAAGCTTTCTGTTCCTATCTGCATCCTCCTTTCCTTGTTCTCCTGACCAAGGAAGTTAATTTCACAGAGAAAGTTCAAGTTGCTCCTCTCTGCTTCCCACTGGACTTGGCTTCTTTTGTCCACCAAATGGAGACAGTGATGGTGCAAACCTCAAGCACTGAACGACGAAGTAAGCTGACAAAGTGGGACTGGAAAAAAGATAAGAGCTCAGTGAGCTTGTTAGTATTACTACTATAAAGTTTAAAATTTGTGATGATGGTGTGATTCTTAAATTCTTCTATCCATGACTCATAAAATTTCTTAATTTCGCATTTGATTCCTAAACATTTTTAACTTCCAAAGTCCTGTAGTTTATTCATTGATTCCCTCTTCATTCATTATTTATATTTTGCATCTGTCTAAAATAGTTCATCCCATTCTTCACTTGAGGAAAAATGCAAAAATTTTCTGTAACACTTTTCAAAAACATTATTCTATATCCTTCCTTTATGACTAACAGTTTGAAAAGTAAATTCAATCCTTTCTTTATTCTCAATTATGTTTCTCCTCTAGTGATAGTTCCTGATGTCTCCTTTCATAAGTCCAATGAAACATTCAGTGAGGCCATTTCCAATGCTACATAAGGAAGTCGTTTGTGCCCTCATCTACTTGACTTTTTAGAATTTGACATTGCTGGTCACTACCTTGCTATATGAAACAATTGGCTTTTTCCCCCTAGACAGAGTATAAAGGGCTACTGAGGGCAGAAAAGAACTACTGAGGTCCCTTGCCTGCTTGCTTTTGCTGACTTCTGCCTGCCATGAGCTGTTTTCTTCTCTGTGATGCCCTCTGACAACCTACCTCACCTAGAAGCTTGCAGATTATGGACTAGAACTCTTACAAATTGTGAGCTAAAAAAGTTTCCCCCTTTAAATTTAGGTGCCAGGTATTTTTGACTCAGTAACTAAAACAGCAAATAACTTTTCTGCTTATGACAACATCGGAAATTATAACATTTTGGAGACACTAGGATAAAAAACTCAATGTGTTGACAGTAAAGCTTAGTGTCTGGAGAAACCATTAAGACCTCATGATTTTAAGTAAGACTGTGTGAAATCTTCTCACTACAATGCATTTGCATTTCCCTTCCATTATATTCATGCGTCATTATAAGAAGCTGCATCTCAAATATATCTTCAGATCCAGAAATTTTACAGCACCAACAGTTATAAAAGTCATGAACTCCCCCAGTGACTTCTCAAATTTTGAGGATCTCACTTCAAACCTGTAGATAGGACAAATTATCTAACATCCTAAATTACATTGTCCCCATTAATTACTAGACTAAAATAAGCCTTATTAAGACAGACAATCTCAAAAGTCTACTGGAAATAAGGCTAATTATTGAGAATAGTAATAGTTGGATCTCTTGGGCAATCAAGTATTTGTGGTATACAACTTTCATGCTCTTCACTCATTCATCTTTGCAACATCTACCTTACTGTTGTAGTCAGGGGTTGTGAGGAGAATAATTACAATGAGGATGCAGAATTTATAATATTTTATGATGGTCACCCAGAATTAAACACAAAAAGTGCAGGAAATCTGTCCACAACACTAAAGACCCAGAATATTTAGCTAAGGGCCTAGATCCCACAGCAATGCCCTGCATGAGTCCAGCTAAAGATCTAGAGCCCATAACAATGCCTCCCATGAGTCCACCTGGAAGTCTAGAGCCCATGACAAGGACTCATGTCAGTCTGCTTTACGGATCTGCTGGGAAGGCCCAAAGGTCAGTGGTGGAAACCAAAAAGTCTGTGCCAGCAGGTTGAAGGATCTGTACCAGCAGGTTGAGGGTTCAGCCCTGTAGCCAAGAAGTCATGTTCAAAATAGTGACCAGAGCTGCCCTGAAAATTACAGTAACCATCCTCAACGACAAGGAGGTCCTAAGTCCCTCCGATGATGAGAACAGTTGAGTACACATCAGGAAGGGAGTGTGACAAGCTCCTCCTGGAGATTAAACAGTGCACATCTTCCCCTCTGCAGCCAGGAAGGAATGCACAATGTAAGGAGCAAGGCTCCCTCAAAGTGAACCACAGGTCTCACCAACAAGGTCCTGAGATCCTCTGATGATAGTAGCTGAACTCATATTGGGGAAGCTAGCCAGGATGAGCTCCTCCAGGGGTGTCAATGGATCAAAAAACAGCAACATTTAGGAGATCCCACAAAGCTTAAGCCTTCTTTTCCTTGTCTCCATTTATGGTGGCAACTTTCCTCAGGTGGGCCATTTACAATCAACACCGTGCTGATTTAATTCAGCTGGTGTTCAGTTGACCACCAGTTTTTATTCTTAACACTTACTTTACTTCCCAGTAATACCTACTGTCCATATCCCCTCCCTGTGTGACTGGTCACTCTTCAGTCTCACTTGCTACCTATTTTCCAGGGCTGAGTACTTTATTTATACTCACAATGGGTGACCTTATGCATTGCAATAGTTTTAAACACTTCCTGTTTTGATTATTTCCAGTGACACACTTTTAGCCCAGATCCCTCCCACAAATCCCAGATTTTTATATCAAAATATCTTTGGCTTGTCTATTTGAAGGTATAATGAGGACCTCAATCTTAATATGTCCAAATTAAATTCCAGACGTTCTAACCCATCCAAACCTGGTCTTTCCAATGCTTCTCCATCTGCGTAAATGTTGACTCTGTCTTTTCAAGTCAAAACTCTACATTTATTCTTACTTCTCTTATATTTTGCATATAATTTAAAATCAAGTCCAGAATCCAGCTACTTCTCATCACTCCCACTTAGTGCCATCAGATTGGCAAATAATTGCACAGGAAATACTTATACTCAGCATTTACATTTCTTTACATATCCCCCATAGTGTATCGTCTACTGTAGTTTAATCTCTATCTTATTTAGAATACATTCTGCATGTAGGGCCATGTTAACTGACAAAGAAAACTGATTATATCATCCCCTTACTAACAAACCACTTGTGACTTCTGTGTTAGTCACTTGTTTAACGGGAAGTGACAGGAAGCACAACTTAAATAAGATCAAGAGCTGTAGGGAATTTACTGGCTTATGTAACAGATTTCTGAAAGGTGGCTAGCTTTAGAGATAATTTACACCTAATAATTTAATGGTATCAGTAGGTTTGTACTTTTTCAAACTTCTCTATTTCCCCCATCTGTCTTCCTGTATTTGCCTTTGCTAATGTTTTTGGATTTTTCTCAGTGTCTTTTCAGATGATATCAGTATGGCTACTTGTAGTCAAGCCTACACTAAACAATTACACAACAATTTTTATTTCCTAAGAGCTGCCTAAAAAATAGGTCACAAGGAAAATCAAGACCATATCACAGGGCCAAAGATCTAGAGGACTCTCATACGTGGAGATCACATAGAGCCAGCCTCTACCTTCATGATTTGGGGAACAGAATTATTGAATGGGAACAAAGGATGCTGAAAAAAGCAACACAATGCTTTTATGGTTCCCCATCGCCTGTGTGATAGATTCCAAATTCCTCAGCTTAGTGCGTAAGGATTTTTGCAATCTGTCCCCACACCGTCCCTGCAGCCTGCTCTCTGGCAATTCCTCCCTACCCAGGGCTGCTGCCACACTGATTCATCATCATCCCCTACACAGATTTTGCATTTCTTTGTGCTTGTAATATCTTGTGATATGTTCCTTATACCAGGCCTTCCTTTTCCCTGCAAAATATTACTCAGGCTTTAATGTTCAAAACCTGGACCAAAACACACCTTCCCTGATTTCCCAGCTGAATCTCCTCATCTTTAAATGCTTCATGATAGATGTCCCTTAAGATCACGTAATATCACTCCCTAGAATCACTGTTTCGGCTAGACCATGAGCACTAGGAGGTGGAACTGTCTTACTCATCTCTGTTGCTCAGATGCCTAGCTCAGGTATTGAAACAAACAAACGAACAAACAAATATATATATATATATATATATATATATATATATATATATATATATTGAACCAAGCGATGAGGGAGAGTTTAAAAATCAAGTAAATATATAATGAAGAGAACAGTAGACAATAAGTCCTCAGTCTTCATCTGCCCCTTGCTTCCATCTCTTATCCCTCTTTCCCAGTTGTTTCCTCTTTCCTTACTGGGATCACGGATCACCTGCAGAGAGATCTGTTGAGTCCACAAAGCAAAAGAATCACTCACATTTCCAAAAGATGAGGAACCTGAAGTTTACTGTCTATTTTTCCAGGCTTTGATTGGCATCTCATGTCCCATCTCAAAATACCACTAAGAACCTCAACAGGTAAGATATACAGTCCACAAGATTCACTTTTTATCTATTTCCAAATTTCTTTATAGATGACAACCTCGATCAATGCTCCTTTTAGTATTTTTTCATGGCAAACAAGAATGGCATCTTTGGGTTGAACTTATAGCTCAGTAGTATAGTTCTTGGCTAGCATACATGAGGGCCTGGGTTCCATCCCAGCACCACAAAATATAAATTAGAAAAGAATTGTACTTTTACTTCTGATTGTGTACCATTCATTTGCAAAGATTTTTCTTTATTTTAAATGATTTAGCTAGGTGTTGTGCCACATGACTGTAATCCCAGTACTTGGGAGGCTGGAGAGGATGATTGCCACAAATTTGAGGCCAGCATGGACTCTGTAGCTAGACCCTGTCTCAAAATACAAAGAGACAGACAAAAAGGGAAAAAGGAAAGGAAAGAGAGAGAGAGAGAGAGAGAGAGAGAGAGATAGGAAGAAGGAGGAGGAGGAGGAAAGGAAAGGAAAGGAAAGGAAAGGAAATTAAAAACAAAAGAGAAAGTTTAGTGAGCACTTATTAAGTGACAGGTGTATTTAGTCTTCTGGCCAAATTCAGCTCATGCCTCTCTCTATTAGCTGATTGTCCAAATGTTCCTAACCCAGAAAACCTTCCCTGTCTCCTGACTCAGTGCCACAACCCATCCTGCCCACCCTGAGGCCTGTCCCTTTAGCTCCCTGGATCCCTGATCTTACAAAGGGCTGCTTTTCATAGCCCTCCTGTCATTATAATATAGTACACATCATCCTTATGTGTTCTGTTGCTTATTTTCTTCCAGTCCCTCTCATTGTAGTATAAATCCTCGGAGACATGTGACCCTCTAGATCTTATATACTTCTTTGTATTGAGCTCCTAGAGCAGTGCTTGAGGAAGTTAATACCCAACAAATATTTATCAAATAAATGAACACAGATCAAGCACCTTGAGTAGAGGATTTTACTCAGGTTCACCCAGTAAACCCATTTTAGGTTTGCTCTAATATTCCCTTTTACAGATGAGCAAACTGAGGCCTATAAGTAAATAAGTCACCTTAGCATCACATAATAAATGACAGAATAAAATCTCTAGTCCATGGTCTAGTTGAACAATCTTTTCTTTGGGACATCTCTGGTTTCAATAGGAAAGCTAGCATAGGTTTTTATATTCATCTCAAGTGTGTAGTGGGACATCTTCCCAGACTGGTAGACAGCCATTCTCTGTCACCATGGAGACCCCAGAGAAAAGAAATTTACTAAGCTATTGCTAGACTGTCACAGATGAGATATGGGACTGACTCTTAACTTTTCAGCCTGCAGATTATAAATCGTTTTCCTATCCCTGATGTCATTTGACTTTGATTTAGGTTATGAATCGCATTCTGCAGATAAAGAAACAAAAGATAGTTAAGTCACCTATCCCAGAGGAAGTTTTCCAACCCAGTTCTGTTTCTTGCGTTTCTTATTACCTACTTGATTCTCAGATAGTGAACAGTGTTGCCAAGTGGAGATCATGTGGGGGACAGAGACTTATAGCCAGGGCTCTGACACCCCGCCTATACAAGGCTACTGGCCACTTCTGCTTTAGAGAACCCTGTTACTCAGCTCGATAGATAAGGCTTATTCCATTCTCAGAGCCACCCCTCCTTAAAACAGTCCTGACATCATTATATTATACTGAAGCAGAGAAGCAATTCTTCATGGACAGCCAGTGGGTGTAACGATGACCTTAGGAAAAGGCCCCCAGATAACATTATTCTAGCTAACTGCTCCCTGGATCCTTGATCTTACAAAGTGCTTCATGGCCAGAAAAATGAAATATCACCCACAGGGAGATGACTATGTCTTATCAGACTTTATCAGACCATGGGGGAATGGCCCAAATAACCTGTTACTTAGGAAAATTACTGGACTCCAGCAGACTATGAAACAATCAATTAGCATAATAGAAAAATTGAACTGAAGTAAGGAAAGAAATTTGGAGAGGTTTGGATTTTTGTCAAGTAATGCAAACATTTGTATGATATATATTATTAATCTTCAGACCAGATTCAGCTTGTAGAACTCTTTTATTTGACCCTGCACTGTTCAGTTGTCCATTTACAGAATTAGAATGCACCACGCTAGCTCAGTTCCCTCAATGTCTTACATCAACCTGCTTTATGAAACGTGTCTGTCCCTGAGTGATTCGAGGCGTAACAACACGGAAGGGGAGTTTGGATGAAGCAAAAGGCTTATAACTCAATGTTGCTGTGGTACATGTAATAATATGAAGGCAACAGTGACACCGGAATCTCAATAGCCTATCCTGATTGGTTTCCAAGCATGGTCTCACCTGGAGAGGATCTCTCAGCTGCTCACAATATTCCTGTAAGGCCTCATTTTTTAAACTCTAGCAAGGGTGTGAATTAAGTGGAAACCGGTAAGACACAAATATCTGCTATTCACCTCTGGGCATCTTTCAGTAGCTTTGGGGCAGGATATAAATTTCTATTTGCCTAACAAGCTTCTGAGAATGCTGTTGCTGCTGCAGGGACCACACTTTGAGTGGTAAATGGGGGAGGCTACCATTCCCATTTCACAGATGCAGATGCTGGTTATCATCTGCAAAAAGTTTATCAAAGGTACTGGGAACTTCTGTTTGTACTGAAAACAATAGCAAGTCATTTTGCTAGGCATGAGGCTGTCTCTAAAATGAGACTTTCAATCAAATTACTTGGTATATACTTTTGTCATTGTTGTCTTTTTAGGATTCATTATTTATTTATTTATTTATTTATTTTTGAGACAAGGATTCGCTATGCAGTACAGGCCGGCCTTAAACTCACTTTGTAGCCCAGGCTGGTCTCCAACTCACAGTGATCCTCCTGCCTCAGCCTACTGAGTGCTGAGATTACAGGCCTGTGCCACCATACCTGGTGTCTTTTGTATACTTTTAGCACCATCTTTAGTAGATCTTTTCTATCACTCTGTTTCTCCTCCAGCTTTGTGCTAACTGGGCGGAGGCAGGCAGAGGTGCGCTAATGTGTTGTAATGAATATTTTTGCTAGTACATTAAGGAAAGATGTTTCAGGCCTAATGAAAAAACAATTTTCTTCTCAGCTCCCACTGCTAAGGTTAAGAGCTCTCAAGGTCACTGCTAAACCATTCCCAAGGCACCATCCTGCAATACTCCCTTGACGTTGATTAAGGATAATTTATTGAAGATTCAAACAGAAGAGTTGGAGTGGGATTGATATTGGTGAAGGAAAACAATCTCTGTTTGCACCAATGAAAATAGATAATAAACATTTAAAAAATAAATTTATCTCTTTATGGGATTCATGTTTACTTCCAGTTTGGGAAAGTCACTTCATAGCAAATTGTATTATGGTGCCTGCCTGATAAAAACCACTGGGAAAAAAAGAAAAAAAAATAAGAAAAAAAAAACTTTATCCACAAAATTAGGAAGTAGCGAACTATAAAATTGCTAATTATTTTCTAGTAAATTTACTTTTAAATAACTTCAGACATCAATTACAGGGACCATTAGGCACCATTAAGCTCTGGGTGTGTTTACCAAACAAGGGCAATGAATTGCTGAATCCTGTCCCATCTTTGTAGCCTCACCACTCAAGTTCATGGCCTCAGCTCTGCTCCCAAGTGTCTCTCACAGGCACATCCTGTCAAGAGCTGAAATTAAACTCCATAAACAATGGCAGGCTGTTTCCGTTTCAAACCTTAGGTGAAGGTTAGTTTAGGGGAAGATTTTAAATTCTAATTATCAGTTTGAGTTGCATTTCTCACCCCACGGTTTCTCTAGAATTTCTACCTGTTAGAGTAGCTTGAGCACTTAAAAAAATTGTATGTCAGAATCCCAGTTAAAACTTCAGAGTATTTTGTTTTGGATTTTTATTTAAATTTTGAAACACTGTCTGGCTAAATCACTTAATTGCCTAGCCTAGGTTTGAACTTGCAATTCTTCTGCCTCCAGTCTCCAAAAGTGTTGGAATTACAGATGTGTCCAATAGCACCTGGCTTGTTTTTGTTATTATTACTATTTATGTTTCAAAATATATTTCTGCATATGATATGATAGAGCATGCCTTTTAATGAGCACTCGAAGTCTGACACAGGAGAATTGCAAGTTCAAGTTCAGCCTGCTTGGAAATAAAAAAAAAATGTAAAAGATTTGGGAGTGTGATTCAGTGCAGGGCCCTAAGTTTGATCTTCAATACTGGAAAAGGGAATTAGCTCAAGTGATTATAATGCACAGAGGAGTGATAACCTCAACCTCAGCCACGTGCTGCTGCAGGTTTGCAATCTTTATTTTTTTTCCTGTGTCCTGTGTCTCTATTAGAGTAGAGTTTGAGATCAAATAGTATGCAGGAGTGGTGTGCTTTGGGCCAGTTCCAACTATGGAATCCTTTTAGGGAAGTCTTTACCTGTACATCAGATACAAGGCATGGACATCTTTGCAATCGCTTATTTGTACCATTTACAAATACTGGACTCAGAGTCTCCCCACTAGGTGGAGTGGGGGGATGGGGTAGGAGCACATCTGACACCTGATGTGTTTGATTGTTACTTGGCTCCCTTTACCTCATACTTAGGCTGCTCACATTCTGGAACTGGGACTCAGATGCCTCCTCTTATACATGATGCCTGTGCCACCTGCCATGATCCCTAAGACCAACTTGTCATCCACGTTGCCTGTTCACCTACACCCTGCTCCTGTTCCTGTGGATCCTCAGTGCTAAAATCTAGCCATTCTTTGAATGTGACATTTTCCAGAAAGAGACTGGGAATTCTGGAGAGAATTGTCTAGGCTAGACTAGATCTTGGCCTAGGGAAGAAATCACTTTTTAATAATGCGCTAAAAATGTGAATTCCCGTATGTTGCTAGAATACCAAATTATAAATGCCTTACTTGTGATCTCAGTGGTGTGAAGAAGTGCTAGGGGCCAGTCAGTAAAATGTTGTAGTGAATTTTCCTCAGCAGAATCTGTGTCCCAGGGCAAATTTCTCTGAAACAAGAGGCCAAGAAGATCAATTTATTTTTTTATTATAACATTTTCTCCCATTAAAAATTATAAAATCAATATAACAACAGTATAGGGAGCTTGGAACACAGAAGAAAATAGCTTCCTTAAATACTAACCTCTAACAAAATCCAGATTTTATTTTGTTCCTTTTCTTTCCCTTCCATTCCTAATAAGTATATAGGCTATTCGTATACAGTCACAGTTTTCACTTTATTCAATAAACAATTACTGGCCTCTTGTTATGTGTGTGTAGCCTTCTGCTGGGAGGGATCAACACAGTGGGAGATTTGGTCCCTGGCCTCGACTGGTTCACAATTTACTAAGAGAAACAGACATACACACAGATCATCACGACACAAAGAGGTAACTGCACTAATAGAGGTGAAATCTCGTGCCTGAATACCAGTAATGAAGATAATGGCCTGATTCTTCTTTATGCCCTCAGACAGAACTGATGATGCTTCGATCACACGACAGCATGGGAAAATACAAAGGCCTCAAACCGGGTCAATTCGTCACAATTCTATAATAAGTATTTTAGGGAGACCATGGTGCTTGCAAAAATGGAATTCATTGTTACTATTTTTTTTTTAATCAGAGGCTTCATATGAAAAACCCTGAATGCTGATTTTCCTTGAAAGGCAGATCAGGTGATGGGACAGAGTCTACCTGCTCTTTAGAGGATAAGCAAGCTGAGCAAGGGGAGCTCCAGGAAGGCATGACTGGCTTTGCTGTTTACCCCTGTCTCCCCCAGGACATGTAGCTCAGTGTACTACTTGCCTGGCCCAATAGGCAACCCAGTCTGTGCCTATGGGCCTTCCTGTGCTTCTCGTATTAGAAAGCCAAAGTTCTTGTGACAGCTTCCCCATCCCGTCCTGCCAGATACCATCTTTGCTTTCCTGCATGGGGACTGAGGCCCCGCCTGTCCCCACACATACCAGGATGCGTCTGCCTCCATGTTCTCTCTCAGTGTCCAGAATACTCTGCCGCCAGACATTCACAGGTTTGCTCCATTTTTTTTCCCATCAAGTCTATATTTAAAGGTCATCCTCTCACGTATTTAAAATTGCACCCTTAAACACGTGGTGTGCTGCTTGCTTTTATCCCAGCACTCTGGAGTTCCAGACAGAAGGAACTCAAGTTCAAACCCAGCAAGGGCAACTTAGCAAATTAACAAGACACTCTCTCAAGATAAAAAAGGGCTGAGACTGTAGCTTGATATGAAGGCCCTGGGTTCAATTCTAGGTACTACCTCCTCCTCAAATGTAAACTTTTCTCCAGCCCCCCTCCCCACAGCCTCTTTATTGTATTTCCCATTTTAGCATATTTTAAAAACTCTTACTACCTTTTAACATACTATCTAAATGCAATTTGTTATATTTATTGCTAAACATCTACCCTCATTACTAGAAAATCAGGGATAGTACTAAATTCTCAGAAAGATAATTGATACATAGTACATTATTGGTTCATGTTTTACTGATTCAATAAATGACCCTGATAGGAATTTTTGGGCAAAAACTCAAAAACAAAACATAACAAAATAAGAACAACAAAAACCACCTAGTTTCTGATCTTACCAATAACTTTGGAGCTAATTGACCTTGGTAAGATACTCACACATTCTAAGATTCAATTAGAGGTTTAAAAATTATTTATACATACATCATAGATGTCCTTGTCAAGATCGTTAGTCACTCATCACTTACAGCATAAAAAGCCAGAGAACCAATGACTAACTGTGGGTGTTTCTAAGACAATCTTTCTCTGGTTTGTGTTGGAGTGAATGGGAGACCTTTGCAAGCCACTGAATTTCTTTCTCAGTTTCCTCTTGTATAAAGTTAGGGTCTACCAGACTGCCTTCTCCTTCACTGACTAGAACAATGAACAATAGAATGTGTGAAGGAACACTAGCTGTTTCTCCTTTTCCCCTTAACACTAAAGATACCTTGGGACACAGGGGCAGGTCCTTGGAGTGAAAGAGATAAAGCCTTGATCTTCTGACACTAAGACTCTAACACTTTCACACTTGAAGGAAGACAGGTGAGGTGGTGGTTGAGTACTTGTGTTCTATGGATTGGAAAAACCTTAAAGTAACGTACTTCCAGGAACAAAAATTTCCAGAGCCTCAACATGATGGGCTGTGTTAGGGTTTAGATCTAAAATGTCCCCACAAAGCCTCAGAGTAGGGATTTTGGAAGGTGATTGGATCATGGTGGCGATATACTCAGGAGTGGATTAATCTATTGGTGGATGGAAAGCTCAGTGTGCTATGAGATTGTGAGGCCTCACTGGAAGAGGCAGACTGCTAGAGGCTGACCTAGAAAGGCACATCTCTTTCCCTGACTTTTCCTTTTGTTCTTTTTCACCCAGATCCTTCTACTGTGCATTTTCTGCCTTGGAGCCAGAGAACATTGCACAGAGACTATGACTCAAAATAAAACTACTACTCAAACCATGAGTGTTGAGTATTTTGTCCTAGTAATGAGAAAGTAACTAAGCCTGGCATTTTGGTGTGGCAGTGTGAGGGGGTATGGAGGGCAGGACAGTGGCAGGGGTTGTTGGCTAGTTCTTTTTAAATTAATCCATCTAGTTGACATAGAAATCTTGGATGTTTTCCATTTATCTGGGCCTCCCACAGCTTTAGGGACAGCAAGGCATCTAACTCCACATGGAAGGTAATGGTGCTTCCTTCCCAGGGCTGCTAGTGTGTGTGCAAACATCCCCACCATCCTGGTGTTGGCCTCAGTACTTAGAACCAGATGATAACATCATCAATTCAATGCCCTCTTTTTCATGCACTTGAAATTTTCAAGACCAAAACATAACAATCGTGATGCAAAAAGCCCTCCCTGCTTAGAACATTTTCCAAGCCTGAGCACTTTGCTATGTGCTCTGCTGAAGCTATCTCATGCCAAAAAGACCTGAGAGGCAGGCAGGGTCCATTAGGATCACAATTCAGGCCAGTTCAGTAAAAATGATTTAGCCAGAGCTAAGTGATGAAGAGATTCAAGCCCCACTGGCCCACTTCTTCCCATTTGGGAGGATGGATGTGTGTGTAATCTCCAGTCTCCATTTCTCACCCTTTGGTTCACCTCCCTGTGCATTTGTAAGGATTCAATATGCCAGGCAGCTGCTGCCCACATCATCACATTCCCCAGAGAAGCCTGTCTCTTCCTTCTCTTTAACTGGTCTCTCTCTCTCTCTCTCTCTCTCTCTCTCTCTCTCTCTCTCTCTCTCTCTCTCTCTCTCTCTCGTGTGTGTATGTGATAACTAGCTGGATGTCTTAAATACTGAGCCCAGGGCCTTTATGAGGAATTACATTCTCAGTTTCTTTCTTTCTTTCTTTCTTTCTTTCTTTCTTTCTTTCTTTCTTTCTTTCTTTCTTTCTTTCTCTCTCTCTCTCTTTCTTTCTTTCTTTTTTTCCTTCTTTTTTTTTTTTTTGCTAAGTTTTGATGTTGCTATGGTGGGACTCATACTTGAGGTCCTCCTTCCTCATCCTCTGAGTTTTGGGATTACAAACATTTTTATAGAATGAATTAAACCCTGCCCTTAATTCAGATATTGAAGTCCTAACCCTTAGTACTTCAGAACGTGGCTGTAGGTAGAGAGAAGGAATTTAAAGAGGTGAGTTAAAATGAGGTCCTGTGGATGAGTCTTAATCCATTGGAACTCATGTCAGGACCCATAGACACACAGAAGGGAGACCACATGGACATACAGAGAGAAGATGGTCATGTACAAGCCAAGGGGGGAGGATTTGGAGAAACCAACCTTGCTGACAAATTGACCTTAGACCTCCAGCATACAGTACTAGGTGATCATAAGTTTTATTTGACTTAAGCTACCCAATCTGTCATACATTATTATGGAAACTTGTATTAGTCTGCTAGCACTGCCATACCAAAGTATCCTGGGCTGGGTGTCTTAAATACTGAAGTGTATTTTCTTACTCTTCTAGAAGTGAGAAGTGTGAGATCAAGGTATTGGCAGTGTGCCTCCTCTGGGGGTCTCTCTCCTTAGTTGTAGAAGGCTGTGCTCTGACACCTCTTTGCACTCCTGTTTTGTTTTGTATGTGCATGCCTTGAATATTTTCTCCTTCCTCAAAATGATACTGTACCTGGATGCCACACTGACAGCTTCATCTGAACTTACATATTTCTTTGGAAGCACTATTACCAAATACAGTCACATTCTAAGTTATTAGGAGCATTACGAGTTTAACATGAATTTTAGGGGAATATAATTCAGTCCATTACACAGCCCTAGCAAACTAATTTAGATTCTGGGCAACATGGGCTATTTAAATTGAGACCTAGCTGAGCTCCAGAATAAGCTCACCTTAGGAGTAAGGGTAACAGAGTGCTCAGTGGTCCCTCCTGCAAGGGCAAATATTCCAAGTACTTTGCCTCAGCCTTCCTGCCATGGAGTAGCTAAGCCTGCAAGTTTGTTTTGTGTGGCCCCCTTTAGAATGAGGGATGGAGAAAGCATAGGAGACTGGGTCATATGCCTCTTGTTCATCAACTCCAGAGGCAGTACCTGGTCATTTAGCATTCTAAATAACAATGTAGAAGTAACTGAATTAGCCAAAGAAAACACCTGACCATAGAGGAACTTCTTGAAAAACTCCTTGTGTGCACACAAAATTAGATATTTCTAGTTTTGTTCTTCAATTTTTGTCCTCTGGGGTTGAGATCTGGAAAAAATAAACATTGCAGGTGATTTTGTTAGGTGGTCTTGATTTAGGTGCCAAACCAATGGACTTTAGGCCCTAACCCCAGAATAGGAGAGACAAGACTACCTCATATGGCTGCACTGGCTCTGCACTGAACAAGAAACTGCAGGGCTCCAAAGCAGAAGTTTTAACTGTCCCACATCACCCAAAAGGTTATCCTTATGTATTCACCACTACCGTCTGCAGTGAAGTCACCTTTGTTATTTCACGACATAGAAGTAGCTTGGGCAAGGGAGTAAGGCCAGATCTGAGGAGGATGATGATGGGGTGAAGGGCAGATCTGTTTTCAGAGTCCAGCATTTTGGAGACAGCAGGGTTGTATAAACCAAGAAACATTTCCCTGGAACACCATGGCACAAACCAGGAAGCATTCAGATGACAACATCTGATAGATGGCAAGGAAAGAGGGGGCAAAGATGGGAAGCAAATGAACTATTTTCTAGGGAAAGCAGGTAAAAAGTCCTGAAATCAAAGAAATGTGGATTCATGCCTCAGTTCTGATGCTTCACAAGTCCATGAGATTCAAAGAACTCAAGGTGCACCAAGCCACATCTGCCTCATAGTCACACATAACACATTTATGGTGAGGGTTAAGTGAACTACAATGGCTTTTTATCCTAGCCTGGTATCAAACAGATACTCAATAAATAACTGTAATAGTGAGGGTCAGTATAAAGTAAGCTAAAATTCACAAAAGGGCATTGGTCACTGAACTGAGGACTCAGAAACTGAGTTCCATATAGTAGTATAAGTACCAAAGGGCTCCATGGGAGACTCCTTGGGACTGGGTCACACAGTATCTGCAGCAAGAGAGATATCCCATGAGTACAAGGTCGTGTGAAGGTCACGACCATGCTTAAGCCCATAGTCATGATTATAGATCTCAATTGCCAATGATGAGCTTCAAAACTGCTGAAAAAATTGCCTAAAGGATATTAAGTGCAGTGTAGATAAGTGGAAATGGCATCTAAAAACATGAAAAAGTATTCAACATCATTTATTCATATATTTATTTGCCATTAATACTTCCTCATCCGAGAAGTGTCTGTGCACATCAGATGACCATTTTTGGATTGGATCTTTAAATTTGGGAGGTCTGATTTTTTCAGTTCTTTATATGTTCTAGATTATAGTTCTTTGTCTGGAGAACAAATAGCAAAACTTTTTCCCACTCATTCTGTTGGTGGTTTATTTGCTGTGAAAAAAACTGTTTAATGATACAAGGATATCTCACTTGTTGATTCTTTGTAACTGTCCCATGTGATCAGGGTTTTGTTCACAAAATTTTTGCCTAAAGCCATATCTTCAAAAGGTCAATCTATTTTATCTTCCAGAAGATTTAGTGTTTCTGTTTTAATATTTAGATCTTCGATCCATTTCTGCTTTACTTTAGTTCATGGTGGTAGGCATGGGTTTAATTTTAGTATTCATAATGTGGAAAGCCAGTATATCTAGCACCATTTATTACAGAGGCCATCCTTCTTTAATATCAGTGTTTATTAAAGAGTAAAGGTGTTTGGCCCTTGTGTCCAAGATAAGGTGCCTGAGAGCATGGAATTGTTTTTATCTGCATCTTCTAATCGGTTTCACTGATCTTCTCTGGTCTGGCTTTTTGTTGTTCATGGTGTTGTTGCTATTTTTGATTTTCTGTTGTTGTTTTGTTATTACCATTCTGTTTAATGTCATGATAGCGCTGTGGTATAATTTCAACTCAGAGATTTTAATAATCCCTGACTTGCCTTTGTTGCCCAGAATTACTTTTGCTATTCTAGTTCTTTTATGGTTCCAAATTAATTTTACAAATGTTTTCTCTAGTTATGTGAGGTATGCTGTTGGCATTTTGATTGGGATTGCTTAAATCTCTATAGCCGATTTTTTTGGGACAATGACCACTTTCTCTATGTTGGTTCTTCATTGTTTAATATTCTCTTTGAGCTCCTTTTTCAGAGTACTGTAGTTTTTAATGTAAAGATCTTTTACTTACTTTGTTACATTGATCTCTAAGTATTTCAGGTTTTTTAATGACATTGTAAAAGGTGTGGCTTTCCTAATTTCTCTCACTGAGTTTATTATTTGTGTACAGGAATGTTATTGATTTTTGAATGTTGACCTTCTATCCAACTACATGACTGAGTTTAGTTATTAAATCTAGAAGTCTTTTGGAGTTTTTGGGGTCTCCTATGTAGAGTTTCATGTCATCTGCAAATAATTATAATTTAACTTCTTCTTTTCCTATCTTTATTCCATTTATGTCTTTATCTTGTCTAACTGCTCTTGCTAATGTTCCCAGAACTATATTGAACAGGAGTGGTGATGGTGAACATCTTTTCCTTGTTCCTGATTTTAGACTGCAAGCTTTCAGTTTCTGAATCATTTAAAATGATGTTGACTGTTAGTTTATCATAGATGGCTTTTATCAGATTGAGATAAGGATCATCTATTCCAATTTTCTGCAGGATTTTTTTTATTATCACGAATGAGTGTTGAACCTTGTTCAATGCTTTTTCTTTGTGTATTGAGATGATCATGTGATTTTTTTTGTCTTTGGTTCTGTTAACATGGTGTATCACATGTATTGATCTGTACATGTACAAACACCCTGCATCCCTGGAATAAATCCTACTTGGTCTTGATGTATGATCTTCTTGATGATTTTATATGTTCTGTTAGCCAATGTCTTACTGAGAAATTTTGCATCTGTGTTCATTATGGAGATTAGCTTGTAGTTCTCATTTATTGTTGGATCCTTCTGTGGTTTTGCTATCAGGACATTTTGTTCCAGGAATGATTTTGGGAGTACTGTTTCCTTTTAATTTCATTAAAGAGTTTGAGGAGTAGTGGAATTAGATCTTCACTAAATTTCTTTAAACTCTAGCAGTGAATTCTTGAAGACCTGAGCTTATCTTGGAGGTAGGTTTTTAATTACATCTTCAGTTTCATTGATATTAGGTTATACAGAAGTTGTATATCTTCTTGATTCAGCTTTGGTAATTGCTATATATCTAGGAATCTGTCCATTTCTTCTGTTTTCCCTCTTATTAGAATAAAGGTTCATGAAGTAGTTATTGATAATCTTCTGGATTTCTGCAGGATTCATTTTAATTTCATCCTTTTCATTCCTAATTGCACGAATTTCACTGTTTTCTTTCCTTTGTTGATAAGGGTGACTAAAGTTATCATTTTTATTTAATCTTTTAAAGAACCAATTTTTGGATTCATTGATTCTTTTTATAAACTTTTTAGTCTTACTTGCATCTAATTCTGCTCTGATGTTCATGATTTCCTCCCTTGTATGAGATTTGGGCTTGACTTGTTCTTCTTTTTCTAGAAGTTTGAGGTTCAACATTAGATTGTTTATTTGAACGCATTCTATTTTCCTGGTGTGAAAGTTCACCCCTATAAATATCCCTCATAACCCTGCTTTCATCATGTTCCAGTAGTTCTGGTGTGTTGTATCAGCATTATCAGTTAGGTGTAGATATTTTCTAATTTCTTTTTTTAATTTCACCTGTGATCAACTGGTTATACAGCAGGATATTACTTAATTTCTTTGTGTTGATGTAGTTTTTGTGGCTTATTTTGCCACTGATTTTTAATTTCATTGCACTATGATCTGATAATATGCATGGGATAATTTAAATTCATTTGCATTTACTTAGGCATATTCCATGAGCTAGTATTTAATCCACTTCAGAGAACATCTCATGAGCAGCTGAGAAGAATGTGTATCCTGATTTTGTGGAGTATAACACTCTGTAGGCATCTATTTATTCACAGATTTGGTTCAGAGCTGTTTGTTGTTGTTGTTGTTGTTGTTGTTGTTGTTTTGTTTTGTTTTTTTTGGTTTAGTTGATTTGCCTATGTGTAACAATGGTGTATCGCAGTCCTTGATCACAATTGTGTTAGTACTTATTTGATCTTTCATGTGTGTTAATATTTGTCTCATGAAGTTGAGTCTGCCAGTATTTGGTACATGTATATTTATGATTGATATCTTTTTTCTTTTGGAGTTTTCCCTTAACAAGTATGTAGTGACTTTATTTTTCTCCATTAATCACTTTATCTTGAAGTTCATTTTGTCTGCATGTATAACAGCTACTCCAACCTTTTTTTTTCAGGATTCCTGTTCCATGAAGTGCTGTTTTTTTAATCCTTTGACTTTTGCCCTATGGATTCCTTTTTGAGTTAAATATGTTTCTTACATGCATCATATTATTTAATTTTGTTTCTTGATCCATTTTTCCAGTCTGTTTCTTTTGATTTGTGAATTGAGACCATTTATGTTAATGGCTATAACTTACATGTATTAGTTATCCTTGTCATTTTATTTTCTTGTTATTGCCCTCTGCTTAATTGCTTATCTTACCTTGCCTAGTGGATCCTTCTCACTGGTATTTTTGGGGTTTTAATCTTGTTTATCTCTTTCTGAAATATCCTTTAGAATATTTTGGTGAGCTGGTTTGATGGTCATGAATTTCTTCAGTTGTTCTTTGTTGTGGAAGTATTTTATTTCTCCACTGATTTTAAAAAAAATATATATTTAAAGAGACACAAAATAAAACAAAACTGTAAAAGAGTACAAGTAATACAGAATTCCAAAAAAAAAAAAAAAACAGTAAGGAATCACTAGTTAAATGATTACATATTGTCATCTTAGAAATAGTTGTTCAAATTACAAAATTAAAGCATACAAAGTGGACATTCAAACAGTGAGATTGCAAACAGTTCTGTTCAATGATCCAACAAAAACTTCGTAATATGGTTTTCTATCTTACACACTTAAATATACATGCAGTTATATCCTTTAGAGCACTTTATTTTCCTCTATTTTTTTACAATAACAATTACACATTTGGGTTTTATAACTCCCACAGTTCTTATTATTTTTTTTGAAGAGAATAAAACCAAATGTGACAAAACAAAACAGACTTAGTTAGAACAGAAGGATGGATATAGTACATGATGTAAAAACAGAATACCAGGGGATCAACAATGGTTACCATAATGCCTCTTGCTATCTTAAAAAGAGTTGCTTATATCATCAGGTATAACAGAATTGAACAAAACAGTGCAGAAAAAAACCAATGAAACCTAAACATTGGAGACCATACAGGACTTCAAAAGAAGATAATAGTCAAACCATAATGGGCATCATAGCGAATCTTATTGCCTTCAAAGTAGTTGCCTATACCCTCTAACTTGATACTATCAAACAAAACAGAATAGAGTAAAATCAGTCAAAAATAATTTAAAAAATTAATTTTTTTAAAAAGGGGGAGATTGAGATAAAAGAGGACATAACAACAAAACAACACAGGTTAGAACAAAACAATTTAAGCAACATAGTATTTCACCACCAGATAACCTGACATAATAGCAGTAACCATAGTGTCTCTTTCCTAGAAATATTTGGGTATAACTTCGTAAACTATAGCATCAAACATATCAAGACAGAGTGAAAACATTCAAAAGAATGAAAGTTTTACAGGGTATTTAGAACCAGCTAACAGAAAACAAACAATGGTTTCTATTTTGTCTCTTTGCCTATAAAATTTTTTGTTTATACTATCACATATAATAAAATTCAGTAAGATACAACATGATAAAACCAATGGAGACAGAAGAACAACAGCTTGATAGAACTTCAAAACAAGATGTTATTAAATCAGCACTAGCTATTATGATGTCTTGTTTTCTTCAAAATACCTGTTTATAATATCACACACAATAAAATCAAACAACCCAGAATAAAACCATTCCAATTAATGAGTGAAAATGTTATATGGCTTCAAACCAATATAATGGGGAATCATGATTACCACATACTTCTATGTATTCTTATCATTTCTTACACTAGGGAAACTATTCGGTATTTATACATGTGAGTTTGATTTATTTCACTTATGAGTATGATCTCAAGCTGTGCCCATTTATTTATAAATATCTCAATGTGATCCTTCTTTATAACTGAGTAGTACTCCATCGTATACCACCTTTTTATTTATAACCTTTTTATTCATTCCTCAGTTGATGGACACATATGTTGTTTCCAAGATCTGGCTATTACAAATTGTGCTGCTATAAACATGGGTGCACATATATCACTGTGGTATGATGCTTTCAGTTCTTCCGGGAATATGCCTAGAAGTGGAATAGCTGGAACAAACGGAACTTCCAATCCCAGCTTTTTGAGAAATCTCCAGACTGACCTCCACAAAGGTTGCACCAGTCTACATTTCCACCAACAGTGCAGGAGAGTTCCTTTTTCCCCACAGCCCCTCCAGCATTTGTTGTTGGTGGTTTTCTTGATCCTGGCCATTCTTTCAGGAGTGAGATGAAACCTCGGTGTGGTTTTAATTTGCATTTCTCTAATGAGTAATGATGATGAACATTTTTCCATGTATTTATTGCCATTTGTATTTCTTCATCTGAGAAGTGTGCATTCACCCCAGATGCCCATTTTTAGATTGGATCTTTGAATTTTAGGGGGGGTCTGATTTTTTTAAATTCTTATATGTTTTAGACAGAAGTCCTTTGTCTGAGGAACAATTCACCAAGATTTCTTCCCAGTTTGTGAGTTTTCTTTTTACTATGCTGGAGATTTCTTTTGATGTACAGAAAATTTTTAATAATATCCCAGTTATTGATTCTGGGAAGTATTTGCCGTGTTGTTTGAGTCCTGTTCATGAATTCTCTACCTATTCCTATGTCTTCAAGGTTTTTACCCAATTTGCCTTCCAATAAACTTAGTGTTTCTGTTTTGATATTCAGATCTTTGATCCATTTAGATTTTAATTTAGTACATGGTGATAGGCATGGGTCTAGCTTTAGTTTTTGGCATATGGAGAGTCAATTTTTCCAACACCATTTATTAAAGAGACTGTCGTTCTTCCAGTGAAACTGTTTGGCCCCTTTTATAAAAGATAAGTTGGTTGAATGTGTTTGTAGTTGTGGTTGTATCTTCTAATCTACTCCACTGATCTTAGGCTCTGTTTTGGTTCCAGTACCATGTTGTTTTTACTATAGTTGTTTGGTAGTATAACTTTAAGTCAGGGATTGTGATGCCTCCTGCCTTGCTTCTGCTGCTTAGAACTGTCTTTTCTATTCTAGATCTCTTCTTGATTCAGATGAATTTTAGGATTGATTTCTTGAGGTCTATGAGGTATGCTGATGGTATTTTTTTAATCAGGACTGCATTGAATCTGTATAATAGTTTTGGGAGAATGGCCATTTTCACAATATTTATTCATCCTATCCATGAGCAAAGGATGTCTTTCCATTTTCCGAGATCATCTTCAATTTCTTTTTTTAGTGTACTATAATTTTCCCTGTATAGGTCTTTCACTTCTTTTGTGAGAGTGATTCCTAAATATTTCATTTTTTGGTTGCTAATGTGAAAGGTGTGGCTTCTCTTATTTCTCTCTCTGTGATTTTCTTTTTAGTGTAGAAGAATGCTATTGATTTTTGAGTATTGATTTTGTGTCCAGCTACAGTGCTAAATCTATTATATTTAAACGTTTTTCAATGGACTTTTGGGGGTCTTTTATCTAGAATATCATGTCATCTTCAAATAATGATAATTTAACTTCTCCTCTTCCTATCTTTACCCCTTTATTTTTCTTTCTTGTCTAATTGCTCTGGCTAGTATTTCCAGTACTATATTAAATAGGAGCGGTGATAAGGGACATCCTTTTCTTGTGCCTGATTTTAAAGTAAAGGCCTTCAATTTTTGGTCATTTAGTATGATGGCTGTTGGTTTGTCATAGGTGGCCTTTATTATTTTGAGGTAAAGAGCATCTATTCCAATTTCTGTAAGGTTCTTATCATGAATGAATGTTGGACCTTATCAAAAGCTTTTTCTGAATCTACAGAAATGATCATGTGATTCTTACTTTTGGCTTTATTGATGTGGTGGATTACATTTACTGATTTATGTATGTTGAACCATCCCTGCATGTCTGGGATGCATCCCGCTTGGTCATGGTGTATAATCTTCTTGATGATTTGCTGCATCCTATTTGCCAATATTTTATTGAGGATTTTTGCTTCTGTGTTCATTAGGGAGATTGGTCTGTAGTTCTCTTTTTTAGTTCAGTCTTTCTCAGGTTTTGGTACTAGAGTAATATTTGCTCCCAAGAATGACTTAGGAAGGATTGCTTCCCTTTCTATTTCATTGAAGAGTTTGAGGAGTGTTGGCATCTGGGCCTGGGCTCTTCTTTGTAGGTAAGGATTTAATTACATTTTCAATTTCATTAATAGAAATTGGGTTACTCAGCAGTTTTACACCTTATTGACCTAGCTTTGGTTCTTGATATGCTTTTAGGAATCTGTCTATTTCTTCTGTGTTATCAAACCTTTGAGAGTAGAGGTTTTCGAAATAGTTTTTGATGATCTTCAGTACTTTTGTAGAGTCTACAGTGATTTCGCCTTTTTCATTCCTTATTGCATGAATTTGAGCTTTTTTTCTTCCCTTTTTTAATAGGGTTGGCTAGGAGCTTATCGATTATATTTATTCTTCCAAAGAACCAACTCTTTGATTCATTGATTCTTTGGATTGTTTTCTTAGTCTCTATTGCATTGATTTTGGCTTGGTTTTTTATAATTTCCTCTCTTCTTTTGGCTTTGGGCTTGACTTGCTCTTCTTTTTCTAGATGTTTGAAATGCAGCATCCAGTTATTTATCTGTATTTGCTCCATTTTCCTGATGTGGGAATTCAGTGCAATAAATTTTCCTCTGAGGACAGCTTTCATTGCATCCCACAGATTCCCATAAGTTGTATTTGTGTTTTCATTTGCTTGTTGGTATTGTTTAATTTATTCTTTAATTTCCCCCATGACCCACTGATTACTCAATAGTGTGTTATTCAGTTTCCATGTGTGTTTGTGGGATTTTTGCTGTATCTTTTATCATTAATTTCTAATTTCATAGTGATATGATCTGATAACATGCCAGGGATAATTTCAACTCTTTTGCATTTATTTAAATATGTTCTGTGAGTTAGTATATGGTCTATATTAGAGAATGACCCATTTACTGCTGAAAAGAATGTGTATTCTGTTGTTGTTGGGTGGAATACTCTGTATATATCTATCAAGTACATTTGTTCACAGGTGTGATTCAGTTCTGTTATTTCTTTGTTGATTTTCTGTCTGGTTGATCTGTCCATTGGTGTCAATGGTGTGTTAAGATCTCCTGTTATAATTTTGTTACTGCTAATTTGGTTTTTCATTTCTGTTAATACTTGTTATATATAACTGGGTGCTCTGAATTTGGTGCATATATATTTAAGATAGCTATCTCTTCCTCTTGAAGTTTTCCCCTAACCAGTATGTAGTGACTTTCTTTATCTCTTCTGATCATTATTGGTTTGAAGTTCACATTGTCTGCAATCAGAATAGCTGCCCCTGCTTTTTTTTTTTTTTTTTTTTTTTTGAGTTCCTGTTGCATGAAGTATTGTTTTCCATCCTTTGACTTTCAGTCTGTGAGTATCCTTTTGGGTTAGATGGGTTTCTTGTACACATCATATGGTTGGATTTTGTTTCTTTATCCATTCTGCCTGTCTGTTTCTTTTAATTGGTGCTTTGAGACAATATACATTAATTACCAGTTACCAAAGTAATTACTTTGAGACCAGTTACATTACATTATAACTGTTACATGTTGGTTTATTGCTGACATATTATCTTTCTACTGTAGCATCTTTTATCTTTCCATTCTGTTTAATTTCATGTTCACTAATCACAATCCTGTCTTCTGGATCTGATATTCTGTCCTCACTTTGATTCGTTCAGTTGTGTATACTTTCAAGGGAACTTTTAGTTCCCTAGACCACCTGTTTGAATGTGCTAGATAGATTTATTTTTATCCTATGGGGCATTCGTGGTTTCCATTGTTTTTCTAAGCTCTTGTATTTTTTTAAATCTGTGTCTTCTCTAGAGTCACTGAGCAAGTCCTTCATTTTGATTCTCTCTCTCTCTTTCTCTTTCTCTCAACCTGAGATTATTTCTGATCTGATTTTCTTTATAGCTTATTAGTCTGTTTTTCCTTGTTTGTTTGTTCATTTATTTTTACTTCTGGTGCTATAAGTCAAAAAATTCAGGTGGGTGGGTCCTGATTTCTTCTCTCTTGTCCTCTGAACTTGTCCAGAGTAGACTGGAGATATTAGTTTGCATTTTGCTTCTGTACCTTGTCATTTTCTATTTTTAAATTTTAATTTGTTTTCTGTGTTAATGATTATAAATGTTGGCTGCTTTATTGCTAGTATGTGTTTTCCCTAGAAAATTTCTATCCCTCAAAGATATTCTAGGTGTAGTTGGCTCTTGACCTGTTTTCCACCCCATGAGTCTACCTTCCCAATTTCTTAGGGACAACAAGTTGCTATCTATTTGGCTAAGCATCCAGTACTTTGGTATTATAGTATGATGATAATTATAACCCAAGACAACCACATTGTTGACATATAAGGAGAACACCCTGTAACAATGACACCCTGGCTAATGTAGTACAATTAGTCATAACAATAGATATCAAGCACAGCCTAGCAATTGACCCACTGTGGTAACTATTAATTTGGTACTTTTAACCTTAGGAACAAAATCTACAGTTATTTAATAAAATTCTATACAAAACAGTAACTTACATGCTGTGAGCTATCCTTTAGTAGAATGACTTTACCCTAAGGGTGTGTGTGGGGATTTGAGATGGGTAGAGGGTTATAGAATGATACATGAAGAGAATAGTAGAAGCAAAGCTGAAGGACAGAAGATAACCATCCAAGCTTTGGAAAACTGGAGAAGAGGGCAAGAGAAAAAGAATGAAGGAGGAAGCAAAACAATATTGAAGCAAACCAGAAAGACTAGACATAATGTTCATTCATATGAAAATATAAAAAGAAAATCAAGAAAGTTGCAAGAGAGAAAAATGCTGAACAAAACAGAATGAACAATAAAGTAAAAACATAAAAATTTATTTCTCTGATGATGTCAGTTCTGTGGCAGTGTTCAAATCAGAGCCCACATATGTATTGTTTATCCCCATCGGGTCTGCAGTAGGATTAGTATTGGGAACGGGGCTGATCTTGACTTCTGACCAGTCTTCAGCCAGCAACTTTTGGTATGTCCCCAGGGAGCCTGTCTAGGTCTTTTTGCCTGTTTGTCTCTGTATTGTTCTTCCAGTAGCTGCAGAGCCCTCAGACAGACAGCCAAAGACTATGTCCAGTCCCATGTAGTTTTGGCCCCTCCTGGTCCTTGCATAACCTTCTATTTTACACGGCTCCATTGCCTGTCACATCGCTGGGAGGGGTAGGAGTGTGCTCTTGGCCAGTTCACTGCTCTTGCTTACTCCTGTCTAGCACCATTGGAAGCAGGATAGGGAGCAGTGCTGCCTTCCACTAATTACCACTCTTTGGTTTAAGGGTGCAGGCATTGTTACAGGCAGAGCAAGAGGGCTGGTGCTGTTCCACTCACTACTTTTACTGCACTGCTGTGTTCTCTAACTTTGTAGTTGTTAGATATTTCAGTTAGCCATATGGCTCATGAAAAACAAAACAAAACACCTCTAAAAACTGGCAGCCCATTGGGGGTTTCCCAGTCACTTGCTCATTTTATAAAGTCTTGTGCCTATGATTTGCTTGATCTACAAGCTCTTATTTCAGATTGATTTTGTCATTTGGATATCTGTCCCCCCATTTCTTTCAGTTGCTTGTGGTTTTCAATGATTTTCTCTGAGTTATTCAATGTGGATTCACCTCTGTTCAGCCATGTTGAATCCTCTGCAGGTGGAGTTAGTATTTTAAAAAAAATATTCTTCTTCTAAACAATAACATAGTATGTCTCTGATTTTCAACACCCACTTTTAGGAGCACTCAGTAAATATGTGTAGCAATTTTTTATTGGCTTTGAACATTTTGTGTCCTCCTTTACAACAGCTATAACTACTATTTATATTCTGCAGATCTGTAATATAAAGGAAATTACTTCACTTCTCTGAACTTACCTTGCATCTTGAGGCTGGACATATTCATTTTGATCTCTCAGGGCTGCTGTGTGGGTTAAATGAGGTGGTAAATCTAGAGTTCCCAGAACAGTTCATAGCACACCAGGTGTTCAACACGTGGTAGTGAGAGTTGTTGTTAATTTAAAAGAAATTGTAGAACACTATTAGATAATTGTGATCATACCAGACCATGAGGAAAATTTCTCTTCCATGTGACAACCCTCTGTGCACCTGGTACAATTACCCTATAAATCTTTTGAAATGAGGCAGTGAGGCAATGGGGTAGAAAGCAACAATCCACCTGGGTATGTGTGTTTTTAACTCTTTTTTGTTCAGTTCTAGTTCATGACACATCCAATCATTTATCCCAGGGAAGCTGCACAATTTCTTTTAAAAATGCGAATGTCTACCATATTTTGTTATTAAGTACGATTTGGCTGTTAAGGATGGCTCATGAATTAAAATGACAGGCATTAACAGATGTTGTTTATCTTCCCAACCATTTATTCCTGTCCACTCTAACTCTGGGATGCTGTACCATAGTTCTTATGAGGGCTGTATGTGTGGATCCTAGAGCATGACTTTACAGGATGACTCTATGTAATTCTAATGTGATAGCTAAGGGGTCTTCTCTCTGGTACCGATTTTAAAATAAGTATAGAATTTCAACTGGGAGTCTCTGTAGCCTACTGCAGTAGAAGGGCAGTTGGCATGTAGACAAGTAAGAAAGAAGAATGGAAAGTGAGTTAGGGTTTGGGGGATAAAAGAGGCATAAAAACTAGTCACAAAAGAAAGGGCAGTTGATAGGAAGATACATTTATTTGTAGAGGAGTACAGTGGAAAATGTGAAAAAAAATAGGAAAAATGGAAGAAAGAGTTGGAGAAAAGGGAATGCAATAGGAAGTCTTAGATTATTCAACATCTACAAAAATCATAGTGGAAATATCCAAAAAATGCTGCCAACAATACATTCGGTGACTAAGTCATTATGCAGAGAGATGAGCTGGGGGCTGAAGGACAGAATTAATATAGTAAGTGATTCTATCCCTTTGGCAATGTCTTTCTGCATGAAATAATGATTTTATGTCTCACTCCTCTCTTGCCTGCACATTTCTCATAACAAACAGTTCCACAGTGAGGGACTATTTATGTTTCAAGGCAACAGCTATGGCATAATGGACTATCTTCTGAATCTTTTTCTGCAAAGAGATGCCAGAGCCACCTAGGAAACCTGAAAGAACTTTACTTTTGGGAATAATGGTGCCGCTGCTGTTGCTGCTGGTTGTAGCAAATGGAGTTTGGAATTTGAAATCACATAGATCTTGGTTCACACCTATTCTAACATTACTTACTTACTTATCTTTTTTCAATTCTATTTTCTTATTTTTAGAATGGATATGATCATATCTAGCTCACATGCAAAAAGGAAAATACAGCACAGTGCCTTAATAATGGTTGACTTGGAAAATGTCAAATCCCCTTCCAGTCTCAGTGTTCATGGGGCTACAAAATTGTATGATAAAACTCTAGCCTATGAGGACAGATTTTAAAAAAATGAGAGACTATCTGCTGTCCCTGCATGTTTCTGTGAATGCTTAAATTGTTCATTTAATAAGAAATCATTCATTCCTTGTTCTAAGCACTATGTTGAAGAGATAGAAAAATGAATGAACACAAAACCTGTCTTCAATCACCATTTTTATCTAATTACCTTTATGTACTTACTATGTGCTACATAACAAATCAATGTCAAGATAAGCATTTGATGGCCAATGCCAGTAAGTGAAGTTTGCTACTGTGTCCATTTTATAGGTTAAAAATACGCTAAGTAACTGCCACAAGGATCAAGTTCTGATGTAACCTGAATTTAAACTGAGAACTATATGATACCACAGCCTGAATCAACACCTCTTGGCTGTAGGGTCATGTACTTCCTTTATATTCCTCATAGTCCAGCAGGTATACAGTTTAGTACAATAGTTTTAGTGTTGAGAGCTCTGACACTAATGGGTAAGGTATTGACAATGAATTGTTGTCAAAATAGAAATATTCTACAACTGAACCATCCTAGGATTTTTGGTACGTCTTCACAAAGGGTAGAAGTATCCTATTTATTCCTGAAAACTTAGTTGGACTTTAATGCACACAGCTGGCTTTCTAGGTGGAAGAAACAGCCAGTCTTCGTGACTTGAATATTTACAGTGTATGCATTTATTTTTTAAGAGATGCTAGGTATTTAATGGCTAAAGGAAAATAACTCCTATAGAGAAATGACAGGAAATATGGTGGGAGGATTCAATGGAACTAGATTATGTAGGGGATTTGCAGTCTGCCTAGAGAGTTTGAACTCTATCCTCAGGGCAATGGAGAGTCACCGGAGCATTTCATGAGAAGGATGACAAGCTCAGATTGGTGTTTTAGAAAGATCATGCCTGCAAAATGAATGGATGGCTAAGGTCTGGTGGCAGATGACACCAGTGGAGAATTGCACTCGAAACCTGGGTAAGAAATAATGGGATCTTGAACTGAAGCAGAGAGAATAAATTACAAGAGATTTACAAGAAAAAACTCCTTAATAGTGAACTTGTTACCTACATGTAAAGAAAGATAGGAAAAGGAGAACAGAGAACAATTCTAGAATGACTCAGAAGCTAATTTGGACACCTGGTAATGGTGCCACACCTAAGCTGCCAAAATAGAGACAAGCAAACCTGATCTGATATCTGTATATTGCCTGCCCAAATACCAAAAGACCTCCAGCTTCAAAAGCACTGACGAAACCTCTGATTATTCTCTATCAATGTCCTTTTGATTCAAAGGCAAATTTCATCAGTCAGGCTTCCACAGCAGGGGCTTGAAAGCACAGCTCAGCCATTTCGCCTCTTTGATTCATCAAGACAGGTCTCTAAACCTAAGTGGCTGGGCCATCCTTCCCACTCCCCTCCCTGCAGCTATCTGTTTCTCTGGAATTTGTGTCCTGCTGACTCCAGCATTTCAGGATGTCCAGGATGAGACAGAGGTAACAACAAAACTACATTCCCATCATGTGGGCCTGGCAAGATTCTCCCCAAAACACCGATTGCTTCCAATGTGTTTTGAACACTGTCATGTTCCAATGCTCCCTTATGTGCTAGAAATACACCAGTGTATAAGCAAGCTACCAGCTCCTGACCTCATAAATCTAGTCTTCTTTGTGGGGATGTGGTTAATTTTATTTACTTATTTTTTAATTTGGCTCGCTTATCAGGTACAGCGTTATACTTCAATACATGTATATAATATGTAATGATCAAATTACAATAATTAGTATTTCCATCTGCTTAAACATTTATCATTTCTTGTGTTGGGAACCTTTGCACTCTTCTGTTCTAGTTTTTATGAAATAGACAATAAATTTTTTGTAAATTATAGTCACCCACTGTGCTGTAGAATGTTTGTATTATTTTTCTTAATTAACTACATGACAGGTGGAAAATGGACATAAATTTAACTTTAAAATTTTTTTTTTAATTTTTATTAGTACACATTTGCAAAACATGATTACATTCATCATGGGCAGTTGGTATATGTACATAATGCATCACAGTTCTTTTTTCAGCCCTTTCCTCTCTCTTCTTTTTTTTTTCCTTCCATCTCTTAGTGTCTAGTAAGGCAAATGCTACTGATTTCAATATACAGCAAAAACTGTAAGTATTGAAACAGAGCACATGAGTCTCTGCACTAATAAAGGGATTTCCCCTACTCCTGAGGTTGGAGGAATGAGAAGATAATAACTACATTGAATTCCAATGAATGACACAGTATATTTAAATAAAGATGACCAGAAGAGGGAAGAGATACCCTCACAAGTTACCTGAGAAATCTTGAAATAACCACTTTTTAGAGGAAAGCCTCATTCAGGGAACTAAGCAGCATCTCTCTGCCTACATGTTGCCATGGCCCATCAGAATTCTCCTGCACACCAGACCCCAGGTGATGTGTGGAAGTTAGGATGTCTGGATTTAATGTCAGGCAGATCTAAGTTAAATACAGGCTTCCTCCTATGCCAACCTTAGGTAAGTTATACATCCTTCCTGAGCCTCAAACACTTCAGGTGCAAATTCACACTAAATCACCCTATTTCCTAGCCATTTGTAAGGAGTCAATGAGAAAACAAATCAGAGAACCCAGTAAGGTGCCTGATATGTACTAAATACTCCATCTTTGATAGCTATTATTGACATAGACTTTAGAATTTGGCTCCAGGTCATCACTAAAAATCATTTCCTTTAAAACTAACTCACTAAAAACCAAACTCACTAAAAGTCAATTCACTAAAAGTAAATTAACTGAATGATTTGCCACAGTTCCTAGTGTAGAAAGCAAAAGCATTGTAACAAGTGCAAAATGGGAATGTAAAACAAAATGCTAAATCTCACAGTCTTTTCCTGCTGGAGTGAAGTGACGTGAGGGAGTCTTCATGCATGCATTACCTCCACTTCTTGACTTCCATCCCAAGCCCTCCAATACGGCTCCTACTTCAGCAATCCACTAGGTTGCTTTCTGAGGTCGCTGATTATCCCAGTCCTGACCTTACTGCTTACTGATTCATTTAGAATTACTGACTATTTTCTCTTGCTGGGAAACTTGTCTTTCCCTGATTTCTTTTTCGGGACTCTCCCCCATGTTTCTCTGATTCACGTGTTCAGGTTTCTTAATTGTAATTGTTTAGGGCCTGACACCAGACCTTTTTTTTCTTGTCCTCCTCCTCCCTCCTGGCAGTGAATATAACCATCACTTTCATAGCTTGGCTGTCTTCTATTTGTTGATGATTCCAAGTTTATCAATCTAATCCCAATTTTTCTGTTGAAATTTCTTATCCTGCATTGAATTCACTGCTTGAATTCAACATGTAGTGGTCCCACAGCTTGCTAAGGCAATCAAGGCAGAACTCCCCATTTTAGCTGCTCTGTTCCTCCATTTCCCAAATAGATCTTTCCCCTAGGTTCTGAGTCAGAGTCCCCTCCACCAGATACTTAGGAGTAGGACCAGGGACTAACCTTTGACCTGAGCCCTCTCCTACCACCTACTTCCAAATAAGCAATGAATATTTCAGATTCTCCTTGCAAACTTTTTCTCAGACAATTCTTTCTTTACAGACAGCTTTTTAAAACTGCAAATTTGGTCATTTCACTCACCTACTTAGAATCCTTAATTCATTTAGGATTAAGACCCAAATCCTTAGCACAGTTTTTGTAACTGCTCCAAGGCTTTCCCCTCCAGCCAAATGTCATGCCATTTTCATTGTGCTTCAAGATCTGTACTCATGTTTTCTCTTATTTTGGCTCATGGACAATATCAAGTCCCTGCTGCCTCGCTTCCAAGATATAAGGCTCTCCCTGAGCCTGCAGCCCTTCTGTGCATCTCACTGGCTAGTCCTTCATCCTTCACTGCTCAAGGAAAATGATGTTTTCTTAGCCTGTATGAATCTCCTCAATATGAACACATATTCTTCTTCCTCTGCAGTAATTAAACAAGGAAATGAATGAAGAATAAGTTGCAATCTATATATTCTATAAATACTGCATCTCCAGTGTGTTAAATAGTTCCTGGCACACTGTAGGCACGTAATAAATACTTTTTGAATAGAAAAATATGTAAGTATCTCTATTTATCTTGCAATATCCTTGGTGAAAGTGATCTAAAGCAAACATGTCAAAATGCTACCAAACTGTAAAGGGGTGCACTCATTTTCATTATTAAAGTCTCAAGCAGACAGCTGCAACTCTGCAGCAGCTAACTGTAAAGTCTGCGCTGCCAGGAGCAGGGCTGTCAACATGATAAAAAATGACAAACTGAATCTGACAACTGTTTAACGATGTGCAGAACCTGGGCTGTGGCATGTGGGAATCAGGCCCCACTGTCTAATTTTATATGGTTACTCAGCGATAGCCAATATCCAGGGATCTTTGATCTTCCCCATACTGTTCCTCTTGCATCTATCCTGGTGGGCTCTAAAGATAGGTTAAGGAAGATTTCCCTGATTTGTCTACTTCAGTCTAGGAGTTACGGCTTTTCCTTGTGTTACTGTAACACTCAGTATTTCAAACTACATCTCCACTGTGTATTTGCATTCAGCTTTCTCCTATCGATAATTACAATAGTTCCACCATGATGACTTAAGTATTTGTCATGTACTCTGCTAAATGTTTTACTTCATTTCAATTAATCTTTAGAACAATCCTATAGGTGGAGGTATGCCTGTTTGCAGATGTGGAAACTGAGACTTAGTGATGTCCTGTGGCTTGCTCAAGAGTTTACATAGCAACAGATATAGAAACTGGAATTTAAATACAGAGAGAACATCTGAATACATAGTATATTGGCAAATGTGAACAATGGACTCTCTAGGAAACAAAAACGCTCTTCATTTACAAAGAAGTTTGCCAATTTCTCTGTTGTAAATACTCCCCTCATCACTGATTCAAGCAGCATGTCTGACAATAAATCACATTATCTTCATCTTTACCTTAAAGTTCCCAGACATACAATAGTACCACCAGCATCACCTTGGAGCACGTTAGAATTGCAAATTTCTGGGCCTTGTATCCTACTAGAAATTTGAAATGCAGCTAGCAGTCTTGTGTTTTAGAATGCATTCTCCGTGATTCTGAGTGATTCCTGTATGTGAAGGACCTATACTACACTGGCATAACTAAATATTTGTTGAGCTCAATGGAACTGAGTGGAGATTATTAAGAGAACATTAGCTCTGGAGCTCAGCAGAATCCCAGAAGTTTTAATTCTACTTTCAAAGAACAAGATAAAAGTGGAAAAGACCTTTGGGCAGGCTTGATATTTTCTTTAAAGCCCTCTGAAGATATTTTTGTAAGTATCTTAATTCAACTGGCCTTCTCAGCTTTCTGGAACCCCAGTTTGAAAGATTGTGAGTTCCTGTGTTCCATCTTGGATTTTTTTTTTTTTTTCTAGTCTAAGATCAGAAAGGTTTTTTCCCTATGTTTTGCTTATAATATTTAACAGTTTTGTGTTTCATGTTTTGACCTTTGATTTATCTTAAACTATTTGTTGCATGTGCCATTAGTAGGATCAATGTTGATTTAGCCCATCAGGTATCCACCACTCATCATCATTTCTTGAAAAGATTATTCCTTCTTGATTGAGTTATATTTATGCATTTGTTAAAATGTGGTTGATCATGATCCATAGGTCTGTTTTTGTAATTTCTGTTTGGTTTTATTGATCCATAAGTCCATTATTTTTCCAGTAACACATTGATTATCATATATTTATAGTGTATCTTTAAAATAATTGATCTTTCAAATTGTTGTTTTATAAAACTACTTAGATATTTTGGTTCCTTCACTTTACATGGACAAGTTTTAAAATTGACTTGATACTTTCTATAAAATGGCATCACTGAGACTTTGATTGTATTAACTATTATTTTGGGCAAGGAATTAAATTTTATGAGTTTTGAGAAGAGCTTATGAAGATGGTATAGTTTTTTATTTAGATTAAGTTCTATCAGTTTCATAGTTTTCAGAGAAGAATTTTGCATGTTTTTCAATAATTTTATTATAGATATTTTAAAGTTTTTTATACTAATACGCATACATCTATTGTTATAATTTTAATTATTTCTTCTAGCATCCAAAAATACAACTGATGTGTGCATATAAAATTTACCCTGGAGCTTTGTTAAATTTATTTTTTAGTTTAGTAAATGATAGTTTTATAGTTTCCTTAGAATTTTCTATTATTGAAAAATGAAATTATTTTACTTCTTCTAGTACAACCTTGCCTATACATTTTTTGGTCTTTTTATCCTAGTTCCATTATAATGTTGGTAGAAGTGGTTCAAAAAGATAACTAGGTTTTTCCCCCCTTAATTCAAGAGAAAAGAACTTATATTTCAAAATTATATAAGATATTGACTGTGGGTTTTTCATAGACTGAGGTTGACAAAGTTTTCTGCTAATATAGTTTGCTGAGATGTATTTTTTAAACCATAAATGAGTATTGGTGTTTATGGAATTATTTTTCCTCATCTGTTAAAATGATTGTGTGATATTTTCCACCTCCATTCTTATCCTGCAGTAAGTTATATCAATAGATTTTAGAATATTAAACCAATCATGTGTTCTTAGAATAAGAATGTGTCCTTTAGTCATAAAGCATTGTCATTTCAATGTATTGTTGGATTAATTTGTTAATTTTTTGTGTCTGTCTTCATGCTAAGCATTAGTTTGTAATTTTAATTTCCTGTAATAGTTTATCAAGTTGTGGTATCAGAGTAATTCCAGCTTTGCCTATAATGTATTATTTTCTGAAAGAATTTGTGTAAGACAAAAATGTACCAGTGGATTGGCAACTTGAAGGTCATAACTGATTTAGAAAAAGAGATAGGGTGTTTTAAAAGTGATCAAGCTGTGATATGTACTGTACTATATATGTACCAACTGCTTAATATCAGTGTAATTAATGGATTGAAAACATATACTATTACAACATTTTATAAAGATGAATCAACTATAAAAATGGGAGATTTATGGAGCAAGTTTAAGAGAGAGAGAGAGAGAGAGAGAGAGAGAGAGAGAGAGAGAAAATACCAAAACCATATTTGTAGCCAAAGAAATAAGACAGGCAGAGCTAGCAGAAGTGGCATTCAGACACATTTGTGCTTAGTTGTTCTGTTTTTAAAATGAGACATATAACAACGCACACAGTTGTAAACACCATTCCCCTACTTTTTCTTTGAATGACCTATATGGTGTGTTTTCTGCCATTTTCTATGGCAGCCTCCGCCTCCAGCAGGTTGGGAAAAAAGACATTTTTTAGATTCACACTTCTTAATGTATGACTCCTGAATTTTTCTGACTGGAATTCAGAAAACATCTAGCTGAAGTTGCCTTTGCTATGTCCTGGGTTCTTACATTGCATTAGAAGCAGTGTGTCCATTCCTCCCTTGTTTGCAAGTGAGTGCTTTCTGTTTATTTTGGCCATTAACACTTGCTATACTTCAGCTTTGAACACATGCATCATTTCTCTAGGAAAGGCCTCTTACCACTCCCACTAGTTCAACTCAGATCCTTTGTTGTAATGCTTCCTGGCACTGTGCACCTTTTCTTTAAAGAACATGTCAAGTTAATGTTATACTAGAATTATAATTTAATTAGCTTAACTAGAAGCTTCATGTCAGCTCTACTCCCTTTTCATGCCCCAGGATCCTGAACTTTATTTTGTAACCCTTTTTTGTCTTCTTAATATGTGCTGGATCCTTTAGGGAAACAAAATACTCAGATATAGAACCTGCCCATGAGGCATTCATAGTTTAATGAAAGAGATAAACATGCAAAAACATAATTACTGAACAACGAGTGACCAAGCCTTGGGAGCCCACAGGCACCCAGGTGTGAATACCAAGGACATGAGAGATGGTTTGTATATCTTATCAAAACTATAGGTGAATACAGATTTAAAAAGTATAAGATAATAGAGCAGTTTCATAATAAGGAACAAAAAATTTTGATGAACATTTGTCTTCATTATTTCTCCACTTTTAATGGCTTATTGTATTAATTTTCTTGGTGGTTAGCTCTTGAATTCTGTTTCCTTTTTATGTATTCAATCACACTTTGTTATGGTGTGGATCTAAAACATTCCCCAGAAGTCCCAGGTGTTTGGAAAGCGACTGGGTCATGAGTCCTAGACACAGCAATGAATTCATCACATTCAATAGCTGAATGTGCTATTAGGATGTTGAGTTGGGTGGAGGTGGGTCACTGGTGGTGTAACTCAGAAGGGTACTTTTTTTTTTTTGCTACTGTCAATTGAACTCATGACTTTGCTCTTGCCTGGCAAGCACTGTGCCACTGAGTTATATCTCTGACAAGACTGCACTTTGGTTCCCAACTCTTCTTCCCTTTCTCTGCTTGCTGGCTACTACAGGTTGAGTACTTTTTACCCTACCGCCATGCTGTTTCTGCCTCAGAGCAATGACCAGTCATCTATGAACTGAGACTGTGAACCAAAAGAAACTTGTGCGGAATTTTGCTCCAGCAACAGGAATGACTAATACACACGTTGTTACTGGCTCTCTGTTTGACACACGCTGAGTTTGTGCTTGTATTACCTCCAACACAAATTTTCTGTATCCTTTCTTTTCTCCCAATATAATTTTACCACTATTTTTGATAATTCTAGTACGTGCATGTTTCTATCTTTGGTATCCACACACACGCTAAATTCTTTTTAATTCATTTAGCCCCACTACTTGTTGTATTTCTGTTGATGACGGCAAAACTGTTACTAAAGGCACATACATCCACAATTCCTCTATCTCCAGTATTACTTTTTTGATCAACACTGTCATATTTTCTTGTCGAGATTTTATAACTTCCTTATATCTTAATTTTATATCTCTTAAACTCCATTTCACACTGAACAGTGATAGGGACAAAGATGCAAATAGAATTGTTTCTCCTTTCTTAGAAAATCTCCATTTCTAATAGAATTGCATCTAAACTTACCTTGCCTTGGTGTACAAAGACAACAACCACATGTCGTTGCCTACTTTAACATTGTTATCTCTTGTTACTTTTACCCATGTCAGACATGGTACACATAAACACAGTGTTGAATTCTTAACTCTGTCTTATAATCACTGTGATCTTTTACGTTATTTTTTTAAAACTGGAGGATATGCACCTTCATTTAGAAAATGGTTAATGGTTGAGTAGAGCATGGTGGGGCATGAGGGAAATCCCAGACAGCATCTCGACATTTAAAAAGAGGATAGGGATGTAAATCAGTATTCAATCTCCAATATCCCATACAAAAAAAAAAAAAAAGAAACAAAGAAAGAGTAAGAAAATGATACTGGCTAACATGTTTATAATGTCATATGAGAATTAATAGAAGTAGTGTTAATATAGAACTTATTGCTTGGAACAAAACAATTATCGTGCTTGTGGTGCCTGGAACTTCTCAATGTCCCCATGTATCTACCCATTAATGCTCCTTTTTCCTCTGGGCCTTTGCAATCATTTATATCCAACAGATCCTACCCATATTTAAGGACTCTAGCCAAATATAACCTTCTTTGGAAGGACTGTGATTTGTGTCCACTAAGGTGTTTTCTCTTGGAAACTTGATCCTCAGGGTGGGAGTACCTTTAAGGCCTAATTGGAGATCCTTAGATTTCAGGGAGATATGTCCTGACTCATTTTATGAAACTCATGGGCCTTGAGTATTTTATTATACTAACAAAAAATGGATTAATACAGAATTCTCAAGTTTTAGATACGTATTGTAGTCATGGATTGCAAGAAGAACAAGACAATACAGGATACATAATTTATAGTGGTCACCCAAGGAATCAAATACAAAGAAAGTTCAGGAAATAGGTTCACAACTAAAGACAGAAAATCTAGCCAAGGGCCAGGACCCATTTCACTAACCTGCATGACTTAGCACAAAATGTACAGCCCATGACAATGCCTTCTACGAGTTTATTTATTTTTTTTTAAATTTTTTATTTTTTATTTAAGGAGAAAAGAAAAAAAAACAGTGAAGGGGTACAAGTTATACAGATTTATAGAAGAAAAAAATGCTCAGTAAGAAATCACTAGTTAATGGATTACATATTGCCATCTTAGAAATAATTGTTCAAGTCACAAAATTAAAGCTTGTAGAGTGGACATTCCAACAATGATACTGCAAACAGTTCTGTTCAATGATCCAATGAAACTCTGTGATATCATTTTCTATCTTATACACTTAAATATACATGCCGTTATATAGTTTAGAGCACTATCTTTTCCTCTCTTTTGTATAATGACTATTACACATTTTGGGTTTCATTGCTCCCACGGTTCTTATTGCTTTTTTGGGAGAGTAAAACCAAATGTGACATAACAGAACAGAATCGGTCAAGTCAAAAGGGTGGACATAATAGATAATATAAAAACATAATACAAGGTGATCAACAATGGTTACCGCAATGTCTCCCACTATCTCTAATAGAATTGCCTATATCATTAGTTGTAATACAATTGAACAAAACAGTAAAGAACAAAACCGACAAAACCAAAACATTGGAGACATTGTAGGTCTTCAAAAGTAGATAAAAGTCGAGAATGGGCGTTACAATGAATCTCATTATCTTCTCAGCTGATGCCTATACTTTCGAACCTGATACTATCCAGTAAAACAGAATATAGGAACCTCAGTCAAAAACAAGATGGTGAGAGTAATACAGGGCTTCAAATCGAAATAATAGAAAGTCAAAGTGGGTTGCTATATTATATCCTGCTATTTTTTCCCTTTAATTAAACGGATAAAAATGGAAAAGTAAATAATGGAGTGGAGATTGAGAAAAAAAGAGGGTATAACAGCGAAACAGGGCAGATCAAAACATAACCATTTAAGCAGAATAGTGTTTCACCACCAGATAATTCCGACCCAAAAGTAGTTACATATTGACTCTTTCCTTGAAGTCCTTGAGTACAACTTCGTATACTGTAGCATTAAGTATATCAAAACAATGTAAAACCATTTAAGAGAATGACAGCATTGTAGAGTATTTAGAATCGACTAACAGAAAATGAACAATGGTTTCTGTATAATCTCCTTGTCTTTAAAAGGTTTTTGCTTATACTGTCGTACATAATAAAATCCAATAAGATACAACCTGTTTAGACCATTGGAGACAGAAGAACAAAAGCTAGATGAGACTTCAAAACAAGATGGTACTAAATCAGTATTACCTATTAAGATGTCATTTTCTCCAAAATAGCTGTTCCTATCATCCAATCTTCTCTGTCTCATTTCTGTTGAGCTCTTTTTCTGTCAATAGCTGTCAGTTTGTCTTCTTCATTTTGTTCTCTGCTCCATTCGTTGTGGCCTCCCCGCCACTATTTCTGGGTTCTTTGTATTTTTCTTTTTTTAGAATATCCTGCAATACTTTCTGTAGGGTTGAATTGGTGGTTGCAAATTCCCCCAGTTCCTCTTTATCCTGGAAGCACCTCGTTTTTCCATCAATTTCCAGGGACAGTTGTGCAGGATATCTCAATCTTGGCTGGAGATTATTATCTTTCAAAGCTTGAATTATTTCCCCCCATGCTCTTCATGATTTGATGGTTTGTGAAGAGAAATCTGCTGTAATTCTGATGGGTGTTCCCTTGTAAGTAGTCTGTTTCTTGTCTCTTACAGCTTTTAATATTCTGTTCTTGTATTGAATTTCTGGAATTTTTATTATTATATGCCTGGGTGTTTCTCTTTTAGGGTTGTAGGTAGCTGGGGTCCTGTATGCCTCATACATCTGAGTATCTTTACCTTAAATGGAGGCGTAGTTCCCAGGAGAATGATTCATGCAAGTCTATTTCATGGCTCTGTGTTGGAAAGACCCCAAGGTCAGTGGTGGAAGCTAGAAAATCTAGGCTAGTGGGTAAAGAATCTGTGCCATCTGGCTGAGGGATCTGCATAGGAACCAAGAAACAATACTCAAAATAAGGATGAGGGCTCCCCCAAAAATTATCACAGCCATCCTCAGCAACAGTGATGTGGTCCTGAGCACCTCTGATGATGAGAACAGCTGAGTTCATATAAGGAAGACAGTGTGACAAGCTTCTCTTGGAGATTGAACAACATACACTTCCCCTCTAAAGCCAAGAAGCAATGTTCAAAATATGGACCAGAGCTCCCCCAAATTGAACTGCAGCGATTCTCAATGACAAGGTCCTGGGCTCCTTTGATGAGAGCAGTTGAGTTCATATCAGAGGAGCCAGCATAGTGAGCTTCTCCAGGAGAATCAACATCTCCAAAACTAATCAAGGGCTTTAAACAGCAACAACACATAGAACCAACAACACTACTTTTCCTTTCCAGGTCTCCTTTTTTATACTGGCACAGTCCTCAGGTGGGCCATCTGCCCTGAACATCAAACTGATTCAGTTCAGCTGGTATTAAATTGATCATCAATTTTTAATCCATCACAGTAAGTATTCACAATCATAAGTTTAATGCTTTCATGATCCAGTTACTTACTTTTTGATACATGAAATTTTGAGAGGATGTTTTACATTAAAACCATAACATCATATTTTTATTTCTCTTGGATATATCCTTGGGAGTAGCAGTACTGGGTTGCATAGTAAACCTATGATCAATTTGTTTCGGCAAGTATACAACTGTCTTCTACAGTGTTAGTACCATTTTACTTTCCTACTAGTTACCTGCAAAGATTCTTATTTCTCTGCACTCTAATTGTTACTTTCTATTTCTTTAAGTTATCACAGTGGACATAGAGTAACATTTTTGTAGTGTTGACTTATATTTCCTTAATGACTGATTACATTGAACAACATTTCTTATTATTGTTGTCATTTATGAATCTTCCTAGGAAAAATGTCTACTTCTTTGCCTATTATTAAAATTGAATTGTATTTTTATTGTTGCATTGTAAGGATTCTGTATATATTCTAAATACTAAAAAACTAGAGAAATTCATAGAGAGAATCAGATTAGAAGTTGCCAAGGGATCAGAAAAAGGGGTGTGGAAAGGATGAATATGGAGTGATTTATGGATGATGAAAATGTTTTGCAAGTGGAGAAAACTGATGTTTGCACATCATTGCAAACCTGCTAAGTACCACTGAATTGCATGCTTCAAAAGACTAATTGTATGCTTTGTGAATTTTACCTCACTAAAATATTCACATAAAAATGAAAATGACAGCTGAGTTTAGAAGAATGCCTGCAATCCCAGCACTCTAGGAGACTGAGGCAGGAGAACTGCAAGGTGGAGCACAACCCAGGCAACCCTAACTTGGTGAGACTTGATCTCAAAAATTTAAATGGGCTGGAAATATAGTTAGTGTATAGACTCTGGGTTCAAACTACAGTATCATCACACCCAAATGCATGCACACAAAAAATAACAAAGACAAAGACTTGAGAAAAGAAAAAGCTTCTCAATGATAAGACTACTGTGGTTTGAATCTAGATGCCCCCTCCAAATTTTATAGGCTTATAGGTGGGGCTTTTCAAATCTAAAGTGTGTGATACCAGGATTAAAGGTGTGTAGTACTAAATCAGTCCACTAATTGGAATTAGCATAGCTCTGGGTGTGGCTGAATGGGTTTGCTGAAAAAGGAAACTACCCTAGCTGTGGGTTATACCAACCAATAAATCTGCAGCCTGGATGCAACATAAAAATACAGGAAGGAGGCAGACTCCCTGCTTTGTGCTTTTTGCCTGCCCTGCCCTGGACTAATTTTCCCCTGTCATGCCCCTTTGCCATGCTGCCCTACTGCAGAGCCAGATCACTCCAGACTTAAACCTCTATTGATTGTGAGCTCAAATAATCCTTTCCTCTTTTGACTTGCGGATGTCAGATATTGTGTCCCACCAGTGAAGCAATAACTAAAACCGAGAGAGTTAAAGAAATTATCAAACATACTTAGAGATATTGTGCTCATTTTATGTTGAGAACATTTTTTTTTGATGTAGTCATTTTCCTTTTTGTTTGCTTACTTAGCTTTTAGGTAGGAAAATTTAATTTGCTTACTACTTCATAAAACCCTTACTTTCTACCTATAGAAACCACAATGTATAAATATTCCCACTTTCCTATAGGCAAAACTTCTGTTCACTTTTAAACAATTGATCCAAGTCGGTGTTGAGAACTATCTCTGATGAATTATGTTTGGTTGCTGTTTTCCTAATCTTTCTAGAACTAAGTAAATTGATTACAGTTTTGCATCATATTTAGTAGTTGAAATAATTGATGTTAACTGGTAAAACAAAAACTTGAAAATTTGGTGTTGAAATCCAAGACTTTTTACTCACTGTCTTTAAATCTGATATAGTTAAAAAAGATAGATTCAAGGATAGCAAGATATAAGGACTAATAAAAAGGTTAAAATCTTAATTACTATTATAGGCATTAACTGTATAATTTTTCCTTCTTTCCTTTACTTTAAAAGAATTCATAATAACTGTTGAGAGAAATGCGAATCAGATCAAAGTTCCTCCCATGTTATGTGGTTATAGTATCTGGAAAACATATCCTCAAAATATACCATAATCAAGAAAGAGGCATGAAACACACACACCAACTTCCTTCATGCATTTCAATCTGTCCCAGCAATATGGTTCAACCTAACAGAGAGGCAAGGCTTGTGGATAAGGTATTGGAACATTGTTGAATGTTAACTGTGCTACAGAGGACTAGTAAAACATCCCTCCTATGAGTATCCACTGAGGCTAAAATATGGGTACAAGGACCTATTTTGAGATTTGTTTCCACATAGCTTTTTTCCAGATCACCTTGACATACATTGTTAGATACCACTGTTCCCTTTCCATTAGAAGCCATGCTTCCTAGATTGAGACTATCCTATAACGTCTGAGACATTCGAGAGTCTGCTTTGGTCTTTCTGTGGCATCATTTCCGCAGGGCAGACTGTGTGCAGGTCATGGCCATTTTCGCCATTCTCCATTTTCCATGCTCCTAAAAATAGTTTTGGTTTTTGCTTCTGACAAAAAAAGGCATAAGTTTTAATTCTAATTTTATGAGGGTGGATAAAGAATTATACCTCATTACACCTTAGTTTCTTAATGATATTTATATAATCAAAATTTATGATTTATAAATTGATTAAGAAAGAGTTCAGCTTAGATAGCATGAACTAGACTGGACATTTATATTTCAAGATGAAAAGATAAGACCACTGAACACCAGAATGAGAAATTTTCATCTGATCCAATTCACATTAAAAGGTCACTCAATGTAGTTATCAGCTTCTATGACATAATTATTACTACTTTTGACATAGATTATGCTGACAGCCATGATCACTATATGAGTTATCATATCAGATCTACCATGTGGTTCAGGAGGGCATGCCTTAGGATAACATCAGGCACTGTAGAAATATCTATGCTTGTATAAATCTACCCATTGTTCCAAAATAGTCACCAGGGAGAGGAGTTACTGGCCAGAGGTAGTTCTGCTATAAAGTTAGCTAGTAGTTCTCCTAGCATTTGTTGTTGTGATTATACATAGTTTTGTGCTAATATTATTAATTTTCATGGATGTATAGTATAGAATGTATTATACTTTCTTACCCTTTTTGGAGTAAGATATAACCATGAATGTGATTTGACCAATGAAATATGGCATAGTGCAATGCGTCATTTCAGGCAGAGCCTCTGACTCATAGTGTGAGGCATGCCCTGCTACAGCATAAATCAGCCAGCAGGCAGCCATGTCAAATCCATGTAGGAAATTCTGTCAAGACAAGAAGTATATATTTGCTGGGCCCACTCTGACTCACTCACCCACCGAGCTAAATACATCCAGTGTTACAAGCATTTGAGGACTGGTGTTGTGTGACACAGAGTGCTTATGAAAGTATCTGCATGATCCACCCGACTAGTTAACAGTAATGTCAACAGATTTTATCACTAATGCATTAATAAAGATGCTTCCACCCAAACATAAACATGCCTAATACTTCATACTTCTGTGAGTATATTATTACACTATTTATATAAATGTCATAAAAGTGAAAGAAAAAGTAATTACCACTCAAAGATGTGCAGCAGACAGAAAGGAATATGACCTTGAAGAGTAACAACCTATTTCCATTTTTTTAAATACAAGGATTGAACTCATGACCTTGTGCTTGCCAGGCAAGCACTTATGCCACTGAACTAAATCTCTGTTTCCATTTTACAAGTAAATAGACAACAACAGTATTCTAGAGTGGAGTGAAAAGCGTTTAGATCTAAGATCTGATCTATCTATCTATCTATCATCTATCTATCTATCTATCTATCTATCTATCATCTATCTTCTGGTTGTAGACCTGAGAAAGTTACTTATTTTTTATGGGGTTCAGTTTCCTCAACTTATGATGAAGATGTTACTGGGAAAAATAGATTTGTTATATGGATGCCACTGGGACACTCATTAAATCTGTTTCAGCAAACCACCCAGCCATGGCTGGCAGCTGTTATTGCCATGGCTTTTCAGGTAATTAACAGAGATATCATATGCTACCTTTAGGCTGGTATCTTCATGAGGGCAGTGTTAATGGACATCTTGTCCTTTCTTAGAGCCTCAGAGTCTATCACACTATGTGACGTAGTGCAGACCTATGGGAAACACTTTCAATTGATTGATTGCTGAAAAGATTTCTGAAAAAGTTCATTCCTGGGGTAGTCAATTTCATGTGTAAAATTGACTGTGCCATCATTTGATTTAAAGATACTCCAAGTATGTCTTTGAGGGTGTTTCTGCATAACACAAACATTTAAATCCATACTTTGGAGAAAGCAGATTTCCCTATGTAATGAGTGTGGGCCCAATCCAACCCATTAAAGGCTTCCATAGGAAAAGAAACTGAAGAAGAAATAATTCTCACCCTTCCTGTTTTCAAATGAGTACATTGGTCTTCCTCTGCCTTTAGACTCAAATCAAGACTGAAAGTTATGTGGTCATTCTCTTGGTTTGCAGTGTTCGACAAGAACTGTACTGTTGGCTTTCCTTAGTCTAGATTTCTCAGCCTTCATTAATCACGAGTCAGTTTCTTACAGTATTTAAGTATTTGAATGCTTGAAAAAAACCACAACGGTTCTATATATCTGAAGAACCCTTAGTATACCAATTCCTCTTTGTTTATGCTCTTATAATGAGGCCTTACATAAGCATTCCTGCCACTTCAAACCCCAATATTTTGGCTAGTAATATCAGGGCTAGGTATGTTTGGCTTATTTTGGTAAAATTGGATTTTGCTATGAGTGGAAAGGGGGAAAAGTTAAACTGATAGATGTTTTCTAAGCCACAGACACAAAGGGCAGGTCTCATGAGTGAAGTTGGTCTAAAACAGGGTCAATAAATTCATCAAAGTAAAAGTCCGACAAAGGGAGACAGTCACATGGATTTACCTAATTAAGGTTTCACAAGAGGAATCCAGGTATGTGATTTCTCCCATCACACTGGGGCCAACAGCATTCAGAAAAGTTCGGGACTTGGTTAACAGCTTTCCCAGAGGAATCCAAGTGCCTTGATCCTTCCACCACACCTCTGGACATGCAGCTAGCACAGGGAAAAGCCCGGGACTCTGTAATCAGTCTTTACTCTAATTTTTGTCTTCATTTTCTTTTTCCTTTCCTCTTACCTCTCTTCCTTTTTTCCTTCCTTTCTTTCTGTTTTCCTTTTTCTGACTCTTTAATTGCCTGGGGAGGACTCCAGCCACAGAAAACTAATCCTATTCCCTAACTGTAGAGTACAAATTCAGATAGCCCCTTGAATATGCCTTCATTCTTTCTTTTCTACCCCCATCTTTAGTTTCCCAAACCTTTCACGATCATCCTTTTCCTCCAGCCTTTCTTCTACTTCATTTACAAATATCTTCACTTTATAGACTATCCTCCTTAAATCTCCCAACAACAGGGAAAATCACCCTATAAAAGGGAAACACTTTGCATACACACTCCTAATTGTATTGTGTAGCTATACACTTGCTCCTATGACCCAAAGCACAAAATCAGTAGCCACCAGAGTCCCTCAGCTTCTAAATTGTCCTTGATGTGATAGTTATTATTAACTTTACTACTTCAGCTAGGATGTCATATCTATTGTAGTCAGATGTAACAATATTGAGAAACTGGAGCAATAAATTCACCATAGCCTTACACAAAAGTACTGGAGACTGAACCAAACATAAGAGTGCCATAATCTCACACTTAATAAATTGGCAAGATAGGGTCTTAAAACAGACACAAACCAGGGATCTCCTACACACAGAAAATATCCATAAAGAACAGACATTTCCTAGAGAGCCTTGATACTAGTAATAAAGCTACCTATAATAGAAACTCACAAGGATAATGATAGAAAACAAAAATTTTTCAAATATAAAACGACAAGATTACAAAGCAATAGTAATGCAATCTCAAACCTCCAGCTCACCCAGAACAACTCCAGGAGAAAATGACATATAAGAAATTGGAAGACACATGCCTGAAATTTCTGAAATAAGATCAGCTGAAGTAAATTCATGAGGCTACAGAGGAAATCATATCATAAATATTCTCTCAGGTGAAAAAAAGAAATGTCAACTTTAAAAGAAATGCTCAGCAAATCTATATAGACAGGTAAAGAAATAGATGTTGATAGGATGAGAATGAGAACCATGAAAGAATATAGGAAAGAAATAAAATGCATGAAACAGACCCAAATGAATATTCAGGAAGTTAAAAATTCCATGAAAACTTGCAAAACTTCTTGAACACACCTGAAGACTTTCAGACTTTAAAGACAGGATTGCAGCTAATGATCACAAAAGGGAAGCTCTCTAGAAAAAAGCAAAAGATCAAGAAACAACAATTCAACAACTGCAAGATGATGCAAGGAAAAATAATATAGGAATAATAGGGGTCAACAAAAGAGCAGGAATCTAAACAAATGACATTAAAAACCTATTTGCAGAAGTAATAGCAGAAAATTTCTCAGGCACTGAAAAGAGTCTGACATACAGATAAATGAGGCATCTAGCACTCCACTTTGCAATAACCAAAATAAATTTCCTAAACATATTATAATCAAGATCCCCGAAATTTAGCACAAAACAGAATATTAGAAGCTGCTAGAGAAAAAAAGCAGATCATTGATAAAGGGAAGCCCATCAGAATCATGGCAGATTTCTCAACACAAACCCTCAATTCAAGAAGAGGTTAGAGTGGAGTATCTCAAGTTCTGAAAGAAAACAACGTCCAACCCAGACAGATGTATCTTTCAAGACTGTCCTTCAAAATTAATGGAGAAATAAGATACTCCCATGACAAAGGACAACTGAAGAAATTCATTACCACCAAACCAACATTATAGTGGGGAGACAGTCTAGACAGAGACAAAAATGAGCATAATTCCAAGAAAAACAGAAAGCATCAAACAAGGCAAGAAATTAACCAGAGGAAAAAACAGGGAATAAACAACAAGACAATAACATGATAAAAGATAAAACAATACCTATACATTATAACCAATAAAGTAAATGACCTTTATTCATCAATCAAAAGAAATAAGATTGGCAGAATGGCTTAAGAAACAAAAGCCAACAATAATTGTATACAAGAAAAACATTTAATTTAAAAATAAATTCATATATTAAAAGTAAAAGACAGAAAACAATACTCTATGTAACAGGAACCCCCGAAAAAGAAAGTATAGTTATTCTATTTGCAGACAATGAAAACTTCAAGCCAAGAGTGATCAAAAGAGATAAATAAGATCACTACATGCTTATTAGGGGACTAATTCAAGGGAAAGATCTAACAGTCATAAATATATATGCAACACATATGAGAGCACATAACTATAAAAGACAAACAAATGGACATGAAAAGACAGATAAGCAATAGCAAAATTGCAATGAAAGAGCTTAACATCTAATTATCACAAAATGATAGATCAACTAGATAAAAACTCAGCAAAAAAATAATAGAAATATACCAAATCTGTGAACAAATGGAATGAGTAGACACTTATAGGATGTTCCACCGAACAATATCAGATTACACATTCTTCTTAGCAGCATATGGTATGTTCTGTAAAATAGACCATATATTAGCCCATAAAACAGGCTTAAGTAAATGCAAAAGAATTGAAATTGTCCCCTGCATATTATATGACCATAGTGTAATGAAATTGGAAATTAATAAGAAAACAAATAGCAAAAACTAGGTAAAAATATGGAAATTAAATAACATTCTTTCTTCAAATGAATGGATCACAGGCAAAATTAAGGAAGAAACAAAACAACACTTCTAATCAAATAAAAATTAAAAATACTTGACAGAACCTCTGGGATGCAATAAAAGTAGTCTTGTGAGGGAAATTGATAGCAGTGAATTCTTGCATCAGAAAAACATAAACAAGAACAAATGAATAACCTAATGCTACACTTCAAGCTTCTAGAAAAAGTAAGAGCAAATCAAGTCCAAAGCCCACTCAAGGGAGGAAATTATAAAGATAGGAGCAGAAATCAACCCAATTAATACTAAGAAAGTAATACAAAGAATTAATGAATTTAAAAATTGTTTATTTAAAAGAATAAATAAAATAGATAAACCTCTAGTCAACTGTACCAAAAAAGAAAAAGAAAGGAAATAAAGCCTCAAATTCATGCAATAAGGAAAAAAAATGAACTCACTATAGATCCTGTGGAAATTCAGACGATCATCAATACATCAATACCTGCTTTTAAAATCTTTACTCACATAGGAGGGGAAACCACAGAAGAAATAGACAGATTCATAGAAACATATACATTATCAAAGCTGAATAAGAAGACATAAAAATTCTGAAAACCCAATATGAGTTTATGAAATTGGGAAAACATAATTAAACACTTACCAGCAAAAAAAGGTCCAGTTTCTAATAATGGATTCATTACTGAAATCACCAAAAAATTTAGAGAAGACTTAATGCTAAAATTCCTCAGATCCTTTAATGAAACTGAAAGGGAAACAACACTGCCTGACTCATTCCTGCAGGCAAGTATTGCTCTGATATCAAAACCAGAGAAAGACCCAACCAAAAAATAAAAGAAAGAGAAAAAACTACAGGCCAATCTCCTCAATAAACATAGTCACAAAAATTCTCACAGAAATACTCTCAAACAGAATGCATTAAATTATCAAGAATATTGTACACCATGATCAAGTGGGATTTATCCCAGGCAGGGATGGTTCAACATATGCAAATCAATAAACATAATATATCATGTCAACACAGCCAAAGACAAACATTATATGATCATCTCAATAGATGCAGAAAAATTTTTTGATAAATTTCAGCAATCATTATTAATAAAAATGACCTACAGAAAATTGGAATAGATGGTCATTATCTCAATCTGATGAAAGCTATCTCTAACAAACCAACAGCTAACATCATACTAAACGGACAAAATTGAAAGATTTTGCTCTAAAATCAGGAACAAGACAAAGATGAGCAATATCTCCAATCCAAGTTATTATAGTTCCAAAAACATTAACCATGACAATTAGACAGTAGAGAGAAATAAAAGTAATAGGATAGGAAAGGAAGAAGTGAAATTATCTTTATTCACATATGACATAATACTATGCATAGAAAACTCCAAAATCTCCACGAAGACATTCATATTTAATAAGCAAAGTGTGTATCATTGATGGATTCAAAATCAATTCTCCAAAATCAATATCATTCCTGTACACAAGCAACAAACTCACTGAGAGAGAAATTAAGGAAATCACATCCTTTATAATAGTGTCCAAAAAAATGAAATGCTTAGGAAGCAATCTAAAAGAGGAAGCAAAATATTTATACATTGAAAATTACATTGCTCTGAAAAAGAATATTGAGGAGGATATTAGAAAATGGAAAGATATTCCTTGGTCATGGGTAGGAAGAACCAATGTGGTAAAAATGATCATTCTACTAAAACTGCTATACATATTTAATGCAATCTCAATCAAAATAACATTAGTTTACCTCACACAACTAGAAAAAATATTCCTAAAATTCATTTGGAGCCAGGTGATAGCTAGAATAGCAAAGACAGTCCTAGGCAACAAAGGCTAGGCAGGAGGCATCACAATCCCTGACTTAAATTATATTACAAAGCTATTGTGATAAAATCAGCATAGTACTGAAAAAAAAAAAACACACCTGAAGATCAGTAGGACAGATTAGAAAATGCAGATAGAACTGCAAATACACTCTATCACCTTATCTTCTTTTTTATTTTAAAGAGGATAAAATTAAACACAACAAAACAGAACAAATCAGACCATAAGAAAGCAATGTAAGAGACATAGATTTCAAAGCAAGACAATCAGAAATCTTCACTATATTTCATATTGTCTCTTGTTTTCTTCCAAATAGTTGTCCATATCTTCACATACAGATAATTCACTCAAAACAACATGGTATAGAACTGATCTGAACAAGATGAGGCAAGCGTTTTATGTCTTCAAGACCAGACAATAGGAACGTCAACAATGGCTGTCATAGTGTCTCTCATTCTCTTCAAAATAGCTATCCATACAATAACATACGTTGAAGTTAAATAAAATAGGCTAAAATCACTCTGAATAAAGAATAATAGAATGGCTGGATTTCACATCATGATGCTGTAGAATCAGCACTGGGTACTGTAGTGTCTCTTTTTCTTCAAAGTAGTTGTTTGTTTCATCATGTGTTATATAATCAGTTCTTATAAAGTCATAGGTTCTACACATGCATGAGTCTCTACATGTACTTCTAGCCTTTCTGTATAAGAGGGAAAAATGAAACATAGCAATTCAAGACAGAACAAATTCCTATTAAACATTAAACAAAAAAGCCATATAAAACCACAGTAAGGTGATATACAGTGGTTACTGTATTGTCTCTTGTTATCTTTGATAGAATTATCCACATCATCAAGCACAGTATAATTGAATAGAGGAGTACATAACAATATTAATAAAAACAAAACATTGTAGACCGTGTAAAACTTCAAAAGCAGAAAACAATCAAACCAAAGTGGGTATCCTAGTGAATCTTGTCATCTTCAGTGTAGTTGCCTATACTCTCAGACTTGATACTATCAATCATAACAAATTTGAATAAAATCTGCCAATACAAAACAGCAATCTAACAAACCATATTCAACTAAGATCAGTCATGATAAAACAGTGTATGTTGTATAGGATTTCAGATTAAGTTAATAGAAAATTTAGGATGATTACAGTACTATATCCTGCTATTTTTGAGATAGCTGTCTGTGCCCTCAAATCTAGTACAAGTAGAACAGAATATAATCCATCTAAACAGAGCAGTGTGAGTAATGTGGGTTTTAAATCCTGATACACTATTAACAATATCCTCTGCCTTCTTTTTTTAAGACTATTATCCCCTTTCACTCCCACAGGGTGCTACACATTTTGGCTCCCACCAATTCCCTCAGTTTTTAGATTGGGGGGCAACCTGCTATTCACCTAAGTGGTTCCAAAACTTCTCGCTCCTGTACTTCATGTCAAGTTGTATTCCTTTAACTACAAAAGCCTCAAGGTTTTCCTTCATTATAGCTGAGTAGTTCTGTACTGCACATAAGTGACCTGTCTTTCCAACCTATCTGCAGGTGCTGGTCCAGTTTCCCCTATTTCTCTCTGGTTCCCTATTACATCGAGTATTTTTCTCATATTTGATTTTCAGTTCATAAACCTTTTTTCAGGTTAATTATATTTCCTATATAGAGCATCTTTGTGGACTGTACCTCCTGATCCACACTCTGCTGTGTTTCTTCTACTTTTTTTTAGTGTATAAAGGCCATCTTGTTAGACATTATAGCCAACCTTCTCTGGCTCATTTCTGCTATGCTATTTTTCTGCCATTGGTTGTCTACTTTTCTTCTTCATTCCACTGTCTGCCCTGTTCATTGAGGCCTCTGTGCCACTGTTCCTGAAATCCTGGAATTTTTTTTCTCTCTCTGGAATGTCCTTCATTATTAACTGTAGGGTTCAATTCGTGGTCACAAATTCCCCCAGTTCCTCTTACTCATGCAAGCATCTGGTTTCTCCATTAATTTCTAGAGACAATTTTTCAGGATACATCAATCTGGGATGGAGGTTATTTTCTTTTAAGGTTTGGAATACTTCACTCCAAGCTCTTCTTGATTTGATGGTCTTTTGAGAAGTCTTCTGTGATTTTGATGGGTTTTCCTTTATAAGTGATCTGTTTCTTTTCTCTGACAGCTTTTAATATTCTGTTATTATATTGAATTTCTGAGATGTTGATTATTATGTGTCTGAGTGTAGCTCTGTTTTGGTTGTAGGTGCCTGGAGTTCTGTATGCCTCACACATATGAATATAATTTCCTCTTCCTATGCTTGGGAAATTTTCCTTAATTATTTCTGTGAGTAGCCTTTGTATTTCCTTTGTTTTTATGCCTGCTTCTTCACTCACATTCTTTATTCTTAAGTTATAAATCCTTTTGTCATCTTCTAGCCTTTGTATTAGTACTGCCTGTTTCCTTGTTATTTTTAAGAGATTTTTTTCCATAATCACACATTGCAAACCTGTCTTCAAGTTTTGATAGTCTATCCTTAGTTTCTTTCAAGCAGTTTTGTCAGCTTTCAATGGAGTTTTTAATTTCCTGGTAATCTCTTTGAATCTGCTCCATGTATTCTAGGTTTTACTTATATTCTTGATCAAATGTTTCTCTCCTTTTTTTTTGTGCTCCTCCTTCTGTCTGTGTCTTCTTGAGAGGTGCTTGGCATTTCTTTTATTAATCTACTTATGTCTTGCTTTACTTGAATTAATCTTTCAGGTTTGAGCTCGTCTACAAGGTCTTGAGCATAACTCTTTATGTCTGCTAATGTTGTGTCTGATATTGCATACTTGCTGCCCTCAATCTCTTTTGTATTTACCTCTCCTGGATCAATATTATCAGAGTTGGAGGATAGGGGCTTTTTTGAAATTTCTTTTTCTTGTCATGTTTTTGGTTCCTTCCATACAGGTGTATAGTGGAGGTCCCAGCCCCTTTCCTTATTGGTTATGGCTCTTCTGAAGCACGCTAGCGAGGGATCTATGCTCTCTCCAGTTTGCTGTTGGTCATTGAGGTGCAAGCAGGGGTGGTGTATGCTGGTTCCTCCCCTCTAGGCTACTCAAACTGCGGGGCCTTCACTGTGTTAGTGTGTGCTGGGCATATGGAATTGGTTTGGGATGACTTCTTGGGTCCCCACCAGGGGCATGACCCAGGCCAAGCAGATCCCACCAATCTGCTTGGGGAAGGGAGGAACTGACTGAAGTCACTGCCATTCCTTTTTTCTGCCTATCCTGCCCGACTCCAACATGTCGTCCAATTGGTCACCTCTTTCCCATGGGAGAGTTTTTTTCCCAGCTCTCATCATTGGTTAATTCAGGTCCCTTGCTGGCTCTGTTCTCCATTGGGCTTGCTGACCTCTGACTTCAGTGCCACTGCAGCTCCAGCAAGTTGCAGCGGTACAAGTTTGGGCAGATCTGGTGAATAGTTGTGGCGCCAGTTTGGGCGGCTCCAGCAAGAGCACCATGGCTGCTAATCTTAGCTGCTCCAATGTCGGCCCTGGGACTGAATGTTTGATCAGCTCTTTTCTCTTTAGTTTCTTCCTGGGTGAAGAGGATCCATCTCTCTCAGTCCGGGTCCCTGCAGGATGTTTTATTCTGGTATCTGAATGGTCTCTCTCTGGGAGGCAATCTTTGACCAAGTTATGAATCACACATACTGTGAGAAAGGTAGCCTCTTTAATAAATGGTGCTAGAAATCCTGACTTTCCAAGTGCCAAAGACTAAAACTAGACCCATGTCTATCACCATGTACAAAAACTAAAGTCAAAATGGATCAAAGATTCAAATATTTAACAGAAACACTAAATATACTGAAAGAAAAATTAGGTAGAAATGTTGAAGACACAAAGGGTAGACAGAAGCTTCATGACCATAAACCAAACTGAACAGAAAGTACTTCAAAGGACCAACAACTGGGATCATATCTTATTAGAAAGGTTTTGCACATAAAAAGAAATCATCAACAGAGTGAAAAGACAACTAAGAGAATGGAAAAAAATCTATATAATTGTCCCTCAGACAAAGGACTTATGTCTAGAATATACAAAGCATTTAAAAAATAGACCTCCCAAATTCAGACTCAATCCAAAAATGGACATCTGAGATGAATATGCACTTGTCAGAAGATGAAATACAAATGACAAACAAATATATTTAAAAATGTTGAACATCATGAGTGCTTCAAGAAATGCAAATTAAAGCAACACTGAGATTTCATCTCACTTTAGAAATGATGGCTATCATCACGAAATCAACCAATAAAAACTGCTGGCAGGATTTTGAGGATATAGAAAGCTTCTCCACTGTTTATGAGTGTGTAGACTGGTACAACCCTTATGGCAATCAGTATGGAGAGTCCTCAAAAAAAGTAAGATTGAAGGTCCCATTCAATCCAGCTATTGCCTTTCTGAGTATTTTCCCAAAATAATTAAAAACATCATATCACCACAATATATGTATGTGCCTGTACATCATACCATTGAGATATATATGCACCCATGGTTATGAAGCACAATTTGTAATAGCTAAGTCTTAAAAACAACCCAAATATCCAACAACCAAGTAATTAATAAAAAAGAGATAGCATTTTTATACAATGGAGTACTACTCAGTTATAAAGAAGGATAAACTAGAGGCTTTTATAGGTAAATGTATGCAACTAGACATCATAAGTTAAATAAATCAGATGTGCATGTGTAAACATTGTATTATCTCCCTTGTGTAAACACTGAAAGAGTTAATACTATCCAAATTGGGCAACAATGTAGGGAGCTGTTGAAGTTGGAAAATGATCACACATGCAGGGCTGGGGCATGGCTGTCATAAAAACAAAGAACATCCAGGGCAAGCTACATAAAGAATCCCAGAAAACATCAAGCCTCTAGACAATTGAAGCAATGAGTTGCTAATCAAACACATGAGATTTTCTTGCTAAATGTATAATAAACATCCCTACAATGAGGGGGCAGCTCCTTTTCTCCCTTCTGGAGAGTAAGGGCTTCACCTGACCCTATCGTTTTTGTCTTTTTATTTTCTCATTCTCTTGCATTTCTTCATTCAAGGAACCTCAAGAGCCACATGGGTCATGGCACAATAGATGTAGTAACAGAGGAAGAAATTGCTCAAAAGGAAAGAACAGTTGGGGTTGGGGGAAAGGAGAAAAGAAGGAAGGGAATGTATAGCTAAGATAATATACTACCAATTTCTTTTAGTTCACTGAAAAGAATGGTTGTGCTTATATTGTTTGATCAACTTTTCAGACCTATGTCTCAAAATCTGAGCTACTACTCCAAAGATAACAATTCACAGTATATTAACCACTGTTAATTTTCTATAATCTTGTTTTGAAATTGTGTTTTGAAAGAGTTAATACTGCAAGCTCCTACACCAGGTGCATATCAGAGTAATTTATGGCCCTTCCTTTTACAACTTTATAGTTTTAAACGTCCATTCTTAGATGCTACATATTCCATCCTCCCCTTCACAAAATAAACCCCACAGTAATTACCTGAGGTAACTTATTTTGTATTAACAGGGTATTTTTTAGTGTAAATTGGCAGGCTTAGAATAAAAAGAACTGACTTTCATTTGCTGCATTTGTGATCTCAGTCTCTCCCATGGAAAATGAGGGTATGACTTATTTTAGCTCTAAATGTTGTTCCACTTTTTCATTCACCCATTTATTCATCAAGTATTTATTAAAACATACACAAGTTACCATATTATTTGATGGATATAAGATTAGAAGTAAAATAAACATAATCCATGCAGGTATACATCTGTAATCCCAGTACTCTGAGAAGCTGAGGCAGGAGGATCACAAGCCCAAGTCCAGCCCTACAATTTAGAAACATAGCAAGATTATGTCTTAAAATATGAAATAAAAGAGGCCTGCATTCAACCCTCACTCCAGCAGAAAGATACAAAAAAGATAAACATAATCTTGAATTTATGAAATGTATAGTGCAGAAGGATAGACAAGCGATTTAAAAAGCAATTATGGAGCTAAGTAATAAGGACTGCTGTAAGCAAAGTAACCTATGAGTGAACATATAAATCCTAATCTCCTTTTGGGAGATAGGCTGTACTAGGGAAGATGACTTTCAAAGAGTAGAGATGGTGGTGATATCACAGGGGAAATATATTCCAGTATTTCTTGATGTATTTAGAATTAAGGTGCAAATGATGACTTGAAAGTAGGATTTCATTGTGGTTGAGGACAGTTACAGCGACAGGATACCAGCTAGGGAAGAGAGATTCAATCATCAAGGTTCTTTTATGCCATGTTGAAATTTTGCAATATGCAGTGTCCCAATTATTATTGTTAGTCTAACCCTCTTTCCTAGTTGTCTTTTTCTCATACAAGTATCAGAGATGAATGCCTATCCATTACTAGAAACTAGTGTCTTTACTCCCTCTGTTTCCTCCCAAATGTCTCTGGCAATTGCAGTGTCTGGGTTCAGGCCAGCTCTCCTGGCAAAAGGCAGAAACACTTACATCTTCCAGCCTGGGCTCAGAACATGCTTTCTTCCCTTCAGAGAGAATTGTTGCTTGAGACATCTAATTTTACAGATCATGGCTTTGGAGGAAAAAATGTTGCCCCAGACATGAGTGGGAAATTATTCTCTTCTGGAGAGATGGAAATGTCAAGATGGGTAGATGAATGTCCTAAACTTGATTCCAGAGCAGCTCATTCAGAGAGCCAGGAAACCCAGCACCTTCTTCTCCCCAGCCTGTCTGAAGGTTATGCAGATTTAGAAATTGGCAAACAGTCGCCACAGGGACTTTTCTCACCTCCAAGCCAGTTCTCACGCTGCTGCTTCCCCTATCTTCCGCTCCCTCAATCCCCTGGATAAATCACACACATCTTCCAACTTAAATGTCACTTCCTTAGAACTCTTCTTTGAACCAAGGGTGACTCACATGATCCTGCTTTTGTTTCCAGAAGCTATTTTAACATAACTTTATCAAAACACTGATTATGTGTTTTGTAATTATTGTTTCTATATATTTTATGCTCTTTGCCTAGCAAACTTATACAATATATTTATGACCGTGGTGTGTGTGTGTGTGTGTGTATATATATATATATATATATATATATATAGTTTCTTCTCAGAACTTTGCTTCGCATCTGATAGATAATGCTTAGTTGTTGTCTGATGAGTGAATGAATGTATGAATAAATAAATGAGTGAATTCTAGGGATGTGAAGACTCCCTTTGTCAAGTGTTATACTCTAAGTCAGTCTCAAATTAAAAGAACTCAATACTAGAATAATCAAACAACAGCGCTTGAAGAAGCCAGAGATTCCCAATCCTCACTGGTAGGAATGTGGATACAAGGATACGTACAAGGATGAATTGGAAACTGCGTACAAATAAGGGCAGAGAGAGAATGTGTAGTTTAAGTAAGCATAGGTTGTGCTTTGTTGAATAAGATAGATAGAGAGAGAGAGAGAGAGAGAGAGAGAGAGAGAGAGAGAGAGACAGAAAGAGCAAAATGATAGTTCCATAGGAATTATAACCTGTAGAATTTTCATAGCCTACATGCCTACAAAGAAGAACCAAGCAATGAGAAATACAGATGTAGCCTGACCTTCCATCGGATCTTGACACTTACACAACACTGCCAACTGAACTGTTAAACAATCTTTGTTTGACCATTTTTCCTGATGGGAAACTCCCAACAGTTTAAGTCAACGCATCACTAATATCACAGTTGTTCAACCTCAGCACTGTGGATGTGGATATCAATTTGCTGTGAGGAATGGTACTGTACACCCTTAGGTGTTTAGCATTATGTCTGGCCTGTACTCTGTAAACATTGAAACACCACCTCCTCATATTGTGACATCCAAGGCAGTCATCAGACATTACCCAGATCCTCTGGGGAGGAGCTCAATTTCATTATGAATCCCTGACATGGAACCATCCTGTATACAATGTGGGTATCATTATAGTGCATTACTATTGATTTGGCCTACCTATGATCCATCTTCTTTTATTTAAGTGAAAATCAAAAGAAACCAAACAAAAATTGCCATTTCTCTGATTTTCTTTTTGGAAATATTTTTCTTCCACCCCTCCAGAATACTTGGCTAAAGTGGGAGTAACTGTACCAAAGAGAATTTAAACAAGTTTTAAACCTTTCAAATGTTCAGAAACACCTTAGAGTGTTCCATGAGAAACCTTTAAAATGTTCAAGAACAGAATTCCTCTTCCTGGTGGGGGTCCAGACAGAACAGCAGATCTGGAAATTCTAGCAATGTTACTGCCAATCAAACCTAAAATGGGTTCAATGCAGAGGAAACCAGTGATGAGTTTGTCAAATGCCTGAAGATAATTATCTAAGCCCTTTGATTAAGGTAGGCCAAAGTCAAATTACCCCCAAGTATTTTAGTTACATAAACAAAGAATGTCCTTTGGGCTATAGTTAGTTTTGGGTGGAGCTGTATTGGTTGCCAATGGAAAAGGTATAATTTTTTCTCATATATATTTTCAACTTCTAGTTCTTCCTCAGATTAAATAACACATGAATCTTCTCTGTCTCTCACAGTTCAGTTTTGCTGTTTTAGACCACACTGAAACATTTGCCAAGGTTTGCCAACGTTTACCAAGGTTTGAGCTCTCTGACCCCTGGACTTCCAATATACATGTTCTGTTTTCCATAATTCTCTCAGAAATATCTCAGCACTATAAAAATGATTGTGCCTCTTTTCTGTGTAACGTCTTTGATAGCTCTGAATACTGACAAGCTGTAGCTCACTCCACTCTCTTGTACTTAGGAACTTTACAATATGGCCAAACCGACACCTGTCCCTTCAGTGTTGACTTTGAAGTCCTTTCCTGTGAGGCTCCAAGACATTTCTGAACCCCCAGAATGCTGCACAGGGCCAGATGCAGTGCAATCCTGCAGGGAAGTTCTGTTGAATGAATGAATAGATTGGCGGGGAGCTACTTTCTTCAGACACATTGCCAACTTCCTCCCTTTGCTGGATGCACCCTTTCTAGTGAGATAAGAAAAAGAAGCAGAGCTACTGCTACCCAACATCTCACCTCCACTGGGCTGAAAGAGGTCTCTCACTACTGTCCTTCCCAGTAAGACCACTTGATGTTTAGTCTAGGATCCAAACAGCGATAGGACCAAGGGTAATCATTCTCCAAACATAATATGAAAATTTTATTTAAGATCTTACCACTCATTGTTAATCATTTGATTATCTGTTTCAAAGATCAGATTCTTTGTCCTGAAAGAAAGAATGTGTCTTTTATTGTCTGGATCAGAGTCTAACTGAACCCATTTGGTTGGTTGAAAAGAAAATAATCCAAAGAATTGCACAATGTAATTTATAAGTAATAAAGAATATGCACTTCAGATATAATAAAACTAGATTTAAATCTTGATGACTTTATTTACTAGTTGTGTTACTGTAGATAAGTTTCTTAACTCCTCAGATTCTATTTTTTTACTTGTAAAATGACAATGAGTATCTATAATTATAAAGATGAGGTTTTGAATATATGTAAATTGTGGGCATAGAAAAAGCACTTAGATGCTTTTTTAAAAAATTTTTTTTTGCTCTGCACTAAAAAAGGCATTAGCTGATTGCATGACATTACTTATTCAAATCTCGGTCTCCATACCTTCATGGCAGTGCGGGCTCTAATTCCCATTTTACAGAAGAAAAAGGGAAAAACACATTTAGCACACAAAGGTTAAGAGGAAGTTCAAATTTATTCATCCCACAGGTGAGAAAGAACAAATGTGAATGCAGAATATTAATCCTAAATTGAAGGATTTCTCTGCTCTCCAGAATTTCCTAGAGGAGGATATGTATGCCCTTGTAGGTGAACGAGCTGATTTTATGATAATTATTTAAATTATTTGGGAAAAGATCTCACCAATCTGTAATTCATGAGAATTGCAAGAGAAATATGGGTAAAATCGGGAGGAAACATGGGTAAAATCGGGTAAAATCATTACAACCGAGGAAAAAATGTAAGTATGTTGGTGTGATTGAATTTAATAATTAAGAGACAGGGTCTACCACTTCCCAACCTTATGATATTGGACAAGTTATTTCAGTGATCCTTGCCTCTAGTTTCCTCATTTGAAAACCAGAGATAGTAGCACTTACCATATAGGATTTTAGTGAAGACTAAGAGAGTTAATAGAAAGTAATATTGAAGTGTTCAATATTACTATTAAAAGTATTATTTTGTAGCACAGAAAATACATAGATAATGCCAAATTATGATAGTGCCATGGAAAAAATGTTTAAGCAATGTGCACTATATCCTTTCAGTGTTCTGGATGGTAAAGAACAGTAGCAATTTGAATAGCCATGAAAATAGTTTACACTCAAGACACGCAGAGCCACAGTCCCGCCGATGTTGGAGAATATGTATGTCATCTTCTGGCATAGTTAGGAAGTGTCATCTGATGAAAAGAGGAACTGACTTCATCAAACCATACCAATAAATCACGCCCATGGTTCCTAGGTGCCTTTAGAATACTGGATAAAAAGAAAAATTGGCCAAGGTCTGCCTAAAACCTTTCGTGGCTTTATTTCTTTTTCTACCACATGATATTATCTATGGTCAGACAGACACAGGCCCTTGTTAATACAATGATTTGTTCAGTTTCTACATTGTAGTCTCTAGGTTTGTAAATCATTGTATCTACTTCATTGGCTCTAAATGATACCTGAAAAGAACTTAAAACAAAATATGTGTTGGAAAATGCTCAATAAATCTTATTTGTTTGTACTTATGGTTTTCATTATCATCACTGTCAGCAGGACAATAGGGAGATAAATGAATGCAATGCTTTAAAAAGTTTCTTTATCAATAAATCCAAAAGGCAGAGAATCAGACATATTTCTGACCTCAGAAAAATGTGTACATTATGTTTATATACATATATGAAATGTATTTTATATAATACATAAATCTCATCTGTAACTGTTGTGATTGTGAACACAGCAAAACTCTTGGAATCAGTGAAATTGGCATTATCTTTTTAGAAAATAAAACCTTTGAAGTTTTATAAATATAAATACAAGCAAGGACAAAAATAACATGATCATCTCAATAGATAGAATGTATTTGACAAAATTAAATGTCTATTCATGACAAAAAAATTCTGAAGAAAATAGTTATAGAAGGGCCTTATCTCAATCTGATAAAGGCCTTTTATGACAAATCTATTGTCAACATCATTTTAGATGGGGAAAAGCTGAAAGCTCTCTTCTAAAATTGGGAAAAAAGATAATGATGTCCACTATCACCACTTCTGCCCAATACAGTCTTCAAATCATTAGCCAGAGAGGTCAATCCAGAAGGAGAAAGAAATGAAGGAATATGGGTAGGAAAGGAGAAGTCAAATTACCACTTTCAAATGACATGATCCTGTATTTAGAAGACCAAAAAATTTCACCAAAAGACCACTAGAAGTAATAACCAAAATTTTAAGTGTAATAGAAAAAGTGACAAAAAAAATCCATACATATTTTTCCTGTATAATAATGAAAAAAAATGATGTGGAAAAAATATGAGAAACAATAAAATTCTAACAGCATTAAGAAAAGTGAAATTCTTAGGAATTAGCCTGCCCAATAAAGAGAAATACTCCTTTAATAAAGATTATAGTACTTTGAAAAAGTAAAATGAAGAGGATTTCCAGAACATGGGAAGATATTCTCTGTTCCTGAGTTGACAGAACCAATATTGTCAGAATAGCCATGCCTGAAAAACTGATTTACAGATTTAATGCAATCCCAATCAAAATATTAACAGCATTTCTCACAGAACTGAAAAACACCACCCTGAAACACATATGTAACCAGAAGAGATATAAAATAGCAAAAAATAATACTGGGCAACTAGAGCAAAACAGGAGGCAGCACATTACCTGACTTCAAATTACGCTAAAAAGAAACATGATAAAATCAGCATGCTTCAGGCACAAATACAGGTGGGTGGATCAGTAGAGTAGAATAGAAGATGAAGAAATTACCCCAGGCGCACTCAGTCATCTGACCTTTGACAAAAGAACCAAAAACATACTCTGGAGGATAGATAGTCTCTCTCTCTCTCTCTCTCTCTCTCTCTCTCTATATATATATATATATATATATATATATATATATATATAATTTCTTTCTTTTTTGCCTATAGCACAATCATATACCACATATTATTTGTAATTATGTTGGGAAATATATAATCTCTTTAATAAAGACGCTGGGAAAACTGGCTATCTATCTACATGCATATGATTGACTCTAAGCATGTATCTCTCACCATGTACTCAACTAAAATTAAAATGAATCAAAGATCTAAATGTTAGAACAGAAACAATCTGCTGAAAGATGAAATAGATAAAACTCTTAAACACAGGTGTAGGCAAAGACTTTCTGAACAGAAACCCAATTACACAAGAAATAGTATCAATACTCTACAAATGATGTTATATGAAATTACAAAGCTTCTGCACAGCAAAGGAAATAACTAACAAATTAAAAAGATCATCTACAGAATGGGAAAATTTTTTTGTCAGTTATACCTTAGACAGAGAATTAATGTGTGGTTTATATTAACTCAAAAAAATTAGACACCTCTACAATAGAAGACTCAATTAAAAAAAATGGGCACCTGAAATCAATAGAAATGCCTCAGAAGAAGTAGTACAAACTGCCAATAAATACATCAAAAAATCTATTTACTGGCTATTAGAGAAATGCAAATTAAAGCCACATTGAAATTCCATCTTGCTCCAAAAAAATAGCTATCATCAATAAATCAAATAATAACAAAGACTGGTAAGGATGCAGTAAAAGAAACCATTCTACATTGTTGGGGGTAATATAATTTACGGCAACCACTATGGAAATGAGTGGGGGGATTCCTCAAAAACTAAAATTATAAACTTCATTTGACCTAATTATTCCTCATGTAGGCATCTTTCTGGAAGAATCAAAGATAACATATTACAGTGGTAAATGAAGACCTATGTATGCAGCAGCACGATTCATAATAGTTACATCTTGGGAAAAGTCTATATGTTATCAACAGATGAATGTTTAAGAAAATGTAGCATTTATACTCTTTGGGGTAGTACTTTGCCATAAAGAAGGATGGCCTTGAGTAGGAAAATGGATGCACCATGAGATCATAATATTAAGTGAAATAAATCAGACTCATGACTCACAAGCTTAAGTAACTCATGGTCTCTCATAAGAGAAATTGTAAATATAAAAATATTAAACAGTAAAATAAAAGATTGATAGTAGGAAAAAAGAGATATTTTGAAAAAAGAAAGAGGACAGGTTGAAAAGAAATGGAAACACTGTTCTCAAGATCTGACAGGTTTCACTGGAAGATTCAAAGGTAGGAAAGGAGGGATCCCAGACTGAAGAGTTCACACTTCCCTTGCTCAAAATTCAAATGTAAAAGAAATGGCTGGCTGAGGAAAGCTACCCAAGTCATGGAGGCTGGTAAACAGAGACAGAAGAGAGAAGTACGAGAGGGAGGTAGAGCCTTCCAGGTTGTGCTACCAGTAACTTGCCTTTTCTGACTATATCCCCCATCCCAGGAGCACACTTAGCTACTGTACGCAGCAGTGGACGAATCCACTGACGAGTACAGTACTTCCATGATCCAATCACTTTGCAGACATAAGAATAAGAAAGGAAACTTTAGACTTAAACCATAATAAAAGGTAAATGTTATGAATTGATTCAGGGCATTGGAGGAAGCAAGACAGTGTATCTAAAGACACTCATGAAGAGGACAACCAAAACTGCTTCAGAGAGTGGCAAACATGATTTGTTGTTTGAAGGAGGAGGGGTATTTTGATGGGTGTGGATTTATGGCAGTATGACTTTACTGTAATAATTTTTAAAATTTAAACGCACACCTTATTTTTTATTACACCTCATGGTAGTCATAACAGCAGCAATACAGCAGCTGCTCCTAGTACTGATTGCAGTAGTCGCAGCAGCAGCAGTGGTAGCAGCAGGAACAGTAGCAGTGACAGCAGCCTTAACATCAACAGCGGCAATGACACAGCAAGCAGCTAACATTTCCGTGGCTCCTACAGTCTAGCATTTTACACACAGCAATTCACTCATCCTTCTCACAGGGAAAGACTTCTTGTGTTTTCTTTTTCACTGCAGTACCATCTTGGCCCAAAATAGTACCTCGAGCAAGAAATGTGTGCAGCATGTGTTTTTGAAAGACTGGACAAACTCTTTCAAAATGAGGTAGATATTGCTGATATCTGCATTTTACAGATCAGGAAGCTGAGGCTCAAAGAGTTCAAGCAGCTTGTCTTTAAATGAAGAAACTATAATTAGGACCCAAGTTGTCAGTGTCCAGATTTCATGTCCTTATCCTCGTACTTCTGCATAAAAGGCAACAAACGGGGCTGGGAATGTGGCTCAAAAGTAGAAGGCTTGCATGACATGCAGGAAGCCCTCAGTTTGACTTGAGCAGCACAATCAACTAAAATATCATTATAAAATCCACAATGAAATAATCAGAAAAGTTTCCACGTAGATTGGTGAAAATAAAATTAAAATCTGATGCTTTACTGGATCAAACACTAGGAGGGTACATTGTACGCAGGGAGCAGGGCTGAACGTGGCAGCGGGCCTCCCTGCCTCTGAGCCCTACTCAGCCACTCCTGGTGAGAACCGTGCCCAGAGCTAGTTTCCAGGGAGCCACCACTAAGTGTTCTCCTTGCCTGTTGCATCTCTCAACCTACTTTAGGGGAAAAGAAACAACATTTTTATCCTCAGAGGCCCAGAATATATTAGAAGGTGCATTTTAGACAATAAACCATCAAATACTGAAATTGTATTTTATGACACATAAAATGTTTTTATTTATATTATCTTACTTATCAGAAGAAAGGGTACTTCAACCTTCTCCTCCACTGAGATGAGAAAAAAGAACCTGAAGGAGATTATATAAAGAAATGATAAAGCCTAGACTTGAACTCAGAAACTGTATTTATAGCACTGATCTTAAACCTTGGGGAAATATTGCCCCTCTGAGGATTTGAATGGTGCTGCTCTAATTCTGCTAGAGTTCCTCAGAAGAAAAAAATATAAACTCCCAGTCATTAGTGCCTATTTTTATTTCTGTAGGGGAGACTCTACCCAAAAATAAAGCAGAGTTGGGATAAGAAGAAAAATTGTTGGTAGCATTGCTCAGAGCTTTTGGCAAATGCTATTGTTCCTGGGATTAAGTTCACAAGTAATGAATGCTTGTTTTGTCTTTCGTCAGTAAAAATTAAGAACTTGGAGTAAGAATTGAGAATAGCCCTAATACACACCCATCTATTCTACCCCCTCTCCCTCCCCCTATGGTTCTCAAAATTGTCAGCAAAGAAAGAATATTTCAGGAGCTTGATTTAAAAAAAAAAACCCACAGGTTCCCCAAAAGATTTTAGTTCAGCCTTGGACTCTGCTCATGGAGCTCAAATTTGGACCCAGGTGTAGTGAATATCTACCAGTTATTTCCTTACCTTTCATCTTACTCCTTTTCTCTGGTAGCCCAGCTTGTCCTCGGGTAACTAGTCACACGTTATTTTCAGTCTGGTGATGGGTCTGCATCTTTCTGGGCTGCTAACAGAAAATCTTCTCAGGAATTTCACATAGGCAGATAGATTTGGGTACAACTCATTACTGCATGCTATTTTCCAACGGGATTATTGCTGTGTGACGTTAGAAAAATGTTCTCCGTGCTGTACCCCTTGTTTTATCTGTAATAAAAACATGAAAATCCAGATGAATTTTAAATAGTCTTCAAGCTCTAAAAGTCTACCATCAAGGCCGTCATGGCAGGTCCTTCCTCCCCTGGGATATCCCTGCGCACATGCGCACAAGCACAAAAGTGCACGTTGGGTACAGGCACAGCCTGGAAATGTACCTCAGAGGCTTTGGCCCACTTTTCACAGCACACTCTTGCCTCCGTTGCAAGCACTGACAGGTGTGAGCTGAGAAAGATACAGGCCCGTTTGAAGAATTGTGATAAGAGAAGCTGGGAGACAGGCTGCGGAGAAGAAATAGAAATATTGATCTCAGGAGCTGACAGGTTTCACTGAAAGATCCAGTGGTAGGAGAGGGGGAGCCGATACTGAAAAGTTTACACTTTCTCTGTACAAAATTCAGCTGCAGCAGAATCTTGATTAAAACACATTTCTTGGGCTCACCATACTGCAGAATTCTAGGCTCCCATCCCATTCCTGACATGGACTACTTGTGAAATTGGAGGAGCTTGAAGCTCCTTGTGCTGTATCTGTTCTTTTATGCATGTGTGTCCTGGCCTGGCAGCTTTACTTCCCGCCCCCTTCTGAGCCCCGTGAATGGCTGTACCCCATCTTTCAAGACTCAGGTCAAGCAGACTTTGTCTGTGAACCTGCTGGATTGCCCCAGGCAGAGTTGTCAGTCTCTCCCTCCTCCGGCTTCAAAGCCTTCATCCAGGTCTAGTGACTTCTCTCCTCTGTATTGTAATTATTTGTTCACATATCTCTCCCACTAAGAGAGGTCAAGTCTACATGCCCAGGATTGAGTTAGCGCTTAGTGTTTTCTTATTGAACAAATGAGCTGAACAGTCTGCAGGTAAAGTAAATAGGAAGAACTCTATATTGCAGTTGCTGGATTGTAGATATAAGATGTAAGATTGTAGATATAAGATGAGCTACTGGAAATCTATTTAAAGCATATTGCATACACCTAGACAAGCAAGATCTGATTTTTTCTATAGCCCTATCAATGTGCTCTACAATAATGATTTTTAATTTTAAATTTCTGTAAGAATGATCCGGACGCCAGTTAAAATACACATCACTGCCTCCCCTGGTCCCTAGAAATGTAGCAGGTTGGGGTAGGGCCTGGTTATCTGTATTTCTAACAAGTTCTCGGATAATACTCATGTTGCAAGTCTGGAGATCACATCTGAGAATTGCTGAATTTTATGCTATTACTCTATTTTAGTCTTTTAATGGGTAAAGTTGTCATTTCTGCACCAGATTTCTCCACAGCACTGAGTCTTTTGAATTCCTCTGCTGGCTCTTTCTTATGTCGCATTTCATCATACGGGGAGGCCCCCGTACTTGGCTGCAATAGGTGGAAAAAATTAACTGCATCAGAAGAGGCTGCAATGAACTCTTGTGTAGTATGGGAGAACTGATTTTGTATTTTCTGGAAAAACAAGATCAAAATAAAATAAAATTTGGAAAGAGATGCAGGAGGCACATTGAAATTTAAGGATTCCATTTGGATTTTAGAAGAAAAAACACTGAATATTTAGGATGTTCTTTGACCTAGTGGTTCTCACCCTTGGGTGACAATCACTAGGAAAGTTTAATCAAAAGCTTGCAATCTGGTTCTACTTCATACCAAAAGCATCAAATTCAATGGGCCCAGAGCTCCAATGTTAAGTTTTAAAATGATCTAGTTCACTTTTAAAGAAAGGTCACTTCTCTAGGAAGCCAGGAAGGTCCATCTCTGCTGGTAACCCTTTCTTGCTCCAGACGCTCCAAACTTCGATGCTTGACCTTAGACATTCATTGCCTGCACACTTTTGATGTACCTGTTCTATTCTAGCTTTTTTGATCAACATTGGTTCCTCCCAAATAGGAGATCCAAACCTGAGAAAGTGACTTCTTGCCTTTGCTGTCTTGCTTCATAAATATGTTCTCGGTGAGATTCAGAAACATGGAAAGAAGCTACCTCCTAGACTTCTTACCAAGTCAACTATGCATCCATTTGTTTTGTCATACTCAACCACTTAAATAAAGTCAGCTTTATTTCCACAGAAACACTGCATTTTAAAATTTATATATGTGTTTGTGTATGTGTGTGTGTGTGTGTGTGTGTGTGCGCTTAATTATATTCTTTCTTCCACTTTTTTTTTCCTTCTTCCCTTCTTTCCTCCCTCTTACAATGTAAGTTCCATCAGGGAAACCATCTTCTATCTTGCTCACTACAACATGCCTGTATTATTTAACAGATCTGTGATTCAGGTATAGCAGAGCTGGGGTCCTGTTCAGTCTTATCAGGTACTGAATAATCAGCTTTCTGTCACTGTAACAAAATGTTTTACACACACAACTTAAGGGAAAAGGTTTATTATGCCTCATGGCTTCAGAAGTTTTAGTCCATGGTCATTTGATTCTGTTCCTTCTGGGCCCAGAGTGAGGCCTGGGGTGAGAATGCAGTAGAACAAACTGGCTAGTTTATGGCAGCCAGAAATTAAAAAGAGCTAGATAATATGCCTAAAGTCTTTCTTCTGCCTTTTTTCCCATCTGGGCTCCCATTCTATTGAACAAGGTACCCCTCACACTCAGGGAAGTTCTCCTCCCTCCCTTGCTGCCCCTCATACTACTAATTTCTGGAAACATCCTGTCAGACACACCCAGAAATGTGATTGATTAATTTCTCAGGTATTAACCCAGTGAAGTTGATAATCAAGATTCAATTGTAGTCCTGGTCATCTAGGAATAAGACCATACTTTAAGAGAAATGAATCAGGTATTTGAGCTTAAATATCACATGGTTTCTCCAAGTAAGGAATCAAAATTATAAATAAAGAGCAACGTTTTAAAAAGAAAGGGCATAAGCTCTTCTGAGTATAAAACTGACAGCTTCGGCTTATTACTAGGTAATGTTCAGTGACATCTCAGTTTCTTGAGACCATGCTTAGTCACTGAACATGTGAACTGTTTGGAGTATATCTAGACGTCCCCCCAAAACCTTATACAGTCCTAGATGAAGTTTTTTCAGAGATGGCTGAATCTAGAATGTATGATGCTGGGATTGACTCATGATGCAATTGTGGGATTAAGGGCACTAGGATTAAGGGTGTGTGTGCCACCCACCCTAAGTAGTATGGATAAAATATAAAGGGTAGAAAGAACTGTGGTGGTACTTTCGTTATTTTTGCTATTTTCTGCTTGCCATGAACTGTCTCTCTTCTCTGATGCCTGTCTATTGTGCTGTCTTGCATTTGAGCCAGGTGACTATAGACTTAAACTTCTACAAACTTGGAGCTAAAAACACCTCTCCTTCTTTAACTTTGAGTGTTGGGTATTTTGTCTCAAGTATGGGAATCAATTAATACATGAGCTTTCCACCATGAGTAGCCACCACATAGTCATTTGCTATTCAGTGCCAAAGATAATAAGAGTAAGAATACTACAACTGTAGTATGTAATCGTGTCCCCATCACATGTATCCTGTCACTTTTGCCATATTTTACTAGTTAGAAGCAAATCACAGGTCTAACCATACTCTAGGAGAATAAACTACACAAAGGCATGAGCAGTGAGAGGCTGGGATCACTAAGAACCATTTTAGACGCAGCCTACTACATTAACTTTAATATAATGATCTGTATCAGGACTTCTGCCTCATTTCCTCTTCACTGGACAAACATTTACTGAGTTCTTCCTGTGTATCGGACGAAGATACAGCAATAAACCAAATCATAGAGGGTGGAGTAATGTTTATAATTAACCATCTTTTGGAGATGGAGAAGTAGTCATTGAAAAAATTCAATAAAGGAGATTCAGGGTCACTGCTATGTTTGCTATATTGATACAGGCTTTTGGGATACAGTTAGGATCCCCTAGAAAGAGATGAAGGAGTATGGGTCAGGGCTAACAGTAGGAGCAAAGAGTGGAGGTGAGGAGTAATCTGTTTCTCAACTCAGAAGCTTCTTCTGGATCTCTTGCTGATTTGGTTTTGTCAACACTTTACTTCAGAAACATGAAATCTTTAGTGGGATTCTACTTTGGATGCATGGAATACTTACTGTGTTAGTCAGGGTTTTACTAGGGAGAACAAATATAACATGAGATATAGAGATGTAAAAGAAACAACAAGATTGGCTTCCTATGGTCAGCAACAGAGTCAGATGAGGAAACCTGCAGAGGGTGTTTACACACTGGAGGCTGAAGGATTCAATCCAAGGTCTAGAGTTTGCCCTACTGTCTTGTGCAAGTCCACACCAGCAGGCTGATGGGTCTGTGACAGAAGGCTAAAGGCTCTACAATGGAAAGCTGAAGAGTCTATGCTGGAAAGCTGGAGACTCTACTCTGGAAGCTAGGAGTCTAGGTCCAAACCAAGGGTGAAGACTGGAGCTTCTCCCAATAATGGAATGCATTTGTTCTTCCTCCTTCTCTTTTATACCTCCAGGTAATGAGCCACCCTACGGTGAATCCTCTTCTACATCTTTGGGTGTAGAGTTGCTAAACCCATTTAGTTAAGCTTCTAAATGTCTCAAGTTGACACAATCAGTCAACCACTACATCTACATTTTCTTCACCATCAGGGCATGAATTTGTGACTGATCCTTGAATTCTAGCAACAACAAAACTCAAGGTGGTGGCAAAAGTCTTTTATGTCAAGAAGATGTGGCATAAAAACTACTGATGACTGGTTGAATGAACTTTACTCTCTCACCAAATAGGGCTAACATGTCCCAGCAGTGACAAGTAAAATGATAAAATCAAACATCTGGAGGAGTAGAATTGGTATCCCCTCCTCTTTCCAATGTCATCATAATCTTGACCTGTCCTTGAGCAAGTATGCACCCTTTTGACAGTTGGGATCTCAATGTAACTGTTATGATGAGATCCTAGGCTAGCATAAGGAAACCACATGGACTGTGGGTGCTTTAGAAATATGTTGGCAGATTTTCCAGGCTGAAATGTTCAATCTCCATGCCACCACTTCTTTCCCAAGGGCACATATTGCAAATCCAGCTGCTGCTTGACAGAGCTGCCTCTCAGCTCAGAGCCAGTGTGAACAGAATGTCTGGAGAGGTCAAGTGGGGACAGAAAAGATTACACAAAGTAAGAAAAAAGAAGAAAATCTGCTCCTGTTATTGACTTTGGCTGGTGCTACAGGCACTAAAGGAAATGCCCCTGTGAGTGCCCATGTTCTTAATATTTTAAGAAAAGGAAATTTCCACCCAAGTTGGAAATACGTGAAACTTACAGTGAATTAACTGGCATCATACATTTCTCCATGCACAATTGTTACTTAACAAGTTACCTGACTTGGAAACAAGTACAAGGGGGCAAAGAAAATAACTACAAGTATAGTTATCGGCAAGAAGCATTTGTAGATCGTTTACTCAGTGACTGTGCCACCAAACTTCTAGTATGAAAATAAAAATGTGATATGAGCTGTTCTATTCCCTTCCATCACTGAGATGCTAAAAGAAAACCATAAGTATGGTGTCACATTAATTGCTCAAGACTTATTATTACAGAGCAGAGAGCTAATACATTAATCTGTTATATTTTTGATCTCTCAGTGGAAGCCCAAAGCATATTAAGTATCAAGCAGGAAGGAGTTAATTAGGAAGGAGTTTAGCTACTACCTATATGTCATTAGTGCCAGTTAAATCTATATTTTCATTTCCCTTAATGAATTTAACTAAGCTCATTTGGGTTACAAATAAAAGAGACATAAGAGTTTATTATAAGGAGCAAGGGGAGTACACATAGCACTGGTGTCCTTGGTTGGCTTTCCTGTGATTACAAATGAGGACACATTAACACAAAAACCCCAATTATACTGACTCTACACTCTACCTCATACTGAGAAATTCTTCTATGCTTTCCCTATAGAATTAGATAGTTCCCAATATAGCTCAAAGGGACTTGGGAATATGCGCATTCATGGTCCTGTGATCTGGTCAACACACTACATTTCTATGTCCTCTTCTATTGTCAGTGTCCTATATAATCATGCCAACTTTCAGGATTTGCTTTCTAAGCTTCCTAAGAGGGCCCATCTTCAAGTTTTTAGAGTTGTTTTGGGTTCTATGCCTATTTGATAAGAATTGTGTCCCAATTCTGTGCTATATTTTTCTTGTTTCAACTGCAAAGACAGCACTGCCTGCGTCCCATGTTTCACAAAACATTTCAGCCTTTGACATACTTCTTCCACAAGTGACTGAGGCCGTGTTATGACTCTAATTATCCTCTGCATGCAGAAACTTTTCTCCCTACCGTTATGGCTTGCGTCTGAATGCACCCCACAAAGCCTCATACAGATATGGAAGTGGGCTTCTAGAATGTGTGAATGACTCATGCGGCAGAGTAAAATGGATTAGAGAATTGATGAAACCAGATGGATTGATAACTTTTGATGCATTATGGGAATGACTATGGGGTTGTAAAATATAAGGCTATAGAATATTTGCAAAGTTTGTCTTATTGAAACTTAGATTAAGAAACTAAGCACTTATCTGCAAATTAGCTCTAATATTAATCTGAACTGAGGTCACATTTCTTCATTAAATCTGCCCCTCTTTCTCTTCATTATGGTAGTCTCTCTCATAGAGCATCAGAAAATGGAAAGGTAACTATATGGGCAGGTGTAGAACAAAGCATTTATTCTCCTCTTGTCTCAAGAAAATAAAAAGGAGGAAAGATTAACAAATTGAAAGTAATTAAGATATCGAGAAGATTAAATAAGAAGCAAGTTCACTAGGACATTATAGAGACCATGAACAATTTAGTAGCCTTGAGTATCTAGTGCCTGTAGTGAGATCTCTAAATATCACTTCCCACTCAAAGAATCAGTGAAAATTGGTACAGCAACTAAATTGAGGATAGGGAAGAAAATTTGCAAGGTCATTCTAGAAATCAAGAAAATTGTCAAGGGACAACTAGCATTGATTAAGGGATTTAGATACTAACATGAATAAGACACTCTTCAGCCCACAGTTAAAAATAGGTGAATTACAGCATCAGTTTGAATACTAGATGCATTGTATTGCAATGTAAGTGTGTTTAAATTTATGAAATCATGATAATTCTAAAAAAATAAATAACTCATTGTTCATTGTTGGAAAATGTCAGAGAACCAATACGTTGTTTTGAGAACTAGTGAATAAAGATAAGAATTAAACATGTCTTTATTTTGACTTGCTTGTATTAATTTTGTATTCCAGCTAATAAACAAAGAAAAATAACACAATCCAAATGCCACCATGTTGTATGAAAGACTTGGTCAATGATTAACAATGTTTTGCTACCAGGACAAGAATGCAGATGAACATAAGTAGCATGTTTTCCAATGGAATAACACATCTCTGTGATCATCATGCCAAATATTAAACCTGAGTCTGATCATATTTCTTGATCTACCCCTTTGTACAGGAAATAGAGAGGTTGAGGACAACTGGAAAAATGCAGAACATAGGAAAACTCCCAGCTGTCTCTAATTTTGTTAGCTACCTGTATTTATATGTATGCCTAGTGTATATTCATCTCCAACTTTATGTCTCTTTCTGTTTCTCTATGTTTTACATCTAAATCATGTCAGCCTCTGTATTCATATCTACATAAGTCAATGTTGATATCACTGCCTATGTTTTATACCTTGTCCAAACCTTTCCTCTATTGCAAGAAAAATAAAGAGATGATGTGTGTATTATAAAGGACAAGAGACATATAAGTCAGTCAAAATATGTACAACTCATTTGGATTCTGACCTATCACACTGTACAACAGTTTTAAGTATGACTAGTGAAATACAGATACTAAGCATGTATTTGATGATACCAAATACTTATTATTATTTTTAAGTGAGATAATTGCATCAAGGACATGTTGTATTTATAAATACGTGCTGATGCTCATAGATATATAAAGAATAACTATTTCCATGCCATTTTGGATTTTTCAAAATGGGACGGAAATGGGACAGGGTAAAGTGGATCCAAGTGTTGCTGAAGCCAGATGGAACTGATAACTGTTGATGCATAGTAATGGATACATGGGGTTTCTTTGTGCTATGGATTTTTTTAAATACGGAGAAAGAAAAAATTTAATATGATCTTTCCTTTACTTTTTAAAAAATTTTATTTAAAGGAAACAAAAAACAAAACAGTATAAGGGTATAAGTAATACAGAATTTCAAAAAAAAATAAACAGTAAGAAATCACTAGTTAATAGATTACATATTGTCATCATAGAAATAGTTGTTCAAGTTACAGGATTAAAGGATACCAAGTGGACATTCAAACAGTGAGACTGCAAACAGTTGTGTTCAGTGATCCAACAAAAACTTAGTAATATGGTCATCTATCTTACACACCTAAACACACTTGCAGTTGTATCCTTTAGAGCACTTCCTTTTCCTCTCTTTTTTACAAGAACATTTACACATTTTGGGTTTTATTACTCCCATAGTCTTATTACATTTTTTGGAAGAGAATAAAACCAAATATGACAAAACAAATCAATCAGTCAAAACAAAGGATGGACATAGTACATGATGTAAAAACAGAATACAAGATAATCAACAATGGTTACCATAATGTCTCTTGCTACCTTAAAAAGAATTGCCTATATCATTAGGTATAATAAAATTGAACAAAACAGTACAGAACAAGACCAATAAAACCTAAATATTGGAGACATTACAGGACTTCAAAAGAAGATAAAAGTCAAACCATAATGGGCATTATAGTGAATCTTATTGCCTTCAAAGTACTTGCCTATACCTTCAAACTTGATACTATCAAACAGAACAGAACAGAGTAAAATCAGTAAAAACAAGATGGTGGGAGCAATACAGGGCTTCACATCAAGTTAATAGGAAATCAAAAAAGTTACTATAATATATCCTGCTAATTTTTTAAATTTTTCCCTTAACTAAAAAATAATAATAATAAATAAATATTTTAAAAGGGGGAGATTGAGATAAAAGAGAAGGTAACAACATAACAATACAGGTCAAAGCAGAACAATTTTAGCAACATAGTGTTTCACCACAAGATAACCTGATTAATAGTAGTTACCATAGTGTCTCTTTCCTTGAAATATTTGAGTATAACTATGCACACTATAGCATCAAACATATCAAGTCAGTGTGAAACCATTCAAAAGGATGAAAGTATTACAGGGTATTTAGAACCAGCTAACGGAAAATGAACAATGGTTTCTATATTATCTCTTTGCCTATAAGAATTTTTGTTTATACTATCACATATAACAAAATCCAATAAGATACATGATACAACAAGTGGAGACAGAAGAACAACAGTTTGGTGGGACTTCAAAACAAAATTATATTAAATCAGCACTACCTATTATGATGTCTTGTTTTCTTCAAAATAGCTGTTCATATCATCACAGACAATAATATCAAACAGCCCAGAATAAAGCCTTTCCAATTAATGAGTGAAACTTTATAAGGCTTCAAAGCCACATAATGGGGAATCATGATTATGACATACTTTTATGTATTTGAATCATTTCTTACAATAGGGAAACTATTCGGTATTAATACATGTGAGTTTGATTTATTTCACTTATGAGTATGGTCTCAAGCTGCATCCATTTATTTATAAATAGCTTGATGTGATCCTTCTTTATAGCTGAGTAGTACTCCATTGTATAAAAATAACACAACTTTGTTTATCCACTCCTCAGTTGATGGACACTTGGGTTGTTTCCAAGATCTAGCTATTACAAATTGTGCTATTATAAACATGGGTGCACATATAACACTGTGGTATGATGCTTTCATTTCTTTTGGGAATATGCCTAGAAGTGGGATAGCTGGAACAAATGGGACTTCCAATCCCAGCTTTTTGAGAAATCTCCAGACTGACCTCCACAATGGTTGCCCCAGTTTACACTCCCACCAACAGTGCAGGAGAGTTCTTTTTTCCCCACAGCCTCTCCAGTATTTGTTGTTGATGGTTTTCTTGATCCTGGCCATTCTTTCAGGAATGAGATGGAATTGACAGTCTCTTTAATAAATGGTGTTGGAAAAACTGGCTCTCCATATGCTGAAAACTAAAACTAGACCCATGCCTATCACCATGTTCTAAATTAAAATCTAAAAGGATCAAAGATCTGAATATTAAAACAGAAACACTAAATCTATTGGAAGACAAATTGGATAAAAACCTTGAAGACATAGAGGTAGGTAGAGAATTCATGAACAGGACTCGAACCGCATGGGAAATACTTCCCAGAATCTATAATTCGGATCACTTCTTATTAAAAAGTTTCTGCATGTCAAAAGAAATCTCCAGCATAGTGAAAAGAAAATCCACAAACTGGGAAAAAAATCTTAGTGAACTGTCCCTCAGACAAAGGATTTCTGTCTAAAACATGTAAAGAATTAAAATAAATCAGACCCCCAAAATTCAAAAATCCAATCCAAAAATGGGCATCTGAGATGAATACACACTTCTCAGATGAAGAAATACAAATGGCAAATAAATACATGAAAAAATGTTCATCATCATTAGTCATTAGAGAAATGCAAATTAAATCCTTTACTTTTTTACTGCTGTTAGTTCTTGTTAGTGCTTAACAACTTAACTTCATGCCTATTCTTCAGAGGAGCTGAAATGGACATTCCCCAATATTTGTAAGCTCCCTGGCAAGTAACAAAGCCAGAGGCTTTTTCCTTCAGAACTTCTTGCAGCTAGGAAGATCACCATTGCCACAAAACAGATGTACCTGCTCCAGATTTCAAACAGAAAGATGCAGTAACTGTGTGGATTCAAATCTGTGAGCTATTCCGTATCTTTTAATTAAATTCTATGTCTATTTAATTTGGCCAGGATGAAATCAATCTCTCACAATCAAAAGGTTTACTTAAATAAAAGTGTGCTTTGATTCCAAGGTTAATTCATACTTGTTATAAGTTGTCGTAAAACCATGTGCTTATGTTTCATATGACACAGCTCTAATTTGCTTGCATGTCTAGTAGATTAATATGCATGTGTTCCTATTCACGTTGTCTAGGGAGTGGAGAAGCTGTGCTTAATTTGCTTTTTCTCTGAATCTCTAATCTGATGTCCAGTCCAGGGCTCTGACTAGTATATGAACTTGGTAAATATCTTTCAGTGAAGGAAGAAGTGAATGAAATTAAAAGGAACCTGGGGTTATGGTATGATATTATCAATAAAACTTCATACACATGTCCTTCGATGTATGTGGAAAATTGTACTTAACCCTTTTGTGGATCTGTATAACTAATTAGGTCAAGAGAGCCAGATGATTCTTCAGTAGTCACTCTCTTTTCCTTCTGAAGTGACCAAAATGGCCCTGGGTTCCAAATGATACACTATAGGAAGACAGAATCCATTGGCCTAAGTCCCCTGATGTCATCATGGAGTATCCAAGCTAGATTGCATTAAGCAAGCTGATTAAGTAAAAAAAGAAAAAAAAATTCTTCTGTCATATTAAGACACTAAGATGTGAGGATATTTTTACCTGAATATTACCTAACCTATCCTAATACATACAGGCTGGAGAAAAGAAAGAAAAAAATATAAAAGAGGAAGTAGAAGAGTTAGGTATTTGGGGGAGTGTACAAAGAATAAGAAAATATGACAGTAGATAATCTAGTGTGAAGCTGACAAATTCTTTGGCTACTTGGTGGGTATTTTAGGGGTTGAGTGTGAGCTCTGCTGTTTAACAGCTGTGCAATATTGAGTGATATTTTTCTTTACCTCTAAACCTCAGTTTCTTCATCTGAAATGTGGGGAAAAAAATCATGCCAACTTTCTGGGGCTGTTGCATAGATAAAAATGAAGCCAAGTACTCTGTGTATACATGCTTAACCTGGCCTAGTGTGGCACTCAATGGACATTGATTGGGTGAGTGAATGCTGTAGAGGTGTGTCAGGTGAAACCAAGGAGGGACAGTGGTGGAAGAAATCCTGTGGAAGGTTTCTGATTGCTAAACAGGCCCATACACTGAATCTCCCAAATCTGTCACCACGCACTGCAATTTAGTAAATCACTTCAAGCAGTGGGGTGTTTGCTCATTCAATCAAGAGGTGGATTTATGCCTAATTCTAGCAGCTCCTCTGCAAAGTACTATGAGTTTAGGAGGTCCCCCATCTTAGAAGCAAGATTGCTGCATGGTGATTTATGTGAGCTGAGAGGTTGGTCCCATAGCCATGAACATGGAGCATAAATCTGAGGCTTGCAGAGGGACCCCTTTCAGTCTGGCACATCTTGGCAATGCCTGGACAGGAGTTCCCTTTTACCTTGCTGCACCAGAGAGCAACGAGTAACAGAGGATGAGGAGAAGACCTTTGTTCCAAGACTTCTAGGACTTACTAATTAATTAAAGTTTGTGCCAGGATGGAAAGAGCTGTAAGGAGGAAACACAGATACCATAGCAAGAAAGTGACAACTCAGCTAGTCCTGGGTGTGAAGTTGGCTTTCCAGACCAACGGTTCTCTAAGCTGAGGCTTGACAGAGAAATCTAGGAAGAGCCAATGGCGTTTGCAAAACTTAAGAAATGGGCAACAGAATAGAACCAAGAAGAGACAGAAGTTTTGGAGTGGAAATGTATTTGATTTGTCTGGAGTACAGTAGAGAGGGAAAATGGTGAGAGCAGATGCTGGCAGGGTGGGCAGGGATTTGATCACAGAGATCTCTGAAGAGTTCAGGCTTTGTCCAGAGGGCACTGGGAACCTGGGGTTATGGTATGATATTATCAATAAAACTTTATACACATGTCCTTTGATGTATGTGGAAAACTGTACTTAACTCTTTTGTGGATCTGTATAACTAATTATGTCAAGTAGTGTAAGTAACAGAGCCAGGTGCTTCTTCAGTAGTCACTCTCTTTTCCTTCTGAAGTGACCAAAACAACCCTGGGTTCCAAATGATACACTGTAGGAAGACAGAATCCATTGGCCTAAGTCCCCTGGTGTCATCATCAAAGCTGTTGAAGTAGGTGATCTGGTTTTTTCTTCTGAGAGTTCCCAAAAACATCTCCATACAGAATTGACTAAAAGAGCAGGGAAGAGGCAGAGAATTCCTAATGGGAGACGACAATGACCTGGATTAGGGAGGAGCAGGAATTTACAAACTGGGCACAAAGCAGGTAAAAATAGCTAGTACTGACTGTGCCAGACTCTGTCCAAAGCACGTCTTCAGTAATTTAAGGTTTAGAAGTCTGCGTTTTAGGTGCTACTAGTAAAGCCTCTTTACAGGCAAGAAGATTGGGGCCAGGGAAATAATTAACTTGGTTTAGATCACATAGTTTTTAAGTGACACTGCTGAAATCCAAACACAAGTTGTTTAATTCCATAATTCATGTATTTAACCTATAAGCTCTGTGGCCTTGTTAGTCCATGAATTTTCTAGAAAGTCAGGGTCCCAAGATCTGTATTATTCACAGCACTTGGCACAGAGAAGACCACCTGAGAGTATGTAATTACTATTTCTTGAATGAATGGCTGAATTGAAGGCGAACATACAACCAGTGTGGCTGAACACCAGAACCTGTACATTTCCTAGCTTCCAGGGCTCCAACAAATTTCTTTTCCCTGCCAAGTCTCAGTCCTGTCCTCTCCAACAAAAGCTTAATTAGGAAATAAGGTGGCCACCTCTTGGGGTTTCTTTACACATCCAGTGTGATAATGGATTTGAAAGCTGCTCGTAAATGACACCACACTGGGCAGTGTGGCTGTTACAATTGTTACAATAAAGACAGAGGCCCCTGCATCAGAATTGTGGGTGGCATTTTTCCTTTTGTTGAATATCACAATCTTCCGCTCCCTTCAGCGCAAGCTAATTACTGTTACCTGTGACCAGGGCCTGAGGCTGCCTGACCATCTCTGCCTGACAGCTCAGGACTGTGAACCTGTTTCCTCCTAGCGGCAGCTCCTTTCCCCCCTATTTACATCTCTTCTAATCTGCATATTATCATCAGCACAAAGCCCTCAGAATAACATCTGACAAATGATGCCTATTAAAAAAACTGTGCGCACTTCTCTTTCACCGCCTTCTAATTTGGAATAGTATTATAACTATGCATCGCTAGACAAGCAATATTATGTTAAGAACATGATAAAATACCAGCGGCTCTGTAATGGCACCAACCAAATGGTAATTTCTGCTTCAGAAATTGGTCATTTATTTTGCTGGTCTGTTCTTACGTTCAAATTAGATGAAGTTTAATATACTGTAAAATTGAATGTATTCTGTCCTTTTCAACAAATATGGCGTGTATGAAAATGATTTATGGCTCGTGGGAACCTCTAAAATGTTAAATAATCTCTTTTTTGTGTATTTCTTAAGTAAGTTATAGCCTGAGAATTTAAACACAGAGAAAGCAAAACTTTATTAAGCTCCAGGCACTCGTTCTCCTGTTATCGGGCTGTGGTAGGAGCAGGAGCTCTGGTCCTGCACATATTATGTTGGGCAGTAAGAGCAGCCACATTAATTGCTACATTAATTTTCTTCTATTAACTGTAATTGGGAGGAAAGCAAGTCTTCCCCAGCGAGTGTTATAATTTGTGACTTAATTTTTAATAAAGCTGTGTTGAGACCATAGGTGCTTAGTGCAGGTCATTTCATTCAGTGGGTGTTTGGCATCCTGCCGCCAGTGGACTGTGGTGTTGGGAGGAAGATGAGCTGGACGGAGGCAGGCAGGAGCGTTTAAGCTTTCCCAGGAAGAAGGATCAGAGGCTCCTTTCTGGAAAATGCTTGAGTTTTGTCTTCTTTTCCCAGCTCTGGCCCTCTGAATTCCCTTTCCAAGATCTCAGGACAAGTTGAGAATCCCAAATAGTCAAAATATATATTACAGTTCAATATCTGATTCAGTGGCCAGGTCACTGACTTGCTATGTGAGGGCAGATATGTTATTTGGACATTAGAAGCCTTATCTTAGTATTCTCCTCTGTAAAATGATTATATTATAACAATGCTAATAACTGACTCTTTTATCACATGAAGTAGGAACTGTTTTGAGCATTTTACTGTGTGAAATTCTCATGATCACCATAGAATGTTGGTATGTCGTTATTCCCATTTTAGAGATGAGAAAACTGAATTATGGCAATGTTGTGCACCTTGGACTAAATCACACTGTAAATATCAGGGGAAGGGATTAATCCTTAGTAATCCCATTCTAGACTCTAACCTTTGAATTGCTAGGATAACACTTCCAGAACTGTGAGAGACTTAAAAGAGGTAATAATTGCAAGTGAGATTAGCATGTCCTCACTGGGAAATCTTTCATTCATCAAACATTGTTTGATCCCTGTCCTATATCAGATTCAGCCTCACTGCATTTCAGTGGGTAGGGAACAGATGTGTGTGAGAGAGATTGTGATCTTTAATGTACTTAAAATATCATCGGAAAGCACTCTAATCATGAGTCCTCTGGCCCATCAGTTCATTCCTGGTGACGACAGAACTTTCTGCTACTTAGATACACAAAGACTGGTCAAAATACAGTAAATGTTAAAATTTTTTAAATTTATTACAGTACAAGACATATTCCCACTAATCCTTTCAAAATATTCCCCCTCACACTGAACACGCTTATCATGCTTGCCACTTTCTGAAGCAGATTTTTGAAAGTCTTCTTTCATGATGTCTTTATGAGATATGATCAAAACTATGGTGAATGCTGCTGCCATTGCTGTCCAAAGGAAAGGGACACACACCTTCCAGTACGGCCCCTTGCAGCTTATTCACTGGTTCAGCCCCTATGAGACCTCTGGGCCTACCCCAAAGTCGGAATTATCATGCAAGTTAAACCCTTTGGATCAATTCAGAATATTAAGGTAGCTATAACACTGCAACTAAAGACACTCACAAAATGACTTCCAGAATTACTTCAGAAAGAGGCAAGAAGGATTCGATAAGTATGTTGAAAGTGAGAAGGAGTATTTTGAGGGATATTAGAGACAGTGTGTGGTTTATTGTGATAACAGTCTTCAACATTTTTGAATATTCACCATGTTTTTCTAACACCCCCTGTCATGAGAAGTCCAGCTCAGGCAGTATGAGAGGAGGAAGATTTTGATTTTTGTTAATATTATTCTAGATATGTATGTGTTTCTTGATGCTGTTTGTTTTCATCTTTAATAGCCTGAAAAGATAGTGTCCAACATTAATTTTCACTGAAATTTTTTCCAGTTTGTTTGGTTTTGGTACCTGGGATTGAACTCATGACATTGCACTTGCCAGGTAAGTTCTATACATCTGAGCTGTATCCTGTTCTGAACTGTTCTATAAATGTTTGCAGTTTAACTGACATCTCTCCAGTATATCCAGTGTTCAGGGGAACACACTGCCTGATCAATGAATACAGGTAGCTTTGTTCAACAGCCATGTTGAGCCCTCATAATGGTATGAATATCGATCTCGCTGAATGCTGAATTATAGAAGGGAAGAATACACTCCTACATCCAAATACATTTCTAAACCTGGAAGTTATCCCTTCACGACTTACAACATCTTCCTGAAATATTCGTGAACTGTATCTCACTTTACATACAATGGAATGTTTAAATGAAAAGAGGCAATTTGTCTTCTGCGGAATGTGAACAAGTTACTGGAACTTTCAGTGCTTTAGTTTTCTACTCCAGAAATTTGACAGCAATGCCTGTGTGGTAGTCTGAACTGAGGGTTAGTTCACTTGGATCCTTGAACGGTACCTCATATGTAGTAGAAGACTGAAAATGATAGCTATGAGAAATAAGTTCTTAATAGTAAGTAGAAAACATTGTCTATAGTTACTGTTAATTAACAATAATATTGTGTGATGTCACTTCCTAAGTGAATGGTCAGGTAACTTTTTTCTTCTTCTCCTATTCCACCTTCCCCCATCCCCACTCCTTTGCCCCTGATTCTTCCCTTCTTTTTCTCGTCCTCCTCTTTGTACTCATCATCCTCTTCATCTTTGTCCTCCTTTTCATCCTCATTCTTGTCCTCATCCTCATCTTCCTCCTCCTTCTCCTCATTCTTCTGTGCTTGGAGTGGAACCCGTGGCCTCATGCATACTAGGCAACTGCTCTCCCATTCATCTACATCCCTGTCTCTAGATAACTTTTAATACAATCATTACAGAATTCTGTAAGGTTGTCTCACACGCCCTGCAATTTTGGAGTATGTCTTAGTGACTTGTCACTAAAATAACATATCCAACATCCACATCTTAGAGTGGGAGAGGTTTAGTTTGGTTCATGTTTTCTGTCTATAATCATCTGGTTTCAAGATAGAAATGTGTGGAGGAAAACTGCTCACATCAAAGAAGTCAGAAAATAGAACAAAGGGAAGAGTTCAGGAGGGAGAGATGCCCTTCCAGGACATGCTCCTAGTGCCTGCCTCTTCCAGATAGGTCTCACGGTGTAACAACACATCTACCACCAGGAGCCAGTCACCTTCCAAACGTATGAGGCCGTTGGTAGTTACACAGATCTAAACCATAAAATAGTATTTGTTCCTCCTTTTCTGTATCAGTTCTCATTATTCTTCATATTTGGGTTTATTATTTCCATCTACGTGTTTGTTAGCACATTTATTTTCTATCATTATTTCCTTCATCTTATTATTTTCTTTTTAAAATTCTACCATATATATTTCTTTTCAATTTCTCACTTTCTTTTGTTGGTCTTGCCTTTTTTTTAGGGGCCCAAAGAATTTCTTTGGTGATTATTTATGTAAAGAATGTTTCTTTGTATTAATTTTTACGATAGTAAATTATATATTTCATATTATTCTTTCAAATCAACAGTAAAACAGGAGCAATATCCCTTTACAATCAAATCAAATCAAATAATTTCTCCCTTTTTGAGTGTGTAACCTTCAACTAATGTGTAACTTAATCCTTTGAGTCAAAGCCAATAGCAGTGACATATTTTCCACTAAATGAAAGATAAAAAAGCTTTTTCAAGATGACCTGGTTCCAGCACTTAGTCTTCTCCTACACTAGTTCTAAGAGTTTGAAAATATCACTTAACTTCACATTTATGAACTGGATTGTACCAAACATTTCTAGGGCATTTCCTAGTGCTAAAATTTGCATGGGCTAAACTTTGATTCATTTCCTATAAAAATGCTATCAAGTATCAAATTTCATTAGCATGACAAGCCTCACTAGGCATAAGTTGAAGACATTCAATTGGAAATAGAGGACAATTGACATTTTTTCAATCTACTCTATGTCTAGTACACATTACTAGATATCACATTTCTCTTAGCTTTGTAAATGTATTTCTACAGAATCCCAGAGGGCAATAGTAGAGTTACTCAAGTCATGAGAAACGTTCTCACGACATTCTTTTTCTGTAGGTGAAGGATTTCTTTCTCCACTCATTGAGGATAATTGAAAGATGTGATAGTACATTATTTAATCCTTTAGTACTTGTCTTAATGTTTGTCTTTCAGAATCAAGCAAACTCTTTCCTTCACTGGTATTCAATAATCATTTCTTTCATTGAATTTATAGCGCTGCTGACAAAAGTCCTACACTCTTTGAAACACTTTAATTATTCACAACAATACTAAAAAAACAGATGGATAAAACATTTTAACATCCAATCTAATTCTTAAGCACTTCATCATGGCTTCTTTCCCTGAATGTTTTCTGGTAATTTGTTAATTACCAATTTGAAATGGGACTCTGAGGATTATCTCTAATATTATATTATACCTTATTTAGACACATTCTGACTTGCAAACACTTCTGCTTATAAAGGATATAGATCACATTTGAAATGCTCACTGCTTCCTCATTTCCATTTGTTAACATTCTTTTTATATTTCCACTTTAAGATAGTTCTTTAGTTATTTATTTGTCCAATTAGAAAAACTCTAACCTTTCTCTCTGTTCTGATTTTCTCCAGGCATAGGCTAGTCCTACCATTTTGCCTCAAAATTATTTCTCAAGTCAGAATTATCTTCCTTACTTCCTGTGCCATAAGTTTAGCATAATCTAATGCCCTATCTAAATTTCTAAGAATATCTCCTAATTCATCTTTACTCTTTCTATTTGCCTACATGTACTTCTAGTGAATAGAATGGCATTTCCAAAGGGAAACTTTTTAGTAATTCTCCACAGTTTTCATGTTGAAGTCAAAATTGGTGTGATCCACAAAGCCTTTCATGATCTATTCCTTCTGTCCTCTACTATTTTGAATTTTTGAACACTGCTAGTAAAGTAACATTCTCTTTGGATAAATAGGTTGCAAAGGGATAGGAAATAAGTTTAGATGCACTGGAATTTGTGTTTGTTATTTTATCAAGGGATGTCATGTAAGAAAAAAGTTAAAAGAGGGCAGGACTCTGATTCAGACAGGAAGAAAGAAAGAAAGAGAGAGGGAGAGGAATAGGAAAAGGAGAAAGAGGAAAAGAAGGAGGAGGAGGAAGAAAAGAAAGAAGACAAAGAAGAAAAAGAGTAAAAGGGTTTTCATAGATATCAGCTTATGTAAATTTATTTCTTCTTCATAACCCCTATAAAATACTTAATATCAATCCAAATTTATAATCAATTAGACTGTATAGGGACAAGAAGCTAGGGAATAGAAAAGTGACCAATATTAAAGTCTAAACTAATGAACACATGAAATCGAGTTTCATGTTTTATTTTCTAGTTATTCTTATTGATTCATCAAGAAAGTTCAAGACCAAATTTTGAAACAGGTCCATATGTCATCAGCAGATGAATGCATAAAGAAAGTGTGGTATCTAGAACCAGGGATTTAGCTCAGTGGCATAAGTGCCTGGCTGCTGAGGGCTAAGTTGTGAGTTCAATCCCCCGTACCAAAAAAAAAAAAAAAAGTGTGATATTTCTATACAAAAGAGTGTTTCTCTGGTATAAACAGATATAAGTCTGAGTCATTTTTAGAAAAAATAGGTGCACTTTCAGAGTGTGATGTCATATGAAGTAAATAGGACACCACACAATCTTACATATCATATGGTTTCTCAAATATGAGAAACCCAAAGAATAAATAAATTAAACAGCAAAATAAAAGATACCTAATAAAAAGCAGAGAGATAGATCATTTGCAAAAGGGATAGGGATCAAGAGATGGGGGACATAGGGAAGGAGACATTAAATAATTAAGATGTGTTATGTATTTGTACCAACTCCTTATGATGAGTAAGATCATGGTGTACTGCAAACATATACTAATAAAAATAAAAATCTAAAAGAAACAAATAAAAAAGCAAATTCAAAACCAAGCAGGCTAAATAATGTATGTGTACCAACTCCTTATGATGAGTATGATCATGGTGTACTGCAAACATATACTAATAAAAATAAAAATCTAAAAGAAACAAATAAAAAAGCAAATCCAAAACCAAGCAGGCTAAATAATCAGAAACTGCATTGCCATGAGTTTCAACTCAGAAGACTGAAATATAAAAATAAATTTATTTAATAATCAAGGGGAAAATAAATAATTATTAATTTATCTTTAAAATAACATCACTATATTTAAATACTCAATTTATTCATTTTTAAAATGTGGATATAGAGCTTAATGACCTTAAACTTCCTCCCAGATAAAATTTTATAGTTTTTTCTGTGTGTGCGCATTTGTATCATTTAGTCAAAAACACTGTATCAGGATTCAATTCGGCAGCAACCGTTAGAAACTGAAAAATAAAATAGTAGCTTCAAAAAGAAAGTTTATCTCCCTTGAGTAGAAATTGAAAGGAAGTCACCCAAGGATTCTCTTCCTCAAAATCTTCCGGGACCCAAGCCTTCTCCATCTCACTGCAGTTCTAGCGTGATCAAGATAGTGTCTGTATCTCCCACTATAATGTTCATGTTATAAGTGTTGTGGCAGAGAAATCAAGCAAGATAAAACGGGAGAAGACTGAGATACAATTGTCTTTTAAGAAATCTGCTAACGGATATATTGTAGTAACTTTTTGATTTCCTATTAACTTGATTTGAAGTCCTGTAATACTCCCACTATCTTGTTCTGACTGATTAGACTCTGTTCCGTTCTGTATGATAGTATCTAGTTTGAGGGTATAGGCAACTACTTTGAAGGCAATAAGATTCACTAAGATGCCCATTCTGGTTTGACTATTATCTCCTTTGGAAGGCCTGTAATGTTTACAATGTTTAAGTTTTATTGGTCTTATTCTCTACTGTTTTATTCAACTTTATAATACCTAATGAGATAGACAATTCTTTTTAAGGAAGCAAGAGGCATTGTGGTAACCATTGTTAATAACCTTGTATTCTGTTTTTACATCATGTACTATGTCTATCCTTGGTTTTGACTGACAGCTTTGTTTTGCCATATTTGACTTTATTCTCTTCCAAAAAAAGAAAAGTAATAAGAACTAAGGAGTAATAAAATCCAAAATGTGTAATTTTTGTTGTGAAAAAGAGAGGGGAAAAAAGGGCTCTAAAGGATACAACTGCAAGTGTGTTTAGGGCTGTTAAATAGCTGACCATATTAATGTCTTTGGTTGGATCATTGAACACAACTGTTTGCAGTCTCTCTGTTTGAATGTCCACTTTGTATGCTTTGATACTGTGACTTGAGCAACTATCTCTAAGATGATAATGTGTAATCTATTAACTGGTGATTTCTTACTTTTTTTTTTGTTTTTGTTTTTGTTTTTGTTTTTTTTTTTTTGTAGTTCTGTATTACTTGTACCCTTACACTGCTTTGTTTTGTTTTGTTTTTTCTCTTTTTCCTTTTAAATAAAATTTTAAAAAAATTCAAGAAATCTGCTAACATAATGTTTGCATTCCTCATTCCATTGCTTGGCATTTCAGTGAGATCACTTGATCACACCTAAGTGAAAAGGAGGTTGCGAAATCCTCCCTGGGCCCCAGATGACCATCTCCTCACTAAATATCTCAATACTAATGAAGAGGGGAATAGATACTGGGAAGATCCTTCAGTTTTTATCACACACACTTATTTGTAAACAATAAATAATTTAAAACGACCAGTGAGGGGCTGGGGATTTAGCTCAGCGGCATAAGCGCCTGCTTTGCAAGCAGGCAGTCGGTTCGATCCCCGGTACCAATAAAAAAAAAATAAAAATAAAATAAAATAAAATAAAATGACCGGTGAAATGTTATAAAATATTACATCACAAGACAAAAGTAAAGTGAGACATAAACTTTAAATTTCAGGTTTGTAAATACGTGTCCAAATAATAATACAAAAATCGCTAATTACAAACCACTAAGTTCTCCCCAAGTAAGATAGATTTGGCTTATTTGGGAAAACTGTTACACTGTTAAACCTCATATTCTTCATCCGTAAAATGAAGATAATAATACCCATTTTCCAAGATTTTTGTGAGGATAAGAATGTAGTGGTGAATTCCTATCCAGGTATGTATATTATTGTCTTTGATTTTTAGAATAAGCATTACACAGATTTTTAGACAGAGGTTTATAAAGCTGCAGAAATTATATAAACTGGGGCCTTGTTGATGTTAGCAAGGATAATCTAAAGTTTAATTTAGTTTTATAAAAAAAAAGCTAACTGATTATTGTAAAGATTTGAAAAATGATTAGGATTCTGTTCAAATGATATTATGAGAATTTGATTCTCTTTCCTTTCTTTGACCCACTTCTTTCCCTCTTACTATAATTTTTATCCAAGTTCTTTTCTTCAAGTGCCACCATCTTGTCATTTTACTAATTCTCATATAGAGATCTCTCTTCTAAATCATAACTGGAAACATCAGTGGTGTTAATCTCACCGGCTCTATTTGGGAAATATGCAAATACTGGAACTGACCACTAAAGTCCTAGGAGATAGAATAAACTTACTTATATTTCCTAATTTATCAACCTTATTACAATTGTGAGATTGGCTTTTCATTTCAAGTGGTGTAACTGGGGAGAGATATTAGATCATATGGTAGGCTGCAGACAGAAATTAGTTTCTAACTGGCCGCATCGCCTAATGGATAAGGCGTCTGATCCCAGAAATTAGTTTCTACACCCTTAGATAAATCAAAGACTTTTAAAAGTCTAGCGATAACATAGCAATAATTAGTTTATGTCCCTAATATTATATATGAGCAGGACTAAAACATTAAGAGATTGGCCCATAATACAGAGCTCTGTGAAAGCATTGAACTAAAAACTCATCTCTCCTCACTTCAGTTCAGTGATTTTTCTCACCATAAAACTGACTTTTGTAAACAGCTAACTAACCATAATTTAATTTGTGATAAAGATGTCTAGTAGTTTTCTTTAAGCCACTGGTAACTTTCTCCCAACTAATTGTCATTGTTTCCTTTTGGCTCATCACTTAGGCAGTGAAAGTCATGGAATACAAATTTTGCCCCATGAAAATTTATGATTCCTTATTGAAATTTTCAGCAACAGTATAGTTGTGGTTCATATTTTTATTTCACAGAGATGTGACTTAAAAATTCGTCTGAAAATATTTGCTATTATTTGTTCATATGAACATGAGCTTAAGTATTTTCCCTCTCAAGAAATAGAAGCTTATTGACAAAACATCAGAAAATACATGAATCAGTGTAGCCCTTAAATCACCCATTGCCCAGGAAATATCACCATCAATATACTGGAGAATAATATAACAGGTCATATTACACCTAACGTCCTATATATTACTTTCCTACTCACCTTATGTTGGAAGCATGTTGGAATCATTCACTAGAAATCTACATCGTATGTGTGAGTACTTCCTTGTTTGAGTAAGCCTTTATCTATTTAAACTATTCTCATACAACGTTTGCATTATGTTCATTTCAATCGTTATTTTAATTAGTAAAATGGTGAGTTTCTTACATTTTAAACCAACAAGTATATTAAAAAATGCTAAACATCACTAGAAAAATGCAAATCAAAGCAATGATATATCACTTCACACCCATTAAGATGGCTACTATTAAAAAATACCTAAAAATTCCAAATCACCAATTATTGATACAGATGTAGAACACATGTAATTCTTATATACTGTTGGTTAGATTACAACATAGCTCAATTTCTACGGAAAACAGCATGGAAATTCCTCATAGATGAAAAGCAGATCTATCCTATGATCTGGCACTCCCACTTCTGCATGTGTATCCATAAGAATTGAAGCCAGTGTCTGAAAGAGATTTGTGCATCCATGTTCATTGCTGTACTATTCACAATTTCCAATAAGTGGGAACACACTAGACATGTACTGACAAATGAATGAATAAACAAAATGTCTATATTATTTAGGATTAAAAGGAAGGAAATTCTACCACAAGCTACAAGATGGATGAATCTTGAAGAATTATGCGAAGTAAAATAAGCAATTCACAAAAAAGTTATGATTCCATTTATGTGAATCTCTAAATAGTCAATTTCATAGAAACAGAAATTGGAATGGTGGCTACCAGGAAAGTGAAAGGTAAAGGCAGATACATTGTTCAGATGTTATTCAGTGGCTTCAGTCTTTCAAGATGCAATCCTTCTGCATATGTGTTTCAGAACAATGTAAACATATAGCAGTACTTAACGATGCTCTTTAAATAACGTTCAAGATGATAAATTTTATAAATTCTTTCCAATAAGAAAACAGATAAAAAAGAAAGAGATGTATGCAGTTTAAATAATAAGTGAATACCTATGATTACAATTACCATGCGAAATAGAATATTAAACATTATCAGAACTTTGGAAGCTATTTTGTAAACTTTTCTGATGCCCTCCTTTTTTCCACTTTTGTTTTATTCTTTCCTTAACTTACTTTATTAATTTGCCACAAAAGTATGTGACCCACAATATTATTTTCCAGTGTTTAGAAAATATAAAGAGAATCATCCTTTTCATCTTACTTTTTGTGGTTAGAGTTATAATTGGATTTGACATATGTATTCATTTCTCTTGCCTATGCATCTAAGAGTAGAATTGCTAGATTATGTAGTCATTCTTTGTTTAATCACTAGGAGAACCGCCAATCTGATTTCCCCAGTGACTTCCTCATTTTACAAACTCACCATCAATGTATGAGAATTCCAATTTCCCAACTGATATTGTGTCACCTTTATGCTTTTTATTATAACTAGTGGCTGTGGAGCAGTTTTGAGGATCTGACATGCAACTCCCTAATGGCGAGTTTTATTGATTTTTTTTATTTGTTTGCTGATCTTTTGTATTTTAATTATTTTTGAACTTGAGTATAATTGACAGATAAAATCATATGTATTTAAGATGTATAACATCATGTTTTGAGATGCTTATACAATGGGAAATTATTACTACAATTAAACCTCACATATGCTTTTTAATTTGTCACTTATAATATTTTATACCATAATAGTTTGAGTCAAAAGTACTCTTAAACAGAAGAAATAGTTTAGTATCTCATTCCCAGAGATAGATTAAAATAATTGTTTTTATTTTAAATAGAGAAAACTAAAAAAATAAAAACAATGATATAGAGTTTTAAAATAGGAAAATAGCAAATTAACAATGGATAATATAGAAAAATTAAGTGAATACCATTCTAGATAAACTTTTGATATCTCTAGGCTTTAATTTTGAAAATAAAAGTGGCAATGTTATATATACTGTTTGTAACCTGCCTTTTCACTTAATGAAATGTAGCATATAGCTTTCATTTCAGTATATTCTTGTCAGTCATGATCTCTTAATGAGAAAATTAATAACATTTTTTACCGTTCCCTATTACTCTCCTTCACACTCCTCTTCCTTCTTCTGTATTCCTTCTCTTGTCTAATAATAACCTCCCTTTTACTTTCATGTCACCTTGTTCAGATTCCATATATTAGGGAAAACATGTGATACTTGTCTTTCTGGACTTTTTTTCTTTTGCCTAACATGAGGCTTTCCACTTACGTTCATTTCCCTGCAAATAACACATTTCCTTTCTGCTTTATGTTTGACTAATACTCCATTGAGTAAATAGTCTCATTTTCTTTACCCTTTATCTTTAACAGACACTCATGCTATTCTGTTACGTGGGTATTGTGTCACAGTAAAGATGGGTGTGAAGGTATGCCTAACATTTGCTGATTTCACTTCCTTCTGGTATATTTAAGGAGTTCTGTATTGGGTCATATAGCAGTTTTATTTTTAGCTTCTTAAGGGAGCTCCATATAGATTTCCATAGTGGATAAACTAATTTACATTCCCACCAGCAGTGTAGAATTCTTCTTTCTTCTGCACATCTTTGCCTGAATTTATTGCTTTTGTATTCTTGATGCTAGCCATTGTGACTGGAATAAGATGAAATATCAATATAGTTTTGATTTTCAATTCCCCTAATGACTAAAGATGCTAAATATTTTTCGTATATTTTTGTTCATTTCTATTTCTTTTGAGAAGTGTTTATTATATTCATTTGCCTGGTTACTGTTTGGATTTTCATAGCAGCGTTATTTGTAATAACCAAAAATGTTCATCAATTGGTGAATAAATATAGTATGGTGCAATATTAATTACATCATAAAAGAGATGATGTTTCAATATATGAAACACATGGATTAAACACAAAAATTGTGCTTAAATAAAAGAAACTAGACACAAAAGGTCATATATTGCATAAATTTCCTCTATATGAAATTTTCAGAATGAGAAAATCTATAGAGATTGAAAATATAATATGGTTTATGGGAGTCAGGGAAAGAAAGAGGAATTAGTTATGTTATTACATTTTAGGATGATGAAAATGTTCTAATCTTTGATAAAGGTGGTACTTGTAGGAATAAATAACTTGGCGGATTAACTCTAAATATACTAAAAAACATTGGATTGTACACTTTATAATTAAAATTTGAATTGTATGCCTGTTTCTTTGCAGTTCATTTTCATCTCTGTAGCATTCTACTACACAAATATACTATACATATATTTTGTATATATATATATATATATATATATATATATATATATAGTACATGTACATATGTATATGTGTGTGAATATATGTCTTTGAAGATGGAATTTTGGGATTTCTCTATTTCTATTGTTACAAATTCTGACGCTATAAAAGTCGTTGAATATATCTCCAAGATCCATTGCTAGAAATTTGTAGAATGCATTCTTATACACAGAAGATTGGAATTGGTGATTCACTGACAATAAACAAGTTTAAGTTTATCATGTGCAGAGACATTATCTCCTAAGTGGATTTACCAATTCACCAGCCTATTAATTATAAGTAAGTGTACGTGTTATTCCATGTCCTTAGATTCCCTCCTCAATACTGCAATTTGGTGAGACAGAATGTATCTCAACTAACATTTCTGATGAATAAAAATGTTAGAATATGTTAGTATGTTTGTGTGGTATTTATAGTTCTATTCCTTTTCCTTGATGCCCTTTTCTAGTACAGTTTCTTTTATATTTTTCTTATTGATTGTAGATCCTTTCGCATATTCTGGATGTGAATTATTTTTTGCATATTTGTGGGTCAGGTATGTTGTCTCACTTTGTGGCTTATGTTTCATTTTCTTTACTGCACATAGAGCTGGTATTTGCAGAGATGTAGTGGAGCTTGTGTATCTAAATGGCTTCTGCTACATTTCTACATTCATCTGGCTTACCATCTGAGCTCACAACTCTTGATTTAAATTCTGTTATGTGAAGAATGGATCATAATCCTGAGTCATAGCCTGCTTATGCAGCATTTGACATTAGTATGTTTACGTTGCTTCCTTTAGCTACTGGCCAGGACCCTTTGTGAGTGCACTGATGACCCAGAGCTTTGAACATCACCAGCCTCAAGAACCCCGCTTGCTGAAACAGAAATGAAAATGCGTATGTTCCAAACACATATGAATGATTTGTGAAATTTTGCAGATGACTGAAAAACACATAGCATGGGCTCATGGCCATCTGGACTCTTTTGACTTATCTGAAATTTAAGTAAGTGACTCCACATCTGCTCCTACTGTCTGAGGTTCTTCCAACTTATTTACGAAATGTAGTTGCATCTTTACATAAAAAAAAATGTCTTAAGAAAAAGTTCAACTGATTTCTTAACTATTAACTCCATAATGAGGCCACAAAGACACATATACGTAAACACTGAAGTGAATGTTTAAATTTTAAAAATTCGTTACGGTAAATGACACTTCGCCATTAGTCTTCCTCACAACACTGTCCCTTCCTTCAGACACATTTATCCATTATTCTTGCTGCATTCTGAAGCAGTTCTGGAAGTCCCCTTGCATGAGCACCTACTTGATGTGTGACAGCCTTATTATTTTGGATTGATTCAAAATATTTACCTTTGATCGGGAGAGTCAGAAGCCTGAAGTGAATGTTTTATTTCACAGAAATTTTCCTACCAGAAGTGATGCATGATACAGACCATTGTTATGATGAAGGATGAAATCATTTGCTCATTTCTCAAGCCATTTTCTATAGACATCTTATCTTAAAAAAAATAAAATTCATTATTCTTTACTGTGAACCTTTAACTATACATAAAATAATTGATTTCAATATTAAGATATGTAATGTGGCCATCTTGCTTATGATATTTTGATTGATTTTTATTAGCACATATTTGCTACAGATAATGAATCACTCATCAAGGAGAACATTTATATGATTAAGGTGCAATACAAGTTATGTCATATATCATAGCTTAATTCATTTTGCTTCTCCTCTTTTTCCTCTTTCTCTCTCCATGACTAGAGTCCCTTCCCATTTTCTAAAGATCTATCTCCCTGTTTTCTATTATTTGTCTTTTCTTTTACTTTATTTAGACTTTGGGTTCCTTAAATATTCTAATAAATCTTATATTATTCAAAATTTTCTAGAACTCAGCTTACACAATTCTAAAGTTAAAAAAAATACATTAACATTGTATATTGACTTATCTCATCTATGTAGGAAAACAAGGTAATTTCCATCGAGAGCTCTGAACCTTGGTCTAGGGATTATAACCATAGACCCAAGTTTCACCTTACTACTGTGTCATTACTTAAAAACCTGAAGTCTAAAGTAGCATGATCATGTAATTCCAATGAATTTGAAAAAAATTTCCTATTACTTTGTGGTTCCTGATCCATGACTGATGGCACACTTTAAGTTACACTTTCTCTCAACCAGAATTTACAATTAACTACCTGCACCAAAGAAGTTGAAATTTATCACATAGTATCACTAAGGTTCAGTATGCTGCTTCTGGTGTTAAATATCCATTCCTTTCCATTCATTAGCACACAGCAGTAGCATTCACTGTAAATTTTTATTATACACACATACACTCATGTGTGTGTGTGTGTGTGTGTAATGAATCTCTGTGTTCTAGAATCCATTGTGATATAGTGAGAATTACAGAAAGAAAAGCAGTTAAGAAATTACAGATGATGGTTCTGCTGGTCATGTACCATTTTGCTTCAGGATGGAAGACTACCTTACAAATCACATTTTAGAGATGAGATCAGGATGGAAGACTATCTTGCAAATCACACTTTAGAGATGAGATGTTACTTAGAATTATAGACAATTAGGACAAAATATCTCAAATTATAAAGTGATCTCAAAGATAAGCATGAGCGAAATCCTGATCTGTGAGTCTAAGTCATGACTTGCCGGCTTTAGTTAAGCAGTTGTTTAGAGAAACCAGATATTTAAAGTTACCAAACTAGAAACAACCACAGAGCTCTTGCTCACTCCCTACATTGTAATTATCATAAGAAGAGATCTGAAAAGAAAAGCTTTTAGCATTCTACAAAGAATGGAATCCAAACCCAAGTCTATCTGAGCATGGTGTTCTTTACCACTGTTCTTTACTCTAAGATGCCAGTATATGCAGTTTATAGTAAGCATTATGTTCTCAGTTCTGCCGAAAATAAATATTCGCAGCATTCTTCTTTAAGGTTTCTCATTAATAACTAGCTACGCAATTAGTGGAACATAAATGCACAAACCTGGCCTGAGGCTACCTCCATGTAGGGTAACCTGATCTATACTCCTCCCTAGTTCTTGAGACCATCTCCTGTTCTCTCTTTTAGGTTTCATCCAAAAGCCCCTATCTCAGATAGGTCTCTGCTAAACCCCAGATCCAAGGAGAGTCGTGTGCTTTATGGTCTATTTCTATCATATATTTGGTTGCTCATAACCCTCATCATTCTTGTAATCCTCAGAATATTGCTTTTCTTTTTTCTTTTTTTTTTTTTTTAAAATAACAGAGACCAATTCTGTCTTGCATACTTCTGTATCCACAGAGCCTAGAGCAGTGAATGGAACATAGGAGGTGCTAAAAGAACATGTTGGCACCAGTTGGCACCAGGACTAAATGTAGTACCCAAGTCTCCCAATTTTGATATGCTGAACTTATTTCAAGATAACAGGTCATCTTCTGGGATGTCAAGAGGATGCCAGAATCAATCTTTTCAGTGTGGAAATTTGTTCATTCACAATGCTTTTCTAGGTAGCTTACTCAGGTATTTATTTATTGCCTACATTGGGGCATGCCTTATATCTAGACTGAGCAACAAAGAACATGAATGGAACTCTTAAAATGCTTCTTTTTTTAGTAGAACAACATTGAATATAGACTCAAGAGCTGGGTCAGAACTCAACTCTCTCACTTCTTATCACTGAAAGGCGACATGCATGATGAGCATGATAACTGGACTGACCCAAATGCCAACTAATGTAGTATGATTTCTATGAGCCCTTCATGGAACATCCCATTCATTTCCAGAACAGCTCCATTATACAAATTAGGTGGTCTAGACCTGATGTGAAATGAGTTAGTTGAGTTAAATGAAATTACTTGAAGTTACTTGGATGTAGTTGAACCTCTGCCTTTCTACCCTCTAAGCCCAGGCCTGTAACCACTGTAGATTCCTGCTGTGGCTGCTGCTCTTAAATCTCTGAGAATACGAGAATTCACTGAGTTTGTGCACAATCTATCATAATCTTGTTTGCTGAAAGACGACCTAATTTGCCGCAGTCTAACTGCATTCAAACCTCAGGTTGAGGCAACACAATAAAAGCACCCTCCTAATGGTGCTCCTGCTTAAGGCAAATGAATTGCTCAGATATGAAATTAGAAGTGTGCTCTGAAGGTGCACGAAGGCTGGAGGATACACAGTGCAGTAACATTGATTTCAATTATGTCCTAACCTTCAGCAGGATGATGTGACATTAGACTTCTGTGTCACCAACCCTTATTTTCATTTCTCTTGTTAAATATGAGCTTTGTTGTGCTTCATCGATCTCTGCAAATATTCTGCTGTTTACAACTTTGATAATCTTTGTGTAATCTTCAGGAGTAATTGGATTCCTACAAATGTAGCTGAATTTTCAACATCAATGAGATAAGGAAAAAAATGGAGAATTTGAAGCAATGCACAAACCCCAAATTCAGAAACTTTTTATGTTCTCCAGCTAAGATTGACCTTTTCCTCTCAGGTTTGAAAGGTTATGTCCTAATAAGTTTAGATGATGTAACTGAAATGATGTGTTTCCTCTAAATGAAGTGAAGCTGTAATAGTCACAGCTCTGTGGTCTCTCAATTCCATCACTACTGTAATTGATTATTATTTTCTTAAAGAAAATGAGGATGAAAGGGTTTCTTTTGTTAAAATCTAATCACTCTGTTTTGGCAACAAATGCAACTTTAGCGTGCATAGTTAATGCCACTTTTGCATAATAGTGTTCACTCTTTCTACCAACAAAAGGACAAGGAAGAAAATGTAGCTGGTGCTGATTTCTTGATGCTGCCATTTGCTAGTTGGGTGACCTTGGGAAAAGTAACCTCCCTGCCATAGTTCTCTGTATGAAAATGGAAGATAATAAAATCTAAACTGCAGAAATGTTACGATGGTCCAGCAGTTAATTCGAAAAGTCCTGAGAACATTGGCATAGAGCAAATATGACATGCTTGTTAACAAAAGTAAATAAAAGGAGAAAAGTGTCCCCTAGATGCTATTTTGCTGGTGTTTAGGTAATGGTGGGGTTTCACGTGTATTTCAAAATTATACTGAGATAAGTGTATCTCCACATCAAAGATGGCAGTCTCAGAGCCTGAGGAGCAGAAAAGAAATAGTACAAAACAAATCATACATAACAACATCTCTAGCAGATAGAACTCTACCTATGAGAACTAGGAATATTCATTTATTATAGCAACATTTTTATATAAAATCATTTTAGAGTTTCAACAATGGGATATCATTGAAAATGATTCAGTTAGATCCATCCAATCGAATTAATTAAAATGATTACATAATTTTTCAGGCATTGCAATAGAAAAACGTTAATATATATTATTGAGTCCATTTTCAAAAAATATATAGTTGGGAAAATGTAGATTGCTATTTAACAAATTGTAGCTTTATTTTGTTGTCAAAGGGTTGGTGATATTTTTCTTAGCATTTTGTTTTCAGTTGCTGTTTTTTAATGTTTTGTTCATTTTCCCTAGCTCTTCTTTTAGAAGGCCTGTTCCCAGTCCCGTCCATTGCTATGACATTCTCTCCACCCCATCTCCTGGTGTCTGACCTATAGACATTTCCTGTAATAAATAAAGATTCGGACATCTCAGTCATGGTCTTCAGCTGCATTTCAGTGACTACTATCAGTCTGAGACTTCAGCACATGAAGGAAACCCCTAATCGCCATTATAGGCTCACACAACATTGACTGTCTTACAGTCAGTGGAGGAAGTCTGTATCCTACCAGTGTAGCAGCCGGGCCCACCCAGAACTACTTTCTGAGTGGTCAACAATGTTAAACTAATGAGTGTCTGGAATTACTGATCCAGTATCCCCTGCTGACCAGCAACTTTATTAACCCAGCCATCTGAGATATTTCTATTTGGAAGTGTAACAAGCATATCCAATTTAAAATGGTTGAAATCAGGAGGGGCCCAATGGACAAGGAGAGATTTTAATTTTATTCAAATTTTTTCATGTCAGAGGTTGGAACTCCCTTACCTGTAATGATCATGGTGCTGAAAGAGGCTACAAGGACTCCCAGTAAGGTATTGGATAAAGGTGTCAAAAGTTCTGCATGGATCATAGCATTTTATAGTCTGTGAAGTGGCTGCATTCATAAACAGGCCTCTAAGCTTGGGCTTGTTATACATCACCACATCCACATGCTTTGGGGTGATGTACTCCTAGCTTTGCTGCAAGTCTTGCTGTCCATCAGCTGGAGTGTAAGCTGTCAGATGCTTAAGAACAGCAGAGAGGAAACCAAATGTAGACAAAGACTATATATATATATATATATATATATATATATATATATAGTGTTCAGTTTGTATACAGTGAGAGGTGTTTAGTTTCCTAAGCCATAGTCACCTTGATGGCTTTTTTACCCACATGTGTTACTGAATAGATTTTAGTCTGATTGATTGATTTTTAATTCTTAAGATGATGTGGACTCTAAAGGAACACATTCTCAGTCCGATTCTCAGCCCTCTTAAAGTTCAGGAAGAGTGTTTATAAAATTTAACTGTTATCTTGTACTAGTCATTGGAGTCCACTTGGGCATGGTCAGGTTTAGGAATATCCATACTAGGAATCTGGCCATCCTAATGACCAGATAACTTCTACTTTCTGATTATTTTAATCAGTATATGTCTGAAGCACATGTTTATACTCCTTGTGTTGAGTTGGTACATGGACATGGGACATCTTAGTTATTTATTTCCTCTTTCCTTTCCCTCCCTCAAACTCTTTCTACTTAATTTTAATATTATAGAAGTAAATAAGTATTTTAATAGAAAACTTTGATTTGTCTAGAAAATATTCTTCTAGCTTATCTGGTTCCATAGTTGTATCATTTTTGAGCACTTCTTCTGCTGGGAGATAATGTGGAAATTGAACCCACAACCTCTCACATGCTAAGCACATACTGTACCACCGACCTACACCCCCAGATCCTGTCTTGCATTTTTCAACCCTTCTATAAGCTTTAGGTCTCTGATAGATATTTAGAATCTTACGTTCCTTACAGACTCAATTATTTCTTCATGATGGGCTAATAAAATCAATTTTACCTCTCTTTATGTATTCATTGCAGTACTCTTAATTAATATTTCTGTGGCAATTTTTAAAAATTTTTCTTTTGAACCAGTTATATCAGCCCATTCCCTCATGAGTTGAATGGAATATTTTAAAATACGTTCATTTCATGATTATATGCAAGTCATGACTCTAAACTGTTTGAAAGTGTACTTTAACTTCCAGTAATATGCTAAAGCATTGACTTATGGGAGCCAGGAGCATATCCTTGAGAGAGAAGGGTACCTTATTCCTGGTGATTCGAGTCCAAGTTTGTGTGCTTGTTTATTTTGCTGTCCTGTGTTAAATCTCAAGCACTAATGTAATTTCATTGGCTTCCTATTTTTCTAAATTTAATTTTCTCTGTATTGATTTTGTATTTTATTTTGTTTTGATTTTTTGAATATTTACAACCGACAAATCATTCCCCATTGTTTGGGTCCATAGTGAAGAATTTATTTTTACAGTCTTACTATTGGAGAGCTCTGTAAGTGAACTGATATCTTATAGAGATGTTATTTATATTGGGTGAAAGACAACAAAGAAAATTAAGCTTTTGTTTATTTTTTAGTTCTAATCTGGAGTTTCATCCCTTCCAGGATTAGAATAGTGTTTGAGGGCTGAGGATATAGCTCAGTGTCATAGTGCCTTGCCTGGCAAGCATGAGGCCCTGAGTTCAATTTGAGGTACGAAAAAAAAAGTGTTACAATAGCTCTTTGATGAAAAAAATGAATTTTTCTGTTTCTTTATTTACACTTGATCCATGAAGATATGTAAGCAAAAAGACAAGCTCTATGTGTCTCTGTGACTGAAATTCAGAAATACCTTTACATCTCTCTGGATAAATGTGGGTAATCTTGTTCCTTCATATTTGTGGGGAATTTATTCCAGGATCACCTGTGGCTACCAAAGTTCTTAATATAAAATGGCATAGTATTTGCATATAACCTGTGCATATCGTCACGTATACTTTAAATCAATTTAAGATTGCTTATTACATCTAATCCAATGTAATGGTATGCAAATAGTTGTTATACTGAATTGATTAGAGAATAATGCAGGGAGGAAAAGTCTATACATCCTCAGAACGGACAAAATTTTAAAAATATTTTTGATCCGGAGCTAACTCAATTTGCAAGTGTGGAACCCAAAGATATGCAGAGCAAGCTATAGTGTTTTTCTACGTCTGAGTGGCACTTGGGAAAATCAAAATAATACTTGGCATTATCCCTCAAGTCTAATTAATTCAGTCTTCAAAGTAATGAGTACTATTCTATAACAGTATAATGATTCCCATTTTACAAGTGGGGAAAAGAGAAGTCAAATAAGTTCCTGGATCATGCAGACATTAAGTAGGACATTGGTTTCAGAGCTTTTGCCTAGAACACCAGTATTTGCCATCAAACAACTTCAGGTGAGTCAGTCACAACCATTATTTTACAGCGGCCATGAATTCCTAAGTATCAGAATGCCTGCCACAATCCCTAGCTAATACACATGGTCTTCCAGTTACAATGATATTTCAGGATCAACAAGGGAAAGATAATGAACTCAACTTGAGTGACTTCTATTCAAAACTCAGGAAAATTGATGACACAAATTCTTCCTCCAAAGTAGAAAATCTTTCCTAATTATTTAATTGATTTTATGACTCAAGCCTAATGTGGAGGCAGTGCTGAATATGTAATCTTTTACTGTTAAGCTCTTATTTTCATCTATGTTGATCAAAACTGATCAGTTCATAGATATTGAGATGGATTGTATATAGGTATAGGCAGTCGTATGCATGCCTCTGTTTAACACACAAACCCATTTCTGTTCACATTCTGAGCTTTGGTTGCCTAATTTATGTATTGTTATTTGCAGCCTTAATAATGACTCACAAATGCAAGCACATAAACTTATAAAGAGAGATTGTTACCCTTAAGTTTTCTGCAGTTAACTACAGACCTGGTTCATCCATTAGCAGGCACAGTTTAGAGACTTGGCAGAACTCCTGAGATAGGATTCCATGCAATCAGAATACTTCATTTTATCACCCAATATACAAATTCAGAAACATTTTCCTCTGTTCACCTTTACATCACTACAAAAGTCATCCAAAGAGTTGCTTCACAGAACTTCACCCTATATTCGAAAAGCAGTACTAAATCCCCTTCAAATTCTAGACATTTTTCATTTTATTTGGGAATTTAACTACCAATTCAAGGAGAAATGACCTCTGTATTTTGCCAAATAAAAACTGAATTGATTGGTGAAATAGCTCTGCCTGCCTTCATGAAATTTATCCATTGTGGAAATATATATATATATATATATATATATATATATATATATCCATTGTGGAAAATATAGAAAAGTATACAGAATATAAAAATTCTTTATACTCTTATCCCGCAGATGGAATTGTTTTGTACAAATTTAAGATCATAGGATATATAATATATCCCAGCTTACATTTGGATTGTTTTGTGTAAAAGCACACTTTATACTTTATTTCATGTCACTAAATATTTTTCTACAACATGAGTTTAATGGATTCATAATTTCATTATATGGCCATATCATAATTTATTATACAAATCATCTGCGATGCATATTTATATTGTGATTTATCACTATTATAAATAATGTGGTAACATCACATGTGCACTTCTGGATATTCTTTGGATAAATTCCTAAGCAGAATTACTATGGGACAGAATATTAGCCTTTTAACCTTTCAATGCATTTTGTCAAATTATCTTCAAGAAAGGATAAAGCAATTTATACTCCTAAAATCAGTGAAAAAGTATTATCTTACCATGCCCTTAACAACAGGAGTTATCTCATATGTATTTTATTCTCTGTCAATTTGATAGATGAATGGTGGCATTTCATTGTTGTTTTAATTTCCAACTATTTGATTACAAAACAAGCTGATTCTTCTAGGTCTATATTATCCATATATATTTTTTCCACTTGTGAATGTCAATTTATGTTCACTGTTACTTTTCTATTGGCTGTTTTTTTCTTAGTGATCCATGAAGATTATTTAAATAATAAGTATATTAGCTCTGGAAGACAAACTGATGGTAATAAAAAATATTCTTAGAGAATAAATTGCAAGCTGTTGATTGTCTATGCCTGGGACTTGGGGTAGAAGGCAAGAGGAGAGTTCTAGTTATTCTCAGTTTGCCTTCCCAGCTGACCCACTGTCCATGCTTTCCTGTTCCACCCCATGTCCAGGAGGCTGACCTGTGTACACTGGATTGCTAGGATTCCCTTGTGTTCTAAAATTTTATTGTTGGTCTGGCTAATGGGAACCCATGACAATAGATCAGAGGTGCTCAGGAAGGAGTAAATGACAGACCTGCTTCCATAGATCTGCCTGCTGAGTTACAATTGCCAACTCTTCCTCTACGCATGTGTAAAAGCAGTGGCTTCCAGAACTGCTGCTGCTCCTTAGTACATCACCACTCCTGTTCATGCCCTCTGTTGCCTGTGTCTTGCACAGTGCACCTTCACTTACATGTGTGTGTATTTAAACCCCTCACAGGGTCATCTGCTCCCATGCTAGGACTCTGTACCCCATGGGGGATGACTAACTTTGCATTCTATGCCTGGAGTGTTGGTTTCTTTTTCACAGCGGTATTTTACAGTGGTTAGTTAATTATATATATATATATATATATATATATATATATATATATATATATATATATTTCTTCCTAGCCCACTTGGATTTGCTTTACTGTGATTTGATGAGTGTGGTTCACTTTTATATTGGCCTCCTTATAGTCAGTTTTTAAGAGCTCATTGTTTATTACAGATTTTTAGCTTTTGTGAATTATGTGTGATGTAAAAGTTCTCCAGACCGGTTAGGTGCTGTCCACATGCAATCCCAGTACTCCAGAGGCTGAGGCAGGGGGATTGCCATGAGTTTAAGGCCAGACTGTGTTACGCAGCCAGACCCTGTCCCAAAAAAAAACAAAAAAAGACATAATAGAAAAGAATAGATTTCCCTGAACATATAATTTGTCTTTTGATTTTGTTTAAAATATGTTTTGACATTCAAATATAAAATTATACTTGGTCAGCTCATCTGTATTTTCTTTGGTATAGTCTCAGTGTGCAGTTCCAACTAATAAAGGTTCAGTATCCTAAAAATTTATGTAAACGTTCTCCATGTTTTTTCTTTCTGACTTTCTTTCTTTCTTTCTTTCTTTCTTTCTTTCTTTCTTTTATATTTTGGAGACAGAGTTTGGCTAAGCAGTTCAGGCTGGCCTTGAACCCAACTTGCAGAAATCCCCCTGCCTCAGTTTCCCAAGTGCTGGGATTATAGGTGTGTGCTACCTTTCCTGGTCCCCGATTGTTTGATAATATTTTAAATTAGTTTCTTTTTATAAAGTTTATCTAGTCTCCAGTTGGTAGAGATTTAAGTTGTTTTCAGTTTTTGTCTATTTTGAATAACATTGCATGAACATGTACTTATCTATGTTCATGCACAAATTCATAAAATTTATTTCATGTATGATGTGAGATAGGGGTTCAAGCTCATTTACAGTTAGGAAAATTAAAGTTATTATAAAGATAAAATATTGCTTTCCTCTCAAAATTTAGGTTAAATAAATAAATAAATAATATTTATAAGCCTTATTCTTGGTGGGCATAAGGGGAAAGTTATTTTCTCAAAAATTATTGGAAGCAGTAAAAATTTTTATACTCCTCTTGGAAAGTAAAATGGCAATATCTCTTAAAATTAAAAGTACAAGTTATTCAACCCATGAATTCCACTTCTGGGAATCCAACCATAGTAACAAAGCATCAGTACATTAAGACACATATACCAGAATATTTATAGAAGTATGAAATAGTAGCAAAAATAGATATTGACAAAAAATAAAGAGTTGAAAAATCTATACAGTAGAACATTTTGAAGCCACTTGAAAGAATGTACTATAGCTATAACAGAAAGATTTCTATGAGGTATTGTGAAGTAAGAAGAAAAAATGTGCTTCATATGACAGTATTCTTAATAATTTAACAATGAGAAAGAAAAGATGTATATATGTTTATGTATAAATTTGCACATAGTTACATAAAATGTAAAAATGCAGAGAGGAATTTTCAGCTGTTTTTGTTAATAGGGCAAGAAAAACACTGTAAAAATAAAACTACTCATCTATGGTAGGATTTTTTTTATTGTAATAAAGGGAAGTTGTTCTGCTCTCCATATATCTGATACCAAGTTTATGGGATTTCCACACCAAGAAATTCTTCACCTCTCTGCAGACTTAAAATTAGTTAACTCTTACAGTTTAAGGTTTCAGTCACGTAAATTAGTTTTGCTTCAGATACCAACTGCAAAGGCTGGCTTCCCAGGTTATGCCCACTTCTGTCTGATTTGGTAACAAATTGGGAATTTCCTTAGCTACGTCCTTAGGTTTGATAATTTGCAATAATAGCTCTCAGAATTCAGGGAAACGCTCTACTAATGTTTAGGCTCAGAGAAATAAACCCAAAGTGAAGGCCTTAAAAACAAAGTTTGTCTCTAAACTTCTATCCTGTGGCAAGCCACAGAAGCTAGAATTCCTCTTTCCCAAGGTGGATCATAGAAACAGAAACTCTTTTTCCTGAAGCCAGCCATAAGATCTAAAAACACTATTTTAATCCTCCATTTTGGTGTATCCAACAGTCATAAAGAAATTCTCTGACTGATCTTGTCTACTGGTAGGTCACAAGATACCCATATCCAGAAGGAGGAGGAAGTGTTGTCCAGAGGGACCAAGAAGAATCTCCTTAGAATGGCCTTGCGAGATTTCCCCATCCTGTACATCTCTGCTGTCTCACATCCTTCTAGTCCAAACACTTTTACACAGCTGTCCATGCTTCATCAGACTTAAGCATATAACTGAATAGTTCACCTTGGGTCTTGAGGTCTTCATTCAGAAGGCTCCCATGCATGTAAAATTTTGATTAAATAATTTGTTAGGCTTTCCACTCATTAACCTGTCTTTTGTTATAGATATGTGGGCCATGAACCTTGTGATGGATGAGGAAGAGTTTCACTGCTTCCTTTCTGACACTTCCTATTATCAGTTTATTATAAAAGGTATTAGAAGCAAATAGAGACCACACAAGACTCCAGATGCAGGAGCTTCAAGGACTTTGAGGCATACCACTTTTCTGGCATGTGGGTATGTGTATCAGTCTAAAAATTCCTGGACCCAGTTGCTTACTATTGTTTTCTTTTTCTTTTCTTTCTTTGTTTCTCTTTATTTTCTTTTCCATTCATTTTCAATTAGCAATTCCATCATGTATTCATAGTTGATTGAATCATTGGTCATTGTTGACTGAATGTAGCCACCAACTCTTCTCTCCTTTCTCGAGGTTAGGAGGTGGGGCTGAAAGTGTCAATCATCTAATAACATGGTTGGTTCCTCTGGCAAGCAGTCCTTGGTCTGCAGGAGTCATCACATTGCGGTTGAAAGAGACTTTTAACAAATAACAAAAGATGTTCCTTTCATCTGTTTGCCTTGAGAAATTTCAGTGGTTTTAGGAGTTCTGTGCCAGGATCCTGGAGAAAGACCAATTATATTTTATATTACTAGCCACATCTCTATCTGTCTATCTATCTATCTATCTATCTATCTATCTATCTACCTATCTATCTACCTATTCATTTCAAAAATTAGAAAAAAGATGATCTGTATCTATCAACTTATGAAGATGTTTACAACAGATAGTGTTGTTTGATCTAAATTTATCCCATACATTTTGCCTTTGACTTAAAAGTTTGTCTCTACATAGTGAACTGTAACTTAATAGTACATAAATACACAGTAACCTACTTTGGTAACAAGTAGTTGAATCTCAGCCAATCCTAAGAAACCATCTGTGGAAATCTTGTTCGAACAACAAAATAGGTGCTGTAACCATTCAGGCTGTCCCTATAAGTCATTTCTGTTTTCTGTATATGTCTCTTTCTATTCTGTTACCTAGAAAGAATGATCATCATCAAGAAATCAAATAAGTTAGCCCAACCAATCTGGAGAGCAGTATGGAGACTCCCCAAAAAATTAAAATTAGAAATTTCATTAGACACAGCTATATCTCTTCTTAAAAGAGTTAAATATATTGTATTACACTGATACATGCATACCCATATTTGTGGCCACACAATTCATAACACCATAGCTAAATCTTGTACACAATGGATATTATCATCATCAACTAACAGATGAATGGATAAAGAAAAATAACACTTACACACAATGGAGTATCACTTTGCCATAAAGAAGAATACATATTTTTTAATAACTACAAAAAAGAAAAAGAGTGGAGAAAAATTCCATGACAGAACAATTCCAAAGGGTTTGTCAACATAGATATCAATATTGTTTTGGAGATAATAGAAGATCTGTCAAGGGAGGGTATATGAAATACATATTGGAAAAAGAGAAGCAATTTCTCTGGCAAAGAGGTAGGTAAAAGGCATTCCAGGTACAGAGACAGTATGCTTAAAGGCACAAAAAATATGGGGGTGTCCAAAAAATGCCATAAGACTGAAAAGAAATAAATAATTTAGAACTATATCTTGTCATACTGATGAGCCTGGGTTTTGATACTCTAGCTCAGGTATTTTAAATTCAGCATCAGGCAAGGGACATATCTCAGCAGTAGAATGCTTGACTAGCTTGCACAAGATCCAGGATTTATCCTTATCAGGTGAGGTGTATGTGGGAGGGATACATAGCAGCATCTCTCCACTCACCTCCAAGAAGTTATGAAAACCAAAATTTTTCGTCATGATTGGTAAGTGTCAGCTTGTGGGTAAAACCTGTCTTTACTTCCTTCTGCTATGTTTAATTGAGCGTAAATAGTTTTTGTGAAAGATGAGCAACTAGATCCACAGTGATTCTTAGAGTGAACTTCTGGTAGAAGACAGGCAAGGGGAGTGGAGGAGGATACAAGCTGAGATGCTTAACTATCCTGAACCAGGCCAACCTAAACCAGGTCAGTTGGTACCCACTCAGATGATGTTCTCCTTTTTAAATCCATTTCACACCCATTATGTCTTGCTATAGCTGCTGCTATACCCTGGTTCACCTCACTTTATCAATTATTTTTTGGTCTACATGTTTCCAGAGTCTCCTCAGTCCTTTAAAGCATTCTTTTTGTTGCCTCCAGAAAGAACTTTCTTAGAGACAAATTTAAAAATCTTCATTTCCAGTGAAAGAATCTACAAATGGCCCCTATCACTGTATGAATCAAGAACAATCTCATGGTGAAGAATGAGACTCATCAAGTCGGAGTCTGCCGGTCTCCCTCGTCTCTGCTCTCTCAGTCTCTAAGTCACAGCTTAGGGTGACTTACTTGCAATTTCTTGACTATAGCAGACCTTCCTTAACAACTTCACTTCAGCCTGGAACTTGTCGGATTTTTCTAGTCTCTTTCATCTGTGGAGACTCACCTCAAGTTTTTCTGTGCTTTTCTTAGGGTAGAGGTGAAGAATGTTTTTGTGAGTTTCAGTCCTGTGACTCTTATCACACTGCATCACAAAACCCTAATATTCTATCTATTACTCTTGTCATGAATCCTTCAGTGTCAAACACTTTATCCTGGCTCATCTGTCAAATGTGGTATCTGGACTATACTCACTTGAATATTTTTTGGAAAAGGAAAGGATGGAGGAAAGAAAGGGATTCAAAAGTTTAGTCTTGCACAAGCAGAAACTTGGCTGTCTAATGTAGTATTTGTACAGGCAAAATTTAAAAGAGAAAAGTGATGCAGAATGTCTCAGTAATACAATTAATCAATACAGTAGCAGAAACAATGTTGTACATAAGAGGAACCCAGGGCTGGGTAGTGGCACAAAGAAAAATACTCTTGGGTTTTGGACAGTCTTATATCAAAGGTCACAAATGATGACAGAATTTGGACTTTAAAAATTTTAGTTAGATACAGGACCCAGCAACCAGCCTGAGTGGAGGTGTCCAGGTGGCTGGCTCCTCCTTTCTACACTGTAGGACTCAGCAACCAGCCTGGAAGACAGCTTCTCCCTTACACTGGTAGGACTAAGGGACCAGAGAAATGTTAGTCACACAGAAGGACCCCAAATAAAGTGCACATGATGGACATGCAGGATTAGTGGGATAGAAAAGTCTAAAAGAACATAAGCAATACACACCAATAGGCGGTAATTTAGATGAAGCAGCATTGTACTGGAGGACAAAAACACAGAGAATATAAGCAGGTAAGTGGGACCATGACCTTTGCTTACTTCTTTAAACTTTATTTTATTCTTCCTTTCTTTTCCTTTCTGTTTTCTTTATTCTTATCTTTTTTTTTTCTCTTTAATAAATGGCTGGAGAAGAATCTGGGCACACAAAGCCAACACTATTCCTTAAACCCAGAGACCAAGTTGAAAAAAATCCCTTGCTTGCCTTTTCATTCTTTCTTTTTTGCCATCTTCTGTAGCTTCCCAAACTTGCATGGTCATCCTTTGTCCTCTAACCTTGCTTCTACTTCCTTTTCAGTTATCTTTGTTTTACACATTATCCTTCTTAAAATTTCCTAGCACAGGATAAAGCCACTCTGTCATGGGGAAATATTTTGCATACACGTTCTTTATTTATGATTGGTTCTGCTATAAAATTGTGTATTTTGTTTTTGTGGTTCAAGGCACAAAACTAATAGCAAAGTTTCTCAGTTTTTAAACTATACTTAATGCTATTGTTATTGCTGATTATACCACTTTAGCTAGGATGTCATATCAGTTGTAATGAGTTTTTCTCCTTTCCATAACAATACTGGGGATATAGGTGGGTAATGACCTCACCAAAGCACAGCGACAAAGGACTGGGGACTGAGCCAAACAGATACCAACATCTGACTCTTAATTAACTGAGAAGTTAGGATTTTGGAACAGACACAAAGCAAGAACTTCCTACACAGAAGACATCATTAAAGAACAGATTTTTCCTACAGAGGCCTTGATGCTGGTAATACAGCTATCTACTACAAAACCTTACAAGCATCAACACAGAAAATGAAATAAAAAGTTTTTTGAAATACAAATTGAGAAGACACAGAAGCAAAATGCAATCTCAGATCTCCAGTCCATCTAGAACAAGTCCAGGAGATATTGAAACAAAGAAAATGGAAGACATACACCTGAAGTTTCTGAAATGATGGCAACCAAAGTAAAGAAATCCATGAGGCTATAGAGGAAATCAGATCAGAAGTAATCTATCAGGAAAAAAAGGAAAAGATAGCTTTATAAAAGAATTGCTTAGCAAATCTGAGTAGACATAGATAAAAAAAAAATAGAAGACTACAGGCAAATGATGGAAATCTCAAATGAACAATTTAGGAAAGAAATAGAATGTATGAAACAGATACAAAGAGATATCCAGGAAATTAAAAATGTTGATGAAAGTTGGCAAAACCACTTGAACAAACCTGAAAATAGACTTTCAGACCTTGACGACAAAATTGTAGCTAGAAATCAGGAAAGGAAAGACCTCTTTAAAATAACAAGGGATCAGGAAATAACAATTTAACAGCTGCAAGGGAATGCAAAGTAAGACAGTACAAATTTGATAGGTTTCAATGAAAAAGCAGGAGTCAACACATATGACACAAGACAGAAGTAATAACATAAAATTTTCCAAGCATAGGAAGAGACTCTATAACATCACATAAATGATGCATATAAAATTTCAAATAGCCATGATCAAAATAAATGTACACCAAGATATACAGTAACTCCCAGAATTAGTCATAAAAATAGAATACTAGAAGCTGTTAGAGCAAAGAAACAGATCATTTATAAGGGAAAACCCATCATATTCACAGAAGACTTCTAAACACAAACCCTCAAGTCAAGAAGACCATGTAGTGAAGGATTCCAAGTCCTAAAAGAAAATAACTTACAATCCAGAATGGTGTAGCATGAAAAATTGTCTTCCAAGATCAATGGAGGAAAAAAACACTTCCATGACAAAAAACAGCTGAAGAAAGTCAAGATAACCAAAACAACCCTACAAAAAGTACTAAAAGATAATCTAGATAGGGATAAAAATGAACATTTCTGAAGAACAACAGAAAGAAAGCACCAGGCAAGACAAGCAATTAAACAGAGAGGAAAAGCAAAAGAATCAACACCAGGAAAATAACCTGACAAAGATAAACCAGTGCATATCAGTTATAACCAGTAATGTAAATGGCCTTTCTTGAGTCAAAAGAAGTAGACTGGCAGAATGGATCCAGAAACAGGATCCAACTACACGTCGTACACAAGAAATACATTTACCTCAAAAAGCACTTGATACACTAACAGTCAAAGGATGGAAAACAATATCCTCTGCAACAGAAACCCAGAAAAAAGCAGGAGTAGCTATTCTGTTTACACACAATGTGAACTTCAAACCAAGAGTGGTCAAAAAAATAAAGGTCATTACATACTTGTTAGTATGTAATCTTCAAGAGGAAATGTAAATCTTCAAGAGGAAATGATAACCATCATAAATACATGTGCAACAAATATGGTAGCACCCAATTATGTAAGACAAGTATTAATAGGTATAAAAAATTAAAACAGCAATAACAAAGTTCTAATGGTAGAACTTCATACCTGATTGCACAAAGAGATAGATCAACTCGATAAAAGATCGGCAAAGAAATATCAGAACTGAACCAAACCTGTGAAAAAAATGGACTTAGTAGATTGTAACAGAGTATCCCACACAATAATGCTAGAATACACATTATTCTCAGCTACACATGGCACATTCTCTATAATAGACCATATACTAGCCCATAAAACATGCTTAATAAATGCAAAATAAATTGAAATTATCCCATGCATGTTATCTGATCATAGTGCAATGAAATTGGAAATTAATGACAAAAGAAACTATGAAAACTCCATGAAATCATGCACATCAAATAACATTCTCCTGAACAACCAATGCAGCACAGATAAAATTAAAGTAGAAGTTAAACAATATCTACAATTAAATGAAAATGCAGGTACAACCTATTGTAACTTGTGGAATGCAATGAAAGCAAACATAAGAGAAAAATTTATAGAAGTGAAATATACTATCAGGAAAAAGAATAAGCACAAATAAATAACCTAATGTTGCATAGCTTCCAGAAAAAGAAGAGCAAGTCAAGCCCAAAACCCACGGAAGGAAGGAAATTACAGATTAGAAAAGAAATTAATGTTATTAAGATAAAGGAAAGTAATGGATTAAGGAGGTGATTTTTCAGAAAAATAAAACTGATGAATGCCTACAAAATCTTATAAAATAAGAAAATAAAAAACACAAACTCATGCAAAGAGGAATGAAAAAGTTGAAAACACTAGAGATCCTGTGGGAATTCAGAGAATCAATATCTACTTCAAAAATTACTCACAGAAGACAGAAAACACAAAAGAAATGGATAGATTCCTATACATATACAAATTATCAAAGCTGAATCAAAAAGACATAAAAATTCTGAATAATCCAGTATCAGTTAATGAAATTAAAAATGTAACTAAAAATATATTAACAAAGAAAAGCCTAGGTCCTGAAGAATTCATGGCTGAATTCTACAAGAGATATAGACAAGATTTAATGCCAATGCTCCTAAAAAACTCCAATGAAACTGAAAGTGAGGCAATACTCTCCAACTTATTCCTGGAGCCAAGTATTACTCTGATACAAAAATCAGAGAAAGTCTCAATCAAAAAGAGTACCACAGACAAATCTCCCAAATGAACATAGATGCAAAATTCCTCAATAAAAAACTAACAAATAGAATGCAACAAATCACCAAAAAGATTATATATCATGACCAACTGGAATTCATCCTAGAAATTCAGGGATGGTTCAACATACAAAAATCCTTGAATGTTATACATCATATCAACAAAGCCAAAGCAAAAAATCATGTGATCATCTCAACAGATGCAGAAGCACTTCTGATAAATTTCAACAATCACTATTAATAAAAAATCTACAGAAAATAACAGTAAGATGGTCTTTATCTCAAACTGATAAAAGCAGTCTCTGACAAACCAACAACCAATATCATATTAAACAGACAAAAACAGAAAACCTTCAATCCAGGAAACTCAGCTGACAGCTGGGGTGAGTCTGCTCACCATCCAGAGATGTGGGGAGACTTTAAGAACATCTCTTCTGGAACTCAAGGACCTGCTCAGAGCCTAGCCACACTGGGCTGCATTTGGCAGGTTTCAGGTCTGCCCAGGACGCACCCAGTGACCTTTTCCCAAACTGGCAAATTCAGCTGGCAGGTGGGGTGAATTTGCATGCCACCCTGCACCCCAGAAGACTTTAAGATCATCTCTTCTGGAGCTCAAGGACCTGTCCAGAGCCCAGGCACACTAGACTATCCTTGGGAAGTTTTGTAGACCAACTATATTATGCCCAGTGACCTTCTTCAATTACATGATTTGAGAGTAGGTGAAGTGAGTTTCAGGGCATTGGTCTTCGCCTGGGGAGAGCTTTAACCCATCATCCTCAGTGGTTAGGTGGCTGCCTGCCCAGCTACCTGAAACACTGAAGGTGGCACAGGAGGGCCGGAGGGCCTAACTGGACCAGGCTCAGCAACTTTCATTCAGTCCCAAGAGCCTAGGGCACAGGACATGATTTCCAACACATCAAGAGGAAGCCTTGGAACAACACTTGAAGCACAAAAATATAGAAAACGACAAACCAAAAGGCCAAAATGCAATCTCAAACCTCCAGCCCATCCCAAGAAACCTTAGGAGCTATTACACAGAAGAAAATATATGTCATAAACCTGAAATACCTGAAATAATAGCAACTGAAATAAAGAAGCAACTACAAGAAGCTTTAAAGGAATTCAAACTAGAAATAATCTCCCAGGTAAAAGAAGAAATGATAAAAGAAATGAAAGAGATGCTGAACATATCTAAAGAAGACACAGTTAAAAAATTGGAGGAACTAAACAAAAAGGTAGAATCCCTGGATGAACAATATAAGAAACAAACAGAATACATAAAGCAGAGGCAAAGAGATATACAGGAATTCAAAAATTCCATTGAAAGTTGTAAAATCCACCTCAGTGAAAGTGAGCATAGAATTTCAGACCTCAAAGACAGGATTTCAGCTAGTAAACAAGAAAGGCAAGATCTTTTAAAAATAACAAGGAATCATGAAATAACAATCCAACAGCTGCAAGATGCTGAAAAGAAAAACAACATGTGATTGAAAGGGATAAATGAAAAAGAAGGGGAAAACATAAAGGATATCAAGAGGATATTTAGAGAAGTAATAGCTGAAATTTCCCAAACATGAGAAAGGAAAGTGACATCAGAATCAGTGAAGCATATAGAACTCCAAATAGTCATAACCAAAATAAAACTACACCCAGACATATAATAATCACCATCCCAGAAATCCAACATAAGAATATAATATTAAAAGCTGTGAGAGGGAAAAGACAGATCACCTTTAACAGAAAACCTATCAGAATCACAGTAGACTTCTCAGCACAAACAATAAAGTCAAGAAGAGCATGGAGTGAAGTATTTCAGATCCTAAAGGAAAATGATTTCCAACCTAAAACTGATGTACCCTGCCAAACTGTCCTTCAAAATCGATGGAGAAATAGGATACTTCCATGACAAAGAAGAGCTGAAAACTTCATGATCACCAAGTCAACCATGCAAAGAACAGTGAAAGACAGTTTAGATACACTTAGGGAAAAAACCACTAAGCAAAGCAGACAAAAAGAATAGAAAGATAAAGATGTAACAGCAGAAAGATAACATTTTTAATAATAAATCAACATATAACAGTGATAACTATTAATGTAAATGGTCTCAATTCACCAATTAAAAGAAACAGAATGGATCAAGAAACAACATCCAAGCATACACTGTCTACAAGAAACCCATCTATTCAAAAAGGATACTCACAGATTGAAAGTCAAAGGATTGGAAAAAAAAATACTTCATGCAACAGGAACTCCCCCATAAAAGCGGGCATAGGTATTCTGTTTGCAGACAATGTGAACTTCAAATGAATAATGATCAGAAGAAATACAGAAGGTCATTACATACTGGTTAGGGGAAAACTTCAAGAGGAAGAGATAACTATCTTAAATATATATGCACCAAATACCAGAGCACCCAGTTATAAAAAGCAAGTATTAACAAAAATGAAAAAACAAATTATCAGTAACACAGTTATAACAGGATCCCTTAACACACCATTGACACCAAGGGACAGATCAACCAGACAGAAAATCAGCAAAGAAATAACAGGACTGAATCACACATGTGAACAAATGGACAGAATAGATATATACAAAGTATTCTATCCAGCAACATCAGAATACACATTCTTCTCAGCAGTACATGGGACATTCTCTAAAATAGATTATATATTAGCCCACAGAAGATATTTAAATAAATACAAAAGAGTTGAAATTATATCATGCATGTTATCGGATCATAACGCTGTGAAATTAGAAATTAATGATAAAAGATACTGCAAAAATCCCACAAACACATGGAGACTGAATAAAACACTCAAGTAATCACTGGGTCACAGGGGAAATTAAAGAAGAAATTAAACAATACCTCCAAGCAAATGAAAATTCAAACACTACTTACCAGAATCTGTGGGATGCAATGAAAGCCATCCTCAGAGGAAAATTTATTGCATTGAGTTCCCATATCAGGAAAACAGAACAAATACAAATAAATAACCTGATGTTACACCTCAGACATCTAGAAAAAGAAGAGCAAGTCAAGCCCAAAGCCAAAAGAAGAGAGGAAATTATGAAAATCAGAGCAGAAATTAATGCAATAGAGATTGAGAAAACAATCCAATGAATTGAAGAGTTGGTTCTTTGAAAAGATAAACAAAATTGATAAGCCCCTAGACGACCTTACTTAAAAAAGGGAAGAAAAAGCTCAAATTCATGCAATAAGGAATGAAAAAGGCAAAATCACTACAGACTCTGTAGAAATACAGAAGATTATTAACACCTATTTTGGAAACCTCTACTCCCATAGGTTTGATAACACGGAAGAAATAGAGTCCTAGAAACCAAAGCTAGGTACCAAAGCTAGGTCAAGAAGATGTAAAACTACTGAATAATCCAATTTCTATTAATTAAATTGATAAAGCAATTAAGCCCTTACCTACATAGAAGAGCCCAGGCCCAGATGGATTCACTGTACAATTCTACAAGAAATACAAAGGAGACTTAATGCCAACACTCTTCAAACTCTTCGATGAAATTGAAAGGGAAGCAACCCTTCCTAAGTCATTCTTGGAAGCAAATATTACTCTAGTACCAAAACATGAGAAAGACCCAACTAAAAGAGAGAACTACATGCCAATCTCCCTAAGGAACACGGATGCAAAAATCCTCAATAAAATATTGGCATATAGGATGCAGCAAATCATCAAGAAGATTATACATCATGATCAAGTGGGATTCATCTCAGGCAATCAGGGATGGTTCAACATACATAAATCAATAAATGTAATCCAACATATCAATAATGCCAAAAGTAAGAAACACATGATCATTTCTATAGATGCAGAAAAAGCTTTTGATAAGGTCCAACATTCATTCATGATAAGAACCTTACAGAAAATTGGAATAGATGGTCTTTACCTCAATATAATAAAGGCCATCTACGACAAACCAACAGCCAGTATCATACTAAATGGCCAAAACTTGAAGGCCTTTACTTTAAAATCAGGCACAAGACCAGGATGTCCCTTATCACTGCTCCTATTTAATGTAGTACTGGAAATACTAGCCAGAGCAATTAGACAAGAGAGAGAAATAAAATGGGTAAAGATACGAAGAGAAGAAGTTAAATTATCATTATTTGCAGATGACATGATACTCTACATAGAAGACCCCCAAAAACTCCATTGAAAAATTTTTAGATATAATAAATAAATTCAGCAATGTAGCTGGATAAAAAAAATCATACTCAAAAATCAATCGTATTTCAATATACTGACAATAAAATCATAGAGAGAGGAATAAGAGAAGCCACACCCTTCACACTAGCAACCAAAAAAATGAAATATTTAGGAACTATTCTCATGAAAGAAGTGAAAGATCTATATAGGGAAAATTATAATACACTGAAAAAAGAAATTGAAGATAATCTCAGAAAATAGAAAGACATCCCTTGCTCATGGATAGGAAGAATAAATATTGTGAAAATGGCCATTCTCCCAAAAATGCTATGCAGATGCAATGCAATCCCAATAAAAATATCATCAACATACCTCACGGAACTAGAGAAATCATTCCTCAAATTCATCTGGAACCAGAAGAGACCTAGAATAGCAAAGAAAATTCTAAGCAGCAAAAGCAAGGCAGGAGGCATCACATTCCCTGACTTAAAGTTATATTACCAAGCAACTGTAGTAAAAACCAGATGGTACTGGAATCAAAACAGAGCCAAAGATCAATGGGATAGATTAGAAGATACAACCACACCTACAAACACGCTCAATCACCTTATCCTTCATAAAGGAGCAGTTTCACTGTAAGAACGACAGTCTCTTTAATAAAGGGTGTTGGAAAAACTGGCTCTCCACATGCCGAAAACTAAAACTAGACTTATGCCTATCACCATGTACTAAACTAAAATCTGAATGGATTGTCAAAGATCTGTATTTTAAAACAGAAACACTAAATCTATTGGAAGACAAATTGGGTAAAAACTTGAAGACATAGGGATAGGTAGAAAATTCATGAACCGGACTCAAACCGCACAGGAAATGCTTCCCAGAATCAATAACTGGGATCATGTCTTATTAAAAAGTTTCTGCACATCAAAAGAAATCTCCAGCATAGTGAAAAGAAAACCCACAAACTGGGAAAAAATCTTAGTGAACTGTCCCTCAGACAAAGGACTTCTGTCTAAAACGTATAAAGAATTAAAAAAAAAAATCAGACCCCCAAAATTAAAAAATCCAATCCAAAAATGGGCATACGAGATGAATACACACTTCCCAGATGAAGAAATACCAATGGCAAATAAATACATGAAAAAAAGTTCATCATCATTACTCATTGGAGAAATGCAAATTAAAAGCACATTGAGATTTCATCTCACTCCTGAAAGAATGGCCGGGATCAAGAAAACCACCAACAACAAATGCTGGAGAGGCTGTGGGGAATAAGGAAATCTTCTGCACTGTTGATGGGAGTGTAGACTGGTACAACCTTTGTGAAGGTCAGTCTGGAGATTTCCCAAAAAGCTGGGATTGAAAGTCTCACTTGTTCCAGCTATTCTACTTCTAGGCATATTCCCAGAACAACTGAAAACATCATACCACAGTGATATATGTGCACCCATGTTTATAGCAGCACAATTTGTAATAGCCAGATCTTGCAAACAACCTAATTGTCCATCAACTGAGTAATGGATAAAAAAAGATGTGGTATTTTTATATAATGGAGTATTATTCAGCTATAAAGAATGATCATATTGAGGCATTTATAAATAAATGGGTGCAGCTTGAGACCATTCTCATAAGCGAAATAAATCAAACTCATATGTATAAATACCAAATAGTTTACCTAGTGTAAGAAATGGTAAGAATATATAAAAGTATGTAGTAATTATGATTCCTCTCTATATTGCTTTGAAGCCTTATAATGTTTTCATCCATGAATTGGAAGTGTTTTATTCTAGATTGTTTGATTTTATTGTCTGTGATGGTATGAAGTATTATCTTGAAGAAAGCAAAACAATATAATAGCTAGTGCTGATTTAATACCATCTTGTTTTGAAGTCCCATAAAGCTTTTGTTCTTCTGTCTCCGTTGGTTTATCGTGTTGTATCATATTGGATTTTATTATATGTGATAGTATAAACAAAATTTTTTATAGACAAGGAGATAATATAGAAACCATTGTTCATTTTCTGTTAGTTGCTCTAAATACCTTGTAATACTTTCATTCTCTTGAATAGTTTTACACTGTCATGTTGTATTTGATGCTATAATATATGAGGTTATACTCAAATATTTCAAGGAAAGAGACACGATGGTAGCTACTGTTATGTCAGGCTATCTTGTGGTGAAACACTATGTTGATTAAATTGTTCTGTTCTGACCAGTGTTATTATGCTGTTATGTCCTCCTTTATCTTAATCTTTTTCTTTCTTTTAATTCTTTTCAATAAAAAAACTGAAAACTTTCACTCTAAAATCAGAAACAAGAATGTCCACTATCACCACTCCTATTGAATATACTTCTGGAAACATTAGCCAGAGAAATTAGACTAGAGATAGAAATAAAATTAATAAGAACAAGAAAGGTAGAACATAAATTATCCTTATTTGCAGATGATATAATACTCTACATGGAAGACCCCAAAACTCCACCAAAATGCTTGTAGATTTAATAAACAAATGAGTAGTACAGCTAGACACAAACTCAACACTCAAAAATCAATAACATTCCTGTGCACAAACAACAAACTCACTGAGATAAAAATTAGGGAAACCACACCCTTTACAAGAATATCCCGCCCCCCCCCAAAAAAAAACCCTTAAGAATCAGTCTAATAAAGGTAGTAAAATATCTGTGTATTGGAGACTACAGTACTGTGAAATATAACATCATAGAAGATATCAGAAAATACAGTTTCCTATATCCCTTGCTTATTGACAGGAAGAAGCAACATAGAGAAAACAGTCATGCCCAAAACAGTTGTACAGATTTAATGCAATCCCTATCAAAATACCATTAGCATACCTTGCTAGGCTAGAGAAAATATTCCTAAAATTCACTTGGAATCAGAAGAAACCTAGAATAGCAAAGATAATCCTGAGCAAGAAGGCAAGGCAGGAGTATCACAAACTACAAAGTTACTGTGACAAAATTAGTATAGTACTGGTAACAAGGAAAGAAAGAAAGAAAGAAGAAAGAAAGAAAGAAAGAAAGAAAGAAAGAAAGAAAGAAAGAAAGAAAGAAAGAAAGAGTAACAAAAACCCAGATCTGAAGACCAGTGGAACAGATTATAAGATGCTTACAAGCAAACTTGATGACCTTATCTTCGACAAAGGAGTCAAATGGGAAGAAAGATAGTCTCTTTAATAAATGGTGCTAGAAAAACTGGCTCTCTACATGATAACTGAAGACTAAACTAGGCCCATGTCTCTTACCATGCACTAAACTAAAGTCAAAGTGGGACAAAGATGTAAGTATTAAAACATAAATACTAAATCTATTAGAAGAGAGAGTACATAGAAATCTTGAAGACATAAGGGTAGGGAGAGACTTCATGAACAAAACCTAAACAACATGGGAAATACTTTGAAGAATCAACAACTGTAATCTTGTCTTACTACAAAAAAAAATTTTTTTTTTCACATCAAAAGAAATCACCAACAGAGTGAAAAGACAACTCACAGAGTGGGAAAATTTTTAGCCAATCATACCTCAAATAAAAGATTTCTATCTAAAAAATATAAATAATTGAACACAATCTCACCCCCAAATTCAAAGATCCAATCTAAAAATGAGCATCTGAGATGAACACATATTTCTTAGACGAAGAAATACAAAAGTCAACTAAACATATAAAAAAGTGTTCAACATCATTAGTTATTTCACAGATGCCAATTAAAATAATACTGAGATTCTATCTCAGCCCAGAAAGAAGGGTTATCATCAAGAAATCAACCAATAACAAATGCTGGCAGGGCTACAGGGAAAATGGAACCCTTCTCCACTGTTGGTGGAAATGCAGGCTGATGTAGTCACTGTGAAAATCAGTGTGGAGATTTCTGAAAAAGTTAGGGTCAGAGGTCCCAATAAATCCAAATATTCCCCTCTTGAGTATCTTCCCAGAAGAATTAAAAGAATAATGTCACAGAGATATATATGCATCTATGTTCATACCAGCACCATTTGCAATGGCTGTATCTTGGATACCACCAAAATGCCCAACAACAAAAGAATAAATTTTTTAAAAAGATGCAGTTTTATTACACAGTGGAATTCTACTCATCCATAAAGAGGATAAAATTGAGAATTTTATAGGTAAATGGATATAATGTGAGACCATAGTCATAAGTAAAATAAATAACTCATATGTGTAAATATATTGGTGTGAGAAATTGAAAGTGTAAGTAAGGTCTAGAGTGTACAATAGATATTGTGAAGTGAGAAATATTTTTTTTAAAAAGGGAGGAGGAGGGGAGAATGAGGAAAGGAAGGGAAAAGGAGAAAAATGCAGGGTAAGTATGCTATTAGTGTCTCATAGCTCATTGAAAAATAAGGTTCATTCTAGTATTGGTTGGAGAAGGGTTTTTTTGTCCATGTCCTGTACTTTGAGTAACTAGTTTGAAGATGACAATATTAAACGTATTATCTGTTGTTATTCCCCTATTATTTGGTTAGGAAATTCTGCTTTGCCTTTTCTTCAATTAACTAATTAAATAAATTTTTTTCTAATTTTCTTTGGCCCCTAAATCATTGCTATATTTTCTTTTTAAAAAATAAGTTATTCTACTCAAGAAGATGTTGTTTGTTTAAAGTAGGAAAGATTTATTTTGCCTCTTTATTTTATTTTTTGAATTTTTTTATTTTAAAGGGAATCCAACAAAAAAGAGCAGAACAAAGCAAATCAGAACAGAACAATGCAAGCAACACAGCACTTCACAACTAAACAACTGGTAATCCACAATAGTTACCATAATGTCTCTTTTCTTTACATAGTTGACCATACCCTCACACACAATAATATCAAACATAACAAAATACTATAAAACCACTCAAAAGAATGAAAGCATTATAGGACTTCAAAACCAAATAAGAAATGAACAATGGCTACTATAATATCTCATTTTCCTTAAAAAATCTATTTATACCATCATACATAATAAGATCAGACAAAACAGAAAAAAAACATCAAACCAATGAATGAATGCATTATAAGACTTCAAAGCAATATAATAGGAAACTATGGTTATCATAAAATATCCCATTATATTCAAAATAGCTTCCCCTACCATCTGACAGCATAAAGTCTAACAAAATAAGACAGAACAAAGGCAACCATTAACAAAATTATGTAAACAATGCAAGAGTTCAATGTAAGACAATAATATATGTTGACAGTTGTTTCCACCTTTCACTCCCAAATGTTTCCTCCCCTTTGCTCTTACATTAACTGTTTTGCTTTTGGATCCCATTAATTCCTTCTGTTTCTTATTCTAGGGTTCACATGTATGAGTTCAAACTGTTTCAGCCATGAACATGATTTCCAGTTGCATCTATTTACGTACAGAAGCCTTGAGCTTATTTTACTTTATAGCTGAGTAGCTTTCCACTGCACGAAAATACCATATCTTTCTTATCCAATCAGCAATTGATGGGCAAGTTACTCATGTTTTTTTTTTTGTTTGTTTATTTTTTTTTTGTCTTCTGTCACATGGAACAATTGTTTTCTCTCCTTTGATTTTCAGTCTATGGATTTCCCTTAGAGTTAGATGTGTTTCTTGTATACAGTATACTGATGGATCTTGTTCTTGATCCACTCTCTGGATCTCCACTCTGTGTTTCTTTTTATTATTGACCTGAGGCCATCTACATTAATGGTTACAACAAGCATATATTGGTTTGTCTCTGCCCTGCTATCCTCCTGTTGTTGGCCCTCCACTTTTCCCCTTCATTCAATTGCTTGTCTTGTTTGGCATCCTCCTCTGCTGCTGTTCCTGGAATCATGGTCATCTTTACCTCTCTCTAGAATATTCTTTAACACTCTCTATAGGGTTGCTTTGTTAGTCATGAGTTACTTCAGTTGTTCTTTATCATGGAAGAATCTTTTTTTTTTTCCATCAATTTTGAAAGATAGTTTTTCAGGGTAGATCATTCTGGGTTGGAAATTGTTTTCTTTCAGAGTCTGAAACACTTCACTCCAAACTCTTCTTGACTTGATGGTTTGTGTGGACAAGTCTTCTGTGATTCTGATTGGTTTTCCTTTATAGGTGATTTGTCTCTTTTCTCTAAGAGCTTTTAATATTCTTTTCTTGTGCTGAATTTCTGGGATCTTAATTATTATGTGTCTGGGTGTAGATTTACTTTGCTTATGGCTAGTTGAAGTCCTATATGCCTCACTTATCTGCATGCCAGATCCATTTCCCATGTTTGGGAAGTTTTCTTCTATTATTTCCATGAATATCCTTTTAATTTCATTTGTGTTGACCCCTGATTCTTCTTTATATCTATCTTAGATTATGCTTCTTTGCATCATCTTGTAGCTGTTTAGTTGTTATTTCCTGATTCCATGTTTTTTGTAAGAGATCTTTTTTTTTTTTCATGATCACCATCTGCAATCCTGTCTTCAAGGTTTGAAAGTCTAACTTCAATCTCTTTCAAACAGTTTTGGCAGCTTTTGATTGAGTTTTTAATTTCCTGCATCTCTCTTTGAATCTGTTCATGTATTGTAATTCCTCCCTACATTCATACAAGGTTTCCATAGTTCTCCTGTGCTCCTGTGCTTTATTGTCTGTCTTTTTTAGACTTGCTGAACAATTCTTGCAGTATGTTTGTGATTTCTTCTTTTACCTCAGACATTATTTCTGATTTGAGTGCTTTTTTTACAAACTCATGAAATTGTTTCCTTACTTCAGTTGCTATCCTCTCAGAGATTCCAAGTGTGTGACTTCCGTTTCTTCCATGACCATATCTCCCAGACTTACTGTATGTGGGGTAAAGGTCTGAGTTTGTCTTTTGTCCCTTCATCTTGACATTCTCCTGAGTTCCTTCCAGTAAGCTGGTTGTGGGGTCCTAGGCACTTCCCACGTTTGCCCCTAAGCAGTGTAGGGAGATGGGACTGGCATCCGGGTTCCTCTAATTCCAGATTTACAGGAAGGTATTAGGGTGTGTAGGGGGCTTTTCCAGAGCTATGTAGCTACACTGGGGTTTCTCAGACAATCAGGGGTGCATGTAGGTGAGACTGCTTCTCTCAGCCTTTGTGTCTACACTGAGACTCCCACAACAGTAGCAGACACACAAGGGTGTGTTTGTCTCATTCTGCTAGTGGATGATGGCTGTCTGAGGGAACCAAGGGCCTCAAATGGTGGCCTATGGATGAACAGGGCTTACCTGGCTGTGTGTCCCTGCTTCTGCTAGATGCCAGCAAGAAGGAGCCTTCTAGGGGCAGCTCCCTGATGGTGAAAGTGGATCCGCTGGTTCTCTCTGCCGGCACTGGCCAGTTGTAGGACATGTCCTTTTGGTGGCAGTGCACAGTGGGCCGAGGTGGATCTGTCTGTCTTCTTCAGCCTGCACTGAGCATGCAGAGGAAAGGGTCTCCCCCAGGGTGGCGCCTGGGAGACAGAGATGGGTCTTCTCCTGATTTTCTCTGCCTGCGCTGGGTGCACAGAGGAGAGAGCTTCCTGGCAGCAGTGACTGGCAGCCAGAGGTGAGCCTTCTCCTGGTTCTCTCTGCCTGTGCTCAAGATATCGTAAAAAAATTTATAGTAATAATTTGAATAGTTAAAAATAAGATATAAACACAATGATTTGTGCATTATCCTTGTATACTGAATAGCATCTAAGAGTTAACCAGGTGAAAATGTCCTGAATTGCTACTTGGCGCATTCATGGGCAGCATAATTCAAATCCTTATTTGCAATATAGCTAACTAGCACAAGCTTTGCAAGAAACCTAATTGTAGAGCCTACCTCTAGTTGGACATAGGGATCCTATGGACATAGACCTGACTATTGTGATGGAATCTATAATTAATTGTGATTGATGAAGGCTTTAATGTTTAAAGAAGATCTCCAAAAAGCTGGAGTCTTTTCAAATTTACAGAATTCATGCACACAAGGAGCCGAGTTTTTCCCACAAGTTTATTTCATCCAAAGCAACTAGTGAGATTATGTCATATAGGATCTATAGAGTCTCAATTATTGCATGAAAATTACTTCCCAGAATAGCAAACAATTTAGCTAAGGTGTCTCATACAGTGTTTTAGGAATAAAAGAAACAATAATAACACTTTCCTTTTAATTCCTAAAGAAAAGTAACCAAACTTAGAATTGATTTTTATTTTGCTAGCTCAATAGTTACTTAATGTTACATGTTGAGCAGCAAGATTTTACAATTCACTAGTCCTTCACTTACAGGGAATTAAGCAATAAAAATCCATTCTCATCCCAAATGCCAAGAGCCACTGCCATGAACTAATAAGTGAACGAACCTATCGAGTGTTTCAGTCAGCACATTGATTTCTTGTTTGTCCAAATATCTATTTCTTTGCAATATGTGAGCACTCCTTAATAGACTCTAAAGGCTCTTTTCTCTGATCTCCTGTAATTTTTGCCTTCTTTCCTTCTCTCCCCAAACCTAACTCTGAGACACTTATTGATATCTATGCTACTAAAACCTTTATGCTAGAAGTGAGTGGATTAAGCTTGTGATTCCTTATATCAGGGAATTCCCTAAACCAAACTCATAGGTGCCAAAAGAAGCTTCATTGGATCTTCACAACATCCTTTTGAAATAGATACTATTAATTCATGAAAATGATACATTCCCTATTTATAAATGTGGAAAACAACCTACGTGGGAAGTCATCATTATCCTAAATTCAGTGAGTAGCAGGGTTAGAAACTGAACCAAAATGCTTGGACTACAGCCTTTCCCTTGGCCATCATGTTATGCTTCTTTTCTGCACTTACATGTTATCCCACACGGAGTACATGTAACACTTTTGCTACTCTCAAGTGGCCTACTGCCCTGAAAGCTACATGGCCCTGATGGGGAGAGAGCAGATGTGAAGAGGGAGAAATGATGTTACTAAACAAACTTCAAGGCCAGAGTTTATGGCATTGTTTAGAGCTCTAAACTTGTGCATCCTCCAGGACCAGAGAGGAAAAGGCTTGCTTAGAGTTTAAGAGTTGTCGGAGACAGACCAGGCAACATGTTCACATTCTGCCCAAAAAGAACCATCAAGTCTACCAACCAGGTTCAAACACTGGATTTACCTCCTTAGTAAATCTGATCCTTAGTCAAGGCACCTCATCTTAAGAAGACAGGAGAGAAAGGGGGACTGGTTTAAAAGACCTCAGAACCTTTATCAGCAGATCACAAAGGCTTCATTTGTCTCTATGTTTGCTTTTAGTTGTGTCAGTAAAACCCAAAGTGCTTTCCAGAGTGTCCAGGTAAAAGGAGCCAAAGAAGAAAAATATGAAGTGTTCTCTTATTTGATAAAGAACTCATGTTACATTTAGGACTTTGATAAATAAAAATAAAATAAACCTGATGAAAATAACAAGACTACCAAAATTAATGCTAAAGTTACCATTCACAACTACTACCTTTATTTTTTTTAAGAACTATATGCAGTTGGGTGTGTGGGCACACACCTATAATCCCATCACTTGGTAGGTTGAGGCAGGAGGATCACCATGAGTTCAAGGCTAGCCTGGACTGCATAAACAAATTGAAGGCCATCCTACACTGCACAGCAAGATCTTGTGTCAAAGAAAACAAAACAAAACATAACTATGTGTGGTGGTCTCTGGGTTACATATTTATAAGCTTTAAGCCACTAAACCTCCAAGAATCCCTAAACAATGCTTCATATTTTATGAAAGAAGATCAAAGAGGCTGAATAAATCTTCCAGGTTTACATACTCAGAAAGTAGCAGAATCAGACTCTAAATCCAGCTTCCTGACTTTCAACTCTGGAATGCTTATTGTCTTGGTAAATCACTGCAGGTCCCTCAACTCTCCCTGCTAATTCTTGCAGGTTCTTGCTTCTTTCATCAGTCTCTCCTTGAAGCATGGATGGACTTTGATACAGAACCTGTTTGCTCAGGTGCTAGTCACAAGCACATCTTTGGTTCTAGTCATGTTGTGTCCTGCATTATAGCCACTGAATCAAAGTTTCCTGTTCATTCAAAGCAGGAATATGTGAGACTGGGTAATTATCTGAGATTTTAAAGCACTGTCTTTTACTATATAGAATATCTTTCTTTCCCTTTTCCTTACCTATACCTTTGCTGTTATAGGTTGATGTGTTTGCCGTTTGCTAATTTGTTTGCTGTGTAAGATTTTGCACCCCCCCAGAAATGACTCTAACCCCAGCACACGCACATGAGCACACATAGCAAACCCACACACCCAGACTACTCACTGCTGTCTCAGTGTCTCATTGTCCCTCTATTTTAGAATTTACCATCCTGTGATTGTACTCACAGTTATATATGTGTATAGATATAGAAATAGATAGACAAAGATATAGATATAGATATAGATATAGATATAGATATAGATATAGATATAGATATAGATATAGACACAGATATAGATATAGAAATAGATATCTCCCACTAGAAAAATGGCTTTTATGGGCTCAGAAGAGGACACACATACAACTTGTGTCTTGCACAAGATATGTCTCATTAAATGAGTGCACATTGTGAACATTTAGATATTTCAGATTCATTTTTCCCTTGTTAAGTACCAATTTCAGGTAATTTTAAAAAGATAAATTTAAAGAATTAATGTTTAGCTAGCTTGTGGGTGAAATTATGAGTCTGGAAGGAGACTGTTGGCACAGTAAACTATATAATGCCTTCTCTGGACAAAAAAAAAAAAAAATGAAAGCAAAACCCAAACCACCTGTAGCATTGCTCCACAACTGCTTTCCTGTGAGGGAAGAATGGGTGGGGAAAGCTGATGAAGCAGCTCCCTTTCCAGAGTCAGTATGGGAGCAAAATGCAGATTTTTAAATGCTAATCCCACAATTTCTGGTGTAGGTTTAATCTTGGGTTTTCTTTATAGATTTAGCAACCTCACATGTATGCCACACCTAGTATCTGTGATAGATTATTCTAACTTAATCTTCACAACAACCCAAAAAGGTAAACGTTCCTATTCTCTTCATAATACAGATGAGTAAACTGAGACACAGAAAGCCCAAGTTATATGTAGACCATCACATGGGCTATAAATGTAGAATCTTGGTTGAACACATATGAGGGGTACACTGTGGCTCTCATATATTGTCAGCTTTCTGGATGACCATACTAGAACATTTGAAAGTCCTTCAGCTCTGGGTTACAATATGTTTTAAAAAGAGACAATTGGTACTGGACAAAAGTAAATTCACTTTTGATAAAGAGATTTTCAGTAGTTTATGTTTTTCTGTGAATGCTGATAACTAATACATATTGTTATAATTATTTACAAGCCCATGACATCCATACTGTGAGGATGCAGCAAAAACTTCAAATTCTTCTATAAAATCACCCAACCTATCATCTGACCACACTCAGTAGTGTGTCTTCCACATTGCAGGTAATCAATAAAAGTTAAATCAATGAATGCACATGAGAATGCATTCATCCTTTATCATAGTATTTTTTAAAAAATCTACTTATTGGATGTCATAAGATGCATGAAATGTCAGTAAATTCCTATTTTTTTACTGTAATAAATTGCTACAAATATTCTGGCTTTTAAACAACTCTGAAGTTATTATCTTACAGTTGTGAAGGTTGGAAGACTGAAGTAGGTCTTACTGAGCCAAATTCAAAGAGATAGTAGACCCATGTTGCTTCTGAGAACCCCAAATGATAATTCTTTTCCTTTTCCATTTGCTAGAGGGTGCCTGCATCCCTTGGCAGGGGTACCCTTGCACCTTTCTTCATAATGCTGCAATCATATCCTTCCAAACCCTATTTCACACTTGTATCTCCTTCTCTGACTCTGATACTCTTGCTTCCTCTTTGACCCATAAGAATCTTTGTGATTACAAGGGCCAGCACAATCAATCCAAAATAACACTCCAATTTGAAGCCCTTAACTCCATCACATCTGCACAACCCCTTCTATGTCAAGTAACATTTACAGATTCAGGCATTACAGTTCTGGCCTGCCGGTAAGTCCATGGAGACCCTAGAGGGGGAGTGCGAATGAAAAGGAAACACAAGACACAAAGGACAGAGACAAGATGAAGTCCTTTCGATCAAGTCTCATTTATTCAAGGAAGGAGTATCAAATATATAGGGTATTGGGGAGGAGGGATTTGGGTTCTGAGACATCAACAGGTAACTTAGCAACAGTGGCAAGACTGAGGGTTACAGGTCAATTCAAATTTCCTGCATGCAGGGCTCATAAGGTGGGCTGATTAGCATAATCCCTTAATGAGCCAAACAAGCTAGGTAGGCAAAGTGCTGCTTAACTATCAAACTTAACTCCTAGAGGGAATTAAGGTGGTGCGGCCTGCAGATATAAGGTGACAGCCAATTACAGGGCTTCCCACATATTACAAGGAGGCTAATGTTTCATGTATGCCAGGAACCTGGATCTTTATTTTATTTCATTAATTCATTTATTCATTGACTCAATGAATATGAATCTTTATAATGAGCTATAAATTTGTGCATTGTCTTTATCTTAAGGAGAGCCAATAAAAATGTTAAACATAAAATTAATTCCAACACTCAAGGAATATAAAAATGTTTTAAGAATTTTAAAAGATAGAAATTCACTTGCTTCATGGAAGAGATATCATTCAGAAAGTGTATCATATCTGACTATGGAGGGACTTACTATAAGCCAGAGGACCAAAGATGTAGAAGAAAAAAAACCTGATAGTAGGAAAGAAAAAAGAACAAATCCACATTTAAAAGAAAGAAAGGAAAAATAATGCAATGAAGAATAAAAGATCTAAAAAGGAATCAAATGTAACTTTTAGGACTAAAAACCAAAATATAATAAAAATCTCAATGAACAGGCTGAGCACCAGAATCAAGAATCAAACTAATCAGTGAGTTGTAATATAGGAAAAAAAGGTTAGTAGCCAAATCTGAGCAATGAGAGTGAGACTTTAAGGGAGAGATCTAAGAACATGCTGTCAGAGCTCTAGGAGAAGAGAAAGAGGACTGAGTTTTAAAATTCAAAGAACTGATGGTTGAAAATTCTCAAAATTGTCAAAAGATAAATGTATAAATTCAAGAAGATGAATAATATCCAGACAGGATAAAACCACAGGAATTCACATCAAGAAAGCTCAAAATAATCTTCTGAGTACTACAAAGCCTTGGAAGCAGAAAGAGAAAAATGCTCCCGTATCTACAAAGCGAAACCATTAGAATCACAGAGACCAGACAGGGAGAGCTGAAGGAAGTGGAAGAACTTCCATCTCAGAGTGTTCATGAAGGAAAATATGCTCAGGAGTGAGGGAGAAAATAAGACATTCTAAGGTAAAGGAAAACTAAGAGAATTTTTCCAGGAGCTCAGCCTTTCAAAATGGCAAAAGAAAATCCGCTAATTTTAAAGAGAATCATAAAATAAGCAGACTTGGAACTTTAGGAAACATGAAAGAATGTGTCAAGCAAAAACGTAAGCAAAACGGAACTTGTCCCACCTTGATCTTTGCAAATTACATTTGCTAGCACAAATAAATTTTAACATTGTTTGATGTGGTTTTAAATGTATCTAAACTGTGGAAATATTTTAAACAATTATGTTGCAATTGGGGGAAGTAAGTGATTATGAAAAGAGATAATATTTTGCTTTAAATGGTAAAATAAAAGCACAAGTAGGTTATGAAAATTTATGTGCATATGTGGTAATAAAAAAGAAAAAAATAAGATGAAAAGTTGAATTTAACCTCTAAAATTTACTAACCATATTAACTGTAAATGATTTAAATATTCCAAATGAAAGACAGTGATTGACAGTAACAGTTTTTTAAAAAAGCACAATTCACTATTCAGATATATATTCTCTACAAGAACATCTCAAATATACTGAAGGCAAGTTGAGAGCTAGAAGACAAAAGGAAAATATACTGTATAAATATTAAACAATGACAGAGCTATGTATATAATTTCAGACCAAAAAAAAGCCTACCTGAGACAGAAAGGAATATTATATAATGATAAAACAGTCATTCTATTAAAAAGAAGTAACAACCTAAGTGGGTATTTACTGAACAACAGAGTTGTAAATATTTGTGAGACAAAAGACACACTGAGCATATTTGGAAATTTCCGTTCTCCTCTGTCAAGAACTGATAAAGAATCTAGACAAAAGCAAGTTTATAGAATTTGACAGTTTCAGCACAATCTAGTTAGCATCTATCCTACTAATCAATAGCAGAATGCACATCTAATTCAAGGATTCATGGGACATGCACTCAGGACATATCTTGAGTCATAAGACAAACCTTAAAGTTTAAAACGACTGAAGGTGTACAGAACGTGTTTTTGATAATAGAGGATTTTCATGAACAGAACAAAAAAAATCTCCAAAAACTTGGAAGTACTCAGTACAATTTTAAATAAGTCATGAGTCAAAGAGGAAGTCTGACTGAATAAATAACATAAATAAATACATTCAATGGACTGAGTAGACACCATAGGAAAATTTGTGGGATATAGCTAAATAATGTTGGGAGAAAAAATGATAGCTAAAGTAAACACAGTAAAAAAAGGAAAAGATACAAATCAGTAATATAATCTTCCACCTTAAGAACTCAAGCCAAGTAACATAAACTTAGAACAAGTAAGAAAAGAAAAAGAAATAATAAGGATAAGAGCAGAAATCTATGAAATTGAAAACAGACAAACAGAAAAAGATGGAGAAAATCAATGAAATAAGTAATTAGTTAACTGATGAGATTGACAGAACTCTAGGCACCTTGACAAAGAAAAAAGAGATAGATTTGCATTACCAAGGTCAGGAATGATACCAAAGCTGTCAATAGAGATGCTACAGGCCTCTATAGGTAACAAGGAAAGACTGTCAACAACTGAATGGAAACATCAAGTTGACATTTTAGATGACACAGATCATTCCGCTTGAGAAACATGAACTGATATAGTCCACCTTTTTACAAAGTAAGTAATGTAAATAGACCCAGAACTACTAAGGAAAATGACCTCAAGTTTATAAGTATCCTTAAAAGAAGTCTATAGTTTCTTGTGGTAAAAAAAAAAATCCATGCTCTCTGGGAGGTTGAAGCCGGAGGCTCTCAAGTTCGAGCCTAGCTTGGACATCTTAGTGCAATCCTACCTCAAAAAAAAAAAAAAAAAAAAAAATAGGGTAGAGGATATAGCTCAGCAGTGCAGCACCTGCCTTGCAAGTGCAAGGCCCTGAGTTTGATTCTCAGTACCAAAAATGAAAATTGTAAAAAAAAAAAAAAAAAAAAAAAAAAAAAAAAGATTAAAAAAACCCAAAAATTCCCTTTAAAAAATAAAAAAGGACAGAAGATTAAGCTCAGAGTAAAAACCCTCAGTATTGGAAAAAATCCATCCTCTCCAAATTAATACAAGATTTTAACACAATTTCTAACATAATCCCAGCAAGATCAACTTTACATGTAGGCCAAATTATTCTAAAAATTTTATGGAAAGGCAATTGAAATAAAATAAGTAAAACACTTTTTCTAAGGGGGGGTAAAGTGAGAAGAATCACTCTTGCCTATTTTAAGACTTAGAAATCAAGATGGTGAGGTATGGGGAGAGGGATAGACATGTAGATCAATATCCCAGAAACAGATCTGTACAAATATATGGCCAAGTTCTTCTTGACAAAGATGGAAAAGCATTCCAGTGATGGAAAAATAACCTTTTCAGTATATAGTGTTGAAGTAAATGGAGACGTAAGTAAGAAAAAAAGAAAGAAAGAAAAACAAATCCTCTATCTAAATCTGACATCTAACATCATAATTTACTTAACCTGGATCATATATTTAAATGTAAAAGGTAAACCTATTTTTATAGTAATACACAGAAAAAATTAAAACATTTGTGTTACTAGTCTAGGCAAAAAAAATTCTCAGACTCAAAACCAAAAGCATATTCATAAAAGTAAAACTTTTCAGTGGAAGATAGACTGCAAGGAAACATTTGCATATCACATGTCTGACAAAGGACCACTATCTAAATATACAAAGAAATGGGCAAATGATGCGAAAGATGTTTCATTAAAGATGTTATGTGGATGACAAATAACCACACAAAAGGATGCTCACTTTCTTAGTTAAAGAAATTCATGTTGAAATAATAGGATATAATTAACATAAATTTCATGAATGGACAATTTTTTAAAATGTCGAGATTAGGGATTCACCGTCTCCTGAGATCCAGCCATGTTGGAATTTAGGGTGCCAAGCAAGAAAGCAACATGCTTTCCTTCCTGGTAAGTGGCCCTAGTGCAAGCAAGTGATGGGTGAGAACCAGTCAGCATCTCCACTGAGCCTACCGGAATGTGGGCGGAGAATCAAGCCCCTCACCCCCATAAGCAACTGGGAGCCAGAGGTCTGAGCATCTCTTGGGAGGGTGACCCCATGCAGTATAGCAAATATGGGGGATTTCCTTCTTTTTCTCTTTGAAGGCCAATATTGTTCTCACTGTTTTGCTTTGTTCTGATTGTTTTGCTCTATCCAATATTCTGTTTTGATAGGTTTTATAATGTTCTGTTTTTGGTTTGATTTTGCTATACCTGATTGAATAGATAACTACTGAGAAGAAAACAAGATATACTGTAGTACCTATTACTGTTATCCTGGTATCCTGCTCTGAAGTCTATACCAATTTCACTACATTATCTCGATTGGCTTTGTTCTGTCTTGTTCTGCTGTATTTTATTACCTTCAAAATTAAAAAAAAAAGTTAATCCTAAATGCTGGTGAGAACATGGAGAAACTGAATCACTTGTATATTGTTGACAGGAATGTAAAATGGTAGAGCCACTTTGGAAATTACTTTGGCAGTGTCTTATAATTAATATACACAATTACTGCATGATCAGAAATATAGTCTTTGACATTTGTCCCAGGTTAATGAAAACTTGCATTTATAGAAAAACCTGTACAAGAGTGTTTATAGCAACGTCCTTCATAATTGACAAACATTAAATAACCCAGATGTCCTTGGATGGCTGACAAAACCGTTATATTTGTACCACTGAATACTACAATGGTTAGCAGATAAAGCTGAACTGTAGTGTTATGGGTAACAATGTGAGCGAATCTAGGAAGAATTATGGTGAGTGATGAAAAACTGATCAGATAGAGTTTTACATATTGTGTAATTGTATTCAGACAACACTTTGCAAACCTTGGCTATGTAGAAATGGAGAGTAGATTAGTGGTGGTCAGAGATTGAGGAAAAGGGTGGAGGTGAGGGGTGTGTGAGTGCAGCTATCATAAAGCACTATGAAGGACCCTTACGATGGATATGCTCTGTATCTTGACTGTACCAATGTCAGTATTCTGGTTCTATTTTAATAATAGAACAATTTTGCAAGATGTTACTGTCGATAGAAATTGCATGAAAGACATTACATGATTTTCTTTCGAACTTTTACAGCTGTCGGTGAATATGCAATTGCTTTAACATAAATGTTTACTTTTAAAAAGGTTATAAAGGGCTCTACATAATTAATATGGATATAAGAAAAATGTTGAGATGATTTACATTTAATTACAATGAGTCAAAGGATGTAAAAGAGGAGAGAAATGTGAGGGGGAGGTTAATCAGTAACAAGCTACAGGCCAAAACCAACAAAAGAACATTTCACATTTCAGGTCTACAATATTAAAATCTTAAATTGTATCCCCAACCACCAGAGCCAATGAGTGTATTTTACATGTGACCTTCATGATTTTATCCATAACCAATCCAGAAGCAACAGTGACTTCTCCTTATAGACTGTCCTCTCATCTCAAAGCTTTCCCTACTGCACATAATTCCAATCTTTATCAGTACCCAATGATTCAGTTTAAACAGTGCTTTCCTCCTCAAAAGTTTATAAAAATATTCTTAGCTCTAGGTCCAGTTGACATTTTCTACCTGGGTATAACTCTGTTACTACTTGTGAGAACTTGTCCCAGAACCTGGTCCTTTTTTACTCTGACTAGAATCTGTAATGGCTTAATAAATACTTAATTTTTAGAGATCTTTCTACTCTCTGTGGGAGTTTAGTTTGAAAACATTGTGAGGCTCATGGCAAATTGTTTGAGCACAGCCAACTCTTTTAGGACAAAATAAGTGTGAACTGCAATCAACTACAAGCTAAGTGAGTCCAGCCAGCTATCTTCAGTGATCCTCTCTGGATGCTGGGGATACGCAGAAGCAATGCACGGTTAAGACAGTAAGTCTTAGAAACTGGAGAAAAGAGAAGCCTACCATGGCTTGAGTGGTGGATTTGGGGGCTGACCAGGGCTGAGCTCTGAGGGATGATGACTGGATATTAGCAAGAGGAGCACTGGAGTTAGAGGTTCCCTGGAGAGAGCCCTTGCCCTGGGAAGTGATCCGGCTTTGATTTATGGGCTAGAACAGCATTAACTAGAGCAAAGCTCCAAGGGAACACCTGATCTCAAAATCAGATGTTCACAGAAATGAAAATGTTTTTAGTATAAATGGACTTTTTCTTCTTTTTCAAGTCATTCTGCCATAACAGCAGTGATTTAAGGAAAGATGAGTTTTTAGCATTTGATGTCTGGGATACATGTGGCATCTTTTTCAGAAAAGGTTACCTGTTTGGAATTCAAGCTCCTTTAATGGGCCACTCTAATTTCCAGTTGAAAAGAAAATGGCAGCGATGCCCCTGCTGGTGAAAGACAGAACTCCTTACATGGATTGCTTTAACTTAGCACAAAGGAGTAATGACGGGAAAAGGCTTATTTTTCCTCGGATTTGCAGTGCTAGGAGCACATGAATGCAGATTGGGCTCTGATTAGCAGTGTACACTTTCATGTATCTTAGAGCCATTTTGACCCTCATATTTCACATTTGCTCTAAGTAGATGCATCAGTGCTCCTTACACACGGTGCTGAAATGCATGAGTTTGACCTCAGATGAACCTGCTTGCAGGTCTTGGCTTTGAGCCTTTAAAAGTTGCCAAGATTTGAACTCTCTGAAGACAGAGAGGCTTTTGTCTCCCTTTTCCTGGAATAGGCATTTCCACTGAGTAAATGCTCAATAAATGCATGCACATTAATTGTTAGAATTACAGCTCATTTATTCCATCAAGCATGTGCCCTGACCTGAAAGCTATACCTAGCACTCCAGAAAGTTCCTCTATTGGCCTTCCTAGATCTTTAAGACACAGGTTTTGCTTAAGATTTCAGGTCTTGTCTCCCTCTGCTTGGACCACATCACTGTGGCTATGCTTACACGCGGAAGGGAAGTCATATGGTGAATTTAAGATGCACCCTCTTGAGAAGTACCTGGTACCTTCTCACTCATGTTCCAGTAGTGTTCATGACATAAATGATCCTAGAACTAAGCTCAGAGGAAAAGACAAGTCAGGTATTTGGGAGGATATTATTATTGTTGCTTTTGGTGTTATCATTGTGTTGCTAGGAATCAAACACAGGATCTCTTGCATGATAGGCAGAAGCTGTGCCACTGAACTACACTCTAGTCCCCAGCATTTGAATTAAGAGGAAATGAACTTAATTTCTCGCCAGTTTTGTGTTCCAGGTAAACACTTATTTACCAGTTATTGGGTGGAGGGCACTATTTTAAGGACCAGGGATGAGGTGAGCAAACAGTCAAGGCCTCTGTTCTCTTGGATCTAATGCTCCAATGAAGAGATTAGTCATAACAGTTGACATCAATAATCACATACATTGCAGATAATAATGAATGCTGTGAAGAAAATGTGTCTTTAATAAGTTCACGTAACAGATACTTACTCAGCACATGTGTGTCAGCGACTGTATTACAAACTAGAAATACAAAAGAGGAAGAAAACGACACTATTTCTACTGAATCCTCCATCCTACAATAAAAAATAAATGGTTAAACAGAGTGGATGGTGATAAGTTTTAAAGACAAATAAAGCAGGAGAGCTAGAAGTGTGTGTGTTCGTGTGCCTATTGTGTTTGTGTGTGCATGCACATGAATATGTATGTTAGTGAAATTCTCTTTGATAAGGTTTCAGGTACTTTAGTGGTGACATAACTTCTAAAACAATTTCTTCTGAGAATGCAGATGATAAGATTTTGTTTTTAGGTGGTAGTAAGGATTAAACCAGATGCTACATTGTATCTAACAAGGTGCTGGGTTCATAAGATACATTAGAAAGTCAAGTCTACTCCTATATTGATTATCAGTGATGGTTAGCACATGCTGTGATAGTCTGTGAAAACTGACCCAGAATCCCTGCTCCTACTGCTAGCATCTCCAGGCAAAGTTTCTTTATAAAGGGAAAGAGGAGCTTGGGACAAAAGAGAAAACTGGGACTTTTATTCACAGTCATGTAGCATCTGCTGGAGTCTGAAATCTTAATTAACTCCGACAGGGGGGATCCCTATTTCTAGGCTTTTTCAACTTGTGATGTTGGCAGAGCCAGCAGGGCAGCTGGCCGTGTGCCTTATGGTAGATGAGTATAGGGGCCAGCAACCCCTTGTATGGTGTCCTGGCTGCAGGATCAGACAGGCCTTGAGCTCTGAGAGAGCTCTAATTGCCTGGTCCTGTTCCCAAGGGAGATGACAAGACTGCCTCCACTTTCCTTGGCCGATGCACTCATCCTCCACAACCTGGATCCGGACCAGCTCATTTTGTAACTGGCTCAGCAATCCAGAGGAACCACATCATCTGGAACAACTGGTGAACATAATACAGACATATGTTACTAAGGCCAGTGGTGAAAAATGTAGCCCAGGCCACAGTAGGATGCTCTGTAATAGTGCCTTTTAGTGACCAGCACTCTGAACACCTCAGTGTTACAACAGGAATAACTAACAGTGCTATGTACTAGCTTGGGTGAAATAACCACAGTGGACTCATAATGCATGTCTTAGTTCTAAGACTATTCTCATTGCTGAGGCAAAATATCCAACATCTAAAGTTAAAAGAATTGAAGTTTACTTCATTTCAGTTTGTAGAATTTTCAGTCCATAACTGGCTATTTCAGCACAGGATGGGACATGGGAAAGGGTCACTGAAGAGGATGGACAGTCCATGGCATGGCAGTTAGAAAGCAACAAGCAGCAAACCTACCTCCCATCTCTCCCTTTATGTTCCAGACAGGTAATTTATTGATTGGTGCCACCCACATCCAGGCTGGGCTTTCATTATTCATATCATTAATCCCAGTGTAACACACTTAAAGCACATTCACAGATCCAAATCAAACCAACTTCAAAACTTCCCATCTAAGCCTTTATGAAGCTTTAGCTGGGGCAGCTAAATCCAAGCCATAATGACGCATTGGGAGATGGAAATCACCCAGAATTTTCAAAACAAACCTTGAAAAGACCTCAGAAATGATTATTGTGTCAGTCTCCCTTTTTTTCCCCTAAGTCCCATTTTAAGAAATTACTTCAAATATTCAAAATAGAGTAAAATAATAACCCAGAGATTAGCAACACAGGGAGTTGATGCCAACTCGAGATCATGGAGGTGATGTAGTGTTACACGGGCCTGGGGACACCTGGAAGAAGCTAAACTCATAGCAACTCTGTCCAGGTATAGTTGAAGCCATAATGGATACACAGACCCTGCACAGAGTACAACATTTTCAGGAAACCAGATGTTCTTCCCTTTCTTCTTGCTACCTGGTTTCCTGCCAGTGTTTGCCAATGGATAAATCCAATGGGAAGCCCATTGCCATGGCCACCTGTGAAACACAATCGCACAGGGATAAACTACTATCATACAACAGGGAAAGGGAGATCAAGAAGCCAGTCTGTGAGTGAACCCCAAACTAGTGGTACATTAATAATCACCATTTTTTTTAATTGTAGACTTTTTTGGTGGGGGTATGCTAGGTTTGAACACAGAGACTTTATACTATGCTATATCCCAACCTTTTAAATTTTATTTCACTTATAATATTAACACAGGGTCTTGTTAAGTTGCTAAGAATCTGCCTTGAATTTGTAAGCCCCCTGCCTTTGCTTCCTAGAGTACTAGGGTTACAGGTGTGTGCCACTGATCATAGACTTTTGCCCATCAGCCTGTGTTAACACCGAGTTAGCAGTGTTTGCAACTATAACAGAATTCTTCCAAGCAAGTGCTTTACCAGATAAGCACTTTTAGCCCCATTTTGCAACTAGAACACTGAGAGAAAGAAAAAGTAAGTCCACAGGTGGCACTATTATGTGGCTGGCCCAGGATTTGATGTAATGCCAGTTGGCTTACAAAATTGGTGGCTTTACCCTATTATGCAAAGGTAACAAGAAACCACAAACACACCTTTAATAGGGTTAACTTTATCTGTTGTAAATATATTGAAATACTAGTTTTCTACTAAATACACACTTATGTATTATAGAGGAGAAAAATTGACCTCTAAGACTTATTTTTCACTTTTATTAAGGTACAATTTGCATACATTAAATTCAACCTTTTGTACAAAGCTCTGTGAGTTTTGACAAATGTGTTCCATTGAGTAACAAGTACTACAAGCAAGATGCAAAATTTCATCACTCCCCAAAATTCCTCTGTGCCCCTTTGTAATCAACCTCTCTCCTTCCACTGAACCCCCAGCCACTAATGATCTATTTTCTGTCCTATAGTTTCGCCATTTCTATAATATTGTATAAATAGAATCATTTAAGTTTGGCTATTTTCACTTAGCATAATGCAAAGATTCATACATTTTGAAACACACAGCCGACTTTAAAATGTTTATTGCTCAGTGAGTAAGTGTTTGAGCATTTCCTTTCCCTTGTCTCCAGGAGTACTTTTTGGACAAGTTTATAAACCTTTGTGACTCATTTTCCTCAGCTGGGAAATGGAGACATTAGTAGTACTCATCTAATAAGATTGCTATGAAGATGAAATAAAGTTAATACACCTAAAAGACTGAGAATAGTGACAAACATGAGCCCATTATGTCAATATCACTACGAATTTTAGTATTATTATTACAACTATAATAGTTTTTGAAAAATAATTAGGACACCTTCAAAACCAGTGGGGAAACACAGTGTCTGACAGCAAATAAAGCTGAAGTTAAAGTTTTGGACTATAGTTTTCTGCCGGGGCCATCTTAAAGAAATCATTTCATTAATAATTAAACTTTCATGTTGGATATTATGGATATATTTATTGTATTTCTTCCGAGCATCCTTGAATTCCTCTGATTCTCTCTTCTTGTGGTTACTGATTGTCACTTATTAGATTATTTCTCAAGTGTTTCCACATACTCTGTCCCTGCTCAAATGGTAGCCATATGACCCAACAACAACTGATCAAAGAACTTTGCATACTCTTGCCTATGGAGATTGGTTCAGGCATAGAAGCATGACTCAGACCCATCCAATGAGGAGCTTCCTCGAATTTTGCTAGACCACTTAGGAACAAGTTGCTTTATTCTCCTGGTTTCCTCAACTACTGAATTATAAACTGGCAACTTGTAGCAGCCGCTTCATGATCATAAGGGAAGATCCCATCTGTAGGTAAAGTCAATGTGGAGAAACACACTCTTGTAATGGAGAGAGATGTGAATGATTTTTTTTTTTAATTGGTACTGGGAATCAAACTCATGACCACACGCTTGCAAGGCAGGCGCTTATGCCTTATGCCACTGAGCTAAATCCCCAGTCCCGTGCAGGATTAAAAAAAAACAACAACAAAAAAAAAAACAAGGTACAACTGTGGCAAAATGACCTGAATTGTGACTATAGGACACAGAAAATTCATTTTATTACTGTTCATTTTGTTATTGGATTAAACCTTTTTTGAATTAGATTTCTTTAGGTGACCCCCAGTGTCCTGACCTCAGATCTTTTAACTATGGATAATGATCTCAAATTGTGGCAATTATTTAGAATAACATTTGTGCAAAATCTAAAACACTTTGTAAATCTTATCATATGACATTTGAAATAATGGATGGAATTCTTGCAAAGATAGAGCAGAAACTGAAACTGTCTTAGCCATTCTGAAATGACTCAGAGAGTGAGGAATCAGGAACCACATCTCACCCTTCCCAGAGTGACCAACAAAGATACCGTTAGGATTTGATAGGCCTTATTGGTATAAAGGATCATGCATACATTTTCCCACTCATAAATGCATGCAAAAATATTTTGTGCAATGTGAAGTAGTGAGGTATAATACATTTGACTCAGATACTGTACAAAGTGCTGTCACTTTCACTCTGACTTTGGGTTGTTACTCATGTTCACTGGACTTCAGTTTTCCCAGATGCAGCAAAACTCTTATGCCTTAAGATTTAGGATTGCTCGCTGATTAAAAGAGAGGATGTATATGAACACTTTGAAGAGTGAAATACTCTTGGATGTGAGTTATTTTAATATTTTAATATAATGGTTATCTAGTGGCTCTTCACTGAATAAGTGTCCTTCAAAGCTGTTTGTTTCCATGTGTTAAGGGACTGGTATCCAGAATGGCACTACTGGGATTTAGAAACCATTGAGAGGTTGAGCCTTATAGGAGCTCCCTAGGGCACTGCAGGTGAACCTTCAGGGGAGACTGTGTTACCCCAGTCTCTTCATCCTCGCTCCCTGGCCTTTGATTTAAGTGGTTATGCCCTAGTTATGCCCTCCCACCATGATGTGCTGCCTCTCTGGAGACCCAAAGCAATGATTTTTCCATGATCTTGGACTAAAACCTCTAAAACCGTGGCCAAAATGAATCTTTCATCTTTGAAGTTGAATTAACAAGTATTTTCGTAAAGTAATTGAGAGCTGACTAACATGCCAATCTTTGCTTCATCTGAGTGCCAGGATCATGTCTTACACATTAAAAAGATTTTTTTGGATGAAATCTTTCATATTTTTAGAAAAAGGTCATGAATGCTGTTCTTTAATGTTTCTACACTCTTCACAGAAGACTTTGTAGTTCCTTAGTATCATCTTCCTTTAAATCTCAGTTGTCCTTGTGACTCTTTGACCAACAGAAGTGATGTATCCAGGTCTGAACAGAGGCCTCCAGAAATTTTGAGGCTCTTATCCCAATGGACACTGCCCATCACCATTAAAAAGTCTAGCTAACCTGTTGGAAGATGAAAGCCCATTAAAAGAAATCGTATCAGCTGAGCCACAGTAATGACATGATCCCAACTGAAACCCCAGAGGCCCCTCTTTTGAGCTCAGCCTAATTTGTAATATGATGAGCTACATAAAGACAATTTTAATTCATTATGTTTTGAAGAAGACAGAGTGACCAGGTACAGTCATATAGATCACGTTGTGTAACTATACAAGAAGAGAAATGGTTTGAGTATCACCTCTGTCACTCATTCTCATGTGACCTTAGGTGCATCATTTCTGTTTCTCTGTCTTTAAATTAAGACTAAAATCCAGCCTATCTCAGAGGATTCTGAGGACTCAATAAGATAAAATCAATGCTGGACATGAGCAGGGTAGGTTATATAGATTTGGTGACCTTTGGGCTTCCTTGAAAACTTGAGGGTTTATATGGACTGTATAAATGCAAGTTGTTAGTATTAACATTATGCATAGTGTAGACACATAATCAATATCGATGACACTATTGGAATGAAATCACCGAGACTTGACAGTGAACAGAGGTAATCCTCCTGGGACTCACTCACATTGTTCAGATCTGCATTCTGCAAGGAATTTAGAAAGAGTTATTTGGAGGGGATAAAAGCTGACCACCTCACACTTGGACAGGGACATGTACATGGCCCTTGAATTCTGTTGTTTTCAGAGACAAAAGCAGAGAAGAAAGCATAGGAAGGGAAGCTTGGGGGCAGAGTCGGACTGTCATCTCCCACATGTCTTCTGAGTGAGGAAGTAGAACTGATGATTCTCCCAGGGCTGCTCCGAATTGAAGGTGTGTGAAATATAGTGCCATTTGGTAAATGGCCAAAACTCAGAAGAACCAGTGCCAAGTCATTATCAATGTAGCATCTTTGATAGACTCACAATCCATCCCACCACAGGTGTTCATTGGCCCAAATGACCCCACTGTGCTATGGTGGACCATGCTCTCCTAGGGAAGTAAAAGGACCCAAAGCATTGGGACTACTTAGTGCCTGACCCTTCCTAGGCTGCTTCTTTTTAAAGGATTTCAAACTCAAGAAAATTGGGCTGCTGCCTTAGTTCTGTCTGCTATAACAAAACATTGTAGCGGACTTATAAAAAGAGATTTATTTCTTGAAGTTTTAGAGGTTGGAAATCTAAGATCAGACTATCAGTGCATGTAAGCTCTAGGGAAGGCTGTCTTCCAGGTTGCAGACAGCCAACTTTTCACTGTCTCTTCCCACCATGGAAAGAATGAGAACGGGCTCTGGTGTATGTTTTATGACTGCTAATCCCATTTTGAGATCTGTAGCCTCCTGACCTCACGATCCAAATCTACTCCTTCTTCTTCCTCTTACTTCTCCTCTCAAAGTCACCACATCTAGCTATGCTTCCAGATTTTTATTTATTCTGTTGTTTTATGCTTTCTCTTTCCTTTCTTTTTTTTGAAATGATCTTTCTAAGTTGCTTTGGTCTTGAATCTGTAGTCCTCGTGCCTCAGCCTCCCCCAATTTGGGGATTACAAGCATGTGTTATGATACCTGGCATCCATGCTTAATATTACCTTAAGGACTGGCATCTTGCTACTTACCCTATGAGGGGAAAATTCAGTTCATATTACTGAGATCTCAGAAAAATATCGACTGTGTTTTGTTTTGTTTTGTTTTTTGTACCAGGAATCAAACTCAGGTCCTTGTGCTTGTCCCTGTGCTGCTGAGCTATATCCCCAGCTTGAAGTAGGTCTTAAAACATTTAATTATCCCTAGAATAACTGCTTTTACATTTATTCAGTCTTAATATCAAGGTGATTGTAGATTCAAATATGCATAAAAGTTTAGTCTATAAACCAAACTTCTTGAGTTAGAATTTCAGGCTCTACCACACAGTTGCAATATGACTCATGAAAAGCATTGTGGCTTATATCTAGACGTCCCCCCTCAAAATTTCAAACATTCATAGAAGGGTTTTGGGGAGATAGCTGGATCATAGGTATGTGATAACTGGATTAGTCTGTGACTTATTGCATAGTTTTGAGTGTAGGTAGAGGGGAGATCCAACCAATAGGCTTATAACCTGACTGGAATAAAAAGGGAAAGGGAAACTCATTGCTTACTATTTCCAGCCTAACTGCAATGGACTGTTTCTCCTCTGCCATGCCATCCTGCCTTGGGGCCAGATGACTAGTACTAAAACATCCATAAATTGTCAGCCAACATAAGCCTTTCTTTCTCCAACCTTTTCCCAATAATAAGAAAGTAACTTAGCAAGTCTAACTCCTATTACTGCATCAGTAGGAATAACAACAACAACACTGATAAAAGCAAAAACTCTTAGGGTAATGGTGAAATTTGAATTTGTATAAGAAAGCCATGTAGAATTGTGCAAGTATATAAGGGCTCATAAAACATTTTTAGTCTTAATATGTGTGGTGGATTGACAACTGGTGGTCACCTTGAAACAACCAGCTGAACTGAATCAGTGTGGTACTGGTGAGAATGGCTTCCTTGAGGATTTTTGCCAACAACTTAAAAAGGAGAACTGCAGAAGAAGTAGTGTTGTTGGTACTCCTGTTGTCATTGGTTCTCTTGGAGGAGCTTGTCAAGCTTCTTTCCGGATACAAATTTGGCTATTCATATTGTCAGAAGAACTCAGGACCTTATTATTATTGAGAATGGCTGTGGTTCACTTTGGGGAAGCTCTGAGCCTTCCTTTGAGCATTGCTTCCCGGCTCTAGGGGGTAAGGTGGCATCCCGTTCAGTCTGAAGAAGCTTATCATGCTGGCTTCCTAATATGAACTTGGCTGTTATCGTTGGAGGAGCTCGAGACTCATTGTCACTGAGGTTGGCTGTGATATTTTTCAGGGGAGCTCTGGTCCTTACTTTGAGCATCACTTCCTAGTTCCAGAGCAGAACCCTTAGCCTACTGGCACAGATTCTTCATCCTGCTAGTACAGACTTGCTGATCTTTGAGCCAGTCCAGCACAGATCCATGAAACAGAGTTGCATGACACAGTCATAGGCTCTAGATTTTCAGCAGGACTCATACAGGATATTGCCATGGAATCCAGGCCCTCAGCTGGATTTTTGGGGGTCTTAAGTGTGGACAGATTTCCTATACCTTTTGTGTTGATTCTTTGGGTGACTATTATAACATAATTCTATAAATTATGTGTCCAGTATAAAACTGTTTCCCTTGCAAACTTGACTACAACATTATGTTTTAAGATCTCTCTCTGTTGTGGCCCGTGATAGGAAATGAGCAGTTCATGAGTAACAAACCACAGCATGACCTTGTATTCATAGAGTAGCATTCTATGGTAACAAAGTGCTAATAACTAGGTGACTGACTGGATATATAACATAACTGGAGATTTCCTTGAAGGAAACAGACGGGGGATATGGTAGAACACAACTCAGAAGAGAAGGGCTAATATGGAGGGTTATTCAGGGACAATATTTATCTGAGACCTGATGTGGAGAAAAAGGTTCAAGAGAGTAGAAAAGGTCTTGAGAACTAGATGAGTGTGAAATTTAAAAGGAGTAGAAAAACCACAGATGAATAAATAAAATATTAAATTTTTAAAATTAAATCTAAAAGTTTAAATGATTAAATTAGAAATTTAAATTAATTAAAATTAAAGGAAGATGTTAAATTAATTTTTAAATTAAGTTTATTGGTACACTTTAATGTACATAATGATCACATTCATTATAGGGAACTTGTGCGTGTACAAGATCTTCTTAGTTCCTCTTTTTCTCCTCCCATTCCTTTCTCCTCCCTTCAGCTACCCCTTATTTGCAGAGCTTTGCTTCCATTTTTATTGGTTACTCCTGAAGTTAATTGCCAATTTCCTGCAAGGTATTATGGTATACAGTGAAAAGAAACAGCAAAAGAAATAGCAATGCAACAGGGACTGGGATAACCAGTTGTTCGCAGGGAGCAAAAGGCCATGAGGCAGCCAGAAGCTCGGTATTTACTGCTCCCATTTGTACTGAGAAAAATGGTGAGGAGATTATGGCTGGATGCACTAGAATAGTGGCTAGGCACACATGGCTTGTAAATGAGGGAACAAAGCATTCTTGAAAAAGGAACAGAACAGCCAGCTTCAGGCTGTGGTGAACAAGTAACCTGTTTTGTAGTCAATTCTGGAAAGCAATTTTCTCTGGAGTCACACAGGCCTCAGCAGAGATATTGTCTCATATCGTAGCCCCACCTTCTATGGTCCACTTCTCTGGGTTCAACTGTGGTCACTGATGAGCAGCAGTGTTAGCCCAATACACCATCCAATTGCTTTTATGAAGACACACAACCTTCACCAAACTCACCATTTAAACAAAAAGCCAACTTAGAGAAATCACTCCTATTCACCCAGAACTGCTCACAAGTAAGCACAATCACATTTAGGTCCAGGGGAAGGCAATACGGTGGTCCTCCACACATTTTATCTTTTATTCTCATTTTGTTCTTTTCCTTCCCTTTACCCCCACCCCGTTCTCCTTTCCTTTTGAAGAATGTCTTCCTATTTTGCAGTATCTTTTATATTATGAACTCATATAGACTTTAGAGAAAGCATGAATAAAAATAATAAAACTGGAATTTTTAAACACACAGGTGTGTCAGTTAGTGCTTACTAGAGAAACAAATTTAATGTGATATATATAAATATATAAGAATGTACCCAATTGACTTACAGTGGTGGCCACAGAGTCAAGTGTGGAAAGGTTGAAAAGGGCTCTCTGTGCTCTGGAGAGCCACAGGATCCAGTCAGAGGCCTGGAGCTCACTATAGTGCGCTCTGTGAATCTGTATCAGGAGGCTGATGGGCATGTGATGGAGACTGAAGCCAGAGTCCATCCAAGGTGAAAGGGAAGACTGGAGGGCCTCTGAGGAAACAGAAGTGAACCTTCCTTCTGTGTCTCCCTTTCATTCCATTCAGGTGATAAACCTAACCAGGGCAAGTCTTCTGTCTTCATAAATTCCTTCATCCACACCCAAAACTATGCTGGTCCAATTTAGTTGGGTATTTCCTACTCAAATTGATATAGGGAAATAAAACTCCCAATTTACTATATATTCGATAGGAGTTCATGTTATCTGAAACTGAAGAATGAATTTTAGCAACAATGCAAGTTAAGAGCAGAATATATTTACTGAGAGAAAGAAAGCTTCTGTCTGAGAGAGAGACAGAAAGGGTCCTGAGTGAGTTGCCAAAGCCTGTCTCTTCTAGGGACTTACATAGAGAAAAACCCATGAGATGAGAGGAGTCCAAGGTGGGGAAAACTGGGAACTCAGAAAGCAGAAAGGTATGAGGTGGGACGGAATTATGGTCAACCAATAAAATTAACTGTTCAGGTAAAATTGAAAGAATGAGGAAATCATTCACATAGTAAGTGGGTATTCATATGGAGATGTGACTCTTCCTGTGGGGCTTGAGATGGTGGCTCCTGGCTTCATCAAGATGATCCATATCTATTTAGAATTATCAATCCCTGATGTTTATACTTGGGGTGTGGTTGCCTTTGTTCTGCCTTTTGTCTTGAGATCTGGCCCACAGGGGGAGGTGTCTATCTCCTCCAATGTCACAAGACATCTGGTCCTCTGTGCCAGCTCCCACAAGGGCCTAACCCTATCTGACTGCCTATAATATTCCACCTAACTCAGCTGCCTATAATATTTCCATCTAACAAAGTTAACATAATCAGTTAACTATGACAATCTACTCCTAGACAATTTGACAAATGGACACATTTTCTTAAACCAAATTCTCCAGACACAATAGCAAACCCATAACTAGGCCAAACATGTTACAACCATGCTGTGTACAAAAGAAAATTCACTAATTCCCTCCTAAGAATAAAAGTCTAGTTTTCCTTGGGTGGTGCTTACTCATAGCAGTCCATAACTTGAACATTATAACATAGGTTTAACAGTTTTTAAGAATCACTATTAAGTCCATCAACATTGTAGTATATAGAAATCATATTAAAGGAGACTATTACAATTACCCTCTCTCAGTCCACGTTTCTGTAACTCTTCTGGGACCATAGCTAATTTTGTATTTTCTTGGCCTTCACCAATTCCTCAGCAGATCTTGGTTCCTTCCCTGGTGGGTTGACCCATCTCATTCCTGAAGGTTTTGGATGATTTGTCATCCTGCTTGGAGTTGTTTCCATTTAACCCCTATAATAGGGCATAGTAACACCAGGAGGTACCCTTTGTGATCTCCTGCACACTAAGTATATTCTTCCCTTTCTCCACTATGGAGGAATAGCCCAATTTCCCATTGGTATTCTGGGTCATTCATCCCTACCAACAGCATAACCCCCTTTTTATCTTGTTTACTTAGAGACATGAGCAGGTAAATCATAGCTTCCAGTTCAACAGTATCATTATTGTGTTTCCTGGTACAAGCATTCCCCTTTTAGAACTAAGACTACTAACCCAGCAGGCATTAGGTTCCAGGGGCAGGAAGCAAAAGTTTTCTTAGGGGATCACTAGGAGAATTTTTGAATTAATTTTTGTAAAGCAATTTACAAACTCATACATGAAGTCCAAGGAAAATATGGCAAAAACATCAGTAAAAATAATAAAATGAGAATTTTAAAATACAGGTAAGATATATTTTCATTTCCTTTATTTACAATTTACTGGAGTTTAAAGAAACTAAATAACTTCAATAGAGTCACATAGTTCTCCACATTTTGCCTTTAGTCTTCAGATTCACTGTATCTTATCTCCCTACTAGTTCCTTCAGATCTTACTGGACTTTGTGACACAGGTTTGGAAGTTAGCATTCCTCTCTATCACTTCTGGATGATTTCTTGTTTGAACACTGGAAACTATTTGCTGCAACTGAGAACAGCTAATCTGGGAAATATTAGCTCCCCAGCATTCTTCCTTCTGAAGTTGCCTATTAGTGCTTTGAGGGTCAAAGAAAGACATAATTTAGCATATGAATGAAAGCCCTTCAGGTATAAAGAGGACTTTCTAATGCTCACAGTTTCAAACAACAAGGACACATAGACAAGGATATCACTGTTGCTGAAATAAAGGATTAATGTCCACCCATAACAAATGAGCATTTCTCTGCATGCATGCATAATGGCAATGCTCCAGGCTGACCATGGAGGAAACCTTAACGAATTGTGTCAACTTGCTGAGCCTCAGTTACTCACCTGTGAAAAACAATTAAAGATTACTTCCCCAAAACATTGCAACAAAATGTTTATTTCATTCTTAGCATGTGCCAGGTACTCTTCTACTGAGACACCGTTCATATCTTTATATACATTTCTACCTTCAGGTATGCCTAGTGAATCAAGTACTGTCATTTCAAAAATGATGATGTTGAAGAATAGGAGAGTCATGGAACTCAGCTGAAGTGACAAGTGACCAAGTGGCAAAATTAGAATTTGCCCTGTTCTCTCTGTAGTGCACAGGAGCGGTCCTGGGCATATTGTATGCTTAAGACATTTTAGAATCCTGCTTTCTACCTGTAAGAGGAATTTGAAATGATCGTTGTCTTAGTTCATTTGTGTTGTCATAAGAGGATGCCAGACACTGAGTCATTAAGAACATAAATTTGGGGGCTGGGGATTTAGCTCAGTGGCATAAGCACCTGCCTTGCAAGTGCGTGGTCATGAGTTCGATCCCTGGTACCGATAGAAAAAAAAGAATATAAATTTATTTCTAATTTATGGAGGCTAGAAGTTCTGGTAGAGCTAGTAGCATCTGCTGTATCACCTTTGGAAAAAGGAACAAGGATGAGAAAGGGAAGGGAACGGAAGGAAGATGAAGTCATTCTTTGATTAGGAGCTTGCTCCATGCTAGCTAAACCAGTCCAATGATAACATTAACCATTTTAAAGTTTACTCCAAGAATCTCTGGACCAACATGTTTGTGATGTACTATCATGAAAGTCCCTGAAGTAGGCATCATTTCAACCAGGAAATTCTTGTATTGAATAAATTTAATAAAGCTGTTGTTTTATATTCCCTGTTACCTTATAAAAATTAATGAAAAATATGCAACTTTTGGTTATCTCATATTTAAATAAATGAATTGGTAAGTGGTTAATTCATTTATGAGGGCAGAATCTTCATGACCTAATCAACTCTTTAAAAATCCCATCCTTCAGTATTGTTGGATTGGGAAATCAAAGTTCAATGCAATGAATTTTGTAAGGCATATCCAACTAAGCTCTCTTGTGTGGACCAAGTATGACAACTATAGCGTATTTTGTTCCCCAGTTATCTTTAATATTGGGCATATCCAAAAGAAAACAATGTCCCAACAGCCGGTAATAACTTTACTAAGTGTGAATGAGGTACTAGAGGTTCTTCTAGATTATGGATCAACTATATGAGGGGGAAAAAAGCAAAAACTATGCCTTCAATTCAAAGTATTATCCTGATTGAATGTTCAGCACCCAGCATAGTATTTGCAAGTTTTGAACAGAGTTTCCAACTCGTTCTGATTCTTCTGCCCGATCATATTTGGTTTTGATTCTTTACTTGCTATATCAGATATAGGGATACCTATCACCTTCGGAGATCCAAACAGAAGAGAAACATTCCAGTCATTTTTTCAATTACTCTATCTTGCTTTGGAGATTGGTTTAATAATTCAGAATTTCATTTCTTTCCAGATGAGTCCTATTCACCTGTATAAAGCTATTATTTGATTCATGATGCTATTTGAACTAGAACATACTGCATGTCTTTACCCCCTTGTTAATATAACCTCAGCTTCAGTCAGTTCCAAGAAAAGAAAAAGTCATCTCCTGAGAAAGATTCCTGGAAAACTACTTTTTTCTAATTTCAAAGTTAGATATTATTACACTATTTAGCTGAAGAGAATACTAAAAATTAGTTCAGTAGTCTAGTCAAAACCAAATGGCTCTTTTTTGGTTTAAAAACAAAATATATTTCCACCTTTTTGATTGGCATTCCTAACCTGTACACCATTGAAAGTTATACCATTTCAAAGACACTAGAGACTAAGAACATGCTTTATTTAGTTATGTCTCCATCTTTTTCAGGAGAGATTTCCAGTGGATTACAACAAAATATGCAATGCTACAAAACAGTAAAAATTAAAAGTAGCGGGGAAATCAGTAGAAAAGCAAGATGGGGTGCAGTAGAGCTCAGGTTAAGTTAAAATGCAGCCATCATGTCCAATTTTTGCAATCTAGAAATTGATGAGGAAATAAATGATTTTGAGTTTCCTAAGGCAAGTTTAACAGTTTTTCCACTATTCACAAAAGCTCCAAAGTAAAAATAAACTACTTTTTTTTCAGAGGTTAAAAATGTTTTTAACATAAGGATCAAAATGGAATTTATGTGAGATCCTTATAAAGAAGGTGTCTGTGATTCCAACAACAAAGTACATAATAACACTTGTATGTTTGTTTTTAGAAATGATTGTCAACAGAGTCTAAAGCTATCACATCAAAGCATGATTTTGGAAAAAAGCAATTTTATAGAAATCTTTACAATGTCATTTAGATTTTTAGCAATTTCGTACTTGGCTTTGTCCAGATGGATAGTTTGAAATTCCAAAAACATAAAAATTATTTTTAAAATAAACTCTGTAGACTATTTTTTTAATTGGTGTTCTTATAATTATGGAATTGAGTGTAAATTTAGTAGTACTGTAAAAACATAGGCTAACTCCTTTTATCATCAGTTAAAAATCACACTGTTATGATTTAAAAGACTTATGTTGTGGTAGTGTGTAGAGGCTGCAGTGCCCTTCTGTAAGTTGAGAGATGTGGAAGTATCTAATAAGAATACATTCCTATAGTACAAGAAATAACCTAGGAAACAGGGCAGGATTTTATTTACTAGAGTTCAGAAATGAATGATCAAGTTCCCAAATTGTACTCTGTATAGAGAGGACAAACTTAATTTTAGGGCCCTGAAATATCAGGCAAGTGTTAGGCAGGCCAGTTTTAAATCAACACAGACAGTAAAGTCTTTAAAGAATGGCTCTCTCTGATATACCCTAGTAAAAGAGTCAAATGAAGTAACAGTAGGGTAAATGGGTTGTCATTTGTCTTTGGTAACTAAAAAAGGAACAGTTGGATACAAAGGTAAATTGAAATCATAAAAGCATTGTCCAGAAGTGTTATGGGTTAAAAACTGATGGTCAACTTAATGCCAGTAAGTTATATCAGCATGGTGCTGAGTGTAGATGTTTTACCTGAGGAAAGTTGCCAGCATAAGTAGAGACATGGAGAAGGAGAAGCTGTTGCATTGAGGCATTGAGGCATTGTGGGTTCTCCTACGAGTTGCTGTTTCAGCCGTTGGTTCTCTTGGAGAAGTTCTGCTCCTCACATGACATTGCTTCCTGGCTCTGGAGGGGACAAGGTGTGCTGCTTGGTCTCCAGGGTGAACTTATCACACTTGCTTCCTGGCAGGTATGATTGTGCTTGTCATCGGAGGAGCTCGGGGCCTCCGTGTCGCTGACAATGACTGTAGTGCTTTTCAGGACAGCCCTGGTCTTTGTTGTGAGTATGACTTCTCAGTTCCAGCATAGAACCCTCAGTCTACCAGCACAGCTCCTTCACCCTGCTGGCATGGACTTTCTGGCTTCCACCACTCACCTTTGGGCCTTCCCAGCAGGGATCCATAAAAGAGACTGGCATGAGTCCTTGTGGGCTCTAGACCTCCAGTTGGACTTGTGGGAGGCATTGTAATGAGTTCTGAGTCTTCATCTGGACTCATGTGGGCATTGCTGTGGGATTTAGGCCCTTAGCTAAATATTCTATGTCTTTGGTGTTGTGGATAGATTTTCTGTATTTTCTTGTGCTAACTCTGGGTGACCATCATAAAAATAATATTATTAACTCCACGTTCTGGTTCTAATTGTTCTCTGCACAACCCCTGGCTACAACAAGAAGGAAAGACTTTAAGTTGCAGAGTGAAGAATCTTTTCTCTGTAAAGTAGAAAGTGAGGGTCTGCACTACCTCTTCCCTGAGAGAATGAAGGGAGAAGATAACATGGGGGCTGCAAGGTGTGAAGACGATTTAAAAACCAAAGATATTTCCTAAGGAGAGGAAATAAGGAGAATTAATTCACAGTGATTATTCCCTGAAAAATTTGGCTGTGTTCAAAATCAGAAAGATGAAACACACAAAGTAACCCAAGTTTAAGGACTGTTTATAATGCAGAGGAATGTCCAAGACACAAAATATAGAGAGCTATAAAAGATAGTTTGAGTTGGATGTGGTAGCACTTTCTTGTAACCCCAGCACTCTGGGAGGCTCAGGTGAGAGGATCACAAGTTTAAGACCAATGTGGGGAATTTAGGACTTAGTGAGGATCTGTTTAAAAAATAAAAAGAGTTGAGGATGCAGCTCAGTACTACAGCTCTGAGTTAAATCTTAAACAAACAAACAAAAAGATTATTTAGGAATGTCATTTAAGTTATTAAACTAGAAATAAAGATATATGAAACTAGAGTAGATAGAAAGAAAATGGACAATGGGAAAGAGTTGTAGGAACTGAATTTCTAGGAACAATGGAGGTTTCAAATATGACAGTTGTAGTTAGAGCTGAAAACTCAAAATGGATAAACTTGTGTGAAGAATTCAAATGACTTAATACAAACAGTAATTCACTCTAAGTTGCAACTATTATGCATTGCACATCTTTGTGCATGAAGATGAACTCCAAATGAAGGCGATGATGATGGTAGTAGTGATGATTATGATAGTATTGATAGGGAAGACAATTATAGTGCAGGCAAGGCTGTAAAGGTGGTGGTGGTGGTGATAACAATGTTCATGACAACGTTTGCAGTGGTGATAATGATAAAATGACGTCAGTGTTGGTGGTATCATTGGTGATGATGGTGGTGGTGACCACGATCTTTAAGGTAGTGGTGTTCATAGTGGTGACGCTGGTATAATGATGTTCATCAGGTTGCTTATGATGTTTCGGGTACAGATCTGCTTTGTCTGCTAAAACAGATATGAAAGAACATAGAATTTCCTCATGTTTCTTGTTCTCATTGTTCAGTTATTCCTTTTTCTTGTACTCTCTTCTCGCCCTAGTATATGTCTAGAATATGCATTTCCACACATCTTTCCATCTGTACTGTCGATTCCCTATCTAATGGACCATAATTTCTCACCTAAATTATTGCAATGACTTCTCAAATGATCTCTTTGCCTACAATCATGATTTTGAACCTTAACTCCCAACCCAGATCCATTATTCATATAGCAGCCAGAATAGTTGTTAAAAAGTATAAATCATAACTTGCTATTCCTGGGCCTAAAATCTTTCATCCAAGGAAAAAATTCGCAAAGTGTTCAGCAGAGCTTGCAAAGCTTTTCTGGATGTGGCCCCTTCTCAGATTTGCAACCTCATTTTAAGCCCCTCTGCTCTCTCACCACTGAGTTTCAAGTACTCTGTAATCTTGTTAGATCTCTGAAATATCTAAGCATTCATAAGCCCAGGAACCTTTCAAAATACAGCAACCAGGACTGTGGTTTTCACCATGAAACACTTTACATTGTTACAGAATTGCTGCATATACGTATAAATAAAATGAGAGGACAAAATGAATACTTCTTTTTTCTGCATTATCAATATGCTTCATAGATTATCTTCTTTATTGTATTCTGAAAGTATATAATTTCATATCTTTTTCTGTTATTAAAATATGAATTTCTTTAAGACTGGGGCTATGTCAGACTTATTTCCACTATCTCAGAACTGAAGATAGTATCAAACTAGCATGAACTCTATAAATACATGAAAAAATGAATGAATGTTATGGAAGTTATGGGCTCAACAGTTCATGAGATCAGAGTGTCAGATGAAGGATAAGGTGTGTTCTTGTTTAGGGTGACAATAAGCAGCCAGGCAACTCAAAATGGAGGTAATATCATAATGGAAATGAGCTTTTATTATCCTGTAGATGGACCTGCTTGTTTTTACTCCAGGGTGGCCCTCTGAATCCTGTCTTTTTTGAAAATATCTTGTGTATGCTCGTTAGTTTGTTTGAAACTTTCCTTTAGCATTTCCCCTCTACAGTGAAGGGACAGAAAGAGAAATGACATTTTCTTTGCCAAGATCAATTTGAAGTTCTCAGCAGGAGCTCACATTAATCACCTTCTTAGAGGCTCAGTCTTTCTGCTGCCAAGTAGGACCATTGTTAAAAGCAAAGGGCCCAGGAATTTCATTGATTCCTTTCCCACCATATGTGAATAGGTTCTCTTTATCTAACTAAAAGCGGTGTATTGTCAAATATTCCTGTATTCAACCTCTAGCATTTCTTCTGTGGCTTCTTTGACCCAGGTCAACAAAAGCATGCAAATTCTGTTTGTGCTCAGAGACCAAATAAAACCAAAAAGGTGGGCATATTCATCCTGTCATCCAGACCAATTAGCTTTCCTGTAGCAAATGAATCAAAGCAGCTCCCATGGCTGAGTGCCCCCATGGGAAAAGTCTTGCAATCATTACAAAGAATGAAGAGGTAAGCAACCTCATCCTTTTGTTGGAGATGGTAATGATGTGATGGGGGGTCTTTTCATGACCAAAATGACAAAGAGAAGAATAAACATTAAGGCTCTGATGGAACATGTATGGGGAATTTGAAATGATAAAAGTGGGAGATTAGCAGGGCTGAAAAAAGGTTTCCCAAGGAAAGTAGCATTTGTGTCAGGTTAGTAAGAGTGACCAGGAATTCTGCAAGTAGGGAGAAAAGAAAGATCCTGCAGGGAAAAGGTACAGGTTCTACGCTAAAACAAGGTAAAAAATATGGGAAAAGGACTGACTAACTACATTCATCTTTTCCTGGGGTAGGATTGCCTTTGTTGATGATATTCAAAGGACCATTGGGATAGTCAGGGAAGGTGATAAAGGAGTCAAGAACCATGAGGGTAACTTTTGTCATTGTTTTGTAGTCTTGTCTTTCAAAGACTGATAAACTGGTTAAGTATTCCTCATCTGAAACGCTTGGTACTAGAAGTGTTTAAGATTTTGGAATATTTCCATATACATAATGAGATCAAAGTCTAAAAACAAAATTCATGTGTGTATGCCCATATGTATAACTTGAAGGTAATTGTATTCAATATGCGTAATCATTTTGGTCATGGAAAAGAAGCTTCTTGATATGAGATTTTCCACTTGTGGTGTCAGGTCAGTGCTCAAAGCATTTCACATTTTGAGACATTTCAGATTTTGTATTTTTAAATTAGAAATGTTCAAACTATTGAACCAGCACCAAAGGGTAAAAGCAGAAAGAAATTTTTCTGTTCACAACTGAGCTACCATCTTCTGCCTCAATGATCTATCCCAACAACAGTTTGCTATTCTGGAAAACAGAAATAGGAAGAGTGGGCAAACATAAGCAAATGAAATAGAACCCACTGTTGAAAGTCAACATATAATATCTTAACCCCCCCCACTATACCCCAACCCTGTTCTTGATTCAGTAAACAAAAAATCAAAACAAATGGTAAAAACACCCTAAGACAGAAAGTAGAGAAATAATCTCTAACTTTCAATAAAAATCTTACTGGAAAGGAAACATTTTAGCACTTGGTGTTATAAGTGATTAGGGTTTTAGAGGTTACTGCCCATATAACTTCAAACATAACTGCATAACCTGATTGCCTCCAACCCAAATAAAGTTATTATGTAATTGAAAGTTATGCTATAAATTTTGAGGATTCTACACAAGTAAAATATTTTAATAGTTGTTACATTGATTTCATATTGAAATATTTGAATCTACTTGGATTAAACAAATACAATATTAAAATTGACTTTGTATGTGTCTTTCTACTTTCTTTAAGTGTGTTACTGAGATTTTTAACAATAAATATATAACTTCTATTTCTACTAGACAGTACTATCAAGGGAATTAAATATATGTTGCTTTAAATTGGTAAAACTGATATCAATCTGTATAACAGAAATAACACATGATCCTGTATGCTCTTTTTGTATTTTGATACTGACAAGCCTCTGAAAATATACAAGATCTATGATCCTTTTGTTTGAATATAAGCAAATATCTTCATGCATTGACTAACAAAGTGGTATTGCATGCCTTGCTGTGTCTAAGATACTTTGACCACAGCCACATTGAGAGGAAGTCTCCAGCTAACACAGATGTGAGCAAATAAATCAATAGATGGTCAATAGTCCTGGCCTCGGCCTTCCAGATATGACAGTTCCAAGATAAACCGTTCCATAGTGTCCTATGTGACTGTCCTGCAACCTTCCCTTCACTGCATGGAAAGAACTGGTTTAATGTGCTGGGATAGTTGGTAAAACATCACTGTAGTAATTAGTAATAGTTTGTATTATCTTTCCACAATCTAAATGTCCAGCAAATGGAAACGTGAACTACTTGGAACTGTGGGTCCTGGATACTTCTAATGCTATAGAATCTTTTTTTTTTTTCCAAAACGTTCATTCCTGTCATTAAATTTCCTCTGGGATCCTTTGATTTCCACTCCCACTCTCCTGAAGTTCAATCCCCGGCCCTCAGCATTTCATTTCTCCTTTTGATAAATCTTTCTCCACTTCTCTGTTAAAACTGTCATCATTTTCCTGGTTCAGACAATCAACACACACTGTTGTGTACCTTCAGTATCCCATCTAGATCCCCTAAACCCCTAGAGATCAAAGCTAGTCACTCTTGTGGAATTAGTTCAGAGTAGAAAATAATTCAGATAACAGAAATGAAAACCCAGTAAGTAAAAGAGGGAAGGAGAAAAACTGTTGGGCCAGTCATGGCTACAGGTGACCAGTGCTAAATCCTGCCAGTCATTCCAAGGAGATGACTAGAGCAATACAGAGGATTCTCCACAGCCACGCAGGGAACAGCAGGTGGGGGCATTTGCCCTTTAGTTTTCACCTCTCTTGGGACACTAGCTCCCATATTTCTAAAAGGTATAGCAAAGGTAGTAAGAGGGGAGGTGGGTTTGAGGATAAGTCCTGCCTGTTTACACCTATGCAGAGATGGGGGCCAAAGTAAACCTTCAAGTAAAAGACAGAGAGATATAAAGTGGTTTGTAAGAAATATCTAGTGTGGCTCCTAATAGGTGCCCTTGTTCCTACTTTAACCATTGTCATTCCAATATTTACTTCAGTGTCCAAGTGATCTTAAATCCCCCAGTTAACATTATTATTCTAATTAAAAATTAATGCCACTCCTTGTTGCTCTGGACATACATCGTGGAAAACACAGTTTGCCTGCCCATTGTCTTATTGATGTATAAAGTTGGGTATATGACTTTATAAATTTTCAACGATGAGTACAAAAGAAACAGTCACAATAATGAACATACTCATTGCCTCAAGAATTTCCTTTTCCCCTATTGTAGTTCTTTCCTGCTTCCTCCATTCTCAGGTGGTCATTGTCACTGTAGATTTGTCTGCCATCTGTTGATTTTTGTACGAGTGAGATCATTCAGCACGTTATCATTTTTTACTGTTGCTTTTCCAAGTTTGTCTTTAATAATCTCTGCCTCTCCCAGACTTAATCTATGCCACTTTAGTGGAACCTTTTACACTTTAGGATGCAGGATTAAGAGCATAACTGAAGCTGGCTAGTTTCAATATCTCCTTCCCTGGACTAACATTGATTGTCTAAAGAACGGGCACATGGCATAACTTGACCTAAAATCAAAGCTAACAAACCTTAAGTGTTGGTTCTTTTTCAAACTATGGCTAAAAATACATCTGCTTCCTCAACTAGAAAGATGTAAGTCTGTGGTTGCTGATGCTCATCCTTTGCCTCTGGCAGACAGCCTGTCTGAAAAACCAAAAACCTTTGGAGGAAGTTGAGCCAGTTGAGCCATGATGCATATGGAGAAAGTCTCCTGATGGCATCGTCTGCACACCCTGGATCTAGCCACACCTGGGTGAGCATTTCAACTGTATTTCCATCACAATTCTTTTATACTTAAATTGAACTACATTTTGTCACTTGCAAGTGAGCCTGACAAATATACATCATAACATGGCTCCCTCCTTTCTTTTCACACAGAGTGCTCACTGTCCTTCTTATATAGTTCATCATTTCCTTTGTACCCAAACTTTGCCAGTCTTGAAACACACCAGATGCTTTTATCCTCTATTCTTAGGAACATATGTTTTGATTTCCTTATACAATTCTATCTATTCCACCAGAAATCAAACTATATAGGAGAACAAATATGTTTTTTATGACATTTTTATCTGGTTCTAAATTATATTTTTTTTTGTTTTATAGGAAAAAAAAGAAAACACAATTTCATAACAAAATAAGAGAATAACAATAGTTAATACCTTTCATTTTGTTATCTTTAAGGTAGTTACTCAAAGTACAAGATATGGGCATAAAAATTTCTCTCAGTAAGCTGGGGATATATATAGCTCAGTGGCATAAGTGCCTGCCTGGCAAGTGCAAAGCCTTGAGTTTTATTCGAGGTACCCCCATCAAAAAATTCTTCAAGCAACATTAGTGCAAACCTTTCCTTTTTTTGTTTTTTGTTTGTTTGGTTTTTTTTTTTTTGTTGTTGTTGTTGTTGTTTTTATCGGTACCAGGGATCGAACTCACGACTGCCTGCTTGCAAGGCAAGCGCTTATGCCACTGAGCTAAATCCCCAGCCCCTACAAACCTTTCTTTTAGTGAACTGAGAAAAACTAGTAGAATAGCTATCTTATATTTTTTCTTTTCCATTCCTTATATCATTTATTTAAAATATAGTTGATGCCTACAATGTGCAGGCACTGTGCTGGACAGTAGATATCCATACTGATCAACACAGACTTTCTCTGCCTTTGTGGAAAGTATCACCCAATAACAAAATAATACTCAAGTATCCTTGATTAATTATTCTTTGCATTGTAAACTGGCTTCATCTTAAAAATCAATACACAAGAGATGTATAAACTTAAAAATCAAATAATTAAATAAATTAAGGTAATTTAGAAATAAAGCCTCGTGATTTCAAATATATTTTAACAAAGATAATTGATCTTAGATGTATAAGGAAATCTTCCAACTCTTTAACCCCCTAATCCCTAAGTAGTCCTTTGTCTTTCTATAAAAGGTGCCAAGAAACTACTATCACAAGTTGTATCACAATATGGTGATCTAAATCACCATTCCTTTAAAAATACCCTATTTTTGAGTGTTTATTTGTATTTTTGACTATCTCTGTGGTCAATATCTTAGAATTGAATCAACCATGAAAAGATTCATCAAATTCTCCTAATGGCAAAATGTAGGCATTTCTTATTATAGCTAAAACCCCGATTCAATCAGCTATTGATTTCTGCTATACACCTAGGAACATTTGATCCAATTGTAGACATTTTCTGTAAGCCTCAGTGATTCTCTCATGTCAGATACCTCCCAAATCCCACATTCTTTAAAATCCAGACATAGAAACTCGAATGTAAGCCCTTGGCTGAAAGACTAACATGGTATTTAAAAAGTAAAAGACTTTGGTCTCCTTTGTCCAACAAAGTTCAAATTTCCCCTACAGCAATAAACACCTTATCTGAGAAGTATGCAGTATGGGCTAAAGTCTTCAACCATGAAATTATATGACTCTACCTTGACCTCTGGTTTTCTCCAGTGAATCTCACGCATAGAATACAAACATCAGCTCTGGGCTCTTTCTCTGATCCAACTAGTGAATTGCATAAATCTTAAGGAATGCAGACTCCTATACAAAGGCATGCAGGTAATGTGGGCAGCTGACTATGTCTTCACTTGTCCTCATTCGCGGGCTCACACTACATGATGTATGTAATCACCTTCCTCTTCATGCCTCTAGCAGGAACAGAGACTCTTTATGAATACGAAAACCAAGCCCTCTTCAGATGTAACTAGTGCTGGAAAAATTCAGTGTTGAGGCAAAGCTCTCCCCTTCTGTTCTCACCACTCATCATAAAACAGCAGCCAGCCTGAAATAGATGATGTAGATACTTTGGCACTCAAAGTATGGACCAGTACTACAAACTCATGGAATTTATTACACATGCAGAATCCCAAACCTGAACTCAGACCTCAGGGATCACAATCTTCATTGTAACCAGCCTCCAAGTGGTACTTGTGCCCATGAATATCTGAGAAGTTGGTGATGTGAAATAGTCCATTATTCTTGTTCCAAATCCTTTATTTCTATTCTGATACACATCTGTAATCCCAGCACTCAGGAGGCTGAGGCAGGTGGATTGTTGCAAGTTCGAGACCAGCCTGGGCTACAAAGTGAGCTCAGAGCCAGCCTAAACTGTATAGGGAGACCCTGTCTCAAAAATGCTCCTCCACAAAAACCAAAGTCAGTCTTCTCTACCTGCAGGTTCGTGAATAAAGAATTGATGTGTCCCATTCCCTGACTACAAAGACTAATCCATAGTGAGTACATGATTAACTGTGGGGAGAAGCATTCCAGTCCATGCTAATCATTTTTTAAACTCCATGAAAATATATGTTTTTATTTTTATTAGTATACATTTGTGATATATACTATTGGATTTATCATTGAGAGATGATATACATACCTCACATTTTAATCATTCTTTTTTATTTTGAAAAGCAAAACAGAAAAAGGCTAGAAATGATACTGAATTTTTAAAAAATAGTAAGAAATTAACAGTAGTTAATATATCGCATATTGTTGTCTTAGAAGTAGTTGTTTAGGCTACAAGATCTAGACATAAATAAATGACCAAATAAGCAAACAATGACAACACAAACTTTTGATAAGCTAATGGAGATTAGTAATATAGTTACCTATCTTGTATATATACGGATATCCAAATTTATATATGTATACCTACATACACATAATCTTTTCCATTCTTTTACTTCCCTTTCCCTCTCTTCCCTTTTCTTCCCTACCCATAGCACAAGAGTTGAGTGGCTGAGGGGAGTCTTATTTTTTCATTATTTTTTTAATTTTTATTTTTATTAGTACATGTTTGTAGTACATAAGGATTGCATTTCACCACAGGGAGTTGGTGTGTGTACATAACACTAATTCTTTTTTCATCCCTGTTCTCTCCTATTTCTCTACATTTCCATCTCTTGATCACCTTTGGTTTTGGAAAAGATCCATCTTCCTGTTTCATCTACTTTGCATTTTGCCTTTTATTTATGCCTTTTGGGTTTCTCAGACAAGCAAAAAACAATGTGACATTTAAGTTTGCATATCTGGGTTGCTCTACTTAACATTATGATCTAAAGTCACATGGTTAGCTTTACTTTTAGACTTAAACTTGGAAAGATGCCTTTCTGGAGCTGCCAACTGCCACCTTTTTTGAGAATGATGATGAATTTAAAGTAAAAAATTAGAGCCAAAAATGACTACAAATTAATCTTTCATCAACATTTGATCCCTAGATCAAGTATTACCTGAAGTCCACCTGCATGCCATTTGTACAAAACAATAAATTATTCAAATTTGTTACTTTTTGGAATGTTGTTTGATTGACTGAAACTTGGTAGTTGTAGCTGGGGAATTAGACTGGAGATTAAGATGAAAGTTAATAATTTAGGTCGAGTCCAAAATCTGGGACTTGTCAGGACTACCATGTTTCACTCTAGAAACTTCTCTTTGTGTTTAAGAATGTCAAAAGATTGGTCAAGGCCCACACGTGTTAGGGAGGGTATCTGTTTACTGTTTGTAAATGCCAGTAATATCTAAAAATTACCTTCACAACAACACATAAACTGTTTGACCAACACAACTGTCTACTATATAATTTGGTCAAGTGGACACATAAAATTAAACACGCCAGTTGGGTTTTCTGAATTTTGCAAATAGAATAGTAGAATGAGAATAAAAGTCTTTAGAGATAACTCTTCAACTCATCTGAAAATGTACTGCTGAATTTTGCTTTCTGTTTTCTTGAAAAAGGTTAACTTTGTTCAAGCAAATAAGCAAAACAATCTAAATACCTTTTATGTTCCATGGAATATAAAGAGTACAGAGTCAGAAATGATTTTCAGTTCTAACCAGGGGTTTGTAAATGTCACTTACTTGCTTCACACTATTAATGATTTTTCCCATCATTGTTTTCTACAATGTATAGCATTCATCTGTGATGCAGCATACGTTTATTTAAATCAATATGGTTCTTTACTAACATAATTTATTTATAAAAGCAATCATTGTGTTCCTACCATAAATGTAAATTCCACAGCACCAACCTTAAACATATAAATACTTATGTAAACAAATATGAAAGCAAAAAAATATTTAAAAACTCTTATAAGTGACTCTTACCTGTAAAAGCATCTTTATCTAAGGCTTTATTTCCCTTTTTAAAAGAGAATTACGAAGTGAGTGTAAGGTATTAAATACAAATGAGATGCTCTCTTTGAATAAAATTCAAATAATTGCAAGGAAATAGAAAAATGAAGAAACTTTGTACTGCTTGATTTGATGTTATATAGTAACAAGTCTGTGTAACAACCACCATTCCAACTATGGCACACACCCTGTCTTTTTGGAAACATGATTCCAGTCTAACACCAATACTATGATGTCAGTCTACAACAATCCCAGGGCTTTACCTAGATTTTACTTGGACCTTTTCTGTGAAAAGAAACTCGTTACTTACTAAGAGATTCCACCACTGGTCATTAAAGTAAATTAGACATTTGTATCTTCTGCCTACTGAGATCATAAGTACTACCTATTAGGGTCACAGAAGTCTTGACCCTACACCTACCGAAATTCTATATAGCAGACTGCCAGAAAACTGAAGACAGCTCCCATGAATTATAGAATATTCCTGAAGCTTCCCATTAATTCTTTGCCCTTATATATTATACATACAATAAGCCTATTAGTCATATTTTGGGGATGGTGAACAGCATTTAAATTTAGCACAAACACTTATCTGATCAATCTCTTCTCACACCATTTACATTGTGAGTCAGCCACATCAACTGTTGTCTGTTGTTTAACATTTTAACTTGTCCATGCTTGGAAAACTTTGCACTTTCTGTTCCTACTGCCTAGAAAGACATTTCCCAGTAGTTTTGAATTACATTTTCCTAATTAGTTAAATCACATTTCAAATATCATTTCCTTTTAGAGACTTTGGAATGATCAGAACTAAAGACTGTTGATCTTGCAGAGACATTCTAGCTTATCTTCTGCTTCACAACACATAACTCTCCTAAATTACTCTGCTTTACCAACATATAAAAGACAGCAGGGAATTCATTCGTTTTAGTACTTGAAAGAGTGCTGGAAACCCAGAATCTGCCTGGCAAATCATGACAAATAAGCTTGATTGTGTCAACTTGATCACCTTGGGAGTCACATAAAGGATTGTGAAGTACGCTTCTCAGTGTGTCAGGGTGCATAATGAAGGTATGGCTCACGGTACTGTATCTAGTTCTTAGCTCCTTCCCTTCTGACATTCCTTGCTTCTTCTGCTTCCAGCTCACTCTGCCATGTCCTTCCACATGATGTTTCTGCCATGGAATTGGCCAACCATGGACTGAATCCCCTGAAGCCATGAACAAATTTTAATTTATCTTCCTTTAAATTATAGGTATCAGGAATTGTGTCCCAAAACACAGAATGAATAACTATTTCCTCTGTCATTTACTTATGCATATATATATATATATATATATATATATAGTTGTTACACTCTGTCTAGTGTAATGAAAGTTTGCGCTGCCCTGCTCCATTCTGTACAAAATGTGAATCTTCCCTTTGCTCAGTGCATCTAGGCTCTCTATATATTACCCTTCTTTAGTCACTTAGTAGTTGCCTCAGTTTTCAATTTGGCAGAATGGCATGCTTTGTTATTAAAATAGTGATTATTTTATTCAACAATGGCCCCCAAACTTAAAAATACAGATGATAGCAACTTGAACATGCCAAAGCAAAGCTATAGAGTGCTTACTTTAAATAGAAAGGTAAAGATTCTTGATTTAATAAGTAAAGAAAAAAATTATATGCTGAGGATGCAAAGTTCTATAGTGAGTTATTGTTAACCTCTTACTGTGCTTTATTTATTATTTGTTTTATCATAGTTATGCATGCTTTATTTATCAATTAAGCTTTATTGTAGGTATGCATGTATAAAACAAAATTATATGCATTTAGGGTTTGGTAATTATGTAGTTTCAAGCATCCACTGAGTAACTTAGAATGTAGCCCCCACAGATAAAGGGTACTTCTGATTTGCTCAATTTAAAGTAATATGTGCCAGCTTGGTTATTGGAAAGTGGCTGTCACTGGCTCCTGAATTTACTTTAGTTCAACTTTTCAAATCCCTTTCCAAAACATAATCTTCTACATGTGGTCTGATTGCATTACAGGAAGTGTATAGGGACACACAGCTATATCAAACACTGCACACTCACCATTGCTATCAGAAAGCTTGCTTCCTAGGAATCACCAGCACAGGCAGGAAAACACAGCCGGATCTGTCCCTGCATGCCCACTGCTGCCTTGAAAGGCTTGCTTCCTGAAGGCAGGGAATACAGCCAGACATATTCAGTAGGTTCACAGGCTACAATTGGAGACCTTTATTTGCTTTGGGCAGCCAGTGCCCACCAGAATGAGACAAACACCATCCTGTGCTCCTGGCAACATCAGCAGTGTCCAGTGTAGACACAGCCTGAGAGAAAAAGCAATACTGGCACAATGCACCACAGGCCATTGGAGAAACCTGAATGTAGCTGTGTGGTTCTAGAGAAGCCCACCCCATGACCTGCTACCTCCCTGGGAATCTGGGTTCAAAGAAACTCAGGTGCTTGTTCCATTGCCCTACACCACAGGGGTGCAGTCAATGTGGGAAGTACCTGGGATCCCACAATGTGCTTGTTGAGAGGAATCCAGGAGAATGTCAAGACAAATGAGCAAAAGGCAATCTCAGACCTTCAGCCCACACAGAGCAAGTCTGTTCTGTGTGATATAATCATGGAAGAAAATGGAAGTCACACACCTGAAATTTCCAAAAGGATAGCAACTAAAGTAAAGAAACAACTTCATGAGACTGTAAGAGTAATCAGATCAAAAATAGTGTCTCATGTAAAAGAAGAAATCAAAAACAATGAAAGAATTGCTGAGTATATCTAAAGAAGACACAGCTAAAAAAAAAAAAGAAGAGCATAGAAAAATGATGGAAACTTGGAATAAGCAACATGGGAAGGATTTACAATGGATGAAACATTCAAAGAGATATCCAGAAAATTAAAAAGTTGATCAAAAGCTTCAAAACCACAAGAAAGAGAATGAAGATAAACTTTCAGACCTTGAAAACAGGATCATGAAAGATTTCTTAAAAATAACAAGGGACCAAGAAATAACTATTCAAAGCCTATAAGATGGCAAAAAGAAAAATAGCTTAAGACTGATAGGTATCAGCAAAGAAGCAGGAGTCAATGCAAATTAAATTAAAAGACTATTAACAGAAGTAATAGCAGAAAACTTCCCAAATGTGGGGAAAGGATCTGGCATACAGATGAGCAAGGCAGATAGCCACAACCAAAATAAATCTACAACCATACACATAATAAGATCTCAGAAATTCAGAACAAGGGCAGAATATTAAAATCTGTTAGGGAAAAGAAACAGATCACCTATAAAGGAAAACCCATTAGAATCATGGCAGATTTGTCAACTCAGACCCAAGTCAAGAAGAGTTTGGCATGAAGTGTTTCAAATCTTGAAGGCAAACATCTTACAACCTAGGTTGAGGTACCCTGAAAAACTGTCTTTCAAAATTCATGAAAAATTAAGATACTTCCATGATAAAGTACAGTTGAAAGAATTCATGGCCACCAGAGAGAGCTACAGAGAGTGCTGAAGAATATTCTAGAGAGAGATAAAGATGACCATGGTTCCAGGAACAGCAACAGAGGGGGATCGCCAAACAGGGCAGGCAATTGAATGAAGGGGAAAAGTGGGCTAACACCAGAAGGACAGCATGGCAGAGATGAATTAAGGCATGCCAGTTGTAATCACTAATGTAGATGGCCTCAATTCACCCATAAAAAGAAACACTGGCAGAGTGGCTCAAGAAGCAAGATCCATCAATATACTGTATACAAGAAATAAATGTATCTCAAAAGGAAATTCATAGACTGAAAATAAAAGGGGAGAAAACAATTGTTCCACATGACAATAGCCAGAATAAAAGCGGGGATAACTTGTCCACCATCTGCAGAATGGATAGAAAGATACTGCATTTTCATACAATGGAAAGCTACCCAGCTATGAAGTAAGGTAATCTCGAAGCTCTTGTAGGTAAATAGATGCAACTGTAGATCGTGCCCACGAGTGAAATGATTTGGACTCAGACAGATGAACATTGTGTTATCTCCCTAGCATAAAAAACTGAAGGAGTTGGTGGGATGCAAAAGTCCAATGGATATTATGAAAGTGATAGGGGAAGAAACTCCTAAAAAGGGAAAGTGGTAACCAATGTTAATTTCCTATTATCTTGCTTTGAATTCTCATATTGTTTTCACAATTTGGTTATGTTTGGTTTTATTCTGTCCTCTTTTGTTAGCTGTCACTGCGTCTGATGGTATGGGCAGCCATTTTGAAGATAACAGGGTGTTTTTCTGTAGTCATTGTTGATTTCCTATCATCTGGTTTTGAAGTCCTGTAATGCTTTCATTCTTCTGTTTTGATTTGTTTTATTCTGTTTCTATTTGTTTGATTTATTATTGTGATGGTATTGGCAGCTATTTTGAAGAAAATGAGACATTATGTTGGCCATTGTTGATTTTCTATTATCTTATTTTGAAGTCCTATAATCCTTTCATTCTTTTATATTGATTGATTTTATTCTATTTTGTTTTATTGAATTTTATGATGTGTGAAGTCTATAATCACAACACATTTTTCTGGCAGCCTCACTCTCACAATACTTATAAACCTAATGCAAAAAAGTCTCTTTATTTCAACTATTTGTTTCTGCTAAGTCACATGTCCTTGGCCAGTTGGCTTTTTAATACAAATTCAAGGACTTGCATTCAGCCTTTTTATACTTCACCATTTCCTCTGCGAGGTATTTGTGTCATTTGCAGAGCTGCTTTGAGACCACCAAGGCTGAATGAAACTGAACACACTGAACATTGTTCCTCCACTTATCTCAGTGTAGGCCTCAGTCAAGGCAAGAAAAAACTAAAACACCATGAAAATATGTTTTTCAAATGGTAGTAACCAGGGGCTGGGGATTTAGCTCAGTGGCATTAGCACCTGCCTTGCAAATAGTAGTAACCACGATCATCATCATCACCATCACTATTGTCATTGATTTGATTCTTTCTGCCTGTAACAAATGACACCAAAATCTATTTGCTTATAACAATATATTATGTGCTACATTTTGTAATGCAATTTAGGTTTCCTCTGCTCTGTGTGATGCTGATGGGCAGCAAAGCTAGGATGTCCACAATGGCCTCACTCCCATGGTAAGCACCTGCTGCTGGATGCTGTTTGGGAGCTCGGATAGAGCTTAGTAAGAAAAACAGTCTTCTATGTGTGGGCCTTCCACATGGCTGCTCGGCTTTTTGCAGGATGAAGACTGGGTACCAAGGTCTGGATGCCAAAGGCAATATTTCAAGACCTAGAGGAGGATGCTGAAGACTTCTTTACATAAAACTTAGAAGTTACTTAGTTCTCTCCCACCGTACTTCTTCAGTGGTATGAGGTCACAAACTACATTTGATTTTGCTGGTGTGGAAATTCAGTGATAAGAGCTTACATAACCAACCACTCAGACCTTTCATCAGAAAAAGACTGAGCTCTCACATTCCAATATTTAGGAGGCGTAATGTCAGGGTATTATGATTGTATGCATATTGCATGTGTATGAAATGTTATTGTGTATGAATTATCATTTAAAACATAATACCCCGACATTATGCAAGTTCATTTCTTAGCAGTACAAATAATCAAAGAGCTAGCTATTGTTATACTTCATAGCATTTTAGAGCTGTCACCTACGTGAGATTTTATCTTTGACTATTTTTCCCTTAGTATGAATTCTTTCATGTTTTAGAATATACATTTTCAGGCTCCTATTGTGCTGTCTGTTTCATGCAAATAGTGTCACATATTTAAAGATCTTACAGTGATTTGATTATGATACAGTACAATGTGTGTATCAAATTACTACATCACATCTCATATATATCTACAATTGGAAAATAAAAAAAATTGCCAATAGCCACTTACAAATAAAGCATAAAATCAGGAAAAAACATTAAAATGTTTTCACTTTTTATTAAGTTTATTGGCACAATCTATATATTCATAATGATCATATCCATCATAGGGAATTTTTACCTGTATAAGATATATCTTGACTTCTTTTTCCCCAATTACCTCCCCTCCCTTCAACCCCTAACCCCCTCCTTATTTAAACACTTTCCTTCTATTTTATCTTTCTTTCATCATTTTTTTCTTTTTCCTTTCTTCCTTGCCCCACCACAGTTCCCCATTCTTTTAAATAATTTCTTCCCAATGCACAGTTTCTGTAATATACTTTGGTCTTTATTTATACGTAAGATTTCTTGCACCAGAAAAAGTGTGACATTTATGCACGTGTGACTGATTTATTTCACTGAAGTATATGTTCTCAAGGTGCAACCACTTACATAAAAATATCTCAAGTTTTTCCTTCTTCATGGCTGAGTAGCACTCCATTGTATCAAAAGTGACAGCTTTTTTAAATCCATTCCTCAGTTTTTACACATTTGTGTTGTTTCCAAGATTTAGTTATTATAAATTGTGCTGCTATAAATGTGCATGCTCATATATCACTGTGGTATGATGTTTTTAATTCTTCCAGGAAGATACCCAGAAGGAGAATAGCTCCATCAAATGGAACTTCTAACCCTAGTTTTTAAGGAACCTCCACACTGATTTTCACAGTGGTTTCACCTGTCCACACTATCACCAGAAGATGACAAGGATTCTTTTTCTCAACAGCCCCAACCAGCATTTATTAGTTTACTTCTTAATAATAGCCATTGTTTCAGGAGTGAGATGGAATTCCAGTGTTGTTTTAATTCACATCTCTTCAATAACTAATGCTGCTGAACATTTTTTCATATATTTATTTGCTATTTGTATTTTTACTCTGAGAAGTGTATATTCATCTCAGATGCCCATTTTCAGCTTGGGTCTTTGAATTTGGAAGGGGTGTTAAATTTTTTCTATTCTTTATATGTCTGAGAGACAATGGGATAAATATTTCTCCACTCTGTGGGCTCTCCACTCTCCACTCTTTACTCTATTGGTAACTTCTTTTGCTGTTGAAAAGCTTTTTAGTAGGATCATATCCCACTTGTTGATTCTTTAGAGTAGTTTCTGTATGACTGACTTTTATTCATGAAATCTTGGTTTACACCTTTGTCTTGAAGAGTTCTACCTATGTTCTCTTCCAGTGGATTTAGTGTTTATTTTGATGTAGCTACCACTAGAAGCAAGACCCAATATGGTTCACCCCCTGGTTATAATTTATATAGCTCTGGAATGCAGCTTACATTCATTTCCTCTCCAGAATATTAACGTTTCCATTGGCTAACGTTCTATTCTCATCACATTTCCCTTCACTTCTTTTCTTTTTCCTATCCTCTACTCTTCCCTCTCTTTCCCTTTCTCTTTATTTCTGGTTCTTCCATTCATCTGATGTGTGATATGCTAAAAACAGGCTTGGCTTCAGGGATCAGGACCTTGTCATCTATACCTAACGGGAATCTTGGGGTGCAGTTCCTCAGATGAAGTTTCTCCTAGGGCCTATGGAACTGCTCCCCAGCCACCCACATAAAACAGGGAGTTAAAGGCAGAAGACAGAAGAGGCTCTTAGCCCACTGGTCCCCATGGCAATTACGAAACCTCACGCAGGTGTAACAAATTTTTCTTGCTCTGCAAGGAGGATACTGATTAATTTGCATTTCTGCTCTGGAAATCACTCCCAGAAGCTTTATCTCTACTATTGGAGCTCCAGATCTTGCCTTCTGAGGAAATATTTTTTTCTTTCCCATTAGAAGTGGTCTATTCTCATAGCCCAGTGATTTTCTAGACTGGCTGCCTACTTGCAGAAATTTTGGTTTCCAGTGGTATATTTTTAATTTCAAAATGTTTGTCTCTTTTAATTCAAGCTGATGCCATTCTCCTCAAAATTTTGTTGTTTTTTAATGCACCTTGGGGAGGTTTGCACTGCAGTACCAGACAAAAACACTCACATATTTCTTCAAGAAAGGTCTGTGGGCTGGGATGGAGATCTTATTTCACAGTACTTTTAATATTCTTCTAAGTCCTTTTGTCTAGCTAATGGGGTCTAGAAGAAACTTTCTTAGGTTTTCCTGTGACCTTCATACAAAATGTCACAGTCATCTGGTTTCCTTGATCTGACTCTGAAGCTACATTCACTTGGTATTGCCCTATGTTTGATCTTTTCTCTCACATTTTATTTGCTCAGAGACTTTTACTCAAAAAAGAAACTGAAAATACAAACAGCGTGAGTTTTTAAAATTGTGCATCCTCATTTGAAAGTATTTTCTCTAAATTTGGCTGGCACATTGACCATTTCCTTTGCATGTATCCTAGACACATTTGCAAAATGCAGGGTGAGAAGTTTCAACCTTTCTCTGGAATTCTTCTTAGAGTTTCAGAAAGTTATTGACTCTGTTTTTTTCATTTCTAATCTAATAGCAGGTGAAGTGTTGCCAACTATTGTACCATTACTTAAAACAGGTTGCGCTTTCCCAAACCTCCAACAGCAATTTTCTCACTGTCTTTCAGGCCTCTATTAATGAGGTCCTCACTGCCTCTTTCCCCATCCCAAAGCTGATGCCACATGCAACCTTCCTATGGCAGATGGGCTTCCTCAGAGCAAGAGGACTTGCTTGTGTTCCAAGCAGTGTTTGCTAGGTGAAGATGTAAGTGGAAAAACTTGTAAAGTCCAAGCTTCAAATGACTCAGCTCCTTTCAACCATACTGTGTTGACGAGAACAGTTGTATGGCAAAACCCAATCCTTTCTGAAGGAGTAGCCAGATCAGAGGGCAAAAGAGCATATGGAGTAGAAGGTCCTGAAGGCCTTACTTGGCCACATTTAGAGACATGACCTTTATCTACACCACAAATCCTGAGACCCAGTATCTGTTCTCAGCACGGTCCCCTTAACAATAAGCCTTTTAATCCTCAAAACTCTAGGATGCAGATTGAGGTTAACTTCATTTTGCACATAAGGAAATAGAGATACAAATAAAATAATACAGACTGAACATCCCTGATCCAAAATTCTGAAATCCAAAGTGCTCCAAACTCCAAAGCTTTCTGAGTGCTGTCTTCATGGTACAAGTGGAAATTTCCACACCTGACCTCGTACAGTCAAAGCACAGGTGCAATAATAATATTGTGTGAAATTTCTTTCATGATATGTGTATAAGGTAGCCATGAGGTGTAAATGAATTTTGTGATTCTACTTTGGTCCAGTCCCTAAGACATATCATTATATATGTGCAAATAGTTCAAAATCTGAAAAACATTGAAAAATACTGCTGTTCCCAAGTATTTTGGAAAAAGTACACTTATCCTGAATGACAAAGGGTATATAGAACTAGTGTCTTGTAAAGCTGGAGTTAAATGCAGAAAAAACAGTTTCTGAAACTATCTGCTCAACTTCTCCTCCTCCCCCACCTCATCCACCTGTCCTGACAATGCAGCATTTCACCTCTAAGTGTTCATCTCTCCCAGAGGGCGAAGGACTATCCTCAATAGAACATATCTCCTATTCTAGATAAATGTATTCATTTATTCTACCAAGTATTTACTAAAATCCTGCTAACTCCCAGACACTGTTTTGGACATTTAAATATAATAATAAGTCAGAAATTATTCCAACTTTCAAGCAGATTATAATGTATATTGGAAAATAACTATTATGAATTTGAAATAATTGCTATTATGGTTTTCCTATGTAATTCAAAGAAGCAATAAAATGCAACTACACAAAATCTTTAAACAATAGGGTGACTTGAGATTTGGCTCATGATCTAAGAAGTTTAAACATTTAACATTTAAAATAATGATATAAAGGATTGTACAAATGCCATGCCCTTCATCAGCAAACTCCTCTCTCTCCAAGCCTCCAGGTGTTCCTTTCCAGTTCTCGAAGGAATCAGGTGCTGGTCCAAGTTGAGCATCCTTAACAGATGGCAGATGGAGCTGTGCTCACTCTCTTTGCCAAGGACAAGGTGTCCCCTGGACCTGGCAACAAATGTGAGGTGCTATCTACTTCCACCTCTTATGACTTATTCTCCATTTTTCTCTTGATTGTCCTTAGTACAAATTGCTTGTGAGAATAGAAATGAACTAAACTTGGGGATGCACAAAATTCTTACTGATGAAAATGATATTTATGAAAAGAAGAGATAATCTGAATAATTTGCTGGACATCCATTCAACAGTGTCACACCAGCTGATGGTGATTTTAGAAGATGTGAATGAAACAGAGGTGATGCTACGAAGGCTGTGTTGTTGGAGGCCTGACTTGAATCCTTTCCCAGAATACATACAATATGATGTTGAATAAACTACTCAACCCATTTGGATTCTTCCTCTTTGAAATGTGGATCAGGTAACACTATGGAGAATCATAAAATAAAATATACCTGTACCTGTTAATTCACAGTTTACCTGGTATGGAAATCCAGTATGATCACAACTGTTCAGGAGGCTGAGGTAGGAGGATCACAAATTTGAGGCCAACTTGGACAACTTAGTGAGATCTTGTCTCAAAATTTAAAAGCAAAAAAAATTTTTAAAGGGAGAAGACCTGTGGACATATCTCAACCATATCTAGGTTGAGATCATCAGTACTGAAAAAAAAGATAATTATGACATTGACTGAACACAATATTTGATACAAAACTCTAGCTCAGTGTTGGGAGCTTATTACTAAATTATTAGAGATTTTATTTGGGTCGAGGCAGGAGGTTTACAGGGAGAGAAACAAAACTTTACTATCGTACTCTGATTGGCATTGCACAGAAATGCTTAACTCAGCAGGGAGCAGGACTGGGTTGTCCAAATCCTTTGTACAATCCAAAAGACCTAAGGGTGGCCCTTGGTCAGTCCCTGAGGATGAGCTGTGAGTTCTTGAAATACCCTGCCTGATAAAAGTGTCTCTGTAGGCCTGAGACTACCATGTCAGGTATTCCACGATACTAATGTGATTTATAGTGAATTATGATTGGACTATGCCTGGAAGTTAGTCATACTTACCAATACTAATGCTGTACTAGTGTAGGGGTGAGGTTCTGAGCAGCTAAGGTGAGTCATGTAGGTGCTCCATGTCTACGACTGAAGTCCAGTAAGAACCCTAGACATCAAGCCCAGGGGAGGCTCCCTTGGTGGAAGACAGTTCTCAAGTGTTGTTGTTTTATGTCACCTCCAGGAGAAATAAGGGATCTCCCTGTGACTCCACTGGGAGAGAACAACAGGCAGACCAAGTCTGGGTTCCCTTATTTTTGACCCTGATGATAAATATGTTTTCACCTTATGAGCCATAGCTGAAAATAGAGTGGCTTTGCTAAACTCTGTGAGGCTTTCTTGCGAATCTTCAGATCCGAAACTGATTAATCTTGAGATTTCACAACACAGGCAACATGCTGGGTTCTTTACTCATTGATATCTCATGTAATTCGGGCTTGAATACCTTTAAGTTATGCAACTGAAATACTCAGATGTTATGTTCCTCTATGAAGCTGTGGGGGCAGAGTCCTCAATTAAGTGACCAATTAGAATTTGAACGCAAGAGTCACGGTTATCAGAGAAATATACATTGTTCAGGCTAGTCACTAGAAATCAAGAACAGATATGGAAACAGTGTATTATGTCCAGGCACTAATGACACCAACTCTTCTGGGCTGATCATGTCTCCTTTCTATTAAAAGGAAATAAGAGAAAGACAGGAAAAATGTACAGAGCATCAGAAATAAGTCAGCATTCCTCACCTCAGTCACCACCTGCTGAATTATCTATGAATTTCTTTAGGGAAGTAATGACAAGGTACATTAGGAGGCGAGGGTCACTCACAGACCAGTGCAGCTGCAAAAGAGAAAGCAAAAGCACGAAGGCTCAAGGTATCCCTCACTGATATTTTTCTGTATTTACATTATAAATTTTTATAGAAAAAGGCATAGCTGTGTGCACTGATATGGAAAAGTCTCCATTATAGTCTATTGGTAGATAAAAGCAAGGTGTAGAAAGGTGCATAGTATTTATTACTTGTATAAGACAAAGCAAACACATATAAACTTACACACTGTACTTAGATTATTTTATGTTTTATATATAGGACATATGTTTTATATTACTTGTGTGTCCGCTTAAATACTCATGAGTTTGTACTCACCATTTTCTGTCACCTCTCCTCTCTTTCTCTCCAGCTCAGTTTTATATAACATTATATATTTGCCTGAGTGTGAAAGGAAACTAAAATGGGAGAAATCATTGCCTCTAGGAATGGGAACTCAAAATCCCAGAGCCATATAAGATTTCTATTGCTGCCATAACAAATTAACACACAGTGGCTTAAAAACAAACATACTTTGTCTTACGCATCTGATGTCAGAAGTGTTGGCGTAAGTTGGGAGGGCCACATTCTTGGTGAGTCCCAGACAGGAGAATGCATTTCAGGCTGCCCCACCTTCCACTGGCTACCTGCCTCTGTCTCCTGATGGCCCCATGTCACTCTAAGCTCCATTTCTATCCGCATGACTTCTCTTGCTCTGACCCTCTTGTCTCCCGGAGGAGCTACCTGGAAAATCCATCTGAAAGTCTTTGGGTTAATCATATCAGCAAATCCCGCCCCCTTTCCCACTTAAGGCAGCATTCATGTGTTACAGAGACCAGGATGCTGATGTTTCTAGGGGCTGTCACCCTGCCTAGAACCAAGGGCAGGACAGAAACTTCATTTTCCATGGAGACAACTGTACTCTTAAAATGCTTTTAAAAATGAGTTACCATGTGTATAATTATCTATTTAAAGTTATATTTATAACCGATAGATGATTTTTTTTAAAAAAGAAGAGACCATAAATAGTGGCTAAAATGCCTGCTTTTCACTCCTGATACCTGTGCCATCTCTTTCTAGGAAGCAACCAGTTTACTTCTTTCTTGTGAATCTTTCGTGTCTTTTGAAAAAAAAAAGAGAAGAGCAGGTTCTATGGGGATACAGTTCTCCAGGGATGGTGGAGGGTGCAATGCTGAAAGGCTATTGAGGGAGGTGGTCTTCTAGTTCTTTTGGGGGCCTAAATCTTTCACAAATCATGTAGTTAAAACGGTGACAGACTCTCAGGTGGCCTTGGTTCTGGGGAGAGGAGCTCTTGGGAGAGGATGCATCAATGGCCAACCAGGAGGATGCATGACCTTGATGGGTACAGTTCGGTCGGCATCTTGGCAGGAGAAGCCTCAGGCTCCCCCTAAGCAAGGGGTCATTGGGAAAAGCTAGTACGGGGAGAGGAAGAGATATGCTTGGCTGCTAGACTCAGAACACACTGTACATCTTCCAGGAGGGCAGCACCTTTCGGCTATTTATGCCTGGGGTAGTGCTCCAAGAAACTCTCGCTGATTCACCACAGCATGATTTGCTGGGGAACCGGAATGCTGTGAGGCCTTCAGTTCGTCTGATATAGGGACCTCCCTGGGTTGTTTTCTAAGCAGCCCACGACCATGGGGCAAGAAAACACAGACGATGTATTCTTTCTGCCTTTCTCTCTCTTCATCTGGGAATGGGGGGGCTGGATGATTCATTCTGGTACTTCTCATCAAATCCTAGCTGATAGACTCCTCTGGAAAAAGGATACCTACCCATGACACAAGGCTGGTGGTTAAGGATCTTTACCCTCTGGTTGATACCAGGCACTGAGACTTCAAGACCTGATTTTCCCTTCATTTATTGCCCTGCACATTTTGGATCTTTAAAAGCCTCGACTATAATATACTGTATACTTGCAAAAGTTACAAACCACAAAGGTTAGTAAATTCAGATTTTAAAAAAGCAGGGGAAATAGCAATGCAGAGATAGATACCAAAGAGGCACTGCCTTCAAGAAATAGCAGAGGAGTTGCTCCCTGAGGCAGAAATGCCAGACAGATCTTGACAGACACATCAGAGACGGCCAGTTAGTGTCAGAGAAAGACAAAACCAAGAGACAGGGAACCAGATACATGGTGTCCACTGCCACCATGTTTATTTCCAGCCTGAAGAGTCACCTCTTCCTCATACCAGAAAAGCAGATTAAGACACAGCCCCACCACACACACACACACACACACACACACACACACACACACACACACAGATGTACGCATACATGCCATTATGAGGAGTCAGAACTGCTGCTCTAGTCCCACTAGGAAAATGGTAATAACTCTGACCCAAGAACCTCCATCTATATAAAACAGATACATCCACTTGGGCAACAGAAGGCTGCACATCCACAGAGTTAATGTTCATTGGAATTCTTCCTTCCCCCAGTCACTTAGCAAAGAGGTAATTCTGGAGCTTCAGTTGCAGATCAGAAAAGAGTAAAGCCAAATCCTAGTTTTGTCAGGCATCTTTGTCTTATAGCTGAACAAACAAAATATATGTGTCCAAGATAAATTACCCCAGAATCTGGGTAGGAACTAGGTATCTTTGGTCATGGTTGAGTAACTCAGAACAATGGAGTTTTGCCTCTCCATTAAAATAGCATCTTACTTTGCTATAGGAAGAAAAATACTGAATCCTAGAATTCAAGCATCATTATCAAACAAAACAAGAACTATAAATGGCACTTTTAAAGGTGATCATGATTATTTTCCTCTTTTTGATGAAACACAAAGGAGGTTCCCCACCCAACACCCCCACAGAATCTTGGCATAAAGGGGATGAATATAGTACAGCTTTGGTTCCTTGTGTTGTTTGAAAGCTCTCATTTTGGAGTAGGATTTATTAACTATTGTAATCAGTTCAACGTTGCCCGTTGAAACATTTGCTTTTAATGGGTTTGTTAAATTTAGATTATGTTAAAAAGAAAAAGTGAGAGAGAGAAAGAAAGACATTTCCCTGTCTCTGAACTCTTGGGCTGCCACATCATGATTGGGTATGTGTTGAACAGATAGCTCCCAGCCGTGTTAATTACCCCAGTGGTGGGAGGGAGAGGGTGACATTTCAAGAAGATTCAAGAGGACATTTTGTTTTGTAAACACAGTTTCTGCATTAAAGCCTGTCTCTCCTTTGGAAAGAGCAACATAAACCTCTCTTCCTTCTTCTCTTGCTTTGCAGAATGGTATTTTAAGTTTAATTATACAAGTATGGTATGTTATTAATAGCTAACATTTATTGATGGCTTATTATTTGCTAGGCATTGTTCTAAGCACTTTACTTGCATTAACACTTTGAATACTCATAAGGCCCTATGAGATAAAATTACTATTCTTGCCATATTACAGTTGAGAAAAGAGACACAGATAGATGAAGCAATGTGTCCAAGTTCCTACAACTAGTAAATGGCAAAGCCAAGATTCTAACTGAGGTATCTGACACACAAGATTCTGTGTCCATCTGAGTACAGGTTATACTACACATATGCTATTGATTCTCACATAAAAATAGAGTTTTCCCATATAAAACTAAAGTCTTCTTTAATCACTAATCCAATCTCTGTCTCTTTTCCCTACACCCAAAGTTAGCTATTTCCAGCATCTGGGAAAATATTCTTCTCATGTACAAAAATAAATCGAATCACTGTGTGCCTGATACAAATGGTATCTCTCTAGTAACTACTTTTTCATTCAAAAATATTCCATTTCATAGCTATAGCACATTTCATTTATTTAGTTACCCCTTTTTGATATATATTATGTTGTTTTTAATGTTTCACTAAATTAAATAATGCTGCAATACATAGGCAAGTTTGACTCTAGGGCAGACAGGAAGAATGAAATCACTTAGTTTTTTTAATACATATTTTCATTTATATTGTTAATAGCAGTACCTGACAGCAGAAGTTTCTTCAGCCAGTCTCTCCATCATTTTTCATAACTAAGCCAAAAAACGTCTACTAACCCTATGGGTGAAACTAGGACTTCTGTTCTCTGTCCCGCAGCAGCAGGTCAGCGTTTGGTCCTTCTGCTTGCCTTTGTGGTCTTCAGTTCCGTCTACTGAAGCTAGGTCTAGGTTTTCCTTGGCTCTTAAACAAAAATAGGTTGCCAATGTGTATTTCCTACTTTAAGGCCTGGAGTCAGGAATTGTTTCAGTGGTTGAGATTTCTAAAATACAAGATTTCCCAAAGATGAAAAACTTTGTGTCTGCTTAGAAACAGATTGAAAACCTGACACTCTGGAAAAACCAGCATCCCAGAAGTTATCAGAACTTAATTCAACCAGTGAGAACCTTCCATGTAAAACATGGTGTCAGTAAGTGCTGTTCTCATAGTGGAGCTTTATATGTCTGTAACTGCCCAGTTAATCGAATTAAATGTCCATTTTGGTCTTTTTTACTTTATGTTGGTATCTGTTGCTCCCTTCTCTTCCCAGGGTTTCACCTTGAATTCTAGGCCAAGTGCTTGGGTTCTGTTACTTTGCATATCACTTACTTTCTATCTCTAAGAGATGGATCCTGACTCGAGCATACGTCTCTATAGTGGTACTCCACCTAGTATATACTAGTGTTTGACAAATATTGAAGATTTAGATTCACTGTAATTATTCCAGGTATTTTAAAGTCATTTAAAATAGCCTGACCTTAAACCTTGAAATGAAATATCTATTCTTCCTTTTAGGAATCAATTCTTGGTTCACTTTACTTTTTGCATATCATGAGTACAGAGATTGACTCTGTTATGGACCATCTTTTCAAGTATGTTTGTAGAGTGATTAGCCTTGGAAGATAGAAATAGCCTTTGACACATCCATAATCCCAGGATTTGAGAGGTTTAAAAAAGATAATTGCTGTGGGTTCAAGGCCAACCTGCACTACATAGTAAGAATTTGTTTCAAAAAAGAAAGAAAGAAAAAAAAGTAAAAAAGAATAATTACAAAGCATTTGCAACTGAAGCATACAGCATATTTACTTATAGTCTTGGAAACTAGCCATGGTTGGGCCTGAGGTTTAGCTCAGCAGCACAAGCACCTGCTTGGCAAGCATGAGATCATGAGCCCAATTATCAGTTTAAAAAAAAAAAATATATATATATATGAAAAATAGGCACCATGTGGTACAATAAAAATTATATTTTGTCCTCCTCCCTGCTTCCTTACAAGGTTCTTCTAAAACCTTTGGAATTTCTTGAATGATAGGAGAGTCTTTATTATTCATAACAATCTCCTTTCAACAATCTTGAGTTTATGTTAATGATGTGACCCTTGGTCAACCTCCCAAACAGCTTCAGGTTGTGGGGGAGGTTGCCAGAGCAACCAACCATGTGATGAAAGAGGTGAAATGTTCAGGGCCATTCTTGACTTCTGGGTAGAGGAGATGGATGGATTACAAATGGCCAATAATTTAATCACATTATGCCAACATTCAAACAAAGAGATTTAGGGAGATTTCTGGTTGTTAGGCGCATTGTATTGTTGGCAGGGTGATGTACCCAACCCAGAGAAGGAAGGAAGGTTGTTTCACCACTACTCAGACCATGTCCTTTGTATTGCTTCCACTTAGCTGTTTCTAAATTGTATCCTTTTTGAAAAATTCTTTGTGTGTGTGTGGGGGGGTGCTTTATGGGGGACTGAATCCATCACTCTCATGCTGAACTATGTTCCCAGCCCTTTTTATTTTAAGACAGGGTCTCATTAAGTCATTGAGTTTCCAAGGCTCTGCTTGACCTGTGATCTTCTTGCCTCAGCCTCTCAAAATGCTGGGCTTACAAGAGTGTGCTACCATCCTCAGCTTAAGCAGACAAGAGGGGGGACATAGCTCAGTGGCACAGCGCCTGCCTGACAAGCATGAGGTCATGAGTTTGATCCCTAGTACCCAAAAACTAAAATAAAAAGCAAATAGTAGACAAGTTTTCCAGAATTCTGTTAAACATTCAGCCAGTTATCAAGACTGGTAGAAAATGATGGGAGCTTTCAAATTTGTAATTATTTCCTCAGAAATACTTGGACTTATGACCAACTGTTGAACTAGAGACTGTCTGTGGGGTATATCCCTTAACCTTTAGGATTGTGCGAGGTATGAACAAGTGTCATAATGAATTATTGGACCAACAGTTGGTGTCAGTGAATCCTAGAAATGGAAAATCGATTGGTGGCAGAAGACATGCGGAAAAAACCTGAGAGTTTTTCTCTAAATCAATAAGCTGGTATGCTTATTACAAAAGGTTCTGACTCCCAAAGATTACATCTGCATTTCACTCATATAATGCTCCCTTCTGTCTATGCAGACATTACTCTATGCTCTCTATGTTGTCTTGTAGAAACTGAGGCTCAAAGAATTTGATTATTACTGTTGCGTGAGTAACACTTGATTTCTGGTCCAGGAATCTTTTGTCTTCTGCATCATCAATGCAACTGTAACAAGTTGACTTGTGAGTAGATAAATATCTAATAAAATGTTTATTAAATGTCACCTAAATGTCAAATACTAGAGATACAAAGATAAGTCAGATTTCTCGGTCCCTTCTCTAATGGACTTCCACGTAATTAAGAAGACATGCAATACAGACACATTTGCTGATTACAAAATGTTGTAGGAAGGGAGTAAATGATGTGTACTAGTAGGGACTAATGGGCATACTAGGAGGAGGAAGACACAAGAGTTGTCTACAGAGATAACGCATAGGTGAGGACTGAGAGATGGGATGATGCTGGTCACTCGAAACATAAATACAAACATATTGAAGTGGGATGGAGTTGTGCATTAAGATTGTTACCAGTCATTATTAACCTCATCAACTCGACTAGCGTAAGAGATCAGTAAAATACATTTCCGTGTGTTTCTACATGGTTAATGGAGAATGTAGGGGACCCCTACTTCACCATTCCCTAGACCCAATTCTGACTGTGTTTACTTATGAGCAGTGCAGGCTGCTTAGAGGCAACTTTCCTAAACCAGTTTCAGCTTCATCAGTGAATGGCTGAGGCTGTGCTGGTGTCTTTATGAAAGCAGGTAGCTGACAGTGGACTAGCACTGTTTATCATCAATGGCTTTGGCTGAACTTGGAAGGGGAGCTGTGATATCATGGGCTAAGATAAGAGATAATGTCTGCTGATGCCTGCATGACTCCAGAGGAGAATTCCTCCTCACAATTTGCTCCAAAAGCATTCCACTTGTTAACTATAACCTAAATCTGGCTATTCCTGTCCCTTTCACAGGAATGCTTTTTTCCATCTGTTATAAGCCTTGCCAACCTCACCAGTTGTCTAATGCATCCAGCCACGATCCTCTCATTTTCTTCAGTGAATAAATCCAGGGTTCTGGGTACATTGTGACCTTTTTATTTCCCTAGAAAAACTGATCGTCCCAGTTCCCTTCATTTCCTGCACCTCTCCTTTAGCTCTGGCTGTTTCTTCCAGCCATGCACCATAACTCCAGGCAGGAGGTAGGAGTCCACTGCAGGGGCCTTTTATAGGAGTTATCACCTTTGGGGCAATGGCTGGTCCGTGGCCCCTTTCTCTGGTGCTCTCCCCCTGTTCTCTGCTTCCAAACCAGCTCAAAGGGAGGAGCTTTCTTCAACCATGTCTTTCTGCTGTAACGATGTTTCTGCTTTGGAGCAGGCAACCACAGACTGAAACCTCTAAAGCTGTGAGCCTTGAAATTGTGAATATCACCTATTTTTCCCAACAATGGAGAGCTGATGAACACAAGATTTTGTTTTATTCAAAGGGAAATGGAAATCACAGAAGAGTTGGATCATCAGGGAGAAAGGAGAGACAGCATAGGATTTTCAATCTCTGACAGCCAGGTGAAGAAAGGACTCATAATGCTTCTCTTTAAATTCTCTATCTGGGGTACCCCTGGCTTACTCTCTCCCCAGCCTTATCTCCCTTCATCCCACACCTTACAGTGATCAGCCTTGGCTTACTCTCCCATTCTTCTTCCTCTCTTCCCTCTGTTGCTGAGCAACCCCTAATGCTCTTCACACTGGTGCACAGGGGACAATGGTTTTTCCGCTTAAAGCTTCAGAAGGGTGAAGAGTCGATGCAAAAGCAGAAATGTGGGCAACCTTTCAAATTGTGCCATTGTTCAGTTGGGAACAGAAAATGATTTGCAGCAGACAAAAAGAGAAGTTATATCTTCTGTTGGGGAGAGATCACAAAGCCATCCCTGAGCACACTAACCCAGAGCATTAATGGTGACATCACAGACGTGTTTGGTAGGACATAATGGAGGAGGGGCATTGTGAACAAAATGTAACACACTGGCTGTCTACCAAGAAAAGCATGATCAACTGAATGTTGGTCTGCAAATATTGTTTGGGCTACTACAATGTTAAATAGGAAGGACGCTCTAAAAAGCAATTCAATGTTTATGTGTTTACCTGTTTATACAATCAAGGAAACTAATGTGAACAGTTACTTCTTTAACCTTGTTGGAAAGGTTATTCTCAACTTTGGCTGAATCTTAGAATCAGCTGGAGATGATTCCATGAAGGTTAATGCTAGAAATTTCTTAGTTCCAATAATTTTTATTTTGAAACAACTGTAACTATTAGCACAGATTTTTGCAAAGATACAGCAGATCATCTTCATGTAGTTTCTCTTATTGTTAATATCTTCCATAACTATTACACATTTGTCAAAACTAAGGGACTGTTATTGGTAGGTTACTATTAACTGACTTTAGGCTTTATCTGTATTTCATTAGTTTCTTCCACTGTGTCCCCTTTCTGCTCCAGTATCGTAATGCACAATGTCATGTTGTTTTAGTTCTCACATTGCTTTATCTCTGGTCTATGACTAGTTTCCAATCTTTGTATGCATTTACTGACCTGGATGATTGCTCTCTTTTTTATAGTACATAATGTTTTACATATTTTACAGAGTTTGCTTTGTGTTTTTGTAGGGAGTTTTGCAGACTACTAATCAAGTATGTTCTATGACATTCCTCAATTTGAGTTTGTCTAATTTGTTTTCATAAGTAGTCAGAGGATATAGATTTGGGAGGAAAGGCCAGAGCTGTTTGTGTGCTTATATAGCATACATGGGGACATGCATCCAATAGGCACTGGTCACTTGGTTGAGATGTACAACAGGTCTAGAAACTACTGAGTTAATACTTTCCTTTCTCTTTCCATGGTCCATCAAGCAAATCCAGCCCACATTAAAGGAGCAGGTGACTAACTCAATCTCCTAGAGAGAAGGGCATGTATGTATATCACCTGGAATTCTTCCTTGCAGAAGCTTTGTTTCTTTCCTGTCATTAATTTATGTTTCAATTATTTATTTGCATTGCTATGGGCTTGTATTTATTTTGCACTTTGAGTTATAATTTAGTGCTCTTCTATTTATTTTGTTGCTTATATTGTCTAGCCCTGACCACTGAAAGCTTCAGAAGGTTGAAGAGTGAATGCAAAAGCAGAAATACGGGCACAGTCTTTCTGTGTGCTTTGGGAAGGCCCATTTTATTATTATTATATCTTGAGCACCTCCTTACTTTTTGAACTATAAAATACTCTAATTTCACTTCGCAAATTTCCTGTCCTGGTTTTAAAAGTAAACATTTCTATAGGAAAATGTTACTTAGAAACCAAGATCTGGGCAGAAACAAATCTTTCTTACAGAAGAATTCTACTGCTAGAGGGATATCTCACAGCAGACAGAGTTAGGAAATATATGCGTATTTACAACTCCTGTGACATATATTTCTATAATTATGTACATCTCTCTCTATGTTTCTATCTCCTTCTGGTCTCCCTCTCTCTCCACATATGCTCAAAAAGTACGGTGAATGTTTAAGTTTTTAAAAAATTGTCATGTTGAAAGACATATTCCCATTAATCCTCCACTAAACACTACCTTTGGCTTCAGATACGTTTATCCCATCATTCTTGACACTGTCAGAAGCAGTTCTGGAATCCTCTTTTGTGAATATCTTCGTAGATGTGATTAAAAGAGTTACGGTAAACAACGCTGCCCAGTGCTGTCCAACAGAAGCCCGGCTCCCTAAATAGGATGGTGTGTGCTCATCCAGCTAAGCAGATCTACTGCCATGTGGCTTTTCACTTTCCCCAAGGTCAAAATGGCCAGAAAAGGTCAGATTTTGACTGATTCAAGACATAAGGCAACTAACTACAGCAGCACAACTAAAGACACTTAACAAATGGGCCTGCCAGAACTGCTTCAGGAAGTGGCAAGGATGACTGAGTAAATGTGTTCTAAATGGTGTGTGTGTGTGTGTGTGTGTGTGTGTGCGTGTGTATGTGTGTGTGTGTTTCAAGGATGGTCAATGGCCGCGTCTTTTTGCTTTAATTTTTAATTTAAACATACGCTATTTTTTAATCATGCTACCTATATTGGACTTCAGTTCATGCTACTGTCTCTGGCCTGAATGCAGTATCCAGTGTTTATTCTCAACTTCCCTCCTTGCTTATTGCAACTACTTTCTCTGATAGTGAGAAATCTGCCCTCATTATCTCCTATTCATATGCTTATGGTTCAGTCCTAGTGTAGGCATATGTATTTTTGAGAACTACCAACTTATACCCCTGTGCAATGCAAATTTACAAAATAACAATCATTCTTCATTTAAAAGATTTTTTTATCTTTAAGTTTAAAGTTCTCAGTCAAAATACCATTTTGGAGACTTACAAAACTGGCTCTTTTGTAAAAGTATTTTCATGTGGGGAACTTTTTAAAAAATCAGTATCTGTATCCTAACTACTCTTGTCCTGTACAACAAGTTCCTAGCATGAACATTTTTGCTGATTCCCCTTTAGTCAATTGGTCTGATAAATGTGGAGGACGTTGGTCAACCAGAGTGTCACTATCTCAGAAACTAAAAACAAAAGGAGAGATTTTCGTGTGTTTCTTCAAACATTTGAATTTTTACTTGTTAGCAGGAAAATGAACACTTTTGCAATTTAAGAGACAAGAAAACCAAATGTTCTTCAACAGGACAAGAAGACTAGAAGAATAGTCAGACATTGCCCCTCCCTTATTTTGTTAATGAAAATCTGAATTTTTACTTATTTTGGACTTCTCGATACAAAGTTTTTCTAGGTTTAAAAATCCTGCAAGTTCATTTTGGTCATCTAACATTGTAGAACTATTATTTTAACTTGCAGGGCTTTAAAAAATATTGGATCCAACGGTCTTTTATTGAAAAAGGAATTCAGATCCCAACATATGAAAGAATTATTCCGGGAGACTTTCTCTTCAAGATCTAGGCCTTACTTACTTGTATCAGTGGAATACCTGATCATGGCGACCCACACTGTGCTATTGTTTTTTAATTTAAAAGCAAAAAGAAACAAAAAACAGAACAAAACAAAACAGTGTAAGGGTACAAGTAATACAGAACTACAAAAAAAAAAAAAAAACAGTAAGATATCACCAATTAATAGATTACACACTATCATTTTAGAGACAGAGGTTCAGGTCACAGGATCAAAGCATACAAAGTGAACATTCACACAGTGAGACTCCAAACAGTTGTGTTCAATGATCCATTCAAAACCATTAATATGGTCATCTATTTAACACACCTAAGCACACTTGCTGTTGTATCCTTTAGGGCACTTTTTTTCCTTCTCTTTATTACAACAAAATTTACACATTTTGGGTTTTATTGCTCCCATAGATCTTATTACATTTTTTTTGGAAGAGAATAAAATCAAACATGATAAAACAAAGCTGTCAGTCAAAACCAAGGACAGACATAGCGCATGATGCAAAAACAGAGTACAAGATTATCAACAATGGTTACCATAATGCCTGTTGGTTTCTTAAGAAGAATTGTCTATCTCATTAGGTATTATAAAGTTGAACAAAACAGTAGAGAACAAGACCAATAAAACCTAAACACTGTAAACATTACAGAACTTCAAAAGAGGATAATAGTCAAACCAGAATGGGCGTCATAGTGAATCTTATTGCCTTCAAAGTAGTTGCCTATACTCTGATTACTTGATACTATCATACAAAACGGAACAGAGTCTAATCAGTCAAAACAAGATAGTGGGAGTATTATAGGACTTCATTTTAACTAGACTAGTTATAGTTGTTTACTAAGACTTTTTTCAGTGTATGTTTGGGATATAAGATAGTAATGTTCATTTGGGACAATTGGTACATATGTATAATACCTGTTGATCATTTTTGAGTCCTTCAATACTTTCTCCTTGCGTTGGTCCTATTCTCCATCTCCTCCTTTAATACTATCTCTCCTTTATTCATTCATTTCTATTTTAGTTTTCTTGTATCAAAAAAATCAACCAACAGTTAATTATCTGTGTCTGACTTATTCCACTTGGCATTATGGTTTCCAGTTCTATCAATTATCTAGCAAATGAAATGATCTCATTCTTCTTTATGGTTAAACAATATTCCATTGTGTAATATGCCCCATTTTCTTTCCTTTTTCTCTATTGACATGCATGTTGGTTGTTTTCAGAGCTTTGCTATTGTGAATGGTGAATGGAGCTGCTACAAGCACAAGTACCCTAAGTATACAATAGAGTGATGTCTAATTCTTTCAGGAATGTACCCGACAGAAACATAGCTCAGTTAAACAGAAATTCTAGATTTAGCTTTTTGAGGAATCTCCACACTGATTTCCAGTGGCTTTATTAGGTTACATTCCCATCAACAAAGTAGAAAAGTTCCTAATCAAAATAACTGAGATTTCATCTTCCTCCAAGTAGAATTACTGTGATCATTCTTCCTCTTAACAGCTCTGTGATATCAGAAAAGTAACTTACATACTGTGAACTCCTGGCACTTCTCCTATAGACTCACTCTAATGGCATTGAGTTTATCTTGCTTAGTTGACTATGTTGAAAATCAACAGACAAAACATATATAGACACATTTTGATGACTCTAAAGAGCTACTCATGTGTAAGGACTTGTTATTGCCAGATGAGCTATTTTTGAGGCCCCTGCCGACTAATGGTGGCTGTGTGTCTTGTGTCATGGGTGTGGCTGTTACCTTCACCAATTGGCCTGACAAATAGGAACACTGGGCACTAGCAGAAGAGGAGGATATAGCACTAGGAACAATAGCCCATGAAAGATAAAAGGGTCAGGGAATATGACTACTGTGATTTACCTTGATTCCTGAGTAGCCTTCTATTTTATTTTACTTTCTGAACTTCCTTATTACTTGATAGAGCTACTAAATGTCTCATTATATCTAGTAATTTTTAATTTCATAGTATGCTGAATTTTTTCTAATTTGTTAAAAATAATCACAAATTTAGTTGTTGCATCTACTGAGAACACAATCAGACTTTAAACTGAGAATTTCTCAGCATTAATATGAGAAACTTGTGCTACATTGTCCTTTGTTTGGAGGCATTGGTGTATATAGGAGGATATTAACAGTATCTTTGGGTGCTAGGGCCAGAAGCATTCCCTCTTTTAGTGTGAATACCAAGAAGTACTTCAAAATATTAGCAAATGCCACTTAGGGAAAAATAGATCTTGGTTGAGAACTGTTATTCTGATGAGAATGAAATGCAGAAAAATTTTATTCTCATTAATAACTAATGAAATGCCACTTGCTAGTTTTATTGTTTTAAAATTTTGATGAATTTTTCAAAAATATCAAAAACTCTTAGTCCTAAATGATCACCAGTTGTCGGCTATTGGTGTGAGATCAAGAGGTATAGCTCTAGGGACAGTGTTCTGAACCTTTCAAGTATTTTAATGATAGATAAAGGAAATTGTCTCTGATCATTATGTAAGACAGCTATCATATTTGTATCAGTCTCCCCATGGCTTATTATGTGATGAAGAATTAAGGGTGTGCTCTTTTGCGGTAATGTACCAGATTTACATACTATGTATTATTTTTTGGTTTTAAGTTAATTTTCCTATTCTTATGAGGTATACGTGTGTGACCTCCAAAATACTAACTACATTAGGTTATTCCTATTGAATGTTAAGTGAAAGGACATTTAAATCCAAATTTTAAGCTTGTGCAAAATCCAACCAGATAATATAATAGAAAAATGCATTGGTAATGTCTCTCAGCATGTCTAGATCTAGGGGCTAAGCAATATGACGAACGGGTTTTTGTTTTCACCTTGTACTTTCCCTATCAGGTCCCCTGTGGAAGGTATGACAATTTCATCAGTCCTTATTTGCATGTTACCAGGCTCAGTACTGATGCAAACTTGCCTTGCTCCAAGTAAAAGACTCTTTCTTTGTTTTTCTTTCTAGTTATATTTGCTTTTCAAATTATATTTGGGCTATAAACTTATGTTTGTGCCCCATCTTAAACTAAGGATGTGGAAATACATTGATTAACTGTAATTTATTTTGACAATTCTCTGAACTCTGAAGGGAGAAGAAAAAGATACTCTCATAGAAACAAAGGTTGATATTGGAAAAATTTGGAGAGTTTCTGTAGGGACAATCACTAGCAGTCTAGTTCATTAATCTTCTTCCTATAATAGATTTATATAAAAGTCCTTTGACTTGGTAGTAGGATAGTCCATGTGTTAATCAGATTTGAATGACTGTAGTGAAATACCTGAGGCAGTTAACTTACAAAGAAAGAAGTTATTTTGGCTCATGATTTCGAAGGTTTCAGTCCAAGGTTAGATGGCTTCATTTCTTTATGTTCCTGGAAAGGCAGCTTGTGACGGCAGAAGCACATGGCAAATCAAGCCACTTACACTGTCAGCAAGGAGGCAAAGTGAAACAACAGAAGACTAGGAATCCACAATCTCTTTTGAGGAGGTAGACCCAATAATCTAACCACGGATCCCTAGACCCGTCCGCCTATGGGTTTCACCACCTCCCAAGGGTACTGCTCTCTGAACAAGCCTTTAATACATCACAGCTCGGGACTCTCAACATTCCAACCATAGCTGGCTTCATTTTGCAATGAAGGAAATTGGTCCCAAGACTCTATATAAAGATAGTAGTAAAACCCAAATGCATATCAATTTTCAGGTAAAAGAATCAAACTTTTCAGTGTTCAGTGAAACAGATGAAATCCAATTTTGGACTCAGAGAAAAATGAAAACATTTTCTTTATATATTCTCATTTTGTACCATGTGCAGTTTTTTAAAAATATTACATAATCAAAACAAACATTTGTGCCTCTCAATTATGTAGCTTCTCAGGAGACTCTTCCACTGATTAAAATTTACAATACCATTGTTCTAACCAGGAACCTGCTATTCTTGACATTGGACAGGTTTGTAAAACCTGCCTATGTCATAATCCACAGTCTTAGCTGAATAGCAGTATCTTCTGGGGAGATTTTAAAGTTCCCAGTACCTGGTTTCTGCCTTAATTAAATCAGAAACTCCTGTGGGTGGTTGAGATTTGAGCTTTCTCTTTTAAGTTTCCAGAAGATTGAAATGCGCAGCTAAATTTGTGAACCAATGCATTAAATGGTAGAAGAAGCTCTGGGAATCTGATATAAAAAGAGAATCCTAGGCCCTATTCTACTATAATAAGCCCAAAGGTCTGTGTCTTGATTAGCATTCTGGGTGTTCCTTATAAATACTAAAGTTTTGAAAAAAAATGCTATAGAGCATACTTTTCAAAGTGTGAGCTCCAAATGTGAACATTAGCATCACCTAGGAACTTCTTAGAAAGGCGGCCTTTGAAGGTCCTACTGAGGCAGAACCTGCAGTTTAGCAACACTCCTTAGTCTTCAGTGGGCACATTAAAGTTTGAGAGTCTCCATTATAACCCTAATTTCTTCTCACTTCCAGAAGCAACTTAAGTCCTTCTTGAGAGACATTAAAAAAAATTGATGCCCAGTGGCATCAGATGAGGCTTTGTGTGAAAGTTGCTCATTAGTCCCCAGGTAGGCTACAGAGAAAGAAGACTTTGTCATCAAATCACAATGATTAGATTTCAGCTATAGTGGTTATTAGAATATGTCTTTTGATAAGATCAGTCTCCTACCCTGTAAAAGAGACTTGCTCTGTGCCTTAGCTGTGGGAAAGATGGCTCAGCATGTTGGAGTTCATGAGGCATCTAAACCTGGAGCCAAACAGAGGTGAGAAAATCAGGGGTTAAAATTCATTTTGTTATTACGAATACACTGGCAAAGAAGATTACACTTCCTATCCTGAATTTCATTTTCTGTTTAGCCTAATAACCATGGGTTTCTGAAAGAAACCTAGTTAGGCTGTTTTCTTCCCTGGATCCTGCAACTGTTTAAATATCAAGTTTCCTCCAGTAGGTAAATCAAGTAGTGCTTTCCACAACAGTGAGCTGGGCTGTCAGGGTGGAGGGAGGTGCTGTCCTTCTCAGCTCTTTCTGAGTCTTCTTCCTCATTAAGTGCACACAGCAAGGAGGGTGACTGGAGCTGCTAATAGGCAAAGGAAACTCTTGCCTTTCATGCTGATTGTCAATAGGCATGCTTGATACCTTGCGTTTCTGACCTAATCAGCTGCCAGTGGTCTCTTCACTGAGTTCCCTCAGGGCATCAGAGAAAGCTATATTTCACAACCTAATAGCTTAAATCAACTATGATTTTAAGGAGCAGGCGCCCGAAGAAAAAAAGAGTATTGAGTGAAGCCTGTATATGCAAGAAGAACCATTTTGACAATGGAAAGTGTGTTTTTACACAATATATGCTCTATACTTGAAACCAGATCAGAGTTCTATTGGAAGCATCGGAGTAAAGGTTGCAAGAACAGGTGTCTCTAAATTTAAATTAAATCCTCTGGTCACTCTGCATTCCATTACTTTACTGGAGAACTCCCACTGGGAAAATTTTTCAAAGCATTGCAAGAAACAAAACCCAGGCTTCAGCTCTAGTTAAGTATCAACCCGCATCTTTTGTCAATTAGTTTTTAAAATTTTTGATCAACACAGTATCTGTAGACATTTTGTGGTATGATGAGATGAGATGTTTTGATTCATATTTATGTTGGGTAATATTCATAAGCATATGTATCATTTTAAATGTATTTCTTTGTGGTGAATATCTTCTAACACTGCTCTTCAATTTTGAAGTTTACAATAGATTATTGTTCATTATTTTTACTCTGTTTTGCCATAGGACACTGTAACTTATTCCTCCTATCAAATGCTAGCATCATATCTGTTCCCTGCTCTCTCAGCACTCCCCTCACTCGCCCTGCCTGTATTAGACCTAGGCACAGAAGGGAACATGATAAGTGTGTATATACTAGTTAAGGATATTTTCAGGTGCAACTTTCTGAAAACATAAAAAGCTGGATTAAATATGGACAGAATTTATGGCTTTGTGACCAGTAAGCAAGTCCATTCTGGGATCCAGCACCGTGCACAGACCACAGCAGGACTGGAACAGACAGACCCCAGCTCTCCCCATGAGTCAGTGCGATTTGCTGACGAGGGTTAGAGAGAACAAAGCCATACTAGTACGAATATGTAGCTTTGTGTAACCAAAGTAGGTCTAAAGCCATTAAGTGTCAGGCCTGATTCCCAATTGGAATTTTTCTTTGATATCTGTCATCCTCTGCGCTTGTTCACCTTCATGGTAGTCAAATAGTTATATACTTCACATGGGTACAAGTCCTATTAGAGCTTCAGTATTTCTTCCCCCACCAAAAGAGCCCTGAGTTTCATTCTGAATTGTAGTTTGCCTGCCTAACCCTTTAAGTTAATCATGTTAAAGGGGAGTGATATTATGCTAATTAACCCAAGAGTACAGTCAGTTCTATCCACATTGTCTATTTAGACTTCTCAATAAAAGAAACAGCAAGTAGAGAGGGTGCCAAAATTTCCTTTTTAGTTGCTTCTTTCTTTCAAGATCTGTTGCATGCACCCAAATTCACACACATGCATATATGCTCTTTTAATTAGAGAGAATGTAAATACATGCAAGCTAGATTCCCCAGGCCAGCTCAGTGTTGGCTTTATCATTACCTTAGAATCTCTCCTCAAATCCACAGAAACCCAGAGGAATTTCTGAGAATCATCTCATCCTGGCTCAGAGCTATTTGGAAGGGGAAGAAACTTGATCTTCTGGCCATTTAGGAAGCTTTAGCTGAGGGTGAAAGGGAGACAGAGGAACTCCTATTTTCACTCGCTGTGTGTATCAACTCCTGCCTCAGTCTTTCTTTTAATCCCAACTCTTCTCGTCATTCTGGGTGGCACAGTGTCCTTACACATGACTATTCATTTGGATGCTTGACCTCCTCTTTTCCCACCAACTTTTATTCTGTCCCACTCCGGGGTCTATACCCTGAACTCTGCACAATAATAATTTCACTCCTTCTAGAACATATTTCAAACAACTCAGTTATAGACTATCACTTTATACTACTGTTCACTCATTCCAGACCTTTAATGCAATAATTCTTCTATCTTTATAACCCTCCACTAGAGCACACACATCACCTTTCCACCATTCATAGGCCTTCCATCATCTCTTGCCACCCGAATCAGTGCAGATTCGGGATTCACTTTTGCAGTTATTCCTTTAAAATATCTTAAGTCTCTGCCACTTTCTTCTTTTACCTATTCAGATGGCTAACTACAGATTACAGAAGAAAAATCAAATAAGCAGACTCACTGCCTTTACTTAAAATTCATGACAACAGAGCTCAAATGTGCACCCAGTACTGTTGAAATCCCACAATGCCCCTCCGGTGAAACTACCTCCTACTCCGTAGATGGCAATTTCATGTTTCTTCTTTTTTGAAAGCCTCATTTCAGTCCCCACATCTCTTATACTCATGTGATGATAAGACGATATGTTTTTGGAAAATTGAAACCATGGGAGAAAATTCTCCATTACCTCACCACAAATCTAATCATCACTGTACCCTCTATTTTACTTACATTCTGTCAAGTTGGAGAATATAGGGAGGAAAGAGAAAGGGGGAGTTAATGTTTAAGAGGTGTAGACTTTCAGTTTGATGAAAAATTTCTGAAGATGGATAGTGATAGTGGGTGTACAACAATGTACTTCAGGCCAGCTACCTGTGTACTTTAAAATGGTTGAAATAGAACATTTTATTGTATGTATTTTATGATAAGGAAAGTATGTATTAACTAATGGGAAAAGTAGTATATCATTTTGTCAGAGAAATAACCAAAAACACACAAATAATGATGAAGGAAATAGCCTTCCTCTATTTTGAGGCTAATACATTATACTCTGCTTTCATTGTCCTTGTTTTCCAACCAAAGACTGAACTGCTTTAGTCATTGTCACATATGCTAATTGTTTGCTGGTGGCTATGTCCCACCTCTCTTGTCTTACCCTGTTTACAACTTTGGAAGCTCATCTCTGTGCATTTCTCCTTTGAAATCCTTTACACTGGAAGGACTTCAGGAGATTATGGGCTGTGTTCAGAAAGCCAAGGGTATCTATATTTTCATTCTGAATCTGACTACAGGTCTGATAGCAGCACCTTTTCTCTGTAGCCACAGCCTCTGTTGAATGGTCCTTAACATTTTTTTTTTTTTGGCTTCAGTTTTATTGTGTTTTTTTTTTCTTTTGTCTTTCAGATGCACATATAGTCTTGCTTTTCCTTCATTATTACCCCTTAAGCATCGTGTCTTCCCTTTCCTTGATCAATAGTCTTTGTACGTTTGTGTCTGGTAAGCTGCATGTTTTCAACTGGAACTCTGGCTATGCCCTCCCCTTTTATAATCATTTTCCTCCGTCTTCATAGGATCCTTCCCTGTGGCAATGTTAACATTTTCATATCTTTTCCAATTAAACAACAACCTCAACCACCAAAACTATTTAAATATTGCTCAGGATACAATGGATGAAATGGCAGCTGATTTGACTGATATTGTACTATATACCATAAAAATGATGAATAAAATGCAAATCAAATGCTTCATTTATTAAAAGGCATATGATAGCCATCAAGGCAGCCAGGGCCTGATAAACTAAAGTCTTGGAAAAGGTAAAGCTCTTTGAGAGAATACTGCTCTTCTATGTTCTGTGACTTCTAAAGGCCTTTGGAGTTTTGTAGCAGCACAAATGAAAGCATCAAGAACTGGGTAGGAAATGACCACTAAAATGGATTCTGGCAGTGTGCTCAGCAGAATAAATCAAAGGGCTCAAAGTTATCAGAACAATCAGAATTTGAGGGGCCAAGATGCCAATGAGAAGGAAAGCTCAGAGAATTAAGCCTGAAACTCTAGATAACTTTTCCCCTAGTGGTGTTTACCAATCCAAAAGTATTACAGGATGAATTTAAGAAACTGAGAATAAATTGTCATTAAAAGGCTAGGATTTTCAGCAGAGATCTTGGTAGGTCACTGTGATGCAAGGGATTGAAACTCAGGTCTTCACAGCATTCAGGATTCTAATAGTAATTGCTAAATGGTTATATACTACATTTAAAGGGAAACTTGAAAGAAGAATCTTACGTAGTCTAAAATTCACTCTTCAGTTAGTTCACTATCTGATTTAATTAAAGTGACCAGCCTCAACCGAACACTCCATAGTTAAAATAAATACTCTGATGCAAAATATCATCCAGAGATTTAACATGTTTTCACATGTAATAACCAACATTTAATCAAAACTTACTAGGCATGAAAAAACAAGGAACCAATAAGACTCCAGTAGAAACACATTGATAATGATTAGACATTGGAGATTGGACATAGACTTTAACTATGATCAGTATGGATTATCAAATATGTGAGAGGATGAAAATTTTACTAGACAACTATAATCTATTTATTTGAAAAGTATCAAATTAAAAACTGGAAAAGGAGAAATAAAATACTAAATTTAAAAACTCAACAGATGAATTTAATAACAGCTTAGAAAGGAAAATTTTGAACTGGAAAACAGAACTTCATAAAAATTTAGGTTATATTAGGAAAAGGTCAAAAGTTTGAAGTTTAAGAAAACTTTGAAGTTTAAAGTTTAAGAAAGTTTGAGGAGATATTTGGAAAAAAATGAACCTATTTAAAATCTGTGTCATTAGATTCCATAAGGAGAGAAAAGGCATAACAATATATATGTTATATGTGCGTATACATACATGGAGAGAGAGAGAAAAAAAGAATGAAATAAAATAACTAATTGAATTATTAATAGTCAAAGGACTTCTCAAGATCAGTGAAATACTTCAATTTGAAAATCCCTATCATATGCCAAATAAAATAAAAATGACTCCTCATAGAGGCACATTGTAGAAAACTGCTGAAAATCCAAGACAAATAAAAGGCAACCCTTTAAAATCAGCTGGCATAGAGAGTGTGTGCATAGCATGAGTAGATGACACTCAAAGGATTAACAATGAAATTGATGGTCCAATTCCCAGCTGCAAAAATGAAATCCAGTGGACAATATGATTTCTTACAAGTGACCAAAGAAAATAATTCTAATCTCTGTGAAAGTAACTTCCTAAATGTAGGCAAAATGAGGACATTACCAACCAATAACTGAAGGCTCATCTCTACAGCAGACCACACCAGTTGGGTATGCAGAGAAGATCAAAGTGTGTGTGTGTGTGTGTGTGTGTGTGTGTGTGTGTGACGCTAAGGATCAACCCCAGGCTCCATCATCCTCTTCCATGTAAAACCACTGGAAAAGGAAAGCCAAATGCTCTACCAGCATTTGCTGGCATGTAGAAATAGAAGACATGGGTGATAGGGTTTTCAGCGTGAGGAAAGAGAAAAAAAAACATAAAGAAACAAGTAGCCTTTTCCAAGGACGTGTAGAATAGTCCAGCAACCATAGAAGGTCCAGGCCTCTTCTGATTGAGTTGTGGAATATGGGAGATACATATAACCTCTGACCAGGGGTTGCGTTTAGGGCAGGCATTGGTGACATGCGAGCAGCTGATTGGGACCTTCTTTGCACCACTGGTAAAAGGAAAAAGGAAGTTGTCATAGGAGAAGGGGGAAATGACCTCAAGGTAAACATTTCTTGGTTCTGCCTCCCACTGCCATAATGTTGTATCTAGGGCAAAATCCTTTCAATGGAAAACTGAACTGTGTTCAGTCCTTTAAATAAGACAATTCATATTGGCATGGTGTGGCCAGATCTTTTGTCTGTCTTTAAATAAAAGACAGGTATCTGATAATATTTAATTTTTTAAATTTCTCAAATACCTCATTGGGGTTTTAAAAATCTATTTAGGTGTTATTTCTCTTTGAATTCTTCCAAGCTAGTCTCTCTTTCTCCTATCTGCACTCAGCCTTCAGTCAACGTGATCCAACTGTGTTTTCCTTCTGCAATAGAATTTTTCCACTTCCAGGCCTTGTCAGCTGCTTCTTCCTATATTCTCACTTCCCTTTATCTTCCACCTACTTGTTTCCATGTCAAATGCCTTTTCTCCCATACCTCTTATCCCATGGGGTCCTTCTGTTTTGGGGGGGAAGGGATTGAAGCCATGACCTTTCAAAGAGCTAAGTCATCACTCATCTTTTAATTTTTTACTTTGAAACAAAGTCTTACTAACTTGCCCAAACGAGCCTTGAACTTGCAATCCTCCAGCTTCCTGTGCTACTGGAATTGCAGGTCTGCATCACTGCCAGGAAGGCTTCCTTGATTCATCACTTGAAGCTGAGTTAGTAGCCCCTGCTTGAGGTTACTAAAGCCCCTCATTCCTGTTCATATAGCACTTAATTTGCTGCATTTCAGTTGTCTATGTCAGTAGACCATGTATTAACTGAGTGCATAGTCGGCACTCTGATTCTTTTGCGTTCCACACACAAAGGACCATGAACATAAGGGCTGAGCCCTGCTGCCTGTGACTCTGAGTAGCTAAACCAGAGCAACAGGTTTTGTATCTGTTGTTGTCCATGGTTCTGGCCTTTTTGCTCACTCAGCTCCTTGGCTCCCAGAGCTAGAAGTGACCCTCTGTTCCCCTGCTAGGCTGGGACCCTCTGGCCCCTTACACTCTAGGCTAACATCTCAGACTGTTAGAACTAAGCTCATACCTCACGCCAGAGGTCCGTTGCTGACTTATGCCAAAAGGAGGGTCAGCTTCCGCAGACAGATTGATGTTCTCAGATCCTGTTCAACCCACAGGATCAGCCTCTGCCCTGCCTCAGCCAGAGCCTTCTCTCCCTGTTTCCTGCATGAAGAGAGTACATCAATCCTCACATTTTCATCGCTTATTTGCCATATGATTTTCATTCCTACCTCTGAGGATATCTAAGAAGTGGTCCCTTAACCTGTTTTCTACTGAAGGAAAGTCTTTGAGTGGGAGTGAATTGTGGTTAAAAGCACAGTTGTATTTCTTCAGACTAAGTTTAAAACCTAGCAAAGTTATCAATAACTAGATATGCAAACTTGGGAAGATACTAATGCTTCTGAATCTTAGCTTCCCTATCAGTAATATAAGAATTGTAACTCATGCCTCATTGGGATATTAAGTAAATGGAAGTAAGTGGATTTAAAACCATTTAGTCCATGAGCTTTTTACTTTTTCTTTTAGGACTAATAAATAACAGTGCAGCAGTAGCTTCACCCCTTGTCCCTGTCTCTCAGCCTCCCACCGCTCTGGAAGATTCCTTACCTTCTCCTGCTCTTCCCTAACAGATGCATTTGCTGCTAATAAACCATATCTGTGACATCAGTTCATCAAAGCAGCTGGCTTAGAGTTGAGACATCGACACATGAATCAGACAGGATGAAAGGAGGAGGAGAAGGTAGAGGCTAGAGACAGAGGTTCCAGCTACCTTGGTGACAAGGAACAGAGGAGAGACAGAACAAGGGATGTTAGGGAGGACTGATTTGCAGTTAAGTATCAAGAGTAAAACTTCTTGTGCTTTGCATTCACTAGGGGTTAGGACAGTTGTTTCTGGGAGGGACAGGCAATCAAGAATTTGGCAACCTAGAGGAAAAACTGCAAATGAGATCTACCATTTGATATATAAACTGTTAGGAACAAAGAAGGAGGAGGAATAAACAAAGGAAGGCAGGAAAGGAGGGAGGAGAAGAAAGAGGAAGAAAGGAAGGGAGGAAGGAAGGGAGGAAGGAAGGGGGGAAGGAAGGAAGGAAGGAAGGAAGGAAGGAAGGAAGGAAGGAAGGCAGGCCAGAGTAAGTCACCGGCCATCCTGATGTACCTGTTTTGGAAACATTCTACAGTGGTAGAATCAGGTTTCCCAAGACATACACAATAAGAATGACTCTCATAAATGTTGACGTTTGATGGAATGGGTTCATTTCCACAATGCAACATTCAAAACCATTTAAAATACAATCCCTTCTGATCTGTCTCTCTCCTCCTGTCACTTCCTGCCCACATGTTCAGTCATGAGCCTGTAGCTTAATGATAGGAATCCACTGTGAGAGAAAACAAAAATGATTGGGTGACATCATCATTGTGCGAACGTCAAGGAGTGGATTTACACAAACTAAGATGACCATAGCATCACTGGGCAATATAATCTAATGGCACTAATGTGGTGTATGCAGTCTACTATTGATCAAAAAGTCTTTCTCTGATGCATGACTATACATGGAAACATATAGCAACAGAAAAATTTGTTTGTTTGTTTTCCATAATTAAGGGTTGGGCCCAGGTTCTTTGGATAGAGCAACATACCAATTCCTTTAAAACTGTTTCTTTAAACTTTGGGTCAATGTCTTGGCAAGTCATTAAGGTGCCCAGGGTGGGTTCAAACTTGCAATCTTTCTATCTCAGCCTCAGAAAAGTTTACTATTTACTAAGTGCCTGGTTCTAGATGTAGATTCTTTTCTGTAGTTTTCTCAACAGTAGGTACTATTATTACATTACTTTCATTATACTCAATAAGATGAGGTAATGTTAAATAATTTTCTAGAGTAACAGATTTAGCATAAAGTTAAAAGCTTGTAACACAGACCATGATGCGAATTACTGAATTATTCTGAAAATGTTGAGTGCACTGTGCTTGTAAGTAGGCATCAGCTAGTACATGCAAGGCTTTGCCTAAGACACCAGGCATTCAGTGGTACACAGCAGAGTAAGGGAGATTAAACAACTCTTCAGGATCAAACAAGTACCATGCAGCAGTCAGGAGTCCAACTCTAGACCTCAACTTTCAATTTTATTTTTCTATTACACTCAGCTGCTTTCCAATTCACATGTCTTCATATTCAAAGAGGGCTATTAACCCTACCACAGCACCACCACCTGGGGCCTGCAAAGCAAAGCAAATAAGAGTTAGCATTATTGTAAATAAGGATCACCAGAGCCTGAGCTCATCCATCCCAGGAAACGCTATTTCTTGTGTTTCAAAGAGAGGATAAATGACATCACTCTCCTAGAAGAAGCAGGGGCTGAGAATATGATGACCACGGTGGTGGCTCTGGCTCTGTGTAATGCTGAAAGTGTGACTTACCCTCTTGAGTTCTCATCTATAAATTGAGGGGATTGGAAGAGCTAATTCCAATGTCCTTTCAGTTTTCATGGGAAGGAAACCATGTATAGTAGTTTCCCCAAATAAGGTTCAAAATTTTTGGAGCTCAAGAATTCAATGAAATAAAATTAGGGGGACAAGATTTCATTAATTGAGGCACAATTTCTTGTGCTCCTCTTACTCTGCCATTCTCTTGCTGTGCTTGGATGACAACTTCAGGACTAAGTAGCTGCAAGTTGTTTCAAAGGGTTTAAATACAGGAAGCCAAGGTTTCTGAGAAGAAAACACACATGGGCAATTGTGTTAGTAGATTCCTGGGGCTTCCTCCAAGGGATAGATATTTTAGGAGAGACATCCTTAAATGTCTCATCTCCAGGATCTGGGTGCAGAGGAGTAGTTTAAAGAAGCCAACAGGGAAGGTCTGACCTTAACTAACATATCTTAACTTCTTTTTAGCAATTTCTCTAGAAATGGGAGAGATGGTAATCCTGATTTTGTCCTTCAATGTGATCAGATGTGTAGAAATAAGAAAATTTAGTTCCTATTAAGTAGTCAGATGCCTGGTTGATGAGAAGTGAAGTATACAGGGGCATAAATTGTGTCTGATGTTTTCTAAATATTACCATGCTGTCTTGGGTACTGAAAACTTGGGAACCTCTTCATTTACAAATGTATCATTCAGTGCTTTTCAGAGAGAGGGAGAGTCAAAAATACCAGCATTAAACAAATCCTAAATGTCCATAAGAAGAGATGGTAATGTGATATTCACCCACTTCTCCTCCCTTCTGGATGGTTCTGATGAGAGCTGAGTTGTTCATACAGAAGACATGTGACCGTGTGTCACAAAATATGCTTGTCCTGGAAGAGGACATACAGAAAGGCAAGACAGAGAGCCAGATGCAATGAGTGGAACTAAGCAATTCTGGCTCCACAACCTTGCCCTCAAAGCCGAGCTGAGCTCCACTTATTTCATTAAAGCCTCACAATTCAGGTAAAATCTGAAGCTCAGTTGCAGGAGATGTGAAAAACCCTAAGAATGTGCTATCTCAATTTTTTGTGTCACCCCAAATGCTGTTGAAGAGTTTTTAGCAAGCATATTTCTTGAAGGCCATTCTTGCAAGAAACCCCATTGGTGATTTAATTAAGCTTACATAAATGCTAAATGGGATTCACACAGAATGGGGTTTGCTGATTTGTATTTGTTGAAATAAATTTCTTGTTCTGTTAATGAATAGACTAAACACAAACTGTATTCATTCTTACCCCGGAGCCACTTTCATGGGAGCGATAAATTGGAAATGTTATCTGGCTTGATATACTAGTTTTTCTGAGAAAATCACATTGCCAGTAAGGGAATGGAAAAGCTAAAAACGTCTTCGTTTTCAAAGTCATATGCCACAAACCAAGGAGACTAAAATTTATAAATAATATGGCTTCCTTTGGCAAAGATAAGGTGAAACAAACCTTAAACATGACCAGGAAGACTGAAAACTAATGTAACACTATTAAATAACCACAATGATATATGCTTCATGCCAGATATTCTGCATATGGGCATTAATTACAAGGAAATAATCACAATTTGGAAAGAAGCTATGTTCATGAGGATGTTCATTACAGTGTTATCTACAGCAGCAAAACTAAACAGAAAAACAACAAAAATGTTTTGCAAACTATGTGTGGTGGCTCACATCTATAATCCCAGCAATCTGAGGGACTGATGCAGGAGGATCACAAGTTTGAGCCCATCCCAGGCAATTTAACCACCTGGAGTCCCTATCTTGAAATTAAAATATAAGAAAGCCAGGGATGTTGGTCAGAGTGAAAGCTCTGAATTCATTCCCCAGTAATACACAGACATACACAAAACAAAAATTTCCAAATAGGATTGAGGTCAGCTATGACAGTTTCTCAATAGAATATTAGTCATCATATACTATGAAGAGAAAAAGATCATATAAAAATTCTTAGAGAATAATATCAGGGTAAAATAAAGGTATACATACTTAATGGTAAATTATAATGTAAATGCGTATATAGTATAATTGTACTAGATTATTTTCTTAGTGTAACATTTACCATAAAATCTCTAGACTAGGAAAACTAATGGGGACAAAAGGAAAGGCATTCAGTTTGTGAGAGACTGGCGAAGAGGAGAATGGGGCATGAATGCTAAATGATATATTTTTTCTTTTTTTTTTTTTAAGTGATGACAATATTCTATGATGTGATACTGACAAGAGGTGCACAGCATTGTGAATGTAATAATGCCACTGAGAGGTATACCTCTAAATGTTTTTAAAGATTCTAATTGAAGATATCTTAACCAATCCATAAAAACACATAAATTGGCCTACAGTAAAGGATTACCACATGACATTTTGTGGCATGTATACATTGTTTTGATCAGGCTAAGCACATAGATTGTCTGACTTGTTTCTGGCAAAAATATTTACAACCCATTTTAGAGCTTTTTTAGGTACATGGTACACAATTTGTAAGTTTGCTTGATTGAACAAGAAAAAAAGAGATCAGATCAAGATTGAAGTTTCCACAAGAATCTACAGTAATGTCCCCTTTGTTCCTTCCCTTCTAGATACTTCCCTCCTGTCCTTGTACTGTACAATATCCCCATCTACTTGCATCTTAGAACTGGCCTGCAACCTCTCCTGTCCTTCCCTTTTCTCTACTCACTCACCCTAATCTCTGATAACTACCATTTTGCTCTCAACTTCTATGAGATTAATATTTTTAGATTCCACATATGAATAAGATCATGTGGCATCTGTATTTCTGTGTCTAAATTATTCACTAATGGCCTCCAGTTTCATGCCTATGACAAAAATCTCATTGTCTCCTACAGCTAAATAGCATTAAGCACAATTTTCCTCTATGACCATATACCACATTCTCAATCTAGACATCTATTGGTGGGCATCTAGATTGATTCTATATCTTAGTTACTACAAATACTGAAACAATAAGCATGAGCATGTGGGTGTATCTTTGATATGCTTATACCATTTTCTTTGGATATGGTACCAGAAATGGGATAAGTGGGCTGTATATGTGATAGGTCTACTTTTCATATTTTGAGGAATCTTCATGCTGTTCTTTGTAGTGGCAGAACTAGTTTACTCTCCCACCAACTGTGTAAGAATTCCTTTTTTACATTGTCCCGTCAGCATTTTTTTGCCTTTTTGAATAACATGATATTAGCCATTTTTTGTAGGTAAGATGATGTATTGTGTGGCTTTCATTTTTTGGAGTTTGATAATGGAAAACAAGCATATATAAAAATAATAGCTTCTAGAACTCTACAACACAATGCCATGACTATAGTTTGCAATAAATTATTATGCATTTGTGAAGAATATGAGAGGAATTGAAAGCTCAAAACACAAAGTAATTGACAAGAAGATGAAAATGATAATTATTCTGGTTTGGTCAGTACATACTATAAATCTGTTTTGAAATATGACACTATACCTCATAAAAAAAGTTGTTGCATAGATTGAAAAAATTTTAAAAATATTAAGAAAATTGAAATGTTAGCCATGATTTGATCATTACATATTTTATAAATGTATCAAATTATCACACTGCACTCCATAAATTTTATAATTAAGATAGAAATTTAAAATTAGAAAATAAAAATAAAGTGGTCTAGAGCCACTGTAAATGTATGTTATACTCTAGAACAACCAAAAATTGTTTTAATTTTTTATTTTAAAAGAATTGAAAAACAACACAGAATTTCAAAACAAGATGATATAAAATTAGCAATGGTTATTGCATTACATATTGTTATCTTCAAAATAGTTGCTCAGATTACCATGCACAATTGAACAAACAATGCAAGCACAAAAGCACTGACTGTTCCTTTCAATGAATTGATATAATTACTAATATTGTTATCTTAGCTATCATATATATATATATATATATATATATATATATATATATTTCTTCCTTCCATTTCTCTTTTCCTGAATCCTAGTTGCCCTTTATTTTTAAGTAGTTTCTTCCCTTTTACAATATCTATTGTACCTTTTGGATTTTATTTACTCTTTCAGTTTCTTACACTAGGGAAACCATATTCAGCTAGAGATCATACTCATAAGTGGAATAAGTCAAATTTGCATGTGTAAACCACTAATTTTTAAAGCACATATGATAGATATTCAAGAAGCAAGAACAAGTTAAAACTAGAGGGGGTAGAAAAAAGATTTAAAAAGTAAAAAATAAAAACAATGAATATGAAACTATGCAAGTGGCAGATATTACTCAAACTATGTCAATTACTTAAAATAAGAATGATCATAAATTGAAGGACAGAGACTGTCACAGTGGATTAAAAATGTAAAATCTATTTATAGGTTTTCTTTAGGAAAACTGTTTTTAATATAAATACAGGTAGATTAAAAGTGAATAGAACAAAAAGTACTGTTGTAACATACTAATAAAAATGGGGGATATTCATTTCAGTCAAATCAGACTTTAGAGCAAGAGACATGGTCAAAAACTAGGCGTATTGGCCTGAATCCAGTCCCAGGAACTGAATGTGCACCCCATGACTCCCATGGGAAGCTTTGGAATGTTGCTCCCAGTTGGTAAGACCACACCCAGTGTCCCAGATTACCGAAGGACACAACTAACTGGACCATGCTTAGCAACCCCCAAGTGGCTAGCAGAAGCCTGCATTCAGTCCTGGGAGACAAAAGTGGGACAGGTGATTTCGAGCACATGAGGAAATCATTGGAACATCGCTGGAAATCCAGAAATATATGAAAATGACAAAATGAAAGAGCAAAATACAATCTCAAACTTCCAGCCCAACCCTAGCAAGCCTAGGAGACATGGACATAGTAGAAAATGTAAGCCAAACACCTGAAATTCCTGAAATGATAATAACTGAAGTAAAGAAACAACTCCAAGAAACTATAAAAAAGACTCAGATCAGAAATAATCTCCCAGGTAAAAGAAAAAACGATAAATGTAATGAAAGAAATACTGAACACATTGAAAGAAGACATAGTTAAAAAATTAGACGAACAATGCAAAAAGATGGAAACTCTGAATGAACAATATAAGAAACAAACAGAATGCATGAAGCAGATTCAAAAAGATATACAGGAAATAAAAAATTACATCAAAAGTTGGCAAAACTGTCTCAGTGAAAGTGAAGATAGAATTTCGGATCTTGAAGAGAAGATTTCAGCTAGTGAACAGGAGAGGAAAGATCTTTTAAAAATAACAAAGAATCAGGAAATAATAATTCAACAGATGATACAAATCAACAATTCAAGGTGATGCAAAGAAAAACGACATAAAATTAGTATGTATAAATGAAAAAAGGTGATAACACAAATGATATCAAGAGGCTATTTACAGAAGTAATAGCTGAAAATTTCCCAAATATAAGAATGAAAACTGACATACAGATCAGTGAAGCATATAAAGCTCCAAATAACCATAACCAAAAGAAACTACACCCAGACATATAATAAGCAACATCCCAGAAATCCAACATAAGAACAGAATATTAAAAGCTGCTAGAGAGAAGACACCGACCTCCTATAAAGGAAAGCCAATCAGAATCACAGCAGGCTTCTCAACACAATCAATGAAGTCAAGAAGAGCATGGAGTAAAGTATTTCAGTTTCTAAGAAAAAATGACTTCCAATCCAGAGTGATGTACCCTGAAAAACTGTCTTTCAAAATGGGTAGAGAAATAAGATACTTGCATGACAAAGAACAGCTGGAAAACTTCATGACTACCAAATCAGCTCTGCAAAAATAATGAAAGACAGTTTAGATAGACATAGGAAAAAAACCACTAAGCAAAGCAAACAATTAAACAGAGTTGAAAGTTAAAGAATCAACAGTAGAAAGGTAACATGGCAAAAGTAAACCAATATATATTAGTTAAAACCATTAATGGAAATGGTCTCAATTCAATTAAAAGAAACCTTCCGGCAGAATGGGTCAAGAAACAACATCCAACCATAGGCTGTATACAAGAAACCCATGTAAGCCCAAGGAAAACTCATAGACTGAAAGTCAAAGGATGGAAAACAATACTTCATGCAATAAGACCCCACCCCCAAAAAATGTAGAGGTAGCTATTCTGTTTGCAGACAATGTGAACTTCAAGCCAAGACTGATTCAAAGAGATAAAGGTCACTACATACCAGAGAGGAGAAAACTTCAAGAAGAAGAGCTAACAATCTTAAATATCTATGCACCAAATTTGGGAGCACCCAGATGTAAAAAACAAATATTAACATAAATGAAAGATCAAATAAGCAATTACACAATTATAACAGGGGACCTTAACACATCATTGACACAAAGGGACAGATCAACTAGACAGAAAATCAGCAAAGAAATAACAGAACTGAATCACATCTGTGAACAAATGGACTTAGTAGACATATACAAAATGTTCCACCTACCAAAATAAGAATATCCATTATTCTCAGCAGCACATGGAATATTCTCTAAAGTAGACCATATTCTAGTCCACAGAACATGCTTAAGTAAATGCAAAAGAATTGAAATTACCCCATGCATGCTATCATATCATGGTGCCATGAAACTAGAAAGTAATGACAAAACAAACTGCAAAAACTCCAAAAACACATGGAAATTGAATAATATACTCCTGAGCAATCAGTGGGTCACAGAGGAAATTAAAGAAGAAATTAAACAATATCTACAAGCAAATGAAAATATAAATACATCTTACCAGAACCTGTGGGACACAATGAAAGCTGTCCTCAGAGGAAAATTTATTGCAGTGAATTCCTACATCAGGAAAACCTAATGAACACAAATAAACTACCTGATGCTGCACCTGAAACATCTAGAAAAAGAAGAGCAAGTCAAGCCCAAACTAAAAGAAGGAAATTATAAGGGTCAGAGCAGAAATCATGCAATGCAGACTAAGAAAACAATAAAAACAATCAATGAATCAAAGAGCTAGTTCTTTGAAAGAATGAATACAGTTATAAGCCTCTACCCAACCTTATTTAAAAAAGGAAAGAAAAAATTCAAATTGAGGGAATAAGGAATGAAAAGTGTGAAATAACTACAGACTCTGGAAATACAGAAGATCATCAATAGCTGTTTTGAAAATCTCTACTCTCATAGGATTAATAACACAGAAGAAATGGACAGATTCCCAGAAACATGAGTTTCCAAAGCTGGGTCAAGAAAATATAAAACTACTCAATAACCCAATTTCAATTAACAAAATTGAAATTGTAATTAAATCTTTACCAACAATGAAAAACCCAGGTCCAGATGGATTCACAGCAGAATTCCACAAGAAATTCAAAGAAGATTTAATGCTGACACTCCTCAAAACCTTCAATGAAATTGAAAGGGAAGCAATTCTCCCTAACTCATTCTTGGAATCAAATATTACTCGAATACCAAAACCTGAGAAGAACCCATTAGGGAAATCTCCCTAATGAAGACAGATGCAAAAATTCTCAATAAAATATTGACAAACAGAATGCAGCAAATCAACAAGATGGTTAAACACCATGACCACGTGGGATACATCCCAAGAATGTAAGGATGATTCAACTTGCAGATCAATAAATGTAATCAACCATATCAATAGAACCAAAAATAAGAATCACATGATTATTTCTATAGAAGCAGAAAAAGCTTTGGATAAGGTCCAACACTTATTCATCATAAGAACCTTACAGAAAATTGGAATAAAAGTCTTTACCTCAATTTAATAAAAACCCATGTATGAAAAACCAATAGCATCATATAAATTGGCCAAAAACTGAAATCAGGAAACACTAAATTTTAGTGAAAACACTCAAATCATTAAAAAGACAAGGGTGTCCATTATCACAACTCCTATTCAAAATAGAGCTGGAAATACTAGCCAATCCAATTAGACAGGAGAGAGAAATAAAAGCAGTAAGGATAGGAAAAGAAGAAATTAAATTATCATTATTTGCAGATGACATGATACTCTTCATAGAAGACCCCTAAAACTTCATTGAAAGATTCCTAGATATAATAAATAAATTCAGTAAGGTAGCTGGATAAAAAGTCAATACTCAAAAATCATTAGCATTCCTATACACTAACAACAAAATCACTGCAAGAGAAATAAGAGAAGCCACAGCCTTCACACTAGCATCCAAAATGGAAATACTTAAGAATTATCTAACAAAAAAAATAAAAGATCTATTCAAGGAAAATTATAGTACCCTAAAAATAGAAATCAAAGAGGACCTCAGAAAATGGAAAGACATCCCTTGTTAATAGATAGGAAGAATAAACATTGTGAAAATGGCCATTCTGCCAAAAACGTTATACCGATTTAATGTAATCCCCATCAAAATACCACTAGCATACCACACAGATGTAGAGAAATCACTCCTAAAATTCATGTGGAACCAGAAGAGACCAAGAATAGCAAATTCTAAGCAACAAAGGCAAGGCAGGAGGCATCACAATCCCTGACTTGAAGTTATACTACAAAGCTACTATAATAAAATCAGCATAGTACTGGAATAAAAACAGAAGATCAATGGAATAGATTAGAAGATACAACTACAACTACAAACACACTCAGCCACCTTTCCTTTGATAAAGGGGCCAAACATATTCACTGGAAGAAATAGTCTCTTTAATAAATGGTGCTGGAAAAATTGGCTCTCCATATGCCAAAAACTAGAACTAGACCCATTACTATCACCATGTATTAAAGTCTAAATGGATCAAAGATCTAAATATTAAAACAGAAGCACCAAATCTGTTGGAAGATGAAGTAGGCAGAAATCTTGAAATCAGAGGGTTAGATAGAGAATTTATGAACAAAAACCACAGAATCAGTAACTGAGATCTTGTCCTATTAAAGAGTTTTTACATTTTGAAAGAATGCTCCAGTATATTGAAAAGAAAAGCCACAAGTTGGGAAAAAATCTAGTGAACTGTCCCTCAGACAAAGGACTTCTAGAACATATAAAGAATTTTAAAAAATAAGATCCCCAAAATTCAAAGACCCAATCCAAAAATGGGCATTCGTGATGAATACACAGTTCTCAGATGAAGAAATACAAATGGCACATAAATACAGGAAAAAATGTTCAGCATCATTTGTCGTTAGAGAAATGCAAATTAAAACCACACTGAGATTCCATCTCACTCCAGAAAGAATGGTCAGGATAAAGAAAACCACCAACAACAAATGCTGGAGAGGCTGTGGGGAAAAAGGAACTCTTCTGCACTGTTGGTACAAGTGCTAGCTGGTGCAAGTCAGTCTGGAGAGTCCTCAAAAAACTGGGATTGGAAGTTCCATTTGACCTAGCTATTCCAGTTCTGGGCATATTCCCAGAAGAACTGAAAACATCATACCACAGTAATACATGGGCACCCATGTTTATAGCAGCACAATTTATAATAGCCAGGTCGTAGAAACAACCTAAATGTCAATCAACTGAGGAATGGATAAAACAGATGTGGTATTTTTATACAATGGAGTACTACTCAGCTATAAAGAATGATCATGTTGAGATATTTATAAGAAAATGGATGCAACTTGAAACTATACTTGTGAGCAAACTCACATATGTAAATACTGTATAGTCTCCCGAGTAAAAGAAATGATAAGAGTATATAAGGTACAAAATAGTAAATACAGTGAAAGGTTAAGAATCTGTTTAAAGGGGAAAAATAGTATCTCAGGGAAAATGAGGGGGAAAAAGGAAGGGAAAAGAAAAAATATCTAAAATTATATAAACACACAGGGTAGTTAAGATGATTGTGCTACAAATTCTATAAGCTCTTGAAACAAAAATTAACATTCATAGGATTGTAACAATTGGTCATATTATTATATGGTGATCTGAGGAACTCTTGAAGATCATTATGTAAAATAACAACCCTAGTTATGCCTCTCTCACCTTGTTTGGAGGGTCTATACTGTCAGTGTTTTGGAGTCTTTGCTATTATTATTTATCTTTTTTGTTTCGTGTTTTTCTAGGAATTTGTGTTGTTTTGTTTTGCTTTTCCCTCTAACACAGAAAGGATAGGTATACATGTAGAGACTGTACATGTGTAGAACTTCTTCTAAACAGTTTATGAGAATCAGTTACATAATGCATGATTAAATCAACAGATAATTTGAAGAAAAAGAGACACTACAATATCCAATGCTGACTCCATAGCGTCATGCTGTGAAATTCAGCAATACTATTATTCTTTATTCAGAATGATTTCAGTCCGTTTTTTACTGTTTAATTTCAACATACATGAAGGTATGGACAGCTATTTTGAAGAGAATGAGAGACATTATGGAAGCCATTGTTGATTTCCTTACTGTCTGGTTTTGAAGGCCTATATTGTCTTCATCATTCTGTTCTGATCAGTTTAATACTATTTTGTTTTGTATGAATTCACTGTCTGTGAAGATATAGACACCTATTTAGAAAAAAAAACAAGAGACAATATGATAGCCAGTGATGATCTCCTGTTGTTTTGCTTTGAAATCTGTGTTACTTTCATTGTTTTCTTCTGATTACTTTGTTCTGTTTTGTTATGTTTAGTTTTACCCTCTTTAAAATAAAATTTAAAATATTAAGCACATCACATAAAATAAAAGAAACAAATATCTAAGAAGACAATCTTTAACCTCCATGTACCTAACGACAGTGTCAGTTACATTTGGATAGAACTGAAATAACAAATAGATGAACCTATTATAATAGAAGATTCTTACTCTCATTTATTAGTAACAGACAGATTCATTAGGCAGCAAATCAGCGAGTATAAGTTGAGTTGAATAGTACCATCAGTTTACCTGGCTCTTTCTAGACTATCTTATCCAATAGAGAAGGATGCACATTTTTCTCAGGACCATATGGAAATTTTACTAAATGTCCCACATTCTGAACCACAAAATACATCTTTACAAATTCAAAAGAACAGTAATTATATGAAATATATCTCAAGCAAAGGTGGAATTAAGTCAGAAATCAGCAACAGAAAAATAGCTGGAAAAAATCCTCAAAAAAGTAGAGGTCGAATAACATACCTCAAAATGACACATAAGACAAAGGAACAGGTCTTAAGGGAAATATAACAATATTTTTAAGGAAATTTAAATGGAAACATAAGGTTTCATAAATATATTGGAACACAACCAAAACAGTGCTTAGAAGGATATAGATAGCATTGTGTATTTTTAAAAAGAATCTACTATTGCTACCCACTTAATTTTTACATTGATTATAAATTTCATATTACCTCGCTGTTTTTGTTTAAATAATAATCCTTTTAAAAAGTTTAAATAAAAATCGTATATATACTATGATTTAAGTTAGATTAAATATACCACTTCCTCGAAAGACTCAATTTACCAAGCTTATGTTCAAAAATATAGATCATTTATGTAGGGCTGTACCTATTAAATGCAGTGAATTTAGTATTAATAACTTTCTTAAAAAGAAATAGAGATGGGAAGGCACAAATGCTTTCAGTGGAAAATTCTACCAAATATTTAAGAAAGCAATAGTTTTCATCCTCTACAATAAAGATAGCAACAGAAAAAAACACTTCCTAACTCATTCTATGACATTGCTCTCACCTTAACAGCAAAGCTAGGTGTAATGGTTTATATCTAGATGTCACCTTATGCATTCGTAGGCATGGCTTTTGGAAGGGACTCAGTTAAATGAAAGCAACACAGTGGACTTATTGTTAGGAATTGGGTCTTCGTGGCACATTATGTGAGGGCCATCTCTCTCTCCTCTCTGTTTCCTGGCTGTGATGATGTTAGCAGCTTCCCCCACTAGGCTCTTCTGCCATACCTTTTCTTTAAGCCTGCTGAACATGGACTGAAGTTTATGAACTTGAGCCAAAATATAATTCTCCTTTAAGTTGCAGATACTTGGTTTTTGTTCCAGTGCCAAAAAAGTGATTAAGACACCACATTATAAGAAAGGAAAATTACACACAATGAATACTGTTATAAAAGTCCTTAGATAATGGGATCCAAAAATGTATTTTTAAATATTTTCCCTTTGTTATTAGTATATTTTTGTGATATATGGTAAATACATTTGTCATGGGGGAATTGATGCACATACAGATCACATCTTTATCATTTTTATTTTACTTTCTTCCTATCTTCTGCATCCCAGGGCCCCTTTCCAACTTTCAGAGAAACAACTTTTTGATTCACTGATTGTTTCTACTGTTTTTAATCTCAATGTTCATTAACTTTCACTCTGATCTTTATAATTTCTTTCTATTAGTTTCAAATTCAGATTGTTTTTGCCTTTCTATGACCTGAGATGCATCATTAAGTTATTTATTTGGGGTTGGTCTATTCTTCTGCGTGCATTTGTAGCTATATACTCCCTTCCGAGAACTGCTTGCATTATCTGGTTTATTGTGTTTTCATTGTCATTTGATTCCATGACCTTTAAAAAATGTCCCTTTTTATTTCTTCTGTGATCTATTGATTACTCAATTACATATTATTTAATTTTTCTGTCTTTGTGTACATACTGTGGCTTCTTTTAGTGTTGATTTCTAGCTTCATTTCACTATAATCTGAGAGTATATGGGTGATGATTTCAATGTTTTTTCTTAATTTAAGCACACTCTGTATCCTATAGTACAGTCTATTTTGGAAAAATGTAGCGTGCACTGCTGAGAAAAATGTGAAATTCTTTTGTTAGATGGAACATTCTGTAAATAAGTATTAAGTCATTTTTATTGATGTGGTTTAATTCTGATAGTTAAACACATTTTGAGGGGTCTGGCTGACTGTCTAACTGTGACAGTGCAGGAGGCCACCACCCACTATGATTGCATTGCTCTCTGTCTGTACTTTTAAGTCTAAAGTTCTTGTTTCGTGAAGCTGGATGCATTGACATTCAGTGTATAGATACTTACAATTGTTATGCCTTCCTTTGAATTCCCTTTACTAGTCTGCAATGGCTATCTTTCTCTCTTTTGATCAATGTTTGCTTAATATCTGCTGTCTGAAAATAAGGTACTACTCCTGCTTGATTTTTGGCTTTAGTTTCAAAATGGTATCATTTTCCAACCTTTCACTTTCAGTCTACCTACTTCTAATTGGATGAGTTGTATCTCTTATAGGCAACAGTATATGGTTTGGTTTGGTTTGGTTTGGTTTGGTTTGGTTTATACCATATGCCAGGCCACGTTGTTTAACTAGGTTCTTGAGACCTTAGACATCAAAAGTTACTATTGTGGGATATTCATTGAATTTTGCTATTGTATTATTGTTCTAGTGCTGACTCCTTCGTTTTTCCCTTTCTTTTAATTATTGTTCCACTCAGATTTATACTTCAATTTGAGCTCCTTGAAGCTGGTGGCCTCCCTGTCTTTATCTAGGATTCCTTTAATGCTTTTGGCAGTTGTTGCTTTAGGGATCATATATTTCTTTAGGATATCCTTGTTATAGAAATCTTACTTTTTTCATTATGTTTGAAAGCTAATTTTACAGGATATAAAAGTTTGGATTGATCACTGTTTTCACTGAGATTTTGAAAATCTTTGCTTGAAGGTTTTAGGCCTTTAATGTTTGCGCTGAGAAATCTGCAGTTATTCTGATAGGCTTTCATTTATAGGCTACTTGTTGTTTTTCTCTAACAGCTTTTAGTGTGCTCTCTTTTTGTTGAATTTCTACAATTTGATGTGACATATTATAGAGAGCTTAATGTCTATTCGTGGTCTTTTAGGGTTCTATGTGCCTCTGGTAGTTGAATATTGAATTTCTCTCTTGATTTGTAAAAAGAATTTGGTCATTATTTCAGTGAGTAAATCTTCTGATTCATCTTCTAATTTTCCCTTATAATTATGAGATATTCTTAGTCACCTAGCAGCTGCTGAATCAAGCTTGGTGTGCTGTCATGTTTTATGGTATCATAGTTCTTAAGGTATCCCACAACCTCCTTGTTTTCTAATTCTGCCACTTTTTTCTCACATTGGCCAAGTCTGCTACCCACACTTTCCATTGAATTTTTCATATCATGGATTTCTGTTTGCTTTTTCTTCATGATTTCTACTTCTTTACCAGAATAGCCACTCATGTTTTTTTTTCCTTGTCTAACTTAGCTTTTATTTCTTTTTTAAGATTGTTGAGAATTTTATTGGTAAAATTCTTTAGCTGCTTAATGATATATACTTAAACTTAGTTAAATATGTGATTTTATGCATTGGCTTTTATATTTCTTACTTAGTGTCTTTAAACATTTAAGTACTTTTTAAAAATTCTTTGCCTATAGCTTTCTCTATTTCAGTGTTTGTGAGATCAGCTTTGGGGAACTTTGAAGGCTTTCATGGCACTTTGTAGCCTTGCTTTCTCATATTTCTATTGTTTTATGCTATGGGCTGAAAATTCGTTAGGATCCGTCACTGCTTTGAAATCACTTTAGTTAGATTTTGCCTGCCTATGACATGACCTTGGGTTTGGTTATGTTTTAGAATTTTGCCACTCTTTGACATGTTCAGCATAATATTAGAGGATCTTCTCAGTGTCCAAACTTTATCTGGATTATGACTCCAGCACCACTCCAAGAGTAGAAAATGAACCACTGTAATGTTGATAACACAACAACAGACAAGATATTGCCATACCATAAAAAGTAACTATTCCATCATTAACAACAGAGAAGAAATCAGCAATCGTAATAAAATCACAGACAAACCAGATATTGACATACTATAAGAAACAATAGCTACAACTATATAATCCTTAACAACAGAAAGGAGATTTGCAGTAATAGTGTAGAGCACAAAGACAAACCAAACATTGACGCAGTAAATATCTACTAAAAGCAATACTACCTTTAACAATAGAAAAATTTAGCAGTAATAGTATAGCATCAATTAAATAGCTAAAAATTAATAAAAGTAACTATCAGCAATAATAAAATGGAAGGGTTGAGGGAAAGAAAAAATGAAAGAAGTACATTAAAGACATTGAAGATGAAAAGGAGAGAAAAGTAAGATAAAAATCTAATTAAGGAATAAAAAATATACAGCTAGGTAAAGGTAATATAAAAAGGAAAAATAAAACTAAACTAAAAACAGAGAAATAAAAATAATAATAAATAGTTAAAAATAGGAAACAAACCAAAATCTGTAAAATAAAAGAGAAATGAGTTCATAAAATTTCTCTCCAAGTTCAGGTGGAGAGTTTCCTTCCAGGGCCTATGGTATTGGAATCCACCAGATGTGGGTTGGGGATTGAGTCACAACTTGGGAATATTTGGCTTCTATGCTCACTTTTTGATGTGTGAATACTGAGCATCTCCTTTCCAGCTGGGCGTGATCAGTCAGTGGTGTGGTGTCTGCCTTACTGCTGTATTCATTCAGTGACTCTTAGCATTTGTGCTTTCCGTATGCCCCAAGTCACTACCATCCCTCACTAGCTTTGTATCCTGTGGGCTTAGGAGGTACAACTCTTGCTCTAGAGGCCCCTCTGTCCGTATGCTCTATGAGTGGCAAAAGTCCAATCCATTAGCAGGTGGAAAAGGCAAACAAACCACTGAACTCTGCAGTGGAAATTGGAAGCAACAGGGCCCAATCAGTCCACTGGACTTAACATCAGAAAAACCACATGTGTTAGGTCTGGCTTCTCTGCTCAAAGGATGGGGTCACTATCTGAACTCATGGCTATTTAAACTTCTCATGAGATCTGTGACTAACTGATCCTTTCTCTGAAATTGTCACTTGTGGCCATCTCTCACTCAGTCCCTTTCTTGGGGACATCCCAGAGACCATGAGGTATAATTATTCTATGAATTATGATTCCTGGAGTATCTCAGCCTTAAACAATAAACTCTTTATCAAAATGGTGTCTGATTATATTACCTCCAAGCATTTCAGGCACTGTAATCAATTTCTTCTCCAACTGTCACGTACTGTGAGGAAGGAGTCAATTTTGCAGAAAAACACCATAACATATTTGCAACTTTCAATAACAGTAGACCTTTCTTGGGGCTAGCACTGCCAGTCTGTTGTTTCTCCTCGATGATACAGAGGTGTGGGCTTATCTGGTGTTTGTGAGGTCAAAATCTCCTCTCTGTGAGTTAGGGTTACAGTATAAGACTGGTTCCTTCTTTTCTCTGCTTTACCTCCATTTTTTTTTTTTTTTTTGTGGTTTCTAGATTTCCTGTTGGCTATTTCTTCATTCCTGGAAGCCTATTTCTTTTCTTTTTGGCTAAGTTGTTTGGCTAAGTTATAAAGCAAGTGTCCTGATTTCAAGTCTCAGAAATGCTATATTTTGCTGCTGGCCATTTTTAATGCCACAGTTCAACACAATGTATAAAAGTAACCAGACACCAGTTCCAAGTAGGATTTTTTCTAGGCCAAAGTCAAAAATCAATTAATGTAATTCATCATAATTATAAAGAAGTTATATGATCATATCAATTGCAACAAAATATTTGACTATCCCCAGCAACTATTCATAAAAATAATTTCAGAAAACTGGGAGAGAAAGTTTTGAAGTCCCTCAACTTGATTAAAAATGAAACTACAAAAGACTGTTACATCTTTAGTGGTAAGAAACTCAAAGCCCTTCTCCATGATCAGGAACAAGGCAATAAGGTCACTTTTTTCTCCTTTTGTTAAACACTATACCAGAACAAGAAGCTAATGCTGTAACGTAAGAAAAAGAAATAAAATGTATATTAAATGGGAAGGAAAAAATTAAACTATGTTTGCAAATTACACAATTGCCTATGTAGATAATGCCAAAGAATTCACAAAAGAATTTATGGCTAATAAATACTTACAGCAAAAGGACTGGGAATTTAGCTCAGTGGTTTAAATCCCTACCTGGCACGCATGAAGTGTGAGTCCAAAAAGAAAAAAATAATAATAATTATAAAAAGATCACGGGACAAAAGATTAAGAAACAAAGCCAATTACCTTCTACCTATCAGCAATGAACAATTACAATTTGAAATAAAAAATAAATATCATTGCATCCGCACAAAAGTAAACAAACATATAGGCATAAATCTAATAGAATATATATAGGGTCTATATGAGAAAAAATCACAAAAGTTTGGCTAATTACATCAAAGAAGATTGAATAAATGAAGAGCTATTCCATATTCATAAATAGGAAGACTCAATTCTGTTAAGAAATCAAATTTTTGTAGATAGACCTGTAGATTTAATATAATCATAAAAATCTCACTAAATATTTTTTTTAAAAACAATGATGAACAGATTCTGAAGTTTGTATTGAAAAGCGAATTTCTTTTTTTTTTTTTTTTTTGAAAAGCGAATTTCTATAACACAATACTAACGAAAATCCGGTCAGAGGACTGATGTCATCCGATTTTGTGGTACAATGTAAAGTTCACAGCAGAAGGCCATTGGTGAAAGAATAGAGAAGTTATTAAAGGAGCAAACAGAGAACCCAGAAACTCATGCAAACATAGTCAACAAACCTTTGATAAAGGTGTAAAGACAATTCAGTGGAGAAAAGATAGTTTTTTCAATATATAGTGCTGAAACATTTGTACATTTATATGACAAAAAAGGAAGACAAAGAAGAGGAAAAAGAAGAAGAATGAAGAGAAGAGGCAAAGCGAAAATGGGAGAGGGTAGAAGAGAAATCTTTCCCATAAATTAGCTCAAAGTAGACCCTAAATATAAATTGCAGAACTACAAAACTTCTATAGGATAGCATAGAAAGAAAGTTAGGTTACCTCAGGTTTTGTGATGAGTTTCTAGGTACCACACAAAAAGCAAACTTGATTTAAAATTTGATAAGCTGATGTTTACTAGAATCAACAACTTTGTTCTGAGGAAGTTGCTTTTAAACAATGAAGAGACAAGCCACAGGCTAGACAAAAATATGTCTAAAATAAATATCTGGTAAAATATTTTATTCAGGATATTCAAAGATAGTTTAAAACTCAATAATGAGAAAACAAACAACCTAATTAAAAATGAGTAAAAGACCTGACAGATGCATCTCCAAACAAAGATATGTCAATGAGAAAGGAGCATGCGAAAAGATGCTCAACATCGTGCCATCAAGAAATTGCAGAGTTACGAGATTTTAGTACATTGGAATTGTTAAAAATAAATGAATAAACTGACACCTCCTAACAAGGAGGCAGAATTATAGAAACAATTGCTCATTGTTGGTAGGAATGATGGACTTTTAGAGCCACTTTACAGGACTGCTTATCAGTTTTTGAGAAGCTAAATATGCCTTTCCTGAATGATGCAGAAATCATACTTTTAAGCATTTCCTACATTATTGAAAATTAATGTATGCACAAAAGCCTGCAAGTAAATGTCTGTAGCAGCTTTACTTATGATAGCCAGAGTCTTGGGAAACAACCAAGACTGTATTCTATGATTAAATAAATAATCTGTGGTCTAGGTATAAAATTGATTACTGTCCAAAAAATAAAAAGGAATGTGCTATCAAATCCATGATAAGACAAAAATTTTAAAAACATTTTTCTCAGTGAAAGATGCCAGTCCCAGAAGTCTATATTATATTATTCCACCTATGTAATATCTTAAAAAGACAAAACTATAGATACAGCAAAAAGATTGGTTGCCAAGAATTTGGGGGGAGAAAGTGATAAGTATAGGACAAACAGGTGAGCCTGCAAGAGATTTGAGTGGTGAGATTATCCTTTAGGATTCCATAACGGTATAAACATGTCATCTGGTATTTGTTAAAAACCTCAGATTTGTGCCACACAAAGAAATAACCTTAATCTAAACTAAGGACTTTAGTTAAATGTATAGTAATTGAACCAATATGTCATACTAGTGCAAATAGAAAAATTGTGAAAATGGTGGGGAGTTGCAGCAAATGTGCTTATGGAATTCTCTGTACTATGTGCTCAAATTTTCCATATATATAAAACCATTCTATAAAAACTTAAGTCCATTAATATCTGTTAAATCTCATCAGGCTCTTAGGTAATTCATACCTTATTCCTTTTTTTTTTTTGGTCTTTTTCATTTTTATTGGTACTGGGGATCGAACTCACAACCGCCTGCTTGCAAGGCAGGCACTTATGCCGCTGAGCTAAATCTCCAGCCCCTCATACCTTATTAACAGGAAATGTCGTTAGTTGATAAAGGGCCAAGCTACCCTAGAGTTGCAACTTTCCTATAAATTCATTAGTATTTCTTCCTAGAGGTTTCATGAGGTGATTTAATCATCTTTTCATCTCTGCCTTTTTAAGCCTAGTGACAAAGAGCTGCAACTGTCCTCCCAATCAATTCAGCAGAGAGTGTCCCAATGATGAAGTAGTGTTTTAGGAGGACTTATTATGCATATAGCTCCATTCTGCGGTCGGTATATGGAGGATCAACCTCAGCTCTGCCACTGGTTAAATATGAGTATGAATTTTAACACTTTAACATATAGGCAAATGTTAGTATTTACCTCAAAGATTGTCATGAGACTCAATATGCTAATCTCTGGCACCCAGTAAACGTTCAGTAAATGGGAGCTATTGTTTTTATTATTTATATAAGCCTTACACAATGCTCACATCAAATAAAAGAAAGATGAAAGATTTTTGCTCAAATTGTTTCTGAACTGTCAAAGTACATAAAAGAAAAACTAAGATAGGATGTTTGGAAGCTGTAGAAACCCTACCCAGAGGGGAACAACAGAGAGAGAAATAAACGTCAAAATGGCTTGAAATCTCCTCTGCCCTTTATCTGGGTGCCTGTTATAGCTTACCCAAAATCCCTTTAATAATTCTCATCTGTAAACTTGACCTAACCTTGTGATCTTCTGGAGAGAAAGTAGTTATGAAGTGTGAGCTGTGTCTTTAAGGTTCTCTGTGACCTCTGGCCTGAGTCTCCACCTCTTAAACCTGAATGAGGAAAGGTCAAGGACCTTAATACATGGCTCACTTACTGTGTTCTCTTTTAGTATTTATATTTCTCTCCACATGCCTGGGGCCCATCACAGAGAAAAGAACATGTTCAGAAAATAAACATAGTTGCTGTCTTATACTTTGTTTGCTAGAAGCTGTTAATATAATCTGATTTCTTCACTTTGGGAGCTTAAAGCACAGAAATTGCTTTCCCTCAAGTCTTAATATCACAAGACTTAAAAGGGACCTCGTGGAAGTTTAATGTGCCTTTTCACAGACGCACCACCAAAGAGTTTCTTGCTCCTGTTTGAGTCTTGTTTTTGCAATCAGGATCCCAGGAGCATCTTTAGCAGCCCCAGTACATTATTGCCTCTGGCTGTGTTTCCTAAAAACACCTTGTTCTTGCTTCCTGAAGACATGCTTTCACTAAATTCTCCTGTGTTTGTAATCAGGTCCTTGTCCTTCTCCTGGTATCTTGCCTACAAAGAGAGAGCTGAAGTCTCCAGTCCTTCTGATTTCTCTTATGTTGCTTGTATTTATTGCTCAATAAGGCAAAAAAAAAAAAAATCCTTTTGCAATCTCTATTTTATATCTTCCTTATTTCAGTACTGAATTTAAAACTCATACATTAGGCATATGCTTTATGATACTTGTGTCACTTCTTCAAATTATAGTACCAAAAAAGAGGGGAGAAAATAGCATCTGCTCAGATTGACGTTTTCTTCTCTACTCACTCATTTGAGAATGACAGGTTATAATTTGTCAACAGGTCCACATCCAAATGCATAGGTTTGTGCTCACATCATGTGATTTTCTACCATTGCCATCATCTCCAGTTCTTGCATGCTGCTCAGGAGGCGGTGCTGAGGTCAGTAGATTGGCAGGGAGAAAAAGAAAAAAGGTTTTGCCTTCCCTAAGCTTCTTAATGCGCTACACACTCATAGATTTAGGTTCATTCACTGGAACAAGTGGGTGGGTCTGACTATACCTGGGAACGCTGCGTTGATTGAGAAAAGCTGGTATTTCTCTTCTGCACATTCACTCTGGTACAAACACACTTAACCTTTAATGCTGTGCGTAAACAGATTTGTAACCAGGGAAACCAGGATCAGCTTCTAGCTCCCAAGACAAGAGGGCAGCCAGCCATCTAAGATAAGAGAGGGAAACCAGTGAAAAGTAGCTCTATTCTGCTTCCATTTTGTTCCTCCCCTGCACAGTTAGGAGCATCCCTAGGTAGACCAATGTTCACTACTGGACTTGCAAATGTTTTATTTTGCTCTTTTTGTCTTCCCTGCATTGCTCTATCTTTGCTCTCTTTCTTCTGACATCCTCCTCCTTCCATCCACATTCAATTTGCTCCTTGCTGAGTTACAGCCCTTAGAGGATCTTACAGTCTTTGCATGACTTTAAATATAATTTATTTCTGTAGCTTTTGCCTGTGAGCTCGTATTCAGCAGGGGTTGCCATCTACTAGGTGTACACATTATTAAGTTTGGGAAGATCCCTACCTTCTGGCTTTCAGACTCCCTCAGCTAGAGATTCCCCAACCAATGGCTAGCTTTCCTAGCAATTTCATGGCTTGAGTTTTTGCCTGTACAAGAAGCTACAACTTAGCCTCATCAGGTACCCCTCATGCAGGCCCAGGCGCCTAACATAAGAGTAACCGTTTTCTGTCAGTGACCTAGATAGACATTTGCTTTTGTGCTCTCTCCTGGAGTTGCAAGGTAATTTGTTCTCTGTGTTTACACACTTAGCATATTTTTCTGAGTTCCCAATTTATTCAGAAATTCTTGTTTCTCCTCCTTGCATTCCTTTGAGGTCACAGTCTCTGCTTCTTATGACAGCATTAAAATTCTCCTTCCTGAGAGTCAAACCTGCTCTCCAACTGAGACTGGGAATTCTGTCACTGTCTCCAGATCACCCAAAAGATTATCCTTTCTTGCTTTCACCTCAGATTGTAGTTTATTTGATTGAAATTATTTCATGTAATAATTTTATACTGGATAGCCCTTGTTTACCATAAACCCGGCACTCATTTTCTGCCTTGCTTTGAAGTCTATGACCATGTCCAGATTGGTCGCTGCAGCCATTTTTTGGACTCCCTAACCAGTCAAGATTCCAGCCAATCCTGGACATCAAACTCTGGCCAGATTATGAAACTGAATGACCCATAGACATTTTATGTCAAGGATCTGTTTATATAATTGTTGGGGAAAAATCACTTCATAATTACATTGTGATTAGGGCTTGTCCAAAGTCTAGGGAATTGCCGTGAGGACCATAATTCCAGGTACCTCCAGTCACAGTTGAGACCTCAATGGTCCTGTGATACTGTGGCACCCCAGGACAAGATTGCATCAGCTGAAGACGGCTTGGTTCCTAGAGAAGCCACTAGTAACAAAAAATGATGTTTCACCTTGAGAAAGGACACACTCTTTCTTAACCTGCCATCTTTCCCTACCATCTTCATCAACATAAAGATCCTCATTAGCATAAAGTCGCTGCCACCCTCTGAGTCATCTGATTATTGTACGCACCCAATAAACAGTGGCAGACTCAGTGTATTTGTCTCTGCCCCTCCTGAGGTATTGACTTCCCAGTCGTACCCCACTGGCATGCCTTACTAAATTTGTCTCTGTTTCTGGTTTCATCCTTTCACTGTACCCCTCATACAGGAAGTTGAGGATCATGGCCAGGTCTCTGATATTTGATTCCCAAACAGAGACCTCCTGAGTAGATCTGAGAGGAAAGACCCTCCTGAGTGGAAAGAAGAGGTGAGAGGACTCCTCAAGACAAATTCGGTGATGCCCCAGTGAAAGTGGAAGGTAAAGCACTTGGCTCTGCAGAAAATTTTCAGTGAGTTGGGTTAACGGGGCAGAATTTGTCAGTAAAAGATCAAAGATATGTACTATTGTTGTGTGTGACATTGAAGCAGACCAGAGCTAGAGTCAGTGCCTGCAAGCTGACAAAAATCTTACAAGAAATTGGGAAATATAATCCACCATTTCTGCTGGTGGTGACCTTGGTAGTTCAAAGTTGTGATTAAAGTGGGAAAAAATTTAAAGAGCACTCACTGCAGAAGAGAAACTGTTTCTTCTTCTGAGATCTTCTCAGCTTGGACTTTGGAAAAATCTATTTTAGATCCATTATGTACTAGTACCCCCGAAGTTTCTGTTTTAGATCAGAACAATGGAGAAAAATACAAACAAAAGGAAATCCTACCTACTGTGCCACTGGCTCCCAAGGGATACCCAGAGCTGAGTGAAAATTAAAAAAGAAAAAAAAAAAAAAAACTCCTCAACCTGTGACGCCAGACTTCTTAAAGACAAAACATTCTGAACTTTGTAAGTCTAAATAACATAGGCAGCTATTTAAGTAGATGTTTTTGAACCTTCTTGCTTCTTGATGATGATTAAAACTTGTCTTAATAAATCAACTCATTCCTGAACATCAGGTGTTTGATTTTAAATTTCTTAAAAAATTGAAACAAAAATATCTTCTTAAGTAGAGGAACTCAGGGACCACTTACCCAGGGAGTTTTAAGTTTGGTGATAAAAGGTTATCATCTAACTCCCAACGATCTGAAATTTCTGGCTCAATCTTTTTAGTCACCTGGCAAGTATGTACATTTTGGTATTCAGCTAGAAGAAGTTGAAATGCATCAGGTTGATAGAATTGGATGGAGAAATAGAGACAGTATGACAACAAAAGTTCTTTTAGGTGATGGGGCTTTTACAGACATAGCACAACAAATGAAATATGCTAATGATAGTCATAGAGAGTCTTTCTTGGTCTACACCTCCAGAATTTTTAAAAGCTGAAGCAGCACTCTCAGATGGCAGCACATCTTCTCTTTCTGCTTCCCTCAGCTGGGCTGTGTGTGGTGGCACCACGTGCTTTAGCTCCAAATACAGAAGAGAATGAGGTGGAAAATTTGCTTAAGTACACTACTAAACTTGTCTCTGTTTCTGTTTCATCTGTCCACCCTCCTCATACAGGCAACTGGGGAGCTTGGCCAGGTTCCTAAGAATTTTAAGCAACACTTTCTTGAGGAACCAAAATCTGTGTGCAGGTTAATAAGCATGTAATGAACTTCTGAACTCAGCCAGGTCTCATTCTGGACCTAGGGGCTACTAATTAAAATACAAAAATGAATAAAATCAAGTAAATGGGAGGGCGAGAGAAAGCTGAGGAAGCTGCACACAAAGTGGGATGTCCAGTATCTTTGGGGTGATCATGGCTGACATCATTGTACCTCTGTTGGGTGTACCATTTCCTACATGAAGACTGACTGCACAAATGAACTCAATTTTGTCATGTTCAACTGAAACAGTTATAGGATGACAGGGAGAAACACTCAGATCTGGGCACAGATGTGTGCTCTGGCAACTGTCTTGCAAGCTCAATCCAAGGAAACAACCTGCTAGGATTTGAAGACAAGTTGTACCTAGTAACTGCCACAACTTGCCAATCAGAGAGTGCCAACTCTTATGTAACTCCACAAGTGCAGTGAACTTTCTTTCAAAACAACTTATGTAATTTTTCTCTTTCATTATGAAACCTCAACCATATTTGTTCTTTGAATATAACAGAAGTCTATCTGGTCTCTCTCTGGTGTGTGTGTGCATGTGTGTCTGTCTGTCTATCTGCTTGTCTGTCTGTGTATCCTGCATTACAATTATAATTTTTGTTTATTCCCAGAAAAGAGTCTTTTGCTTGGATATTAGAGTCTACATATTTTTATTTGATTTTGCCACAATGCTGCTCTTCAGAGACAAGAAATTTGGTTATGTCATCATTCCTTTTGGCAACCAAAATGGTGAGTCATAGTCTAGAGTGGAATGGAAAGAATAAACAGATATCAGAATTCGAAATTAGTATCTCAGCAGGCAACCTGGGGGTACTCTTTTGATTATAGATGCCTTAGTGGCCGGCAAATATAGCATTTCTGTGTTTGCCAAGTTAGTCCCTTGGAAGTTTGGCAAATATGACTCTGAAAGGGCTTGTTGATTTAGGTAACTTTATAAGTATCTCACCAAGCCAGGATGGACAGGGGAAAAGGCTGCTGGAGGGAACAGAAAGTCTGGCCAGTAGAACACATCTCCTGTTTCTTAGAGGTGTCTGTAGTAGAAGACCAAACAGGGCGACAAGAAATCCCAAAGGAGCCTGTAGCACCCACGAGTCTTGGAAGAGAAGGAATTTTGAATGACCTGCTTACTCCACTGAATATAATCTAAGAATTTTAAGCAACACTTTCTTGAGGAACCAAAATCTGTGTGCAGGTTAATAAGCACATAATGAACTTCTGAACTCAGCCAGGTCTCATTCTGGACCTAGGGGCTACTAATTAAAATACAAAAATGGATAAAATCAAGTAAATGGGAGGGACAGCTGCTCCTTCCCAGGTGTCTCCCATTTTGAGGAGCTCCATCTCTACCAAACAGGAGTTTTCTCTATTCTTGACACATCTGATAGCAAAATCTTTAAAAAGAAACAATGGATCATTTTATTTTCCTTTACAATTTATTCAATATGTATTTTCCCTAACCCCCAAAATGTCCAACTTCTAATTCTGGCATCCTTGCTCTGTTCAGTTTTTCCAATTATTTTATAACTTAACCCCAGCAGAGCTTGGTCATTAGAGTCCCACTTCTTTATGTTTCTTGACATTTCCCAGTTCATTTCTACCAAAAGGTTTTGGTGCCTGCTGTTTGCAGTGTTTTTCGCATGCACCATCTTCTGGCTGGCACCTTCTAGGGTTCTGAATCTCAACTCAAAGTCTGTTTTTACAGACAGTCTGGTTCTGACCGTCTATCAGGAGCAGACCTCCCTATCCTTGACATCCACCTTATTTTCCTCATGGTTCTCACCACTATCTGCAATTATTCCCTTGGTTGGTTTGCAATCTCTCTTCCCCAATTTAAAAAGGGTCTTATTTTATTCTCCACTGCAGTCTGTCTGGTAACTAGAACTATTCTGGTTCTTACTGGCTAGCTGTCCTGGATTCATATCATAGCTCCACCATTCACTAACTTTCTGTGCTTCTTTTTTGAAATGGTGATAATTGTAACTCTTACTTTATAAGATGGGCCTAAAGCAATGGTAGTGAGTCTGTGGCACACATGTCACAGAGGTTGTTTGTATCGTTGAAAGCTCTAAAAGATTTTCCATCCCTTGCCTAAAGATTGAAAGAGTTACCACATATAAGGACTGATAAAAAATGTGTATATTTAAATTTCTTTTAAAAAACATTTATTATAGTAAAGTACACATTGCCATTAATTCCCCTCAAAGAGCTCCCCAGTTTAAAACATACTTACCCCATCATTTTGCCACTTTCTGAAGCAGTTTGTAAGTCTTTGTGAATATGTTTACAAGGTATAAAAATACTACGGTGTAGTGTGTCTTCATTCTCCTTATTCACTGGATCTGGCACTATGAATTCTGACTCTTCCCCCAAGTCAAGATGACCAAGAAAGGTAAACATTTTGAATCAATTCAGAACATCATCTGTAACAGCACAACCAAAGATATTCTTTAAAGCAGTCTTTCAAAACTGCTTCAGAAAGAATGTAGTTCTTTAGCAAGAATAATGGGATCAGCATACTTGAGGCAAGGGGGAGCATTTTGAGGGGAATTATGCAAATGCATCTCTTACTATAATAATTTTAAAATTTAAACACTGACTGTATTTTGTGATTATGCCTGGCATAGAATGTTCTGAGCGGTACTGGTATAGACAGTAATTATTGATTATAAATTTGTCAAATGAATGAATTAATAAAGTGTATATTGATTTCATTTGTTTCTAATATGGTAACATGGTTATATACATTTTGTGGATGAGATAAAGAGGGTCACCTGGGTTTTCCAAGAGAAAATGACCTGGGATCAGAATTCCATCCCCTGTCTATCTGATCCTAAACTCAGGATCGCTCTTCTCATCCCCACCCTCCTCTCCTGCCTTCTGTTTTCACCAGTCTCTGTATTGTGTCCTGACCTTGTGCTGGGGTTGATTTTCAAGGAACCTCTTTCCCCTGCCTCTCTAACTAGTGGGGGCCTGTGCCTTAATATAAGTAAATGCCCTACCTGTTGCCAAATTCATAAAGCAGATTATTTGCACATGTCTCTTGGTCCCAGACTCTACCCCCACAGCTCCTGAGGGCCCTTAGCCAATGCAACAGAGTAAGAAGCTGCCCTGACTTTCCCACTATCTCTGCCCATACACATGAAGAAAGTACCAGTGACTCTCTGCCCTCATCACTCTAATTGGCTCTCCTGTCACCCTGAGTTATTCCGCCCAGCAAGGCAGGAATGGCTCCACTGTGTGTATAGAGCTCTCTTTTGAGCCACTTGCTGTTGACTTCTGAATTGAGAATGGTACAAAAAAATAAAACCAACCTTTTTTTTTCCTTCTCATATCAGGGCTGTAAGATATGATGCAACTTTTTACTTTAACCTTGCTTCTCTGGTTCATAAACTCTACATCACGCTGATATTCCAGAACTTGCTTTGAAGTGTGTTGTAGAAGAATACTTCATCCATTCATTAGTAATTCAGACTTTCCCAGAAAACCCACAGCAAATGGTCTCCAACCTCTATTCCTTGTTACAGGAAGTGTTACAGTAGGTGTTCCAATCCCCTGGACTATGACCCCTTCAGCAGTAGCCAAAGGAAGCTTCATCTGTGTTTGTATATTCTCCCTGCTCTGCCTCCTGTTTGATCAGTGGGTATTTGATTCTAGAAGGAACATGAACCCCAGTGTGTAGTGCATCTGTGAGAGAGCTAGGTTTCAAACCTCTTCAACTCATCCTGAAACTGTCCTCATCTGCCACCCATGGAAAAGTTGGTCCTGATGCCACAAAAGGTTTCTATGTTAAAGACATTCTTTGGTTCTCATTCTTTGTCCAGAAAGGAACAACAGTGAGCAAACACTTTTGCTACTGCTGTCTGGATGAGGAGGGGCTCACAGGAGTGTGGGATGAGGAGGAGAAGCTCTGGGGAGTGTGAGCTTAGGTAAAAAACTCATGCAAGTCTGTCTCAAACTATACAGGTCCCTAGGTGTGCATGAGAAAGTATTAATATGTTTATGTATCTTTATAGGAATACTACCTGTGTGTTTTCAAGTCAGAAGTGTATGAGTGTGTTCCTAATCATCCACAGCAATACATGTATATGTGAGGTACAAATAGCATGCTAGTTGCAAGGGTGTGGATGCCAAGAGTTTTTCCTTTTCCCTTTATGGGTTAGGTGAGCAAATCAGGAATTTAGAATAGTTTTTTTTTTTAATTAACTCCATCCTGAAAATAGTCTCACAGTGAGTTGGAAAGCTGGAAAGCTGGGTATACTATACCTCAGGCCCCTTCTAAAAATACCTATCATGTCTTTGGCCCCTGTCCTTATGCCCTAAGAAGGTCTAGAGACAAACTCTACTGTCTCCTCACTCATATCCTGTACATGCATCAAACTTTGGTCTACTTACTATGCAATTCAGCATCTTGAAGCCAACCTATAGGACACACTGAATAAACTGTTGTTATGAACAATATCGACCTTTCTTTTACAACTAAATTTACAGATTCTAAGTAATATTTCACTCTTCCTTAAGGGCATTCTTCATGTATGAATTATGAGTTATGGCATTCATTATTTATTCTTCCTCTATTCATTCAATAAACACTAATGGAGAGAACAGAGATCTGATAGTGAAAGAGATACACTCCTATAGGTGATCAACGCCTAAGAAGGAAATGAGTGATCAGTAGCTAATTAACTATAAAACAAAGTGACACCTCCCGAGTGTTAAAAGTAGGAGCCATAAATAGTAGTGGCAGGAAGAGAGGTTCCAGGAGAGAGTCTGTACTCGTTGTAGGGGTTCACAATGTGATGTCATCTTTGGATCCTTAGCAAACTTTTGGGACTGGGGCAAGAATTCCAAGGACTTTTTCCTCTTAACATTTTGACTGACAGGAAGTTCTTCACACACTTTGAAATATACTTCTCTGTGCTGGCTGTGTAGTGTGCACAGGCTCTCTGGTCACCTTTCTTGTCTGCCCCTCCACAACTCCCAGACCTCAGACTCGGCATCCCTGACCAGTCAGGCAACAGCTTTCCAGCTGATGCATCATGGGTATGGACCCCGTCTGTGCCACGGTGGGGGTTTCCTCACCTGCTTACCGTAGCCAGGTAGTTAGTAAATCAGTGCCCTGTGTCTGCCTCTGGGAGTCCATGGGGACCAGACAAGATCTTTCCTTCCAGAGCTGCTGATCAGACTCCACTCAGCAGCTATTTGGCACTGCTGAAACCAAAGAGGAAAATAATAAACCGCCATCAGTTTCTATAAGATGAAGTGTGTCTGGTTTGCTCTGGAAACGGGGAGTCAGGGGAAGCCTGAGGAGGAGGCAGAGGGGCTGGAAACTGTGGGTTCAGGCACAGGGTCCCTTTGGGAGAGACACAGAGGACCACCCAGAGGGGTGAATGGGCAGAAAACCCTGGAGAGTGTGTACCGAGGCCCCAGGGAAGAGGAACAGGCTGGGAGCACCATCCCTGGGAGGCAGATGGGACACCTACCACTAAGGTGGCAGACAGACAGCTGGAGGCAGTTCTTGGAATAGAAGTGACCAAAATAAGATATGGAAATAAGTCATGTTCCAAACAAATGAGACAGGGATGCTTGCTCCCAGATACGGAGGTGGCAGCTGTGAGAAAGCCACGCCAGGACCATCTTTCTACCTTGCTTTGTGGCATCCGCTGTTCCCAGTGCGCACGCCAGCAGCTGGGAATGAAGAGTACCTGTGCCCTCCATGTTTCCTGCAGGACACCATCATCCCAGTCTCCGATGTGGCCCCTGCTGTATGTAGCATCTTCCCTGTGCCTGTTCCTTGCCAGCTGCCTGATGCTGCGCCTGCAGCTGGAATGTAACTCCTGTATCACAGCTCTCCCTCTCTCCTCCACTGTGTGCTGCCAGCCAGCATCTGACTGCATCAAGATCAGAGAGTCAGCAGGCACTGGAGACTCAGAGTTCTTCGCATCTTGTGTCAAACAACGCGAAGGTGGTGTTGTCACAGGAAAAAATTCTGTTCTTTTATCTCTTTTTTACTCACTCTTTTTACTCCTCTTTCTTTCCTTCTTTCCTTCTTTGGACCCACATTTTATGAAATTATCAAAGGATTATAAGAACTCTATCTCTGATAAAAATGAGCTAGTTAGCAGGGCTCAAATAGCAATCTCCCGTGAACTCCCCCTGCCAGTGTAGCTATAATTTATTTTTCTGCTACAAAAAAGATTGGCAACTGTGTCCTGTAAACAGAGTCTGTGTCATCTTGCTCTTGCAGGATTCATAAAGCTCTGTCTTCTTTAAAGACTAAGTTACTGTTTTCTCTTTCTTCTGTACCCTTGCTTGCCCCAACCCGCCCCCAGTTTCTAAAGACCAACCCAGATCCCTTAGCAAAACGTATAAAACTAGAACCTTTCCTTTGTTCTAACTCTCAGCACTTTGAAAGTGAGTTTGACTGAGTTAATGTGTGTCTAAAACCCTAAAAATAAATATTTTTTTTTTCTATTGGTCTCTCTGATCTCTGGGTTTTACCACGTTAGCACTCAGTCCCTGACCTCCTCCTTTTTCAGTGGCCTTCACCTGCTCTCAACTTCACCATGAACTCTCCTGAAGTCATCCCTGTTTGGCTCTGCCCCTAGAAAAAAGTGCTTATGGTTTCCCTAACTACAACTTTTGGCCCAAAGAGCCTTTTGTTCCCACTTATTTATCTAACTACATTTTACATTCACTCCAGTATGGATAGTTTTCATTCTGACCATTGCAAGTGTTATGAGTTAGATCTAGAATGTCCCTCAAAATGCTCATGGGGCTTTCAGTAGGTGACTGCATGGTGGGGGTGCCATAGTCACCTATGAATTAATCCACTGAAAATTTAAAACTAAGTGTCCTATTAGGATGCAGTGTCTGGTTAGAAGAGATGGGTCTCTGAGCATGTGTCCTGACACGCCTGCCTCCCTCCACATCCCTCATCTTGCTCTCTGCTTCTTGGCTGTCTCACATATAGAGCTTTCCTGTGCCATATCCTTCCACTATGCCCTTCCTGCCTTGGAACCACTGGCTCTGAATGGAACCTGCTAAAATGAACCTTTCTTTTCTTAAATTGTCAGGTATTTTGTCCCAGAATAATGATGTAAGTGTGCAAATCCATGAGCAATGTATGTTCACAAGCATGCATATTTCACAAGCTCTTACATGCTCACATGCATGCATATACACAAATACATGTGCCTTCAGAGCATAGACCTATCACATACACATATGCCACATATACAGGATCATGCACACGTGTGCTCCCATAGGCAGCTGCGGATTCTTTTCTCCAGTCTTCTCTCCCTCCTGTTCTCAGATTACTTCCCGCTGATGATCAGTGCTTACTGCTTGCAAGTAGAAACTCACAATGCTCTGTGCTCCCTAGGCCCATTAATTTATCAGGCACTCACTTAAGATGGTTACACTGCATTAGAGCAAATGGTTCTGGAGGCTCAGGAAAGGTTGTGTTTATTTTCTGAGCATTACCATTAGCTCTGGGTAGCAGAGGTGGGGGTGCTGAGATGCCACATTACTGGGCTCTGGTCAGTTTTCTCTGTCCCATGCAGCTGCAGAATTAGTATGGGCTTTATTGATAGGCCAGTTATCCCCTAATAGGGTCCCAATTTGGCTCCTGGGATAATGAGATGGGTCTTTAGGGACCATCAGTCTCTCCTGTGGCTGAGGGCAGCTCTAAGGAACACAGCCCCTTAACTGGCTGTGATGGAGTGTGGATGGGCCTGAGATGAACACAACCTATTTCTCAGGAGCTGAAATGCTCTGCAGGAGCTTTGTTCTCCTCCCCTGACACCTCTCATCAATGGCAATATTTAGAAGTGTAGTGAGGCTCTGCTTTGGGCAGACAGAGTTTGCAACCCAGCTGAGCACCCTTAAACAGGTAGCTTAATCTTTCTGAGCCCTAGTTTTCAGTCTAGTGACATAAAGACTTAAATTTGATAAGCCAGAATGAATTGAGGGTCTAATCTCTCAGCATTGGTCTAATTTTCATGTTAGGAGAGTGGCAAAATCAGATGGAGCTTCAGACTTTGTGAGCACTGGTGAAAGATGAATCATCCAAAGCAATGCAGATTCTGGCCTGATTTGCATGCTGGGACCATATAACAAGGGGCCATGTCCTTGTCTAGGCTCTGAGTAAGTGTCAGCTGAGCCAAGATCTGCAGGCTGAGCAGGTGTTGATCAGTCAAAGGAAGGTGATGGTGAGGATGGGAGTGGGGAAGGTGGCCCAGGCTGCGGGAACAGCTTGTGTCAGGGCCTGTGACTGGAGGGGACATGTGGTGTGGTGGAAGGACCAGCACGTGGAGCAGCAGGGGCTCCAAAGGCAGAAGAAAGCAGCTCTCTACCTCGTTAAAGATGTGGGCTCTGTTTCAAGCCAAATGAGTTGCAAGACTGCACCATTTCTGCCTTGTGAAAATTCCCCTGGTGGCAGAATAGGCCCTAAACTGGAGGGTGCAGCAGGCACGTGGAGGGCCTGGCTCAAAAGCAGTATGTGCGGGAATGGAGATGACTCTGTGACAAGTAGTGCTGTGTGATGCATTGGACTGAATTTGGCCAGGGAGGATAGGAAGCTCTTCTGGTTTCTGCTGACACCTCACCAGACCACTGCAGGATTAAATAGGCTCAAGTGTGACAAGTGTCTGGCACCTCACAGCACGCAACAAATCAGTTCTTGTCCCTCTTTTTCTTCAGGTCTTTGCCATTTGGTTCCCGTGGACTCTCTCACAGCCATGTAGAGCTGGAGACTCTAATCCTTTTCACCTTCTCCTGGAATGTTCTAACCTTATCCTTTTCTAATTTGAAGCTGAAATGCCAGCAGGCAGCCTCAGCTTGGCAGAGCTGCCCAGCAGAAGCCAGGCACAGCTTGGGCTGGGAGCAGTTGTTCCAGAATGTTCCTTGGAGGGCTGTTTCCCCTCTGATGTGTCTGCCCCAGTACAATGATCAGCCAAATCCTTTTCCTCCATCACAGAATGAAGAGGATGCTGGGTGGGTACACAAGGAAAGGAAACGGGAAACAAAACAGACAGGGTGCGGTATGGGTGGGAGATAGTGGGATTTATGAGTAGAAATAACTTCCTCTTCAGTCTGTGTGATTTTGCTTGAATCCTTCAATTCCTTTCTAAAGCTCAGTTTTCTTGTCTGTAAAGTGGGGTTAATGGTAGTTCCTGCATTGGAGATCCATTCAGAGTAAGTGAGATTCTGTTATGAAGAACAGGCTAATAGAACATAATATGGCAAGGAAATAATTAACATGGACGTAGCCCAGTAGGTGGCTGTGAATTCGACAGAATCAGGGCACAGATTCAAATGTTGTCACTTCTGACCCACAGTGCAGTGGGGCCATGGTCCCTGCTTTGCACCTTAGTGTCCTCATCTACAATAGAATTACGGTACATAGTTCAAAAAATCATCAGCACGGAAAGAGAAATCATTCCAGGTTTCCAATCTCAGGAAGTTTACTTATATTTAGAGAGAGAAAGACAGAGAGAGATAGAGAGAAAGAGAGAGAGAGAGAGAGAGAGAGAGAGAGAGAGAGAGAGCAAGATACAGAAAGACAGATAGAGACAAAGAGACAGAGACAGAGAGAGTAAGACAGAGACAGAGAAAGACAGAGATAGGGAAAGAGACAGAAAGACAGAGAGAGCAACAGAGAGACAGACAGATAGAAAGACAGACAGACACACAGAGAGAGACAGACACAAAGAGAGAGAGAGAAACAGAGAGACAAACAGACAGAAAGACACAGAGAGAGACAGAGACGAAGAGAGAGAGAAACAGAGAGACAAACAGAGAGAGAGACAAAGACAGAGAGAGACAGAGAGATAGAAACAGAGAGAGAGAGAGAGAGAGAGAGAGAGAGAGAGAGAGAGAGAATAAACAAATACGACTGTGAATATAAGAGCACTTACTTTTTGGGAAAAAAACCTAAAACAGTGTTAGACGGCAGATGAGTGTCCTTGAATGGGGGCATCATGAGGACTTCCTTGTACACATGAGCTTCAGGTCTGGAGCTGAGTGAGTAGAAAAGCCAATGACCCAAAGGATTGGGAAGATAATTCTCAATCCTAATTACCAATAATATCACCTTAAGATCATCTCCAGACCAACTGAAATGGTATTCTTTGGGACAGGACTTCAATCCATTCGTAAAATCTCATTCCATTGTGATGCCAGATGAAGTTTAGCATTGGATAAGCAGGCCAATATGCAAGATGACAGATCTAAGGAGTTCCATGTTGCCTGACATTTATCTAGCACATCATGTTGTTTTATCAGGGTTACCATGATAAATACCAGTAGCTCAGTGCATTAAATAATAACAATTGATTTTCACAGTTCTAAAGGCTGGAAGTCAGCAAGGTTGACTTCCTCTGAGTCTCACTTTGTGTCACCTTCTTGCTGTGGCCTCACATGGTTGTCCTTCTATCTATCTTCTTGTACCCTAATATTCTCTTCTTACAAAGGCAGCAGGATAACTGGATGAGATTCCCCTCATATGACTCCATTTTACTTCCTTAATCTAAGTAATTTCTCTTTCTTTGAATAAAGTCACAGTTTAAGGGATTGTGGGTTAATTAAGACTTCAGTATATAATTTTTTGAAGGAGGAACAGGATTTGGACTATAACATTCATAGTAATTGCAAGTTTCTTTTTGGACCCAAAACTTCCTAATGCCTTTCTAATCTAACTATAATTTTATTTCCACCATTCCCCCAGTGCAGTCTTAAAGCAGTCTTCATTATCTTAAAATTATCAGTTTTTAGAAATTTGAATTACAAAGCTTGCAAATAAGGGCAACTGAGTCCTTCAGAAATACATGTCTCAGCAATAGGTTCATGTTCCTGATAGTGTTCCCACCACCATGTTAGTTTCCTGCCTTAGAAACCATGGAGTCAAAGGGCAGAGGAAAAGCCCTCTATCTCAGTTCTGCCACTTACTGTGGGACTCTGAGGTTGAAACACCTCACTGAGTATTATCTGTAAAACAAGACAGTAAAACATTGATTGTGAGAAGTTTTAAGGCTTCTGACAGTAACTGGACGTCACCAATGTTGTCCCTTGCACAGTGAATGGAACTGATTTTGGATTCTAAGAATCTCAGTGTCTAGTGCACTGGTGCAACATGTGACCCCAGCCTTGAGTGGAGGAGGGTTATATTCAGGAGACAGTGAGCAGAGTGAAAGGGACTTTACATCAGGTGAACTGAGAGCCATTGTCTTCAAAGGTATTTTATTCATTTTCTCCTTATGGGGAAAATTATCCAACAGTTGAAACTTAACAGACAGGCTTACTTTAGCTCATGTTTCTGAGTATTCAGTCCATGGTTGTCTGGCACCAAGGCAAAAAAAAAAAAAAAAGGATGGTAGAGGAGTATAGCAAAGGAAAATGTGCTCAACCTATGGCAGCCAGGAAGCAGAGAGAGAAGGGAGGAGCCAGGGATAGTGCTACACCGTTCTGGATCACATCCAATTACCACTTCTTTTGACTCAACATACCTTCTAACAGCACATTCAGCTATGAACTCATCAGTGGATTAATTCATTGATGATTATAATACCCTTGTCATCAAATTGCCTTCCCAAAGCTCCATCTATAAACACATGTGTTCTTGTATGCATTTTATTTCTAAACCATCAGACAAGAACAATGGCCCTGGTGCCTCCTTACAAATTCATTTTTCTTTTTTGCTTCTGGGTTATTCTCAAAACTTAATTCTACATCAGTGCATTCCTATGTGATTTACACAAAGTTCTATGGGATTTACACAAAAATTTAAGGGCTTGCCATGGACCTCTTGGCTTATGCCTAGGGAGTGGTGAGAGAGAAATTCTCTGTAGCTGAGTGGGGCTGGACATCAGAACTTGGCCAGGTCTATATGGTTTCCCTTTTCATTACTGCTCTAGAGACAGCCATCAGATCAGTAGGAAAAGAGAGGCTCAGGAAGAGAAGGCATCCTGCTTTGTTAATTTTTTTGATGAGATCTACACAGTGGAATTTCTGCTATGCAGTGAACTCTTAGGTGGCATGGGATGGGACACTAGAGTTTTGTAGGAACCCAGATAGAGAATAAAGATAAGGGATTTTCCAAAAAAGTTTTCTAACTTCCAAGGTAGAGAAAGGAGCAATGAAAATACAAAATGAAGGAAATTTATGGGCGCCTTTTTTCCTAAATTCCTTCCAAGCATTATCATTGACATTGTCATTATCAGTGTGGTCTTTGTTCCCAACTATCAGTTCCTGAGCCCGTTGTGACGAAGACAAGAAGACCAGCCGCACTCGAGAGCCAACAGCAATGTTGCTCTGGAGTAAGAGCTGCTACTGCAAAACTGATATTCAGGGTGTTTTGTATGACAACTGATCTCAGCATCCTTTCACCTTCTGTCACACTGAAAAGCAAATGAATTTAAAGCCCAACTGCAAAACTACCGCTCTAATATTTTCCATGAGACTTCCAAGTTTCTTCCCCCACCCACCCAGGGCTCTATATCACACACCTTCCACTCTCAGAGTCAATGGGGCTGCTTTGGGATGCATATAACAGAAAATTCAACTGTCAGGATATTTATTCTCTTCTAGAAGCAATACCCAGAGATGAGGAGCCCTGGATCTAAGTCCACAGCTCAGAATGAGCATCAAGGACAGCAGCTATTCCATCCTTCAGGTCACTCTCCTTCACACACTGGGATTTCATCTTTATGAGATGTCATTATGGATGTAAAGGAGCACTTTACATGACACCATTGGAAAGCAAGGGAATGGGTGTCAGCAATAGAGCTTTCCACCAACAAGCCCCCTTTACATTTTTAAATGTAAAATTCCTGTGGTGTATAACATACTTACATGCAAATTGGATGAATTCTCACAAAGTGGACCCAGGAATAAAACAAGTCACAAACCATGAGGTAAAGCATCAAACAGAAGTACCCTTGGCCACCTTCCAATCCCAGCCGTCCCTCAAAGGAAATCACTACAAATGAGACTTCTTCTTTCTGTTCAGTTTATATAGATGGAGTGGCACAACATATCCCTTTAGGCAATTGCTTCTTTAACTGTGTGAGGTTTATCTATGTGGTAGAGATAAGATACAGTCTATCCATTTCCATTGCTGTATAGTGGGTCACTTTGCATATCTTGTCTAGCAGGCAGTTGGTTCTAGGACCCACCACGGATACACAAATCTGAGGATGCTTCAGTCTCACATAAAAACACATAGTATTTGCATAGAATCTACAACATCCTCCCATATACTTTAAGTTGCCACCAGATTACTTAGAATAACTTGCACAATGTAAATATTACATCAATTGTTCATATACTATATTGTCTAGGGCATAATAAGAAAGAAAGGCTGTGCATATTCAATATAGATTCAACCATCATAGGTCTAACTATATTTTCAATTCACAATTGTTTGTGTCTGTGGATATAAAACTGTGGATACAGAAGACCAACTGTGTATAATAAAATCTACTTTTTCTATTGTTGAAGATTATTTGCATTGTTTGTAAGTTTGTAAACCATAGTGCTGTTATCACCCTTCCTTTACATAACTAGTGAACATATTGCCTGCATATGGGTTGGTAACACCAAGAAGTGAAGTACCATGAGGATTGCCATGCTTTTCATGGTGAAACACCTTTCCTGGATGCCCCTGCAGCAGTCTTTCTTTCTCTCTTCCTCTCTCTCTCTCTCTCTCTCTCTCTCTCTCTCTCTCTCTCTCTCTCTCTCTCCTCTCTCTCTCCCTCTCTCTCCCTCTCTCTCTATCTCTGTCTCTCCCTGTCTCTGTCTCTGTTTTTTTTTTCCTCATCTCACACCAATTTGGTTAAGTAGTTTACCAACCACAGATTGCCCTGGTTGCTTTAAATATATGATTTATTTTCCAGGAATCATATCTTAACAACAATGAGGCAACAGGAATGGTGTCAGATGGGCATCGTCATAGTCTCTCAGGTGGATTCATCTGCAATCACATCAGTGCCACTCACTTGGACATCTCCAGGACACATCTTGCCTGGGAGAGTGGTCTCTTTCTTATCGCTGTTCACCTTCCCTGAACCCAGATTTTGTCACTAGCTATATCCTTTCTGTCAGAGCTATACCTCACCTTTCCTCACCTACGCCTCACACAGTCCTGACAGGTATGTGGCAGGGAAGCATCATAAATATGGACCAATAGTCTCTCCCACATGCCATATCTTAAGTCATATACCTGCAGATCTTTACTGTCAGCCCCCTTTCCATTATAGAATTTTCTCTGAGTCTCTATTTCAAGATGCTGATGGGAATGATTTTTTTTAAAGAGATACAATCATCTTTTAGTATCATCAGGCTGAAAATTCCTAAACAGGCTGATTCTAGGACAGTTTTGAGTGGGATATCATGGGATTTTCCCTGAGTTTGAATTTTGTGTAGTATTTTAGGAGAACCTTAATACTGCAATAAGGGTGGATTGATGTTACATCAATTTCTATTCTCATAACAATAAAAGAATCACTATGGTATTAGAATTTTACTGCCTGTGATGTTTGGTGAATTATAGGGAGGCCTAATATGATTTCCCACATTATATTCTGTTTAGATTGGCAGATTTCCCCGGGCGTTTCTCAATAGACTGATAAAGCATCAGACAGGAGATTAACTCTCTTGGAAGCTAAGAAAGGAGGTGATCAGGGTTGTTTATAACTTCTAGGGATGGCTTCTAATGAAAGAGACTAGAGGGAGTGAAACTCCCACAGAATACAGAATGCCAAAGGCTTGGGATGAATATTACAATTCACAGCTCTATCCTGTACAGTGACTCCCCATTGGGAACCCAGGACAAGAATGACCATGACCAGAACACACAGACTTTAATAATGAGTCCTTTCTTGAGATTACATCATAAGAGACATAACTCACACTAATGTCTCTCATGGGCATTCATTTGTTTCTTACTGAAGGAGGATTCATACTGGAGTAACCAGTACATATTGGACAACAAAACTCCCTGTCCACTCCCCGCTCATTATCCTGCTCCTACTCCCCGTGGATACACTAACATCATTACCCTCCTTGCCATCAGCATTTAGATAAGGTTTCCAGGAACGGACTCTTTACTGGAGAGTTGCACACAGAAGGGTTCCCCTGGGGGATACACCTGTCAGAAAATGAAGGAGGTAGGGTTTGACAGAGATCAAAGTGATGCTACAGTGTGCAGTTGCCTCTGAGCAGCTCTAACAGGAAACTCTAAGTGACGTGATCTTTAGTGTTCTTGAAAACTGATGAAAAGGTGTGATCCTTGGTGCCTCTACGGCAAGCACTCATTGGTAGGTCCTAGCATGAAAAAGGACATGGCCTTGGGCAAGGAAGTTTTCTGCCAAGGAGGACATTTCTCAGTAAGAGACCCAGCAGTGAGCAAGTAATAGTCACTATTCTTCAGGTATTCTTAGTACCTGGGGCACAGGAGTGTCATGTCTGAGAGGGGATGTATAGTCTACTGAAATTATTTGCCATTAGCGTTTAGCTAAAAAAGCTCTAGAGAATCAAGCAAATTACTCACAGCCATGTGGCTGGCAGTAGATCATCAGCTCCTATGACTCTTGGGTTAGTGTGGTTTATCTTCCCTGCCCACTGCCTCAGCCTGCCTACATTTCTGTGAGGAGACAAACTAAGAATGCAGGAAGTGAAGAAGGTGGTGAAGGACTGGAATGATACCTATCAAGGCAACCGGTAGTTGGATAGAAGGTGCAAGGAACCCTTTCCATTTGGCAAGCCAGTGAGCACCCAGTATGTGTTAGGCATTAATCTGTATTGCAGGCTATTTACCCACAGACTGTTTATTCTAGTCAAGATCTGTATTCCACCCCACAGTGGTGGTGCACGCCTGTAATCCTAGCATTTAGGCATTTAGGAAGCTGAGACAGGAGGATCACTCTGAGTTCAAGAGTAACCTAGGCAAGATAGTAAGTTCAAGGACAGCTAGAACTACATCATGAGATCCTTTCCAAAAAGACATTTGTATTCCAAGAAGCCTAGAACATAATTGAGAAAATGAGAAGCAACTAAGATTGGTTGAGTAGACATAGGATCAGATTTGAGAGAATGTGAGTGAGGGTTTTACTGTCATATTAATTGAGATTATATTATTATATTTGTAATGAATAACATAAAATCCAACAGACAAATCTATCAATTTTAGTTCCTCATACAAAATACAGAATTATTCTGAGGACTAATGAACACTGAAACAGGAAGATTGTGATAACATTGAATGTGCAATTTCATAGAAATTTCTGAAAGAATGGTAGACCTCTGTTCTTTGACTTCCATTTCAGGCTGCATTTTTGGTGGTTGGTATCTATTTTAAAATATTATTCCTTGTTTAAACTGAGGGAGTAGGAAAGTTCACAGATGAAATCGAGCCCACGGTCTGACCAATGTATATTATTTATGTGACCTCAAAGGGCAGGCAGTATCTGCTGCCATCAGAAACACAATTGCAATTTGCTTCAGGGAGTGAGGACTGTTGATCCATGAGACTTAGGTCCATTGACAGACTTTCCTTCCGGTCTTACTCTTCTCCCTCTTCAGAAAAAGATTTCTTTCATGATAATTTCCCATGACATCTATGCACAGATGCAATATAACTATCAACTATCAGCTTGTTTTCAAGATTTGTGCTTTGGATTCTCGGAAATGGCAGATACAAATATTTTCACAAAACAAATGCCCACCTAGTCATCTCTGACTTGTTTTGCCACAATGTAGTGGAGCATTCGTATATTGGACTTCAGTGTATCTTTTTTAAGTACTGAAAAACACACATTCCCATAGGAAAGTAGAAGGAATTATTCGTCGTGTCAAAGAGGAAATGAGAAAATTTCACTAACACTGGTCTCTGTAGCTAGAAAAAAATATCAGAGAGTTGGAGATCAATTAAAGTTCTTGGGGAGAAGGATCTCTGTATCTTTTTCACACAGCATAGCAAAAAGTACAATGCCATGCAAGACCCTAAAAGTTCCATCAAAATACTGATAGATTTAATAACCGATTCAGTAGTATACCTGGGTAAAACGTCAGCACTCAAAAATCAATAGCATTCTTGTACACAAGCAAAAAAGAGTCACAGACAGAGAAATTAGGGAAACCACATCCCTTACAATAGCATCCAAAAAAATGAAATACTTAGAAATCAATCTAATGAAAGAAATAAAAGATTTATACATTGAAAACTATAGTACTCTGAAAAAGAAGTTGAAGAAAATATTAGAAAATGAAAACATATCCCTTTCTCATGCATAGGAATAACCAACATGGTGAAAACAGCCCTACTCCCCAAATTGTTGTATAGATGTAATGCAATCTTAATCAAAATACCATTAACATTACTCACAGAGCTAGATAAAACACTTCTAAAATTCATTTGGAACCAGAAGAGACCTACACTAGCAAAAGAAACCCTGAGCACCAAAAGCAAGGCAGAGGGCATCAAAATCCCTGACCTAAAATTATACTATGAAACTACAATTAATAAAATTTGCATGATAGTTTTAAAAAACTCAATGAGAACCAATGGAACAGGGTAGAAGATGCAGATGCAACTACAAACACACTAAACCATATTACCTTTGACAGAGAGGCTGAACAGGTTCACTGGAAGAAACATAGTCTCTTTAGTAAATGGTTCTGGGAAAACTGGCTCTCTGCATGTCAAAGACTAAAATGAGGCCCATGATCATACACTAAATTAAAGCCGAAGTGGATCAAAGATCTAAATATTAAAACAGAAACACTAAATCCACTGAGAAAGAAAAAATAAGTAGAAATCTTGAAGCGTAGATGTAGGCAGAGACTTCATGAACAAAACTAAGACTGCACAGAAAATACTTCAAAGAATCAACAACTGGAATCTAGTCTTACTAAAAACCTTTTTTCACATCAAAATAAATCACCAAAGAAGTGAAAAGACATCCCATGGCATGGGAAAAAATTTTAGCCAATTGTGCCTTAGGCAAATAACTTCTATCTAGAACATATAAAGAACTGAATAAAATCAGATATCCCAAATTCAAAGACCCAACCTAAAAGTGGGCATCTGAGATGAATGCACAGTTATCAAAGACAGAAATACAAATAATACAAATGACAAATAAATATATGAAAAAATGTTCAAAATCACAGGTCATTTGATAGATGCAAGTTAAAACAACTAAGATTCCATATCACTCCAGAAAGAATGGCTATCATCAAGAAAAATCCAATAACAAATGCTAGCAGAATTGCAGTGAAAAAGGAACCTTTCTCCACTGTTGGTGGGCATATAGACTGGTGTAAAGACTGTGGAGATTACTTAAAAAACTGGGATTAGAGGTCCCCTTGACCCAGCTATTCCCCTTCTGAACATCTTCCCAAAAGAATGACGCATCATACACAAGCGATATATGCACACCTATGTTTATAGTAGCACAATTTGTTATAGCTAAATCTGGGAAACAAACCAAATGTCGATCAACTGAAGAATGGATAAAATAGACGTTTTTTTTATATAATGGAGTACAACTAAGCCATAAAAAGGTAAACTTGATACTTTTATAGATAAATGGATGCAACTCAAGATTATACTCATAAGTGAAATAAACCAGACACAAATGTGTAAATATTGTATTAGCTCACTAGCTAGAGTCTGAAAGAGTAAATAAGATCTAAAATGTACAGTAGATGTGAACAGGGAAGAAACTGCTCAAAAGAAAAGAAAAACTGTAGTGGCAGAAATGTGTAAGGAAGGTAGGGAAAAAGAAAAAATATACATAAACACAAGAGAGTGAAGATAGTTGCACAGCTGGTTTTCTTGGTTCATTGAGAGGAGACTTTTGTGCCAGTGATTTTCTGGGCAATGTTTCATGCCTGTATCTTGTACTCTGAACAACTACTGTGACTATAACAGTACACAATGTATTGATTATTTTTACTCTCTTATTAGCTTATTTTGAAACTTTTCTCTTTTATTTCTTATTTTTTTCTGCTTAAATGAAAAAAAAAACATAAAACAGTGTACAATGTCAGAGGACAACTCATTCTAGAACATCATCCCTGGAAACTAGGCCTTCAAATGATCATCTGTGAGTTTCTCAGCTTCCCACTGGACATACCAGACTTGATAGAGAGAGAGATCTTGCTCTCAGGCCTGCTGACCACTGTTTAAGTAAATCCAAATACTCTGTTATGTAGCTCAAGCTCAAGCTGCCATAACATTCAGCTTGCTCTGCCATAACAAAGAATCGCAAACTGGGTTTAAACAACAGAAATATGCCAGCCATGGTGGGGATTAGCCCATTAGCCAGGCATTACAGGCTCGTGCCTGTAATCTGAGCACTTGGGAAGCTGAGGCAGGGGATCACTTGCAAGTTCAAAGCTATCCTGGAGTACAAAGTGAGTTCACAGTCAGCCTAAACTGCATAGAGAAACCCTATCTCAAAAAGAGAAAAAAATCCAAAAATGTACAAGATTTAACCAAAATATATGGTGAATAGTGAAAGTTAAAAAAAATTAGAGTAAAAGCACATTGCCATTAATCCTCTACAAAATATCAACACACACTCACACACATACTTTGAACTTATGCTATCATTCTTGTCACTTTCTGAAATAGTTCTGGAAGTCTTCTTTTGTGAGTGTCTTTATGAAGTGTGAGTGCTGCGTCTGAGTGCCATCCAATAGGAAGGCAGCCTCATAAAAATAGTGTAGTGTGCCCTCATCTGCCTTATATACCACATCTGACAATGCGCAGCATCTGACTCTTCTTCAAAGTTAAGATGACCATGAAAAGTAAACATTTTGAATAAATTCAGGATATCAAGACAGTCAAACAGTATAAACAAATAAAACGCATGAAAGAGGACTTCCAGACCTGCTTCAAAAAATAATTGAAAGGATGGGCTAAGTGCTTTCAAAGCAAGAGTGAGTATGTTAAGAATGACTAATGGCACTATGTATCTTACTGTAATACAATTTTTTTAAATGCAAACATTAACCATAATATACAATTACATCTTGTATTTTCTGTCAGTTCTGGAGATCAGAAGTCTCGGATCAAAGTGCTTAATTGACTTGGAACCTGCCGAAAACTCTTATTCTGGCTTGTGACAGCTATCTTTTTGCTCTGTCCTAACATGAGGGAAAAGAAAGAGAAAGGAACAGATTGAGAGAGAGAGAGAGAGAGAGAGAGAGAGAGAGAGAGAGAGAGACAGAGAGACAGAGACAGAGAGACAGAGAATGTGGGGGTTGGTCTCTTTTTATCTTCCTCTACAGACATTAATTCTGTGGGACCAGGATCCACCCTTGCAACTTCATCTAGTCATCAATATCTCCATATAGACCCTGAAGCAATTTCATTTGTGGTTAAGAATTTAAAATGTCAATCTCAGCATCACAAATTCAGTCCATTGCAATAGCAGTAAACATTTATAAATTTTTCTTTTATCCAAAGAAAAAAGATCTCAAGAGATACTTTCAGAAGGAACACAAGCTTCTATATTTTCTAACCCAGTAGCACTACTGGATATTCACATATTCCTTAATACAGTAATCCTGTATCATTTCTGCAAAAGTTCCAAATAGCTTTTAGTAGACTTCCTCAGTCGTCAGCTAGGAATGCCTAATTTTCTCAGTAGTAAGACAACTCCTGCGAACAGCTGTTGTCTGTGGGTCAGAGGATAGGGAAATCCTGTCTGACTGTTTTAAAACTAGTGCGTGGTCACATGGCAGGACAAGAGCCAGGAGCAGCAATTCATTGTCATAATCCTTAATCATCATGTCACCAGTGGACTGCCTCAGGGCCACTATTATCAGACAGGAGGCTTCTTAGGAACCTTGTTACAGCATCAAATCCTTGGAGAGTGAATTCTTTGTAACAGACAGCTGTGTTTGTCACAAACTTCACCGCTCTCTGGAGTTCAGATTAATTTTCCATTACTGCAAGTATATCCAAGGCACTGACAAAAGTTACTGTATAGATTCCCAGGACATCAAGGAAGTGGAGGTTTGAAGTGTTCAGGCTGTCAGACCTCAGGCCACAACAGTGTAGTATATTCTCCTCACATGGAGACCCGAAGCTTAACCCTTTAACCACTTCTACTGACCTGGGAACCTCAAGATAATGTCAGATGGAAACTGAACCATGGGGAAAGTGCTGGCAGAGGGCATGTTGGAGTTCAGACAGAGGGAGAACTGTGACATTACAGATGCCTCATGCTACAGTTTGGCACTAAAATTGCCTGGGAAAGCCTCATGTGTTTGGAAGGTAATTGGGTCGTGGTGCTCCATACATAATTTGCTCTTAGGAAATGGGGCTTGGTTGGAGGCAAGTTGCTAGGATCTTATGTTGGAAACACATGTGCCAGGCCCTGGGTTTTCTACCTTCTTGCTACTTCCTGGTTACCATTGACATAAGCAGGTTTCCTCTGCCATACTCTTCTTCCATGCCACTTTTGCTTTGGATCCAGCTGACTATAGAGTAAAACCATGAGCCAAAACAAATGTCTCCACTGTAAGTTGTGGAAGTCAGATAATTGTGCCCCAGTGACATACAAGTGACTAAGTCACCTCAGGACCACGAATCGTTAGAGGACAATTGTCGATTTTTGGTCTCTGGACTCTGTAACATTATGTTAAAGAGGGGTTTCCTCTCACCGACCACCATACCCCACAAGTACTGCAAAGCCCATCTCATTTCTTTTCCATTAAAGTATTCTCTAAAATGCCAGGAATTGATCCTATGTCTCTCATTCCCAAACCCCCTACCTTCAGAAGAGCATGACTAGGATCCACGGAAGGTTATTATTACCTTGCAAACAAGAAGTCTAGAAGCTAGAGCCCTTATTGTGTTGAAACATCTCAGAATTCATCAGAACACAAGACTCTCTGTCTTCCAATCAGTGTGTCATTCCCAGTGAGTCAGTCAGAGCTTCCTGTTATCTGGGGGCAAAATGAGCACAGTAGCGATCTATTAGCTAGGGTAATATAGTTATTTGTTATAGTAAGCTACACTAAAATTTAGGGAACAATGCAACATTCTCAAAACGTAATATTTTCCCCTGTGTCATTGTCCAGTAAGGGTAGGTTGAGAAAGTTGAGGAGGGAACTCTTTCCCACTCTGTCACTCAGGAACCTGAGCTCTGTCCATATCATGGCTCTGCCTTTCTCTAAGTTCTCAGAGTCCTTTCCAGCAGACAAAGAGATAGTGAAATAGTAATAGGGAAGTTTCATGTGCCAGGCCTGGAAATAGAGGCTATTATTTCTGTTGACAATCTAGAGCTTGGTCAGAGAGCCCCACACCTCCTGTGAAGAAGCTAGGAAATGTACCATTTGTGTGTTTCCTGGATAGGAGAAAACACACACACCGGGGAGCATTGCTGGCTGCCCTACAGTTTCCAAACACCATATCCTGCACAATGACATTTAAGGAAAGGATCAAAGACAGGAATCCCAGATATCTTCCCTTGATTTCTCTCCTTTTATGAGAGAGAAGCATCTTTCCCAAAGCTTCTTGGAATATATTTTGTCTATGATGAATCGAGTATCACTAAGAACAAGAGCATTTGAGGAAGAAGATAGCTGGCATTTTATTTTCTAAAATAAAGAGTGAATTCTGCTAGTCAAAGATTGTCTGAGAGTGGTCAGTTTCATCAATATGGGTCTACAGCTTTGAATGGAGTCTTCTAACCAAGGTGAAGAGGAGGATACCAAAATATAAGATGGGGTCAGGCAATGTTCAATGACTCAGTCAAGAATATCAAGATTTGGGATGAATTTTAGTCTTCAAAGGGAACTGTACTACAAGGAGCAGAGAGTCAGAACCAAGACCACAGGTGCTCAGTCCAGGAACCTACACTTGCTTCTTACATAAATGCTCAAGACTTCGGTTCATGTCTTACGCGCCTCCTAGAAGAACAGCCAAGTTACAATATGTGTGGAGTTGTTGGAAGGGGATCAAAATGTTGAAGTAACATGTGTATTTGGGGGTAGGAGATGAGCATATCAAGAGATAACAACTTCTGGCCACATTGTCTATATGCTTTATGGCCCTTTCCTTCACTATGTGTTCACTAGTTTTGACCACTGTCTAGCTATGACCTTTAGTAATCATTTGAAAAACCCCAACTCTAAAAAAATGGGCTCAGAATTATTGAACTATGGTCAGTGTCTTTTTTTTCCTTTGAGATTATGCTTCCCACATATCATTACGTCCAACTTTCCCTCTTTTTACAAGAGCAGACTTGCGCTAGATGATTGATGAGGATCAAGGTTGAATTATTGATGAATTGTAAGTCTCCTTGTATGTGAGAAACTTGCCCCAAGAGTGCTGGAATTAAGGAAATAATTTTAGTAGCTTCTGTCTATTGAGCATTTCTTTTAAACTTGAGCACTGATTTTTTTTTTTTTTTTAAGTCGAGCATACATTGAAATCACTTGGGGCATTATAAAAGATTTGTACTCCATTTAGAACCTCTAGAGGTACAGTCCAGGCATCAGTTATGTTTTAGAAGGTCTCCAGTATTGCTCACCTGCCAAGAAGTTGAGAACCACTGTATTAGAGTGTTCTAAAGACTTTAGATACATAATCACTTTTACTCTTCACAGCTATTCATTAAAGGAGAGTACCATCTGTTTCCCCACTCACAGATAAATGAACTACAGTTCAGAGAGGTTAAGCAACTCTCTAGGGATTATTCAGTCAATAGGGCAAAGCTGGGGTTTTCACCTGGCTCTGTCTGACTCTAGGCCCCATGGCTTATCACTTTCTGAGGCTGTATCTCCAGGAAGCAGGTTGCTTTGTCTGACAGCCGCGCTGATGCTGCAGGAAGCTTTGGCTGACAACACCCAGGATTGCTCCCAAACGGTGTTCCCCTGGCTTTGTCTGGGGAAACCTAATTGCTGCAATTGTGTTATAAAATTATCACTTTACCCACGCAAATGGGCCAGAGTGCCCCGTTCTCTATTCTTGTGGTTGTCCCAGATTATTAAATGAGCAGCTGCCTCCAAATATGTTTGCGGCCGCCTAATTTGATGGCTGCGTGTGCTTGCATATTCATGGCTCCCAACTCACAGCTCGGGTTTGCTGGACTCCTCCAATGGGGCTCTAAAAGTTAATTTATCTTGACAATTTAAATAAATACACTTCTTTGGCGTTAGTGGCTCCAGCAGAGTTCAGTGAATGCCTTGGCAGGAGGAAAGTGAGAGACGGCATGGGTGGGGTGTGTTCACTCTGCATCTCAGGGTCAAGTGCAGAAGGAGTCACAGACCATTGGGACAGGGGCACAAAAACCCCACATTTGTCAGGCTTTTGCATAGCTTCAATTTACTCAGTTCCAGTTTTGAGGATTTGTGTAGGCTATTTTTAAGCAAATTTTTATTTTATGGTCATAAAAGCATTCATCTGAGATCAACCCTATGAACAGAGGTAGAAGTGTGCCACCTTTTATTGTTGACCAGGAGTGCAATGTTGTATGGAACCTCTGGAATTTCCTCAGCTTTTTTCAAACTCTGCCACCAGAGTTTGGCAACTCACCATTTCTTCTGCCCTCCCAGACCCTAGCAACCACCTTACTTTCTCCAGTTAATGGAATCATGAAGAATTTATATTTCTGTCCCTAACATATTTCACTTAGCATTGTGTCCTTAAGTCTCATTCATGTTGTCTCATGTAGCAAAATTGTTCCTCTTTCTTTAAGGCTGAGTAGTATTCCATCTTATGTGTATAGCACACTGGCTGGACCTATTCCTATGCAGCTAGGAATGTAGATTGTTTGCACATTTTAGCTATTGTGAACCATTTTCCAATGAACGTGGAAATGAAGATATCTCTTCAAGATTCAAATTCCAGTTCTTTGGGATAAATACACAGAAGTAGAGTTGCAGGCTCATATAGTCCTTCTGTTTTGAAGGCTCTTCAATGCACTACATCATTTTGTGCTGCTGAGCAAACTCTGTGATTAATTTGAACCTTGTTGCTCCTCATCAATAAAATGGGAAGAAGTGGTTCATTTCTAAGATGAGAGGGACAATTAGATAAAACTGTGCAACTTCTCAGACTTCTATTTTGCTTCACCTTCATACACTTAATACCTCTGGAACAAATAAGTACTTAATTTTTCTCTTTTAAACTGGCCACTTCTGTTTTTAACCTGAATACAATTTATCCATGTCTTTATTAACAGCATTTTAAAGTTCCCAATAACATTGTCCTTTGCTAATACACACTGAATAGCAGGTAACTTTACAGAGTTGGCACTTGCCTTCTCACCTCAGTGATGGGAGCATCACACTTGAGGGTAGTGCAGGTGGAGGAGACTGAGGAAGGACCAGTACGGAGGAAACTGTTGGTATTTCGTTGATTGACTGGCATCTTTTCTTCATGCCAATCTTATGTGTAAGGAAGATTTTTTTTTTTCAGGACCAGGAATTGAATCCAAGGGTGTTCTACCATTGAGGTATATCCTCAATCCTTTAAAAATTTTTTAGTTTGAACGGGGGCTTTTCTATGTTGCTGAGGCTAGCATGGAACCTGTGATCTTTCTGTCTCAGCCTCTCGGGTTCTAGGACTACAAGTGTGTGCCAGCAGGCCCTGCATGGGGAAGATCCTAACATGCAGAAGTCAATGAAACTCACCTGTCTGAGGTGGCTGGGCCAGTCCAACAACAAAGAGGGAACAGAGAGAGTCAGCTTCTCTGCTGAGTTAGGCTGGCCTCTGCCTCTTGTGGCTTTGTGGAGCAGCTCTAGGGAACACACAGACCTCGGAGCTTAGCTGCACGGCTTAAGTCTTGGCTGTGCCTCACAGATCCCTGGCAGATATCTAGCCTGACTTTGCCTCAGTTTCTATTTCAGCAAAATGGGGAGAATATGAGATTCCTTGCACAGTTATCATGAGGATCAAAAGATTTGCACACATTTCTGCCATTAGGGGCTTGTTAAGATGAGGGGATTGTTATGGTTTGATAACTAGTGGTCAACTTAACGCCAGCTGGATTACATCAGCATGCATTGAGAGAAGATGCTCCACCTGAGGAGGGTTGCCAGGATAAATAGGTGGAGAAGGAAGAGAGGTTTGGAGAGGGATTGAGGCGTTATGGAGGCATTGTTGGTTCTCCTACGAGTTGCTGTCTGAGCTGTTGGTTCTCCTGGAGAAGCTTTGGTCTTCACATTGAGCATTGCTTCCTGGCTCCGGAGGGGAAGACATGTGCTGCCTGGTCTCCAGGGTGAACTTGTCACGCTGCTTCCTGGCACGTACCCGACTGTGCTTGTTGTCGGAGGAGCTCGGGGCCTCCGTGTCGCTGAGGACAGCTGTGGTGCCTTTCAGGACAGCCCCATTCTTTGTTGTGAGTGTGACTTCTCGGCTCCAGTGTAGAACCCTCATCCCACTAGCACAGCTCCTTCATCCTGCTGGCATGGACTTTCTGGTTTCCACCGCTGACCCTCGGGTCTTCCCGGCATGAATCCGTAAAAGAGACTGGCGTGAGTCCTTCTTGTGGGCTCTGGACTTCCAGTTGGACTCGTGGAGGCCTTGTCCTGAGATCTGGGTTTTTATCTGGACTCATGTGGGACATTGCCATGGGGTGTAGACTCTTGACTAAATAATCTATGTCGTTGGTGTTGCGGATGGATTTCCTGCATTCTCCTGTGTTAACTCCCGGTGACCATTATAAAAATATTATAAACTCCATGTCCTGATCTGAATTGTTCTCTGTGTATAACCCCGGACTACAACAGGGATGTTTCCGAGATTTTCAGATAGGTTGATAGCACAAAGTAATTGTTCAAGATGTATGATTGCATCACTCATTTCCAATGTGGGGTCTGGATGATCACACTGCCTACATCAAAATCCACCTGTCACTGGCAGGCTGAGTGGCCTTGAGTAGGTTCTTAACCTCACTGAATCTCAGTTTCTTCTCTTTAAAGGGAAAAAGTAGTATGACTTGTTTTGGGGAATTGATAGGATTAAATAAACAGAGTAGCCTAACACATGATGCATGGGAAGTAATCATAAAAGGCAAGTTATTTTATTATTATTTTAAGTTCTGTTCAGCTCAGTAGCATGGATGTCATATTGTGTGTGGGGACATCACTTAACTTTTAGGTTTTCTTTTTTAAAAATGCCCGACACATCTATTACCAGATGCTGCTGCTTTATTTAAATAAACACACCTGGGGATGCTACAGATGTTCATGAATGGCAAGATCCCAGCTCCCCCCTCTCACATACATCAACCCCCCCACAAGCTGGGCTCTCCACTGACTTGGGAACCTCATTGCTCCAAGGATGGGGTAGTGGGCAGGCTGAGGAGAGAAGGCTGAGCTGGACCGGAGGAGAGGGAAGGAGGGCTCCTAAGGGTCTGGCTTGCCTTCTGTTCTCCCTCTCTCTGGAGAACCATAAATTACCTCCCTTTACTTGCTCTCTGCTGCTGTTGTGCAAATTAAATTCCCAGCCTGTGTTTTAGATCCTATATATTGCTTGGCTTAAGCTAGGATTTTTTTCCACCCTGATAAATAGGGCATTTTAATAACATTCACAGCACGACAAAGAGCAGACAGAAATGCACATGACTGTCCAGGTGCCGGAATCCCCAGGCACCTTAGAGATGGGTCTTGTCACAGCGCTCTCCTGGAGAGTGACTAATGCTTACGTAGGACAGAGTGTGAGTCTCTGTACTGCCTCCAGGGACACAGACAGCGGGGGAAGCTGAGTGCTGGAAGCATTTATACTGCTGGCGGAGGGAGGGGAAGGCCAGCCCGCAGGCAGGGCTACAGACTGTATACCCCTCCTGGGAGGCCACAGGCCTGCGCAGCAGCAGTGCACCATCAGCACCTTGCAACACTCCTTCTTCCACGTTGCCGATGTCAGAGGCTCCCTGTCATCCGTGCCAGAGATAACAGGGTGATGAAATATCCCCCCATCCATCAAACCCCTACACTAGCAGGCAAGGGACGGCTTTCCTTCTTATTCTTCTTTCTTTTTTGTTTGCCCTCTGATGTCTGCAGAGGTCTTTGACATTAAAATGTGTGGCTGGTTGGCCCTGTTCGGTGCTAGGTTCTACGGGAGATGCAGAGATGAATCAGACACAGTCACTGCCCTTGAAGAGCTCCCAGACCAGCAGGGAGGAGCAATGTGAGCTCAAGCAATAAGAGTTAAATAATAATGGTCATTGCACACAGGAGGCCCACCTGAAACCTGGCACTGTGCTGAGCCTCAGCCTTCCATTTAATAATTATTAATCAAGTGCCCAGTGTGTGCCAAGAACTTCTTGTTTCTGGTGCCTGGAATAAAATAATAAATAACACAAGAGTCCTCTAGCTCATGGAGTGTTTTTCTATCTTACAGCAGTGGTGAGGATGGAGACAAACAATAAATAAATAAACAAAGAAGTCTAATACACTAGAGGTAATAAACCATGCAAGGAAAAAGGAGAGGAATAAGACAGCCAGTCTGAGTGGTCTGAGAAAGTCCCTGCCGTGAATGATGAAATGAGTGAGAGAACGGAGGAGACTTTCAGGCTGAGGTTCCTGCAGGTGGACAGGCCTGGCGCTTGAACTGTCTGAGGAACACCTCAGCCTGGAGGCCAGCTACAGAGTGAGGGGGAAGCAGGGTAGGAAATGACATCAGAGAAGTGTACCTGAACAAGGGGAGAAATTGGATGTTTATTTTAAGGATGATGGAAATTTCCTGGAGGATATCAGAGCAGAAGAGTAATGTTATCTGATTTACATAAGATCTGATTTGCAAAGAACCACTCTGGCACATGTTGAGAACAGAGTTTAGGAATAAGAGTGGAAGCTGGCAGCTGGATAGGGGACATCAAAGACAGGCATTCTTCATCCCATTGTACAGATGAAGCAACTGAATCTGGGAGACAATATGTACCCCTAGTTTCAACTCTAGGAAGCAGAAAAATGAAAAGGTAAAGCCGGGATATTGCAGCTTTATAATCTCTGCCATTTGCCCCTGAGACCTTTTCTGTCCCTATTAGCCAGAGTAAAATGCTGAAAAGGTCCTCATGTGTGTGCGGCCAGTATCCCACTCCTGAGAGGAGGAAGTGAGGAGCTCAGAGGAGGAGGCAAGCCACTGCTGATGAGTGACAACTGAGGGGGGATTTCATGCGGGAAATGATAATCATATTAGCCTTGAAGAAACAGATGTGTTTGGTCAGCTGAAGACAGAAGAGGATGCATCCTAGACATGGATGATAATGCAAACCAAGGCCAAGAGCTAGGAAAAGAAGAAATAACTCAGTTCAGGGAGACTAGAACTCTAGGGACCTCTCAGGGAGGTGTGAGACAGAGATAAAACAGGTCATGAGAATGCAATGGGTGCAAAATGCTAATTTGAAGGATTGTTGGTGAGGAGGCATGAGATGGATCCAGCCTCTACAGTGGCAACGAGAAGACTGCATTACAGTGAGAAGCTGAGGTACCCAAGGTGCTCTGGCTCCTGAGAGCACCCCCAAGAGAGGATTGGAGGATATCTACCAGGGGGAGGTCCATGTGCCAACTGGTGCCATGTCCCAACCATGTCATTTTTGGAAGTAGTGAAAACGGAAAAGATGGAGAAGTTATTTTATGGAGTTGGTCAACCTGGTTTTAGACACATTGCAATAAAAGAGGAATTTATTTTTACTAACATTCTCACAGTATTTACAGTTAGCCAGGCACAAATCTAAATACTTCAGAAGTACTAAGTACTCATAAACCTCAGAGGAGACTGTTCTGCCATTACCTGAGCTTTTCAGATAGAAGAACTTAAGCTCACCAGAGTTCATAGCTAGCGTGAGCCTGGGTTCAAATCCAAGAATTTTGGTTCAGGATTTCCTGCCTCAGACAATCAAGTGATGGCATCACCTCCTGGATGTCAGCATGGAAACAATGACCTGCAGGTGATCGAATAGCCGGCATTGCTTGAGTCGAAGGAGACTGGAGAGAGACTGAGTGGTGTGTATCTATAATCTCAGCACTTGACTAGCTGAGGCAGGAGAATCAGAAGTTTGAGATCAGCCTTGAGTACACCCTTATCCCCAAAAATGAAAAAATAAAGAAAGTTGAGTTTGTTCTACAACTCTGTAATTTTAGGAGAAAATATCTAGACTTACTCAAGTCTCTATGCTTCTGGAGCTCAGCAAACTCTAAGTACCTGCCAGGTCCTCTAGCTTCCACATTCCACCACCCACTGTGGCAACAATGTATTGCCACCTCCTGTCAACTATCACATTGACAGCATCTGGGAAATGCCTGGAACATAATTACTGGGTTTGGCGTTTAGTTTAGTCTCCTGACAGAGGCAGGCCCAGATTTGCCCCATCTCTTGGATTATGGTACTTTGTTTGGGGCTTACAGACACAGAATCTGTGGTTGTACTTTCTGGATTTAAATCTTAGCCCTGTTATTTGATAGCTGCATGAACTTGAAGACATTATTTAGACTCTGTGCTCCAGTTTCTCCACATATACAATATAGATAACATTGGTAACTGCTCTATAATATTTCTATGAGGATGAAATGATTTCATATATTAAAGAATTTTAAACAGTGCTAATCCACAGCACAGAGTCAGCAAATTACTGTTACTGTTAGCTATTATTGTTACTACCTCTTCTGCTATTCTTATGAAGTGTAGATGGGTTGCCTTATGATTTTATAGACATTTTCCCAACCAGTCCTCACCTCCAACTCTCCCCCTTGAGGCTTCAGCTAGCTCCAAATCCAAGTTGTACTTAAAACCATGATGATTATTATTAAGGGATTTCTTGATGAGAACCACACTGCCATCCTCCTCCTGTGTGGTGCTGTGCTATCATGAGCACTTGCCACCTCTTCTTGGCCTTCCTGCAGTCAGGAATTTGGTTTAGGAGCAGAAGAATCCTGCACCAGGATATTTCCAACTGGTCCAGGGGCTCAGCCTGAGGGCAGGGCAGGGCTGTGCTCCAGACTTCTTCCCACCTTCACCTCCAGAGCTGCCATGACATGGGCACAAGGTGCTGGCCTCTCCGAAGGTCCCTGAGCCAGGCCCAGCAGTGCACACCTGTAATCTCAACTACTGTAGAGACTGAGGCCAGAGAATCACAAGTTCAAGCTCAGCCTGGGAAGCTTAGTGACTTCATGAGAACCTACCCAAAATTTAAAAAAAAGAAATAAACAGAACTAGGATGCCACTTAACTTTGTGGTAGAATGCTTGCATGCACAAGGCCTGGAATTTGATCCTCAGTAACATACACACACACACACACACACACACACACACACACACACACACACTTTCCTGAGTTGCAGGTTTGCCTTCCAGTCCCTTGCACTGGAGAGAGAGGAAGACCTAGGAAAGGCCTGCGTGTGGGTGAAGCTACAGAAAAGCAGTTAGAGTTCTTCAACCTCTGTGGACTGCACACTGGCCAGGCAAGGGCCTCCAGTTATGGGTTTGAACCTCAATCTGAGTACTGCTGTGGAGAGATTCCCCAGACATGGTTAACACCTACAGATAACTGACAGTAAGCAGTGGAGCTCACCCTAAAAGGTGTAAGTGGGTTCATTTAGTCAGTTGAAAGCTTACAGAACAAAAGCCAACATTTTCCAAGGAAGGAGATATTTGGCCTCAGGACTACCACATCCACTCCTGCCTGTCTCTAGCCTGATATTTACCCAACACATTCACTCACAATTTCAGTCCTACAATTACAAGAGCCAGGGTCTTGTAATAAATCTCTCACCACACGCTATATTCTTTCTCTGGAGAATCTTGTTGGATATTGATGTTTTCCAACTGTTCAGTACCAATATAATCCAAGGTAAGGAGGTGGCTGGAGAAAAATGAGGCTGCTTACACTCACCAGATTAAAAGAGGAGAGAGAAGGAAGGAAGGAAGGAAGGAAGGAAGGAAGGAAGGAAGGAAGGAAGGAAAGAGAGAGAGAGAGAAAGAGAGAGAGAGAGAGAGAAAGAAAGAAAGAAAGAAAGAAAGAAAGAAAGAAAGAAAGAATAAAGGAAGGATGAAGGAAATGAGAAAGGGATGGAGGGAAGGAAGGAAATAAAGAAAAGAAGGGAGGAAGGGAGGAAGAAAGGAAGGAGAAAGGGAAAACAGAGGGGAGAGAATGAGGCAAGAAAGGAAAAAAGCCAAAAAAATACAGAAGTTAATTTTTGTCTAGAATCTAGCATCCTGAAGACAATTTTTTCAAGAGAATAACTCTATCCCTGGCTGAATTACATAAAAATTACATATAATTAGAGAAATTGACTATTTGGGCAGTCAATCAGACTGCAGCTACTGGATTTATGGAGCAATTGGCAGGTCATACCCTGGATAAACATAATCCCCATTTGATTATGACAGACTTGGAATTCCTGTCCAACTTCTCTTTACAAATGAGGAAACTGGAACCCAAACTGAAGCTCAGAAACAGAAAGTGACTTAACCAACATCACTTAGGCTGAAGCTGCAGGGAGGACTGATGCCTCTCAATCCTCTTTTCTTTTAAACACATGATGCAGAGAACCAGAAGTAAAGACCTCCTCTATCTCCCATCAGCTGTATCTGATTTTCCTGTTTACTACATTCCCAGGAGTCAGCAAAGTAGACTAGCTCCCAGTTGCAGGTATCATTCTTTGCATTAGGAAGCTCTAACATGATATGTCTTACAGATACACCTCGTTGATTGATGTCTGAGCCCCAAAACATTTAATGTTACTTGAATTTGCACCAACTAGTGTAATAATCTGAATAAACTGTCAGATGCAAGTTCACGAATTTGGGCCAGTGGGAGGAGAAAACTAGAGGACTCACGCAGTCAGAACTGATAATGTTGCCCAGAAATGCCTGGGTTCATGGCGGGCACCCTAGATTCTGTGGGGAATGCTCTTGCATTTGTAGGTTGCATATAAGGAGCAGAAAGCTAAGCAGAAAAGCAAACATTTTTGACAGAAGACTAAGTGTACTAAAGACACTGAGAATACCCATGTGGCCAAAGCTGACTGGGAGAGACTGTGGCCTCAGAAGAGTGAATCAGGAAGCAAGAGGGTAGGTCACTCCAGAACCTAGAATTAAATAAGAAATTTGAGTTATATCCTAGTAACAGTGGAATGTTGCAGGACGCCTTTAAACAAGGACTGGCAAACATTGGATTTTATTTTTAAAAGATTGTTCTGGCTGCTAGGCAAAAATTGATTAAGGAAGGTGGGCAAGTGTGGAAACAAAAGAAGTTGGAAGCATACTACAGAATTCAGGATGAAGATGATATTGCCTGTGACTAGGAAGATGAAAATGGAGGAGAAAAGAAATTGGTGATGTATGATGGATGAGAGGGTGGTGGATGGATGACTGGAAGGGTAAGTGGGAAATGGATAGATGCTTAATTCAATGACATGGCACGTAGAATTTGTGACCTTTGTCCTTGATTTCTTATTGCCTGAACTCAGAGAGATATTTATCAATCTTCTATAAGAAGTTTCTTTATCATGTAAGATCTTCTCAGTTAATAAAGTGTGGGTGAGAATGATAAGCAATAGGCCATAGGCATAGATAAAGACCAAACACCCTCTAGTGCCCCACTCCTGTTGCATATGAAGAGACCTAGATCCTAAGAGGAATGCAACTGGCCTGTGGAGCAAGAATCAAACATTAGTAACCTAGTTTGGGCAGCTCCTGATTGACTGTAGAGTGCTGTGACCACGGTCATGTCCACTCCTGCCCAGAGGGAAAAACATGGCTCAGGAAAGGAACCAGAGCCATCAGCCCTGACCACATCTTACAGATTCTGACAAGGCTCCATGGCACACTCTCTCCCCCAGGGAAAACCACAGGAGGAAAAGATACAGTAAGCTCTTATCTTGATCACCAAAGGGTAATCACTGGCATCTCTCAGAAACGAGAAAAATGAAGAAGACAAAAGAGGACTCATGTGTGAACGCACCTACGTGTCCAATGAGGCTGAAAACAGAAATCTAAGAGGCAAACAAAAGGTCTTAGACAACAGAGTTTTTATAATGTTAAAGGCAAAGCAGAGAAAAATTAAAGCACTCAGATGATTCTAAGCTTGGTCGTTTTAGAGTCCTGGATATGTATCAAGTAATGAGAGGAAACAGAGATTGACAGCAAATGAATAAATGACAGAGAGCTATTCCTTGTAGGAAGAAGAGTGTGTTAGGACCCTGTGTTTGGATGTGGAGCTGTGTGTATATGGGTGCAAATGTACATCCATGGTTGTGTGACCTTAGCTATTTACAGTTTTGTTTGTATATGTGTTTATGCAAGATTTTGGAGATATCTCTGAGGATTTTCATTTCAGAGGTAAGGAAGATTATTTCTGTTGCTTTTAAGTACAGGTCCATCTGGGCTTGTAGTAGTGGTAGGCAGGAAAAGGGGAGAGAAAGTGATGGAAAAAACTGACCTGGGATGTGGCAGGACTATGGGGCACTGCCAAGTATAGAACTGGCCAGCCCAGCACCACTGTGGTCACCCTCCAAATCTGCTCAAGATCTCTTCTGTCCCAGAACCATTTTAATTCCCACACGTTGTGCTTACCCTCCATGTTTTTTGGTTGTTAGTCCTCTGTGTCACTAGAAATTTCTTGGAAAAGAACTTCATTTTTTCGGACCTCCAAGATCAACTCTTCTCTATTTCTTCTTTTTCCCAAGTACCATCTCCTGGAGTTGAATAATTCTTTGCAACCCAGCTTAGCACTGTGGTCAGGTAGGAAAGGTCTTCCCTTCTTCCCATACTGGGAAGTAGGGAAAATGGAGAAAATAATGATACTTTTCTTACTATCTCAGGTGACTCTGGAAGGGAAGAGTAAATTTCTGTTCTCTGGGAGTTCCCCGGGAGGTAGACTTGATAGAAACTGTGGAGAAGAAGTGGAAGTGTACTCAGATAAGCAAGATTCTTGAACGGAGAGGTCAGCGAATATTTCTAGATTTGAAGGAGGGGAGTAGGGTTGCTAAGTTGTCATCTCAGTCTGTTCTAGGTCAGAGTATCTTCTCGTGAAGCTGAATTCAAGTCACACTAACCTGGATGGAGAGTAGAGTGTCTGATTCTTTGTTTCTAAATATCACTTACACAGTTTAATTTGGGATCTACTTGAGAAACGCATGGCTTAACGAAAAGCCAACAGAAAATACTGTAAGGACAGCACTATGGTGTGAAAAGCCAGGCTCCCAGGCTGAAGTGGCTTCATTCATCAAACACTTACAGAAGGTGGACAAGGTGACCACACTGCTCTGTGTGCTGGGGCACACTACTGCACAAGTTCACACTTGCCTGAGTTTTACAGGTGAGTGGGAAATAATAGCTCACAGGTGAATGAGTGAATTAGATGATGCAGATAGTGATGAGATATGGATTGCATTGAGAATGACTGGACTTCAGTAAAGAAGTGATGTCCTCTGGGTGACAGATGGAAACAGGATTGAAAGGGATTGAAGGGCAAAAAGCAAAGAGATCAGTTTTGAGTCTACTGCAGCTGTCTGGCAACCAATGTTAGTGCCTTGATCTAAAGTGATAAGAAGTGGTTTTCTACATACCCACCCAAACAATTCAAATTAATAGAGATCAGACCAAGTGATAGCAAAGAGGAAGAGTGAATGGGACTCTTATACATGGCCAGCTGTATTGTAAATTGGTGTAAACAGTTTTAAAAATTGCTTGACAGTATTTTCTACAGTTAAATTTACACATAGCCTAAGAACAAGTAAGCTTTTCCTCCCCACAGAAATGAGTGTTCCTGTTCTATGGGGAAAAAAAGAAAAAGAAAGAGTTTATGTAGGTTTCTCCACTGCAGAACAAAACAAGAAAAGTAAATGACAATCAACAGGAAATAGACAAGCAAATAAGTTGCAGAATAACTTAACAGCATATATGGCTCTCAGGTAATTGAAGCAAAAACAGCCAATTGTGGAAAAATATATACCCAGTCCATTAATGTGCAAATCACAACCATAGAGATCATAATAGTGGTTAGTTTTAGAAAGGTATTTTCTAGGATGGAACACAAAGGACCATTCCAGGATGCAGGAAAGAGGTAGCTTGAAATGCCAAGCAAAGGCTTAGCTGTTTATTCTCTCTGTCCTTAGGAAAAGAGTCCAGGGACTGAGATGTGACTGCTCACGGGTATCAAAAGATGCAGCTATGGGGTACTGTCAGTTATGGATATAGAGAAATTCATTATCCATCCATCCATCCATCTATCCATCCATTGGTCCATCCATCCACCCACTCATCCATCCCTACCTTTCTCTATGGCAGGCATCGTGAATGTAGAGAACAACTAACCATGAGTCTTGCCTTTTGAAATCTCAAAGCTTGTAAAATGAGATAAAGTGGTTACCACTTCATTCCTGCGTCAAAACTTTTAAGAGACAAATTCAGTTAATCCTGGACTTAGCATCTTTTCATCTTTACAAGGGCGTCAAAGTGTATTCATACAACCATTCTGCTTTTTACTTCCAATGCAGATATAAATTAATTACATGAGATATTTGATGCTTTGTTATAAAATCACATCTGTGCCAAACACTTTTGCCAAAATATAGGTTAATTTAAGTGTTGTGAGTATATGTAAGGCAGGCTAGGATCCAAGAAGGGTAGTGCATACCTGTAGGAGGATGCAAGTTTGAACCCATTGTGGGGAACTTAGTGACTTAGTGAGACACTGTCAATAAATAAATAGGTGATAGATAGATGAGTGGATAGATAGATAGGAGCTGGGGATATAGCTCAGTCTTCAATACTGCGAAAAGATAGATCATCCTACTTTGTACTTTCAATGCAGATATGAACTCGTTATGTGAGATACTTGATGCTTTGTTATGAATCAAATAATGTTTTCTAACTATAGATTAAGTGTTTTGAGCTAGGCAGCTATAATGTTTTGTGGTTTCAGTGTACTACGTACATTTTCAACTTGAGGTTTTTTCAATTTATAGTGGATTAATTTGATGTAGTGGTAAATCAAGGGACATCAGCAGGCACTCTGGGGGCATCTTTTACCCTGAAAAGAACTTAGGAGACTTTTGGCACAGCTAGCCCAGGTTGCCCTGTGGGCCTGTAGAAGGAGCAGTTCAGGACAGACAGGTGGCAGACAGGTGGAGATTGCCACGGCAGCCCAGGCCAGGGCAGCAGGATGGCCCAGGCATTGTTCTTGCCAGGTTTTCCTTGGTTGGGTTAAAGATGCTGACTAATCCTAAACATGTGGGCACGTGATATTCTGCTGGGTATGAGCTCTCTCTGCTTGAGAGATGCCTTTGTGATGCCCATCTGAGCTCAGGTCAAGGAAAGGGCAGAGACCTCCATGGAAGCATTTATCACCTCATTACGGAAATTGCTCCCAGAGCAAAGGACAAATGGAAATGATGACAAGTCTCTGGGTCAGGCCAGATTTCTCTTCACAAATTCTCTCTGAGATGTCCAGGCCACAGCCTTACTGGTGCCAGAGCCCTGTGTGTAAGAGCTCCTGATGTCTAACTTTCTGAGAGGTACAAGGGCATGGATTATTTATAAAGTGAATTTGGTGGTTGCAACACTCTTCCTTGCCAGTCCGTGCCCCATGCAATGAAGTTGATTGGCAGTTGGGTCAAAGCATGAACTGAAGGACTGAATACTAGTTAACTAGTTGGTTCTTGAAGGGGCTGTCCCTGCAGATGAAATAAGCTGAATGTCCATCCTGAGAATGCTTGACATGGCAAACTTGTTTTTGGAAAAGGTCCTGTCCATTTGTATCTGGAAGCATACAAAGGTGGGTGTGGTATATATGCCCTATAATCCCACCAATCTGGGACACTGAGGTAGGAGGATTGCAAGTTCCAGACCAGCCTGGGCAATTTTAGCAATTTAGGAAGACTCTATTTTAAAATAAATAATTTTTAAAATGTTGTTCAAAGTGAAGTCCCTACCTTCACTTTCTAGTACTGATAAAAAGATTTGTTAGTTCATTCAGTTTGAGCCTCAGAAAATAAGTCTTGGCAGGCAAGCACAGCAGAAGCTGTATATCCATCTCTTATGGGGAAATACTGTTTTTTTATGTTACAGATAAAGTAAAATTTTAGACTGCTGAGGTCATGGGCTTAAGGCCATCCAGTTACACAGTGATGGACCATTAGAGTCTCTAATCCACAGTCTGTCCAACAACAAACAATTTTTGTTTCCCACTGCAACCCCTTTGCTGTCACCATATAAAACACATAGTAGCTGTTCAGTGTCTTCATCTAAAATGTGAATAGATGAGCTGGTGGGTGGATTTGCTTCCTAAAGATACAATCTTGATTTGAATGGGATGATTATGTGGTGGGACTGTCCCTTATATCCTAACTGAGAAAAAGCTCCCAGTGACAACCTTGGAGTTTGGACAGAGAATCACAGCTGTCTAAATGCACCAACTTTTTGAAGCTATTCTGAAATCCTCTTTTTTATTAATTATAGTTCTTTCTGAGAACTAGAAATGCACTACCTGATTTAATTTCTATTACTGCACATACTACTACTGTCATTTTATGGAGGGAAACTTTGATGCTCAGAGAGTTTAAGTAACTTTCTCAAGGTCACACTTTTCCATAGTGCTGGAGCCAAGATCTCAGCTATCATCTGTCAGCTGCAAAAGCCCACATTCTTAATGGTACTGATGTGCTCCTTCCCAAGCTGATCCTATTGAGATCCTTTAGAAGATTTTGGGGCCTTATAGCTTATGGATGCCAGGCATGCAAAACTTACCTCCCAAAATAAAACTTTTGCAAATTCCAATGAATTTCACCTTCTCCCACACCGATAAAGAAAGAAACAGCCAGCAGAGAGATTTTGCTTTGCTTGTCAAGAAGCTCCAGATTAGAAAGCTAGTTAACAATTCATCTAAAAGAAGCAGAGTATTCCAAGCATATCCAAATTAATATTTATAGAAGGAGTGCTTGCTCAGACCCAATTATTCTGAGGGTCTAGAAGCTGGGCATAAGTGATGCAGAGATCAGGGGGAGGAAGCAAGACACTAGGGAAAGAGACCCTGGGGAAGACAGCCAGGACTGTGCACAGTGCAAAGTGTGGGTGTCGATTGGGGTGGGTTCAATCAGTGGGGTAAACAGATAACTCATCCCCAGGCCTCACACCTAGGTTTAGGTAAACACCAAACTTTACCACGGTTTCAGTATTTTTTGTAGCACAAAAGGTGGATGGAGTTTGACTTTGCAGGTGACACAGACTCAAATGTCTGCAGAGATTAGGTGGTCAGGAAAATTTGTAGATGGGGAAACTGACAACACCTAGGAGTCAAGTACCATTGCTTCCTGTCTCTAATTCATTTCTGCCAGGAGGATGGGGCCCTTGACCTGGTCAGAATTTTTCTGTATAGAAAATTGAAATGTTAATGTGAAATCTCCATAGCAACTAATTCACATTTTTAAGTAGTGCAAGTATTGAACAAAGACTATTTGTGTCATTTTGGACCCCTGTGCTGCCATAGGACATAATCTCCAGCTTACAGGCAGGAGTTTGCAATTATTTTCAATGGCTTTGATGAAGTTTTACTGTTTGGTCTCATATAATTCTCTCAGCACTGGTTCAAGACTACTGAGTCTGTAATATGTATTTCTCTAGGTTCTAGCCGATTTAGTCCATGGCAATCTCAGCACCTGAAGTCTCTTTCAGAGCTCCCTACCTATGACTGAGAAGCAAAAGCAGTCTTCATCTTTGCTCTTATTCCCAAGATTTTAATGACACAATAAAAATATTCTCCTGCCACCTACACACCCAGTGGAACTCATTTTTGGATCCCAGATCTCTAAGTATCTTTTCTCCCATTTATCTTCTATAAAGTTCCCAAGGGATGTTTGGAAAATGCTCCGGCTTGAAACCCTCTAAATATTCTTCATTGTCCTCTTGCAAAAGACTGCCTTCCTCAGAAGGCAGGAAGGTATGGCCATGCAAAATGGGGTTATTGATTGTCGCTCCTACCCTCTTTCCCATTCCCTTTAACCTCACATTCTATGATTGCTTGGAAGCAGCAGGAAGTGGTTCTAAGAAACTGACACCCAGGACGAGATCACTGTTACCCAGCTCTAAGCCACCACAGTTGTCACTTGTCTGAACCTTGCTTTCTCCACTTAACTGATTTAGTCAGTTCTCAGCGAAATAGCTAGCACCATTATTATAACCTGTGGTTAGACTATATATCTTTCTTGTTTAAAACCTTCCCTAAAACATCAAGTGTTTCCAGTTACACTGAGAATAAAAACCAAATTTTCATTGCAATTTACAATTAATATTCATTGGATACCTACATACCAGAGCTTAGTATATACTAACATGTCAGATAAGTTTATGGAGAGGTTCCATCATTATTTCCACTTGATATATTTGCACTAGAGGCATAGAAAGGGAAGGTAACTGGAAGTAACCATTGGGCACATAGCTGGGAAGTAGTGAATTTGGAAGGGTAATTTCAGGGCTCACAACTTCATCCACTAAACTTCTGTTTTTGAGTGGTCTCATAGTTTCACTGATTTTATTTTTAATTCTCAAACTTTTCACATTTATTGTAACTTTTGGTTCTGCTAGTCTTTACTTGGAAATTCTCCCATCAGATCATCAGATGGCTATGGAATTCTTTGGCCCAGGGTTTTGTACTTGCTACCTTACAAAACCAGCATCTCTCCTTCTGAGATAGATCCTTTTTTTTCTGGACCATACCAATTTCTGTGAAGAATTAAATTAATGTTGAGGAGGTAGGGTTAGAAAAGGAAGAAGAGCAAGGTGTTTTGGAGAGTATTATAGCTAGACCTGATGTAACTGCCTGAGTTTAGTGGGGTAAATTGATTTCCACAATGCTGTTATGAAAAGTCCAATCAGCATGGCTTCCTTTTGGCTTCTGTTTGGTCCCAACCATGTCTTATTCTTGGCTAAAGGAGAGTAAGATGTCTAGACTGATAAGAGCAGCTGGCACATTGGTTCAGGTCATAGAAAAATGTATTCTTACCCTATCCTCACCATGAAATAGACACATCCTTCTACCAGTATGCAAAGCTGGTGAACAGAATCTGGGTAAACCTCAGGCCCTGAAATAATCCTTCACCAGGAATTCTTATATAGTGCCCAACCTTCACAACCACCTGTGACAACCTAGCTAGCCTTACTCATACATGGGGAGGTGGTAATTCCCCAAAAGGAACTTGAGGACTGTCACTAAGGAAGTGAGAACCTATGCTGAGGAGCAACATGCAAACAAATTGATTGGTGTCTACATATTTTCAACCAGTGGTTGACAGGCTTTACAGATACTATGATTTTAATATCTTCCCCCAAGCCATAAATCAGTATCTCGAGAAGTGATGTGCAAATATCAATACAGGAATGTGTACTTTATCTGGCATATTGCCTTCTACACTTTCATTTACTGATATGGTTCCCCTTGATTGTCAGTGTAACTGGATTAAGAGCTGTCTAAGAGATTCATGAAGCACCCTTCTGGATATGGCTTGGTGGGTCATGATCTTGAGGACTATAGTTGGTCCCTTGCTGTTTCCTTTCCACTGAGGTGAGCAGCTTTCTTCTTCCACACACTTCCACACGATGTTTCTGCCCCTGTGCTAGTCAACCATGAACTGAGATCTCTAAAAACACAGCCAAAATAAACTCTTCCTCCTCTGAAATGTGTATGTTAGGTATTTTTCCCAACAATGAAAAACTGACCAAGACAGTTACTTACTTTCAACTGCACTCTGAAGATACTCACAGAAAAATTCAGAAATAAACAATCCATAAATTTTAATTTGTGTAGCCTTTATAGCAGAATGAAAACAATCACTACTCCACACTTCCACCCAGTATGGGAGTCATGCCTTGATCCAGCACACTCACATAGTGTATATATGCATCCACTAGTCACTTAGGACTGTCTTACTTATCAGGTCATCCTTCATGGCATCACATTGCTTTAGCTTTTTTTTTTAAGCTTATTTTAATTTTACTTTTTATGTATTTTACTTAATAATGGAACTAACAAAGGAGGCACAAAGGTATAAATCATGGAAAGACAGACAATTTGATACATGGTTTAATACAACATTGCAGAGCAGATAGAAAAAAATTACAGTATATATAGTGTTTATGACTATTTATTGTTTTGGATGTCCCCTGAAGGTCTTGAAATGCATTTTCCATGGATAATGGGAGACAATTTTTAAAAAATATTCTCACTATAATGCACTCTCAGGTTCTAAAATCGATGCTCTGAACTTTCCCTCCACTGAATGCTACAGTTTCCTTTCAGGATCAGATGATTGTTTTCTGTTTTCACCTTTCCCTGGAATGATTATAAGTCACACACGTGCGCGCGCGCGCGCACACACACACACACACACACACACACACACACACCCTTCCTGCTGTAAAAGCTCCTGCTCACACTCTCAAGGGAACTCACTTGACTTGTCCCGTGGCCATGCTGCTCAGTCACTTCAGAGTCTACCAGTCACTGCCTTGTCCAATGAGCTCCACAAAGGCAGGGATTCATCCAGATTCATAACAGACCTAACTGCCTCACCCTAAAACTACCCTAAATCCAAGGATTTGGAAGGTTTGTCCTGTACTGTTCCATTTTCTGCTAACTTCATATCCCAGCCTGGGCTGGCTCAAAACTTTTAAGTATCTTGCTGGCACCTCTGTGTCTTCAATCTAAATTCAACATTTCTACTTGATTTTGAAATTTCTATTACCCTCAAGTCATAACAGTTCATATTCTCTGGGTATCTATCTTACTTGTTTTTATTTGTTTTCTTTTTATGTCTTTGGCTCTTTAGACAACTCAAGTTAGATCAGTGCCTCTTCCTGTCTATCATAAAACTTCCCATCCTCTCATCTACTCAATCTCGGTTAAAATTCTTGGGTTCCTCTTCACTGCCTTTGTTTCTCCAGAGCTTTTCATCTTTCGCTACAGTTTAAGCCCCATCCTTAAAGAAAAATCCTTCGTATATATTCCCTGCCTTTCATCCACCCAAGACTCAAGGACTTGTGCTATTTCCCAGGCTCACTCTGATTCCCCAAGAAAAGCATCCAGGAATTGAATTAGAAATATGGTGCAAAGGAAGGCTTTTGGCTGATCTGTGCATGCAGTTTTTCCTTGATGTGCTGCAGACAGATGAGAGAGGGATTTCAGAGAGAGCGCCTGTCTCTGCTCAGTGTCAGCAGCTGCTCCCTAAGTCAACAGAGCAATGGTGTGTGTCTGGGCTGAAGAGAACAGAAGTTGCTTAAATTGTTTTTCATCCCCTCTGAAACCAATAAGTGCTACTCCATTGCTTGGCACAATTGAGTTCCTCAACAGTGCCCCAACATGATGTCAAATCAAATCTTAATCTTGTCAGATGCTGGCTCTGTGAACTTCTAGCAGCAGAGATAGGGCCACTCAGGAGGATTGGAGGTCCTGTTCCAACCAGTCTGTAAAGGGGCTGCAGGGACTCATTTTCTTCAAGATCCAGAAAATAGGTTGTCTATCAAATATAGGTGTTCTTAGAGGTATTTTCTGGTAGGTTTAATGTTCCTATGAGCAATAGCACAGCTTAGATCTAACTTTCTGATAAAGTTCCACAAAACAAAAGTCAGTAGGCATGAAGCTGATGGAATGATGGCAGGAAGGTGTGTGTTTTTATTCAAAGACCACATAGTTACTGAGGACTAAAACTTCAGAGATCTATTGTTGAGTTAGAAAGTTTCCATATACTGAAGGGACTGATGTTCTAGTCATGATCCCTCTCTCATTCATTTTGGAAAAACACAGCCCTTAGAAGATGAAGAGCTATTAAGGCATGCTATTAGACCAAAAAAAAAAAATCCCCAGCCCTTCAGGGAACCTGGAAAATCCAATCTATCTTCTAGATTTTATCTTCTGACTTAAACAAACTTGCTTGACTACAGACCAATTCCACAGACAAGAGGCTACTGTGTTAGTGATAAATGAAACTCATTTCATTTTCATCTCCACTTGTGCTCACCAGGTACTTAGGCTCTGGGTTCTCAGGATTCACCCAATAGAGTGTCTCACTGCAGCTGTCTCACAGGTAAGTACACCTGGCCTAAAATCCAAAGCTTTTAGTGGTATAGATGGTTATCATTAAAGACCCTCAAGACAAGTTTGCATCTCATAGCTGTGTGACCTTGGATCCATCCCACATACCCTGAGTTTACTTTTCTCATCTAAAAACAGAGTAACATAAATACCAACTTTTCAGAGTTGAAATAAGGATTTATGGAGATAATTCAGGTAAGAAGTCAACAAATATTAGCTACCATAGTAGTACCCCAGTAATAAAAGTTGTCTTGTTATTATCATTCACATGTATGCTATATTGTCACTGAAGTATAGTCTATATGCACTATAATACACAAATGGTAAGTATACAGTTTGATGTCATCCATCTAAACACCGTCCAAACAGCACAGAGAGCATTTCCATGGCTTGAAAGTTCACTATGCCCGTTATGATTTGGATCTAAAATGTCTGTTTCAAGTCTCATGTGTGTGGAAGTTGGTAGGATCATGTGGGGAGGGTGCTGTGCTCATCAGTCACCCATTCATGAGTTAGTAGCTGAATGTATTGTTAGAAGGTTGAGCCTGGTTAGCGAGGTGTCACTGGGGGTATAACCCACAAAAGTGTATTCTTGTCCTCATGTCTTTCTCTCCCCTTTCTTCCTCTGATTTTTCGCTGCCATAGGTCAAACAGTTTTCCCCTGCTGTTCCCTTCTACCACGTTATTTCTGCTCTGGAGCAACTGACCATGGACTGGAACCATGAGTCAAAAGTAAACCTCTCCTCTTTTAAACTGTAGTGTCTGCGATTTTGTCCCAGAAACAGGAAAGTGACTAATACATTTGGATTTCTGGCAATGCCCCTTCCCTAAAAGGCAGCCGTTTTCTGATATCTTAGTTTTACTTGTTCTTGAGAACTAATCTAGAATCACCAATTATGTATTTTTAGTACATACATTTCTTCTTTCCCTACACATAGGTCTTTTATTTATTTTATTTTATTTTTTTGAGACTCATGGGTTTCATCCATGTGGCATCTGAGTCCTTTTTACTGCTGAGAAGTTTCCTAGAGTTAGTGTGTGTGCTGGGACAGAGACGTATCCATCCAGTCGGCTCAGAGTGCCTGCCTCATTTCACACCCACCTGCAATGTATGCAGCTCCAGTTCCTCATACTCTCATCAACATTTGGTGCGCTCATTCATTTCTTATTTGTGCCTTGGTATGATTAATAGGTGCTGCTCTAATTTGTTCATCTTGAGGTTGTTATGGCCTAAAGATACACTACATTTGTAAGATATTTATCATCAGCGTCACTTGTCTAAAGACCTTTTAAACTAGAGGAATTAAAGTCATCTAGAAGTTTGTGGTTTTAACTCAATGTACTGAGTTGTATGTTTACTCATATCTAGGAGTGATTCTTTACCAAAACCATGCTGACAGGTGAAATTCAGTCCTTCAAGTCCTTACACAGATAGAATAGTGAAACTTGTTCCACAATAGAGTTTGAATGCTTGTGTCACCAAATCCACTCAGAATCCTAGAATGCAAAACATGAATGACTACTTCTTGACTTTGTGTGTATTGAATACACCCTCTGAATATTTCTGAGATCCATATCCATGTTTTTCTTTGCAAAACCTGATAACTTTTGGTGCTTATACTCCATATCAGTTTGATCTTACTCCCCAGTCCCACAGTTGTGCCCCTAAAACAGCTTTGACCAAGTTGACTGAACTTAAGTCACAGGATATGTCTCAGTTGCTCAAGACTGTGAGGGGTTTTATTGCAGCTATGGAGGCAGAACAATTGGTACATTGGTAGTACAAAAATTTGAAGCAGCTGGGCCAAACTTTCCACCTCATAGGAAGAACCTCCTGAAGAGGAATGGACAGACAGACAATGGAGAGAGTGGTGTTTTTATTTGTTTTCATTTCATCACTTTATGATCACTGATGTGTCTGACCTGTGCGATTTAAAGTGTATAATGTGATGAGTTTTATGACATGCACATACCAATGCAAACATCACCACAGTCACATTAATGAACATAGTCATCACCCTCAAATCTTCTCCAGGTCACTGTGTCATTCCTTCCATCCCCGAGCAACCTAGCAATCCTGACACTGTAGGTTAGTTTTCACTTTTGCCACTTTAGTAAAAGAAGATTCATACAAGCATACCCTTTTAGTAGTTTGGGTTTTCTCAACTCAAGATAATTGTTTTAAATTCTCCAATGTTGTTGAGTGTATCACTGCTTTGCACCTTTCTGACTGCTGAATGGCAGCCCACTCCATGACTACCCTACAACTTGTCACCCACTCCCTCTGCAGGGGCACTGGATGTTGTTTATCATTAGGTCTATTGTGAGCAAAGCTGCCATGAAGGTTCATGTACAAATCTTTCTGTGGTATCTGCCTTCATTATCTTGCAGAAACACTTCAGGATTTGTGACTTAGTCATATGATAACTCTCACTTTAACTTTTAAATTGCCAAATGGGTTAAAATTGGTTGTATCACATAAAGGTTTCTTTATACTATTTTGTGTTTGCAGGACAAAGTGACTACATTCCTTGTGGGGAGTTGGTACTTGTACATAACACATGTTAATTTCTTTTTTTCATCCCCTTTCCCTTCCTTCCCTTTCTCCTCCCTGCATCCCTTGATCATTTTCCCCTTCATAAAAGTCTATCACCCTACTTCCTATTAGCCATCTTTTATTTTGTCTTTTATTTTAATGTTACACGTCTCATAGAAGAAAAACTATGTGATATCTAAGCTTCTGTGTTTGATTTATTTCACTTAATATTATAGCCTCAAGGTGCATCTATTTACCTACCAGTGACTCAAGTTTATCTCTCTTTACAGCAGAGTAGCAATTCATTGCTTATAAATACCACATCTTCCTATTCATTCATCTGTTAATGGACATATAAACCACTCACAAGATTCAGTTATTATCAATTGTACTGCTATAAACACAGACATGCATAAATTACGGTATTCTGACATTTTTAACTCTGTCTAGAAGATACCTAGAAAGAGACTAACTAGACTGAATGGTATTTCTCATTTCATTTTTGTAGAATCTCCATTCTGATTTCCAGAATGACCATGCTAGTTTACACATCCACCAACAATGTAGAAGGGTTCTTTTCTCCTGCAGCCTCTCCAACATTTGTTATTATTTGATTTCCTGATGATGGCCATTCTTTCTCTGATAAGATGCAGTCTCAGTGTTGTTTTAATCTGGGAAAGAAAGAAGTTGTTTCATTAGAAATGGTGAAGTTGTCTAATTACAAAAGGAAGAAATCAAATTATCATTATTTGCAAATGGAATGATTTTACATAGAAGAGCCAAGAAAATTCACCAAAAGACACTTGGGACTAATAGTCCAATTCAGCAATACAGCAAGATACAAAATCAATCCACAAAAATCAATAGCGCTCTTCTATATTAACAATGAACTCACTAAGAAAGAAATTAGAGAAAAATATCATTCACAGCAGCACGAAGAAAAATGAAATATTTAAGAATTAACCTAAGGAAATAAAAATCCTCTACAATGAAAACTAAAGTATGCTGAAAAAGGAAAGCAAATAGGACATTAGAAAATGGAAAGATATCCCTTGTTCTTGGGTACACAGAGCCGTTACGTAAAGATGGCCATACTTCCAAATACATAGATTTAATGCACAGATTTAATGCAAACAGATTAATGATTACAGATTTAATGCAAACCCAATTAACATATCAATAACATTCTTCACATGTCTGGAGGAAACAATCCTAAAATTCATACAGCTTTATGCTCTCACTTCCAGTATTTGTGAGTTAGACGCATTCCACTTCCTTGCCAACACTTGATAAGGCCAGTCTGGTTATTTTATTAATATGTAAAAACTTTTTAATAGCATATAATTATACAAATAATGAGATTCAATATGGTATTTCCATACATGCATTGATCATGTCAAACTGCCTTTTTTATATTCAGACCCAACACACTTCTCTGATCCTACTGATACTTTTCTTTGTAGTGTTAGCAATTCCAATAGTTGCATTTCATTTTAATTTTGATTTTGATTTCCATGATGACAAAATGGTGAGCATGTTTTCTTGGTTTACACACAACAACCATATATCTTTTTGGCGAAGTGCCTGCCAAGTATTTTACCTATTATGTTACCAGGTTTTTTGTTAGTACTGAATTATAAAGGTTCTTTGTATTACATAAATGGAAGGTTGTTGTCAAAAACATGGCTTTGCAAATATTTTCTTCCAATTTATCATTTTCTTCTTGATTTCTTGTGAAGAATAAAACTTTAAAAGTTCAACAAAATGAAATGTATTAATATCGCTTCTTTTCCTTTTGTGTGGTTCCTTTGAAGAAAATCTTTGCCAAAATTGAGACCACCGATATTTTATCCTGTCATTTCTTCTAAAAGTTTCATATATTATCTCTTACAACTTGATCCATAGCTGACATACAGTTAAGTTTTGTACATTATATGACATGAATGTTGACAGTTTCTGACTTGCTATTCTTTTTTCTTGTTTTTTCCTTTTCATTGTCTAATCAGTTATCTCAAAAGTTACTTTATTAATTGAATTGCTTTGATGTCTTTGTGAAAACTTTGTTGACTGTATATGTGTCAGTCTATTTCTGGACCCCATTCTAATTCAATATATATATATATATATATATATATATATATATATATATATGACTTTTCACCACTGCTGTGCTATTTTAATTTTTCTAGCTTTATAAATCTTGAAATAAGATAGTTGAAGCTCTCCAGCTTTATTCTTCAAAGTCATTTTGGCTATTGTAAGTTCCTTGCCTTGTTATTGTAAATTTTTTGCCTTGCTATACAAATTTTGAAATTAGCTTATCACTATAAAAATAGCCTGCTGAGGTTTTGACTAGAGTTTGAGAAAAACAGGCAACCTGTTAACAATTTGAAATTTTTTATTCATCAACATAGTTATCTTCCATCTCTTAGGCCTTTTACATTTACAAATGTCAATTTCTTTTGAGCATTTTTGTTGTACAGGTATTATATATGTTTTATCAAAACTATCTTTCTATATTTTTAACATATCTAGAAATGGAATTGATCTTGTGTACTGCACCTTTAAAGCAGCACTTTGAACAAACCTATTGGTTCTGAGTTCTCCAATGGTCTCCATTTCTTGTTTTGCTCAATTACCCTACACACAGCATATTATCCCTCTTTTTACTTGCCTTGGCCCCAGTCCTTCATTTTGATGCCTTTCATGGTTCTTTGGTGCCATTTTTCATGTCTTCATCGTGAAGGCTTTGTTCATCCTGAGCTTATTACTTGGGAATTATTTTGCTCACTGAATTATAAACAGCTAGTGTTGACTTCCACCCAGGTATATCAAAAGTTACCATGCCCTTCTGAGAAGTCACAGCTCAGCTGCAGTTGACAAACTGACTTACCTTAACCTCTGTGTTCACGTTGATACTTTATTCATTACTGCAGTCCATCAGTTTCTAAGCTGGTTCCTCGATATCCAGGTTACCATATGTAGTTTTCAAAGGTTTGTATTTTAGCAGAATAAAAGAAACACTGAAAGCAGGCATTTTTTTCACACTGTACTGCCACTGTTGTGGGGAGGGCGTCTCTATGTCATGTGAGTTGTAGAAGCAACAAATCAAACATGGTTCAATACTGAAAATATCTAGTTAGGGATGAAAGTGGGAGGAGGTGGGTCCATTCACAATAGTTGTAAAAACTATAAAATATCTATGAATAAATTTAGCAAGCATGGTACTTATGTGAATAAAACTATAAAATTTTATTGAAGAGCATAAAACATGATCTGAATTAATGGAGAGATACAGCATGCTCCTGAATGTGATGACTTTGTGTCATAAAATACCCACTCTTTCCAGATTATTAAAACTTCTCAAAATTTCTATTGGAATTCTGTGTTTTATATCTTCAATCTTTAAAACTTTTGGTTCTATTTTTAGTAGAATGGAATAAATAAGGTCACTAAAACCAAATTTGTAATAATGTCCATAAAACTTTTGAAAAAGAAGAATGATAGGGAGGGAAAAGTCCTACTGTCTACCAGGAAACATATTCTAAAGATCCCTTACTCAAAACTGTATTGTTAGGAAGTAAATATTAAATATCATAGTAGAAAATAATACAATATAGAGAAATATATCCTTGTACATATGCAAATTTAATATCTGACATAAGTAACATTTCAGTTCAAATGAGAAAATAGTTTTATTTAATAAAATGTCCTAGTATACGAGGCTATCCATCTGGGAAGATAAAAATGTTAAATACTTCTTATAAACAATGTACAGAAATAAGCATAGAAGATTTAGAAGTTAAACAGTGTGTACAATTCAGTGTAAACTTAGGGGAAGTATTTCTATGACCTTAAGTTGGAGGAAAATTTTTTCAGTAATGAGGACCATCCAACTGATGAGAATGTTGAAAACAATAAATGAATGAAATAGTTATAACTATAATAAAAAGGGAGTTATTCTGAGGGGGCTGGATAGTGCTTATCAGTAGTCATGTCCCAGAAAGTTACTAACATCCATGTCTAAGTGATCTCCAAGGTCGAGCCTGTAATGGCTCTTTCATAATGCCTTACTTGTATTGATTCAATTAAAAAATTAATGGTGGCATTCAAATGTAATCTTTAAGAATGGTTGTGAATGTCTGTTTTTGCAGTGTCCAACTCTCACACTAAGTACAACAGTGTCCTGGTATTATTTTGAAAAGCTACTTCTTCGCCATTTACCTACTCTGTGATGCTCAGTGGGAACTGACAACAATCCCAGTTACAGGGCTTGTGGACAGATAAATAGGACCTGACAATTCAGGGGCTTTGGTCCACAAGGAGGTATCACTTGGTAGGTTGAGAGACAGAAGACATCAACTTGTGAACTTTTCTTGGCCTGTTATACAAGAGGAAGGTTTTATTTAACTTCAGAATCTCCTGAAGTTTCCATGCCAAGGGTTGTTGGTATGGGTTTTATGTGAAAGCTCTTGATATTGTAATATTTACAACTAATACAATTTTAAAAAGCAATATTCTATGGTCCCAACAAAATGTATCTACCGGAAGTGCTCTGAATCCAGGGCTGTATAAGGGGACTGAAGAATACTTTTATTTGGTTACATTTTATAAGGTGATAAACAGTGATAATTTTTCCCAATTCATCTAACTGCTTGCAGCTTCAGGTTTAGAGTTCAACATAGTAGATTTGAATGCTGTTTCAGCTGTTCATTTATGCAATGATACTAAAAATAGTATTGTGTTTTGAGGATCATTCGTAATGAAGCTCAGGTGGGCCATTTGGCTAAGGCCTACTTGGTAGTCTCCTTGAAGACAGAGGGTCACTGCAGCAAGAAGTCTTCCAGCTTCTAGGCCAGTGGTGCAGATACACTGGCATAATTTTCCTGGAGCAGCTTTCAAATCTTTGTGCCTCCTCTTCTCTATCAGCGATATGTCTATTTTCCTACTGTTTCTTCCAAACAGACATGAATTAGGCAATTTCTCTTTTCCTGTCAAATCTGTCTTGGAAAAAGGAGTTTGACTTATCCTGTCCTTGTGGTCAACTTTGGGGTCACATTTTAGTTTTATGTTGCTTTTCCTGTTTTGCACTGATTTCTGAAGCCACTAGAGGAAAACTATCTCCTTTCCTTTTCTTGTCTTTTACTTTAAGCTCTTCATATGTATGTTGACCTGGGCTTTCTTTTGTCTCTTTTTTTCCCTCTCTTCTGATACTCTATTTTGCCACATTCTTTTTCTCCTCACCTCTTCTCTTCTTGTACTTATTCTTGTATCTGTAAAATAAGAAAAATCATACCTGTATCATTAGACTACTTTAAGACTTTGAAAATTACATTTAAGATTTCAAATTTTTTCCCAGGATATAGAGTATGCTATTAAAAATGGAAGATAGTCTTCCTTCTCCTGTTCTGAATCTGTCCTCTTTTCTCTAGCTGTTTTCTGAGGAAGCTCCTTGGTATCCACCCTCTGCTTCACCACCCACACTTTGTGCTGTCAGGTTTGTATCTATGCCTTCTTCACCCTACAGTTCAGAGAAGCAGCTGCCTTTATTCAAACCAGTAACAGCCCTTCCGTGGCTTTTTATTGTTCCTTTTTCGCTTGAGATGTACAATCGTAAATTGTTACCTTGTTAAGATGATTGATTATATCAAAAGAGAAAAGATTCACATTTCATGAACTTCATAATAAAGGCATATTTGCTCTATGCACATTTTAATTACTTTTGTCAAAGGATTAATTTAGATGCCAAAGGTAGGATTGCTCAGAAGCCACAAGGCAGAACTTAGCTTATAGCCGAAGTTCTCTTTCCATGGTGCTGAAATTTGAACTCATTTAATTCTCTTTGAGAGTGTGTGCAGGAGACAGTTACTCAAAGACAGGCATGACAGACATTACTACAATAGCATCTCACTTTGAAGTTTTTGAATTACATTACCTGGCATTCATATCTCACTCCTGTAATGTCATTTGTTGGCTCAGGAATCTTTAATGATTATTTTCTACCACATCAAGCACTCATGGCTCTTCTGGCAAAGAGCGTGGCTTCTCAGCCATCATCTCTCCATCTCTCCATCTCTCTTAGGTTAGATGTATGACCTTGGGAGAATTACTTCACTTCTGAGTGCTTTTATCAAGTGACAATAAGTAGAAATAGCAACATGCTTACTCCATAATCTTTGCAAGGGTTAAACGATTGATAAAACTAAAATGCGTATAAAGATCTTTGTTATGTATTAAGTGCCATATAAGAGTTAATCAATACAATCTTTCAACTCCAAATAATATAGAACCAATTCACTTTGGGTGGCAACTGATTCTGAACTCAGTGATAACAGCTTTCATGAATGCCACTCACTATATACCAGGTATTATACTATGTACCACATATGTGAGAGGTAGACATACTATACAGATATAGTTATAGATATAGACATATAAATATAGAAATGGATAAAGGTATAGACATAAGTATGATCTGACACAAGAACTTTGTGGAGTAGATGTAATTTTCATCCTCATATTACAGGTAAGGAAATGAGATGCTGAAAGCTTCAAATCTCATGTTAAATTCCCAAATATTAAGTTTTAATTTAAAAAGTTGATTTTAGGGTGTCATGGTTTATGTCTGTGTCCCCCAGGCCTCATGAGTTTGCATTGTTCATTTGTGATGGTTCATTGTCTAGTGCTTGGATTGATGGTGTCATTGCTCCATCCACAGAGGAGTGGAGCCAGGATGTGATGTAATGGCAGGAAGAAGGTGTGTCTTGCTCTTTGCTGGTTTGAGCTTTCTGTTTGCAGCTGCCATAAACTGCAGTCTAGCCATACCCACCTGCCTGGGAGCCAACTGAATGTGGACTAAAACCTCCAAAAACTGTAAGAAATAAACCTTTCTTTTCCCAACTTTGGCATCAGGTATTTTGTCTCAGCAATGAGTAAAAAGTAACTAAGACAGAATTTGGTCCCAGGAGTGGGGTCGTTTGCTGTGACTATACCTGACCATGTTTCTTGAGAGGCTTTAGAAATATCTTATGGGCAGAATTTGGAAAGGTTCTGACATGTTGCCAGTATGCATAGAGCTGGAGCCACTTAGGCTGTTCTGTAGAGGAGATTCTGGTCAGAGCTCAGGAGACCAGAAGGCTGATAGAAAGCCAGATGGTAAAGACTAGGCTTTGGAAGTTTCTGCTGGGAAGGACTGCATTGGTTGTTGGACTCCACAGGATGTGTGTTATGGCTTGGCAGAAAGTTTGTCTGCATTTTGCTCCTGCCCAGAGACTTTGCCTGAGACTGAGACAAAGGAAAATGGACTGATTAATCTTAAAAAAAGAGATTAAAAAGCAATCGAACATTGAGGCTGTGGCATGGCTATTGTTGGGGGCTTTCAGCCAGCTTTATGTTTCAAATCAAGAGCAAAGTGCCCAGCAGGATAATTCACAATGCTGTGAGTTTGGCCAGAAGGAAAATTCCAGGAAGGCTGTGGATTGTAAAGACAGAGTTGAGATTTTGATTCCTGAAGAGAAACAGAGAGATAAGAAAGATGGCCCCAGGGCATCCCAGGAAGCGGGTTCCCACCCTGTGCAGCAAAGGTGAAAAAGTTTGCTCAGGGAGAAAAGCTGCAGAGTGCCATGTTCCAGAATGGCGACAGTGGCCACATGAGGTTCCAGAATGGCGGCAACATAGAGAAGATTTTTCTCGCAATCAGATAAACAGAGCCCTGAGATCCAGGCAACTGACCCCGACAGCCAAGAGAGAGAAAAGCCTGGCTACTGCTTCAGCTAGCAGCAAACCTTGGCAGCATCCACAAGGTGCTGATTTTAGGTGCAAGGAAAATGCACAAATTCCGAGGGTAAGACGGCTTCCACCTTGATTGCAAAGGGCCTGGGAGGCCAAGCAGTGTGCCCCTGAGAGGGCAATTTGTGAAGATGTAAGTGTGAAGCCAAAGGTGCAGAGGAGACCCCAGAAGTTTGGAAAAGCCAGGAATGTGGCTGATCCAAGGGAAGCTGCAAAAAGCGAGCAGAGAAGATTTAAGAGAAAAGCTGCGGGAGTTGAAATCGCCAGAGGTGCCCTTAGGGTGAAGTCACCCAAGCCTTTTGGAGCTTGTAACCAGATTGCTTCAAATGCTGAGTGTGGAACTCTAGGACTTAATGTTTGCCCTGCTGGATGTTGGACTTGCTTTGTTTCCAATACTTTATATTCCCCTGTTTGTAACTTTTGGAATGGTAATATTTATCTTGTGCCTTTGCATTTCAGAAATGTTTAACCATGTTTCATTTGTACAGGAGGTTACAGTTAAGAGTTTGCCATAGATCTTAGAGGAGACTTAAAACTTGGACTGTTCCACAAAGTTGAAACTTAGGACTTTGGCAACTCTTGGAGGTGGACTAAATGTCTTTTGTATAAAGGATGTACATGAGTTCAGGGGGCCAGGGGTGGAATGTCTGTGTCCCCCAGGCCTCATGAGTTTGCATTGTGCATTTGTGGTGGTTCATTGTCTAGTGCTTGGATTGATGGTGTCAGTGCTCCACCCACATATGGGTGGGGCCAGGATGTGATGCAATGGCAGGAAGAACATGTGTCTTGCCCTTTGATGGTTGGAGCTTGCTGTTTGCAGCCGCCATGAAAGGTGGCCCAGCCATGCCCACCTGCCTGGGAGCCAACTGAGTGTGGACTAAAACCTCCAAAAACTGTAAGAAATAAACCTTTCCTTTCCAAACTTTGGCATCAGGTATTTTGTCTCAGCAATGAGTAAAAAGTAACTAAGACATAGGGGCAAGTGAAAAATAACTAAAAATGTGTTATGCAAAAAGGAGGAGCATTTATTGTTCAGGTAACTGCAAAACCCAAGGAGAAAAATTTCAGCCTCTGGCATAGACAAACCAAGTGACTCAGAAATATTGACTAGAATCCATCTTTTTCTCCTAGCTCACTCTCACTATTACCACTATTACCTCTGTTTTATAGCAAGCTCACTTCCCAGGGTGGCAAAAGAAAAAATCATACTAATAATTTTCTTAACTGTATGCAGTGACACACACATACAATCCCAGTACTCTGGGAGGCTAAAACAGGAGGAACACAAGTTTGACTCCAACTTGGCAAACTTAGTGATTTAATGAGACTCTGTCTCAAAATAAAAAGGCCTTGGGATGTAGCTCAGTGTGAAGGCCTTGGTTTAATTATTAGTACTACCCCAAACCCCAAAACTAAAACTAAAACCAAACCCAAGTAAAACAAACCAAAATTAACTCTTATTTAACTTTTAAACATTTTTAAATTTATTTTCTATCTTATTTATATAATTATCCTAAGCTGTTTCTCTCTACAGTTATTTCATTCATGGGGGGCCTATTTTATTTCTGTGATTTCTATTTCATTAATTAATTTTGTAATACTGTTGCTTTGATCCTCAATTTGTTTCTCACACTCTGTAAAACTTCTTTCATCTTATTTTGTTGCTTTATTATCTCATCTTTGGGACTAATATTATTGAAGTCTTGTTCTAATCAGTATTATTTTTATGAATAGCAGCACCCCTCAGCTCTAGGAGCCATGCTACTCTCTAAGTTGCCTCATCTGTCTTGCGTGGGATGTGCTCATGATTCTCTACCTTTTACCTTTTAGTAACATCAGTATCACCTCAGTGATGTTGTGTTGCTTCCATAAGACTCTTGTTCACATTAATTGAGGTGGTCTTTCTCCTACTCCTGTTTGCAATAATAAGGTATAAAATATTTTCTAATGTGTAAATATGCGTGTGGACAAAGAGAGAGAGAGAGAGAGAGACAGACAGACAGACAGACAGACAAAGAGACATGAAAGAGAAGAGAGAGAAAATGGCAGAGAGAGATACATACATGGAGGGAGAATGAATAGTACAGAGACAGAGAGACACATAAAGAAAGAAGGAGAGAGGAAAGGGGAGAAGACGTGCTCTGCTCTTTCAGCCTATCTGAAAACTCTGTCTCTGATGAGCAAGATCTGGAGTCTGGGAATTACTTACATAGTTCTATAGTTTGGATGTCTCCCAGAGTCCTGTGTGTTAAAGGCTTAATCCCCAGGGTAAAGCTATTGGGAGGTGGAAACTACTGAGATACCCTTGGGTCACTTGACATGTACCCAGAGGAAACAGAGGGACCCTGGTTCCTTCTTCTTTTGTTTGGTGTTCCTGCCATGAGGTGAGCAGTTATATGGCACTTCTGCCATAGGGAAGTGCCTTGAGGGAGGCCCAGATCATCAGGCAGGATTGATCTTGGACTGAAAACCACAAAATGGTAAACCAGAAGAAACCTTTTCTCTCCTGATATGTTGTTTATCTCTGGCATTTCATCATAGTGACAGAAAGCTGACTAACACACACATGATTTTCCATACAAAGAATGTGAGATGCAATGTGAGACAAGAAGAAAGGTTAACTGCACAGACAGTTAATAGATTTTTGGCTAAGAGAACAAGTCAGCATCTCCCGAGATCCAGCCATGTTGGAACTTGGGGACTAAGCAAGAAAGCAACATGCTGTCCTTCTTGGTAAGCAGCAATGGTGCAAGCGAGCAGTAGGTGTGCCAGGGAGAGAACAAGTCAGTGTCTCCCTTGAGCCTACTGGCCTTTGGGCTGAGAATCAAATGTCCCATATCCCCCTTCGCTCCCCCGTCATTAGCAACTGAATGGTGTCCAGTACAGCCAGAGTTGATAGCAACTAAGTCACAAAAAGCAACTAAATTCTTGCATTATTGATCTGGGGCCAGTGGTCTGAGCATCTCTTGGAAGGATGACCCTATGCAATATAGCAAATGTGGGTATTTTCTTCTATCTTCTCTTTGATGGCAAATATTGTTTTCACTGTTTGGCTTTGTTATGATTAATTGTTTTGCTCTATTCAGTATTCTGTTTGGCTAGGTTTTATAATGTTCTGTTTTTGGTTTGATTTTGCTGTACCTTATTGACTGTACAACTACTGTGAAGATAACAAGATACATTATGGTATCTATTACAGTTATCTCAGTACCTTGCTGTGAAGTTCTGTACCAATTTCACTGCACTGTCTCAGTTGGGTTTGTTCTGTCTTGGTCTGTTGTATCTTACTACTTTCAAAATTAGAGAAGAGATTTTTGGTTCCCTCCACCTGTCTTCTTTCTCTTCTCCTTCTCCCTCTTCCTCTTCATCTGCCCCTACTTCTCCATCTCCTTTTTCATCTCCATTTCCACCTCCCTATGTCTGTCTCTCTCTGTGTCTGTCTCTCATCTCTATTTCTATATCTCTGCACTTTTCTTTCTCTTACATTAAAAACCCAAGATCTATATTTTCTTCCAGTAGTTTCTAACATTAAGTCAGACCCTTTTCATTATACAGTTACTGTTAGCAAAGACTATTTTTCGGTTATTACTGTTTTTATTAATTTCATGAGTATTGGAAATGTAGTTCCGTTTTTCCACTTGAGCATGCCTCTCTTACTGAGAAGCACCATTATCTCTCTAATAAAAAAGGAAACTGATGTTCTGAGAGTTTGAGTTTCTTTAAAATACTCAGTAATTAGGTAATAGAAATAAGATAAAATCTATTCTCTTAATTCAAGTTCTGTAGTTTTCCCTCTTGCCTACACTCATCTCTATAGATATTTTCTATTCCTACTTGGAACTGGAATAGTGAAAGTGGCCTATTCCAAGCATGAAGAAGGCAGGTTGAACTAGCAGACAGAGCCAGTTATTACTGAGCCTACAAGGATCAGTGATTCAGCATTATATTGCTAAAATATATGTCTATAAGAAGCTAAGCATGGCTGGCTGTTAAGACAAAGGGAAGTGGGAAGCAAGTAAGACAAAGTTGTTGCTCTTAAAGAGCTTTGAGAGAATCAGCCAATATACAGGTAGCTTTGCATGTGCTAGGCAAGCAACCCACCACTGAGCTATGTATCCAACTCTTTCTGTTTTTCTATTTTATTTTGAGGCTGTTTCATTAAATTGCCCAGGCTTGGACTAAATGAGCATGCCGTTATAATCAATCTCTAGCTCTCTATGTCTGTCTGTATCTGTATCTGTATCTGTATCTGTATCTGTATCTGTATCTCTATCTCTATCTCTATCTCTATCTCTATCTCTATCTCTATCTGTCTCTGTCTCTGTCTCTGTCTCTGTTTCTCTCTCTCTCTCTTTCTCTCTCTCTCTTTTTCTGTCTCTCTCTCTTTCTCTCTCTGTCTCTCTCTCTGTCTCTGTCTCTCTCTGTCTCTCTGTCTGTCTCTCTCTCTCTCTCTCTCTCTCTCTCTCTCTGTGTGTGTGTGTGTGTGTGTGTGTGTGTGTGTGTGTGCACATGCACGCTTTTGAATCTGGGATTTTGTGCATGCTAAAAACATGCTCTATCCCTGATCTACAGACCTAGTCCTCAATTATCATGAGTTCTCTGAAGAAGTCAAGCACGTGATATGATAGAAAGTAACCAGAATTAAGGTGGCAAAGATGCTACTTCTCCTAATACAGGTAGGAAGGGCTTCAGGGTGATTGGTGATATTTGAAGAATAAAGGATGAGGCAATGTCAGTCTTGCAAAAAGCAGAATGGAGAAGTGATCTAAACAGAATGGAGAAGTGATCTAAATAGAAGATGCACAGTATTCACACTGCTGAGATAGAAAAAAAATTAGGAGAAATGGAAGACCTGAGCAGAGACCAATGTGACTGAGTTGCAAAGATAAAGGGGACAGATGGCAGATGACAATGTCGGAGCAGTGGACAGAGGGCAGACAATGCAAGACAAATGCACCATGATAAAAGGGTTTGACCAACTGTCAAGCAGATAGGTGACTTTCCAGAGAGGTTAGGATTTTTAAAAGAGCACGTTTTAGATGCTAGAAGCAGCGGCACTAGTGCAAAATGACCATTAGATTTTGTCTCAGAGGAGCCAACTTGCAGCACTAAGTGAAAAGAATTCAGTGCATTTATATGTTGTAAAGAGCTTAGAGATGAAAGTGCTAGAGAAATCGAGCCTATGGCTATTCCTACATGTCTAAAGGCCCACCCGGTATGGAATAGGCTTCTCTGGCATTTTCCGCTTTCTCTCTGAACACTAGGTAAGGATCTTTTTTTCATTTCCCCAGTTACATCTCACTTGCCAATGTCTTTGCACAATGCAGGATGAATGTAAAGGTTAATTCTACATCTGTAACTTCAGGAAAGGTTTGTATCCCAGTTGCCAACCTCTTTGATGATTTGTCTTGGCCATTGCATACTAGCATGTCACTTCTTTCCACTCATCCTTTGGAAGCAGCCTATTAAAGAAAGATGATTTGGAGTGAAAGTCAATAAAGTCAGGTGCTAAGTAATTCTTCAGTATGTTTAGTGCTCAGCAGGTAGACTGAGTGGCCAAAGAACTATTTTTGCTGACAAATGTCTCCTTGTCATTGTGCAAACATAAGAGATATGCTGTAAGTGTGTATGTAAAAAGCTGTGGGCGACTCAAAAGTGTACACACATGGGCATCAAAGCTAGACTGTTGAAGCTTTTTTCATAGCTGAAGCTCTTTTCTCATAGCTCTTTTAGGCACTGTCCTCTGAGAGTCTACTAAGGGAACACAGGCTCCATTCAACATGAGCACTGCCAATTTAAGCATGCAAATCAATCTTTTGTGCCTTGGTTTCCTATCTTATAATTTGAGATAAGTCCTCCTACCCCTCCATGCTTCTTGGAATAAGACATAGGGCAATCCATCTTTGTACCTTTTCCATCTTCATTCTTGTTTCTTTATTAGCCATTTATGTCAGATTTTATGGTCTCATGGAGTTTTAGGTGCTAGACTAAAAACTCTGGAGACAGACCACTTGCATTGGAATCTTGGTTATGTCATCATATACTTGCTATGCAAACTTGGACAAGTTGGCTAAAGTCTTTATGCTTCTGTCTCCCAATTTAAGTTACAACTATTATAAAACCCATCGCATGAGGTTGTTGTGATGATAAAATCTATCAGTATGGTGTTTAGGATCATGCCTGGAAGATAAGATATGCTTTTAAAATGCTAGTTTTATTGTTGTTGTTTTTAATTGCTATCTGTATAACTTCTCTTATACAAAGTTGGGGTAACTTCCATGCATATTTGTGACAATATTTGTCTTAGTCTATTTTCTGTTACTACAATAAAATATCAGAGACTAAGTGATTTATAGAGAAAATAGGTTTATTTAGCCTATAGTTCTGGAAATCGGAAATCAAAAATCAGGTGGTCAGATCTTGACTCTGGTAAAGGCTTTATGAAGCATGGAAAAGTAGAAGGGAAAGCATGTGTGAATACAAAAGACAAAAAAGAAAGGGCAACCTCAATAAAAATGGCCCATTCCAGTGGCAATAATCCAGTCACCCATGTGAACTCCCTGTCAAAAGAAGGCCTCACACACTTTCTGTGGCTCCATCCTTGTGGCCCACATACTTGTGAGGGCCAGGTTCCCCACACTACTATACTGAGCAGTTAAATCTCACTGTGTATTTTGTGGTGACAAACCATATTCAAACCCTATGCAAGGTTCCCCCAGAGCACTGAGGTGAACTATTGCACATTTGGAATCATGGGGATCTCACAGGTCCATAGCCTGAATTTTGAGTTAAGGGCAATGGGTTAATCTTAGTCAGATTGTGTTCATGGACTTGTACACAACATACAAGTGGCCCACAACCTTGTCTTTAATAATGAATCTTCCCACTTACTTTCTTTATCATAATAAATTTATACACCAAATATTCCCTAAATGCTTACATACTAAACCTGTACTTTTTACATTATGAAAGTATGATTTAAAATGTCCCACAAAGTGAAGAAACATCTTATATGTTTGTTTCACTTAAAAATGTGGGTAGAAATCACTAGTTGATAAATTACATATTGTTATCTTAGAAGTAGTTGTTCAAGTTACAAAATCAAAGCATAAAAAATGGACTAGTGATTCCTTACTGTTATTTTTTTTAAATTCTGTGTCATTTTTACTCTTTTTTCTGTTTTTTTCTCTAAATGAAAAACATTGTGCAGATTTTGCTTAATTTTCAAAAATATGCCATTTTTATATTAAAATAATTTCACTTTAACAATGGATATTTTTTACATTATCAGACAAAAAATAGGAGAGGTGATAATGGATATCTTTGTCTTATTCTTTATTTTAGAGTGAAATCTTTTAGTTTTTGACCATTTAATGTGATGCTGGTGTTGGTTTCTCATAGGTGGTTTTCATCACATAGAGATAAAGACCATCTATTCAAATTTTCTGCAGACTTTTTATTATAAATGGGTGTTGGACTTTGTCAAATGCTTTCTCTGTGTCTATTGAGATGATCATATGATTTGTTTAAAATTAAGTTTATGGGTACATTTTAGATATACATAATTATCATATTATTCATAAGGAATTTGCACCTGTACATAATATATTTTTATTTTTATTTTTTCCCTGTCTCTCCCTCTTCATGTGATTTTTTCTTTGATTCTGTTGATATGGCATATTACATTCATTGATTTGTGCATATTTTAACCATCGCTGAATCCCTGGGATGAAAACCTACTTGCTCGTGATAAACAATCTTTTTGAAACTTTACTGCATTCTGTTTGCCAGTATCTTATTGAGGAGTTTTGTATCTAGATTCATTAGGGAGATTGACCTGTAGTTCTTTTTCTTGTTTGGGCACTTCTCTAGTTTTGGTATCAGGGTAATGCTTGCTTCTAAGAATGATTTTGAGAGTACTGCTTCCTTTTTAACTTCATTAGTAGTGACATTTGCTCTTCTCTATATTTCTTGTAGAATTCAGCAGTAAATTCATCATCATGGGATTTTCTTTGTTGGTAAGTTTTAATTACATTTTCAATTTAATTGACCGACATTAGATTATTTAGAACATTTTTATCTTCTTGATTCAGTTTTGACAATTCTTATGTAACTAAGAATCCATACTTTTCTTCTGTGATTTCCACCTATTAGACTGTACAGGTTCTTGAAGTAAGTATTGGTGGTCTTCTAGATTTTCACAGTATCTGTCGTGATTTCACCCTTTTTATTCCTGATCATATGAATTTGAGTTTTTCTTTCCTTTACTTAATAAGGTTGGCTAAGGATTTATCAATGTTATCTAATATTTCAAATAACCAACTTTTCAATTCATTGATTCTTCATATGATTTTCTTAGTCTCAAATGCATTAATTTCTGCTCTTGTCTCTGTCATTTCTTCTCTAATGCTAGATTTTGATTTGTTCTTTTTCTAGCAGATTAAGGTTCAACATTGTATTGTATATTTGAACTCATTCTGTTTTGCTGATGTGATAATTAACTTCTATAAAACAATAAAAAGAAGGTTGGCTTTCTCTTTGTTGATAGTGGAAGGAATATCATTATATTTATATAAAATATAAGATAATTTAAATGCATTAAAGAGGATCAACACAACTGTCCTCAGTGGTAAGTGCCTGCAATCTCAGCTACCTGGAAGGCTGAGGAAAGAAGACCACAAGTTGGAGTTCAGCATAGGCAACTTAACAAATAATAGTTTAAAAATAAAACAATTTTTTAAAAAGGTTGGAGATGTAGATCAGTACTCCTTGAGTTCAGTTCCAATTAGCAAAGCAAATATGCACCAAAAACTAAACTGTAACTCAAACTCTACATGTTGAAATGAGTATATAGCAATGTTTGTTTGCTGTGTTGTTCCAAAAACTTCAGTGCACAGATCACATAAATGTGTGGATAAAAATTTGAAGTAACATAACTTTGTATACTTCCACTCAAATTTACTATCAAAAATTTACTTTTCTAATTTTATAGTTTCTGATGTCCTTCCTACTGACTCGTGTTCCTGGTAGTGTAAATACTATTGTTTGAAAATCAAAATCAAATTTTATCTAGAATCTTAGGATACAATATATCCCCCACTACATCATTCACTATAATTCCTTTCATCTTTGATGTGCAACTGAAAGATCATCTCCTTCCTCAACTCTTCCTTCCTCATCACAAGTGGGATGTGTTCCTCCTCTAAGGCCTTCAGTGCTGAAATAGAAATATGAGTCACTGTGGGCGTGGGACTTGGAAAGGAAGGACTTTAACTGGCTGGTTTAAAGAAAATTCATGAAGTGTAGAAGAGCTGATTATTTGCACTTTTTCTTCTATTGGTAAAGCCTCAAAAAGTCTACTTATACATACAGAAAATGGGCAAATATCCCACCATACCTTAAAAAAGATAGATGAATTATATGCACCTGAATCCACCTCCCTTAACCATATGATTGTTACTAAGAAATAGATGTTAGTGCAAGCTTGAGTATTACTACTGATTCCAATATTTCCCAACTAATAAAGGATAACAGCTAACTTGATTTACGGGTAGTTGTGAGACCCAAATCTCAAGATTAAGAAAAATCTAAATTTCAAAATAAAAAAATTAAATATTTTAATGGGAAGATAATTAAATTTTCCTAGAAAGAAATTTTTAAAAATAATGTTGTATTATCATGACGGGAATGAAAAGATGTTAAAAAGATAGTCGAGCAAACAAAATATGACATGAACAAATGGAAAAGCGTATTCTTCTCTTGAGTTGTTAGACTAATGGTATAAATTATTAATGATCTCTAAATTATTATACACATTCAATATGATTTTGTTAAAATGTGCCAACAGGCTTCTTATTTGAACCAAACAAATTGGTATTAAAGTCTACATTAAAAATTAAAATAGCTAAGAAAATTTAAAAAGAAGTAATGGTTTTAAAAATTAATGCCATCAAATGTATAGAAATACTGTAGGCCTACAGAAATTAAAATATTATGGTTGGAATGCATAAATAAAAGCAGATCAATAGAAGAAAATAGAGAATGTAGAAATCGAAGCAAATACAGAGATAAATGTGGCAAATGATAGAGGTAATGCATATTAGTGCAAAGAACAATGAATTAATTAATAACTGTATAAGGAAAATTAAAAGCCATATTAAAATAATACTTTACTCCTTATCATAAATACATTCCCTGAAAAGCAAATATTTTAGCTTAAAAATGCGTCAGATAGAGGAGTATTACATAATGATAGAAATAAATGAGATACCTCATACTCATTGGTGAAAGTTTTTAAACTTTCCACCTAAGATCAAGCACAAGGTAAAGATGTCTGCTTTTACATTGCTAATATTCCATAATATTCCAAATTGTATGAAAGATTCTAGCCACATCAGCTGGACAAGAAAAAGAAAGAAATTGGGAAGGGGTAAATTGTCTCTAACCACAGGCAATGTGATACTATGTATTTTAAAAAAACCCTCGAATTTGTAAATATACAGAATTACTAGAGCTAATAAAAGGGCTTAGTAAAGTTGTGCACCTCAAGAAATCCAGTTATCTTTTAATACACCAGCAATGAATAATCCAAAAAGGAAACTAAGATAACAACCCCATTACAATAGCACTCAGAAGAATAAAATGCTAAGAATAAATTTAACCAACTAGATGAAAAACTTAAATAGAAGAACTGCATATGGAGAAGTATTCATGGGATAATATAAAGCATTGCTATAAGATATTAAATAAGACACAAATAAATAGAAAATGGAAAAACACATTGTTCATGGGTTTGAAAGACTTAATAGCTTTAAGATGGCAACATAACCAATAATTTTTGTAGAAATGAAAAGCTTATTCTGAAATTCATAGAACTATAAGGTACTATAAATAACCAAAATGATACTGAAAAAGGAGAAAAAAGTTGGAGTCCTCAAATTCAGAACTTCCTAAAATAGTATAATAATTTAAAAAGTATTCTGCTACACAAAAGTAGATATAGGATTCAATTAAAGAGAAGAGTCAAAAAATAAACCCATGTATCTATGACTAATGGATTTTCAACAGAGTTCCAAGACTTTCAGTGAGAAAAGAACAAGCACAGTCTCTTCAACAAACGATGCTGGAACAATTTGACACTCATATGCAAAATAAAGAAGATAAACCCCTGTCTTAAACTGCATAAAATATCTCTTTCAAATGGTTTTCCTGCTTCATACTGTATAAAGATTAACTCAAAATGGATCAGTAATGTAAATACAAGGGCTACAACTACAAAATCTTAGAAAAGATAGGAGTACAGTGTCAAGATCTAAGATTTGGCAATGGATTTTTAGATACACACCTAAAAGGAGAATAAAGGAAAAAATAAGCAGATTGAACTTCATCAAAGTTAAAAACTATGCATCAAAAGAGATAATCAAGAAAGTGAAAAGGGAGGGGATCTAGCTCAGCAGCATAAGTGTTTGCCATGCAAACATGCAGTTGTGAGTTCGATCCCCGGTACCAATTAAAAAAAAAAAAAGAAAGAAAGAAAGAAAGAAAGTGAAAAGACAAGGGCTGGGGATTTAGCTCAGCGGCGTAAGCACCTGACTTGCAAGCAGGCAGTCGTGAGTTCGATCCCCGGTACCGATAAAAAAAAAAGAAAAAGACAAAAAAAAAAAAAAAAAAAAGAAAGTGAAAAGACAATCTCTAGAATAGGAGACAATATTTGCCAATCATGCATTTTGACAGGGATCACATATGCAAGATAACAAAGAAGTCTTATAACTCACTAATGACACAGTAATACCACCAACACTGGCAAAGTCCTGAAGACACTTCTCAAAAGAAGATATACAAAGGAACAGCAAGTACACAAATCTTCTCAACATTATTAATCCTCAATGAAATGTAATTAAAACCACAATTTGTTATCAATTTCACACCCACTGTGATCACTACAATAAGAAAAATATCACACATTGGCAAAAAAATTCGAGAAGATGAAACTCTTACACATAACTCAGAGGAATGTAAAATGATGCAGATACTATAAAAAGAAGTTTTATGGTTCCTCAAAAAGTTCTAATTCGCACATAAGCTAACAATTGTACTAGTAGGTACATGTGTATAAACAAATGATTGAAAACATATATTCAAACAAATAGTTGCGCAGAAATGTATAGCAGCATATTCCCAGAAGGTAAAGGTGGCACCAACCCAAACAAACACTGATTAATAATTGAATAAGCAAAATGAAATATATGCATAAATTGGAATATTATTTTGCTACAGAAAGAAACAGATTTAAATTACTGACATGCTATAACATAAATGAACTCTGAAAGCATCATAGATGTCAAATGGAAGAAAGACAGACATGCAGATGTCACATAGTATTTAATTCTATGTATATGAAGCAGCAAGACTAGATAAACACAGACATGGAAAATAGGTCAGTGGTTTCTAGGGAAGGGGAGAGAGGAGTAAGAGAATGACTAATGACCAAGATGATTTTTTGGAGGGCCGTAAAAGTGTTTTAGAACTTGAAAGAGGAGATAAATACACAGCTATGTGAGTATACTAAAGTCCTCTGAATTGTGAACTTAAGAATTCTTAATTTTATGATATGTAAATTTTGTCTCAACTAACAAATTGAGTAACAAAATTTACATATCATAAAATTAAGAATTCTTAAGTTTACAATTCAGTATAAGACCAAGCAAGGAAAGGTCACTGGTTAGCAGGTATTTTTTTTCAGGGAACCTAAAGCTGGATCTCTGAAATTTCTAGAGATAGTTAATATGTAGCTGACTTATATATGTCTGCAGCAATGCCTACAGTCACTCTCTTACTCCATGAGTAAACACAGTGTACTCAGCATCTGTCTAGGGGTTCATTTCTAGAACAATTCATCATAGTACAGCATGTGGCACCTGGACAGTCAGGTTTCAGGGTAAGGTGAGATTGTCAGCTTTCTTGATCAGTAAAACAGTGGTGTTTAGAGTGCAGAGGCAAAGTGGGGAGGCAGACGTTAGGGAACAGATCTAAGTATTTGTACAGGTAAGCCATTGGACACTCTTAGGGGCTGATAGTCTAATGTAGTTTTATTGTTTTTCAGAACTTCTGGGTTGCTGCAGTTATCTGTCTCAAACTAATGCAGGCAGCATTTTTCTTCTGCGGAATAGTCAAAATTGAAAATGAAAGGTTAAGTGAGAAGGAAGTTGACTGGCTTATTGCAAAGGAGAAGTCCTCACAGGCCTTAAATGTGTGTCTGGCAGAAGGGACAAGTGGCAAGAGTCCAAGTTGCCCTGGTAATGGTAACTTTTTGACAAAGGGAACTTTTGAAGGTAAAGAGTTCTGTTCCATTGTCTACCAGGAAAGTCACAGGTTTGCCTCCAACTTTTGCAATAACTGTGGGCCCTTGGGGGTCCCAATTTGATAAAGGGTGATCTGCCTCATCTATTCAGACCTGGCAGAGTGCAACATATTTTTCAGGGCTGAGAGTCCAATTTTTCATCCATCAAATATGAAACTCAGAAGGAATTGTTGACAGTCATGTCAGGTGGGCATTAGATGATGCCATCTAGAGAGTAGATGTGTAACCAGAAGGCTATGGATGGAGGGTCTCTGTGGCCAACTGTAGGCAAATGGCTAGCTGGAGGCAGTGCAGTTGGTTGGAAGTAGATGAGTTAGGAGTGGAGAGTGAAGCTACAGGTGTGGGCAACAAAAGTGGCAACTGACACGTGTGCCAAAGTGGAATTCTCAAGAAGAACGAGTCTCTTTTTTCTGAGATGAAGAGAGCATTTTAGTTCTATTTTTACCTCTGTAAAATCTCTTTTATTCTGCAGTCAGGGTCTGTGGATTTTGACTAATTCATTTCCATCTCTGACTTCCGACACATGTATTCTGTACTCTTGAATGATGGTGCAACAGACAAAGGGTGGTGTTCCTCAGAGAGAGAGATCATTCAGATGCCTGCTTGGTCACATGGCTCACAAAGACTTAGGTGAGACTCAGCTAAGGAGAGTGGAAGGCCTTTCTTATGCCATATGTAGAGCACCACAGAACCTAGAATGAAGGCCCAGTCAGCCACAATGACCAGTGTTTCCCAGTCTTGGTGCACAAATGGAACAGCCCATTGCCTGTGCTGTCTGGTGCACACACACATTTATTCAACAGTCACTCATCGATTAAATATTCCGACACCACTCCTCTTTAAGGTGGCCATAAGTAGCAAAAGTTGTTTAAGCTCTTCCGCTTGAACTGACCAGGATTGGCAGATTGACTAACTGGGCCTCACAGGAGTCTTACTGGAATCAGGCAGGAAGGCTGACAAACAGGCAGATTGTGGTCTCCTTCCTTTGGGGTCTGATATGAGCCACTGGAACAGTGTAATTGTTGATACATTTTTGTCACTTTAAGAAGTCTAGAAGATAAACTAACTCAGCAGCTGCACATCCTACGGTGTATAGGGCATGCCCTTACCATTCTAGGATGTTGGTCATTGTATCAACTTGAGAAGTTTAAAAGTTTAACTAAGTGATTCTGAAGGGGACCACAGTACTTTGTAAACATTCTCAACCTGTACAAGAGGGGATAAAGATGGTATGGGTGTAAAGGCCTCCTCAAGGACTGTAGCTGCATACATTAAAAGGGAAATGATAAAGGACTGAATGTTTGTTCTTCAGAGGAGCTCTAGTCTTTGCTTTCAGCTCGCATACTGTCTCCTGGATTCTGACACAGACAGTTCAGCACCCAGCATTGACTCTTCAGCCTTCCAGTGTAGATTGCTTTATGAAGACCCATTGACCTCATGATAAAGACTTGCACAGAACACTTCAGTGATCTTGGGCTGGACCTTTCAGCCTCCAGTGTGCATACATCCTCTGGACACTTCTTCGTCCAAATCTGTGGCTGACCATCATTTAGCCAATCTTATCATTTATTATACATTTGTATGACTAGTGTTATATCTGTTTCTCTAGTAAACCCTAACTATGGAGGTAGGGAGTCAAGAATACTCCTTCAGACTTTCAAGGGGACTTAAGAAATCTCAAGGGTGCAATTTTCCATCAGGACCTAAATAAAAAAGAAAAAGAAAAAGAAAAAGAAATCCTGCTCTGTCTGCAAGGGCCATGATCAGTGATCAAACAGGTCAGCATAGTTGGTCTTCCTGGCCAATGCATCAGATGCAAGCAGTAAGCAGAAACACCAAAATGACACCCAGGATTTGCAGGCAGATTTATATAGATTGATGGGCATTGATTGAGACTTTTTCCAGAATGTTAAGCCCTGATCCCTGATAGTCTAGGGTTTATACGGAATAAACATGCAGGAAGTGCAGAGACAGAATGACCTATCAATTGGAGATTGATTTATACAGTGTGTATCACAGTGACAAAGTATGTACCACCATGATCAACCATTTCTAAGAGACAGAAGCAACCAGAACTGGGACAGGAGCTATTATTACTTTAACAACTGAGAAACTGAAGTATACTGAGTGGAGGGCCATCTTCCGTTATAGTACAACAGAGTTATTTGACATGGATCAAAATTTGTGTAACACAGAGTGGATCTTGAATATACAAATAATAATTTTAAGAGATTGGAAGATCCCAGAAAGAATGGAGACTATTTTAAGAAAATTTGCCTGTACTAGACATATAAGAAATGTCCTCAGCAACTTGGGGAGAAAATGTGCAAAACAATAAGCCAGACATAAAAAGAAAAGGACTGCATGATCTCACTTTCACGTGAAATCTAAAAAAAAATGCAAGTGCATTAAAATAGAGTGTAAAATAGAGTAGTTAGTGGATGTGAGAGGTTATAGTAAGGAGAAGGAGGTTGAGGTGTGAAAAGCAGAAGTTATACTTGGTGATTAAGTGTGAAACATAGTGTCCAGAATGAGGATTGTAGCTGATAATATATTATGTACTGGAAATGTGGCAAGACATCAGATTTTAACTGATCTTACCACACACACCATAAAGAAAACAGGAGAGATAATGGTTATGTTAATTTGCTTGACTGTAGTAATCATTTTCCTACATATGTATTCATCAAGACATCATTTTGTACACTGTAAATAAATGCAATAGAAACAATTTCAAACTTACTGATATTCTGAAGATAATGCATATTTCTAAAACAAAACTAAAAAAGATGTGATCTGCATAGCTTTGGAAATGAAGAGAAACTGCAAGACCAAAGGCAAAGGAACGCACATAGTATCAAACTACGCTCTGTCTGATAAGGTCGTTCCTCAGAAGAAGATGGATTAACATTTAGGATCCTGGTGCACACATGCACTGGAATTTAACAAATAGTTATTCCTGGATGGAAGATGCTAGGAACCAGGTTTTTCACTGTTGGTGTGAGAATTTACAGGTCACCAAGAGAAAGAAGGTTAGAATCATCCAAGTGACAATGAATTAGTGTTGGAAACATTGTATTGCTATAGATACAAATAATTAGAAATGCAAATATTTGTATATATGCGTGTATATATACATACATGTATATACACAGATATATATGTGGGTTAGCATAATCACATCTGACTTTTAATCTTCTGCTGAAAGGCTTTGAGGGAAATGATACCAGACTGGGAGCAAGAAACCTCTTGGTTTCCAATACCATTAACCAGTCAAAGAAATGAGCACTTCTAGGAGAAGCTGCTTATCCTAGGACTAACATAGAAAAATATAAGATGAAACTAGCAAAATGTAGTACCAGAAAGCAAGGAAGTACCCAAAACCAAAAATTAATAAACATATATCAGTATTTCTAAGACAATCTAACCATGAGGAAGATAGCAGATACATCTATATTAGGGCTTAACAAAGTAGTTGATAAATTCCCTTCAAAAGTGTAAAGTTCAAGAAAAATAAGAATAGGCTGAATAACTATCACAAATCAGAAGAAAATAAGGAAAATGACAATTAACTGCAATGCAATATCCTAAATTGGGTCCTGGAACAGAATAAGAACATTAAATAAAAATATGAAGAAATCTGAATAAACTATGGACATAAATTAATAACATATCAATACTGGTTCATTAATTGAAATAGATAACATGATACAAATAATAGGAACATTTGCGGGAGGTATATGAATACTCCCGTTTTCCCAATTTTTCTGAAAATCGAAACTGTTCCCACGATCTTGTTTTGACTGATTAGACTCTGTTCCATTCTGTGCGATAGTATCAAGTCTGAGAGTATAGGCAACTACTTTGAAGGAAATAAGATTCACAAAGATGCCCATTCTGGTTTGACTATTGTCTCCTTTGGAAGTCCTGTAATGTTTACAATGCCTAAGTTTTATTGGTCTTGTTCTCTACTGTTTTGTCCAACTTTATAATATCTAATGAGATAGACAATTCTTTTTAAGGAAACAAGAGAAAACGTTGATAACCATTGTTAATAACCTTGTACTCCGTTCTACATCATGTGCTATGTCTATCCTTGGTTTTGACTGACAGCTTTGTTTTGCCATATTTGACTTTATTCTCTCCCCCCAAAAAAAGTAATAAGAACTAAGGAGTGATAAAATCCAAAATGTGTAAATTTTGTTGTAAAAAAGAGAGGGAGGAAAAAAAAAAGAGCTCTAACGGATATAACAGCAAGTGTGTTTAGGGGTGTTAAATAGCTGACTATATTAATGTTTTTGGATCATTGAACACAGCTGTTTGCAGTCTCTCTGTTTGAATGTCTACTTTGTATTCTTTGATACTGTGATTTGAGCAACTATTTCCAAGATGATAATATGTAATCTATTAACAGGTGATTTCTTACTGTTATGTTTTTTTTGTAGTTCTGTATTATGTGTAAACTTACACTGCTTTGTTTTGTTTTGTGTTTTTCTCTTTCTCCTCTTAAATAAAAAAAAAGAAAATCGAAACTGTTCTAAAAATAAATTTTATTAACAAAAAAAATCATGAAAAGAAAGAAAAAAATAGAATCATTTTAAGACACTTCATCATAGTGGAGTTTTTATAAATCTTTGAAAAGCATAGTCAAAGTTATTGATAAATGAATCATAAAAATCTTCTGGTCCAAACAAAGCAAACTATAGCAATACCATATTTAAAAAGCAAGCACAATGACAAAAAAACCTTGGAGAATGTTTACAGGGTAAGAGTTAATTTCTTTAATTTGTATAGTTGCCATGAATCAATAAATGAAATAACAATACAATGTAGAATGGATGAAAAACATAAATAGTACATACAGAAATGTTATGAGTGTGACACTGTAAATGTTAGGCAGTAACAGGGAGACTACTGCCTTTGCTAGTGTAATCACTATTGTGATTTGCATGTTTTCCCAAGTGTGTACAGCTTCTACACCTGACTTGCAGACAAAGCCAAGATTATGTGACACTGTATAGCTGATGTCCCTGCCCATGTTCCTATGTGAATGAGGTGGAGTGGATTCAGTGGCTTCCAACTGTTGCAAGAAGGGGTGGATTGTTGGAGAAAAGAAATGCTGATCTTGGTGTCAGTCCAGAAAGGTATGTTTGTAGCACAGTAATGAACAAACCCACTGTCTTAAGGACCTTATGCATTGAAAGCTTGTTTATCACTCTCTGGACTCTGTAGATAATCTCATGAATTCTCTGAGACAGATGCTGTCTCCCAAGTAGCTCAGTGATCTGCCCATTTTAACACTGAAAGGCACATGGCCTCCTTTCTGGACAGATGAAGGGTGAGATGCCTACTGCTGAGTGAATGTTCTGGGTCAGTTTTTAACACACTTTACTTCTCCTTACATTTCACTGGTCAGAACTGGTCAAAGTGCCCAAGCCGGAAGCTGATTTAAAACAGACATAGCAAATATTAGTAATTTCTATTACACATCCACATTCACTTATTATATTTTGAATTTTATTATTTTTTCTTGGAATTAAAATATGAGCTTTTGTATTCCTCTACTTTATTTAAATATTACTGGGACCAGAGCTACTCAGTTTAAATATACCCCAAGGGGTTCTTCCATTCTTTTCTCTTCACATATCACTATATTTTGTTAGGTATAAAATGGAGAATTTATATTCCCAACTTCCTGAGCTCCATATCCAAATTCCTGATCTTCTACCCATTTTACATGAATTTCCCATGAGTACCTTGCAGTCATACATTGCAAATGAAACCATCTTCAACAAATCTTTTGTTCTTGTCTTCAACTTCTATCCCACTTAACTGAAGATACATCCTGGGCACCTAGATTTATTTCTGAACTATCCCATACACTTGCTCCAATTTGGAGTTACTGTAATAATCTTAAGGTATCTGCCTTCTCTCTGTGTTTTATTCTTTCAATATGGTTTTGAACAAATACTATCTACTGGAAACTATTAGAGTTTAGTATTTAGACAAATGCTCTAGAGTGCAAACTCTGCTGAACAAATCTTACCTTTACTAATTCATCCTTAGCATCAAATAGATTCTTCCAAATATACCTTGAATATGCATTTACTTCAGTCATGGTACATAACTAAAAAATAGTAATAACATTTATCAGAAAAAAGTAACCACTCACTACTCTAGTAAATTCTTTCTTCCAAAAAATATTGTCAAAAATTGCTTCTCCTTCACCCCCAACTCCATACCCTGTGATTTCTTGAGCATCAGCGAATGGGTTATAAATAGTAGCATATTTTTCACACTGTATATTATTTTGCTCTCATCACTTACCTCTTATGTTTGATCCTAGAGATGGATATGCCTCATGATTTTTAATATATGCATAATACTAATTGCATGAATACTTATTATTTATCTTGTTCCCTATTGATGAATTTTTAAATTGTTTTTTCTATTTTGGTGCTATTAACAAAGTAAAGTTAAATAAAATGTATGTATATATGTAAAATCATGTTTATGCTTGAGTAAATCTTTAGTCTAAAATTTCTGTAAATGAAATTGTTGGATCAAGTTATACATACATTTATGTTTTAATAAGCACTTCCAAATTATTTTTCATGGAGTTTGTACCAATTTATTCATCCATAAATATTGCTATACAATATTTTCCCTTTATTTGCACCATTATGATTTCTTATCAAGATATTTTAATATTCACCTATGAGATAAGTGAGAATCTCTTATTTTAGTTTAAAGAATTTAATGCTCCATTTTCTACAAAATATAAAAACATATAGAGTAACAAGACATATAAAATAACAATTTTTATTTCTCTACTTTTCTTTTTTACTTCTCTAGTAAATATCTAGAAGTCTAGGGAAATATATGAAATAACTACTTTCCCATAACAGTCAGTACAAGGCCAAGATTCCCAAAAAAGGAGAAAATGTGAACAAGTCTTCTGATTATATTGTTTAGTCATGGCCATGATCCCCAAGCCACATATATAGGAACATAAACCTAGCCAGATGCCGGTGGTCACACTAAATTGCAAAATAGGGGCCCTGGAAGCTGGGTATAATGGTAAAAGCCTTTAATTCCACCACTCTGGGAGAATGAGACAGGAGTTTTGCAAGCTTGAGCTTTGCCTGGAAAATTTATCAACTTAGCAAGACTCTGTCTTGAAATAAAAAATAAGAAAATGATTGTGGGTGCACCTCAACATGACAGTCTTGGTTTTAACCACCGTTACTGAAAAAGAGGGGATGAGGTAGGGTGATGCTGGAAGTTATGTGAGATTCCTGGAGAGGAACAAAAACACAGACAGAGAAAGAGCTCTGGAATCCTCATTAGCGTCACCTTAAACCCTGGTTAAATATTAGGATTTACTTGTGCAGTAAGTCCTTTCACAAGATTGAGCAAAATTAACTGTGAATTGGTAAACTAAGCCATTGTTGGATCTTGCATAGGACAGAGACTGTGGGCCAGACACAAGGGAGACAGTGCAGTCTGTGCTCCACACATAAGGGCAGGGTGCATCACACACTCACTGGGAGCTTCAGAAGTGTTACCAAGCACTGGGCTTCATACCACTTGACACTCCCCAAGAACACGGGAGACAGTCCTCAGCAAACATGAAAAGGATTGTTTCAAAGGCAGCTCCAAGGAGATGGGGGAGCTTCTTAGTGCCTCAGCTTACCACCCTGATGTCAGGTGTGCAAAGGCTATTATACAAGTGTAATCAAAATACAGCATACATATTTCAATTAAAATATTTTATTACAATCGACACATTGCCATTAACTCTTCCTCAAAATATCTCCCTTCACTTTGAGCATACTTATCCTAATGTTCTTCTGAAGCAGTTTTTTATGAGTGACTTTCAGGGGTGTAAAACACACACACACACACACACATACAGAATAAAGTTCTGCCAAGTGCTCCTCAGTAGAAAGGGAGCCTTTTATTTGTATTTATTTTCTCGTTTTTTGATGCCAGGGATTGAATTCATGACCTCACAATTGCAGGCAGGCACTTGTGCCGCTGAGCTAACAGCCCCCGAAAGGGAGTCATTTAAAAACAGCATCTCTTCATCCATCTTACTCACCTGGACCTGGTACCATGTAACTTCTGGATCTTATCTAAAGTCAAAATGACTATGACAGGTAAATATTTTGAATTATTGAGGCAGTTACAACAACACAACTAAAAACATGAAAGAGAATTTCCCAAACTGCTTCAGAAAAAATGTAATACTGATGAGATAAGTGTGTTAGAAGTGAGAGGAAGTATTGTGAGGAGGATTCATGGCAAGGTGTCTTTTACTGCAATAAAACTGAAATGTTCACTGTGCTTTTTCAACTCCATATAGTGTGAAAGAGAAAGGAGAACTACAATCCATGAACAAATAGGTAAGGAAATGTTTGCTGTTTCATCCTGCTCATCCTTGGACCTTCACTTCCTTGTGGAAATGAAATAGATTCCTGACCTCCCCAAGCCAGCATTTGCACACTTCTTTCTGACAGATACCCTAAATTTCTTTTTATCTGAGCTGGAAAAGGAGAGGGTGATGCCTTAACCCTTGTAGACTGAGGAAGTTTGGAAAAGCTGTTAAGTTTTTAAAGATTCATGTTTAAGTCATGTTTAAGTCTTAAGTCTTAAGTCATGTTTTAGTCTTAAGTCAAACTATTCCTAGAATGAAGGCTCCATCTGCCTTCACAAAATTTTAGAATAAACATTGAAGGAATAAAACTACTCCAAAGTAACTCTATTGACTGCTGGAGCAAAGGCCAGCACTACTTAAAACAAACCAACGAAACAAAAATTTCAGACCTTGAACATCATAGCCAACTGGAAGTGGTGACACACATCTGTAATGCCAGCATTCTAAGAAGCTAGGACAGGAAGATCAAAAGCTTGGGCCCAGCCTGGGAATGTTTTTTAGAAGAAAGAAGAAGAAGAAGGGAAGAAGAAGAAGAAGAAGAAGAAGAAGAAGAAGAAGAAGAAGAAGAAGGAGAAGGAGAAGGAGAAGGAGAAGGAGAAGGAGAAGGAGAAGGAGAAGGAGAAGGAGAAGGAGAAGGAGAAGGAGAAGGAGAAGGAGAAGGAGAAGGAGAAGGAGAAGGAGAAGGAGAAGGAGAAGGAGAAGGAGAAGGAGAAGGAGAAGGAGAAGGAGAAGAAGAAGAGGAGGAAGAGGAAGAGGAAGAGGAAGAGGAGGAGGAAGAGGAAGAGGAAGAGGAAGAAGCAGAAGAGGAAGAGGAAGAGGAAGAAGAGGAAGAGGAAAAGAGAGGAAGAGAAGAAGAGGAAGAGGAGGAGGAGAGAAAGAAAGAAAGAAAGAAAGAAAGAAAGAAAGAAAGAAAGAAAGAAAGAAAGAAAGAGAAAGAAAAAAAAGAAAGAGAAAAGGACAAAGGATGAGGAGGACAAAAAGAAGAAGGAAATTGTTATGTAGCTCAGTACAAAGGCCTTGGGTTGGATTCCTAATACTAAAAAAATTATTATCTACAATATCTTGAGTCCAATCAAAAGATTACTAGACATAATGAAATAAGGAAAATGCATTCCTTGACCACATTAAATAACAGTCCACAGAAATGTGAATGCAAGTCAGGCATAGTGGTGCACATCTTTCATATCAGCACTTAGGACACTGAGGCAGGAGGATTGCCATGAGTTCAAGACCAGCTTGGATTACATAGTGAATTCGAGACCAGCCTGAAATATATAGCAAGACCTAGACTTAAACCCCTGCCCCTCAAAATGTGAATGCATATAACATTAGCCTAAATATAATATTGAAATGCAACTATATGTTGACTCTGGTTGACCTGTGGATGCTATTCAAAATGAAATGGAGTTATACCCCATTAAATCTGTCAGAAATTGAAAGCAGCACATGTTGAAAATGTATATGATACACCTAATATCTCAACCACATAGTTCTTGGGAGAGGATTAGTTATTTACCCTCCTAACTGTGTAGCCAACTGGGAACTGTGGCTTAGTGCCACTGCCCAGCACTATAGCAGAGGATTCCACATGCAGCATATTGCTAGCCCAGGAAAAGATCCAAATTCAAAATTGCAGTATGGTTTCTACAGAATGTGTGTTGCCTTCACACATGGTAAAGAAAAAATCATAACTTGAACTATTGTAAGTCAGGGACCATCTGTACTTCAAATAAAAAAGTAAATATTTTAAAAAGACTGCTCCTGAGAGAATACTATTGCATTGGGTTATAATCATGGGACAATAAGTTTATTGCCTGTAAGTATTGGGAAGTAAGGATGTTAAAAAGGCTGAAAAGGACAGAATGCAAAATTTGAAGCCAGAAATTTAGGAAGAAAAATTAAAAAGTAAGGCATTCCAGGGTCTAGAGCCACAATTCAATAATAAACTCTATCTAAATCACTAATTAACTATTTGACTTCATAGGAGACATGGAGGTTTACCATAGGGGTAGACTGATGTGCTTATTTTCACTGAAGGCATCTCTACTTTGCAAATAGTTTGGGTTATGCATAATTTTTGTGCAAAATCACTGGTTAGCTAGTAACATATCTATGTAGGATAAAAGTTCTAGATGGTCAGATTAAAAGTAAATAGTTGTTCTATAATCTTAGCACTTGGGAGGCTGAGGCAGGCAGATCATTGCAAGTTTGAGACCAGCATGGGCCACAAAGTGAGTCCAAGGCCAGCCTGAACTGCATAGCAAGACCCTGTCTCAAAAAGACAAAATAAAGTAAATAGCTGTAAAATTTTTAAAGAAGTGAAACAGTTCTAAGACATTAGCAGCTGCATACATGCAGGAGGTAGAGTCTATAGTGTGAGCCCCAGGAAACTATATACTAATTACAACAAAATAGCAGTAACACTAATAACAGTGACAATTGTGGGAAAAATAAAACAGTATCTAGAGGTATTCAAATATTTCTTTAGCTAAAACATCACTAGACATGCAAAAAATGGAGATATGTGAGGCATGCACAGAAAAAATATCAGTCTAAAATGATTCTTAGTGGGCTTTGATTGTACGTGCAACAAAGACTTCAAATAAGATGTTAGAAATGTGTTCAAAGAATTAAAGAAAACTGTGGAAGCAGCCAATGCCCAGATAAGATATTTAAACAGATAAATGGAAACTATAACAGAGAATCAAAAGGAATTTTAAAGTTGAAGATAATATGAAAAATTCTATAGAAGGGTTCAGTATGCGGTGGTAAAAAATAATAGGTGAGATAAAATATAGATGATAAAAATTAGAATTTAAACATGAAAGAGAGTAAGAGAAAAGAGGTGAAAGAGGCTGAAGAAAAACTATCAGAGACAACAAGAGAAAGAATGAAAGCGATGGGGGAGAATTTGTTAGATAATAAAACACTAGTCAGAGATTTGAGATGTGTAATAAACCTGAAGGAGAGTAAACACAAAGAAACTCACAGTAAATTCAACCTAACACACTTTGGAAAGCTAAGTTAAAGAGAAAAACCTTGAAAGAGAACAACTGATAAGATTACATTCAGATTAAGAAAAATATGATTAATGACTGATTTCTCAAATGAAACAACAAAGATTTAAAAGAAACGACATATTCAAAGTGCTTTAAACATAAAACCAAATAAAGCTGTAACTAAGAATTCCATCCCTCAAGAAAGAAAAAGTATTTCTAGATTATTATCTTTCAATAGATACTAATGAGCATCCTTTAAGCTAAAGGGAAATCTCAACAGGTGGTAATTCAGCTATCAAGGGGGAAATAATAAAGAGCACCAGAAATGGAAAGTACAATCATAGATGAAAAAGATTATGTATATTTTCTGTTTTTGTTTCTTAATATGTTGAAAAGTTATTAGCTGCTTAAAGCAAAATGTTAATACTATATTGATTAGTGAATATGTGCATATACATTATATAGAGGAAAATGTTGACATAGAGCTGGGAGAAATGAAACTGTAGAGGTACAGGCTCCTATATCTTATTACAAGTAATTCAGCATTATTTTAAATAGATTATAATTGTTTTAAGTGCATATAACCAATGATAGAGCATTTAATTCAAAGAATACATATCAAGTATCAAATAATAAATGAAAATATTTTATTAAAATGTTTATTTTGCATAAATACAAAGATAGCAGGAGAGAAGAGATGTATAAAAATTGATCATACAAATGTTAAAACTAAAACAACAGAATTAATTCAAAACTAAGAGTTCAGTAGCTTTATATATAAACCAAATGAACTCATTAAACATTCTGGTTAAATGGCAGACGTTCCCAGACTGTGCTTTATAACGCCAGGTCCAGCAGAAATATATCTAAAAGAACTACTAAAGGTATAAGTGATTATAATAAAATATGAAGAAAAAGTAAACCATGCAAATAGTACACATACACACAAATGCTGTAATGTAATAATTTGAGATACAATGAATTGTGTTAAACAGTTTATTAGCAACATAGGTGGATGTGTCAAACTCATATATCTATAAATATAAATTTTACTGGATAAAATATTATTGTATCTAAGAATACAATGTCTTGGAAATAAAAAGGAATGAATATATCTTATATGCACATAAATGAATCTCAAAATATTCAAAGCAAATTAAAGCAAGACCCAAAAGAGTCTGTACTGTTTGATTGTATCTATGAAAGATGGAGGAGACAAATCTAATCCCTAGCAACAGAAAAGAATTCAGCATTTCCCTGCATGGATGGGAAATTAATAGGAAAGTGACCCAAGGGAACTTCCCTACAAAGATAAGAAGTATCCAGTATTTGACCGAAATGGTCATTGTTTGAATGCATACAATTGTCAAAAGTAATTAATATGTGTTTTGAAAGTTGGTGTGTTTCATTGTATCTAATTTCTCAAGTTGGTATATTTTAAAGTTAAACAACATTGACCTTCTGAATGAGATTTATCAGGCTTTTCATTTTTTATCATCATTTGAGTTTTCTCCATTGTGGAATATTTATCATACCCTTTAAGAAATGTATAACATAACTAGAATATGAGCTATAAAACGACTTATGGAAGTTTTTTCCAAAGCAATTAACGTTGACTCAAAAAAAGCTTTCATACTTTAATGTCAAAATTATTAAATATTGGAAATTTCATATGCTTCAGTTGCACACCATGTGTGTGTGGAGGACTGTGTATTGCCACATAATGCACAAGGGATGCTATCAAATTTTTATAAGTGATGGTACTTGTTACTATGAAAGAGTGATGATCAGTATGTTGATACTACTTTTGCCAATTCTCATGAGATTCTCATGATCTGAATAGATACATCCTTTAAGTCAGTATTTCTCACTACTTTGTTGGCCCCAACTTTGGCCTCCAAATATTGTATAAGCATTCATATTTCTGTGTGTCTGTGTATATTTTCTTAGCTATAGTCTATTTTTCCTTCTCTGCATTGCCAAACTGTGCCCACCAGAAACATTGTCTCCTCTGAGTCTCCTCTGTTGGCCTCATAGCACTTAATTCTTTCTTCTAACTCATTCTTTTCATGGTAATATATTGTGCATGTATTTGTTTCTTTCTGTAATATGAAATGATAGATCTCTAGAAAGCAGAGCGTATTATTTTTATCCAGAGTATTGGAAGACAAATTTTAAAGCACAGCACTCTCCCTCCCAGTCAAATGTTGATTTGATTGTAGTGTTGGTCATTATCGCCATTGCATCCTTGCAGAGATGCTGAGCCAGAGTCAACCAGCTGAGCTGTTTTGAGTCGGAGCAATATGCATTCAATACAAAAAATCAACAAACTTTAAAGATGGCAGTTATAAAATTCCTCTTAGTAGAAGTAATAGTTCAAATGAATTCCAAAATATTTTTTAAAACGTCTAAGATGAATATCCCAAACAGTAGTGAAAGGTTACTTGAAGACTAAAGGGGTTCAAAGTAGTGAATAAGGGAAAGAAGAATGTGATGTAACATTTTAGCACGAGTTGAAAGCCAAACCCTTTAAGAGCTTTCAGGGTTATTTGGTTTAAAAACTGGGTTTTTATTAAATGTTCATACATAAGTTGTCACATGAAATTTTAAAAGTGAATGATGTAGAATTTAAACTTTAAGGGTTTTGTTTGAGAAAAAATATGAAACAGACAAGATTGAAAGCAGAATAAACAATCAGTAGCTTACTACTGATGGATCAGGCGGAGACTACAGTAGGTTTCTCCAAGATTAATTGAGCAGAAAGAATGGAAAATAAATGAATCTACAGACAAACTTACTTGTTGACAATTGAGTTGGATTGAATCAAATGTCTATTTGCAAAATTTATTAAAGTTTTAAAATTTAGTGATTAAATCTCAATGAAAGATTGGCAGCATGGAGCATGTCTCTAAGTCTTAAATTTACGAAGAGGTGGTAAGGGCCAAGAGTGTGTAGTGGATAGTGGGTAGAGAGCCTTAGCAGTAAAAATGTGTCACTTGATTCTAAGTCATGCAATTTTGAACTTTCTTCCTAACTTTTTGTTCATCTGGGCTCTGTCTTTGATCTTTGCTCTCTATCTGTCCCATATTCTTAGTTCCATTCCACTAATTCATTTCCTGATCTCAGCAAAGGAATATATATGTAGATATGATTTCATAGCTTATATATTTAAAAAAGAAACTTTCATGTTTAAATTTATCATTACCTTACTAAAAGCGACACTGAAAGCCTGCTTTCCTTCATCATCAGCTTGGTAGGTTTCTCTGCTCATTCCAGCGATCAGAGTCAATGGTCTGTTCACCTTTATACTACTATGTTTGTTTCTTTCTCATATGATAGTGTCGTCTCAGGAGGTTTTCTGCTAACCTGGTGTATGTACTGAAATTTTAGAAGCCCAAATCCCATGTTAGGGTCTAGGAAGATTTACAGTCCATAGCTTCCTCGGACTACTCTCAACTGTTTGCGGGGTGTAATTTTAGTCCATTACTATGTATGTAAATATACATAGAAAGTACACATATGAATCCATATACAAACACATATGTGTGGATATGTGTGCATGTATGTATATTCCATTGTATGATTATAAATTATACTGTACATATATGTATCACACTCTTTGGTGCTAGAGTATGAGCCTCCAAAGGAAAAACTATGCCTGATATCATTACCACCAACATACGAATAGTGGCCTGACAAAATCAGTGTCCGATGAATGAAAGAAAGGATAGCAGTTGCATGAAAGTAAGAAGAAAAACAAGTTACATTTCTTTTGTTGGTGCCCTCATGAACACTGAAAGATCCACAAGGCAAAATACTTGTGGCTGGCAGACAGACATGCCCTCTAGTATGCTGGGGGAAAGGGCTTGTGATTTGCTGCACCATTTCACTCCAGCCTTTAGCTACAGGTCAGGTTAAGATTGACTCAGGACTGAACATATGGAGTAAACAAGTGACCTCCTCTATAAATCAGTGTGAGTAGGGGAATACAAACCCTGTTAGGGACCACTGGGCATCAAAGTGGATCAGAATTATTTCATCTCCTTCACACATTGAGCCTTTTCCTAGGAGCAGTGGTATGAGGGAGGGGAGGAAGTGAATTGATCTCTTCCAGCACTAAGGACAGATGACTACTTACCCCAGCCTGATCTATCCAAGGAACTAAGTCTAGAGAAAATCACTCTTGAAAGGAAATGAGACACTTGCAAAAGCAATGGGGAAGCTGGGAGCTGCTAAGTCACCATGCAAGCGTGGGAGGTGCTTTTGACGAAGATGATAATATTTGCATCTATATTTGGGGCAGTGATTGCAAGATAAAGGCAGGGAGGTACCAAAATAATCTGTGACTGATTCTGAAGAAAGGAGGCAGCAGGTGGAGGAAACAGACATCTGCAATAAAAAGAATTGGATTTTCCCCCCAAATAGGCTGTTATCTGTCATGCTAAAACTTCATGAAAATCTCAGAGAAATCTCAATTCCAGAGGGAAATCAGATAATGCTCATTTAGCTTTTATTTTAAATGTTTGTCAAATATATCAGATTAAGTTGCTGTAAAGTCATACTATTAATAGATTTTTGCAAATAGACCACAGGCATGTCAGATTCTTCAGGTTTGATAACTGGTGTGTACTCCAATCTGAGAAGTGTTCTTCTGGAGCTTCTCTCAACATTGGCTATATTTCCCTCAACCATTTGCCCATGTCTTCATGTTCAAAGGGTCAATGTCCAGAGAAAATATATTTTTTGATTTATATAGCTACAATCTACTAGGCATTACACTAAATGTTTTATGCACTGGTCTCTCATTTCACATTTTACATAGCCTTGAAGTGAATATCATTGTCTCATTCAATAAATAAGCAAGGCACAGAGAGATTCATGCCATTTATTCTAATTTTCTTTATCTGAAATGCACTTTTATGCTCAGAGTCAATAGCTTGTCTCTGTAGGAAAAACATGCCAGGACCTTCGTGTGTCAAATATAAAGTAACAAATGACAAGACTAAACATACTCTCTATAGATATAATCTTTCATGAAGTTAGGCATTATGATCTACACATATGTGCAAACCCAGTTCTACACACATGCATGTGCATGGCTACATATATGATTTCTACCTATTCCAATCCACTTCTTAAAGATGAGAACATGGAGCTTCACATACAACACTGAACCTACAGTGCTTATATAGCCTGCAGGTAGTGAGTTGTATTCAATTCTAGAAGCACCTAGCATCAATGGTGTTCCAGAGATAAAGCTTGCAGAGGTGGCAGAGCAGAGTCAAACTCTACTTATCTACCTAATGTTCTTGTTCCTGTTCTTCCATGTAAAGAGAACTGTAGAAATGGAGCAACGATTTTCTGTTCAATTTCAATATATCCTGAAAGCCACAATTCCCAAGGATGTTCTTGCCAGTAAGACTCCTTGAAAATCCCTGTTGAGGGTATCTTTCTCCATTATAAAAATATGACACACTCACAATATAAAAGGGATAGTGTACTTTAAAAAATTTATTCATTCGTCCTTTTTCTCCTTGATGCCTAAGGTTGCAAAATTGTCTTGAAACTCTGCAGAGAGAGTCACAAGCTGAGAAACACAGAACATTAGAACTTTTTAACTCTTTTTAAAATTTTATTTTAAAGAAGGTAAAATTAAACAACAAAACAGATCATAAGAAAACAACGTAAGAGACATAGATTCCAAAGGAGAACAACAGGAGATCTTCACTGTCTGTTACATTGTCTTCTGTTTTCTTCCAAATAGTTGTCCATATCTTCACATACAGTAAATTCATACAAAGCAAAATAGTATTAAGATGATCAGAACAGGATGATGAAGGCATTTTAGGTCCTCAAGAACAGACGATAGGGAAGTCAATAATGGCTGCCATAATATCTCTCGTTCTCTTCAAAATAGCTGTCCATACCTTCATGTATGTTGAAATTAAACAATACAAAACAAAATAAAATCACTCTGAACAAAGAATAATAGTATTGCTAGATTTCACATCATGAGGTTCCAGAATCAGCACTGGGTACCTTCGTGTATCTTTTTCTTCAAAATATCTGTTCATTTAATCATGCATTATATAATCAATTCTCATAAACTGTTTAGGAGAAGTTCTACGCCTGCATGCATCTCTACATGTTTATCTATCCTTTCTGTATTAAAGGGAAAAACAAAACATATTCCTAGAAAAACACAAAACAAAAAAGACAAATAAAAAACAACTGCAAAGAGCCCAGAACACTGACAATACAGACCTTCAAAACAAGGTGGTATGAGTGTAACTAGGGTTGTTATTTTACATAATGATCTTCAAGAGTTCCTCAGATCACCATACAATACTATGCACAATTGTTCCAATCCTATGAATGTTAACTATTTTATTCCAAGATCTTATAGAATTTGTAGCACAATCATCTTAGCTACCCTAAGTGTGTTTATATAATTTTAGATATTGTTCCTTTTCCCTTCATTTTTCTTTTTCTACCTTTTCCCTGAGATATTATTTTCCACTTTAAGCAGATTCTTATCCGTTCACTGTATTTACTGAGTTATTTGTATCTTATTTACTCTTACCATTTCTTACACTAGGGAGACTATTCAGTATTTACACATGAGAGTTTGATTAATTTCACTTATGAGTATGAACCTGAGTCGCATCCATTTACTTATAAATATATCAATGTGACATTCTTTATTACTGAGTAGTACTCCGTTGTATAAAAGTACCACATCTTTTTTATCCATTCCTCAGTTGATGGGCATTTAGGTTGTTTCCAAGATCTGGCAATTACAAATTGTGCTGCACATAAATCATGGATGCACATATATCACTGTGGTATGATATTTTCAGTTCTTCTGTGAATATGCCAAGAAGTGTAATAACTTGGTCAAATGGGACTTCTAATCCCAGCTTTTTGAGGAATCTTCAGACTGACATCCACAGTGATTGCATCAGTCTACACTCCCACCAACAGTGTAGAAGAGTTCCTTTTTCCCTGCAGCCTCTCCAGCATTTGTTGTTGGTAGTTTTCTTGATCCTGGCCATTCTTTCTGCAGTGAGATGGAACCTCACTCCAGAAAGTTGTTTTAACTTGCATTTCTCTAATTATCAATGGTACTGAACATTTCTATTTCTTCATCTGAGAACTGTGTATTCATCTCAGATGCTCATTTTTCAAATGGTTCTTTGAATTTTGACAGTCTGATTTTTAAAAATTCTTTATATGTTCTAGACAGAAGTTCTTTGTCTGAGTGATTGTTCACTAAGATTTTTCCCAATTTGTGGGTTTTTGTTTCACTATGCTGGTGATTTGTTTCAGCATGCAAAAGCTCTTTAATAGGACATGACCCCAGTTACTGATTCTGTGAAGTATTTCACGTGTGGTTTGATTCTTGTCATGAATTCTCTACCTACTCCTATGTCTTCAAGTTTTCTGTTTCCAATTCCAACAGATTTCTGTTTCTGTTTTAATATTTAGATCTTTGATCCATTTAAATTTTAGTTTAGTACATGATGATAGGCATGGATCTAGTTTTAGGTTTTGGCATATGGAGAGCCAATTTATCCATCACCATTTACTGAAGAGACTATCTTCTTCCAGTGTACGTGTTTGGCCCCTTTATCAAAGATAAGATGGCTGTGTGTGTTTGTAGTTGTAGTTTTATCTTTTATTCTGTTCCATTGATATTCAGGTCTGTTTTTATTCCAGTATCATGCTGATTTCATTACAATAGCTTTGTAGTATAACTTCAAGTCAAAGATTGTGATGCTTCCTGCCTTGTCTTTGTGGCTTAGAATTGCCTTTGATATTCTAGGTCTCTACTGGTTCCAGATGAATTTTAGGAGTGATTTCTCTACGTCTCTGAGGTATGCAAGAGGCATTTGATTGGGATTGCATTAAATCTGTAGAACAATTTTGGGAGAATGGTCATTTTCACAATGTTTGTTCTTCCTATACATGAACAAGGGATGTCTTTCCATTTTCTGAGGTCCTCTTTGATTTCTATTTTCAGTGTACTATAATTTTCCCTGAATAGATCTTTTACTTTTTTTGCTAGATAATTCCTAAGTATTTGCATTTTGGATGCTATTATGAAGGGTGTGGCTTCTCTTATTTCTCTCTCAGTGATTTTGTTGTTAGTGTATAGGAATGATATTGATTTTTGAATGTTGATTTTGTATCCAGCTACAATACTGAAGTTATTTATTATATCTAGGAGCCTTTCAATGGACTTTTGGGGATCTTCTATGTAGAGTATCATGTCATCATCAAATAATGATAATTTAACTTCTTTTTTTCCTATCCTTACTCATTTTATTTCTCTCTCTTGTCTAATAGCTCTGGCTAGTATTTCCAGCACTGTATTGAATAGGAGTGGTGATAATGGACATCCTTGTCTTGTTCCTCATTTTAGAGTAAAGGCTTTCAATTTTTGGCTGTTTAATATGATGCTGCCTGTTGGTTTGTCATAGATGGCTTTTATCACATTGAGGTAAAGATCATCTATTCCAATTTTCGTGAATGAGTGCTGGACTTCATCAAAAGCTCTTTATGCATCTATAGAAATGATCTTGCTTTTTGCTCTATTGATATGGTGGATTACATTTATTGATTTACATATGTTGAACCATCTCTGCACGCCTGGGATGAGCCCCACTTGGTCATGGTGTATATCTTCTTGATGATTTGCCGCAGTCTGTTTGCCAAATTTTTTTTGAGAATTTTTGCATCTATGTTCATTTGGGAAATTGGCTTGTATTTCTCTTTTTTGGTTGGGTCTTTCTCAGGTTTTGGTATTAGAGTAATATATGCTTCCAGGAATGAGTTAGGAAGAATTATTTCCCTTTCAATTTCATTGAAGAGTTTGAGGAGTGTCAGCATTAAATCTTCTTTGAATTTCTTATAGAATTTCTCAGTAAACCTGTCTGGACCTGGGTTTTTCTTTGTTGGTAAAGATTTAATTATATTTTCAATTTTCTTAATTGAAATTAGGTTATTCAACAGTTTTACATCTTCTTGTCCCAGCTTTGGAAATTCATGTTTCTAGGAATCTGTGTATTTCCTCTGTGTTATCAAACCTGTGAGAGTAGAGGTTTTCAAAATAGCTATTGATGATCTTCTGTATTTCCACAGGGTCTATAGTGATTTCACTCTTCATTTCTTATTGCATGAATTTGAGTTTTTTCTTTCCTTTTTAAAATACAGTTGGCTAGAGGCTTGTCAATTTTATTTATTCTTTCAAAGAACCGACTCTTTGATTCATTGACTATTTGTATTGTTTTCTTAGTCTGTACTGCGTTGATTTCTGCTCTTTCCCTTATAATTTCCTCCCTTCTTTTGGTTTTGGGCTTGACTTGATCTTCTTTTTTCTAGATGTTTGAGGTGTAGATCAGGTTGTTTATTTGTGTGCATTCTGTTTTCCTGATGTGGGAGTTCAGTACAATAAATTTTCCTCTGAGGACAGCTTTCCTTGTGTCCCACAGGTTCCTGTAAGATGAATTTGTGTTTTCATTTGCCTGTAAATATTTTTTTAATTTCTTTAGTTTTCTCTGTGACCCACTGATTGCTCAGGAGTGTATTCTTCAATTTATGTGTATTTGTGGGGGTTTTGAAGTTTCTTTTGTCATTAATTTCTAGTTTCATGTTGCTATGATCCAATAACAAGCATAGGATGATTTCAATTCTTTTGCATTTACATAAGCATGTTTTGTGGACTAGTATATGGTCTATTTTAGAGAACATTTCATGTGCTTCTGAGAAGAATATGTATTCTGATGTTGCTGGGTGGAACACTCTGTATATGTCTACTAAGTCCATTTGTTCACAGGTGTGATTCAGTTCTGCTATTTCTCTGCTGATTTTCAATCTTGTTGATCTGTCCCTTTGTGTCAATCATATCTTAAAGTCTCCTGTTGTAATTGTGCTATTGCTTATTTGACTTTTCATTTCTTTTAACATTTGTTTTATATAGCTGGATGCTCCCAAATTTGGGGCATATATATTTAAGATTGTTATCTCTTCTTCTTGAAGTTTTCCCCTAACTAGTATATAGAGGCCTTCTTTATCTCTTTGGATCATTATTGGTTTGAAGTTCACATTGCCTGCAACCAGAATAGCTACCCATGCTTTTGGGTGGGGGGATCCTGTTGCACTGAGTATTGATTTCCATCCTTTGACTTTTAGTCTATGTGGTTCCTTTTGGGTTAGATGAGTTTTCTGTATACAGCAGATGGTTGGATGTTGTTTCTTGATCCATTCTGACAGTCATTTTGAAGGACAGTTATGCAGGGTACATCAGTGTTCGTTGGAAGTATTTTTTTTTAGGATCTGGAATATTTCACTCCATGCTCTTCTTGACTTCATTTTTTGTGTTGAGAAGTCTACTGTGATTCTGATAGGCTTTCCTTTATAGGTGATCTGTCTCTTATCTGGCATTTAATATTCTGTTCTTATGTTGGGTTTCTGGGATATTGATTATTATATGTCTGGGTATAGTTTTCTTTTGGTTATGGTTATTTGGGGTTCTATATGCTTGATCTGTGTATCAGTTTTCATTCTCACATTTGGGAAATTAACTTCTTATCTCTTAAGAAGCCTTTCACCATCCTCATAATGCTTTTTTCCAGACTTGTCACATGAAGGAAAATATATTTTAGCAATTTTCTACCTGATGTGTTGCATTTAGGGTAAAATATAGATTCACAATCTTGGCTGTTGCTTATCAATTCAGCTTTGTTTTTGACCCATTTGCCTGTTTCATTTAGCAGAAACTATGGTCAAAAGCAAATTTTTCTCTGTATTCAACACTTTTTTCTTCCTCCTATGTTGTCATAATCTACCCCTTACTTACTGAGGTTATAATTCTGTCTGTTTATCATAAACCTACTATTTGATAATCCTATTTAAATGTACTTACTTCTCACTTTATTTAATATTACTCTTTGGATTTATCATCATAGAAATTGTGTTATATTTGTTTCTGCTATTTAGTTTTTCTCTCTTCCACTAAAAGTTGAATTGCTTTGTTTGACAGTTCCTGGTTGTTTCTGTGAATTAATATGAAACTCAACTCTCAAACTCAAACTCAACACATACAAAGAACTTTGTGCAAAGTTTATAAGAAAAAAAAAAAAGAAATGATTCAAGTCCTGGCATTGACACTTCTTGTTTGAATGACCTTTAAGAAGGTCTCCAATTTCTCTATACCTTCTTTCTGTATTTTTAAAATAGGATGAGTAATGTTAAATGTCTTATAATTTAAATTATTAGATAATTCACTAACTCAGAAGGTTTTATGATGACCAGTGCTACTATTATTATTGCAATTGTCAGTTATTAAACATTTATTTCCTGAACTATTATATGAAAAGAACAATATACTTTTCTTCTCAATAAGTTGTTGCAATAAAAAGGGAATATATCATGTTATATTGTAAAATGCCACACAACTGTAAGTTATTATTAGATTCCTAGGGCTCCTATAACAAAGTACCAAAAACTGTTGCTTACAACAGAAACATGTTATTCCATAATTCTAAAGGGGAGAAGTCCCAAATCAAGGGATTGGTAGGCCTGGTTTCTTCAGAGGACTATCAGAGCAGTATTCTTTGGCTTATAGAAGATCATTTTCTCCGTATGCATATACACAAAATCTTCCTAGCAACACTATGGGCGCTTTTATGTCAAAACTTGTCCTTATTGTGAGACTATTAGTATGAGCTTTTGTATGACTAACGGCATGTCAATGACCTCATTTTAATGTTATTACCTCTGTAATGACATAGCCAAAAAATCACATTGAGGTTCTGAGGGTTAAGACTTCACTATATAAATTTAAAAGGACTAAAATTTAACCCAAAATATTTACCCACATTGGGATATTTCTCATAGCTGAAGCATCTTCTGTTTAATTATATAAGTGCAGTATTCAAAAAATTATTTCACTCATTCTTTTGATAGGAGTCTTTGATAGGATAGCCAAATTTGTTCATATATCATTTATACAGAACATATTTACTGAACTTTATAGATAAACTTGATTAGATATTTTTAAGACCAGGGAGGGGAACTGGAGTCTCCCATTTCCTCTCAGTATAGGCCCTCCACAGATTCTTCAAAGATACTGATCTAGAACAATCTAATGAAGACACCAAATGGCTCAGTGAGGGGGCACTTGGCAGTGGTAGAATCAGGACTAGAGCCTGAAACATGTACAATTTCACATTCTGTGTTGCAGAGATCCCCTTGAGGAACAGGGACAAGGAGACAGTGGGGTCTTCTCCCAGTGACTGAAGAGAACACATGATGGATAGCTAATTATCATGTCTGATTTCAGGTCTTATGGCAACCTTGGGAGGTTGAGTAGCTGTTAGCACTGATGATCAAGAGAAAAGTGCTGGCTAAGAATATGGGGCACTAGTCCATTTGACAGGCAAAGCCCTTACTTAGACCACTGGTTTATCACCCTCCGCTGTTCTTCTGTCTCTCCTCAATGTCTAATCATCACTAATTTGAAGCAGATCTGTTTTAAAGAAGTTCCTTGATATCAGCACTGCTCTTTCTTTGAAACTCACTACCTCTGCCATGAGTTATTCCAAATGTCTTATAATGAACAGTCCAGTCTCTAATCAAACCAATTTCTAGTTCTATACAGCTCTATCACAGCCAGTGGAAAGGTTTCAGTGTTGCATGGCTAAAGATTATACCCATGACAAATAACACACTCTATCATTAATTGGCTGAGCTATCCTTGTCCTTGCACTTTCTGTTGTCTGGTAACTTACTTATGCCACGCCTGCCCACCATATTCCTCCATATCTGTGCAATCTTGTAACATTTTAAGGCGTCTATTTCAACATGTATCCTCTCAATATATCCTCTCCTTTATCTGAACCATAGCAATGAAATGGTGGATACATGGTTTTTAAGAATAAATCACATTCTGCCTGATATTTTAATCCATTGGTTAATGAGTTGGCTAATTGATTAATTAAATGAATAATATTTAGCTAACATCTACTAGTATAATAGCAGATTAAGAACTTAGGGTGCTTGTAGCACACAGGACAAATTTGCCACTCACCCTCAGGAAACCGATTAAAACTCATTTTTACACCCCTTTCCTACTAATAGTTCTTGGACTCAAATTATGTAAGATGTACAACATTTAGAGATAAATATGTTTTTTGCAAGACTATGACTTTTCAAAGGTAGACCCATTGCTATTATCATTAATATTTCCTACTTTATAGCTGTGCCTCATCTTATGCTTGACAGAGTGGCAAGTTGCATTAGGACATGCAACATTTACAATAACCCTAAATATTAGAACTATCACTTTTCCTGTTTTATCCAGGGATATGAGGGATAAGAAGTGTGCAGTGTTTCAATAGCTTACAAAATGGTACAGAGTTACTCAGCTGCAGACACAAGCTTCAGAGTGAGGCAGGATAAACTTTACAACCTAAACCCTGAACAACTACAGTATTCTTACTTTTATACCTTGGCATAGACATAACATTGTGCCAGATATACACGGAAAAGTTAAGAGTATTGACACACATCATATCACCTGGGCTTAATCACTGGATTTTTATTGCCCCTTCTTCTGCAAAATAGGAATAATGATAATATCCTCCTCTTTGAGCCATTGAAAGAATGAAATAGCTGGCTAAATTTTAGCATTACCTTGGGCAACAATTATAGTTACAGACATTCAGGGCATATTTGCAAATGAATGAACACCTGACAGTGCCCCATAATTTGAACATAGCAACAATAAATAAATCTCACAAACCTTGGAATACAACAGAATGCCCAATAATTGTTAATTGATTAAACAACTGACTGTCAAAAGCCACAGGGAGGGGCTGTGGAAAGGCCCATCATGAGTTTGCATCATGCACTGAACACTGATCTGACTCCACAGGGTGATGGATCCCCAGCCAAGAAGAATCCAATTTCCATATTGTAAATGACACACATGTCCAGTCCACTTCCCCTCTTCCCTATTGTTGCAGCCCTGAGAGCACAGTTACCTCTGCAGCAAAACGGCCTGCATGTAGATGATACTCCACATCTTTATCAGATGGCTCTCAAAGTCAGGAAAGTTATAAAATTAATCAAAAGATTCCAATTTCAGGCAGACCAGAAGACTTCAGGACTGTGTCTGTGCAGTTGAACAGTGCCAAGTACATCTGGAGTTAGAGAGGCAGAATGGTGCTTCAGACAATCCTCTGCCCTCTAACGGCACTGACGCACTCTATTCCCTGGAGAGAAGAGCATCATCAATCTGCTCCTTGGAGGAACTGAGCCAAGAATTCTTGATCCCATGCCTCACCAGAAAAAGCTTTCTCTCACTGGAGACATCTCTGAAGCAGAAAGATCTAAGAAGCTTTTTAAAACTGAGTTCCTGGGCTTGAGCAGAAATGCAAGTTAGTGCCATGATAACATTCTCCAACCCACCATTTCCTTTCTTACTCTTAATGTCTTTGAAAAGCACATGAAGTTCTTAGGATGGGGATATGTGGAAGACCAGCATGGTACTTCTTAAAGCCCCCAAGGCAGTGGTGAGATGGCATTATCTTGGTCCCAGAACCAATGCTAAGTCCTCAAACAGCTGCCATGAGTCTACCAACCATGTATGGGTATTGCATTGCCCAGATCATTTGAAACAGCATCTCTGAGAGCAGAACAAGATCCCTGCTCTTTTTTCATTCTTAATGACTCTGAAGATCTGTTGGAGTTGAAAACCACTGTTATAATGATTTTGCCCCAAAGGCAGAATTTCATTGAACTATATATCACAAGGTAGCCCTAAGAATCCTTCAGTCCAGCTTAGAGAAAATCTGAAAACAACTGCTTTAAGTGTGGCCAGGCAGCTACTTAAGCCCTTTCCCTGAGCCACAGTTTATCTTGGTCCATGGTACCTATCATATAGAATGGCAAGGCTGACAAAATGAAGACTTCAATTGAGCTATTTCTAATTAGTTTCTAGAGAAATAGAACATTCTAACAAGTATTAGGAAGGACTAGGTCCTCTCTTTGTATTGACAACACAGAAGAGTTGAATTACAAAGAATTAAAATAGACAAGCAATGAAATTTCTAAAAGAACTCTCAGTAAAGCTTGAAACTTGTCCCTGTGTGACACACCTTGTCAGGGTTCTAACTCACGACTGACTTCTGGTAAGTTCTTTTAAACACATGTTAGCCAGGCATGGTGGTGCACACTTACAACTCCAGATACTTGGAAGACTGCGGCAGTAGGATTACAAGGTCAAACTGGTCTGGGAAACTTAGCAAGACCTTTTCTTGAGAAAATAAATAAAAAGGCTGGAGTTGTAGCTCAGTGATATAGTGCTTACCTAACATGTGCACTCAATCCCTAGTATCAAAACAAAACAAAACAGACACACTGAATAGATGAATAAATAAAAGTATTGCAAGTAAACTTGTCTGTCGCCTGTCTCATTTCATCAAATCCCTGTTCAGAATAAGGGTTACCCTGAGAAATCACTATTCTAAGACAGTACCTAGGCAGGGAGCATCGCATTCTCTATCTCATGAATTTTTTGGTTCTGTAAGAGGAAAACTTATGCACAGGAAGGAACACATATGGACTGTGGAGTCAGAGCCCTGCACGTTTGCTCTCCCACCTGCAAGCCTTGTGACCTTCGATGCTCCCCTCTGCCTTGCTCCTCCACAGCTTCATGTCTTCAGGTGGAAGGAAAAGCGCACAACCAGAAGGTTGTTGTAGGCTTCTGCTGAGCTCTCTGCAGTGGCTGTTCAGGGTAGATAACCTTCTGTGGCAACAGCCAACAGAGTAAGACTTTGGCTGATTTCTGAATCCTTCATGACAGGGTAGAGTCTTGGTCAGTGTGGTTAGGCATTCTTGAAATGTGCATGCCCTGAAGAACTTTCAGAATGTTATGGTTAAATGTGTTTCTAAAATTTAGCTGATAGCATTAAGAGGCTAATAGGCCATAGGAACTCCTCCTTCACAAGTGGATGGGATTAGGGGGTTTCTAAGAGGCTTCATGCAGCATTGGACTCTCCTGCCCTTTGCCCTCTACCCTGTGATGGATTCAGTGATCTTGCCTTCTGGAAGATGCAGAATCATGGCACCATCTTGGGGACAGAGACTGGTCCTTTAGCAGACACCAAATATTCTGATGTCTTGATCTTGGGCTTCTTGATTTCCAAAATTATGGGAGAAAAACTCTTCCTCTTTATAAATTACCCAGTATCAGGTATTTTGTCATATCAGACAAAAGACACTAACATAGAGGGCTTCAGTATACAGAGAAGATCTTCTTGAGAATGGATGGGCATGGTTAAAAGGACACTAGAGCTAGAAAGACAAAGTGGGCTCAAATCCCAACTGTGCCATTCCTCAATTGTGTGAATTGAAGGATTCTCATTGCCTCTCTTGGCTTTGGTACCTCTACCTGCATAAGTCCAGGGTCTAGTCAGGTGATTTCTTCTGCACCATCAAAGAATGTGCAAACCTTAGTGTGAGTGGTTTAACTGATAAGCCTTCAGGTTGGATGACTGATAGATGAGTGCTATATAGAACTAGAGGGTTGAGGCAATTTTTTTAAATAATTAATTTTATCAGTACATCTTAGGTATACATAATGATAACATTCAACATATGGAATTTGTGTCTGTGCATAATATATTTTGATTCTTCTTTTTACCACCTTTCTTTTCCCTCTCTTCAATCTGGCTTCCTTTCTTATTTAAAAAGTTTTGTTTCCATTTTTCCTTCCTTTCTCTTTATGTCCTATCCTCTTCTCTCCTTTCCCGTTCCTTGATCTATTTGCTTTTTTCCATTTGAACATTATTTTCCTTTTTCACAATATCTGTCATACATTTTAGTTCTTACTTACACTTTCTGTTTCTCACACTAGAAATACAATGCAATGTTTAAACACGTGTCCCATTTATTTCACATAAGAGTATGGTCTCAATATGCATCCACTTACTTAGCAATGTCTCAAGTTTATGGCAGAATAATGCTTCATTGTATAATACAACCCACATCTTTTTTATCTATTCATTGGTTGATGTTCATTTGGGCTGTTTTCAAGATTTAGCTATTATAAATTGAACATTAATATTCATATATCACTGTGGTATGATGCTTTTAATTCCTTGAGGAAGATACCAAGAAGGGTAATAGCTGAGTCAAATGGAACCACCAGTTCTAGGAAGGCTAAACATTTTTTTAAAAAATATGAAGTTTCATGAACAAATAGAGAATGCATTTAAATTTTAAAAAGATATTATAAAAGGAGATGCATTGTCTTTAATTCTATTCAAAATATGCCCCTCACTTCACATACCCTTCCCCTACCACTGTTGCCACTTCCTGAAGCAGGTCTGGAAAAGGAATGAGTGCCTCAAGTGGCCCAGTTGTTGTGTCTCAATTCAACACCTTTGCCTTTTGTGGTCATTTTCACTTTGAGGTGGAGCCAGAAGTCACATGGTGCCAGGTCTGCTGGGGAAAGACACGTTGTAAAGTTAATGAGCCTGCTCTCCATGAGATGGAACTCAGCAGGAGCCTCACCATGTATTTGATCACCTCTTAACGGTAATCATGAAAAGGACTTCCAGACCTGCTTCAGAAAGTGGCAATAATGGGACAAGTGTGTTAGAAGTGAGGGGGTATTTTGAGGAGAATTAATGGTAATATGATTTTTATTGTAATAAGTTTTAAAATGTAAACATCCACCGTATTTTTCATTTACACCTTGTAGACATGACAATGTGGCAATAAAGTGAGCTAGGGTAATAGGATGTGTCAAGTGTTTGAGTTATATTGAAGTCCATTTTATAATTGCATTATAAAACTTGTGTTTCATTTGAGGAGTAAAGATGAGGGGCTATGCCCCACGATGTCTGCAGTTCAAAGGAGGGGTCTGAGCAAGGGCAGATTCGGAGGAAGAAAAGGAAGGTTTTGGAGGGGCTATGATCCAAAGTGCAATGGGGGAGGGGAATGTCAGATACAGTAAGTTAAGGAAAAAGTTTCAGATACAGTTCTGAATAGAATGTATCACACAACATTGAAGACAGGCCTGACAAAGTAGTCTGTATCTGTGAAAACTGTTGGGTGACCTGAACAAGCCATTTTCCCTGAGCCCTATATTCCTTGCTAAGCAATGGAAAAGAATGGATAAAGTCAGAGTCATGCAACAGAAGAGCATAGCATGAATCAGTTTTAGGCTACATTACTGCACAGCCCCGTCTCTCTGCTGCAGAAGGTGTTTTTAGGGTCCTGGAGCTGTTCAGAGTATAAAATGCCCTGGCTGCTGATCACAAGATGCTGCCAAAGGAGAGCGGATAGACCTATGGGCAGGGCTTCCCTTCTTAGCTACAGACAAGAATCAAGGGATTTATCTTAGAATGAATGTTTTCTGGCTGCCATAATTCACAAAAATGGGAAACACATCCAAATCCAAGGCTGCTGCAATATCCTAAGATAACAGTTACCCAACAAGGTAAAGAAGCTCTGAGCAAGAAGGTCTCTGACACGTCTGCATCTGGTAGCCTGAGCAATCACTTTGAGGTTAACAGTATGCAGTAAAGCAACCATGTTCAATCCCTATCATCTTGATTTGAAATCCTACATTGTCATTGGTTTTTGTTGTCATTGTTGTCGTCACCGCTTTGCTTTTGTTGTTGTTTTTTAATTGTTTGATTGTTTCTTCATTTTTCTGTTTTTTTTTTTTCTTTTTAAAATGAAAAAAAAAAGGTTTCTCGGGGATTATTTAGCACTGCAGGCTGGACAAAGCCTGCTGAGAATCTCATACCTACTGTGAGGACAGAAGAGCACATTAGTTAAGAGAGCAGCCCTGACATCACACCACCTGGCAGTTCTGTGACCTCGAGCCTGCTGGCTTGGCTCTTTTCTGGGCCTCAGTTTTCTCGTCCTTAAAATGAGGATGACAATGAGGGATACTGTGAGGATGAAATGAAACAATGATTGTAAAGCACAAGTACAGTCTACTGTGTGTAAGGGCTCAGTCAGAGCTAGTGTCATCCAGATCCTACCCTTTCCCTGCCATTCATTCATTCAACTGGGACTCCCTTAGTGTCTGATGAGCCAGGTTCTGCTTCATGTTCTGAGATTGAAACAAGAAATAAGACACGATATATGCCCCACTGAGCTCTACCTTTTCTTACAGCTTAGATCTCAAAATGTTCTCCCAGCAGTCTCATTGGATCAGGGGTGCTACACTCATCGGTGGATTGTCCATGTGTGAGATCACTAGCTGAGTGTGCTTTATAAAGAGGGACCTCATGGGAGCTGGGTTAGGGGTGTGTGATCTGGAAGGATATATTCTTATCCCTGGCCCGTCCCTTCTCTCTTTTCCTAGTAGCTACCATGGTATGAGCAGCTTTCTGTCTGCCAGACCTTTCTGCCATGCTTTTTCTTCCTTGGAGCCTGACAATCATGGACTGCAATCATAAGCCAAAATTAAGTTCTCCTTTTACAAAATAATTTGAGAATGGAAAAACCAAGAATCAGAGGCATGAGTGAATGCTGCTTCTTTACACAGGCACTAGAAAGGTTTGTTCACGCTTGCTCCATCTGCCCACCAGGAATCCACAGTCCTTGGCTTTCCACTTGGTCACTTTTGTTTCTGTAAATTTACTCGGATTTGGAGAAAGTATGGCAGTTCTGAGAATCCATGATCCAGTGTTGCCTTTATTGGCAACCATATAAATTTGTGCAAGCCCAATAACCTTTCTAGACTTCTGTCTTCTCGTCAATGAAATGGGAAAGTTAGTTCTATGTTTTACCAAGCATTGTCAGATGGTTAGTATGAAAGAATGAATTATGAATTCCTATCAAATGCATACTATTATTACCATGACAAGCAATTAGTGACTAGAGTTAAATTCTGAATCCCCAAGCAAATGCTTGATAAAGATCACCTTGATAGCTTCCTTCAGGCCCTCAAGGAGATTTATTCCCTCTTTTTGTCCATTATCAAACTTAGATATGAAAAAACATTCTGCATAGAGATCTGGTAACATGACTGAAGTTTCCGACAAATGAAAGAGTTAGAATCTGAGGCATTTAGAAGCCCAGAATAAACAGACTAATTGGAGGAATGAAATATCCATTAGTCTAAATGAATATTTCTATAAAGCTGCATGTTAGACATTGATAAAAAGAAATGATTAAATGCAGAATTAACCAAGATTAATTATTTTAATCAAGAGATTAATCATGATTATATCTTTACATTAGTTTGCTCTGCTGATGTTTGCTCAGCAATCTGGGGGAAAATCTGTTCATTTATCACCTTCATGTTTGAAAACCGGCCAATATTTTATACAGTTGCCCGTCCACTGTCACTAACCTTTTTGCAAACAGGAACTCCTGAACAGATAAGCAGCATTTGAGAGGAAAACACATGGGTCCAAGGACACAGGCCTTCGTACCAGAGCCAGAGATTCACAGCTAAAGACTTTTTTTTAAAATTATTGAAAATCTACATCTGCTCTTCATTTCAGATTGGTTGCCTAATTTGGTGGTTTTCCCAATTGGATTTCCAAAGGTCCTTAAAGGACAGATTCGGAGTACCTGCTAAGGTTACACATGTGACCACACAAACCACTGCAGATGATAGTAATGCAACAGACAGGGTGTCTTGGAATCAAAACAACTGAGAGTCAAAGAAGATATTAACATGTGGGGAGTTGGAAACAGGGTGAAAAGATGTAGTTTATATAAATTTGCCCTTTTCTATCCTTTTACACGTGATTTTGCATTTCCAGTTTTTATTAAGTAAATTTGCTGGTAAGGATCACAATCTAGGTATCTCTTGGATTCCATTTTTGCACTGAGAAGTATTACTGTTCCTCACTATTGTTTATGTCAAGAGACTAAAATTATTCTTAGCATATCTCTCTCTATTATTTCCTTATGTAACCAACCAACCAACAACAATATACCATACCAAATCTTGGGTCCAAGGTTTTTAAAAACCCCACAACTAAACAAAACCCCTTCTGAGACTTGGAGTATTCTGTTTGGGATAGCTTTAACTAAAAATCCAATGTTTTTAAAAGACATGAAGTTAATTCAAGTTGGTAGTTTCTGCTTCAGACTAATTTGCTTGTGTCTTACAAGCTATTTATCCATTTCATCTATATTGCCAAATGTATTGGGATGAAGCTATTTATAATATTTCATTAGTATTCTTTTAATATTGATAGAAATTTTATGATGTAATCTCTTTCAGTGCTGATATTTATTATTTGTACTTTTGACTTTTTTCTAGCAAAAATTAAATCAATTATATCGATCTTCTGTAAAAACCAGCTTTTGGTTTTATTGACTTGTTTTTACTTTTTTGGTTTTATTTTTTTTTCTTTATTTTCTCCTTTACTCTTTGCATTTAATTTCAGCTTTCTTTTTCTTATTTCTCCAACAGGAAACTAAAATCATTGACTAGAACTTGCTATTTTTTGTATATATGAATTCACAGTATAATAATGTCCCTAAATTCTGCTTTAGTGGCATCTTACAAAATTTTATAGTTTGAATCTTCATTTTATTCATTTAAAATATTTTAACTTCCTCTTTGACAGATATATTGTACAAAAGTGTACAACATAGCTTATAAATAGATTTGGATTTTCATAAATCTTTTAGTTACTAATTTCTAGCTGAGTCCCATTGTAGTCAGAGAACATACTTTATATGATTTATTTATTCATTTATAATTTATATTTACTCATATTTAAATCTTACAGTATAGATTTACTCTACTATTTGCTAAAACTGAATTTGCCATCAGTTAGTTATGTTTCTTAACTGATACATGAAAATATAAAAACTAGACACATGAATTAATACCATGTAACATTTCCATATATGTCACATAATGTACTGTTTAAATTAGGTTAAATATCCATTTATCTATTCAGCTAGCTTTTTGAAATGCACAGAACATTATGACCTGTAATTTGAGCTCTTTCCGATTTATTGATATTTTCTGTGACCCAGAATATGGTTTGTGGTAGTTACACGTGTCCTTGAAAGGAGTGCTAGTCTAATATTGTTGGAAGGAGTGTTCTATAGATGTTAGTACAATACAAACTTCTTAGTTACGTCATTCAAATCTCTTTTATTTTCTCTAATTTCCATCCTCTTAAGAGTACTAAACATCTAATTATAGTTGTTTTATCCAATTTTATGACAGTTCTACTCACTTTTGCTTTGTTTGAAGCTCTGTTTTTAAAGGTTTTTATCTTTTTTGTGAATTCATATTTCTTTCATTAAGAAATTGTCTTTTTATCATTAGTAATCTTCTTTGCTATAAAACATGCTTGACATTAGTATAACCACACCAGATCTCTTTGATTAGTGTTAATATATCTTTTTTTCCACCTTTTACCCTTAACCACTTGTGTCTTTACCTTGAAGTATATTTATTGTAGGAAGAACATAATTGAGATTTGCTTCTTAAATCTGACAACCTTTTGCATTTTAATTTCAATATTTAACCATTAATACTCAATATTGTTATTTATGTGTCAGTAAGGAGAAAGACAGTATTCTGTTTGTGCATTACTCTCACACCACAATCAGCATAGATTTCTGACATTAGCTATGTGGAGATTTCTCCCTACCAGCAAGTAAACATGTTTTGCAGTAGACACCACCAGGATGTCTTCTACTTCAATTTAGTCACTATTCACCTGGAAGCAGCATCAGATTCCACACGTGAGGACTTAGTGGCTGAACTTCCCCCTGTATTTTAAACACCAGGGCAGGCTCCATGTTTCACCTGTGCTTCTGACTGGCTATGAATCGGGGTTCAACACCCCTTTCCTTGGATTTGATTATTTCTCATGACAGTCTCCTAGACTTCAGGGACACATTGATCCAGATTTACTAATTTTTCATAAGGATAAAAATAGATGAAGAGATGCATAGAGTGAGCAACAGAGAAGAGCCCATGGGCCTTCCATCCTCTCTCTAGGAGTGCAGCCCTTCAAAACCTCCACCTGTCCAGCATTCTGTAAGCGCTCTGATTCCTACTCGTTCAGGACTCTGTGAGAAATTGATCCAAAGGCATGGTTACAGCATGGACAACCATATCAGAATGTGATCAGACAAAGAGAGTGTTCTAATGCGGAGAGTGGGAATTTTGGCAAAGCTTGTTGGCCCATATCTCCCCTGGCCTATCAGCAGTCTTTCCTCAAGGGTATAGAAATGGGCTCCTTGGGAAGAAGTCTTTGATCTCTTATCAAGCAACCAGAGAATTTCTTCATGACCAGCTTCAAAACAGCAAGGAAAGATAGGACTGTAGTGTTTATTATGTGCTTTGGAGAGGGAATTATAAGCCACAGCCAACAGTCAAAATATAGATATACTCTCATAATATGGTAATGCTTAACCATATATATTGCTGTTTTCCTGCTTAATCCTATTCTTCATTTCCTTCTATCTCTTCCTGCCTTCCTTTTAATTAGTTGAATTTTTATGATTCTATTTTATGTCCAATTTTGCCTTATGATCTATAATTTTGTTATTTTATTGGTAGTTTTATTATTATTACCGTCTGCCTTTAAATACCATAATGCTGTGAGTTTGGTTGGCATACATTACTGTCTCTGGCTCCAAAGCTTATATTTAATCTCTAGTTTTGAGGGTTGTTGTGATGTTTGACTTCTGTACCGAGTTCTGTAAGAGAGAACAAAGAAGTCAAGGCCCTGATGTTGCCGAGGTACCAGAAGAAATATCGAGCCCCAAGTCTTGGAGAAGTTATCCTGGTCTAGATCAGAATAAATGGTATGCTTTTGAAGTTCTCTCTTCACATTTGTACTATCATGTTTAAAAAAAAAGAAACATTTTTATCAATGACTTATTCTGCCGAAAGTAATTGTTTCATACAAATAGTAAATACCTGCTGCATAATATTAGCGAACACTAAAGCTAATAAAAAATTAACAAAAAATCTGGAAGCTATTGTTCTTTTAGCCAATAATGGCAAACATTTCACAGCTTTCAGTGACAACAAAGAGGCCACCGCAGCACATGTGCCACAGGTTTGCCATCATCATATTTTGCCTGCAAAAACACATTTAGCTTATAGGCAAACATAATAGCTAACACTTACTAAAAGCTTACTTTGTGTTAGACATTTTCTTTAGTAACTAATATGGATGATTTTGTTCTCACACATCTATGGATTAGGTGATATCGTGACCTATGCTTTACAGATAAGAACACTGATGCATAGAGATGAATAAATGTAGACAGATATGATATCCATACTAGCAGATATAACTGTGATATTTGAGCCAACATGTATGAGCCAGAGTTATCACTCATGACCACTAAATTTTTATCATGTATACATATAGGGAGTGGTTGAAAATACCACGAATGTTTTCATTTAAAATTGTTACAGTAAAGGACATATTGCTGTTAATCTCCCTCAAAATATTCCCTTCTTGGTTCAAATATGCTTATAACACTTGCATTTTCTAAAGCAGTTCTGGAAGACCTCTTTCATGTCTTTGTAAGTCGTGCTTACAGATACTCGAGTAGAGTGGAGTAAGCAATTTAGGAAATTGTTTGAATGACCTACTTCCTATTTATTATCTATCCTCCACTTTGGTATCTACGTATCTGTCTGTCTGTCTATCTGCATATCTATCATCTGTGTGTCTTGATTATCTCATATAATAGCACCATGTTTAAGTTTGTGTGTCTGACTTATTTAGCATTATATTCTCAAATTGCTTCCATTTACCTACAAGTGCCTAGAGCTTATCATTGTTTCTGTTAGGTCACTGAAAATAAGTTTTGTGCTATTATCTGTTTATTTCCTATAAGAATTTTTTGTCTAAGTCTTTTACTCTGTGTAACTACTTTAATACTGATAATACATGGATTGTTAACTGTTCTTCTCTTATATTTTCTTATGATATTTTGTTTTATTTTCACATAAAAAAACAAAAAAGCAAAATCCGTGAGGAAATTAAAGGCAAAAAAAACCCCCACCAAAATATGATGAGTGATCCTGCCTCACGCCACCCAAGGGAAAGGCAAGCTCCTAAAAACACTGGTGGGTTCTCACGCATCTTGGCCCATGATACTTCTCACTGTTCATATAAGTCAAAACAAGCGTGAAGAGTAAACATTTTGAATTGATTTAAAACATCAAGGCAGCCACAACAGGGCACACGTCTCATGCAGGAAAGTGCACTTCCAGAACTGATGCAGAAACTAGGAAGAAAGACAGGATAAATATGTTTGAAGGGAGGGGAAGTATTTTGAAGGAAGTTAATAGCAATGTGCCCTTTACTGTAATAAAAATGTTGAATTTAAGTGTACTCTGTATTTTTAGATCACATCGAGTTTTTAACAGAAATGAAGTAATTCTTCCATGTGTATACATCTATGATTTTTCTATATCATATTTATACTTATACTTAGGAACCATGGTCCAAGATCCTGGGAAACTGTAAAACTGGCCACTTCATATTACTTTTTAGTTTTCCCTTCACCCATAATCTTTTCCTGTTCTTTACTCCTGTGTTTGGTGTATTAGCAGACTCACTTTCCACCACTAGGCTGTATATAGAGATTTGTAATTCAAAGCGATTTTTCTACAGGCCACAATAAGAATAACCATCTCTGAGTGGTGGTGTAGAGACTGGAACTCTGTCCATGATCATACATAACCATCCAGGTGGAACAGTACAGTGGCTCCTGTTATCATGCAAAAGTTATACTGGCTTATGTGAACTTAAATTAATTTATCATCCAAAACTACATTTTTTCAAATAAGGCATTTTAATGAGATTGAAACTGAGCCACAATGACACCTGCTGTTATATACTGAAATTGAACTCAGCCCTGTTGGCCACTGTCCATGATGATAGCCCCTTTTACATTAAAGGCGGTCTCTTACCCTCCAAGAATGACAAAAGCTTAACAGTCTCCAAATCAGTTTACTCAACTTTGCCTGCCTTAAGCAGCCCCTAATGTTAAAAAAAGCTTGCAGTGACTGTCATTTTTATGTGCCCTTCAGGATCTGAATTTCTTCATTATCTCTAAAAATGCATCTATACTTTCAATGCCTTCTTATCCTTGAATCATCTTCCCTCTTTCCGGTCTGCATCTGACAGCTTGGAGTTTGGATTACGGCCTCTCTTTGTCAAATTCAGCCTCAGTAATTGAAGAAGTGATGGGCAGCAAAAGGGGAACATTTAGAAACCATCATCTCTGTGAATTAACTACATGCTGGTCTTTACATGTCCTGTTTTCCCATGGTCTTCACCAACCCATCGCCAGTCTTAATAAGTAGCAAGTATTACTCAGTTCCTTAATAGATACAAATTATTTAGTATACAAAAGTTTTCAACTCCAATTTCAAGGTTAATGGAAGTTTAAATGGTTTGCTAACTGGAACATAGTAAATTAAGCTTATATTTGAAACAACATGTTCATTCCAAATCTTCCATGCTATCTACACAAAATCATTTTTATAATATATATTTACCTACATAATCTTATTTTGTAATCATATAACTTATGAGGTAGACACCTTTAGCTTCATTTTACAAATAAGGAAAATAAGACTTGCATAAAATCACAAGTTAAAGAAATCCCAAAAGATATAACTGGGGTTGGGGATTTAGCGCAGTGGCACAAGCACCTGCCTGGCAAGTGCGAGGTTGTGAGTTCGATCCCTGATACAAAAAAATAAATTGAAAGGATATAATTTCAAATATTGTGATGATTCCACAAGATCTTTCCATATAGTGACTATGCAGACAGACACAGTCACATTGTCTGGGTCCTAGGTCCTCTACCAGTTCCTAAGCAGGTAACTCTAGACAAGTAATTTAAGCAGAGGATGACTCATTTTTTTCATCACTAAAGTGGGTATAATTATAGTTCTTTATTTGCAAGGTTGTTTAAAAGATCCAATATATATCACATGGCAGGTAATGTCAGATGTTATTACTGTATCTTGCCTATGTTACTGGGCTTTCAGAAAAGAAAAGAAAAGAAAAGAAAAGAAAAGAAAAGAAAAGAAAAGAAAAGAAAAGAAAAGAAAAGGATATTTCATACAAATTTTCAATATAACTTGTTTATTTCCAGCGGCGTGCCCCCTTCTTTTTTTCCCTGTTTCTCACAGGCCTGGGCTGGCAGCTGTGGACTCCATGTGCCAGGAGTTGGTTGCCACAGGGAGCTATCTCTTCCTCACCACCATGATAAAATCAGTCCTGTGAAATTCCAGAGCCTTCCTGTTCTCTTTGGCAGCCAAAAGTAGGCTTCCAGGCTCCAGGCACCACCATACTGGTATATTTCAGTGTTTCTATTTCAGGTTCCTGGGCCTGTTGGTGTGAGGAGTGAGACAGAAAAGGAAGCATGGTCTACAAGGTAGGCTGGGTTCCAGGGGCTGTACAGTTTTCCCACCAACAGGAAGACAATGGAAGACAGAGATTGGATGGTCAATTTTCTAAACAGTAACAGAGCTGGGAAAATGCTTCTGGAATCTTTTTGCTGATTCTTTGCTTCCTCACTGCTAAAAATGGGAATTATTGAAAAGAATGTGTAAGATAATGCACACAAAATTCTAAGACTAAGTGCCCCCTGTAGAGCAGAATTGTAATTCAAAGAGCTCTGGATCGAAAATCTCTATGCATCAATTACCACACATCTTTAAATATTCTATGTGTTTTAAGGTATGTTACTTTCCCTCACCGTCTGACAGTTTCTTCATCTTTGTAGTCAATGAGTTTTATGAATTCCTAATGTTTCTTGCAGCTCAGTCTGCATAAACAACTCACTCATCTATCCATCACACCTTTATTAAGCACTTACCTACCACCTAAGAGCTAGTCATACCAAAATGAATAAGAAAGATTGGCACTGGCAGGAGTGGTGAATGTTTGAAAATTGGCAAGATCCTGCTTCAAACTAAAACAGAATATTTTTTAAATAATGTAGCTTCATACCAGGGCCTACATTTATAAACAAACAAACAAATAAATGAGATAAAAAAGCAGAAAAAAAAAACTTACCCCCAAGAAGCCTGGGTGCTAAGACTGATCTGATGCATGCACTATAGGAACAAGGTGAAAAGAAGCAACGAATTGCTTCTGAGGGAGCTGGCAGCAGGTTACTGTGTGAAATGTGCTTTGCAGATTTACACTAAGAGTTTGCCAAATGAAGAAGATGTATATTATTCCATCCAGATTTTGCACAGCTTCATCTGTGCCATCTTTGGTCCACCAGAATAGAAAAGTCCTCATTCTCTGAGGGACAGGTTGAGTCTTATTTCTATATAATGTTGGATTTTTGCCCCTGAAGTTCCACTCCAAGTGGTAGAAGTCAATGTCATGTGGTTTGGTGTCTTGATTCTGGGTTACCTCTCTAACTCAGAGCAAAACTCCAGGAAATACCGTAGGGAAAGATTTAAAGTCATGATCAAGTGAAGAATGAAGCACAGGCTCTTAGAAATTGTTCTTGGATTTAAGAGTAGGCTTGAATCCTACTCTTAGGCTCCTCTGGAAATCTGAAGAGCTAGGCAAAGAAAACCAGGCTCCTTGATACACCTGTAGTGTACTGTGACGCCTTGACATCAGGGCTCTAGTATAAAAGTCATTCCTGCCTGCTACTAAAAGCAGGCATGCAAAGACTGCAGTTGTCTCTACAGCACATAAAAACAGTGCAAGAAATTGTGAACTTTTTTTTTGTTTGTTTGTTTGTTTGCCTGCCCCCTATTTTGGCTCTATCTTCAATTACCACAATTTTCCTTTTGGAGTTACTCAATTTTCTTTCTGCTTATGTCCTTCCATGGTCCAAGAACATTCATGTCATCCGAACCAGGTCAATCGGAAATGGTCATGTGACCCAAACCATCCAATCAAAATGGTCAGCAAAGGGTCAAGTCTGCCCAATCAGAAAACTTCATCCAGATGGCGCAGTTAGAAGTAAAAGTTTCATAACTATTTCTGGAGTGATAGAGGAGGGGATTTTTTAAACCAGAATGATGGCAAAGCAGACTATAAGTTCACAGGTGCTAGCTATCATATCGGCACCAGGACGAAAGAATTTACTTGCGATAAAAACATCTACAAAATAGAATTTAAAGAAATAAGTGATACTGACGGTACTGATATAGTATCCAGATGCAGCTGTGTGTGAGGTGTTACCCAGTCTAGGACTTCCCGGCTATGTGAGCCAACAAAGTTCCTTTTATGTTTAATAAGCCAGCTCAAAGTTAGTCTTCTATCGCTTGAAAACTATTTTCAGATTTCTAAAATGATGTTTTAAGTTGAAGCTAAGGGCATGAAAAATAGGAAGTACTTCTGGCACTCTCTTTCTTAAGAATTTCATTCTCCATAAGATATTTTTCTCTTTAGGATTCCCAAACCATATTCCAACCTGTAGCTCCAGTTCTTTTCTTGCCTATAGCATCCTCCTCCCACGACTTTTTGCTGCTTCTTTTAAAAATAACTCCCATCTGTTTGTCTGCCTCCTGCTCATCCTTCTGTTTCCGCATCATCATTCCTGGTCTCTGTCTCTGGCACTGAGTAAGCTTCAGAGATACAGTTCTTAGAGCCATGTCTCCTGCTGTGCCTGACCTCTGCCCAAGTTTTAACTCTACAGATTACATGGTACTCTTTCTTGGTTTAGCGCACGACCTATCAAAAATTTCAGCTGCACTTCTGAGTCACTGATCTGAAATTCCTTACAATGCCATAGATTCCTGAAGATAACTTCTTGACATTCTCAATATGAATAGATAAGCAGAGAAAATTTAGTCTTCTCAGTACTAAGGAAAGACGTCTCATTTGTTTGGTTAGGCTAAGAGAAAATTCTGTCACTTCAGGTAATAGAGATCAGTTAATTTCTATCTATAATAAACCAATTGTGATTGAAAATTTATTATGAGGCACACATTGTGTTAAACACTGCTGTGTGCTTGCATTTATTTCTAACCACAACTTATTAGGTATTATAATTACCTAATAACCTGAGAAAACAAAGACATAAAGAAGTTAAGAAACTTGCTGAACTTAACAGAGCAAATGATAATTGTGATAGCTTTCTATGGAGCTGACTGGAATATGCTGGCTTTCCACTTATGGTTACAAGGACGTATTGCACCTTTCTGGCCTGTAGAATGGTACCATGTGACAGGTTGTGGCTAATGAAACATGAGAAGTGGCATATGTCATCAGAGGCAAAAGGTTGCTTGAAAGGCTGAAACCCACTTCATCAGACTCTCCTTCCATGACTCTTCCTTCCTACCCTCTAGTTCCCTTTCTTTTTGCTTCTGTTCAGATGGTGGCAGCTATGGACTGCCCAGTCTTCCTATCTTACATGGAATGAATAGCTGCTGGGTTCAGAAACTTCTTCTGTAGATTGCTGACCATAGATAGTTTCATAGATAAGGAGCCCAGGTAGTTACCCCTGTTCTATTTTACCAGTTACATGCCTTTAAAGAAAGCTTGCATAAGATGCTAGAAACTAGGAGACTTGCTGTAATGGATAGTGTGACCACAGGCATTTCACCAAGCTCATGTGGAACATTTGCCCTGAGGTCAAAACGTGTATTTTTCTCCTTGCCTCTTTTTAACTGCTTCAGTCTCCCACCAGAAAAATCTGTCTTGTTCCTCATTTCTACCTATGCTTCTCTCCTCTTACACACACACACACACACACACACACACACACACACATATACACAGTCAACCCTACAAACTGAGCCCCACTGAGGGGCTTGGCTGTTCCTAACACAGGAGTTAGACTCAAAGGCCAGGCTTTTAGCTTATAAACAGATTATTAAAAGATGCTTGCTGTGTATGTTTTATAAAACTATTTATCCCACAATTTCTGCATGAATAGCTTCTCTTGTACAAGATTAAAAGAGTAGCGATAGTTTCAAATTTCATTTTGACCAAATGTTTTATCTCAGTCCGTTTTCTCCCTAGCAATAGTCAAGGCATATTACTCTTTTTGCCAATATTTCCCAATCTTTCTCCCTCTCCCTCCCTATATCTCCTTTCCAATTTCTGTCCCCTTTATTTATACAGGACATAGAATTACTTTGTGTATGTGTTTGACATACATGGGATGAACCAGTTGAAATTTCTTATTTTTATAAAACAATGAGTCTTTTGTATTAGTTCTATATGTAATTATGTATTGTATGTAACATGGTATACTGTAACTATATTTTATAGTTCTAGTTCATTTCCTTACATTGTGGCTTATTTTCCATATTATGCCCATATCACATTTTACTCAGTAAATTTCCCATTTATCAACACATACTATCTGCCCCTAAAGGTATAAACAATGCATCAGTGGACATTTATTTTCATTCTTTGGTAAATTTATGATGTGGATGTGGATGTGTGTATGGTATTGAGGACTGAACCTAGGATCTTCACACTGAAATTGCATATCCTAACTCTTTTTTACTCTTTTTATTTTCTATTTTAAGACAGGGTCTCACTAAGTTGCCAACGGGGGTCTTAAATTTATAATTCTGCCTCAATTTCTCAGGCTTATGGGATTGCAGGCATGTTTATTACACCTGGCTTACTTGTGTGATTCTTAGCTATACTGAAAACTGGAATTCATAGGCACGTGCACATGGAATTTCAGCAGATATTGCCAATCCAAAGTCCCCCAGGCATTCTAATTTGAATATTTCTCTATCTTCTTATTTGAGTCTGAAATTATATTCAGGTAATACATTGAACAAAGCAATTCAAGTAGCAGGAAGCCAACATTGTCTCCAGGCACTGCACCATTTCATATATCTCAGAGATCAGGTAGAATCTTGTGAAATAAAAGATGTTATAACCATTTAATTGATGAGCCATTTTAGATTCAAACAGTTTAAGATATTTCCTCAGATTTATACAGCCAATAGGTGGTGGATTCGATTTCTGAATCTAAGTGACTCAGATTAAAAAGTCCATGTATTTCATACATAATGCCATAAGAATTTACCTGTATCTGAATTCCTAGCTCTGTGACTTATCCTGGGCCACCATAAAAGAAATAACTCCAGGCTCTATTTCCAAGCCTTGAATTACAGTCTTCCCTAGAGTGGATGTTGGTCCTCAGACTGTCCAGGGGCCTGCAGTGAATTGTGAGAGTGGAGAGGAAGACCCAGGCCACCTTCTTTTTAGCAGATGATGCTTGTAACCAGCTGCCCACCTGGCCTATACTCCTTCCTCTAACAGAATGGACAGATATGTTTTTGCTTGTGTGAGTGATACCTACATGGGTGTCCAGGCCAAAAAATAGAGTTGAAATTCCCCTAGTTGCATGATTTTGGGCTACCTGACTTGAGAATCTTGCTTCTTTACATTAAGAAACACCAATACTCATGCCAAATGGCTGAGCTCTAGTTGTTAAGCCACCTGACCTTCTCACAGTGGTCACTGATTCAGAAAGCCAGGCCTATTAGTACCTAAATGTAACTCCCACACCTGTAACTCCAGCCGCCTGGTTTGCACTTAACCATAGCCAGGCCTTCACCTGTGCTCTTTTTTGTGCTTAGGGTGCCTGTCATTGCCCCTTTCTACATGTCTGCTAAATGCCCAATGTAAATGTCCACCCAGGCAGTGTCCCTGATATCCTTTAGATGAAACATGGCTGTGGGTCCTTGGCACTCTCCACTGGTATCTCCACCACTCCCATCATCCTCTGTAATGTATCACCCTTTCCTTGGAGATTTAGGAGACAGCATAAGGCTTGCAGTTGGGCATTTAGAACTAAGCCCTCCTGAATGTGAATCCTCACTCCACCACCTGCTACCATCTGAATATGTGGTTTCTTGTTCACATTATTTTCTGTTCATTTAAAATATTTCATCCCTTAAAATAAAAAAAAAACACTTGTAGGAAACTGGACAAGTTATTTAATTACCATGAGACTCAATTTCCAAAATAAGGATAATGAAACTATCCACAGAGTTTTGGTGAGGAGTGAATAAGACAATAATCCAGTAGGCAGAGTGCCTGAGGTAGTAAATTATTGCTATCTTTATTTAGCATTCTTATCTTGATTTATCAATATGAATTATTATTTGATGTTTTATTTTCTATTTTCCACAATACAAATATTTATACAGAAGCAGAATATTTTTATGGATTTGACATCTTGGGAAAGTAATTTAACTTCACTGTATAAGGTCTCTTCACTGAACCTATTTATTCTCATGTAACATAAATTCACCACATACATTTTGAGTGCCTGAACTGTGACAAGTCCAGTGTTTATCCCTAAAGAGGTAAAAATGTTCAAAATAATAGGTGGCTAGTTAGGTAAGCTCCTCATGGAGCTTACATTTTTCCTGGGGAAATAGGCATTAGTCAAAATCTCATATGATGAATAACAAAGTTATTCCCTTAATGAGTTCTAGAAAGAAAAGAACATAGGTCACATTAGAGAGTTCTTTTAGGGAAACTGAACTGGAATCTGAAGTATTAGAAGGTATCTAAGAAAAGAGAAAAACCCAATTCTAATTCAGTGGGTAGTGTATACACATTCCCTGTGGTGAAATAGTGACACTTTGACCAATGACAGACTGATGTTAGATAGTGGCTTTTGAAGATGATAATGAGCTAAAATAATTTCCTCTTGTTTAGTGACACGATTGCCATCATAATGGCCTGATGCAATGCACCATACACGTTTGTGTTAATGCTGGTGAATACACATTATACTGCCAATCTTAATAGAAGTAGAGCACATAAAATTATGTGCAGTGCATAATTATTGGTTACAAAGAACCATGCTATTGGTTTGTGTATTACTAGACTTTTTAATAATTATATTAGTGCACTTCTTCCTACCAGAAGAGTTTATCATAAAACAATCTACTGTACTATGGTGGCAGTCACCTCATTCATTTCCTAACTACCATGTCTCTTGGTGGCTTCAAGAGGCCATATTAAATTGACCTGCACCAAGAGAGCTTGTATAAGTATGCACAATCACCATGATGTTTGCATAAATGATGATTTATTTCACAGGACATAGTCCCCTATTAAGTGGTCCATGCCTGTACATTGATTAAAAAGAGCTCAAGGAAGACCACCTTAGCTTTAGTGAAGAAATGAAAGAGAATATTCTGAGTTGAAGCAGCAGACACTGTCAAACTATATCCAGACTTTCTTCCAAGAAGCTTTCCTAGATTAATAATAGTAGACATATGTGGTATCTTGGGTCTGCCCTTTGGGTCTGGAGGTTGGACAATTTTTATACTAGGAAAATCACATTATTCTTGGACCTATCTCAGTGAATTCTACATAATGGGTGTGAGTATTTGCCTACTGTTTCACAATGCCTTCCCCTAATCATGAGGACTTTGTTTTTCTACTCATGCATGCATTTACTTTGATTTGCACACATTGAAAGCTCATGAATTGCGTTGCTACCCATTCAACAATTCATGATACTAAAAGAAAAATTAAGTTGACATTAGGAAGCACACAAGGAAGTTCTCAAACCACATTAGAAGTATTCAATTAGATACAAACAATTACTAGGCTAATTATAAATCATTCCTACCTATTCATTAAAGCAGGGCCAAGATGGTAGTTAAAAGTAATAAAGCGGTGTCTCTTTGCAAATAGCCTATAACTCAGGAAGCTGCTCATCCACATTATCCACCCCCTCAATCAAGGAGATTACTGAAGTGTGTTGGCTTGCTCTTTTAAAGTTAAATAGAACATCATTTTTTTCTTATTATGTAAGTGCACCTACAATGAAATAAATTTTTTAAAAATTCAGAACAAGATAAGGGAAAAATCACCTATTATGTCTGTATATAATCACTGCAAGTATATTACGTATTCTAATCTCTTCTTAAATACAACTTGAGTAGATGGATGGAAACATAGTGGATTGATAGAGATAAATAGATATGAAGATTGGTTTTCTTAATATTGGAGTTATAATGTGTCAGAGATTATTAATTTTCACAAAATGTTTGTATATTCTTCTGCATTTCTTTCTCTTTCTCTTAAAGTTAGGTCATGTAACTGAATCTGGACCAAAGGATAGGGACACTGGACGTATATCATTCCCAGTGCTAGCAGCAAAACTCCCTGTTCAATCAGCTGTACCTCATCTCTGCCTGTTCTGTCATATAGTAGAAGCATCCTTGTGTCCCTGCATTACAAGTCAAAGAAATGTCATACAGAAGAGTTCTGCAATCTGTATCCAATGGGGATACGAGTAAGACATAAATCTTGGCTGCATGAGGCAGGTACAATTTGGGGGTCCATTCATCACTACAACATGCACTGACCTGTCCTGATTAATGCATGCTGTATACCTGGACTCATATCATACTTCTAGGCATTTTATATCACATATAATATCATATTAATTAGTATTCCTTAAAATTATAGTTTTAATGGTTGTACAATATGTGTCAATTATGTGTTAGGTCAGGAATTTTTTTGTCTCTGCTCTAGATTTTTTTCATTAAGCTAAGTTCCTAGAAAATGATTTCAAGGTTTGTAACTTTCTCTTGGAGTTCTTGATATATTTCTACCTTGACTATCAGAATTGTGTAAGTTTAACATATATATATATATATATATATATATATATATATATGCATATATATGTAGATATATGCACATATATAAGGTCTAAAAGGATGGTACTTCTTTTAAAACCCTGGGCATTAATATTTGAATAATCTTTCCAAACTTGACAGATGTCAGTGATACTTTCTTTTAATTAAATATTTGCTACTAATAAGGTTAAAGTATCATATATTTGCCATTGCTTTTGATTTCTGTTTGTAAATTACTATTTCTTGTTTCTGAATTTTCTTTTCCTCCATGATATCTTTAACTAGTTGATTTCTATATGCACTTTTAAGACTCAACTTTGCATGCTTTCTCCCCAGAGATTATCCATGGTCATCTAGGAAAAAAATGGTCTCCAGTGCTTTTTTATAGAACTTACACCTCCTTATATATACAACTTTAAGCATACTTTTCTGCAAATATTTATTTCAATATCTCTTTTCTCTAATAGAAGTCATTTCTGACTTTTGTCACTATCTCTTAAGCATCTAGCATGGTAGCTGACCATGTTGAATAGGCAATAGGTGTTTATTTAATTGATGAATTAGCTGATAAAGTTAATAGTGATAGTCATATTGCTGATAATTCCTAACAAGAAATATGTAGAGATGATGAATGATTTCAAAATGATTACTACAAGCACAATAAAACAATGGTAGAGACATCTACTCAAGCGATCACTATATGAATGGAGTAATTTATGTTAGTGGTAAGGATATTGATTTTTGTCGTATGGATAGTGATGTTTGCAGTGTTGGTAGCAATGTTCAAGTTGATTGTAGTGATAGTGAATAGACAGTAATGGATGGATATCGATTACATTTGGCAAAACTTTTATGTTAGTTGTCTTGAGATAATTTAAGTCATACACAGATAATCTGGCTTAATAAATACTATTAGCAAATTTGTGAGAGCCTTGGCCATGGGGATATAGCAAAGTCTCACTGGACCTACATCATATAAAGAGCTTTTATATGCTTCAAATATAGGAAAGCCCAAATTTGCTTTTATCACAATCCCCAGTATAATGACATGAATACGGAGTCTTTTACCCAAAGAATCATCACCAAAATTGTCATCATCACTATGTTAACGCACTATAATTGCTTTAGGAATTTAGCATTCATAGGACTTGATATGCCCTGAAATTTCCTTGCCTCTTCTTTGTCCGTCAGACCTTGAGAATAATCTCATCAGCCTTAAATTAAGCCATGGAGGGTAGGTACACATGGCCCAGTTGTTGAGGGCTAAACCAAAAGTGGCAGATGCATGTCACTGCAGTGCTGCAGTGTGAGGAGCTTCTGAAATAAAAATAGTAAAGTTCACTGCCCACTAGGAGAAGTTGAACCCTCTGCAAAATCATTTTAAGACGTTAAAACTTGAATTCGAAGATGATGAATGGTGATACTTTATAAAAATCAGAATTTATAATTTTTGAGGAAAAAGTTTAAATAGCTAATACCTAAATATTCAAATATCAGTAGCTTAGTCTAATACAAATTCTTACTTTTAAAGGACTAGTTAAATTTAATGGGAGCTCTTATCCATCCAGTGACTCAGGGATCCAGCCTCTTCCTTTATTTTTGTACTCCTTTAATATGCTCCTCTTGACACGAGAAGAATGAATGTGAATGAGTGAATGTGTCACCACACATGAATTCAATGATTACACTGCCCCCAAGGTCAGTCCCCAAATTGCCCCAACTGCCTCTCAAGAGATAATTTCCCAGCTGAAGTGTAGTAAGCTGGGCTCCAAGCAGGGTATACCTCGCCAATACTGGATTGGAGAAGCAGAAAATAACATTAGGGGAGACTGAATCGTTTGGACTCTTTAGAAGACTGGTTATAAAAGAAATCTACAAAAAAGGGATACCCCAAAAGTCTAACATGTGCTTGGGCAGGACTGGGCTGCACAGCGCATAATGAGAATCATGTGACACTTACAAAGAAATACTTATTCTAGGTATAAATATGAAGCAGAGACTTGAGTTTAAAATACTAAGGAAGGTATTATTCTAGTCAGGTCAGAGCGGAGACTTCATTCATTAACATCTTGCTACTCTCTTGGGTCATCTTCTAAACTTTTAGCAAGAAACATTAGACAAATGTACCTTAAGATTCATTTCATTGCTTCTATTTACTTTCCTTTAGTATAACCAAATGCCTGAGATAACTAAGTTACAAAGAGAAACGTTTTATATTGGCTCATAGTTTTTTAGGTTGCAGGCCATTATTGATGCTGCATTATTTGGGCCTTGGCTGACACAGTACATTATGATAGGAGTACCTGACCAGGCAAAACTGCTCACCCTATAATCCAGGAAGTAAAGAGATAGAGAGGCCAGGCTAGTGTCTTACAGTAGCTTTGGTGAGTATGTTCCCTGTGTCCTAAGAGTCTCTCACAAGAGTCTACCTCCAAAAGGCCCATCACCTCTTGACAGCACCATGCTCAGGATTGAGTCATTAACATACAGGCTTTTGGGAATGCTCAACATCCATATACTAGTAGGATGGTAGAGAGGTAGAGATTGGAGGATAAGATCTTACAAATCAGATGGGCCTGGGAAGCCTTGGCTCTTCCACAAATCTTCCCTTACAAAACATAAAACTAAGCATATATAAAATTCAAGTGTTACTTCAGTATTTGCTTGTCATTACAAAGCATAGAACAGTTTTCCCAGGAAGAAAACAGAATTTACGATATATGATAAAACTTTTATGTATGAAAGGCAAAGAAAGGAGAGAAAACTGAAAATATTGAGTGAAGTCACAAGGAACTTGCTACCTATAGCCTCACAAAAACAGAGTGAGAATCAAGCAAAAGAATGCAGGTAAAGAAATAACATCAAAATTTCTCCTTAAATTAAAAAAAAAAACTTGACTGACAGATTCAATAAAACTTAAGTACAGTGAAAGCAAGAAAAATATATGTAAACATGTCTTAGCCAAACCATTGATAATCAAAAATAATAAGAAAAAATGAAAGTAACCAGTGAAAGAAAAAGGTATACAAACACATACACACAAACACTAGTTGAAATATCAACATTTCTTTTTCTATTTTGAAAACAAAGAAACAAAATAAAATTTCAAAAAAACATAGGAAATTAACAGTACTTAATATATTGCATATTATTATCTTAGTTGTCCAGATTACAAGATTTAAGCATGAAAAATGATCAGTCAAACAATGAGAGCACAAACTGTTCACTTTAACATCAACACTTTTGATGGAAATACAAATTGCTTTCTATGAAAATATTTAAAATTCTCCTCATTATAATTCAAAATTTTTGCAGAAAAAAAAAACCACAAATCAATATCCTTCATAAGGAGAGACACAAAAATCCTGAACTAAATATAAGCAAAATGAATCAGTAATATATGGAGAATAAAAATACAACCATCAAGTAGGACTTATCCAAATAATTCAATGTTGGCTCAAAATTCAAAAATCAATCAATATAATGCATTATATTAATAGAACAGAAAACAAAGACGCTGTGTATTTAGCTCAATGCATGAAATTTTTGACTAACATTTCACATCCATTAGTGATGAAAACACATAGGATTTGGAAAGCTGAAGGAATTTCTTCCACCTTATGTAGACTATCCACCCTGTTGCAAGATGTGAACTCTCTCTTGCATGTGTTTCCACCGTGGATACCACTAACTGGAGCAACCTAATCTTGGACTTGAACATCCTGAACTGTGAACTAAACAATCCTACTTTCTAAAAGAGAGAGAAAGAAAGAGAGAGACAGAGACAGAGATAGAGACAGAGGTAACACAAAAACAAATAAAAGCACCCTGAAGATTACATCATCATTAATAGTGAATCATTAAATGTTTCTCCTTTACATCAACAACAAAGTAAGTTCACATTCATATTAAATATACTTTTCTGTGGAAATAAGACCAGAAAATAACTAAAATCATGCAAATTAATAAGACAGCAAGTTCCCAATCTATAGCAACTTATTCCAAGTTGTTCCTCTGTTCCAGAGAATGTTTGTAAGTTGTATTCATTGATAAGTCTGACAAAATCAATCTTATACATCTTTGACATAAGTATACACTTTATATTTTTTTGTGATTCCTAGCAGCCCCCTCTGTATCACTGTTGCCTTTCCTCTGCCTTCCACACATCCTGGGCTTGGATTGAGCACTGCACAGAGCACAGAGAAGCACAAGTGTGACAATGCCCAGAGGATATGTGAACTTCTCCCAGGATTTGTTCACATCCAGCAATGTTTTTAATGCACAGCCCATTAATATCTGTGAAAGTTCACAACTGGGACATTTGTAAGTTAGAGACTTACTGTAAAACAAATTTGACTCCTATGACTCTCTTCATAGAAGAGTAAAGATTCTGCATAAAAATTACAGGAACCAATAAGTAAGTTTAGCAAGACTGCAGGGCTCTACATCAAGAGAGATTTATCATATTTATAAATACTAAGAATGAACAATCAGTGAAATTTAACAAATGAATTCATTATAATAGTAACCAATTAATGAAATAGGTAGTAAGTAGGAACACAAAAACATGTGCAACACTTGTATGCTGAAAACTGTAAAAGGAAAAAAAATCTAGTAAAAGAAACAAGCATCTAAATAAAAAGAGAATATTTCAGTTATGCAAGTCTATAGAATGAAAAACATAAGATTGTTAAGATCAACTTCCCTGGACTGAGAGTCAATAAAATTCACATCAAATTCTCAGCAGTAATTTTTGTGGAAATCAAAAAATTGATTCTAGAATGTATAAGATTAGGCAAAATACCAAGAATAACTCAAAGATTTTCAAACACAAAGTTGAAGGACTTAGACTTTCTGAATTTAAAAGCAAATAAATCTCCCCCAGTGCATGGTGGTGCACACCTGTAATCCCAGTACTTGAGAGGCTAAGGCAGGAGGATCACCGAGAGTTTGAAGCCAGTCTGGACTACATAAAATGATCCTGTCTCAAAAACACAATAAATAAAGGAAGCAAGCAAGCTAAAGCTACAGTAATCAAGACCAAATGGGATTAATAAAGCCTTTGGGTCAGTAAGAAAAATTAAGAGCAGAAGCCAGGCCAGGAATAGATCCATAGAGTTACTATTAACTGCTTTCTCAAAATGATGCATAGGCAATCCCGGATCCTAAAAAAATCAATGAGACAAATACATTCCAGAAATAGATCGACAGGTTTAGGATCAAGTGATTTTCAAAAATGATGCAAAAGCAATGTATTGAAATGTAATATTTTTCCAATAAATGTTTCTGAAACAAGTGCATATCTATATATAATAAATAAATATTGGCTCATAGTCACAAAAAGATGAACTAAAACTGGACTATAGGAATGCATGCAAAATCCAAAACTATACTTTTAGAAGATGACTTAAATGAAAATTTTTAGGATCTTGCTTTAGGAAAGTTTGTTCATAAACGACACTAAGAACTTAATTTACAAAAGATAATTGATAAATCATAATTAAAATTTTTGCTCTTCAGACGTTATTATCAAATGAAAAGATAATCAACAGACTAGTTGAAAATATTTGTAAGACGTATCTCCATCAAGAGTTTATATCTTTAAAACACAAAGAATTCTGGCAATTTGACTAGAAGATGACAGAGCCCAAATAAAAAAATAAGCAAAGAGTTTCTGAGGCAAGAAGAGATATGTTGGGAAAAAGCACATAAAATGATGTATAGCACCACCAACCACTGGGAAATATCAAATTGAAGCTATCATAAAATAACACTGTGTACTCTCCAAAATGCCTGAAATTAAAGACTGATGATGTCAAATATTGACAAAGATAGGAAGTACTAGACTTTTCACATGTTGCAAGAAAGAATCAAAAATTATACAAGCCTTTTGAAAAAGTAAAATGACAATCCTTAAAGTTTACCATATACCTAAAGTATAGTCCAGCTATTCCACTGCTGGGTTATGAACCTAAGAAAAATGAAGGCATATGTTCACACAAGTACCTCTTGATTAAAGATCAGACCATTATTTGTAAGAGCCAAAGAATGAAACTAATATAAGAGGTGAATAAACAAATTATGATACACAGACATAATGATATATTACTCAGAAAAAAAAGAATACAAATAAGACATGGATAAATCCCAGTTCTCAAGTAAACACTATACTGAGCCCAAGCAACTACGCAAAAAGACTACATTCAATATGATTCCGCTCACAAAAATTTTGTAAAGAAAATAGTTTAAAGGCCACCTGAGGACAAATTGGGGAAAATTGTGAAGGATATGCTGTGATTATAACCCTCCCTCACATTTTGCAATTGCTTTGGAAAGGGGTTTGACAGTTTCTTATAAAGCTAAACACATACTTCCTAAATAGCTAGATACTACATGTATGTTCAAAGGAGAAATAAAATGATATGCTCACCAAAAGTCTTGCACAGCAATGTTTTATAGCAGGAATGTCCCTCAATAGGTAAATGTGCAATGCATACTTTTAGTAGTGCACAAGAACAAATTCGTGATACAATAGTATGAACAAAATTCAAAAGCTTTAGGCAGAGCAAAGGAAGTCAGATATAAAGGAAATATTGGATTTTACTCACTTGCAGTCTTAGAATAGGTAAAACTAATCTATACCGATGGAATTCAGATCAGCAATTATTTGGGTTGTACAGTCAGAGAGGTTGATGCAAAGGCTCATAAACAAACTATCTGAAGTGATGGGAATATTCTATCTTTATTGAGATGATGCTTACACAAGTCTGTATTGGCAAAAACTCAAAGAATAGTACCCTCAAAACGGGTATATTTTATTGCGTGTAAATTATGCTGTGGTACTGTTGATTTTTAAATGGGGATGGAAGGAGAGTTTGGAAAGAAAAATGAAAGAGAACAAATCCTTGAGGGCTCAGATTTGTGTTTTTCCAGCTACTTTATTAGAAACAGCAGGTGGCCTATGCCAAATTGGGTTTATTTTTAGGCAAAATGTTCATTGATATACCCCTGAGGGTTATTTCCTATCTTTGAGTATTTCCTTTTGCAGTTTGCTCACTGAAAAGAAAACAAAAGGGTTGGAGAACAGCTTGACTAGATAAAAATGTAGAGTGCTTTGTCCTTCTTGGGATATATTTGGAAACGAAAACTTAATGTCATTTTCTTTAATTGTAATGATCATTACTTTATAGCTGGCCTCTATAATTTTGGATGCAAGAGGAGAAGCTGTGGGCTGGTGTCAGAAGAGCTGGCTGTGTTCTTTGCAGTTGCTGAGGGCCTTTGTGACCCCAGCCAGGCCACCTGCCTGTTTGGGGCTTTAATCCTCTTATCTGGGAAAAAAAGATGAATTGGACTAGGCAGTGATTGAAGGGTTCAAAAGTATTCTGTAGGCTCATTTTTTAAGCGAAGTAAGAAAAAGTGGTAACTATTCATTTTATTAAAGATTTAATTTTAGAGAAGTAAGGGATTTGTTTTGGCTAGAATGACTCAGGTGAAAAGAGTTTCATACTTCAAGGCAGAAATCACTTGAAATGAGGAGGGGGAATGGATGCAGGAGAGCCTGTACAATCAGAAAGAATAGTTTGTATTGTCTACCACTGAAAATACAAGAAACTGAAAACTGTTTAATCTTGGGTAAATTATTGAACCCCTAATCATATGTTTTTCTAATTATACAGTTTTGATGATTATATGGACGTTTTATAAGAAAAATGAAAAAAATCTTTTGTGAAAATACATAATGCAATGTCTGATGAATAGTTTGTTGAGTAAATTAAATTTGGGCTAGATGACTACAAATTAAAATTTGAAGAATTATTTTCTGAAATATAATTATCAGCACCTCAATAGTGTACATGTAACCCAAAGAGTAGATACGAAAAAATAGGCTTTTACTATAATCACAATCATCATCGTTACAAGCATTCACTAAGAAGTCACCCATGCACAAGACTCTACTAATAGCTTTGTCTGTGTTTCTCCCTCAACCTTTTCAACAGCCCATAATATAGGTAATATAACTTATCTCATCTTATGGAAGTGTGAGCTCAGAGAAGTTAAGTGCCTTGACTAATGTTACACAGCTAGAAGTGCTGAGCAGGGCTTGGGTGCTTAATTTGTGACAGGCCCCAGAACAAATGAACTTTATAACCATTCTATTAATAAGATTTCACTATTGCTACAGTTAGTGAGATAGATAATTCCGCGGCAGTGGAATGATCCTGTTAGACACACACAGATACAGGTATGTTGTGCCTGTTTCTCAGGGAGATATTGTTCTTTAGGCCTTCATGCTTTGCCTCCCCAATAACACCTGCAGCCAGCTGCTCATCTGGTAAGATACAGTCTATAGATTGCAGGGCAGGTGCCTTTCCCCCACTGTTTATCAGTAAACACATTTATTGTATAGTTGCACCTGCTTTTTCCAAGGATGCTTCACTGAATCTTCCCTAAACATAAAGAACACTTCATGAAGTAGAATTCTCCTGCCTTCATTTAGGATGCGGCAGATTGACATCCTTCTGAATGAGCATCCACATGGGAGGAAGAAAGAAGTGGCCATGATAGGAAACATGGAAAGATGGCTATGATTCAGCCAAGTAGAAGATTATACATGTAGAAACAGGTGAGCAAGCTTCTTGAGTCTTTATTCTATGTCTAGCTCCCTGTTAGTGTTGTACGGTAGGTACTTGTATTTGGTCCTGAAAACAACCATGCTACCTTTTATTTCAGACAGGGTGGTTCAGGTGATTCTGAAGTTAACCAGTCATTTCTCATTGTAAACCTTTATGCCTCATTTATGCCAAGTTCCCAACTTGTGTCAGTGGAGAGCTTTGTCTCAGGACACTCAGGACTGACACAGTTGTCAGTGCTCATCGCGTGGCTTTCACAATGGTTCATTTAGGCAAATAAGAGCTAAGGAGGTGTGTGTAGGCTTTCAAGTGCTATGATAGGAAGCAGCACATCATTCTACTTACAGTTCAAGGACCAGGAAGAGTGGTCTTATTATTTACATGAAGGTTGAGAAATGAATAATAGTTATGCTCCCCTACTTTACGGAAGAATAAAGTATAAGTTAATGAGAATTAATGAAGTTATTTGACGTATACAAAGCCACACAGCATCAAAGGAGTAAGATCGGAGTTATCACGATATTATATTCAAATGTCCAGTTTTCAATAACAATCTCTAGACATATTAAGAAACAAGAAAACATAGAAAATTCAAAATAGAATAATAAACCAACAGGAACTATCCCTCAAACAAGATCTGACAGCAGATCTACTAGAAACTGATAGAGTTATTTCCAAAAGATGAAAAATATTAACAAAAGATGAGAAATATAAAATAAAAAGCGGCCTTTATTCTGAGAACACGGAGAGAGATGACCGGCACCCCACCGCTGGTGTCCGGCGATCTCTCCGGCGGACACGCGGCGTGGGGGCCTGTAAATAGCCTCGGTTTGGGGTGGAACCTAAGGCGGGCATTAGGGATACACAGGTAGCCCATTGGTCCTAGGTTTGGTGCCATATGTAAATTCCCAGGGGCGGGAAGATGGCGTCACAGGTAACTTCCTAGGGGCAGGGCAAGATGGGGCTTCCTGCTTCCGGTTGTGGCTTTCCTGGCTACAGTGTCCTGCCTGGGCCAAAACCTTTCAGAAACAAACTTTAAAACAACCATTAATGAATTCAATGAACTAAAGAAATATATGGAGAAAGTTGAGAAAATGATGAATGGTTAAAATTAAATCTATGAATTAAGAATATAAAACCCTAAAAAAGAAATCAAAAGAAAACTGTGGCACTGAAGTAATCAACAATTGAAATCAGAAATTCACTGGAGGGGAAAAAGAAATAGATTTACAGGTACAAGATAGAACCTGAAAACTTGAAAACAGCAAAAATTACCAAGCCTGAGGAAAAAACAGAAAAAAGAGAGAGGAGCTTAACAGACTTGGAGACACCATGGGGCAAACCAATAAACGTATTGTGGAATTCCAGAAAGAGAAGAAACTCACAGCAAGATATCTAGTAATCAAACTCTCAAAGACACAGACAAAATTTTAAAAGATAGATGTGTCCCACTCCAATTATGTAACCCTCAAAGAAATCATCATCAGATTTCTTGCCAGAGACTATGGGAGCCAAAAAGTCGAATGTATTCAAATTATCCCCAAGTATCTTGATGTGGAAAAAGTCTCCTTCAAAAGTAAGGGACAAATTAAAACACGTCAAGATGAAAAAAATCTGTGTTCCAGGTGAGGTGGCATAAGCGTGTAATCTCAGTATTTTGGGAGGCTGAGGCAGGAAGATTACAGTTCAAAAGGAGGAAGATAAGAAGGCAAAGAAATAAAAAGCATACAGATGAAATGGAAGAAGTAAATCTTTTTCTGTTCACAGATGCTGCAGTATTATGTGTGGGAAATCCTAGAGTACATACAGAAACACACGAAGCTTAGAACTAATAAAAGAGCTGGGGAAAAGGAGAGGATAAAAAATAAATACAAAAATCAGTTGTACTTCCACGCATAATGAACAATCTAAAAGGAAATTATGAAAACAATTATCCTAACATTAGAATCAAAAGAATAAAAATGCTTACAGATTAATTATTTTATTTTATTTTAAAGAGATTAAGACAAAACAGGACATAACAGAGCAGATCAGAACAGAACAATGTAAGCAACACAGTATTTCACCAGAAGACAACCCATAATTAACATTAACTACCACGATGTCTCTTTCTTTGAAATAGTTGAGTATAACTTCATATACAATAATATCAAACATAACAAAATAGTATAAATACATTCTAGAGAATGAGAGTATTACACAGGGCTTTCAGAACCAAATAACAGAAAACAAACAATGACTACTATATTATCTCATTTTCCACAGAAAATTTGTTTATACTTTCACGTGTAATACAATCCAATAAGGTACAACATGATAGAGCCAGTGGAAACAGAAGAGCAAGAGCATGGTAGGACTTCAGAACTCACAGGAAGTAAAAGACATGTGCCTTGAAAATTGAAAAACTTATCTGAAAGAAATTTAAAACACATAAGGTGGAAACACATCAAAAATCATGAGTTAGGAGACTGGATGTCATTAAAATGTCAATACTACTCCAAATGATCAATGCTGATCTATCAAAATCTCAAAGATGGTTTGTAAGAATAAAATACAATAAAATTAATATGGAAACGGACAAAACAACATTGAAATTAAAGAACAAAATGGAAAATTTACATTTATTGTCAAGCTTACTACAAAGCTACAGTTATCAAAACATTGTGCTACTGGCATAAAACACATATATTAACCAATGGAAAGAAAGAAAATCCAGAAAAAAACCTGCCTGTGATTGTCTGAAAAATTTTTGAGAGTTCAACACTATTTAATAAAAAAGAACAGTATTCTAAATAAATAGAACTTGGATAATTATCCATAAGCACAAGAATAAAGTTGGATTTATACCTAATAGGATATACAAAACTAATTCAAAATTTATCAAAGACCTAAACATAAAACCAGTATATGTAAAGCCCTTAGAAGAAAACATAGGGCAAAATTTTCATAAAATTGAACTTAGCAATGATTTCTTGACTACAACATGTAAAGTATTTACAACAAAATAAATTAGTGTTCCTGAAAATTAAGATTTTTGTGCTTCAAATGATAATACCAGTAGATTGAAAAAGTAATGTACAGAATGTGAAAAAATATTTTCAAAACACTTATCTGATATGGGATTAATAAACAGGAGGTATAAAATATCTCTTGAAATTCAACTATAATAAAGAAAACTATTTGATTTGAAAATGAGGAAAAGACAATATATATTTCTCCAAAGAAGGTTTACATATGGTAAGTAAGTGCATAACAGATGCCTAATAGCACTTGTCACTGGAAAAATAAATCAGAACTGCAAGATATCGCTTCACACCCATTAGAATAGCTACCATAGAAAGCATTCTGCATATAAACAAAACAAAATCACCAGTGTAGGTAAGGATATGGCGAAATTGGAACAACGGTGCACTGTTGTTTACAGTCCCTGAGGAAAACCATATGTCAGCTCCTCAAGATCATGAAAATAAAATTACCATATAATCCAGCAATTCTATTTTTTACTGTATACCTGAAAGAATTCAAAGTAAGTTCTCAAAGAGATACATGGACACCCGTTCATAACCACATTCTGTACAGTAGTTGAATTGAGAGAGCAACACAAATATCCCTTGATAGAGGAACAGAAAAGTAAACTGTGGCATATACATACAATGAAGTATTATTCAGCCATTATAAAAAGAAAATTCTGAAACGTGCTACAACATGGTTGAACTTTTAGAAGTTTATGTTCAGTAAAATAAGTTAATCACAAAAAGACAAATACCATATAAGCTGAACTAAAGCAAATATTTAGAGTAGTCAAAATCAAAGAGACAAAGAGTAGAATGGGGTTGTTGGGGGCTAGAGAGAGGAAACAATTGGGATTTACTAGGCAATTAGTATGAAACTTTTTTCTTACCTGATACAAATTTTTATGGAGATAGATGTCAGGGCTGGTGTAATTGTTGATACATTGTATCAATTTGAGAAGTATAGAAGTTTAAAGGACTTAGGGAGACAGGGTTCTCACTTTGTGAACATCCTCATCCTGAGCAAGAGGAGAACATGGAAATTGTGAGAGTTACACCTGCCCTGGGGTAGGAGGTAGCCTGCCTATAATTGTATTAGGGAGGAAAAGAGGCTTGCTCCACACTCCTTTTCCTCTTGCTGCTTTTGCTGTCTTTTGCTACCTTGAAGTGTTATCCCTGTGCCATGACACCCTGCTTTGGAGCTAGATGCTTTTGAAATGAAACCTCCACAAACTGTGAGCTAAATAAAACTTTCCTTCCTTAATTTTGGATGTCAAGTATTTTTTATCAGCAACAAGAGAAAAATAACCAAGACAAAATTAGGTACCAGAGAAGTGGGGTCATTGCTGTGACTATACCTGACCATGTGGTTCAAGAGCCTTTGGTTATGACTTGTGGGAGGAGTTTGTAAAGGTTTGGAGATTTTGCCTGAAATAGTAGTGCTGAAACATCTTAGGCTGTTCTGTATGGGAGATTCTGGTAAGAGCTCAGAAGACTAGAAGGCTGATAGAATTCTTGCCTATAAAGACTAGATTCAGGAGTTTTCTACTGAATAGGGCTACATTCAGTGCTGGATTCCAAATGATGCATATTATTGCTTGACAAAAAGTTTGCCTGCATTTTGTTCATGTCCAAAGATTGTGCCTTAGACTGAGGTTAGGGTCAATAGACTAATTAATCTGGTGGAAGAAATTTCAAGGTAGTTGAATGTTAAGGCTGTGGTATGGCTATTGTTAGGGGATCTGTGTTAAAATCAAGAGCAAAGAGCCCAGAAGGATGTGTTAAAATGTGAATCTGGTCAGAAAGGAAGCACCAGTAAAGCTGTGGACTACAAAGATAGAGCTGGGGAGAGCTCAATTGTTGAGAAGGAACAGGAAATTGGAAAGATGGCCTGAGGGCATCACAAGAAGCAGAAAATCTCTAACCTTTGCAACCTCAAAATTATAAAAGTGAAAGACTTTGCTTTGAGGAGAAAGTTAGAGTATCATGGAGGTAGCCACAGCATGTTCCAGAATGACAGCAGCATAGAAACCCTATTCTTCAGAATTGGATTCAGAGTACCCAGAAATCCAAGCACTCAGTCCCTATAGCCAAGAGCAAGAGGAACCTGGCTATTGTTCCAACTGATAACCGACCTTGGCATCATCCATGTGGCATTGATTTTAGGTGCATGCAGAATGCAAGAGTTTTGAATTAAGAAGGCATCCACCTTGATTGCAGAAGAAGGCTTAGGAAGAAAGGCAGTGTGCCCCTGAGAGGTCAGAGTAGAAAATTGTGAGAGTGAAACTAAAGGTACATTGGAGACCCTAGAAATTTGAAGAAGCCAGGAACATGGATTATCCAAGGAAAGCTGTAAGGAGAAAGCAAAGATAGCCCAACAAAGAAGCCATGGGAGCTACAACCACCAAAACTACTGTAGGAGTGAAATGACTCAAGTCATTTGGAGCTCAGAATTTGCCACAGATTGCTTCAGATTCTGAACATAGAACTACAGGACTTAATGTTTGATTTGTTGGACTTTGGACTTGTTGTGGTCCCAATCTTTTGTTTTTCCGTGTTTGTAACTTTTGGAATGAAAATATTTATCTTGTGACATTGTATGTTGGAAGGGTTTAACTTTGTCTTCATTGATACAAGGGCTTGAAGTTAAGAGTTTGCCTTAAATCTCAGAGGAGACTTGAAACTTGAACTTTTTTTTTTATTTAAAGGAAAAAAACCAAAGGAGTATAAAGGTACAAGTAATACAGAACTTAAAAAAACAGTAAGAAATCACTAGTTAATAGATTACATATTGTCATTTTAGAAATAGTTGTTCAAGTTACAGGATTAAAGCATAAAAAGTGGACATTCAAATAGTGAGACTGCAAGCAGTTGTGTTCAATGATCCAACAAAAACTTAGTAATATGATCATCTATCTTAAAACACCTAAACACACTTGCAGTTGTATCCTTTGGAGCACTTTTTTTCCTCTCTTTTTTACAACAAAACTTACACTTTTTGGATTTTATTACTCCCATAGTTATTACTTTTTTGGGGAAGAGAATAACACCAAATATAACAAAACAAATCAGTCAGTCAAAACAAAGGATAGACATAGCACATGATGTAAAAACAGAATACAAGGTTATCAACAATGTAGGTTATCAACATTATGTATCAACATAATGCCTCTTGCTACCTTAAAAAGAATTGCCTATATCATTAGGTATAATAAAATCAAACAAAACAGTACAGAACAAGACCAATAAAACCTAAACATTGGAAACATTACAGGACTTCAAAAGAAGATAATAGTCAAACCAGAATGAGCATCATAGTGAATCTTATTGCCTTCAAAGTGATTGCCTATACCCTCAAACTTGATACTATCAAACAGAACAGAACAGGATAAAATCAGTCAAAACAAGGTAGTGGGAGTAATACAGGGCTTCAAATCAAGTTAATAGGAAATCAAAAAACTTACTATAGTATATCCTGCTAATTTTATTTTTCCCTTAATTAAAAAGATAATAATAAAAAATAAATAAATAATTTTTTAAGAAAAAGGAGGAGATTGAGATAAAAGAGGACACAACAATATAACAATATAGGTCAAAGCATAACAATTTCAGCAATCTAGTGCTTCACCACAAGATAACCTGACTTAATAGTAGTTACCATATCGTCTCTTTCCTTGAAATATTTGACTATAACTTCGTATACTATGGCTTCAAACATATCAAGGCAGTGTGAAACCATTCAAGAAGATGAAAGCATTACAGGGTATTTAGAACCAGCTAATGAAAAATGAACAATGGTTTCTATATTATCTCTTTGCCTATAAAACTTTTTGTTTATACTATCACATATAATTAAATCCAGTAAGATACAACATGATAAAACCAATGGAGACAGAAGAAGAACAGTTTGGTGGAACTTCAAAACAAGATGATATCAGCACTAGCTGTTATGGTGTCTTGTTTTCTTCCAAATAGCTGTTCATATCATCACAGGCAATAATATCAAAGAGCCTAGAATAAAGCCACTCCAATTAATGAGTGAAAATTTTATAAGTCTTCAAAGCCATGTAATGGGGAATTATGATTAACACATACTTTTATATATTTGAATCATTCCTTACAATATGGAAACTATTCGGTATTTGTACATGAGAATTTGATTTATTTCACTTATGAGTATGGTCTCAAGCTGTGACCATTTATTTATAAATATCTCAATGTGATCCTTCTTTATAGCTGAGTAGTACTCCATTTATAAAAATACCAAAACTTTTTTATCTATTCTTCAGTCGATGGACACTTGGGTTGTTTCCAAGATCTGGAGATTACAAATTGTGCTGCTATAAACATGGGTACACATATATCACTGTGGTATGATGCTTTCAGTTCTGGGAATATGCCTAGAAGTGGAATAGCTGGAACAAATGGGAATCCCAATCCCAGCTTTTTGAGAAATCTCCAGACTGACCTCCACAATGGTTGCACCAGTCTACACTCCTACCAACAGTGAAGGAGAGTTCCTTTTTTCCCCACAGCCTCTCCAGCATTTGAGACTTGAACTTTTTGGCAATGCTAAAAACCACTAAGACTTTGACAATTCTTGCAGACGGACTAAGTGCTTTTTGCATAAAGGAAAGTACATCAGTCTTTGGAGGACTGGGGACAAAATGTTATGGTTCTAATGTCATATAATGTTGAAATATTACTGGTTTTTAAGGATCGTTAAACCTTTTTTTATAATGTTCTAATTATAAAATGACAAGAATAAGTATGTCCTTATATCTGGAGACTGATTTAAATAAATGTGCCTGGTTGCCAAGTTGACAAGAGTTGGATTGTAATGGTTGATGCATTGTATCAATTTGAGAATCTTGGAAGTTTAATTAAGGGACTCAGTAGAAGACCAGGGTCCTCACGTTCTAATTATCCTCATCCTATGCCAAAGGAGAGCAGAGAGACTGTGAGTTGTACATCTGCCCTGGGTGGGGGCAAGGGGAGCCCGCATACAATATAAGGGTAGAGAAGAGACTTCCTTCTTCCCCCTTTTTGTTCTTGCTGTTTTCATTGTCTTCTGACCCCTTGAAGTGTTACCCCTGTGCCATGCCACCCTACATTGGAGCCAGCTGACTATGGACTGAATCCTCCACAAACTGTAAGCTAAATAAACCTTTCCTTCCTTAATTTTTAGGGTCTAGTATTTTGTCTCAGCAATAAGAGAAAAGTAACTAAGATAGATAGTTACAAAAGTTTATGAACATAATATCATTGAACTGTATACTTAAAATGATTAAATGGTAAATATTATATTATATACATTTGATCAGTTTTTAAAAAATGGGAACATACATTGTCTGAGCTCCACACAATGATTATGTGAATTACATACAGTAGTTACATGGAATACCAGGTCAAGAAACATGACATCTCATACAGATAGATCTTTAGATTCCCTTTAATCAGTATAAATGAGTTCCATATCAGCCAAACTTTTGCCTGCGAGGTAGAACCAGTAGCAGCTTTCTGTGTAAACGTAAGTGATACATACACATGTGCATATTTGCATACAGTTATATAGGCATATATAAAGAGTTCATTGGAGAATTCACATAGGCAATAAAGTAATTGCTGAGTCAGTAATCTGATGATGGAGGCTGATACTCACATCACAGTCAACCAAGAAAGGAAAACAATGGGCAAGCGGGAGCCTACAAGCTTGAGCTGGAGTCCCATAAGTTTGTATTGAATATATGACTATTCCTGCTGGTGCTGATCATGGTGATGAGACTATCACAAAGCCAGAGCCCTTCATCACGGAGCTAAACACAAAAGCTGAAAGAGAATCCAGGGAGAGGTGAAGGAATTGAAGGCAAAGCTGCTGCTTGATTACAAACAGCTTTTCACCACTGTGACCAAACACCTGAACACAGAAATTTAAGGAAGGAAAGATTTATTTTATCTTATAGTTTCAGAGAGCCATGATCATTAGGCTCTGATGGGGGAAGAAGAAAGGAAGGAAGGAAGAAAGAAGGAGAAGAGAAGAGAAGAGAAGAGAAGAGAAGAGAAGAGAAGAGAAGAGAAGAGAAGAGAAGAGGAAGGGAGGGAAGGGCAATGGAGGGAAGGGGCAAGGTGAGGCACAGGTAAAGAGAGGAGGAGGCCAAGCAAAAAAGTCAAGGCCCTCATGATTCACTCCCTCCAACCCAAGCACTACCTCTTGTTTCCATCACCTCTTAATAATCCCATCAAATTACCATCCCTTCCACTAAGCACTTATAATCCAGTTGCCTCCAGAAAGGCCATCTGTGATCAAGTTTTCAACACAGTGAGCCTTTTCCTGGCATAATAGATTCCAACCATAATAGCCATAAAGCGACTGTTGCCTCCCTGCTGCTATCCAGTTTTTCCAAGAACTTTCCTTGTGGCAAACTGTAATCAAAAACTTCCAAGAACATGAATTCTGTAGAGTATAGTTCACTTGTGACAAGTTGACACATTACAAAGCCAAAATAAAGCTACTTTGTCAACTTGGCCCTTGCACATATCCTCTTAAACCACGCTTAATCTCTAAGTCATGCCAATAACAAAGCTGTACCTCTAAATGATACAAGCAACAAAATGATCACACGAGAAACAGAAACCATACTAACTTTTTCCATAAGAGAAACAAAGCTGATTTTTTATTTTTGTCCTTGGTAATATTTCTCACATTTCTTCTTTGGTATTCTTTAATATCAATACTGAGATAGAAAGTTAACTGATATAATCCATCTTATATTGAAAGAGAAAAGAATGTGAAAAGTAATAAAAATAGTTGATAAATATATTTGATTGAGGCATAATTTAAGAGCTTTGTGACTGTCACAGATACCAGAAATGTCTGGATCATCAGTCATGTGTAATTTTCTGCACAGTTGCAATTCAATCCACTGACATATCTAACACTTACCTTGGTCACAGTGAGTAGGAAAATTAAGTAGTAAAGATACTACAAGAAGATCTCATCAACTCACAAAGATACAGGTGACTGGGAAATCCCCAAATTAACTCTTAGGATGAAATTTGCTTCACAAGACAGCACGCTCAATGGTTTGATCATTAGCTGCTTCTGGGTATTATGGATCATATGAATCACAAGGACTATGTGTTAGATCATTTTGCTATAGTTTTAGTGGACACGCTTAGAGCTACCCAAAGATTATCTTCATGTGTGTTATTTATTCCCATTTTCTACACAGAGGAATTGAGGCTCAGAGGAGTAAGATCACTAAAGATACTCAGCTTACTAATGGAGTAGGTGAGATCCTCACCCAAACTGGTTTGAATTTAAAGGCTCTGTGCTAATGATTTGGCTTTCCTTCTTTCTAGATTTCCCAGTAGTTCACAAGACCTACGCACTTTCAAGGCAAGATTTTGTCTATATTCTAGAAGCTCTTTCTTCCCTGTTCTGAGTACCAGGCTATCATGTTTGTCTTGAGATCATTCATTAATTCATTCAAATCCATTTATTCACCAAATGTTTATAGAGTTCATATCCTGCACCAAGGATTTAGTTTTAAGTATTAAGTCTATAGTAGTGGAAAGTACAACAAAAATCTTGCTTTTGCACTGGGGCCAGACAGAAACAAGTACATGATGAAGTTAAATAAGATAATTTGGTGAGGCAGAAGGTTATTTACTAAAGAAATAGAACAATGTGACTTTTCTCTTTAGTCACTAGTCTCAAAGTAATCTACATTTTCATTTAATCTGTGGTCCTTATCAACTGTTCCATTACCTTAGGTTATGATTTGGAGCATGAATTCTGAATTCTCCTAGAACAGACAACTTTTGCATATTTTACCAGAAAATAATTGAAGCACTGCTAAACTTTAGTAATTCATTTGTGGCCTGATAGGGTTTATTGTAATTCAAGGGGAAGAAATTCCAAGCACTTGGGTTACTGGTAATACCTCTTGCAGTGATGCAACTTTGAACAAGTTTAATATTTCCCAAGCTATATGATCTTTTATTCTAGCTTGTCCCCAATGAATATATAATGACAGCAGTTTGAGCAGACTCCATGGACTGAGAATCACTAAAATAAATCCCAATTAAAGGGATTGAAACTGCAAATTGAGGATTGTGTTTTCATATAGAATTTATAGGAGGCTATTGTTTTGGACTAGCTTCTTGCATTTGGGTCCAGCAATCTCCATTCTAAAAACAAACAAACAAACAAAATTGGAGTCATCAGCTCATGCTTGGTGTTATATAACTAAACTGAACTCTGAAACAGGCCAACTTCCCAAAAGTAAATAAATAACTAAATAAGGTTCATCTCAACTAATCAAAGGAGCCTCATTTGCCTGAGTTGACTCTCTGAGAAAGTCTCCTCTGTTTTAACCTCAAACTAAATTTGAAGACCACTTTGCTATTTCCTCTGTTTCTATTTTTCTTAATCCTCTTGCCTATAAAGCTGAACTTCTCTGCTTATTGAAACACTCATTCAATTTTAGCATGAGGTGTTGCCTGATTGTAGAACCTCAAATAAAAGCCAATTAAGATATTTAACCAAATTTGTAGTAATTTTGTTTTTGAACAGTGTAAATGGAGCAGAAAAATGTCCTAATCTTCAAGCAAATGAAGACTTGTTTTGTTTCTTCCTTGGGTGTTAGGCTTAGCCTGATTTTCAACTAGGATGATTTCTTCCCCTTGAGGTCATTTAACAGTATCTGGAGAATTTTGGCTTTTACAATTGGAAGGGAGGGGCATACTGCTGGATAAAGTAGGGGCGAATCCACACTGCTTCACATTTAACAATGCTTGAGTGAACTCCTTACAACAGTGAACAAGCAAATGTTCATTGTGCTAAGGCTAAGAAGCCCCGGGCTAGGGAATGTTTATGCATTCTCTTATGAGACCAGGAGATCACTGCACATATAAAATCCCCCAAACTAAAAGAACTCATATGTACACAGTTTTAGCAGAAGGCACTGGTTTAATACTTAAGCATGTGGAGGATTATCATTTGGGAATTACCAGTAGACATCAAATTAAGGCTAAATTGTATAGTATGGGAATTGTTGCATCCTACAGAAAATGTACTGTAATTTGTTATGGATGAGGCATCACAAAGTCACACGAAGACCTGAATGACATAGGCTGAATCTGCCAAATCTTAATCACTCACTTAAAATATCATGTTCTGATCCTTCCCTGCCTTCTCCCTTCTATCCTTTCTCTCCAGACTCTGGGAGTTGAAAACATTGGGAGATAATCAAGGTGGTAGGTGAGAAGAGATGGAAGAGAGATGAGGTTTTTCATGTTTTGACCCTCGTGCTTTGAACTCTAAAAAGCAGAAGGGTAAGATGGAAATTGAGAGGTTGGGGGCAGAGAAGGGAAGGATTCTGCACTCCTAGTTCCTTCCTTCCCTCCAAACTCTTCACTGCATATAAACATTAGTTTTGCATAGTGAGATTCACAGGGTGCAAGAATGTCAGAGAAGAGGACATTTAGAAAAGATGTAACTTAACTGTTTCCCAGAATATGATGCAAACCACTGGTAGCACAGAGATGAATGCTGATGATTTGCAGATGCAGCATAAAATGCCTTTTTAGGGAAACTATGAGATATGAGTGAACAATACAGTGAATTGCTTCAATTTTTTGAAGAACTCTCCTTACAGTAAAGACACATTGAAATTATGGGGTAAGTATATTTGAAGAAAGAAAAAGTTCTTTAAGGAGGATTAATGGCAATGCATCTTTTACTACAATGTATTTTGAAAATTTAAATGTTCACTGAATTTCATGGTCACCTTTTATTGATGAAACATTTACAACAACTTCTGTTAAATAAAAACAGTTTGATGTGCCCTCATCCACTTTCATGAGATCTGGCACCATGCAACTTTGGCTCCTTCCCAAAGTCACAAGGACCATATAAGGTATACATTTTGAAGCAATTTAGAACCTTGGAGGCAGCCACAACAGTGCAACTAAAGACATAAGCGAGGACTTGCACACTACTTCAGGAAGTGGAAAATAATTATGAGGTACATAGTTAGAAGTGGGGGGAAGTGTTTTGAGGAGAACTAATGACAATGTGTCTTTTCCTTTAATAAATTTTAAAAATTATTTTTAAACTCACTGTATTTTTTAAATGACATCTTGTATTTGCTGGTAGTTTATTAAGGATTTTTTTAACCTTTCTTTTCCCTCTGCCCAAAATTCTCATCTCCAGATCTTCATATGTTCTGTCTTCTGATCATTCAGGTTTCAACACTAAAACCGCAAACCACAGTAGCTAAAATAGGGCATGAATGCATATACATACACAGCCCTCTAGATCTCATCATTCCAGCACTTTCTTAGCAGCTCTTTTGGCTATCTGAAATATTATAATTTATAATACATTGCCCCTCCTCCCTTCCCTTGTCCTGTGAAAATCAAGCACCATGAAGTTTGGTGCCATCTTCTTCATGTTGAGAGTTGTATCTCTGAGTCTCACAATGGTGTCTGGCCACTACAGATGTTCACATAAATCTTTTGGAATCAATTACCTTTCAGATCTCTGGTCTGAGTGGGAAATGTCTCAGTTCGATGCATTCCTTGCAGTTCAATGATTTCTTTCTTGAAGAGAAATGTTATTTTACACCTGTGAGGCATCCACATTTGGTTTCCACATTCACAAATTTGGGAGACCCACAAGAATTGAAAGGAAAGAGCAGGGTAAGAGTGGTGTAGAAGTCAAGGAGGTAGAGGTAGAAGCTATTTGGAAGCCCCCCACCACTCCAGCGTTTGCCTTCCTAAGGCTTTCCCTGTCATGCCCCAGGTGATGGAGATCTGTAGCTGCCTTAAGATCCTGAGTCAGTGGGGCTCCTGGCAAGACAGTGACTCTCCTGCTGTCTTGTAAATCTGCCCAGTCCTGGGGGTTTGGGTGGGCGGAATGTTTGCAAACTGACAGCATCTAATTGCTTCCCTTTTGGATACTAAGACCTGCAATTTCCATTGACTATGTGGAAGGTTTCCAGAGCCTGAAGGGATTTTCCAGCAGAGGCAACCATCAGTTGAAGAATGAAATCCTTTCCCTTTGGAAAGGGTTGTTATTGATTCAGGAGATAGGATTAGGCAGATGAGTAGCCCCAAAACCTACTGAATTCTTTCCCACATCACTAAGTGGGAGCTGTCAAGGAAAGAAAAGGGAGTTAAGAAAGGCGTTAAGCACAGTTGTCGTCGTGAACACACACTAGACACTACGCGTACGTAAACATAGATAGCACGTGGTTTATGATGAATGGTTCAGTTTAGGAATGTCTGACTTTGCAGAAGCCCTGTATTTTAAATCAGTAGTACTTTGAATTTGAATCTGCAATATTGCATGGGCTAGTGATACTTGGGAAGATAATTTCCCATGATGCCAGGCAAGGGCAAGGAGCCAAAGCTCCCAGTCAGCTTTGCCATAGTGGGAGTTCATAACTGGTACCCTACCATGCACTTCACTGCTAGGCTGAGGGGTTTGTAGGCTAGATGCATTCAGTGCAGTTTTGATGTACAATATTTTTCATTTATGATAAGTATATGGGGATGCATCACCCACTGACAGCACAGGAGTATCTGTAGATGCCCGGTAACACATGTATCTTTAGTTTTATGGCCACAGTTGCCTCGGTGTCCTGAATCGATGTGAAATGCTTGCCTTTCATGGTCATTTTGACTTTGAGGAAGAACCTAAAGTCACACAGAGCCAGATCCCATGAATGAGGTGGATGAGAGCACACAGTTGTGTTTTGCACACAGTCTGTTTGCCTTCTGTGGGATGGCACTCAGCAGCAGCATTCACCATAGCTTTGATCATACCTTGCAAAGACATGAAAGAAGACTTCTAGAACTGCTTTCCAAAGTGACAGGAGTAGTGGGATAAGTGAGTTCAGAGCAAAGAGGAATCTTTTGAGTGGGATTCTTAGAAATGAGTCTTTTACTATAAAAAAACAAAAATGTATGTTTAAACACACACTGTATATCTTGATCACCACTTGTACATCCTTTTAATTATTGGCAGTCTCAACTGCATCTTCTTCTAAAAAGGATTGGTGGTGTCTTGTATAAAGGATACATGTAATGTGAGGGATACAATAGGGTGAAAAGAAGGATGCAGTTTCAAGAAGTAGGAAAACCTGCGTCAAACTCCTTCCCATTCTCTTGGGCTAGAGGATGAGGAATAAAGTATCCAATGAGTATGCAGAAAGCGCTATGAGCTCTGGCATCCTTGTCCTTATCTATGCTACTATTTGACTATTCATCCTTTTTTACTCATATTTTTCAAAAAAGTTTTAACTCATTTTAATGTATACAGTCAGCATTTTTAGAAACATTTTTCTCTGCATACAACTGGTATTTTTGAAACATTTTTTTCTAAATGTCATTGAGTCTGTATGACTGTATGCAGTGGCTTTTCCTTTTCAAGTACTCGTTTTTACAATTTTTAAGAATTACAATGTCCTTATTTTGAAAGTGTGAATGATTTTATTCACTATGTAGCTTTTGCAATTAAAGTTAATGTAATGGATGACATAAGCTCTCAATAGTTGTAAATTATCATTCATTTATTCATCCATTCATCCATTTTGCCGTACTAGGGATTGAATTCAGGGAGGACTGAGCTAAATTTCCAGACCTTTCATCTTTTGAGACAGGGTCTCACTAAGTCGCTCAGGTTGGCCTTGAATTTGGAATCCTCCTACCTCAGCCTCTCAAGTAGCTTAGAAATGAGTCTTTTACTCATTTGAGTCATTTCAGGTGTGCACCACCATGCCTAGCATCATAAGCTTCCTTGAACTTAGGTTTCCCTTCTATTTAAGATTTTTTTAATTGTAAAGCATGATAAAACATTCATTAAACTATTACATACAGGTTTCTTAACAAATTCTTTCTTAGAAGAAAGTTCAACCATCTTAATTATTCTGCAGGTGTATGTTCTTCTGTAAGCTCTTAGAAGAACTAACAGTGACTGTAGACCAGCTACTAAGACTTTTGTCATGACACTGAGATATACTTTACCACTTCACAGAAAGAAGAGAAAATTGAAACTCATATTGGATGAAAATCTTCCCTAGATTCTGTTAGTCAAGACATTGTAGAACAAGAACTTGAGCTTATATCTCCTCTCTTTATTTTCCCTTTCCTTTTCTTTCTCTTGTAAGTCTGACCAACCCAAATCTGCCTTGTGTTGCAAGTAAGGTCTGCAGCAATGTTCACTAAATCTGCATTCTCTGGAAGAAGTGCAGAGCTCATCCCTCAGAGTGGCTGAGTCCTGGGTAACTCCTTCTGGAAGACAGATTGGCCTCATCCCTCACTTCAGACATTTCCGTGGCAACATTTACAGCTCCTCAACTGGCTGGATACTAGCCAGCTGGTCTGTCTTCCATGGTTTTACTCCATGATTTGGTTCAAACTGTGCTTTGGGGCATTGATGTTCAGTTTATAATTATTATGGTTTATGTCTAGATGTGCCCCCAAGGCCTCATGTAGTTATGGGAGGGGCAGGATTTTTGGAGGTGGCTGGATCTAAAGTTTGTGATTGATTCATGATCCAATGCTGGGATTAAGGGTATGAGTACTACAGCAGCTCTAGGGTGGGTAGCCTCCATACAATATATCTTTTTCTCTTTTGCTTTTGCTGTCTTCTACCACCGTGAACTGTTGCCTTCTGCCATGTGCTACCCCACCTTGGAGCCAGTCGATTTTGGACTAACACCCCTACAAGCTATGAACTAAATAAACCTTTCCCACTTTAAGTGTCGGGTATTTTGTTTCAGCAATAAGAAAAGTAACTAAGACAGTAATGGAATATGGGTTCAGAAAGAACAAAATCTCCAGGTCAGATCCTATCAGGATTGTTTAGGTGTCACCCAGGGTAACAAGATGTTTACATTCTGTGAGACATGTGACAACTAAGACTGCTTGGGAGCCTCTAACTTCTCTATTTCACACTCCAAGGATGTGTGTTCATGAGCACAGTGTCCCATGGGGTTGTTAGAACATTTACTTTTGCTATGTATCTCTTATCTATTAGAACAGAATAGCTGATTTGTGATACCCAGAACTAGTATTTGGGAACGTTATTTGCTACCTGACACCTGACCATTTCAATTCACTTTTCAAGGTTTTGTTTTTTCCTTCTTTTTCCACCCTTAATTATTTTCTAAGCATGTTCAGCCAGATCCTGTGTATCTTCCCTATAAGGGATTCCACTCAGGACATCTCTGCCCCACTTGGTTCCGGTAAGTGTGTCTGCTCAGGAAGTTGGGCTGAGTCCAAGACCATGCACCTTGCTGGGTAACTGGAAGGACAGCCCAAGGCTGAGACTCGGGGTTTAACTGTACTGTCTTCCTTTCTGAAGCCAGTTTCTCCAGTGAATTCATCTTCTTTCATTTCCAGGCATCCAAGCCAAAAAATTCACAATTTTTCTGATCTCTCTCTTTCATTCTTCCATACAGCCAATCAAAACTCCAGATTTTGTATAAATTTTATTTCTCAAAATCATTTGTATTCATTTTGTCTGTTTCCCTAGTCTCCTCAAGTGGGGATGTAATAGTTTAAGTGCAATGTTTCTCTATGACTTTGGATTTTTGGTTCCTAGACATAAAAATCTAGTGAGTAATGTGGTAGTTAGGAGGTTGGACTTGGAAGACAAAATGGTCTTTGTTTAGATTCTGGATGTTCCATATAACTATATGGCTTTAGCCAATTTATCAAGCCTCTTTGTCTTAATTTTATTACCTATATAATAGGGATAACGTTTCCTAAGCACTTATTCCATTGGGCATATTTTCAGTTCCATATTTGAATAGCTCATTTAAACCTCATAGAAGTTTCTCACGTAAATACTATTATCATCCTTATCTTAAAAATAAGTAAACTGGGAGCCGGGCATGGTGGCTCACACCTGTAATCCCAACACTTGGGAAGCTGAGGCAGGAGGACCATTGCGAGTTCCAGACCAGCCTGGGCTACAAAGTGAGCGCAGGCCAACCTGAACTGCACAGTGAGACCCTGTCTTAAAAAGACAAAATAAATAAATAAATAAATAAATAAATAAATAAATAAAGTAAACTGAACCAAATTGGTTACACAGCTACCCAAGTCTATTTAGCTAGAAGATGAAACAGCTTGCTTCTGGTTCAAATGGCACTCCGTAGTCTTTTCTCTTAATCACCAGGATCTGAGACTTGTTTTCAGTGGCTGTTAGGAAGGTCATGTTCTCACATACATAATGCACAGCACACTCCTAGCACACTGTGAGTGGTTGACAATCATATACCCATAATGTGGGTACAATCTCACGAGGAACACATGATTTTGACAATGCAATTCCCTAAAGGTAAAGATTCTACGTAGCTCTGCCTATCAATTTTATTCCTCAGGAATGCTGTGGCTGATTAATTACCACACATCTCAAAACAATCTCTGAAATTAGGTGATTGCACCTGCTCTGCCATTGTGAGGACCAAAGCTTCTCTGCCTTGTTAATTACTTGTATATATGAGCCCAGCTCTCCCAGACTCTTTCCTCCCTATGGAGTTCAGGGAACCAATGCAATTTGCAACTCTTGTGCCTTAGCAACAGACTATGGATGGTGCATGAATGTGTCCATCTTGGCAACTCATGATCCATTTTTACATCTCTCCATTCACTCAATTATTCGTGGAATAAACATTCATTGCAAGCTAACTCCATGGTGGGGAGGGTCCCTACGTGCCTTCCACTGTTTCTGGGGGTCCCTATAATCTCGTTTGGTAGTTTTTCTTGTCTACTGCTATGTAAACTTTGTAACTGTCATTTTTATGACATCTGGAAGGCACAACTTATTTCACTTAGGAAACATGTTGTAGTGGCATGTTACTATGGTTTTGTTTTACAGATCCTGCTACTCCTGGTTTGAATATATATTTTAAATTCCTTGGTCTTTCTTTCCCAGGTTTTCTTTCCGTCTCCGAGCACAGAGCACAGGAAGGCAATTCCCCAGGAGGGCCAGGGCAGCTTTTCTTGCCATTTCTCATCTGCTTCCTCTTTTGTAATTCAGAGTGGAGGCCTGTGATGCACTTTATGAAGGACACAGGATAATAACAAAATCGCTGATAATGCTAAAGATAGCTTTTAATGAGTGTTGTTTCTGGGTATTATTGGAAGCATTTTTGCTGGCGAGAGAGACCTTTTCAAGCTCCAAGAGTTTCACATTTGGAGACTTTTACCACATTGGGAGTGTTGTTTAGTATTGGCTCAAAAAAACATTTCCTTTGACAAGAGCTAGATCTAATTTGTTAAACTGGTACTTTTGTTTTTTCCGGTTTTATTATTATTATTTTTTAAAATCTGTATACTTCCCTGAATGTAAAAATAGCTGAGGTGCATATCATTTTATTTTTTCCCCTCCCTGACTGTTGACAGCCTGCACAGCTGAATATAAAACTGTAGTCCGGTTTCTTATTAAAATGCACAGAGCCTCCCAGGTAGATGCTGGGGGCTTGCAAGCACTCTGTCTTATTTACAAAGGATTCCAGATGAACTGAGCCCACATCAGAGCCTACTGGTCTCTTCTAAGATAACTCAATAGTCACCTTATGCTTGTGCTTTCTGAGTGCTCCTTGGGTGCCAGCTGCTCTAATCTAGTGAGTTAGTGAAGAAAAAATTATCATCATGCCACCTTCTGTAGACAGAGACCCTGGGGCTCACTCATTGTTTTATTCTTTTGTTCATTCATATGTGTTGATAACCTACTATGTGCCAGACATCATTCTAGGCACTGGAAATAAATACTGCAGTGAGCAACAAAGCCAAAATCACTACCCATAATGAGTTTAAATTTTAGAGGAATGGGGCAGACCAAATAATGAGTACATATTGAGGCAGACCAAATAATGAGTACATATTTGTCGCACAGTGACAAGTGCTGTGAAAAAATATAAAGCAGAGAAGCATACAGGGGAGGCACAGGCAGCTGAGTTAGATAGAAATATTATAGCAGTCAGACAGGGATCAGCCCTCCAAGGAGCCAGTGCCAAAGACCAGATAGCTTGTAGTTGTGGGAGTGACAGACACCGCTTGCAGTGGGCCAGACTTCAAGACAAAAAATCAAACAAATACACCTCTCATTCTAAGAATAAACCTCAGGGATTGATATTCTAAATAGATCTTATTATCCTGAGGAAGCCAGGAGTCATCATCCAAATCCCCTACAGGGAGAATCATTGCTCTTTAAGCATGCCTGCTTGCTACATGACTCACTTCCCCATTTGTCCCCAATTCCCCACTTGTCCCCAATTTATTCAACTTTACCTGAGCAATTAATCTGATTGGTTGACCATAATTCTGTCCCACCTCATGCCTGTCTGTCTTACAAGTTCCCATTTAGTTTCCACCTTGGACTCGCCTCACCTTGGGGTTTTGCTCTGTAAAATCCTAGAGAAAACAGTGTCCTTGGCAGTCCACTTGGGAACTCTTCTGTCTCTCTCTGTCAGACAGAAGCTTTTTTTTTCTCTCAGGAAATATATTCTGCTCTTAATCTCTATTGTTTCTAAAATTCATTCTTCGATTTTAGAGAACATAAACCCATACAGGACATAGAGTAAGTTAGGAATTTCTTTCCCCTATATCAGAATAACTTGGGAGTCCCAGTTTTAAGGAGAGTAGTCTCACTAAAATGAAAATATTTGAGTAGAGACTTGGGAGAAGTGAGAATTGATGGTATACATATCTGGAGGCAGGGGTAAGAAGCCATTTTAATAGAGGAAACTAATTGCAAAGTCCCTAGGGCCAGCATGCTTAGCCAGAGGAAGAGCAGAAGTGAGCAGAGTGGCTGAAGTGAAGTCCACAAGGAAAATGTTTGCTACCATGAGTGGGAGATATGGCCCCAGTCATGTAAGCTATGAAGGCCACTGTGAGGACTGAGCATGGGAGGAGCCCTGTTGGATTTTTAATGAAGGAGTAACACCACTTGACCTACATCGCTACTCTCCAACACTGAGACTCAGTTCTCTTTTAAAACCTGTGCCTGTTTCCTTCTGATGCTATTTTGTTTTTTCACATTTCAGTAAAACTGTGTGTATCTGCACCTGTCTGTCCCATGAACGTGTGGTTTCGCACAGATACAGACTGAAACTCTATCTTCTGAGTCTATTCCCTGGTTCTAGAAGTGCTTGTGTAACTAGAAAACAAATAAGGAATGACTATGAAATTCAAATGTTAAAATAGATTCTTTCTATAAAATGAGGAGGGAAAAATAAGAAATACATAATCATAAAACATATACTATATCTTCTTTCCTTTGTACATATTGTTTTTCAATGTTTTTCACCTGTGGTAAAATTCAGACAAATAATAATGACCGTATAATCATATGTAATTGTCATTACAAATATAATAAATACTGTGTCATGAACATTTCTTGATGTTTCTGTGGGTCTTTTGTACTAAGCTGTTAAATAGCTGATCATATAGCTTTATAAGGATGTGCCATGATGTTTAGAAGTCTTCCAAGTTTTCTCAGTTTCTTTCTTTTTGCTGACATAGAGGGTGCAGCAATAGACATCCTTGGCAATGTAGCTTTTTGGTTTTGTTATCTCATACTCTGAGGCTTTGTTCCCACAACGGGGACTCTTGGATCAAAAGATAACACATTTACAGTCACTATTCAGGATTTTCACTTCACTCTCTGGTGATTACTGCTACCCACATACATGCAGAGATAACAGTATTGTAGTTCCATTTCGGGTAGATGAAATTGCTTTGCTTCCTGCTATGGTCTAAGACTAGAGCTAATCATAAAGCGTATAGCAATGATGTGATAATAGCAAACTCCTCCTTTACTAAATAACTGTTCTGCTCCGTTTTATCATTTAGCCTTCACAACAGACCTCACCAGCACGTTTTTTATTTGTTTGTTTTTGCCGAAGAAGGAAGAAAATCAAGACACAGTGAGATCAGCAGCCTGTCCACTATCCACTTACCAAACAACAGAAGAGAGACTCTTTCCTTCATTCCACCCTGCAGTCTGTGGTCTGTAAGGTGCGTCTCTCCCTTCAAGGAGCTCCTGAGTAACATGGGGAGAAACTGTGTTGGTATAAATATAATCATGATGAGCTACAATAGAGATATGTTAAAGGATCAGAGACAGCACCTCGGAAGGAATAATTAGATCTGTCACAGTGGGGCAGAAAAGATTTCAAAAACAAGGTGACAGTGGAGAATAGGAATCTTCCAACTAGAAAAAAAATGTGAGAAGGCATTTCAGAAAAGAGAACACTGTGTTAAAGAAAACCAACAGAAGACTGGAACAAGATGACATACACGGAAACATCCAGAAATGCAGCGAGGGGCACTGACATGAGACAAGTCGAGGGTCAAGCAAGGTGCCGAGGATGTAGCAGCAATCAGACCTGGTGCCTTCATATGCCTTAATACGTGTCCAGGACTCCACACCATCAGCTTTTATCTCTTCTGCGGGATCATGAGGGCAAGTTTTAAATTTATGCTGTGTGATTTGTTTCTAAAAAGGAATTTGAATTCAATTGGATTAAAATATTTGCATGTGGTCCCCTGGGTGAATCTCAGATACTGCAAAATGGAGAACTTCTATTGTAAGATAAATTCATCTATTGTCACATAGAGAATAAAGTTCATACCCTTAAAATATAAGAGCACCAAAATCAGATCGTTGGCTGGAAGAAGCCCTTTGGTCATAGGGTGAGCATGCACTTACTGTGTAGGAGGTGTACTGACCTTTCTGCAAGTGGCCCTACAATTGGAATCCCATGATGGAGCTATATAAGCAAGGCCTCTCCCTAGAACCAAGGGTCATGTGAAGGCATCTGACCTGGCTGTGGCATCAGAGAGGATGAGGTCATTGCCTGCAGCAGTTTTTCAAGGTTTGCTGCTTGTCAGAATTATCCAGGAATTGTGAAGATTCTCATGCCTAAGACTCTTCCCTTTATAATGAAATCATAATCTAATTTTGGAACACAGGCATCAATTTTTCTGAGCTCACCAGGGTAGTCTTAATGAATAACCAAGTTTAAAAATCAGTGTTTTGCAAGTTTGTAGACTCACTGCATCAGTATGTTTCTTGTGAGACTGTTGGAAGTAGAGAATTTCAGGCCCTAACTGAGACCTATTGCATTACAGTCTGTTCTGTGACAAAATTCTCAAAGAGTGTAGATGTAATTCAAAAACAACCACTATTCTAGTGCTATTGTAGAAGGCTGGATATGGTAGTGCACACCTATCATCCTAGCACTTCAGGAGGCTGAAACAGAAAGATCACAAATTTGGTTCAGCAACGGCAACTTAGTAACTTACTGAAAACTGGTTTCAAAATGAAAAATAAAAAAATGCAACTCAGTGCAAAGATGCTGGGTTCAATCCCCAGTCTCTCTCTCTCTCTCTCTCTCTCTCTCTCTCTCTCTCTCTCTCTCTCACACACACACACACACACACACACACACACACTCACACACACTCACACACACCAACACCAACAGAGGGCAAATGATAGTCCCCAAAACTCTGATATTTTGTGTGTATAATAATATAGTTCCCTTTAATTTGTAGCTGTATGATTTAGTTGGTTAATTTTTTGTGCTTTGTGTTCTGTTTTTCAGTATCAGCAATTGATCCAGGTCCTTCACAATGAGATACATACATCCTCAGCCCCTTTCTTTAGTTTTGATTTTGAGACATGTCTTTTCTAAGTCACTAAATTAACCAGGCTGCTCCAATCAGTGATACTCCTGCCTCAGACTCCCAAGAGTGCTGGGATTATAGACATGGGCTACCAAATCTGACTTCTTGTTCGATATTTTTTTTATGTGCATGTTACGTATGATGAACTGAGTATTTTCCTGCCTTGTTTATGATTGTGTAATATTGTATGGGTTATTCTGTCTGTATCTTAATTGATTGTATGAAAGTGGCTTGTGGTGTGTATGGTATATTTGGGGAATCCTGAATATGTGTGCACCCTTTCCTTGTCTGTGTGTTTCCAGGTGGGGACCTACAAGTCTAAGCTGATTCTAGGGAGGGTCTACAATATACTTTATGGAAGAACCAATATCCTCAACCATAGGCAGAAAATATTGTAGCACACACAAGTGATGTGGCAATCAAAAATGTTCCCACACATTTCCAACCCCCTACCCCAAGAGTATGACAACTACTACATATGAAGTCACATCTGCAAGTGAGTTTGTAACTGAGCAGATCTCTATGTGACATGTGCATTGGGGGTGAGACACAATAACAGCTTGTGTGACAGAATCCACTGTGTGTGTGTGTGTGTGTGTGTGTGTGTGTGTGTGTGTGTGTGTGTTAGTATGACAGGATATGCACATCCACCACTATGTGTGCTGTACATTTGTACCTTTAAGCTTGACCCAGATTGTAGCCCATAGACAACATCACAGCATTACTGGGAGCAACATAGCTGTGTGTATTCCATCAGAATCATACAGTGGGGCAAACAGTTTCACACAAGAGCCCAGTGGCTACATGAAGCCATATTGACATGTACAATTGCACGCCTACACACCTGACAAACTACAGAGCCCTCTGTACACACATAAAACGTTATCATCATTCTTTTTAATCTCAGCCAGAGATCAGTCTTAGGCTTCACAAATCCACAGAGCAGTGCAGTCACATGGGATGTGCATGAATACTTGCACACATACACACGCACATACACACAGAGGCATACTCTTTGGAGGGGAGCCCCCCAGAGGCATATGAACCACTAACAGAATCTATACAACAACCTCCAGACTCCTGTGTTGCGTGACCTTGAAAGAGTTGCTTCTGATTTTCTGTTTGGAAAACAAAAAGGGTTTGCCTTGAATGATGGGACACAGGGAGATACCACACAGCAAGGACAGGGACTTGTCTGTCACTTAGATTCAGAGTAAACTCCTGAATCCAGGCTCATGACATGAAAACTGCACATAATGAGTTCCTCCTTCTCTCCTTGCAGCCAGCCCCAATTCCTCAACACACCCCAATTATTTCAGTCTCACTCGTGTGTCTTATAATTCCAAAAGTATGTCTCAGAAAGCCCACAGGAATATTGCTTCTGTTTAAGGCTCTCTGTACACTGATGCTCATGCTCTCTGAAGACAGGATGATTTGTCTTTCACAAGGGGCCAACATATCCAATTATCATTACATTTTGATTATTCACAATCAGAAGAATAGATGCTCCAAACATGAAATGGTCTCTATATCCTTCATTTTAAGTTTCAAAATAACATATCCCACCTTGGGTACAGAATAAATAAACTTTGTTCACACACACTCACATTCATTCTAAAACTCAGACAAGAGAAACCATATAGATCCCCTTAACTTCTCCAGCAAAAGGTAATCAAAATATGTGCTGAATGTTTAGATTTTTTTTAAAAAAATATTAACAGTAAAAGACCTCTTGCCATTAATTCCCCTCTAAAATGACTGTCAATCTAGAAGCTTCAGAAAGTTAAATTTTACCCACAAATTCAATTGCCTTAATCTGTTTTGTGTTGCTATAACACAATATTTTGTTGCTATGACAAAAACATTTAAGTATAGGGGTTTATGAGGCTCACCATTCCTCTAGCTGTAGGGTACAGACAGTTTGATGCTAACGCTTGGTAGGGACCCTTTGACTATGTCACAGGATACAAAGAAACAGAAGGAGAACAATCCACAGGCAGAAGGGTCACATGTGCATGTAAGAGAACACAGAGGGGCCAGGATTTACCACTTTGTGGGAGCTAATCTGCTCCTACCAGACCTGACCCTTGCTGTGAGACAGCATTAATGTGTTCATGAAGGTGGAGCCACCATGACCCCATGCTCTTCCTCCACTCTCCCTCGAAACTTCTGTCACCTCAGTGTTAGCACTTTGGGGACCAACTCCTCACATCTGAAACTCAGGGAAAAGCGTGACCAAACCACAGCAATCAGGGAGCAAAGCCATATCAGGTGAAATCCACAACCAAGGGAGTCAGAAACTGAAACATGACCTCCTTATCTTTAAACAGTAATGCATTCACCTATTTGAAGGGTTGTGTTTTCTCCCGAAACCTTTGCCGTGACTTTTGTTGTTATTAATTTGTGAGCACCGAGAGCGCACAGAGGTGCTCAGCAGTGGTATAAGTGCCAGGCTTTTTTTGCTAGAAAAGCTTCTCAGGGTCATGTTTTTCTGTTAAAAACAGGAGCTATGGTTAACCTGGGTCTCCTTGAACACTCTGTGTTCCATATCAGAGAGGGGCCGGGTCCAACTGTCCTTAACAAGTGAGGGAAGGAGAGAGATGCATCTTGGTATGGAGACAGAGAGAAAGAGAAATGGACAGAGCTTTGGAAAAGTAGTAAGACTTGTAATCTGGAGGAAATGGAATTGGGGGAAAGAGGATATGAGAGATGGAGGAAAAACAGATAGAGAATAGAATGTGAGAACCACTTAGAAGACAAAGACAGTATGCTTGTGAAAAAGATCACAGCATGGGAGAAAAGGCTGTGTGAATGTGTGTGTAAAAACACACACAAGTCTGCCTAAGAATGGAAGAAGTGGGGAAAGACAAAGAGATGGCAACAAAAGCACATACAAGTGGAGAGGAGGCGTGATCCAGGTGTGTGTGTGTGTGTGTGTGTGTGTGTGTGTGTGCACTTGTGCATGAGTGTGAGAATGACAGCGAGTCATAAAGAGGACATAGCAAAAACCAAACCAAAACAAAACAAAAAACCTCCCCAAACTCCTTGAAATCACTTCAGTGAATGATCAGATTCCCAAAAGCCAATGTTCAAAACGATTTATTCAGGATCATCATCTTAAAACTCATTTATTACCAAAAAGTCTATTTGTTTTCAGAATGTATGAAGTTTGTGGCAATTTATATTAAAACATCTTTGGAGATTTTAATAAAATCGTAATTGATTGGTTTTCATTTTGAATTACTAAATGATATTTAAAGGGTTTATTTATTTGTTTATTCATTTATTTATTTATTTTTGCCAGCTTTGATCTGCTGCTGAAGCAGAAAGACATGATGCTCTGCGGGGAAAGGAGAAAAGGGAATCAAAATGCACTGCAGAGAGGAGCAGAGAGGCAGAGCAATGGAGGTGAAGGAAGGGCAAGCTGAGAATCAGGGGGAAACGTGCAGCCGAAGAGTTGGAGAGGAGGGATCTGAGCCTCAGGACAAAGGAGGGAGTCCATCAGAGACAGGGGCTCTGCTTGGCTAAGAGCAAAGCCTCAAGGCTCAATACCATTCTTAGACTACCAGGAAGCACTCTATATGGATTCATACGAACAAACAAATATATACACACACATTGTGAATAGGGATAAGTTTATAACAATTGGAAAACATCATTTTGGGAAATCCATTGGATGGAGATTTTTGGTTTTGTTAAAGTTATATTCAACAAAGAACTTCTGAGATCCATTATAAATGAGACTTCTCGGGACATGTTAGGAAAGTAAAAAACTAAGTTTAAGGGGTTCATGGTTCTATGTAGCTGAAATAAAACACCCAGTATTCTCTGTTGAACTATTCTCTGCAGCCAATGTGAGAACCGCAAAAATCGGTCATAGGCAAGGCTTCCTGGAGAAGGAAGGGGTGTTGCAGAGGGCCTCCAAAGGTGAATAGGTAAAACTTAAGAAATGTTTAGAGACAACTGAAACAGGTGAGACCAGACCTAGAATCTCTCTACTTAATGATTGACTGAGTCTGGTGGATAAGGAAAAGTAGGAGGCCTGGGTGATGCCCAGGATTTTGGTGTAGATTATTTGCAGAGCAGATATTAATCAACATAAGAAAGGAAGAAACACAAGTTTAAGGGAGAAGTAGTGAGATTCAGTTTGAGCTCTGAATTTCAGGTGCTGATTGGTGATCCCAAAGGATGTGACTGGCAGGCCTTTGAGCACAGGTCTGAGATCCTGGCAGAGGCCAAGCTGGAGCAGGAGTTAATAACCCATCATGTTCACGGAGAGTGTGCAGAGTGAGATGAGTAAGAATACAGCCAGAGGAACATCAGCATTTCTGACTCTAGGCTGCCTTGCATATAATCCTCGAAAGTCATTTGGGTCCCATTTACTGTGAAAAAAACTTGGTTTCACCCATTACTCGCCATGATAACAAGGTAGAAACCATGTGTGACTTTTGCTGGCCTGCAGATTTGAGGATAATGGTAGCTTTGTGTGTCTCTTTTAATCACAGAGGCATCCTTAGAGACCTAGAAACAATGTTAAGTCTACCGCTACATACTTGATATTTTCCTAAAGCTGACTCACTCTTCTTCAGTGGAGATGTCTAAGTTAGTCTCTTTTTGAGCAGTAATATGTTTATTAGCATGATCTTGATATGCTGAATACATACCTTGAAATCAATCCATATGTTAGAATGTTCCCAAGATGTTTTATGTTTTACATTATATCATATCATCTACCAGTAATATTATACATGTAAAATTTTGGGAGTTTGAACTCATTTGCTGTGCTTTATCAACTGTCCAGAGATAATTATTTAAAATTACTGGCATTTGGGTAGTGACTACTAATCCTGATATGTCAACTTTGTTGGATTAAGAATTGCTTAGCAGGAGCTGGGGTTTAGCTCAGTGGCACAAGCACCTGCCTGGCAAGTGCAAGGTCATGAGTTCAATCCTCAATACCAAAAAAAAAAAAAAAGGAATTGGTTAGCAGATTAGTAGAGCACACCCCTAAATAGATCACAGAGGCATGGACTTGGGCCCTGTATGCGGTCCCTGACCTAATTCTTTCTAGTAGTGTTCTGCCTCTCAGTGTTCTAAACACCATGAACTTACTAACTTTGCCCTGCCTCACTCACTCATCATATGACTTCTGCTTGGGAGTCTGCCAACCACGGACTGAATCTTTGAAATGTGAGCTACATTAAACCTTTTCTCCTTTAAGCTGGAGGTATTGAGTATCGTGTCCCCGCAGTGGGAAAACTAATACAGGTAGTGTGCAAGGATTGAGACAGGCAAAGAAAAACTTCTGCTTTATGATACCATCTTCATAATTACCATGACATCACAGTAATCACAACTAGTGCGTAACTAGTGAAGCATTCGCTTTTTCTCCTGTTCCATCTTGACTTAGATTCAAAAATAACCAGTATTTAATACCAATTATTCATCTTTCTCTTAATAAGGGGCTTCATAAATGGTATTTCCTCAGCTCTGAAGCCATGAGACCAGATCAGAGCTCAGGCTCATGCCTGCTGATTAAAAGCTGTCTAAGCCTCTCTTCCACTCTTCTCATGTAAAAAGTAAGGCCCAGATTTGTACTTGTTTCATAGAACAGTTACGGCAGTGAGTTGTCTCTGAAGTATTTTTTTTAATTTCCTGTTAAAGATTTTGTTAAAAATAATGAAATAAATCCTGTAAATATGGAAGCTGAAGAATTATACCAGGAAGACTGTGTTGCTGTGAGGACCTTAGACATATGTGGGAATAGACACATCCACCCTGAGCATTCCTGGAATGTAACTAATGTCAGGATAAGCAGACATATTGTCTGTTGACAGTGACTCCTTTAAGGTTGAGCAAGTAACCCAATGAGGCCAAACACAACATTCTCGTGCCCTTAATACATATGTGTTGGTGAAATGTGTTTTTCCTTTTAATTTTTCTAATACAAATCTTGGCTGCTATTAGCTATCTTTGCCATTATTTAAGAAAAGAATATTCAAACACAGACAGAAGAACACACACATACCACACACACACACACACACACACACACAGAGGGATAGGGACAGAGACAGAGATAGAGATCAAGGCAGAGAGAAACAGAAATTCATTGCTGATATTGTTTGTGTATCTGATCTCAAATTTATTTCTGAATTTGCCAAGGCACACAAATTAATAAATTCCTATTGGCTTTGGATGTCTTTTTTGTTGTTTAAACTAGACTGAGCTGATCTTTCTGTCAATTCCAGATAAAATGGTTGTACTTATTATTTGCCATGTTCTTTCACACAGCCAGGTTTTGCACAAGTCATCCTTTTTACCCAGAATGTATTTCCTGCCTCCAAAACCGATTGGTGAATTCCTTTTCATCTGTCTAGTGCCAATTCAAATGTCACCGTTTTAGTGGTGCTTTCCCAGAATATCCTAGTCAGTTACATCCTCTCCTGTCTCCCCGTGCCTTGTACAAACCATTGTGAAATTGCTGAGCACATTGTGGTATATAAATGATGCGCATATCCCCAGCATTAGACAAGGGACAATATTAGTCTTTCTTGCCTTTATAAAACCATGAACTACTGCAGTATCTCTGGCACCATAAACACAAATAACTATTGCTTTCTCTCTGCTCCTCTTTTTCTTCCTTCTTCTTTAAGTCCTAAAACAAGGACCTAACTAAGAGCCACTGGAGAAGACATGACTAAGAACATATTCACAGCATTTAACTATCACAGACGATGATGTACCAGGATTTACCTACAGCAGCAGACAGAGACCCTGACAGCTTATTAGAAATGATGTACATCTACAGGTAATCCTAACTTCAAGTTTCATGAAGACTTGATTACCAAACATTAAATCCAACACAGTTTGGCAGAAACATGAAATCTGAGGAATCTGTTTCCTCTGCCATTTTTAGGGCAACAGAGTGCAAACAGGTCCCTTTAGCATCATTCTCCCAAAACCCCTTCCTCCAGTATGACCAGTTATTTCATTCTGGATTGAGGTTGTGTCTTTCTCCTGTCATGCTATTTAAAATTTGTAATTGATATAGGCCTTGGACCTTTAGTCCTCTGTATCCTAATCTGTGATCATTTCCTTTTCAGGAACTTGAGCTTTGCCACTGACTCACATAATCCCCAATTCCTCATCCTCACATTTTTAGGGCAGGAAATAGAAAAGAAGCAACTATTATTTGCAGACATTGCCTATCTTGTTCATATTATTTACATGAAGATAAATGTGGGAGCTTAGATAAGAGTTTAAGGTGGAATTTTAAGCTTTACTGGCCTCTAAGGATAATTCGCAAGTACAACTTGAAAGGAACATTCACCAAATGAGTGAGCAAATAGAGTAAACCAATTTTTAAAGGTCAAAATAGTCTCAAAGACAGTGATTTGTTCCCACAGCAGCTTCTCACTCTGGACTGTACTTTTCCTCCTTCTATGATTACCTTGAGTCCTTTACTTAATTCTGCACTAAAATATAAGCCTCTGTCCATTAATAAGATTGAAAATGTTTCTGTTCTTTAAACCCAAAAGAATCCTAGACTGCCACTGATGGCTCTATAGATTTTGTTCAGTGCTCACCTTCTACTGGGAAGATGATGGTGAAGGCAGGTGGGAAGAGTGAGCCTGGATCCTCTGTACTGCTGCAGAGTAGGATTTGGAGAAGATCAACTTGCAGAGATCGATATAGAATTTTCTTCCAAATTGGTGACATTGTGTATACAACGTTCATTAGTTTCCATCCTCTTTGGAAAATAGTGACCAAGTGAACATGGCACAGTAGCAGAAGAGTTTAGATATAGTACTCAGCAAAAAAGAGGGTGGATGAGTCCAGAAAATCTGTCTATTGATTTTTTCTCCAGTTCTAAAGAGGTAAGAAGGAAGCATACAATTAGGGGAAAAAGATTTCTAGTTACCATGATGGTATTATGTAACAATGGAACAGATTAGAAGTTGTAAAAATAATTCCAAACAGGCTCAGCCACCTTATCTTTGACAAAGGGACCAAACATGCTGGCTGGAAGAAAAACAACCTCTTTAATAAATGTTGCTGGAAAAACTGGCTTTCCACTTGCCAAAGACTAAAACTAGACCTTTGTCTACCACTCTGCACTACACTAAAATTGAAATGGATCAACGATCTAAATATTAATTCAGAAACACTAAATTTTCTGGAAGAAAGAATAGGCAGAACTCTTGGAGACATAGATGTAGGCAAAGATTTCATGAAGAAAACCCTTATCACATAGGATATAACTCAACGAATCAATAATGGGGATCTCATCCTATTGAAAAGTGTTTACACAGCAAAAAAAAAAAAAAAAAAAAAAAAAAAGGAGGCACCAACAGACTGAAAAGACAACCCATAGAGTGGGAAAAACCTTTAGCCACTCATCCTTCAAAGGACTTATATTTAGAGCATTTTAAGAATTGAAAAAAAAAATCAGATGCCTCAAATTTAAAGATCCAGTCCAAAAATGAGCATCTGAAATGAATTCATACTTCTCAGATTAAGAAACATAAACAGTTAATAAATATATGTAAATGTTTCAACGTTACTGGTTGTTAGAGAGATGCAAATTAAACAATGCTGAGATTCCATGTCACTCCAGAAAGAATGACTATCATCAAAAATTCAACCAATAACAAATTCTGGATGGGCAGTGGGGAAAATGGAACACTTCTCCACTGTTGGTGGAAGTGTGGACTGGTGCAACCATCTGGAAATTTGTATAGAAATTCCTCAAAATACTAGGATTAGAGCTCCCATTTGACCTAGCTATTCCCCTTCTAGGTCAGCTTCCTAGAAAAATTAAACACATATCACAGAAATACATACACACCCATATTTATAGCAGCACAGCTTGTAATAGCTCAATCTTGGAAACAACTCAAATATCCATCAACCAAGAAATAGATTAAAAAAGACATGTTTTTTAATATAATGGAGCACTACTCTGGCATTAAGAAAGATAAATTTGAGACATTTCTAGGTAAATGAACACAGCTTTAGACTATACTCTTAAGTGAAGTAAATTGAACTCACGTACATAAACATAACATTGTCTTCCTGTTGTGAGAAACTGAAAGAGTAAATAAGGCCCCAAATGTACAATAAATATTATGAAATGGGAAGAAACTGTTCAAAAGAAAAAAGGAACTGGGGGGGGAGGGAAAAGGAAGGAAAAGAAAAGGAAAAATGGTAAAAAAAAAAATAAAATTAAAATGTTTTGTAAATAGCAAGGGTAAGAGGGATTGAAGGGAGAAGAAATTGGGAGAAAAAAAGGAATCAAAATATATCATATACAGGTACAAATTCCCTGTGATTATTATTACATCTAAAATGTACCCAAAAATCCTTAATTTTAAAAAATATATCAAAGAGGGGAGAGCTAGACAATGAGGCAATAAGACTAAGGGGAGAGAGAGAAGCAGAAGGAAAGTCTGAGTCGAAATGGTTTGGATGGGTAAAACATTGTAGGAATAACACAACTGCTCAATTTTTAGAGGCTTTGAGCAATGCAGAAACATTAGGTGAAAGCTGATCACATTAAATATTAAAGGCAGCTAGGCTTGGTGCTGCACTCCCATCATTCCAGTGTTCTGGGAAGCTGAGGCAGGATTACAAGTTCAAATCCAGAGTGAGCAGCTTTGTAATTTAATGAGACCCTGTATCAAATTTTAAAACAATAGGAAAAGAGTTGGAGACATAATCTCCAATACTGGGGGAGGAATAAGAGGCCAAGGCAACAGAACAAAAGATTGATCTTGTGTCACTGAATTCTGGAGGTCAGTTAGATAACTTAATTCTAAGATTCACCATTCAGAGGCCTCTGGCTATTATTTCAGAAACTATAGGAGAATGAACCTAAGCTGGAGAAGCAGGAAAGGGCCAGCATCCCCTCAGGGTAACTAGACAGGTTTTAAAAATTTATAAGTAAGACACATTAAATCTTTACATGTTTCAGCATGCTTTAGCCTTTCTGGAAAATTCTAATAAATCTACAAAGATCTCAGCTTTTTGAAAATAAAGAGCAATATTTCAGAGTGAAAGTGCAGTCCACAGTGCCCAGCTGCTGACAGGACCTGGCCCTTTTGCCATCTGGAAAAGCAGTATTTCTGGGTACCAAATGCAATTGGATGGATTAACTTAGCTTGCTAAACCTTGGTTCAAGAGACTGTGCATTTGAATTTTATAATATGGAAAATTAATTTCTTAAGTTACTAGGACAGAAAATTCAATAGGATTATATCTCCTGGTTCAAAAATAATCAGAAGTCACCATGGTAACGCACATCAATGGAGCAATACACAATGAATGAAATATTTCCCTGTGTTTGATTGTTTACCCAAGGCCTTTCTCTCCTTTGGCTCCTCTGGCATTTGTTCAGATGGCTGAGGCCCCCTGGTCTCTGCCTCTATGAGCATGGATCTGCGTAGCTGTATGCAAGAGCCACCAAGAAAGAAGGTGACATCTACCTTGGAAACAATTTCCTCTGGTTTAGAGCTTCATTGCCAGGGGACTAAAAAGCAAGGTTTTGGAAAAATACTAGCTAATGCTCAAAATTCATGAGATGGCTCTGGAAATGAAAGCAGCAATGGCAGCAATTCAGGTCACTTACCAGGTGCCAAACACAGCTCCTTGGAAATCAGAGAAAAATAGGCCCCGACCATACTAAGCGGGATTTCCAAGGTTGAATGGTTTTGGCAGACCACAGCGAGATGACCAGGGAACACTGATCCCCTTTCCCATTTAACTTTGCCTGGATTAAGCTGAGATGACTTGCCTGGATTTCTATGGGCCCAAATTCTACTTTTATGAAAGGTGATACAGTACAGCTGAATGATTGAAACCTCCTAGTCTACAGCAGCCAACTTAGGTCTGTGTGTTGTCTTTATCACTTTTTAACTTCAGAAGATTTATGCTCAGAGCCTTATCTAGTCACTGGCTAAATAGAGGGGTGTATGTCCATGTGGAGGGTAACTTTAATTCAGTTGTTTAGGTTATTGGGCTAATTCTATGAAATAATTAACAAGAAATATTTAACAAGTACCAGATAAATGGTAGGCACTTGTTTCCTCTTCTTCTTCATGCAGGAGTATAAACAGAAGAGCACATACATGGATTTCCTAAAGTATGGGGCAGACTATAAAAGTCTTCTTGAGGGCAGAAAGGCAGTGCTACAGTTTGGTTGTGGTTTGAGTTTGTTCTCCAAGTGTTCATAGACTGGGGCTTGGTCTTCAGTGCGGAGGTGAAAGGTGGAGCTTCTGAGATGCAGGACCCTGTGAAAGGTTCTTATGCCAAGTGAGGGTGTGCAGTTAAGATTAAATGTACAGGATCCCCGCAAAGACCTGTGTGGATGGTTTGACCCATAATGCAGCAGTGTTCAGATGTGAGGCCGAGAGAGTAATTGGATTGTGAGGGCCCTAATTTCATCAATGGATGATCTATTGTTGAGTTCACTAACTGAATGGGCTGGTAGAAGGTAGGGCCAAGTGGAAGAAAGTAGAACATCATGGGCCTCTGTGTGAAAGACACATCTATTCTCTGTCTCTTGTTTTCTATCTTTACTTCCTGGCTGCCATGAGGTAAGCACCTTATCTCTACCAAACGCTTTTACCGCAGTGCTGCTATCTTGAGCCAGCTACCATAGACTGAAGCCTTCAAGCTGTGAGCTGAAATAAACCTTACTTTCTTAAAGCTGTGCGTCAAATATTTAATCCTAAGGACATAAAGATGACTAATATGCTCTGAGAAGAGGTTATGAAACCTCTGCCTCCATCTGATTTCCTTTGTTTTTGATACGCTCTCTTCCTCACTTACATATTCCTGTATTGCTGTAATTATGCATGCAGAGCTGGGGCAATACCAGCATCGCACCTTTTTTCTCCAGAGCTATGAGCTAAATGAAACTTCTTTCTTTACGAAGCAAACTGTCTTAGATATTTCACTATAATAAAATGGACTACTAATACAAGCAATTTGTGACTTATTTTACATGCATTTTATATCTAGATTTAAGAAGATAAGCACATAGTTTTATTATTAGAAAATATAGTTTAGGTGTTACTTCAGTTTCAAAATTTAAAAAAGAAGACCTGGAATTTAGTGAACCTTCCAAACACACTTAGGGTCTTCAAAGGAATAAAGCAAGCTGCTATAATCATGGAGGCCAGCCTGAGACAGAAGGATGCCTGCCTCTGTCTCTTGCTTCACTTACCCTGAAATATTTCCTTTGTGTGAAGAGAACTTTGGGGGAAAGAACTTTTGGGGCACATGGAGAGGAAATGGCAAGACATCCAGAATCTACTCCAGATGAAGAGCAGTAGGAAGATGCATATGATAACGATAAATGTATCAGTCAATGGACCTTCTTTGGCATAATTTTAATGGCTCAAAGAATTTTCCTAAGAACATGTTACATATAACTCACCAACCACAGCATGTTTATCTCTGACATCTCAGACATGTTTATCTCTGACATGTCCCTACCTAAAACAAAAAAAGTTTCTATTCCTATCAGTTTGTGGTCCTAGTAAGCAGGTTCATTGTGATCTAAAAGGTACTCCTGTACCTGGCACTCTTTCTTATTTGTATTACTCTTTATGTCAAAAGATATAAAGTCAAGGATTTCTTGGGGACCCACTCATCTCTCTCAGACTCAGTATTAAGAAATAGACAAGTCCATTCAGGGTTGTTTTAAGGATACGGCTATTATTGTTTTCTCATAAAGTTGTGTATATACCTTATCATAGCCCTGATAGAAGATAAAATTCTACAGATACGGTTCAAATCTTTAATAAAGGGATATTTTTAATGCAGTGGGCAGGGTTAAGGGTACCAACAAGAGATAATGAAGCATCAAGGGACTGGCAAAAATGTGACTCCAGCTGTGCCTCTTACAGCCAGAAAGGAGAGAAAATGGTGTGTGGGAGCTAAACAAGACATGGAAGCATTGAGGAAGAGGCTGCCCCAGAGAAGCGACAGGCACCCTGAACCTTCACAGATGCAATGGTGCCGAGGAAAGGATGAAGCAGAGAAAGTACCTCATCTCCATCGTGTCTCACCCCTGAGTTCCTGCAAAGTTTCTCATGGACTGAGCTCTGCAGGTGCTTTGCTCTACAGGTCCAGCCTCCTGCCCTACCGGGTGGTATAGAGAGCTACAAAATAACCACCAGATCAACAAGAGGTTATTTTCCTAACATTTGGATTGCATGGAAAGAAGGATATACCACTGAGTTTCAAAGAATTGAAGTCTGTTTATAAGGACTTAAACTGTCACAGAGCTCTGAATCAAGGGAATTTGAACTTGTGCAAGTATTAAGATACTGGATTGTATTTCTGCATCACTTCTTTAACTTAATGGAGAAAATGAAAAAAAAATATTGTTTATATTTGGGTATTTCTAGGACTTCAATCTTATGCCATCAAATTTCATTAGACCTAAATTTCAATTTCCACAGTGGTTGGCAGAGACATAGCATATACTGAGAGATTGTTTTTTCTACTTACCAGCTATATAAGCCAGGACAAGGCACACAAAGACCAAAGGCTGGATGACTCACTGAGCCATAATTGCCTTGTTTGTAAAGTGGCAATTAATTGCATCCAATTTATATTGCTACTATGAAAATTTAAGTAAGATACTTTTGAAGTCAAGACAAGGTCTGACATACATTGAATAATGATAAAAAGAAATAGAAAAAGAAAAGAAGAGAAAAGAGAATTCGGCTGCTTAATTATACTTGGACCAAGGAACACTAGCAAGCTATTGGATCAAAATGACAAAAAGCTGAGCGTGGGTTCAGTGTCAGGGTTTGTCCCCAGTGCCTAAAAGTTGTGTACCAGTAGAAAGGCACAGAGCATAGAGTCACTGAAGGTATTCAAGGTGGGCTGATGGCTTCTTTCTCATGCATGTTGTGGTAACAGATTTTGCACTGGGTGGGAAATAATTTCAAATAACATTTCAATTCCATTGTGCTAACATTCTTTCCTCAAAAGATTGAAGCCAAATCAAACTATTGGATTCTTTGTATTCTGGGGAAGGCCATTCTCTGAAGATCCTAACTATTTGGTTCCAGAGTAAAAAAAAAAAAAAAAATGTAAAACACTCACATCTCTTGGGTCATTTCCCTAGTGTCCTGGGAAGGTAAAAAACAATCACAGCGAATGGTGCTACTTCCAGAAGCTGAGAAGTTGGAGAAAAGAAACATACTGCTCCTCATGGCATTGGGACTCTCAGAGCACCACAAGGGAAAGGATAGAAAGAGAAGAATTGCAGAATATGTGCAAAGGGGCTTTCGTGCTCTCCACAAGACTCCTCCTTACAAACCTCTTGCCAGGAGTTGCTCCTGGGGCTGGGATGAACTTGCAAGTTTCTCCTACCTTATAGGAGATGGCTCCATGGCTTCACCCCATGAGGCGGCACATCTCGGAGATGGGAAGCACTGGTCACTAGAATGACCTAGCTGACCAGTAAATATTGGAGGACTGGGTTGGAAGGCGCACCCATGTTCCATTCACCTGAACAAAACTAGACTTGGTTATTAAAGAGCTTGACAGACAAATGCAAAGATCAGGCAGGCAGAAGAGGTGTCATACTACAGTGAAGAGCACAGACTTGGGACTGGATTACTTGGGTACAGGGCTCTGCTCCACTACTTGCTGACTATGGTACCTTTTGAAAGTTTCTTATCTACCTTGTGCCTCAGTTTCATCATCTGTAGAATGAGAATGATCATGGTAACTCAGTGCTAAAACAATTACTTGTGTTAGCATTTACAAAGTCCATAAGATACTGGCTGGCCATAATAACCATGTACATGTTTGTCAAACAAAGTATGAACAAAGTGAGAGGGGTAAAATGGATCCAGCAGCCAGTCTCTGGAGATGAGAGGCTCCTGAAGGCTAGCTTCAAACAATTTTTTGTCTGGTATGGTACGACCAAATATGCCAGGCCTTTAAAAGAAGTCTAAAGTCTATCTTAGCAGGACTCAGTTTCTTCATCTGACAAATGGGTTGATTGAGTCTTGTATTAAAATGAGGTTCGAGGTAGGTTTGCAGATGGAAAAGGACTAGAAGGGCAGAGGAATTGGGGCACCAAGGATATATTCCCACTCTGCCCATAAGAAAACAGTAGATTTTGTTGGGGTTCCACAGATAATCTTTTTATTTAGGGAGACTACTCAAAGTTCTTTGTTCCCTTGAGAAACAGCTAATTGTTACCAACTACTCTGACAAACACCCCTTCCCTCCACCAGGAACTGAAAGACTTGACAAAATGTATTTATTTCCTTTTCATCTGTCTCAGCACACTGAAAGTCCACCTTGGGCACGTGGGCTCCTCTGGTTCTGCCCCTTTCATCACATGGTTCCTTCAGGCAGATGCACCCATGGGCAATGACTTCCAGCCAAACAATAGGAACCAAAGGAGAGCACGAAGGAGACTTAGTAGATTACAGTGACCATACTTGAAAACAGGAACTGTGTACACACACATGTGTCACCGACCAGAGCTCAGCCAGGTAGCCCTCCTCCACTATGAGTCCAGCACAATGCCTAGCGAAGAGAGATACTGACATATACTACAATTCCAGCATTTTCTGCCACAGGGCCTTTGCTATTATTGTTCTCCCCACTGGGATGATTCTTCTTTCACGATCTCCCTCCCCTTTCTCATTCAACTCAAAATTTCCTCAGTTGTACATTAGCTGGCAAACCTAATGTTTCGTCAGCTTCGTAAAACACCTGACTCCAGTTCCTTATGGAGTGATTGGAAGTTTATTCAGACTCATGGTCTAGAGGTTCATGTACAAGATGGAATAGTACATTGATTTGAGCCTTTGGAGAGTCAAGTGCATCCTTGACGGGGTGTCTATCAGAGCAAATATTCAAGTGTTGAGCAGGAAGCAGAGCAAGACCAGAGAACTTGGATATTCAAACCATACCCAACCACAGCCCCTGTTTGCAGTAACTCTCCAGCCCTCATTGGCTCCTTCTTTGTTGCTTCAGCCCATGCTGCATAGCCCTGACCACCTTCCCAAACCGTGTATCTCGTGGCTCAGATGCCTCGTTTCAGTCAGAAAGTGAACTCCAAGAGCAAAAAGCTCCTGTTTTTTAAACACACTATTGTTAATATATTTTCAGCCTCCACCACAGAGAGGCTGAGTTATGAATCCGAAGTTTATTGCAATCCCAGGCATTCTTGTGAGAGCCAAATCCTCTTTGCTTCTGCTGTGACCAAAGATTGTATCTCAACTCCTGCACCCCAGCCTCCTGTTCCTCAGGGTGCTGGGTGCAGCCCACAGGTCTGCATGTCAAGGAATCACTGTGGCAGCCCCAGGTGTCTGTGAAACCTGTTTCCTGAAGTCAGGCTTCCAGGATGTATCATTCTATCTATTTTATAGCATCTACCATGGTGCTCTCTCCTGCCTAGTCTGTCATTTTGGAATCTTTGTAGAGGCTTTTGAAAGGTTTCTTCTAATTTTTATGCATGAAGGAAAATGTCAATTAAAAAGATGTCTAAGAGATGTGTGTGTGTGTGTGTGTGTGTGTGTGTGTGTGTGTCCCCATTCACCAGTGCATACTAGAAAATAAATATAGGAGTGACTGTGGTGAAGAAGGCAAAATAAATCCATATTTATGGCTGAAAAAAGCCAATATTTAGTCTCACTGACTCACAACTATGAGAGTTTATTTCATGCTTGTGCTGTATGTTGCTGGCTGCAAGTCCTCTGTGGCTCTGGCCTACATGTCTTTCCACTGAAGGACTAAGGTTAGAAAATCCCCTGGAAGGATTTTTCTCATGGCACTGGGAGGAAAAAGAAGCAGTGAGAGACACACAATCACTCTCAAAACTCTTCGTGCTGGTATAAGCTACTTCTAACCGACCAAAGCAAACCCTATGACCGAGCCTAATGTTCATGTCAGGGGAAAGGGTCTCCTTCCTCAAGGAATTCTGCACATCAAATGGCAAATATTGGAGATGCACTACTCTCTTATAGTGAGGAAAAATGAGTACCTGAGAATGAAATGCAAGTATCCTGTGCTCCTCACACTATAAAGGTTTCAAAGTGATGACATCAGTCAGGGTTATTTTAGGTGTAACAAACATAAAATCAGCTCAAACCGACTTAAATATGAAAGACAAAATTCACCTCAGCTTGACCACGGCTGAATGCAGGGTGTCTCAGGTTTTTTGGGTCTGGGTTTCTTTGTGTAGTCTTACTCACCATCGTGTGTGTGTGTGTGTGTGTGTGTGTGTGTGTGTGTGTACCACTTAATTCTAGTCTTCTAGTGAAGAAATGACAGAGAAGAAACCAATGTTGACACTGAACGTACATGAGTTGTGTAAGGGTCCAAGGACCTAGATGTGGTAGGGTGGGGCTCCTAATCTATACAATATGGGCTAAGAGTGAGGAACCATTCCATCTCCTAAGAGGAATCCAGGTGCCTGTAGCAGAAGACAGGTTGCTGCGGTCAGAAACAACAGATCTTATTAACTCAGTGTCTAACAAATCTATATATAAATATGTCTCTAAAAAAAGGAAACTAAATTGGAATAAAAAGCCAGAGCCAGGGATAAAAAATAGAACATAAATAAGCAACTCAAGAAGACTAATTAATTTTCTCTATTGGTGTTGAATTGTGAACTTCCTGATGATCACACTGACTCAACAAAATATACTCTCATCATCTACTATCTCTATGCTGAAGTTTTAATGTAAGTTACTAGATGAAAGACTTAAAATTTTATCTGTGACCCACAACATACCTATACCCACACAATAATTCTACAGCTGTGCTCATTTATATTGTTCCACATGAAGAGGTAGATACAATCTGTGTTTTTAAAAAACAACACAATCTTGTATGTGAAGTTTACCCTGATGTTTTCTACCTTATCATGTTCTAATCTCTGCTGCATTACCCCATGCAGCAGCATGTTAACCTGCTTCAAAGTGCTGCCCCTTTGTGTTAACTATTTAAATGATTTCATCATCTGCTATTGGGTTGCTGTCCACATTTCGAAAATCACTGAACTAGACATGGAAGGCAAAGAATCTACAGGATCTTATAAATATCTGTTGAAGAACAGATGATCAATGAGTGAAATCAATTCAGTCAAGTCTGCAATTATTGTATACTCCAATATTATGTATAATTATATATATACTAGGCAAGGAAGATGGAGTTGGGAATAAAAACTCATCCCTAGCTTTGAGGCCACCTCTGTATAAGGACAAAGGACATCTTAACAGACAATGCCAATCTGATGTGACTACTCATTTACCAAAAGGAACCAGTTACCATAAATGCATAAATAAAAGGCCATGTATCCTTCCAGAATGGGAAGTAGGGAGAGAAAAATATGTTCCAGAGGTGCCAGGAGAGGCATGTGACATTCACAGAGGGTGACCCTGCCGTTGTGGTTAGGAAACCATCAGACAGAGCATAGCAGGCTGGGATAAGTATAAAGTCGAGGTTATGGAGAGGACATCAGGGAGAGTTCATTAACCAAGGCCGTTCTGGTTTGGGGTCAGATACGGTTGATTTGTTTGGGTTTGGGACTTGTCGTATTTTTTGAGTTTTATGTCAAGATTAAACAAGTACTATGGTGTGTGTCAGCAGAATGATGACAAGTGGCTATGTAAGTTTAAGGTGGGTTAGGAATTTTTCAAATATTCTCTTCTAGCCATAAATACAGAATGACTGTCTTTATTTCTTTTTTTTAACCTTTTTCTTTCTTTTTTTCTGTAAGAGCATCACTTTTCATATTCTTACCTCCAGTAGTCTAGATAGCATTTTTACCTTCCTTTATATTTTTCTAAATCTCATACTTAATGTAGAATTTCTAGGGCACAATGTCCTAGAAATTGTTACCTAATATGAAAAAAATCAGATCTCAACCTTTTGCTTTAGGAATATAGGGACACAAAGATACATGGGGTTTGGGGTACATGTAGGTTTTGATGTATGGAATGAAGATGATTGCGTCTGATTGCATCTCTAATGAACAATTCATAATTTTAGATTAAGTTTATGTGGCTATCCCAAATAATAGGCAATAGATTCTGTGGATATAATTCTAGTGGACTGTACTCTTTCTTTAATATCAATTACTTTGAATGCTTGAATATCCAATTTCCTGCGATTTTTATTGTTCAATTTTCTTGTTACATGACCCTACCTTCTCCCAAGTTAAAGTTGCTAAAACAGTGAGATATGAGTTCTGCAGTCTGAAATGAACAGAGTGAGAAAACTCAGGTTCAGTGAGGGAACGGTTTGTGCTTCTGAATGTCTGAAATATTCCTTGACAAATGTTGCCAGATATTAGAGATTCAGTTCTTTTCCCCAGTGCTCCAACAGAATTGGAAAAGGGAAAAAAATTAAAGACAGGTTTAATTAACTTGCTAAAAATGAAAAAAGAATCACCAAGTGTCTATGTGTGAAATTAAGAACAAATCTAATGATCAAAGAGATTGGGAAGGGGAGTGGTTTTAGAAGGTACATTTCATACTTATTCACCTAATATCACTGAATCTCCTCGGAATCAGATCATCAAATTATTTCTGCTTTGGGCGTTCTATGGTAAACAGAATTTCTACAGGTAGAATTGGATGGAAATGAATAATTGAGGTGACCTGTTCTGGTCTAAAGCCGCAGCCCATGCCCAGCACTGATGATACTGGTCCAGAGCTTTCATCAGTGGGTGAGTCCAGGCAGTGGTCAGGGCTGAGATGCAGAAAGGAAGCAGAAGTGAGGTGAGCGGTAAAGAGAATTTGAGTCAACTACATGCTGTCACAGTGTTTGGATGGGCAACTATGACTTGTGGTTGGGAGGTGAGGTGACTGCTCTTCTCCACCATGCTTTTGTAATGTGCCAATTCCTTTAACTGTCTACATTCTTCTGCCCCTTCTGGCCACAGTGGGGCCACAATCTATTTTCTATCTTTTCTTATCTACTGGATGATGTAATGGATCAAGACTCTGGAGCAGGGTAGAGCAACCTAGTGGGAGGAGCCAGTTGCCTGAATGACTGTGTATAGAAGGACCTGTGCTCTCAATCCACGCTGTACTGATCAGGAAGATGATCAGGAAACAGTTTGTATGGTGTCTAAATAGTGAGAGTTTGGGGTCATTTAAACAGCCTGACATAACTCAAGACAATAAACTTAAGCAAGTGATTTCACTTCTTTGAGTCTTATTTGTAAAATGGGGACAGAAAGGTCTTGCCTTCATAAGACTATCAAGATAGAACTGTTCAGAAGATTAAATGGGCTAATGAAAATAAAGTGCTTATCCTAGTAGTTGGCACATAGCAGTTATTCAGTAAAAAATTAGATAATAGACATGGTCAGTAGATTGCTTTTCTTAAATAGCTCACTTGTTTTATCATACATACCTCTGTTCTCATGACATTGATATAGCTTACTTATACACTATTATTGTTATCAGTTTAGTAGCCATAATGTTGACAGTAATTATAATATAATTTCATTCATTATCTAATATTGCTGAACACCAACTATATGCCAGATACAGGGCTTCTGCTGATATAGGAGTAATCAAGACAAATTATCTTGTGTACCTAACAATTATGGAATTTTACATTCACCAGATTATTCTAAGGTTTTTGGTTCACCTTCAACCTCAGATCCTGACTTGACCTGACCGAGAGTCTAGAATTCCTGACCATAGCTAGTCACTATAGCCTACTTCTTGCCCTTGGCATTAAGAACCAAAAACCTGTATCCAAAACAAAGAGATTATGAGCTGTTTATGTTGACCTCAAATCCATAGTTACTGCTCTGTTAATAAAATCCCAACTATCCCATGGGAACTGCCCCAGCTATAATTTATGACTATGATTTGTGATGGCACTGACTACACAGAGATTCTTACTCTTGGGGTGAAAATGTGACCTAAGATGAACAATGACAGACCTCCACAATCCCTGAAGACAGCCATCAGAGGATAGGAATGTGATCCAAGATGGATCAGTAAACGAAACTTCAGGACTCTCTCAGGAATGCTAGTCAAATTATTTTCTCTTCACTCTGGAATATTAGACTAGTAGGACATATGTATGGTAGGACACATCTCTGGAATTGCTTAGGATTATTATCTGTCTGAGGTAATGCCAATGTCAAGAAGACTGAATCAAAAGAAGAACATACATTCATAAATCATCATTTGACTTTCTGGATTCAACTATTTCTGAAACCCTTCCCTTGAACTTTTCTGTTAATTCAGCCAGAGGATTCATTACCTCAGGAAGTTTGCTTTGGTGTTTAAGTTCTTGGAGCCAAAGTAATCTTAAGTAATATCTAGTGTTCTCTTTGAGTACTTTGGTCTGAGATACCTTTTGCCTACCTAAGAAAAAATGTCACCTATTCTTTAGACTTCTGGGTGGTCTCCTGTGTTATCCCAGTGTGGGCCACCTCCCACAGACAAGTCCAAACACCTAAGCTCATATAAACTATTAAAGATTCCTCAGTGGTACTGAGGTAGTTGGGCCAAATATTGCTGGCTCCTTTCTGCCTATCCTTGTTTGTTTCCCCTTTCAACCAACCTTGGAGCTCATGTCCCATCATGACTTTTAGGTAAGATTTTCCCATTAATGACAAACTTACCACTTCAGTATAGAATGTCTTCTTTTAAAACGTTTTGTTCTTTAAATTGACAGACTATGACCTCTAGGGAAATTTAGGAGGTCTATGTCTCTCTTCTGATGTCCTGTTCTCTGAGCTTGCATAGAAATACTATTTTTCCCCAAGACAAGAAACACTTTAGTTTAGTGTTTTATTAAAATTCAAATTAATTTAGTAAAATGTGGGACTGTAAATTAATTAATCCTCTGCATAATCTATACAATATATGCCTCTCATGTAACTATGGAGTCTCTTTTATTAATAATACCTGAACTTCCCAAGGGAACTTAGATAAAATTATCCTTATCAGTTCAGTCCAATTAATAGCAAATTTCTTAACTCAAATACAGACTTACAAATGTATGCAGAGTACCTATTATGGCACTTCCACATGCATTACCTCCAAGAATCCTTACTGGCATTTACTACAAGCTGAATCTTTGAGTCTGCACAAAATCCATGTTGTTACCCTACTCTTGACGTGATGGCATTGAGAGTGGAGCCCTAAGAAGTGACTGAGTTCAGAAGAGTTCATAAGGCCAGGGTGATCATATTAGTATCCTTACAACAAGAGGAAGAGACCAGGGTTTGTCATCTCTATTCTACGTGAGGACGTGGTGAGAAGGTGGCTTGTCATAAATGAGGAAGGGGATCCTCACCAAGAACTTGGTTATGTTGATACTCTAATCTTATTGCTTCAGTTTCCAAAACTGAGAAATACGTATCTTTTATTTAGGCTACTCAGTCTGTGGTATTTTGTTACAGTAACCCAACAAATTGCCACCATTCTAGACATAAATGTGCAAATAATATATATGTCCTAACCCTTTTGCTGACTTATCTAGGAGAAATTACACAGATCCATTTGAAATCCTAGTTACTCTGATCTTGCCACACTACAAGTATATTACACTCTTGGGATGAAAGGAAAGGTATATTTAACTGTAGTAATAAAATTATATGGCTACATTATAGCTTCTGGTCACAATTTTTAAAATTCAATTGCATGAAAAACTTCAGAGGGAGGTAATAGAAGGAAAAGCTGTAAACTCTTCCTGGAAGTTAATGTATATTTGTGATTTATTGAGAGATAAATATGTGTTGACACTAGTTATTAATAGTTTGCTGGATCTGTACAACAAACATATCCAGTGAGAGTTACTATTGCATCTTTCATTTACAGATTAAAAGAACAAGGTACAGAAGTTTAAATAAGCTGCCTAAATTCACCCAGAAAGTCAATGGAGAATCAGAAAATTTTCTCCACAGTCTAAAAGCTTAACTGTCATGCTATTCCACTTCATATACAATGAAGGTGTTAGTGTTTGAAGCACACAATAGGAAAGCTCCATGCCTGGAAAACTTATGGTGATGGGTGACTATGGTATGTATTTTTTTTTATAAAATTAGGGCTGTATCATTTACTCTTTTGGTGCCTATGTTATGTCAGCAACTGTTGTAAAAACTGTAGCTACAAAGATGAATGAGAAAAGCAAATAAATAAAATAATAAAATAAAATGAAATGACATGGAGATTGAATTTATGGACCAGGAATACAAAAGGTGTGTGTGGTTTGCTGAAAGAACCCAAAGAAGACCAGCAAAATTAACAGAAGAATGAGAGGCAGTTTGTACTTAACTAATGCTGGAGAGGCTGGAAGCCAGATATTCAGGAATGTGTAGCTAACCCACCATTTTTACTTTTTGCTAAAAGCAATGCGAAGGCCAAGGGTATAGCTCAGTGACACAGTGCCTGCCTAACAAGCACGAAGTTGTGATTTCGATTCCTGGTACTAATAAAATTTTAAAAATAAGATAAAATAAAAGCAATGGAAAGTTAACAAAGTTTAAAGCAAGAGAGTAACATGAGTGACACCAACATTGGTTGCATAAGAAATTCCAAGATTTTAGACCTTAGTGGTCCCATGGAAAACCAGGACTATGGAATGAAAATTCTGATGACTTAAGTTTCCTAGAAATATCTTCCCACATAGACCGTAGGGAGGCAACCTGGGAGTCCTGTTAGGGGAGTTGCCATCAAGGTTCCTCCAGTGTATACAGTTTCTGTCTTTCCAGTTCATCACTGATTGCTTTTGTCTTAGCAACCTAAGAAATCAAGACCTCAAGCAGCCAGTTGTAACCAGAGAAGGGCTGCTTTAATCCTCACACTTGGAACAAGCTCTTGATACTGCAAAGAACCACCCAAGGCTGATTTCTTTACAAGGGAAGAGCATAGAGCTTCTTGGGATTTCCTCCATGAAGGATGGATTTAAGGAAGAAATGATGCTTGAATGAAAATTCAAAGCATTTCTTAACTAATGAAGCAGATGGATCACAAAAGTTCATTAACCTGCTTCCAGTCCTGTACCATAGGTAGCAGATTACAGGTGAGTACCTGTACTATCCTCTTTCAAGTCCAGCTCTCTTGCTTGTGTCCCAGGTCTGACCATGCCATTGACCTTGTGGATGGACTTTCCATGGCATGTGCAGCTTTACTGATTCCTGTAGCTCTAAACATAATGGAAAGATCAACTCCACAAGAGCAGGAATTCATCTCTTCTCTGTTCTGTTTGTCCACAACAGTGCTTAGCACGTAATAGGTATTAAGTCGGTACTTACTAAATGATTCAAGTAAATCCTACTTGCAGTATCCCTCATGGATTAAAAGTTTCTACCTTCATACCTCAAAGGGTTAATACTATTTTTTTTTTACAATGCAACAGAAAGTCCTTTTCGATGACTACCTTCAGAAGTTGCACAGAAGAAGCAAAATCCATTTTTGTAATACTCGTGTACATATCTAAAGACATTGGTTTCCTTGGCATTTTTACCCAATAGAATATCTTTATTTCCTTAAAATGTCCCTCATCTTGTGAATTTGTGTTTGGTCCTGAACTTTCCTACTTTCTTTTGTGGAGAACACATAGCTTTTCATTTCATCCCTCTCCTAATTATGTCATGCCCATCAAGATGTCCTCACATAGTAGGAGCTCACCATACCCCCTCCAGCACATTCCCCACTCTCCGCTGATATTGAATGCTAAGCAGAGTGGGCCTGCATAGCATGTGGACAGGAGTGCTCAACACATTTGTTAAATAAATTAATTAAAAGATGAATATCTTTTTTTCTGTTGTGCTATTGCAGCAGCACACCCTGCGCTACAGATATAATATTCCAATTCAGTTTGACTACTTAGGGATGGAGCCATAACTTTCTTCAAATGAAACATAAGTACTATTATTCTATTAATGTACTCTAAGGTACAAGTGTATTTAATTGTGAGTGTGAATTTGTGTGTGTGTGTGTGTGTGTGTGTGTGTGTGTGACCATCTTATGTCTGTGGACCAAGCTGAGGTATGACGATATTGCTCCTAGAACTCATTCAGACATGGAGAATTATTGGTTACTAGGATTCAGGCAGGAGAAACAAATTAAGCCTGAATAAGATAAAGCTTAGTTCTGACAAGTAGTTTTAAAGAAATCACTCATATAAGAACTAGGGACATGCATCATAGTGCAACAGAAACATACCTTAATACTGGGGTCCAAAGTTGGTTCAAGAAGGAACCAGATAGCAGTGATGTGGGGGCCAGATGAATGATGACCATCAGATTAACAGATCTGAGGAATGGAATTGGTCAAAAGCCAAACCTTGAGCTACAGAAATAGGTTCGGATCAGTACAATCTGGAAGAGTATATTAGGTACTCACAGGTCAATCCTGTGTCATCTCTTGTCTTTGGTCTTAGGTCTATATGATCTAAAAGGAAATTTTTGGAGTAAATGGGCCTCCAAAATTCTTTGTCAAGGAGAATGTTTTCTTCCAAGCAAAATTTAAATAGGATATAATCTAAGTTTCCATAACAAAGAGACTTCATAGTAGAACCAATCAAGAAAATAGAAGTTTATTTAGTGGAATGCTATAATCGAGAGGTTAAATTGTGTCTCAAGAGCGATAGAGGCTTTTATTATACAAGATTGTCAAAGGAAACAGGTTGCATGTTTTCATTCTGCATAGTTGTGTGTGTTGAAATCTTGTCCATCAGCATCATGTCTGTACTGTATCCCCCAGGAAGAAAGAGCAGGAAAGGCAGTTAATTTGTAGAAAATAGGACAAAGTTTCATATATCACTTTCATGCATCTTCTATAGCCATGCAAAACTTAATCATCCAGCCACAGCCAGGTCCAAGGGATAAAGATAATGCAGGTTAAATTGTAAATTTCCACAGGTTGAGTCCTCCCATAACAGATGCTGACACTGAGTTTGAAACAGAAAGTGGTTTGTTATTGGGAATCCACATCTACAACATAAAAAGTATGACCCAGGATTCAGTAGAGGAGAAGGCCATGCTGCGATCCCTTAGGCAGCCTTCTGGGGCACTCTAGGGGAAGAATTGCCCAGTGATCTCAGTAGGCTGAGCCAGCTCATTCCTTAACTACTTGCCACACTCAGTTTCTAGCTGTAGCCAACCTCAGGAACAGCAGGAGCCCATGGCAGGTTAGGAAGACCCTGAAGGAGGTAACAGATGACACTTGTCTTCTTGTCCTCCCCGTGACTAAGCAACAAGTCTTGCTTTGGAGAGAAACTGGGACAGTGCCTCTCAGTGTCTACCACAGATAACACGAGTCTTGCAGTAAACTTGGGGACAAAAGATACTAGTGAGCATCAAGTGATCTGAGATTTTGAAGTGGAGCAGTAATTCATTTGTTAAACACCTATTGGATTTCACCAGGGAAGGATACAAAACCGGATTATTCTAACATAAAAATAAGCAAGAAAACAAGTAAGAAAGATGATTTCAGGTGAAGGTTCTCCAGTGAAGTAAGAGCACAGTAGTGATGACTTCTCAAGAGGAGGTTCTACGTGCACTGAGGACAGAATGGTGAAGATAGGAAGCAGCGCTCCAGGCAGAGGAATAGCATGTTCAAAGAGTAGGAATGAACTTGACTATTTAATGTCCAGAAAAAAAGCTACATGAGCTTATTTATGTAGAAAGGGGACCTAAACCGGCAGGTCATGGACTAAACAGGCAGGTCATGTGATATTTAGACCAAAAGATTACCATTATATCTAAGAGTGAGGGAAGGCATTGTAAGTGTGGGACTCCGGAACACACTGCCCCCAAAGTGGTTGAACTGAAGACAGTTAAGCAGCAGATGCAGATCAGCTCTTTCCCTTTCCTCTATGTGCCTAAAAGCAGGACTTGGATTTACAAGGACTAAAGTTATCTGCATCAGTCCCTGCTTCTACTAGGGAAAACAAAGCTAACGACTTAAGACAACTTCACAGCTTAACCAGCTGGAGACACACAAGAGTCAACCTTAATAAGCATTACTGCCCAGATGTTATCTGCTACTAACTTGCCCTCCCTTAAGATGCTACTCCTAGAGACACAAAGTCTTGCATTTTTATTGTCAGTTATCTAAAAATGTACAGTTCTTCATCAAAGTGTCCGTATTAGGTGGAATTCATAGCCACCTCTCTGAGAACTATTGATTCCCCAAGTGTCTCTCATGTATATGTTAAATATAATGTTAATAAACTTCCATGGCTTTTTTCTTTTTAATCTTCTGACAGAGGTCTGTTTCAAATAAAAACTTATGAAGACTGTCCTTTTTCAACAGAAGTATTAAAACAAGGAAATGATTTTAACTGTCTTAATCAAATTCTAATTAACTTGCTATATTTTCATGGAGAAAGTATTTCTAGAACCAAAACTCTTTAAACCTACTTAATTCCTGGATCAATTTTCTACACAGTAGAGTTGAAGAATTTTTTTTTTATTTTCATTCTACTGAAACTATTTTCATATGGCTCAATTTCACAAAAAATATTTTATAGTTACTATAGTTAGAAGTAATGGCACTGATAAGCACAACATAGGAATTGAGACATGGCTAGGCCAGCTCTGTATCTATAAGCAACACATTTATCTTCATGCCAAAGCCCAGAACCCCATAAAAAGAGTTTTTCCTTTCTTATGTTCTGACCCATTTCTCCTTGACATTTTTTATGCTTCTTTTCCCTGATGATTTTAGTTTCTTCTCAGGTTTATAGAAGACAAGTTTTGTTTCTTAAGACCCATGTGAGTCAAATCTTCATTTATTTAAAGGAAATAATGCTAATTCAAAATAGTGTAATGAAATTGGACATTATTATTTTATAACAAGCTTCAGGTGTGACTGTATTCAAAGACGAATGTCATGCAGATTTCACACTGCACTCTATTTCTCTAAGATAAGTTTTATCCTCTGTTGAATAACTACTTTATAGTTCAAGTTATCTCCATGTGGTATACCATAGCAGTTCTCTAGGTAGTCTACAACTTAGCAACTATAAAGTAGATACAGGGAGAAAAATACAGAGAGACAGAGAGAGAGAGAGAGAGAGAGAGAGAGAGAGAGAGAGAGAGAGAGAGAGAGAGAGAATCTTCCTTCCAAAATATCTGGCGAACATCCCAGCATCCTAGGGCCAGTTTTATCTCCAGGTCATACATCCTCACTGAAACCAATTATTTAGCCAAAAGAATATAGAATTTGATGAGCTAGTATTCTCTTGGAGGCAGAAGTACATTAAAGACCTCCAGTACCAAGTCAGTTTAAAATAGAAAAGTAATTCTCCCATAAGAAAAATCACCTTATTAACAGCATGAGAGGGAACAAATGCTGGGTACTAACCACTACATTTTCTGGGCTCAGAACACCTTTTCTACTTGAAGCTCCACCAGTTTCCTTTAGAACTTTTTTCTTTGGTTATAACTTGCACTTGGCCTTTGAGTCCTCTTTTTTTCTGGAGTTCCAGTTTTATCCTCACCTGGTCCACTGCGGTGTTGTTCTCTGCTATGAATGGAAGACTTTATCACTGAATTCACCTGAGACTCAGAAATAAGAACCATGCGGGAGCAAATCTATCCAGAGCTGGTTGCCTAGACAGCGACCACTTCATCCCTACTTGGCAAGGTAGTTCTCTTTCATTATCCCTGAAGCTGCTGGTTGCTGAGCTTAATTCAAAGGTAAAAGCCACGGCGAAGAAAGTAAATGAAATCCCCTCATTAAATCTATGTTCAGTGGAGTGTGTGCATAATTCATCTCAACACCATCAAATATAAATGTCCCACTGTCAGGGGGAACTGGAGTCCACACTAACAAAGCCTGAGCCCGCTTAGAAGGAGGTGTCAGGAAGAGACAAGTCTTGCAGCAACCTTCTCAGAGTAGTAATGAAAGCTGGCACCTGAGTGCCTCCCATAAGGGTCTTAGATGAGGGCGTGCTCAGCAGCAGTGCCTCCCTGCCGGCCTCTCTGTGAGCAACTTCGTGTTTATAAACTCAGCTCCAGATTCCTTCTGAGCTCTTACTGGGCTGTCAGAGCTTCTGAAGTGCATGGAATGAAGTGTGTGGAATGAAGCTTCCCTAGGCTGAGGATTTTACAGGTAAATTAAGTGGAGCAAGTAAGGTTCCTGCTGTCAAACCGCTCAGCTGTAGAAAGCATCAACCACAGCAGCCTTAACTCCACCTAGCTCCAGAGCCAGAATTGACCACAGTGGGAAGGACATTCGAAACCCCTTGCCTTGAATTTCATGATACAGAGATTAGATAGAGTCAGATGATCTCAGAAGAAATTTCCACTTCAAATTAAAGCCGTACTGTGTAACTCACTGGAAGTGTATATACTATTTACCTCTGCTCCCAAAACTGCACATATCCTGCTTCTTGCTGGTCTTCCTCTGCCTCCTGCTTTTATGGTCAGACTTGATCACTCAAAACCTTTTTCTCTTCACCATCCTCCTCCACGCCATTGTCATCACCCTCATCATTGCTATAGTTTGGATCTTAAACATCCCTCCAAGGTCAGGTTTGGAAGCTTGGCTCCCAGCTGGTGCCAATATTGGGAGGAGGTGGAACCCTTAAAAACAAGGCTCATTTGGAGAGTATTAGGTCACTGAAGGTGACGCCTTGAAGTACATATCAGAGTCTGGTCCTTTCCACTTACTCTTTGCTTCCTGGATGCCACAAGGTTGGCAGCCTGCTTCACCTCATGCCCGTCACCAGGATGCTCTGCCTTGTGACAGGTCTAACGGATCAGAGCTAAAGTCTCTGAAACCATGAACCAAAATAAATATTTCCTCCTTTCAAGGTGTTTATCTCAGGTATTTTGTCGCAGGAATGGCCACCACCATCCTAGTCATTTAATGTTTAACCATTCGTGCCACTCTCCTATTCATTTAACATATGGCACACACTGAGCAGTGTGTGAGGTAGCCTGTATATGTGATCTCATTTCATCCTCAAACTTATGAATTCTCCCACTTTCAGGAGTTTTCCAACAGCTTTGTAGAATGATTTTACCCAACTCTTCAGAAAACTGCTGTCCCATCAGTATCCTAACCTCAAGCTAACTCTCCACTCTTTAGAAACCTCCACGATGCTCCCAGTTCTGAGATATCATCTATCCCAGTCACGTGACACTCTTTGCTTTGTGTGTATAAAAGAGTCATTCTTATTTATTTGTTTAGTTGTATGTATTTGTTTAGTTGTTTGTCTCCCTCAGCAGAGTGTAAGCAACTAGGAATGGAAGAAAGAATTTATCTGGTCTTGTTGCTTGCTAAAACATCTCTTCCCAGAAAAGCACTTTTAATAAAGGCAAAGCTCAAAATATATCTGTAAAAACAATGAACAACTCTGTGAGAAAGGCAATAGCATGATCCACAATTTACTTGTAATGAAATCAAGGCATAGACAATGTACATACTTAGATAATTTCCCCAAGTCCCATGGAATGTAAGTCTGAGGACTAAGTTAGGAAACTGGGGCTCTGTTCTTTGGATTGCTGCTTGAACACTGGAGCCACCAGCTATGAAGCTGGCCCAACACTTCTTCTCACATTTTTCTAATATCAACTTTATTTCAGTTCAAGACCAAGTTCAGCAAAATCCATTGAACCCTGGCCTCAACAACACATCATTAGAGACAAGTTCTCTTAGACAAAAAAATTACCTTCCTTATTTTCTTATTCCCTCTTTGACCCTTGTTTCAGACTCATTCATATGCATATATTCATTTAAAATCCTTCAGAATACTTGTATGTATGAAGGACTGGCCCGGTACATACTCTTGTCTGGCTATATCAATAGCAAAGACTTCCTGATAAGGAAAGATAAGGCAAAGCTTGTCTCCTGGTTGACAGTAACAACAAAAGATTTAATTGCATTAGGGAGGGAAATACTGCTTTCCAGACCCTGTCATGTCTTCTTGTCTTCGGTACTGTTTTGACTCTCAAAAAATATGAGAGAGATTGAATTGATTAAGCTTAACTCAAGTTCATTCTCACTGATCTTGGCCCTCTCTATTAGGTTGAGGATTTAGGGCCTTAAGAAATTCACTATTTCTAGGAATCAGATCAAGGTAATAAACAGTAAACATTCTGCTTAGTATCGAAAGTGATGTGTAATTAGCAAATTCCATGTAGGTTACGGGGAGCTCCTTTGAGTTTAACTCCAATTTACTATGTTGTTCAGTAAAAAGTCCATTCTTATTTCAGAGAGCTGGGCTGCCAAGAAACTCCTCAAGAGATTGTAATAATCCAAGAGGTTGTTCTCTTAGGATTTAAAGATGAGGCAAGCAGAGATCATTTAGCTTGTTGTAAATGTTTTTAAAAATATATAGGAATATAAAGTACAAGTTCAATTCATCCATCACTTAAGAAGTCACACAGTTCGTCAACCTCCCTGCTTCTCGAATGCATATCAGCTTCCTAAGAAGCCAGGAAGACTGCCAGATGCTGCAGAAGATAACAACTTAGAGTGTGAAGACATTGTCCCTCCCCTATATGCCTTCCATTGTAATTTCACAAGGAAGCAAATGACCTGTCAAGTTGATCAGACTGAAAAACACAGGAAATTAAGTTAAATGTGCTTCTGGTGTGTCTGATAGCCTATGCCCAGTGATATTAGCACCTGGGACAGCAAACTGATGGGGGGACCAACCCTAAATGTGGATAGCATCATTGAAAAGACTGGAGAAGATGGAGAAACAAAAGGGGAAGCTTGTGAGCACAGGCTTTCCGACTCTCACACCATGCCTGCTTCCTAGCTGCGGTGAGGTAAGAGCTTTCCTTCTGCCACATCCTTCCACCATGATATGTTTGCTTCACTCCAGCCTTATAAACAATGAACTCAGCTGACCATGGACTTAACCCTCTGAAACTATGATCCGAAATAAATCTTGCCTTCAATAAATTACTTTCCTCAGGTACTTGTCACAGCAACAAAAACCTGATCAATGCAGGGACTCTTCTTAAGTGGCATTCCCTTCAGACTTTTTCTTGACCTTCCTTGGCCATGTTAGATGTCCCTGTCAGGACTCATTCAAGTGCAACATTCTGCCTTATCGCCCTCTAGGTGTTTACTTTTCTTCTGCCTAGGATTTCCCTCCCCCAATTTGCCTGGCCTGCATTTAGGATTGTTTTGCTTTTAGGATCATTAAATTTACCAAATAAAAATTTAAAATACCTATAAATTTGAATTTCATATAGATGACAAATAAGTTCGTTAGCAATGGATAATTGTATACTAAAGATTATTTATTTGAAATTCAAATTTAACTGACCACTCTATACTATCTCTGGCAATGGTACTTACTTATCTTCAAAAAAGCTAGCTGTCTCACTGCTGGAGGTAGAATTCTTATTCTGGAGGTAGGGCTTCGACAACTACCGAAAACTGTTTTTTCCTGAATTTACCACAATATCAATACTAGAGTTATGATATAACCACCCACTGAAATCTCAGTGGTCCAACAAATAGTAGTTCAAGTCATCTCCAGGGTCCAGCCATCCTCAGGTATACTTTCAATACCATGCTGGTTCAAGATATAAGCAAAATAAACCTTTTCTTAGGGTTCACCTCCTACCTGTGCTCCTTGGAAAACTGAAGCCAGGTCCAGGCTGCAAATAACACCTTGCAGAAGGAATCAAAGGCACCAGGTACTTTCAGCCTGGACAATGGCTTTGTAATTTCTATCTTCAAGGTAATTTTATCTCCAGAGTTCCATTGCCTTTTCTTACGTCATAGCTGGCCTTAGTAAGGAACATATTAACCACTTTAATTAAATTTAAACTTCAAGAGGATTGTTTGGATGTTGTAACCCTATTTCTTTCTACGAGAACAATTATTATTTAAATTTTGTACTTTTTCCCAACGTCCTGGAGAGCAGTATAACAAGAGTGCCACCTTAAACTTCTGTATCAATTGATCCTACTACAGATATTTGTTAAAAAAATAAGTAAGGGGAATAAAATTCACATATTGAACAGCTAGTATGAAGCAATGAGTAAAGTTCTTTATATTGTATCTCATATATATTTCAAAGAAATACCATTGAGTTACAGGTAATATTAACATTTTTTTAGGAAAAAGAGGGAAAAATATTGCAATACATTATAAGGAAGTAGCCTAGATTAAGCAAGTAGTGCAAGAGCTTGGCTTAGTAAAAAATATGGTGAGAAGAACGCACTTCCCCATCGCACTTATGAGAAATTGTGGCCCTGTGTTTTTTATCAAAAGATATGAACAGGAGTGCCTCCATCTTAGTCCACCCAAGGTGGAACACTTTAAATTTTGGAAACAGAGATGCAGACCTAGATAGTTGATTAATAGTTGATAACTTTCTGCTCCCTACCTCTCACCCCTCCTGCTCTTCCTTCTTCTAAGCAGCCCTTGGGATCCTTCTCTCAGGCCATTTAAACTAGCCAACTGTGATAGATTGTAAGCCTTTGAACTCAGCTATTGAACTTAAAGGATAGCTGTTTCCCATGGATGAGAACTTAAAAACCCCACACCTCTCCAACAACAGCTCCTCAACCCCTCCAACCCCACACACACTGCTCAGCATGCCTCCTGCCTTGTGTCTGAGAACACACATGGCCTTCTGAAGCAGTAAACTTTAAACTTTGCCTTGTAGCGTTCACCTGCTTGCTTGCACTGACAGTTTGAGTCTGGGTACTCATTTCTAATATATCTATATTCAATTTGACAATGTGACTGGTTTGCTCAGAGAACTTTCTAGACACTGGCACTGTTAGAGACCACCATAGAGACAGAAGACAAGCAAACCTCTGAGCTCTTAACCTGTTACTCGTTAAAAGCATGATTTGTGTTTTCTTCTGAGCCAGTCAGGAATTTAAGAACTTTTGTTTCTCCCAATAAGTTTCTAAAAACAGAACAAATCTTGACCCATACTCTGTATCTGTCTCCTTTACAATCTTAAAACTTTGGGTCAGAGCTCTTCTCAAATCTGCACAGATGTGCTCATCCTTTAGGGTATGTCTGGGTTAAAGCTAGGGTTTGCCTTGCTTGTCATGCAAGATTGCTTGGGCCTAAATTTACATAAGTCATCTCATCTCCCTTCGGGACCAAGGACGTAAGATAAGTGGTTTTCAGGGACACTTAACTACCCAATGTGCACTCAGAAGTTGCTAGTCATTGGCCTAATTCTACAGTCACCTTGGATTCCAGCAGAGCATCCACGAAACTGAGACCACCCAGGTAGAATTAAGCTTCTCTGGGAGACCAAATGCTGACCTCAAGCAATAAGGACTTCTCCAGTAGCATCTTGAAAAATTAGAAAAAAAGATAATGATTAACTGATTGCCCACCTGAGCTAATTCACAGGCGTTGACCTGGTTATTTTGTTAATGGACCAGTCTGATCCTCTCCCTTAGAACTGTGTCCCCTTTAGCTCCTGAAGCTGAAGTCCTATTCAATATTCTCTTACTTTTAAACTCTACTTTTCTATGATGTGAGTCAAGGATTTGCTCAGCAGGGCAAATTGACATTTCTATCTCTTCTCTGGGTGGCCTCTCCAGACACAACCCAGTGACATGACTCAGAGAAGACTGAAGCATACTTGGTGCTTTGGTCTGGCTCTGGTACTCCCCAGCTTGCCATGCAAACATACCCTGGTGGTTACTGGGACAAAGAGAATAAGACATTTAAAGCAAACTGATGTGAAAGCCTAAGTAAAAGCCTTGTCTTAACTGATTTACAACATGACACTCAGGTAAGCCAGCCTAGGTAACCTGAACAACTGGTTTCTACACTTGAAAGTCATTGAGCTTTTAAGGCTTTCTTCTACATAGAAAAAAGCAATTTCTGCAGGTAAAAGATTGCACCTCCAAAATTTCAACCTTTAATATTTGCATCTGTGATTTTCTACAAACTGAGCCCACTCCTGGCCATGACCATCCCCATCTACCAGATAAACAATGTTAAACCTGCAAGGTCCAGCGAGGCTGAATACTTGCAGAGGGAGTGAGTCTAAAGGCAGAACCTTGATACAGGAAACAGTGTGATCAATATTCATTTCCTCGGAAAATTAAAGGCCTCTATGCTGGCTCTTGGAAATCAGGAGCTGAAAGTTGTCACAAAAACAAAATTCATCCCTCACCTTTGCAGCCCTGAGTTCTAGCAGGAATTGTCAGGGACGCCTTCAGAACTGTTCTCACTGTCAGATGGCACTGGTAGGAGGAGGATGTTTCCGGGACTGACACTCTCTAGAAGCCTCCAAAGGAGCCTCATAACTCTGGAGAGTCCTAGAATGTCACAACATTGCTAAGTTTGGCTCAGCCATGAAATGTGTTGCAAATAATTTTGTATAATGGTCAGGGACACAAGGCTTTTTGGATCAAGGGTATACTCTAAAGCTGGTGTGGAGTTTTATAGCTGGCACCTATTAGATACTCTGCCTTATACATCTTCTTGGGGACACTTCTCACTCAATTTTTTGTTGTGGATTTTTCCATCAATTCTAAGCCAAGGCCACCCTTTCTCCTAGTAGTTCATGCCCAACTCCCTTGACCTTGTCTTATGGGACAGTAAGTAGACTCATAAAAGGTTTTTTTAAAGCAATTTATAAGAGCAAATACTTTCAGAGTCACTTGAGGCTTTGCTTTTCTGTTGCTATATGTGTTTATTATTTTGTCATTTTTTTTTACCATGGTATTGAGATAGGAGATTAGTGTGGCAAAAGCTGGCTGAGGAAGTATGCATGACCTGTTAACTACAAGATCCTGGACAAGTGCACTGAACAGTTCCCAAAGCCCTGCTTATGGAATTCTTGCAATAACTCAGCAGATTTTCAGTGAGATGGCCTAGACCTGACTTTGACCTGAGTAGTGGGGTCACAGTACTGCTTCTCTAGGGTAGGAATTGACAATTCTCATGGGTTTCCTTGAGATTTGGACAATATGAAAGAAAGGCAACCACGAGGAGCCAGTGTTATCCTAGCTTTCCAGGATGACCCATGCTGTTTCCCAGATGCAGTGTATATTTTTATCTTTTTTCTCACGCTTTTTCTATTTACTACTATAATCAAGAAAGAAAGCAGTTCAATAACTCCTAAAAATTCCCCCAGCCTCTTACTAAACACTAGTTACCTCAATCTCAGGCTCTGAAAACCATTTAGAAGTTTTGTCTTATTGGTTTATCCCATTTCCAAAATGTCATATGAATTGAATGAAGGCTTTTGAATCTGGCTTATTTTCCTTAGTATAATACATTTGAGCTGCACCAGTAGCTTTTCTCTATTTACTGCTGAGTAATGTCCCATTGTATGGAACTATCAAAGCATGTTCATCCTTTCACCAGTTCAAATGTGGAGGTTTTTTCAGGACTGATGAAAATAAATGGAACCAATGTAAACATTCATGGATAGGATTTATTTCTATGAATATAAGCCTTTGTTCCTCTTGGGTAAATATCTAGAAGAGGCATTGCTAGCTTTCAGAGTAAGTATTTCACTTTACAAAAAAGTTACAGGGCTGGGGATATATCTGAGTGCTAACAATGTTTGCCTAGCATGCATGAGGTCATAGGCTCAATCCCCAGTGATGCCAAGGAACAAATAAAATGAAAGAAACTGTAGGACACCAGCAAAATGACAAAGAACTTCAAATTTTACCCATTTGTTAAAGAAACAAAAAGAATAATCTGTGACAATTAAGTTTTCTAAAGGTACTCTGCAAACCAACTAAACAAATGCTTATTCAAAAAACAAATGTGAATTCTGGGTAAGAATAATGAATTTAGCTTTCAGAGAATTTTGACCCACCCTAGCCCCATCCTTCACTTTCCAGATGAAATGAATCAATAAATAGTCTGCATTGCTGGTGCTGAGAAGAAAAGAAAGACACCATCTGCAAAGAATTGTAGTGACTTACCTGCTTTGGTGAGTCTCTAGAAGATCAGTCCAAAAAGTTCATCTTTATTTTGCTTACCTCAAACTGAGGGTTAAAGCTTCTTGTGGATGGAGAGGGGGATTTGCCAAAAACATTTGAGATCTAGTGTCTTAGATTGGGTTGCTGCTGCTTGAGGCAACAGATAACAGTGCAGGAAATAATGCACCAATAAAAATCCCAAGAATAAAGACAGGAGGATAAGATGTCCTTACAGAATCTGAAAAACTCCAACATACCTCTAGGATTCTGGATGACCATACACCTGCTCCAGCCTGGGCTCTCACTTGGGAAAGAGCTGGAAAAGCTCTAAGTTCTTTCTTCCTGATGTCTCTGAGTTCTAAAGGAGCAGTAAGTAAATGGTAAGGGAGGACTGTACACTTCCTGCTAAGTGTTGAAGATGTAATCTAGTTCTGCAATACACAGAGCTCTTTCACATCTAAGCAAATACTAAAAATTTTTAGTTCAGGAATTTGAGAACAGATCAATTCAGTCATTACCCAACCATTAAACCCAGGGAACCGAGACATCATGGGCCACACAGACACATAAAACACACACAAAGAATACAAATTTTAAGAAACTGGCTTCAGCCATGAATAGTGGTAACAAAAAACCTTGAGCATGGAGGAAAATCTAATTTCCTTTGTTGTCACATTATAGTATACAAAATTCAAGCTTCTAAAGACAAAATTACAAGACATGCAATAAGACAGAAAAATTGGTCCATATGTAGGAAAATATAAATCAATAGAAACTGTAAGGAAACAAAGACAAGAAACTTTCTCGACAAGAATTGGAAATATGTAGTTCCAAATATTTGGATAACCTAAAGGAAACTAATTCTAACGAACAAAAAGATAACATGAGACAGATGCCTCTTCATATTGATACCAAAAGTAAAATAAATAAAATGAAAGTAGCTTAACAGTAATTTGAACATGCAGAGAAAAGAATCAGTAAAATAAAGACAGGCCTTTGAGCTATCCAGTGTGATAAACAGAAAGAAAAAAGAAGTGAAGAAAAGTAAAATAAAATTTAAATGTCTATGGGACACCAACGAATAAACCACCATATGCATGGTGGAAACTCCAGAAGAAAAGAGAATGTAGCAAGAATGTTTCCCTCCTCTTCTCTTCTCTTCTCTTCTCTTCTCTTCTCTTCTCTTCTCTTCTCTTCTCTTCTCTTCTCTTCTCTTCTCTTCTCTTCTTCTCTTCTCTTCTCTTCTCTTCTCTCACTGTGGCCAATTTTTCCCAGGCTATGACTGGACCACTGATTTTCTTAAGATGCTCTAATGTATTACAGTTATCTGTATGATCCTTGAGTCTGTTTCTGTTAAATGTTTTATATTTTGAAATACTTTACTTTTGCTTTTGTTGGTAAATACCACAATATTTTATTGAACTGGGCACATTATTTATAAAACAAGAGAGTCCGAAGTAAATTATGTTTCTATATGGAAAGAAACATACCCTTTCTTCTCTTGGGTGTTCAATATTGTATGTTGAATCAATCCAACTCTGTAGTCGAATCTAGTTTGATTTTGTTGTTGTCATCTCTGTGATTGAATTTCATGTAACACAGTTTTCCTCCGTCAGTCACCAGCATGCTTAATGTGGTACCTGAGGTTCTGAAGGCTTTATTGCCTATTCTCACACCTCACACAGCAATCCGTGCACACCTACTTTAATGAAGTCTTTCTCCATGATCTGACCTTGTACCCACAAGGCAACTTCTGTTGCCATGAAAATCATCTGGTGGGTTAGGTGTTTTTAAGATCTCCTGCTTCAGCATTCATCTTTAGTAGAACAGTGCACCTGAGCTTCAAGGATGGGGCGTTCTCAACATTTCTTCACTTTCCTTACTGCAAACTGCTTTTCTCAGGCCTGTTCTGGACCACAGGAAGGTTTCCTGTCTTCCAACCTTCTACCCCATGGAAGCTAAACTATGCATTGCATAGAGCAAGTTTTTGGCTACAGATTGAAAACTCTTTTCCATTTCTTTATCTCTTGTCATATCCTTTCATTTTTAAATATTTGGTATTAGATGTTTTGAATTTCATTTATTTTTTGATTTGGTAATATTTGCATATACATTCTGAAATACTTTGGGGAGATAGAATCCAAATACAAACACAAAAAAGCATTTACATTTCATATCATATACATATCGCCTGTAGATAATTTTATACATTTTTTATGCACCTATGTTTTGAGTGTGACCAGTTTCTTGATATCAAGTGTGGAATTTTTCATTTGTAATCTCTTGCTGATTCTCAAAAAGTTTTAGGTTTTGGAGCATATGTTGTTTCAAATTTTTGGACAAGGAATGGTTAATTTGGACTTTGTCAGAAGTGGCCCTTGTTTGGTGCTCATGCAGTACAGAAAAGTAGATTTTGCACTCCTCCTGCAGTGGCAGCCAATATTTTACCAATGACCAAGAAAAGCCAGGTGACTGGTAGGTTTTACTTTGTTCCACAGAGGCACAGAGTGTTGCGTATTTCAAGGAAGGCTGAGACTGGAGCATGGGAAGGTTGTCCTTCTTTCAATAGAATGGGAGGTCCCTGGGTGACTTCCATCCCTGTCTGTAAAGTGGCAGGTTACCACTGCTTTGTCTTCAAGTAGGGTCTGAAACATAGATGACGTCTACAGATATTCCACTTCACCTTCTATCCTTGGCACATCTGAGACACTAGGGGTCCTAATGAAAACCCTAGTGAAAGTTCATGAGAAAAAAATATCTATTTAGTGGGTACAAATATCTTAGGTCTAGGTAGCATCCAAAGATTGTACACTCTAGTTTGCCCTCACTTGGTCTTTAAGAATCGTTCAGTTTCATCGCTTTATTGCTGCTCTTTTATAATGGCCACCCCTTTCCCATGCTTTGCCAAAGACATAACCATTTATGTGTACCATCTCTACTTACAAGGGCTATTTCCCTTTGTAATTCAGTAGCTCACATTTCCTTTATGATTGGAGTTCACTGTTGGACTTCAGAAATCTTAATGTGCAGATTATGACTATTTTTCATAGTTAGCATAAGAGCAGCATTCTCTTAGCTTTTAACAACTTAGGGAAACAACAAAACAGTCCTTGATATATTCTCAAGCTCATTCAAATCTCATCTAACCTCTCATGTGTGTTTTCTATTCATTGGCTTTTTGGTGGGCTAGATTTTTATTTTTGTTTGGTTGGTTCCCAAGCCATTAAGCCACTTGAATGCATATAAAAGCCTTCACTGAAGGTCTGTGAAGTAAAAGTTACATTGCTGAAAGACAAAAATCTAAAATATCAACATTATCAAACACTGGCCGAAAGTGTCATCCAGTTACCCTGTAACTGCCAGGGTCTCATAGCATTGCTATTTTTGAAAGTCAGATTCCGAATTTTGCCATGTTTATTCAGCATCCAGCAATCCACCTTATTTGCAAACTTTACAACTCTGTCTTCTTAAGCTCTGGGACATTTCCCTCAGCTTAGCAGTGTTGTTTTAGTTAGGATGCCATCACTATAAACAAAATTTAACCAGTTTTCAATAGAAACAAGAATTAGTTCATCAGTTTCTCTAATACTGGATCTATCAAAGAGTGGAATTGTTGAATACCAAATTTCTATATTAACAAATCTTTTTCTAATTAGCAAATGTGCTTCTTTTCCTGTTTGTTTTCCAGATGTAATTGCTCTAGGGGGAGGCAAAAATTAGGGATATTTTCTCTGAAGAGAAAATCACAGAAAAAAAGATTCCTTCCTTACATAGCATGACCTAACTTTAGTAATGTCAAAGTTTTAGGTTTCTGGTTTCAGCTATACTGAGTACTAGGCAAAATTCACCTCCACTGAAGCCACAAATTCAGAGAATGAAGAAAGGCCAGTGCCCCTGAAGGGATTCATTTAAGTCAAGCAAATCAAATTTCAGCTGTCATTATATCAACTTTTCTCCTGTATGATATAGTCAGTGAAAAGCAATGAGTAGTTTTCAAAATTTCAAATTATTTCAAGGCTTTGCTTGCCTAAATTTTTTGACATACAAGCAGAGTGTGTATGAGCAGTGGAGATGACATTCTGCAATTAGGGCATGGGGCTAAGGTGCTCAGGAACTGTGATCTCGGGATGCAGGATGTTTGCCAGGTTTTATGGCTTATATCTAGATGTTCTCTCAAAGCCTCATGTGTTTATAGGTGGGCTTTTGGGAGGTGACTAGATTACAAGTGTGTGATTCTGGATTAGTCCTCTGATTGGTTTAGCTTAGTTCAAGATGTGGATGATGGATTTAATGGAGGGGGAGGATTGACCCTGGTGTAGGTGGCATCAACCAACACGGGTTTTCAATCTAGATGGAATAAAAAGGGAAAGACCAAGAAAATCACTCTGCCTCTTGCCTATCATGCCATGAACTGTTTTTCCTGTGCCATGTCCCTCTACCATGCTTCCCTGCATTCAAGCCAGCTGATGATGTGCTGAAATCTCTACAAACTATGAGCTAAAAAAAAAAAAAAAAAACTTCCCTCCTTTTAACTTGTAGATTTTGGGTATTTCGTTCCAGCAATGGCAGAGTAACTAAGATATGAGCAATGAACTCCCTGCCTCACTGTTTACTCTGGCTTCCCTCCCCAGACTTTAAGCTGGTTCCATTCCACCACCATAACTTGTGTGGGTGCGCAATTTACTGCTATTTCCCCTGCGCTCTGGGCCTCCTCCAAGTTGATTCTCTAGGAAGAAAATGTTCACAGCTCTCAGTTGGTGTCTGAACTCTGCATAGCAGCCAAGTGACCTCAATTTCACAAGCCTTGGGTTGTACCAAAGTAACACTCCTTATTCAGCACAAATAGCCACTAATGCAAGAGAGTTCGATAGGGGTGGCATTTCTATTTGGAAGGTGGGGCACCAGCTTTTATGAGCTTTGGAACTTAGTCTTACCAGGTTCACAAGTTGAAATTGGTCTCCTGAAGTTTTTAAACAAGGCAATCAGTCACTACACAACTCTATGTGGGAATGTGTCTTAGGGAACAACATGAAGTTGCTATGTTTAAAGCCACCCATGACTGCCCCTGGGTACTGATGAAGGGGAAATGACTCACTAAACTCTTCCCCTAAGGACTGTGCCAGAAATCAAGGTCAAGAGCACAGGTCTAATATGACAACAAGATGGGCTGAGGACATTCAAAGTCAAAACAAGTGCTTAGAAAAGCCAGATGACTAGAGGAAGGACTTGGATGGAAACAGTTTTGAGTTCTAGTAGAATAAATATAATCCCAGAAAAGTGTGATACATCCTGAATGAGTTATCTTTCAAATTATTTCAAGGCTTTGATTGCCTAAATCTTTTGAGATGGAAAGAGAAATTTGACAATGCAAAGAGCAAGAGTCAGATTTTTTTAATGAAGGGAATAAGTTTGTTGCCAAAACCTATAAACTGTCTAAAAAGTAGAATTACATGTGTCCTTAAATGATGTATTTGAACTAGGCATTCATTGTCAACATGTATTGAAATGTAAACAACCAACCAGAAAGTAACCTTAAATTCAAACTTTTCCCTGCATGGATCCGAAGAGTCAGATTTTGACTCAGAAGCTGAAGAAGCTTTCACATCTACATGGCACATGGCCCTGCTTCAGAGCACTGAGAGCTGCCAAGTTGCTTGCTCCAGGTATTCTGGGCTTTCGCAGAAAAACTTCCTCCTGCCTGGAAAACCCATTCAACTCCTATCCTGGCTCTATACCTTGAAGCTTTTGCTTATTCTTACTTGTTTTGTAAATTTATTCCATAAATTGTTTTTTCCTGATCATTCCCCATCTTCCACTCCTGATGTTGGTACGTGCATTTCTTTGCCTCTTCTGCAGTGTCCTATGATTCCTTCTGTGTTCACCACTGTCATCACCACCACCCTTATCTTTATCATAACCATTGTCATCACTACTGCCATCACTATCACATCACACTCATCACTACCACCAGCATCAGTATCAGCATCACCATCACCATCACTGTGGTTCTTTCAGATGCAAGTGTATGGTCAAAGAGCAGGGTAGATGGTACTAGGGAAGAGAGGATACTGGCTGGAATCTGAAGTTACAGAGCTAATAAGAAGAATCATTGCTATCACCAACAGTCTCTGCCATTATCACCATCAATGCTGTCACTATCATCTCCATTTCCACAAGTCATCATCATCATCATCATCATCATTATCTACCATTACTATCTGATGAAGATGGTCATCACCATCTTTACAATTTTATTATTATCATTATTATTATGAGGAGGATTATCACTGAGCCAACTGTATAAACCTCAGATATTATTGCTATTCAATGAACACGCTAATGATGAATAAGTGAGGTTCATCTGAACACTGTTGTTAATGCAAGAAGCACTAAGAAAAGGAATGAGTTTGATGATTCCCAAACTCAAAGATCTCAAGCTTTATAGGTTTCCAATTATCAGGTCAGAGAACAAACCACCTACCAATAGTGAAAGGTACAGGCAGTTCCCCAAGCCTCTGTGAGGTTTTGGAGGTAGTTACTTCTTCACCCTTGTCATTCTGTTATTGGATGGTTCCTTCACAGGAAGGAGACACCTAGGAGCAGAAATGGGGATCTGAAAGTGGAGAACTTTAAATTCTGTCCTTCAGGATACAAAAGTGTCACTGAAAGGACGGACAAAAGACACCAGAGGAAGGAGGATGCTAGATTGAGTCAGAAATTTCAGAACTAGTAAAAAGAGTCAGAGCACTGGGGAGGCGCCAGACTGGGAGTGTGGAAGTTGATATAGGTGCAGGTGGTAGTAACCTGAAACTCTGACCAATTAAACATACAATTTTTTCACTTTTCTGAACCTCAACATCCTCACCTTCAACAGAGTCACAGTACTAATCATCTGTAGGATGCCCAGTGGGAGAGTTTAAATGAGTTGAGATATATATATATATATATATATATATATATATATATATATATTACCATTTGTTCAGCACAAAGCAGGTAAGTTCTTTTTTCTGCCATACTTCTCATCATAAGAATCAGAGGCTGTGATGGCTTCTGTGGATTCCTAATAGGGAAGAGGGGTCCCATAAGTTACTAAGGAGGAAGAAAGGGGCAGATGGTGCATGAGGCAGATTCTCCCTTTTCTAAGGGGTGGGATGGGGGTGAGTTTAAAATAGGTGGATTTGAGTATCCACTAGGTCAGTATTCAATGTCTGTGACCACCAGGGTTGCATCCCATGTGAGCGGGTCTAGTTATAAGCAGAAGCCAAAAGCCAAGTTTTAATTCCTCTACTCTGAGCCAAGATCAGTCATCGAGTTGGTGACATTTCTGGCATGCAAACCCAGGTATTGCACACTCTGAAATCCTTGTTCTTGCTCCTTGCTGTGTGGACCTACTCAAGGATAGCCAGGCCAGCAGCCACTGCCAGCCTTACCAGACCTGCAAGACAGAGCCTTCTGAAAGCTCCCCAACATCACTCTCTCTGCCCAGCAAGTAAATTTGAATGGAAGACTGGGCAACCATGGGGAATATGCAGTTCTGGCTCTTGCTGAAGTCTTTTTACTTTGCTCTCAGAAAGTACAATATAGAAAATCAATGAGGAGAAGGTGTTTGAAAGGAGAACTAAATCAAATATCCCAATATGGAGGAGTTAATCATCCAAAATTAACCTTATAACATCTAGTATCAAACTGATCTATAAAGAAAATCAATGAGAGCAAATCAAACCCCTAAGTCTCTAGCTCCCCCACGCCCACTCCGGATGCGACCATTACTGAAGAGCAGCAATCCTGCACCATTACCTGGAAACCATCCCTCAGCATTAATGTATTCAGCCCACAGGCTTTCAATGGAGTTTTCATATACATTTCTCCCCCTGTATATCCTTAAACTGCCATTCTTAGAGCCTTAAATAAGATGCACTTAGCTGAAAATTGCCCTCACCGAGAAGACAGCTGTTCCTACTGAGAAATAATCCAGCAATGTGTATTTTTCGTGCTCAGAGGAAACCAAGATACTGATCATAGTCTCAGCTAACCCTCCATTCTGAAACTGCCCAGAGGGATTTCTGGGGCCAGGGGAAAGTCCTGAAAGACAGCATAAGCAAACAAAGGCAACTTCAGCAGTAGATCTAGGATGGTAATTTGGCCAGCCTAGATGTAAGGAATGTTGGGAATATTGGTCTCAGGTTTGGCAGAATGAGAAAAAAATTGCAGGAATAACAAAAACAAGGAAAGGGCACCAGAATCTCAGTTTCTCCAAGTGATTTTGAAACTGTAAAATGAGAGAGATTATTCTAGATAAAAGTATTATTTGAGGACTATTTATTTTCTCTATTCTTGAGATATAAACTCCGTGAAAATGGAGATTTTGTGTTCACTACTAGAACACATTATTCTAGAGTCTGGAATAGTGCCTGCTGTATAACAGATATCCTCTCCATACTGATGAATGAATGAATGAGAATATTTCAGCACATTTCAAATAAGAATTTTCTCTAGATCTTATATAATAATAGTAATGTGATGTTGTTGATAATATTAATAAAAACAACATTGATTAGGTGCAAGTAACTTAACTGTAAATAACTTTTAGAGGACAAGAGAATTTGCTTGGAGCCAGGCATCCTGAATAATAGGTCCAGAGTATTAAGATTATTTCCAGGCACTTTTGACTAGTCTGGAGGTGTTAGTTGCTCTTGTAGCCCAAGCTATGTAGGAAGGTCAGGGATGTCAGTAGCCCCTTAAGAAAGACACTGATAAAATTAGGAAGATAGGGTGCTTGAGAACCCAGATGCTGTAGACTTTCAATTTCGGTATTAATTAGTCCAAATTCCTTTGCAATCCAATTGGATAGGCACTATTGCCCTTTTATAGATGAGGATACTGAGATGTGGAAAGGTCACCTATTTTGCATAACTCTTAGTAACACAGCTTAGATGTGAATTTAAATTTAAATGTTTCCAATAATAATTCCACTTACATTACACCACAAGAAATAAAGTTCCCCTCAGATGAGTCAAGAGAAGATTTATTCTCAGACTGTTACGGAGAGAGGAATAGTTTCTAACAACTTCATAGAAAACGGGTTTGGTAGAGCCTCACATTCAAGTAGACAATGATGTTAGAAATCTTAAAAGGATTTTTGTGGCTTTATCTAATGAAGAATACAGTCCAAAGGATCCTACAAATTTTGCTAAAGCCTCATATTTGCGAATTTTTGAATATTTTGCATTGAGGATATAACATTTGGTGATCTGTATCAGATTCATTTTGGAGAAATTCAGCAGAGAAGCCTCTCCCTTCTTGTGATCAAGTGAGCTATTGGAAAGAAGTCAGAAACTAGAAAATTCTTGAGATTGGACTCTTTCCTCTACCAGACTGAAGGAGAGTCCCCAAGGAGGTGAAATCACCTCAGCCAGGGTCATTGGCTTTGGTGATTCCAAATTCCCTAAAAGGGAAGAGACAGGGAAGAAAGGCCACTGTAGCAGGGAGAGGAAGAAATCAGAGGCGCCAGGACTGGAGGATGAAAGAAGAAAAAGAACAGGAAGAAAAACTAAACCGGAAAGTTATCCAGGAATCTAACAAAGAAGCTGATGCAGGCAAGAATACAGACAATGTTCTTGGAAATAATTGCTGATACTATCGCAGGCATAGGCCTCAGAGGACTGGAAGTTATGTAGTCCAACAGAGAAGCCATTTCCTTCTTGTGATCAGGCTGGCTGCTGTGGAAACTAGCTCTTCAGAGGTATCTTCAGATGCAAAAGAGCCACAGTGCTTACCTCATGGTGAGGGTTTACAGTAGTCGGTCTAAAGATCTGAACTGTGTGGCACATGGAATCTGGTAGGTCTCATTCCTCGTTCTCCTTTATCTTTTCATACTGATCTTGAAGGAACTGTCCAGCTGGGCCATGAAGAGAGTTCATCACTTCTAGACAACCACCCATAAGTATCTGAAGTGATCCCTAATTAATGCCCTGGATCTTGTATCCAGGATGCTAAGCTATTTGGATTGTGTTCTCATTTCCCCTAAAGACACCTGTGCAAATCGCCTTACCTCAAGTGCTACCATTTCATTCTTTCACATTCCCTCATCTGTTGATTTACATGCTTTACCACAATCTACAGTACCTTTTTTATTTAGCTTTTAGCTATTGAACCCATCAGAATTCAAGGTCCATGAGGGACTGTACCAGGATAGCATTTCCAGGAATCAGATCCCACACTGGACCCTTTGCTAAAACTGTTTCTACTACCTGTGATTTTTTCTGTTCTGATTTTTGCATGGTGAGTCTTTAATGTCCTCCAAATATTAGCCCACACATTAGCTCTTTGGGTGTGCTTTCCTTGGCCATTATGTCTCAAGTAGCCTCCAGATCACCCCCAGCACACCACTTCACATTTTACTGCTGTGCACAAAACTTCATTTGCTGGAGTTCCCTGTGGCTATTTATTTGCTGCTGTGCTTATTATTAGCCCGTCTTTATGTACCAGAATATCAGTTACAAGCAAATAATATATTCTGGCACCTAGAACAAGGGTCAGCATGTAATCTTGCTTGATGAATATTTGTGGCACAAAGAGGATGAACTCAGCAGAATTAAATAAAGCTGTTGTCAGAGATGTTCACATATTCTTGGGGACCAGCGCCTTACTGTTACTTAGCTTACTGTAGGTGTTGCTTTGCTTTGAGGACAAACTGTATCAGTGTAAGAAAGAATCACCGAACAGACTAGATGTTGGGATTAATGGATAAAGCACAGGACTACTTTCAGTCTTTGGGTGAGAGAATTATGAGGCCTCTCTTCCAGGGATTGATCATATAGGAAGACAAGAGAAATTTGGAGGTCTAAGTAAGTAAGATACTTAGAAATCAAATTATACCTACTCTTACCTAGCAGTTAAAAAGTCTCACAATAATTTCATAAAAATAATTCTTTTTAAAAAAGATTAAATTGACTCATAAAAATGAAAACTATATGTATATATGGGGCATCATATGAAGTTTTGATACACGCATGGATTGTGTGATGTTTAAGTCAGGTTAAATGCATCCATATCTTCAAGCATTTATCATTTCTTTATGGTGACACATTCAAGATCTTTACCTCTGGCTTTCTGAATTATATATGGTTGTTATCACTTACCTCACTATGCACCAGCACACCAGAACTTATTCCCACCTAATTCTTAAACATCAGCATGAAAACCATGAATTCTCAGAAGAAAAAATATGTTTAAAGACTTCATGACCTTATCTTTGGCCATCGACTCTTGGAGATAACACTAAAAGTATGAGCAGGAAAAAAATACATAAATTGTACTTCATGAAAATTAAAGACTTTTGTTCATCAAAGAACATTTCCAGCAAATGAAAAGACAACCAATGTAATGGGAGAAAATATTTGCAAAATATATTTCTGAGAGACAGTTGATATTCAGAATAGATAAAAGCAATTTCTACAAATGTACAAAAAATAAAACAGCCAAACCTAAGAATGGACAAAAAGTCATTTATCCACAGAAGAGATACAAATAGCCAAGAAGCACATGAAAAATGCTCAGCATGAATTATTGCTCAAGAATTGCAAATCAAAACCACAGTGAGATCACATGCCCCCAGCAGGTTTATTGTAACAAAAATTCGAAAACATAAGTATGGGAGATGATGTAGAGAAATTAAAACCCTTATACACTGCTAATAGGAATAAAAAACTATCACTGCTGTGGGGAAAAGTTCAGTGGTTCCTTTAAAAGAAGAATACATAAAATTACCATATCACACTCCCAAGATTGCAAACAGGGACTCAACTAGATGCTTGTACAGTATTATTCCTGAAATTTTAAAAGTGGTGTCAGTTCAAATGTCCATCCTCTTATGAGTGGATAAATATAGAATTGTATAGCCACATAATATAATATTATTCAGTCTTAAAATAAATGACATTTTGATAAATTCCCCAACAAGGATGAACCTGGAAAGCATTATAATAAATTAAGTGAGATACAAGTCAGTAATATATGATTTGTCTTGGATGAGGTATTTAGAACAGACAAATTCATAAAGATATAGGTTAGAGGTTACCTTAGACTGGTTAGGTGGGGTCAGTGGAGAACAATTGCATAATGGATAGAGAATTTCTGTATGTGGAAATAAAAGTGTTTTAGAGGTTAATAATGGTGATGATTCCATAAAATCGTGAATATAGTTAATATCATTGCATTGCATACTTACAGATGACTAAAATGAAACTTTTACATCAAATGTGTTATCACAATAAAGGTTTTTAACAGGGGTGAGCAAGAATAAGGGTGAATTTTGGTGTGGCCTATGAATACTTTCTTGAAGGTCTCAAGGTTTCTTCTCTTGGTCTCTGCAGAAGCCCCCACTTGTCAGTCAGTTAGTCCCATGAGTTTTCTCTCCAGAGTTAGCCATAGCCCCTAACTGGTCTCTGCCTCACTCTCATCTCTGCCCCTTGGGCCTCTTTGCTGTCCAATTTACTATGCTTGCTTCACACTGAGATTCACACATGTTCTCTTTCCCCACTCTCCCTGCCAACTCCCCTTCACTAGATCCTTTGCACTACCTCCTTCAAATGCAATTATGCTGTTGTGGTAGTTAATTGATTAATTATCAACTTGAGTGGCAAGCTCAGCTGAATTGAGTCAGCTTATTTCTGGGTATGGAAGACCCACTTTATGGAGCATTATTGTGAGACCAGCATACAAAAGGAACAACAGGAGGGAAAGATATCAGCTGATCTTCCTTGGAGGAGCTTTGTTGTAATTGCTTTTCTTTGGGAAGTGTTAGTGGTTTTTTTTCAAAAGAGCTTTTGGCTGTCTTTTTTCTTGGGCCATCAAATTTCAATTGTGGTCTTCTTCTTGGTCATTGTTCATTGGCTTCCAGTGCAGATCTCTCAGTCTTCTGGCACAAATCCTTCACCTTGTAGAACTGGTCTTGGGGCTTTTATCACACAGATACTTTGATCTCTTGATACAGACTTGCAGGAACATGGGACATTCCTGAGGGTTCCAAGCCCTTGACTGGATCCTTCAGGTCTCCAGGAGGCAGACAGACATTTTGCGCTCTTGTACACCTGACTCTAATGAGCATTGACTAATACAGCCATCATTTTCTACATGAAGATTCGTCTAACTTTTCAATGCTAGCGGTTTATTTTTGCTGTTTTGTGGTAGCATAGTCACTTCCTGAGCTTAAAATCCTTCATTGTGTCAAAAAACAGTAAGACAAAAACTTGTATCTCTCACTTTACTAAATTTAACTGTAGTATCAGCTTCTCATAAGCCAGAGAGCTAACAGGACTTTAAAATATATTAAATCATTCAAAGCCAAACAGCCAGAGATGGCGTTGAACAGCTAAAGAGATGGACTCAAACCCAAGAGATCTGTCTCCAAAGTTGAGGCATATTGCTGAATTGTACACCACCAGGACTTTGAAGTAGCTACCTGATATAAAACAAACAGGCAACTGCATTTTTGGGTGACAAGAGAGTAACAGAGACAAATGGTTAAGCAAAGGAGCAAAGTGACCATTTACACCATGATGGCAGAAAGCAGGATGCAAGATTGATTTGGGAAGATCATAAGTTTGAGCCTAACTCGGTCAACCTACCAATTTAGTGAGATACTGTCTCATAATAAAAAATTAAAAAGGCCTGAGACTATAGCTAAGTATAAAAGTTCAAATTTCAGAATTTCAGTCCCCGGAACTGCAGAAGGAAGGAGAGAGAGAGAGACAGGGAGAGAGAGAGAGAGAGAGAGAGAGAGAGAGAGAGAGAGAGAGAGAGAGAGAAAAGAAAGAAAGAAAGAAAGAAAGAAAGAAAGAAAGAAAGAAAGAAAGAATAAAGAAATCAGAGAAAAGAGTAGAAAGGAAAAGAAGAGGAAAGAGCAGGATGCACAGGGAACCAAGAAACTAGGAGGAGACCTCACAAAAGTAAAATATCTGTTTCGCACAGGCCTGCTCTATTGGTTGGCTAGCCATCTCTGCTGTCCTTAACTGCATTCTCTGTCTATGGAGTGGTCAGCTTTGCTGGTCCTCTGGAGGCTGCTCTCTGTGGAACAGCAGATGTGTTTCTCGCCTATAATAAATTTTGATTTTATTTTCACTCTAGTAGCCCATATATAATTTCCACTTTATGTGCAGCTATGAACTCATTAGCTGTAGACTCTCAGAGAAAACTTTGAAGTTATCCTCTTTAAAATATGCTCCAGCCCACGAACTTGCCTCTTATCCTCTTTTGCTTTTATTCCTGAAAATTTTCTGTACCAGAAATACATTTCTTATTTATTTGTTGACTTGCCTTCTGTTTCCTGCACTGAAAGGGAAGCTCCACAGAGACAAAATTTTTTCAACCTCTTATTACAGTGTGTACAATCCCTAGAACTGTAACAAGTTCACAAATGTTAATATGTGTTTTATGTCAGTGACTTATTGAATAAACTCATGATTGATTCAATCACTGTGTGTTAGCCCTACTAAGCTAACTGTCTGCATCGAAATACACTATCCCTCTGATACCCTGGGAGCAGAATGAGAATTGCTCTGAAGGGAGGGGTGGGTGGGTCTTGCATTTCTGACTCCTATCTCCAAGTTTATCATCTTGGAGACTCTGGCAAATACTGCTACTCCCCAACTCTAGGGAACCCATTTCAATTTATCATTTAGATCAAATCAGGGCATGAATCACTCCCTACAGAGAAGTTGGGGTCAGATTAAACCCCAAGAAGTAGAAACATGCGGTTATTTGAATGGTTTCTCTCTAGTTAATGAATAAACAGAAGCTCAAAGGGGTTAAATTTTCCATGATTCCAGAGCTCCTAAGGGGTAAATTCAGGTTTTAAACTTAGTGTGACCCTAGAGATGATATTCTTGGCCCCAAAATTTAGTGGTTCCTCCATAAAGCTGGAGAAAGAATGCTTTGTGCAGATACAATATATCTGAACATAAACTGAGAGTTTCCAGAGAAAATTGAAACCAGTTCCAAATAAGAACATTCATTTATGAGTAAATGTGTGGTAGCATTTCCAGGGCAGCATCTTACTTTCCTCCATTCATCCTTTATTCTCCATGTAGAGATAAAAAAAACCCAAATGTTAAAAAAGGCTTTCAGAAACTTCTGTGAACCTGATTTAGTGAAAGAGCAGCAAGTTCAATCAGTTCCCTGCTACTAACCTCACAGGTGGGTCCCCTCTTACTCATCCAAGTTTCTGACCCAAACAGGCTTGAATGGGGTGGGATGAACCGCAGCTCCGCCACTTCTGACTTGAGGCAAGTTCCCAAAACATCCAGTGTCCCAGCTCTCTCATCTCATTCACTATTCACCAGGTGCTGACTGATGGCAGTCTACTCTATTCTACAGTTAAGTGTTGTCACCTGTAGGCTCCTAGGGACACATCAAGCACTGGGGGAGAGGGAGATTGAAGCTGGGGCAGGGAGGAGTTGAGAGGACGGAGTGCACTGACCTCAGCCCTAATCTTGACCCTGCCCTCTGATTTCACTCACTGTACATCCCTCCACTCCGGAAGAAACCAACTGGGAAAGCCCAGGGTTGGTCATGGTGGACTCACATACCATCTCTGATTAGCTCTACCACAAATTGGCTTTCTGATCTTGGGCAAACTATATAACTTTCTCAGGATTCTTCTCTTACTCTGTAAAATGAGGATGCTGACAGCAATAGTTCCCATCTCATACAGAGGCATTCTGGGAAAAATATAAATGAGTTAATCCAGTGTAAAATGTGGTATCTCTGGAGACTCGACTGTCCAATATTACGCCTGGAAATTTTATATCTATTGTTTTATTTCATTTTCATGAGAGCCATGTTAAGATTTTCCCCCATTTTATATCAGAGGCATCTGAATTCCACATTGGTGAAATTAAGGACTGCTGAGTAATAGTAAAGATTATTTTTTCAAAGTCATTGAACCAGCAGGTGTTGAATCTGTAATTCAGTCCTTGTCAGTCTCTCCCCAAAGCCTTACCCCTTTGCCCCAAACCCAATAATTCTCTTATAAATGGGAACAGGGTTAGCCTTACTGCTTTCCTTGCTGAGTGCCTACTTCCTTTCCCCCTAAATAATGCCAATTTCCCAAATGGTAGTTCACAAAATCCACTATGTTCCCTTTGTTTATCTTGAATTCACCAGCATTTCACTGAGTCCCCATGAGATATAGAATAACAGTAACTGTTTATTAGAACTATAATAGCAAAAGCCCTCAAAGTCTTTCTCATCTTCCTCTTTCTCCTCTGAAACCTATGTCCTAGAATCCTATCTCTTTAACACTCAGCACAATACTTCCCTGCTGGTCACTAAGATGAGCATGTGTTAGTGTGAAGAGGGTTACTAACAATATTCCAGCAAACAATTGGCTCGCCCATAATTTAATTTAATTCTGACACTACTTGCCTGATGTTAGATTCCACAGCTGACGGCTTCAATCCCAAATGATTGCCTACCACAATCAAAAGTCCTGGTGAGGTGCCCATGACCTCTTTATAAGGTTTAGTAAAATTTCTAGACAGTTCTCAGAACTCATAGAAATACTGGAGTGTGGTGTGCCTAAACCATGCTTTATTAACTCCACCTTAGTTGCTTCCCTCTTTCCAAAGGAAAGAAAAAGATTTGAAAGTCTCAAGCTTCCAATCATGGGTTGGTCTTTCTGGTGACCAGTAACCTCCAGAAGACTATCAAGTGTCACCTCAATAAAACAACTAATGCTCCTATTGCCCAGGAAATTACAAGGGATTATGAGATCTGTACCATGAGTCATAGTCAATGAACAAATATTAGAATAAAATATGGGCCCAGCATACTTCTCAGTAAATTCCAAGTGAGGTCTGTACCAGAAAAAGGGGGCAAAGATCAAATTCTCTGAAAAGCTTAAACGTGCCTATATGGGTGACCACATATCTTGTGCTTCTGTGGGAAGAGAACACTTTGAATAATCAATGTTCCTTCAACCTAGCTCCAAAATAAATAAAGGAATGGGTCAAGCTTGAACCAAGCCATCAGCGTGGAGCCTGACCCACCTGATTGGCAACTGAAAGCAGGTAGGAACAGTGGACCCCAGCCCTAGAAACACATTTGCCCTATGATGTTCCAATATGGAATATCTCTCCAGATCTATAAGCAGAACAAATATTTGTTTAAGCCAGCTAGTACTATTTACAAACTAACAACCTTTTGTGAGACAGTTGATTACACAGCATAATGTGTCAATAGGTGACAAATATTTACTTTTTACCTGATGTCTTCTGAAATACTGAGCATTGGTAGGACAAGAACTGTGTTTGACATGTAAGATGACATTTCTCACAAACAACTGGTGATTTGATGTGCAGAAAAAAACCCTGGTATATTTGACAAAGGAAGGAGACAAACAGGAATGGGAAAAGAGGGAAAGCAAGAGGAAGAAAGGGAAAAGGAGAGTAGGAAAAATAACAGTGATAAACCCAATAAAGTACAAAGGTTTTTATTGGTGCTTAAATTTAACAAATAAGACTTATGTCAATGAAACTGTCAGGAAAGAGGCAGAAAGGAAAAATGAAAGGAAAAGTTACCAAATTGACTATTGCTTAAATTCAATTTAGAAAGATTGGAACTAGTCTATATCCCCATTTTTGGAACAAAATTACTACTGGAAGCACCTGGGTATTGACTGACACAATGAAATCTCCTAGAGATGCTGAAAAGAAGTATACATGGGAACCATGGGTGGAGCTGAAAAGTGTCACAGTAACAACAGCACTGCTGCGTCCTCCTGTTTCCTTTGCCAAACCAGACCACTTGGGGAGGACTGTGACACTGAGTGTCATAAGAAAATGTTGAGTTGACACGAGGAAGGAGATTGATGATGAATAAGTATGAAAAAGTTGTGTTAGAAATTAGGGTTTTATGCTTATGAATGATTTGGCACGAACTACCTTCTTAAACCCTGCCATTTATAGAAATAATTTTTACTTCCTGTCTCCATCTTTTCTGACACCTCAGAGAGCACCAAAGCAAGTTCAGATTTCTCGTACGAAGAATTTTCAGTTCCCAGGGCTGTAGTTTCTCCAGGCCAAAAGATGAAAAATTATCTAAGCCTTCCTTAGTGGTTCACTGGCTAACATCCAGAATCCACGGATAATGACTGTGTCAAGCACTCGGGTCAAACACTTCACATCAATTATCTCCTTTAATCTTCACAAAGAGGTGAGTGGGAAGGGAGAAGAAAAGAATGGGGGATAAGCACTGCTTTTTCTCATATGTGGAAACTGAGGCTCCAAGAAATAAGTAACTTGTCCTTGGTCATATAATTAGGTTCAGAGTTACAATGCAGGACTGAAGCCATGCTGGAGATAATCTTAAGTATCTCTCATCTCTGGCTCTGTTCCTCCCTACCAGGAGATGCCCTTGCCATCCAAAGATGATGTTCTCTGACAGAAAAGGCTGAAGCAGAGCCGGGAAGTTGAGAATATTCACTTTCTTCCAAAAATTATCATGTGAAGAAATGTCTCCTTGCTCATGATAACACCAGTCTCCAGGGAAACGGTTCATGCAGGAGGAAATAGATAAAACTTGCAAGCAGATGAATTCCTGAATCCTCAAGCTGAATAACCCAGCAGCACTGCCCTGGAAATGAGAATGCAGGCTTTTTAGCCAAAAATCCAGTGTCATCCCCCCAGTGCAAATTGATTAGTTTTTTTCAGCTTTATTCTATTTCCTCCTTTGAAAAATGGAGAGAATTTTTCCATTACTTTTTCTACAATTGGAAACAACATGTATGCTTACCAGTGATTGATTAAATTATGGCATAGTCATGCAATACCATATCATAGCCACTAAATAATTCAGTAGAATACCAATCAATGTCTTCTTCTTCTTCTTCTTCTTCTTCTTCTTCTTCTTCTTCTTCTTCTTCTTCTTCTTCTTCTTCTTCTTCTTCTTCTCTCTCTCTCTCTCTCTCTCTCTCTCTCTCTCTCTCTCTCTCTCCTCCCTTTATCCCCTCCCATTGGGGAATTGATCCCAATGCCTTTAACCTTTTGTTAATTGTTTAATTTTCAGACAGAGTGTTAGTAAGTCTTAAGTTACCCTGGCTAGTCTCAAACCCAAGGTCTTTCTACATCAGAACCTCCATTTAATATTTAACTCTTCTAGTCACTAAATTATAAGTATCAGCTCATTTAATTTCTACCAAAGACCAACAAGTTGTTCTTTTAGAGCACATTTTCAACATGAATAAAGTGACATGTCCAAAGTCACAGCTAGTATGTGAGGAAGTCAGAATTTAAAACCAGGAAGTCTAACCCAGAACTCAATTACACAGACTATAACACCACTACATAGATATATGATCTAATTTTAAGTTTCAAAACAATCTATAAAATGAACCGATCTGCAATTTTCTGTTACTATGTAACAAACCATTGCAAAATATAGTGCCTTAGACTTACCAAACAATTTCTTCGCAGTTTACAGAAATTTTCAGTTCTGCAGTTTGGGCCGTTATATGAGCCTTCTGCGGATATTTCTGGTGATCTTTCATGTGTGCTTTTCGCTGTAGACTGGGTGGCTGCTGGGCTCAGCAGAGTGGCTGACAGTCGAGGCTACTTTCTCAGGGAAGTCTCAGGGCCTCTGACTTCCATGTAGTTTCTCCAGAAGCTTAGGCACCTTTTACATTGCTTCTCAGAACTGCCAGTGAAGCTAAAGAGAAAACTGCCAGGTTTCTTAAGGTTTGAACCTGGGGTTGACACTTTCTCCTTTGAAATGCTTTCTTCTTGTGGTTTTACACTCTCTTAGTTAAAGTAAGTTATACCACCTTCCTAGCTCCAGGGGGAAAAAGATTTATGACAGCATGATTCCTGAAAGTGTGGTACCCAGGGCAACCACTATAATATTCTTCCACAGTATGTGTTCATGGAATCCCAGTTATGAGGATGGCACACTTTAAAATATTTTTTTTATTTTAAGGAGAAAGATTAAAAATTCATAATAAAATGATAGAGAATAATAATAGTTCTTACATTGCATATTACTATCTTTAAAGTAGTTACTCAGAGTACACGATATGGGCATAAAAATTTTCCAGTCAATATTAGCAAAAACCATCCATTTCTGTGAACTAAGATATACTAGTAGTATAACTAATTTGCATTTTTACTCTCTTCTCCCCTCTTTCCTTTCCTCTTCCTAGCGCCTTTTCAACAATTCCTTCCCATTTCACAATATCTATTGTACATTTTAGATCTTATTTACTCTTTAAATTTCTGACATCAGGGAGACAATATGATGTTTTCAAATGTGAGTCTGATTTATTTCACTAATGAGTGTGGTTTTAAGTTGCATCCATTTACCTATAAAAGTCTTGAGTTTATCCTTCTTTACAGCTGAGTAGTACTCCATTATAAAAAACCCACATCTTTTTTACTCGTTCTTCTGTTAATTGGAATTTGGGTTGTTTCCAGGATTTATCTATTACAAATTGTGCTGCTATAAACATGGGTGCACATATGTCACTATGGTATGGTATTTTTTAACATTTCTGGGAAGATGTCTAGAAGGTGAGTAGCTGGAATGAATGTGACCTCTAATCCAAGCTTTTTGAGGAATCTCTTTATTTATTTCTACAGTGGTTGTATCAGTCTATACTCCCAAAAACAGTGGAGAAGGGTTCCATTTTCCCCACTGGACTCCAGTATTTGTTATTGATTGATTTCTTGATGATAGTCATTCTTTCTGGAGTAAGATGGAGTCTCAGTGTTGTTTTAGTTTGCATCTCTCAAATGACTGGTGATACTACACTTTATTTTACACATTTATTTGCCATTGTATTTCTTCACCTAAGAAGTGTGTATTCATCATAGATGTCCATTTTTTGATTGGGTTTTTAAGCTTTGGGGTTCTGATTTTTTTTTCAAATTTGCATGTTTTAGATAGAAATCGTTTGTCTGAGTGACAATTGGCTAATTTTTTCCCAGTCTGTGGGTTGTCTTTTCACCATGTTGGTTATTTCTTTTGATGTGAGAAAGCATTTTAGTAAGATAGATCCCAGTTGTTGATTCATTGAAATGTTTCCCATGCAATTTGGGCTTGTTCATGAAATTTCTGTCTACACCTATGTCTTCAAGATTTTTAGCTACTTTCTCTTCCTGTAGATTTGGTGTTCCTGTTTTAATATTAGATATTTGATCTATAGTCAGTTTGGTTTGGTGCATGGTGATAGATACAGGTCTATTTTATTCTTTTGGCATATAAACAGCCAGTTTTTCCATCATCATTTTTTAAAGAGACTATCTTTCTTCCACTGAACATGTTTGGCCACTTCATCAAAAATAAGGTGGCTGAGTACACTTTAAAAAATTAACACAGGGCTTCCAGTAAAGATGGTGGATAGATAAGAGCAGAATATAAAGGCTCCCTGACACAGACAACTCAGATACTAAAATAACACATTGTGGGGAGTCCCGGACAGAAGGAGATGGATCCTCTCGACCCAGGAAGAAACTAAAGCAAAAAGAACCAGTCAAACATGCAGTTCCAGGGCTACTATTGAAGCAGCTAAGATTCCATGTTCTCACGTGCCTGAATTCCTGCCTCTTTGACTCACTGGAACCACAGCCACACTGAAGTACAGTAACACTGAAGTTGAGGTCAGCAAGCCCAAAGGAGAATAGAGCCAGCAAGGGATCAGCATTGACTTGCGGTGAGTGCCAGGAATAAAACCCTTCCACAGGAAAGTGCCACCAATAGGACAACATTTTGGAATTGGGCAGGACTGGCAAGAACAAGGAACAGCAGTCAGTTGTTCCCTTCCCAGAAGAGATTGATGGGGTATGCTTGGCCTGGGTCATGCCCATGGCTGAGACCCAATAAGTTGTCCCAAACCAATTCCCTATGCCCGGTGCACACTAATGCAGTGAAGGCCTCAGCAGGTTGATTGACACAGAGGGGAGGAGCCAGCATATGCTGTCCCTATTTGCACCTCAAAAACACCCTGGAGTGGGCAGGATAACCTAGCCAGCATGCTTCAGAAGAACCATAACCAACAAGGAAAGGAACTGGGACCTCCTCTATATGCTTGGATGGAAGAAACCAACAACATGAGAAGAGGAAACAAGAAAAAGTTGCGGGGACTGGGGATTTAGCTCAGCAGCATAAGCTCCTGCCTTGCAAGCAGGCAGTCGTGAGTTTGATCCCTGGTACCGATAAAAAATGAAAAAGACAAAAAAAAAAAAAAAAAGGAAAAGTTGCCAGTCCTCAACCCTGAGAACATTGATACAGGAGAGGTAATGCAAAAGAGATTGAGGACAGCAAACATGCAATATCAGATATGGCATCAGTGGACTTAAAGAGATATATTCAGGATCTCATAGACAAATTTAAAAGTGAAACATTTAACTAAGTAAAGCAAGACATAAGTAGACTAATAAAATAAATGCTGAGCACCTCTCAAGAAGACACAGACAGAAGAATAGAGGAGCACAAAAAAGGAAACATTTGATGAAGAATAAAAACAAAACATAGATTAAATGAAGCAGGTTCAAAGAGATTACCAGGAAATAAAAAACTCCATTGAAAGCTGGCAAAGCTGCTTGAAAGAAACTAAGAATAGGTTATCCAAACTGGAAGACGGGTTTGCAATGTGTGATCACGAAAGAAAAAAATTCCTTAAAAATAACAAGGAAACAGGCAGCAACAATACAAAGGCTAGAAGATGACAAGAGGATCTATAACTTAAGAATAAAGAATGTGGACTTCCGGGAGAACATGGTGGATAGATAGCAGCAGCTACGGAGGCTCTCTGAGATATCCCGCTTAGAATCCAGAAATGGTACAGTACGAGGAGTCCTTAGCAAGGGAAGATATACCCTGTCAACCCAGGAATGAACTAAGCTAAGAGAAACCAACTGGAAATGCAATCCTGGTGCTATAACAGGAACAGATAAAATCTCAGCACGGACGCTGGAACCTGGGCCACTGGAAGCCACAATATGAATTTCCTGCTGCCGCTGCTGCATCCAAATCGGCACGGCAGGGAGACAGACATGCAAAAGCTCTGAGAGTGGGAATTGGCGAATGGAGTTGAGAGTGGGACTGGCAGGGATCTCTGCATCGACCTGTGGTGAGTGAGCAGAACAGGGACCCTTCAACAGAGTAGGAGGCTCCAGCAAAAGACATACTGGAACAGGACGCTGCAGTGACTTTAGTCGCATATTCCCCTCTCAAGCGGGATTGGTGGGGAGTACCTGGCCTGGGTGATGCTGCTGATGAAGAACCAGTAGGCTAGCTCAAACCAGGTCCCAGCGCCTGGAGGTGTACCCTAGCAGTGAAGCCTTCGGTAGGTTGACCTGGGGGGGGGGACAGTAGAGGATGCCCAGGTCTGTGTCTCCCTAGTACACTGCAGTGGGCAGGAACACCTAGCTGGCACAATTTAAACAAACTGTAACAGACAAAGAGAAAAAAAACTGGGCCTCTTATATTCATCTGTATGGAAGGAACAAAAAGTATGGGAAGAGGAAGCAACAAGAAAGGGTCTTCAGTCCCCAATCCTGAGAGCACTGATCCAGGAAAGGGAAATGCAAAGGAGGACAGAAAACAAGCAATATCAGACACGGCACCAATAGACATGAAGCGATCTCTCCAGAGCCTCATAGACAAGTTTAAAAGTGAAGTATTTAATGAAATAAAGCAAGATATAAGTAGAATAGTTAGAGAAATGCTAAGCACCACCCAAGAACAAACAGATGGTGGTATGGAAGAACAGAAAAAAGGGGAGAATTGTTTGATGGAAAAAATAGAGAAAATATAGAATACATGAAGCAGTTTCAAAGAGATTACCAGGAAACTAAAAACTCTTTTGAAAGCTGGCATAAGAGGTAAGAGGATCTATAATTTAAGAATTAAAAACATAAAAGAAGTAGGGACACAAACAAATGGACTACAAAAGCTATTCACAGAAATAATCCAAGAGAATTTCCCTAATTAAGCAAAAGGTAGAGATACTCAGATGTATGAGGCATACAGCACCCCAGCTATCTACAACCCAAACAGAGCTACACCCAGAAATTCCAGAAATTCCAGAAATCTAATATAAGAACAGAATATTAAAAGGCATTAGAGACAAGAAACAGATCACTTACAAGGGAACACCCATCAGAATTACAGCAGACTTCTTGGCACAAACCATCAAATCATGAAGTGTGTGGGGGGAAATAATTCAAGCTTTGAAAGATAACAACTTCCAGCCAAGATTGATATATCCTGCACAATGGTCCCTAGAAATTGATGGGAAAACAAGGTGCTTCCATGATAAAGAGGAACGAGGGGAATTTGCAACCACCAATTCAACTCTACAGAGATTACTGCAGTATATTCTAAAAATGAAAAATACCAAGATTCCAGAATCAGTGGCGGAGAGGCCACAATGAATGGAGCACAAAGAGAAATGAAGAAGACAAACTGACAATAAACGACAGAAAAAGAGCTCAACAGAAATGAGGCAGAGAAGACTGGATGGTAGGAACAGCTATTTTGGAGAAAACAAGACATCATAATAGCTAGTGCTGATTTAGTACCATCTTGTTTTGAAGTCCCATCAAGCTTTTATTCTTCTGTCTCCATTAGTCTTAACAGGTTGTATCTTATTGGATTTTATTATATGTGATAATATAAGCAAAAGCTTTTATAGACAAGTAGATTATACAGAAACCATTGTTCATTTTCTGATAGTTGGTTCTAAATATCCTGTAATATTGTCATTCTCTTGAACGGTTTTACATTGTCTTGATATGTTTGATGCTACAGTATACGAAGTTATACTCAAAGATTTCAAGGAAAGAGACACTATGGTAACTACTTTTATGTCAGGATATCTTGTGGTGAAACACTATTTTGCTTAAATGGTTATGCTTTGACCTGCGCTGTTTTGTTATTATGCCCTGTTTTATCTCAATCTCTTTTTTTTAAATTATTTACTTTTTTATTTTTATCTTTTTAATTAAGAGAAAAATGAATAATAGCAGGATACATTATAGTAACACACTTTGATTTCCTATTAACTTGATTTGAAACCCTGTATTGCTCTCACCATCTTCTTTTGACTGATTTTCTTCTATTCTGCTTTGCTTGATATTACCAAGTTCGACAGTATAGGCAACAACTGTGAAGACAATAAGATTCATTATGACACTCATTCTGGTTGACTAATATCTTCTTTCAAAGTCTGTAATGTCTCCAATGTTTTGGTTTTATTCTTTATTGTTTTGTTCAACTTTATTATAACTGATGATATAGGCAATTCTTTTTAAGATAGCAAGAGGCAATATGGTAACAATTGTTGATCACCTAGTATTTTGTTTTTACATTATCTATTATGCCCATCCTTTTGATTTGACTGACTCTGTTTTGTTATGTCACATTTGGCTTTACTCTCTTCAAAAAAATGTAATAAGAACTGTAGGAGTAATAAAACCCAAAATGTGTAATTGTCATTGTACAAAAGAAAGGAAAAGAAAGTGCTCTAAAAAATATAACTGCATATATATTTAAGTGTATAAGATAGATAACCATATTACTGAGTTTTGTTGGATCATTGAACTAAACTGTTTGCAGTCTCACTGTTTGAAAGTCCACTTTTTATGCTTTAATCTTGTAACTTGAACAACTATTTCTAAGATAGCAATATGTAATCTATTAACTAGTGATTTCCTACTGTATATTTTTTCTGAAATTCTGTATAACTTGTACCCTTTTTCTGTTTTTTTTTCTTTTTCTCCTTAAATAAAATTTAAAAAAAATAACAAAGAATGTGAATGAAGAAGCAGGAGTAAAAACAAAGGAAATAGAAAGGCTATTCACAGAAATAATTAAGAAAAACTTCCCAAGCATAGGAAAAGGAAATGATATTCCAATGTATGAGGCACACATAACTCCAGCCACCTACAACCAAAACAGAGCTACACCAGGCATATCATAATCAAGATCCCAGAAATTCAATATAAGAATAAAATATTAAAAGCCATCAGAGAAAAGAAACAGATCACCTACAAAGGAAACCCCATCAAAATCATGACAGACTTCTTGACACAGACCATCAAATCAAGAAGAGCTTGGAAGGAATTATTCCAAGCCCTGAAAGAAAATAACCTCCAGCCCAAATTGATGTACCCTGAAAAACTGTCTCTAGAAATTAATGGAGAAACAGGCTGTTTCCAAGACAAAGAGGAACTGGGGGGATTCGTGATCACCAATCCAACTCTACAGAGAATACTAAAGGACATTCCTAAAGAGAAAGAAAAGTACCAGGATTCCAGGAACAGTGGCTGAGAGACCTCAATGAATGGAGCAGAAAGTGGAATGAAGAAGAAAAGCACACAACTAATGGCAGAAAAAGAGCATGACAGAAATAAGGCAGAAAAGGTTGGCTATGGCCTTGACACACTAAAGAAAAAAGAAAAAGAAAAAGAAAGAGAAACACAAGCAGAGTAGAACAGGAGGTGGGGTCCACTGAGATTCTCTTTACAAAAATATAATTAACCTGAAAAAGGGGTTATGGACTCATATTTGATTTTCAGTCCATAACCCCTTTTTCAGGTTAATTATATTTTTGTAAAGAGCTTTCAGAGCATAGTACCATGGGAAGCACTAATGCAAATTTTACTCACCCAAGTCTGACACCAATTCATATAACCATCAATGTCAGACAACGACAAAAAAAAAGGAAATTTAGGGGCCACCTCCCATGGCTCTGTTACCATGCATAGATACAACCCAATCTGCAGGAGGCTCATTCATCTTGCTGCAGAACATGGCTTAGGAAAGCTGAACAGAGATAGAGGTCCAGGTCCCAATTAGAGGATGGAACTCAAGAAGAGGAAGAAAGGATGTGGGATATAATGCCCAAAACTGTAAAGCCGCACAACACTGAAAACAAGGGATTGGAACTGGAATAGAGGCAGCAAAAATGAGGTATTATCTTCCTCTTCCTCCTCTTATCATATGTTGCATCCTAGACTCCATGGAGGCAGGTGGGATAGAAAAAAAAAGAATTACAGTGAACAGTCAAGGAGAATTACAGATGGGGTCATCTTGTCACTTCCTATGACAGTATGTGTACTCATCCCTTTTGGAGGCCCCCAGACACACTGATTTCATCCTCTTTGAAGGTACCTTTACAGATCTTGGAAGTACCATTTAAGCAGAATATGACAACCTTATGTCTGAAGGAAGCTAGCAGATGTTGAGAATCAGTAAAGATTGTTGAATGAGTGAATAAATGAACAATTTATTAACACTTGTTCAGCATTTATTTTTTACCAGCCTCTGTTTAAATACTTCACATGTATGCTGTATTATTCCATTTAATCTTCTGTGAAGAAGCTAAGACACATTACGAATGAGTAACTTTCCTAAATTTCACTGAATAGATGGATAAGTGAATGTAAATGAATGGAATAAGAGTACAAAAGAAAATGACAGAGATAATAACAAAGACACAAATAGAAAAGAGGGGAGAAAGATCACATTCTTCATCTGGTGACTGTCACCTATTCAGGTCAGAATTCCTGATGAATTACTTGGATCTTTCAGTGAGCCATGGTCCCAGCCAATTCATTTTTGATATAAAACAAGGACTGTCAAAAGGATTAACAATACACTCCTGCTCCCCAAATAATTGCCAGAAACTTCCCTAAGACTTTTGTTCATAAATGAAAGCTGGGGGAGTGTTCTAATATAGGGTTTGATAAAATTGGGGAAGCTGTCTCCTATATCTGCTAATATTCTCCTGTTTATTACATAGAAGAACTTTATAGCTAAAAGAAAATGTCTTCTGAATTTCTATGAACCTACCTAGGTCTGTTTACTGTCTAGCTTACTTGAAAAAGAAGTACTCATACCTTGATGGTCCGGAAGCCTCTATCATTTTAAATTAATTTTAATTGACAGGCAATAATTGTACACACTTATAGAAAGCAGTGTGATATTTCACTATGTGTATTCAGTATGTAGTAACCAAGTCAGAATATTTAAGTTATTCACCTTTTCAAACATTTTTTTTTATTTTTTGTGATGTGAATGTTTAACATGCCCTTTTCTAGATATTTTTGATTTATACAATAAATTTTGTGAACTATAATCATTCTTCTGTACAAAAGTACACTAGAAATTGTTCTTCTATCTAGCTGGGACATTGTGTTCATTAACCAATCTCTCTCCCAGCTCTAGGAGCCACTAATCTAATGCCTACATTTAAAAGATCAGTTTTGTAGATTCTGAATTCCATGCTTATTTCAATGTATCTTAAAAAATACATTTAATGTCGAGATAAGCAATAAACCTAAGTGCACATTAACACATAAATAGATAGAATGCTATTCAGCCATAACAGAATGAAATCCTGTTATTTGTGACAGCATGGATCATAATGTTAAATGAAATAAGCTATGCTCAGAAGGATAAATACTACACGACTTCACTCATTTGTGGAAACTTTAAAAAGTACATTTAACCTATATGTGTATATCTTTGGTTTTCTTCTAGTAGTCCAATTACCTTGATTTGACACATAAATCAGAACATAAATAATGACATGTATCTATATGGTTTCTTAACACAATGTTCTTCTATATAGACCATACTGACCTTGTTCTCAATATGGAGTCCAGATTGTTCTTGAACTCATGCCAATCTTCCTGACTCAGCCTAATCCAGAGTGCTGGATTACAAGCACATTCTATCATACTCCACTGATGTATATAAATTTTTGTTAAAAACAGTCCGAGAAATCATTTTTATAGTCCTGATCTTTTTACACCAAATAACATTGTGCAGTGAAATGATTTACAGCTAATAACAATTATTTGTGTGACAGTCCACTCCAGAAAGTGTCCCAGTATCACCAGGGTTCCCTTTGTCTTTGTAATAGAAGCTTCATGGATTTAATTAGCAAAGTCTTGGTCAGTATCACAGTTCTAAACTGTCAGGCAGGGAGATGGGTGACAAGCACTGACCTAGATTAAGGAACAACCAATGTCAAGTTTGTTATTAGGGCAAACCTAGAGTTAAAGTTGCATGCAAGGTCCAGGGACTTATCATGACCTCAGACTCTCTCAAGAATTCCCAAGAATTTGGACTTCTGGGAGAACATGGCAGATAGATAACAGCAGCTATGGAGGGTCTCTGAGACAGCCAGCTTAGATTCCAGAAATGGTGCGGTATAGGGAGTCCTAAGCAGGAGGAGACATACCCTCCCGACCCAGGAATGAACTAAGCTGAGAGAAACCAACTGGAAATGCAATCCCGGTGCTACAACTGGAACAGCTAAAGTCTCAGTGCCAAAGCTGGAACCTGCACCTCTGGAAACCATGGCTTGAATTTTCTGCCGCTGCTGCTGCATCTGAATTGGCACAGCAGGGATAGAAATGCGAAAGTTCTGAGAGCGGGAATCAGCTAATTGAATTGAGAACAGAGCTGGCAGGGAGCACTGCATTGATCTGCAGTGAGTGAGAAGAATGGGGACCCCTCCATAGACTAGGAGGCTCCAACAGAGGACATTATGGGACCAGGCAGACTAGCCAGAACAGGACGCTGCAGTGACTTCAGTCACATGTTCCCCACTCAAGTGGGATTGGTGGGGAGCACTTGACCTGGGTGACTCCATGGACTAAGACCCAGCAGGTTAGCCCGAATCAAGTCCCTGCACCTGGCAGTGTCCCCTAATGTAGTGAAGCCTTTAGCAGGTTGACTGACCTGGAGGGGCGGGCCCAGCATAGGCTGCCCGGGTCCATGTCTCCCTAGTACACTGCAGTGGCTGGGAACACCTAGCCAGCATGATTCAAATAAACTGTAACTGACAAACAAAGAAACTGGGACTCTTATATATGCTTGTATGGAAGGAACAAAAAGTATGGGAAGAGGGAGCAAAAAGAAAGGGTCCTCAGTCCCCAATCCTGAGAACACTTATCCAGGAAAGGTAAATGCAAAGGAGAATGAGGACAGAAAACATGCAATATCAGGCATGGCACCAACAGGCATAAAGTGATATCCCCAGAACCTCATGAATGAGTTCAAAAGTGAAGTATTTAACCCAGTAAAGCAAGAGCTAAGTAGAATAGTTAAATAAATGCTAAGCACCTCCCAAGAAAAAACAGATGGTGGTATGGAAGAACAGAAAAAGGGGGAGAATTGTTTGATGGAGAAAATATAGACTACATGAAGCAAGTTCAAAGTGATTACCAGAAAACTAAAAACTCTATTGAAAGCTGGCATAACAGCTTGAAAGAAACTAAGGACAGATTATCTGAACTGGAGGACAGATTTGTAATGTGGGAACATGAAAGGAAAAACTTCTTAAAAATAACAAGGAAAGAAGTAGTAACAATACAAAGGCTAGAAGATGATAAGAGGATCTATAACTTAAGAATTAAGAATGTAAAGGCAGAATCAAGGATACAAAGAAATGAACTGCAAAGGCTATTCACAGAAATAATCAAGGAGAACTTCCCTAATATGGGAATAGGTAAAGATACTCAGATCTATGAGGCATACAGGACCCCTGCCACCTACAACCCAAAAAGAACTACGCCCAGGCAGACAATAATAAAAATTCCAGAAATCCAATATAAGAACAGAATATTAAAAGTTGTCAGAGACAAGAAACAGATCACTTACAAGGGAACACCCATCCAAATTACAGCAAACTTCTTGGCACAAACCATCAAATCACAAAGAGCGTGCAGCAAAATAATTCAAGCTTTGAAAGACAATAACCTCCAGCCAAGATTGATATTTCCTGCACAACTGTCCTGAGAAATAAATGGAGAAACAAGATGGTTCCATGATAAAGAGGAACTAGAGGAATTTGCAAGCACCAATTCAACTCTACAGAGAATATTGCAGGACATTCTAAGAGAGAAAAATACCAAGATTCCAGAAACAGTGGCAGAGAGGCCACAATGAATGGAGCAGAAAGTGAAATGAAGAAGACAAACTGACAACTAAGGACAGACAAAGAACTCAACAGAAATGAGGCAGAGAAGGTTGGATGGTTGAACAGCTATTTTGGAGAAAAGACATCATAATAGCTAGTGCTGATTTAATATCATCTTGTTTTGAAGTCCCAGCAAGCTTTTGTTCTTCTGTCTCCATTGGTCTTAACATGTTATATCTTATTGGATTTTACTATATGTGATAATATAAGCAAAAACTTTTATAGATAAGGAGAAAATACAGAAACCATTGTTCATTTTCTGTTAGCTGCTTCTAAGTACCCTGTAATACTGTCATTCTCTTGAATGGTTTTACATTGTCTTGATATGTTTGATGCTACAGTATATGAAGTTATACTCAAAGATTTCAAGGAAAGAGACACTGTGGTAACTGCTTTTATGTTGGGGTATTTTGTGGTGAAACACTATTTTGCTTAAATATTCTGACTTGTGCTGTTTTGCTGTTATGTCCTCTTTTATCTCAATCTCCTGTTTTTTATTATTTATTTTTTATTTTTATCTTTTTAATTAAGGGAAAAAATAAATAAAAATAGCAGGATATATTATAATAACCCACTTTGATTTCTTATCTACTTGATTTGAAATCCTGTATTTCTCTCACCATCTTGTTTTGACTGATTTTACTCTATTCTGTTTTGCTTGATAGTACCAAGTTTGAGCGTATAGGCAAGAACTGTGAAGACAATATGATTCACTATGATGCCCATTCTGGTTTGACTATTATCTTCTTTTGAAGTCCTGTAATGTCTCCAATGTTTTGGTTTTATAGTTTTGTTCTTTACTGTTTTGTTCAATTTTATTATAGCTGATGATGTAGGAAATGCTTTTTTAAATAGCAAGAGTAATTTACGGTAACCATTGTTGATCACCTTGTGTTCTGTTTTTATATTATGTATTATGTCCATCCTTTTGATTTGACTGACTCTGTTTTGTTATGTCACATTTGGTTTTATTCTCTTCAAAAAAAAAAGTAATAAGAACTGTGGGAGTAATAAAACCCAAAATGTGTAATTGTCATTGTAAAAAAGAAAGGAAAAGAAAGTGCTCTAAAGGATATAACTGCATGTATATTTAAGCATATAAGATAGATAACCATATTACTGAGTTTTTGTTGGATCACTAAACAGAATTTCTTTGCAATTTCACTGTTTGAATCTCACTGTTTGAACTTTATAAGCTTTAATTTTGTAATTTGAACAACTATTTCTGAGATGACAATATGTAATCTATTAACTAGTGATTTCCTACTGTTTTTTAAAAAAAATTTTGTATAACTTGTTTTTTTTTTCCTTTCCTCCTTAAATAAAATTTAAAAAAAAAAGAATTCCCAAACAACCCTTTCTTATTTCCATGATGCAAGTTACTAGCATAAAAAACGTATATCCCATGTCTTTAGGGAACCAGCCTTCAAATACATGAATTCTGGTAGTGCAAGCTCTACCCCTTCTTCCTGGACTGCTGGAAATGCCACAGGGCTCAGTCCTGCCCCAACTGGCCAATTCCACCCGTCTATCTTAATCTAGTCAGTGACAATCAGATGTTTGTGGAAACAATAATTGCTCCATGAAATGGTTAAACTAGCTTGTTCCATTAAGCCAAATGTCATCAAGAGTCCATATAGGATAAGTAAATACGAAGCTCAGCAGAATCAAGAAATGGAGGTACAGCAAGGTCAAGTCCACACTGCATCACAAGTTGCCCAAATCCAGCATAAACGATGATATCTTACCTAACCATCAGCCTACGTGTGTAATGTTGATCTCTATCACCAGACTGAGAACCCTCTGATGACCAGGCTGTGACCATTGTAGTGTCTCCAGTGTGTTTACCATTCAAGCAAGATCCTCGCAAGTCTTAAAACACTAAGGCCTGTAGCTAGATCACATCATGAAAGGACTTCCCCCTAAACAGGAATGATTACCATACACTGGTACCCGAGGCTGCCCTTCTAAGCAGAAGCAAACCTGTCCTATTGGGAAATGAATTGCTTCCTTAATCAGTTTTGGTTTCCCTGGAACCAACAGGGCCTCACAGAATCAGACCTACAGTCATGACAAGCCAGACCATCATTTGTCCCTTCTTTGTATCACCCTCAGATCTTATTCAGGAGCCCTAAGAATGTCTCAGGTTTATTGGGTCTTTAAAGAGCTTAGGAACTTTTAATTGGGTTTCTGTCATAAATCTGCAGTTTTTATTAAAAGTACAATTTTAAAGTTAGATATTCCTGCCTGATGTGGTGATGTACACTTGTATTCCCAGCACTTAGGGTGCTGAGGCTGGAAAATCACTGTAATTTTGAGGCTAGTCTGGCTACGTAGTCAGATCCTGTCTAAAAAAAAAAATGAGATATTTCATTGTCTCCTTTTTATCTGTCTATATTTTTTTCTATCCAACAGCAGTCACACTGAGCAAAAATTCCCATCTTGCTTCCCCACATTCACGTCTCTGATTGAATTCTTGAGACAGATCCTGGTCTGTGAGAAGGCAGGTTGCACATCTGTCCTTGGTCTGGCCTGGACTCTGGAACACCCTGCATAGTACCCCTGTAATATGTGTGGTTCATACTCCAGACATTATTATCTCTCATCAGTGACTTAATCACAGCTTAATGTTGTGATAATCCACCTGCCTACAAAAGTCATAAGCAGAAATGCTAATGGTAGATTCTGTAGGAACATGGTCCACAGGGGTTTCCAAAGCCAGGATGGCTTCAGGGAGCACACGAATCCTCTGCCTCTGCATGAAGCAGCTCTGTGGTCACTGAGTGGGCAGCTTATCTTCCTCAGCCCCCACCAAAACCCCCTCAGGGGAGGGGGCTTCCCAAGCAGAATTTGAGGGAAAATCTGCTCCACACTTCCACGTCAGTGTTTCAGATTCTCTTCACTAGGCTGAGGTTTCATATATCTCTAAGGACTAGCTGATATGCTTTAGATCTACAATATCATCCAAAAGTCTTATGCTCAGAAGTGGGACTTCCCAGAAGGCGATTGGAATACAGGGACCTATAATAATAAGTGGATTAATCCACAGATGAGGTTTTAGCAAATGTACTGTTAAGAGATGGGGGGTGAAGCCAGTCAGAAGAGGTAGGTCATGAGTGTGCAATTTAGAAGAGTATATTCATGTCCCTGACTCTTCTCCATCTCTCCCCACCCCTTTTTGATTCCCATGGATTGGTGGATTGAATATCTTTCCTCTGCTAGGCCATTCTATCATGTCTTTTCTGTTTTGGAGTCAGCTAACCATGGACCGAACCCATTAAAATCATAAGCAAAACCTTTTTTTTCTGGGGATCCAACTCATCTCCTTGCACTTATCAGGCAGGCATTGAACGGCTGAGCTAAATCCACAGCCCCACCTCTCTCTTTTAAGTTACAGGTTTTGGCTAGTTTATTCCAGTTGAAAATTGATCAAGACAGGAGCCCACTCTGCTGCTGGGACTCCACCCAGGAATACCTAAATTGCTACATCAGCCAGGATCCTGTAAAGTGCTACCAAGTGCTACAGCCTGTATGTGCTGAATTCGCCTGTTGGTCCAACCTCTTTGTTCGCAGAGGCTCTTGTGAATTTCTTTCATTAGAACAAGTATTGCATTTTAATAATAGTGGTAAAATATCATTAACAGCAGCTTCCACTTAATGAATATTTATATTTTCCTGGAAACTTTCTAAAGGTTTGTTCCATTACCTCATTTCCTCTTTAAGCCTATCCTGTGAGACAGAGACAATAATTACCATCATCTTCAACATGTAGAGGACAATTAAAATCACAGAAAGGTTAACCACCTTACACAAATTCACACAGCCAATGCTTAAAGAAATGGAGAGTAAAACTGTCTTGTCACCTGTTTCCTTAACCACCAAGCTGCACGGTCTCTTGGAGATGGTAGATTTTCCTGCCAACAATTTCCACTAGGTAGTAAGCCTGTTACAAGTAGGAACAGTGAATGCAATATCATTTTTGGTTAAAATGCAAATGGTACGTATTTTGTTATTTTTATATTTTAAATTTTTAATTTGCATAATAATGGCACATATTTAAGGGCTAAAACTGTTATTCCAATACATGTATTCAATATATAATGATCAGATGAAGACAACTGATATAAACATTGCCTCAAATATTTATCATTTATTTGTTTTACAAATATTTTAAATTTTCTCTGCTACCTAGTTTAAAATATACAATTAATTACTGTCAACTATCATTACTCTGACATAGTATAAAATCTAGAAGTTATTAGTACTATCCTGCTATATCCCTGTATCAGTTTAAATTGTGCTTCATTGATCCAGTTTTGGGCTCTGCTTATAGACTGGTCACTTTGAGTGGCCAATTTGATCCACAAAGATTACCCTCCTTTTAGATATATTCCAGGGCCACTAGGCATCTATTATAATTACTCCAGGAAAAAGGACCAGAAAACTGGGGCTATGCCCCAGAACCCATCAAAAGTATTAGATCCCAACAAAGTTCAGCTAACCCCACACCACCAGCTTGTCATAAGCAAGCTGCCCTTGCTGTTCCAGCTTCCTGTTACTCTGTCCCTTTGTATTAACCCCTTGAGGCCTCACCTGGTGCTGCCTTTCTTTTGGAGCCTTAGGTAAGTTCTGTCTGTCATCTTTGAGTAACAGTGTGCTGTGCCTTGCCATAGAAAGAATGTTTAAGTCCTGCACAGTAGTACCTCATCCACTCCTGTAAGTCTTTAGTCAGGGGTGGTGAACTTAGCATGCATGCTCCTATGCTTTTCTATGTTTCTATGCTTTTCCTATGTTAATGCATGAGTTGTGTTTTTCAAAACTAAAGCCTTAGTATTGCGGTTTAATCACAGTGTTGTCACTTTGTGATAAATAAGTGGGCTTTAGGTTGCAACTTGGGCACTCTCTCTCTAAAAGGTTTTTTATCACTACTTTAGTATCAACAGCTGGACTTGGTACAAAGCAGAGATGCTGCTAAGTATTTTTGATAGGAAAAAAGAGAGAAAGGAAATAGAAGAAAGAGGGGTGGAAGAAGGCAGGAAGGATGGAAGGACAGAAGGAACAAAAAAGAGTAAAGCAGGGAGTTAATAATGAAAGGAGGATAGAAGAAAAGAAAGAAAAAGAATGAAGAACAGAAGATGGAAGGAGGGAAGAATGGGAGAAAGAAAGAAGGAAGGAAGGAAGGAATGAAAGAAGGAAAGGAAGAAAGAAGAAAGGAAAGAGGAGGAAGAAGAAATCATGATGGAAGGAAAGAAAGATGCAAGAAGGGAGAAAGAAGGAAATAAGATGGAAGTGGCAGAAAACGAAGGAAGGAGGGAAGAATAAGGAGGAATGGAAGCAAAAAAGAATGGAACGAAGGAAGGAAATGAAAAAGGAAGAAAGAAAGGAAAGAGAAAGCAAGAATAGAGATACAGTTTCTGTAAGATAGCAGGTCCCAGTCATTATCACTCTTACTTGGTTATTTCTAAATAAACTGTAACAGATACTCTGTATGAGTGTGCTTTTCTTTTGATCGATGCTAAAGTGTTGGTGTCTAAACTGGACTTGGCACCCAATGCCTTAATTCTTGACAGGAAGCAGAATATAAAGGTTGTCAAAGGTCAAGCACTAGCGTCAAATTCAATTCCTTCAGTAGTCTGCTTTGTGCCTGATTCCCAAGTTTCAGCTTTCTTTCCTGTGCAATAGAGGACAATAGTTCCCACCTCAAAGTGTTCATTGGAACATTAAAATCCACGGAGAATGTGAAGCACGTCACACCTGACACAGTGGCAGCAGGGAGGGGGAGGGTGATGGACATTTCTCCCTCAGAGCCCCCACTACACACCCTTCTTTGGAGCTCTGCATGGAATTGTGCATTCAGCAGATGCTGACCAAGGAAAAGAGGAAATTGGTAGAACTCACCACTCCAGTTTTCTCACCTCTCAGCCTGAAGGAAGATGACCAGTGTAGCTCGCCTCTCTTTTTCCCTAACCTCCCCACGCATTGGTTCTCCTCATCTCTAATTCATTGGAATTGGGTGAAACCCCCCCCAATGTATTATGAATTATCATGGCAGAAGAGCATAGCTAAAATACAATGACCTAAGATTAAGACACCTGAAGAACTAGCCATGATTCTATCACCTACTAGTTGAACCTCTCTGAGTTTCAGTCTCCTTTATGAATTTCTTGATCTATAATATTCATTTAGAGCAGTAGGGAACAGACTAGAACAAATACCTACTTTACAAGTTTCTTGCCAAAAACTAAATGTCAGACTATTTACCTATAAGGATCATGATCATCTCAATGCCACAGCAGGATGGGTAGGTAAATTTTTCTCCTGAAACAAGAAAGGCAGCAGTGGACAGCACATGATACCATCACTGTCAGACCAGATCATTTTTGTTTTCTTTAGCATGACTTTGGTTTCTTTAGCATGACTTTCTTTTCCCCTAATCATAAAATGGGTGCTATCAACTGTCTATTGTATTCATATTTCAGGCAAAAAAAAAAAGAGTAAAGGCAAATGGTGATCTTTCTTAGAGGTTCCATCAAGTAGACCTCTATCCATGCCTCACCGGTCAGGATTTGACTACATGGAAACCTTTAACCACAGGAATTTCTGGTTTTATTGTTCTGGGCACATTATCATTCTGAATAAAACCACAGACCTGTTAATAAGGCTAAAGAAGAGGATGAATACAAAGATACAATTAGCAGTATCATCTATAGTAGGAAAATCACTTTCCAGAAGTCCTGACACATAGCAAATGCTTAATCAGGGCTGGCTATCACAATTTATGATTTTTATATAACCCCAGCTACTCTTGGGACTAGTGCCTGACCCTGAAGCCACACTTATCCTATTTATATGCAGCCTCTGTCATCCTACCGAGTTCCTGCCAGCTTTACCCTGATGCTGGCTTCCTTTTCCCCAGTCACTGCTCAGAGTCAGCCTGAGATGGTTTTATGCGTCCAGCATGCACTGCACAGTCTTCTCTTCTCCTCTGCTGCTGTAATCTGCCTCCCCGCCTGTGTGGTCAGATCACACCCTGGGCCATCCAGTTCAGAGACGGAAGCCTAATCCCAAGGGGAACCTGCATGCTACATAAGGTCTCCTTGCTCTTCCTTTGTCCTCTATCTCTGTATAGTCACATGTATGTTAGAAAATTAATTCTGGTGGCTATCATTCTTCACCAGGAAATCATCTCTAAGAGGAAGTATTGTTGAGCATGAGTGGGGAGTTTACTGGGGACTTTACTCAATTTCAGCTCTAAAAGGGCCATTTCCCTTGCTAGAGAAGTCTCCAAAGGAACCCTGCAGAAACAAACTTTCACACCCAAGTCTGCTTGTGCTCATTTGTTAGAATTTTCTTAAAGTACAAATTCAGGAGACTTACATGGCCACTGGTTGTGCCTATTTTAGATCTTTACTATGAAATTACAAATTCCTTGCCAATTCTCTTCTTCAAATTTATAACTCTACCAACTGTGGTTATGATGATCAGTTTCTCAGTATTCTGACCAATGTTTAATATTACTGGACTTGTTAGTATTTTGAAATTAAAAGAACAAGAAATGACATCTTGATGTTTTCATTTTTATTAATACTGAGAACATGGGCATCCTTTACTTGTTTTTTAGTCTTTTACAGTGCATAGAATCTTAAAGGCAAACCATGCATGTGTAAGTATATTATACAATGTGTAATGGTATAGTATACTTACACATACTATACAATGATTTTGACCCATGAAAAATTCCACTCATAGATTTGTAAGACTCGGGCTTCCTTCAGTAGAAACACAATGAGTTTTCTGAGAAGACATTGCAGCCTGACTGAGCCTTCTGAGTCAGAAGTCAGAGATTGAGGTCCATGAAAGCAGAACAAGGCTTGAGCCAGGCCGAGGAGTAACAAAGAAACAAAACTGCAAACCAGGGAGGCACTGGCAGAACAGAACTCACACTGTCCATAACAGAATAGAACTCACACTGTCCAAACAGGAGTCTAGGGTTTTAAACTGGAGTTGGAAGTCTGGTTCCATCAAAAGGAGGAAGCTGGACAAGCGGGTCTTGGGAGTAGTTGCCAGAGCCTCTGCAGGAGGTTATCAAGCAGGGTGGCATCCAGCAAGCATGGAGAAGTAACTCACAAGAGAAGAGGATACGAAAAGGACAAAGGCTGTCAGAGAATGGTGCCTCCCATAAAATTCTGCCTAATCTTAGTGGCATATGAGCTTCTACATCACAGAGACTATAAGTGTTGACAACACAAAAAGGTAGGAAAGTGTAAAGACTGTGATGGTAACAATAGAGGGGGAAGCACAATGTGGCACAGACTATTTGCCTGATCAATATCAATTCTCTCTTATTTCTTTAAAAGTACACCACTATTTTATTTGGGGTGACAGTATGCCCAGTGAAAATACTGATTTTCAAGCCTCCCTTTAGGCTTAACCAATGATTTGTTAACAAGTCATCGAGTAGAGTACCTGAAACTTTTCCAGATGAAGATGACTCAGGAAAAATAGACCCCTCTTGCCCTTCCTTTGAATATTTCAACAACACTCATTCACACACATTGCATGACTTCACATGAATAGAAATCAAGAGAGTTTGAATTCCTTGTGTTTCTGAGAATCATCAAACTGGCCCTGAACTATCTATATCTTTCATGTGAAGTAAAACATCCTACTTTGTTTAAGGCACTGTAAATGAGTCTCTATTAGAAATAAAAGCAGGGCAAAAGTTTTTAAGGACCCCCTAGCATCTCAGTAAACTTGAGAATACAAGAGATGTTAATAAAAATCATATAATAATAGGCACTTAGTCCCATCAAAAATCTGAAAAAGATATGAGTCAAATCTATAATTCCTATTTGGTCTTTGTGTATTTTCGTGTAACCTCACCCTGGATCTGGTTAGCGGCAGTCAAGGATTTTTAAATGGACATAATCACTGGGCTCTAGAAATAATCACAGACTTCTAATTTTCATTGAAAATATTCCAACCTTTCCATCTTATATGTGAAGAAGTTGAGTTACAGAAAGAGGACATGACTTGGCCAAGATCATAGAGTAACATGTCCAATCAGGCTTCCTGACTTCTTCCAGTGACCATGCTAACATTTTACCTCTTGTGCCTCAGTCTATCTCAGTCTAAAGGAGGGCCTTGCAATACTTATATTTTATTACCAGCTTTCTGGGTAACAATCAGCCTTCTAGGTGCTAGCATGCCTTTTGTACATGTCAGGTACTGTTTCCTGACATAATGATCTCTTCAGCATAGAATTATTGGCATTCCTTCAAGCTCATTAAAACATGATTTTTGTTGCATTTACCTGCTCCTAAGCATTATCAATTTTCTCTCTGGGACATTTGCTCTTGAAGAATTTCCTCAATGTATTTTTTGGTTGGGCACAATGAACCACTCCTAAATGCAGTACAAAGAATTTGCTTATGTTTAAACAAAGAGAGTCAAAGTATTTGCCCTGAATTTCTTTGGTTTGTATTTCTCCTTCCCACCACTCTGCTACTAACCCATCCTAACCCAGAGATTATACAGATCATGCTAGTGTAGATTCTCACATGGGACACATGGGAGCCAAATTCACTGAGACCATTTGGAGATGGACCAAGGGCTGGTTTGTACAGGATTGTGCTGCTCTGGGTGGACATTCAGCATCTGTGTGGTCTGAGAACTGAGCTCAAAGAAGAAAGAAATTCCAGGATGTACTTTGAAAACTGTCATTATCAATCAGGACTTGCTATGTCCAACTTCTGGAGGAGGTCAGGCACTCACCTGGAAGCCACTGTTTAGAATTCTAGGAGACCAGTTTTAAACACAACAACTCTGAAAAATTTGAGACAAATTCAAGAGTAAACAAACTGCTATGAGATCCATATGAGCTCCAGTGACTTTATCAGCTATGGGATATACGAAGGGAAGCAGAGGAAGACCAAACTGGATCGGAGTATGCAGTGGACCAGGACCAACACTCAAGCTAAACAGACACTCCTGAGGCTATCTAGAATAAAGCTCTGGGCTGGGATTCCAGGGAGAACAGCCACATAGGACCACCTCATGGCAATGTGGAACTGTCCTATCACAAATCCCAACTCAGATCTTTGGAACATTCAGGAAGGAACCACAGTGACTGAGGGCATCACTACAAAATAATGGAGACTGTAATAAACTGGTGATTATGGGCCCTTTTTGAAAATTATCAGTTTGTTAAATATCAGCCTGGCTAGATAACACACATCTGCAGGCCATATTTGATATACAGACTACAAATTGTGACCTCTATTGGAGTACAGCCTGGGAGAGATGGGAAAATTTGCAAACTAGAGGCCACCTATGTCTCCAGACTTTGCGTTTTGATTCAGCATTTGATAGGTATCAGAAACCATGAAGCAAGGCCAATGCTCAGCTCCTCCTTAGTCATAAATGTATGCAGCACTTATTGATCACCTACTCTGTGACAGACTGCATGCTGAGCACTGGGAACACAGAAATGGACAAAGGTCTCCTAGTCCAGCAAGGACAATGGACGTAGGGTTGGAGAGGATGATTTTATTCTAAGCTCCTCTGGGTCAGAAGGAAGAGTACTGATTAGTACAGGGATGGGAAACACCAGTGAGTCCACTCTTAAGTCAGCTGAGAGACACTGACCTGCTCTGGGGACCAAACTGGCACAAGGCTGTACAGCCTTGATTAGCCAAGTGAGGGAGGCGGGTCCAATTAAATTGGCGACTGCAGAAATTTAATAAGCATGGGAACGTTTACACCGACAGTTCCCTATTGGAGACCATGGCCTCATTTCTGAGCATTAAAATGTTTGATGTTGAGCGTTTGACTCTGTTCCAAGTTCTCAGCCAGCTCTGCAGAGGCCCTGCATCCCAGGGAGCATCCTTTGAAGGAGCCAGGGCTGTCAGTAGAGTTGTACTAATTGGGTATCGGGAGTGGCCTCAAATGCCTGTCCTTATTTGCAATTCAGTGTGTCTTTAATTTACCAAAAATAAAAAAAAAAATCCTCTCTGTAAAATTACATACCGGTTGGTGAGAGAGATTAACTTGACTACCATTAATGAAGCACTCAAAGTACCCAGCCACTCCTAAACATCTCACACACATGGTTTTACACAGAGAGGCAGGCACTATTATTTGGATCCTCATTTTACAGATAAGGAAACTGAGGCTCAAGAAAATGAAGTCCTCAGCCAATATTCACAGAGCTGGTAAGGGACCAAGATTAGATTTCATTTTTTTTTAAATTTTGATTTCTATTAGTACATGTTTGCAGCACCTAATGATTACATTCATCTTGGGGAGTTGATCCAAGTACATGGCACATTTATTTATTTTTATGTCACCTTGCCCACTCTTTACCTTTTCTGTCTTTCTGTTTGCAAAGTGTCTCTTTCTCTATTTCCTGTTTATCTTTTATTTTACTCTTTAATTTATTTACACTTTGGATTTCTTATGTAAAATAGGCCATGGGACATTTAAGTTTGTATGTCTGATTTACATCACTTAATATAGTCTTAAGATCTGTCCATTTTCCTACAAATGATTTAAATGTATCCTTCTTATAGCAGAACAGTACTTAACTGTGTATAAATACCACAACTTTCGTACAGTCATGTGATGATGGACACATAGTTGGTTCCAAAATTTAACCTTTATGAACTGTACTGCTGCGGTAAACACAGGTATGCATGTGTCACTGTAATGTGATGCATTTAACTCTTTGGGGAAAATACCTAGAAGGGGAATGGCTGAGTCAAATGGAATTTGTGTTTTTAGTTTTTTGAGGAATCACCATACAGATTTCCATAATGGGTGTATTTCTTTACATTTCTATCAACCATGTAGAAGGGCTCCTTTTCTCCCACAGCTTCACCAGAATTTGTTACTATTAGATTCCCTGATGATAGCCATTCTTTTGAGGTAGGACAGAATCTCAGTATTGTTTTAATTTGAATTTCCATTGGCCAACAATGTTGAGCATATTTTCGTGTATTTAATGGGAAATTTTATTTTTTTTTTGAGAAGGTTCACATCAATTGTTTATTTTTTGGTTTGGATCTTTTATTTTGGAAGAAGTCTAATTTTTTAAGTTCTCTAAATATTTTAGACATGTAAAAGTCTTCTGTCTAAGGTACACTCTGACATTTTTTTCCTGTAGATTGTCTCTTTGTTGGTCGTTTCCTTTGTTATACAGAAACTTTTTAATTTGGTACAATCTCATTTGTTGGTTCTTGATTCTATTTTTCATGAAATTGAGATATTGTTCAGAAACACATTTTACTTCAAGTTTTGTCTTTTATTTTCCATCAGGTTAAGTGCTTCTGTTCCAATATTTAGATCTTTGATCCATGTTTGTTTCATTTTAGCACATGGTATGAAACATGGTTCTAGCTTCAGTCTTGTACATGTGGATAGCAAGTTTTCCAGCACCATTTGCTGAAGAGGCTGTCTTTCCTCCAGTGTACCTTTTTGGCACTTTTGTCAAAGATCAGATGGGGGAATATGCCTGAGGTTGTCTCTGCAACCTGTGTTCTGTTTCATTGATTTACATGCCTGTTTGGGGCCCATTGGCATGCTAGTTTTAATCACTGTAGCTGTATAATAAAAGTTTAAGTGAGAGATTGTGATCCCTCCTACTTTGTTCTAGCAAAAACTATTCTAGGTATCTTCTGATTCTGATGAAATTTAGGATTTTTTTTTTTTTTTGGAACACACACACACACACACACACACACACACACACACACATCAGTATTGGAAGTACAGCCATTTTGACATATTGATTCTGCCTTTCCAAGAGCAAGGAATATCTTCATTTTCTGATGTCCTTATTGGCCTCCTTCTGCAGAGTACTGTAGTTTTCATCACAGAGGTCTATCATTTTCTTGGACAGGTTAATTTTAAAGTATCTAATTTTGCATGCTATTATTATGAATGGTATGTTATCCTAACTTCTTTCTTGGTAGGTTCATTATTAATGTACAGGAACACTATTGACTTTTGTTTGTTGGTCTTGTGTCTTGATACATTGCTAATTTGGTTATTAATTCTAGGAATATTTTGTAAGTTATAACAGGGTCTCTTTTTCTTTTCTTACATTTACTTTTTTTCCCTTGCCTGATTACTCTGGCTAATGGTTTAAGCAACTTATTGAATAGGAGTGGTGAGAGTGGACATCTTTATCTTGCTCCTGACTTTAGAAGGAAAATATCCAGGTTTTCCCCATTTAATATGATATTGGAGATGGGTTTGTTACCAATGGCTTTTATCAGAATGTGGTAAGATACTTCTATACCTGTTTTCTTTGTTTTGTTTTTATCATGAATGAATGTTGGATTTTGTCAAAGGCTTTTCCTGTGTCTATTTAGGTGACTGAACTTGAACCTAAGCAAAACTAGACCAGATATTTTGCCACTAGAGAAAAACCTTATTGGGTGGGGAGCGGGCTGCCTTGAGGACCAAGACTTGGGGAAGGAGTATTTAAGGATTGTTCTGGGGAAGCCAGGTGGGTGAGCCAGGTGTGAGTAGTAGGTTATGATAGAGTTTGTAATAGGGTACATTCTTAGGTGGAGTAGACATTTGCCGTTGGAACACTTCTGGGAGGTTTCTTTTCTTGCAGCTCAAGTGTGAACAGGATGACCCTTCACTGACTATGTGATTTATGTCCCTGCTTCTCCTTATGTAATGTGTGACATTTATTGACTGTACATGTTAAACTATCCTTGCACTCCTGTGATGATGTTTACTTAACCATGATGTATAATTTTTGATGATTTATTACTTTCTATTTGCCATTATCTTGTTGATGATCTTTCCATCTATGTTTATTTAAATAATTGGCCTGTAATTTTCTTTTTCAGTAAAGTTCTTTCTAGTTTCGGAATCAGGGTAATCCTGGCTTCCATGAATGAACTTGGAATATCTTCCCTCTCTATGTTATTAAAAAGTTTGAGGACTATGGGATTTTTGTCCTCCCTGAAGGTTTTGTATAACTCTGTTGTGAATTTGTCAGGTAGGTCTTGAACTTTTTGTAGTTGGGAGATATTTTATTACTGCCTCAATTTCATTGTCTGCTATTGTACCGTTCAACATTTTCAATCTTCTTGATTTAGTTTTGGTAAGTCAGTTTTGGCATTTCACATGCATCTAGTAATCTATCAGTTTATTTAAGATTAATTTTTCTTATAGTTACTAATGACCTGAGTTTCAATGATTTCCACTGTAATTTCACCTTTTGATTTCTAATTGCATTGACTTGAGTCTTTTATCTTTTTGATAATATTAGCTAAGAGTTTTTCCCTTTTGTTTATTTATTTATTTTTTGAAGAACCAATCCTTTGATTCAACCATTCCTTGTATTTTTAGGGTCTTCAGTCCATTAATTTCTGCTCTGATCTTTATCATTTCCTTCCTTGTACTACTTTTGGGTTTGAAATGTGCTTGAGTATCTAAGATCTTGCGGTGCAACATCAGGTTACTTATTTGAGTTTTCCCTGCTTTTATAATGCGAGTATTCACAGCAATAAATTTCCCTTTTAGTACTGCTTTTATTATGTCCCATGGCTTCTACTAGTGTCACTAACATTATCATTTGATTCTCAGAATATTTTAATTTCTTTTTTTATTTCTTCTGTGCTTTATTGACTGTCAATGAATATGGTATTTACTGTTCAGGTGTTTGTAAAATTTCTTTGGTTTCTTTTACTATTGCTTTCTAGTTTACTTGCACTATGTTCTGACAGTATATATGGCTTTATTTTGATGATCTTGATGATTTTGCATTTACTGAAGCAGGGTTTAGGGATTATCATGTGGTCTATTTTGGAAAAAATTCCATCTGCTCCTGAGAAAATATGTATTCTGCTTAATGAAACACTGCAGATGCTTATTAAGTCCATATTTCAAAAGCATGGTTCAAATGTGATATGTCCTTGCTAATTTTTGATTATGTTATCTATTTGTGGACATGTGATATTGAGATCATCCAGTATGATTGTCTGCATATTTAATCTTTTATTTCCAATAGGGCTATTTTATGAATTTGTGAATGCCTATATTTGGCACATATGTATTTACAATTACAATCTCTTGCTGTTACCTTTTTCCCAGTTCCCTAAGTAATATACAGTAACTTCTTTGCCACTTCTCATTAAGTTTAGCTTGAAATTTACTTTGAGAATAAAATTTCAGAGCCTTGCTTGCTTTTAAGGCCCAGCGCATGGAACTTTGTTTTCTAAACTTGACTTTTAGCCAAACCTTTTTTAGATGAATCTCTTGAATGCAACAGGGTATTTTTTAAAACAATCTTGCATTTCCTTCTTTTAATTGGGGAGTTAAGAATTATTACTAAAATGTCCTGACTTATTCCTGTCATTGTATTTATTCCTGTCATTGCACTGACACCTTTATTTTTACTTTTTTAACTACTCACCTTGCTTAATGTATTCAACTATTGTTTTTACAGCAATGGTTCTCAAAACCAGGATGTCTGTTCCTCAGAGTATCTTTGATAATGCCTAGAGGTATTTTAGGTTCTCATAGCTTGAAATAATGAAGTACTTCTGGAATCTAGGGAATATAGTCCTGAAGTGCTATGGAACACCTTACAGTACAAAGAACAGTGTATACAACACAGAAAATTTTGTCCCAAAATGTCAATAGGCTTATTGAGTATAGAACTATTGATATACATAATTAGTCACAAAGAAAAGGTTTTAAATTTGCTGGCCTGAAATTATCAGTGTGATTTTTGAAGTCACTTCATTTCTTCGAGGCTCATTTATCTTCATTAAAATAGAAGATGTGAAGAATATGAAAAATAAAATATGTGTAAGTAACTGCTTTGTGCTTTTCTGACTCTATGACATATGAGCACAATATACAGTGAATATTTAAAGTAAAAAAAAAACAGTAAAAGACACATTACCATTAATCCTCCTCAGAATGCCCTTCCCTTCTGCCTGGAACACATTTCATTCTTGACACTTTCTGAAGTGGTTCTAGATTTCTTTTTCGTGAGCATCTTTATGAACTATGAACTGTGATCACAAATGTGGCAAATACTGCTGCTGAGCCTTGTCCAGCAGAAAACCTTGTGACAGCATTATGGCATTTGTTCTCATCCACCTTAATCACTAGATCTGTCACAGTGTGAGCTCTTAGTTGTCCCCAAAGTCAAAATGACCACAAAAGGTAAAAGTGTTGTACATATATATATACACACACACACACACACACACACACACACACACACACACACACACATACTTTTTAAACTATCTGACTCAAAAGACCCAAACGAGTTCACTATCAGTTCTACAAATCACAGTGCTAACTATCACTGCCTTGGGTGAAGAAACCTTTAAGCATCAGGATCCAATTCATGCAGCTTTATTTAAACATGTGCTTGGTTTATTTCACTTAAGAGTATGGTCCTAAGTGCATCCATTTACCTAGAAATGTCTCATGTCTATCCTTATGACAGAATAGTACCCCATTGAGGGAATGGGGAAAAGAAGAATCAAGATATATTATGGATAAGTACAAATTCCCTATGATGAATATGATCATTATGTATATCTGAAATATAACAATAAAATCAATTAAAGAAAAAATAACTTACATCAGTAAATAAAATTGTGAAAGATGACAACCATCTTAATGCAGAATTTTAGGAATAAGAAAACCAGCCTTATCTGAAATAAACCCTAATTCTCAATTTGTAAGAGAAAAAAATTCATATAACTTTAGTTTCTGAGCAGGGGATCTTAGAACTCAGCATTTAATCCACTTTACATGCAGAGATTCTAAGGCACAGACTGCTTATCACAAATAGCTATTTGTTGTCTCCAGCATATAGTCCCTTTTTCATGATAACAATGATTCATCTTCCCTTGGGGGCTTTCCCCCTCCCATCGTAGTTATGAGACTTTGGTATGAAAACCAGCATTCTGATTCCAGGCGTGGACACATCACACTGACCCCACCAGTCAGAGGGCCCCATCTCCAGAGCCTTATTATTTGGCTCAGGAATATTCGTACAACTGACTTCTGACAACAAGATAAAATTTCACACATTTTATAGAAAGAAATGGGAGAGATGAGTGGTCTGTTGATCATACCAGCTGTGAAGTTCTAAGAGTGGACACTCCATGGAGACAGTCAGCTTGGTGTCAAGGGAGCACAGAATAAGGCAATTTCAAGAAGCAGAGAACAAGAATACAAGAGAAACTGTCCTTGTGCATTGGAACTCTGGCTCTAGCCATGATTAACACCTGATATTTGCATTCACATGAGAATTCAAGAAACCCCTTTTTGCTTATACTTTTTGCAAATAGTTTCTTTTTCTTGGAAACAGATTAGCTCTTAGGTGCACATGTTACACAGAACACAAGTTCTTTGTCTAATCCAGAAGTAAGATAGATCTGGATTGAGACTCTTCATTCTCAGTCAAGTGAATTTTTCTCTTTTTATTGAAATATGGCATATATGTGCATATACAAAAAGAAAAAAAACAAAATTTCAATACACAGCTCAATAAATTTTCATAAATTGAATATATCTATGTAACTAGCATCCATGTGAAGACACAGAATATTATCATCCTTAGATCACCCCTTAGCTCAGTTTCCTGTCTCCATCCTTCTAAGGATAACCAGAATCCTCACTGCTAACAGCAAGGGTAACAGTGCCTGTTGTTTGGTTGCTTTTATTTTACTTGACTTACAAATCTGTACTTTGGACAGAGAAGCTTGTTTCTGCACCATTAAGCCTAAGTGGGAGCAACTAGAAGCCCCATGGCTGGGCTTTTCTAGCATTTCTGTCTTGCTGGAGTCTCTCTAGGATGGTGCCTTCAGGTAGTCAAATTTCCTACATGGTGCTTCAGAGAGCCAAGTTTGTGAGAGACGATCAGGATGAATATTTGGCATAACCACAGTCCTACCTCAAATGACACACAGCATCCCCACAGTAGCCTGCTAAACCTCCAGCTAGCAAACAAAGAATTTACCTATCAATAGAGAAATATTCACTTCATGGTGTAGCGAGATGTTCTATCTGATTCTGAACTTAATATAAATGGAGTCCTATGGAGGATGTCTTCTCTTATACCTGTTTTCTTTCACCCAACACTTATATATTAGATCTGTTAATATTACTGTGAGTGCTTATATCCCATTCATTCCCATTGCTGCACAGCATTTCTCTGTATAGCTAAACTACATGCTCCTATCTATTAAACTGTGGTAGACAGTTGAGTACTTTCCAATCAGAGCCATTAGAATATTGCTGCTGTAAGCATTCTAAAATGTGTCTTTGGTACTCTCAGGTGCCCATCTCCATGAATATATAAAGCCATAAGGTGTGAAGCTACAAACTGTTTCTTAAAGTGGACTTTGTACAAATGTACCTTCCTTTTAGCAGTTCTAGAGAGTCCTAGTTGTTACACATTTTCAACAACACTTACCATTTTCTGTCTTTTGTGTTTTTACCATACTGGTGGGTGGGACAATCCTAGGTTCTTTTAATTATTCAAAGGTGATTCTATTTCACCTGAAACCATGGTTCTCATTTTTTAGGTACTCAAAGAGTTTATAAATAAATACTGATTGAATCACAGTGACTTGGGCAAGCTAGACTGCTATAGAAACTATTATCCTGGGCTTCTAGACCTTGGATTTTTTTCTTTTCCCAAGTGGAGCAAAATTAGAAAAGAAACGGGTCAGGGGATGGGTCAGGAGAATAGTATTTCTCAAAGATTTCCTCAACCTAATATCGGGAAGCCATGAATATGTTACCATCCATGACAAAAAAGGCTTAACAGATGAGAGTAATTTAAAGACCATAAAACAGGAGAGATTATCCTAGATTATCTGTCAAGATGGTCCAAAATATCACCAGGGTCCTTATCAGAGGGAGACAGAAGGTCTGTCTGATGATTGAATCAGAGGTCAGATGATGGTTTTGCTGGCTTTGAAGGAGAAGGGCTATGAGCCAAAGAAGCAGCTTGCCTCTAGAAGCTAGAAAAAGTAAGATATTGCCTAAAATTCTTCTGCAATCCACTGGCAGCTTTATTTCAGCCCAGTGAGAGCCATTTAATTTCTGACTTCCAGAATCACAAGATAATGAATAAATGTATGTGCTTTTAGACCAACCCAGTTGAACTCATTTGTTAGAGCAGCAACAAGAAATTAATTCGGGAAGAGAGGTAAAGGAGCTCATGGGGAAATAAAGCAAGTCTTGGAGGTTTCCCATGGAGATGAAGGAATCAGCATCTTGTTACAGCCTCCCAAGAGAGGGCTGTCCAGGGTCAAGGGTTAGAGAAGGTTGTGTTATGGTGCAGAGCTAGAATGTACCTCGAAATCCTAATGTGTTTAAAGGTGGGACTTTTGGAAAGTGATTGGATTACTGACCACTATACTTATCAGTGGGCTCATCCACTAATGAGTTTAGCAGTTGAGTGTTCCATAAAAGGTGGGAAGCAAGCCCACTGGAAGTACCATTTGGCAAGGTATATCTTCCTCCCTGTTCTGCCCTCCAATCTCTGCTTCCTGTTTGCCATAATATGAGTTAATTTCCTCAACTATTCTCCTCTGCCGTACAGTTCTTGCATTAGAGCCAGTCTGGAATCATGAACTAAAATAACCTCCCAATCTCAATCTGTGGATGTTAGGCATTGTGTCTCTCAGTGATGAAGAAAGTGATGAAGTCTGTTTGTCTCCACTACCCAGTCTCTGTTTTGTGCATCTTTCCAGGAACATCAGCATCAGGGCACCCTCTCATTCTTAGTAGCACGCCATGACCTGCTGATCCTCTAGCAGGATCAGCACCATCTGTTCCATGATCCAACCTCTTGTTACTCAGTTCTTGGCTCTGTCTGGAGAGCCACCTTTACACCATGCAGGATGCACATCGACTTCATCTCTGAGAACTAGATAGAGGCTGGATTTGGGTACCTGATAAGGCAAGGGTCAAAACAGTCTTCTACCTGTCCTGTATGAGTGCAGAAAACACAGGCCCAGCCAACACACTTTGTGTGGAGCAATAGCAAGTGAACACCTCCTTACCACCCAGAGACATTAGAACCGAAAAGAGTTATAGATGGAAAATCAGTTCAGGGCATTTTCAGCTGGCTTCTAAAATTGCTTCACTTTCAAAGTACAAAATTCTATTAAATATTGTTAGTGACCAAACAATAACAGGAAAAAAAAACTGTTCAACTAAAGTGGACTCTAGAATGCATCCAGTGTCACCTTTTGATTGTATAGACAACATAACTAATTCTTCTGGAGGAATGTGATCTCTCTAAATGGAGTTGGATGCAGACTAGCATCAGTTCACCTTATTCTGCTGCAGAGGAATTTTTATTGGGTTTTTTTTTGGCATATCAGCCTTCCTAGAATCATATATTTAACTCCCATGCTTATATTTTTGTTGTGTTGCTACCAAACTACAAGCAATGTAATATGATTATAAATCTCAGAGGCACAGATAGGCATTCGTTTGGAGCTTGGTTTTTTCCATTGAAGTGATCTTAGCAGGCCCATACTATTTTAATATATACGTTATATGTATTTTACTCTTATTCTCTGGGTAATTACTTCTTTCATAAAGAAAAATAACATTAAAATTAGTATTTTCCCCTGAATAGATGTTTCCCAGGATGGCCAGTCCATTCAAGTGTAGGAGTCTGACCTGGGAGCCCACCCTATTCCTAAGCATATTAACATAACTGTCACATACTCTCAGGCTTTTACTAGACACTGTCAGAAATACCCACAGTGCAAAATACGAGTTGAGCACTGTGGGGAGTGCAGCAGTTCACTGTCAGCTAGTCCCCACAGAGCAAGAGAGACTGACCATTCCAGCTAAACAGACTATCCTCAGTGGAGAGTTAGAATCAATAAGAAACAAACTCATGAAGAAAAGTAGGAATTCAATGACAAAGGCAAAACCAATCAATGTCATTGGTCCCCTTCGTGGCTAGAGGTGAACACCTGGTCTTATTCTCAGGAGATCTGAGAGAAGTCATTCACAGGATAGCTGGCAAGATTCTTCTGAAAACTCAAACCTGGATAGATTAGGTGTGGATAACAAGAGCAACAAAAATACTACTAACATTCATTACCTCTTAATAAATTTCAGATATCCTGTTAAAAATTCTCATGCATTGTATAACCTGATCAACATTTTAACAACCTTAGAAGGCAAATACAGTTATCATCTCTATCTTAAAGTAAGACTCAGAAAGTTTAAGATGTAGCTAAGACTATGTCCTATGTCTGGATGACCTGAGATAATGAATCTAGGCAAGGGGCTCAAAACTCTATGATTTCAACCAGCACTCTATTCTTCCTCTTTCTATAACTAGGTGAAGATGGCATTGCTCCCATTTAAAGGTTACGAAACTGAGGCTCATAGTATTTAAGTGAACTCAGTTATTTAAGAGAGATGCACCTTGTCCCTAGACTATTGCTAGACTTTGCAGGAAAATATACCTTTTCTTTACATGAGTTTCAGAGACTGGCTAGATGTAGATTAGTCTCGAGGTCGTGGATCACTTATATAGTGTAAAAATTCAGTCAACACCTACGAAAGCAGAACTAAAAAGAAACGAAATCATCCATACCTGAAGCTAGTCTTCAGCCATACCTGAAGCCAATAATCTGCTGGCATCACTCTCTGGCTTTAGTAAATTTGAGCATGAGTTGCTGTGCTACCTCCCTTCTTTCTGATATCAGGGTTCACATAATACCCAGATCCAGCACATATCACTACTTGTGAGGCTAAGCTGTGCACTTATTTACCAGTTTCCAAAACTTTTGGATTCTAAAAGGACTTGTCAGCAAGGAGGACTGATAGAGAAAGGAAGGAGAAGGCTAAGCATTTATTCCTTGGCTTCCTGATGGGATCACTGGGGGTAAATTTAACTAAAGTTCACAAAGAACCCTTGTCCTTCACTTACATTATCCCATTCATTCTTGGTAGTCACCCTCTTACCTTGTCACATAGGCCTTCTTTACCTGTGTTCCATTCCCTCAGTGGCTTTTGTGACAACCACATGGAACTATTTGTTGTCTTGTTCACACAGGTGGTGCTTACTGCATGCACATTCTCATCTTCCCATCACCATCCCAAATTGCCTTTCTTGATCATTCTTAGTACTCCTTCAGTCACCACTCAAAAGTCACTTTCCTGAAGACCTGGATGTGTGATTCCTCTACAAAGAGCATTTTTTCCCCTCTCAGTGCCCTCATCTCCATTGTCTTGCAACAGAAGAGCTCAGTGAATTGTGTGAGGCAACATTTCCTTAAAGAGACTCCAGAAAGAATTGGAAAAATGTGAAAGGAGGGAAGACTTCTGACTTCTCTGTTCCAAGTGCTCAGAAGGTCCTGGCACTTAAAAGCTATTTTGTGGCAAGTACAGAGGCAGCCAGGCAATTGGCAAGGAAGAGAAGCAGAAAGGAAAGAAGAAAAAAAGGAAAGAAAAGAGAAGAGGGAAGGAGGAAGGATAAAAGGAAGGAAAGAAAAAAAGAAAGAAGAAAAGAGAGGGAAAGGAGATACTCCAATTACTGACAGGAGCCCAGAATTAATTTTAAATTAGAGGATAATTTGTGGTAAGAGTTTATCACTTCTAGAAACAAGTGTTTGTTTGAAAAGAATGCAGTTCACTTCTACATCTCAATTCATTTTCTGAGTGCCAATTATACATCAAGAGGCTACTCCAATCTGACTAGTTTAGTGACAGACTCAGTTCCCCTCATGTCCATGCACACAGCTTAGCCCTGTATGTAGGACACTGAAACTCCCAAGATCCCCCAGCAGTGGTTCCCAGAAGGCACCTTGTCTTGTGAGCCAGTCAGGAGCAGCAGAGTGAAGAGATACTCTCTCAATGAGCCAATCAGAACGGCAGTGGGAAAAGTTGCCCAGCAGTAAGCCAATCAGAAAGGCAGTGGAAAAGAGACATGCTTACTCCATCCATCAGCCCTGCCATGGGCAGAGGCCACACTTTCTCTCAACATCACCAGATGCCAAGCCACTGATTGACTGCGGCACTCAATTTCAACCTGGCCGAGGACCTGGCAGGCCTTTGATCAATATTTTCCACAACAGACCACTTCCCTATGATAAATGCACTAGAAGAGAAGAGGAACAGATTAACCTTTCAGCACAGATGGCAGGCAACAACCAGGAAAAAGATGGCTCAATTCTGTTGGGAAAGGAGAATGGGTCCCATTTCCTGAGCTCTCCACCACCATATTTCAGTTGCAGAGAGTCATGAATAAGAAGACTCCTTCCTGAAGCATCTTGGAGTTGTTCTCTGCCAAAGTGAACCAAGCAGCTCAATTCTCAGCCACCCTCTATCTGTACTTGACTCAAAAGTGGCGAGCAAGGAATAACAGCAAACAGAGGGCGCAGTTTTAGTAATATATACTTACCTGGGGCCACTGATAAATGGGGGCTGGGAGGAGAGCTGGCAGGGAGTCTGAGTGCACAGGAAGATGAAAGTCTTCAAGAAGAGTTTTATACCCCGCCATAAATCCTTCCCGCTGACAAACAGTGCAGAAGCAAAGTAATTCGCCACGGTGATGGAGCTGATTGTAGCAGAGATCTTACAGCTCTACGGCAGGGAGGAGGGGCACCAGAAGAGCAAAAGGATGTGTGCAGTGCAGGGACAGACACAGGGAGCCAGGAGATACAGAGGGCCTGGAGCGAGTGCCCAGCAGGCAACCAGCTGTAGCATGTGGAAACCACAGTAGAGTAGTTACTTTTCATCATTTTAAAGTAATTTCGTTTAGTAGGAAAACATAGGAAGACGTGGACTCTACTTTTAAGTTGTCTAAATAATAATGTGTGCTCTATTGCAAACACTGATAAATATCTCTATGAGCCCAGTGCTCAACTTTTATTTCTCTTCTCCGTTTCCTTTTCCTTCTTTTTCTCCTTCTGCTAGTACTAAGGATTGAGCCCAGTGTCTTCACACTGAGTTACATCCCAGGGCTTGGTGTATTTTTTATTTTGAGACAGGGTCTCCCTAAGTTGTTGAGTTCCATGTTGCACACAAACTTGCAGTCTTCCTCCCTCAACCTCCCAGAGTGCTGGGATTACAGGCGTGGGTCACTAGCCTCAACCTGTGCTCAGTGTTCTGCACTTTATGTCAACCTGATCTCTAGCAACCATAGCTCTGTTTTCCAGATGAGGAAACCTTAAATATAGGAAGTAAATTCCCAAGAACATACAGCTATTGAGGGACAAACAGGGCCAGAAGTCAGCCCCAGGCAAAGTGATTGCAAATCCTGATTTATGTTTTTGTTCATAACCACTGGGGAACATCAGTTCTCATTGTTTGGAGGGAAGCATAAAGCACTGGAGCTGGAAGTGGTTTACAGGACCAAAACATCATATCTGGTCACAAGAGTAAGAAAGCCTTCCCAGAAGAGATGACAGTTCCGTTGGACTTGAGTGACAAATCAGATTTGAACAGGTGGCGATGGAAATTACAACACTACCTCTATGACAATATCCTGGTAAATGTCCTTGTCACTGTGAGTGTTCGCCAAAGACTGGTTTTCAGGCTAATTGTATGCATTAACTTGGGTGAAACGTGTGAGGAGGGTTCGTGAACAACAATATAGGAATCCAAGCAGCCAAACTGCTAAATTTGAAATTTAATGAGCTGAGCTCAGGACCACTCACATACAGACACCCCCCCACCCCACATTTTAGAGTCCAAACAAGTGGCCCCAAACTGGAAATTTACTGAGTCTTTAAAAGAGAGAATCACAAAAACACATCCTGTTGGAAACACCTTAGCTAGAATCTTAAGTTAATTTTCAGTTGCCACCTGTATCCTGCTTCTTTTGTTGAGCAGGTTAATTTTTCTCCTGTGGGTACAGCTCATTCTGCTTTTCTCATGGGACTTATACCCTGAGTAATTTTCCATTTTCCTGGGTCAAATACAGGGCACTAGTTAAATACAGGGCTCAAGATGGCGTCAGTTATGCCAAACTGCAACATGTGGTGTGTCCAGATTTATCAATGTATGCAAGGATATCTTGGAGAGTATTCCAAAAATAAGATCAGCATTTCAATTGATGCACATAATAAAGTAGATTTCTCAGTGTGGATACACATCTTCCAATACCTTGAAGGCTCAAAATAGGAACAAAAAGATTATTGTGGCCCTTTTGCCATGTAATTGCCTACTGATCTGGGACATTGAAGTCCTCTTGATGTTAGACTGGGATTTCACCACTGGCTCCTGGACTGCAGGGGTTTAGACTGAGACAAGGACTACAACACTGATTTTCTTGGGTTTCCATTTTGCATGCATCAGACTGTACAACTTTGCAGTCTCCAGAGCCATATGAATCAGTTCCTCATAAGGAAGCCACAATCTAGGCCCTTTGATAGTTAGGCACTTCCTCCATCAGCTGGTGAACTTGAAAAGAGATTGACACAAGAAACGAATGCATCTTGGGGTTAAGATGAGATCTCAGTGAAATTTGTTTAGTATAGAGGCAGATACTAAATGCTAAACACTGTCTCAAACCACAAACAACCCTTCTGGTAGAGCTCTGTTATGGTTTGTGTCTAGATGTTCCCCCAAATCCTCACGTAGTCATAGGACCAGATTTCTGGAGTTTATGATTAATTCATGGTCCAATGCTGGGATTACATACAGTATAAGGGAAAAAGAGAGTCTTCTTTTATGCTCTTCCCCTTTTTCTCTTGTGGCTTTTGCTGTTTCCCACCACCATAAACTATTACTCTTTGTCAAGCCACCTACCTTGGAACTAGCTGGCTACGGACCGAAACCTCTACAAACTATAAGCTAAATAAATCTTTTCTTCCTTAATTTTGAGTGTCAGATATTTTGTCTCAGCAAGGAGAGAAAAGTGACCAACACAAGCTCCAAGGGAGTTATGAGCATAAAGGAAAATAATTTAGAGTACCACTTTAGAACATGAACCTAAAATGACAGAGCAGATTGTCTAGAGAGACTAGTTGTGTAGTTCAGACCTGTCCCCTACAGAAGCCTCTTTCTTCTCCTCTAACTAAACTGGAAGGAAACCACCATCCATCTACCATATGGGACAGCAGATAGGATGTCACCAGACGGGAGCTGAGGAGGTCTCCCTAAGGAGGAACTGGAGTTCTCACCTTGACATTTCATTGCAGAAAAGTATTTCAGAATACATCAGTGAGAGGCAAAGGCTGATTTATTAGGAAAAGTTATAAAATAACAGAAAGTGGGAAGGGGTTTCAGGTTGAGGACCTAAGGAGACTATATCTCCGATAAACATCAGACTGGCAGGCGGGCGTAGTGGCTCACGCCTGTAATCCCAGCCCTCGGGAAGCTGAGGCAGGAGGATCGTTTCAAGTTTAAGACCAGCCTAGCCTACAAAGTGAGCTCAGAGCCAGCCTAAACTGCAAAGAGAGACCCTGTCTCAAAAAGATGAAAAAAAACCTGAAGATCAGACTGGCATGTTAACAAAAGAACAAAGTCTGTTTCAACAGAGGGGCATAGATGGGCAAAGGTTAGGTTGATCATCATCTCCATTCCGGTTTTATAACATAGTCCAGGGAGAAGTCTTTACTGCTTGAGGGGGAAAATTCAGTCTTCCTGACATGACTGTTTCAGTTTTATAGAGGCTGTGCTGGAATCCAAAGAGATTGTAGATTTATAGCAATGATTAGAGACTTTTGGGTGCTCACTGGTAATTGAATGTTCTGTGCATTTTTAATCTTGGTATCCTCAGTCTTGAAGGGGATATGAGATGGAATATGTAAATTTTGGGCTAATATACTATATTTTTCCAGTTTTTAGACAGACATACCCCAAATGATTAACATTTGTATTTGCAGAGATGAGAAGTTATTTGAACCAAAGCTTTAAGAAGGAGACAGAAACAAAATGAAGGTCAGGCTTTCTTCTGTCTTTAGTTACCTATCAGATATCTGTATATCCAAGAGAAGAGTAATTTTATTTTTAGCAAAAGCAGTCTTTATATCTCTGCCTCAAAGAAAACACAAATCATGTTTTCAATGAGCAAACAGGTTAAGGGTCCCTGAATGTGTTGGACCTCTGTCCCTGTGGTCTCTTTCTCAGTAACTTCTTCCAGGAAGGATTGTATGTTAGGACTTACGTTACATGGCAAGTAGGAGGCAAAAGTAAGCAGTAGAGATTTGCATTTATTATATTTTGTCTCATATCTTAGTAAACATCGTCCAAGCTCTGTCCTAGACAAAGACTTAGTCAAGTCAGAAATGTCTCCTTGTGAAAGGTGAGCAGGAATACATGAAAAGAAGACTCAAATTCAAAAACAAATGGAATAATTCTAATAAATTATGTTGTGTGTGCTAGTCTTCTTTGCTACAGTAACAAGTCATCAATATTTAGTGGCTTACAACAACATAAATTTATTACGGTTTTGATATCAGAAGTTATACAGGGACTTCACTAGGAAAAATCAAATTGTTGGCAAAGTTTTTTTTTTTCTTTGAGAGACTCTAGTGAAGAATCTATTTATTTGCTTTTCCTGCTACTAAAAGCTGCTCACTATTCCTCAATTTGTGCCCCTGCACCTACTTCAAAGTCAGCAGACTCGGGGCACATCCTTCTCACGATGCCATTGCTGTGGCTTTCTCTCTTCTTCCTCTTTACTCCAGTTATGAGAACCTTGTAATTACCTTGACACCATCTGGATAATCCAGAATAATTTTCCTTTCTTTAGATCAATTGAGTAGTAACCTCAGTTACATTTCAATCCCAATGTGCCTTGCCATGTAACATAACATGTTCAATTTCCAGTGACTAAAAGTAGACTAGTTGAGGGGAGGGTCCATTATTTTGCTTATGCTTTTCCTAATCCACAAAATGGACATTTTATCTCTTCTCTTCTCTGCCTTTTCCTAGGGCATTAATGATAAAACAGAGGGTCGAGGAACCATTTCTAGATTGCAAGGTGAATGAAGTTGATATTCCAAAGTAGAAGGAAATGGTTCAACTGAGAACAATGATCTAAGAAATAGCCTCACCAACAGCAAAACTCAGAGCAAGTTATATGAATGCCTTAACCCAATATTTATTTCTTCATCCAAAAAATGAGGATAAGAACATACCCCATACGGCAAAAATTAGAATTAAGTGACACAAATAGAATATAAATAAATATGAATCCCAAAGCAAGCTTTTGTTCTAGAGTTTCCTCACCCTCATCTTGCCTTATCTGAGTTCTCTATGCAATGCTACATTTTTCAACCATTCTTTTTGATAAGACGCTGGAAGCAAAATAATCACTTTTGTCTTTACTTTTAAAACATTCATTGACTTGTGCATTCCATGCAATTTTCCAAATCACAAGCTAATTAAGTACTCCAGCAAAGGGCTAAAAGTAGATTAAACATTGATGTGTGCACCTATTGATTGGTGCATTTCCTTGTCTCTTGGTGTAATGTATCAATAACATTAAATAATCTCTTAATAAAATTTCTTCATCATGGTACCACTCCCTTCCTTGTAATGAAAATGTGATTGCACAGGAAATAAACATTCTTTCTAAAGGGCTATCGACAAATGCCAACTAGAATGAAAAGGACAGAGCAAGGGAGAGACCTCTACAGCAGACTGTTTTGTGGTTGTTTGATTGCATTACAGTCAAAATAAATTTGGGCAAACTAACCTAGACAGCATTAATTCAGGATGTGTGGATGTTTGAGTTATTTTTTTGTTTGTTTGTTTAATTTTGAACAGGATTTGGCTGTTTGCTTCAGCAAGAATTCAAAACATTACTCAGTGTCTAATTATAATAGCTAACATTTGTTGAACAATTGCTCCATGTCAGGCACTGTGCTAAACCACGTTGGCATCCAGTGTGCATGTAGTTCTCATCTCAATCCTGTGACATAGGTCCTAGCACAATGGTGTATGGGAGTTAAAGAACTGAGGCTTGGAGAAATGAGCACATATGCTCTCAGTCTTACAGATCATCCTAAGATGAATCATAGCAGCAGGATTTAATCAAGGTGAGCTACATTTGTAACCACCAGTCACAGCTACCTGCTTCACAATAGACTCCTTCCTGGGATTCTAAACTGTAGCCATGAATAAAAAGGTCGTCACCTCAGAAAAAGGTAAGACATAGAAAGATGACTTTTACATTTGTACTTTAAAAATATGCACTTTTAAATGGAACATATGATCCCAAATTTTAAAAATACAAAAGAGTTTACAGTGTGCAATAAGCCTCCATTTCATTCTTGTTATGGGATCCAGTTATTTATCATCTTAGTTATTTTCTTGTCACTGGGACATGATATTGAACACCCAACACTTAAGGTTACTTCACAGTTTGTACAATATTTCAGTCCACAGTTTTCTGGCTCTAAGGCAGAGCAACAAGGCAGAGGGGCATGAGAGGACAGAAACAGTTCATGATGTAGAGGCAAGAAACAAAAGAGAGAGCAAAGGAAGGAGAGAAATAGACCCTTTCAGACAACTCTCCCAGTGACCTACCTCCTCTGACCAAGTTCCATATCTCACCATCACATTTATCTATAACCTTGTTAGTGGACTAATCTACTTGTTTAAAGACCTTTCATTTGTACTCTATCAATGCTAAGCAGAGAAAGACCAACTTGAAAGACAGAAGCTGAGCTTCTTAACCAAGAAAAGTTATAAGTCAAGCACTAAGTCAAGTCAGAGAAAAAAAGAAGATGAAGTCTATGGTTAGAGGACTGAAGACTGTAATGAGCAACTTCAACATCTTAGCTGCAAGGCACAATGAGTTTGCTTCTCATAATACGTACCAGCCAGCAGAAAGGTGTGTGCTATGAGGATGGGACTAGGGGTTTTTCCATCTCATAGCCTTTTCCTCCTCTGAACCCTTGGGATTCTTCCTCTTCTATAACAGGGAGTAGCCCAGAGAGTGAAAATGATTGCATGGGTGGCCATGGACAAGACAGACATGCTGTATCCTTCTGCCCACAGAGTTTAGTCTCATGGTCTTAACCCTGTTTAAGGAAAGCTGGAAAGTGGACTCCATCTATGAGATCAGAAGGAAAAGATATCAGTGAATACAGAACTGCATCATATTACTTTATCTATCCAATTTAGGATTAAATCTGTGAGTCCTAAAAACAGATGAAAAGTCAACATGGGTCTACTGGATGCAGCCTTGGAGGGAATGGAGGTCCTAAATGAACAAAACTCCAAGGTTGGATTCTGTGGAGGAAACAAGATCTAGACAGATATGATGTGAGAGTTTGTTCCACCAGCATGAGTCTTATTTCACTGGTATTTCTTTGATTCCAGAATACCATGATGATGATAGAAATGTTTAAGGGGATACAGATTACCCAATACATATGTTAGGGCACACAGACAACTAAACTGTTCATCAAAAATATTGCAGAATAGATGGATTTAGTGGATGGTGTTCTTAACACTGGGACATAAGTAACTGTCTTTGCATGGTTGGAAGATAGTGGAAGTTTGGGGGGAGGAAAACTGCATGTCATGACAACCAGGAAGCTGAGAGAATGAACACAAAAGGTGGGGAGGGGACTAAACCCTCCAGGCCACAGCCCCAGGGATATCTCCTCCAACTAGCCCCCATGTTCTAATAGCAAATCAAATATAGAAGCCCTCAAAGTTAGTCACCTTCCAAAAGCCTTACCTGCAAACAGGAGGCTCTTGGGGTAACATCTCAATACAAACCATATCAGTGGTACAAAATGATAGTGATATATATTGTTATAAATTGTATATATACATTCTGATTTGCAAATTAGAACAGGGTTGCACTCTGAGAGACTGAGGCAGGAGGGTCATAAGTTTGAATGGAGCCTGAGCAACTTAGTGACTTAGCAAAACCTTGCCTCAAAACAAAACAAAATGACTGAGGATGTAGGTCAGGGCAAAGGTCCTGGGTTCCACCCTCGCTACCACCACAACAGAAGTGAAACACAACTGGAAAGTCTAAAGGGTCACTGCTACAAAGAGTGCCTGACCTAGACTTTCAAGACAGACAAGGATAAATTTACATCTTGATTTCTTTACTTGCCAGTTGTGCTACCTTGAGCAAGTTTCTGACTTCTCTATACAGCATTGTCCATAATCCTCTCAAGTCTGAATATCTATCAATGGGTAAGTATAAAAGAAAGATATATTTGCAAAGTGAAATACTCCTCAGTGATAGAGAAGACCAAGCATCGATATAGACATCGATGAACATCTCAGAAACACTATGCTGAGTGGTAGAAGCCAGATACAGCAGTCTCCATGCTGGGGCTGGGGCTCCTACTGAAGCTGGGTTCAGGAGTAGCACACCGCCCTACAAGATCTGGATTCACACTGTCTACATACTGTATGATTCTGCGATTCCACTTATCTGAAGGGGTAGAAAATAACAGCTGATCTATAAGGATAGAAAGCATATTACATGAGTGATTGTGCACAGTGGAGCAGAGACGGCTGAGAAATGGCACAAGAGAGCCTCAGGGATGATGAGCATATTCTGTATGGAAGTGAGTGGCTGTTAGAGACATCTTGTTTTGTCACATACCATCCAACTGTACACTCAGCATGAAGCATTTTATTGTATGCAAATTGCACCTCAATAAAGTTAACTCTAAAATATTTTTAATCTCCTCCTAAGGTTTTTCATCTCATTCAGAATAAATCTCAAAATCCTTGGCTGCATGGATCCCACTCCTCCTGTGCACACTGCACCTTTTTAACCTGCGGGCCCCAGCCCTTGCTCCCACACACAGCCCTCATCCACCACAGTGCTTTTGTGTCTCTGGTTCCCTCTGTTGTAACAGTTCCTGCCCTGTCTGTGCTCCCGGCTCTGACTCTTAAAGAATACATAAATATAATGAAGAAGAAAATCATGTAGCTGTCTGGGTGAAAACATTCCTTCAGAGGACCAGCAAGTGCAAAGGGTCTGAGGTTGGTATTTGCTCATGGTGTTCAGTAACAACAATGAGGTCAGTGTCACTGGAACAAAATAAGATGCAACCCTCTTTCTAATTCTTTCTAGTATTCCCTATTACTGCATCTGATCCCTTTTCACTGTCATGTTTGACAACTTGAAAATACAGACTTAGTTCACTGCATGCACTGCATGTCTCTTCTGTAGGACCATAGAACTACAACTCCCACGAAAGAGAGCCAATGTCTATTTTACTCAACTGAAAACATCCGCACTCTTATGGGCCCTTGCACATGATAGCTATATACTTTCAGCATGTTCTGAAAGCATGAAGAATTTAAGGAAAGTGTCAGAGGAATAGAAGTTGATCCTGGGCAAGGGAGTCATAGCTTCATGATCCCAAGTTAGAACACCAGCACAATACTGGAGGCGAAGCGGCTGGGAATCCTGCCACCAGGGAGTGACAGCAACCAGGGCCCCTCCTAGCTTTGATCAGACTCTTTGGGTAGATAACAAACAAAATCACTCTCTTCCCATCTTCCTTCTGTGGACACAGCCGGTTGCCCATCGCTGTATCTCGTTGCTTACACACGAATGTCTGAAAAGATGTTTAAAGTAATTAATTGATCCTTAATGCATCTTTCAGGAACAAAATACCATCTCCTCCTGACATTCTCTTCAGAAATTTAGACCTCTCTTATTTGAAGAATCAATTTTTTCATCAACCAAAAAGTACACACACACACACACACACACACACACACACACTACATTACCTCTAATTCATCACATAAAAGATAACCACTTTTTACATTTTGTTTTCCTGCATTCTGCCCTTTGTACTATAAAAATACATCATTTTAAAGTAAGCTAACATTCTATTAATATAATTACTATTTTTAACAAGTTGAAATATAATAACTTTTAATAATGTCTCTACAATTGAATAGTCTTCTCAAATGCATATTTTAATGTTACCTTAATAAAACATACTGTCTTTATTCAGTTAAAACCCTGATATTAACCTATTAGGGATATTATTATTGAAGTGTGTATATATAAGCTGCAAGAGAAATTTCTTTGCATGTCTTTACCTTACTCTCTGGAAATTTCTTATCTGAAGGTAAATTCTGAGAGTTTGCCAGGAGGATGGCGGGGGAAGCAATCTTCTGGTGGTGGTGTTTGGCAGTGCTGAAGACTGATGCCAGGGCCTTCACACTAAGATGCCCCCCACACCGAATTTATTTTTTATTTTGGGACAGAATTATGCTAAGTCACAAGTTTTCCCAAGCTGTGCTTTGAACTTGCAGTCCTCTTGCCTCAACCTCTCAAAGTGCTAGGATTACAAGTGTGTGCCACAATATCAGAAGGTTTTGTGGAGATTTTATTTTGAGGTTGTTAATGTGCTACTTGCCATGCTATCCTTCAAAAATGTTGGGCTCTCCTCCACCATTTGTCCATAAGTTTCTCTTTTCTCTAAAACTTTCACAATGGGGGCTGGGAGTTTAGCTCAGCGGCATAAGCACCTGCCTTGTAAGCAGGCGGTTGTGAGTTCGATCCCCGGTACCGATAAAAAAAAATGAAAAAAAAGACAATAAAAAAAAAACTTTCACAAATGTACTACCTTTTAATTTTCTAATTACATACACCAAGACCAGTTATTAAAAATTCTTCCTTTGCTTGCTAACCAATGATGTAATTTCTATGAATATACTGCATGAATGTAAAAAACAGATAAAAAGAGTCAAGGACAAAAAAGTCAAATATATCCTACCCTTTTCATCCACAGATCTATAATCCATGGACAACCTCTCAAGTCCTTAGGTTCTTGTTTCTTTTTCTGATAATCTCTACAACATGGTATGTATAAGCATACTCCTAATATGAATATGTCATATTTGGAAAATGTTTATCTTGTTCTTGTACTAATATTATAGTTTATATCACTTATACCACATCATCTCTTTCTCTACCCTTCTTCCTATATCTCAAAGTTACATTACATCTTTCTGTTCTATTGGCTACTTTTTAAAACATTTTACTGTGAAATAATTTCCAATTTCTAGAAACACTGTAGAAATGGTAAAAAGAATCTCTGCTTGCTATTCACACGTATTCCCCCAAACATTCTTTCCAAAATATATAAATAAAAAATATTTATATGCATAGAGATATGATGTAAATAATATTTATGAGTTTCTGAATTATTTGAAGTGAATTACAAACACTATGCCAAATTACTCTTGTCTTATATAACCACAAATTACTCATCAAAATAAAAATTCTGTAAATATAACGTTCTTGTCTAATCTACAGATCTTATGCAAATTTCATCAATTGTCCCCTGCTCTTTTAACACAATCGAAGTTATCTGAACGTCTTACATACTTTACACAATCAAGATAGACTTCTATCTCTTCTTCCATCTGCTATATTTTATGTCATCTCTTCTTTGGTTTTTATTTTTGTTAGTAGATGTTTGCAGTACACAGTGGTTATGAATTTCTGGGACCTGGGGACATGTACACAACACATCTTAATTCTTTCCCAGTCCACTTCCTCTTCCCTTCTGCACCCTCTCTCCATCTCTTGGTCTACTTCCCTTTTCTAAAAGAAGTATTTGTCTATCAGCTACTTCCTATCTTTTATTTTGATTTTTAATTTATTTGTATTTGTGCTTTTTCTATAAGAAAAACCATGCAGCCAGGGTTCTATCTCAGCAGCACAGTGCCTGACTGGCAAGCGCAAAGTTATGAGTTCAATCTCCAGTACCAAAAAAAAAAAAAAAGCAGCAGCAGAAGAAGATGAAGTAGGAGAAGGAGGAGGAGGAGTTATACCAAAATTTATATAAGCCAGGCATGGTAGCTTACATCTGTAATCTTGATACTCTTGAGAGGCTGAGGCAGAACTATTTCACAATTTACAACTTAGTGAGAACTTGTCTCAAGATACAAAATTAATAAAAGCCCTGGGATTAGTACAGTGCGAAGGTTCTGAGTTCAACCCACAGTAAGTATACATATGTTTCAGGTGAGCCCCAGATATTTGGAAAGTGTTGACTCAAATACTCTTGTCTTGGTTACCTATAATCATGTCTTTCCTTATCCATCTTCTTCCTAATCCTCACTACTGTAAGGAAGCATATAAAGATACAGCATTGCCTATGAGATATTCTAGGCAAAAATATTATACCTGAATTTAACTGAGCCTTTCATTCTTACTCCCAGTTTCTAAGAAATACAAAGGATGTAGTCACAAGTTCAAGATTATCGTGAGAACTCTCAAAATGTGAGTCATTCCACAAAAAAATAGAAAAGGTGTTGTCCCAGAAAATAAAAACCAAAGGAAAAATGTGCTAACCAAGAACTAAAGGAGACTCAAAGAATAAATATTAATTGGTATCTTGGGTCCAAAAAAGAATTTTAGGTAAAAATTTGAATAAATAGTGTACTTTACCTAGTACTAAAATATCAATACCTGCTCATTAGTTGTGACAAAATACATACTAATGCACAATGTTAAAAATGAAACATATGTGGGATATATGATAGCACTCTATGTTATCATCCCAATTTTTCTGTAAATTTAATTCTAAAATAAAATAGTTATTAAAGCACAATGAAAATAATTAGAACATTTTAAGCATGAGTTGAACATATTACATAATATTAGAAGATTTTTATTAAATAGGGCAATGGTGTTATGAAAGGGACAGCCTCAATTTTTGGCAATATGTGATTTAAATACTTAAAAGGTAAAGTAACTTGATGTTAAAACTCAACCCAAGTCCTAGGGAATTTAACAACTGTTAAACCCATTAAGGTAAAAACTATTGAGTGCTATTACAGTTTGGATGTGGTTTTTTTCCCCACAAGTTCATGTGTTGGGAGTTTGGCTCTTAATGTGGTGTATTATGGGAGGGGACCTTTAAAAGATAGGACCTTAGGCCAGGGATTTAGCTCAGCAGAGTAAACACCTGCCTGGCAAGCAAAAGGTCATGAGCATAGTCCCCAGGTACAAAAAAAAAAAAAAAAAAAAAAAAAATCAGGAGAGAGGCAAGAAATATTTTAGGGGCATGGATTTAGCTCAGCAGCATAAGCTCTTGCCTGGCAAGCACAAGGCTATGAGTTTGATGCCTGGAACAACAACAACAAAAAAGATAGAACCTTAGTAGGAAAACTTTAGGTATAGGGAACAGCCTTGGGAGGAGTTATGAGAGCCCAGACTTTTGTTATAGCTTCTTGTTCTGCTGTGTGACCTCTGTCTCTCACAGACTCTGATCCTCTCATCTGCCATGAGGTAGGTGGCAACTGCGGGAACTTGATGGAGTCCGTGTCATGCTGACTGAAGCTTCAGCCTGTAAAATAGTGCTAGGTTTACTGAAAAGGTAAGACCCACCTTGAATGTGGGTGGCATCAACCAACAGGCTTACAGCCTGGGTGGAATACAAGGGAAAGAGAATTTCTTGTCATACCATGAACTGCTTTTTCTCTGTGATGCTCCTCTGTCATGCCGTCCTGCCTTAGGGCCAGCCAACTATGGACTAAATTTTTACAAACTGTAAGTTAAAGTAATCCTTTTCTCCTTTAACCTGTGGGTGTCAGGTGTTTTATTCCAGCAACAAGAAAGTAACTATGACAGTGTACAAAAGAAACAACCCAAATTTCTCAACAAATAAATTGTGCTGCGGAAACAAAACTCAAAAACAAAACAACAAAGAAACACAAAAAATTAAACAACACTCACACCAAATATGGGATTGGGGACTGTTTTGGATCCAAATTCAAAGACAGCACCTGTGAAAACAGAACTGAGAGGCAGGGAGAGGGAAAGAGCAGGAAAGAAGTCATTTGAACATATCTAAATGATTGGTACTGTCAGAAAGTGTTCATTATTTTAGGTGTGATAACATTACTATATTTTTCAAGGAATCCTTATCTTTCAGAGATACAGACTGAAATAGTTACAGATAAAATTATATAATGTCTAGAATTTCAAAACAACCCTGAGACAGGACAGAGAAGGCGCGGAATTATTGAAAGAACAGATGAAATAAGATTGTCCACAAATTCTGACTGCAGAGGCTACATGGGACCCACTTTATTATCCTCTTTGTGTTTGTCTGCTACTATATGAAACAAACACATTACATAATGGATCAGCAAACACAAAATGAGGTAAACACATAAATAAATGTCCAAACATTAAAAGGTAGTTTAATTCAGTAATCTAGTTATAGCTGCATAATATTCAATAGCTCTATTCATTTTTTTTTCTTTGTGTTTGACCATTTTCAGAACAAAAGATTAAAAATTAATAACTGAATGAGTGAATAAATAGAATAACAGAAATTGCACTGAGGCAACACCTTGCAGGTTGAAGGGAAGACACAGAATCACAGAGGAGTGCACAGAGCCACTAAAGTGTAGAAAAATCAATTTCTTCTATTTCTTATGAAGGTCAGTGTACGCACTCATAAATGTTCATTTTATTAATGGTCCATAAAGTCAGAGTCCATAGTTTACTTCCTTTTGTGTGCAACACGAGAAAATTACAAAAACACGTTTTTTAAGATTAGGGATGGTTAGAGAGGGCTTGAGGTTTTCCCTGCAAGATCTCTGTGTTGGTACTGGGCTTCTTAGGGCTCCTCATCTCTTTGCCCTCCATTAAATCAGAAGCAGATGGGACACTGACTGCACCACTCCCTCTCTTCCTTCCTAGAAGTAGATGATATACAGCTTTTGGTGATCAAAGTTTAAACAGAACTAACCAAGAAAAAGAATAAACATGATAGAAATCAATTGTTATTCTTATTTCTTCGCTTCTTTCTTCCCTCTCTCCTCCTCTCCCACTCCTCTTTTCCTTTAAAATAAAGTTAAATTTCAAAAATCTCAATAGCGCCTTTCTTGTTCCTTGGAGGAAATCCTTAACTCTTACTCATTTGGAGAATATTTGATAAGATCAAGATTTTCACAGAAATTGTACAAATATCTTGAGATCAACAAGCCAAAATGTCAGTCACAAAGGAAGCAGGGGTACAGATAGGCAGGCACAGGACCAAGACATGCAAGAAGTCAGAGAACCATCAAAATGACATTCATTGATCATTCTTCTCCTTCTTCTCCTGATACCAGGGATCGAATTCATGACCTCACGCTTGCCAGGCAGGCACTTACACCACTGAGCTAAATCTCTGGCCTTCAGTATTTCTCCTTTTAAAGAAAATGAATGGCTAGTTGAAAAGGAATATTCCTATTTTCCAATACTAACTAGAGGTCAATCTTTTTTTATTTTTCATACCAGGGATTGAACTCATGACCATGCACTTGCAAGACAGGTGCTTATGCCGTGAGCTAAATCCCTGGCCCCCAATAGTTCAATCTTAAAAGGAAACAACAGCAACAAAAATAAACCCATGGTTCAGTTTCAAACTAAAATCATCTGTGAATTGAGCTTGGAACTCAATTTGTAAAACTATCATTTTCTGATCTCTCTCTTAGTAGCTAAAGAAACTCCCAAGTATAATAATCTACACTAAAACAATTTCACATAGGAGTTGAGGTGATATGTTTTACAGTCAGACAGATCTAATTCCGAGAGCAACAGTTTCTTTTCATGGCCATGTGGTCATGAACAGTTCTTCAATCTCTCTGAGCTTCAGTTTTTCCACCTGATATTATTTATCTGCAAGGATGGAATGAGAGAATACATACAAAACAGCATCCGCAGAGCTCAGCATGGGATTGTCAGTAAATGTTATCACAGCTCCCTGTTGTCTCCAAGATACGTTAGCACGTACATACTTTCCAACCAAATGATGATAAACAAACAAATAATTGAATGACCTTGTGCCTACATAGGCTCCCCAGGAGAAAATAGCAGGAAGATTGACTGGACGAAGTCACCCAAGACAGACACAACAACAATGAAGAGAGATTTCAACAAAGCACCTGCACATAACACAAGGCCACAAGGTTTATCTCCTGGATCACAAAGTCTATGAACCTAGAAGACTCTAGACCCTGCAGGTAGAAAAATGGAATGGTTGCCTACAGGTAAACTAAATCTACATTAAAAGCAACCCAATACTTCATATTAAGGCTTTCAGTATGTTTTATTTTTAGTTTGGAAATAATATCAGATTTACCAAAGAATTTTAACACACTATTCTCATGCATTTTCCTTATTGTTAGTATTTTATCTAACCATAATGAATGTGTCATAACGGAAAAACCAGTATCTGTGCACTCTTACCAGCTAAATACTAGACTTTATTGAAATTTCAACATTTTTCACACCAACATCCTCTTTCTGTTCCAGCAAGCAAAGGTATCAAGTAGCAACGAATCATTACTTCTTCCTTGTTCCCTGGCTTGTCACATTTCTCACTCTTTCCTTGGTTTCCATGACCCTGACAGTCCTGTTGACATTTGGCCAGGGATTTTGTAGACTGGCCTCCAGTTTGGGTGTGCTGATCACACTTCTCATGATTAGGCTGGACTTCGGGGTTTGGTGGACAATCATTCAAAGGTGCTTTCCTTCTCACACCACATCAGAGCACCTGATGACCACGCAGTACTGTCAGTGACGTCAATCCTCACCTTTTGATTAAGGCAGAATTTACCAGGTTCCTCATTGTCACATATTAGTATTTTTCTCCTCTTGTGCTTTATTCTTTGGAAGCAAACTACTAAGTCTACCTTGGCAGTAGAAGATTAAGTTGCTCCCTCTGGAAGGAGAAGATCTACATCCACTGAATATAAACAATCCTTCACTGTTGTGTGGCATTTTATCCTCACTTCACAAAAGGGAGAACGGAAGCACAGGAATGGTAGGTTTACCCCAGAGTAGCAGGTTTATAGATAAAAGAGCTTGAGTTTGTGTCCCCTTCTCTCTGGCCCCCAAACCTAATTTCTTCCCATCACACAGGTGACACACACCATCAGCATAGCTCTTGCCCCTTGGCTGGCTTTTGTTTCCTTCTTGGTAAACCATGAGGTTTTGATGAGATCAACTTTGCCATCTCCTTGAGGCCTACAACTGTTTCTTTCCACAACCGTATGAGTTAAATCATTGACCTATAAGATACCCTGACCGCATCTTTCTCAGAATTGGTGTGTCTTGGTGGTCACCAATGCTGAGTAAGTGAGGAGTCACACTTATTTCTAGGTAAAGGTGAAATCTTGTGATCAATACCTTTTTATAAGTCACCAAGGAGCACAACATACCTGCAGAAGCCTCAGGCTCCCTAGAAAGCAAAGATTTATAAAAACAGAACGCTTTTGTTGCCACCTGGAGCTTCATGGAAATAGAAATATTTTCCTAGACTGTAATATGGTAACTGAGACACATCTACAACTCATTAAATCTCACCTATATTTTATATATTCTAGCAATCAGGACTCTATGAATTGCACAAGTCAAAAATCAAACCTAAACTGACTAGGAAGAAGCAGGAGATAATATTTATTCTACACAACTGAAAATTCTGTGTCACTTGCTGTAGGCATGGCTGGAGCCAGAAGCTCCAAAGACATTGTCAAGATTCTTTCTTCTCAGGTTTGAATTTTATTTGGCTATGTCAGCTGGAGTCTCAGCCAACCTTTTCTCTAAATTGCTGTGCCACCCTTCAGCTGGTCTGGGCTTTTGTCTTGTTGTCATAACAATGCCAGCAGAAAAACAAAAGCCTCTGTGCTGGTTTTATGCAAAAATTCTCAATCTCTACCTGATTGGTGGAAGGTGAATCACCGACTATGTCAGTTATCTACTGGCCACAAAAATATTGAGTGCCCAACTGTGACAAAGACTCAGTAGCAAGGGTAAAGTATCCTTCCTTCAGTCCAGTGAGCAGTCTGCCAGTGGCTTCTGATCATGGTTCATCTTGCCCAGATAACCCGGGTTGATTGACTGTCACACCCAGTAAGGGGTGAGCTGGCTCTGTCCCACGTGTCTCTCCCCGCTAGCAGACTAGTTCAGGCTCATTGTCAGAGCCACAAGTCTCAGCAACACAGAAACTCAGTCATCACTTCCACTGCATCTGATTGGAGGTCATGGATAGAAAAACAGATCTCTTCCTTTCTGGTAGAAAACAGTTGCCTGCAGTGAGGAATCAGTGCCAGGGATGTTAACCATTCTTCTCTTTGGTCCTCTTTGGACTGGGATGGACCAGACAAGAATCACATGCACACATCTCTGAGCTGAGATGTGAGAACAGACTTCTCAGAGGTTGAGTAGGTAGAGCCATTTTTACTATGAGGAATACTGCAGTGCAATATGTACGTGTACTGTCATATCCTAAACCTGCTTCACAGACAGGGAAGGAGACTCAGCCAAGAACTATGCTTTGGGGATCAGAGTTAGATCTGGCTTTTAGTATACCGATTCATCTGATGTCCCGGATCACTTTCTCTGAGACGTTTTGCTCTCAAAAAATGCTTTGGCATCTGTATTTTTTTTGAGTATTCCATTAAAGGAAACTCCGTTATTTCTGTTCTACATATTATTTCATTTTGTCATTGTTTTTAGTTTCTTAACTAAACATTATATATATACATATATATATATGAAATACTATATATATATGTACACGCATACACACACATATATAGTAAATTTTTGCCACTTCTTCAAAAGGTTCTCTTTTAGCTTACTTTATATCATCACTTTGTAAAATTGTCTTAATTGGAAGAAACACCTTGAGTCACATTAGGGAGTTAAAAGATCCCTTGGGGACTCAGATCCCCAAGCTGTAAATGAAGGTGACAGTGTCTTCTTCCTTTGGTGAATTTTGCCTACGCACTTGGTGAAGCATTGAATGCCCAGGTTTACTTACCACATTCCTTCAAATCAATCCTCTGGGACAGGAGGCAGGTTCCTGATGCCTGCAAAAACCTTCTAAAGTGACTACTTTAATTCATTCCTATTCCTGAGCTTGGGTATAGATGGGAACTGATATTGAAGGTTTGGCAGCAGCAAATCTCTGCAATAAATTCTCCCAAGAGCTAAAATCACTCCTCTTGCAGGTGGGTTGTGATACAGCTTCTGAGAAGGGGGATATATACAGCAGGGGGACAGAGCAACAGGGCGACAGAACAGTTATGAGGTTTCACCTCCCACACCTTGATCTCCTTTTTCAGAGGGAGATCCCAAATATCATCACAAGAGCTTCTGAAAGATGCAGTTATACCCTGGTAAATCTTCAACCCCCAAATCAACCCCATGAGTGGCTCACGGATGCTAAGACACGGCATCTGCACACATATTCAGATCCTTATTTTCTGTGGAAGACCAACCTTCTGCTCATCAATGCATTGCAGTGGTGATCATTTTCATTCACTCATGCTATGGCTTAGATCTAAAATGTCCTCCAAAAGTCTCATGTGTGTGGAAAGTGATTGGGTGCTATACTTGTCAGAGGATGCATCCATTGATGAATTCAGCAGCTGACGTGCTGTTAGGAGGTGAGACCTGGTTGAAGGTGGTGACTAGGGGCAAGACCCAGAAGGGTGCATCCTTGTCACTGACTCCTTCTTTCTCTACTTCCTGGCCTCCACGGACTGGGCACCTTTGTTTATGCCATGCCCCCTTCCCTCATGCTATTTTTGCCTTGGAGTTAGCTGACCACTGACTGAAAAATGTGAGTCAACTTAACTCCTTCACACTGTGTGTTGGGCATTTTTTTCCAAGTCACTGGAAAGTAATTGAGTCAGCACAATAAATGTCAATCAAGCAGTTCAGCACCTACAAAGTAGCAACCACTAGTGGTTATAATGGGTGAGCTAGAAAAGATTCTTAACCTCATAGAGCTGGGGACCCTGTCATTCTCTCTAAGAGGAAAGCATAGAGTGTGACAGGTAGTTCTGACCAGGAAAAGGAAAACAAAATAATGAACTGGAGATTGCTGGGAGTTACTGGGGAGGTCCACATCTGGTCATAGCAAAAGGAGTAGCGGTTAAGCTGATACAAGTCAGGCACTGACAGCAAAGGTGGAGGCAGCCAGGATATATTGAATGAGGTCCAGAGCAAGAAAAGATTCGCATTTGATATCCAAGAAATACTCACTGGGCATTGTGTATGTGTGTGTGTGTGTGTGTGTGTGTGTGTGTGTGTGCATGTGTGTGCACATGTGCGTGCCAAGAATTTCTAGGGATCTAGAATTAGGAGGGACGTCCCTAATGTTCCTAATGCTGTGGAAGCTAGTAGGGGAAATTTGCCAGTGGTGAAAAGTTAGGCTAGGTAAAGCCCAGGGAGTGAGGCAGTGAGGGGCTCTTGGCTGATCCCCCAGGGTAAATCCAGGCTGGGCACAACATGGAACAATCATGACGCATTTAAGGTCTAGCTGGATGAAGAATGTGATGTTAAAGGATACTGCAGCTGGAGAGACAGGCAGCTGCCCAGATAGGAAGGATCTTTTAAATTTTTCTAAGGAGTTTGAAGCTTATTGTCATGGCAATGTAAAAGAGCAGGGATGGCATTTTAAAGAGATAGGAGACTATGGCCAGAAGTTCAGCTTAGAAGGATCCCTTTAGCCTCAGGGTGCCTAGTGGGTGAGAATCTGCAAGACAGAAGGCCAGGAGCCAGTTAAGGGAGGTCTGCTTCCAGGAAGCTGTGTGACGCTGGGGATTTGGTGTCAGGAAGCTCAGCCCACAGCAGCAGTGCTAGAAGGTGCTGTGCAGAGTTTCAGGGGTGGAGCCCTTGAGGGCTTCCTGAGAAGGAAGGAAAGGAGTTAGGAGGCCAGATGGAGGGTTGCAACAGGGAGCCAGGCAGGACAGGCCGCGGCTTTCTTTCATCCCTTCCTATCTATCTTACACAAAATTTGGTTGGGAAAAAGATCCAGTTATTAATAAAAATGTTTTTTGACAATATGAATAAAAGGTTGTACTGGGAAGACCCTTAAGGACTTGTCCACCTTCATTCTTGGGATCTATGATCAGAATCACTGAGGGGCGCCTGTGTGAGGTCCCTGTGGATGTGCATGGACAAGAGCTGGGAGCGTGGGGATGGGAGAGGCGAGGTCAATGAAACTTAGGCACCATTCTCACCAAAATGATTTTTAAGATTCACAAGAAAGATAAGGGACATTTCACCCATTGCTTCATAAGCAAAACATCCTTAAGTAACAATCCTAACAGTACATGATGATGTGAAACAGCATTTAATGAAAAACAGGACAATCGAGGTTCCAAGAAATGTTGCATAAGCTTGAAGATTTCTTGGGAGCTCTTGAGTATGAAGGAGCCTGAGAGGAGGCGGTGGCAGAGGAAGAGAAAATCACCTGCTGCTTTCGGCTGCCAGCTGTAGCCAAGCTTTGAAGGGTGCCTCCTGGCAATTGCAGGGGAAACATCTGTGCTTTTTCCTACTGTGTCTTCCCAGACACACTGGAAACAGGGGCTTTTAGAGAAGTACCACTGTTCTCTAGAAGAAATCCCCAACCTTCCACCCCCTCTCCAAGACATTGCAGTGTAGTATTTAAAAGGCAGGGTCTCTGTGTTCAAGTTTGCCATTCTGTTGGCAAAATAGCATAATATAGCACACACCTGTAATTCCCAGAAGATGCAAAGTTCAAGTCAAGCCCAGGCAATTTAGTGACATGCTGAGACACTGTCTCAAAATAAAATAAAAATTCAAAGGGTTGGGTTGTAGTTCAGTCTGAAGGTTCCAGGTTATATTCCCAGTGTTGCAAAAACAACAACCAAAAAGAAAAAAAAAAAAAGCATAATGCCTTTCTGTGCTTTGATTTCCCTGGGTAGAAAATGGCTTTATAATAATAAAGTCAACCCCATAGAGTTGATGCTGGGCTTAATGAGTTAATACAATATATGGTGCTGAGGTTGATGTGGGTAATTGTAAGCAGCTATTAAATTGAATGCTAAAGCCACTGTATGTTCGGAAAAGAGAACTTGATAAATGGTGCTTTTGGTGATTTGCAGCAGGGAGCATCCTGGTATTGTATAAGAAAGAAGGCACATTCTTATCTATCCAAACAAAAGGGAGACTGGGCCAAAAAACTCTAGCAGGAACCAGGGTTTCCAAACAGCTTCATATGGCCTTGTGGCAAAACCAGGCTGATTCCCCAGACACAATATGCCTGCAGTTATGTTATTTTACATACCTAATAAACAGGCATGTGTTTATTTTCCTCTCTCTGCTGGATCAAGAGTCCCATTGTCTAGAGAGAAAAAAGTTAATGTCAGAGGTTTACCAACAGAACACTTCATAGGAAGATAAAAACCCCACAACTTTCCATCAAGGGCTCTCATCCTGTTTTACACCACTCACGAGGAAGGCCAGGCTGACATTTTACACATGGCTCACTGCCAGAGCTCCGCTTAGCTCTACATGGGCATGTGTGCAAATGTGCATGTGTGTGAGCATCCATGTGGTTCATCAAAGCACGCACAGTATGTTTACCTACTGTTATAGCTCAACCTAAACAAAGAAGCAGGGCTTCACAGGTCAGTAATGCATTGGTGGAACCCGAAGTTACTCTGACCTATTCATAGAAGTTGGCTGGCGTATGACACAGGAGGCTGGGAAGATAGAATGGGGAAACAACAGGGTGGGATTTGGTTCAGTGGTAAGTAGGATAGGATGAGCGCTGAACCAATGCAAGTCCTACCTGATATCTTAGTAAGGCTGTATAGTGGGTGCCCTTTCTCCACAATACCTCCAAGCCAGCAGGCTATAAGCTGAATGATACCCATGTCATCCTAGCCACCATGAAGGGACAGTCACCTGAGGATGAAGGCAGTGCAGAAAAAAGCAGGAAGGAAGAAGTCCTGATTCCACAGTGGGGTGGCTTGGCCAGCACCTACCAGGTCTACCTTTCCACAAGGTGCTTTGGTGTCATGCCTTAAAGCATTGACTGAGTTGAGATGAATATGCTACCTGTGGATCCACCTGCCTTCTAACTCCTCATGTCTCTCTGTCTCCTGACCACTATGACATGAGAAGTTTTCCTTGCTCTGTCCTCTGCTATGCCATTTCAGTCCTGGAGCTGACTATGAACTGTAACCCGGAGCTAAAATAAACCTTTTCTCCTTTAAGTTGTGAATGTTGGGTATTGTGTGTTGGAAATGAAAAAGTGACTAAGACAATAGGTATCATTCATTCAAAGCAATCTAGTTTAACAATATTTCATTGGTAGCTTACTAGAATTTAGGTTTTTGGGAAAAGTCACAGGGATACAAGAAGAACTAAGACTCAGTCCCTGAATGCAGCACTCATCATGTGGAAAGACATCCACAGGTAGCCATAGTAAAAAAATCAATCAAGATGAGGACCAAGAGACAGGGTGGCATACTAATAATGGGCCCTGGCTGCTGGGAAATAATCAGTCACAAGTATTTCCTTTTTCTGCTAAATTATCTTGAGCAGATTACAACTTCTCTTTTCTTCACTCTCCTCATAGAGTTGCTGTGACAATAAAATTAAATAACTCAGCAATTAACAGCAGATATTGGACTTTTAAAATAAAGGAGAATGTGCATTTGGCAAGGAAGATTTCCTAGAAGAAGTGGCATCCAAGTTGTCTTCTAAGGAGAGACAGAAATTGGAAAGAGAAGCAAGGGTGAGCTCCCAGCAGAGACCATAGAAAAGATTAGAGTTGTGGGGCCACAGAGCTGGCCTGGTCTCCCTGTGTCCAGTCTCGTCCCCTCTGCTAGCATCCTTACTCAGCATAGTATCTTGTGGATACAAACTAAATTGTTTTCTTCTCCTCGGAACTCTCAGGTGATACTGCACCCTGCTCTCCCCCCCCCCCCCACACACACACACTTTCACACCTTTATTCTGCCAGACACTGCTGTGGCTGTACCTCGTTTAGTCCACGTAGGAGGCCTGTACCTGAATTTCACATCCACGAAGTCAAGAACATTCTATGATTTCTCCTTTGCCCACTGAATTACCCTATAGCCTAACACAGTGACTGACATAGATTGTTGTGTTTAATAAGCACATGTTAAAGGATTAAAAGTAAGCAGCACTGTGGCATACGATATCTCTGGGAACATTGTAGGGGATAAGAAGGAGACAAAGTTGGCAGACTCAAGGGTCTGCAAACCATTGCTTAAGCCAGACTGACACATCTCATAACTGTTTTGTGTTTTGGAGGGATCTTCTTAAGATTTCCTTTGATAAAAGGGTTCTGCTGCTTTGAAAATCTATCTTTGAAAACCATTGCTATAATGGGAAAAAGCAAGACTTTGAAATCTGAAGACCTGGAATGAAATCCCACACTTTACTGAATTTTATGCTAGATAAAATCCAAGTTCATTAATGTAGTCTAGAAGCCTTATGCTCTAGCCCTTACCTACCTCCTGACCTCTCCAGGACATACTGTTAAACAGCCATCTGGACTCTTTTTTTCAGATCCCTGGGCTTCTCAAGGTCATGCCCTCCAAAGCACATGTCCATTGCTATTCACCCTGCTAGCAATGTTCTCTTTTGCCCCACACCCGTGTTTTATATGTCTGTCCTTTTCACGGCATCTACCTATTTGCTCAACAGCTTCCCAGGAGATCCACTGCTACCTCCTCTCTAAAGTAGATCTCCTATTATCTTTGTTCTCAGCCCTTTAATATTTTGCTTCTCAAATTATTTTCATTAATTATCTTATTGCATTTTTTGTTGGGAAGACTAAGACTCTTTCATCCCACGCATGATATCTGTCTTGTTGGTCACGGTATCTCCAGTGTCTCCAATAGTTATGGGCATAAAAATACTTTAATAAATATTTGTTGAATGGATAAAAAGAGTTGTATAACACTGATAACTTTCCTGAGCCTCAGTTTCCTCACCTTCAAGTTGGGATGATGCTAACTACCCCTCAGAGACTGGTAATGATTAATTAAATGAAATCCTGTGTGCAATGCTTTTGGTGATGGGGAGCCACTTTAGCATCAACTGCCTGTCAGCTTTTGTCTCAGAAGTCCATCCAGAAAAGCCTCACTTAGAACTCAATTTTATTCTAAACCCAGAACCATCCTTTAGCTCCAAGCCTAACAAGGGCTCAACATTCAGCCTGTCAGCCTTATACTGCCAAATGTTCACACACACGAACTGAAAAATTAATGTCCCTAGAAGGCTTTACTTCCCTTTCCATGGACACTCCTGACCTTCTTGCCTCTCTGCACAGCAGCAGAGATTGGAGCTTCAGATTTCACTATCTGGGTGCAGTCGCAACACTGTGGAGATGGTAAGAGAGAGAGAAAAGAGACAGTCTCTTTTAGTCTGAGAGCAGCTACTGGATCTGGTATCTAGGTTGAGGACTCATTAACTCCATTTGGGAACCAGAGGATGAGTCTGGGCAAGAGCTAAGATTCGGTGACTTCTGTGTTTCACATATAGCCCACTAACCTATCCCTGGAATCCCAGCAATCTGACTCCAAACACATGTTGGGAAGAAAGGGATTAAAAAGATATGTGGTGTGAGAAAGAAAAGAGTGTGGTTTATTCATGACTACAAGTTTTTAGATTCTTGTGAGTAGCAGGGGAATGTATAGGCTTTCAGAGGACATGAACAGACAAGTTCACTACCATTCTGTAAATGCAATAGCAGAGGAAGGCTCGGCATTTTTTGATGGACACCTTCACTGATCTGGATCATTCACAGGAATACAGACTCATTGTCTGTGACTTGCTCAGACCGGTGCCCTGAACCTGTCTTCCCAAATGGTCTGCAAACTAGCAGCCACACCCGCCTCTAGTAAGAGCTTGTTGGAAATGAGTACTGTCAGTATGCACCCTAGACCCAAGGCTCGGAGTCACATTTCCACAGATGGTTCACAAGCACACTGGAATTTTAGAAGCCCTACTGTAAGCTTCAGAAATGGTTAGTTTTATATCAATGTGTTAGTCAGCTGTCTGTCATTATAACAAAAATACCTAAGATAATAAACTTATGAAAAAGAAAGATTTATTTTTAGCTCACCGTTTTGAAAGTTTCAGTCCATGGTCTGTAGATTCCATTGCTTTAATACATAGGTCTGTAGCTCCAAACTATAGAAGTCAATTTGGCCGGGCCATAGTATGCCAAGAGAGCTGGCTAAATATCATTTCTGGCTGTGTCTCTGAGCCCAGGATTTAAATTGGTGTATTAAGTAAAGCAGATACCAAGTGTGATGGTGCTTCACACAAACAAGGACCATTGATCCAATTCCAAACTGAACACCCTTTGGAGTAGAAAAAGTTAGAGATATAGGAGGGAAAGCAAAGGTGATGAGAAACAGAGAGAGACAAGACATAGTGTGACACCCATAGGATACCTTGCACCAGGTGTGACTGCATTAGATCTTGAGCTTGGGTACTAAGATGGGCCTAGCTGGAAGACTAGAGTTGAGCTTGCTGCTGGCTGTGAGGCTTAGCTTGTGTTAATTAAAGTCACCTGGTGTCTGTCCGGAAGATGCGATAATTCAAGCAATGGGACTGGGGTGTGTATATTGTTCAAAAACTTCCAGGGCTGGAAACCTATGAAGAAGATCCAGAGGGGTAAGTGACCAGAGCGAGGGATAGAGAAAACGCCTTGATAGCAAGGTCGGCTAGCCTTTCTTTTAGCTCCATTCACAAGCTTTTAGCCTCTTAACATCAGAGAGCCCAAGCTGATTCCCAAATAATACAGTGATAAGTGCTCAAAGCAAGGAACTTAAATCTCCTTTGATTTCTTTAATCAGGTCAGGCAAAGGGGCAGGGCTGCAACCAAGTCTTACTGTGGAGAAGCACCCAAGTATCACCAGTTCAGACACAGTCTATTTAGTGTCTGGCTTGGCTGTGAAATTGATTGCTCTTTTTGTACCTCTTCTATCTGGGCAGGGCTCTTGTTAGGATGAGACTGCACTCCTAGAAAATTACCACAGGCTCTTTTAGATGGCTTCCTTTGGCTTCCCTCTACTTCCTGTGGTGAAATGCTCTTTGAGAAGACAGTTTCACTCTTAAAGGAGATTTTTGGTTCTGAAATAAATTTCCTAATGTTATACAAACAGGCCAAAAGTGTACTATATGTTTTTTTTTACTAAATATATATAAACCAATACATATATATATTTACACATATTTATACATAAATACATACATATATAAATTGTGCTTCATTTTGATGGACATCCTCGACTGTGAATCACTAACATACTCTGAACCAACAGCTAGAAAATAAAAATCATGCAAAAACATTACCTCTTTCCAATAAAAATCAACAACCCTGTAAAACAATGGGTAAATCAGCTGAGTATACTCTCACAAAAGAAATACAAATGCCTAATATGTACATGAAAAATGTTATTTATTCTTAGTCATTAGAGAAATATAAATCAAACCAACTCTTAGATTCCATCTTATTCCAGGCAAAATGACTGTCATCAAGAAGACACACAGACAAAACAAATGCTTGTGAAAATGTGAGGCAAAAGAACCCTTTCCATACTATCGGTGATAATACAAGCTAGTACATAATAGTGGAAATCAGCATAGAGATTCCTCAAAAAGTTAAAGACAGAAGCTCCACTGGACCCAGCTATATCTTTCTGGACTATATTCTTGAAAGAGTTATAGACATTATGCTATTGTGATTCATAGATACCTATGTTTGTAGCAGCAGAGTTCACAGCAGCTAGGTTTGGAAACAGCCTAAATTCCTATGAATAAACAAGTGGATAAATAAAATGCACTGCATGTATACAAAAATAAGTCAGTTCAGCTGCACAGAATGAATGCAAGCCCTTTGCATGAGACCATAATGTTACGTGACATAAGTCAGACGCAGAAAGTTAACTATCATATGATTTCTCTTATATGAGAAACTTCAAACATAAACAAATTACAATACAGGCAAATTAAAATACTCTCCCCTTTTTGGAGAAGGGGAAGAGGAGAAGGGGGAAGGTAGAAAGGGGAAGAAAAGGGGATTGAAAATTATCAAGACACGCTATATACATACCAAGTCTCCAAAACGAGTACAAATACCATGTGTTCAAGCATATAATGTATCAATTTTTTTAATCAAACATCCTCTAGTGAAGCTTTATCTAACCGTTGGTCACTCTCTCCTCTTCTCCTACATATATGTGTGTGTCAGGCACAGAGAGTGTTATTTATTTCTTCTCCTCTTCCTTGAGTCTGATTTCTTCTATGTTCTTCTATTTGCTTCTTTCCTTTAAGTATGTTTTTCCCCTCTATTTTTTCTTTTCATCCCTGACTCTTTCTGTTCTTCCTATATAGATAGCTCCAACCAATGAAACAAAAAAATGGAAAAAAAATGAAATATCAACTGCTGTCTTAATAGAAATTCCTGGGAAGCATGTAGAAACCAATAATCCATTTTTCAAATAAAGTCATGGAGATGCCACGGGTTAATTGACTTATTTTAAAAGATTTAACAGATCTCAAGGTCTATACAACACTCTTTTTGTCTGGAGCAAAAGTTAAGTTCTCAGGAAACAGCTCAGCTTTCAGAGTACCACAAGAGGTAGGGGTTACCACAAGCTCCTTTTGACACGGAGAAGGTGAATGTCCATGCATACTATAGTTTGCATGAGGCATTACTGAAGGGAGAAGGGCTCACACACGGGGTGTCTTAAGCCCCCATATGTAGCTAGTACCTTCTTGGTCTTGCCTGCACCTTGTCCCAAGACCTATGCCTGCCTCTGCAACCCACAGAACAACCTCACAAACAAACAGGACCCTCCAGCTGCAGATACAGCAGCCCCTACAAGCACAGTCCAGGTAAAAGGAGCTTCTACCTTTCTAGGGAAGAGAAGATCTGGCTGTGATTGTCAAAAGAGAAACAGAAAGGGTCTGAGTATGTAGCTCAGAAGCACAGCACCTGCCTGTCAAGTTCAAAACCTTAGACTCTATTTCTGGTAAACCACCAATGCCTTGAGAGATAGAGATAGAGAGATAGAGAGAGACAGAGACAGAGAGAGAGAGAGAGAGAGAGAGAGAGAGAGAGAGAGACAGAGACAGAGACAGAGAGACAGAGAGAGAGACTGAGAGAAACAGAGACAAAGAGACACAGAGACAGAGAAACAGAGAGGCAGAGAGAGACAGAAAGAGAGAGACAGAGAGATAGATCATCCCAGAGAAACATACTGAAAGGAGTGAAGAAGACAAAAACAGAGAAAAGAGAGGAGAACAATGAAGTAGGAAAGCAGAAGCGGAAAGAAAAAAAAGAAACAAAAAGGACAGGGAGAAGGAAGAACAGAAACAGTCAGGGGAGAAAAGAAAAAAGAGGAGAAAAACATACTTAAAGGAAAGAAGCAAGTAGAAGAACACAGAAGAAATCAGACTCAAGGAAGAGGAAAAGAAATAAATAACACTCAAAAAAAAAAACAGCGTCAGGGCTGGGGATTTAGCTCGGCAGCATAAGCGCCTGCCTTGTAAACAGGCAATCGTGAGTTGGATCCCCGATACTGATAAAAAGGAAAAAGACCAAAAAGAAAGAAGAAAGAAGAAAGAAAGAAAGAAAGAAAGAAAGAAAGAAAGAAAGAAAGAACACTCTCTGTGTCTGACACACACACACGCACGCACACACTCACACACACACAGACGCACACTCTTGTAGTTGTTCCATGCTGTGATCCTCTGCAAAGATCCTGGGAGCAGCTTCCCCCACAGCACTGCCGTCACAGAGCTGAAGCCAAGGCAATGATGACCCGACAGCAGCTCTGTGGAGGAGTTTGTTCCCAGTGTATAACTGATTCTGTATGTTCCTTTGTAGTGACTCTGAATTCCCCCCATCATGAGAAGCAGCACTGGATACACAAGGCAATGTGTCAGCATAGTGGCAAAATAGAGTGGCCATGCCAGGTCATACTGCTGGCCCTCAGCCTTGCAGAGTACACAGATCCTGTGACTCAGGTTCAGCGCTAGCGTAAGAGACAGCAGCTGAAGAGTTCTTGGAGCAATAGCATCATGAAGCATGTTCCAAGACAGGAAGCATGACTTAAAAAGGATATATGAGCGTCAAAAAGGAAAGAGACAAAGCAACATAGACCAAAAGGGAGATTGGTCAGAGGGACCTGATGACAGGGCATTTCCATCATCATGATCATCCTCAAGACTATTACCATCATCATCATCATCATCATCATCATCATCATCATCTTCCTAGTCTTTCTACATTTACAGTACATGCATTATACAATCATCTTGGGGGATACATGTACATAACACAGCTTATTTTTTTAATTCCCTTCCTCTCTCCCTCTTTCCCTCCTCATACCCCTATTTAACCTTACTCAAAGCAAAGTAAACATTTTACATCATTTAATCATCCTCTCCAGGGTCTAGGGGTGCACAAATGTTATTTCTGCTGTTATGCCTTATAACTAGATGTCACCCCAAAGCCGCATAAACCCATGCGTGGGGCTTTCTGGAAGTGGGTGGATCATGAGTATGTGATACTCTAAGGGTGTTATAACAAGGTCCACTGATTAGTGTATTTCTGGATGTGAATGATGGGATGCCCCAACCTGGGTGTGGGTGGCACCAATAAATAGGCTTGTAGCCTGGGTGAAATATAAAGAGGAAGATGGAAGGCACTGCTTTCTGCCAGCTCCGCAAAAAACAGTTTCCCTTTTGCCATGCCCCTCCACCATGCCATTTTGCCTTAGAGATGTCTGATCATGGGCTGAAACCTCTACAAACTGTGAACCAAACAAAATAAAACTTTCCTCCTTTAACTTGAGGGAATCAGGCATTTTGTGACAAGGTAGTAACTAAGACATCTAGTCTCCAGGGAAGGACAGTGAGGCTGACGGAGATTTCCCATAGTCACATAACTTGTCAATAACATGGCATCACTTGAACTCAGATTTTTCAGGTGCCTTCTCTCACCTTTGTAACAGCTTCCTTAGGCTCCATTACTTTTCTAAAATATAAAACCGAGGGAAGCAAGCTATTTCCAGGTAGCAGAGCTCAGCTCACTGCTTGTGGGCAACCCCACTACATGTGGAAGGAAGGTGAAACCAGGCCACTGAGGGTTCTCTGATGCTCTCAGAAGTATGAGGTGTAGGTAGCCTAGGACTGATTCTTAGAGAAAATCTAGACAGTAATTCTGGAAATGGTCTGGAGGCAGGACCACAATCTGTAGGGAGAAGATGGCTACTACAAAGCAGGTGACAAGGCACAGACAGTGAGGAGAATCAGGAAGGAAACAGAGGCTCCAATCTGACCACACAACGTGGCTGAGAGGTAAGAGGACTTGGCTCAAGCCACAGAGGCCTTGAGCACCCGCAGAAACAGCTCTATCGTAACAAGACTCCATCTAGTGGCCTGTCTCCAAATGGGAAGCCCTTGCCTGAGGACACTGGCTCATAGGAGAGCATCTTGGGGATTGCCCCAGGCAGAGACTGGAAAAGGAAAAGGCCCAGAGACAAGGACCAGTGAACTCACTTGGGAAACGACCACATTCTGTCCAACACAAAAACCTCTATGAACTTGTCTTCATGTTATAGTAGCAATTGTGTTTAAATAAAACACACTAAGAACCAAAGGAGATAGTTCTTCTAATAGCTGAGAGATTGGAGTAAGTCTTCATCATGATTTATCCAGACAGATGAATCTGTGTATGCAAGACAGAGAAAAGAGAAGATACTAAAGGTAAACCAGGGGTCCCATGTGTTCAGAGAGATATGAATAAATAGTATATGTTTGGGGAAATTAAATGTAGATGCATCTCAAGGTGAATGAAGGGTCAGAGTGTGAGGAGGGAAGAGAAAACTGGAAATATAGGCTGGAAGAGATAATTGAGGTCCAATTATAATATATGTGGAGACTTCAGGATTTGTTTGAAATGCATAGTACCCGCAAAGAGGGAGACAGTCTGTCTGTCTGTCTGTCTGTCTGTCTGTCTCTGTCTGTCTCTGTCTCTCTCTCTCTCTCTCTCTCAGCATGAATCACTCTACATTCATGACAGAATTTTCAATCTCAGTTGACCAGGGTGGTTTTCATAAGATTTATTTCAGCAGATATTGATGCACTTTAAAGAACAAGGATTTCTCTGTCTCCTAAATTTATCCCTTTGTTTTGCAATCTCATGTTCCAGGGTATAATTGAATAGCACTCTCTCTAGGAGACTTTGAACACTTCATCTTTATCCTATTCCTGGGTTCAAAAATAGCCAGGATTTAGGGACAATATACCAGGAAGAAGGTCTGTAACCTTTGATCCCATGATAATTGTAAAAGAGTTTGAACACATTTCCTTCTCATCATTGTATCCATGAAGCCAAAGATGAGGTTTCCATGACTTAAAAGAACAGTCATGGAAGAGGCATCCTCCTTCCCCTGAGGGAAACACCCCAGCTTTTTGCAGTATCAGAAAGTGTGATGATTAACAGACTGGAGTTGTATTAAGAGAGGTCTAGCAGATTAGTAAAATGTACTCCTGGGTGTGTCTGTGGTGTGTTTTCAGAAATGACAGCCCATAGTTAGTAAAGAGGAAGACTCACATTAAGCATGAGTGATGCCATCCAGTAGACCAGGGGCTTAGTTAGAGTGAAAGGGAAAAAAGGAGGAAGTTGTTCTGCGTTTAAAAATGTTCCATTCTGTTTGAAATGGTGTGGATAGATAGATAGATAGATAGATAGATAAATAGTGAAAGTGTGTGTATATATATATATTGCTATCTATGTATATATACATATATATACATATATACATATGCATATATATATACACTTTCATTATTTATCTATCTATGTTTCTCTAGAGAACACTAAGCAATACTGGTAGCTCATAAGATAGAAGAGGACTGTAATAAAAGAATTCCAAGACACTCTCTCACTGCACAAGGACAAAAAGATGTAATTATTTTTTATTTTAAAGAGAATAAAACAAGACAAGGCAAACCTCAACAAAACAGAGCAAAGTAGAACAGAGTAGAACAATGAAAATAACACAGGATTTCAGAAAAAAACAACAGGAAATCAGCAGTGGCTACCATAATTGTTGTACACTAGCAAAAAGAGCTTCATCATATTTGTATTATACCAAAATACCTGTAATGTGGCCTACTGTTCTATATGTGTGTTTCTTTTCCTCTGGGTGACCTAATTGATATGTTAATCAATGCTCCCCTCTGTAAAGAACTGTAAAACCTAACCTAATTGATATGTTAACCATTGCTGCCCTCTACAAATAACAGGTGTGGTGCTAAAATAAAGTAACAAAAGATTGTTAATTACTGCTAGACTTCTCTGTTCTCTGCTAAGGAAAAGAAAGGTCTTCCTCATTCCTTAATAACTTTCCTGATCCATGTCCATGACCCCCTTACTTCATAAATTGTAATATATACTTAAAGGTGGCAAGTATAGAAGAGCAACACACAGTTTTTGCAATCTCCAACTGCACTGTGTCACTGGGCCCGGGATAAAATAAATCAGCACTGCTTTTTGAAATATGTTTTTGCCTCATTTTTTAAACTCTAGTTTGGGGGCTAGTTTGTGGATCACAAGAATAATGTATCTTGTTTTCTTCAAATAGTTGTTCATACCTTTACATGAAATAAGTTAATACACATCAAAATAGTATAAAAGCAATTAAAACACAAGAATGAGAGCCTTAAGGGCTTTAAGGCCTTAAGACCAGACAATACAAAGTCAATAATGGTTACCATGTCTCTTGTTTTCTTCAAAATAGCTGTCCATATTTTCATATCTATTGGAATCAAGTAATTGAAAACAGACTAAAACCAATCAAAACCAAGAATAAAAGCATCATTAGCTTTTAAATAAAAATGATACCAAATCATCAATGGCTACCATGGTGTCTCATTTTCGAAGATGTAACTCTTAATCTTTGGTTGTAAATTTTCTCTCACTGATGATATTAAAAGCATTTAAAATTATATAGGAGGAACAAAGAAAGTCCTGGGACCATCATCTCTTAGGAACATGTGGAATTGAAGCACTAAATCTAATCTAAAGCAAAGCACAGATCAGACAGAAACCCATAGCAGGCTGGAAAGGCATCCATGTCATTGTTTTGAAAAAACTCAAGAGTAAAACTGTGGGAATATGAGCTAAAAGGTGTAAGAGATCTTTACAGCTCTCTGTTCTACTTTAAACTAGAGCAACAGCAGGTGGGTCCCACTCAAGAGGTGCTACCTGGGAGAGTCAAGACAGAGAAGGGACCCTACAGGTCATAGCAACTCTGAGAGAGGGAGGAGAAAGAGAGAGAGAGAGAACAATAATGCATTAATTATGTTGGTATGATTAAGAGTGGTTTAAAACTATGCTCCACTGACCTTCCAAGCTAGCCTGGCTCTTTCATTCCTGTGAAGTAGGTTTCCCAAAGGACACTTGGCTATGTTCTGCTTCTAGGACTTAAGTCAAGAGAATCTAGCTTGGAGGTTGAGAGGTAGATTTTAACAAGTCTTTGAGAAAGACCACAATTTTTTGTAAGCCCATACACTTTTATTCCTATGAATAGGAAATCTCTTTTCAGTTAATTCTAAGCAACGAGTTACTGCAGTCATTTGGCAGTCATCTGAATGTCATCTTCACTTCTCTTTAGTCACCTTCCTCCAAGTTTTGAGGGCCTCTTACAGACACCTCACTGACTCAGATCTGGACAGTTTAATCCAAGTTCTCTACCAATAGACTGTTCAAAACACCAGGCAAAAGAAACTGACCTGCACTGTCTATCATTTCAAGATCTTTCCAGAATTTCTCTATTTGCCCCTAGTTTTCTTCCCATTGCAGTTCATTTTTCTTCCATCTTGTCTTTTCAGTAGGCATCTCCCTACTTGTTATCAACTCTTATCAGGCCATGACTGAAGTATATATGTTTCACACCAGATGCATATTTCAACATGAAGCATCGATATAGCTGTGCTTCTAGAAAGCTGTAACTTCATGCAGAAGAGTCAGAGTCCAGGGCAAGTTGCAAGAATCAGACATTTGACGGGGACAAGAATCAATGATACCTCTCTTTGCAGAAGACATTATTTAGAAGTGGTGAGAGGAGCTTAAACTCGGCCATTCATATGTTATTCTAGTGAAGTCTCATGGAACACCTGCTATGAATCAACACAAAAAGTAGGTTGAAAGGTAATGGGGAGACAATAAAGAATAAAACAGAAAAGATTGAAGCTTTGTCTGCAAATACAAGCGAAGACAAAATAAAAATAAAATTAAATAAATGAAAACTGCTTATGTATAAATGGTTTAAAAATTGATGAAATAATATAGGGCAATGGGATCAACAGTGATCCGGACAGGAATATTTTTGTGTAGGTAATTAAGGAAGGTTTCTGTAAGTAGACATGACTTTACAAACAACCAAATTCCTTAATGAATTAAATGTAGGCAGGAGTATATTTCTGAGCCTTAAGGTATAGAAAAGTTTCAAAAATAGAAGCATGGCCAAGAAGGTGTCCTGAAGTTCAGAGCACCAGTAACTTACATAAAAGGCAGCATGCGCAAGGCAGGCTCAGGGGGAAACAGTCTTGATCCAACCCAAAACCACGATTAGGGAAAAACAAGAGCTATATTGTTGTGATGCCTTTTGGGAAATATCTCACATGAGCTTAAGATTTAAAGACACCACTGTGTAACAATTTTCTTCTTTATGGGAAATCAGTGATATTAACAATTTTTTATTGCTTATTGTTTTTAAGCTAGCTGTAATAATTTCTATTTCCCTTTGAAAATATGGGTTGTGCATCTATGAAAGAGAAGAAAACACAATCATCCCTCCACACCTTGCTTAAAGATCTTTTTTCATTATGTGTTTAAATAGGCTTATCAGGCAGATCATTCTTTAAAAGAATTCTTATAAACATTCCCTATGTGGCTGAAGTAAATATAAATGTGATTGGATGCCAGCATGGGTCCTTAATTTCTTCTCTGAATGAGTAAAGAATGGGATCAAAACAGGTCTGCTCACTCTGCTGAGAAGGTTGATTGACTGGTCATAGTTAGCTAGACAAGCTCAGCTGGGTACTTGGGTTACCCTCCTAATATTTGCTCCATCAACCAAATGAATCATAGAATGTGAGATTGGTCATACAGTTAAAGAATCTATTTCCAAGCAGGAATAAAGCTAAGAATTGCTTGACAATGGATACAATAACAAAAAAGGCAGGGTTAACCTGTGGCTCAATCTCTGTCTCTTCATATCCTATAATTTTCATGTTACCACAACTCAAAAGAACGAGATTAGCAACCTCAACTTTGACAGACTCTAAGGCTGGTCCAGAGATTATTTTACCAATGACTCATTAGGAATGAGATGAATTTTTAAGAATTCACCTATTATTCTCAATACCTCATCAGGCACAAATGTATAAATGGAATGTAATTAAAGTTGCCTCTTCTCTGACACAGTTCAAGGAAATCATCTCCAAGGCCTCCTGGAATTGTGATATATTAAATGAGACTCTCTGGGTTCCAGGAGCTGCTATTGGAAATGTAGGATAAACTTGAGGGTATTAGGCAGTTGCAGGAAAACCCCAAACATTAATTTTTGTCACAGTTGGCTGCACCATATCAACCTATAAACACCTCTCTATTTTCAATTAACATTGCTCTGTCTCCTGTCTCACTGAATATTATATTTAACTAATTTAAGAGGATTGGTAGAGAGAGTTTTCACACTTCACAGGAAAGCATAATGAAATAATTATACCTCTACCTACAAAAAGCATGACAATATTACATAAGCAGTCTTCAAGGTTTTTCAACTAAAACCTCTTTCCTGTGTCTTCTGTCTGAGGTTTAATGCCTAAACTTTCACTCAGATATGCTTTGTTTTTATTCTTGAGCAGCAGCTCCTAGACTATTGTTGGCTTCAGGCCCAGGATCTGTGTTGGCAAGACCAGGCTAAAAGGGCAATGACTACTCAAGGCGTCAAGTTCTTCTGATAGGTATCACAGAAGTTCCAGAGGAAAAAACTATACCGACATATTTAAGGCCTCTGCTTATATCACTAAACAAATATCCCTTTGGTCAAAGGAGCCATACGGCTGAATGAAAAATTCAGATGGCAGAAAGGTATGTAATATCTTTAGTGAGAGATATAAGGTAATATATATTTGCTAAGTAATAATTCTACTCCTCAGAGTCATGATGGACCAAACCACTGGACAAGGCAAGAGATAAGAGTTAAAGAATAAAGATAAAGACTATTCAAAGTCAGGCTGAGCTTTGGGAAAAAAGGCCATGATAGGTTAGCATGACCCCATGCTGTCCAAGTGGGATCTCAGCAATTTCAGGGAGACACAGAATTAGGAAAACAAAAGGGACTCCAGACCTTGTGGAGCAATATAATGAACAAAATGTAAACTCCACAACAACATGAGTAACTTATAGCCCGTGTATGGTCAAGAAGTGTACCCTGAACCTAGGCTGAGGTCCTAGAGCAGAGGTCTTGCTTTGGGCCCATGACTGGCTACACTTTGGGTCAGTAGTATCCCAGGGCAGTCTACCTGGTTTGAACCAAGATACTAAGATGAGACTTTTTGTTTTTATTTCCTTTGAACTGGTTCCAAAGGAATTTTAATTATTTTATCAAAAGAAAAACTACAAAAAGCCAAAAGAGAACCATAAGCAGCCAGGGAAGAATCAGCTTCCATGCAAGTGTCTCTGAAAACCTGAAGTCCTTGAAAAACAGTGCCATGCCCTGGGTCACCATGGGTGTATGCAGGCAAACCGGTCCTGTGAGGCCAGGAAGTGATTCCTGATCTTCCACATTACACTATGTGTCAAAGATAATGTAACCAAGAGTGATCCTTAGATCCAGAAAAATCGGTGCTCAAGATTAAAATCATTGAAGAATAAAAAAAAATTGATTCTCCAGCACTGAAGAACATTATGACATGATTACAGTTGAGAAAGAGAAATGAGACTATGAGAATAAACCATTTAGAATAGGGAATCAGGTAAATAGGGCAAAGATAATTTAATGCTAGAATAATGACTATACTTGCAAGAAGAAAACCTATTAAATGCAAAAAGACAAAATAATAATATAGTCTTCCAATATATCAGAAGAAAATTTTCTGAAATGAGAAAAAAAAACAATCTCTATAACTAAAGTGCATTTTCTATTGCAGAAAGAATTAGAGCAAATAACTTGATCTTATATTTTTACACCATATAGATGTTGAAAAAACAGGAAAATCTTACCCAAAAAGCAACAAAACAAATCAAAAATGTTTTGTACAGAAGGATAACTTAAGGACAGCGCCGGACTTTTCCATCACAGTATTTGATAGCAGGATGAAAATGAAACTAATATCCATGCATATAAAGAAAAATAACTGTAATTCTAGAACATTCTATCATGCCACAATCAGAAAGGCAAAAGAATATTTGCTGATGATGAAATAAGTCAAAGCTAATACCTCTTGCATGTTCTTTGAAAACAATAAGACAATAATAAAACATCCTACAACAAGGATAAAACAAAGAACTGAAGAATGAGGAACTTTGGTAAATAGTTTATGAGTACAGAATTCATTTAATTATAGATTCCAGAATTCACAGCTGAGATTTTAGTGTCCTAGGTAGAGGCATAATTGAATAGCAGTGAAGTAAATGTAAAGAAAAAATCAAGAGTGTTGGAGACATTAGCTTGGATACAAACATTAACCTTTTTTAATTCTTCATATCAAACATCATTCAACATTGTCTAAAATTCACATGTGAAGTTAAAAAATTAACTCCAAATTCTGTTAATATTTTACTTTATTTTAGAGAACTCTTATAAGGAAGAACGCATTTTATTGTAAAGAATTACATTTTAGTAAATCCTTCAGTTTTACTTCAGTTGCTCTTTTTTCTGCTAACTTCATGGAATTTAATTCAGTAACTTTTATTAAAATGTCAAATTTATTATAATTCCATTTATTGCACTATCTTTTGCTGCCTGTCTTTCCGAAGACATGCTAGGGAGCTATCTAGAATAATATACACTTCATGTTGACAATAGTTATTTTTAAGTTCTAAGATATTTAAGGTGATTTATTCTAGTAGTTCCTTCTTCCTGATGTCTTGCTGTTTGAATGACTTATAATGAGCAGGTATAGTTTTAAAAATACATCATTATTTTTAAAACTAAAGAATCCAGATCAATGCTGGCATTGTTATATAAAACTTCTTTTCCTGAGTAAATACAGAAAGCAAAATCAGTGCGAATTCTTTACATAATGCTAACAGTCCAAGACTTACTTATGCACGTATATGTTACACTTTTTGGAATAGCAGGGCAGAAATGTTGGTGAAAAAGTGAGAACCATATTGTAGAAAAGAAAAGCCCTTCGTGAGAAAATGGGAAGGGAATTAAAACCAGTAAAAAGCCAAATTATATTAAATATTTCTATGAGCTAAACCTAAAACCTAAGAATAATACATTGATTTTCTAACTTCATTACAACCACCATCCTGTCCTATAACTACAGCCTATTACCCACGGTATTTCACAGAAGGAGACTGGGACTGGAAAAGCATCCATAACCTGCCCACCAGTAGCAGGGCTGATATTCTGAATGCAAATCTGAATTTGAAGCCACTCTGCAACCCAACTTCTAAAACAAATTGCAGAATCTAAAATTCTCACAATTCCTGAAGGCCATTAAGTCTTACACAAATGGTCATAAGACTTACTTTGCAAACAAGGTCACCTCCACTCCTGAAAGTTATTTCCCAGCACGATGTTTTATAAGCACAGCCATCAGAAAAGTTAGCCCAGGCCCAACCTCGTCCTTCCTTGAGACCACAGGGTTCTCCTGAGGAAAACAATCTACATCTAATGTTCATTCTTATTGATCATTAAGAGGCTGTAGATGTCAGGATCTTACTTTGGATTCGAAAGTTCTCTGTGAAGGGAGCTTGGGTTCCACAGGCTTCTCATCCCCAGGAACTGCTCTGCAAAGCCTGTGCAGAGCTTCCACAGAGAGGCAGTGAACCTTGTAGGCTCGGTCTCTGAAGATCATGAGAAGCCTTAGTAAAGAGACTATGTTTTATCCTTATACCAAGAAAAGGTGCAGAATCTTTGCAGATGCAAGTTCAACAAGCCAGACCCACAACAGTATTCTCCCCACAAGCCCATGCAACAAAGTCTTCTGTGAATCCTGTGTGGAGGACTAAATGGGGAAGTTTCTCCCAAAGAGAGAGAGAGAGAGAGAGAGAGAGAGAGAGAGAGAGAGAGAGAGAGAGAGACAGAGAGACAGAGAGACAGAGACAGAGAGACAGACAGAGAGAGACAGACAGAGAGAGAGGCAGAGACAGAGACAGAGACAGAAGAAAATGCTCAATTGTTCATCTGGGGCTTATTTATGTAAACTATTTCTGGAGAAAAGATATGTGCAGATGCAATTAAGCTAAGGATCTCAAGATGAGCTCATCCTGAGGTAGGGTAGCCCTAAATTCACAATGACCAATGGCCTTGGACTAAAGGAGAGCTATGTTAGGAGAAAATGATGTGACTGTGAAGGCAGAGATTTATGTAGTATGCCTCCCAGGAACAGTAGGATGCCAGCAGCTACCAGAAGTAGGGAGAGAAACACAGAAAGGATTTTCTCTGAGCCTCTGTGCAGAAACCAGGTCTCCTGGCGTGAAAAGCAGAGCTTGAGTCTAGGCCTTAGGCCAGCTGGCCATCCTGTCACTGATGGGCTCCAGAAAGAAGGAACTCAGTCTACACTTTGAGTTTAGACTTCTGAACCTCATGAACTCTGAAGAAATAAATTTCTGTTGACATAAACTACCAAGGTGGTGGTAGTCCTAAGCTCCATTTTTATGTTAACCCTAAAAAATTAATATACTCTCAAGATATTCATACTAAAAATACATATTCTAGTACTTTCTGCTTATCCTCAGGAAGCATGAGATAAATGAACCCATGAATTCACACGCTGGTTCAATGGTGCCAACAGCAAGGTTCAAGCTCTACCCTACAGGTCTGATGTGGAATGTGAGCTCTGCAGGGTCAATTTACTTTCCCTTCTGTTCTATTCTTTACACGGCATAGAGTAGGTGTTCAACAAACATTTTTCAAATGAATGACTTGGGAGTTAAGGAAAGAACACTTATGACTCATTCAAAAGTAAGGAATAAGCTATAAATGGCATTTGGGTACCAGCTCCATAACTTATTCTTCTAAATGAACTAAAGAAAACCACTGATATTTTCTGGGAGTTGGCTCCTCACTTTTAGGATGGGTCTATTACAACCTACTTTAGTTATTTCAAGGGGCTTCTGTGAAGATGAGAGTAGAGATTAAGTATCAAAATGTAGAATTGTTAAAATGTCTATGTCTTTAGTGCTGTTTCGTAGAACAAAGAATCCCAGATTTATAAAAAAAACTGTGTAAAACTAATGAAATGTTGATTTTGGGTGGGAAGTGATCTAAGACAAGGATCAGGAGGTTTAGTTCAAAGGGACCAAAATCCTACCTATGTCTTGTCTTCCTGGGCCAAAGTTTCTGCCATGCAGTGAATGTATAGATGCTAGTTCCACGTAGTGTGGACACAGGTCATGAAGAAGGAGAATCCCTATGCTCTGGAGAAAATACCCACTCCCTTTAATCTTTATGAGCATGGATTGTGAGCTAACTAGTCAGCCTCAAGAACATATTTCATTACATAAACTCTTTAAATTCTACTTTATAGATGAACAAAGTCAGTTATAGACCTGTAAATGGGGGAACTAAAGTTTCAGTTCCTGAATGCTTCTGTGATTTATTGTTTTTCTATCTACCAAGCACCTTTTCTCGGAAAGCATTGAGAGGAGCTTAGAAAACAGAGAAACAGACGTGAAATTTCTGAGGAAGGAGAAATTATCGTTACCTGAAAGGCAATGGAAAGATTCACAAAGAAGGTGACTTTTAATTGGGTTTTACAGTATAAATAGGAGTTTGTTTCCCTATATAGTGGGGAAAGGGCCCATGTGTATGAAAGAAGTAGGAAATCTGGGAATCAGGATTTGCTGTAACCTAAAAGACAGAGGCTGTGAATGTCTGAGGATGTGGACAGCCAGGCATGAACCTTGTAGGCTTGGTCTCTGAAGATCATGAGAAGCCTTAGTAAACAGACCATGTTTTATCCTTTATACCAAAACTTGCAAGCTGGTGGCCTCAGTGGTCCAGATTTGCCCCACAGGCATGTTTTCTCTACCCCCATTTGTGTCTAAATTATTTTAATTGGCTATAAACTCTTTAATAGAAGTGAGAAGATTTTACCTAACTGCCTAGGTTTCAGTTCTTGTTTTAAAAATCTTCAGTGTGACAAGCTCAGGTCTGCTTTCTTCATAGCTACTGCATGGAGTTACAAAGCAGACGTCCTTGAGGGCAATCAGTGTCCTTCTGTTTGGCATACCCCATCCCCTCTTCCCCACTTTGCATTCTAGGCCTGGCACCTGTTAGTATTCGTGTTCGTACTACTGGTGCATGGGACCATCTTGGGTTTTTAAACAGATGAATGGTATATGCAAGTATAAATGAGTCAAAGTTATTCTGGCTGGAATTTGAAAACAAAGAAGAAAAAGTGAAACTAGAAACAGAGAAATCATTTTGAACACTCTTCACATCATAAATAGTGAGACAAAAGACAAAAGGGATTTTGCTGGATAATGGAGACAAAGTGTGAATCTTCCCAAGGTTCGTTTCCTTAATCTTGAGTGATCTCTGTCTCTTAGTATCTCTTCCCTGCTATCCTATTTAACATTACACCTCATTGCTTGTATCCCCCTTCTGTCCAATTTTTCTACACTATACAAATTACCACCTGACATTCAGGTTGTTTTGTTTACTCCTCTGCATATCTGAACAGAAACTTCTAATTCTGTGTGTTTCATGTTCTGCTGTATTCCCAGTTCTTATAAAAAATGCCCAAAGTCAAATATTTTTATTTACTTCAGATGTCTTTAAAAGATGTTTTTGTTGACTTTTATCTACTTTTGAAGACCTACAATGTCTCCAATGTTTTGGTTTTGTCGGTTTTATTCTTTACTGTTTTGTTCAATTGTATTATAACTAACGATATAGGCAATTCTATTAGAGATAGCGGGAGGCATTATAGTAATCATTGTTGATCACCTTGTATTATGTTTTTACATTATCTATTATGTCCACCCTTTTGACTTGACCGATTCTGTTCTGTTATGTCACATTTGGTTTTACTCTCTTCCAAAAAAGTAATAAGAACCGTGGGAGCAATGAAACCCAAAATGTGTAATAGTCATGGTACAAAAGAGAGGAAAAGAAAGTGCTCCAAACTATGTAACTGCATGTATATTTAAGTGTATAAGATAGAAAATGATATCACAGAGTTTTATTGGATTAATGAACAGAACTGTTTGCAATATCATTGATGGAATGTCCACTTTACAAGCTTTAATTTTGTGACTTGAACAATTATTTCTAAGATGACAATATGTAATCCATTAACTAGTGATTTCCTACTGTTCATTTTTTTTCTGTAAATCTGTATAACTTGTACCCTTTCCCTGCTTTTTTTTTTCTTTTCTCCTTAAATAAAATTAAAAAATAAATAAATTTTAAAAAAAAGATGTTTTTAATTATTTGTCAATTTAAGCATCTTTAATCTCAATACTTTGAAGACAACTGATAAGACCGAGGGAGGCATCCTGTTGTCAAGCAGCCGGCCTAGCTGAGGGTCCCCCTGCCATGGTTCAGATTGCACTCTAAGAAGTTCATCTTCATACCATCCATGCAATGGCCGGTGTAGGAGTTAAGACCCAGGGAGAAGAAGGAAAGACCTGAGTTTGCTCATATTATCACACTCAGAGCTCTCCAGACATCCACATGGGACCACCCAGAGTCCCAGTCTCTTGAGACCTGCACCCTTTGAAAGGAGGACGCAGATTAATTGTCCTTTATCTCCACTGTAATTTCTTTGCTGGTTTTCTGAGCAAGTGCCAGGCTGTCAGAGCCACCCTTTGATGCTTAATTGCTTAATTATCAGTTTACTTCACTGAAGTTAAGAAAGGGAATTGAACCACTTTTAGAAAGGGAGATGAGCTTAGGGACTGCCTAGGTCATGGAGTTCCCCCTGTGTCTACAGCACTTAGTTCTGAATAGGAGCTTCTTTTACAACCTTAGTTTAGCATCCTTCCCCTTGAGCGCCCACCTGCCTCCCTCTTCCTGTAACTTTGGGTCTCTTCCATCAAGTTCTGCTCTTGGATGATTTGTATCGGAGTATCCGAACCCAGCAACAAATTTGCCATTCTTTTCACCAGAAGTACCTAAAATGTTCCCAAATTCTAATTAGCTTTTTTGATTGGTACTCATGCATTTTCTGTTTTCTTTTATTTAAAAATATTTTAATTCAGTTTTCAATTGATACATCATAATTCCACAGATTTTTGGGGCCCAGTAAGATTTTTTCCACAAGTATATATGCTGTGCAGTGGTAACATAGGGGTAGTAATTAGAATATCCCTAATCTCAAACATTTATTATTTCCTTGTAAAGAAATATTCAAAATCTTATCTTCTAGTTTTTTGGAGATATAGGACACATTATTATTATCTACTATCACCCTACCATACACTAGAGCATCTGGACTTCTTTCCATAGATTTACACCTGTTTAACAACCTATCCCCTCTTCCCCTCACCAAACTCTATAAACTGCTATCTACTCTCTGCTTACATGAGATCGGATTTTGCAGATTCCATAAACACCCTGTGTCATTTCTCTTTCAATGCTTCGCTTATTTCACTTAACATAAGGTCTTTTGGGTTCAACAGTATTGTGCAAAATGATAAGACTTCGTCTTTTTTTCTATGGTCAACTAGGATTCTAAAGTACACACACTCCAAACTCTTTGTATCAGTTCATTTGTTGATGGGCACTTAGAATGATTCCATTTCTTGGCTATTATGAATAGTACCACAGTAAACATGGCAATGCAGGTGTCTCTTCAACATCCTTATTTCATTTCCTTTAGGTAAATACCCAGTAGAAGGTATTTACTAGGCTTGATTGTCTCATCACTCTCCGAGCTCTCCAGACATCTGCATAGGACTCCCCCAGAGTCTCACTGCTGCATCAAATGGTAGGTCTGTTTTTAGTTTTTATTAACTTTGATAGTATTTTTTCACAGTGGTTGTACTAACTTACATTCCCATCAACAGTGTGCCAAGCTCCTTTTTCTCACATACTGCAAGAATTTGGCATTTTTTAAATCTTTTTTATAATAGCCAATCTAAGTAGGAAAAGATGATATCCTGGCTTTGGTTTGTACTTTCCTATTAGTGATGTTGAGCTTTTTGTTATTTACTTGGTGGCTTTCTATGCTTTCTTTTAAGAAATGTCCATTTAGCCTGATCTTTATGTATTTTTAATTGGATTGCTTGCTCTCATTATTGAGCTCAGTGCTGTGTATTTTGTGTTTTATAGATTGTGCCAGATATAAACATTTTGTCATTGGTATAGTTTGTCAATGTTTTCTGACATTCTGTACATTGTCTCTTTAAACTGTTCATTGTTTTCTTTATTATACAAGAGATTTTGGTTTAATATAATTTCATTTGTCTGTTTTTGCTTTGGTGATCTCTGATTCTGAAGATATCCAAAAATATCCTTGCCTAGTCCAGTGTTACGAAGTACTTTATTGATATTTTCTTCTAGCGTTTTCGTAATTTCAGACAGTCTATTTAAGTCTGTTTATACAGCGAGAAATAAAGGGTCTATTTTCATTCTTCTGCATATAGATGTTCAGTTTTCCCAGTACTACTTATTGAAGATACTGTCCTTTTCTTGATGTCAGATGAGAGGTGTTTTTATACACCAACAGTGAATTATCTGAAAAGGAAAGCAATTCCATTTACAACAGTAATGACACCAGCACAAAACGCTGAGGAATAAATCTAGTCAAGGAAATGAAGAATTTCTGTATTAAAAACTATAAAATATTGATAAAAGAAATTTAAACCATAACAAAAATATGAAAAACATTCTATGTTTATGAATTGGAAGAATCAATATTATTAAAATGTCCATACTGCCCAATAAGATCTAAAAATTCAATGCAATCTCCATGTAAATACCAATGATATTCTTTATAGGGTCAGAAAAAAATTTCAAAATTGGAATGGAGTCACAAAAGATTGAAATAACCAAAGTAAGAAGAATGAAGCTGAATCCATCCTAGTATCTGACTTCAAAATATACTCTAGGGCTATAGTAATCAAAATAGCATGTTATTGATATAAAAAATGCATAGACTCATACAACAGAGAACTCAGAAAAAATATGCATCTAAACTTAACTGATTTTCAGCAAAGATATTCATTTAACCATTAATGTTATATTTATGCCACTATCAAGTTAGGCACAGAAAACCAGGGAAATAAACAAGTAGGGTTCTAAGAAAATAACTACCAAAATGCCATGGATGTTCTGTGCATGTGGGCATCAGTACAACCTTCAGGAAGAGGACGAGATTTCAGGTCCAAGAAGTATACCTGGGTCTAAAAATTTCCATTTTCTTCCTCTTCTCCCCAAACCCTTCCCTCTATCCTCCTCTCCCCTTTCCCTCCTTCACTTTTCCCCTTTCCCCCTCACCTCCTTCATTCTTCCTCCTTCCCATCCCTCTCGTCTTCTCTTCTTTCTCAACTGTCTCTCTCTCTTATCATCTCTGTCCTCCTACTCTTTTGCAATGGTTGATACATTATGTCAACTTAAGAAATTTAAAAGTTTAACTAAGTGACTCAGCAGCAGGGACCTCCCTTTGTAAACATCCTCATCCTGTGCCAGAGGAGGGCATGGAGATGATATGAGTACTACACTGCCCTAGGAGGGGTATCCTGTATACTGTTTAAGGGAGGAAAAGAGGCTTGTCCTTGCCTTTTGCTCTTGTTGCTTTTTCTGTATTTTGCTCTCTGGAACTATTACCCCTCAACTATACAACTCTGCCTTGGAGACAACTAATTACAGACTGAAATCTCCACAAACTGTGAGCTAAATAAACGTCCTCTTTAATATTGGGTGCATGGTATTTTGTCTCAGCAATGAAAGAAGGTAATCAAGAATCATCTTCCTCCTCCTCCTCATTCTCATCCTCGTCTTCCTCCTCCTTCTCCTCCTCCTCCTCTTCCACCTCTTTCCCATACCTTCTCCGCAATGTCACTCTCCTCCCCCTTCCTCTTCTCTCTCTTCCTCTACATCTTTTCCCCCAGCCCCTCTTTTCCCTCCCAGTCTTTCTGACACCTTTACACATACTGAGTCATACTTAGTTCTCACAACTACTCTCACAGCATATAGGTGGGGCCTGTGCATACCTATGCCTGTATCTGCAGTCTCAGGCTCTCAGTCAAGCTCTTGGGTACAGAAGTTAATTCAAGAGGTGATCCCAGAAAGCCTGATAAAGGAATATAAATCAGAGAAGAAAAGAAAGTCAAAAAGTATGTGCTATTAGTGAGTGGGCTGTCCCTGTGCGAAACTGTGGGTCAGTCATTTTGAGACACTGTGTGGTACAGACTTGGTAATTCCCCCCCCAAAGACACTGAGGAAGCCAGGATATTTATATCCCAATTCCAAGTTTGAGGGTCCCTCTTGGGGACTTACACTCTTGTACTTCTGGTCTAATTCCAAGTATGATGAAGCACTCAACTGTAGATTCTATCAGGGGTCAGGGAAACATGGATTTTTCACTTTGTTCTCTCTCTCTCTCTCTCTCTCTCTCTCTCTCTCTCTCTCTCTCTCTCTCTCTCTCTCTGTCTCTGTTGATGTCATATGCTCCACCCAAGTCTCATGCAATCATGGACATGGCTGAACCTAGCATTTGTGACTGGTTCATTATATAGTGTTTGGATTGGTGGTGTGAGTGCTACACTCATCCGGGGTGGAACCAGCATACATTGTAATGGCCAGAAGAAGGCACGTCTGTCTGTTTTGCTGGGTTTGTGCTTTTGCTCCAGGGGTTTTCATGAACCACTGTCCCTCAGCCATGTCATTTTGCCTCGGAGCCAATTGAATATGGAATGAAACCTCTAACCTGAAGAAATACGCCTTCCCTTACCTAACTTTGGGCATCAGGTTTTTTGTCTAAGCAACAAGAGAAAAGTAACCAAGACAAAATTTGGTACCAGAGGAGTGAGGTCATTGCTGTGACATACCTGGTCATGTGCTTCAACAGCCTTTGGAAATCGCTTGTGGGAAGACTTTGGAAAGATTTGGAGATATCAACTGAAAGAGTGGCACTGGAACAGCTTAGGCTGTTCTGTAGGAGAGATTCTGGTCAGAGCTCAGGAGACCAGAACAGTGTTAGAAAGCCTGATGTTAAAGACCAGGCTTGGGAGATTTCTGCCAGGAAGAAAGACTGCATTTATTGTTGGACACCACACAATGTGTGTTATGGCTTGGCAGAAAGTTTGTCTGCATTTTTCTCACATCCAGAGATTTTGCCCGAGACTGAGATTAAGGGTAACATTGATTAATCTGGCACAAGTACTTTCAAGGAAGTCAAATGTTGAGGCCGTGGCATGGCTACTATTGGGGTCTTTCAGCCAGATTTATGTTACAAATCAAGAACAAAGAGCCAAGCAGGGTGATTTAAAATGTTGCTAATTTGGCCTAAAAACTGTGGACTATAAAAATAAAGCTGAGACTTTGATTGCTGAGAAGGAACAAAGAAAGAGAAAATTTGGCCTAGGGGCATCCTGGGAAGCAGCAGGTCCTCACCCTTTGCAACCTCAAAACTGCAAAGTGAAAGACTTTGCTCAGAGGAGAAAGCCACCAAGCACCAGATTCCAGAGTGGTGACAAAGGGCACAGGAAGTTCCAAAATAGCAGCAGCCACACCAGATTCCAGAATAACAATGGCATAGAGAATCTGTTCATCACAATAAGGTTAAGAGTGTTCAGCAATCCAGGCACTTGATCCCTACAGTCAAGAGACAGGAAAACCTGACTACTACTCCAGCTGACACTGGATCCCGGCAGCATCTACATGGCACTGGTTTTATGTGAGTGGGAAATGCATGAGTTCTGAGGGTAAGACAGCTTCCATCCCAATTTCAGAAGGCCTGGGAGGCCAAGCAGTGTTCTCTGAGAGGGCAATATGTGAAGCTGTGCATGAGAAGCCAAAGATACAATGGAGACCCCAAACATTTGGAAAAGCCAGGAACATGAATCATCCAAGGAAAGCTGCAAATACTGATGAAAGTGGGCTTAAAAGAGAAGATATAAGAGCTGAAATCCCTGAGAGTGCTATGGGGGTGGAGTCACTCAAGCCTTTTGAAGCTTGCAACCAGATTGCTTCAGATGCTGAGAATGGAACTCCAGGACTGCTGGATTTTGTACTTTTTTTGGTTTCAATGCTTTGTATTCCCATTTGTGGCTTTTGGAATGGTAGTGTTTATTTTGTGCTATTGAATATTCTAAGTGTTTTACCATGTTTTCATTTGTACAGGGGCTTGCAGATAAGAGTTTGCCTTAGATCTTGGAGGAGACTTGGGGCTTGGACTTTTCAGCTATGCTGAAACTGTTAGGACTTCGGCAACTCTTGGAGATGGACTAAATGTCTTCTGTACAAAGTGCATGCATGAGTCTTTGAGAGGCCAGAGGTGGAATGTTATGATTTATGTCAGATCCTCCTCCCCAAGTTTCATGCAATCATGGACATGGCTGAATCTAGCATTTGTAAATGATTTGTTGTCTAACTCTTGGATTGGTAGTGTGAGTGCTACATCCAGTCGGAGGTGAAGTCAGCATACAGTGTAATGGTGGGAAGATGGCATATCTTTCTCTTTTGTCTGGTTTGTGCAACCATGTACCACTGCCCCTCATCCATGTCATTTTGCCTTCCAGCCAACTGAGTATGGACTGAAACCTCCAACCTAGAAGAAATAAATCTTCCTTTCCCTAACTTTGAGCTCCAGGTATTTTTTCTCAGCAACAAGAGAAAAAAGTAATTAAGACATCATCTCTCCTTTCCTTCTCTCTTTCTCTTCCTCTCTTTCTTTCCCCCTCTTTCTTCACTTTGCTTCCCCTACTCCCTCTCCCCCCTTCATTTCTGTCTCTTACACACACACAACACACACACACACACACACACACACACACAGATGATCAATCAAACTGAGATTAGAAGCACATAAGCTCCCAAATAAAGTGAGTGATCCCATTGCAGAGATATTTGTCTTATACTATCTATCTTAAGCATGACTGTCCTTTAGGAAACTTACAGTGGATCCAATTTCTCAACCCATAGGTGTGTTTATGTACACCCTTCCTTGGCCTGGTCCAACTTTTTTCATTGAAAAAAGTTAACACTGAGATACTCTTCAGAATTGATCTAGCTCTATGAAGATGTTGATGAGACTTTCAAGGACTTTTCTAATAGTGAAGCTGAAACAGAGACTCAATGAGTGTCTTGCACTAAAATTCCTGTCAAACTAGGAGATAAGTCATGTATCCAAAACCCAGAAGGCAGACATTTTTGTTGCTTTATAATTGGTAACAAGCAACACCACACCATTCTACCCCTGGTCCTTAGAAGACTCATGTGCATCTATTTATCAAAAACTACATGTAGATTATCTTTTATAGTCACTAAAGTTTTAACAGTTCCAGCATTGCCAAATAGTTCAAATCTAAAGTCTTCTCTGAGACTCAAGGCAAACTTTTTGCTGTAAGCCTCTGTAAAAATAAGAAAGTTAAACCCTGCTTGCATGTAAATGCACAAAATAAACATTCATATTCCAAAATGGTGAACTGGGATAAAAAAATTGGACCAAACCAAAACTGAAAGCCATTTTTCTTGATCACCTTATCAGAGAGTTAACTGCAAGGTCTTGTTTGGGTGAGTGATTACTAACAGACTACTGGTTTCCACTGCAATGCCTATGTTGCTGCTATCTAAAGTCTCCAAGATCACACGTCTCTGTGCTCACCCATTGTGGACTTGGCTTTGTGATTTGCCTTTGCCCATGGGACACATACAAACTTGGTACACAGAAAAGTGTGATAATCAATGGGCTCTGGGGTTCACTGTCTTAGTACATTACCCTGAGAATGGTGTGTGAGCAAGCTGACTTAGCCTACAGAATACTGAGAGTCCACGTGAAGAACCAAGATATTGGTCTCAGCCAATAGTTGGTATCAAGTGCCAGATATATGACTGAACCATCTCTCTAGCATAAATTAGCCACAAGAATGAGCTCAGGCAAAAGCAAAGAAGAACCACTTGAAAGAATTCATCAAGGATGGGAGTGGTTTGGTATACACTACATAACTGAAATTGTCTCCAACTACATAAAGTAAGTAGACTGCTGCAGAAATTTCTTCTACTTCTTACTGCTTGCCAAAATAGGCAATAATTAAAAGTAATGTGATCAGGATATGATGACACATACCTGTAACTCCAGTACTCTTGGAAGCCAAAACAAGAGAATCACAAGTGTTAGCCCCACCTGGGAAACTTAGTGACTGTTCAAAAACTGAAGAAAAAGAAGTAACTACATGAGCCATAAAACTCAGATTCTTGATTTTCAATGATTCAAGTTGTCAGCAATGAAATAAAGAGACAGATGCAAGTATAAACCAGAAACTTGGGTTTGGCCCTTGAATTGGCTTTGTTTTTTGAAAAGCCCTAAGACTTGAAAAGCCCTAAGCCCTAAGACTGATATTATCATATTCAGGGTTATTCTTTAAGGATCCTTACTCGATTCCTCCAAGGATAGTGCCTATCATCATCCCCACAGAAAAATTTCTGCAATGCTCTGTTTGCACTAGTTGAACTGAATTCTTTAGATTAATGTTTCTCAAACTGGAGTGTACATAAGTCACCTGAAAATCTTGTTAAAACACAGATTGCTTGGCCCAGCCTACACTTTCCCATTCAGTAGGTCTGGATGGGGCTTGAGAATTTATATTTCTAAATTTCATGCAATGCAATGTTGCCAGTGCAGGGACCTCCCTCACACCATTATTCCAAAGAATTTATATAGGAAAATTGTAGTGAAATGTTGTACCTGGACACACTGAATTCATGAGAGAGTGAACTTTCCTAGTACAGGTCTAGAAATGGGGCAAAATGTCCAGCAGACAGGTCTTTCAACATGGAAGATAATTGGCTCTGGACACATGGAGACAGAGAGTAAATAGACTCAGACAGCCTTGTGGGAACATCAAAAGCCCCAGAAAGGTGAACCTGGTTTTGAGGTCATAAGGAAATATGAATGTTTTATGCATTGGTGCATTTTCCTGGTTTATTTCTTCCATTCACTGACATATCTTCATTGATACTCTTTGTGGAAATATCTTCCTGGCTCAGCTCAACTCATGAATTGGAAAGGGAGCAGCACCTCCTAGGACCAACAAGTCAGGAGAACACCAGAGTGCTGGGGGGAGGCAGTTTCAATAGACATTTATTGGGCTCCTGCTATGGGTGCTGGTGAAAACTGGGGGAGAGCGGACAAACAAGACCACATCACGAAGGACTTAAAACTTTGAGATTTTTATCAAGCTTATCCTTCCCTTTACTTTCTCTCACCACATTTTGTGGCATGGCTCTGGTACTGGAAATCCAACCCAGGGACTTCTCACTGAGCTGTAGCTCTAGCCCATTCATTTTTATTGTTTTTATTTTGAGATAGAGTTTCACTGAGTTGCTAACTTACCCAAGACAAGCTCAAACTTGCAATCCTCCTGCTTCAGCCACGCAAAATTTTTGGATTACAGACATGCATGCCCAGCTTCTTCTCATACTTTCTGTTGACTCAAGTCATCAGAATGAAAATATGTCAAAAAGACCAGGCATCCAACAGAAAAGAGAAGAATAAGGTAATTAATATTTTGTTTTCTAATACAGAAACTCCTTAGAGATGCTATCGAGTGAGGTGGGCATACCACATTCATCTGATTTCCTTTCCCTGAAAATGGGATCACTAAGGCATCTAGATTAACTGGGTATAATCATGAATTAAATTGAGCTCATTTATAAGAGAAACATAGAGGCATCTTTCATCTTAATATCTGGACAGGATCCTCCTGACTTCAAGGTATCGTCAGGAAGAAGCTGGCAAAAAAAAAAAAAAAAAACTAAAAAAGAAGAAAAAACCCTCCAGCTCAGGCCTGAGTGGAATTGGTAATAAAACTCTAGTTCCCAAGTGAACTCACCGCCTTCCCAGTTTGCCTCTGCTGAGCTCATTATTTTATTTCACTACTTGATAGGTTGAAAAATTGCCTGCAAACTGGTTAATTAGGTCTAAGAGAGCTTAGTAACTGAGGAGAGATTGCAGTTCAAGAAACTAATGCCAAAATCTTGGGAGCTCATGATTCATCTATTAAAATGTACCTGAACATGGGGTTCACTGCTCTGGAAAGTCAACCAGCCGTCTGCCCTAGCACTCAAAGGAGCTGGGTATTTTCCAGTCTGAGTGTAGGGCTAGAGGTATTAAGAAACAGCAACCTGAGAATTAAAGGATGTGTCTCAGTAACAGAGCATGTGTTTAGCATGTGTTAGGTCCTGGTTCAATCCTCAGTCCCCCTCACCACCACCCACACACAGAAAAACATAAAACTCACCTTGCAAGGACACAAAGGTAAATCCATACAGGACTCCTGTGGATGAGAGTGTGCTATGGTTGTGTATTATAAAATTGATGTTGACACCTAACCACTCATATGATTGCATTAGAGGGTGTCAGTTTTGGGATGTGACTAGAATTCCATGCATTCATGAAAATAAATCCTTCATTATAGAATTAGTGTCCTTGTATAAAAAGACCTAGAGACCTCCTCCTCTCTTCTCTGTGCCATGAAAAATCACAGAAGAAAAAAAACTGTCTGCGAACTAAGAAACAGGTCTTCTTCAGTCACCAAATATGCCAGCACTTTAGTCTTGGACCTGAACCATCTCCAGAAGCATGAGAATAAATTTCTGTTGTTTAATACTGCTAATAGCTGTCCACATAGCATGAAATTATGGAAGTGTTAAAAAAAAGAAGTTCCTTTCTTATTACTTCTCTCTTTTCTCCCCTCTCTCCTGTTTCTTCTTATATGGCTATTGGTCTCTACTCCTTTATTGCCTTAGACACTGGCCTCATTTTGTTTTTTAAAACACATCTATCCTTTTCTTATGCTTGGGAAGTTTTCTTTAATTATTTATGTAAATAACCTTTATATTTCATTTGTGTTTACCCTTGTTTCTTCACTCATATCTTTTATTCTTAAGTTGTAGATCCTCTTGTCATTTTCTAGCCTTTGTATTGTTACTTCCTGCTTCCTTGTTATTTTTAAGAGATCTTTCCTTCCGTGATTGTGAATTGAAAACTTGTCTTCAAGGTTTGATAGTGTATCTTTAGTTTCTTTCAAGCAGTTTTTCCAGCTTTCAATGGAGTTTTTAATTTTCCTGGTCAACTCTTTGAATCAGTTTCATGTATTCTAGATTTTTTTATATTCGTCCTTGAAGGTTTCTCTCCTTTCTTTATGTCCCTCCATTCTTCCATCTGTGTCTTCTTGAGAGGTACTTAGGATTTCTTTTATTATTTTTCTTATATCTTCTTTTACTTGTATTAGAATTTATGTTTTTAGTTCTTTTATAATGTCATGAGGATAATATTTTATGCCAGAGGCTGCTTTTTCAGACACCACAAGTGTGCAACCCCCAATCTCTTCTGTGTTTACCTCCCCAGAGCCAGAAGTGTTTGTGTTGGGAGCTAGAGATTTCCTTTTGTTTCTTCCTCTTGTCATGTTTCTGGTTTCCTTCAGACAAGTGGACAATGGGGGTCCCTGGCACTTCCTGTATTGACTGCGATTACTCTGAAGAGTGCTGGCTAAGGATTGCTGCCCTTCCTAGTCTGTGGGTAGTCACTGAAGTACAACCAGGGGTAGGGCAGGCTGGCCCCTCCCTTCTGAGCTGGTCAACCATTGGGAGTCTTCACCATCTTAGTATGTGCTTCATAGATGGGGTTAGTTACATATAGTTTCAGGGAGACCTTGTCTTTTGCTATTGGATTGCACACATAGGCAGGACTCAGTCCAAGCAATTCTCCCCAATCTACTATGCACTAGGAGTGGCTGACTGAAGTTGCTGAAGTTCTGAAGCTGCTGAAGTCCAGGTTTACCCTGCTTGACTCCAAAATGCCACCCAGCTCCCTCACCCACTCCTGAGGGAGGACTGATTTCTCTGCACTCACTGCAAGCCAGTAAGGATCTCCAAACCAGATCTCTGAGCCGAGTGCTGCTGTCCCTTCTGCCACTCTCCTCTGCAACCGCTTCCTTCTGCTGAGGCCCTCAGGCTCACCAACCTTGACTTCACCACAGCCGCAAGTCTCCATATTCAAGTGGTGTTTCATACATAATGGGACCAGCTCCAGTGAGAGTGAGTCTGGCTACTTCCTTCCATCCATGATCTTTTCTTTTCTTTCTTTCTTTCTTTCTTTCTTTCTTTCTTTCTTTCCCCTTTAGTTTCTTCCTGGGTCGAGAGGATCCATCTCCCTTCAATTGGTCTTCTCTAGTATGTTTTATTCCAGCATCTGAGCTGTTCCTTTCAGAGAGGCTCCCTGTTTTACTGCTTACTGATCTACCAACTTCTGGATATGAGGCATACAGAACTCCAGGCAGCTATAATCAAAATAGATCTATACTCAGATGTATATAATCAAGATCCCAGAAACTCAACACAAGAACAAAATATTAAAAGCTGTCAGAGAAAAGAGACAGGTCACCTATAAAGGAAAACTCATCAGAAACATGACAGACTTCTTGATACAAACCATAAAATCAAGAAGAGCTTGGAACAAAGTATTCCAAGCCCTGAAAGAAAATAACCTCCAACCCAGGTTTATGTACTCTGAAAAACTATCTCTCAAAATTAATGGATAAACAAGATGCTTTCATGACAAAGAGGAACTGGGGGAGTTCATGACCACCAATCCAACCCTACAAAAAATACTCAAGGACTTTCAGGAGAGAGAGAAAAAAAAAAAAAGACCATGGTCTCAAGAACAGCAACAAAGGAGGCTCACTGAATGGAGCAGACAGTGGAATGAAGGGGGAAAGTAGACAACCAATGGCAGAAAAACAGCATGGCAGAGATGATGCAGAGAAGATTGCCCATAATCACTAACATGGATGGCCTTGATACACTAATAAAAAGAAACACAGGAAGAGTGGGTCAGGAGATAGGGTCCATAAAGATGATCTATATTTGAAATATGTTTAACCTGAAAGAAGGTTTATGGACTGAAAGTCAAAGATGAGAAAATAATGCTTTATGTGACAGGGAACCAGAAAAAAAGTGGGAGTAGCTCACCGATCAGCTACAGATTGGTTGGAAAGATATAATACTATTATACAATGGATAACTACTTAGCTATAAGGAAGGAAAACCTTGAGACTCTTGTAAGTAAATAGATACAACTTGAGACCAAGCTTAGGGGTAAAAAATGGTTCAGAACCACTTAGGTAAATAGTGGGTTTTCCTCCTAATCTAAAATCTAAAGTAATTAGTGGGATACAAAATGTACATTGTACCCTTGGAAAGCAAAAGGGGAGGAATTGTCTAAATAGGGAAGGCAGAGGGCATTGTTAATCTTGTATCATAATTTGAAATCCATATTGTTTTCATCTCTCTGTTTAGTTTGGTTATATTCTGTTCCACTTTGTTTACTTTTACTAAATTTGAGGGCATAGACAGCTATTCCAAAGATAGCAGGGTATACTATGGTAACAATTTTAATTTCCTGTTAACTTAATCTGAAACCCTGTATTGCTTTCACTGCCTTGTTTTGACTGACTGTATTTGAATCTGTCTTGTTTGATCATCATCTTGTCTTGACTGATTTTATTTGAATCTGCTATTAATATCAAATCTAAGATTATAGGCAACTACTCTGAAGACAATAAGATTCACTAAGATACTATTCTGGTTTAACTATTACCCTCTTTTAAAGTCCTATAATACCTCCAATGTTATGTTTTTATTGATTTTGTTCTGTACTGCTATGTTCAATTTTATTGTACCTGATAACATAGGCAATTCTATTGAAGATAACAAGAGACATCATGGTAACCATTGTTGGTCACCTTGTATTGTGGTTTTAAATTATGTACTATATCAATCTCTTGTTTTGAATGATCCCATTTTGTTTTGTTTTGTTTTGTTTTTCTCATTTGGTTTTATTCTTTCCAAAATAAAAAAAAACCCACAACTATCATCCACTTAGTAATAGCATCACAGACAACTCAATATCTATTCATTCTTTTCCCCCATGTTTAAAGTCCTCACCTGCCTTCTCATTTGCCAGCACATCTGATTTGGTTAAGATCCTGCTGATCAATGCTGGGAATGTTACTAATGGCAAGGACTTAGCAAGTCAGATCATTAGCTTCCCTCTCTTCCCTGATGTTGACTCAAAGCTAGGCTTATGGTCAAATCAGAGCCAATATGATCATCTAGGTTACTTTCCTCATCATTGGTACATAGTAACTGGCAACAACAAATCAAAGGAGGAAAAGTTTATTTTGGCTTGCAATTGATGGAGGTTTCAGTTCACAGTCACTTGGCTTCATGGAAGGGTGACACAGCAGAGGAACACAGCAGTGGAGGGCTGCTCATGGCATGGTAGCAGGGAAGCAGAGAGAAAGAAAAGATTATCTGGGGAGAGAAACAAATCCTACCCGGCCATGCCTCCAGTGGCCCACATCCTAACTTCAAGTTGGCTCTAAAGCCAATTTGTGTTCATGAGCAGGTTGCTGCTCAGAATCCTGGGGCCAGTTCTTTGCAGTACTGCCAAGAAGCCAAGACATCATCATCCTATTGAGTCACCTTCTACAGGCCTTCTATGAGCACTTTTGTGGGGGAATTTTAGAAAGTCTCCCATTTTACTATGAAGTTCACAATAGGAGATGTAGTTTTGGGAGCTTCTACACTCAATTTTCAACTCAAAGCTAAATCATGTCTAAGAATAATTTGAGCTTTTCTACTGGAGTAGGGCAGAGCTTAACAAAGAAGACAGAAATATACTGAATATTATTTGACCCCACCTTATAAAGTGATGGCTGATACCTACATTGTCTTGGATTTCACAATTGCCTGAACCTGTAAATATCCTTCTTGTGTGTAAATTAATTTGGCTTTAATTTTCTGTCACTGGTGATAAAAAGAAATGCTAACATTTATGTCTTTCTTTGGAAATGCAATGGTCCCAGCTCTGCACTGATTCTGTGTGAGTCTCCACTATAATCACCCACCATAAGGCTGCTGTTATTGTTTCATGTTTCATATTTTCCAAAGAGACCTTGATTAAATCATACTCATTAAGAACTAAATTACCTAGTCCACTCCAGTCTAGCCAGTTATACCTAATAAGTTACAAAATATAAACAGTCACCCTCTAGCATGAACTGAACTGTGTGAGAAAGACAACACCCACCAAAAGAGTCTAAATATGACCTCTATATCCTTCCTGGATTCAGGAAGTGTGGAAAGTTGTTCAGTAATGTGGAAAGTTGAAGAGAAGTTCTGACTTCACAGGCACCTGCTTTTCTGCTCTGAATGCCTCAATCTCAGCTCCAGGCACCCCAACGCTCAGTGTCCTGCCAGTCCCAGGACCAATATGGAACACTTGCCATGCCTCAAGTCACCCTCCACAAAACTCTCACTGTGCTGTGAGAATGTATCTAATACTCTCTGCTTAGGGTGCTGCATGTGTCTAAAGAAACTATTCCTGGGGCTTCTTTCAACCTGATGCTGACAAATTCCAACTCTGAGACATGACTGGTTGACATGAGAATTCTGGTTATTCCTCCTGAATCTCTGGCTAGGAATGAGAAAGTAGAATATTTAAAAGTTCCCCTAAATCAAAAGTGTCTTCCTTTATCAAGAACTGTGTGTTCTAAAGCAATTCCACAAGATCTCTAAGCCTCAGCCTCTTCATCTTGAGAGAGGAAATGGTATCCTTTCTCTGTTTACCTCAAAATGAAGCTGATCTCCTGAGGATCATTCTGCCTGCTGCTCTTTGCTGTCAGAAGATGGACTCTGAGACATGCCTCTAAAGAATCAGCATGCATACATGGACTACACTGGTTGTATGGATCTCACCTGAGTAGATACTGTTCATGACTTGCCTCATATCTCTCTGCCACCTAGTTTCTCAGCTGTTGAGCAGGCTCACAACATCCTACTCCAACAAAAAGGCCAAGACCCTTCCTTTGTGTCCATCTTCTCCTACATGGTGCACTGTACAATTAGTCTAGCACAAACAAGTGGTGTCAGTATCAACAGTGGCTGGTAGGATTAGTGAATTGTCAGCCTGCTGGCCTGAAACTCAATAAGATGATGATGTCTTGGCTTCTTGGCAGTACTCCAAAGAACTGGCCCCAGGATCCTGAGCAGCAACCTGCTCATGAACACAAAACCCAAACAAAACCATCTCCCAGTGCACATTCCTAAACATCTTGTCCAGAGCCCAGATTTAAACTCATTGCTAGAACTAAATAAGTATTGTAGGATTCATGGATATCATCCCAGAGATATTTTATGCATTGATAACCAAAGCCAGATATAAAACATACACATAAGCAAACTTCTTTCTTTTATACCAAGACAATGGAGTTCTGCTTCCTATCCATACATATTTCTTCTCCATTCTCACCTTCTAACTTTTTTATTAGTTTGCATCAACCTCTAATGGAAGTGTCACAAAAGGGAACATAAATGGTACAAACATGACAAGAGAATTAACCCAAGGATGGGAAACTTCCTGGTAGAACCATGTAGACTGATACCTGAGGACTAAATGGAAGCTAGGCAGGTAGACCACACGGATTCCACAAAGAGCTGAAAGCCAGAGGGAAAGGGGTCCGTTCAAAGAGTTGCCAGTTCCTGTTTGAATGTAGGCTTAGATGTGAGGGTAGGGTTGGCAACAGTAATTCAGAGATGACTGGAGCCTTTGCAGTCTTTCTCATCCTAGTTTGCTTTTCTCTTCTACCACATTTTTCATTCCAGCACATGTGTTTAGTATGGGACCTTTTCCAATTAGGACTTGTACTTTAGGATTTTGGCCCTTTTCACACATTGATCTCTGTCTTTCTTACTTTTCTTGTTGCTAAGACAAAATACCCAACATTCAAAGTTAAAGGAGGAAATGTTGATTTAGTTAACAGTTTGTTGAGGTTTCACTCCATAATCTGCAGACTCAAAGGCAGGGTGGCACATGGCAGAGGACAACTGACCATGGTGGTGAAAGACAGCAACAGCCACACAGGGAGACAAGCCTCTTTCAGTCCCTTATAATGTATGCAGGCTACCCACCTAGGGTGGGTGTAGCTCTCACACCTTCAATCCTAGCCAGAACTATGCCAAACCAATCTGTAGACTGATTTACTAGTCACACACTCTTAACCACAGCATCACACACGCCAGATTCAGCCACTTCTGAAAACCCTATTACTGTATGAGACTTTGGGAGTTCATCTAGATACAAACAATAACAATCTCTTTTCTCTTGTAAAACCTAACCAAGTTTACTTGGAAAAAAACTTCCAAATCCAACATAACTCACATGTCATTGTAAGACTCTTTCTGTCTTCAAAGCAGTTACCCTCTACATAGATCTTCCATCCCTGCATTCACCATGTCAGATGTATCACCCCTTCAAAGTTCATTTAAAGACCTAAGGTACACAGTAGATGCTCAATGAAAATCTTGAGTTATTCATTGCAAATTTCTCTAGTACTTAGTTGTTTAAAATTCTTAACTTCTTTTTAATGAAAAAATTTACAGCAAATTGCCGAAGTTGAGGGATCATGTGTATCTTTAACCCATTTTCCTCCAGTGCTTACATCTTATATTCTTATAGCACAAAATCAACACCAGCAGTGTGATATTGGCACAAGTGTATGCAAAGATTACTGCCATTTGTTCACAAGTATAGGTTGCTGGAACCAACATGCACAAGACAAAGTAATCCCATATCACCACAGCAACTCCCGCATTGGCCCTCTATCTCAGCAGTCACTCTAATGCTGCGTAATCACTCATCTGTTCTCCAATTTCATGGTGTTGGCATTTCAAGGTTGCTGTGAAATGAAACAACACAGTGTTTGCTAAAGTCTGGTCTTTGAATGTTCCTATAGGCTTATATGCTGAAGAGTTTGACCTTTGGGAGGGGGTAGAAGTTTTGAAAGGCAAAGCCTACTGTAAAGTCGTCAGAGGGGATTGTGAGACTCCCTTCCTTAGAGGGGATTGTGAGACTCCCTTATATTTTCCTCTTTTACTCCCTGGCTTGTGCTAAGGTGAGTGGTTTTCTTTCATCACGTACTCCCCCCTACCATAATGCACTACTGCTCCACAAGCCCAGAAGCAATTAAGAAGCCAGTGATGGGCTGGAACCTCTAAAACTATCAACTGAAATAAACCTTTCTTCTTTAAAAATTGACCATCTTGGGTATTTTATTATAGTGCAGGAAAGTTCACTACTGCATTTGGATGTTGGCTTTCTTCTCTCAGCATAATACCTTGAGATCCATCTAGGTTACTGCATGTTCCATAGCTCATTTATTTCTATTGCTGTGTAGTATTCTTTAGAGCATTTGTTCCACAGTTGATTTACCCATTCATATATAGATGATGTTATTTATCTCTAGTTTTTAGCTAGTACAAATATAGTTACTATGAACAGTGAAGGATAGCTTTTGTGTTGTTGTAGGTTTTCATTTCTTTGGGATAATGGCTGGGAACACAATTCATAGATTGTAGAATAAGGATATTCAGTATTTTTTATTTTAAAAAAAACTTCCAAATTATTTAATAGAGTGGCTGGACAATTTTACATTTTCACCAGCAACACGTAAATGACCCAATCTATCTGTGTCTTCCCCATAATTTTCTAGTTGTCACTTTTTTAAAAATTCTAACTATTCTAAGAGGTGTGTATTGATAGCTCAATTTGTATTCTTAATTTACATTTTCCAAAAACCCAGTGACATCAAACATCTTTTCACATGTACCTTTGCCATCTTTCATATGTTCTTTATTAAAATGTGTGATCTTAACTTTTACCTATTTTCTAGCTGCATTCTTTACTTTAGAAAAATTTACTGTTGAATTTTGACAACTTTTAAATATCTCCTAAAGAAGAGTATTTGGTTACATGTTGGTAGTTTATCAATATTTTCTCCCAGTTTACAGCCTGTTTTTTCATCCTATTAATAGGGTCTTTTGGAGGGCAAATTGTTTTCATTTTGATGAATTCTCGTTTATTGATTTTTTTAAAAAATGACCTGTTATTTTGGTGTTACATCTAAGAACTCTTAAGCAAGCCGTAGTTTCAGAAAAATTTACCCAGTGTTATTTGTAAATAGCTTCATACTTTTATGGTTTACATTAAATCTATAAAAATGTTGGAGTCAACTTTTATGAATGACAAATAGTTTAAGTGGATGTTCCTTTCCAGCAATATTTGTTGAAAATAACTATTTTTGTCTATTTAACCACTTATGTTTTTTCAAAAAATTGCTGACTATATTTGTGTGAGGCTATTTCTGGATTACTTGTTATATTCCATGGTATTAGGTTTCTTTCCCTTTGCCAACATCCAAAATCTTGAGTGGTGCAGCTTTTTATAAAAAATCTTGTAATTAGGTGTGATTTCTCTTATTTTACTTTTTCTTATAGAATTGTCTTAGTTATTTTAGCTATTTTGCCTTCCAAATAAATTTTAGAATGTTTTTCTGTATATATGAGATATCTTACTAAGATTTTGCTAAGAACTGCATTAAACAAAGTTTGAAAGAAAATTGATATCTTTATTGCATCAAATTTTCTCTCCATTTATTTGGATCTCCTTTGATTTAATAGAATTGTATAATTTTATTTTATTTATTTATTTTAAAGATAATAAAGCCCAACAAAACACTAAATCCAATCAAAATAAAACAGTAAAACTGGTGTAGAACTTCAAAGCAGGAGAATAGGAAAACAACAATGGCTACCACAGTATATCTTTTTATCTTCACAATATTGTACATTCCATCAGGTAGAACAAAATCCAACCAAAACAAAACAGAATAAAACCAATCAAAGCTGAACACTGAATAAAGCAAAACAATTATTGGGAACAAAACAAAACAATGAGAACAATAACGGACTTCAAAAACAAGATAGAAGGAAACCCTCATATTTGCTACATTGCATACTGTCATCCTCCATGTAGATGCCCAGACTGCCTGTTCTAGGTCTGCAAAGTTAGCCAAACAATACAAGCATTCAGTTGCTTTCTGTACCTCAGTTGCCTTCAACTCAGCCTGTGCTATAAACAAGCTAGTTGCTTGGGAAGGTGGGGAGGGTTGGGAGGGAGGCTAATTCTCAGCCTTCGCACCTGTAGTCTCACAGGAGTCACTACCTGACTATTTCTTCCTGGGCCCTGCATGACTTATGTAGATTACCAGAAAGTCCAGCTAGTTGGCTTGTTGATTGGCTTCTCCCAGCATTTTGTAATTTTAACATATAAATTTCAACATATTTTGTTAGATTTATACTGTTAGTTATCATTTTGGTGCAGCTATAAACAGTTTTGTGTCTTCAGCTTCATTTTCATTGTGGTGATTGTTTCCATATTTCAATATAATTTATTTTAGTATGTTGATGTTACATCTTGACACCTTTCCACATTCATTTTTTTATTTTTATTTTTAGATTCCTTGAGATTTCTATGAAAAATATCATTTCATTTACAAATAGTGACAATTTTCTTTCTCCTGATATGTATACCTTTTATTTATTTTTTCTTGCTTTATTATCCTGGCAAGAACTTCTACCAAAAGCACAATGTTGAATATGTATTGTGCAGTGGAGAGAGTGAACATCCTTACAGTTTTCCTGATTTCAGGGGAAATGTATTTGGGCTTTCACAATTAAGAATTATGTTAACTGCAAAACTTTTATAAACAGTCTCTATTAAGTTAAGAAAAATTTTTTATTTCTATTTTTCTGATATCTTTTATAGTGAAAGTGTGTTAAAATTTATCAAATGATTTCTCTGTACCAATTAATGAAATGATGGTGCTTTCCTTCTTTAGCTTATATGTGTGAAGAGTTACATTAATTTGCAAAATTTGAGCAAGTCTTCTATCGTCGGAATCAAAAGAATTGTTACTGGCACAGCCGAGTGGAGGGACTCTGGTTCAGCCCCACCTGCTACCTCTCCTGCCAGAGGAGAGGCACCACAGTCCCCCGCCTGAAGGAGAGAGCACAGCCTAGCAGAGGGACTCCACTCCAGCCCTGCCTGCCACCTCTCCCACCTGAGAAGCACACCACAGCTGCTGGCTGGAAGGAGGGAGCTGGGCCGAGCCACTGGAACCTGCTCAGGCCTTGTCTGTGACCTTCTTTTGACCTGGAAAGCACCAGTACTACTGCAACTGCCTGGAGGAGGGAGCAGCCCTGTTGAGGAGGGGCTCTGCTGCCCTAGGAGGGAGCTAAACTACCAGAGGAGTCCCAAGAGCCCAGGACATAAGAGACAATTTCCATAACACCCAGGAGAAACTCTGGAACAACACTTAAAACACAGAAATATAGGAAAATGACAAAACAAAAGACCAAAATGCAATCTCAAACATCCAGCACTTCCAAAGAAAGCCTAGGAGCCATGTACATAGAAGAAAATACATGCCATATACCTAAAATACCTGAAACAATAGTAACCACAATAAAGAAGCAGCTCCAGAAAGCTTTAAAGGAATTCAAACTAGAATTAGTCTCTCAGGTAAAAGAAGAAATGATAAAAGAAATGAAAGAGATGCTGAACATATCTAAAGAAGATACAGTTTAAAAATTGGAGAAACTAAACAAAATGATACAATCCCAGGATGAACAATATAAGAAACAAACAGAATATATAAAAATAGATGGAAAGAGATATACAGGAAATCAAAAATTCCATTGAAAGTTGTAAAAACCACCTCAATGAATGCAAAGATAGAATTTCGGACCTCGAAGACAAGATTGCAGCCAGGGAACAGGAAAGGAAAGATCTTTTAAAAATAACAAGAAATCAAGAAATGACAATTCAACACCTACAAGATAACGCAAAAAAAAAAAAAACATAAGGTTGATAGGGATAAATGAAAATGAAGGAGACACCATAAAGAATGTCAAGAGGATATTTAGAGAAAATTTCCCAAACATGAAATTGGAAACTGATATCAGGATCAATGAAGCATATAGAACTCCAAATAGCCATAGCTAAAATAAAACTACACCCAAACATATAATAATCACCATCCCAGAAATCGAACAAAAGAATACAATATTAAAAGCTGTCAGAGAGAAAAGACAGATCACCTATAAAGGAAAACCTATCAGAATCACAGTTGACTTCTCAACACAAACAATAAATGCAAGAAGAGCATGGTGTGAAGTATTTCAGATCCTAAAGGAAAATGATTTCCATCCCAGACTGATGTACCCTGCAAAACTTTCCTTCAAAATCAATGGAGAAATAAGATACTTCCACGACAAACAACAGCTGAAGAACTTCATGATCACCAAGGCAATCCTGCAAAGAATACTGAAAGACAGTTTAGATACACTTAGGAAAAAAAACCACTAAACAAAGCAGACAGTTAAACAGAACAGAAAGAAAAAGATGTAGCAGTAGAAATACAACATGTCAGCAATAAACCAATATATAACAGTTATAACCATTAACATAAATGGTCTCAATGCACCAATTAAAAGAAATAGACTTGCAGAATGGATCAAAAAACAAAATCCCACCATATGCTGTCTACAAGAAACCCATCTAACCCAAAAGGATACTCAAAGACTGAAAGTCAAAGGATGGAAAAAAATACTTCATGCAACAGGAACCCAAAAAAAAGCAGGGGTAGCTATTCTGTTTGCAGACAAGGTGAATTTCAAACCAATAATGATCAGAAGAGATAAAGAAGGCCACTACATACTGATTAGGGGAAATTTTCAAGAGGAAGAAATAACTATCTTAAATATATATGCACCAAATTCCAGAGCACCCAGTTATATAAAACAAGTAATATCAGAAATGAAAATCCAAATTAGCAGTAATACAATTATAACAGGCGATTTTAATGCACCATTGGCACCAATGGACAGATCAAACAGACAGAAAATCAGCAAAGAAATAAAAGAAGTGAATCACACCTGTGAACAAATGTAATTGATAGACATATACAGAGTACTCTGCCCAACAACAGAATATACATTCTTCTCAGCAGTACATGTGTCATTCTCTAAAATAGACCATATATTAACTCACAGAACATATTTAAATAAATGCAAAAGTGTTGAAATTATCCCTTGTATGTTATGTTATCAGATCAGAGTGCTATGAAATTATAAATTAATGATAAAAGATACTGCAAAAATCCCACAAACACATGGAAACTGAATAACACACTCTTGAGTAATCATTGGGTCACAGAGGAAATTAAAGAAATTAAACAATACCTACAAACAAATGAAAACACAAATACAACTTACCAGAATCTGTGGGATGTAATGAAAGCTGTCCTCAGAGGAAAATTTATTGCACTGAGTTCCCACATCAGGAAAACAGAACAAATACAAATAAATAACCTGATGCTACACCTCAATCATCTAGAAAAAGAAGAGCAAGTCAAGCCCAAAGCCAAAAGAAGAGAATAATAAAAATCAGAGCAGAAATGAATGCAATAGAGACTAAGAAAACAATCCAAAAAAATCAGTGAAGCAAAGAGTTGGTTCTTTGAAAGAATAAATAAAATCGATAAGCCCCTCAACAACCTTATTTTTAAAAAGAGAAGAAAAAGCTCAAATTCATGCAATAAGGAATGAAAAAGGTAAAATCACTACAGACCCAATAGAAATACAGAAGGTCATCAACACCTATTTCAAAAACCTCTACTCTCAAAGGTTTGATAACACAGAAGAAATAAACAGATTCCTAGAAGCATATGAAGTACCAAAGCTAGGTCAAGAAGATGTAAAACTGCTGAATAACCCAATTTCTATTAATGAAATCTAAAACATAATTAAGTTCTTACCTACAAAGAAGAGCCCAGGCCCAGACGGATTCACTGCAGAAGTCTACTAGAAATGCAAAGAAGACCTAATTCAGACACTCCTCAAACTCTTCAATGAAATTGAAAGCGAAGCAATCCTTCTCAAGTCATTCCTGGAAGCAAATATTACTCTAGTAATATTTGAGAAAGACCCAACTGAGAAAGACCCAACTGAAAAAGACAACTACAGACCAATCTCCCGAATGAACCCAGGTGCAAAAATCCTCATTAAATATTGGCAAATAGGATGCAGCAAATCATCAAGAAGATTATACACCACAACCAAGTGGGATTTATCCCAGGTATGCAGGGATGGTTCAACATATGTAAATCAATAAATATAATTCACCATATCAATAGAGTCAAAATTAAGAATCACATCATCATTACTATAGATGCAGATAAAGCTTTTGATAAGGTACAACATTCATTTATGATAAGAACCTTGTAGAAAATTGAAATAGATGGTACTGGAAATACTAGCCAGAGCAATTAGACAAGAGAGAGGAAATAAAAGGCGTAAAGATAGGAAAAGAAGACGTTAAATTATCACTATTTGCAGGTGATATCATACTCTACATAGAAGACCCCCAAAACTCCATTGAAAGACTCCTAGATATAATAAATAAATTCAGCAATATGGCTGGATACAAAATCAATACTCAAAAATCAATAGCATTCCTATACACTAACAAAATCACAGAGAGAGAAATAAGAGAAACCATACCTTTCACATTAGCAACCAAAAAAATGAAATATTTAGGAATTGTTCTCACAAAAGAAGTGAAAGACCTATACAGGGAAAATTATAATACACTGAAAAATGAAATAGAAGATGGTCTCAGAAAATGGAAAGACATCCCTTGCTCATAGATAGGAAGAATAAATATTGTGAAAATGGCTATTCTCCCAAAACTGTTATACAGATTCAATGCAATCCCAATAAAAATACCATCGACATACCTCATAGATCTCAAAAAATCACTCCTAAAATTCATCTGGAGTGAGAAGAGACCAAGAATAGCAAAGACAGTTCTAAGTAACAAAGGCAAGGCAGGAGGCATCATAGTCCCTGACTTGAAGTAATACTACAAAGCAACTGTAGTAAAATCAATATGGTACTGGAATCAAAACAGAGCCGAAGATCAGTGGAATAGATTAGAAAATACAACCACAACTACAAACACACTCAACCACTTTATCTTTGATAAAGGAGCCAAGCAGGTTCACTGGAAGAACGACAGTCTCTTTAATAAATGGTGTTGGAAAAACTGACTCTCCATATGCCGAAAACTAAAACTAGACCCATGCTTGTCACCATATACTAAAATAATATCTAAATGGATCAAAGATCTAAATATTAAAACAGAAACACTAAGTCTATTGAAAGACAAATTGGCTAAAAACCTTGAAGACATAGGGGTAGGTAGAGAATTCATGAACAAGACTCAAACTGCATGGGAAATACTTCCTAGAGTCAATAACTGGGATCACATCTTATTAAAAAGTTTCTGAACATCAAAAGAAATCTCTAACATAGTGAAAAGAAAACCCACAAACTGGAAAAAAATCTTGGTGAACTGCCCCTCAGACAAAGGACTTCTGTCTAAAACATATAAAGAATTAAAAAAAATCAGACCCCCAAAATTCAAAGACCCCATCCAAAAATGGGCATCTGAGATGAATAACCACTTTTCAGATGAAGAAATACAAATGTCAAATAAATATATGAAAAAATGTCATCATCATTAGTTATTAGAGAAATGAAAATTAAAACCACACTGAGATTTGATCTCATTCCTGAAAGAACGGCCAAGATCAAGAAAACAATCAACAACAAATGCTGGAGAGGCTGTAGGGAAAAAAGGAACTCTCCTGTACTGTTGGTGGGAGTGTAGACTAGTGCAACCATTGTGGAGATCAGTCTGGAGATTTCTCAGAAAGCTGGGGCTGGAAGCTTCATTTGACCCAGGTATGCCACTTCTAGGCATATTCCCAGAAGAACTGAAAGCATCATACCACAGTGATATATGTGCACTCATGTTTTTAGCAGCACAATTGTAATAGCCAGATCTTGGAAACAACTTAAGTGTCCATCAAATGAGGAATGGTTTAAAAAGTTCTGGTATTTTTATACAATGGAGTACTACTCAGCTATGAAGAATGACCACATCGAGACATTTATAAATAAATGGACGCAGCTTGAGACCATACTCATAAGTGAAATAAATCAAACTCACTTGTATAAATACCGAATAGTTTCCCTAGTGTAAGAAATTATGAGAATACATAAAAGTACGTGGTAATCATGATTCCCAGTCACATTGGTTTGAAGCCATATAATGTTTTCATTCATTAATTGGAATGGTTTTAATCTGGGTTGTTTTATTTTGTTGTCTGTCATACTACGAATAGCTATTCTGAAGAAAATAAGACAGCATAATAGCTAGTGCTGATTTAATATCATCCTGTTTTGAAGCCCCATCAAGTTGTTGTTCATCTGTTTCCATTGACTTTAACATGATGTATCTTATTATATTTTAATGTATGCAATGGTATAAGCAAAATTTTTATAGGCAAAGAGATAATATAGAAACCGTTGTTTGGTTTCTGTTAGATGATTCTAAATACTCTGCAATACTTTCATTCTCTTGAATGGTTTCACACTGTCTTGATAAGTTTGATGTTATAATATACGAAGTTAGACTCAAATATTTCAAAGAAAGAGATACTATTATTAATGTCAGGCTATCTGGTGGTGAAACAATGATGCTTAAATTGTTGGGTTCTGTCCGGTGTTGTTCTATTGATATGTTCTTTTTTTTTATCTCAATCTACCCCCTTTTTTCTTTTTTTTTTTAAATTCACTTATTTCTTAGTATCTTTTAATTAAGGGAAAACTAAATTAAAAATAGTGGGATATATTATAGCAACTTTTTTGTTTTCCTATTAACCTGATTTGAACCCCTGTATTGCTCACCACATCTTGTTCTGACTGATTTTATTATATTCTGTTTTGTTTAATAGTATCAAATTTGAGGTTATAAGCAACCACTTTGAAGGCAAACCATATTCTATGATGCCCATTATGGTTTGACTATTATCTTCTTTGGAAGTCCTGTGAGGTCTCCAATGTAGGTTTTATTGGTCTTCTGTACAGTTTTGTTCAATTCTTTTATACCAACTGATATAGGCAACTCTTTTTAGGATAACGAGAGGCATAATGGTAACCATTGTTGATCAACTAGTAATCTCTTTTCGCATTATATACTATGTGCATCCTCCTGTTCTGACTCTGTTTTGCTTTGTCACATTGGGTTTTTCTCCGTTCTGTTTTGTTTTGTTTTCTTTTCTTTTCCTCTTCCAAAAAAACTTATAAGAACTGTGGGAGTAATGGAACCCAAAATGTGTGATTGTTATCGTAAAAAAGAGAGGGAAGAAAGTGATCTAAAGGATACAACTGCAAGTATATTTAAGTGTGTAGGATAGAAAACCATATTACTGAGTTTTTGTTCAATCATTGAACAGAACTGTCTGCAATCTCACTGTATTAATGTTCACTTTGTATGCTTTAATTTTGTAACCTGGACAACTGTTTCTGAGATGACAATATGTAATCTATTAACTAGTGAATTCTTACTGTATATTTTTCTCTTGAAATTCTGTATTTCTTGTAGCCTTTTACTGTTTTGTTTTGTTTTGTTTTTTCTCTTTAAATAAAAAAAGAATTATTACTAATAATAATTATATCATACTATATAGTGTTCATGGCAGTGTATTAATATTTTATTAGGAATGTTTCATTTATATTTATGAGAGATATTCCTTTGTAGTGTCTGTTAGTGTCCTCTGATTTTAAAAGGGCATTTTAATGTTTGCATGTATAACAAGTTGGAAAATGTTCTCATCTCTTCTCTATTGTGGAAGAGATTATATAGAATAGATGCTAATGTCTCTTGGAAGATGTGATGAAATTCTCCAGTGAAACCATCAGGGCCTAGGGATTAATTTTTGAAAGGATTTTAAACTATAAACTCAATTCCTTACTGCTTTCATGACTATTTATATTAACTTCTTCACATGGATGGTAGTTAGTGATTTTCAAAAAATTGGTCCATTTTATCTGAGTTGTCAAATTTGTAGCATTCTTTAATAACCCTTTTGATGCCCACAGGTCATGTGGTAATGTTTCCTATTTTATTCCTGATATTGGCAATTTGTGTTTGTCTATTTTTTTCTTTAGCTTTGTAAGATGTTTGTCAATCATATTCATCCTTTCAAAACCAGGTCCTTTTTTCATTGATTTTATCTGCTCTTTTTCTACTTTCAATTCCACCCCTTGCTGTTGTTACTTTTACTTTTTATTTCTTTCTACTTGTTTTGGTTTATTTTCATCTTTTTTTTCTACACTCTTTTTTTTAAAGATTTTTTTTTATTTAAGGAGAAAAAGAAAAAAATAGTAAAAGGGCATAAGTTATACAGAATTTCAGAAAACATAAACAGTAGGAAATCACTAGTTAATAGATTACATATTGTTATCTTAGAAATAGTTGTTGAAGTTACAAAATTAAAGCATATAAAGTGGACATTCAAACAGTGAGACTGCAAACAGTTTTGTTCAATGATCCAACAAAACTCAGTAATACGGTTATCTATCTTACGCACTTAAATATACATGCAGTTATATTCTTTAGAGCACTTTCTTTTCCTTTCTTTTGTACAATGACAATTACACATTTTGGGTTTTATTACTGCCACAGTTCTTATTGCTTTTTTTTGAAGACAGTAAAACCAAATGTGCCATAACAGAACAGAGTCAGTCAAATCAAAAGGATGGACATAATAGATAAAATTCTAGGTGATCAACAATGGTTACCATACTGCCTCTTGCTATCTTAAAAAGAATTCCCTCTATCATCAGTTATAATAAAATTGAACAAAACAGTAAAGAATAAAACCAAAACACTGGAGACATTACAGGACTTTAAAAGAAGGTAATAGTCAACTGGGATGGGCGTCATAATGAATCTTATTGCTTCACAGTTGTTGCCTATACTTTTGAACTTGGTACTATCAAGCAAAGTAGAATAGGGGAAAATCAGTCAAAACAAGATGGTGAGGGCAATACCGGGTTTCAAATCAAGTTAATAGGAAACCAAAGTGGGTTACTACAATGTATTCTGCTTTTTTATTTTTCCTTTAATTAAAAAGATAAAAATAAAAAAGTAAATTTTTTTTTAAAAAAGGAGATTGAGATAAAAGAGGGCATAACAACAAACCAGTGCAGGTCAAAGCACAACCATTTAAGCAAAATAGTGTTTCACCACAAGATATCCTGACATAAAAGTAGTTACCATAGTGTCTCTTTCCTTGAAATCTTTGAGTATAACTTCATATACTGTAGCAACAAACATATCAAGACAATGTAATATCATTCAAGAGAATGACAGTATTACAGGATATTTAGAACCAACTATCAGAAAATGAACAATGGTTTCTATATAATCTCCTTGTCTATAAAAGTTTTGTTTATATTATCACATATAATAAAATCCAATAAGATACAACCTGTTAAGACTGATGGAGACAGAAGAATAAAAGCTTGATGGGACTTCAAAGCAAGATGATACTAAATCAGTACCAGCTATTATGATGTCTTGTTTTCTCCAAAATAGCTGTTCCTTTCCAATCTTCTGCCTCATTTCTGTTGAGCTCTTTTTCTGTCATTTGTTGTCAGTTTGTTTTCTTCATTTCCCTTTCTGATCCATTCATTGTGGCCTCTCTGCAACTGTTTCTGAAGTCTTGGTATTTTCCTTTTTCAGAATATCCTGCAGTATTCTCTGTAGAGTTGAATTGGTGGTTGTAAATTCCTCTAGTTCCTCTTTATCCTGGAAGCACCTTGTTTTTCCATCAATTTCTAGGGACAGTTGTGCAGGATATATCAATCTTGGCTGGAGGTTGTTATCTTTCAAAGCTTAAATTATTTCCCCCTACGCTCTTCATGATTTGATGGTTTGTGCCGAGAAGTCTGCTGTAATTCTGATAGGTGTTCCCTTGTAAGTGATCTGTTTCTTGTCTCTGATGGCTTTTAGTATTCTGTTCTTATATTGGATTTCTGGAATTTTGATTATTATATGCCTGGGTGTAGCTCTGTTTGGGTTGTAGGTAGCTGGAGTCCTGTATGCCTCATACATCTGAGTATCTTTACCTTTTGCTAAATTAGGGAAATTCTCTTGGATTATTTCTGTGAATAGCTTTTGTAGTCCATTTGTTTGTGTCCCTACTTCTTCTTTTATGTTCTTAATTTTTAAGTTTATAGATCCTCTTATCATCTTCTAGCCTTTGTATTATTGCTGTTTGTTTTCTTGTTATTTTTAAGAAGTTTTTCATTTCATGCTCCCATATTACAAATCTGCTCTCCAGTTAAGTTCATGCTCTCCTTAGTTTCTTTCAAGCTCTTATGCCAGCTTTCAATAGAGTTTTTAGTTTCCTGATAATCTCATTGAACCTGCTTCACTTCCTCTATGTTTTCTCTATTTTCTCCATCAAACAATTCTCCCCTTTTTTTCTATTCTTCCATTCCACCATCTGTTTTTTCTTGTGTGGAACTTAGCATTTCTCTAACTATTCTACTTATATCTTGCTTTATTTCATTAAATGCTTCACTTTTAAACTCGTCTATGAGGCTCTGGAGATATCACTTTATGTCTATGTGCTGTGTCTGATATTGCATGTTTTCTGTCTTCCTTTGTGTTTCCCTTTCCTGGATCAGTGTTCTCAGGATTGGGGACTGAGGACCCTTTCTTGTTGCTTCCTCTTCCCATATTTTTTGCTCCTTCCATACAAGCGAATGTAGGAGGCCCAATTTTTTTTCTCTTTTTTGGTTACAATTTGTTTGAATTGCGCCAGCTAGGTGTTCCCACCCACTGCAGTGTACTAGGGAGACACAAACCTCAGCAGTCTCTGCTGGGCCTGCCCTCCAGGTCAACCTACCAAAGGCTTCACCATTAGGGTGCGCCTCCAGGCGCTGGGACCTGGTTTGGGCTAGCCTACTGGGTCTTAGTCTGCAGCATCAAGCAGGCCAGGCACTCCCCTCCAATCCCACTTGAAAGGGAAATATGCGGCTAATATCACTGCAGCGTCCTGTTCTGGCAAGTCTGCCCGGTCCCAGTATGTCCTTTGCTGGAGCCTCCTACTCTATGAAAGGATCCCTGTTCTGCACACTCACCACAAGTTGATGTAAGGTTCCCTGCTAGTCCTGCTCTCTAGTCTGTTCGCAGATTTCCATTCTCAGAGCTTTCGTGAGTCTCTCTCCCTGCCTGCAGATTTGGGCACGGCAGCAGCAGCAGCAGAAAATTCAAATCACGGCTTCCAGTGGAGTGGGTTCTAGCTTTCCACGCTGAGATTTTATCTGTTCCTGTTATAGCACCAGGATTGAATTTCCAGTTGGTTTCTCTTAGCTTAGTTCATTCCTACATTGTCAAGGTGTATCTTCCCTTGCTTAGGACTTCTCGTACCGCACCATTCCTGGATTTTAAGTGGGATATCTCAGAGAGCCTCCGTAGCTGCTGCTATCTATCCACCATATTCTCCCAGAAGTAAGTCTTTTTCTAAATTCTTGAAGCAATTTCTTAGTAGCAATTAAATTTCTTAGCAGTTTCTTACATATTGATTTGAAATTTATTATCATTCCTTGAAATACACTTTTTGATTTTAAAGAGGAAAAATAATAAAAGCAATGATACTGGATTTCAAAATAAGCTAATAGAGGATTAACAATGGTTAATATATTCTGTATGGTTATCTTCAAAGCAGTTGCTCAGATTATAAGATACAGGCATGAAAAATTGATCAAACAATGAAAAGAAGAGATAACTAAGGATATATATATATATATATATATATATATATATATATATAACTAAGGATATACTATGAATATCTCCTTTCTCTTCCTTTCATTGTATAAGTGTATTTATCCTTCTATATGATATATATCATATATAATTATATATGATAATTACACTACTAATTACACTACATTTTTATATTCCCCAAGTCTTGCTTTTCTTTATCACCCACTGGTCATTAGTAATGTGGTCTCAATGACAAACATTTGGAAATTTTTCTTTTTTCTGTTATTGATTACTAACTGCATCCAAATGTGGACAGAGAATGCACTTTGCAATATTTGAATTATTTAAACTTTTGACATTTGTGTGCTAGTCCAGGAAATGATCTGTTTTGGCATCTCTACTGGACATGTGAAGAGTGTGTTATTATGCCTTTGTTGGGTGGAATATCATTTAAATGCAAGTGAAGTCCTGCTGGCTTATCACGCTGTTGAATTCTCCCTAACATTGAATTCTCTCTAACATTAATTGTCCATTTATCTGTTTCTATTTCTAGTTCTACCATTTTTAACTTTAAAAACAGAAAGAATAAAAATGAAGGTACAGAATTCCAAAACAAAACAATCAATTCACACTGATTAATATATTATGTATTATCTTCAAACCAAATGCCAGATTACAAGATATAGGCATGGAAAAAATGATCAAGCAATCAAACAATGAAAGCACAATCTGCTCTTTTTAATGAACTAACAAAGATTAGTAATATATTTATCTGTCTTTGTGTGTATATATACACATATATGAATATATATATATATATATATATATATATATATATATATAATCTTTTCATTTCTTTTCTCCTTTCCCTTCTACCAGTTGTTCTTTTCATTTGAACAGTTTATTTTGCTTTTACTTTCACGATATCTATTGTACATTTTGGATTTGATTTACTCTTGGTTTTTTTGCGCTAGGGAGACAATATAATATTTACACAGGAGAGTGTCATTTATTTCACTTATGAGTATGGTCTCAAGTTATATCCTGTTACCTATAAAAGCCTCAAGTTTATCCTTTTTTTATTTGAAACACAAAACAAAAAGATAGAAACATAGCTAAACAATACTACATTTTACAAAATTACCACATCATTTTTATCCATTCCATTATTGATGGGCATTTAGGTAGTTTCCAAGATTTATTTATTATAAATTGTGCTGCTATAAATTTGGGTGCACATATATTGATATGGCATGATGTTTTCAGTTCTTCTGGGGAAATATTCAGAAGGAGAAAATCAGGATTGAATGGAAACTCCAGTCCTAACTTTTTGAGTAATCTACACCATGATTTCCACAGTGACTGTAACAGTCTATAATCCCACCAATAGTGGAGAAGTGTTCCTTTTTCCCCACAGCCCAGCAAGCATTTTTTATTGGTGGTTTCTTGATGACAGCCATTCTTTCTGGAGTGAGATGGAATCTCAATGTTGTTTTCATTTACATTTCTCAAATGACCAGAGTTACTGAACATTTCTTCATGTATTTCTTTGCTATTTGCATTTCTTCATTTGAAAAATGCATGTTCATCTCATATGCCCATTTTTGGATTTGAAACAGGGGGGCCTGCCTGATTGTTTTCAGTTCTTTATATGTTCTAGATAAGTCCTTTGACTGAAGGACAGTTGGGTAAATTATTTTCTCTTTCTATGGATTTTCTCTTCCCTCTGTTGGTGATTTCTTTTGATGTGCAAAATTTCTTAATAAGATGAGATTCCAGTTATTGATTCTTTGATGTACTTTTCAGGAAGTTTGTGCTTTGTTCATGAACTCTTTGTCTATCCCTATGTCTTCAAGATTTCTACTTGCCTTGTCTATCTGTAGATTTAGTATTTCTGTTTTAATATTTAGGTCTTTGATCCATTTTAACCTTAGTTTAGCACATGGTGATAGAAATGGGTCTAGTTGTGGCCTTCCTCATGTGGAAAGCCAACTTTTCCAGCACCATGTATTAAACAGGCTATCTTCTACATGTGGGAAGCCAAATTTTCTACTACCATTTATTGAAGAGACTATCTTTCTTCCAGTGAACATGTTTGGCCTGTTTGTCAAAGATAAGGTGGTTGAGTGTCAATGTAGCTATGTCTGCATCTGTGTCTGCATCTTCTAGTTAATTCATTGATCCTCAGGTCTGTTTTTCGGCAGTATCAGACTGATTTTATCACAGTAGCTTTGTAATATAATTTCAAGTCTGAGATTGTGATTCTCCTGCCTTGCCTTTGTTGCCCAGGATTTACTTGGCTCTTCTAGGTATCTTCCATTTCCAAATGAATTTTAGGAATATTTTCTCTAGATCTGTGAGGTACACTAATCCTATTTTGATCAGGATTGCATTAAATCTGTGTAACAGTTTTGTGAATGTGACCATTTTCACTATATTGGTTATTTTTATCCAAAAGTAAGGAATATTCTTCCACTATGATACCTTATTCAATCTCATTTTTCAGAGTATTATGATTTTTAATATATAGAACCTTTGTTAGACTTATTCCTAAGTATTTCATTTTTTGAAAGCTGTTGTGAAAAGTGTTAACGTTCATAATTTCTCTCTCAGTGAGTTTGTCATTTGTTTGCAAGAACATTATTGCTTTTTTATTGTTGACTGTATCTAGCTACACTGCTGAATTTGCTTATTAACTGTAGTCTTTTGGTGGAATTTTTGGAGTCTTTTATGTAGACTATCATGTCATCTGTAAATAATGATATCTTAACTTCTTCCTTTCCTATACTTATTCCTTTTCTCTCTTGTCTAATTGCTCTGGCTAACATTTCCAGAAATATATTGAATTGTGGGAAGCTGCCTATGATGGCGCCCATTTCCTGCTTCCGGGTTCTTCCCGGCCTGAACAAGCCCGCCAAATTGTCATGTCTGCCCAGTTACCCGTGACGCTAGCCTATCAGCTTGTTAGGCGCGCTTCTCTGTGATTGGATACTGCTTCCCCTTATAAGAGGTTGTTCCTGCCCCCAACGGGCGGAAGAGGAACCAACGTTGAGGGTGGCGGACCTTGTTAGGTCCGGTTCGCTGTACGCAATAAAGTTTGAGAGCTGATCCTGCTCGAGTTTGGCCTCCTGTCTTCCGCGGCTCCGGTCATCTGGTGGCCCCCGTACGGGGAATAAAAGACTCAGCGACGTGCCTCTTCGGCTGGGAGGTGCGATTGCTGTCGCCTGCGGTACGACGGAGGACCTGGCCCAATAACAACGGAAGGCCGCGAGCGCCTCTTCTCTTCACCCTGATCAGCTACGTGAGATACAGCGGTTCCCGGGACAGGTGAGTACTGGGTCACCTGGGTTGGGTGGACGCACCTAACAGATTTTGAGCGCCACACGAGTGGACGCCGGTTTTTTTTTTTCTTTTCTTTTCCCTTTGCATCTGTTTTGCTTTCGCTTCGCTAATACAGCCCGACAGGCTTTTGATAGAGCTTGATCAGAATGCTCAGAGGAGCCCGGAGCCACTGCCGATTGTGGGTCTCCGGAGGACCCTCAGGGCTCTAATTCTGATTCGGATTTGGAAGGCTCAGAAGAGGAGGTCGTCTTTGCTAAGCATGACCCTCCTACACCGTTAAAAGAGGAACTTAGGGCTCGGGAAGATAAAAAGGGGAACCAAACACCACCCTGCCCGAGCTACTCCGCCTTACGGGAGGAGCTTAAGCCCTTCCGCCCTTTGGCAAGTTCGCGACCCATGGTCGCTCCCTTCAGGGCGCCAGGCCCCACTGCACCGCCGTGGCCGGAAGAGGAGTTGCTCCCTGGGCTGCCACCACAACCTATGGCACCGCCCTGGTTAGAGGGAGAGCTACTTCCTGGGTTGCCTTCTGCGCCCCCATCTGGGGAGGGAGGAGGACGTTCCTTCCACCAGAGGGTATGGTTGCGGCTTCCCTTTGAGTGTTCCGGTCTCCATGCATTCCCGGTACAAGTAGGAGGCAGGGGAGGAGGAGGATATTATGAGCCCTTAGAAATTAAACAACTTAAAGCTATCAAGGACGCAGTTTCAGCTTATGGGCCCAATGCGCCATTTACCATGGCGCTTTTAGAGGCATTGGCAGGTCTGCTTTTAACTCCTGGAGATTGGACCCAGCTGGCACGCGCCTGCCTCTCCCCCGGATAATATTTAGATTGGAAGCCCTGGAATGAGGAATTCTGTGTAGAGCAGGCGGCAGCCAACAGGGAAAATAACCAGAGAGAGTGGAACAGGGATATGCTATTAGGGCGAGGAGCCTTTGAGGAAGATCAAACTCTATACCCTCGCCAGGTTTATGAACAAATTAGCCGCTGTGGCCTCCAGGCCTGGAGACGGCTGGCTGGAAAGGGAGAACATACGGGTCACCTTACAAAAATTATACAAGGGCAGGGAGAGCCATTTTCAGACTTTGTGGCCCGCATGCTTGAGGCCGCTAACAGGATTTTTCCAGATGCTGAGGCGGCTCACCCTCTCATAAAACAATTGATTTTTGAACAGTACACTAAGGAGTGCCGTGATGTCCTAAGAACTAACAAAAATAGGTCCTTAGAAGAGTGGACACGCCTGTGCCGTGAATTGGGTGGCCACGGCCTAACGCCCAAAGGAAGAATATCATTGGCACTCTTTACCATAAATTTTTTAAATCTTAATCACAATAATCATTACCCTGCCATGGAGCACAATAACCCATCCCCGGCCGACAAAGGGCTGGTGAGATGGAAAGATGTCCTTACAGGACAATGGATGGGCCCGGATCCAGTGGTTAGTTGGACCCGAGGTGCGGTTTGTGTCTTCCCACTGGAACCAGGCTGCGAACCGCTGTGGGTCCCGGAAAGATTGACGCGAGCAGTAAACTCCCCACCAGTTCCTGATAAAGCACAGGAAGATAAGCCCGCGGACACAAGTCAACTCGACCCTTCTGGGACCGACGCTCAGCGCCTGAGACCATCTACAAACTCTGGTTTGGAGCTTTTTCTATTCTGTGGGTTCCTATTAATCACCCCTGTGATATGCTCAGATTCCACAGAACCACCACAATATCTTTGGGGTCCTTGGCACCACCCGCCCACATTGGCACCTTTTTCGGCGGCCTCGCCCGCCTCACCCAGGGTTTACACCATCAATCAAACAGTCCTTGATTATGCTAATTGCCATGGCTATCCTAGTAGGGCTTGTGGTTATTAAATGCTTGTTAGATCGCCTCATACAAACTCAGCAGCAGGTTAAGATCACAGCCATGGCAGCCATGCAAATGGCAGCAGGTGGCCCATCAGGCCAGCAGGCCGCCGCATATCTCCTTCACATTGCAGAACATCAGCTATAAAAGCTGAGTGGGCAAGCCAATGACGGGTAAGACGGGAAAAGCCCTCCCGGTCAACCTAAGACAGGCTCCACTCAGATATACATGGCCTATAAGGCCAGGGGTCCCTCCCGGAGTCAAATTATTGGCATTGAGATGCGAGACCAAGGGTACTGCAGTGCCATCCGCCCCAAAGGTTGGGGGGAAGGCAGGAATGAATGTCTATATGCATCCAGGCTCGGTTCACAAAAGCCTGGCCCTGCGAAAAAATGAACCACTCACCTTGAGCATGGTCCTGGCGCAAGGATATGCACAAAACAGGGTGATGCACAGCAGGGTATAGACCTCTACATTCTCTCATGCCTCGGCCTACAAGGTAGGCCCACTCCTAGGTGTCTAACAGCAACAAGGTCATAGACACCTTGGAGGGACCCACAGACCATCCTATTTTAATAAATAAAAAAGGGGGAGATGTGGGAAGCCGCCTATGATGGCGCCCATTTCCTGCTTCCGGGTTCTTCCCGGCCTGAACAAGCCCGCCAAATTGTCATGTCTGCCCAGTTACCCATGACGCTAGCCTATCAGCTTGTTAGGCGCGCTTCTCTGTGATTGGATACTGCTTCCCCTTATAAGAGGTTGTTCCTGCCCCCAACGGGCGGAAGAGGAACCAACGTTGAGGGTGGCGGACCTTGTTAGGTCCGGTTCGCTGTACGCAATAAAGTTTGAGAGCTGATCCTGCTCGAGTTTGGCCTCCTGTCTTCCGCGGCTCCGGTCATTGAATAGGAGTGGTGATAGTGGACATTCTTGTCTTATTCCTGATTTTAGAGTGAAAGTTTTCACTTTTTGTATGTTTAGCATGATGTTGGCTAATAGACTTTATCAAAAGCATTTTCTGCATCTATTGAGATGATTGTGTGATTTTTGTCTTTGATTGTTGATATGGCGCAAAATGTTTATTGATTTGCACATGTTGAACCATTCCTGTATTCCTGGGATGAATCCCACTTGGTCATAATGTGTAATCTTCTTAATTATTTGCTGGATTTTATTTGATAATATTTATTGAGAATTTTTGCATCTATGTTCATCAAGGTGGTTGGCCTATAGTTCTGCTCCTTAGTTGGGTCCTTCTCTGATTTTGAAAGCAGAATAATACTTGCTTTGAGGAATAAGTTAGGGAGAACTTTCTCCATTTAAATTTCATTAAAGAATTTCAGGTGTGTTGGCACTGAATATTTTCTAAATTTTTGGAATTCAATTTTTGAAATTTTGTGGAATTCATCCAAGAATCTTTCAGGACCTGGGCTTTTCCTCACTGGTAAGTTTTTCACAGTATTTTCAATTTAAATAATTGATAATGAGTCATTCAAAAGTTTTATGTCTTCTTCATTCAGATTTGCTAATTCATATGTTTCTAAGAATTTGTCCATTTCTTCTGTGTTGCCCAGGCCATGTGAATAAAGATTTTCAATGTATTGATTATCTTCTGAATTAGTGTAGGATTTGTAGTAATTTTTTCACTTGTATTCCTCATTACATGAATTTGAGTTTTTTGTTCCTTTTCTTGATAAAGTTGGCTAGAGATTTATCAGTTTTGTTTATTCTTGCAAACAACCAATTCTTTGACTCATTAATTCTTTGTATTGTTCTTAGTCTCAGTTGCATTGATTGCTACTCTGATCTTTATAATTTTCTCCCCACTATGAGCTTTGGTCTTGACTCGCTCTTCTTTTTCTACACACTTACAGTGCAGCATTAGATTGTTTATTTGTGCTCATTCTGTTTTCCTGATGTGAGAATTCACTGCTGTATATTCCTTTCCCATTTTCATTTAGTTGTAGGTATTGCTTAATTTCTTCTTTAGTTTCATCTGTGACTCAATGGTTGTTCAGGGGGGTGTCACTTAATTTCCATGTTTTTATTTTTTTGCGGTTTCTTTAGTCATTAATTTCTAATTGCCATGCACCATGATCAGATAGTATGCATGGGATAATTTTTGATTTCTTTGTATTTACTTAAGCATGTTCTATGGGTTAGTGTATGATCTATTTCAGAGAACATGCCATGTGCAGCTGAGAACAATGTATATTCTGATATGAACATTCTGTAAGTACCTATTAAGTCCATTGTTCACTGGTTTGATTCAGTTCTGTTATTTCTTTTCTGACTTTTCATTTTATTTATCTCTTTGTGACAATGGTGCATTAAGGTCTGCTGTTACAGTTGTGTTGCTGGGCATTTGATTTTTCATGTCTATTAATATTTGTCTTATATAGTTGTGTGACACACAGTTGGACTCTAAGACACACATGATGGACAGGCAAGGGTAGCAGGATTGAAAAAATCAAAATATTATCCAAGAGGTGAAAATGACAAAAAAAAAAACCCAAAATACATTCTCAAACTCCTAGACCATCTGGAACAAGTACAGGAAATATTGACTTAGAAGATAGTAGAGGTCACACATCTGAAATTTCTGAAAAGATAGGAAGTGAAATAAATAAATCCATGAGGCTATAGAGGAGAAAGATGAGAAATAATCTCTCAGGTTAAAAAAAAAAAGAAACAACAATCTTAATGAAGGAGTTGCTCAGCATAGCCAGAGAAGGCATAGATTTTTTTTTTAAAGTGCAAGAGCATAGGAAAATGATGAAAACCTTAGATTAACAATATAGGAGAGAAATATAATGCATTGAACAGTTTCATTGGGATATCCATGCAATTAAAACTTCCACTGAAATCTGGCAAAATTGCTGAATGAAACCAAAGATAGACTTTCAAACTTTGAAGACAGGATTACATCTAGCAGTCAAGAAAGAACACAACTCTTATAACAAGAGGCCATGGAAAAACTATTCAACAGCTCGAAAAAATGCAAAAAAAGCAATATGATAATGATAAGTGTCAATGAAAATTCAGGAGTCAAGGCAAATGACATTAGAAAACTATTTGCAGAATTAATAGCAGAAAATTTCCCAAGCATGGGAATGCAATCTGACATAAGATAAGTGAGGCATATAGATTCCAACTAGCCATAACTAAAATAAATCTACACCAAACATACTAATAAAGATATCAGAAATTCAGCACAAATACAAAATACTAAAAGCTATTAGAGAAAAGAACCAGATCACTTATGAAGGAAAGCCCACTAGAATCACCACTGACTTCTCAATACAAACCCTCAAGTCAAAGTAAGTTTGGAGTGAAGTATTTCAAGCCCTGAAAGAAAACACCTTTCAACTCTGATTAATGTACCCTGAAAAGCTATCTCTCAAAATTAGTGGAGAAATAGCATACTTCCATGACAAAGAACAATTGAAGAAATTCATATCCACCAAACCAACCCTAGAAAGAGTACTGAAGAATAGTTCAGAGACAAAAAAAAAAAAAAAAAAAAAAAAAAAAGATTGCAATTCCCAGAACAACAACAGAAAGAAACCACCACATAGGACAAGCAATTAAACAAATGAGAAAATCATGGAATCAGTAACAGGAAAATAACATGAGAAAGATAAACCAATACATATCAGTTATAACCATCAATGTAAATGGCCTCAGCTCATCAATTAAAAGAAACAGATTAGCAGAATGGATCAAAAAAGAAAAACCAACAGTATGCTCTATACAAGAAACATATTTAACTCAAAAAGAAACAGGATAAAAGTCAAAGTGGGCAACAATGTTCCACGCAACAAGAACCCAGCAAAAAGCAGGGATAGCTGCTCTATTTGCAGACAATGTGAACTGAAACCAGAAGTGATTGAAAGAGATTTTTAAAAAGGTTACTACATACTTGTTAGGAAAAAATTCAAGACAGAGAGCTAACAATCAGTTCAATCAATTTTGCTTCACATATGTTTCAGATCTTTAATTCATATACATTTAGATTTGACATGTTCTTTGTAGATTGGCCCTTTTATAATTATGAAATGCCCTCTTTTTGGTTGGTAATTTTCATTGTTCTGAATATTTTTATCTACTATTAATGAAGAAATTATTGTTTTCTTTTGGTTACCTTTTACTGTGCATCATTTTCCCATTCTTTCCCTTTCGATCATTATAGATAGATAGATAGATAGATAGATAGATAGATAGATAGATATGAATTTCTTATACACTGTATGTCATTTGATCATCATGTCAAAGCTTGTTTTTAATGAGTGCATTTAGGACATTAATGTAATTATTGACATTCTAGGATTTAGGTTTAGCATTTAAAGTTTTGTTTTCCTTTTGTTCTATTTTTACTTTATTTGTTTTCTCTTTCTTACTTCTTGGTTATAATTTATTCATACTTCTATTTTGGTTTGTTTAGTATTTTTGAGTGTACAAGTTTTTAAATGATCCTAGGTATTATATTGTATGTACTTAACTTACCAAGTATGTTTATCCTACAAGTTCAATTAAAACAGAAATCAACTTATGTCCCTTTTAGTCATTTCTTAGCACAATTTCCTCAAACATTACCTCCATTTATATTGGAGATCATATTAAACAGTACTTTTGTTTTGTTTTAATCAACAAACGTATTTCTTTTATAATACAGTGGTAGAAGAGAAACTTACATTTAACTATATTTTTGTTCTATATTTTACTCCTTTCTACTCCTTAATGTTCCAAGTCCCCTTATTTCTGAATTGTTTCTTGTTTAGAACATTTATTTTTTCTCTTCTGTGAAATATGTCTAGACCAAGTTCTCTAACTTCCCTTCATCTTTCCTTTCCTATTTTTTCATTTCTTTTTCTCTGCTGATGGTTCTATTTGGGGGATATAGAACTTTGGGTTGATCATCCTTTATTCTTTTTAAAATATGATGCCACTTTCTTCTGGTTTGTGTATTTTCAGATAAGAAATCTATTACTGGTCTAATATTTTCTCCCTGTTAACAATGTATAATTTCCCAATGGCCATGTTAAAGTTTGTCTTTAGTTTTCAGAAGTTTGACTATTCTATGACTTGCTGCCATGAAATTATCTTGTCTGGAATTTTCTGCATTTATTGAATCTATAGGTTTATGTTCTTTGTCAAATGATGGGAGACAGTCTTTCATTTTTATGGTACAAGTAACTGAACCAGGGTCTTTGCTGTATCACCAGATTTCTTTTTATTTTTAAGTTCCCCATGCTGAGTTCAATCCTGAATTAAACTCAGTCTAGCAAAGAACTAGAATTACAGGATTTTACCACCATGCTGGTTTTCAGCTGTGATTTCTTTGAATATTCATTCATTTCCCTTCTCTCTCTTATCCTCTGAGACTGATGATTCAAGGTTAAATTATTGCTGTAGCCTGTATATCTCAGGCCCTGTTCATTTTTATTTATATTTTCTTTCTATTGTTCAGGTAAGATAACAGTTTATATATGAAGATCACTAGTTCTTGCCTTTACCTTCTTCATTGTGCTTCTGGGCCCATTTATTGAGTTGTTACTTCAGTGTTTATAACTTTTTGTTGTGAAATTCCCTTTGGTTCTTTGTATCTTAAATTTCTCTGCTGCAGATTTCTATTTCTTTTCTGAGATTTCCTTCTTTTGTTTCAACCAAGTTCATAATTCCTCACTGAAGCATTTTTATGACAGCTTCTTGAAAATACTTGTCAGATAAATTTAATGTATCTGTCATCTTAGTGTTGGGATCTATGGATTGCCTTTGTACATTCCAATTGAGACATTCCTGTTTTTTGATATAAAAAGTGATATTTGGTTGATATCTGACCATCGTGATATTCTGTTGAAACTCTAAGTCTTATTTAAATCTTCTGTTTTACCAAGCCTCTTTTTATGCTACTCCTTTAGGAAGCAGAGGTGCCACCTCCCTCCCTCAAGTGCCCAGACACTAGCTCAAAGAAGAATTGAATGGGTGCCTCATTCCACTGAGTAGGAGTAAAAGTTCAGACTCCGCGCATGATCTCCTCAGTCGCCACCTGGGAAGAGATGTTGGTTCACCTTGCTACAGAATGGAAAGGGTAGGAATCCTGGCTCTCAACTCGGTGTTTGTTGATGGGAATAGCAGTAGGGCCGTCATAGTTCTCCTATAATGTTTGGCTGGAGCAGAGCAATTATTGTCTAAAACTTTTCCATCTTGTCAGTTCTCATCTTCTTAAGAGCTATACGGGGTAGTCTTTTTCTAGGAACTTCACTTCAGTTGACATTTTCAAGTTGCTGGTTTTCTCATTACTTAATCTGGGATATATGAGACCAAAAAAAAAAAATTACCTTGTTGTTTTTCATGTTTAAGTTCCCAAGTCTCTCTGCCTTTTCTCTACCTTTCAGAACCTTCCTATGTTTATTTTATATGTGATGTCTAGTTGGATTAGTAAGAATAATATGGAAAAGTCTGTCTGCTTCTCCTTACCAAAAGTGAAAATCTTCAGATTAAACTATTTTTAATATTTATTTATGATAGGTAATATATTCATAAGATCCAAAGTTCTTTATTCATCTCTATCCCCCAACTACTCAGTTCTTATGCCTAAATTTAAATAAATCTTGCCAACTTATTGTTTGTCTTTTCAGAAATGGTTTGTGCACATATAAGGAAGTTCAAATGTAAAGTTATTTACTTTACGCAAATATGCAAATCCTAAACACAGTTATATGGCATTTTATTTTGGGACTAAATGAGAAAAAGTTGATCATCAATCACTTTCTTTTAACTTTATTTTAAAATAACTATAGATTCAGAGAAAGTTTAACATAACATACAGGTAAGTCTGCTGGACCACTTGCCAACCCTCCAAAAGGTTAACATTTTATAAAAATATAATACAATAATAAATGCAAGAAATTCACTTTGGTGCATTCCACAAGACTTATTCAGACTTGAGCAGGGGTAAATGCACTTGTAAGGATGATTGTATATGTACAGTCATTTGCAGTTAGTTCTTGTCTGTACCTTCATGTGATCAACACAATCACAATACTCAATTATACCATCATCATGAGATTCCTTTATGCTTTCCTTTCATATTCATGTCATTCTTTCCCCCTATCTCTAACCATTTTAACAGTTAGTTTGTTTCATGACTATCACATAAATGCATCATTCTTTTTGAAACTTTTAAAAATTTAACATAATTCTAAGGCTCATAGAAGTTATTGAGTACATTATTAATTTATTATTTATTATTTCTTTTATATTTCATGATATGGATGGATCATAGTTTAATAATGGGTTCATCAATGCACATCTGAGAAATTTCCATTTTAAGACTATGACGAATAAAGCTGTTGTGAATATTTGTGTACAAGTTTTGTCATGGTTTATGTCAGTGGTCCCCAAGCCTCATGCAATTATGCATTTGTGATTGGTTCATTGTCTAGCACTTGGATTGGTGGTGTGAGTGGTACACCTGCCTAGGGGTGGAGCCAGGATATGTTGTAATGGCAGGAAGAAGGTGAGTCTCTCTTTCTTGTGGGTTTCCACCCTGCTGTTTACAGCCACCATGAACTGAAGCCCCACCATGCCACCCTGCCTTAGAGCCAACTGAGTATGGACTGAAAACTCCAAAAACTGTAAGAAATAAACCTTTCTTTTCCCAACTTTGGGCATCAGGTATTTTGTCTCTTCGATGAGTAAAAAGTAACTAAGATTAGTTCTTAATGAAGATTTACCTTCATTTTTCTGGTATGTAGCCCAAGAGTACAATTGTCAGTTCACCTTTAAAATGCACTTCCAGTTTGGAGAGTTACCAAACATTATTCTAGAAGAGTTGTACCAGTTACATGCATAATTGCAATGTATGAGTGAGCTGGTTTCTTATTCATTAATTTATTTTCATTGGTGTGATTCACATGCCTTAAAAATCAATCCTTTAATACTAGACAGATCAGTCATTTCTAAAACACTCACTAAATAGTGTAAATTTTACCACTCTCTGATTTTAGGCCATTTTATCATTGAAAAAAGAAGCCCCAGTCCCCTTTTCCATTCTATCCTAGCAAATATTATTTATAAAGTACTTTAGAATTTTCCCTGCAGCCTTTCAATTGCTTTATAAAAAGCCTAAATTCTTATTCCTATTTAGGAGTATAGAATTAAATGGAACATAAGTAAAACTATATCCAATACTACGTAAGCCTCATGAAGGCAGGGGCTTTATCCATATTCTTTTATTTACTAAGCCTATTTTGTGCATTGATATGTTTAAATTCCTTAGTGCCCAGAACACATACTGGCACAAGAATGTTGTCTCACAATCATCTTTCTGAGAGTAAGTAAATGAAATCGGAAATACAAAAATGAATAAAAAGAATTACACAAAGTACCATATTGAATTCTAATGCTGATACAGAACAGCAGTTTCCACTTCGTTGAACAGCAGAATGACCCAAGGAACTTGTTAAAACTAATTCCTAGGCTCTAGTCCAGAAATATGAGCCGAATCCTTTAGTTATTGAACCTGTGATTACTCATTTTTAATCAAAACACCTGATGGTTCTTGTGTAATTTGTTTCAAATCCACACACAGACTAGTTTCTAACTCCTCCAGGTAAGTACTATGACTACATAGGTACTGCGTGCACAACCTGACCGTTTGCTTCCATTGGTGAATTTATATAACATTCTTGCTCAGAGAAATGAGGATGTAGAAAAACATCTCCATCCAAAGCTTGACCCTGTTGGGGATGCAATGAGATAAGCTAGAAATAGCAGGTACTTTGAGGCTTAAGAGGTAGGAATTTGAATTGAGATTCAGTTACTCACTCACTGAGTTGGACTAATTGGCCTCTCTGAGGGTCTCCATTTTCTCTTCAACAAACTTAATGATAGTATTTAGCCTAGATTACTCTAGTGAAGATTAAATGAGCTGACATATTGTGTTGAAACACAGATATGTGTGTGCATGCATATACACACCAATAACACACTTTTAATCTCATCTTTTCATCAGAGAACTAGAACCTAGGAATCTCAGCATTAAAGTGCCTTTGAATAATATCTTCTCACCTGCTCCTTATAACAGACATCTCCTCCCCCTCTTAAACCAGAGGGCCACTCGATCTGTGTTTGAAAGCCTCAAAGGACAGTGCCTCGCTGCCTCATTTATCCCCACTTCTCCAGTTAGATCCCATTACTAGAAATTCCTTTCTTAAGATGCATGATAATATAACCTTTTGGGTTTCACCACTGGTTGAATGCTTTCAAGCCCTAACAAATGAGAAAATTCCCTCCCTTTCCACTTCACAATTGTTCTGGATTATCACAGCCTGGCAATTTATTATCTGTAAGATCATACGTCTTGCATGAGAGAATTCTTTCATTGTGACATCCTGCTTTGCCCCTACATGAGGTGTACTATAGAAACCTCACAAATACAAATATCTTTAGAATCCAATAAAGAAAGATGATCAACTAACTAAGAAATGTGACAAAATGAAGATTCCATGATATCTGCAAAGAGGTAGCCTCCACTCAGATCCAGCTCAGCTTTCCCCCAATGAAATCTGGCTTCATGTTCTCAAATACAGCTTTTCTAGTTAGTATCCAAATTCCATACTTTTAATTCAAAAGTCACCTCATTAAAATAATGGGTGCCCAGACCAGTGAAATGTGATAGCTCTGTTGTTTATTCCATAGTATAGTGCCAGTGTCAATATCTTGGTACTGATTATGTTCTATGGGCCATGCAAGATGTTATCATGTGGGAAGACTAGCTCAATAATTTTCACTATTTTGCAACCTCTTGTGACTCTGTCATATTTCAAAATAAAATTACTTAATTTTCAGGTGCTACCAAACTCATTAAATCAGAAAACATGCATGTTATGGCAGGTGAAACAAAACTTATTTTGGCCACTCTTTTACAACTTTTTAGCTTTCCATAAAATTTATAAATTTTGTACCATGCTATTTGATATACCTACCACTTTTTATCTTTAAGATCTTGGGCAAGTCCTAGATAGATAGATAGACAGATAGATAGATAGATAGATAGATAGATAGATATGCAACAAGAGCTATTAATATCTCACTGGATTTTATAACAATGAATAAGGTAGTGTATGATAACACAGTGCCCAGAATACACAGCCTGTTCAAAATATATCTGCCATCATTACTAAGGTTGAATCTCAATGGATGAATGCTCAAATTGTCAGCTTTTCAGGTGGTCTTAGAGAGCTTTCTCTAAGACCAGTCCATGCCTTCTAGAATTCTTCAGTGAAACGGACTAGTAGACACAGAAGCCAATGGAAGAGTATATTCTCCTTCGTCAGCTCAGACAGTCTAGAAGCCCTACACTAAAAGATTACCTGAATTTTTTGCAGAGTTCAACATCTTATTAGTAAAACATACAGTGAATACAGACTTAGTGTGTCTGTTCCAGCTATGCCCCATTTCCTTAGTCTCTCTTTCCTATACTACTCTAAGAGGAATATGGAAGAGCTGATTCAACATGAAACAGATACAAATGTTTCTCCTGACTTGACGTACATGACAAAGGCCAAGAAGAAAGTGACAGGTGAAGATGGACCTTGGAGTGAGTGGACTTTTGTCTTGACTACTGCACATCCACCCTTATCATGCCTAGACTCAGAGGAGACAAAAGAAGAAGCAGGTGTTTTCTTCTGGATCCAACAGGACTGGTGACCTGCACAGTCTCAGCTCTGGCATTCTACTCCAGCAAGGTCAAGATATTTTGGTGAATAAAAGTGAGATCAAAATCACAGCACTCAAAAGAACACTCTCTTGCATGTTAGAAACAAAATGGTGACTGTAAGGAACTATTTAAAACAAAAGGGAGGAAGGAAGGAAGGAAGGAAGGAAGGAAGGAAGGAAGGAAGGAAGGAAGGAAGGAAGAAAGGAAGGAAGGAACGAAGGAAGGAAGAAAGGAAGGAAGGAAAAAAGAAAGAGAGAAAGAGAAAGAGGAAGAAAGAAAGAAAGAAAGAAAGAAAGAAAGAAAGAAAGAAAGAAAGAAAGAAAAGAAAGAAAGAGAGAGAAAGAAAGGGAAAGGATCGAAGGAAGGATGGATGTAGGAAGGAACAAAGGAAGGAAAAAAATAATTCAAACACATTTCACCCTGCAAATGTTACTGAAATGCATCTTTTGGGTCAAGTACTAGGTGAGGCAGTAGGGATAGGAAGAATTCTAATGAAAAATGTGAGAAAATTTAAGTCCATAACTTATCCAGTTATGAAAAGTACTTGAAAGCTAAAAATAAGTATAGTGCTTTTATCAGATGGTTAGAAAGTACCTTTCTCAGTGGGTGATCTTGAGGGCTGGATATTCATAAAGTGAGGAATGAGCCAGGCAGAGATCTTGGGGGAGCAGGTTTTCAGGCAGAGCGAGCAACGGAGGCAAAAGTCTGAGGCTGGAAGGGTGTGGTGTGTTACAGAAGCAACCCAGACACAGCAAGGAGGAGGAGAGGTAGAAAGTGTCTGCGAAAACATGTGAGCTCTGGCAGAATGCAAGAGTGCCAGGGGTTCTGCAGCCCGAATAAGAGGAAGAGATGTGGGACACTCAGCATAGAGATGGACATGCTTTCACCTTCTGGCCACCATGTAGGGAAGAGATGCATGTGGACATGATGGATGCTTCTGCAGTAGTCCAGGTGAGCAGGTATGTGCACCACCACTCAACAATTCCCCATGCTGAGCAAAGCACACATAGGCCTTTTTTTTTCACAAAACTTATTTACATTCACTTTCTTCACACCATCCAAAGGAAAAGACACCACCCCATTTTCTGCTGATGCTCACCCTAAACCTCATATATAAGGGCTCCAGAGTAGCTCTGTCACACCCCAGATGACTGCATCCTCAGCCCCCTCTTACACACATGGTGTGACCTTCCTTCCCTGCCCTCTGTGCTCTCCAGAGCCATGAGGAGAGGATGATTCTCACCTTAATTCACACATCCAACTGATTGCAAGAATTGACTGCAAAGGCTGCTACTCATCATGAGGAACTCCGTGCATCAAGGGAATGGCCACACAGACAGCCCATATGACCCCCAGCACGCATTTGTCACAGTGCTGTTTCCCTACTGAACTGTGAGCTCTGTGGAAATAGGCACCACATCTGCTTTCTGTCATTAGCTGCATCCTTGGCCTCCAGAGAGCACCTAACACTTCAATGTACCACTGCTAGCTAAAATTGGTAACACTAGGGGAAATCAAGTGAAATGGATACAGAACTCTAATTCTTTGTCCTATCTTTGCAGCTCTTTTGTACATTCACATTTACTTCAGATAGGAAAGTTAATAATTCTAGCAGGCAAAAGAAGAAGAAAGAGGAGTAGGAGGAGGAAAAGGAGGAGACGAAAAATTGCTTTCAACAAACACAAGCCTTGCTTGCTCCCTCCAATGCTATCCTTCCAGGGGTTCATCTCACCCTTCCCTAGCTCCCAAAGCTTTGGGCCAACCATTGGTAGCTCTAGAATAAACCTCTGGCAGTGTCTGAGGGTAGATCGCATTACAGCCAGGCTTTCAGAGAGCCCTCCAGTCCCTCGTGGTCCAGTACAACTGCCTCAACAAGGCCACTGCAAGATTTTATTACATGGCACTTTGTGGAGCTCACTCAGCCTGTCAAAATAACTGACTTGAGCTTGGAGACTGCATGAGTCTGTCCTCCCTGGAAACTTAGGGCTGGCTGCAGGCAGCCGCTGTTGAACATCTCAGTTGCTGGAATTAACAGCAATTTGGAAATCTCCCTAATTAGTTACAGTGTTTCGTGAGGTGTCATTTTATTTTATTTTATTTTTTTCTTTTAAGAGCCAAATAACATATTGCTGCTTAAGTTTCTGGAAGACAGGGAGCTATAAATAAAATTATAACTTACTTGAAGTCTATCACACAGATACACCAAGTTCAGAAATAAGTTTTAATTTGACTAATGAGATGAAACTTTCTCTGCAGAGTATATATAGGCTGTGGGCAGGAACATCACTCTGTCACACAAAGGGTAGAAATTTGCAAAAGGCCAGGGAAACAATGCAGCTCAGACATAATGAATAAAGCAAATCTATCTGCTCAAGGCAGAGCATCCTTGGAGTCTCCAAATCACAATTACCATGCACAACTGTGTTCTGTTTCTTGGCTTGGCATCCATGGGCATCTCCCTTCCTCTCTCTGGGCCTTGGCTTCTTGTTGTACCCAATGAGGAAGAGGATGCTTATGTTTCTCTGAAAGATCTTTGTAACATCAAAGCATTTTGCATATGTGAAAACAGCTTATACTGAAATCTGATGGTAAGGTGTTGGTGTTTAGAGGTTGTATTCAGAAGTCAGAGTGCTTAATATAAATTGTTCCTTCTGTATCAGCTCAGGGAAGTTACAAATCTTTTTGTTGAAAACTACATGGGAAATGTCGATTTCCACAGACAGATGAATGGATAAAGAAAATATGGCATGCATGCATGCTGAAAGATTATTTATTATAAGGAAGAATGAACTCCTGTCATGTGTAGCAAAATGCATGGAACCAGAGAATGTTATGTTGCATAAAATAAGCCAGACACACAAACGTAAGTACAGAAAGTTCTCTTAAACATGTGGAAGATAAAACAGGTTAACTCAAATGTAAAATAATGGTTCACAGAGGCTGGAAAAAATTCAGAGAAAGGAGGGCTGAAGGGAAGTTGGATTTGATTTAGTACACACTTTGGTTATGTGGAAATATCACACTGAATGCCATTAGTATATACAATTAATATATGTTAATAAAAATTAATAAAACAGAGCTGGGATATAACTCAGTGGTAGACCACTTGCTTTATATTTGCAAAGTCTTGAGTTCAGTTCTTAGTACTACAAAAATTAAAAATAAATAAATAAAAGTTGCAGAGGCTTCCTTAATAAACAGATATACAAAATAAAGATAAAGAAAAACTACAACAGCTTCTTGAATAGACTGCTCCATTCAGACTGCTTTGACTTTTCAGAGAACACATAATGGACTCTAAGTCTTGGCCATAATATGTGTTCTCAGCAGCAAAGAGACCTTAGATATTCCCATGGGTTTGTGGTGCACACACACGTCACCATGGTGTATGAACCTTCAAAGACTGCTGTACCTACATAGACCTACAGGATACCTGTAGTACTAAAAGTTAACAGAAGGGGTAGAGTTAAGAAAAAGGGTTGGGAACATAAAGACAATAATTAATAGTAATGACTCCTGTACAAAATATGTATGAGCCACATATTTTATCTGATCTCAGCTGCTGTGCTATAAAACTCTGAGATCTGCAGGCCAATAGTGAAATCCATTGTTCTCTGGACAAGCTGTGTGTTCTTGGCAAGTTCCTTCATTTCTCTGTGCCCAAATTTCCTGATCTCCGATAAAGTTGTGGTAATGAAATAAGCTTACATAAGCTAAGAGCTTAGCACAATGTCTGCCTTCCCATGAGCACTCAATCTCAGGAAGCTATTATTAGGACTATTTGTATCATGATGTTACCAAGCATATGAAAGGCCTGGCGCTCGATGGGCATAGGATAAATGAGAGCTCTTGAGGGCTGAACCAGCACTGGGGTGACAGGCTCTCAGGCGCCTATTCGCTCTCCCTAATGATATCAGGGAAATGTTTCCAATTGCTATGCAAATATTATACTCTTGCTCTGTAATCATAATAGCACACCATCGAGTGGACAGTGATGAGAGAGATGCAGTAATGTGGGAAGTTTGCAATTGCTCTTTGGCTTCTAGCAGATCTATGGGGGCTGCAGGAGCCCCCAGCTGGCTTCTTGCTGTCTGAGCAATTTCCAGACACCATGCCTGTTAGTGCCTTCCCTTATACAATCAATCTCTACTTCACTGTGACAGTGTTTTCTTTTAAAGACTCACTTTTAAATAATTAATATAGAATTAAAATGATAGAAAAGTATATCTTACCACTGCAGGGTTGCCATCAAAGCCAAAGGAATTCTGTCTTTGCGCTTAGGAAGACAACAAGTGGAGAATCAAGACCCAGTTCCAGGTCCAGGACACTCTTCTGAACTCCATGGCTAAGGCCTGGGTCATGCTGTTTTTTACCACTTATGGGAACATCTAAGCCACTTGAAAAACCCTCAGAATTCATAGTCTGGAATGTACCTCTTTCCTCCTCAAAATTTCTTTATTATATCTAAACTAAATATTTCATGATGCAAATGGAATCCATTTCTCCTTTGGTGGCTGCAATCTCTGAGCTCAGCTTCCGCTTGTTTGGGAAGAATAGAAGTAAGGGCATTACTGCCAGTAACACAGGTCAGTCCCTCTGGTCTGCTTCCTCAATTGGCTGTCCTGGAGCCTCCCTACAGACGATGAATGTCCCAGACTTCAGGGAAAATGCCTACAAGGCAGAACCAAGTCTTGGGGCTTGGCCTGGGACTGCTCCAGCAGTCCAGCTGGCACATGGAGAAAAAAGCTCACTCTTACAGCCAGGCAGTAACCTCACCAAATAAGTTTCCTGCTGCTCCTGGACCACAGCCTAGTTTGCCAGTGCCATTTAGTTACAGAGAATCTTTTCTAGGCCAGGTTCTGCCTTTGGGATGCCGGGGGCACCACTACAAAAGTAAAGAAGAAATGAATCTAATAACAACAAGTCTCTACCTTCATGGACCTTACCTTCTAAAGAAGATAACAAGGAAGATCTCATCATTGATAAATTCTCTTAAGAGGAAAAAGCAGACAAGGAGAGAAAGCAAAGTGGAGTGATATGCAGACAAGGTGACCAGGTGACTAGGTTCACCTCTCTGAGGTTATATTTATTAATTAATCAGGTGACAGAGGTATACAGACATATGATGTCACAGAGAAGAGCCTAGGTGAATGGAACTGGAAAGGCACATGAGAACAAGCAGATGTCTATAGGGTTGGACCAGAGTGAGCGAGCAGGAGAGGACCAGGAAAGGGGCATTAGGCAGAGGCTAATTCTGTGGACCCTGTGGGTCATGGGAAGAAGTTTAGATCTTATTCTAAGTGAAATAAGAAGTCACTGGAACTTGAAACCAGGTGCTACTTATTTTTCCAGGCTCATTCTATGTGGAAAATCGGAGGGTTGTTTGTTGTTCGCTTGCTTGTTGGCTTGATTGCTTGGAGGACGTCCTGAAAGGGTTTACAGGAAACACAACAGGACAGTGGAAACTGAGAAGTCAATTAAGTAGCTAGGGAAATAATGCTGGCTTGGACCAGGAAGGCAGCAGTGACATCTACTAAGTATGGTTGATCCTCACTTTTCATGGATTCCATATTTGCAAATCTTTCTACTCACTAAGACTTAAATCAATGCTCAAAGCACTTTTGCACAGATGTGCGCAGAGCAAAAAAAAAAATGGAGTCACTAGTATAACCCACTCCCAGCTGAAACTGAACAAAATGACACTCTGCCTTCCTATTTCAGCTCTTGTATATAAAAATGTTCTTTTCTAATTCATGTCATGTTGTTCACATTTTGTGACTTTCACCTGTGATTTTTCTGTTTCAACTGGTCCCCAGGGGTAACCTTAAGTATTGCCTGGTGTTCCCAAGTGAAAGTATAGAGAAAAAAAATACGTGACTAAAAAGCTTTGTTCAGGTATGAGTTTTCAGCAGTATACTTTAAATAAGGAGTCTGGATAGAAGTGCATACTCATGATTACAGACGCACAATTTATATTAGCTAAATCATTGAAATGATCCCTATGCCCATCAACAGATTAACAGACAAAGAAAATGTACACAATGAGGTACTACTCAGTCATAGAAAAGGATAAATTTGCATCATTTCTAGGAAAATGGGAAGATTTTTGAGACCATAATGCTAAAAAAAATAAGAAAAATTGAAATATTGCATGGCCTCTTAACCAAAATATAAACAATTTAAAGAGTAAAACAGAATCATGTTAAGAAACAAGGAGGTAGACTCTGTAGAGATGAGGAAGAGATCTAGGTTGCTAGAACTAAATAGGTATACTTGACCTCTGGAAGTGAAGGGGAGAGCATGCTGTTTGAGATCACTTTTTCTTTTCTTTTCTTTTTGTCTTGTTTTTTTTTTTTTTTAAGCACAACACATTTCTATCTTGTAGAATCCCAGAAATCTAACATCTTTCCTTTGTTTCACTCCATCTCAGACTGTCCCTTCCAAGCTTGGCAACATTTTGGCTGATTTTGTTGATTGGATCCATGATTCACGCTCATAATCCCTTTATCAATTGATTGCCCAGTTCCACTTTGGCATTCTCTGCCGAACATGGTTTCTTACTTTTTGTAGTAAAGATAAGCTAAGCAATTTCCCAATCTATCAGTTTTCATTTTTTTTTTGTTCAATAATTGCTTCTCCAATTTGTCTCTCTCCTCTTGCATCTTACTGTAAACAATAAGGAGAGAACAGATCAGCTTCAATGCTTTGCTTTGACATTTTATATTTCTAAAATCCTGCTCAATATCCAAGTTAATTCATAAGTTCTACCTTCCATAAAACACTAACTAGAACACAGTTCACCAAGTCCTTGACTATTTTATAGCAACATCTCCCTCCCTAAAGTGTCTGACAACTCATTCTTTATTTCCAGCTCTGATCTTACCAGAAGCAACTCTAACACCCATATTTCTATCAACAGTGTCTTCAGCACAATTTAGGCTTTTCCTAACATGCACCACAAAACTTATCCAGCCTGACTCAAACTTAACTTCAGAGCCATTTCCACATTGCTAAGTATTTGTTGCATCAGCATCCCACTTTTCAGTACCAAAATCTGTATCGGTTTGTTAGGCAAGTCCTAATATGGCACCAGAACAACAGAAATTTATTTTCTCGCAGTTCTGGAGCCTAGAATTTCAGGAGCAGGTGCCAGCAAGTTTAGTTTACTCTGAGCCCCTGGTCCTAGACTTACAGATGGCCATCGTTCTCACATGCTTTCCTTCTTCGTGTGCAATACTTGTGTATCTTTGTGTGACTAAATTTCCCATCTTTACATAAGAACACCAGTCTGATTGGATTAAGGCTCATCTTAATGGACTCATTTTAATTAAATTACCTCTTTAAAGGCCTTATTGACAAATGCTCTCACATTGTAACCTACTAGGGTTAGGACTTTAACATACGACTTTTGGGGGGAGACACAATCTACCCTTTAACAATAACCAGCAGCTATATTCTCTCTTTCTCTTCATCTTTCTCTCAGTTATTGTCTCCCACATCACTCCCTAGATCCCTTCCTCCCTTCCCATTTCACCATCTGTAACACAAGGGATATGGAGTCCTGTAGAAGGTATTGTCCCTCCCCTTCTCTATCACACTGCAAATGTACGTGATCATTCACACATAGGCCAGAATTGCAGCACTTGTCACCCAGGAAAGAAGGCAGAGAAGGAACAAGAAAGCCATGCATTAGTTTTAAGTTATTTTATTCTTTCCTTTTTCCCCTGATGCATTATGCTCCCTGTCATTTAATAAAATGACTCCAAGATTATGAGAGAAAGGAAATCATCATCACATGTCCTTTGTGCTCCCTGAGGGATTATGAGATTTTACATAATTAAATATGAACTATGTAATTTCACCCGCTCGCCTCTGTTGCATGTTGTATATTACTCCCTCACTATTTCTCAGCGCCTGTTATTGAAAGTGGAAAACGTGATTCACTGTGACAGACATCTCTACAACCTCCTCTATCGCTCACTCCAAGTTTTCTTCTGCCTGTGACATGCGGCCACTTTCTACTTGTCAGCCCACAAAAGGATAGCTGGCCTCTAATCTTCCCAGGTGCGTAAGAGTCTCCTGGCTGCTCAGATGGACACATAGGCAGTGAGAAGCAGGTTACTGAGGCCCAAAGACTTGCTCAGCTGGATTTCTCAACCCCTTGGTTGACCTGTAAATGGAGTAGATTTGAGTAATTTCCTTGACTGGCTCACTTGGAGGTGTGTATTAGTCCACTTTGTCATGCGTGAGATCAAATTACTTAACAACTGCACTTAATGTGGCTCACAGTTTAAGAGGTTTCAATCCATGTGAAGCTGGCTCCATGGCATGAAATCAGAACAGAAGGATGTGTTGCAGCAAAGCTGCTCACTCCATGGTGTCCAGAAAACAGAGCACAAGGGAAGAGCTCCAAAGAGAGATGTAGCCTCTAATGGGGCACTCTGAGAGACTGGATTCCTGCAGTATATTCATCTATGAACATCAGTGAGTTAATTCACTGCTGGTACTGTGACCCCATGGTCCAATCATCTCTTCAGGAGGCTCTAAATCCAGTCAAGTTGACAATTAAGATTAACTGCCACAAGTATAAAGAGTTCTGTGACTGCCCAGATTCTAAAGTGCTTTTCAAACTATTGAGCACTATAAATATACTACTATTATTCATGTGTTTTAAAAAGAACCGGTTCCACAGCTACAAGTGGCAACTCTAAGGAACACAATAGAAATGCAGAGCAATCCTGCTGATGCCAGGGTTGTCCAATGCGTCTGATCTGCAGACACTCTGCTCTACTCCTAGGTTTTGCTTGGGGCCACCAAGGACCTCCTCTTGCACAGCAGCCATCCTGATGCAGATGGTGTGAGAAAAGACATATCAAGTTGACTCCCGGCAGGTCCTGAAGGTTTATGCTCTTGGGGTGGAGGAAAAAAAGAGGAAATCAATCAACTAGCTCAGATGTTTTTACAAAAGTTATGAAACTGGAGGAATGTGGAATTAGAGATGTTCTTTCGAATTCCTTGCCTTAGAACATTGAGGGCCAAAAGATACACTCTGTAGGCAGAATCCAAATCATAGGAGTTAAGTTAAAATTCTGAGTTCAGCTCCTGGAACAGACACCTGTGTTCTGATCATGTTCACTTCAGGCAGGAGGTCTGAGCACAAGAATAATGCCTCACCTCTCTCCACCTGAGGACAGTCTTTGCCAGGAAAGAATGCTCATGTGTTAGGGGAGTACCTGACATCAACGCTCCAGAACTGTCTCCCTACCACCAGTGAAGACCAAGATTTACAGTAAACCCTTCTGCCTCCTCAGCTTACATGGAAACCATTCTAGATCATGTTTTCCTTAGCATCTCAGAGGGCCCCTGGCTTGGTCACCCTTTCCGCTGCAGCCAGTAGCATGCTCATAAGCTCCTGACTGGTTTCCTCCCCTTTTCTGTCTTACATTCCTCTTCCTCTTGTGTTTTCTGGGACCCTCAGCCACATGAAATACTGGTAACCAAATCCTTGCCTCAGGATCTGCTTCTAAGAGACTCAAACTGAAATGGCATCTATTCAATATTCTGAAAATAGCCTCTTGAATACTTGTGCAGCCAATTATGTTATTTCAATTTGCACACCTTTAGCAATAGGAAGTTAACTGTTTGGTGAGTGTCCATTTCATTCTTAGACAGCTTAGATCATTACAAATTAAAAATGAAAAATTTCCCTCATAATGAGTATCAATCCGTTTAGAGAGAACACTGGAACCATTCATTTGTCTTCATATAAAATCATTTAAAATTTCTTCACCAACAAAGTCTCTCTTGCTGGCTGGTAACTATTAGGCTGTGCAATATCAGAACCAAATACAAAAATGCTCATGAGGTCTAGTTTGTGAAGAGTAGTGGTATATTAGCAGTGTCCTAGCTCCCTCCATCCTCCTGGGTCCATTCCTGTTTGATGTATCCTGAGGCTTGGTTTCAGTCACAGTTCACTCTGAGACTACAGAAGATCTTGCAGATGTAGAAGTCTTTGGATGGAAGGCAGATAAAAGTTATCTTGTTCTCATTTGTACCTAGATGAGAAAATGCAGGCCTAGATATGGGTCTATCATTGGCTGTGGCAGACAGCCCAGATTCGAATGCCCAGCACAATCTGCATTCCTGTTCTAGAAAAGGAGCGAGGCATGATCTGGGTGGAAGCAAGATGTAACACTCCAACAGAAGGGTTAGCCGTGAGGACAGTAAGCCAAGGAGAGGTGTATTATCAGGTTCTTTCAGTTGCATCTGAATAGCAAGTCACAGAAACTTGAGCAATACAGTAGAAAAGATACATTAGCTCATGTTCCTGAAAGGCCCATTGTAGATGCTCTTGCAGGTGCTGTGTTATCCAGGTCCTCAAAATACATCATGGGAAAGTATCTGTCCTTGTCATTCTCTGTGATTTCCCTGTGTGAATTTTATTCTCAAGCAGGCTCTCATCTTCGGTTGCATAAATTGTCTCCAGAAACCACAGGATACGTCCTCTCAGTTTAGAATTGCCAGGGAAAATTGGAGGCCTCCTTCTCAAAGAGTCATCAAACATTATTGGTTTAACTACCCTACAAGCATGGCCACTTACACATCCTGAAGCTGGAAGTGGGGGTCAGCCTCATACAACCACGTGGGTTGAGAGCAAGGGAAGAGCAGTGTCTCCAAAGGAAGACCAGATTTCCCTTATGAAGGGAGGGAAGAAACACCCAAGATATGCACTCCAGCGAGCCTAGAATTTTTGTGCACTCCAGAATGTCATGAGTACCAACAGATATGATTCCCAAAGTGGGATCAGGGCATCAGAACTTCCAGGACTACCAGGCCATCCATCGGCCAGAACCCAGATCCCTGGTTACTGTTAGCATGACTGGTGCTGACAGTGGTGAGCTAGTGCTCAGATTGTACTTTGCATTTACTGTGTGAAGGAGCTAAGCTTTGTAAGAATTATTTCAGATGCCTTCAAAATACTCTTAGGGTTATCACCAGCCCTAGGAAATATATGAGGGAACTGAGGCACAGAAGTCTAGTATTCGGGACAATCAGTATCTGTACTTTTAAAGCCAATTCTGGTGGATGTTTCCGTCGCCTATGTCCCATATTATCCTAACTGATGTAGATGGTCTCTCATATGCCACTCCTCCAGTATTCAAGATGATAGATAAAGTCACAGAATTATAGAAGGATGGAAGGCAGAGAAAAGTTTTCTTTTTCTCATTTGTACCTAGATGAGAAGATGCAGGCCCAGAGATGGGAAAGAATCTGCCCCAGAACACACAGCTACTGTGTATGTGTATGGGAAAGCAGGCAAAGCTATAATGCATACTCATATTTTATTTGACTCTTAAAACCTCCTTTCCTTATACAGTGCTGCCCACAACTGGAAAGATGAAAGGCTGGTATTATTTGGAAAAGGAAATGAAAACAAGGAGAAAAAAATGTCTGCGCAGATTTTCCAGAAGACCTTCTAATTCGTCAGGGCAAACCCCAGGGCTAATTCCTCCTCATTACACACCCAGCTTCTAGCTCACCAAGGTTCAGATCTATTTAGTGTTCTCCACACAGTGATATATGTGGTGCTAAATGCCAGAACAGGGCCTGATAAACTCCCTTCCGGGACTGATGGCCCTTGGGACCCGTTGTAGATCAGAGTGATGACGGGGCACTGATGAAATGCTGCTCTGTGGCCAGCCCGACCCTGGTGCTTAAGTGCACCATTCACAGCATTGATCAACATGCAGTAATTCTCAGGCACAGAGACCACCGACATTGAACCTCTGGCGACAGCTCCAGCTTCCGTACACCCAAGAGAAATCAATGCATCTGAAGTTTCCTGCTTGTCCCTCTTTTTCATCCAGGGTGGAGGCTGAGGATTTATGACACATAAATATGCTGTGGATTGACCTTGAGCTCAAATTTACGAATCTCCAAAAGACCATGCAACCTTTTTAATAGAAAGTGGATCCTATGGTAGAGACATCAGGTGTTCATCAGTCAATACCTGTGGTCCTCTTCTTTTGGGTACAAGGGAGCTACATTCTTACACACACGCCTATTGAATGCAAAGTCATGTAATTAACTCGGGCCCCTCCACTGTGAGTAAATGAGATCACATTTCTTATGGATCAAAGCATTTAATGGCTGGTGTGAAGTCTTCCAGTTTCTTTCCTGCCTTGACAATCATGGAAACATGTGAGCAAAGAAAATTCTATGACATGAAAAATCTTGCAGCTCTAAATCACCATAAGGAAGAGAACTGCCTAAAAAGGACTTGTTGTGTGATAGCACTGAGATATGGTGCTGTTCGTTATTGCAGCAACATGACCTAGTCTGATTGGTATTCATAATGGTCACAATCATTGTGTGACTGTGGCCTCAGGAACTACTGTAAAGGCTGCCCAGATGTTAGCACACTGAAATCCCACACTGACTCTACGAGAGAAGATTCAGGAGTTTTCCAGGGATAAATATAAGTTATGCCAGAACTGTGATTCTCGTTCATAGGCTGATTTAATCCCAGAATCTAATATGTTTTTGTTGTTAAATACTGAAAAAAATTAATCCACAGAGAGAAAAACTCTTACAATACCTTTTAAATTTTTTTAAGATACCTTTTCTGGAAAAATTTATATCTTCTTGACTCCAATTATTTTTACTGGGGTTGGGGAGAAAAATACAAGTTAATCACAATATATGCAGTTGAAATTATTGATGCTTTATGAAAGATTTTATTTTATATGTGTTATGGTTTATACACTGTGTCCACTTGAGAAGTTTACAAGTTTAACTAAGAAACTCAGCAGGGAGCCAGGATCCTTACTTTGTAAACATCTTCATCCTGTGCAAGAGGAGGGCACAAAGATTTCACGAATGTTACACCTTCCCTGGAGTTGAAGAATGGACAGTGTACAATATAAAGGAGGAGAACCTTGTGCTTGCCTCTTTTTGCTCTGACTTCTGCCTTGAAACGTTACCCCAGTGCTATGCCACTCTGCTTTGGAATCAGCTGACTATAGACTGAAACCTCCACAAACAGTGAGCTACAATAAGCATTTCCTTCCTTCGTTTTGAGTGATGAGTATTTTGTCCTAGCAATAAGAGAAAGGTAACCATGACAATACGCTTCTCTAATCCTTTAGGTAATAATCAGAAATCAATGAATCTTTAAATAAAATGTATCCAAAATAAAATGTAAATTATTAATATCAAAAATATTCACCACTTAAGGAGACTCAAGGAATGATGGAAAATAAATATTTATTATGTCCCTACTCTACGTCTGGCTTTTTAAATGTTACCACACTTTGTCCCTCCAGTGATCCTGAGAAATAAGAATATATTTTTCCTACATTCAGATAAGAAAGTTTGGATTCAGAAAGATTAAGTGACTTACCCTCTGTCACACAGCAATTGATATATCGAAACAAGGCATTTGGACCTCCCAAGTCAGGTGCTTTCTGCTTTAAAGATTTCACTTCCGTTAACTCCACTGGGCAGTGGTCCATAATTGTCTTTTAAACTAATATTCTTCTGTCTGTATGAATGTAGAGATGCCTGGGTTTTACCTCAAACTACAGCCATGCCCTGATAACATTTCTCATATGAAATAATGGTAAATGAGGACCAAGGTGCTCAGGTATAAGGTGTAATAAAACAAGATTAATTATTAAATTTTTTAAAAATTTATTACAGTAAAAACAATGTTGCCATTAATTTCCCTCAAAATTCTCTCCTTATCCCATCATTCTTAGCACTTTTTGAAACAGCTCTGAAAGTCTTTTTTGTTTTTTGTTGAGCAGTCATACTTGCTTGGATGTCCTGAGATGGTATTAAATGATTTACTTTTCATGATCATTTGTATCCTGGAGGAAAGCAAGAAGTCACATGTGCCAGATCCACATCAGGTACAGAGTGACCCACCTTGAGTTTCTGCAGGCCTGCCTTTCTGTTGGCTGGTACTCCAGAGCAGCATGAAACTCAGGAGGCGGTCTCCCAGAACTGCCTCACAAAGTGGCAAGAGCAATCGGATTAATCATTCAAGAGAGAAAATATTTCATATCGTTATCTTAGTTAACTTTTGACTATTTTTAAAGTTCTGTACCACTTATATCTTTTGGTTTGTTCTTAAAATAAAAAAAATTAAAAAGAAATACTTTGAGGATTAAAGTCAGTGTGTGTCTTTTACTCTAGTTGTTTTATTTAAACACTCATGATATAGTTTTATCACACACTGTATTGCTCGTCCACATTTGTAATCTTACTCTTCAAAGAATGACTCCAGAGCTGGTCTTATTCAAAGACTGCCTCCTTCCATGTCCCAAACTACCCCCAGCTGGCCTTCACAGATCGGCTCTGTCAGAAAGATAAAAAGAACAAGCAGAAAGCTAAATATCTGGGTGTTTCCTGAATAACCAAAGTTATAAGCGGAAAACTGTTTTCAAATTTTTTGTTATGGAAAGTCTCAAAGAAGTATAAAAATTAGCTGGAGATTTATCTCAGTAGCACAGCATCTATCTGGCAAATGCAAGGTCATGAGTTTTATTCCTCATACCAAAAAAATTTTTAAAAAATCAAATGGAGAGCGTCACCCACCTTCCTATATGCATCACTCATCTTTAGCAACTATCGGTGCCAACACTTTGTCTTAATTATTTTATCTGAATCTTATTTTTGTTAGGTTATTTTAAAGCAAATCCCAGGCACCATGCCATTTGAACCTAAATACTTCAGTAATATCTTATTAAAAATGGGCATTGTTATACTTAACCATGATGTTATTATTGTACCTCACAAAATTATTTAATACCCACTCCATATGCAAATATCTGGATTTCCATGGTTCATTCACTATATTTAGTTAGGGGCTTTCAATCTTCCTGTAAAGGAAGATGATACAACTTTCGTAAGACAAAGAGAGTACTAGTAATAATCTATCAGAATAAATACATAAACTAAGATTTACAAAGGAAACCATGTGGTAATTCCCATCTTCAAGCATCTCTTCTTACTGATTCCTTAGTAAAAGCCAGAGTCCTACAGCATAATGCTTATTTTGGGTTTGCTCTATTCTTTCCTTGTTGTGCTATTTCACACATCTCTCTGCTTTGCATTCTTAATTGTGCATGAATTTTAAATGTACAGTTACTTTGCTGTTTTACTTGCCTGATGCTACTATAACACTTTTAAAACATCATGTGGTTCTCCACATCAGAATTATAAAATGAGGCTCATTAGGCTAAAACAATGATGTCATCAGGATTGGTTCCTTTCTGCAGGCTTCATAGGCTGCTGTATTAGCTTGCCTTTTCCAAAGTCTGGAATCTGCCGTGTTCCTTGATTCACCGTCTTCCTCCTCTACCATCAAAACTAGCAGTGGCAGGTTGAGTCCTGTGGCATCATTATTGGTACCTATTGTTGATTCCTCTTCCACATTTAAGAACACTGGGTAATTACATTGGATCCACTAGCAAAATTTAGGATCATCTCTTTATTCTAAGGTCAACTGATTAACAATGTAAATTCCAATTATAACCTTAATTCTCTCTTGTCATGCAACAGAACATTATCGAAGTTCCTGGAGATTAGAATACGGCCTTTATTGTGTACACTTGGCCTGATCAGTAGTAACTGAGGCTATTTTACTTCTTAAAATTAGTTAGTCCATTCCTCCTCTGTGGGAGAAGTGACAAGTGGATGATAAACATTGACTATAAAAATAACCATAGACCCTCAGACACCTCACACCCTCTTTCTACATTCTCTTCTCTGGCCACTTCCTGAGTGACCCCTGACCTCCCCCTTGGCATCACTAAGGGGAGACAGTGTGTTAGCACAGTTAAGGCACATATATTGTGTTCACATTCTCTAGCTGCATGGCTTGGGAATGTCATTAACCTTGTCCTCTCAGTAAAGCAAAGAGAATAATAATCCAGGACAAGCCAGATGATACATGTCACAGCTGAAAACAGTACCCAGTACCAGGGGTGGTAGAAACAAATGATAGTTGTGTTTCTCTCACCCACACCACTTCCTGGGTGTCTCCTGCCACTCATTGCCCTTGACATATTGAAGGTCTGACTTTGTTGTTACCACTCAATTTGGCTTCATACAGCTTCCTGTAGTACCCAGGGGAGAATCTGGCATTTCTCGAAAATGTCTTTCCCAAATCAGTGAACGCAGTTCTGACTCAGGCAGACAGGTTATCCCTCTAGTATGTGATGAGTAACTCACTAACGAGAATCATTAAAAAATGGTGGAGGTTTCTCTCTGTAAGCCAAGGGATCCATGCAGTAGCATCCATTGTGAACCAGAACCAGTGCGCTCAGTTGTAGGTGAATGGAGCAAAATAAGGATCTGGGGAGTCACTGCTAGAACAGCGACCTGGGTTTGAAAGGTAAAGGAGGCCACTCTAAGCTGCATCAATCAACAAAGAACAGGAAGAATGTGAAACCAAAAAACCACTGTGTGCCGTATTTCAAAGCAGAGAAAATACCCAGGTCAATGTGTATAAAAGCTTGAATGTGCTGATAAAATAAACTATTTACTCCAAAAGGCTTGAAGGTTCAAGACCTTGAGTTCAACATAGGACCCCATAGCTTCCTCCATGGACTTCAGTAAGAAGTTTCAGTGAAAACAGACATGTAGATATAGGCACAGATACTTACAGGATGTGATTCAAATGTACAATCAATGTTTAAATTAAAACTATTTTTACAGTAAGAGACACATTGACTTTAATCTTCTTCAAAATACTCTCTTCCCTTTAAACACATCCCATCATTCTTACCACCTTCTGAAGCATTTCTAGAAGTTCTTTTTTACGTCTGTCTTTATGAGATGCAATTAGAAATACAGTAAATGCTACTACAGACAGTCATCCAATAGAAAGGCAGGCTCTTAAAAACAGTAGGGAGTGTTCTTATCCACCTGGTTCACTAGATCTGACAGCATGCTACTTGCAGCTCCTCCCCAAAGTCAAAATGACCATTAAAGGTACAGTTTTGAGTTATTCAGGCCATGGAAGTAACCATAATATCACAACTAAAGACACAAAAAGAACTTCGAGAACTGCTTCAGAAAGCGGGCAGAACAGTGAGTGTGTTCTGAGGGAGAGTATTTTGAGAGAAATTAATAGCAATGTGTCTTCCTGTAATATAGTTCTTAAAAATGTAAACATTCACTAAATCTTTTTATTATACCCCATACATATGTACATATTACTATGTTTGAATATGCCCTCCAGATTTGTGTGTTGGAAGCTTAATCCCTAGTTATATGTTAATGGTATTTGAGACATGAGACCTTTAGGAAGTGGTTGGGTCAAGAGGATTCTACCCTTCAGAGTGTATTAATACTGGATTAATGGATTAATGAGCATATCTGGAGTGGCTTTGTTATAAAAATGAGCTGTCTGTGGTTCATTTACTCTGTCTTACCATATCTTTCATCATTTGTAACCCAGAAAGATGGCCCTCACTAGGAGATGCCTGTGGGTACCATGATCTCAGATATCCAAGACTCCCAGACTTTAGACTTCCCAGAATCATATGAAATATTATTTTTGTATTCCCAAGTCTGTGGCACTTATGTACAGCAACAGAAAACAGAGTAAGACATACACATACACAAACACTCACACATTTAATTTAGAACTTGGAGATACATGCAAATTTAGGCCAAGAAGCGACTTCTAGCTAAGTGTGGTGATACACATCTGTAATTCCAGCATTCTGGTAGGCTGAGGCAGAAGGATGAAAAGTTTGAGTGTAGCTCAGGCAACTTAGCAACTTAATGTGACCCTGTCTCAAATAAAAAATGTAGAAGGGCTTGGGATAGAGCTCAGTGGAAAGGCCCTCGGTTCAGGCCTCAATATAAAAAAAAAAAAACCACTTGTAATAAATAGATGACATGTTTCTTGATGTTGTCAACGTCTACTATGCACTATGCCTGACATTTTACAATTTACTGACATTATCTCATGTAAACCAGTAGCAGTGTTGCAAAAAGATATTCACACCCCATTTCACAGATGAGAAAATCCATGCACAGTGGAGCTAAGGAGGGTTGTCAGGACACATAGGTGATGTGCTGACTTCCAGTCATAGAATTTAGAAAAAAATCAACATCCTCCAATTTAAGAATAAGCCAATTTGCTTGCTGTTGCACCAGTCTAGCTGGGTATTCAATGGAAGTTGTTTGATATTTGCATATCTTTAAATCTTCCTCTAAATGGTATCATTTCTTCTAAATGGACTAAGTGACTATGAATAATTAGCAATTAATAATTATTATGCCTCATTAACTTAATAAAGGATTATATCTTTATAGAAAATGCAGAGCTAATTGGAAATGAAGGTTAACCCAGGCATTCTGGGACTGCTCAGGGAAGATTTGCCCCATGGGGGCCCAAGACCAGAATCCAGAAAGCTCCACTCACCTGAGGCCATTGACCCACACTGTTAACCTATCATGACCAATAAGGACCGGACCTCATGAACTCAAACCTCTAAGGAGCCCAGTCACTAACTAAATGCAGAAGGGAAAAGCAAAACAAAATGCCAAACCCAGTTAACAGCTCCCCTGGGCAATTGCTTGTGACCCAGAATACAACATGCTCAAGCTCATGGGCTGTGCTAAAACCTCAGAGGGGCACTACCCAGAACATTTGCAAAGATAAATATAGGTCAGGCAACCCTCTGGGCTTGAGAGGACAAGGGAAGGGATAAAACTTCACTAGAGCACTTATCCTGGGCCACCAGTGTGGCTTCACTCACTATTCTTGGGTTCTTAGGCCCTGATCCTTTTCTCAGGCCTCCTAAATTGTTTTCCTGACTTCAGTCTTCATGACTGAAATTCTAACAGCATAAGACAGGAAAGGAAATAAAAGAAAATCTGATCCAATTTCCCCTTTCCCTTAAAGCCCTTCCTTTCAGCTTCCCATGCCCCTTGAGCAAAAGCCCAATGGGAAGAAGTCCTTTAAACCGACTCGGGCTCTCCCTACTTTCTTTTCTCTGCTGGATGATCCAGTCCATGAATATTTCCATGCCTCTCCAGACTAACGTATATGCTTCTTCCTCTCCCCAGAATGTCCTGCCATCTCCCCTTTTCTCATCAGAGTCACTCCTACATGGATAGTGACTCCAATTTGCTCCCACCTTTAGGACAGACAAGTTTCTTTGAGATTTTACAGCCTATGGAGAGCTCTTTAAGGGTACCAGCTACAATGCTGACCCGTTTGTCTATCTATGACAACATTAAGTGTGGTCAGGGGACAGCAGGGTCAGAATCTGTGAATAGACTCTGTCTGCCACTGTGTGCTTTTGCAAAGCACCAAGCATAGAAGCTTATCATGAACAGACACCATGTTGGCTGGCAGAGGCCACTGGAGTGACCCATAGTTTCTCATGGTGCAACTTCATTTCAAGAACTATCTCCACTGCTTTCTTCTCATCACTTCCTACTGTAGCCCCTGACCGAGTCTCTGGTCAAAAGCCTGCCCTCTTTTTCTTCTCTGCACCAAGTCAGGCATCTTAGCAGTGTTTCTGAGGACAAAAGTCTTACATCAGACACTGGGCATGTCAGCAATGGCATGGCCCGCTTCAGTGTGTAAACACAGAAGCAGAAGAAGGTCCCATTTACAAATCTTACAAGTGTGGGCACTGGAGTTAAGAGTTCTTCTGAATTTGGCTCAGCCATTTCACAACTAAGTGGCTTTGGCCAAGTACTTTTGCCACTCGTTATTAAAATGGGCATAGTAGTGACACTAACACTTTATGGTGTATGTCTTAGTTACTTTATAGTTTCTGGCAAAAAATACCCAGCCAGTACTCACAGTTGAAAGGAATAATTCCTTATTTTTCCTCACAGTTTGCATAGCTTTCATGCTGGCTCCAAGGCAGCAGAGCGTGGCAGAGACCCAAAACAGGCAGGTGGCAGCAACCATCAAGGGACAGTGGCCATGCCCACAGTGACCCACCCCTTCCTACTAGGCTTCACCTCCTGACATCATGCCTATCTGTGGACTAATCCAGTGCCGCACACCCATGATCCAGGATCCCATACACATGATCCAGTCACCTCTCAAAAGTCCCCTGTGAATGTGTGAGGCTTTAGGGCTATGTCTAGAAATAAGTCATTAATGTCACCTGTGTGTTCCCTATCATGATGATGGTACCAGACTTAGCAGAAGCTATGACAAAATGGATCTAGGGACCAAGTGTGTCTGAAAGTGCATCTAACAATGTCTGGGCTTGGAATGAGTACTTACACAGAGATACTCCGCAGAGAACTTCAGTGTTCTCTTACCTATTGTGCAACGCGACACTTGATACTCACATGTCAGGAGCTCCTGTCTAAGGTCACAGATGTAGAAAGTGATACACTGTGGGACCCCAAAGCCTGTGTGTTTGTTCATATTGTCTTAACCCTGTGATTTTCTCTATGTGATCATCACCACCAAATGTTCTCTCTCCCATTCTCCAAAGCCCCTGCTCCCTTTCCTCTCCTGAGGAATTGCTAGTTGCCATTCCAGCCTCTGCCTTTGCAGAGTGTCTCTTTGGAAGACTTCCTCGGGCTGACTCACATGTTTCCTGTGTGCTGACTCAGATCCTGGTCATGTCAATCAGAACAGGCTATGTGTTTTGCTGATGTAACACACAATCTCAAGACCTCAGAGACTTCAGTTGTGAAGATTTATTTCTCTCTCACACCACTGACCCATCTAGCACTACTAACCTATCCAGACAGGCAGAGCAGCCTCTACTTTGGACATCATCAAGATGGCAAAATGACATGGGCCACCGTAGGAGGGCTCTCAACATGCACCAACTTCTGTGCTTGAATATTTCTCCTAAAGTTCAGGTATTGGAAAGTTAACCCAATGCAACAATGTGGAGAGATGGAAACTTTGAGAGATGTTTTAGGTCTTGAGGACTTTATCCTTATGAATGTATTAATGCTGTTGTTAAATAGACTATAAGGTTAGTCTCTTGCTCTTCTTCATACTTGAAGGAGTACTGTCTCATTTTAAAAATGTATCATTTGGCAATAAACCTTACCTGTACTTTATACAATGGCCTATATGCCTCATCTGAAAACTTTTGTCCAAGGCACAAAGAATTGAGGCACTGATTCCTTGCATGGTTAGGATCTTGTGTTAGAATTTGGCTTCCTGGTAACAACACGAACAAATGGAACAAGAGGACAGGAAGGGCTGGCCATCCTCTACCACTTTCTATGGGTGAATGTTGTTTCTGGTCACATTATGACACAAGGACTCATTTGCTTCTCTGTCTTCTCACTCTGGAATCTTCTGGACTTTGTCTTTACATCAGCATATTCCTTTGCCAGGAAGCTGCACTAAACAGGCATCTACTGCCTGCATATTACATAGAAGGGTGAAGATATCCTGAAGGAAGTCCACATCAGAGTGCTTTTTCCAGCTTGATTTCTCTTTCTGCACGTAGGCAGCTCCCTTGCATGGCTGCCCAATCCTCTCTTTCAGATGCACCAGGTTCATTCTCTTACCTGTGTTACAAATGCTGTCCTTATTTTGCTGGAATGCTTCTTGTGAATTCTGTGTGTGTTAGAGATGCCTTCCTTAATCACCCTCTTCAAAGAGTCTTTGAACCACAGCCTGCTGCATACACAGATCCTGCTTCATGAAATCACTCTGAAATTACATTGTTGATTTGTTTACTTATTCAGTGCTTGACTTGTCACTGAGAACAGTGTCTTCCTGAAGAAAGGCCCTTGCCCACTACATTTGTCACTATGTCCTTAAGACTTGAAAACTCTTTGGAGTTTGGAGTAGTTAAATATAAACATGCTAGATTAACAGATAAGTTATTGAGTGAACAAATGTGTGAATAAACAACTTACTGCTATAGCATGGAAAGAAAACTATCAAAATTCTAATTACTACAGAAATTCTTATCCTGAGAACAGAAACACTTCCCCAGATTTATTTCTCAAAGATCTTCAATCCATAAATCAGCTCTTGATGTCCTTTTTAAATGCCTGATGACAAGCTAAAGGATGGCAAATTAACTGTTCAATTAATGTTTATTATTGCTAGCATATTAGTTTGTAGTCAAGTTTATGACCCAGTAGATTTGCTGTCTTGAGTGACAGGTTGATGTCATGGCACCAAAGAAGGGAGCCCAGTGCATTCTTGCCTCTTTTAGTTCCTCTCAAGGGAAGCAGTGCTGTCAATGAGAGACGGACAAGAACACTTATTCACTTGAATCTTGACTCAGAATCTAAAGCCGCTATGCCAGACTGTGCGGTGAGTGTGCTAGGTGTGAACAGATAAATATGTGCCCACACTCACTGCACAAACAGTTTTTGTATCTCATATACAAAGAGAATCAAAGAGAAATATAAATAAAAATCCTGAGTCTGAGTCTCACTCTGGAATCTCACCATTCATAATGGTGGCAGGTGGATTCAAGTTCACACTGTTCTGCTCATGCGGATTGCTCCTCTCCTTTACTCTTTCAGTTCTTCCACATAAGAAAGACTCCAGCTCACACTCTATGGTCTCTGAGGATAGCAAGGGGTTCTGGTTAAGATATGAATACATCTGTGCCGTAGGCTGAATAACCTTATTGGTTGGGTGTTAACTCACAAGCATGTAGTGAGACTTCTGGAAAGACAAGAGGTGATCAGTGGACCCTTCCCTCAGGAAACAATGGAATAGTGAAAATTATTTTTCAAAATCTGGGTTCAGGGTTATATTAGTGTGCTCCCAGGTTTTCAGAAGGCAGAGGCAGGAAGATCACCTCAACTCAAGAATTCCAGACAGCCTGGTAATATAGAAAGACCCATCTCAAGGGAAAAAAAATTTGAAGTTTCTTGAAACTACCCTGAAAGCATGCAGCAATTGGAGAAACATTTATTCAAGACAATCTGCTAGATCCTGATTAGAACAATGAGCCTAAGGCAGTTAAGCCGTAACACATCCACCGTTCCCTCATCCTCAGCTCCACACTGCAGCGTTCTACCCAGGTATCTATAACCAAGAAGACAGAGGTTTTTATTTGCGGTCATTTTTCCCACTAGGTGGACAGCTACTGGCCCTGCTCACCCCACACACACCGCAACACTTCTATTCCAGGGAGCACAGCAGAAAGCACATGGCCTCTCCTCTTTCACCCAGTCCCTGCTTCTCTGGCAGAAATTCTCCTCCAGGAATGAGAATACTGAGGTCCCAGTGCACCCCTACTCAGCTGCCTCAGAGGACAAAGGCTCCACACCCAGGAGGATAAGCCAAGAATACCAGGCATTATCGCCCCTCCTCAGTTCCCACACCTAAAGGAATATCCTCCATCCACTTAGGAAAAATAGGTCCTCACTTTCAGCTTCAGTGCGATGACACCTGGACTGCGCCTGTGGAGAAAAGTGACACAAAGACCAAGTCCCCACAGCTTTCTCTGGCTGGGTTGACTTTATTTGGAACAGAGACTGAAGCGCTCTAGCCTTACAGCATTGGTGAAAACAGTGGAGATTTGGGTGGAGAGCAAGTAGGAGGCAGCTGATTGCTCTGATATCTGGACAACAGCAAAGGAACTTAACATTTAATCATAAGAACCAAGAATGGAAACAGACAACGTCCATCTTGGGACCACACGCAGTTGCAGAAGCGGGGATTTCTGTGCTCATGCATGAGGCAGCACCCATTCTCCAGCAGGTACAGCATGGCATGGGGCTCATCAGAAGCACTTCCAGAGTCTTATATGCCATCAGTACAGAGAGCTTAGGCACAATCTCCAACCAAATATGCTGAGCAGTAAGCTACTCTGATCCCTGAGGAACTCTTAAAAGTCAGGATTCAAAATAAAAATCCAGGTCCTACTGGCAGTAAGGCAGGCTGAATACATGTCCAAGGACATGTCTTCTTAGGAGCATGAGAACCTATAAGCCACTCTGCCCTGGCTTCAGATGAAGCAAAAACAGCATTTTTCCTGAATTGCAATACCAGGTCTGAACCACATGTGTATACAAGGCAAACATAAAAGTTTTTCTGGCTAAAAGGAAGTTGGCACAACCACTGGCCACTTGGTAGCTCTACCAACCTAGAAGCAGGTTCTACATAAAGGGATAAATCTGAGCAGAAGCATCAGAGGCTACACACCTCACAGAAAATAAACTTCATAGAATAATTTCAGCCACGTTACTATACAAATAAATGTACTATACAGAAATAAGTTAAAATACAGGATTACTAGATATGTTATCTGAGAAACCAAAATCAACAAAAATTAGATGTATAAAGAAACAGGAATGTGCCATCTGTACATAAAAACATGCAATAGAAAATGCCTCTGACAAGGTACAAATATGGAATTAGAAGATAAAGATATCAAAGTAGATATTATAAATATGCTCAAAGAATGAAAGGAAAATACACCTAAAGAACTAAAGGAAAACAGGAGTAAAATAGTTCATAGATAGCAATATTAAAAGTAGAGATATTGAAAGGAATCAATGGAGATTATATAGTTGAGAAATACCATACCCAAAATGAAGAATTCACTACAGGACTCAAGAATTTTGAGCAGAATAAAAGAAAGAATTTCAAGTAGAAGGAAGAGCAAACTTGAAGATAGATCAGTGGAGACTATGCATTGTGAAAAACAGACAGAAAAAAGCATGAGGAAAAAATGGATTAAGCTTCAGAGTAATGTAGGGCATCCACATATGCATAATGAGAGTACACAAAAGGAAAGGAGATTAACAGACAGAAAGACATTTGTAAAACAATGCCTGACGATATCCACAATTTGATTTTTTTTAAAGTTCTTTTACCCATTCAAGAAGTTGAGAGAGTCTCTAAGAAGGAGGATAAATGCACATAAATCTATAGCCAGTAACATCCTCTTTAAAACCCAAAGGAAGTGAAATTCTAAGGAAATTTTGAAAACAACAGTAGAAAAGGAAGTCAGGAACCAGTGGTGGACACAGGTCTCACAAGGAGATTGACAACCAACTTCTCATCTGCAATAAGGCCAGAAAGCAGTACAACAACATGTTCATAATGACAAGCAGTAATTACCCACACACCTAGCAACAGAGATTCTCACTCATATTCAGCAAAACCAACTTTCAAAACTTAAGGTGAATTCTATACCCAGACAAAGAAAAACTGGAATATTGTTACTAGCACACCTCCCTTACAAGCAATTCTTAAGGCTTTCAGGCAGCAAGCAAGTTACACTACTACGGGCAGCTAAGTTAGATAGAATTAATACACAGTCAGAAAGGGACGACAGGTGGACTCTAGTTTGATCCACGTGGTACACACATTGTAACTTTGCTGTATTAAAATTACCCCTGACAGAGAGCCTATACATCCACTTTATTTGTTGTCTTAGTTACTTTTTACTCCTCGCTGAGACAAAATACCTGAAGCCCAAAGTTGGGAAAGGAAAGGTTTATTTCTTACAGTTTTTGGAGGTTTCAGTCCACACTCAGTTGGCTCCAAGATAGAGGCATGGCTGGGCTGCAGTTCATGGCGGCCGCCAACAGCAAACTCAAATCAGCAAAGAGAAAGACACACCTTCTTCCTGCCATTACATCACATCCTGGCTCCACCCCTATGTGGGTGGAGCACTGACACCATCAATCCAAGCACTAGATAATGAAGGACAAACAAATGCACAATTCAAACTCATGAGGCCTGGGGGACACAGACATAAACCATGACATTCCACCCCTGGTCCCCAGGACTCATGTACATCCAGACAGTTAGTCCACCTCCAAGAGTTGCCAAAGTCCTAACAGCTTCAGCATTGCTGAAGAGTCCAAATCAAAAGTCTCCTCCAAGATCTATGGCAATCTCTTCACTGTAACCCCTGTACACATGAAACAAGGTTAAACATTTCTGAAATGCAAAGGCACAAGATAAACACCACCATTCCAAAAGTTGCAAACAGGGGAATATAAAGTATTGGAAACAAAGCAAGTCCAAGATCCAGCAGGGCAAACATTAAGTCCTAGAGTTCCACACTCAGCATCTGAAGCAATCTCATTGCAAGCTCCAAAAGCCTTGGGTGATTCCACCCTCAGGGCACCTCTGGTGATTTCAGCTCCCACAGCTTTTCTCTTAAATCTTCTCTGCTCGCTTTTTGCAGCTTCCCTTGGATCATCCACATTCCTGGCTTTTCCAAACTTCTGGGGTCTCCATTGCACCTTCGGCTTCACCCTTACATCTTTACAAATTGCCCTCTCAGGGGCACACTGCTTGGCCACCCAGGCCCTTTGCAATCGAGGTGAAAGCCGTCTTACCCTCAGAATTTGTGCATTTTCCTTGCACCTAAAATCAGCACCTTGTGGATGCCGCCAAGGTTTGCTGCTAGCTGAAGCAGTGGCCAGGCTTTTCTCTCTTTTGGCTGTAGGGGTCAGTTGCCTGGATCGCAGGGCTCTGTTTACCTGATTGTGATGAAAAGCTTCTCTGTGTTGTCGCCATTCTGGAGCATGGCACTCTTCATCTTTGCTATGAGGCTGCACAGGGTGGGGACCTGCTTCCTGGGATGCCCTGGGCCGTCTTTCTTACCTCCCTGTTTCTCCTCAGGAATCAAAATCTCAACTCTGTCTTTACAATCCACACCCTTCCTGGAATTTTCCTTCGGGCCAAATTCACAGTATCGGAAATTATCCTGCTGGGCTCTTTGCTCCTGATTTGAAACATAAAGCTGGCTAAAAGCCCCCAACAATAGCCATGCCACAGCCTCAATGTTCCATTGCTTTTTAATTTCTTTTTCAAGATTAATCAGTCCATTGCCCTTTGTGTCAGTCTCAGGCAAAGTCTCTGGGCAGGAGCAAAATGCAGCAAACTTTCTGCCAAGCCATAACACACATCATGTGGAGTCCAACAACCAATGCAGTCCTTTCCAACAGAAACCTCCCAAGCCTGGTCTTTACCATCAGGCTTTCTATCAGCTTTCTGGTCTCTTGAGCTCTGACCAGAATCTCCTCTACAGAACAGCCTAAGCTGCTCCAGCTCTATGCATCCAGGTGACATGTCCAAACCTTTCCAAACTCCACCCACAAGCCATGTCCAAAGCCTCTTGAAAAACATGGCCAGGTATAGTCACAGCAAATGACCCCACTCCTCGGTACCAAATTTCTGTCTTAGTTATTTTTCACTCGTCGCTGAGACAAAATACCTGACGCCCAAAATTGGGAAAGGAAAGGTTTATTTCTTACAGTTTTTGGAGGTTTCAGTCCACACTCAGTTGGCTCCCAGGTAGGCGGGCATGGCTGGGCCATACTTTATGGCGGCCGCCAACAGCAAACTCAAACCAGCAAAGAGGAAGACATACCTTCTTCCTGCCATTACATCACATCCTGGCTCCACCCCTATGTGGGTGGAGCACTGACACAATCAACCCAAGCACTAGACAATGAACGAAAAACAAATGCACAATTCAAACTCATGAGGGCTGGGGGACACAGACATAAACCATGACATTTGTCCTCTTCTGTCTCTTGAGAGAAACCTCTCCATAAATATTTCCTTCTCTTAACCTCTTTCATTCCTTGAAATTTGTTCTTTGATTTCAGGGATATAAACTTTGCAGAACTGACGTCTAGTACGTCAGGAGTTGTATTTCTCCTATAGTAAAATCAGAAAGTTATGTAAGTTCACATCATAAAAGAAAAATGTACATAAAGGTAACCAAGATAATCATTCTTGAATAAAAATTCAAAGACCAAAATAAGTTGAAAGTAAAATGAAGGGAAAAATACATCACATAAATAGTAACCATAAAGTCCTGGAATAGCCACAGCAGTGTGACGTAAAAGACTTAAAGACAAAACTTGTTCCTAGAGACAGAAAGTTAGGTCATAATTCTAAAAGGTTCAGTCTAAGAAGCTAAATCCAAAATACATGAAGCAAAAACACAAGAGAATTGAAGAAAATAGGCAATGCAAAATTAATAGAGACGTCAAAGCCCACTTTTATTAACAGACAGAACAATCAGGCAAAAGATGGGCAAGATCAACAGAGACATAGAAGATCTGCCCTAGATCAGACAGTTCTGTGTCTAAGTAAAACACTCCAACTGAAAACAAGATACACTCTGTGGGGGGTGCAGGGGGACTTGGTTTGGTTTGGTTTGGTTTTTGTTTTCTGTGACAGAGTCTAGCTATGTATCAGGCTGGCCTTGGACATGTAATCCTCCTGACTCAGCCTCCCCAGTACTGAGATTACAAGCATACGCTACCACATTCAGTAAGATACATATTTTTCCCAAATGCACACAAAATATTCTCCATCAGACACCATACGTTAAATTGTAAAAATCTCATTAATCTGGAAAAGAGAAAATAATGCTGAGTATGTTTCACAAGCACAATGAAAAAATTAGACATCATTAATTGGAGGGAATTTAGAAAAATTCACAAATACCTAGCAATTTAGAAACACCCACTTATCTGGAATGTGTGCTGGACAGAACCACGTCCTACCATTTTGCTTTTACTGTTGCTTTTGACCAGCCTCCTATCAGCTTCATTGTGTAGCACTTTTTGTTCCTACTTAAAACAACAGAAATCATTTTGTTTTATAGGGCTGTGTGCTAATATGTTTAATAATAGCCAAAAATATACTGTGAGGTTCATCAAAGAATCTATCACTAGAGCTTTAAAAACACAGTTTCTCGTGTGAAATATTAGCTTTGTCTGATTTGTTTCTTCTTCCTCTATTGTCTAAAGCTGAGGTGGACTTTAGGAATTTATTTATAAAATAAGGTACATATCTATACAGAAATTAGCACTCGGCAAGGAATCTATCAAATATATTTGGAGGGGAAAAAGTACTATTAGGAATAAATATGAAATTATTATATGTCACAAAAATTATTTCAGAATAGAAATATTCTTCAGAAAAATAACTAATCATGCTAATTTAGGAAAATTAGTGTTTTAGACTGAAGTTCAGTTTAAGTCAGAGTTAAGAATGAAACATTAATAGTATGTTGAAGTGTGTTAGCATGTATAGTATGTTAGTAATCTGAGCAGCAGTAGAATAATAAAAGTTGTTATTTTAGCAATTTTCCAGTGCTGTTTCAAAGTAGAAAACTACCACGATGACTCTAAGAAGCCAGTGAGTGTAAGAAACTGTAGCATATCTCACAACATAGAAAGAGCAGTTTGAAGAATTGTGGCAGGTGCAGTGTGTTATCTGTTGTTCGTTGCCACGTGTTGTATCTGAAAGTTTGAGCAGCAAGTTTAAAATAAAACATCCTATGACTGAAAATAAAACCACCTTGTTAGTCAGCAGCTCAAAGAAAAATCGCAAAGGAGATTTTAAAAAGTTTTAGAAAAAGTGAAGCAAAAGTGCAGGCTGTGAAGTAAGATCACAAACTGCAATTAATGTTAAAGTTGTTAAAATTCACTTCAGTTAAAAACACATTGTCATTAACCCTGCTTGAAATGCACCCCCAGCCAGTCTGCCTTAAACAGCTTGCCTGGCATTCTTGCCACTTTCTGAAGCAGTTCGAGAAGTTCTTTTTGTGTCTTTAGTTGCCTTGTCACAGCTGCCTCTATCCTAAAAGTCCCCCTTTGATGGCCCCTGTGAAATTGGGGAAGAGCTAGAATCAGCAAGGGGCCAGATGTGGTGGTGGGGGGCAGCCAGGATGCACCGTGAGGTTTTGGGAAGGCTGCCTTTCTGCTGGACGACGCTCTGCAACAGCATTCGTTGTGTTTTATTATACCTTAAAAATACAGGAGAGGACTTCTAGAACTACTCCAGAAAGTGGCAAGAACAAAAGGATAAGCGTGTTCAAAGTGAGGGGAAGTGTTCTGAGGGGCTCTGGGGGCAACATTTTTACTGTACTATAAACTTTTACTGCACTGTAACTTTCAGTGCAATAATATTTTTGAGGTTTAAGCATGAAGTATTTTAATGACCCCTGCTACCCAAACTTATCAGATCCAACCAGTGCAGTACTTGAGGGAAACTGACTCTAAACTGTTCAAAATAAAAAAGTTTAAAAACTCAATAATAGGGGCTGGGGATTTAGCTCAGCGGCATAAGCGCCTGCCTTGCAAGCAGGCGGTCGTGAGTTCCATCCCTGGTACTGATAAAAACGAAAAAGACAAAAAAAAAAAAAAAAAAAAAAAAAAAAACCCTCAATAATCTTGCCTCCCATTTTAAGCAACTGGTTACAAAGAAAAATAATGTTAAAATTAAGAAGAAAGAAAGAGATAATAAAGCTTTGTGTTGTAAGAAATAGATAATAAAATAATAGAAAAGAAGACCAATAAATCCAAAAATTAGTTCTCTGGTGTCAAATTTTAAAAATTTCCCAAAATTTATAAAAATTTACAAAACTTTATAAGTATTTCTTCAACGTTTTCCAGCTAAGCATATCAAAAAACAGAGAGGAGACTCAAATAGCTAGAGTCAGGAGTAAACGAGCGATTTGCACCACTGAGCCTGAGAAAAGTGAAAAGTTTACAGAAAATAATGTGAATGCATAATATGCCAATAATGTAGATAACTTGGGTGAATCAGACAAACTTTTGCAAATGCACAAATTATTCATAACAGCCAAAAGACAGAAATGATGAAAATGTCCATCAATGATTAATAGGTAAAGAAAATTTGAACTTTTCCACAATAGAATATTATTGCACACCAAAAAGAAATGAAAGACTAATACAGGCCGTAGCATGGATGACTCTTGAAAACATTACACCAAGTGAAAGGCATCCATAAAAGGACAACATTTCTCAGGATTCCATTGCTAGGAAGAGCCAGTGCAGGCAGTGCCAGAGAAACAGAAACTGTTTAATGATTGCTTAGGGCTGAAGAGGAGACGGAGTGAAATGGAGTAGCGATTGACTACTAACGCGTATGAGAGATCTTTTAGGCCAAATGAAACAATTCTAAACTTTAGATTATTGTGACAATTTCACAACCCCTGTGAATATACTTTTAAGATACTGAATAGCTAGCTCACTTTTAGTGGGTGAATCATATATTATGTGATTGATACATTAATGAAATGATTTTTTAAATCAAACAGAAACCATAATCCTAGATCCAATGAAATCCTAAGTAGTTTGAAAATAAAAATCCTGATCTTCTGCCTAAGAAGCAAGGTCTTTGCTAATTAAGATGAGAAAGCCAAATGGAAGGAGCAAGGATCTTTAACACAGAGACCAACATTTCCATTGCCCGGTTGCGTGACCTTGTGGGGCCCTCAGTTGCTCCATCTGGACAAGGTTACAATTGCCTCTACTTGATGGATTGCAGCAGGGATGAAGGCTGTGTAGGAATCCTCTAGTGCCCTGTCCGGCAAAGAGCCCACCCTTCCCGCATCCTCAATGCTAACATCATCACTCCGCTCAGCACTGTGTAAAGGCTGAGGACACAGTGCTGCCCAGACGGCGAGGGTCCGTTTCAGCTTCGGTACACAACATGGTGCTAAAGATGTGTTTTTTGAGTGAAGGAATGAAAGAGTAGCATGCCATTGTAGGCAGCATAATTCCTCCTGAGAACAGATCTGATGTGTCAAAATGCTGAGCAGCATGAAAAATGATTCCTGAAGTGAAAACTTCAGAAAAGCAGGAATTATACATTGGAATTTTTGCTTTAAAAAAAATGAACTATGAAAAAGACAGGTAGGAGGGAAATGTATAGCCTTGAGTTCAAACATAAAAGTGCAGGCGTGAATGTATAAGGGAACAAAGCCCAACGAGTGGACAGAAACACGCTGTTAACCCCTGCTGGGACCTGCGCGTCAGAAGACAGGGAACAAGGGTGGTAGATTAATTTGGGGACTCCAATGCTCAAGCACGGTGATAACTTGAATGACAGCTTTGCTGATGTGGGACCCAAAATCAAATGGGGTGAAAGGCAATGCAAGTGTGTGAATGTATAAATATATTTATTTGGCACCTACTCCTATCAAACCCCTGAAAGTATATTCACTCATTTAATTTTCCTAACAAACCTGAGAAGCTGATATTACCAGTCCCATTTTACAGGTGAAATAACTGAATTTCCAAGAAGGTAACACACCTCAGGGTGTGGCTGGTTCTTTGACAAACACTTCTCATCTACCTAGACTAACAGTTCGAAGGACTGTATAGCTCATTTATTCCTCACATCAACATAGAGACGTGTGAATCACTGTTTTATCCACTGAGCAGTTGAGGAAACTGAGGTTGAGAGGGATGGAGTAATTTGCCCAAAGTCACACTGATACCTTCCTTGATTCAGCTGCCTGACTCCGGAGTCCACACTGTTTTTTGTGGCCTTGTTGTTTTGTTGGGCGGGGGGGGGGGGGGGGATACTCTTTTTTATTGGTACACATTTGCAGTACACAATAAATACATTCCTTGTAGGAAGTTGATACATGTACACAACGTATCCTAATTTTTTTCCAACCTCTGCCCCCTTCTCCATATCTTATTCCCCTCCTCTTTTCTAAAAGCTCTGTCTCTTTATTTCCTATTACTTTTACTTTGCTCTTTAATTTACTTATACATTTGGTTTCTGATATAATAGAAACCATGCAATATTTAAGCTTGTGTGATTAATTTATTTCACTCCAACTTCTGATCTCAGGATGCATCTGTTTTCCTACAAATGAATCAAATTTACCTTTTCATGGCAGAATGACAGAGTAGTATTCCATTATATATAAATATCACATTTTATTTCCTTTACTTTGTTTTTTACTTTGGTTTTCTCATATAAAAATACTGTAGGGTATTTAAGATTGTGTGTCTGATTTATTTCACTTAACATTATCTTTTCAAGGTATCTTCATTTTTCTACAAGTGTTTCAAATGTATCCTTTATAATAGCAGAGTAATATTCTATTGTGCATCAGTAGCACTTTTTTGTCCATTCATCTGCTGATGGACACAGAGGCTACTACTTCCAAGATTTGGTTATTATGAATTTTGTTGCTGTAAACATGAGAATGCATGTGTTGCTGGAATACTATGTCTTTAACTTTTCAGGGAAGATACCAAGAAGAATAGCTGGATTAAATGGAATTTCTACTTTTAGTTGTTGAGGAATCTCCATACTGATTTTCACAATGGTTAATTGGTCCTATAACAATATACAAAAATTTCTTTTTTGCCACAGCCTTGCTAACCTTTGACATGATTTTATTTCTTGAAGTCTGCCATTCTTTGTAGACTAAGATGAAATCTCAATGTTTTTTTTAACTTTGCATTTCTCTAATGGCCAGCGGTGTTGAACATTTTTGCACATAAGACCATATGTATTTCCTCTTCTTTGAAGTGTTAATTAATTTCAATTGTCCATTTTTTATTGTTATTTTTTATTTTGAGCTGCCATTTAGTGCCATACCCTTGGATGCATGTTTGTGACACACTCATTTTTCTGTATGCATATTATACTTTAAAAGAAATTTTGAGTGGGGCAAATAATGCCTATAATTCTAGCTCCTCAGAAGGCTGAGGCAGAAGGATCACAAGTTCAAGTTCTGCTTGGACAATTTAGCAAGAACCTGTCTCAAAATAAAGAGAGGCTGAGACTGTTGCTCAGTGGAAGGGTGCTCATATGTTTGATCCCTACTACCACCAAAAAAAGCACCACCAAACAACTGATCATGGTGGCACACACCTCTAATTTCAGTAATTGAGAGGCTGAAACAGGAGCACTACCATGAGTTCAAGCTAGTCTAGACTACTTAGAAGACCCTGACTCAAAATTAAAAAAAAAAAAAAATTAATGAAAAATTAAAGAAATTTTGCTTTAAAAATCATGGACCTAGAAAATGATACTCTATGTTAAGTGTAACTCTGAAAACACTAATTTTCCAGTGTAAAGAACTTCTTGGAAGCATTCTGGGGATCATTCTTTCTACAGAGGTGTTGGGGACTGTAAACTAAATGCTTTTCTGTCCTGAATTTTGCCAGGAGCTATATTCATGGACAGAGAGATGGCAGCACAGGGCTTACAAGGTGACTTGATACAATCTGGAGCCTCAGGGCAAAGTCTATCTGCACTGGAATGGGGATCTGCTCCAGGAGGTGAAGAACTGCAGGGATTCTGAGGACAGACAAGTCAGCGCCTCTGTAGAGGACGTGGGAGAAGGAACTGAGCAATACGCAGCATTCTCTTTTCAGCCCTGAAAGTCAAAATAGTCGAGATCTTTCACTCTTCCATCTATTCGAGAAATACACACTAAACACAACTCCTGCATTAGGCATATGCCCAGACCTTGCAAAGCACCAGGGAGGAAGGCATTAGGTAAACTGAGTAGAGAGGGACTCAGACAAGGAGGACATGAATTAGCCACACAATGGGCTTAGGAACTGATAGAGAGAAAGCAGCAGGAGCCCACTTGATACGGAAAGTTTATTCCAGCTGGAATGTAAATTCTGTGGGAGAAAGTTGTGGTTTTAGTCTGGCTGTATTTTTATTTCCAAGGTTCTAAGAATGCAAAATTCTAAGATCCTGTAATTGTGAGTATCTGCAGTGCAACAACTCTCTCTTATTAAGATTCTCTGAATTTAGCTTTCCAAGAGTTGATAAATACACCTTTCTAAATCTCTGGCTTTCAGGCACAATGAAGGCACATCTGCCCTGGATTATCCCTCTGCTATGTAGACAGGGCAGAAAAGAAGTATTTGGGAGAAAAAGCCCACGCACATTGCTTTGCAGTCTGCCTCCCAATTAGACCTTATATTCTTCTCTACTCAGGGCAGAGAGATAAGAGAAAATGCATACAGGGCCTCTGCTTATACTAATGAGTCATTTCCATGGGCAGAGTGAATGCCAAGCCCCGTTCATCCACAGACCATTGCCAGCACAGGGTGAAAATACAGACTAATTTATGTGGAATAAAAACACATTTTTACATGGTGCCTTGACACCAAGACAAGCGTTTCCTCCCCACAAAACAAGCCCAATTATCATGGTATGCTCTGTGGCCTTTGCTGCTTAATGAAAAACTTGCAAATCCTCTTAACCCTTGATAACACCACAAATGGAAGCAAAAGGCATAGTGCTCACAGACCATGGCGGACAAGGAAGGAGTTGAATGGGCACAGGTGACCACATAGCCTCTGCTAAGAACTCAGGTGCTGGGGTCACAAGATTTGATACCAGGAAACTGCTCGCCCGTTTGGTGTCTCAGCAGACCCTCCAATTAGAGTGCTCAGTGCAGCCTACAGCACAGAGGCATCGTGCTGCGTAAGTGAGTTAATACAGGTTAAGTGATTTCACAGTGGCTGACACAGAGTAGGTGCTCAATGCATGTTAGGTATTTGCTGTTCTTATTTTTAAAAATAAAGGTCAGAAAATATTGCACAATGTATGCCATATTAAAGGCTGTGGAATTACTTTATGAATAATGGTTAATGATTACCTGTGAAAAAGTCAGAAGCTGGTAGTGGATTAAACCAGTAAAGCTAGTCATTCTGAATCTTGGAAGGAAAATTGGCAGGACAGGTGGCACAAAAATGCATGGTATGCCAAAGGAATTGCAATTCATTTATTGTAAAACAAGATCCATGGGACCTCAGGCAGGCGATGAAGAAGGAAATATGAGTTATCGGGTACCTTTGTCCTCTCAGGTCGTTATTGCAAAGTGCCGTGGACCAACTGGCTTATAAACAAAAGAAGTGTATTGCTCACAGTTCTGGATTCTTAAAGACTGAGGTCAAGGTGCCAGCATGGCTGGGTTGGGGGAAGACTCTCCCCTGGGTTGTAGGCCACTCACCTTTCTTTTCATCCTCACATAATGAAAAGACAAGAGAGAGCTCTCTGGAGTCCCTTTTGTAAGGATACTAATGCTATTTATGAGGGCTCACCTAAAACCTTCTCACCTAAAACCTCCCAAAAATCTCATCTCCTAATACCATCATCTCAGATGTTAGAATTTCAACCTGTGAATTTTAGAGGAGGAACATAAACGGTCAGTCCACTGCATGGAAAACAATCAAAGGACTTTTGGAATAGAGCAAATATACTTGTGTCCTTAGTGTCAGAAACACAATTAAAACTGGCTAAAGCAAAGAACATGGGCTCACATAAATGGAACTTCTGGACCACATTAGTCTAGATTAGCCAGACTACATTCTGACAGTTAAGTGATTAGAGCTCCTCCCTGGTCACAAAGAGAGATCTGCCACCAGGCATGTCAATTAAGTCATTACTGGAAGGAATGCTATGCCTTAGGCTTGGGCCTCACTGGGCTCGTCTGGGTCATATTCCTGAACCAATAACTGCACCAGTAGAGGTATTGTTCTAATTTCTGATGGTCAGACCACATGTCACAGGTCTATTAGTGGAGAATAGTGGTAGAATTACTAAGAATAGAAAAGAATAGGAAAGAATAGTTCCCTCACACACAAGACATGTATGTGTGTGTGTGTGTGTGTGTGTGTGTGTGTGTGCACATTTGTGTTTTCCATTTTTCTAGTTTCATATTCTTTACTTTGTTGTGGTTGTGCTTGCATTCTTTCACCAAAAGAACGTAGATTCTAAGTAGACAAAACCCTACCAATATTCAGAGTGTGCATGTGTCAAAGTCAAACAGAAAATATATAAAAAATCCCAAATAAAGGAAATTTTATTTTGGAGCTAACAGTACAATTGTAATCCAAGACACAGAGGCTTAGGCCAGGGTTGCCTCTGGTAAATCTAGAGTACAAAGAGAATACTGTTAACAGAAAGAAATCTATGTAAATTTTTATGAAAGCAAGTTCTTTGACACTTCCAGTACCTGAGATTGCCGGCAAACTCTGATTTAGTGAGCAGCAGTGGTTACTAGGTAAAGCTAGTCTCCAGGTCATAGTTCATAGTTCAGTTGTTGATTGCTAAGAAGAAGCTAAATATTCTTAAAGATAAGACAAGCTATTTTTCTGGATTGGCCTAGAAAGATGTTTCCCAAAATAATCATCTATGACCAGAACATCTGCTCCCCAGCCAGGGTCTCCTGGCTCTGTTTTACATAGGTATGGCAAGAACACTTTTAGTTGTGTGTTCAGCTCCCACATTTCCCCCTTTCGACAGAGATCTTTTTTTGAAAGCAACGCTGATCAAACTTCTGAGAATTATGACTTTACTATCCTTTAAAGGTGGGATGAAGTTATCCCAGTTGTTGGTTTATTCTCATATTTGAGGGAAAGCATACAAGCCAATATCAGGGACCCAGACTACAACCAATCAACAAAAAATCCAGAAGGAAAAAATAAAACTTTCAGGGAAAATTCAGTTGCAATTCAGTGTCAAATTCTATTTTATTAGGCCTGTAGACCTAAAAACAATCATCTGAAGCACCATGTTAACATTATCCTTTTGGGACAACAGGCTTGGGACAAAGGCTAGACAGACAAGATCAGAAGTTAAGCATTGTAATGTGAAGAATAACCAGCAATAATAGAACCCACCAAATCTGACTTAGCTCTGAAGGTAAGGCTCTAATTATGTATATATATATATATATATATGTATAGGAATTTGTGCTGGGTTTTTTTTTTTAAACAGAGTCTCACTGTGTAATTCAGGCTGTCCTTGAACTCCCTAAGTGCCCCGCATTAGCCCTGTACTCACGATGATCCTCCTGCCTCAGCCCTGAGCACTGGGATTACAGACATGTGCCACCATGTCCTGCTTGACCATCCTTTTGGGATACTATAGGTTTGTGATGATTATAACAAGAGAAGAGGATAGAAAACCCCCAAAACTCTACCAAAAGACAACTAGAGTTAATGAACAAATTCCACAGCAGAGCCGGATACAAAGTCAACACTCAAAAATCAATTGCATTCCTGTGCACAAACAACAAACTCACTGAGAGAGAAATTATGGAAATAACACTTTTCACAGTAGCATCCAAAAATCTCAAACTCTTAGGAATCAATCTAACAAAGGATGTAAAAGATCTATATATAGAAAATCTTACTACTATGAAAAAGGAAATTGAAGAGGAGATCAGAAAATGGAAAGGTATCCCTTGCTCCTGGATAGGAAGAACCAACATAATGAAAATGGCCATACTCCCAAAACTGTTATACAGATTTAATGCAATCCTGATTAAAATACCATTAGCATACCTCACAGATCTACAGAAAATAATCCTGAAATTCATTTGGAAATGGAAGATACCGAGGATAGCAAAGGCAATCCTGGGAAACAAAGGCAAGGCAGGGGGCATCACAATCCTAGACCTGAAATTATGCTACAAGTCTACTGTGATAAAATCAGCATGGTACTGGCAAAAAAAAAAAAGAACAGACCTGTGGAACAGATTAGAAGATGCAGGCACAACTACAAAGACACCCAGTCACCTTATCTTTGACAAAGGTGCCAAATATGTTCACTGGAATAAAAGATAGACTGTAATAAATGGTGCTGGATAAAGTGGCTTTCGAAATGTCAAAGAACACAACTAGAACCATATCTGTCACCATGCACTAAACTAAAGTAAAAATGTATCAAAGATCTAAATAGTAAAATAGAAACACTAAATCTGTTGGAAGACAAAGTAGGTAGAAATCTTGAAGACATAAGGATAGGCAAAGAGCTCATGAACAAAGCACAAACTCAATGGGAAGCATTTCAAAGAATCAAGAACTAGATTGCATCTTATTAAGCACTTTTTGCACAGCTATTCCACTTCTGGGTATATTACCAGAAGAATTTGAAACATCATTCCACAGAGATATATGTGCACCCATTTTTATAGCTGCACAACTTGTGATAGACAGATCTTGGAAACAACACAAATGCCCGTCAACTGTGGAATGGATAAAAAAGGTGTAGTGTTTTTATACAATAGAGTATTACTCAGCTATAAAGAAGGATAAACTTGAGACTTTTATAAGTAAATTGATGCCACAAGAGACCACACTCGTAAATGAAATAAATCACTCTCGTGTGTAAATAAGTGTTCCCCTGGTATAAAAAACTGAGAGAATAAGTAAGACCCAAAATGTACAACAGATTTGTGAAAATGAAAGGGAACAGAAGTGCTCAAAAGGAAAGAACAAACAGGATAAGGGAAAGGAAAAAAAAAGAAGGAAAAAATTATATGCATACATAGGTATACATAAATTTGTGTGTATAAATATATACAAAATAGATAACTATACTACTGCTCTCTGTTTATCAGAAAGTAGTTATGTTTTCATTGTCTGATTGATCTTTTTTCATGACCGAATCTTACAATCTGAACTTTAAGATAACAATATGCAATACTTTAGTATTAATTTTTTATTTCTTTTTTTAAAATTCTGTATCATTTTTATCCTTTGGTGGTTGTTTGTTTGTTTAAAAAAAGACAAGAAGAACCATAGCAAGAGGAGGAGTGAAGTCAAGTGTTCAACACACCTGTTGCTGTTATGCTTCCTGTACTCAGCAGACATAACCAATGCATGGCTAATCCATTACAGTGTCCTCCAGTGATGCTGGATGTAGCCTCTTATAATTTTCAGTCAGACTTGCCTACTCCCCTTGGTTTGTGAGCAGCAGGTCTAATTATTTTTCTTCTTTCTGAGATATACATCTGATCTGTGTCAAGCAGGAGGACATAGATGAAGGAAAGTCAGAACTGATGATTTTTTAAAAATCTCTACACTGAAAAAGAAAAGAAAAATTTGTGCAAAGTTACAGAACCAGAGCATGAGGCGAGGTGGGCTGAGCCCCAAGCAGAGCATGTTGTCTCCCAGCAGGAAGAGCCCAGGAGTCATGGTGTTCTGGGTCTAAAACCTGCCTTTACTGTTACTGTGGTTTGGATGTGAAATGTCCTCAAAGGTCCAGATCCTCAGTCATGGTTCTATTTGGGGCAAGAGCATACTTAAGAGGTGGGGCCTGGTGGGGAGAAGCTGCATCATGGCAGAGGTGCCCTGCATCTCTCCTGGCTTCCTGGTCAGCGCAAGGTGGAAAGTCTTCCTCCATCATGTGTTCCTTCCACAATGTCTTGTGCCAAGACAGGCCCACAGCAAGAGGACCAAGTGACCATGAACCGAGAACCCTGCAACTCTGAGCCACAATAAAATATTTCCTTTCTTTACACTATTTCTTTTGGGTATTGTGTCACAGTTACATAAAACTGACCGGCAGAACTACGAAGGGACCCTGCAATCTTTGGTTATCACTTCACATTTACAGATGAGTTCCTTCATCTCCAAAATGGAAATTATAGCAACACTCCCCGGGGTGAGCATGGCGATTACAGGATGATGCAGGCGCAGTTCTCAGTGCTCAAACACTGGAAGCTATCTTTGTAGTCACTGTCAGTGCACCTCCCTGCTGTTTTCCAGCTTCAAGGCTGTTACGATTTTTTTTTTGTTTTCCTTTTTTTTTTCTAATCCAGATGAGGGAGTGAGATAATTAAGACAAGCAAGTAGTTTCATGACAACCTTATGTAAAACCGTCTCCCTGCAGATCTTTTCAGTTAAATAAGAAAACAGAATTTGAAATTTCAAAAGTAACTCAGTAAACTCTCCTATTACTGGGGAAGGAGGAGACTGGTTAATCAAATACAGGAGAAGGTAGAGTTCATCAGACAACAAGTTACTATGTTCGTCATGTTAGAATTATTAGCCTTACTAAAAGAACCTAGTATATAGAAGAAATGGTCACAAATGTCCCATCTGCTACCTTCTAGATGGAACGCCCTAGACCTGGTTTCAGACTGTACTTTTAGCCACCTGGACTCATGTGCTCTCCAATCACGCTTCTCTTCCCTGGGCCCAGGCTTCCTCTTAGCACCTGCATGCCTTTGACATCCTTTGCCTTTTCCACCTCTATCTATTCTGCCTACTGAGCAGGCAGAACTGTGTGTACACATCATGTGTCCGTGGGACTAGAAGAGTATCAGCTGGGCCAGAGTTCTCCTGACACTAGCCAAGCCTGCATGTGGATGCCTAGAAATCTCAGTGATTCTACAGTGATCACCAAAGATCTGTGACCTCCAGTTCAGGTAGGTAGGACTTAGCATTCACGTCACAAGAAAGACACAGAAAGTATATTTCATTAAAAAGTCCCTTCTCTGAACTCTGTTACCTGCAGTTCTAGAAGACTTCAGATGCACAATGCAAAAGCAAGATCATTATACATAGAAGAGTCTATAATTCACAAGAAAGGAAGAAACTGTTATGTCTCTGACGTCTCACCTAGAAATGTCTTAAGAGTGAAGGAATACATGAAAAGCAGCAGCAATAACAATTACAGCCATTAGGGGCTGGGGATTTAGCTCAGCGGCATAAGCGCCTGCCTTGCAAGCAGGCAGTCCTGAGTTCGATCCCTGGTACCGATAAAAACAAAAAAGACAAAAAAAAAAATTAAAAAAAAAAAAACAATTACAGCCATTGTAGATGCTCTGTGCTTCAGGCATTCTCTTAAGGATTAAGATTTCATGTATTAATTCACTTAATTCTTCTCCTCTGCTTTACAGATGATGGGACAGAGGCACAGAAAGCCTACGCAATTTTCCCAAGGTTGTTGAGCTAGCAGTAAGTAGCAGAGCTCAGGATTTCAACCACAGAGTAACAGATGACTAACAGTCACCCTCTCCAGTGTACAACAGAAGTGGAATGTTCCAGTGCTCTTTCTTTTCTCAAAGAAATTTCTGTTAGCTAATCTGAAAGACTTTTTTACCCAATACACAGTATAGGCAGCACTAACAAGTGCTCTACATTCAAATCATTACCAATCTCTAGTACAAGCAATGGGCTTTGATATTATCTATTCTATTCTATTCTATTCTATTTTGTATTATTATTAATACTGGTTGCCATCTGCTAAATTGATTTCAAGATGCACTAATTAATCACACTCTGCAGTTAGGTAAATGCCATGCCAGATTCAACACTGTGAATCCAGGGGTCGTACAGTACTGTCAACACTTACCCAGCTGAATCTGTAAGCGTGAACTATGCTCAGAGCAGAGATGTTGACTTGCATCTAACCATAGAATCATTTCATTTTTCCTGCACTGAGCTTACCTTTTTTTAAATGAAAGGTTGATACTTAAAAAGTCAGAAGATTTAAAGAAGTATCCGAACCTTCTGAATCATATGTGGCAACCTGGGAGCAGTGAGTATGGAGGAGTTGAAACTCTCTGTTTAAACAAAGCTGTGCTCACCGCTTCCCCAAGATCATCCTCAGCCCATCTCTCATACCTCATTCCACCCTAGCTCACTCACTCATTTGGACACCACGTAGGTGCTAGGGCACTCAGATTTGGTCAAGTTGAGGATCATAATAGTAAGAAAGAAAGAGACAAACAGTGTCACAACTCTGCCATTCTTCATCGGCTGCTAAGATTTTTAAATGGCTTTACCATGCTTGCATACTTACAGACATATGAATAGGTATTTTGTTCTGTTTACCTACCCAGACTAGTTGTGTAGGGGCATCATGCTAATGTCTTGCATCTTTCTTACTTAATGCCTCTTATAGCCTTTCCAAGAAGCTAGATTCCCCTTTGGGAATCTTTAGAAACTGAATACCAATCACGTGTCCAGAGAGAAGCTGTTTGTGTAACTAGCCTAGAAGATTGTGGCTGGTTAAGAGCAGAGGCTGGGAGCAGCCTGCCATTTGCTAGCTCCGACATGAGAGCAAGTCTTGTAGTTTCTCTGTGTTTCTGTCCTTTCGTCAGTGTGATGGGAATGATCGCAGCATCTATCACACAAGGTTTGAGGAGGATTAAATTTGATAATCTACCCGAAGTGCGCTGCCATGGTGCCCCATAAACATCAGTAGTTACACCACATGGAACGTAGCAGGCATCTTGTCATCTCAGCTGTGCAGGAGCAGTGCCTTGTGGGCTTTCTGGGGCACCTGAAGGTCTGTCCCGCTGTTACCAGCTCATGCTGAGGCTGAAGGGGAAGGACTTGATTGTGTTTAAAGCCCACCCTTTGTCTTCATCATTTCCCAGGGCTGTCCGGTAACCATGGTAACTCAGCTTACAGGTTACCAAGTTCAAAACAATATGTTTCCCAGGGAGAAGTTTTGCTGACATCACCTGTCTGATGAGAAGGAATGAAGGCTGGTGCGTACACAGTGCCATTCTGGCCCTCTGAAGTCGGAGGAGCTACTGTTTAGTCCTTTCCACGAGTCTAAGCCTGATGCTCAGACTGGAGATCAGCTTGTTACTATTAAGTGATCGGTGTAATAACCTTGCATGTTTTTTACCTCACTCAAAATGCAGTCAGCTGAACCAGAGCTTGACATTGAACAAGGAGTCATTCTTTACTCAACTCTTGACTGTGCAATTCTGGACAAGTGAGTTAACCTCTCTGTTTCCTCATCAGTAAAATGGGTACAAAAAATTTCTCTTGAAATGACTCCTTTGTGGAGGGGGAGGGGAACTGGATTGAAGCCAGGGTCTTGGCATTGAGCTACATCCTTGATCCTTTTTAAATTTTTTAACTTGCAAACAAATATTTCTTAAGAAAATGAAACACACAGGCAGTGTAGCTGAAAGCTTACATCCAGCTGGGCACACAACAAGCCTGCAGAGTCTGATCCATCTTCCTCCTTTTGAACTCTGGCTTTTCTGTTCTGCCGTGTGCACCCTCTGATACTATGCCTGTACTGTCTCTGCCTCTCTCACCAAGGGCCTCTTCCATTTCAAAACTCAAATCTTCAGTGTTGAAAACATAATCAGTTTCCTTTAAGGAAACAATCATGTACAGAACTTCATGTACAAAGACTTTAATCACAACAGTGTTGATAATGACAAAAATCATAAGCACTATAAATATCCAACAATGAAGGGCTGATTGAAGAAAGTAAGCTATATTCATATGTTAGGATATGATTTACCTGTTTAAAATGATAATGCATTTGTGTATTTATTGGTACAGAATTGATTATTATGTTACAAGATTAAATGTAGATCATAGAAGAATACACATAATATGGCTATATTTTAGACAGGAATAGGCAAGTAGACATATATAGGTGTCAAACTATTAGTAATCTTTGAGTAATTTCCTTTTATTTTGCTTATACAAGCCTTCTATATTTCTTGCTACAAGCATGTGCTGTGCATGTGTAATAAAATACCTCTGTAACAGCCCTCACATGAGCACCAGCATGCCATTAACATTAACACCCATTTTCTAAGGTTCAGGACCTAATGCCTTACCCACCACAAGCTTCCTTGGGTACTTCTGGCTCTAACAGATTTTCTCTTTTCCTTGTCCGTCTCTAAAGTTCACGCAGTACTTTGGCATCTCGGAAGACTTTCTGTCTGACTCTGTGCTTATGTGACATTCTGTGAGCAGTCCCTGACCAGGTATGTGTTCCTAGAAGTCAAATGGGACCATGCTAAGTCCCTGTAATCACAAATCAGTGAATAGTGAAGGAGGGAGGGGAGCGAGGAAGGAGGGAGGGAGAAAGGGAAGCAAGCAAGGAAGGAAGGAATCCATAGTCTTCAAAGCTCAGGGGAAATGTTCTCTCCTTTGTGATATTCTTTTGGACTGGTTCCCCATCCCTCTACCTTCTGGATGCTCTGGCCTACTAAAAGAACAATGCATTCCTCTCTCTGTCTCTGTCTCTGTCTCTGTCTCTGTCTCTCTCTGTCGCTCTCTGTCTCTCTCTCTCTGTCTCTGTCTCTCTCTCTGTCTCTCTCTCTGTCTCTCTCTCTCTCTGTCTTTCTGTCTCTCTCTGTCTCTCTGTCTCTCTCTGCCTCTCTGTCTCTCTGTCTCTCTGTCTCTCTGTCTCTCTCTGTCTCTCTCTGTCTCTCTCTCTCTCTCTCTCTGTGTCTGTCTCTCTGTCTTTCTGTCTCTCTGTGTGTCTGTCTCTCTCTCTGTCTCTGTCTATCTCTCTGTCTGTCTCTCTGTCTCTCTCTCTCTCTCTCTCTCTCTCTCTCTCTCTCTCTCTCTCTCTCTCCTGCTGATTGCTTGAGGCAGAAACCAAGGGACTCTGTCTAGGAGGGCAGTGCACAGTCCTGGGTCCAAAGCTTCAGATGTAGAGTTAGTGGATACTGCAAACAAGAGCTTGGAAATGAGAAAAGGCTTTCCAGGGAAGGTACGCCACTGTCCATTGTCATTTTTTCATATGACAGAGAAATTTTCTACTCATATTCCCCAAAAGAGCAATACTTAGGACCTCTTCTTTATTGTTTTCTTTAGATTTTTTGAAATATTTAATTATAATCAATATACAGGTCCTTATGATGCAACAGCAAGCAGGAATACCAAAATGACACCCAGGATTTGGGGGCAGATTTTCTTACTGGTCAAGATCATTCCCAGAGTATCAGTCCCTGACCTCTAGTGATTTAGAGCTTATATGAGATAAGCAAGCTGGAAGTACAGAGGCATAAGGGCTTATCAACTGGGGATTGGTTTATGCACTGTGCATCCTAGTGACCAGCCATTTCTAAGAGACGGGAGCTTCCAAGAGCAAAACAGGAACTATTTATTACCTGGGCAACTAACAAACTGAAGTATTGTGGCTGGGGGGTATATTTTCTGTTACATTTCCCCCTTCTTTTGGTTTTCCTGGAAAATCTCTCCTGGACATATTACATGGGATCTTTTGAGACAAGGCCCAACTAGAAGCAGTAACATTAGGGTTGTCAGTGATTCAGGATGGGCCCAAGCTAAATCTCCATCTGATCAAGGAAAGTCCACAATATGTTCTTTATTCTCGTCACACCTTGATCAATTGTTTGACTGACTGTTTTGTTCTCTTGGGGAACCTATCTATAGAGTTTAAAGCAAAAATCACAGCCGTCAGAAGGGTCAGGGATAAGAGAACTGGAGTAAGCAGCCTGAAGAGGCACAAAAATCAAGAAGAATAGGTCCGGATCATTCTGTGAACTGTGTCATCAGCCTTCAGCCCTGCATGGACTGGTAAGCATTCAAAGTGCCCAGAGCAGGGTTTTAGTGCATCATCTCTTCAGAGGGAGATGTCTGGTCCAGGTATATGTTTTGAACTAAGGCTAGGTTTCTGAATTTTGTAGAAATAGTTAATATATACCTGGGTTATATGTGAGGATAAGAGTGCCTACAGGTATAGCTGATCTTTTAACTAAACTTTTGTGGAGCTAGTTACTGTTCAATAGGGTTATATTTCTTGTGGCCTATATGCTGCATGTCAAGAGTAGGTCATATCTAGAGATGATGTTCATAGCAGGACCCTATAAACTTCTTTTCAGTACAATTAGAGAATGGGAGGTTGAGGTTGGAGACAGACTCTGGAGCCCGAACTGGTATCAGGGGTACAGGGGCCAACACTGCAGCTTGAGCTTGCATAACATATGGCGAGAGCACTCTGGCTTAAGATAGAACTTCCGGAGTACAGGATAAAGTTGTTTGTTTGTTTTTTTGTTTTTGTTTTTGTTTTTTTTGGCTGAAGTTGATATTTCAGTCAATCAGCCCCCCTCAAAGAGGGCTTAGTCCTCTGGACTGGATTGCTTTGAGCCTAGTTTTGGCCAAAATAGCTTTGTGTGAGTTGATCACAGTATATCTAGCCTGTTGGACTCTATTCTTAGCAAAACTACTTCCATCCATAAATTGAGTGTACTCAGCATCTGCCAGGAGGTTAGAGCAGTTCATCAGTCAGTACCAAGCAATAATGGTACTGGGTGTGGTCCAGCACAGCCTGTGGCACCTGGATAGTTAGGTCTCAGCCCAAGGTGAGCTTGTCAGCCTTCTTGATCAGAAGGACAATGGCTATTAGAGCATGAGAGCGAAGCAGAGAAGAAGCCTTAGTGGCTGAATCCAAGTATTTGCACAAATAGGCCACTGTGGACTGACAGTCTGAGTAAGCATCACTGAGGTTTTGAACTCAAAGATCGAGATTCTATAGAAGCCAGAAGCTCCAAACAAATTTGTGGATTTTTTTAACCAGTTTTTGTCTGATTTTGTCAGAGCTTTTGTGTCTTTCCACAGGTACCTTGGGTGTTACTCAGAGAAACTAGCAAGGTCAGCTGTGAGGGCTTCTCCCAAGAGAGTGAACAAATTTTTGAACTTCTGGGAGGTTGAGTCCATGCCAGTTATGAAGAAGGAGCCAACTGAAGGCAGAAAAAGGTATTCTTAGGTCCAGACAGGTGTACCAGCAGGCTATGCATTGCAGAAGCCTGAGGCAACATATATGAAAGGCAACCGTGGTGGCACGGGCAGTTTGGAGATCTTGAGCAGGCTTTACTGGCAGGAGAGGTGTATTTTAGCAGTTTGACAGTCTATAGGCATTTTTTAGTCTTATTTTTGCCTCTCTTGTGGGGCCATGACATCTAGGGCTTCTCAGAAAATATGATAGAGTTCCTAAGTCTCCAACAGATGTTCTTGGCTATTGAGTCCAAGTGAGTCAGCATTTGTCTCAGAATTTTCCCAGTGGAAGAGGCTTTGGGAGAAACTTTCAAATAAAGGAAGGCATCTTTTAAATCTAGGAGAGTCAAAAAAATGTGTATAGGTCATGAACCATAGCGCGCAAGGTGATGATTGTGTTGATGATAGTACAGAGATCTTTCCCAAAGTGATTAACAGTATATTAGGCTAATGTATGACTGGATGCCTGTTTGTGTTTCCCGAGACAACTGACAGCAATGTAGGGAGGATCATGGTAAGGCAGCATAAATGAGCCTTTAGTTCATACCTCTGGGAGGAGAGTTTTCAGGACTTCAAAACTTTCATGGTTACGTCTCAGGATGAGGCAGGCATTGTCTTTCTCTCAGGAAAGGGTCAAAGTTGAAAGTGCAGGATTCAGTGAGAGAGAGGCTGGCTTGATGCAGAGGAGGTATCCTTTCAGGTTGCAAGTTTGTGCCTGACAGAAGGAGTGAAAGGGAAGAGTCCCAGGTGCCCCCAGTGATAATAACTTTTCGACAGAGGGAACTTTTGAAGGCAAACAGTTCTGTTCCATTGTCTATCAGGAAGTCATAGGGATGCCCCCAACTTTCATAATGACCCTGGAATCTCAGGCATCCACTTTGGTACAGCTCAGTCTCTTCTATATATTCAAGTCTGACAGGATGCAGCTCATTTGTCAGAGTTCATGGTCCAATTTTTCCTCAGCCATAAGGAATTGCTGACAGTCGTCTCAGGTAGGTGTTAAATGATGCCATTTGACCAGGCTATGCATGTCTCCAAGGGGAGAGGGAGGTGTGAGGCTGAAATCAGGCAGTGGCTAGCTGCACCAGTTCAATTGGCTGGAAGTAGATGAGTCAGGATCAGGGAATAAAGCTATGGGTGTTGGCAGCAACTGCAGTGACCAATAAGCGTACCAAGGCAGATTTCTCAGGAAAAATGGGCCGCTTTTTCCTTTTTAAAATTAATTAATTAATTTTAAAATTTTTTAAATTAGTTAATTTTTTGAGATGCAGGGAACAGTTTGGTTTCATGTTTAACTCCATAAAACCTTTTTCCCATCTCTGACTTCCTATGTGTGTGTTCTATATTCTTGAACAATGGCATAACAGACGAAGGATGGATGCCCCTCAGAAAAAGAGACCATTCAGATGCTTGCCTGGCCTTTCCCCTTGTGGGGATTTAGGCACAACTTAGCTAAGGAGGGTGGGAGGCCTCTGTTGTGCTATGTGTCAACTTCCATGGAATTGCAGGTAAGGAACCAATTAGCCACTGCAACCAGTGCATTCTAGTCTTGGTGCACAGGTAGAGCACCAAGATGGAGCCTATTCCTTAAACTATCCATTCCATCACTCACATTCATTCAGGAAGGACTCAGAAGTTAAACATTACAATGTCCTCCCCTTGAGGCTAGTCCTGACTAACAAATATTGATCAGGCTCCCCCTTCTGCTTGAACTGAGCAGGACTGACAGAAAGACTAATTAGTGGCCCCCCAGAGATGCCAGTTATTGAGATCAGGCAGGCAGGTAGGCAGCCAGACAGATTACATCCTCCTCCCTTAGTAGTGTGAGCTGCTCAACTGGGGAGCCAAGAAAGCTCTTCCAGACCTCCAAAGGGATTCAAACAATTTTGAGGGTATGCCTTCCATCAGGACCTAAAAAGGTCCTCAGTCCGTCCATGAGGGCCAAGACCAGTGACCAAAGGGTTCAGAACAGTTGATCTTCCCACGTAATGCATCAGATACAAGGGCAAGCAGAAACATCAAAATGACACCCAGGATTCGGAGGCAAATTTGTTTACATTGATAGGGACTGATCAGGATCATTCCCAGAATATCAAGCCCTGATCTGTGGTGGTGTAGGGCTTATATGAGATAAGCAAGTATGAAATACAGAGGCAGAAGGACTTGTTAACTAGGGATTGGTTTATACAGTGTGCATCATAATGGCCAGTAACAATATATCACAGTGACCAGCTGTTTTGAAGAGACAGAAGAAATCAGAACTAGAGCAAAAACTATTACCGGGGCAACTAACAAACTGCAGTATACTGGCTGGGAGTAGGGAACACATTATCTGCTACAATGCTACTTTTTCCTATAACAGAAATTAATATTACTCTAAGCCATAAAAATACATATAAAACAAAGTTAAATGATTGCATAATATTCTACCATATGTGTAGTCTTTAAATTTAATATTTTCCACTCAGATTTTATATGTGTTATTTAGGATGATTTCTTGAAATGCATAATTGTTATTAAATTGTTATTAAAATCTCCAGTGTAAGTCAGTGGTCACCAACTTCTACTGTCTTAGAATCACTTTGGGAGCAACATAAAAAATACTAAAGCTCCAGTCTTACCAAGAGAAATTCTGCTGTAATTAGTTTGGGATGAGCATAGCCATTCACATTCTTAAAAATCTCCCCAAACTGTTCCTGTGTACCAAGCTCTAAATGGCAAGCTGAGTTCTCCATGAGTTCTAAGAGGACAAAACTGCTACTTACACTCTTGTTTATCTGCCTTAGCATCAGGCATAACATGGTTAAACAACTAGTCAGTCATGAACTAGAACAAGTTAGTCCTTAATGTTGATTACCAAATTTTGTCCGGCCTTCTGTCTTCTGGGATCATGGCATAATCATATCTCTATCTCTGTAAAGGAGAGATATTCAGGTTATTTGCTCTGTCAAGCAAAATATGCACAGAACTAGTGCATGTCACTTCCAAGGGAGACTTAAAAGACTGTGTAAGATTCATTGAGTTCTCATTCTCCTACTGGAAGAGTCGAGTACTATGAGAGTGAAACCCTGCAACCTTCAGCCCCTGAGGTCCTTCAGCACCAGTGCCACCTCAAACACACACACACACACACACACACACACACACACACACACACACTGAATTTTTGGTAAAGGTGACTGATAAACTATCGTGGTGACAAGCCATTGAGTTATGATCATTTGTTACACAGAATAAAGTAGCCTATCCTAGCTGATTCCGGAATGAAGCAGAGAGGAATAGTGATCAGAAATCATTCTCTTTCACAGTAGCGATGTTAACTATAATGAGTGCTAGATGCAAAACTTTTTGCTGTGGCCTCTATTAAGAAAATACTTGACTTTATAACACAGTACATAATTACACACACACACACACACACACACACACACACACACACGTACACTGGATCTCACTGAACACCATACTCTTTCACATCACTTTCTGAGACCACACTGATCTCTTGTTGGTTTTTCCTCATCCCCTTCCAAAATCATTGCTGGGCCTTCCTTGACATTCAAGTTTCAGTTTAAATGCCATTTTTCTCTCCAGAGTTACCCTATAGCTACCAAATATAATGTAGAGATGCCCAGACATGATGAATCTGTTCTATTCATTTATAGATTTTAATGCTATCTATTCTTTCCTCATGGCTTTGTCTCAGGTTTGTCTGACTGTTTCTTGAGCGCCACTCATGTTTCCTCCACATACTAATACCTGGCATGTAAGAATGTCTCATGAGAGGCCCTTCACAAAATAAAGGATGCAATAAAATAATCCTCTAGCAGGCACAAAAGATGCTATCAAAATTCTATATTTTCCCCATATTTTACAGCCTCACTCGGGGTTAGGTTCAGGACACCACACCAGTGAACTGAGGGTAGAAACTGTATGTGTCTTTTTGGGATTGTAGCTATCAAGCGCGTGTGGTTCTTTACCTGCTACAACTACAAGGTTTTGAGTTCCAGGAGGTACAGTCACATTATATAAAAAAGCTGCCTGACCACAACTGAATTTCCCATGACCCTTAAGGTGATCTTTTATTGTGTTGAGCCAACTAAACTTTTAGGATTTATTTGTTATTATAGTAAAACGGAGCCTAGCCTAAGGGACACAGCTCTCAAATCTCACCCAATCCCTGCTCTTAATCATTTTCATAAGGAGACCCTGAATTTCACAAGATAAAAATTTTAACTCTTTCCTATAGACTAATAGTGAGGTTTTACTTCACTGGTGGGTAGAATAAGTAAATATTTATGTATAAAAATAAGGAAGGAAATAAAAGTGTTCACACTTCCTGACAAACCAGGTGACCACCTCTACAAAGCAGAAAAATCTGCTCCTAATTAACCATTTTTCCCTATCCTTGAGCTGCACAAAAAGGGGATGCATCTAACCAGAATTCATCACTTTCTAATGATTTCCTCTCAAGCAGGGCCAACAGCATCAATTAGATCCCAGGATGGATGTAGGTAAAACTTTGCTCCAACAAGGATCCAACCTGTCTTGCTTCTAATTGTCCATTTATTTTGCTCACAAACAATGTCAATAACCCAGATGCTGCCTTTGCGAAGGGAAGCCTGTTCCCTGGGGAAATGGACTAAGAGAAGCAGCTGAGTGTGGCATGAAGGTTTCCATGGTAATTATGCACCAGCCATCAGAAGGCTGTACCCAGTGAAATCCCTCATTAGCCACCAGCCAGCTAATTAGAAGAGGCCTTTACTCTTGCTCATATTCTGGAACATTTCCTCCTGGTGGGTTAGGAATAAATGGTCAATGCTTTGTCTAGGCAAAGTCAAGTCTCTTTAACCCCAAGCCACAGGGATAGGCACAGGCACAAAAGGAGGGGTGTTATTCCATTGGCCCATGCAGAGCAGACATTTGACAAGTTCTCTGCATTCAACAAATGCCAAGATCGGCCAGTGGCAATCAGCCCAAGTCACAGGTGAGGGGCTCACTAGAGGAGGAAGTGATCCAACTCTTCTGAGCTAGACTCAGACATTGACTGAGGGTACAGGAGAAAGTTCTATTTCTGAGGAAGAGAGTGGCACAAGGGGGTGTCAGAAAATATTCTAGGCTGGGGAAGAGTTTTGGAGCACACAGAGCAGACTTTGTGAGCATGTATCCTGGACCCCACTCTCAGAAGAGTCCCCAGGTTGGCCAGTGCTCTGCTGTCATTATCTTAATATGTTTAATGATTTTTTTTAAGCAAAGGTCTCTGTATTTGTGTTCTTCACCGAGCTTCACTAACCTGTGTAGCTGGTTCCAGATGCCCAGGTAGACAGATGTTTAGTGAGGTAAACTGAGGCAGCAGGCTGTGATGTGGAGAAAGCCGCTATGCATACAGGAAACCAAGACTCCTCTAGGCCACCAGATCCTGGATCCAGGGCTCTATGAGGAATCCTAATTCGCCCTAACACTGTGCCCTCTGACTCTGGAGCCAATACATGGGGATAACACCCAGTTTTGTTGGCCATTTCCTCCAGGGTTTTGCACAGAAAACCTAACTCTTCTGCAGCTGTGGCTTTTTGTTTTTTGATTTTTTCACTATGGTGGGTGGAGCCCAGGATCTTTGCATTTATTTACATCATGAGCCCTTTTGTATTTTACATTTTGAGGCAGGATCTTGCTAGTCACTAAATTACCTGGGTGAGGCTCGAATTTGAAATCCTCCTCCCTCAGCCTCCCAGAATGCTGAGATTATAGATATGCACCACCACACCCAGCTACTGACTGCTCTCATGAGGACGTCAAAATTATCACTTTATAGCCCTAATAGAAATTACTAATTAATAAATGCTATCCTTTTAATTGTCATGGAGTTTTCATGCTTATCATTATATCTTCATCCTCATAGCATTACACAGCCATTTGTTCATCCTCCTGAACATCCCTGAACTATCCACACTAAACCATTTCTGTCTTGCAAGGTGTTGCTTGTTTCTTCTGAATTTATTTCTGCTTAAATGTCTTTCCTCTTACAAAAATTTGTCCCCATCTGCTATGGATTAAAAACTGGTAGTCAGCTTAACATCTGCTGAATTAAATTATCATGGTACTCAATGTAGATGGCCCAGCTGAGGAAAGTTGCCAGGATAAAAGGAGAGGTAGAGAGGAAAAGTGTGACACTGTGGGTTCTCCTAAGAGTTGCTGTTGTTTGGAGCCATTGGTTCTCCTGAAGGAGCTTGTCATGGCTAGTGTCCCTGATATGAATCCAACTATTATCATCAAAGGAGCTTGGGACCTTGTTGCTCAGAGCGCTGTGGCTCAACTCACTTTAAAGGAGCTCCAGTCCTTATGTTGAGCATCACTTCCTGGCTCCAGGAGGGGAAATGTATGCTGTGTAATCTCTAGGAGAAGCTTGTCATGCTGACTTCCTGACATGTACTTGACTGTTTTCATGGTTAAAGGAACACAGGACTTCACTGTAGCTGAGGATGGCTGAGGTACTTTTCAGGGGAGTCTTGTTTCTTATTTTGAACATTGCTTCTTGGATCCAGGGTAGAACCCTCAACCTACTGGTACAGATCCTTTACCCCACTGGCGTGGGCTTTCTAGTTTCCACCACTGACCTGTGGGTCTTCCCAATGCAGATCCATAAAACAGACTTGCATGAGTCATTGTTGTGGGCACTTGGCTTCCAGTTGGACTCATGGGAGGCATTGTCATGGGCTCTAGGTCTTCAGCTGGTGTCACAAAGGACATTGCTGTGGAATACAGGCCCTTGGTTGGATTTTCCAGGTTTTTAGTGTGGTGGACAGATTTCCTGCACTTTCTTGTATTTAACTCTGGGTGACCATCAAAATAATATTATATAGTCTGTGTCCTATATGTAGTTGTTCTCTTTGCAGCCCCTGACTACAACACCACCCAACATCATGAGTTCCACCTCCCAAACTTTCAGAGTTTCTTCTTACCTTCTTATCTTACTAAAGAAACTATCCTAACTAGGTGGGAGAGATTACCTACTGAGTCAACTCAAGAACTGTGGTAACATTGTGGTTTCTCAAGGCTTTTCAGCCCTCTCTACATTTTGCTTTTCACTGGTGCAATAGTTCAAATGTGGCCCACAAGGTTAACACATGGGAAACTTAATCTCCACTGCAACAGTCTCTGAGAGGTGGGATTTTCCAGAGGTGTTTAGGACTCTACCTGCTCCAGTGGATTAACATTGTTATCTTGAGAGTGAAAGGATCTGTTAAAAGATGCATTTGGCCTCTTCTCTCTCTCAGGTACTCTTTTTTGTCCTTTATCTTTCTACCCTGGAATGTCACAGTACTGTGATCCTTGCTAATTTTGGGGCTCTTGATCTTGGATGCCCTAACTTCCAGAATTGAAGAAAATAAATCTCTGTTCTTCATAAATTACCCATTCTTGGATATTCGGTACTAGCAGTGTAAAATGAACTAAAACAACTGGGTGATGTTCCTTTATTTCTGCCTGCCACAGAAAAGTACTTCAGCATGCTTTAGCTTTATAGAATTTGTTCTCTCCCCATAAATTCACTTGAATCCCCCAGGATATAGTTATCTCCAGAAAAATCAAGTGCCTCCTGATCAGTGCCTGGTCAGAGCACGACTCTGGGCTCCAAGCATCAGTGGGCAGAAGAAGCTGCTTATTTTAAGTAGCAGTGAGCCACATGGGAGGCTAATTGGCAAACAAAAGGCGAAGAGGAGACTGTTGGAGCATGACCTGAACTTGGCTCATCCTGCCAGACAAGGGCAGCCCTGTCTGAGACTGGGGAAAGCAATGATGGGGAGGGGAGACAAGGCTCCCCTGGTTCCTGAAAAAAGCCAGCCAGTGCACCCTGATATGCAAGTTTTCAGGACAACACAGACTGCACTCCCTCCTCTGCCATTTATAAGCTATTTAATGTAAGCACTGTGTTCTATCAGTGTGCTTTCTTTTCTGTAAAATAGGGTATAAAATTATACCTCTCAGGGTCAGAGTATTGACATTAGTGCCTAATACACGTTCATGTTTATGTAAATTCTTCTCTCTCTCTCTCTCTCTCTCTCTCTCTCTGTACTGAGGATTTAACCCAAGGTCTTTTCACTGGGCTACATCTCCAGCCTTCCTTTTAAAAATATTCTTGAAGCAGTCTCACCCAAAGTCACTAAGGAGTCACCAAGCTTGGCTGAAATTTTTGATCCTCTTGCCTTGGCTTTCCAGAGTACTGGAATTACAGGGTGCCAGTGAGTCTTAACTGTTGACTCGACTGCAGTAAGAGAGTCTTGAAAAGGAGACTGAATCGTGAGGGTGCTAGACTAGCAAGTGAATTTGTTCTCACATGTTCATCGCTGAATGAGTGATTAGGGTGTGGGGCTCAGTTGGAGGAGGTGAGTCACTGCAGTGCACCTTTCGAGACTGCTGGCCTTCCTGTGCTGTGCTTCCCAGCCACCTTGAACTCAGCAGCTTTGCTCCACCATTCCTTTCTTCCATGATGTCCTTGCCACAGAGCCAGGCAGCCATGGATGGAACCCTCTAAAACTGTAGAACAAACAGACTCCTCTTTAAGTTGGGGGTACTAGGTATTTCGGGAAAGCTAACCAATAGTCTTCCTGACCAGTTTTTCTTATGACCATCATCATCATTGTTGTTGTCATTGCTATTAACAAAGGGTAATGAGATTCTTTGGATCCATCCTCCATCTTGGTTATTGACCGGGCTCTGCAAGGGCAGAGGAGGGCAGTGGTACTCATTAGAGTAATAACAGCAGTAACAAATGTATGAGAGAGAGATACGAACATTCAGATTGTCTCACTCTGGTCCACAGGGTATATCTGGCTGCACACTCCAGACATAGTGACAGCAAAGGCAGCCAAAAAAGATATGGCTCTGTACCATTGGTTCCTGGAAACCCTGGCTCCCTAGGACAGGGACGAAGAGGACACAGCAGGGGAAAGTGAGTGAACACTGGCAGGAAAATGAATGGGGAGTAGGGAAGAGATGCTGGTCATTAATCATCATGAAGAATAGGTCCCAGATAGCTGCCTTTGGCTCCAAGGTGATTAATGACCTTTTTAATTTCCCTGTGCATCATCGCAATTATGCAGGGCCACTGAGGGAGGTCCTGCTCTCCCCCGGGAAGCAGAGAGGTCCGTGCCATGTCCTGCACTGAGACACAGAAGAGGCTCTGGGGATGCCCTGAGTCATCTTCCAAAGAGGTTAGACCACAGGCAGATCTTGGAGAAGTTAAGACTGGATCCCAAATCAGATCCTCACCTGCTCTGGGAACTGGAGAAAAATATCTATCCCAGGAGAAGGCTGATGATGGACATCATTTTCACCCCAAACTTGGTTGCAAAGAAACCTAGAATCATTCTCTTACACATTCCAGTACATTTTGATTTTGAGTTCCTGTTCTTTCCTAGTGTCTAAATTTCAATCTTGTTTCTGAGTTGTGTCTGTCTCTAGTTCCAGGTGTCAAACCTTGAGCAGAGAGCCTGGAGAGATGATCCATTTAACATTCTTGACCAGGCAAATATCTTCCAATTCATCCCTCATCTGGCCAGACTCTCAGTTGTCAGAGAATAGAGGCTGCTGCAGAAAGACCTCCCATTCCCGTTCTCAGCCGCTGGCCGTCTCTTCATTCCTGCTGGGCACAGAGCAGTGGGAATCCTGAAAAGACTGTCTCTGGTCCCAGCAGCCAGGAGAGACTGCCAGACCTTTTCAAGAGCTCCAGTCCTCCAAATTGACTGTTGTGGAGAAAATCAAGGTACAGAAGGTGGCTCCAATCTGTATCATCTTCTCTCATAATTGGTCCTCTTTGCTTTATCCAACCCAGGGCAAGAGACAATACACCAACCATCTTTCTCAGGTCTCATAGACCCTGATCATGGAACAAATCCCCTAAGATTCCACCTCCACTGAGTCCAGAGATGAGGAGGGTATCTCTAAATACCAAGTCCAGGGCTAACACTCTATCTTCCTTCCTTCCCTCCTTCCATCCTCCTTCCCTCCACCCTTCTCTCTTTCCTTTTCTCCTTTCCTTCATTTCTTTATTCTTTCCCTCAGTCTTCTCTCTCTCTCTCTCTCTCTCTCTCTCTCTCTCTCTCTCTCTCTCTCTCTCTCTCAATAAACTGGAAGAGAGAACTAGTGGTTAATATCTTTAAAATATTACCTTGCCACACTTAGCAAAAGCTATGGAGAAACTCAGAAGAAAGAATGAGCACATCCTGTGAAAAAAATCAATAAAATTGTTCATGCAGAAAACACTATTTCTTCATTATGGAGAGTACAGGCACAAGAGGCTGACAGGTCTCTGCTCAGTTTCAGGTCCCTGTTTGCTCCTAGGTGACCTAGGCAAATGGCCTGGCTCCTTGATACTCCATGTTCTCATCTGTAGAATGGGAGGAGGAGCCTGCATCTGGTCACTAGGGGGTCCCTGGATCCCCAGGTTAAGTGTATACAAGGGCTTTGCAAGTTCTCCATCAGTACCCACAGACATAACAGGCACAGTTTAATTCCTTGAAGGTGGGAGGAGGGAGAAGGTATGTTAGTAAAAGAAAGGAACTAAAATTTAGAAAACAGAAGCATTGTGGAGCTAGAGAGTTTGGAGCCTTGCTTATAGCCAGCAAGAGAAATCACAGAGACAGAACAGATTTAAGATCTAAGAGGAATGGCAACTGAATTTGTTGGTCCATGGTGTGTGTGCCCAGTGATGATGTCAGGAAGGGAGCCTGAGGCAGGCGAGGAGAAAGAAAAGAGCAAATCATGAAGAGACCAGTACTACCAAGAAGGAGGACTCCTTTGAGGGAGCTGAGTGCCACAGAATTTGGGGAAGCTGAGGTAAGAGGACTGCAAATTGAAGCCCAGCCTGAGTAACTTAGTTCTAGTGCTTTACTCAAATCTTATTGGGATGTAGCTCAATGTGAAGGCCCTACATTCAGTTCCAAGTGTCCTCTCTGTGTCTCTGTCTCTGTCTCTGTCTCTGTCTCTGTCTCTGTCTCTGTCTCTCTCTCTGTCTCTGTGTGTGTGTGTGTGTGTGTGTGTGTGTGTGTGTGTGTGTAAAATGCTTATACAGAGCGAACTTCTTTTAAATCACAAACCCATATGTTTTTCTGGATGTCTCTCAGCAATAGGAGAGATGAGACCGAGGGTGATGTGGCACAGGGAAACAAAGAAAAGCTAAAGTAGCTGCCTCAACCTTTTATGTGCTGCTATAACAGAATAGCACAGGCTGGATAATTCACAAGTATGGGAATCTATTTTGCACAGTCGGAAGACCAGGAAGTCCAAATTTACGGGGTCAACATCTGCTAGGTGATGTTGTGCAAGTGTTAAGAAGAGAGAGAGACAGAGAGAGACAGAGAGACAGAGAGAGAGAAAGAGAGTTGAAATCACACTTTTATCAGGAACCCACTCCTGAGAGGCTAACTGATGCCCATGATGGTAGCATAAATCCCTTAAACCCCATCACCTCTTAAAACTACTTCTCAAAACTGTTGCAAGAAGTTCCCTGCACATGAATTTTGGAGGACATATTCAAGCCACAGCAGAGGCTTTTCCCAGCTCCAAAGTGTGCACAAATCACCCACAGATCTTGTCAGAGTGCAGGCAATGGGTAGCAGCCTCTTGTGTTCTGGGAGGAGACACTCACCCAGGTATATCTAACAAGTCACACAAGATGCAGATCCTATGGGCCATGCTGTATAGACTTTAGTTCCTATGGCATCAAAGGGCCCCTGTTGTTCTATTTTCTAGGAAATAGATTTGCATTCCTTTGCCTCTAATAATCCTCTCGTGATATCCTGGTATTCAGGAAGTGCTGGGTCCCTCCCCTTTTTCATTAACTCATGAAGCATAGAGAAATCAGCTAATCCAGACTGATCCAAGCTTCAGGGATTGTCTTGACTTTAGTAACCCCAAGTTCCCATACCTAGAGTGTGACAGCCCCTCAGAGGAAGTTGGCATCCCTCCTTCCTTCCAGGAAGATGGTCAAAGAACATTATTGTCCCTTGCATAAATATTTCCTGGTTTCCAGTCTTACCCAGTAAACACACATGTGCACACACATGCACACCCACACACACACACACACACACACACACACACACTGCTACACCCTTACTTATTTCACTAAGTAAGATAAAAGTCAAACTTCTTGAACAACCTAGATGCAGCCTCCTGGTCCCCTTCTCCCTGGGCCTTTCTTCTGCCTCACTACCTCTCAGATCTCTTCTGTGCCACTGCAAGGCAGGGGTTCTCAGCTTCATCTGCACTTTAGACCCAACATGGGAGCTTTTAATATGCATCAGTGCCCAGGCTCAGCCCCAGACCAATGAGATCAGAAGCTCCAGGGCATGGAAACCAAGCATCAGTAAGCTCTAAAGCTCCCTAGGAGATTCCAGGGTGCAGCCAGTTGAGAATGGCTGCTCCACAGTCAGTTCAAGAGCTTTCTTCCCTCGGCACCTTGATGCTTACCCGCTCCCCACTGTGGGGTGGCTCCTTCTCATCAGTCAGATCTCAACCCAAAGGAGGCCTCTTGCATAAGTCTTCCAAGAACGCTTTAACTAAAGTCATCACTTGCTTTACTTCTGTCCTAGAATTCATCACAGCTACAGTTCTCACATTTATTTATATGTTTGTTTATTCTCTGTTCTCTTTACTAAAATGTTAGTTGCATGAGGCCAAAAACCATATATGACTTTATTAACCATCATACCTAGCACTGAGTACAGTCTGTGACCCAGAGCAGAGGCTTAGCAAATAGTTGGTGAGGAAGAAATTGTCACTACACTGCAAAAAAAAGCAGCTCGAGATGAGGTGCTCAGAAATTGTGACTCAAGTTGTTGCTTTAGGTTAGGATGCTGTGAGAACTTGCCTCTGCAGAAAGATGGAGTGCCATGGCATGCGCCCCTTCTCTCCTTCCCACTGTCTCCATTAATCATCAGCTCTCTTCCTGGACTGCTCTGCTGAGGCTGCAGCTCAGGGCTCGGTTTACTCACCTGGACATCACCACCTCTACAGAGAAGACAGCGTGTTACCTAGAAACCCAGGGATGTGTGAAAGTCTGTTCCAGGTTCCCAATTGCTAGACATGTTAGCTGCATTCAGGGAGGAAGGGACCAAACCCAAAAAGCAGAGGACTTCGGCGGTGCTCTGACCCTAAGCCAGTCTCGCATTAGCAGAAGACCTTCTAATTCTCTGTGAAGTGTGTGCCCTCACGGAAACTAACATTCATTTCTCCCAGAGGAGTGTAATCATATGTGGAAATAAAATCTCTCTTGTTGCATAACTTGGTCCCTACTTCATTATGCAGTGGTTTCCTCACTATCATCCTAAGGACCCTTCAGTAATGTAAAAGAACCACCTTTCATTATTGGAGACGTCCCCAGCTGTGACTTGCTCTCTTATCATCTTCTGGGTGTCACCTTCCAAATCTCCTCCTCTGGTTTCTCTGTTCACTTATCCACCCATAGTAGCAGTCATCTTGAACTTTTCATTTCATCCCTTCCCCAACATGAGAAAAAGTAATACTCCCAGATAAATATTAGGCATGATTGAAAAATATAATGAACGTTAAATTTTAAAAAATGCTACAATAAAAGACACATTGTCATTAATTTTCCTCAAAATGCTCCCCTTGGCTTTGAGCACACTTGCCTCACCATTCTCGCTACTTTCTGAAGCAGTTCTTAAGTCTTTTTTCCTGACGGCCTTGATGATCAGAATTAGTTCAAACCTTTTACCTTTGTGATCATTTCTACTTTGAGGAAGAGCCTGACGTCACATGGTGCCAATTTCAGCAAATAACGTGGATGAGGACATGCCACACACTGTAGTATTTTTATTAGCTGCCCTTCCAGATAGCACTCAGCAGAAGTATTCACAGTACATTTTATCACAGCTCATACAGGGAGTCTGAAAGAGGACTCCAGAACTGCTCCAAAAAGCAGCAACAGTGTGGAATAAGTGTTTCCCAAGCAAGCGAGACTTCTGAGAAAGATTGACAGCCCGTGCGCCTTTTACTGTAATAGATACTTTTATTTAAATAGTCACCAGATATTTTGATGGTGTCATGTACATTCCCAGCGGAAATGATGGACTACTGCAAAAATAAAGTCGTCTCCATGTAGCTACAGAGTCCTTAGCAGAGTGCTTGGTCCAGGGCAGGTGCCCCACTAAACAAAACAAGATGAAGAGGAGGGGGATTATCTATGTATCCTACCATTGCCATTGTTGCTGCTACTATCACTGTGCCTCATGCCCCTGATACACATTTGGTGAATGTGTGGTAGATAAATTAGTGGATAAGGAGACCTGAAATAGGGCTTACAATTATGTCACTCCTTCATTTCACAGACAGAGACGCTGAGTCACCACTGTGATACCACTCACTCCGATCCTGTGGTCAAAGCCCTGCCAGTCACAGGTAACGTCTCTGCAGCTCGCTCGCTCAGCCTATTGACACTCAGGGACACAGGCGCTGAAGACATTTACACAAGAGCCCACAGCACGGTCATTAAAGAAGGCTGCAAAATTTACCTGTAGAAAGCAAATTGCTGGTGTGGATTACTAAATACTAAATCAGGGCCCTGTGTGTCTCAAAAGGCTGATTCTCTTAGGGTGGTATTGTTTTAGAATAAATGTAAGCTCCACATGCATTCAAAATTTTCCTGAATATGTTCAGGATGAGAGAGAGTTGTTCGATTGTAGCCTGAGAGGAAAAAGTGGTGTTTACATTGGAATAAGCTCATGGGCAAAGATACTCTTTTCTGATTGAACAAATAAGATAAGTGTTTGGCAAATACAGAGTTGGCCCAACTCACCCTTAACTAGAGTTGCTCTCTCCTTAATTTTACACTGCTTTGAAAGGAAAGTGATATCAAAGTGGCAGGACTCTGAACTGAGTTGTTTCTGCATACCAGGAACTAAGCGCAAACCGTCACGCTGATTATTCCAACTACATTAATGTCATCGGTCTGTTTGAGAAACTTCATTGTCCAAAGATCCCCCTACTAAAGAGAGTGGAAGAGACTGGAAGCTGGGCTTGAAATTCAGGTCTGACTCCAAGTTCAGTCAAGTTCCAAGCTACTTCTGTCTGTGCTCAGAGGAGAAGAGCTTCCCTCACATGGAGAATTATTTATTCAAACCACCGATGTAGGAAGGCACCCCCAGGAGCTCTGGTATATTGCCTCAAGTATCTCAATTCATCAAATGAGTCTTATGCAGCAATGGGGGGGGGGCTCAGAGAGGGTGAAGAGAGGGTTGGAGGAGGAGGAGGGGAGGGTGGGAAAGGGGAAGAAAGAGAAAGAGGTGAGAAAATTTCCTTGTAATGCAGTCACTTTTTCTGAAATGGCTTGTATGGCTTCTGAAAACACAAACCAAATAGCAAGAAGGTTTTGACTTTACCTCAAATGGAGTCTATGAACACAACTGGGGAAAAATAATTCCCTGGTAGAATAAACAAGATTATATTAAACAGATATTTTTAAACTCCTTAGGTTCAATACGAAAAAAATCTCATATCTGTATTTTTTCATTAGTTCAACAAAAATCAATTGTTTTCCAACTCTGCATCTACTCTGGGCATTTGAAATTCAACTTTAAATAAAACAAAAAAAATGCCTATTTGTAGCAAGCTTCATCTCCAATGGTGAAATTCAGACAATAAAAATAGTAATTAAAATGGTCTACTACATTAGTACTACAAGGACTAAAATGAGATATGGGAGATAAAGATGGCTCAGGGAAGGAGGCAGTATTTCAGCAAATATTTGAAGAAAGTGAGGAAACAAGTTATACAGATATCCAAGGAAAGACTGATCTAGTCAGAGGAAACAGCAAGTGTAAATGTCCTGAGGCAGATAGCATGGTTAGACTGAAGAACAGCAGGGAAACAAAGACAACAGTGGATGGTTAATAAGTGAGGGAAAGAGAAGCAAAAGTGGAAGTTGTGGTGATTCCCATTAAATGCTAACTTGGCTAAGCTAGAGGATGCCCAAATATTGATAAAACATTATCTCTGAATGTGTTCATGGAGGAGGTGGATACCTCCAGTAGACATTAGCATTTGAGAGGGTGGATAGTAAAAAATCATGCTTGCCAATGTGGGTGGGCATCACCCAACCTACCAAGAGCCAAAACAGGGAAAAACATTTACTGGAGTTGTTTACCCATCTCCTGTCCTCTGATATAGAGTGTGGGCCAGAACACACCAAGGGTTTTCCTGGGTCTCCAGGTTCAGATGTCAGACAATGAGACTTGTCAGCCTCCCCATCAAGCAAGCCACATGCCATATGAATTTCCATACACATCTGTGCATCTGTCTACTGTATCTACAGAGTGGTGAGGGGTGATTCAAAGGTATGAATGCTTAAGTTAAACAATTGTTACAGTAAGCGTCACACTGCCATTAATCCCCTTCAAAAAACTCCACCCATAATTGGTTTTATTTATACCACTACTTTGTCTTAGCTAATGGAAACAAAAATTTTGCTTTATATATCTGCTTCTTTTTTGTAAGAATCTTTTTGGTTTATGTCTTGAACTGAGTCACTAGTTTGATGATGAGGATGCACAGTCTGGCAACTATTGTTATTCTCTTAGGGTTTGATTATGAACTTTTGTTTTATTGTTTTAGAAAATAAAAAAGTCTCCACCTCACTCAAATGTATTTATCTCATCATTTTTGCTACTTTTTGTAGTAGTTTTGAAAGTCATCTTTTGTGACTGTCTTTATAAGTGTGATCAAAATACAGTGAATCTGTGGGCTGGGGATTTAGCTCAGCGGCATAAGCACCTGCCTTGCAAGGGCACAGTTGTGAGTTAGATCCCTGGTACCGATAAAAAAAAAAAATACAGTGAATCCTGCTGCTGAGTGCCAGCCAACAGAAATGCAGCTTGTTAAAATGTGATGGTGTCTCCTGACACCTTATTCACTGGATATGGCACCGTGTGATTAATGGCTCTTCTCCAAATTCAGAATGATTTTGGATGAAAGGTAAACACCTTGAGTCAATTCAGAACATCAAGGCAACTGTGACAACACAACTTCAGACACAAAATAAGACTTCAAGTACTGCTTAAGAAGGTGGCAAGAACACTGAGCTGTATTTGAAGTGAGGAAAAATATTTAGAGGAGAATTAATGTCAATGTGTCTTTTTTGGGGGGTATGCTGAGGCCCAAACTTATGACCTTGTGCTTGCCAGGCAGACACTGTACTGCTGAGCTATATCCCCAGCCTAATGTGTCTTTTTAAAATTTAAACATCCAACATATTTTTCAACTACACCTCATTTATCCATGTATCTATATCAGCATCTAATTTTTCTTGGGCTCTTTCTTTTCTGGAGAATCTTGACATATACAAGTTGCAGCAGATAAAAAGGACAAAATCATGCTGGGCCTACGAAGGGAGCATCTCGGCTTTTAGCTGGGGAACCACTAGTGAGTTTTGAGCACAGTGGTGACCAATATCTGATTTGCCAATACCTGATAGATAAAACCAAGAGGCCCCATGGGAGTTTGTAGGTGGGATCTGAGACCAGCCAAGAGTTTCTCGGGATTTTGGCCTCAGATATTAGAAAAAGAAATTGCCATTAACTGATGGTGGGGATCCATCATTAGTCTAACAGCGTAAAAGCAAATGTCAAAATGACTAGTTTCAGTATGTTAAGTGACAGATTGCTATTCATTATTTAAACGAATAATAAGTGGAATATTTGGATATGTGTCACTTCAAGAGAAAGGAATCCAGAAGCTTCCTCTTTTTCTCCCCTTTTCCCCATGGCAGTAAATAGTATGTGCTATTGATGCCAAAATCTACAGCTCTAACTCAAACTTCCTGTCCAACTCTAGATTCATATATACAGTGATGATATTGGCCAATGGTGACACAGTACCTGGATGCCACCTGGTATTCAACAAGACCCATGGGGAACATTTGATATATTCCACTATGATGTGTTTAGAGATCCCCTAAAGTCTCATGCAGTCATAGGTGGGGCTTTTTCACAAGTGGTTGAATCTAGTATGTGTGATGCTGGAATGGATTCTCTGTGCAATGCGAGGCTTACAGGCACTAGAATTAAGGGTGTGAGTGCTGCCCACCTTAAGAAACCTAGGTAAAATATAAGGGACGGAAAAAGCCTTTTTTTTTTTTTTTTACCTTGGTTGCTTGCTTTGTTACCTTTTGCCTGCCATGAATTGTTTCACCTCTGCAAGGTCCCTCTCCCAAGCCATCCTAACTTGGAGCTAGCAGATTATGAATTGAAACCTCTATAAACCATCAGCCAAATTAATCTTTGCCCTTTTAACCTTGGGTATCAGGTATTTTGTTTCAGCAGTGAGAAGGACCTCACACCTCTGCCCAGAAAATGGCACCACTATTCCTTTAGCTTTATCAAACCTAAAATTTCAGAATTATCTTCAGCTCTTCTTTCTTACTCTCTTCCCACCGAAATCATCAAGTCATCTCTTTCTTCTTCCAAAATATGCACCAAAATTTTCTCATGTTCTCTATCTGTGCTGTACCTCTCTATTAAAAGACATCCCCTCTTATCTAGAGTACTGCCATAAGTTGCTGTCTTATCACAGTTTCTGAAAACACAAATCAAACTATCCATCTTTACCTGAGGACCTTATGCATAGAATCCTTCCCTGGATCTCCTGTTAGTAAGACATCCTGTCATTTTCAAGGCATTAAAAGATCTTATGCTGGCCAGGGCACTGGAGGGAAGTGCTGGGAAGCTGTGCCTACTGCAGAGTTTCGAGCTCTGCTTCCTGGCAGCATATCCCTTGCACTCCTTCCCCTGAAAGACCCTGGAAGAGAAATTAAAGGAATCACCAGGTTATGAACTGCTGCAGGAAATTTTACAGAAGATAAAGAACTCAGAATCACTGGGATGAGTAGCCCAGCTTGTTCATTCACCTGGCAGAGGAGCCACAAGTACACTTGTATCACTGAAAGACATCCACATTCAAGGAACAAAATTGGTCTGCACTCCCTCTCACAAGCCAAAAATGTGCACAGCAATTTCCACCCTGTGTGTGGTATTGGCACATCACTTGGAGCCTGCTAGGGTCCCTCCCCCACCACTGAAGAAGACACTGGAAGGTTCCCTCAGGCCAAGTTGAGCCCTGCCCAGTGACCCCTGAGTGTCCCAGAGTCACCTGCGCTCTGTCTCATGAGCCAAAAGTGCACGCAGCAGTTTGCATTCCATGGCACAGCCTCAGCATGTCACTTGGAGCCTGGTAGGGTCCTATCCATCATCCCCCATCACTTAAGAATACTCACTTAACTGGGCCCTGCTCAGCAACCCTGAGAAGCTGGGAGACATCTGGTAAGGCCTGACTAAAGACCTCCACTCAACCAGGGAAACTCCCTGCAGTAGGGTTAGATATTCTCAGCCCAAGAAACAACTCAGACCTTGCCTTCAGTTTCCTAAGGAAATACAGAAAAAAGACAAAACAAAAGAGCAAAATGCAATCTTAAACTTCCAGCCCATCTCAAGCAAGCCTAGGAGACATGGACATAGAAAAAATGTAAGCCATATACTTGAAACTTCTGAAATGATAGCAACTGAAGTAAAGAAAAAACACCAGGAAGATATAAAAGAACTCAGATCAGAAATAGTCTTTCAGGTAAAAGAAGAAATGATAAAGTAATGAAAGGAATGAAAGGACACATCTAAAGAAGATATAGTTAAAAAGTTAGAGGAAAACTGCAAAAAGATAGAAACACTCAATGAACAATATAAGAAACAAACAGAATGTATGAAATAGATTCAAAGAGATATCCAGGAAATCAAAAATTCCATCAAAAGTTAGCAAAACCACCTCAATAAAAGCGAAGATAGATTTTTCAGACCTTGAAGACAAGATTGTAGCTAGTGCACAGGAAAGGAAAGATCTTTTAAAAATAACAAGGATTTGGGAAATAACAATTTAACATCCATAAGATGATGCAAAGAAAAACAATATAAGATTGATAGGAATAAATGAAAAAGAAGGGGACAACACAAATAATATCAAGAGGCTATTTACAGGAGTAATAGCTGAAAATTTCCCAAACATAGGAATGGAATTTGACATACAGATAAGTGAAGCATATAAAACTCCAAATTGCCATAACCAAAATAAAGCTATACCCAAACATCCCAGAATAATCAACATTCCAGAATTCAACATAAGAACCAAATATTAAAAGCTTTTAGTGAGAAGAGACAGATCACCTTTAAATGAAAACCTATCAGAGTCACTGCACTCATCAACATAAACAATGAAGTCAAGAAGAGCATGGAGCAAGTATTTCAAGTCCTAAAGGAAAAAGACTTCCAACCCAGACTGAGGTACCCTGCAAAACTGTCCTCTAAAACTAATGAAAAAATAAGATACTTCCATGACAAAGAACAGCTGAGGAACTTCATGACTACCAAACCAACCCTGCAAAGAAAACTGAAAGTTATTCTAGATAGACATAGAAAAAAAAACCCCACTAATCAAGACAAACAATTAAACAGAGGGAAAAAGTAAAGAACCAACACCAGAAAGATAACATGACAATATATATCAGTTATAATCATTAATGTAAATGGCCTCAATTCACCAATTAAAAGAAACAGACTGGCAGAATGAATCAAGAAACAACATCAAACTATATGCTATATACAGGAAATACATCTAACCCAAAAGGAAACTCATGGACTGAAATTCAAAGGGCGAAAAACAATACTCCATGCAACAGGAATACAAAAAAAAGCAGGGGTAGCTACTCTGTTTGCAAACAATGTGAACTTCAAATCAAGAATGATTAAAAGAGATAAAGAATGTCACTACATACTAATTAGGGGAGAACTTCAACAGGAAGAGATAACAATATTAAATATATATGCACCAAATTCAGGAGCACTCAGCTATACAAATCAAACAGTAGCAGAAATAAAAAATCAAATAAGCAATAACAGGCGACCTTAACACGTCACTGACACAAAGAGACAGATCAACTAGACAGAAAATCAACAACAAAAAAAAAAAAAAAAAAAAAAAAAAAAAAAAAAACAGAACTGAATCACACCTGTGAACAAATAAACTAGATGGACGTATACAGAGTGTTTGACCAAACAACATCAGAGTATACATTCTTTTCAGCAGCACATGGACTGTTTGATAAAATAGACCATACTAGCCCAGAGAATATTGCAGTTCTTTTGCTTAAATAAATGCAAAAGAACTGCAATTATTCCATGCATATTATCGGATCATAGCACCATGAAACTAGAAAATTAATGACAAAAAAATGCAAAAACCCCACAAACACATGGAAATTGAATAATACACTCTTGAGCAATCAGTGGGTCACAGGAGAAATTAAAGACAAAATTAAATGATATCTAAAAGCAAATGCAAATACAAAATACAACTTACCAGAACCTTGGACATGCAATGAAAGCAGTCCTCAGAAGAAAATTTATTGGAGTGAATTCCCACATCAGGAAAAAAGAATGAACACAAATAAAAAATGTTATAATACACCTCAAACATCTAGAAAAAGAAAAGAAAGTCAAGCCAAAAGTCAAAAAGAGGGAGGAAATTATAAAGATCTGAGGGGAAATCAATGAAATAGAGACTAAAAAGTTAAGACAAAGAATAAGTGAATCAAAGAGTTGGTTCTTTGGAAGAATAAATAAAATTGATTAGATTTTAGCCCACCTTATTTTTAAAACAATGAAGAAAAAACTAAAATTCATGCAAGAAGGAATGAAAAGGGAAAAATCACTACAGAACCTGTAGAAATATAGAAGATCAATACCTACTTCAAAAACCTCTACTCTCACAGGTTTGATAACCAGAAGAAATGGACACATTCCTAGAAACATGTGTACTACCAAAGCTGGAAGAAGATGTAAAACTGCTGAGTAACCCAATTTCTACTAATGAAATTGAAAATGTAATTAAATCCTTAACCAACAAAGAAGAGCCCAGATCCAGAGGAATTCACTGTGGAACTCTACAAGAAATTCAAAGACTTAATGCCGACACTCTTCAAACTCTTCAATGAAAGTGAAAGGGAAGCAATTCTCCCTAACTCATTCATGGAAGTAAATGTTATTCTAGTATCAAAACCTGAGAAAGACCCAACCAAATAAGAGAACTACAGGCCAATCTCCCTAATGAACATAGATGCAAAAATTCTCAATAAAATACTGGCAAACAGAATGCAGCAAATCAAAGTTATACACTATGAACAAGTGGGATTCATCTCAGGAATGTAGGGATGGTTCAACATATACAAATTAATAAATATAATCCACTATATCAATACAGCCAAAAATAAGAATTGCATGATCATTTCTATAGATGCAGAAAAAGCTTTTGATAAGGTCCAACACTTATTCATGGTAAGAACCTTACAGAAAATCTTTACCTCAATATGGATAAAAGCCATCTATGACAAACCAACAGCCAGCAACATATTAAATGGCCAAAACCTGAAAGCTTTAACTCTAGAATCAGGCACAAGACAAGGATGTCGATTATCATCCTTCCTATTCAATATAGTGCTGGAAATACTAGGCAGAGCTAGTAGACAAGAGAGAGAAATAAAAAGAATAAAGATAGCAAAAGAAGAAGTTAAATTATCATTATTCGCAGATGGCACGATATTCTACATAGAAGACCCTCAAAAATTCATTGAAAGACTCCTAGATATAATAAATAAATAAATATCAGTAATGTAGCTGTATACAAAATCAATAGCATTCCTATACACCAACAACAAAATCACTGAGAGAGAAATAAGAGAAGCTACACCATTTACAATACCATCCAACAACTGAAATACTTAGGAATTATCTAACAAAAAAGTAAAAAATCTATTCAGGAAAAATTATAATAACCTTAAAAGAAGAATCTAAGAGGATCTCAGAAAATGGAAGACATCTCTTGTTCATTATGAAAATGACTATTCTCCCAAAATTGTTATACAGATTTAATGCAATTCCAATCAAAATGCCACTAGCATACCTCACAGATCTAGAAAAATTACTCCTAAATTCATCAGGAACCAGAAGATATCTAGAATAGCAAAGATAATTCTAAGCAACAAAGGCAAAGCAGGAGGCATCACAATCACTGACTTGAAGTTATACTACAAAGCTACTGTAATAAAATCAGCATGGGGGGGTGGGGATTTAGCTCAGTGGCATAAGCACCTGCCTTGCAAGCAGGCAGTCGTGAGTTCGATCCCCAGTACCGATAAAAATGAAAAAGACAAAAAAAAAAAAAATCAGCATGGTACTGGAGTAAAAACAGAACTGAAATCAATGGAATAGATTAGAAGATACAACTACAACTAGAAATATACTCAGCCACCTTATCTTTGACAAAGGGACCAAACATGTTCACTGGAGGTATGATAGTCTGTTTAATAAATGGTGCTGGAAAAACTGGCTCTCCACAAGCCAAAAACTCAAACTATTAAATAATAGACCCATGTCTATCACCATGTACTAAACTAAAGTCAAAATGGATCAAAGAACTAAGTATTAAAACAGAAATACTAAATCTTCTGGAAGACAAAGTAGTTAGAAATCTTGAAGACATTGGGGTAGGAAGAGAATTCATGTATGAAAATCAAACCACATGGGAAATACTTCTCAGAGTCAATAACTGGGATCATGTCCTATTAAACAGTTTTTGCATGTCAAAAGAAATCTTCAACTGAGTAAAAATGAAACCCATGAATTTTGAAAAAATTTTAGTCAACCATCCTTTAGACAAAGGACTTCTGTCTAAAACATATAAAGAATTTTAAAAAATCAAACCCCTGAAATTCAAAGACCCAATCCAAAAATGGGCATCTGAGATGAATACACAGTTCTCAGATGAAGAAATACAAATGGAAAATAAATACATGAAAAAATGTTCATCATCATTACTCATTAGAGAAATGTAAATTTAAACAACACTGAGATTCCATCTCGTTTCAGAAAGAATGGCCAGGATCAAGAAAACTTCCAACAACAAATGTTGGAGAGGCTGTGGGGGGAAAGGAACTCTTCTGAACTGTTGGTGGGAGTGTAGATTGATTCAACCACTGTGGAGGTCATTGTGGAGGTTCCTTAAAAAACTGTGATTGGAAGACCCATTTGATTCACCTATTCCACTTCTGGACATGTTCCCAGAAGAATTAAAAACATTATATCACAATGATATATGTACACTGATGTTTATAGCAGTACAATTTGTAATAGCCAGATCTTGGAAACAACCTAAATGCCCATCAATTGAGGATTGGATAAAAAAGATGTGGCACCTTTTATATAATGGAGTACTACTCAGCTATAAAGAAGGAATACATTGAGGCTTTTATAGGTAAATAGATGCAAGCTGAGCCCATACTCATATGTGAAATAAATCAAACTCACGAGTAAATACTGTGTTGTCTCCCTAGTGTAAGAAATAGTAAGTGTACATAAGATACAAAATCCTTAATAAATACTGTGAAAGGGTAAGAACCTGCTCAAAGGGGGAAAATAATATCAGAGGAAAGGAGGGGGAAAAAGAAAGGGAAAATAAAAAATGTCTGAATTCATATACACACACAAGAAAGCTAAGATGATTGTGCTATAAATTCTGTTAGTTGTTGGAACAAAACAATTAAAATTCATGGAATTGGATCAATTTTGCATATTTGTGTTTGGTGATCTGGGTAACTCTTTTGAAGATCACTTTGTGAAATAACAAGCTTAGTTATGTTCCTACCACCCTTGTTTTGAAGGCTCACATCATCATTGTTTTGGGCTCTTTGCTATTGTTATTGATTTGTCTTGTTTCTTGTATTCCTAGTAATTTGTTTTTATTTTGTTTTGTTTTTTCCCTCTAATGCAGGAAGGTTAGATGTACATGTAGAGGCTTATACATGCCTAGAACTTCTCCTGAAGAGTTTACAAGAATCTATTGTATTATGTGTGATGGTATGAACAGCTACTTTGAAGAAAAAGAGACATTATGATATCCATTACTGATCATTGTCATGCTGTGAAATCCAGTAATGATTTTGTTCTATGTTTAGAGTGGTTTTAGTCATGTTGTATAATTTAATTATATAATTTAATTATTTAATTTCAGAGTTTAGCATGACCTGAAATAATCCTGCACATTGTCAATCAGTTTGTGTATAATTGTATTATTTAATTTCAACATACATGAAGGCATGGACACCTATTTTGAAGAGAACAAGAGACATTATGGTAGCCATTACTGATTTCCCTATTGTCTGGTTTTGAAGACCTGTAATGTCTTCATCACTCTGTTCTGATCAGTTTAATACTTTTTTTGTATGAATTCATTGTGTGTGAAGATATGGACAACTATTTTGAAGAAAACAAGAAACATTATGGTAGCCACTGCTGATCTCTTGTTGTCTTGCTTTGAAATCCTTACATTGTTTTCTTCTGATCTGCTTTGTTTGTTTTATTATGTTTTGTTTTACCTTCTTTAAAATGAAAAAGAAAAGAAAAAATTAATCTTATATGACCAGATTCCTTTCTACTCTTTCAAGTCATACATAGGCCACATCTTCCATTATCATCCTGCAGTTCTCGAAGCTCCCTCTCATCTTAAGACATCTACATAATCTGTTTCCTCATCCAGGGATATTCTGCCCTCAGATCTCCTCTTGGCATTGTTTTTACTCATTACTTCAGGTCTTGACTCTTCAGAACATTTTCTGTATTTGATCCAGTGCTAACCCACACCCTTGTAGTAATCTACCACATCTCTCCCTTCACAGAGTTTAGCATGACCTGAAATAATGCTGCACATTGTCGACCAGCTTGTGTATAATCAGCCCTTCCACATATGAATACCAGTCCCAGGAGAGCTGTCGTGCTTAGCCCCATACTCTCGGTTCTTAAACTGCACAGTATACAGTGCTATTTCAGGATTGAACTTTTCATTGAACTGTGATTCACTGAGAACATATTAAAGATCAACCCAAATTAAAGATCTGTCCAAATTTTCAGTTATCACAGAGGCCCTCCAAGAAATGCTAGTTCATATGATGGACCGTATTCTAAAGTATACCTCACCACTTCTTTAATTAAAGAAATATCCAAATGGCTACTCTATAAGAACTGTATGACTTACCGTGTAGTAACTAACTAAATTACAGGACTGTGTCCAGAAAAGTCAATCAAAAAGTTTGACTTTAAATAATCTCTATAAGTGGATTAAAAACACAATTCTTAAAGTGATAACAAATATCACTAATACAGGCAGACTTGTCTCAATACATTTTTTAAATTAATTTTTATTTTGAGATATTTTGGGTTTATATGTGATTTGGAAGTAGTACACAGAAATCCTATATGCACTTCTTTCAGTTTCTTGCAAAACTGTAGCATGATATCACAACCAAGATATCAACACTGACAGAATCCAAAGTCTAACAAATTTTCAAATAAGAATTGGTCCTCTACTCCTGTCTTCTTGCACAGGCATCATCTTACAAGGCTTTGCTCTGAGCTCACAAGCCATTGTGACCTCAAGGCACTAAGGCATTGCTCTTTCCAAGAATCATTGCATGTTATGAGAAATTATTGAGGGCAAAATACAACTTAATTTATAAAAAGAGGCAAAAACATTATTACTTGGAGAAATGCATAGCAAAACAATGAGATATCAGTTTTCATCAGTTAAAGTAAAAAGCATAAGAAAATACTGATCTATCAGCTGTGTGTGTGTGTGTGTGTGTGTGTGTGTGTGTGTGTGTGTGTAAACAGCCATACAGTCATTTCAATATTCCTGTTGGAAGCTCCCCAGGAATTAATCTGACAATAGTGTAATAAAAGCCCATACATCCTTTGATGTAGCAATCTCAACTTAAGGTAATCTATTTTACAGAAAAGAAAGTAAGGGTACAGAAATATGGGCATGTTTATAGCAACTGTTTTGTTTGAAGTGTCAGCTAGGCATACACAAATACCCTGACACCCCTGAATGTTCATCAGTAAAATAATGACTGAATTCATGAAGTAAATCCAAGCTGTGAAGTATTATGCAGCTATTTAAAAAGATGAGCTGATCTAATCATCTATCTACAGAAATTTCTGGTGTGCTAAGTTTAAAAAATAAATCAATCTGTATGGTAGTGTACACAATATGATCTAAATTTAGTCCCCCCAAAAAAGAAATCCTATGAATGTGTATATTTGTGCATGTTGATGAATATGTAAAAAATAGTTGTATAATATGAAACAGACAATTAGCACTGTTTTTCTCCGAGGTGGAAGAAAAAATTGAAATTAGGAAAGAAATTACTGACTTTTTAAAATGTCTTTGAATTATTTGTCTAGTTATAATAGAGATATAGTCTTTGCTAACATTTAAAAGAAATCTAATAATTAATAAGGAAGGGAAGAAAAGGATTCGTGATCAAGGATAGTCTTCAAGTGCAAATGAATGAACCGCAGAGCGTGGGGTTTCAGGAGTAATAGCAAGCTGTATACCTGGAAAAAGAACATACATGGGAGAAGGAGAGAGGGAACACCATCCCTGGGTCTGGGAATTGGCCATTGCTGTGCTAGATCCTGCTGTGTGGGCAGGGGGAGAACAGCAAACCCAACAGCACATCAATAGGAATTGATGGAGACCAGCGTGCTGCCTACCACCACACTGGGAGGAGAGGCAAGCAGCTCATTAAGTAGGCCCTGGAAATTGATTTCCATGGGAAGCAAGTGCCTTTCTCACAGGCAACAGCACAGGCATCCAGGCCGGCTCTGCAATCCAGGCATTTCCCCATCAATTCCATGTGTTGTTTCTCTTTAGCAGACAGAGCCATCTGGCTTCTCTCCCTGCACACACTGGACCCACAGGAAGCTCAGATCTTCAAACCATCTTGAATAGGCACCACTGAGCTCTAGCCACAGCTTCAGGGCCAGGTGAACTTGGAAATCTCAAGACAGGCCTCTCTAACCAGTGTTTTGCATGGAAATTCCAACAGGCAAAAACTCCACCTGGCCACTTGAGGTGACAAGACGCCAAGGCAGTGCTGCTTTAAGAGTCACCAGCTAACTGGTGTGATTGCACAGAATAATGAAGTCCATTCCAAAACCACACACAAAGATTTCAGAAGCTGAGAGCCATTCTGGAAATCCAAGCCTAAACAGGGAACTGGGATTGTGTTTGTTTCACACTGCAAAATTTACCTCTAAGAACAATGCTCCTACCTAATTCTGCTAAATTAAATGGCATACTCCTGGGTGGAAGTGTTTTCTTTTTTTCTTTTTCTTTTTTTTTTTTTCAGTACTGGATATTAAAACCATGTCTTCTCACTGAGCTCCTCAACACTTTTCTATTTTTTATTTCTGAGATGGGATCTCACCAAGTCCCTGAGTTTCATCCTACTCAGCTTCTGGAGTGCTGGGATTACAGGCATGTACCACCATATCTGGCTCACAATTTTCTTTTATTGTTATTTTCTTGTGGACCTGAGCATCAGACTCAGGGGCTAGCAAATGCTAGGCAAGTGCTATAACCCTGAGCTATATCTCCAGACCTATTTTCTTGTAATTTTGAGATAGGGGTCTAGCTAAATTGTTTGAGCTAAACTCCAATTTATGGTCTTCCTGCCTCAATGTCCTAGTGTGTTGGGATTATAGACATGCATCACCATGCCAAGCTGGGTGGAGGTGTTCTCTTGCCACTCATATGACTCTTCTGAGGTTGTCATCTACAAAGAAAGGCCTTCTATATGTGTCAGTTTCCTTATCTGTACCACGGTAATAGTAATAGTCCCTCCCTTTTAGGATTCTGGTAAGGATAAAATGGGTTAGTAGAGAAAAAGCACTTAGAATTACATTCAGCATATAGTAAGCAGCCTTATTGGTGGTGGTGGTAATAATACATGATTGCTATTTTTTCTTCTAAAATAATGTGTCTCAAGCAAACTCATCTGCAGTGATTGTGTCCTTGATGACATCAGCAGTAATTAATAAGCACCGGAGGCTTGTTCTGCTTGATGTCCTAATGCACTATGCCCTCTTCTCATTTTGATACAACTATGTAAAGCAAAGGCTATGACTGACTTAATCTTTTCCTGAATGTCAGAAAATTCAATACCTCATTACTAAAAGTTTCCCAGTCAGTAAGGAGAAGAGCAGGGAGGGATTCTCACCCAGATTTGGCAAATTCCAGATCCTTAATTTTAACTCTTGTAGGCACTGCTAGAGCAAGTGAGTAGGAAGTCACATGCAGAGGCTCTGTGAGTCAGCTTTCTATTGCTATAACAAAACTCCAGAGGAAATCAACTTTAAAAGAGGTAAATTTATTTTCAACATTTCAAAGGTTTCAGTCCATGATTGGTTGGCCCTATCTTATGGTGTAAATTTAGAATGTCCTCCAAAAGTGGAGCTCTGGAAGGTGGATTATGAGTGCCTTACTCATCAGTAGATTAGCTCATTGATGAGTTCACAATGAATGTGCTGTTTGGAGGGAGACAAGATTGATCACTGAGGTTGGGACCTGGAAGGATACATTGTCCTTGGTTCCACTCCCTTCCCTGCTTCCAGTCTGCCATGAAGTGAATAGCTTTCCCAGGTCCTTCTATCCTATTGTTTCTGCCTTGGAGCTGGCAAACTATGGGCTGAACCCACCAATACTGTGAGCCAAAAAAACCTCTCCTCCATTAAGGTGTGGATGTTGGGTGTTTTGTCACAGAGATGGTAAAGTGATTAATACACCTTACCACTGTGGAATACAATACACCTTACACCTTAATACACCTTATGCCTGTGGAAAGTTACAGTAGAACATCATGGTGGGGATGTTGTGGGGCAAAGTTTATGATTGTGTGGTAAAGCAAAACTGATCACCCCATGGTAGTCAGGATGTAAAGAGAGAGAATGAGAGGCCACACTTCTAGTAACCTCCAGTTAGATCCTCTGACTAGATTCATCACCTAACGCTTTACCACCTTCCAATAGCACCACCATGGGCAAACAGAGCCTTCAATGCATGATCCTTTGGGAAACATTCCAGATCCTAACTACAACAGAGGTCCTGGCTTTACAATAGTGACTTCCAAAAACGGAAGTCTGCATCCCACCCATATACATATCAGAATCTTCAGAAAGGGTCCAGAAATATGTATTTTTGACACACTAATTTTGACAGGTAATTCCCATATGGCTTTATTAATACATGAAGTTAACAGCTATTCCAAAATGGAGTTGGGATTTCCTTTAAATCAGTCTTTTTAAAGGCTATCCTTCTAAAGACAGAAATCTTCTCCCCGCCCCCAACCTTCATTTGACATTGGCTTCCCTGAACTGAGTCCAAATCTGCATAACAAAAATTTAATGAATGCCATGCCTTATTTTTAATGAAACTTATTTAGTACTAAACTTTCCAGATTCCTGAAAACCCTTCTCTGTTCTGTTAGTTGAACATTCTGTCTCCTCAGAAGGCTCAGCCTGTCTCATCTATTAAATGACCCACAGTTATGAACAATAGAAAGATAAATCTGTTTCATTCAATGGAAACATTTACCCAGTGAGTCTGAGTCATCAAAGCCTCAGAAATTTTGACACATTCATTAATTTTCTTCAACTTTATTTGTTAACCATAAAAACCAAGAACTATACAAGCTCTAAAGCCTCTGCTTTTTACATGAAGATGTATTTGTTGGAGAAGAGTGCTGAAATGAGCACTTCCTTCCACCAGGGGATTCTTAAAGTAATTACACCAAGCAAAGTAAAAGAACTGGGATATATATATATTATTTTACTAAAGCTGAATTTATTGAGCACCTGCCATGTGAAAGGCACTCCCAAGGGTCAAACAGGAGACAATGAAACAGATGCAGTTTCTCTCCAAAGAAGCTTTAATCTGGGAGAGGAGACAAACAAAAACAACTGTTTGGGGGAGTGGGTTATGGACTGCTTTTGCAGTGCTACAATTTTACTTCACTTTCTTTGGAAAGCAGCTCTGAGTTTCAAGTTTCAGATCACTCTGTAACCCATAATAACTCTACATTGCATGAGAATGAGGGATCACACTTCCCAATCTAAAAACAGAGAGTCCAACACAGGCTTGGCCAATCAGAATATCTTATTCCTCTGAGGCCAGTGATTGGCTCAGGAATGATCACATGACTGAAATTGGCCCAATGAGATTCATTTGCTGGATCTTATAAAATATCAAGATAAAAACTTTCTTTCTTCTACATTTGCCAAATTGGAGAGGTACCCTGAAGTTTTCAAGTCCACCAATGAGGAATAGCTTTCTTCAAGTGAAGAGACAAAATCCAAAACTTCACACTCTTAGTGCCACTTTGAGCTCCTAGGTCCAGCTCTTCCTGAAGAATACCAATTTTGTATGCAAAGAATTTTTCACTTCTCCCATTTAGGATATGGTTTCACTACAGCTGAAAACTTGTCACAGTCAGACTTGGCCAAAATGTAAGCAGCGTTCAGAGTCTGTATCTAGGTAGACACATCAGAGGATTTCTTAAGGCAGCAGCTCCAGAGCAAGGACAGGCAGGAGATGGAGTTCGGTCTGAGGACACAAAGAGCAGGGACACAGCCACCACTCTACCTATCATTCAACAGATCCCTTCCCTGCCAACAAAGCCTCACTAGCACCTTCTTACCAGAAACACTGAACTCCATCATGGCTCATCTTCCAGGGACATTAAAAAATTATTAGCACATTTTAGTTATATAGAAGAATGCGATTTAATTCAGAATTTTCATTCATTTAACGTACTTTGATTATTGTTACCCCTAATTCCTTCTTTCCCCTCTCCTCTCCCCTCCCATTGGTCTCCTGCCTCTCTTCTCTAATAGCCTCCCTTTTACTCTCCCAGGGACATTTTTGACAGTGAGAACCACATCTTTCCTTCTTTATCCCTATCATCAGACACTATATATTACAGGGTGCTTCTGGAGTTTTATAGTATCACATTATCCTGAAGAACAAGCTAAACTGAATCTCAGAAGATGAGGCACTGGTTAAAAAATATACCTTAGATGTTGGCAGAATCAAAGAAAATGTCAAACTTGCCCCAAGTTTGGTCTAGGAGTGTTCAAAATCAGCTGTTTTTTATGTCTCTAAAAGCACTTGTTTCAAGGACCTTAAAACAGTGGTACCAGTAGTCCTTCCATGCTGCAGTTCCCTTGAGCAATCTTATAGCCTCTCTTACATTTTTTAATCAGTATCATCTCTACTACTAAAGGGCATGTTCAGTAGCTTCCCAGTTCCACTTGCATCTCAAGCCACTCCAAACAGTGAAACTTTTGTTCTGAGTGTCTTAATGTGCCGTTATTCCATCCAAGCATAAACTTCCCATCATCTGACATGAACGGGTAGAGGAGAAGTCAGAGCACAATACATGAAAATTAGGCAGTGAGGCTGATAAAATTCCAATCCCAGGATTACTAACCAATAAAACATACATATCTGTGAGTTTCATCAAAACCAGATCCTGGGCTTACCAAGCAATAAAATGTATGTGCCATGTTATCAATGTGGGCTCCTGAAAACCAGTTTTATGGAAAGCATTTTCAATTCAGATGGGAAAATGAAATAGGATAAATAAAAGTTTGAAAATTTAACCAAAGCATTTTTCTTCTGGAAGAAACAACACTGTTTCTCATTGAGGACATTCCATCAAACTACGTCCATACTTGTTGGCAGTGAAGATTTCAAAGTAGGTTCCTGAAATGTCTCCCACCACTATTGCAGTATCCATACACAGAAATGATGATGACTTCTCTTTGCTTAACACTCAAAATTGTCTGGTTTAACTTTTTTTGTTGTTAACTCTTCTAAGGGTGTGAGAAACTCAGTGACCTGATTTTCTTTATACCCCCAGCACCTATTTTGGAGATAAGGAATTTGGGCACAGGACAGAATGGGTATCCCATAAATGTGTGCTGGCTGGTTTAATAAATGAATGGGTGAATTACATCATGGAAAGGCAACTGGAATTAGAGTTACAATTAATGCAAGTCTTGATTATGATGTTCAACTCCAGTGAGTCTTTAAGAAAATAAATTCATATATCGAGGACAATTTCATTACCATAAAATGAAAGGATTAGATCATATATGAATATCCGAATGTGTTTCATTTTATAGCACTTAAGCGTCTTCATCAACTGAAATCTCATGCAGAATTTGCATGTTTATGATAAGTAAAAGGAGCTGATCTACTTAAAGTCTGAGAATGATAAGAAAACATATGTCCCTTAGCACTTAGCCACTTTAAACTCTAGGGCACTCCAAATGTAGTTTGAAACCACTAGACAAGATAAAAGCATATTTTTTGTTTTGTTTTTGTTTTTGTTTTGGGGGTATTGGGACTCAAACTCAAGACCTCACATTTGCCAGGCAGTCACTGCCCCTTTGAGCTAAATATCCTGCTCTGAGAGCATCTTTATTAATGGCTCAATGCTATTAAATGCCAAAGTGATGCGAAATAGAGTAGTAAATACTAAACACTTTATAGTTATTGGAAGCATTAAAGGGTTAATGCTTGTAAAGCAGTGAGCAGCTTGACTGGCATATAATTAGCATTCAATAAAGAGTATTTATATTATAATTAACTTTTGCAGCCATTCATGAAGTCAGCTAGCTCGCTTAATATTGTATTTATATCATTTGGTACATTGCCTGTTCTATGGTAACTGCCTGATTAGTATTTAGTAAGTGACTGAAGGAGAGGATGAAACTCAAAACTGAAAGATGAAGAAGAAAAGGAGGAATAGCTCAGGGCTAGACCCCTAAGAAGGATAGTGTGAACAGATTATTTCCTGAAACACAACAGCCCCATGAAATAGATCTCAGAGTTAACCAATTTACAAACGAGAAATGAAATGACCTGTCCAAACCATGCAGCCAAATATCTCAGCCTACTTTTTCAATATCTGCAGGAGCATGCCTAAAGTTTTTGGCAGGAACCCCAACCCTGGCAAAATGCCATCACTGGGGCACAGAACAATAGACAAGGACACAGGCCAGCCAGTCTAAAGGATGGAAACTGGCCACCCAGGCGTTGAAATCTGATCAATGGATGAGAACGTTTGGTTTACTTATTATTTCAAAAACCATTTGGTTAACATTTAAAAATTTAGAGACTTCCCATAAAATCTGTATTACAGACTTGAAAAGCCAGAAGCTTTGCAAACTCAGAAGCAGCATTGCTGCATGGAAACCATGGTCTGGAGGAAAGATAGGGCTAGTCACACCCTCCTCTGCAAGTATGTTCCAGTCCCCTTGCACACCCTTAGCTGAAATGTACAACCAACCTGCTCCATTGCTCCCCTATCTTTTTGGTCCCTTGTTGACATTAAGATGACCACCATGACTCTCAAAACAATTTGATGCTTTCAAGATAAGACAGGATGGAGCCCAGAGAAGAGAAGCCACTTGCCTAAGGCCATCTAATGATAAAATATGAATTTTAATTTTTCCCCAATGATCTCTTCATAGCTGCATCATGAACATGTCCAAGAAGCTTTTCTGAATCAGTACTCCATGCCAGAAATGCCCAGCAAATACCATGATTGCTGCAGCATCCATTTCCAAGTGGACCAGTTCATGTTTCTTCTTAAGACTAAACATTATAATGAAAAGGAATTATGACAACCACAGCCCATAGCAGCTGAGTCATGTGACCCACAAAATCATTGTGTGCCTCCTCTCCAGTCCCAAAGTATTCTTGGTCATTTAGATTGCCAGCAGGAAGCCTGGCATGGTGTTCCAGTGTTAGTGACCCTCCTGCTGCTACAGAATTAGCCACTGTTACCCAAAAGCATTTTCATTTCTCTCTGGAAATCTCAAAGTAAAATTGCTTCTGTGAGATGCTCAATTGTGGCAAAAAATCAGGAGGCTAAAGATTACACTTAAGGTGTGGCCAAATCCCATTTGTGGTGTGTTGTGCTTGTAGAATCTTCAAAACCTAACATCTTGGAGTAGAAAATCTTAGAATCAGAATTTTTGGAAACTTAGAAAATCCCAAATAATAATAGAGCTTTTTGGGCAAAGTTAGGCAACCTCAGAAAAGGAGTAGGTCAACAGTAGTGGACGAGAAGGGAGCTCACTGAACTAAGGGATAAGGTTTGTTCATGCACTTTCTGACGTCACTGTACACCATGTCTCTCTGCCTGAGTTGCACCGGTGTCACCTGGTAAGAAATGCTACGTGTTTGTGATCCCTGTAGTATGCACACATGTTTCTATGCTCTAGAAGCAAGAGTATACTTCCCTCTGTGTGTTATGTGTGCTCTCAGATACAGTTCTAAGACAATGAGATTTCTCAAGTACAGTCGATCCTTACAACCGTGCATCAACACCTTCAGATCCAATAACATGCCCATCTGTGAAAGGCCAATATAAGGAGAAGAGATTTGTTTACACTAATGAGAGTAAGCAAAAAAAAAATTATATATTGCTACCTTTAAAAGGAAACAGCAAGGGGCTGGGGATTTAGCTCAGCGGCATAAGCACCTGCCTTGCAAGCAGGCGGTCGTGAGTTCGATCCCTGGTACCGATTAAAAAAAAAAAAAAAGGAAACAGCAAATAAGATTTGCAAATTAAAAGTTAGTGATGACATTGAAGAGTCTTTAGTACAAAAAACTTCATCTCCAGACTCATACCTGGTGTTGTGGTTATACTTATAGAATGATACCGTGTGTGGAGAGAGGGAGCCCTTACTCTATCATATTTATGATTTGGGGGTTATTTTCTCAGCATACATCTGGTTCTATGGATGGATCCCAAGTTTTCTAGCAGAGTTGGGCATCATCCAAAGCCAGGGTTTCTTCTAGTACATCCCTGAAGCCCACATCATAGCCAGACTAACCTCCTGATCAATCTCAGAGTGCTCTGTGATCACTCCCATCTCTTAACTTGAGCACAGACAATTTACTCTGAAAAAAATGGCCTTCTCTCCCCCTATTTAAAGCAATTTTAGACATGAGTTCAAGTGAAATTATAACCATAACCCATCCCTGCACTGCCAGAATTAACCACCTTTTGTCTTCTTCCTGATCTCTTTTGTGTTTCATTCTCATATCACTTGTCCAATATGTTGAAATAATTTGACAATGTGTCCTTCACCAACATCCAACCCGAAGCATCTATAAGCAAACATATTTTATGTGTTGCTTTCACCAAGGACAGAGAGAACACAGGAACAAGAAATGTATGTTGAGGGAAAGGCATGGTGGTGCACATCTGGGGATATGTGCAGAACTCTGGGAAGCTAAGCCAGGAAGATCAAAAGATTAAGCCTAGCTTGGGAAACTTAGTAACTTAGAGAGCCTATCTCAAAATAAAACATAAAAGTGGGATAGGGATATAGCTCAGTATAAAGAACAGAAAGAAGAGAGAGAGAGAGAGAGAGAGAGAGATGAATTAATAATGATTTAATAAAATCTTAGATCCCTTTATTAGCTTGCTATTCCATTGGGTCAATGTTCTAATGAAAACATCAGAATCCTTCTAAGAATCACATGGCTACCTCTCTCTCTTAAATACTGCCCTGAACCAGCCAAAGAAGTGCTTAAAAGGCCCACCAGTATAAAAGTGGTCCTAAAAGATAGATGTTTTATAAGGTGGCCATGGAAGACACCATCAGAGTCAGCCCAGTCAGAAACACTGGAGGCTGTGTGCTCGCAGTGAGATGGCAGGAGGTGTCACTGTCCCCACCTTATCTAGTCTTTACGGCATCCCCAGTAGAGCTGTGTCTCCCCAGACTGAGCATTTTTCTGGTTACTCCCTTCCAAACTCTGCTGGTGATTTGATCAGGAGGTGATGCATGAAACGGAGAGACTCAGACAAAGAACATAGTAGATTAAAAGCGAAATGGCTGAGATTTTCAGAAAGAAGAACAAAGTTGGGGGAATGGAGTAATGGAATAATAATAGCACGTATATTATCTTAATTAGGCATATGTTCAGGGGCAAGTAAAAGAAAACTCTAAGTGACTTCAACACAGAGAAAGTTTTATTGCCTTAAATAAAAAGCAGTGAATTGTCAGGGGTGCAGCCATTCAGAGCTGACTTTGACAGTCATCCATCTTGCTGTTTTCCCAAATGTGGCACCTGACCCATCTTGTCATATTGTTCCGGTAGCTGCTGTATTTGTTGGCATTTTGTCTACATCACCATCAAGAAAGACCAAAAGGATGCAGAATCAGGTCTCTTCAAACATAAATGTTATTTGCTGAAGCTCTGTTCGGTAGAATTCCACTTAAGTTCCATTGATCGGCACTGTTTTCATGATTGTCTTCATCACTTTCTTCAATGCTGGGACAAAATACCCCAGGCCCACAAGATTTTTTTGAGCTGAGAATTGAACTCACAACCTCATGTTTTTCAGGCAGGCACTATGCCACCGAGCTATATCCCCAGCCTTATCCCCACAACTTTAACAATGGAGAGGTTATTTTGGTCTATGAGTTTTTTAGAGGATTGGGTCCACTTTCAGCTAGCTCCAAGGCAGGAAAGGTAAACTGCTCACATTGTGACAGGAGCAAGGACCTGTCATAGAAGCAGAAACAGGGGTGAGGGTAGCCAGGAGGGACAGAAACCCTTCCAGATCGTGCTCCCAGTGACCCAACTCCCACCAAACCCCACCTCCTAGCAGTAAGTCAGCAATGGTGCCCTCAAGCAAAAAAATCACACATGAGAATTGGGGGGAACATTTTAGATCTAAATCATAACAATAGCCAATCATCACTAGAAAGAGAAAAGGAAAAACAAGACCTTTTCTGCTTGACAGCTGTAAGTTGCAGAGGGTGTGAGAGAAGGGGAGTGAGGGGGGAATGGAAATGAGCCCACCTGCAGTGGGTGTCACAGCAAGTACCTCTAAGTTTGGAAGAAGTTCTTCATTCATATTTTCCCCCTGATTTTGAACTGGCAGCCAAGTCATAATCCTTAATATGGAACAGGGTGGATAACTAACCAACAGAATTAAGAAAATAGCAGTGCTAAATTCAATTATCAGTTAAAAGAGTGCAAACTGGAGACAGTGGAACTACACCAGTCTTTGTCTTACCCCTGTAATTTCCATTATGTGAGACAATAGATAGATAGTGAGGAATTAACCATGCAGGCATGTCTTGTCATTCATTGACCTAATGCTTTTGAGTTCATACTATGTGCCCATCAGCACGTTAAGGTCTGGAGATACAGTGGTGAATAATTAGACAAGGTCTTTGTTTTTACAACACTGATGGTCACAGTATATGAAGAAGGAGTTACCATCTAGATAAAGGGCTTGAGGTTAACGGATGAACCTGCAATTTAGGTAGTTTTCTGACCAGGCAGATCCTTAAAGAGGGTTGTGTTTTATTCTTATTCCAACATGATGTCCTTGAAGTCAAGAAGTAAAATACAGTAATACGTAGTGGATTGACTGGGGCAAAAAATGCAAGTAATAGAATCAAGTGACCACGGTAAGTTCAGGAGTGGTAGAGACAGGCTATGCATTTACCAGAACCTTGACTTCTTTGGAGGAGGAGTGGAAGGCAGAGAACACAGAAGACGGCATTTCTAGACCCTTTTACTGTCATGTGACTGAGATTTAAAGAGTAAAATACGAGTATCAATCCTATATCCCCTCCTAGACCTTTCCCTAGAACCCACCAATGCATTGTTTGTTCTCCAAAGAGATGAACAACTTGAGAGCCCCATTTCCAAAGACAGTAAGGTCACAGCTAGTTGTAGATTAAAACCCTGAATCACAATTTGGAAGACAATTGACCAATTATAAGTAGTATCAACATTGGTATTTATCTGTAGGAGAAATAAACTTTTTCAATAAGAAAGCCACTATGTACTTCTGGGTTTGATTGAGCTTTACTTTGATTATAATAATTAGTTGCTGACATTCAGAGTCTTGAGAACTTGATAGCGCAGCACTGTGGGTGTGTCAGACTCTGCAGAGTCCTAGTCAAAGGAGAATATCCCTGTTATTCTGTGCAAGGAGCTAACCACTATTCAGTGTGTCACTGGCTCTTTCAGGGCTCAGCTAAGCCTCCAGGGTACCTGTTCATTCCTGATGGTTTGTAGCTTTTGTGCTTCCCAGAGCTTACCCATTCTCTAGAGACTGGTGATTTGATTGCAGTTGCCTGGACAGCTCTTGCTTTTGCATAATGATGTTCCATAGTCCAAGTTTTATTTCTTAGGTTTTCAATCTTTTCATTAAAAATGCATGCTGGATGAAAGGTTTTACATACCAAACAGGGCAGAGATTTAGGATGCCCAGTTTAGTAGCTCAAACTATTCTTTTTCTTTTTCTTTTTAATTTTTATTACATTTGCTCTGAAAGAAATCTCTATTGCTTGATATTAACAAATGTAGCCAACTGAAGCAGATGCACCATACCCTAAAACACCAAGAGAATTAATTACCTACACTTAGATCTGTTTCATCATTTTTTTCCAGGGCAATGTTGAAAAGTTGAGGTCTTTCCTGTAGTCAACTACTGAGCCTCAAGCCTTCTATTTTTGTACCAGGGCTCACTAGACAACAGAAATGACAAGAAACCTCATGGAGGAGACCCCTGGGTATATCCTTCTTGCTGGATATGTCCTGGAGTGACAGTTACCTTCTAATTTAACTAGCATGAATCTGAGGAAAATCCCACAGTGCAAACACTAATAGTAAAAATAATAACACCCCACAGGTGGGTAAAGCTCTTTACTTACAAACAGGCTTACATGTCTCTAGCTCCAATGGCTTCTGCAAGGAAGATAAGAAGATATTGAAATTGCTGCCATGCCTTTCTTGTAATATTAGCTATTATTTTTCTGCACTTATTACATGCCATGTACTATTTTCAGCACTATACATACATCAGCTCATTTAATGCCTCTAGTATCCTAATGGTCATATAGTCATTATATTATAGAGAAAGAGATGAAGCATAGAAAGGTTGAGCTAACTTCCTCAAGGGAACTGATCTAGAAAGTGGCAATTCTTGAGTTTGAAGTCAGGAAATCTTGATTCAGAACCCAGAATCACAAGCATTGCTAAGGGAGAGGGGGCCTGGATTTAAACATAATCTATTCCAAATCTAAGCTTGACTTGATGTCACAAGCAAGTTGTTTTATCCTGGAAAAAATTATTATGCCTGTCTTAGAAATAACAACTCACTTTGCTCAGCATAGTAGACTATGAAAACAATCTATAGTTTGATCACCTTCTTCATTTCTGAACCTTTGTATTGTCCTCTTCCACGCTGACACTGAGCTTAGTCATATGACTTGTTACAGTCATTATGACAACAGTGATGATGCTTGTAGAATAAGAATATCATATCTGGCTGTTCTTGAGCATCCTGCAGTCACCACATGAATGAGCCCGGAGGGACTTGCTAGATGACATACAAAGAGTCATCGTCCCAACTCACCTAAAGCCAGGCTCCAGACATGTGAGTGAGACAATGCTGGCTAATCCATTCCCAGTGGAGTTCTGGCTGGCCCAGACATCAATCCATACCAACCCAGACCACAGCAACCAAAGCAGCGGACAAGACCAGAAGAGGAAGGAGGAGGGGGAGGGAGAGGGGGAGGGATGGGGGTGAAGGGGAGGAGGAGGAGGAGAAAAGATTGTTGTTTAAAACTACTAAGCTTTGGAATGCTTCATTGTGCAGCAAAAACTATCTTATCTGATCAGATGGGATGAATTTCTGCTATTAGTGACAGATAATCCAAAATAATAGTGATTCGAAGTAAAAGAAAACTAAGAAGTTTCTTTCTTAAGGATATAAGGACATGATTTTTTTAAAAAAAGATACTCAGTGTGCAGGAACCAAACTCCTGTGTTCTGTTTGTTTGCCCCCTTTACCAACCTCAACACAGTCTTTGTGTCTTGCTCTAGTTTGACTGCTTCACCTTCAATTCTCATATCTGTGTTCCAGTGACCAAAACTGATGCAAATAAGATCACATCCTTTTCTCTTAAGGCCATTTTCCAGAAATAATATCTGTTTAGTAACCATAATCTTTGGTTTGTTTCATTTATTCTTGGCCAAAACCTAGTTACATAGTTGTACAAAAGGCTAGGATGGTAACTGTCCTCACTTTAGGACAATTACACAGAAGAATAAATGGATGCTCTATTAGTAAGGATAATAATGACAGATGTTGAAACATCACTGAAGTCTCAGCTACAGGTATGACTCACTGGGATGCGAAGGAATTGCTTGTACCAAGTGCTGAAGTTGAATTCAGCCAAAATGCAAAGGAAGCTGGGACCTGCCGTGATTATGAGTGGGAAAGAGCCTACTTGGGGCATGCAAGTAGGAAGAGCCAGACGGGCCAAGGCTTGCACAAGTTGTATAAATAGACAGGATTTGAGTAAAACTGAACAGGCAGACAGAGGTAAGAGCCAGTTTGGGTACCTGACCCTGAAAATCACAAGCCCTGCCAGCCTTCCCTGGAGCTAAGAGCACCCTCAATTCCAGCCACATCACATTATTGACAGTTCTTAGACTTCCCAGACTTTGAAAAACATCATTATCCTAAATGCTTTCTTATTTAGGATAAACTATATTAGATAGATGCTTATATATATTTATTTTATGCTTCTAAATAGTACTATGGGTGAAACATGTATTACAACACTTCAAATATGTAATTGCATATTTTCAATTAAGTATTTTTAAGCCAAGTGCTTGTCATCAAAACTTGTAAACATAAAAGAACTGTCAAACCCTTGTCTACCCAGAGCAGCTACACATCAGCACTCACAGCAGTCCCTTCCTCCCTGTAGCTTCTGCACTGTGACATGCAGACTGCACAAAATGTGCAACACGTCCCTTTTCCAGTTAAAATCATAACCGTACCTATGTACACCCATGTATTTATGCATGCATGTAATGAATAAATGGTCATCTTTTAGAGTCTTCTAGGAATTCTTTGTCCTTTAGGTGCTTCATATATTTCCTAAGGGGTGGTCTTTGCAATAGATTTAAGCCTCTATGCCCTTGCCCATATTGTTCTTGCCAACTAGAATCTCCACTTCTTCTTAATAGCAGGGCATCTCTCAAACCTCACTTCAGATCACCTTCCTCTGAAGCCTTTACTTAACACAGCTCCCCTTCATTCCACAGTACATTTAGTATTTTCCTTTTTCCTTTACCAAAAGGCTTATGAAAGAGAGGGTAGTTAGGGGCTAAGACAAGGTGAAACTCATGTTTCTATTGATTCCTAACTGATGCCCTGATATGAGCATATTACTTAACATCTCTGAGATACAATTTGCACGTTTGCAAAATAGGCATAGAAACAACATTATCCTAAACTAAATATGTGTAATATTCCATTGTCTCCCTGGTGTGAGAAATTGAAAGAATAAATGAGGACTAAATGTACAATAGATATTGTGAAATAGGAAGAAATTGTTCAAAAGGAAAGAGGAACTAAGAAAGGGGAAGAAGGAAAGGAAGTAAGAGAAAAAAAAGAAATTAGAAGAAGAACAAAATGAAAAAAATACTTTGTAAATAAGATGAAGAGAGTCTGAAGTGAGACAAAGGATTGGGAAAAAAGAAGAGTAAAGGTATATTTTATACAGGTACAGATTCACCATGGTGAAATGACCATTATATATAATATCTAAATTTTATCAGCCAACTTAATTTTAAAATCTGTTAATTTATTGTTTCATTAAATGATAGCTACACATTCCATTGTTAATGACTTTAAGTTTTTTTTTTTCTTTCTGTACATGAGTAAAAGTTTTTAGGAAATAAAGAAGTATAATGAGCCCAAATGTGTGTTTTAGAAAAATTATTCACGTGCTCTGTGTACTCTATATAAATGGGGATGATGGATGGATGCATGGATTAATCAATCTAGCAATCCCATTCAACATGGAATGTGTTTCTGTTTGTGTTTTCTCTGATTTCTTTCATAAGTATTTTATAGTTTTCAATATACCTTCTTGGTAAAAATTACTCCTAAGTATTTTTTATGATTGTAAATGAGATTGATTTCTTTTTTCAGATAATTTATTATTAGTTGTATTCTTGTAGTGAAATTAATTCAGAAGACAGATAGAAGAAAAAGAAGTTCAAGGAAAGATGCTAATGTTAAAACCAGTGCAACAGCAGTGATGATGAGAATCACATACTGGAGATATTGAGAGACATAAAGACACTCACTTATTGAATGCAAGAGGACAAACTAGTGAGGAAATGACTCCTATATCTCTGGTGTAGGTGATGAGGACTGATGGGGAGTCATTCACTGAGAAAAGTCACCAGAGTAGGAGAGTGGCTTCCCTCTAATCTCCACCCCATGCACATAGGTCATTTCCTTAAAGATGGCACTGAAACTTGTACTTCCGCCTAATTTTCAGAATTCCTGCCTACTTTTACTCTTTTAGAAGAATCTAGGGAGTTCTAGAGGATTATCTTAAGAATCCAGTGCCAATTTAGAACAGAGATATGCCAAGTCTTCCCTGTCATAAGGATCAATCTCATTCCAGTTCTTTCAGAAAAAACAATCCAAGTACAGTGGCTCAGAGGGAGAAAAAAGCATGTAGACTGCTGTGAGAATGTTTCCCTTAGTCCCTGGGATGTGTTTTTAAAAATGAATACAATGCAGAGAACTTTCCATAAAGTTAAGTTTATTAAAAATATGAAAAAGGGAAGGACCAAAGATGGTGGATAGATAACAGCAGGCTACAGAGGCTCCTTGAGATAGTCAACTTAGAATTCTACCTAATACAGCATGTGAAGTCCCAAACAGAGGTAGATGAATTCTCTCATCCCAAGAAGAAACTAAAGTGAGAAGAACCAATCAAACATACAGTTCAAGTGCTACTATTGGAACAGCTAAAGGTTCAGTGCTCCTGCTGCAGTGGGTGACTTGCCAAGCCATCCAAGGTCCCATCGCTTCAACTCACAGAAGGCATAGTCACACTGAGGTCAGGGGTCAGCAAACCAAATGGAGAGCTGAGCTAGCAGGGAACCTGCATTGACCTGTGGTGAGTGACAGGAATAAAACTATTCCACAAAAAAAAAAAGGGCTCCAACAGATGACATTCTGGGACCAGGCAGGACTGGCAAGAACAAGGGGCAGCAGTGACTTCAGTCAGTTGTTCCCTTCCCAAACAGGATTTATGGAGTGAACTTGGCCTGAATCACGTGACCTGGCTGAGACCCAATAGGTTATCCAAAATCAATTCCCTACAATGGCAGGGCACACTAATGCAGTGAAGGCCTCAGCAGGTTGATTGATCTGGAGGGGGGGGCAGCATATGTAACCCATGTTTGCAACTCATTAGCACACTGTAGTGGGAAGGGTCACTTAGCCAGTGTGCTTCAGAAGAAGTGTAACCAACAAAGAAAGAAACTGGGGGCCCCTGGAAGAAACAAAAAAGATGGGAAGAAGAAGCAACAACAAAAAGTCCCCAGGTCCCAATCCTGAAAATATTGACCCAGGACAGATAAATACAAAGAAGAATGAGGACAGCAAATATGCAATATCAGACACGGCACCAGTGGACATAAAGAAATATCTTCAGGGCTTCATAGATGAGCTCAAAAGTGAAATATTTAGCCAAGTAAAGCAAGATATAGGAAGATTAATAAAAGAAATGCTAAGCACCCCTCAAGAAGACACAGACAGAAGAATGGAGGAACTCAAACAAAGGAGAGGACCATTTGATGAAGAATATAAAGAAAATATAGAATACATAAAGCAGATTCAAAGAGATTGCCAGGAAATTAAAAACTCTATGGAAAGATGGCAAAACTGCTTGAAAGAAACTAAGGATAGATTATCCAAACTGGAGGACAATTTTGCAATGTGGGAGTATAAAAGGGAAAACTTTTTAAAAATAACAAGGAAATAAGCAGTAACAATACAAAGGCTAGAAGGCGGCAAGAGGATCTACAACCGGAGAATAAAGAATGTGAATAAAGAAGCAAGGGTACAAACAAAGGAACTACAAAAGCTATTCATAGAAATAATTAAGGAAAACTTCCCAAACATAGGAAAAGGAAATGATATTCAGATGTATGAGGCATACAGAACTCCAGCCACCTACAACCAAAACAGAGCTACACCCAGGCATATAGTAATCAAGATCCCAGAAATTCAATATAAGAACAGAGTAATAAAAGCTATTAGAGATAAGAAACAGATAACCTATCAAGCAAGTCCCGTCAGAATAACAGCAGACTTCTCGACACAAACCTTCAAGTCAATAAGAGCCTGGAGCAAAATATTCCAAGCCCTGAAAAAAAATAACCTCCAGCCCAGATTGATATAACCTGCTAAACTACCTCTAGAAATTATTAGAGAAATAAGATGCTTCCAAGACAAAGAGGAACTTGGGAAATTCACAACAATCAATCCAACTCTACAGAGAAGAGTTCAGGGTATTCTAGAGAGAGAGAAAAGATTCCAGGAACAGTGGCAGAGAATCCTCAGTGAATGGAGCAGAAAACAGAATGAAGAAGATAAGAAGAAAACTGATGGCAAAAAAAAAGCATAACAAAAATGAGGCAAAGAAGGTTGCTTATAATCTCTAATATAGATACCTTGATATACTAAATTTAAAAAAAAGTAAGAACCACACATAGAGTAGATCAGGAGGTAGGGTCCAGTAAGATGCTATTTTTAGGAAATATAATTAACATGAAAAAGAGTACATGGATTGAAAATCAAATATGAGAAAACAATGCTCTATGTGACAGAAAACTAGAGTGTATTAGGGGCAACTAGACCAGTATTTGTGGATAGGTTGGAAAGATAGGCTTTAATAGATAAAAGAATACAATTAGAGATCAAGTCCAGGAGAGAGAAGGTTTGGAACCTTAGGTAAATAGCAGGTTGCCCCTCCCCCCAATTTAAAACCAAGGGTCTTGGTGAGACCCAAAAATGCACAGTGTACCCTGGGGAAGTGAAAGGGAAGGGAGAGTCTTTAAAAAGATGGCAGAAGAAGCAAGCACCTCCCCTCCCTGGAAAGCGGTAGTGGTCTGGTCGACTGCAGCCCTTCCAGGGGGAGAACCAGCAGCAGCTCCTGAGATCCGTGCCATGTTGGAACTGAGGACGCTGTGAAAACAAATGACCATCCTGCCTCCCTGCTAAGCAATAGTGAACCTACTGCTACATGGCCTAGAGTCAAATATCCCACTTCCCCTATCCTCCTTCTCCTCCCTCCCCCTCGCCCATTAGCAAATGGGAACCAGAAATCTGAGCATCTCCTGGGAGGTTGACCATAGCAAATAAGGGAGACTTCCTTCTACCATTTCTTTGAAGGCAAATATTTTTATTACTGTTTTGCTCTTTTCTGATTAATGGTACTGCTCTATTCAATATTCTGTTTTGATAAGTTCTATAGTTTTCTATATTGCATATCATTTTGATATATGTGATTGAAAGAACAACTATTATAAAGATAACAAAATATACTGTGATACCTATTACTGTTATCCTGGTAACCTGCTGTGAAGTTCTGTACCAGTTTCACTGTACGATCTTAGTTGGCTTTATTCTGACTTGTTCTGTTGTACACTTTCAAAATAAAATTTAAAAAAAAGATGGCAGAAGATATTGTTAATAGTGTATCAGGATTTAAAACCCACATTACTCACACCACTCTGCTTAGATAGATTTTATTTTGTCCCAGTTTGTCTACATTAGATTTGAGGGCACAGACAGCTATCTCAAAAACATCAGGATATAGCACAGTAATCATCTTTAATTTCCTATGATCTTAATCTGAAGCCCTGTATGACTTATACTGTTTATCATGACTGATCTTAGTTAAATCTGGTTTGTTGGATTGCTATTTGGTATCGACAGATTTTATTCAAAACTGCTATGATTGATATTATCAAATCTGAGAGTATAGGCAACTACACTGAAGGTGACAAGACTCACTAGATACACATTCTGGTTTGATTACTGCCTGTTTTGGAAGTTTTATACTATATACAAAGTTGTGTTTTTATTAATACTGCTATGTACTAATATATTCAATTATACTATGTCTGATGATATAGCCAATTCTATTGAAGATAACAAGAGACAACACAGGAACTATGGTAGAACTCCTTGTACAATGGTCTTGTATGTCTTTCTTGTTTCATGTGTTTATAGGAATATGTTTTGTTTTGTCTTGTTTTGTTTTATTTCTCGCTCTAATATAGAAAGGATAGAAATACATATTAAGACGCATGCATGTGTAGAACCTATAAACAGTTTATGAGAACTGATCATATAACATATGATGAAATGAACAAATACTATGAAGAAAAAGAGACACCAAATTACCCAGTGCTGATCCTAGAGCATCATAATGTGAAACCCAGCAATAGTATTCTTTGTTCAGAATGATATTAGCCTGCTTGGGTTTGTTCAGTCTCAACATAATTGAACATATGAATAACTGCATGTATGTTTAAGTGTATAGGATTGATAGCCATATTTCTAAGTTTTTGTTGGATAGTTGAACAGAACTGGTTACAGTCTCAACGTTTGAATCCCCACTTTATATGCTCCACTTTAGTATCTTGAATAACTATTTGTAAGAAGACAGTCTGTAATCATCAACTAGTGATTTCTTCCTCTTATTTTTTTTCTTTGAAAGTATGTATTATTTATACCCATTTTCTGTTTTGTTTAGTCTTTCTTTAAATATTTTTTTTAAAGAAAGACACTACAGTGCCTAGTGCTGATCCTGGAATGTCATGATGTGAAATCCAGCAATACTATTATTCTTTGTTCAGAATGATTTTAATCTGCTTTACTTTGTTTAATCTCAACATCAATGAAGATATGAATAACTGCATGTATGTTTAAGTGTATAGCATTGATAGCCATATTAAGTTTTTGTTGGATAGTTAAACAGAACTTTTTGTAGTCTCGCTGTTTGAATTCCCACTTTATAAGCTCCACTTTTGTATCTTGAACAACTATTTGTAACAGGACAGTATGTAAACATCAACTACCGATTTCTTACTCTTTATTTTTTCCTTTAAACATATGTATTATTTCTATCCACTTTCTGTCTTTCTTTAAATAAAAATTTAAAGCTATGAAAGAATGAGCCTTGCTCTGATATTGTACCTTCCTTCTTTCTCATGTGAGGATGTCCTTCCTATATGAATTGGTGATAATAATTAATAGCTCCTGTATATTCTTAACTACAAATTTGGCAAAACTAAATCAGTAACCTTATATGAATTCTTTAAATTTTGGCTTAATTTAAAAATAATAGCCAATGAATATTAGCTAATCAGATACTGTTCCAAAGACTAAACATGTAATAATGGATTTGATCTTTAGAACTATCTTATTAAGTGACTATTACTGTTATTTCTACTTCCAGATAAGTAAAGCAAGACCAGGGATGTTCAGTGAGTTGCCCAAGAACACAAAAGTCTGGGTCTCAGTAGTGACATTATATGTGCTATGCAATAAGTTTTTCCAGTTTATTTACTTACTCGTGGAGTCATTCAACTGGTTATTTACCCAGAATTAATTAAGAGGCTGATATTGGGTCAGGTACTGGAGATGGCAGAGGGAACAACAGACAAGATGTTTCCTTTCCTCCAACTTAGCGTATATTAGGGAAGACAAAAGTTAATCACTGTGGCTCAGATCGCCAATGGGGGCCATGCCATGGTAATATGGGGTGGGTGTCTGGTTGAATGATCAGGTAACTTAAAGAGTCTTCCTTTTAGAGGCCTGGCTTTAAAACTATTTTTTATTTCTCTAAAGAGTCTCCCTTTTTTCTACTTATGAACCTGAATTCCCCTAAGTCAAGAATTTGCAGAAGAGCATTTCTTAACAGTTCAAAGGAAAGACAGGTCAGACAGTAACAGGGACCATCGAAGCTGCTAAGTATTTCTTTAACTTAGGAAAAAAAATCCTTAAATCTCACACCTGAAGAGTAGAAGAAAAGATATTTTGCTCTACCCATCTCTTATCTTATGCCAGTTGGGGACTCAGCCAATTGGACTGGGTCTAATCCCAGGACCAAATAGGACTGAGTGAACTACACAAAAAAAGCCAGGGATCTTTAACGGAGTTCTTAAACTTCAGTTTTTCTCAAACTTCACTGCGTATCATAATAATTTGACAAGGCAGATGATTCTAAACATAAAGATTTTTAACTTAGTAGCTCTAAACTGTCTCTCTGGCATCACTATTTTCTTACCTTCCCAAGGCAATTCTCATGAACAACAAGTTGGAAAACCACTGCTGGGTGTTTCTGCCCTCTTCCCTGCCTTGTGAATCCATTGGGTGATCTCTCTGTCTACATCCCTACATGTTATGATGCACTCCTTTCAAGCTTCAGGCCCAACTGAGGTCTGCATTTGGGGAGCAGAAGATAGTCTCATGGATATTTAGGTTGTGCTATATTCTCTATAATTACAGCTTTTCCTGAGATCCTCCCTCCAGGCATTGCCCATGAAGAACACTAATGGCAAAGTGAGGCTTTGTTTGAGGCTGATATTGTCCCATGGGTAATGATCTCTTGGGATCCCATTTGAGGGAGCGATATGATTGCAAGGGCATGAGCCAGACAGTACTGAATTCTCACACAATTCTATCAGGGGGCTTTATTACTGCTAATTGTGCCATCCAGTTCAGCTCACTAGGTGGCCAATATATGTGTCCCAAGGAATACAGACCACACACTCAAGCACTGAGCATAGGTATTATCATCTATAATAGGCAGCAGAATATAACAGGACATTCTGAATATCTGCCAAGTTCTTCCTCCATCTCACATCTAGTGTAATTCAACAAGTAGAAAGAATAGATTAGAGCTCACAGCTATGCCATGGACAAAGTTGCTTGCAGAAAGAAGGCCTAGATCTTGATTCAGGAAAGATTCTGGTTATCTATCTATTATGTGGAATCTGTATTCCTCTCTAACGCCAGGTTAGGTTTACTTGAATCCAGCCAGAACTGTCTGGATTGTGGGTAGAAGCCCAGGATTTGGGGTGGCATGTAGAATCCCAATTCAGGTTCTTTTTATTCTTCTTATTCACATTCAAGAAGCTAGAACACTACTTATAGCTATTCAAAGTACTCTGTTTGTATGCAACATTTTAAGAGGATGGGTTTGGAAACCTATGGTGAATAGATTTCATAAATAAATGGAAAAGGAGATGGAGCATATTGCTGTGGAGATAATATCTTATTGATTGGATTGAATCTCCATGTCAACGTTTGTAAATTAGGGCCAATCCTATCTAGTATAAAGTGCTTAACTCAGTACTTGGCTTATGACAAGCAACAGATGGTATGCTGATATTGTGTTTTTGAATGTTGTTAAAGTTTCATCAGAGCTATGGTAAGGTCATGTAAATAAAACAGAAATAAAAAGACCAATCCTTGCACCACTATGACTGTAGAAGTTGGATGTGACTAAGGACCAGAAGAAAAATTGTTAGCAAGGAACAAGATTTCCGTATCTGCAGTGAAGCAAAAACAATGGTTGGGACCTTAAAGGAAGAACTTCTAAAAAGTGGGAGAGATTTTTTAACGCAAGATTTTAACTTGTAGTTAGAAAAGAAACAGTGGGAGAGAGAAATAAAAGGGAAAGCAGATGAGATAGCGTCTAATAGGCTCCTGTGAACAGCCCAAGCCCTGCATGTGGGAGAGATAGTGTAGGACCAATTGGAGAGGCAGGCTTTACTCAAAAATCAGACAGATTCACATGAAAGGATTGGGAGAATGCCAGAGGGACATGAAAATGGAATTATAAAGGAAGGCGAGGAAGACCTCACTGAAATAGGACGAGCCATGGCTTCAAGAGGCATTTATACTCTCATGTAGGTAAAGGGCATTGCCCAAAGCCCAAGGAATTCAAAAGCTAAGAGAGGAAATATTGTAAGATGAAACACGTGATAGAGAAAATTGGCTTTCAAGAAATCCAAGGTGGTTAATATGGGAAGGATTGATATTTGTAAAATCTGGGGTTTAGGACCTTGGACAGTCTATGCCTTTCTTGGCATGAGATGCTATGAGTTCAGAGGACAGCATGTAAGAGCATTTCTAAATATATATTTTTAAATGCACAGTATGAGAAATAGGAATTAAAGGGAAGACGTAGAACTGGAGGCATTCCCATTGCACAGTTCCAAATTCAGCTAGAATAGTAACAAATCTAAAGCTAACACTTCTTAGCATGTAGTCACTGATAAGTTCATATATAGGTTATCTCATTTCACTTTTAGGAGATTGTGGTTTATACATATTTGTGGAAAAGACAATTGCATAAAAACTTTCTCTGGACTGTGAGAAGAATGATTTTGTAGTCAACATTTTGACTGGAGTTGTGTAATGGAGTTCAAGTTCATAGACCTGCATACAACCTTGGACAATTAGCCTGACTTTACTGAAACTGAAATGTCATTCTCTTTGTATTTATTCTGCTTTCCTTAAATATTTACTGCTGTCTCATAAAAATGAAATTTTTTATCATCAGTTATATGGCCAGTTATATGGAGCTATCCTCCTTTGTTTCTTTAAAAAAAAAAGATGCTATTGGTATAAAGATGCTATTGTATAATTTGTGTTCACTATATGACCCCAATAGTTTAAAAACTTTGAAACAGTGAGACATATGAGAATTATGGGTTTTGGAGTAGTTAACTTTGAGAGGTTAATGTACTAATATCAATTCAAAGAGAAGATAGTACAGATTCCAGCCACCTGGAATAAGGAATCATAATCCTATAGGACCCTCCAGTGAAGCATTTTAACCTGTGATAAAGAATAGTTATGAGATTAAGAAAAGTTATGCATATTTTTTGTGTCTTTTATTCTTTTCTGGGAAAAGGTAGAAATGCAGACTTTTTGCTATAGTAAAATAAAGAAATATTGAAATCACTTTATATTACTAATATTTTATTATAATTGGACCATTCTGTTAGCTCAACAGTAGAAGCCTTTTTGGATAAATTATGTTAGTATAAAACTAAGCATGATTTGTACAAACGTATAGAACTGTAGTTTTGCCTTAATAAACAGAGCAGAATAATGAGGAAAACTTTTCAAAATTAAAAGAATTCAGACTCTAATAAATCCTGAGGCTCTATATGGCCCAGTCTTGACATTAGGTCATTTTAAAATTATAATAGTTGCAATTCATTGCATGCTGGTGTCATACAGGACAGCATTTCAAGTTCATTCACACACTATCTAATTTAGTCTGTCCAACTGTAGAATGTAGACACCATTATCAGACCTGGTCTAAGTTATCTGCGGTCTCTTACCTGGATTACTTTAATTCTTTGTTTATAGTATCCTTGATTTTAGCTATAAACCTTGATGGTAGTTTTGATGAATGCAGAGCAGATCAATATAAGACACAAGTTGTACCATATCCCTGCCCTGCCTGAAATCTTTTGTGGTTCCTGATTGCACTAACCTTAAAACCCAAATTCCTTATCTTGACCTACATATTCCGGTGTAATCAAGTTCCCCACTGCCTGTCTGAATTTGTCGATGAGTGCTTCCTCCTCACTCCACTCAACCACATTAGCCTCCTCATTATTTCTCAAACGTATTACAAGACTAAGGCTCTCTGGCTTTCATTAGCTAAAACGTCACCTTAACGAGGTTCCAATCACTCTATTTAAAATACACTCCATCTACCAGACTTCCTTATCTCCTTTAATCTGCTACATTTTGACCTAACACTTAATTTATTTATTTATTACATTTGTTACTAATCATCTACCTCCTTAGATATGAATATAATTCTTTAAAATATAGAGACGTGTTTTCTGGATTCACTGATATATCTCAAGCACCTAAAACAGTGTCTGACACATAGAAGCATTCAAAAATCTTTTATAAAAAGAATAAAATAGTTCTACTTTCAAAAATACCATGGGATTAATAGTATTGAATGATTAAGGAATATATCAAGACCAATGTCCACACAGCCTGGCCAATAGAACCAGTGCATAAAATGTGATCTGAAGGTGACTTTCTATCAAAAACTCCCTTCATTTTGTAACCTGTCCACATGTACTCCCAACTTTTATCTGTCTCACAATCATGGGGATCCAGTCTATAGTTACTATGGATGGGCTTTTCTCAATACAAAGTAATAGAATAACTGTGACCATTAATCACAATATGTCAACTTGAATGGATTAAGAAACACCCAGATTAGTAAAGCACAATTTTGGGTGATTTATGTGTAAGCAGCAAACTGAGTGGAAAGATACACTCTTGGTTGTAGGTTACACAATAAAAGGCTAGTAGCGTGGATGGAATTTAAAGGGAAAAAAGAAGGAAATGCGCCTGTTTTGAAGAGCTCCAATCTTCCTGACAGGTGTGTCTTCTGCTGCCACCATCTTTTGACAGAAGTCTGCAAAGCTCCCGTTTTTTTCAGCCTTCTGATGTATACTCATGCTAGAAAATTCAGAGTGAGCTTCTGGGCCTTTGATCTGAACTAGCGCTATATTCTTGGTCCCTCTTGTTCTGTGGTCTCCATCTTCTAGAGTCAGAAGCTGCTGGATCTCCCACCTCTGATCTCACAAATGACCACTGTAGAGTCCATCTACTCTGATTCTGTGAGCCTACCTTATAAATCCCCTCACATATTTATACACATCTTTTCTACTGATTCTGTTCTTCCAGATAACCTTTTAATTCACATAGCACATGAACATTCATCTCACTGGACATGTATGTAGAATCACTTGTCAAAGAGGAGTCCTTCAAAAATCAGGGACACAACACACCTAGTTGGTCATGGTCCTAGTAAAGACTATATTTTAATCTTCTCATGGTTACTCATAGAAGAACACAATATCTTCAGTTCCCTCTCTCTCTCTTTGTCCCCCACCCCACATTACAAAGAGAAAGTAGGCATGATGATTTGGATCAAAAATCTTCCCCAAAAGTCTCATTTGGAAAAGTGTGATCAGATCAGGAGGCCTCTAAGTTTTTCAGTGTATTCATCCAGTAGTAGATTCATAATTTGATGACATTATTGGGAGGCAATGGCAGTTGAAGAGTTTGGCTTACTTCAAAGGACTGACTAATGGAAAAATGACCATGGAAACCACATCTTGTTCTTGGCCCCTTCCCTTCTCCCACCTTGCCTTCCTGTCTTCCATGAGATGAGCAGGTTTTCTTTGCCACACCCTTCTGCCATGATGTTTCTGCCTTGTCCTGCACCTAAAAGCAATGCAACTAGATGATAACAGATTTAAACCTCTGATACCATGAGCCAAACTAAGAATTTCCTTCTTTAAATTGTTATTTTTCAGAAACTGTGTCACAGCCACAGGAAGCTAACTAATGTAGTAGGCTACTAAGTGATTATAGATTCATTGGATCATGGTTCCAAAAAAATGACGCCTATAACTAAACATTATTCTCCTATGTAGAGTGTTCAATTGAATCAGGCTTTCCCCTTTGGTTTGTTTTTCTATCTGACCAACATGTTGATTGGCTACAACCTCTACCAGGAAAAAAATCTCACTTTTCTCCTCTACTTTAGAAATCCAAGCAAGAATTAAGCTTCAGAGTAAAGAAAATTTGAGATCAAGACATGTTTCTGGTCCTCCACCTGATGAGTGAGTTCATCTTTATGCTGAGCTCTCTCAGTTCTAGGAAGACTAGAATAATCAGGCATTATCTACATAGAGTTCTACTAACAAAATGATGTCAGTTGGCCCCAGAAAATTTTCAGAATCTGTCCACAAAGAAGCTGTCTTGCCTCTTCCCTATTCCAATTCCTACCAAGAACGAGACCATGCACAGCCCAGGCCTGTCTGGAGAAGGAGTAGAATCATTTTGTGCTCATGAGTCCTGAGTCTGATTTCTCTGGGCCTGTCAGGGATCCTAGTCACTGAGATGACTGCCAGTCATAGCCTCTCAGTCACACAAACATGCAATTCTGAGAACTCTGAACCCATTATGACTGACTAGAGTACACACACCCAGCCAAAGTACACACTTTGCCTCCAGCCTCTTCTATAGAGGAGCAAAAATCCCATGCTATGTAATCCTAAAATAAATGCCACTGAATTCCAGACCTCAGTCTGATGTTGGTACCTCAGGTCATAGTCCTCACTGTATGATGCCTTCACATTGACAGAGCTTTCCATATTCATTTATACACTGCTTTTGTTGCTGTCTTACCCCACATTGTTCACATTCTAGCAGTTACATCTGAGCCCACAGTCTTATTCTGTTTTGTGTTCCTACAGCCAGGATACCACTGATTGAGTGGTGTGTGTGTGTGTGTGTGTGTGTGTGTGTGTGTTACTAAGGACTGAGCCTAAGGCCTTTAAAATGAGCCTTTTAAAAAATTATTTCAAAAAAGAATCTCACTAAGTTGCCCAGGCTGGATTCAAACTTGTGATCCTCCTGCCTCAGCTTTCCAGAATTCTTGGATTGCAAGTATGCAGCACCACACCGTGCTCAGACTGGGTAATTTTGAAAGAAAGTAAATGTATCTCTCATAGTGCTGAAAGCTGCAAAGTCCAACATCAAACTGCTTGCATGTGATGAAAATCTTGTTGAGTCGTCTGATGGTGGAACCACAAAAGAGAAAGAGATGGAACTGGCAGCCTCAAGCCCTTTTAAAACTGGCATTAATCCACTGGTAAGGGCAGAAACTGCATGTCCTAATCATCTCTGGAAGATCCAATCTCTTTACACCACTGCACTAGTGATGACATTTCTAGTGCATCCTTGGTGAGGCACAATTAAGTCACAACACACCCAATTCACCAGATAGAATGATTTCCTCCAGGAAGCCACAGATCATTCTTTCTGACCCCTTTAGGATCTACCCTGCCTCCTCTTCACCCCAGGAACTGAACCCATCCAGCTGCCCAGATGGAAGTTTTGTCTGAAACGCATCCTGCTGAGTGCAGCTTCACACAGCGAAGCTGACACAATGTCTTCAAACATTTTTAATTGCCCTGTCAAACTGACAATTATAGAACTAATTATTGAGGAGACAATACCAGATACACTGACTGAATCAAGCGTCAACTGAGTTTTTATGTAATTATGCAATTTAATGAATTGAAGGCTACAGTAATGGACTATTGCTGGTTAATTAGGGACTCCCTTTATGCTAATAATGCCATTTATTTTCAACTCACAGTGTTTATTTTCAGCATGTAAAGCATTGGACATATCTTCCTCTGACACTGGCATGTTGAATGTTTTTCAGAGGGTTTGCCTGCCAATTGTGCTATTTATAGGCAGCAAACTTATTCCTTTCACTGGCTGAAGAGTTCCAGCTGGCTTCTATTATATTACAAGCTCTCATTTTAAACCTGGATTTTAATTATCCCGATCCTGGATGGATCCCCCGCATTTTCCTGAGATTAGGTGATAAGGAAAGTAAAAGATGGTGATAGACATTCCTCAAACCACATCCCGTCAAGGTCACCCGATGAAAAGGTGCAGAAGAATCATCCTTTGGTAGTTTATTCCTGACCTTCAGTTCCTTCTCGTTTCCATAGGTCTTTTTCCTAGCATGTTACCTGACTAGAAACCAAAGAGTAGAAGAGTGCCATTCAGTCAAAAATAGATTTCTTTCTCCAGGAGACAAATGTCAGTATCTGGAGATACTTATGGTTGTCACAATGGAGGGTATTTCTATTGGCATAATGGATGGAAGCCAGGATCCTGCTAAACATCCAACTTCCATCAAAGAAAGGAAGGAAGGAGAGAAGGAGGAAGAGAAGGAAGGGGGAAGAGGGAAGAAGAAGGAAAGAAGGAAGACAGGAAGGGAGACAGGGTACTTGGGAGAGAGAAGGAAAGAAGGGACAAAGGAGGGAGGGAAGAAGAAAGGAAGAAAGAAGAAAGGGGAGAGAGAAGAGTTAAGAGAAGGAAAAATGAAAAAAGACAATGACAGGAAGGAGAAAAAGAAGAACACAAGACAGCCTTATAACAAAGAATTATCTTACCCAATAGCCTGTCAATTATCTTGTCAATAGGGCTGAAGCTAAAAAAAAACCCTGACACAGAATCTCAGTAATCACGAAGCAAGTAGATTTTCACCACCCTAGCTTCGCAGAGGAAAACAAATATTTCACAGCATCTAAAACATGATAGAGCTGTCAAAAGTATGTGCAGTAGGCTACATAAATTGTGAAACGTGAGTCACAGCTATGTTTGTTCTGCAACAGTGTAAAACTTGGAGGGTTTTTTTTTTAATATAAAAACAGAAAAATGACAAGGAGAAACCGAGTCTTCTCTTTGCTCTTTGGTCTCCAAGCCCAATCAATAGAGACTTACCCAAGACAAAGCTGTTAATTTTCTGGAGTAAAATGAACAAAGAAAGAGGAATATTTTCAGGTTTCCAAGCCACTAACTTTGGGCAACTTTTCATTTTAAGATGATATTCTTTCCTGTTTTCTAAAAAGAAATGTATTTCTGCTGACCCAGTATCATTTTTCACCCTCACCTTAAAATAAGTATTCTTCCCTCATTTTCAGTCTGTTGGTTGAAGGACGTACAATACAGGCCGGGCTAGTCCTTGACACAGTTCTCCGGCCCCCACTGACCAGTCACAGAGCTGTGAGTGACACAGGGGTTAATGTGAGGCTTTTGATGAGGTAAATGAAACCAATTCTGTCTGCCAAGCAGGAGGCGGGGAGTGGCCATCTTTGCCACCCTGTCGAAAAACTTTCCCAAGACATGTATTCAGCATGGGAAAGCTGAGGAAGAATAAATAGGAGGAGGAAAAGAGAGGGGAAAAGAAAGGGGGGAGAAGGAGACCACAAGAGCAAGAGAAAGGAAGACAGAAAAGAAAAGGAGCAAAAAGAAGAGGAAGAGAAGAAAGGTGAGGAGGAGAATAAAAAAGGCAAGAAAAGGAAAAAGAGAAGGAGAAAAAGAGGATAGAAGTGGGTGTATCCTGGCTCCAGAGACTCCCACAGCTTGGTTCTGCCCAACTTTTCAGTTCCGTGGACAAACAAAATATTTTCTAGTTTAACTATCACCTCCACTTTCCTCTCTGGTTGTAGGCTCCTCTGCCAAGGACCCTGTAGATACCATCAAGGGCCCTTTCCCTTTTCTACTCTTCCCCCTTCCTCCCTGAGGCCTTGTCCCTGTCTTCTCGGTTACCTTCTACAAGGGGAAACCTCTAAAAGCCACATGCTCAGGCTCCCCTTCCTTCCAGACACTATCACTGCCTGCCAGATATCTCCACCCAAAAGTCCCAACACCACCAGCAGCTCCATATACTCGGCCCTGCAGCCTTTCTTCCTGCAGTCCTAGTCTCCTGGAAGGCACTGTCCTCCATCAGGAACACAGATCTGCAAATGGATGCCATCCACAAATCCTCCTGGATTGGCAGCATCAGTGGTAGCTTGCTCCTGCCTCCTGCTCTTCCTCACTTCTCCTCCCTTGCCTCCTTCCTCATCCCTCACGTATTTCATTCTTTGCACCAAAAATGCATTCCCTTCTCACCATGCACCCAGATCTACTCAGAATGCTTCCTCTATCTCCTTATTGAAGCTTTCTCCCAAGCTACCCCTGCAAAATATTTGAGATGTTCCTCCCTTATCCTCCTCAAACATACCAATTTTCACTGAGGTTGTTTATTTTGTAATAGCTACAGTTACTGGGCTTCCTATGTATCAGGCAATTTACCCCAACTATCTTTAATGCTCTTGACATACACTCAAAGGAAGATATTATTTCCATTCTAAAAATGAAAGATAGAGGATTACAGGCAGCCTGAGTAGATTGCCCAAAGGTGGTGAGTCAGAAAACTACTCAGATCAAGACTAGGGTCCAGAGAGGTTGACCACAAATCCTTGTACTGACCACTGTGTCACTGTGCCCATTCAGCCTCCCATACTGGAAAAATTAGGTATTTGAAAATAAAATCTACACCTTTTATCTTTATTTCTCCATCAGCGGACAATGTCAGACTTTGAGTGTCAGTGAATATTTCCCTGATGTAATTAATGAAAGAATGAGTGACTAAAATTCTATCCCTCTCTCTGAGCATGGATTTTTCTTTCTCTGCAAAAGACAGAGATGAGTCATAGTCAACTTTCAGCTACTATGATGCTATAATTCTAGCAAACTCTATCCAACTAATGAACTTGCAAAAATAAGTGACTCATCTGTTTCTGTCCTTGTATCAATCATTTTCTATATAAAAAGAACTTGATCATGTGCAGTTTGCATTGTCCAAGGACAGATACTAAGTGAAGCAAGCTTTTAGAAATCAGTTTCTCTGCCTTCATTTCTTCTCTTATCAAAAGCCTTAATGAAATAAATGATACACAAAGCGCCAGATTACCTAGCCCCCCTCCTGATACTCTTTCCTGCCCGAAGTGGAAAAAGAAGAAAAATAGGAGTAAAGAAAACTTTATAATAAAGAAAAGCAAAGTTCATTTACCAGTGCAGCCTTGTCTTCTTTGCTAACACTGATTCACAGTAGGTTTCATTAGCTGGGCTGAAACCCAGAAAGAGTATTCGTGCGTGGTTTGTACCTTCTCAGAATCCCATGGTAACAAAATCATCCAGATGGAGGGTGACAGTTACAGGATGTTGAACATTAATGACCTTACTAGAATTCAGTACAAACTGTACTGGGGTTTTAGCAAGCATTGAGGTGGAGGAAAGAGGTAGAAAACTTCAGACATCGACTTCCACCCTAGAGTTTCCCCCAAAGGCAAGACCCACAATTGGATGTGTGTAATTGAAAATGCCCACTGTGTTCAGCTCTATTTTTTGACAATATAAAAACCCCAGATCATCCGCGGTGATTAGTGTATAAAGGTAGCTGGGGCCCACCTGACAGGTGGCACTTAAAGTCTGATGTGTGGAATGACTATAATTTCTGCTCATTTATAGCAAGCCTTCAGAAAATGCTGAGAAAACAGGAAACAGGATCGTGTTCCCTCAGGGGAAAGATGGCACAACCCGGAGAGAGTATGGGAACCAAAGTCAAAGGGGTGAAAGAACAAGTCAACAAGCTGGATCTAGGGGACAACAAAAGATATAGGCAGGAAAAGTGGAGCAGGCGCCACAGAGCAGGTGCCAAAGAAGATAAAGGTTTAAACTTCGATGCATGTTCCTCAGGAAATCTGACTCAGATGGCCCACTGAAAGCCCGAAAGCTGAACAGCGACTGCTACTCAACTCCGGTCTACTGCTGTCAAGTATTGCCACAGTCCAGCGTGGTCAGGTCTTCCATTTCTGTTCAAGAGAAGCCAGAAATCTAGAGTTTGTATGAAAATTTCACACTTGAAATGTTGGCAGCTACTTTCACATATTTTAAGATACTTTTCAGACTAAACAAAACTGTCTGAAGCTAAATATGAACCTCCCCCAAGCCTCCTTGTTTGAGACTTCTGCAGCTCAGACTTCCTTTGGCACACTGTATATTGCTTCCCTTGTGACAATGCGACAGCATTCATTCCAGAGGAAACATCTAGTAGCTAAGGATTCTAATGTATATAGAATTGGGGAATTAAGTTGGGAGGGGTTCCAATAAAAATCTCCAGTGATGTCAGAAATACATGACTAGGAAGGGTAAGGCTCACAGTGAGCTCAAAGCAGTCAGAGTAAAGGGAAGAGATATGAGAGAAACTGGTGCAGTATATAAAGAACCAGAAAAAGTCTCTCCCTCTCCCTCTCCCTCTCCCTCTCCCTCTCCCTCTCCCTCTCCCTCTCCCTCTCCCTCTCCCTCTCCCTCTCCCTCTTCCTCTCCCTGCCCCTGTCCCTGTCCCTCTCCCTCTGCCTCTCTCTCTCTCTCTCTCTCTCTCTCTCTCTCTCTCTCTCTCTCCTTCTCTGCTTTTCTCATTCTGTATGTGTACAGATATGTATATATTCATCTATGCCCACCACCCCCCCACACACACATATACACTCTGCATAGGGTAGTATAATCAAAGGATATTGCGAATGTTTAGTTTTTGAAAAAAAGTATTACCGTAAGAGACATAAGGCTTCAATTCTCCTCAAAATACTCCTGTTCACTTTTGACATGTTTATTGCATCATTCTTGCCACTTTCTGAAATAATTTTGCAAATCCCCTTTTTCATCCTTTGTGGTCATTTTGAGGAAGAATCAGAAGTTTCACAGTGCCAGATCCAGTGAATAAAGTGGGTGAGGACACACTATAATGGTTATCAGCCTGTGTTTCTGTTGGAAGGTACCCGCCAGCAGTGTTTGTATTTTTTTTCTACACCGTATAAAGACACTCATGAAAGAGATGTGTAATTATATGTAAATGAATCCTTAAGCATATTAAAAAACCTGCTAAACAGAACCTGAAGTGATTCCATTCATAAAATGTCAAAGACAATTGTTGTGCAAATCACTCCTCTGCAGTGTACTGAACTTGTGTCCATCTGCTGTATTATAAGCTGGCCTCTGCCCCTTCTTACTAACCTGTACCCAACTGGTCCATAGGGAGTTTAAAAAAAAACACTTCAGGAAGGCAAAATTGCTGTTCAGAACCCACGTACCCCCTCAGCCTATTTACTCATGTATTACATGAAACTCTAATAAACTTAAAGCAAATGTAAGTGAATTTGGACAAGCTGCTTCTGGAAACAGGCATAACTGAGACAACCAGGAGAAAAAGTTGAAAATCCAGTTCCCACAGACAGAAGATCTCAGAGCTCACAGCATTTCTAAGTTATTTATATTTACTTATTTATTCATTTATTCATTTTTATGTTACTGGAGATTGAACCAAGGGTATCCACAATGAGCTACATCCTTGCCCATGTTTTTATTTCAAAGAGAATAAAATCAAACCAAACAAAACAGAATAAAGTTAATTGGAACAGAACAATTAAAGTGGTACAGGACTTCAAAACAAGATAATAGGAAATCAGCAGTGGCTACCATGATACATTCTGCTATTTTAAAAATAGCTGCCCATACAATCAGACACAGTAAAATCACACAGAATAAGACGGAATAAATCCAGCCTCACAAAGCTATGAAAACAGTACAGCAATTCAAAACAAATACAGCAATTCAAAACAAATACAGCAATTCAAAACAACATGATAGAAAATTAACAGTGGTTACCACATTCCCATTTTAGACATTATCCTCCCCTAACACTTTCACATTATCTATTGGACATTTTAGAGGCCTCTACCTCCTTCAATTTTTTACACTAGAAGATAACACAACATTCACCCATGTAAGTCCAAACCATTTCACCTATAAGCATGATCTCCAAGTTCATTCATTTACCTTGCAAGAGCCTCAAGATTATCCTTCTTTATAGCTAAGTAGCTTTCCATTGTATGAAAATACTATATCTTTCTTATCCATCTTGTGGTTAATGGGCAAGATACTCCTGCTTTTTTTCTTGTTTCCCATCACATGGAACATTTTTTTCTCTTCTTTGACTTTCAGTCTATGAATTTCCTTTTGAGTTAAATATGTTTCTTGTATACTGCTTATTGATGGATCTTGCTTCTTGATCCACTCTACTTTGGTTTCTTTTTATTGGTGAATTGAAGTCACCTACATTAATGGTTACACCTGGCATGTGTTGGTTTATCTCTGCCATGATATCCTTCTGCTGTTGGTCTCCCATTTTTCCCCTTCATTCAATTTCCTGCCGTTTGGTGATCCCCCTCTGCTGCTATTCCTGAAACCATGGTCATCTTTATTTCTTTAGAATATCAGTGCTCTTTGTGTGGTGGGTTTGGTAGTAATGAATTTCCTTGGTTGTTCTTTATCAAGATGCATCGTATTTTTTCATCAATTTTGAAAGATAGTTTTCAGAGTACATCTGGGTTGGAAATTGTCTTCTTTCAGGATTTGAAATGCTTTACTCCAAGCTCTTCTTGACTTGATGGTTTGTGTTGAGAAGTCCGCCGTGATTCTGATGGGTTTTCCTTTGTAGATGATCTGTTTCTTTTCTCTAATAGCCTTTAATATTCTGTTTTTGTGCTGATCTTAATTATTATATGTCTAGGTGTAGATTTATTTTGTTTATGTCTAGTTGAAGTTCTTTGTGCCTGGCATATCTGTACGTTAGGTCCTTTTCCCACATTTGGAAAGTTTTCTGTTATTATTACTGTAAATAGATTTTTATGTCATTTGTGTTGGTCCTACTTTTTCACTGACATCTATCACTCTTAAATTATTTTGCTTTGCATTGTCTTGCAATTGTTCAATTGTTATTTCCTGGCCCCTCGTTATTTTTAAGAGATCTTTTCTTCCACAATTGCTAGCTGCAATCCTATCTTTAAGGTCTGAAAGTTTATCTTCAGTCTCTTTCAAGTGGTTTTGTCAGCCTTCAGTGGAGTTTTTAATTTCCTGGATATCTCTTTGAATCTGTTTCATGCATTGTAACTCCCTCCTATATTGTTCATTCAAAGTTTCCATCATTTTCCTATGATTCTTTTTATCTATGTCTTCTTTAGATAGGTTCAATAATTCTTTCACCATGTTTGTGATTTCTTCTTTTACCTGAGATATTATTTCTGGTTTGATTACTTTCACAGCCTCATGAAACTGTTTCTTTAGTTCGGTTTCTATACTTTCAGAGATTTCAGGTTTGTGACTGTCATTCTTTTCCATATCTATGTCTGCCAGACTTGTTCTGTCAGGGCTGGAGGTTTGAGATTGCCTTTTGCTCCTTTGTTTTGACATTCTCTTGGGTTCGTCCTGACAAGCTAGTTGTGGGGTCACAGGCACTTCCCATGTTGACTACCCCAATACAGTGTAGGGGAATGAGCAGGCACCTGGGTTTCTCCAAACTTGGGTTCCTAGGGAAGCAGTGTGGTGTGGACTACACTGAGGCTTCCACAGTGACCATGGGTGCATAGTGATGGGGCTGCTTCCTCTATCAGCCTCTGTGTGTACACGAAGACTCCTCCAATGTCTGAAAGCACACAGCAGTGTGTTTGTGTGTATCTCCTGAGCCGCACTAGTTACCTAAGGTAAGTTAGCTTCCTGATGGCAACATACATGGAGGAGTGGATCTAGCTATTTCGTCCAGCCTGTGCTGGTCACTTGAGGGAAGCAACAGTCTAAATGGTGGTGCGTGAAGAGGGGTAGGTCTGACTGTTTTCCCCGGCCCATGCTTGCTCCTTGTGCTTTTAAAAACATGTTTTCTCATCCTTTTTTGATCAGGGTGTGACTAAGTTACTCAGGCTGGGTTCGAACTTTGAATCTTCCTGTGTCAGTCTCCGACAGTACTGAAATCACACCACTATTCCTGACTTCAAGCCATTTAGGGTAGATTCAAACACTTTTGTACACCTTCTTAGCACAAATGATATAGAAGATCGGAGAGATGATTGTGTGTGTATACATATATGTGTGTGCACACACACGTGTGCACACACACACAGGTTTCTTATCAGACACTAAGAGAAAGAAATGTATGGCACCTCTAGTCAGAAAGTTATGGCAAAAATAATAAATGCACTCCCAAATAGTTTACAGGAATATGAGTCAGAAACAAAGGGCATAGTTCTTTTTTTTAAATTTTATTTAAGGAGAAAAAGAAAAAAAGCAGAGAAAGGGTACAAGTTATACAGATTTACAGAAAAAAATAAACAGTAGGAAATCACTAATTAATGGACTACATATTGTCATCTTAGAAATAATTGTTCAAGTTACAAAATTAAAGCTTATAAAGTGAACATTCCAACGGTGAGACTGCAAACAGTTCTGTTCAATGATCCAACAAAATTCAGTGATATCATTATCTATCTTATACACTTAAATATAAATGCAGTTATATCGTTTAGAGCACTTTCTTTTCCTCTTTTTTGTACAATGACAATTACACATTTTGGGTTTTGTTGCTCCCACAGTTCCTATTACTTTTTTGGAAGACAGTAGAACCAAATGTGACATAATAGAACAGAGTCAGTCAAATCAAAAGGGTGGACATAATAAATAATGTAAAATCATAATACAAGGTGATCAACAATGGTTACCATAATGCCTCCCGCTATCTCTAATAGAATTGCCTATATCATCAGTTATAATAAAATTGAACAAAACAGTAAAGAACAAAACCAACAAAACCAAAACATTGGGGACATTATAGATCTTCAAAAGTAGATAATAGTCAACCAGAATGGGTGTCATAATGAATCCCACTATCTTCGCAGCTGTTGCCTAAACTTTTGAACCTGGTACTATCAAGCAAAACAGAATAGAGGGACATCAGTCAAAACAAGATGGTGAGAGTAATACAGGGCTTTAAATCAATACAATGGAAAGTCAAAGTGGGTTACTATAATATATCCTGCTATTTTTTTTATTTATTTTTCCTTTAATTAAAAGGATAAAAATAAAAAAGTAAATAATAAAGTGGAGATTGAGATAAAAGAGGGCATAACAGCAAAACAGCACAGATCAAAACATAACCATTTAAGCAAAATGGTGTTTCACCACATGATAAACCCGACATAAAAGTAGTTACCATATTGTCTCTTTCCTTGAAATCTTTGAGTATAACTTCATATACTATAGCATCAAATATATCAAAACAATGTAAAACCATTTAAGAGAATGACAGTATTACAGGGTATTTAGAATCAACTAACAGAAAATGAACAATGGTTTCCGTATAATCTCCTTGTCTATAAAAGGTTTTGCTTATACTCTCATACATTATAAAATCCAATAAGATACCACCTGTTTAGACCAATGGAGACAGAAGAACAAAAGCTTGATGAGACTTCAAAACAAGATGATACTAAATCAGTATTACCTATTAAGACGTCATTTTCTCCAAAATAGCTGTTCCTATCATGCAAGCTTCTCTGCCTCATTTCTGTTGAGCTCTTTTTCTGTTATTAGTTGTCAGTTTGTCTTCTTCATTTTGTTTTCTGCTCCATTCATTGTGGCTTCTCTGCCACTATTTCTGGATTCTTCGTATTTTTCTTTTTTAGAATATCCTGCAGTATTCTCTGTAGAGTTGAATTGGTGGTTACATATTCCCCTAGGTCCTCTTTATCCTGGAAGCACCTTGTTTTCCCATCAATTTCCAGGGATAGTTGTGCAGGATATATCAATCTTGGCTGGAGATTATTATCTTTCAAAGCTTGAATTATTTCCCCCCCACGCTCTTCGTGATTTGATGGTTTGTGCCGAGAAATATGCTGTAATTCTGATGGGTGTTCCCTTGTAAGTGATCTGTTTCTTGTCTCTGATGGCTTTTAATATTCTGTTCTTGTATTGAATTTCCGGAATTTTTATTATTATATGCCTGGGTGTTGCTCTGTTTAGGTTGTAGGTGGCTGGGGTCCTGTATGCTTCATACAACTGAGTATCTTTACCTTTTGCTAAGTTAGGAAAATTCTCCTGGATTATTTCTGTGAGTAGCTTTTGTAGTTCATTTGTTTGTGTCCCTACTTCTTCTTTTGTGTTCTTAATTCTTAAGTTATGGATCCTCTTATCATCTTCTAGTCTTTGTATTATTGCTGTTTGTTTCTTTGTTATTTTTAAGAAGTTTTTCATTTCATGCTCCCGTATTACAAATCTGCCCTCCAGTTCAGATAATCTGTCCTTAGTTTCTTTCAAGCTGTTATGCCAGTTTTTGATAGAGTTTTTAGTTTCCTGTTAATCTCTCTGAACCTGCTTCATGTATTCTATGCTTTCTCTATTTTCTCCATCAAACAATTCTCCCCTCTTTTTCTGTTCTTCCATTCCACTATCTGTTTTTTCTTGGGTGGTGCTTAGCATTTCTCTAACTATGCTGCTTATGTCTAGCTTCAGGTCATTAATAACTTCATTCCTGAACTTGTCTATGAGGCTCTGGAGATAGAGCTTTATATCTATTGGTGCTGTGTCTGCTATTGCCTCTTTCTCAGGATTGGGGGCTGAGGACCCTTTCTTGTTGCCTCTTCCCATATTCTTTGTTCCTTATATATGCAAGCGTATATAGGAGGCCCCACTTCCTTCCCTGTCAGCCACAGTCTGATTGAATTGCACCAGCTAGGTGTTCCCACCCACCGCAGCACACCAGGAAGCTGCAGGCCAGGCAGCCTATGGGAGGCCCGCCCCTCCAGGTCAATCTACCTGGGACCTGGGTTGTGCTAGCTACTGGGTCTCAGCCAGCAGTGTCACATAGGCTAAGCATTTCTCACCAATCCCGCTTGAAAGGGGGATATGTGGCTGAAGTCATTGCAGCGCCCTGTTCCCACAAGTCTGCCCGGTCCCAGAATGTCCTCTGTTGGAGTCTCCTAAACCGTGGAAGAGACCCAGCTTCTCTCACTCACCGCAAGTCAATGCACAGCTCCCCACCCATCCTGCTTTCAACTCCGTTCACCGATTCCCGTTCTCAGAGCTTCAGTGAGTCTCTCTCCCTGCTGAGCCGATGTAGACGCAGCAGTGGTGGCGGGAAACCCAAATTGCAGCTTCCAATGTCGCGGGCTCCAGCTTCCACACTGAGGCTTTTCTGTTCCTGTTATAGAACCAGGATTGCATTCCCAGTTGGTTTGTCTCAGCCCAGTTAGTTCTTGGGTCAGCAGGGTATATCTCCACTTGCTTATGATTCCTTACTCTGCACCATTCCTGAATTCTAAGCTGGGTCTTTCAGAGAGCCTCCGTAGCTGCTGCTATCTGTCTGCCATGTTCTCCTGGAAGTCCAAAGGGCATAGTTCTATCATCTCCTTTTTGAGAACCATGCTCAGAATCCAAATTCTAAAACACCTGACCAATCTGATCAGACCAAAGCATGCCACCCAGTCACAGCAGGAGTTCTCTGCTCTTGTTTCTGCTGTTCTTGTCACAGCCTATGAATGCCATTAAGTGTAACAACAGCAGACCTCATTCACCTCATTCACTATGCACCCTAGAATCCCCAAGTTCAAGAGAGGATACATTGCCATCCTGTCTTCCTCCACAGTAAAATTTTTTGCAAGAATTGAGAGCAGATGGCCCAGGCAGCACTTAATGGAAAGAATGTTCAAAGCCCAGCCAAGGAAATTCATCAACAATAACCTTTGTGGAAGCTGAGTCAAAAGAATTATGTTTATTAGCAACTGTACGGGTACCTTTTGGAAGATGCTAGAAAGCCTTCCCTGTCTGTTCCTGTGTTCAGTCTATCAGTCTAGGAAATCTTATCTGTTGCTCCCTATACAAGAAAGTTAATTTCTTACTCTAAACTATGCATCAGCTCTTCCTCTTTCCCATGCTTTCCTCTTTATAGAACGTGTTTCACCTCTTGCTGAGAATAATCACACATGTGTAGTACCACACTAATTTCCTCCTTCACCTCTTTCTTTCCACATTCCACAATACAATACCAGTGTCTTAGTAACTTTCTAGATCCTGGGACATAATGCTTATTTAGCTCACACAGATTCAGAAATTTCAGTCCATGCTTGGCTGGCTCAAACTCAAAAGTGCAACAATGGAAAGGCCTGCTGTGGAAAAGAGTTACTAACATCATGGTGACCAAGAAGCAGAGAGAGAAGGAAGAAGCTGGGGAGGGAGGTACATCACCCCAGGTCACACATGGTGATGCACTCTTTGGACCAGGCTCCACCTCCTAATAGCACATTCAGCTCCTGAACTCACAAGTAGATGAATCCACTAAAATGCTCTTGTTGAACAAGACCACTAGGTTACAAACACTTTTTTGAGCATGACAACATTTCTTTAAAAAATAGTCTATAATTTCCAGAAAAATTAAGAAAAGATTGTTTGAAAATTCTCATAATAAAACTTCTAAAAATGAAGGATAATTATAATCAATGTCTTTTTAAATGTATGATGAACCTCATATGAAAGTAGGAGCAGCCTCCAGGTGGTGTAAGAGTCAAGAGATATGAACTGACATGGCTGTCCCTGAGAAGATAGCTTCTATAAAAATCTAGCAAGGTGATGTGATGCCTATAAAGGGATCAAAGATGAGGTTCTGTACACAGAAAGAATCGGACCACTAATGAATGCTGAAGACAAGAGAATTCAAATGGTGACATTTCAGAAACATGACAAACAATGGTGATACCCACTGGCACAAGTAGATGTCCCCCATACAGCCATCGGGTTTGAATTTACCCTGAGCTCCCAAACTGAACAATTTACATAAAACTGGCCCCAGTTTGCTACTATCCTGAGGTAAACTAGAAGGATTAAAACTTGAAACTGAGCAAGGCAGACAAAACTCCATGCCAGATCACACAAGATTCTTACCGACAGAGTTCCACAGAAGGGAAAATCTCAGTCCAACAAATGGCAAAGGAAACAATGCACCATGAGAAAAAGTCAGCAGATACCAGAACCACTAAGGTCATGTGCCCAAGAACTTTAGAGAATCAATCTATGGAAGAGAAATAGTCAGTGAACTGACACAGCATTCCAGTGTGTGCATTAGTAAAAGCTCTTTAAGCAAATCAAGGGAAACCTGAAGCATCAGAATATGGTGGAACACTATTGGATGAGAACATAGAACCTGTGAGCTCCCACTTGCAGCTTATGCTGTGAAATTTGTCTCCATTTAGTCCTTTCTCCTTCCTTCTTTCATTTATGCCTCACAGAGAGATATATTAGCACTTCCCCTTCTCAACTGGTGGGCTTACACCCAAGACCTCCAGCGGATGTCTGACCATGTCTACTATTGAACTCCAGATATAAGCACTGTAGTACTTCAGCAGTCAATCTGATAATGAGACAGCCACTAAGTAACCAACAGTTGTAGGATGTCTGAGCAGGATTCCTTTGAACTCTGCCTCCTAGTTGCATTTGAGCTACAGGGTTGTTGGCAAGAGTCTGGAGAACCAGAGTAGAGGGGACTGATATCAAAGTATTCTTCTCCCTCACCCTCCCATGCTCATTCCTCATCTGTAATTCCACTTAGTGGTTCCCTCTTTCCTCTAGCTCTCCCTGGGCTCCAGCATCACCAATCTCTCCATTCGCATACTAAAGTCTTCCCTGTGAAACAATATCCTTTCCCAGTCCCTCTCACCCTACTGGCAGTGTGTAATCTTCCTGTGTTCAAATTTCTGCAAAATACACTGCTTCCTGCTTACCCCTGACTGATGGATCCATTGTAATAAGGCTTGGTCCCAAACCAGAGAAAAGCAAGTGGATTGGTAGGGAAATTCATTTATTTGTATTTTTAAAAACACATAAAGTCTCAGCTTTTGTCTTGGTCATTACATATTTGTCTCTTCTGATTACAAAGAAAAAATTGGATTTTAGTATTTTTAATAACCTCAGTAAAAAAAGAAATGCTTCTTTTTGGAATTTCCAGTTTTCACTAGAACTTCAGTTACCCCACAATGTTCAGTTTGACCTTGTGTCTTTTGTGTTAGTGCCCTGCCAAGTGCTAAGGTCAAAGAAAAGCAGGAAGAAATTGTAGCTTTTACAGAAAAAAAGGAATATTTGAGAAATTTAACCTTCTTGATTCTTCATTGTGAGTTGAAAATTAGTATCTAAATTATTTATTGTATTTTAAATTTACTGACAGAAGCAGTTTTGAAAATTTCACTTCTCTTCGAAAATAATTAACCTACTTAAATGTTTTAAATCTTTTAAGTTAAAGGATAAAATGAGGGGAAAATAGTGATAATAGCTGTGGAGGAGAAGGATCTTTGACCTCCCTTCTGGAATCTCTGGGTAGCAGCTAAACCTTGATGTCTTAGTGGAATCAGTTTTATGGAGAACTGATAAGTAACAGGCAAAGGATGACCATGTTACAGTGTTCAGTTGAAAAACCTAAAAGTCCTCTAAGATCTGGCTTCTATAGAAAACAGCTCTTTGACCTGCAATTAATAGAAAACACAAACCAGTTTAATAAAAATGATTCATGAGTTCACATACCCCAAATATCTTTGCATGGGACTAGCTTTAAGGAGCATGTCGCTGTGTCTTATTCCCTTGGCCTCAACTTTGGTTCAGAAATGTGTACATGACTCAGTCAAAGAGCATCAGATACCCTGTGCCTTTGCCTCAGTCTTTATCTTTATCTCTGTCTCTCTCTCTCTCTCTGTCTCTCTCTCTGTCTCTAGGCTTCCTATGAAGAAAAAGGTGCAAAGTTTGACCCTAAGACAGATTTTCAATGGGAAGAAAGCCTATCTTCTTCTAGAAGGACCATAATCCCATATAAAACTTCCCATCCCAGTTGCAAGATACCAATTTTGTACACACTACATATAGTTTCTGAGGGAGAGTTTGCACAGTGGCTTCCAATTGGATTTGCCAGTAGTCAACTCTTGAAGAACTGAGGACAAAATTTGAGTAGCATCACAGTGTGCCCTCAGTCCCGGCTTTGTTGCCCTAGAGCTGAGAAGGAGAGGAAATAGCTTTCCAACAAAATCCCCAGGAAAGGCTCAGCTTCTTAGATCTCATGTACATATCTGAACCAATTAATATAGATAAGACATTGAGATACTGTGATTGCCTTAGGTCCAAGACACATGTATTTTGTCCACAAGCCAAGGGGGACCCAAATTAAGTAGCTGTATGCCTGGTGGAATGTATCAACTCAAAAACAATTTTCTTTAGATTTTAAAAATTATAGTGCATAGATACTTAAGTCAACCCCTACAAAAATGATCTGTTTCTACTAGAGGACCTCCACTTTTATCTATTTTATTCTTTGGGGATCCAGATGAATATTTTGTCTTTTGCCCACTCCAAGTTCACCAGAGTAGAGATGAAAGCATAATACCAAAGGTAGCCATTATGAGAATCAAGTGGATGCAATGCCATGACCATTCCCAGCACCATTTCTCCTGGTGTCCAAATGCCTTTCTTGAAAAGCAGCTGGCATGTTACCAGGACAATAACAAGACATAAAGTAGGTGACACATCCTTTTCCGAAAAGCAGATGTCAAAAAGCTTTGGGTGTCTTGGGTTGGTTTCAAAAGACAATCTAAGGTGAACTCCTAGCACCAAAAATATGGAGCCTTCACAAAAGAGGACTTAGTTCATTTTCTGTTGCTGTAACTGAATAGCACAGACTTGGTAACTTTCAAAGAATAGAGATTTATTTAACCCACAGTTCTGGAAGCTGGGAAGTCCAGGAATATGGTGCTGGCTCCTTGTAGAGCCATTCTTTCTGCATCATGACAGACAGTAGCACATGGGGAGACAAAGCAAGAATACTAGGTTTTGTCACTGTTCCTCTTCTTATAAAGTCATTAATCCCACCATGTGATTCAACCCTCATGAGCTCATGTGGTCCTGATTACTTCCCAAAAGCCTCATCTCCATATAATACCGGCATGTACATTTGGGGTTTGAGTTTCCAGCTTGTGATCTCTTGGGAAGACAAAAGTCAAATCACAACATGAACCCTTTGCTTTTGGCATAATGGGAAATACTAACCAGTAAAACAAGACAGTGAGGGAAAGGAGCCCTTTGTGAGAACACAAAGTAGTTTTTGCTGCCACAAAACAAGACAGGAGCCTAGTGGCTAAAACTGTCATGACATCAGATTAGGGTAAAAGTCCAACAGATTCAAGCAAATTTTGAAGCTTTAAAGGAAACCAAAATTCCCTTGATCTTGGTCTCTGAGACCATCAGTAGTCCTCCTCTGAGTAACAAACATGGATCTGGGTCACCTTCCTGCTTGTAGGTGCCACCAGCAACAAACTTTGATCTAATATGTATTTATTAATCCCCAGCTAAATCCCAAGCACCATGCTGAATGATGAAGCACAAAAACAGAAAAGCAAGAACTAAAAAAAATTAAAATATCTAATGTTTCCAGGTGCTGCCTCTATGCCAAGCCCAGTTCTAAGCACTTTGGAAACATTAATTTATTTAATCTACTCAACAAGACAAAGGTAAATGATAGTTACCCCCATCTTACAGAGGGAAGCAGTGGGGCACAGAGAAGGGAAATGGGTGCCTCCAGTCACACTGCTGATAAGATGAGAAGCTGAGATCTTGATTTTTTTTTAATTATTTATCCTGGATGCTGAGAAGGCATTATTCAGGTTTTGGGGAGAAAGCATTATTCACCTTTGGAGGTACTCACATAAATGTTGCTCAAAAAAGTGTCACTTAAATGACCTCTCAAAGGATAAGGGAAAATTCAACAAATGAATGAGGTATGGGGGGTAATTATTACAGGCAGAAGAAATGGAACATAAGAAGATCTGAGAAAAGAGTGAGCTCTCTCCTCCCAGTAAGCAATGGGCATTGGCATAGTTGGAAAACAAAGAACAAAGACAGAGAGGGAGAGTGGTGCTGCAGAGGTCACTCTGCATGATTACTGATGAATCAGTGACACTAGGGAATGTCCTGAGCATAAAGAGGAGCCCCTGGGTTGCACCAGGTATGAATGTTATTCCATCATTATTGCCAGGCACGGGAAATGCATGCTTTCACCTTTACCCTAGTCATCAAATTAAACCTGACTGTGAGCTGCTAGCCTGGCAGGAAACTCAGCCTAGTTACTAGTAGGGTTTCTTCAGCAGCATCCCCAAATGTCACAAAGGCCTCAGGAGATTTACACTGTCCAGGCTTCTGAGTTACACATGTCACCTGACATTAATACGTAATTTGCACAAAGTGAAATTGCTAGGCCCCTTGCCCAAAGGTTAAGAATTCTAAAATGGTGACAGCAGATTACAAAATGAAGCATTTGGCCCTTCGTAGGAAGGGGCCCTGTGTGGATGCACCATTGGTTTGCCCATGAGGCTAGGTTGGCTTTGCCTGATGCATGTGACTTCTGCAATTCTTCATGTCCTTTGAAGCTAGATGTCAGGCAGGTTCCCTAAGCTCCAGGCATGGGATCTTTGGCAGGGGTGGTTCATGCCCTGGCATCTGAGCCCAGTCTTCCTAGATCATGTAGCCCTTTTCCTAAGGCTGCCAGGTCCCAAGGGCACTGCAAAAATCTGGACTGAAGGCTGAACCCCAAAACCTATCCTTACTCCCAGGGAGCACCCTCCCAACTCAAGCCATTCTGGTTCCCACTACCAAGTATCCCTGAAGCTCCTAACTCAGTCCTCGGGCATAAGAAGCCCGTCAAATCCCTCCTTGAACATCAATTTGAGAAGAAGGCAGGCAGATAGTTCTCATTTTTTCTTTAACAGCAGCAAAAAATAAAACACATAGTACTACTCAATACATTATCCTGCAGGGGACTGACATGGCCAGATTTATGTTCTATAAAGTTCTCTCTGGCCACAGTGTAGAAAATAGATTATGTGAGGTGGGGGTCAAGAGAGAATGTGGAAATAGCAAATAGGAGACCGTTTCAGATTCCAAGAGAGAAATAATGGCCTGGACTACTGGTGTCAATAAAGGGAAACAGACACAAATGTAAGATATTTAGTAGATTGTGGCAGACATCTATAGTTGCCTGCTCCAGTACCCACTCTATTTCTAATAAAATCCCAACTGTATTTTGGTTAGTAAGGTGTATGTTTACAAATTCTCATTGCTCACCTTTCCCTGCTTACAAAGGTGATTATGTAATTTGGTCACACCCAGTTATATATATAAGAAGATAGTGAATGAGCTTCCCGTGTTTAAAAAAGAAGAAACAGGCTTAGTTAGCTTGTTTTTTGCATTTTCTTTTCACACTTGGTCTTTTGTCCTGCCTAGAATCTTAAGCCATCAGATAACAAACATAATGCTAAATACCCTGATGATACCACAGAGCTACTGATTAAATCCTGGGCTGACTGTCTCCAGATCTTTTTGTTACTTAAGAAAAATAAATCTGTTTTGGGGGTTAGGAATTGAATTTTGTTTTACATGTATTAGAAAGCAGTCTCTCATTACTCCAAATACAGAACCAGCAAGACTTGGGCCAGACTATAGCCGCAGAATTGAGAAGCAGACAGCCTCTGGAGGTCCCCAGCCAAACCCACTGCAGGATTCCAACCCTGCCATAAACCTGTGTTGAGCCAAATGTGAAGCTCAAAGAAGCTGTAACATTTAACAGGGGGAAATATTTTAGGTCATAAACTTATTTCCTCCAAAATATTAAATCAACAGCAAGAGAACCCTTCACTTCTCTGGGCTGATGTGTTTATGAGCAGACAAGATTATGATCCAAAGCTCTAGCAAAGAAAGTAGATTTACTGGAAAGCTCCAGGGCTGCATTTTACTGGCCAGAGTGCAGGCTCCGAGTCATAAATACCTGGGGTCTAATCCCTGCCCTGTTGTGGACTCACTGTGTGGCCCTGGGACATGCCATTTCACAAGGCACACTCAGTTTTCTCACCTGGGGAGTGGAGCTTGTAATGTGTCATTTCACATTGTCATCATACGAATTAATGAAAAACAAACACATATAAAGTAACACCAGAGTCTGGCATATGGTAAGAGCTCAAAAAATGTAAGATCTCTTCCATCACTGATTTCGTTGCTTGTCTTTAGCTTCTCCCTTCCACCTGTGTTTCTAGCACTCCACACCCACAATGAGACCAGGTGCCTAAGATAAAGGCAAAGAAATGAGCCAGGTCATCACAATGGAGACTGAAACCCAGGTCTCCTGCCTTCTGGTCTCGTGCTTCTGCCCCACAAAACTGCTTTCTTTTGTCACCTCCTCATGAGTATTTCAGGAAACCAGCCACAGGAAGGAGACACTGGGAGAAAATGGGGACAGCAGACAGGACCTGACGCTAATGCTCTGGCTCCGTTACTGTAGGATACTGAGACCCCTCACCTCCGTGCATATTTTTCAGTGACCACAACACACTGTGACTGTTAAATTCTTTTGAGTGTCCACCAACACCATTCTTCTTTCTTCCTATGCAGCAGGCACACTACAATTCCCAGACTTCCTTGTAGCTGATAGAGAAAAGTGATAAATTACAAGCAATGTAAGGAGAGTACAATGTAGTGCAAATCTAGGCCTGCTCATAAAGCTACCATTCTGGTTTGCATTTCCTTTTTTGCCCTTTTCTGAATGTTTAGATTTAGTACAAGACTCCAGGGAATGGAAGAGCCAAAAGATGGAAGGAGTCTGGGTCTCCAAAAGATTTCATGCAAAAAACAAAACTATCCTGTTGATTGAAACTCAACTGAGACCTTTACATTTCAGCAAAGGGTACACATCTGCTGGGTTCATTTTTTACCTGTTCGGGTTTATCTGCTATTGTCATTCAGTCCAGTCCATTCTAACACACACCCCAGTGCCTGAGCGGAAATAACCAGAAACATGAGCATGTCCAGGGGAATTCAAATTTGGAGCCTCAGGTTTTTTTTTTCAGTTTGTATCATTCTTTCCTGGTAAGTTAAAATAAATTGGTAATACTTGCACAAAGTTTTTAAAAATGCTAGCATTATGAAACCACGTGCAATGAACACTTATCTTCCTCTGCCCTTAACCTCAAACTCCCCAATTCCTCTTGCCATGATCACTAAATGTATATGTGCTCTTTTCCACTATTATTGTCTTCTCTTCCCCTGGAGTTCTGGAAAGATTCCTACTTAAATATGTAAACATCTTTTAAGTTGAATGCTCTATGGTCCAGTTTTCAAACTAAACCCTTTTTATCTGCAGTATGTGGGACCAGAAGTTATTACACATTTCTAAGCCTTCCAGGTTCGTTATACATAATGGAATATCTTAGAAATATTGTAGGGACCCAAATCTAAAAGTGAAATTCATGAATGTTTCATGCGCACTTTATGCATAGAGTCTGAAAATAATTTTATACAAAATTTGTACCATACTTGCATTTTGACTATGATCTGCCATATCAGACCAAGTGTGGAATTTTCCATTTGTGGATCAATATTGGCATTTAAAAGTTTTTAGACTTTGGAGTACTTTAGATTGTGATATTCAGATTAGTGATGCTCAACTTATGTAGATATATAACTTGTTTCTTATTAACAAATATTTGTGTTGAACACTTAAGCATTTTCCAGCATTTTAACATTACAATATTGAAATCATTATCTTTACACAAATGTATTTGCATACAAATCCTTAGAATTTCTGAGTCAAAACTTCTGTGTGTTGTTCCTTTAAAATATTGTTTAATGTTTTTGTTGGTATATAACTGGTATACCCAAAACATAAGAAAGGAAGGATTATTTTGCTTATCTGAGTTTTTATTCTTCAAGTGAATTCTAGTCATTAATATCTTTCCAAGAAATCTTTCATTTCATTCATTGAAGTTGTCATATGTACTAGAATAAAGTTGTTTGTAACATTCCTATACTTTCAGTAGCTGTAAAAGTCTATAGTGGTTCTATGTCTCTCTTTAATTCTTCATACTGATAATATATATATTCTTTCAATCTGTGAGTTTATAGTTTTCATTAGTTTTGGGAAATTCTTGGCCATTATCTCCCCAGACATTGATTTCTCATTCTTTTTGCCCTTAGAGAACTCTAATTACCCAATAAGCTGCTGTGCTTCAATTATTTTTTTCTAATCTTTTTTTGTTTGTTTTTCATTTTTGATAGTTTCTAGTGCTATATCTGTTCATTCATTGATTTTTCTTCTACTATACTTAATCTGCTGTCAATTCTATCCACTGTATGTGCATTTTATGTCATAGTCACTGTGATATCTCCAGAGTTCAATTTGGCTACTTTTTAGAGTTGCCAGATATAATGAATAAAAGTACATATTTCAGATAAACATGAATAATTTTTTCAGTATACACATAGTCTATGAATATTTGGGACATACAATAAAAACTCATTATTTAACTGAAATTCTCCTTTAAATTCAAATTTAATTGAATATAATTCCTTTTGTATAGAAAGCTGAGTTTTCTTGTGTTATGTAACTCTACTTAAGATACTAAATTTTCTACTAGTTTCTTGATTGTATGGAATACAGTTTTATTAACTCTTTTATTTCCCTTGTCTATCAATTCTTCCACTCTTGTTATTTTATCTTAATGGTGTGATATTTCTCCCCATAATAATCATATTTTCCTGTTTCATTTTATGGATCGGTACTGGGAAGGCTCAAAGGTCAGCAGTAGTTTTTTAAATTTTTTTATTGAATTTGAATTATGAATTTTGTTTTTTTTTTGAGTGCTGGATATTTTTGTAATCCTATATATTTGAATTCCATTCTGAGAGGAAAGCAAACGTACTTGAAAAAATTGTGATCTTTTTGATACTTGCTTTTAAACTGTTTTACGTAGTACTATTTAATTTCCCCTTGGAACATTCTAAGTGTCCCATAATTATTATCTTGTGCAAACAGGAACTATTCTCATCTGTTTTAGATTAAAAACTGGTGGTCAACTTAACACCAGCGGAATTAAATCACTCTGGTGCTAAGCGTAGATGTTCTACCTGAGGAAAGTTGCCAGATAAATACAGACATAGAGAAGGAGAAGAGAGGCACTGAGACACTGTCTACGTGTTACTATTTGAGCCGCTGGTTCTCCTGGAGAAGCTCTGGTTCTTACATCAAGCATTGCTTCCTAACTCCAGAGGGGAAGACTTGTGCTGCTTGATCTCCAGGATGAACTCATCACACTGGCTTTCTGACACGTTTTTGACTGTTCTTATCATCAGAGGAGCTCGGGGCCTCCATGTCACTGAGGATGGCTGTGCTTTTCAGGACAGCCCTGGTCTTTGTTTTGAGCATGACCTCTCAGCTCTAGCATAGAACCCTCAACCTATCAGCACAGCAACTTCACCCTGCTGGCATAGACTTTCTAGCTTCCACCGCTGACATTTGAGCCTTCCCAACACTGATCCATACAAGAGACTTGTGTGAGTCTTTTTGTGGGCTCTAGATCTCCAGCTGGACTTGTGAGAGGCATTGTCATGGGCTCTGGGTTTTCATCCAGACTCATGTAGGACATTGTTGTGGATTTCAGGCCCTTGGCTGAATATTCTGTGTCTTTGTTGTTGTGGGCAGATTTCCTGCACTTTCTTCTGTTAACTCTGGGTGACCATCATAAAATAATGTTATGTATTCCATGTCCTGATTCTGGTTGTTCTCTGCACAATCCCTGACTACAATACCATCCCTGCAGGAACTCCAATAATTTTTCCTTCTGATTTTCTCTAGTGTTTTCCCCCCTCCATTTCAGATTGTCTCCTGATATACATGTTTTGATCATTACTTAACTGAAGTCTTGATGGAGATCTTCTCCTAACCTCCAGATTTCTCACTGCTTTGACCTCTCCAGACTCCTAAACTTACTCTTCATGTCAGAGTGTTCACTGGATCCTGCTCAGATTTTTCCTGTGCTGTGGCCTGTCAGTGGCCTTCAGGTAGTATCTTCTGTCCTTAGCTCAGCCTTTGGTGGCTCAGTGACCCCATTTGGCTGCAAGGATCCATGTGTATATGAGCCCACCCCAAGAGTCTCATCATAAAACCACTGTGCAGGGTCACCAAGCCAAGGATAAGGTAAGAAGCATCTGGACTCCAGGGGCTGGTGAATAGTGAACAGTGGCTTTCTCAGAACTTCATGAGGGAATTAAAATTTTAAGGTCTGGAGAAGAAGTGGAAGGAAAGAGCACCAAATCCTAACCATGAGGCCACCAGGGAAAAGAGGTAGAAAAAGCCAAGCTGGCCAGGTAAGGGGCAATGCACAAGACAGCTTCTCTGTTGCAGACAAGAGAGCCAGAAAGGGTTGCCAGGGGCGGGAGTAGAAGTGTAGGGCTGGAGGCTGCTGTGTCATGTGTAACTGAATGCCAATGTCAAGGCTCTGAAGGCTCTGACAGGCAATCAATACACCCACTGAGATGGAGCAGCCCTGTCTCCTCTGCAAAGGCCACAGGGGTGGATGGCAGGAGGCGTGAAAGAGGAGAAAGAAAGAATGTCAGATGCTGCCTGCAGAGTTGACTTTTCTTGCCCATGTCTGAGGCATCCAGTGGGAGCCCTGCCCAATGTCCCTCTCTTCACCTTTCCTGGAAACCCCATCCTGATTTTCTTTTGGGAATTTCCTCCTCCATCCCGGCCTCTGTAGTCCTGGTGAGGCAGACCTGCAACCAGCCTCTGAGTGTGAACATGAGACTCAAGCCGGCCCCATGAAAGCCCCGCCAGGACTTTTTCGGGACTATAAGAGAATATACAGTGTCCACTGAGGTTAGGTCGGTAGACTCCCACCCTGCTGCTGCAGATAACAATGAGGCGCCCTGTGATGAGAGTCTCCAAGATACTGAGCATGACATGGCAGAAAACCAAGCCAAAAAATACAGACATTGTTGAGCATTGACACTCAGCCACACCTGAGCCTAGGACCAATAGATTATTTTTCACACTAAATACACATGCCTTCTACAAGAAATAATTCTAGCATACCTCTTAAATTCTAGCATACCTCAGTTCTTCTGGGTAAGAAAGTAGAATGTTTCAGCTGAATCTCTGTGGCCTGCTTCCTGCCTAAGCAAACACACTTTTTTTCCCCACAGTGCTAGGTATCAAACCCAGGATCTTATACATGCTAGGCATCCACAGCCTCTGGGATTGATTGATTGATTGACTGCAGACAGGGTTTCACTACGTAGCCCAGGCTGGCCTCAAACTCATGGCAGTCCTCCCGCCTCATCCCCAAGTACTGGACTACAGATATGCAACAGCACGCTTGCCTGGGGTTCATAGCACTCTAAAGCAGAGTGCTATGATTTGAATGTATCCCCAGGTTCATGTGTTGGAGCCTTAAGCCCTAAACCCATATGTATTTGTAGCTGGGCCTAAGAGAAGCAGTTAGAAGTAGGTGAGCTCATCAGAGGCTCCCACCTTCACTGCAGTAATGGTGTACAAGGAAAGAGAGACCTTGGTTGTCACACCTACCCGCCCTGGCCGTGCAATGCCCTCTGCCACACTGTGACACAGCAGATGCTAAGCAGATGTCAGGTCATGCTCTTGGACTTCTCAGCCTCCAGAACCGTGACCTGAATGAACCTGTACTCTTTATAAATTACCTCATTCTTAGCTATTTGTAACAGGAACAGAAAAGGAACTAACACAGTAACCAAGCATGTGAAGGAGTCCAACCTGCTTGAGCCACTAAGACCTCAGGAGTCCAATTGTCGCTGGCCTTACCCAGAGCCCTGTCACTCACTTGGGATCCCTGGAGCAACATCTCCACTCCTCTGAGTCCCTCAGGATGCATCAGAAAGTCTTTTCCCCAAATTTTGCCTGTGGATATTTTTAATATAGCTGTCTATATTTAAATGTCAAAGTATCTCCCATAAAAATCCAGATGTCTGACTTTTTCTTAAAATAAAATTTAAAAACTGGAAGGCGGGTCCGAGACATCTGGATGGAGATGAGGAGCAGCTGCTCCTATGCACACACCTTACTCTGCAGGGTCCGTCCCACTGCCTGCTGCCTCATACCCAGCCTGGCCTCCCCACTTCCCCCCTCCCCAGGGGGGCTCCTGTGTGGAATGTGTCTGAAGCACCCCAGAGGTCAGAGCACCAAGGAAAGGCAGAAGACAGCAGGAAACTGCCAGCCACTATGGTGCTTTACACATCAGGACAAAGGCCCAACACAGGCAAGAATGATCTTGAGAAAGACAGAGTCTCTGCCCCAGCCTGGTGGGATGGAGACACTAAACCCAGCACCTTCTGCTTCCCTCTCTAAGCGCCTCACATGACACAGCAAAAAGGTTCTTCTTATTTCCCAAGTTAAGCCCTGGTCCTTCTCCCCCTTAGCACTTTCCTGGTCCAGGCTCCCTCATCTTACTCCTGAACCACAACCCAGAGCCCCTCCCCCCACAGGTACACGCCCACCACCCTCTCTTGTCTGCTTTCCCCAAGATCCTCCTCACCCAAGGCTATTGCCACAAAAGACAGCGTTTTCTGAATTAGAAATGGGTGTCCCTGGAGAACGGAAGCCTCATTCACACAAGATGGGTGGACAGACACATACCCATGCTCATGACCTGGCCTCCATCCACCACTCTCAGAGCCGAAACCCAGTGCTCCTAGCTGGCGTCTTATACCACAGGTAGCCAGCCTGTTGCTCAGCAGCCCTGTGAACTTTGCAAAACAGGTGAGAATTGCAATTCAGGTGTGCAATAAATGTCACAGTGCTTTATTTGTCTAAAATCAAATTAAGTCTGACTTGAATCCCCCAGTCCCTCCAGGCTGGAGGGAAATTCAGTCTCAATATTATTGCAGCTTTCCTGGTTTGAACAGCTTCCTGAAGCAGCTTACAAAATCAAAGGAGTCCATCTTTTAGGAGGTAGTTTGTGCCAGATCTATGTTCAAGCCATGCCAGACAGGGGAGGCATGTGAAAGGAAAGGTTTTCAGAAGAGTGGGGAGGCCAGAAACATAAACCACAGACCAGCACGAGCTACCTCAAACCCAAGGCTGGGCTGCCAGGCTGGAGAGGGACCTGTGCTCCTGGTTGTTCCAGGACAGTGAGCTCATTCTCATGTTCTTGCATACAAATATATTTGAGGGCAGCTCCAGATCATTCATTTGTCCACCATCTGTCTGTCTAGTCATTCTACACACATGCGTTGGGCTCCAGGATGCTAGACCCAGGGGTGATCTGGCTGAAGCAGACGTGGCCCTGCTCACCTAGAGCAGGCAAGTTAGCAGGCAAGGCGTTAGTAAGGAAATAGGCAAGCGGTATGTTACCGCACCTGGAGAGAGCTGGGGTCTGGGGAAAAGCAGGCATGAGGAGAGAGGAGGCTGAGGTCAGGTCGTCTCCCGAGGTTACAGGTGAGATGAAGCCTGTTAGGTAGTAAACAAGCAAGACAGTGGGCAGCGACCTCTACAGGCAGCAGGGCAGCAGCGCCACGGTTCCGCCATGGGAAAGCTGTGTGTGCCCTGCGGCCACAGTGCCCATCAGGTTCACAAATTGAGCTTGACTTCCTCAGGCTTTATCATGCATCTAGTGTGCCCTGATCCTAAATCATCTACACATGGTAGATAACACATGGTCAACACCAGGACTGAAATCTCAAGGATACAGTGCTCCCTCTATGATACCCCATCTTTTCTAGATACTCTTTGGTGATATTCTTGTAGTATTGAGAACTGAACCCAGTCGAAACCCACCTTTACACTGAGCTACATCCCATCCCCATTTATTTATTTTTATTTTGAGACAGAGACCTTCTAAATTGTTAAATCTCCCTGGCTAGGATAGAAGTTACAATCCTCCTGCCACAGCCTTCCAGAATGCTGGATTGCAGACATCCGGGTCCTCTTTAGGCCAGTCTTGCTCATCCCCCTTCCCCTTTCTCTTCCTCCTCCCCCTTCTTCCTCTCCTCCTTCCTTGTCTGACCGCCACAGAGAGACAGATGGCCCAGCTGCAGGCTCCCACGTAGGTACAAGTCAAACTGCTGACTGGAAATGCCAGAGCAATAGGGCAACTGGATGGCGAGGCTACAAATGCAGCTGATCCACTGTCCCCAGCCCAGGCAGGCGCCTGCAAAATGTTTGACAGTCCAGGAGATTGATAGGCAATACAGCGCTGGTTACACTTCCAGGGCAGAATTGAAGCCATCCTTCCTGGGAACGGCCTCATAGATCAGCCGGAACACACACAGAACGCACTCATCAGCAGAGCCCAGGTGCTGCCCCTTGGCTACTGCACCCTCCATGTCTTTCAGTTCCAGGCTTCCGACTGGGGCTTGGGCTGTAGTTAGTGGGAGGAAGAGCTGAGCCCAAAAAGAGACATCCCTGTGGCATGAATCCCAGCAGCAGGCACAATTAGCAAGTGTTCAACCCAAATGACTCTGGTTCCTTAGGTACCATTTCATAAACTAGTTCATAAAGTGGTACATACTGGGAGGCTGAGGCAGGAAGCTAAGGAGTTCGAGTGCAGCCTGGAAAGCTTACCAAATCCTGTCTCAAAATTTAAAAGTGAAAGAAGGGGCTGAGAATGTAGTGCAGTGCGAGGTCCTTGAGTTCAATGCCCAGCAGTACAATAATAATAATAATAATTAATAATTAATAGTACTAATAAGCACAAATAACACAAATACATGCATTGTATGAGCTAAAGATGGCATTACACAGTCCAGTAGCAGGAATTCTTTCATCCTCAGGCATCCTCTAACCAAGGCATTCCTAAGCCAGCCCAGAGATGAGCACACGGTGACCACAGCAGGCCCAGCTCACACAGCTGATGAGTGAAGCCAGTGGAGTCCTCCAGAAGCAGATGCTGAGACAGAGCAGTGATTTGCATATGCTTTGTCCCCACCTCCCAAATCACAGGAGACATTAACTGCCATAGTCAGATGCTAATGGTATAAGAGGGTGAAAACTTGATCAGACTGCAATGCTCATCCACAAGGCCTTTGGAAGGTGATCATGGTTAGACTCAGTCTTCAGAGGGAGCCCCAGATGTTAACCCCAACCCTGGTGGGCTCTATGAGAAGAAGGCAGAGCAGGCACACAGGCATGGATGTGTGCGTCTTGCTGAGTACTTTTTCATGGTTTCACCTGCAGAAATGAGCTGATGCCAGTGCTGTGCTCTTGAACCACACAAACTGTGAGCTCAATAAACCTCTTTTCTTTATAAAGTCAGCCTGCCTCAGGTACAGCATTATAGAATTAGAAAATTGGCTTTCACAGAGTATGAGCAGCTAACTGGCAAGGGATTTATACAAAGGGCAGTGCAGAGACACCCTTGGTCTAGAGTTAGGGTTCCCGGCTTAGGAGATTTTGAGGTCTCTCTTGGAGACTCCAGAGCACAGCTGTCCATCAGGAGCACTCCAAGGGAGTGAGAATTGCCTGCACCATGCCACCACATTGTTAGGGCTGGGGGCTACAGCCGGTAAATACAGTGCCTCCCTGGGAGGCACTCCCACCACCTGCATTCCCCCCAGGTGCACAGCAAGCTCCATCTCCACAGGATCTGAGGAAAGTTACCCAGCTGGGCACACAGGGGAGAATTCAGTACTGCTCACCTGCGGGCCAAGCAGCCAGCCACCATGCTCCCCTGCTGCAATCTTCCTTGAGTGGAAGGCAGGACTCAAGGAAGGGACCTCTGGGAGTGATTTGGTTACCTTGTCATTGTAGAGAAGATCCAGAGAAGTTAAGTGACCTGTGGCAGTCAGACAGCAAACCAAGCAGAGCCTTCTCCTTGCAGGAAGCACTACACACCCACATTCCTAGGCTGACTTTCTCTGAGTGCCCAGGAACGAAGCTCCATAGTGCTGTGACTAACCCTGGTCTCATCCTCACTCTTCTCCAGGATCCTCTGTTCCAGGGGAGCAGGAGTCAGGGAGGGCTTCCAGGAAGAGGAAACATTCACCCTGGGTCTTCAAGAATGAGTGATGTCTGAGGGCAGACGATGTGGAGGACATGACGATAGAAGACAAGGCCATAGGTGTGTGAGAACTGCCGGTTTATACAGCCGGGTGTCAGGTTCACAGCAGAATGAGAGGTGATGGAGAGATGAGTCTGATTGCATGAGGCCAGGATTCAAAGGAGAGGGTGGTGGGGAGCCACTGGGAGCTTTAGAGTGGGGAAGCAGAGGGTCAGATTTGCATTTTTGAAGAGCTCCCTCTAGCAGCAATCAGGAAAGTACTGGAAGGAAGTAACATTTGAGGGAGGGGGCCCTGGGAGGAGCTAGTGCAGCACCTGGGCAAATGAAGAGTTAGAACCCAGGGCCCGGAACCCATCCATAGAAGAAGAATCTACAGTGACCTCTCCTGTTCAGGGACCAGGTGAGTGGTGGGGACTGTCCATACTGAGAGTGACACAGGGATGAGGACACACCATAGTGAGGGGCAGGAATTTTAATTGTGGGAGAGAGGCAGCTGACAGTATCTGAACACTTGGGTGGGAGAAGCACCCAGGACAAAGGACCATGAGATGGAAATTTATGGGCTTTTCCTGGTGTGTGGCAGCTGGGAAGCTCCAGAGCAGGAAGGGAAGACAGCGGTGACCAGAGCCAGGAAGGGGCCATGCAGGAGGCCAGCAGGATAAGGAGACTCACAAAGCACAGGAAAAGGGGCCAGATGGGTGAAGCAACAGGAGCACATGCTGCCCAGGACCCGGGGACAGTGTGCCACCAACCTTGTTACCCTAATTGACCCCTTAGGAAATGCCTCCATCAGTGATTGCATACGGACCCTGTGGAGACCCCAGAGGAGGAAGTGCAGGGAGGGCTCCTAAAATCACAGAGGATCTGATGTCAGCTGAGAAAGAGCCCCAAATCACCCAGTACAAGGAGAGGGGAGGTGTGACCCAGCAGTGACGGCTCCCAGAGAAGGGTGAAGAGCTTTGGTCTGAAGTTCAGAGGGGAACAGAGGACAGTGATGCCCCCAAAATTCCCCAGGCTCACATCAAGTAGGAGGGAGGCTGTGGCGGAAAGCGAGACCACAGAATGTCTTCTCTGGTTACTTTTAAGTCTTTGTAGTTACTTCCTTTTGCATAAATCTATTTTATACAATATTCCATAAGTACCTAAATACAATTATTTGCATGCTTTTGTTTTACTTTGTTTATAATACCTTGTCCTGTTTCCAGACTTTATACCCAAAACTAGGCCTGCTGCAATGACCTGCCATGTATCCTTACTGCTATTCTCTGTGTTCACAAAATCCTACCCAGATGTGGAGCGGCATCAGTGTGCTGCCAACACCCCAAGGATTACTATGCTCATTAAAGTAAAAGACCCAGGCAAGGAGGCTTCCTCCCTAATCCTAGCCCTCTGGGAGGCTGAGTCAGGAGATGGCAAGTTCAAGCACAGCCTGGGCTACTTAGTGACATTCTATCTCAAAATAAAAAATAGAGAAAAGACTGGGGACACATCTCAGGGTAATGGACCTGAGTTCAACATTCTGCACATTCCCTCAGAAAATTGAAATAGGGTTAGAGATATGGCTCAGTGGTAATGCACTTACCTTGCATGTGTGATGTTTTGGGTTTGATCCAAGCACATGAAGAGACAGGGGTGGGGACTGGAAATGCATGGCCTCCTAGGTCCGCCTTCCCTCTGTCCTAGCCTCACCCAGGCTTCAAATGCTATGGTTGTTGAACACTGTGACCATAGTTCCTGTGTGTGTGTGTGTGTGTGTGTGTGTGTGTGTGTCCTGTCACACGTGCTTGGTGGCAGTCAGCCATGCCCCACTGAAGCCTCTCCAGACACCTACTGCCTCTTCCTCTTCCACAGGGACCCATGATGTGGTAGAACCGTGACCTTTCCAGCCAGTTTTTGCTTCCCTAAGTGACCTGATAATGTGTGCTTGCCATGATCCAGGACCCAGGACAGAAGGAAAAGAGAAGTTGAAGATGCAGAAGAGAAAAAGAAGGAGGTAGTGAAGGACGCTGAGATGCAGGGAACTGATCATGCCACTCCCTCTGCTCATCAGCCTGAAAGATAAAGACCCAGGTGCCTCACGTAGCCATATATAGCCCAGATTCTACCCGCTCTCTGTCCTCTGGATCTACCATCTTACCCTTGCTTCCTGGGCTACAGCCATCCTGGCCTCATTTCTGTTTCTTAAGTATCCCACAATTCCTCCTGACCTGAGGCCTTTGCACATGCTGATCATGGGGTCTACCATGCAGTCCACTCTCCCCCTTCACCGCATCCTCTGGGATAGTCTTGGCAAAATCCTCAAAGTACCTCCTGAGACTCTCTTAACGCTGTAGCATGATGGTATTCATGTGTTACATGAGGCTAGTAAGTTCTGACTGTATGCTACATAAAGTAAACTCAAATCTTCATTTGCTTCTAGTAAGGCTGCATATCTGTATTGAGAAAGAGAATTATTCAGTAGCTAACAGTCTTTTTAGTGACAGCTCTTCTCTGTTTCAGAATTCTACTTGCTTGCTTTTCTGATGTATGTGTATAGAAAATCTTTCCATAAATAGACAAAAGGAAAACCTGTCCATCAACCATCCCAACAAGGAAAGGAGAGGTGGGGCCTGGAAGTCCCCATGGGCCTCTGCATCTCTGCCCCAGGCATGAGATGAAACATTCTCCTCTGCCTCCAAGTTTCCTTCCTAAATTTACCCCTCTGCCACCTTTCAAGGACTCCATGATTACCTCAAAAACTGTCCTAGTAACCATGGTTCCCATTCAATCATTCAATCACAGAGTTGGGAAAGGGAGAAAGAGAATTAGAACCAAAAGAAATAAAGGAGAAAATGTTGTTCCCATCTGATACCTGTGGTTTCTGATTCAGCTTTGGTTTCTGTTTCCATGGAAAGTGGACTTGCCCAGAGGTGTTGGTCTCAGGACAAAAGTGACACCTGGTTGGAGCTTCTCCTGCTCTGAGCCTCAGTGCCGCACTGTCCCCAGGGGAGCTCTCCCCACACCCCTGCCCTCCTCAGGTCTCCAGCTGAGCTCCCCGGAGCTCCCGGGAAGTCTTGATGTGCACAGTTCCAGAGGACACACGTGTGGTCTGAGGAAGTGGGGTGCCTCTCTTTCCCCTGCACTCCATACAGCGAGCATTGAGAAATCAGAGCTCTGCCTGTCTGCTCTCGGCATCTATCATGTAGAGTACAAACTCAATGAATATTTTGAGTGAATAAAAAGATACGAAAGCAGAAAGGAAGAAAGAACAAGACAGAAGGAGGGAGATGGGGGAAATCACAGAAATGCATGATCCATTGGGACTTCCCTTATCACTCAAGTTTCAGCTTTTTGGGTAAAAGACTTGGCCTCCCTAGTCTCTGTGTGTTGAAAATATCTGGAAAACTGTTTAAAGATGTTGGTGGTTCAGCCTGTTCATCATCAGGTCAATCACAAAGGCTCCCAGGTGACACTCGTGGGCAGAGGCACAGCTGAAATAACAAACGCCCCTTCCTAGGGTGAGTTCCACTATAGGGAGCACAAGGGAACAGCAAGCCAGGGATGGAGTGAATGCCTGTCATCCCAGGACTCTGGGAGGCCGAGGCAGGTGGGTTCCGAATTCTAACTCAGCCTGGACAACTTAGTAACTTAGTGAAATCTTGCCTCCAAACACAAAATTTTGATGTTGAGGATGTTGCTCACTGTGAAGGTTCTGGGTTCAGTTCTTACTACAAAAGAAAAAAGAGCAGAAAGCCCAGCTAGCAGCTCCCTCCACAATCATGGGTCCCAAAAACCTTGAGACAAGAGATGAGACTAAGAGCCTGATTTTTCCTGAGAACAGGGCTAGAATTTCCCTTCCGAGCTTCAGTCTTTTTATCTGAGAACTAGTTGGTAGAGATTTTTTTTTCCCCTTCCTAAATTCCTCATTTGAATTTGCTGTCCCTTGCTAGTTGAATTGATAGTTTGTGTCTTTCAACAAACACAGGCAAAGTCAACTGAAGGCATCTGCCCCAGCTCTGCAGAGCTCTGAGCGACGGTTCCCACACTGCACACTCTTGAGCTAGCAGGTAGCAATTCCAGTTGTCACCTGCAGCTCTCCCTCCGCCTCTTCCTCTTGTGAGTCCCATGGTGACAGTTGGAGAGGAGAAATCAGGTGGAAGTTCCTTAAAATCTCCAGGCTTCTCAGTAATTTACTGTTTACTGACCTCCTCTTCCAGGAAGGAACTCTTACCCTCCCATTTTACAGATTTGAGAAACAGAGGTATGGAGATACTTCGACCTGCTTAGAGGTGCCCAGACCAGCAATGGGGTGTCTACAAATCTGGAACACACTCACTCAGAATGATGTGATGTGGCCTCCAGGAATAATCGTAGGCTGTCCCAGTCCTTTCCCCCAGGCCCAGATGGGAGCCCAGAAGGGTCATGGGTCCCCTGTCAGATGGCACTGGGTTCAAGTTCTGATTCTGTCACTTTCTAACTGGGTTATCCTGGCCAGTATCCTCACATTTTTGATGACCTGAATATTTTTATATAAATAGAGAAAAGGCTTTATAATGGAAAAAATAGCAGAGAAAGTGTACTATAATTTTAAAAAACTGATCTTACTGTGTCATAGAAATTAAGTGAATTTTCTAAAGTAAATTACATCTTCACAAAATATCTGTAGATGGTAAATGAGCATATGAAAAAAATACTCTGTATCCTGTGTCCTTAGGGGGATGCAAATTGAAACAATAAGGCCGCTATGCATCTATCAAAATGGCCTGATTCAGAACACTGATAACACCAAGATGTAGGGTTCAGTACCTGTCACAAAATACCCAAGTAAAACAACTTAAAGAAGAAAAGATAGATTTTGACTCATAGTTTCAGAGGCTTCAGCCCATGGTCAGATGTTTCCATAGTTTTGTAGTGAAACAGAAATACCATGGTGGAAGGGCATGGCAGAGGAAATTTGCTTATAATAACAGGCAGAGAGACAGAGAGAGAAACAGACAGAGAGGTAGAAAAATTTTCTTCTGCTGCTGTTTTTGTCCCATCTGGGCTCCCATCCATGATGGGTCTTCACCATCAATTGACTATCCCATACATCAATCATCTATGAAACCACCCTCCTGGACACACCCAGAAGTGTGTTTTACTACTTTATCTTAATCCAATCAAGTTAACAATCAATATTAACCAGCATTTAAAGCAACATGAGCTTTCATTCATTGCTGGTAGAAATGCAAATAATATACTTCGGAGGATAGTTTGGCACTCTCTTATAAAACTGCACACACTCTTAATCCGTGATCCAGCAATTATCCTCTTTTATGTTATACAAAGAAGTTGCAAGCTTGTGTCCACACAGAAACCTCACATGAATGTTTATGGCAGTTTATTCATCACTGTCAACTTTTGTACACTACCAAAATGCCCTTCTATAGGTTATTAAATAAACAGACTGAGGGACACCCAGACAATGGAATATCATTCAGCACAAAAAAGAAATGAGTTACAGAGCCATGAAAAGATGTGCAGAAAATTCAAATGCATGTCACTAAGTGAAGGAAGTCAATGTGAAAAGGGTTCACATTGTATGGTCTCTATTATCTCACATTCTAAAAAGAGAAACAATAAAAATGGACCATGAAAAGGTCAGTGGTTGCCAGGGGATGGGGGTGGGATGGGGATGGGAATAGGCAGCCCAGGGAGGATTTTCAAGGCAGTAGATGCTTCATTGTGGAGACATGGCACTAGACATCTGCACAAATGCACAGGATGCACAAGGTTAAACGTGAGGACCACAGTAAACTGTGGATTTGGGGTGGCCATGCTGTGTCCATGAAAGGCCCTCCATTGACACAAGTGTGCTATGCTGGTGAGGATCCTGATAATGGGGCTCCATGCAAGTTCAGGGCATGGTACATAGAAGGAGTCTCTGCACTTTCTGCTCATTTTTCTTGTGAACTAAAAACATCTTACAAAATCTAATTTTTTAAAAACACACGCACATACATACGCACAAAAGTAAACGAGGCCAGTCCTCCTGGACTTGCCATCACACTTCTAATAAGACCCAGACCCTCCAGCAAGCCCATGTGGCCCTGCATCCTGGGTCCTGCCCAGCTCCTGACTCATTCATGACCCCCTCAGCCTCCACTTTTCAAGAGCGGTGTCATTGTCATCCCCAGTTCTGCTGGGCCTGGGCCAGGTGAACCCTGCTTGGGCAGCGCTCCCTGCAAACTTCCCTCTAACTCATCATCCATATCTCTACACAATTGTCACCTCCTCAGAGAAGCCCTCACTGACCAGGCCACCTAATATCCCCCCACATATGCATCATCATGCTCTGCCTCACTTCGTATATTTTGTCCATCACATTAAGTTATGTGAAACTCTCTTGTTTGTGTATTAATACAGGCATTTTGTTATTACTTGTCTTCTTTCTATGGTATAGAAATCTGGGTCTTTCTCCATCTTGTTCAATCTTTCATGTTCGGTATCTTTCATCTTCAGTGCCTAGAACTATGCCTGGTTCATTCTATAAATAATCTTTGGACAAGGGTTTAAAGTGAGATCGAGCACAATCAGCCTCAGTATCTACAAGCTTTGCAACCAGGAATCAAAAATATTTGGGAAAAAAACTTGCATCTGTACTGAAGAGATGGAAACATTTTTTCTTGTCATTATCCCCAGGCAGTACCACTAATTGCATGTCATCTACATTGTGTTGGTTATTATAAGTACTCTGTAGGTTAATTAAAGTACATGGCAGAATGTGCCTAGGTTACATGCCAAAACTTTGACATTGTTTATAGTAGATTTGAGCACCTACAAATATTGGCACCTGGGAGATCCCAGAACCAACCCTGGTAGACACAGGCCCCGCTGTGTGTAGACGGCTTGACACAGAGCACACACTTCACCTAAGGCCCTGGGGTATGCAGGGCTGTCCAAAGCGTGTCCTGGTCCTCCTTTGCAGACCTGATGCAGAGTCAAGGAGGGCTCTATGATTAACCTCACAAAAGCAGACATACCTGACACGTGAACAAGTGGGTGTGACTGTGTTCCAGTAAAGCTTTATTTACAAAGATAGATTGAGGGCTGGATGTGGTCCTCAGGTCCTGCTCTGTCTTCTGCTCCCTCTAAACTATCTGTCACACAAAACCAAGTTGCAGTGCAGAGCAGCTGTGCCTCAGTAAAGGCCCCCAAAATGGTGTGCGTCAGCAGGACCCCAGGCACTGATCACAACACAGGCACAGGCCATAAACTTTATGGTGCAGCCGTGCTTTGGCCCCCAACCCTGCTTTCTGATGATTTTCCAAAGAACGGTGGAGGTGGGCACAGAGCCGTGATCGCTGGAGCATCAGGGGAAGGGAGCCTGCACGTTTAATTAAATGTTATTCAAGAAATAAAATTCGGGCCCTCAGCTGACAATGCAGAATATTAAAGCATCAATTTCCTGAAGGAAACCTGCCTTAATGAGATTCACCAAATAAATGGAAGGAGAACAAAACCGTAATAATCCCAGCTGCTAATGTCAGCCCCATCAACCCGGAGAGATGTCTTGATCAACACAGTCTGATGCTACGGGCTTCCTGGAAAAGGAAGGAGGTAAGACTGCTGAGTTCTGTGGATCCCAGAGGCAGCCAGACACCCGAAGGAAAATTCTTCAATCCCAGCAGCCCCTAGAAAGAGAGAAAGTCATGGCAGGTCCTGCCCTCGTGGCCAAGGGTGCTACTAATTGATTGGAGTCAAGCTGATGGAGGTCTAGGGTGAATTGTCACATTGCTCTGCCCTTAGTCCCACCCCGGCACCCTGTGCACTGGTGACTTGGAAAGTTATAAGGGGAGTGGGGGAGACATTGACCTCATTTGCTGAGTTCAATTTGCTGCAGTTCAATTAATGATATATGAAATCCTTAGAACCAAATAAATATCTAAAGAAAGGTTCCTTTTCTTACTTAAACCCGCCAACTCTCTCTTTGCCCCAGAAACCAACATGAATAAGATCTATTTCAAGTGAATATCATGGTGGTGTTAGCCATTCTTATAATGCCTATTGTAGTATTAAGTTATTAAATTATCTTAATCTTGACTCATTCTTTTTCTTCAATAAATACACATTAAAATCCATTTTCTAACACTATTGTAAGTGAAACACTGGTGCTACTTGACACCAGGAAAAAGCAGCCATAAAGACAAACGTGATGAAAGCTAAACAAATGTCCTTACCTAATAAAAACGGGGAATCTGAGATTCACACTTCCTTTGTAAATGAAAGCAATGAGCAAAAGCTGGAGAAATGTTAACAACACATAAGAGCAAACTGAGACTTTTGTTTTGCAGTGTCAGCTAATATGTAGTGATGTTTCACGCCTCGCTTATAGGTCAGGACTTGCGCTTTAAATAAGCCTGGACCTGTACCTGGTACTCACACTCAGAGACCCCAGCTGCCCAGAATTTGCTTCTGCTTCCCAGTGCTACTAAGATGCTTGAACCTGGGATGAGAAATAAAATAAGCCTCCACTCAAGCATGAGCGTGTAGAGAGGCTGCTGGGATTTTTCTTGCTTCATGTCAGAACTGGCCAGGAATCTAGGGCAGAATGGGGTCCCTTCTGACTCCTCCCCAGCAGCAGTGTCTGGCACACAGCAGGAATTGAATAACGTTGACTAAACCCAGCAATGCACTCCTCTACTGCATGACCAAGGACATTTGCTGGTGTTGGGGAGAAAGCTTCTGTGGATGTCTTTCCCCATTTAACTCTGCGCCCAGAGATGGGAGCCAATTTCCCCGAGAGTGTCGATTTTTATTATGGGTGGGATGAATTTACTTTGGACAAGTTTGATTGAATGCCCAATAGTCACGATTAGTCTTCATTGAATACTAAATATAAATATGAAGAATCAGAAAAGACAACCAGATTGTGAAAAATCTCCCAAATTTATTTTTGCAGTGCTGTTAAATCCATTTCTGATTAAAATAATTCATCACTTATCTATAACAAGCAATATTGGATGGTTATCCATATATGAATCTGTCTTAGAAATAGGCACCAATTTAAAATGGTTTTTAATAAAAATACATTATTTTCAGCCAGCAATTTTGTTATAAGGGTTGGTTGCTGACAAAAGGAAGAGAGCCGCTCTGACAGTCAGGGAATGTTTTCCAGAAAATAAATTAAGGCACAAACAGGTGAGGCGGCTAGCTGCAAGGCGACACGGATTCCTGGGCTCATCTTCCTGCAAGTTCATTTTTCTTAATTTGGGGTTAGGGACGGGGGTGGGTGGCAGCTGTTGTTCTGTTGGTAATAAAGTCAATCACACAGCTCCTGATGACTCTGCCCGTGTTTGTGGTTTCCTTGAAAGTGTCGTGGCTTGAGAAAAATTGAGAAATGGCTCAGGATATGTTGAGCATGCAAAAGGCCCTTGGCGTGGTCTTCACAAGCTAATCCCAGCCCTGGCACCCAGGATCCCAGACCCAGGCATGCTGTGTCCTCTCAGGAATAAAAGGGGGGACAAGAAAGCATAGTCATATGCACAGGTGTTTGTATAAGGCAGTCTGAAAGGATAGTCGGGAAAGAGAAGATGTTATGGGGAGGGAGAGAAAGCAGAGAGGAGAGAGGGAAGTGGACAGATGGAGGACAGGTGGGAAGGGGAGGCAGTATTCCTCTCCAGACCTTTTCTTCCCTCTGCATTTTTGAATTATAGAAACGCCACCCACTCAGCAATGAAAGAAAAGAAAAGGAGAAAGAAGAAAGGGAAAAAGAAAGGAAAGGAAAAGGAGAGCGGGAACAAGAAAGGGAGAAAAACATTCCTGCTACTCAGGAACTTATTACCTGCCCTTTGCACTTTCTGTTCCTGCTTTCCTTAATGACTTGCTCAACCTCACACCACTCACACCCATCCTTCCAAGCTTTACCAGGAGAACTCCTGTGGAAGCCTCAGAACCCAATGAATAATCACTTTTCCTGTGAATGCATCACCCAAAATAGTGCATTTATGCCCACAAAGAATCTTGGTCAGAAAGTGGACCCCACATGGACAGGACTGTGGTTTCCTTAGTCTGTCACAGCACCTGATCCTAGCACCCAGTACATCATAGGTGCCCTATAAATATTTACTCAGTGAGTGAGAAACCGTGGGGAGGCTTCCTACCAGTGTTTAGGAGCACACACTGGTGTCAGCTGTGTGACCTTGGAAGTGTGAGTGAGCCTGGCTGAACCCCGACCTTCCTTCTAGGGAACATGACAAAGCCTCAATAAGCCAGCTGGGGTACAGTGAGCACAATGTTGCTGCACTGGCCCGGCGACATCTGTGGTGCGGGGTCCCCTGCAACACAACAGTTCCCACTATCAAAGCGGGGGACAGGTAAGAATCACAAAAAGTACCAGACACAAAAGTAGGCATGGTGGTACATGCCTGCAATCCCAGCACCTCGGGATGCAAGGCAGGAGGATCTTTAATGCAAATAGGATGCAACAATTTAGTGAAGCCTTGTCTCAAAATAAAATGTAAAAATGCAGCTGGGGATGTAGCTCAGTGTCAAGGTCTTGGGTTCAATTTCTAGTACCATAAATAATAAAAAAAAAACCAATAATTTAAAAAACACATCCCAGAGCTGACAGAGAGCAGAAAACAGATCTCTGTCCTGCAGGCCGCCTCCCAGGATTCCAGGAGAGTTGAGATCTGCAGTCTGGAGCTCAGGCAGTTGCTGATCTCTTCCTGAAGGGAGGTGCAGGATACGCACCACTGCCCGCCACACCCCAAGCAGCCTTCTTTGGGTGTGGTTTCTCAGGGTGCCAGCCATCCCAGGCTAGGCACACAGTTTCACTGTTCCTACCCAGGTCCCCAACGTGGGTGGCCCTCAGAGCCCCATGTTCTTATCTTCTGCAGATAACGGGTTGCTGCTCTCTTTGGTCTAGACCTTGCAGTTACTGTCGTGTAAGTGTCGGTTCTCCTATTTTACATGGAGGAAAACAAAGGACCAAAGAATTTAAATGACTTTCTCACTAAGGCACAATCACCACTGAGAGCCAGCTGGGACTAAAGCTTAGGTCTGTGTGATTCTCTGCTGCATCTGCATCATCTTTGCTGAGACATGGCAGAGACTCATCCATGTTACACCCATTCCGTCTTAATAGCTCTGAAGGGTTGCCTGCTCCAACCGCAGCATCCCGGGTGTCGCAGCGCCTGCCACTTGCATGCACGCTTCCCCAGTGCAGGGCTCACTCCCTCACTGTTGCTTCTGACTTCCCATCCTTGCTGTGGTAGGTAAGCAGATATTTGATGAGGTTTTCAGGCTCAGATCGAGGACCTCTCATGCCCCATCCTGACTCCCACTGCAGGCTCCAGCCTGAGATCCACCAGCAGGGGCAGCTCATCTGAGAACGCTGTTAAGGCATACAACTGATGCTTAACATATCTGTCACTGGGGTTTTTCCCAGGGGATCTGGAACGAGGTGGCCTCCCCCAGCCCAGGATTTCTGAGTGCATCAGCGAATTCCTGTTAGTTTGGCTGTGTAAGTGACTCACAATTCACCTAAAATGGCCAAGAAGGCAGACAAGCATCTGAATGAAGAGTGCAAATCCTGAATCTGCAATGGGACTCTCATCTACTTAGTTGCCTCTTTCTTTCCTTAACTTTCATTGTAGTCATATAGCGCTGGTGCCGAACCTCAGACCTAAATCATACAGTCCCTGACCTCAGAGAGATCCTCGGGGAATCAGAGTCCAAGGAAGAGAAAGAGGTAAGAGTTATGCCATATGAAATGAGGCATGATCGCCCAAAAATCAACCCATGCTGGGCACCATTCTTTACTGTGTGGGTGCTCCTAGGAGCCCATGTCTCACTGCAGCACGATCTGACTTGGCAAATCCCGTATGTACAGAGCTCAGTGCTGATTTCATGAATGAATGGATTGATAGATGGATGGATAAGGGTGAATGAATGGATGACATGTGTCCTTGAGGTCTGTACAGTGCACTGCTGGAATGCAGAGTCAATTCCAGATGCTTATAAAAACAGACTGCTGGAGAAATAGCTCATGTCCTGGACCATGCTGCCAGTGGCTGTGAGTATTGGAAATGGATAGGGGGCTAAGGATGAGGGTTCTGGGACCCAGAAAGAGGGATTGCAGGAAGACAAAGAAATATGCAAAGACTGATAGATTGAATAGCTCCACATGTTTTAGAATGGTGTCAGAAAGCACTTCAGTCCTGTGCAAACACAATTCTACGAATTGTGAACATGGCTATTGAGTCTGCAGATGTGTTTTTCACACAGGCAGACAGAAAAGAGAGTGTCCACATCTGCCAGGAGCAACCTTCTCTTCTCACCCCTCTCCTCTTGTCTGGCACAGGCCCTAAACCTGCAAATGTGACCTTGGACACCTGACTCCCATGGGATGGAGACTGTCAATGCTTCTGAAGCAGAAAGACATGTGCTAAAATTCACAGCACTATCAGGAAACTTGGCAGGTGATGCGCCCTTTCCTGGGTCTGACAGATCCCCAGGCTGCTCATCGACCCGTGTGCCTACCCCCACACACGGTGATTAGCTGGGGTTTAGTGACAACAGCTGACATTAATTATCTGTGAGTTAGAGGCATCTGAGAGCACAAATAGAGGACTGTCAGCAAAGCAATGTGGCATCACTTCTGCTCCTGTGCTTCATAGCTGGGACCGTGAGCAGGGACACTAAAATTTCAAATTTAGAAGATTGGAGCCAAGGCCTGAAACCCTTCCCAGCACCATCTAGGGTTGTCCCCAAGCATCCTTTAGCTGACTGTGTGAGACGATCAGGAAGCCAACCGTGAACAAGGCATCACATTGCACCTGTCTAACACCTCTTCATTGCCGTGTGGCCACCTCCTAAATAGTTCTCAGATCCGTCCAGTTCTCTGCATCCTCCATCCCTATAAACTGCTACGTAGACCAAGGAGTTCCTGAATTAACCTCTATCCCCATCACCTTCTACAGTCACTTTCCCACTGTATCTATTTTACATCAGCCTCCTAACTTGCCTCTTGCCACATGTCCTTTGACATGCTGTTCACACTGACTAGAACATTTTTCCTTATTTATTCCTTCCCCAACAAGGCATTCCTCAACCCACAAAGTGCAACAAATTCCTTTGTCTCACAAGGAAGCAGTGCTGCACAGTGATCAAAATCCTGGAAACTGAGGCCCACGGACTAGGTTCAAAACCCAGTGCAGCCTCTTTAGGTCTGTATGACTGTAGATAAGGTACTGACCTCTCTGAGCCTCCATTCTTTCCTCACAAATGGAGATGATGATGATATCCACCCTGAAGAGCATGTTGTCGCACTGCACTACAAGAGATAGGAGGTGCTTGAACACCCAGCAAAGGCTTACGATGCAAGCTTTTTCAGCGGCTCTCAAGGCCTGTCTTGCTTTGAGAAACTTCTCTGTGTGACTCATCCTCATGAGTGTAGTCATTTGATTAATTTCCAATATGCTTGCATCCCACTCCTTACCTTCTCTACTGACACTGGATATAGACAACTCAGCCGTAGGGGCTGTGCATAGACAAACCACCTCATTACATGCCACTAGAACCACTTAAGGACCCCAGACTCTCCCAAGTCCTAACAGAACTGCTGCTCTGAGCTCTGGGAGAGCAGGAGGCATGTGTGCCCTCCTTTACCAGTGCCTCCTCACACCCAGGCAGTTGATCATTAAATCTTAATTAGTGAATAATGAATGAATGCACAGCCTTAATAAATGAGTAAATGAATGAATGCACTAATCTGAATGAACATGTTAGTCTGGATGAAAGAGTGACTGAATTCACTGAGTCTATGAATGAGTGAGTGAATGACGTCACTAAGGCTTATGAATGAGTGAATGCATAAATGCTGTCTTAATGAATGAGTGCATAAATGAATGCACTAGCTTGATGAATGAGTAAATGACTGGGCACTTAATCACTAAATGAATGAATTCACAGTCTGAGTGATGAGTAAAGTCCTGATGAATGAGTGAATGAATGCACTGTCTTATGAATAAGTGAGTAAAGGAATGACTTCATTCTCTGATATGAATGAACTAAGGCTTAATGAATGTACTGTCTAAATGAATACACTACCTTAATGAATGAATGAGTAACTGAATAAATGCACTTAGCTAATGAGTGAGTGAGTGAATAAATGAATGCACACCAAGAGACATCTGCTCCATGAAAATCTCAGGGAATACAAAGTCAGGAGATCTGGGTTCTGGTCCTGCCTCTGCCAGTCTTCATGGAGGTCCTCAGGCAAAGTGTTGGTTCCTCTGAGCCATGGTCTTCTGTGAATGGGGATGGTGATGAAGACCAGGCTCCCTGCTCGTCAAAGGAACAAATGCAGGATGAAGTTGTTACCAACTGCCGACTACTGGGCAGATGAACAGTGTTGTAGCCACAGCCACAGTCCCCACCTTTGAAACTAAGAGAGACCCGAGATTTAACTCAGTCGCATAAGGGCCTGATAAGTGTGATTTTGATCCCTGGTACAAAAAAAGACAGAAATAAAGAAAGAAGAAAGAAAGAGAGACAGACTCTCCTCCTGTGGCCATGGCTTGTTGGTTGCACTTGTCTGACATCCTCCGAGCTCTGAGCGGGCATGGGTGTATAATATATGCCATAGGTAACTTAAGGAAGATAATACATCCCTTCTTCTTCCTTTAATATTGCTGTAAATATGTCTTATGGGAAAGATAATGGAGATACAGCAGGTGTAATGGCGATGATGAATCTGATGGGCAGAATCTCATGCTTGTCATCAGGATATCTTGTCTGTCATCACTCCATTATAGATGGCATCTTGGGCAGATTGGGTGTCAAGTGTCTCTTGAATTATGGGGAGCCTAAAGCATATAATTGCACTGTACCTCTAATAAGAAGAGGAGTGGTGTGGGGGCAGGGAAAGCACTGTGTTCCAGAATTTGGCCAACCCAGGTTCAAATCCAGGCCGTGGCAGCCCAGGCTATGTGACAGAACAGGAGAGTTACTTGCTTCTGAGCACTGGTGGCCTTATCTGTTAAATAGGGCATAGAAGCTGTGACAGCATAAGACTTTGTAAACAATCTCCCTTTGGAGTAGTGGCTAGACCTTCTGTCAAATTAGCAAAACAGAGTTTATAGGAAATGACCCCACTTAAGGTACTCAGTGATTGCGCTTTGGAGGTGCACCAAGGTGTATTCTTCAGTGTCTACCAGCTCCATCGAGGTAGTGTGGCACAGTGGGGGTGGCGTGGAGCTGATCTAACAACTCTGAGATCTGTTCAGTCTCCCTAGGTTCTCCATAGCCACCCTACCTGGACGCTGGGAGTAGTACACACTTCTACCTGGCATGGCTATCGCAACTGTCAAACAAGAGAAAGTTAGGCAATGAGTATCCATTACTTAGCTCAATGTCTGCCTGACAGTTCCACATCAGGGAAGAGTAGGACCTGAGACATGTGAACTCTCTTCCTTCCCACAACAGCACTCACCCTCTCGGTCACATGACTGTTCAACACAAAGTTAAGACTAAAACACAAAGTGGAAAAAAGTAAATTTGGGAAGTCCTGTTAAAGGATCAGCTAGGTAAGATTCAATCATCCATATCTAAGAGTGGCTCAATAATTCAATTCCAGATCTGGTTGGACCTAGTCCTAAACCAAGACAAGTTAACAGCAGATGTCAGGATCCTGCATCTTGGGATTCCCAACTCCCAAGATATGTCACTGGACCAGATCCCCAGGGTTCCTGCACTGCTTTTCTGCCACTGGTGGATGGCCAGGTCACCAGTCTGTGAGCAGCATCCTAGCATCTCCCTAGATCTTAATTTCCCCACCTGTAAAAAGATGCTCTGCTGAAAAGAGTCTTTAAAGTGACTTTTAAGAACTTCCGGGAGAATATGGCAGACAGACAACAGCAACTACCGGAGGCTCTCTGAAAGGCTCGGCTCAGAGGCCAGGAATGATGCGGACTAAGGAGACATGAACCGGTAGAGATATGCTCTGCTGACTCAGGAATGAACTGGGCTGAGAGAAACCAACTTAGAATACAGTCCTGGTGCTAAAATAGGAACAGAAAAGACTCGGTGTGGAGGCTCGACCCCGCGCCATTGGAAACCGCGATTTGGGTTTCCTGCCGCCCGGCGGCTGGCTGCCTCCACAAGTGGCTCGGCAAGGAGAGACGCGCAGAAGCTCTGGGAACGGGAGTCTGAGAACGGAGTCGAAAACAGGACGGACAAAGAGGCGTACACTGACTGGTGGCGAGGTGAGTGAGAGAAACTGACCCCCTACCACAGTTTGACTCCAGCGGAGGACTTTCTGGGCTCGGGCAGTCCTGTAAGAGCAGGGCGCAGTGGCGACTCCAGCCACACATTCCCCTCTCGGACGGGATTGGTGAAAAGTGCCTGGCCTGCGTGACGCTGCTGGCGGTCTCGGTAGACTGGCCTAACCCAGATCCCAGAGCCTGACGGTGGCCCGGAGGAGCGACTGACTCCCGCGTAGGCTGCCTCCTCTGCAACTCCCTGGTGCGCAGCGGTGGGCGGGAACAACTAGCCAGCACAATTTGATCAGGCTGTGGCTGACAGGCAGGGAAGCCAGGCCTCCTATGTAAACTTGCATTTTATAAGGAACAGAAAATATGGGGAAGGGAAGCAACAAGAAAGGCTCCTCAGCCCCCAATTCTGAGAAACAGGCAATAGTGGACACCGCACCAATATACATTAAGCGCCATATAGAGAGCCTCATAGACCAATTCAGGAATGAAGTTATCAATGACCTGAAGCTAGAAGTATGCAGAATAGTTAGAGAAATGCTAAGCACCGCCCAGGAAAAAACAGATGGTGGAATGGAAGAACAGAAAAAGAGGAGAGAATTGCTTGATGGAGAAAACAGAGAAAGCATTGAGTATGTGAAGCAGGTTCAAAGGGACTATCAAGAAATTAAGAAGTCTATCCAAGACTGGCATAACAGCTTGAAAGAAACTAAGGACAGACTATCTGAACTGGAGGGCAGACTTGTAATATGGGAGAATGAAATGAAAAACTTCTTAAAAATAACAAAGAAACAAACAGCAATAATACAAAGACAAGAAGATGATAAAAGGAGCCATAACTTAAGGATTAAGAACATAAAAGAAGAAGTAGGGACACAAACAAGTGAACTACAAAAGCTACTCACAGAAATAATCCAGGAGAATTTTCCTAGTTTAGCAAAAGGTAAAGATACTCAGATGTATGAGGCATACAGGACCCCAGCTACCTACAACCCTAACAGAGAAACACCCAGGCATATAATAATAAAAATTCCAGAAATTCAATACAAGAACAGAATATTAAAAGCTGTAAGAAACAAGAAACAGACCACTTACAAGGGAACACCCATCAGAATTACAGCAGATTTCTCTGCACAAACCATCAAATCACGAAGAGCATGGGGGGAAATAATTCAAGCTTTGAAAGATAACAATCTCCAGCCAAGATCGAGATATCCTGCACAACTGTCCCTGGAAATTGATGGAAAAACGAGGTGCTTCCAGGATAAAGAGGAACTGGGGGAATTTGCAACCACCAATTCAACCCTACAGAGAGTATTGCAGGATATTCTAAAAAAAGAAAAATACAAAGAACCCAGAAATAGTGGCAGGGAGGCCACAACGAATGGAGCAGAGAACAAAATGAAGAAGACGAACTGACAGCTACTGACAGAAAAAGAGCTCAACAGAAATGAGACAGAGTAGATTGGATGATAGGAACAGCTATTTTGGGGAAAATGACATCTTAATAGGTAATACTGATTTAGTACCATCTTGTTTTGAAGTCTCTTCTAGCTTTTGTTCTTCTGTCTCCAATGGTCTAAACAGGTTGTATCTTATTGGATTTTATTATGTACAATAGTATAAGCAAAAACCTTTTAAAGACAAGGAGATTATACAGAAACCATTGTTCATTTTCTGTTAGTCGATTCTAAATACTCTATAATGCTGTCATTCTCTTAAATGGTTTTACATTGTTTTGATATACTTAATGCTACAGTATACGAAGTTGTACTCAAGGACTTTAAGGAAAGAGTCAATATGGTAACTACTTTTGGGTCGGAATTATCTGGTGGTGAAACACTATTCTGCTTAAATGGTTATGTTTTGATCTGCCCTGTTTCGCTGTTATGCCCTCTTTTTTTCTCAATCTCCACTCCATTATTTACTTTTTCATTTTTATCCGTTTAATTAAAGGGAAAAAATAGCAGGATATAATATAGTAACCCACTTTGACTTTCTATTATCTCGATTTGAAGCCCTGTATTACTCTCACCATCTTGTTTTTGACTGAGGTTCCTCTATTCTGTTTTACTGGATAGTATCAGGTTCGAAAGTTTAGGCATCAGCTGAGAAGATAATGAGATTCATTATAACGCCCATTCTCGTTGACTTTTATCTACTTTTGAAGACCTACAATGTCTCCAATGTTTTGGTTTTGTCGGTTTTGTTCTTTACTGTTTTGTTCAATTGTATTACAACTAATGATATAGGCAATTCTATTAGAGATAGCAGGAGGCATTATGGTAACCATTGATGATCACTTTGTATTATGTTTTTATATTATCTATTATGTCCACCCTTTTGACTTGACCGATTCTGTTCTGTTATGTCACATTTGGTTTTACTCTCTTCCAAAAAAGCAATAAGAACCGTGGGAGCAATGAAACCCAAAATGTGTAATAGTCATTGTACAAAAGAGAGGAAAAGAAAGTGCTCTAAACTATATAACTGCATGTATATTTAAGTGTATAAGATAGAAAATGATATCACAGAGTTTTATTGGATCATTGAACAGAACTGTTTGCAGTATCATTGTTGGAATGTCCACTCTACAAGCTTTAATTTTGTGACTTGAACAATTATTTCTAAGATGGCAATATGTAATCCATTAACTAGTGATTTCCTACTGCACATTTTTTTCTTCTGTAAATCTGTATAACTTGTACCCCTTCACTGTTTTTTTTTTTCTTTTCTCCTTAAAAAAAAAAAAAAACCAACAAGCAAAGTCCTCTGCCCCTCAAGGATGCTGGAAGAAGCCTCCAGGGAGATTACTGGTCATGTATTGCAGCTACTCCAGGTATCTGTTGACCTCAAGCTCCTGCATGGCCAGGAATTCAGAAATTTCCCTGATGATCACAGTTCTTAGAATTTATAAAACTCATGGTTTGCCAGCTTCTCATTTGGGCTTCAGTGTTATATGTCGTTGGAGAGATGTGGGCTTGGACTGTGTTTCCCATTTCTAGAGGGAGAAAGCACAATACATACAGATAAAGCCTGAGAACTCACGGTGCGGAGGCCTGGATACCAGCCTCTCTTCTGAGTTTAAGAGCATGACCTTGACCCGAAATTGCTCTTTCTCACCTGCAACACAGAATTTCCGGTATCTTCTATTCATGTCTGGTAACTGTATATGTAAATATACTTGCATTTTGAATGGAAATGCTTTTATCCTGTAGTAATTTATTTTCTTAAAGCTGTGTTACTTGAAACAAACTAATCTTTTCTTGATAACTCATGTTTACCATTCAAATATAAATTATACTTACTATGTGCTTAAATCTAGACATAATTTGGGGCCCTTTACTTTTGTTTTCAAAGCCAATTGTCTATTCTGCAGTATGAGGGATGGTATTTATCCTACCCTGCTGTGAGATGGAACTTCTAAATGGTCGCATTTCTTGGAATTATATGCTGAATAAAGGTTATTGAGGTCATCACCTTAAAAAAAAAGTGACTTTTAAGTTCTAACACACTATTGGTTCAGTCCTTACTGACTTTCTTCTATGTGCTTGGCCTCTAACCAGAAGCACTGAGACATCACACTTCCCTGAGATTAAAAATTTGATTAGGAACAGTAAAGAAATACTCAAGAGAGGGGCCACACTATGAGGCCAAAAGACCGTGAAGCTGAATGACTTCAAGTGACATCAGATATACAAACTGCCCTGTGGAGGTCAGGGCTTCTATTTACACCTCGGCTCTCAGACCACAACTCAGTGCAGACTTGTGGATGGGGTCAGATCTCTGGACTCATAACCTGAATTGTGCAATCATTGCTTCCTGTTGCCTTAGCCTTGAGCTCCTACTCCAGCACAGTGCTACTGCAACGACCCTGGTATAACTTTAATTCAGACCAAAGCATCCTTGTATTTCAAACTCTAGCACATCACAATCAGCTGGAGAGCTTGTTGAAAACAGATTGCCTTGGTTGAAAGGTAAGTGAGGTTACAGAGAGGTAACAACTGGGGCCTGTGGTGTGGAGGTTGGTGTTAGATGCACAAACCTACAGACATGATAATGTCAAACAGAACTGATCCATGTGTTACACTTCCAAATGAGTACCAGTAAAGGCATACTGAATAAGACCAGTAGATGGAATAAATGTCAATGTCTTTTATTGTCATATTGTTCTACTATTTTGCAAATGTTACACAGGGGAAATAGGAAGGAATACACAGTTGTTATTTCTTAACAACTATGTGTGACTTTAGAATTATCACAAAGCAAACCCAGGTAGCAGGGCTCGGACCCTGGGAACTGAATGCAGCAGAATTCACGTCTCTCACATATTACCACGTGAAGCTGATGCTGCTTAGCAGAGACTTGATTTTAAGAGCCACTAAGTTGGGGTAAAAGGACACCCCAAGAGGATGCTCTGAGCTCCCGTGCCAGTGCCAGTACGAACAATCCAAACTGGCGGGCAGACTCTGCTTAATTTCTTCAAAGATCTGGGCCCTTTGCATGTGGCTTCATCTTCCCCTCAGGCACTGTCACCCTGATCCCTGCCCCAAGGAGAGAGGGTAAATGGGATGCTGAGGCCAGCAGCTTCTTTGAAACTGGCTAAGAGGAGCATGCCCAGTCAGCCATGCCATCAGGACACCACATCACAAGATACCATCACAAGATCCTGGTGACCTTGTTATCAAGCTGTATCAGGGCTCACTGGAGGATCAAACTTAATATAAAACAGACATAAGATTACATAAAGAATTTACAAGGTAGGCTTATCATAGCCACCTGCTTGATGAGGGGTGGAAGACACAATGTATGCTGCAGCGACAGCAAATCTGGTCAAAGGTCACAGGCCTGCAGCTCACTGTGGAATCTGGTGAGTCTTAGAAAGAAGCCAAAGGGTCTGTGTTGGAAGGCTGGAGAGTCTACAGTGGAAGCCGGAAGGAACTGGAGATAAATATCAGGTGGCAAGACTTAAGAGGGCAGACTTCTTCTCTCCCTTTTCATTCTATCCAGGATACAAGAAGATTGGTTGGCGCCACCCACACTGGAGTGGGTTTTCCCTCCTCTGTTTCTAGCCTCCTTCTCAATCATCACACTTTACTAATCTACTAGGTGGTTCTTACTCAAGTCAAATTGATAGATCACAATTAATGATAAGACCAGATGATGGAGGAAAAATTAAGTTCCTCCAAATGATGGAGGAGGCAGACTGCAGTGTTCCATGTACCTTGACCTGAGCCAGGAGCATCTCAAGAGCAGAAGTGATAAGAACAAACCCACGTCCAGCACCTTTGGAGAATCGCCCTGTTCTCCTTTAATCTGCTCCCCCTGAGACACAGCACAAATAGAATCACCAAATGAAAATACCCTGAGAAAATAGCATCTGGGCCCAAAGACAGGGCTGCACTACACGAGCCCTTGTCATTTTCTCTTCTTCCTCCCCAACTCTTCCTGCCAGCTTCTGGGCCCTTCCAGACCCAGTCTGTGGAGAAAGCAGGGTCACTCCACAAGGTTAGTTAGGAGTCTTGAGCTCCAAGTTCCACCCACTTGGGAACAAGATGTCTATGGATTCCTCACCTAGGTGCCTGTAAAAACAATCAGATCTTCATTTAGAGTCTTCTGCCTCCACTACCTGCCATGTGATGGCTCCTACGGTGCCATTTGCATCCTACAAGTTGCTGAACTATTTTGCATGCTAAATGAGTGGAGGTCATTAAACTCTGTAGATAGCTTGAGGGTTTCTTTTTTCAGTATGTGTCACCAACAGATGCCACCCAGGCTGTGCCCAATGACAGAGAGCCTAGAAAAGCTCATGGGTAATAGTACTGTTTTATTTTCTTTTAGGGCTTTGAGCTCAGGTAGCCTTATTGGGGTAGATGACAAATGTCTTAATTAAAGTAGCAGTGGTGGTGGGTGTAGAAGCTTCATCTCCCTCTGAAATGACAGATGGGGCAGCCAGAAGATCCACAGCAGATGTGAGTGGGACCTGCCGTGTCCTCCTGGAAATTGTGGGTGTTAGCGGTGATGATGAGGAAGAGAAAGAGGAGGAGGAGGAGGATAATGATGGTAACAATGTTAATAGCATTTATTGGTCAAATATTATGCAGAAGAATTTACATTGCATGTATCCTAAAAACACAGTCTAGTCCTATAAACAAAGAACCCTTTTACTTGAGTATGGAGAAGCTGATATACTTGTGAATGTTAAGTAATGCTGCCAGACATAAAGCCCTAAGACCCTTATTGGATACTGCAAACTGACTGTCCAATGTTAAATAAAATCCAAGCTTCAGATGTGTTTTCTTTATTTGTTTTGACCAAAAAATTATATTAATTTAATATTAAAAATTTAATATTAATTTTTTTTTCAAATTCCTAGAAGTATATCAGTTTCTGGCTTTCAAAGAAAGTTCACACCACCACTAGCGAGGTTACAAATGCCCCAAGATAACTATTTTCCAGAGCTGTGCACTGTAAGCAGTGTATATGTTCATCATTCTGCTGAATCTCCGCCAGAGCAGCCTCTCTTAAGGTCAGAGGCTAACCCATAGGTATTTGCTCTTCCAACTCTTTTTCTTCCATAAGAGGTCGTTTGGGGTGGTGGTCAGAAATCAGGCTGCTAGACACTGCCTGGTGCCCCTGCTGTGACCCAGGGTCAGACGCTATCTTAGCTTCCAGATGCCTGGAAGGGCCTGCTAGGGATCTGGTGTGGGCTGCATCTAATGAGACCCAGCAACTGATTCAGAAGCTATCAAGCATTTTTCTTAAAAAGCATGATATGAACTTAGATCAAAAGATGAAATTGGTTTGGGAAGGGGCACGTTCTTCAGGGAGAAAACAATCTGCCTGGCACAAACATGATCAATGGTGCACAGTGAATTCCCCCAGAAACTGTGAAATTGCATAAAAGATTTGATCAAAGTCTCCATCAGCCGCCAAGCTATAATGACTTCTGTGATTTTTCTTAACCGGATTTTAATTTTTATGTTTATTATTTTGGGACTGATGGAGCAGAGGAAACGCCTCAGCCTCTGGATTTCACTTTCATTCTCTCCTGTGAAGCACTTTAAGAACTCAGGAAAACTCAATTGCAAAAGAAAAGCATTTGGCTCTCAGTGTTTCATGTTTTGTTCCTGTTCCCCAGGCTTGGAGACAGCTCACGAACTTAATTAAAATCAATGGAGAAAAAGAATTGAATAAATCACAACATGAGTATCTCAGAAAGTCTATATCACAGCACAGCAACATAGAGGTAGAAAAAGTTGTTCTGTTCCCTCGCTCCTTTTGGACAGGGGGGAAATTAAAATTATCTCTCAGTTCATTTGATCTCCCCCTTCCATTTTCCTCCCTCTCCTTTTTCCCTTCTCTCCATCCAATTCTCTTTGAAAGTAGAAATATAAAGAAGAAACTGTCAAGGAACCCAAGGACACATACTTGCTCCTCTCTCACGAGAGAGGCTTCTCCAACACATAAAAGCCTTTCTCCTTTGTGGCACGTGGGCCACCTTAGCATTTGGTGTCTTTGAATAATTCTACTAAGTAATTGTGTTTAACCCCATTTTGCAAACAACATGAAGTAATTGTTCCCAAGTTTACCTAGGCTTCAGGTAGCTTCTGATGCCTGTGATTCAACTTGAACTTAGAACAATTTTCTTTGCAGGAATAGCCCAAAAATCCTTAGTGTTTGTGGACAAATTATTTCCAAGTTCGAATTACTCCCAGAAAGGGATGGAGGAGTCTACCATCCTGACCCTATACCTCTCATCATAATTATATTTAAACCTCTCTGTCCCCAGGAGAATCAAGCTCCTTCCTAAAGGCTCAAGGGAAGGAAATTCCATTCCAGCCCTGAAAATTCACATAATCTTTTAGCATCCTTCATTCTCCTCATTGCCCACTGGTGCCAATCTAATCTGAATCTTTTGGGCTGCAGGCTGGATCCCATCCTTGCGGGTTAATATGAGAGTGAATGGTGGACCCTGTTCCTTCTCCCATGCTTCCCTGAAGTTCTGCCCTTCACCCACCCAAATCAGTATTTGACACAAAACTTAGGTTTACTAAGTGTTAATTCCTTCTACTGCACCACCACCACCACCACCTGCCCCCTCCCCAGGGTCACCTCATTTTGGGGACTGAACCCAGGGCCTTCCCGCTAAGCTACATCACCAACCCTTCATTTGAATTGTTTAAGACAGGGTGTGACAAAGTTGCCTTGGCCAGGCTGCACTTGATCTTGCAATCCTTCTGACTCAGCCTCCCAGAGTGCTGGGATTAAGGGCCTGTGTCAGCCTACTTCACTGTAATTCCTTCCTCTTGTGATTCCTTCCACCATGTAGGGGTCTGAGGTTGCAAAAATGACTGGCTTCCACTGTCTGCTTATAGGAGCTGACAACCTAGAAGAAAGAATTTTAACGATATTGCTACAATGCCAAGAGGTCAATGCAGTCATAGATCCAAAAGTACTGTGTGACCGACCCTGGGGATTGACTTGCTGGGTCTTTTGCAACCCAGACTCCACCATGTCAGCACTTAAAACTTCCCATTGCCCTAGCGGAATGGTCAAATCCCTGAGTATTGTCTCATCTACACAAGCCTTGTGGGGCCCAGTGCCAACTGCCTTTGCTCTTAGCAGCCTCATGCACTCTTCCTTCTTTCTGGAGTATTCCTGCCTCCACACTTTTATCTGTCCAAGTCTTTTTTATCTCTCATACCTCAGCTTAAATACCAGCTGCTCAGAAAAACCTTCAGGACTCTCCACCCTAAAGCAGGAATAAGCCCCTTGGTTATATGCTTCACCTATATGACACTAACCAGCGTCCTATTTTACACACTCGCCATGTGTGTCATTAATCTCTGAATGTCTATGTTTTTTGATAGAAAGATTCCCCAGGGCGAGGAGGACTTCAAAAAGGAGATGGCATTTTGGTTAGATTATTATAGTTACACAGGTTAGATAGGTGGGTGAGAGAGGCAGGCAGATGAAGCATGAACACAAAAGATGTTCCTGGAGTTGAATCATAGTAAGGTACATTAGTGAACAATTGCCCCCTGTAGTAAACCACCTCAGACTCAGTAACTGGCAGTAAAAAGCGTTTCTTCTTGTGCTGGTGTGTCTGCAGGTCGTTGCGGTATGGCTTGTCTTAGCTAATTCTGCCAGGCAGCTCCACTGCTAGACACAGGCTGGCTTCACTTTATGAGTTGGCTCAGGTCAGCTCCATGTGTGTTTCTTCTGGGCCCAGACATCAGAGACTGCAGCTACCTGGCGTGTATCCCTCCAGCAATGAATCATAGGAACCCAAAGGACAATCATTAAGGTGCAAGGCCTCCCACATCCTACAGACTTGGTCCTCTGACTCTCCCATTCCATTCCATTGGCCAAAAACCCAAGTCCAAAATTGAAGGGATGAGAGAGGCACTCTGCCGGGAGCATTTGGGGGGCCATGTGACAAAAATCACACATGCTGAGTTCTGTTGGAGCATTGGAGTGAAGTATGTGGCACTCCCTCCTCCTTCTCCATAGGTCTGTGTCTCCAAGTATAGTCAGAGTGAACTTGGCAGTCTCAATAAGAATATGGCAATCAAAGTTCTGGAGGCTGGAGAGGGCTATGCTGGCTAAGTGGAAGCACAGCACATATCACCATTCTGACCGCCCTTTCTTGCCTCTTTTTAGCTAGGGATGCCACATGACCCAGTTCCACTTAATAAGATCAAAGGAAAGATTCCTCAGGAGGGCTTCTGAAAATTTTTTTTTGTTTCACCAGTAAAAGGGGAGACAATGGAAAGAGATAGCAAGATTGTTCCTTACCATTAGCCCTGTCTTAAACGCAGAAGGGGGCCCCTTGCTATAGCATTTGGAAACCATGAAATTGACAAGCATGAGGAAGAAAATCTAACAAGCTGGAGAATTTGAGAGAAACGTAAAAAAAAAAAAAAAAAAGCCTAAGTCCTTAATGATATTACTGGGCAACCCTATGACTTCCAGAGAACATTTCAGGGGAACAATAAGCATTCTTATGGTTTAAGTCATTGTTACTCAAGCAATCTGTCAGTCACAGCTGACAATTTTCCTTCTTGATTCAAAGGCAATGAACTGGCTCTGGGGGAAATAACAACAGACATTTAAATGGTGGGCAAATGAAGGGAAGTTATTAAAACAGGTAGGAAAAAATCTTTTTAAAAAAGTTATCTTGAAATATGAAGAAAATATCAAAATACAGTAGGAATCAAATTGGGGAATTTTATTTAGATAATGCATGAGTTTTACCCATTGACTTTTATAATCAGGAAGCTACCGATGTCTTTAATGGAAGTGCTCTGGGGAGGAGAGAAATGCAACAAAAAATTACAATAAACAAGGGGTGGGCATCTGGTAATCACTGGATACATTCAGATTCTCTTTCTGCCTTTTGGCTGTAGCCCTGCCCATCACTCCAGTACTCAGGTATATGACCCAGAGCTGACCAATCAGCACAACCAAATCCCCTAACTCTAGCCATCCATTCAGAAGTTGCTATGTCCCCAGGTTGCACTCATCAAAGTGGAATTTCATCTTATGATAAGTGGTACTAAAAGATACTAGCTCCCTTTTTAAAAAATCTGTTACACATTTAATTTCGAAAGACTATTACGGTATCAAGGAGAGAAGAGAGGAAGAAAATATATTGCTCCTCATAAAAATGCAGTAGAAGATAAAGCACAGACAGCCTCCCTATAATACTGAAACAGTATCATTTTGTGATTAACACTCTGTACACTTTCCTGGTATTGCAAATCTCCTTTGTATACTGGACTGGAATGTGGAAGGACACAAGGATCAAGTTATGTTGCACCTGTACAAGCAAAGACCATGGACATGGAACCAACCCATAAAACGCAAGGAGGAGAGAGAAGCTAGTTCCTGTGATATTATATGACCACCTGACTCTTGAAATCAGATCATATCCTGGATGTGAGTACTGAATTCCCTTGTCATTCTCATGCCCTTTTGAGCCCAGGTGCCTGCCTCTGAGTAGAAAGATTCTTGATAAAAAGAGCAAGAAGGACTAGGGGGAGTAGGGGTGAGGGGTTACCTTTTGCTTTTAAATGCTGGCATAGTGGGCAATAATTACTGTAATCTGTAAGAAGGCTTCTTAATTCTGTACTTCTTAATTCTTACTTAATTCTATAAGAGGGCTTCTCCCCAGCCCTCTTACAGAATTACCTTGTTTAGCTACCATTATTCAGTCAGCAACTTTAATTTCTGCCTTCTGTGGAAAGAAAGGAGGCAGGAAACTATTCACTTTGCTTAATCTCTTTCTGTACACCAAAGCTTCACGAGCCACCCACCTGACATCTCTTCGTTCCTCTGCACTTGTTTTCATCTGCTTCCAGCAAGATGTTCTGAGCGATTGTTCCCTAAAAGTGCATCTGAAAGGAGCCCCTGACTTCAGAGTAGCCAGCGGTCTGCTGGGATGCAGTCCTGCCAGGATCAGCTATGTGGATTACAGTGCTTTGCCAAGAACCCCTAATAATTCTCCGAGCAAGGCTTGCATGGAGCTCTGAGTCACAGCAGGATAGAGGCTGCTGCTGGGGGCTAAGTGGCTGCAGCTGTGCGGGTTAAAGGTTTGCAAAGACCAGGAGCCAGCAGATCATTAGAGCCACCAGTCACTCCAGGACCCTGCCAGAGAGAGAGGCAGAAAAAAGTAAAGGAGCCAGAAATCTCACAATGCCCTGATGTGAGAGCCTTCAGATGAACACATTCACCCAGCCCAAGAGAGCTGAAATGATTCAGGGCATCATCTGATCTGTTTTATCTTAGCAAGGAAGATCAAAGACACCAGATGCAGGTCAGGGAGAACATCTGTCATTAAGTGGCTTCGTATGAGGTGTCAACTCAGAGATCCAATACAAAACAATAAACCCAGCAAGGGTCACAGAGGGCAGAAATGGAAGGAGAGTGCAAAGCAGGAATCACAATCTCAACTGACCTCTGGGCTAAAGCAAGAAGAAAAACTGGATGGACCATGCTGAGACTAGATTGTGAGAAGCTACAGGACTTGGCCCCATCGATATATAACCACTCATCTCTAATAAGTAGAAAGGGTGGATAGTGTGTTCTAGCATTCTAGAGAACCCAGAAATCTTGTGTAAGATCTTTTAAAAGTAGAATGGTTTAATTTTTAAATACATACTACTAATTCAATTAATTTTTATAGACAATATGAAGTGGTTTTTAGTCCAGCTCATAAGGAACTTTGAAGTTACCATCCCATCCAAAAAGAAATGCATCCATTAAAAACTGAACAAACTGAGGAAATCAACTTTCCTTAGATCCATCAAAGAAGTCAGGTCATGGGGCAAACTGTGGCCTGAACTGGAAGGACAGAACAGCAGAAAGAGAAAACCACAACTTACCAGTGCATAAACACAGGAGCAAAATCCTCAGCAGAAACCTGTGTCATAGGAGGAAAACCTGAAGAGGAAGTAGTGTATTGCCAGAAGTGTGGACAAGTCTAAGAGTAAAACTCCCAGGGGAACCCAGTCTTTGGAAACCCCCACACTTTGCTGAGCTTCACCTGCAAGACCCAAACCTGGTTCTCTCAGTAAATATCAGAGAAAAATGCCCTCATGCTTTCTGTAAGCAGAGAGATAGAAACCATTTTGAAATGTATCAGATCATTGTCTTCTTCTGAACAAGGTTTCCTCTCAGGCAAAACTTTATTCCTTGCATTCAACCCACCTGGGGTTTTATCAGAGACTAATTTTCCATGGAAAAATAAATACCCAAATCCAGCCTCTCCAATCATCCTTCAAAGGGGGAGGCAGGGTGCTGAGAAGTACAAGTAAAGTTTGGGGGCATGTCGCTGGGTCACCAGCGACTGAGACCATCACAAGACTACATCCTGCTCCCTCCCCACACACACTTTACTAAAGACGTATTACTGTCCTTTCTTTCACCAAGTAATCATGTCCACACTACAGCAAAAATTATAAAGTACATTTAAAGGAAAAATATTCCACTGTTTGAAAAATTGAGCAAGCATCTGAAACAGAGTCTGATATGGCAGAAATGTTGAAATTATTTAAAAGTTTTCTTTTTCACAACTTTATTTTTTTTTGTAGAGATCGAACTCACGACCTAGTGCTTGTCAGACAAGTGCTTATGCCGCTAAGCTAAATCCCCAGCCTAACAACTGTAATTATTATGTGTGGGGCTTTGATGGGAAAAGCAAACAACATCTAAGAACAAATAAAAAATTAAAACAGAGAGATGGAGATTTCAAGAAAGAATCAAAAAGAAATGTTGGAGATAAAAATCCTCATTGTAGCACAAATGAAGGAAGCCCTTGACAAGCTGATAGATAGACTGAACATGTCTGAAAAAAATCTCTGAGCTTGAGATGTGACAATAGAAATTTCCAAAACTGAAGCACAAAGAGAAAAAAGATCCCAAAAGCAAAAAGAGCAGAATATCCCAAAACTGTGGGAAAATTACATTAACTTATGTGTAATTGAGTACAAGAATACAAGAAGGAAAAAAACAAAAAAATAATATTTGAAGCAATAATGGCTAAGGATTTTCTCAAAATTAATATCAGACACCAAACCATAGGTCCAGTCAGCCAGGATTAATGCAAAATAACAGAAAGCACAAACAAGAAGTCAAAGCAAAAACAGCTTTCACTGTTTGAATGTGACATATCTAAATACACCATATTCAAACTTCAGAAGATCAAAGATAAAGACAAATCTTGAAAGGAGCCTATGGAAGAGCAAAGATAAGAATTACATCTAACTTTTCTCTAGAAATCATATGAACAAGAAGACAGTAGAGGGAAACATTTAAAAGTATTGAGAGAAGAAAACCACCAGTCTAGAATTCTGTACTCTGTATAACTTCACTTCAAAAGTAAAGGAGAATAAAGATTTTTCTCAGACAAAAATTGAGGGACTTTGTTTCCAATAGGTCTCCCCAGCAAGACATTAAAAGTTGTTCTTTAGAGAGAAGAAAACATAAAATATTTAAGAAAGTCAGATCCACATAAAGAAAGCAATAGCACCAAGGAATGGATAGGCGAGGGAAGAATAAAAACTTCTATTTTTATCTTACTACCAGTTTATCTAACAGAAAACAATCTATTCAATCTAATGACAGCAATAGATTTAATTGTGTATGTTTGTATCTATGGGTGCATAAATATATGATTACACATGCGTGAAATAAATGATGCCAATAACTCAATAACAGAAGGAGGATTTTGAAATATTTTAAGTTATTTCACTACCTTTGAAGTGGTATAATATTATTTGAAACTAGAAGTGTATTATTGTAAATATATAGTTCAACTCTGGGGCCACCACTAAAAAGGTTTAAAAAAGAGAGGGAAAGAAAAGTGTAATTGAAACCCTAAGAAAGGAAGGAAAACATAATCATTTAAATGCTTGTTTAAAACCTTAAAAAGCAAAAAGGTTATGGATAAAAAACAAAAGTGGAAACCATGAAAACGTTAGCAAGTAGAAAACAGTAACAAATATGGAATCTAGCTTAATACACTTTGGAATCAATGACCAAACGCACTAATTAAAAGATATAGTAGAGTATTGGAATAAGTCAAAAAAACTGTATGCAACTGTATGATGATGCCTTTTGGAAAGCTAGTCTAAAGATAAAGCCACGCATAAACTAAGGCAAAAAAGAAGGAAAAAGATATATCATGTTAGTGCTAATCAAAAGAAAGTTAAAGTAGCTGTATCTATTTAAGATAAAACAACCTTCAAAGCAAGGAATATTATAAAGGGGAAAGATATGCATTATGTAGTGATAAATGTGTGAATAATCTAAGAAAATGAATTAGTCCTCAGTGCGTGCCTACAGAAAAGTATGTGAAGCAACAACCAATAGAACTCCAAGAAGTAATAGCTAAGTCCACTCTTAGAGTTGGAGACTTTAACCCCTCCCTATTAGATATGCACAGATACAACAAGAAGAAAATAGTAAGGACAGAATTGAGCTCGACAGGCCCATCAATCAGCTAGATATAATAGATTCCTGTAGACTGCTTTATTCAACAACTACAACATACACCTTCATCTCAAGCTCATATAAAATACTCATCATGATAAAGAAAATTCTGAGCCATAATACACACCTTAACAAATTATAAAATAAGAAGTATCACACAATGTTTACACTCAGGAAAGAGTAGAACTAAACTGGAAATCGCTGATAGAAAACTGAAAATCCTACAACATTTGGACATTAAGCAACACACAACAATCAAAGAAGAAATTGAAACATTTGAAAATTATTTTGAAGCAAATAAAAATGCAACATTAAAAATTTGTGTAACACAAAGAAAGCAGTGCTTCTAAGGAAATTATAGCATAATGTACATATTTTAGAAAGGAAGAAAGATCTAAAACCAATAGTCTAAATTTCCACCTTAGGGAAAATCAAATTTAATACAAAGAAGATAAAAAAAAAAGTACAGAATGAGAATGTGAATCAATGAAATTGAAAATAGGACTCAATACAGAAATCAAGAAAAACAGAAGTTAGTAGTTTGAAAAGACCAATAAAATCTATATGCCTCTAGCCAAATTAAATAAGAAAAAAGACAGAGACACAAATGAATGACAGTAGAAATGTAAAATCCTATATCATTACAGACCCCACAAACATTAAACTAATAATAAGACACAAGAAACCACGTCATGCCCACAAACAGCCCAGGTGAGATGGGTCCATTACTTCAACAATCCAGTATGCTAAAGCTTACTTTCTGAATAGGTCCTACTTACTAAAAAGCTTATATAAATTAGAAAGCTTATAAAACCAAAAGTTCAAGGCCCAGACAAGTTCACAGATGACTTCCATCAAACGTTTAAGAAAAAATATACCAATTATCTACATTCTATTCAGAGCTTATAAACAAAATGAATTTTTCTAACTCATGCTGTGAGACCAACACTGTCCTAACACCAAAACCAAAGACACTGCAAGAAATAACTACCTCAATCAATATCTCTCATAAAGATAGATTCAAAAATCCTCAACAAAACATTATAGAATTGAATCCAACAGCATATTAGAGAATTCTATACTACAACCTAGTGGAATTTATCCCAGTTATGAAAAGCTGGTTTGTCATTTAAAAATTAATTAATGTAAATCACAACAGCAACCTACTAAAGCATGAAAGTAATATGAACATATAAATAGATGAAGAAAAAGCATCTCACAAAATCTAACACCCATGCATGATAAAGACTCTCCGAAATTAGCAACAGGGAGGCATATACTTAATGTGATAAACTACATACAGCTGCAGAAAAAATCCCTGAAGCTAAGATCATATTCATTCATAAGGAAATCTATAGATTTTTAGTATCCCTGACAAGGCAGCTGGTTTTTTCCTCTCTGTCTCTCTCTCTATGTGTGTGTGTGTGTGTTTTGCTTTCAACATCATAATGGAAGTTCTACTCAGTGCAATAAGATAAGAAAAGGAAATAAAAAGTATACAATTTGGGAAAGAAAAACTAAAGCTGCCTTTGTTTAAGGGTAATGTAATCATCTGCATAAAAAGTATGAAAGAATTGACCAAAAAAGCTCATGGAACCAAAGAGCACTAGCAAGTTTTCAGGCTAAAAGGCTAATAGAGAAAGCCAGTCACTTTCCCACAGATCAGCAAGATGCAATTACAATTTGAAATTAAAAATAAATCAACCTTTACATTGGCTCCCTCAAATTCCATACTGAGGTATAAGTCTAAGAAAGTATGAATAAGATCTACATGAGGAAAGTTATAAGACTCTTAGAAAAGATATTGGAAAAATAAGTGGAGAAACATTTCATGTTCATAGACAGGAAGATTTGATATTGCCAAAGAATCAGTTCTCCTTATCTTGACTTATAAGTTCAGTGCAAGTCCATCAAAATTCCAGAAGATTACTTTGTGTATGGTGATAAACTTACTTTAAAGTATACATGGAAAAGAAAAAGACACAGAATAGCCAATATAATACTGGAAAAGACCAGTCAATGAACTGTTACTACCAGACTTTAAGATTACTATCAAGTATGATAATGAAGACCACGTGGTATTGACAAGACAAACAGAGCAGTGGGACAGAATTGAGAGCTGAGAAATAGATCTACGTAAGTACCTAACTACCGATGAGGGATGAGAATCAATACACTGTGGCAAAGGCAGTCTTTTCAGAAAGCAGTGCTGGAATAATTGAAAAGGAAAAAAGAATCTAGAGATACACTCGAAACTCTTCACAAAAATTAATTAAAAATAAACCTAATTGTAACATCCAGAACAAATATCCCTAGAAGATAGCAGAGGAGAAAATTTGATGGGGCATAGGTAAAGCCACAACATTTTAGATACAAATTTGAAGGCATAATCCATGAAAAAATTAATTTGGTAATATTTAGTAATATATTATTATTATATATTACAATAATATAATAATTTAGTAATAAAATTACTCTGTCCAAGACAATGTCAAGAGAAGATAATACTTAGATTGGGAAAAATATTTGCAAAAGACACATCCGATAATGGACTGTTATCCAAAGTACACACCCCACTAAAAAAATCCCTCTTAAAACTCAAGAATAATAAATTTCAATTTTAAAAAGTGGACAAAAGCCCTGAATAGATAACCCATCAAAAAGGTACACAAATGAAAAGGAAGCCTTGAAAAGATATTCAACTTCGTTTGTCATTATATTGCAAATTAAAATAACAATGACGTAAAACTACATACATATAGAATGGTGAAAATCCAAAGCACTGACAACATCAAATGCCGGCTAGGATTCTGAGCAACAAAAACTCTAATTCATTGCTGTTAGGAAATCACAATGTCATAGTCACTTTGGAAGACAGTTGAGCACTTTCTTACAAATCCAAACATATTCATAACATACACACAACAATCATGCTCCTTGGTACTGGCCCAATACATTGAAAACCTACGTCCACACATGTACTTAGCAACTTCACTCCTAATTGCAAGTTCTCAGAAGCAACTAAGACACTCATTAGTAAGTGAATGATAAATAACTTGTGTTACACCCAGACAATGAAGTATGATTCAGCCCAAAAAGAAATGAGCCATCGAATCATGAAAAGAGATGGGGGAAACCTGAATATACACTGGTAAGTTAAAGAAGCCAATCTGAAAAGACTACCCTTGTAAGACCCCAACTATATGATGCTACAAAAGGTGAAACTATAGCAACAGTGAAAGGATCAGTGGTTTCTAGGAGCTCCTGAGCAAGGGGTAAAGAGTAACAAGTATGGCAAAATAAAAAAAGTCTTGGGGAGCTGTAAAACTATTATATACAATACTACACTCATGAGTATGCATCTTTATATTGTGTCAAAATTCATAGAGTGTAAAACACTTAGAAGTCTGATATAAACTATAGCCTCTGGATGACAATGATATGACAAAATAGGTTTATCAGTTATTAACAAAATATGTACCACTGTGGTGCAGGAGGCTGAGAGTAGACAAGCCTGTTTGTGTAGGGACAAGGGTTTAGGGGAACTCCCTGCATTTTCCACTCAGTTTTGCTAAAGCGCTCTAAAGTTCATTCATTTTAGAAAGCCTGCCGCTTGATCATTTATCTTGGTCTACTGAGCGTCATCTGCAGCAGGTGATATGGAGGCAAGCCCAACACTTCGTGAAGAGACGATGCTACGATTTGAATGAGATTTGTCCCTCTGAAACTCATGTTGAAATTTGCTGCCTCATCTCGCCAGAGCAGCTTGGTCCAAAGTAGCACCAGCCTGCCCCCTAGCTTCCTGTCTCTTTCCTCCATGCCTGTTAGATCTCACCAGGTGTGGCTGTCTGATCTTTGACTTCCCAGGTTTCAGAACTGTAAGCCAAGATAAATCCCTCTTTTAAATAAACAGTGTAACCTCAATATTCTGATTTAGCAGCAGAAAGTGCTCTGATCTGCAGAATGCAGGGTAAACTTGCCAGTCTATTCACCCATCCTTCCACCCACCCACCCGCTGACTCTGCCAACAGTGACACCACAGAGTATGATCACAATGTAAATTATAATTTAAACAGTTATATTTACTAAGCATCTATGATATTCCAAACACTGTTCCAGAGTCTAATACACAGCAGTAAATGAAAATAAAGGCTCTTAGCCTCATGAAGTTCACATTCATGGCAAACACACATTAGATATTGAACCCAGGGCCTTCCCACCGATCTATACATCCTTACACCTCTTTATTTTGAGACAGGATCTCAAACTACAGGCACCTGGAATTCAGAACTTTTACTTAATCTGGAGGTTTGTGCTTATTAAGCCAGACCTCCATTATAAACTGCACTGTATGTGCTGGGGATTTAGCTCAGCGGCCTAAGCACCTTCCTTGCAAGTGTGTGGTCGTCAGTTTAATCCCTGGTACCAATAAAAATGAAAAAGACAAAAAAAATAACTGCATTGTAGAATTGAGACTCTGGTCTCCTTAGGGCTCCATGCAGTCACCCTATGTGCACCCCTGTCGTGTGAGTCAGCTCAAGGGAGCTCCATCTGGGGAAACCAAACCTACTCCATCGGAGAAGAGTTCAGGTCCCAGGGGTAACTGGGAATACCAGCCAGCCACCAATGGGTATCTCGATAAACCTTCAGAAAATACAATGAGAGAGGCAGGAAGAACAGCACAAGAGAAAAGGAAGGCTCCATAGGGAAGGGTGAATGGAAGAGTCAGAATGAAGAGAGGAGGAATTCAGGAAAAGAGCTGGAAAGGGGAAGAAATAAGTAAGAAGGAAGGAAGAAGTGAAGAAGAGAGAGAGTGAAAAAAGAAAGAAAGAATGGCAGGAGGGAGGGAGAGAGGAAATGATAAAAGAAACTGACACAGAAATGAATAGAGAGATGTGAAGGAGGAAGGGAGAGAGGAAGAGGCGATGTTAGGAAGTTGAGGAGGGGGAGAAATTAAAAGGAGGGGAAGGAGGAGGAAGGGAGGGAAAGAGGAAAGCTGGGAGGTCAGTCTCTGCTAGCATCCCGATTTCTGTGGCCAGAAGATCAGCCAAGCATCCCTGCTCTGGCCTCGTCCCCAAGCCCAGCCGTAAGCAGCCATGAGCCTTGAGAGCAGCCGCAAGCTCGCAGCCTCCACAGCTTAAGGAAGGAGTCATCATTTTATTGTCAAGAGCATGTGCCAATCCCATCCAAATCAATTAATTCCTTAATCACACAGTGAATGGAGCAGGATGTGAAGCGCCCGTGTGGGAGCGATGAATATTAGCCGTATTTAACTGCCAAACGCTTCTGATACCATAAAGCATCCTCGAGGTTGCACAATAAAATCCAAAGTTTAATTGGTGGGTAGCAAGGCCCCAGGCAATTGTACCTTATTAATGCTGACAACCAGAATATGAATGCGAGGCCGCAGCAGCCGGCTACTTAAAGCAATACCAGCCGCCAGCCCCAGGAATAGGAGTGATTAGTGTGCAGCCCAGCTGCAGGAAGACAGGGTCTCTTTCACCAGCAGATCTGTCTCACAGAGCAAGCAGGAAACGCATCATTCCCCAGCACCAGCACCATCAAGTACAGCCTGAGGGACATTTTGGAAAAGGTAGAGGACCAGGGAATAGTAGTTTATGGATACAGGCAGGCAGACACGGGGGAAGCATCCAATGCAGCTGCCCTGTGTGGTTGCACAAGTTGTGCACTGCACCACATTTCTGGTTGACAAAGGATGAGGCAGGGCTTAAATTCTTAGCTGAACTCTTCCCACCAAGCCAGGTTTTTTTGCATGGAGTACTACCTGCCTTGAGCAAACCAGGTTTTCTCAACTCCAGCTACCCAGAGGGTGAAATGCTTTCCAGTAGGGTACCATTTTCTATTTCATCCATACTGAAGGATCATCTTTTTCTCATTTCTGCAAAGGTACATAAGCTAGATGGCCCTACAAAGGGCAGAGGTTAACACCACAAAGTTGATAGATTCTATCAGAACATTCTATGTACAGAGGTACGTGAAGCCCAGAGTCTTGATTTTTGCACTGGTTGGATCAACTAAATATAGTGGCTGTCACTATACACAGCAGGTATCTTGCTGAGGTGCAGGTGGGGTGGAGGGGTTGAATGATCTGGCTTTAGGTTCCCAAAGAGCCTCCAGCTTAGGCACAAATGCTCTTTCTGCATGAGATTGTAGGTATGGTTTCAGCACACACTGGAAAGACAAGAAGGAGAAATCACTCAATCACAGGCTCCTCCTCATCTGCATCCCAGTGCCACACCATGCACCTGTGATACACTATGCCTTTTATTTTTAAATAACTCCTGTAATAATCTTATGGATAGTACAATTATATTATACTGCACTTTTGCCTATTAAAAACATTACTTCATTAAGCATTCTAAATACGAAACAATTTTGGCATTCTCTCTCTGGAACACTTCTTTCCTTACAAAAAAAGTCACAGCATCCTTAAAAATAATAATGGCCTGGAGCTCTTTTACATTTCAAGGGGCCTGGGCATTAGAAAGACAGGAGCCAAGAGCCTTGTCTCCGCAAGTGTGTCCTTGAGCAAGTGTCATAAGTACTTAGGAACTCAGGTTGCCCATTTGAAAAGACTGAAGCAGATAAGCTTAATCCCATTTCACTCACTTTGTCATCCAACTAATATATATCAGTGTTTGCTGCCTCTGACATGTTAGTCTAAGGGCTAGATATACAGAGATGGCCTCCCAGTGTGCTGGAAAAGACAGACTCTTAGGCAAATAATTATACCACCAATAAACTAAAGGATATGCCCAGGGACTACACCTCAATTCCAGAACAGGAAACACCTGAGGCCTTTCTTTCTTTGGTGGTCCCTAGCCTGCTGCCTACCCACAGCAAGGGCTGTATTAACAATAGACACGTATTAACAATAAACTTGTCATATCATTTTTGGCTTTTTAAATTTCTTGCCTGTGATTATTTAGATCTAAAATATCCCCCAAAAGTCTTGTGTGCAAGGGTGAGGCTTTTGGACATAGAAGTGCTGTATTCTTCCCCTGATGAGCTGGTAATTGAATGAGCTGTTAGAAGGTGGGCCTTGTGGGCAGAGGTAGGAGGTGGGCCTTATTGGCAGAGGCCCATGGGGTGAAGCGTGACAGAGTGTAATCTTGTCCCTACTCCTTCTTTCTCTCTATCCACCTCTTGGCTACCATGGGGTGAAAAAATTTGCTCCACCATCTCCTTTTACCATAATTTTTCTGCCTTGGAGCCAATAAACCATGAACTGAACCCACTGAAACCATGAGCCACATTAATCCTCTCCTTTGAACTGTGAGTGTCCCATGTTTTGTCTCAGAAACAAAAAACTTTCTTAATACACTATAACCACTAGGACATTTCAACTTTCCTCTATTTTTGTTCCAGTTGTTGTTTTAGATTCTTGACTCCTACATAAATAGTTCCCTGATTTTAATTCTCTCCCTTTGAAATATCTAGTAAAATTCTATCTTCTTAACCAAATCCGAACTGATATGCCTGTATCTTATAAACTAGAAAACAGAGAAGCATCCTAGAAGTTTCAATCTTGTCTAGGTCAGTGCAGCAACTAAATCATGAATATTTGTCTGATATCACAAAAGAAGTGAGTGAAGACTGATCTTGTCTTACTGTTTAGCCTAGCACTGGCCTGTGCATGCAATGAAGGGCAATAGATGGCTATTGAAAACCAGTAGAATTAATGTTTCAAGCCAGTAGTTTTCAGCCTTGGCTGCATATTAAAATATACTTAAGAACTTAAAAGAAAACATGATCAGGCCCAACACTAGAGCAAATGTCTCCCTACAAGATTCTGCCTCTTGAGTTATATAACATGCCAAGCATCCACCCTAATGACTGACACACTGTAATGTCAGAGATAGCAACAAGGATCAGTCACGATTACGCAGACTTCATCACTATTTCCAGTACAGACCAGCGCCTTCCAGGAAACCACAAAATGATTTCTCATAATAACAGCAAGAGTAAAAGCAAGAGTGAGAGTGAAAGAGAGGACACAGATAAGTCTACTTTAAATTTAAGTAAAATTGTTGAGGAGTTTACTAGGAAAATTAATAAACTCATGAGGGAAGTTCATATAAAATATATCTAAATAGTTTTCAAGTATATGATAATGTGCTAAACTTCATTTATAGTTTTCTTAAATTAATTTTACAAAGATGAGATACTGGGAAAGACCAAATTTTGTCAATAATTATTAAGGAATATTCCATAAGATTGGAAAGCAAACAAGAATGTCCATTTGTACCACTTCTAGTCAGCCTTGTGCTAAGTCTCATAAAAGCCATAAGTATTGGAATAGAAGTTAACACTGTCCAAAGATTACATGATTGCATATGTAGAAAATCTAAATAAATGTGTCTTCTAAAATGACTAGAACTAATATTTTGACAAAATCATTAAATACAAGTTAAATATAAAAACTCAATTATAGAGTATGTCCATATAATTAAAAGTTAAAACTATGAGTCTTCAAAAGAAAACATGGAAAAATAATTTCAAAACTTAGGTAAAAATTTTTAGGACCGAAAAAGTATTAATCACAAAAGAAAGTAAATCAGAATGCATCAGTATTTTAAAATGCTGCTCATCACATCACATCAGATAAAGAATAAGAAAATCACGGACTAAGAGAAAATGTATTTTGGAGACAAGACTAGTATCCACAATGTGTAAAGAACTCCGGTGAACCAATATTAAAATGTTAACAACCAAGTAAAACTTGGCAAAATATTTGCACATTTTGCAAGAAGATATGTAATTGGGCCATAAACACAATAAAAGTATTATTAATCATCAGAGACATTCACATTAACACATTACTTGATAGAATGAGATAAAACCTCACACCCAATCAAATGATCAAAATTTTAAAAGACTAAGAACACAAATGTTAATGCTCTAAATGTTAATGCATTTCACACTTCGAGGAGTATAAAATGATACAGCTATGTTGAAAATCAGTTTGCCATTCCCTTCTTCGGTTAAATGCACACTAGCCCTACGATTCAACAGTCATATTTCTGGTCATACATTCAGGATAAATGGAAACTTATACACACACAAGGAATTGCTGAAGAATATTGAAAGCTTTACCTAACCCACAAATAAACCAAATGTTCATCAAGAAAAACAATTAACAAAACAAATACTGATATATTACCACAATGGTATACTAGTCAACAATGAAAAGAGACTGTAGATGATAGCATGAATTTCACAGACACCAGGTAGTATACACTGGGTGATTTTATGTATATGAAGCTCAAAAGCAAAATCTATGGTGATAAAAAGCAGGACAGCAGCTGTTTCTTGGATGTCAGGCCAAAACTGATTGAAGAAGGGGAAGGGAAAACTTGATATCCTGGAACAGCTATCTTTATTGGGATATATGTTACTAGGATTTACATGCTTATGAAACCTCACCAAATTCTACACTGAATGTCTGTGCATATTATTGTTTGTAAAGTGTACCTTAATTTTTGTAAAGCCCTTAAAATATTTGGCAACGGATTCTAAAGATGTGAAAAACTTCAGTATCACCCATTTCTGGTGGCAGGATAAATGTATACAGTCTCCCTGGGGACAATTTTGGCCAACCTGTCACAGCAGGTGATGTGCATGCACACTGTACAGTCACTTCCCTTCCCAGCATCATCCCGCAGGTGCCTTCATGCATAAGGCAGAGAATATCCAAGGATATTCTTCACAAAATCATTTGTGGTCACAGCAGACTGGAAATAACATAATATCCATCCATGAAGGAAGACTGAAGAAATTACTGTGCTGTTTTAATAGAATATAATGCAAGTGTTAAAATAATAAGGGAAATCACTGCGTACTGATATGAAATGATTTTCAAGATCCATGACATACTGTTACACATGCAAACAGTGTAGAATGGAGTTTATAGTGTTCTTCTATCAATGGAAAAATAAATGTGTATGTGTAATATATTTTGAAAGGTACATAAAATACCAGACACGGCTGTTGCCTCTGGGAACAGAGCTATTGCCGTGTCATACACTGGGAGGATGGAGGTGAGGTACTGGGGAGAATTATTGTCTCTGTATTTTTTTCTTTTATTGTGTGGGGAATTTTTGTTTTGCATTGTATTGTTGATTCTCTTTTTTTTAAACTAAGTGTATTATGCAAATTAAGAACATTTATACCAAGCAAAGAAAAAGAGAAATGCAAGCCAGTTTCCCTAAGACTTGACACGATTTCCTGCAGTTTCTGTGTCCCATCAATCCTGAGTCTGTCCCAGCCCCTCCTAGAGCAGCTGCTCCTCCTCGTTGTCTCTGGTCTCAGGACACCCCCTGGCTCTCCGTGTTTCCCCCTTCAGGACCACCCATGTTCCTGCGCTCCTACATCCCCACCCAGCACCACCCTTCACCACTCAGCATAAAAATTATTGGATTTTCTAACCTTTTATTTATACCTGGATTTTCCCAAGCAAAACAGAGCAGAAACTGTGTCTAACCAAGCCAGATATATGCACCAAAATGAGACTGTGAAATATCCCTGTAATTTTCAGATGCCTTAAGACATACTCTCTTAAATATTTAGTAGATTATAAACGGCCCAAAGCTTTAGTCCGGCTTTGAAATATGACTTTTTAATGAGTGCGCAAGACAGTTTGCCCCCAGCCCCAAAAAGAAACATAATTGTGGCTCTCTGATGAATAGAGGCTGGGCTCCTGGGAATAGACATATAGTATTAATGATTTTGTACCCACTCCCGGAGCAGAATCGCTGCTCACAGCTTTCTCTGTGATCCTACAATTTGTAGTCTGCTGAACAGATGTGTGGGGAAAGAATTGTAGAACTGGTCCAAGGCTTGGTCTGCAACTGATTCCCTGTGTGGGCCTGAGAACTCCAGGTTACTTCTCTGAGCCTCCAGTCCTTCCCCACTGCACTAAGTAATCTCTGCAGACTTCTCAGCATTCTGGAGCTTCTGAGTATCTGCCATTAGGATGTTTGATTTATTAAAATATATTTCATAATAAAAAAGAAAGAAATCAATAGCAAGTTTTTACCAAAACAAAAAAAATTTTAATTGAGTTTTAAAGATGAGTACCTCATTTCTACTAATCTTTACTGTTTTGACTGGATTGATACCACCTAGGAACTGGTTAGAAATGCAGAATCTCGTCTATGGCCATACCACTCTGAACGCGTCCAATCTCGTCTGATTGTGGAAGCTAAGCAGGGTCGGGCCTGGTTAGTCCTTGGATGGGAGAAATGCAGAATCTCAGACCCCAGCCTTGCCTTTCTTAATCAGAATCTGAATTTTTAACAAGATAATTAATGAGTTAGCTCTGAGCCCCAAGGGGCATAAAAATGGCTGAGAGGTCTTATGTAAACTAGCACTTTGCATACTTTACCTTGAATCCAATTCCGGCCACATCAGAATGAGCCAGATGTGAGTGGGACTCACAACTTCAAATACCTGCAGAAATCAAGCAAGTAACATGAAGAAAAGGAGCCCAGGCAGACACAATAGGGAGGGGTGGGCACTCCCTAGTGGTGGGTGGACGCATTTCCTTCATCAAAAGTGGTCCAGACAAGAATCAGATCAGTCAACTGTCATCATAGAGAAATACATGGTCTGTGTTGCTATCTCTTGTGATTTGTTTAATAAAGTTAACCTGAATACCCAGATTCCTATGCAACATCTCTCATGGATATAAAAACCATCACATGTTTTAAGTCCAAACGTAATGAATAGTATTTTTTAAAACTGTGACAAGAATAAACTTGATGAACTTAAACACAAAGGGAGGACAAGGTCACTGGCACAGACTTGAGTGGAGAGGGAGGACTGCAGAACAAACCAAGAAGGGGAAGTTAGGGATGTGCCTTTCTGACAGGAGAGGAAGAACAATATAGCTTTTGTTGATGAAAAGCATAGGAACTGGAATCCATGCTTGCATTTCTCCATGTCTGTGATCAGGTAGGTGATGTTCTTGCTTATGTATCTGCTTCTTCACCTATAAAATGTAAAATCGAATTCATCCAGCAAGGCAAAACAAAGAATCAGTGATCAATTCAATAAGGTACTTAAAGCAGTGCCCAGCCCAAAGTAAGCTCTCAATTATTGGTTTTTACAATTGTTATCTGTACTCTCTTCTCTCATTAGCACTGCAGAAGGCCATGAGCACCTGATGCGAGAAGCCCACACACTAGACTTTACAATGCCCTAACCCAGTCTCAGCCACTACAGAAGTAACAAGAGTCGTTTCTTTTTCTTATTGCTTCATTTTTAAAGTTTGATCAGTATTGAAGACTCTGCAGGCTGCCCACTTTCAAAGCAAAGCCATTTACTCCTTCAACAAACATGTGTGGACCATCCATAGTGTGCTGGACATGAACCAGATCTTATGGACACAGTTGTCAACAAGATGTCTGATTGTACCATTGACATGCTAGCTTGTTTAGTCAAGTGTTATTATGGAAATACATAAATAAAAAAGACAATGTCAGCACACAATAAGAGATCAAAGTGACTTGATCATTTCTAGTCGGGCATTCTTGCTACAACCCAAGGAGGAATGTTTGGAATTAGCTCACCTAGACTGAAAAAGCTGAAGCCCTGACTGCTTTAAATAAGCTCACGTGACACTTTTGTTTATTTGTGTATTCATTCATTCAACTATTCATTTTACAAATATGTATGAATGCCAAAGGTTTGCTTGGTTTCTACTAAGACTAGACTAGAATCAGAAATGAATAGATTTGGTCCTTCCTGCATAGGACTTCCCACTGGAAGATGAGCAAAAAGGTATTCATACTCAACTGAAGTCTGAATGAATATTGGCTGCTAACTGGGAAATAGCTAGGCTCCAGGCAAGAGAAACAGTATGGATAATGCAAGGTGATGATGGATCTCATGATTTATGTATATGGCTAGAGGTAGGGGTCTATGTATGTGGTAGCAAGGCAGGGAATAACAGAAAATGAAACTGAAGAGACAGGCCAAGGCAGTTGTTAGGCTTTAGGGATAGATTTTGAGCAGAAATTAAGCAATTCTTGAAGGAGACACCCAAGGCTATCATTATCCATCATTCTAAGGATATCATTATCCATTACCCCTTGCTGGTAACTGATGGACAGATAACACATAACCAGCATCTTTACCCTACTTGGAAAAGAACAGAAGAGAATAAAAATGGGATAAGATATAAACCACAGAAGCCTAAGATACTGATGATGGAACTTTGGGGATAAGCGGAGAACCAGAATAAGTATTAAAGCTCTAGAATTTACAGAACCCAATGGCCCAATTGCATGTGAGGAGACAGAGAAATAAACTCATGGCTCCTCAGTTTTAGGGTTGGGTACCTTCAAGGTGCCACGTAAGGACATAGGAGTGAATGGAAGGAATCTAGTTTGGAGATAAAGCATATGAAATGTTCAACAGGTGGTGAAAGGACACAAATCTAAAACTTGGAAACAATCAGGCTAGAAATGGAACTTAGAAAGGCATCCCTATACAGATGGAAATGCTAGATAATCTCACCCAGGGAAAAGAAAGGAGGCACTGAGAATCCCCATATCTAAAAAGTGGCTGTGGAAGGTCCCATCTGAACGGCTGAGAAGGAACACTGCAGGAGAACCATCCCAAGTGGGTATCCCAGGATCTGGAAGCCCCCATTGTGCTTCTGCACAATGTCAGTGTTGTCCAGCATCCTGGCAGTCAGGCCGGAGAAGTGAAAGTGTGGGGGTGGGTTTAGAGACAGGAGGTTATTGGTGAAATTGTCAAAGTAGCTTCAGAGCATTGACGGGATGAAGCTGGGTGGCAGTGGACTGAGAAATCAGTGGGGAGATGGAGAAATAGAAATAGACTAATTTTAAGAAATGTTTTCTCTGGTGAGGATGGAAGCAATGAAGCAGGAGCAGGAATTTTCTGCCATGGCTGGTTACAGAATCATCTGAGAAGTTTAACAAAACCAGTTGATTCCTGGACTTCCCACAATCACACACTGTTTTAATTACTCAGAGATGTGACCCAGGCACCTGCTTTGAAAATTTCCTGCGTAGATACTGATGTGCTACTGGAGACTGAGAGCCTCTGAGCAGAAGAATGTGTAGCATGGATATAGAACCATTAATCCATGTTAGGTGAGCATCTTGTGCATGTGCAGATGGTATGACAGACAGTAAAGAGACAGAGAAAAACGATACAAGAGACATGAAAAGAATCCCTGCATAGGAAGCAGCAGCCAGTGTCCAGAAAGATACAGCTGGGCTCACCAGGTGTACACTTCCTCTGACATGAGAAAGGTGGAGGAGGGAGGAAGATGTGGATTGTGATGGGAAAGAATAGGAAAATGAAGGAATTTTTCCCTGATGGGAAAAATTTCCTTTATAGACCAAAGGGATGGTTATCTTGTGTCTTTGTCTGTTTTGTGTTGCTATAACAAAATGTCTAAAACTGGGGAGTTTTAAAAAAGTAGGCACATTTATTTCATAGTTCTGGAGATTCAAGAGCATTGTGCTGGCATCTTCTGGGCTTTGATGAGAGTCCCATGGCAGTGCCACCATGAGGAAAAGTAAGAGGTCACATGGCAAGACAGGAAGCAAGAGACCAAGGAGGTGGCAGGCTAGGATCCAGAAACCATCTTTATGGAGATGAAAATGCTAGATTATCTCACCCAGGGAGAAGAAATAATGAAGCACTGAGAATTCCCATCTCTAAAAGTGGTTGTTCTTTCCATGTCAACCTGTTTTTAAGGAAAGTAAGGAATGTAGTGTAAAAACATTACATTAGCTTTTTCCAATGGTGATGCTTCTGTGATCTAGTCATCTTCCACTGAACCTCACCTTCTACCACTTGTCAACACAGCCACCCCAAACACCAAGTTTCTAGCACATGAACTTTGGGGGACCAGCTCCATTTCAACCATAGCAATTTGCTAAGATGGAGGCCCAACAAGAGCAGAGCATTTGGTAAGACAAGAGGCTTGACTACTTGCTGACTATGAACTTCCTGGAGGGAGTATCTTCAGCTGAGCCTGGGAACAAGGGTTTGTGGGCATAGAAAAGCAGCTCCTCAGGGGCGGGTCTGTCTGTGTTGAACACAATTCTATTACCAGGAGTTTGGCTCAGTGCATTTGATAAATACTAAGCTGAACAGTACGTTATTAGACCAACTTGCAACGTTATTTTTTTTCTTAGCACCATTTGGCAGGTCAGAGCTAAATCCCTGGAAGCACATCAGTGGATCTTGGCTTTAGGAATCACAGAGAACCTAGGAAGGCTTGAAAGATGGGGTGCTGATCATGGAGCATAACACAAGCCATTCAAAATGGAGGATTTTATATTGAGGATGATTCAAAAATGGAGGATTATATATTGAGGATGAAAGGAAGAAATGAGTTCATTCTGGGATGTAAGGAGATCCTTTTGGGAAGAAACAAGCTATTATTATCACCAGTGATAGAAGAGTGATCAAATCATCCTGGAAGATTTCAGTTAGAGTACCAGGTGTAAGCTAACTAAACATGGCCAGATTGACTGAAGAAAAAGGAGCTACCCGTTATTCAAGGAGGCTCTATTTGAGGAAGGAAGATGAACTTGGCCCACGGAAATCTGTGGAACCCAAAAAACCACTTTCAATGCCTACCCCAACCCAGTAGGAGCCTTTGTGGCCTCCATTGCTGGGTACCGCCTCTCCACTAACTTACCAAATTGCTTTGCTGTATTTAAAAGCCAAAGAGGAAAATAAGCCCCAGCCCAAGGAGGAAGCAATTTTGGCATTAAATAAAAGGAATGTTTTTATCCTGCAATGAAAATGCTGTGATCTTGGAACACAATTTGCATAAATAGACAGTTTGGCTATAAACAACCTCACCAGTAACTGGTATTTACATATAGAACAACTCAGTCAAAACCCAATTAAAGGCTCTGATGGATTGGGGATTGTCAAAACATTTAAAAGGCTTCACAGCAGCCTGGAGATTTATACGCCTCAATTGGACCAGGAGTTCCTGATTTCTCCTCCCCTTTATTCTGTTTCCTGCTCTCAGCCTCCTTCAGACCCAGTGACCCACAATGCACCCCCAAGTCTGACAGCCAGGCCTCCACAGGAGGATGGCAGCTCTGACAACACCCACACATTGTTGAGCCTTGGGAAAGAGCCAGTGGAAGAAAGAACAGGGGATGGACTGTAGCCTGTGCCTCACTGTACAGAAAATGAAAAAGGGTCCTGGTAGAATTTGGATGGGTAAAGCTGTTAAGGGGGCCTGCTCATGTGAGGTAGAACTTCAAAAGGATAAGGCAGTCATGAGATCTGAACTCAGGCAGCCTACAGCGTTGTAACTCCATGTTGCTAGTCTTTCACACAAAGGGTTGAAGAACAGAGAGCAGTCAGGACTCTCCTCCCTAGAGAAGAGCTCTGTGGGTCAGGGAGGAAACCAGCCATAAAATATTCATCTAGCATGCAGGGAAAATGGCGATGGTCTTAATGAGAGGAGGAATTTATGGGGCAAAAGGTTCACCCAGGGCAGGATGAAGACTGCCAGGTCCAAGGCAACAAGATGCCTGGGGAAAGGCTTCCTTAGCGTTCTGTCCTAGCACCCTTTGGATCAGCTGCAGATTGAGGAGACTCCATGCTCAGGGGAGCTGGAGAGGCTCAGAATCCACAGGGTGGAGATCTGTAGCCTGGTGCCAGAAAGAGCAGCAATAACCTGCTCTGTGGCTGAGGTCTTTTGAGGGAGGACACTCAATAGGCTTTTTCTGTGATGTGAGCTGTGCCTCGCACCCTTATATCTAAACAGCACGAAGCAAGCTTTGTGCATGGGCGGGATGGAGAAGAGGTTGGAGGAGAAAGAAAGGAAAACGAGAACACTGACAAAGAAAAAGGAAGGAATGGAAAAGGGAAGTAAATGAGAAAGGGAGGAAGGAAAAGGGGGAAAGGGGATGGTAGATAAGAGAAGGAAAAGGTGGAAAGAGGGAGAACAAATGGTCTTTAAATGATGCCCATGAAAAGAGCAGAAGAGAGGAAGGGCAGGCCCCTGGAGTTTCCAGGAGCAGCACACTGTGGGACACCCTGAGACCTCAGATGACTACTATGTGGCAGGCATGGTAAGTCTTTTCCCACATGTAAACCCTTATACCAATACACTCACTATAACCTCATACACCTTCACTGAGAGAAAGAGGAACTCAATACAAGAAATTCCAGGACCTCAAGATGGTCAGTGAGCAACCACCATCACTATGCATGGGTTATTTTTATGCTGTGATAGAAAATGACTCCCAATGCCTGCTATGTCCTTAGCTCAATATGGGATAGCTTACATTACTAACTTTACTTAATGTTCAAAACATTCCTGAGGGAAATATTGTTATAGTGGAGAAACTGAGGTTTAGTGGATTAAGATGTGTGTTTGAGTTGATACAGATGGAAAGCAGTAGAAGTGAGGATCTATTGGAATACAAAGCCCACTACATTGGACCAGGTTCTACTTCATGGGTCATCTCATTTTCAAGTGCCTGTGGCAGACCAACTAATGGTCAACATGAAACACTCAGCATAACTGAGTCAGCGTGGTTTTGGGTGTGGAAGACTCACTTGAGATTGTTGTCAACAACATAAAAGGAGGACTAGAGGGGAAGATGGCCTGCTGTTGCTGGAGAAGTTTGTCGCACTGGCTTTCCTGATGTGAACTCAGCTGTTGTCATAATTGGAGAAGCTCGGGTCTTCATTGTTGCTGAGAATGGCTGCTGTTCTCTTCTGGCGAGCTCTGGTCCTTACCTTCACTATCACTTCCTGGCTCCAGGGCAGATCCCTCTGCCTGTTGGCACAAATCCTTCACCCCAGTACTGCAGACTTTCTAACTTCTGCCACTGACCTCTGGGTTCCCAGTACAGATCCTTGATACAGACTTGCATGAGACATTGGGCTCTAGATCTCCAGCTAGATGCTTGGAGGACACTGTGACAGATCTAGGTCTTCAGCTGGATTCATACATGACATTGCCTTAGGATCCAGGCCATCAGCTTGGTTCTTTGGGTCTCTAGCATGTGGACCAGGATAATTTATAATCCTATAATTTGTGTATACCATATTGAATCTATTCCCTTAAAAACCTTGATTAGCATAGTGTCCTATTTCAATTGACACTCTGTTTAGAATGGACAAAGCAAAACTAAATTGACCACAGTCTGTCCTCTGACCACTCAATTTCAGCCTCACCCAATGTGCCACACAATCTAAAGCCCAAAGCACCCACTAAGACAAAACGTGTGGCCCTTAAGATCACAGAAATGAGAGATAGAAAAGGAGAGATTTGCATACCTTCTACTTTCTGCAGACCTGTAGAAATACAGATGCGAAAAACATACTCATTACCACCAGTTTCTGTTGTAAAAAAGAATTGGCTTACATCCATTTGATTCAATTTCATAAACATGTATTGAACACTTCTTGTCAAGCAACTGTTAGCTGGTAAGGGTTTTGTTTTGTTTTGTTTTGCTTTGTCTTTTATAAAAAAGCCTCCATTTCTTCACCTGAGTATTTCTCCAAATCAAGGATAAAACAGCCTTAAAGTCTCCCTGTGCTTTGTAAATAAAGTTTTATTGGAAAACAGCCACACTCATTCATGTACATGTTATAGTCTATAGCTGCTTTCACACAAGAACACGGTTGAATATCTGTTAGGTGACCAACAGGGCCTAAAATATTTACTCTCTGGCCACTAAGAAGGATTTGCTGACCCCTGGCCTACACAACTTAAAGTCTTTTCCAACCCCCTGAATGTCTCTGGCTGGATGATTTATTTTGAAGTATAAATAGAAATTCACAGGCCACTCCCAGAAGGATTCCAAGAGAGAGTAGTGTGCCTACTGGTCTCTTCTGCCCATCCCCTCGAAGTGGAAGCTATAGTACAGTCTTTGGGTTCCCAGACTTGAGTTGGGAGTCCATGAGACTACCCCATCCTGATAGCCCTTTTCCAAGAGGCAAGTGTACCTGGTCCATCTTCTCATCCTTTTGTATCCAATGGGTGATTCAATCTCTTTCTCCTCGGACTCCACAGTGGAAGAATGGGCCATTCCTTCCTGAGTGGTCTCTGAGAAACTTAGAGCAACAGGAAAATTTGAAGAAGGATTTTGCTGTTCTATTAGATAGTGATCTCCTGCACCCCCATCCCTGGAGGTATACAAGCAGAGAAGACTGCTGCAAAATCTCCAAGACTTCATATCTTGGTTTTCATAGCTTTGCAAATGCTGTGCTAATTCAACCCCACATGATCACCAGTCTTGGTTAACTCTGCAGGACTCTCTGAGGTCTCTTTCTTGAAACTGAGAACTCTAATCCATTCTCCAGTAACAGCAGGGACCATCATTACCTTCTCACTCTCAAGACTAAATTCCTTCAATAGGATTATATGCCAACCTTTCCTAGCATTTGCTCATCCCTGGATCTGCTGAATTCCCTGGGCTCACCTCCTCACTCTACCTACCACACTCCAACAACATCTTTTTTTTTTTTTAAAACCAGGAATCAAACTTAGGACCTTCTACTTGCCAAGCATCCAACAATAACCAACAGCTACTTACTCTCCAAGCAGGTCATGTGTGCCTTGCTGGGCTTTCTTGGCCATTCCAGATATGCACATCCCTCAGCTTGGCCTTGTGATGAGCTCTTACCTATTCTTCAAGACCAATTCAGATGCACCCTCTTCTTTACAAAACCATTCTGCAATGCAGAGCACTTCCTATTCATCCTGTCCCTGTTCCAACTCACCACATTGTACTAGAGTGAGTTATTTGTGGGACTACTTTCAGGGGTAGAGTATTTGAAGGGAAGGGGAGATGTTTAGTCCAAGGCCTTGAACATAGTAGGTGTTTAACAAATGATCTTCAAATTAATGACTAAGTGGGCTTTCACAGGGAGGTCATCTGAATCTGTCCACTTGATTATCTTATTGCTATGTCTTAGCCCTGGTCTTTTCACTTTGAGGTCCAAATTAGAGTAGTCTTGTGTCAGGTATTTTTCCTGTTTTTCTGACACTTTCCTGAGTTTCTGCCAGTACTGAGTTTATGGATCCTGAAGAGGATGACTCAGTGGGAAAATAAGGTTTTAATAATCCCACAGAACTAACCATAGACCCAATCTATTACTTGATCTTAAACAAATGAGCTTCAGTTCTCCAAACGGTAAAATGCGGACCCTCTACTCCACAGAATCGCAGTGTAGTGACAAGAGTTAGCATATATTTGCACACATATTCCAGCCTAATGGCATTGCTCAGGAGATACAAGTTTCCTTTGTCAATATTTTGAAGGCAAAATTTTAGACCATCTGACCTAATGACTTACCTGTGTGGCTCCTGGGACAGGTGGGTATCCAGCCTCTCTGGAATACCCTGGCAATAAGGAAATATAATAAAAGTTATAATAGTAACCCCCTCTGAAAAATCCTATTTTGTTTATAAGGCACTATTGTCATTTCTGTTTCTCATACTTGCAAAGAAGAACCATAAATGTCCCCAAGTAAGGCAGTAGTGACCCAGAGAGGTTAAAGGGTGTCCATAAAACCACTGATAAGTGACTAGACTTGGCCACCCTTGAGCTCTGGCTTCCAGGTGACTGCCGGATAAAAGATTTAGTTCCTTTCTATAACTTTTTCTTCACTGTAAAAAAAAATCTAATGACCTCCCAAATCTCGTCATTACTTTCATTTCTACTGCTCTCAATGAATAACTGTGTTGGTCAACATTATTTTTGGTGGTGACTGACAGCATTATTCAAAATGACATAAAACATTAATAATAATAGCAGTTCAAATAATGAAAATGATTCTGGCTCTTTTTCTTTCATTGACTTGCAAGTTGAGGCATAAACTCGAGAAATACTTAGGTCCAGAACTAGATAATGCTGTGAGATCTCCGTCTCTTTCTTCTCCATTCTCCTTTCTTCTCTCCAGTGGCTTTCCTTTTAGTCAGACCCTCTCCTCTCCAGACTTACATGCATTATGGCTCCCACCATTGTAAGCTCCATTACAGAAATGATTTTTCTTCTCCAGTCATCCTAAAGAAAGCCCTAGAACTCAATATCATTACACCTGCCTGGGTGAGGAAGAGGGCCAGCCATGAATAGTGAGAACAGTCAAGAGACTAAAATATATCCATCAGCATCTGACACCTGGGTCTCAGGCCTGCCTCTGAGCTGAGGACATCTCCAACCCTCCACCAGCTTTACAAACTGAGAATGAGAAAGAGGTCATTTTCTCAAAAGAAATTCTGAGAGCTGTTACCAGATAAGAGGAGGAATGGATGTTGGTAATGAGAAAAACTGAATCCAGCAGATGTCCTCCTCATGGTTTTGTGCCACTTCCATCTATACAGAGGAAAACCCAGCCATCAAAACTGCCTACCTCTCAATGTTCATCAAACTGATAACAAATGTAAGGGTTAGATAGATCCTGCTCTCTCCAGGATCAGCTCTAGCCTTTAAAGAACTCTGCATCCCATATACACCAATCCGTCTGTTATGGGAAAGGTCATAATTGTTCAGTTGCCTCTTCTCTGGGCTTCGTGTCTCTGCAGTTCACTTGTCTCTGGTGGCACCCCTTTTGTGCCCTACATCCAGAGTAATCATCCGGTAAAGCAAAGTTCAGGGAGCTACAGTGCCCAGTGGGTGTTAGCTTGGCTGGCATCCAACCCCATGAATTTAAAGGCCGGCTGAGCTGAACTAGTCACCTGTTTCCTCTTGACTCCTCTCAGTGAGTACATTTCCAAACCCTTCTTTCAATATGAGCTGCCCATATATTTCTTTCTCAGAAAACCTCAGAAGAAAAGAAATATACATAACATACTCTAGAGTTCAGAATCTCCATTCTATGATCTCATAAAACATCATGTTCATATCATAATTTCAGTACAGAGAGAGGATTTGCCATGTGATGTCTGAGAGGCATGCAAATTGCCCTTCTAAACCTCTGGCTACAATAAGCACACTTCAGAAGTCGACAGTTTACTTGATAAATACCTAATAAAGCTTAAATAATTATTGGAAGCCGACAAATAGGCAAATAGAATGGCAAGAGATGTTGTGGGGATAAATCACAGGGAAAAGACAGAGCCCCAGGAATGTGGGGGAGGCAGATTCCAGGAAGCGGCATAGAAAGACTCAGAGGCAGAGAGACCAGAGTAGCAGAAAGAATTGTTAGCTGGTAAAAAGGCAGATAGGGAAGCCAGGAAATGTAAGAGGTGGATTTCCCTTGAGGAACATTAAATTCTTAATGTGTGATCCTTCTCGGCTCTTCTGGAAGGAGTCCATGGGGAGTAAGTCTTCCTTATTGTTTGAGTCGTGGAAGGGGCTCAGGGATCCTGTTTTCACACACTATTTATAAGCACTACTGTGCACCAATTCCAATCTGGAGGCTGCACGAATCCAAATTCTAGGTCAACACCAATTTAATTTGGTCTAGAGTCACCATCCTGCATGGGCTGCAAGAAGGGATTGTAAAGCCTTCCTTCATTCACTGATTCATTCACTTGTTCATCAAACATTAAATGCCAACTGTATGCCATAAATAACAAGATTTCAGTCTGGGCCAAGGATGGGTGGGAGAGCAGATGATTAACCAGCAATGGTGCACAATGACAGCAGATACTTTGGAAATACACAGAGCTTGGTTTGGTCTGGTGTAAGTGTGGGGTGGGGAAGACTTTCCAGTGGAAATATCATTTAAACAGATATCTGAAGACCGAACAGGAGTGGAGAGAAATCACTGCTAGCAGGAATAGTAAGTGACAAGGGCAGTGACAGTAATACTCTGGGGTAAAGGAGTTTTGTTGAGAAAGAATCTTAGGCCTTAGCTCCATAGGAATGTAACCCTGCAGCAATGTTCACCTCCTTAGATCCTTCCCTTGGGAGTAATTTCTCATCCTCAAGTGTCCGAGTCTTTTTAGCCATTTACGGAGATGAGCCTCCTGATGCCCACTGGGGAAAGGAGGACACTGAGTGACAGAACTGTTCGAAGTTGATTGTTGCCTCTGTGACCGTGGACTGTGCTTCTGCTTTGGGTCCTACGCTCCAAACAAGACCTGCATAAAGTAAGACAATATCTGATACCCACCACTCCTAAAGGAGTTTCCTGTAGGCTCAGGCTGTGATTTACTGGCTCCAGAGAAGAAATGAAAGAGTGAAAATCATGGTGGAGGAAAGCTGCTCACTGCATGGTATCCAGAAAGCAGAGCAAAAGGGGAGCCCACAATGAGCGCGCACCTTGAAGTTCATTCTGCTAGTGACCGCCTCTTCCCAGCCTGCAGCTATGACTGCATCAATGGATCAATCCGTTGAGAAATAGTTCTCATGTGATCCAATTACCTTTCAAAAGCCTCACTTCTGAACACAGAGGCCTTCAAGGACAGCCAGGACACCAGGGTAAATTCACCTTATGAAAATTCTTCAAGTTGTCCATTTATATTGTGTGAACTTTTCTTTTGTATATTAAATTTTTAAAAAATATTTTTGCAAATGTGTAGTTTTACTGTGATTTTCTCTGGATGATGTAATTAATAATTGTTTAAACCTTATTTTTTATAAGAACCTTTAATAAATATTTTTATAATTTGTATGCATTACTTTTATAGTCAGTTAAAAGTATTTCCATTAGGAGTGAAAAAATATAGAATGGGTGGAGAGACAAAAGAACTAAAATTTCAATAAGTACAATGACTGGTCATTTGTGTAGCATATGAAGATGCAAACTAAACATGCCTAGAAAGAAGAGGCATGATGAAATGTATTTGTTAGGGTAGATGCTATAACAAATAGACCACATATTATAATGACGCAGGCACAACAGAAGTCTGTTTCTCCCCAACACAGTCAGTCTAAGAAAGAGGTTTCACATTGGCAGAGAATCCAGATGATATGTCATTTCTTTCTCAAATACTTAGGAGCCCTTTCTGATCACCACTATTTCTTAGGGAAAAAAGTGAGGCACATGGAAGCACACCCGTGGAGAGAGATTTCAGAGGCAGAATTGAAAGTTGCTCATAACATCTGTGCTTGTCCACTAGAAATAGGGTGCTTAGGACCATACTCAGTTGCAGGGGAAGCTTGGAACTACAGACCTTGTCTGGACACCCACATGTCCTTCTGTCATTTCATTGAAGAAGAGAACGGGTTTAATGTTGATCCATACTTTATGCCACATTTAGGGATGGAATAGTAGAGCAAAAATGGAAGATGGAAAGAAGAGAAAGGAAGAAGAGAACCAGGACAACAAGCCATCTGTCTCCATCAAAGAGATTCAGGTGGATGGTGTGTGACCTCAGTCCATTCCAGACTATGCTGGAGCTCAAAGTTCATAGATGTCACCCTTAGCAATTTCCTCATTCCATTGAATTGTGGTTTGTCATGGCTTAGGTGAAGGCTTTGGTCATAATGCAAAATAGTAGCACAGTTATCTCCCCTTGGGCAAAAGTTTAGAGAGGCTTCCTCAAACACCAATCTATGGTAGGAGCTGGACCACAAGGCTCTTCTCACTCGTGGACTTGATGTTAATAGCTAGGCTTCCAGGCAAGGCCCAGTGATTCCAGCTAGAACCAAGAAAGAATCAAGGATGCCTCTGTCACCTGAACAATGGTGAATGGCTTAAATGTCTCCATTTGTTTCTCTGAGAGAGAGAATGAAATAGAGGACTAGGTTGGATGCTTTTAAAATCACTAGATTCTAGCCAGCTTCATTTTTCACAAACTATGCAAAAAAGAGGCCTCCTCATCCCCACTCCTGTGTCATTTGACCCTTTGGGAAATGTATTTGCTGTCACCCACCAACTCCTGCTTCCTTGACAACAATGAAAACAGTCAGTCCCTCCACAAATCAAGTATGGGCAGCGCCCAGAATCAGTGAATGAACTGCAGACGCCAGCAACTGACGCACATTATCCAGAATGTATTAGCTGATAACATGTGCACCCCCAAATCAATGAGTGAATTATCTCCTCCACACAATTGGCACAAAAGAAGCAAATGTTCAGTGTCCCTCCAACACAGCCTGGCTATTGTCAACTCTGGCGTGGAAGATGATTAATGCACAAGTGAACACGTATCCAGATTTCGATTCCTACCATTATGCGAATGGGCCATTTTTCCCCTTTTATGGATCCTCGACACTTAACCTACTCAATGGTTTTTATTTGCATTGATCACATTTTATGGTATGATTAAATTTGTATGGAAGAGAACCAATTAGTTTTGTTTTACACTTATTGAATGCACTTTATAGTCAGACAAATTAACTCTCCACAGTTAGGTTGATTTATCCAGTGGCAGGAGACTGGATTGGCCTTGCAGAGCTCATCTCCAGCTGGGCAGGGGTGGTCATGGCAGATGGGGGCTGGAGATGCAAGTGCCTCTGAGAAACATGCAAAGCCAGTGCCTCGGTCCACACTTCAGATACCTTGGAGCTGGTGCAATTTTTCTGAGAACAGTAAATGCAAAGATTCAAATGCTATGTACATTTCAGGGGCTGATCAAGGCTTTGCCCAAAGAGTAAATGCTTTCTCTTACAAAACAGAGAGAGCAACGGTGGAAAATTCAGTTCTAATTCCCACACTCACCTCTCTCAGTACCCTGCTGTGAAGTTGAACCAACCACTGAATTTCTTTGAGCCCTGATAATAAAGACAGTGAAGTAGAGGAGAAGAAATAGAAGGTGAATGAGGAAGAAGAAGAGGGGGAATATCATCTACCTACATGGTGAGAATGCCTATAAAAATAATCTATAAACTTCAAAGCATGATTTTCATACTAATTTTACTTTAAGTAAAAAACAAAATTAGAAGCAGAATGCCATTATGTAAGGATAATTTGGATTCAAGACCTAGGTTTGAATCTCCGTTGCATTCCAGCTGTGTAGCATTGCAGAAGTCACTTGATCTTTCTGAGAAGAAGTTGCCTCATCTATAAAGTGACGATAATTGACAAAAGACCTATTAAGAGTCCAGAGAGCACCTAACACAGTGACAGCTCCCTTGTTCTCCGCCCTAACTCTGCTGCGTGTTTCTCCATAGCGCCTGCGTAAGTCTGCTAGGGTTACTGGAGCAGAATTTCACAGACAAGAGGGTTAAGCTAGAGAGCTTGCTCTCAGCTTTGCACTCTGGAGATTCGAGATTGAGCACGAACAGTGTTGATCCCTCCTGAGGCCTCTCTCATTGCCCTGACTTCTTGCTGAGCCCTCACGCAACCTTCTCAACCCTGCTATCCCTGTGTGTACAAACTTCCTCCACTCACAAGGGCATCAGTCAGATTGGATTAAGGCTTTAGTTTACCTGAATGACTTCAAGTAAAAGATCCTGTCTCCAAATACAGTCACATCAGGCCCTGGGGTTAGAGCTTCACCTATAGGTTTGGTGGGAGATGGAGGAGGGGTCACAACTCAGTACATAAGACCGTCTCACATTATAGCCCTTGTTAATCTGCAGTCATAAACTCTATGGGAGATTTTGCTTCACCAGGCATACCTAACACTTTAGAAACCTGGAATATGATGCCTGGTACAAAATAGGTGCTTAGTAAGCACTAGTTAGATGACTTAATGGACACTGCTCCACAGTTTTTGAATGCATCCTTATTTTAGCAAGAAAACATCAGCAAGCAGATGTACTTCATCTGGTCATCTCTTAAGAGTTGGTCATCTTCTAATCATTGACCCAGGACTAGCTTCTGGTACATTTTTGCCGTAAACCCAGAATTCAGAGAAAACCTCAGAAATTATTTATTTAATATAGTTGTTCTTAAAGTCATAAGAGTCTTCAGTTTTAGAGTTGAAAGGCAACTTAGCACCATTAGATTCAACTTAAAAAGAAGGGAAAGGAAATATTTGTTTCTTTACGTATTTGGTGTAGTACAGCAGCACTAAGGAGTGAACTCAGGACCTTGCCTCTAAATCACACCTCTGGTCATTTTTTTAAACAAGGTCTCCATAGGTAACTAAACTTCCTAAGATGGGCTTAAACTTAAGACCCTTCTTCCCTAGCTCCCAGAGTGCTGGGATTAACATGTACACTCCTGTGCCTGGCTGGAAAAACCCTGTATACATTCCCTGATAATTTTTCCATGATACATTCCAGAAACGGGAAGTCTTTTGTCTCTACAAGCAGGCAGTTCTGTTGTTGGATGGCCTGGCTGTGAAAACATGTTATTTTGTATACACAATGAAGTGTAAACAAAGATGTGCTTTTTGGAACTAGTTTATAATCATTAAAAGTGGAAACAAACATCATTGAGCAGGCAAATGGACAATAAACTGATTCATCCATATGGTAGGGTACTTTTCATCAATCCAAATTAATTCACTAGATCTACGTGCAATTAAATAGACAACTCAAAAAACCACAATATTGATATGTATAATATCATACTATAACAAAGACGTACTGTATATTCATTTATGGACTCCATATACAGTCGTGCATCCCTTACCAATGGAATATGTCCTGAGAACTACATCATTAGGCAATGTCATCATTATACAAACATCACAGAGTGATCTTACACAAACTAAAATAGCTGTGACCCCCACAGACAATATCATTTGTGGGATAACATCATGTATGTGGTTCATCAGTGCCCAAATATTTTATGGTACATTCCTGTATATTCATTCATGATCACTTAAAACTACTACATGTTATGTGTACTAAAAATCAAAAGACATCATAGGAAGGAGTTATAATCTGAGAGCAGAGCAATCTAAGAAGGAGGGTACAGAGAGGAGACAGGGCAGTCTCTAACGTTATTTATAAAATTTAATTGCATAACAAAGAAACCTGAAGCAAATATGGCAAAATGCCAATGTTCTGCTTAATCTTGATTGTCAGCTTGACTGGATTAAGAGACTCCAGGAGAGGTGATTGTATTATAAAGGCACTAACTTTACCAATGGGGTAACTCACCAAACTCATCAACCAATGTATTGGCTGTTAGGAAGTAGAGACATAGCTCATGGGAACGTGACCTTAGGGACATCTGGTCTCATTCTCTTGAACTTTTCCCTTTCTTTCTGCTTCCTGGGTGCCATGAAGTTAGCATTTATACACTGCCATTCCCTTTTGCCACATACGTTGGAGCTAGATGACCATGAACTGAAACCTCTGAAACCATGAGTCAAAATAAACCTTTTATCTCTTAAATTATGGGTGATATTTTTCCCCTGCAATGAAAAGATGACCAACAGGGTCCAAATGTCACATTGTGATGGTAGATTTGATGTTTTGAAATTTCTTGATGTTTAAAATGTCTGTTTTTCAATATGTGGGTATAATCAGATCATTAATAAATATTTAAATTTTAAAATTTTATTACAGTAAAAGACACATTGCTATGAATGTCTCTCAAAACATTCCCATTCCCTCAAGCACATTTACCCCATTGTTCTTGTCATTTTCTGAAGCAGTTCTGGGAGTTCTCTTTCATGAGTGTCTTAGTGGCACTATTATGACTGACTTGGTCTACTCATCAAAATGTTTACCTTTTATGATCATTTTGTTTTGGAAGAAGAGTCAGAGGTTGCATAATGTCAGATCCGGTGAATAAGGTCGATGAAGGCAAACTGTGATGTTTTCACCAGCCTGCTTGTTTATTAGGTGGCACTCAGCTGCAGCATTCACTGTGTTTTTTATTGTATCTCTTAAAGACATTCACAAAGAGGACTTCCAGCACTGCTTCAGAAAGTGACTAGACTGGTGGATAAGTATGCTTGACGTCAGGATGAGCATTGGAGGGAAGATTAATGGCAATGTGTTTTTCACTAAAACAAATTGTACTATTAGGTTGTTTATTTATGCTCATTCTGTTTTCTTGATGTGAGAAGTCACTGCTATATATTTTCCTTAGGACTGCTTTCAATGCATCCCACAGGTTTTGGTATGCTGTATCTCTGTTTTCATTTGATTATAGACATTGTTTAATTTCATCTCTGACCCACTGAGAGTTTAGGAGGGTGCTATTTCATTTCCATGTGTTTATGTAGTTTTTCAGTTTCTTTTGCCATTAATTTCCAATTTCAGTGCACTATGGTCAAATAATATGCATGGAATAATTTCAATTCCTTTGCATTAACTTAGGCATGTTCCACGGGCTTTTTAGAGAATGTCCCATGGACAGCTGAAAAGAATGTGCATTCTGATGTTGTTGGGTGAAACACTCTATAAATGTCTGTTGAATCCATTTGTTCACATGTTTGATTCAGTTCAATTATTTATTTGCTGACTTTTGGCTTAGTTAATCTGCCTCTTTGTGACAGTGAAGTATTAAGGTCCCCTGTTAAAATTGTAGTACAACATATTTATATGCACTTCTCAGATGCATAAACATAAATGGCAGATAAATATATAAAACAATGTTCAACCTCACTGGTCATTTTAGAAATGCAAATTAAAGCAACACTGAGATTTCATTTCACTCCAGAAAGAATGACTCTCCTAAAGAAATCAACCAGTAATAAATGCTGGTGGTGATGTGGGGAAAAGGAACTTCTCTTTATTATGTGTAGGAGTGTAGACTGGTATAAACACTGTGGAAATCAGTGTACAGATTCCTCAAAAAACTGAGATTGGAGGTCCCATTCCATCCAGCTACTCCAGTTCTGGATTTTTTCCCAGAAGAATTGAAAATATCACGCCATAGCAATATATGTGCACCTATGTTTATACAACACAATTTGTAATAGCTAAATTTTGGAAACAACCCAAATGTCCATCAACTGAGGAATGGATAAAAGAGATGTGGTATTTTTATGCAATGGAGTACTACTCAGCTATAAAGAAGGGTAAACTTGAGGTTTTTACAGGTAAATGGATGCAACTTGAGACCATACTCCTAAGTGAAATAAATCAGACTCACATGTATAAATATCATATTGTCTTTCTAGAGAAAAAAATGGAAGAGTAAATGAGGTCCAAAATGTACAATAGATACTGTGAAAGTGAAAGGGAAAGAAACTGATCAAAAAGAAAGAATGACTGAGACAGAGGAAAGAAGGGAAAAAAATATATGTATATATATATATATAAACATATATATAGGATAGGTAACTATACTACTAATCTCTGTTAGTTCATCAAAAAGAACAGTTTGTATTTTCATTGTTTATTTTTTCATACATATATCTTATAATCTGAATGACTACTTTGAAGATAACAGTTCTAACAATATACAATATGTTAACAATAATTAATTGATTAATTTGTAATTCTGCATTATCATTTTTATTCTTTTTTGTTTTAAAATAAAAAAATAAATTGTACTAAATTCAAATGGACACTATAGTTTTTAAATCAGCATTTATATTTTAGTAAACAAGGAAAATTATCTTTAATAGAAGTGACATCAGGTTCTACTTCCAGCTACTGGTATTAGCTGGAATGTACCTGCTTCCTCTACCACACTGTATACAAGAGCTTCATAGACAGGGACAACAGCCCCAGGCCTCCCTCCCAGGCTTGTGGCTATCCTCATGTAAGAGCTAATATTGTGGCTGAATTGCAGTGAGACATACAGGCTCCATTCTCTTTCTTCCCATCCTACTTACTGAATCATTCTATATTTGCGGACTGTCTACTGGGTGGATACTAATATTCTTGTCCCTTGAGCTCATTGTCTAGTGAAAGAAATAGATACATAATCAGATAACTGCAGCACAATGTTCCAACCGATAAGCTCACACAAAATGCTTTAAATTGGAGAAAGACAGAACTCACCTGCCCTTGGAGGAAGTGGGCAGGGGGTTGAAACAGCTCAGCTGGAAAGATAAATCCTGAGTGACTACTAAGGAATAAAAAAGACATTTCCCGGAAGCTATGGCATGTAAAGATTGCAGGCCAGAGAGATGGTACCCTGAAAATGGGTGGCTCATTTGGCAAGTGGAAGGGCCATAACAGGGCATGTCATAGGAGAACTGCAGAGGATGAAAACGGTTACTTTCCAAGGCAGTGACGACTCCACGCGTGACTCCTACCATTCCCGTATGTCAGGTGAGTTGGGTGCGAGCACAGAGCGACTACGGGTGCTTGTGTTCCCAGTGCTGTCTTGCTAATAGCGAATGTCATAAGTAATTGGTTAGACGGGCAGCAGAGTTCAGGTTTCCAAGTGTGCCGATGTTTCCTTACACAGCTGTCCCTTAAATTCAATGAAACCACAACTTTCCTGTCTGCCTGTGTGGCTCGAGTTGTCTGTGCTTGTTTCCTATGCAACCAGTAGTATTGACACTCTCTTTTGAAATACATCTGTATTTTGATATGCTTTGATTATTTTTTAAGAGTTTACAGGGCTCGGTGGGGAGACATAAGAAATAAAATAGGAGGTATAGGAAGAGAAAGATATAAAAAACTGGGACACTAGGTTAAAATTTGGGCTTTCTACTCTAAGAAGCAAGGACATTTCTTCAAGCTAGTACTAGGAATGCTAGTAACCATGGTTAATCTTTAGTACTTGATTGATTGTATTGGAGGCCAAATGGAATGAGCTCCAGGAGAAGGAAAAACATTGAATAGGTTACTGAAGATAAAGTGGTTTTTGTTAGATCTTGGGCAGTGCAAGTGGATTATTTACATCGAGGACATTAACCTAAGTAGCAACGCCTTTAATCTTCAGGGGCTCATTACCACAGTATAGTGGGCCTCACTCAGTCTGACCCAGTTATTCTTGCCCGCACTGCCCAGTCTAAGCCATAAGCTCTAAACAGAAAGGACTCGACTGAAGGGTGTTCTGTTGAACTATTGAGGGAAAGTCACTAAGCACTTTGGGTGGAGTTGTCTGCCCACAGGTGGGATTCCCAGAGCACAGGCTTGCCTTCTCTAAGAAGTAAATTCAGAAAGTGCTGCACAAGACATCTGAGGTCCACTCCTTTCCCACACCTGAGAAAGGACACAGAGCCTCAGGGAAGTAGGAGGGCAGGCTGAGGTGGGTGTGGGACACAGACATCAGCAGACTTCAGAGAAGCATGGAGAGAACAGAGAGAACAGGTCATGTGTACTGGGCTCCAGGATGGTGGGACCTCAAGTGCTAGCATCCAGAGAGCTGGAAAACTACCCAGGCTGGAGAGCAAGATCAGGGTGATGCTTAACAGCCAGAAAGCACCCAATATAATGATCAGTAAGACAGGAAGAAATCAGGAAGAAATCTTTAAGACAAGAAAGTTCCACCCAGGGAGGCTGACTCCTCATAAACAAGCAGTGTGTGCCTGTTGTGGGTAATAAATTAGCATTTCTTGAGCCCTTCCTATTTCCCAGACATGTATCCAAATATTACATGTGTTATCTCACTTAATTTTCACAATGAGTTAGGGAGGTTGGCCCTGTGAAAAATGATATCAAGCGGGTGGAAATAATGAGACGTGAAAAGTAGCTAAGTTGGCCAATGTCACAACGTAACTGGCATTCAAACCCAGGGTCAGACTGCTGTGTTCTCGTGCTTTGTTGAAAAAAAGGGGGGGGGGGCCTGGAGATTTAGCTCAGCAGCATAAGGGCCTGCCTTACAAGCAGGCAGTCGTGAGTTCAATCCCCAGTACGGATAAAAAGAAAAAAGACCAAAAAAAAAAAAAAAAAAAAAAAAACAGTTGGGAGTGGCCTACTTTACCCCCTTGGAGTAGTTTCTCCAGTAAGCTTTCCCATCTTCCTCCTCAGATTTTGTTAGTTTACGGGGCTACACATCTCTCACAGTCCTTACAGTGCAGCCCCATCAGCAAGAAATGCACCTGTTTCCCAGCTGCGGAGCAGCACCTCTGTAAGAACTCTGTGCCCTAACAGTGCTTCAAAACTGGTGATCCTCATCCTACAGGCATGTAGGGAGCATGAGGCGACTCATGGGGCTTCAAAGGATGGAAATTATAATTGCATCGTTTCAAGGTAAATTTCCTCCTTCTCCTTTCCCAGAAAGCCATGCTGTTGCAGTAGAAGGGATCTCCAAAGAAAACCATCTGTCTGAGGCTGAAGTTACAAGCTTCCCGCTGTACTGTGCCAAGCTCCTTCCAGGCTGTGGGGGAGGAATGCTTTGAGATGTTAATTAATGAGTGTGGCTTTCATTTTCATTCCTAGAAACTCCCGTGTTGTTCCTTGATATCCTGGGCTGCCTCAGGGAAGAGCTGTGAGATGAGACTTGTGCTCACCACATAAACAGAACCTCCCACTGTGCTTCCCTACTCCCCACCCTAGGGCTAACACCCCTCCCCCATAGACGAAGACCCAGATTTCACTGGGGCTAGATTTCTGCACATGTAGGTGTTGTCACACCCACAAAGCCTCCAGCTGCTGGAGGGTTATTTGTCCACCTGTGACAACAATTGGCTCTGTCACGGGAGGCATCAAAGTGATGGGTACAGGAGGAGCCTGCCAGAGGAGCCCTGCACAGAAGACGAGCTGTCAGTTGCCAAGGCCAGTTTGACTGTATCTGTCACCAGTGCAGATGGAGGTGTGCATGCCGAAAATTCACAACTCTGTCCCTGGATGGGCCCCCGTCAGCCACCTCTTCTCTTGCACAGGCACTTGGCCCTCCTGTTCGTCTAGAGAAAATGTGTTGCCTTTCTCAGGATTCCTCTTAGCATGGCCTGGGTCGGATTCTCCAGTCCCTCAAAGACAAATCCATTGGCTCTTTCCCTACTTTGAGATCACAAGAGATTCCTGAGGGCAGACTAATAGCAGTGTGGTCACAGAGGCAGAGAGAAAGATCCAGTCATTACTATCACAAAAATAATGGTTAACTTTTTGTAGTATGGAGGATTGAGATCAGAGCCTTCACACTGAGCTATATCCCTAGTCTTTTATGTTTTCTATTTTGAAACAAGGTCTCAATAAGTCTCCAAGTTTCCCACACTAGGCTTCAACTTGTGATCCTCCTGCCTCTGCTTCCCAAAGTGCTGGGATTAAAGGTGTGTATCAACATGTCCAGCTGATGTTTAGCATTTTCAGTGTTTGAAACACACAGGGCCGTGTTAAGTGCCATTTCCGTGTGGTTTACCTTTAACCTTCACTCCAGCCCTGAGTGGTAGGCATTATTACTGGCTGCATTTTCTAGATAGAGACTAAGATACAGAGAGGTGGGATCAATGGTTTATAGGTGGTGAAAACAATATTATTGGATTGCAGTCATTTCTGACTCAAAATCCCAGCAGCTTAGCCACTAAATTACATAGAGAGACTGCTACTGCAGCCGTCTGAGGCTTAGTTCAGAAATACAGCCGCTACCTGCCTTGTGACAACAATGATTCCATACGCCACCATTTGAGAAGATGCCTGTTTATTGTTCAAGTGGAGCTGTGAAATGCAACAGAGGTGACCCCAAAGTCTATAGAAACTATACCGATAGCTAAAAGAATCTGGGAACTGTGGATTTTTCTCCCTGTATATTTAGCTGTCAAAATCTGCAAGTGAACACAAGGAGCCTAGCTCTCTATTGTGCTGCTTCATCAAAGCTGTAGAAAACTATCCAGAAGTTCACCTGCCTCAGGGTTTAGTGACAGCTGAGTCACTCACCCTGACTTTCATAAGCTTTCAGAATCATAGCTCCAAATAGTCTCCATCTCTTGCTGACCACTTTGCATGAGAGACTCGCGTCATTGTAGGAAAGCATCAGGCTGACCAGTGTTTTCTTGAGCTAGAACTTGCCAAGGTTAGAACACTATTCTATGGGGAACAGTTGGAAAGGTGCTGAACCTAATCCAGAAAAAAAATGACCCAGGCTGTAGGATTGTTAATGTCCCATCTGTCATTTTAAAGTTAATGATATAACTAAAACCTTAAAACACCAAGCATTTTAACTCTCCGTTATAAGTTGTAGAAATCAAAATTAAAATATCTGAAACAAATGGGCAAAATTAAGATAATAATAAGAAAAAAGGAAGGAAGGATGGAAGGGAAGAAGTAGACTTACTGGCTAATTTAATTCAAAGGCCATTTGTATTCAGGTGTGGTTTGATCCAGGAATTTAATCCGTCATCTATATCCCCAGCTTGTGTATCTTTTTCTCTTGTGTTGTTTCTATTATCTAGCAGAATCTATTTTCTTAATGGCAAGAAGGCCAACAAAGCCTGATATGTAGGCAGTTCAGTGTCACTAATAAAAGAGTGTTCTTTCCCAGAAGCCCCTGCAAAGCTCCAGGACTGAGTCATACAATTTGGAATGTATACTCATCCTTGAAGCTAAAAACTCCATCCCCTGAACTGGCCAGCTCTGGGTCTTGAGCTCAGTTTTGGAACCCAAGAATAAAGTTGATTCAACTCAGTGATAAAAAAAAAAGTGGAAAGAGGAATTCAAATTATCAATATTTGCAGATGACATGATACTCTTCATAGAAGATGCAAAGAACTCCACCAAAAAAAAAAAAAAAAACCCTTTTGGAATTAATAACCAACTTTAACAAGGTAACAGGATATAAGATTAACACATAAAAATCATTATCATTTGTTAATGAATTCAATAAGAAAGAAATTATGAAAATAATACCATTCACAGTAACTTTTTAAAAAATGAAATACTTAGGAATTAACCTACACAAGGAACTGAAATGCCACTACTAAGAATATGCTACTCTGGAAAAGAAAGGTAATGGGAACATCAGGAAAGGGCAAAATGTCTCCTGGTCCTGGACAGGCAGAACTAATATTGCCAAAGCGTCCGTAACTCCCCAAACTGTTACACAGACTCCATGCAATTCCAATCAAAATACCAACAGCATACTTTACAGATCTAAAGAAAAAAGTCCTGAAGTTCCTATGGAACCAGAAGAGACCCAGACGGACAAAAGCAATTAGGTAACAAGAGCAGAGGAGGAGGGATAGTAAGACCTGTCTTCAAGCTGTACTACAAAGCAGTAGTGTCAAAAACGGCATGGTACTGGAACAGACAGACACATGGATCAGTGCAACAGAACTGAGGGTACAGAAACGTCCCGCTTAAGTTATCTGATCTGTAACAAAGGGGCCAAAAGAGTGTTTTGGAGGAAAGAGAACCTATTTAACAAGTAGTGCCAAGAAAACTGGTTTTCTGTTTGCAGAAGAATATAACCAACCCTTATTTCTCACAATGCTCTAAATTAAAATCAAAATGGATCTAAGATATATAAACATTAAAACAGAAACATTAAACCTAAACCTACTGGGTGATAAACACATAAAGATGTAGGAGTAGGAAAGGATTTTCTAAACAGAACACCAATTACATAAGAAATAGCAAGAATTAACAAATAGGATTATAGCAGACTAAAATGCTTCTCTACAACAAAAAAAATCGACCAATAAGGTGAAGAGAAACTTATAGGAAAACTTTTGGGAAAAACTTTTGCCAGGTACTCTTCACACAAGAACTAATATCCAGAACATACAAAGAACACAAAAAAATTAAACCACCTATAATTAAAGACCCAGCCAAGAAATAACCACAGAAATGAACAGACATTTCAAAAGTAAGAATGACAAATGGCCAACAAGTGTATGAGAAAATGTTCAGTATTTCTGGCCATTAGAGAAATGCAAATTAAAATAATGCTAAAATCCCATCTCACTCCAGAAAGAATGGCAATTATTAAGAAATCAAACAATAACAAACACTGGCATGGCTATAATGAAAAAGGCACCCTCATTCATTGTTGGTAGGAACATGAGCTAGTATAACCACTGTGGGAATCAGTACAGAGAGTTCTCCAAGAACTGAAATTAGAAATGGCATATGACCCGGTTATCTCCATGGTAGATACCTTTCTCCAAAGAGCTTAAGACAAATTACAGTGAGGCATGCACACCAGTGTTTATAGTGGCATGATCCGTAACAGCTAAATCCTGGAAGCTGCCTCCAACCCATCAACAGATGACTGAGAACTTCTCAGCTGTAAAGGATAAACTTGAGACTTTTATAGGTAAATTGATGCAACTAGAGACCATGCTCATAAGTGAAATAAATCAGACTCACATGGATAAACATCATATTGTCTCCCTAATATAAGAAGCTAAAAGAGTAAATAAGATCCAACATGTACAATAGATACCGTGAAATGGGAAGAAACTGTCAAAACGAAAGAGAAACTGGAATGGAGAAAGGAGAAAAGAAGGAAGGGAAAAGGAAAAGTACCTAGATAGATAGTAGATAGAGAGATGAACAGACAGACAGAGAGATCTATTTTATACACAAGATAGTTAAGAGTGATATTACCAATCTACTAGTTCATTGAAAAGAAGGGTTTGTGCTTATATTGTTTGATCAATTTTTCATACCTCTGTCTGCAATATGAGCAACTACTTTGAAGATAACAATATACAATGTATTAACCATTGTTACTCTCCTAATATCTTGTTTTGAAATTCTGTATCATTATTTTTACTGTTTTGTATCTTTAAAATAAAAAACATTTTAAAAAGAAATGTATCTATATAAAATGGAATATTACTCAGTCATAAAGAATGACAAACCTGAGACATTTGTAGGAAAATAAATGCACTTGGAAAATATAATGTTGAGTGAAATAAACCAGACCACAAGTTTAAGTACTATATGTTACCACTCATTTGAGTGAGGCAAAATACAAACAAAGAGAATAATAAAAGATAGAAGGACAAAGAAATGGATCTCTTGCAATAGGGAAACGGTCCATGGGAACAAGGGCAAGGGGTGAAGAGGAAGGAAAGGAGAAATAAGTAGAATAAAGATATGCCGTGTAGAGGAAACTACTGACCTCAATTAATGTAAGCCTTCTATCTGTAACATGAGCCATGATTAATTATATCAGCAAGAATGAAAAATGAGATGCAGGAATTGGAGGAGGAGGGAAGGCGGAGGAGAGAAGGGGAAGAGGATAAAATAAAAAATTTTTTAAAACCTAGCTACTGTATATACATGTAACCACTCTCCTGGTGACTGTGAACTACAAACTTCAAACATCTACTGATAAAATAAAATTTTAAAAATAAAAAGAAAGAAGATGTGTCATATATATATGCAAGTTTCTCATGACAAGTACAATGATTATTTACTGCAAACATGCACTAATAAAAACACATTAAATGAAATAAAAATTGAAGAATTAAAAAAAAAGAAAGTGGGTGGAAAATCTGGAGTTCTCCCCTGAAGAAAAGAGAGCAGACAGCACACCATGAAGTCCACTCCAGGGAGAAGGGCAAACTGGAGACTCAGTGTTGACAGAGTCTCTCTTTAGATGAGGAATCACACTGTCTGCTACTTGTGAAGTTTCATAGTGTATTCATAAAGCAGGCTTTTGTTTTCCTAATACTTACAGGAGTTGTCAGTGAAACTGAAACTCCAAGAAGAAGAATAGCTGGATTCATGTAGCATGAGCTCATGTTCAAACTCACACTGGCCAATTCCACCAGCTCTGTCTCCACACAGAGAAAACTGAAGGCCTCATTTATACAGAGTCCCAGCTCCAGAAGAAACCCTACTCATTTGGGTTACTGTATACAGTTTACTACTATTCTCTGGGCTTTACTTTCCACTGTTATAACATGAAAATGCTGTCCTAAAATTAGTGGTATTAATAGGTTACAGAGAAAACTTGTGGTGACACTGTTTTCAGAAACCCTGTAGGACAGTCTGTCTTTAGCCAGTGCAGCCACACCAAATGTGACATGCAACTTCTTCTGGATCTAACGCTGTGGATTATCCACCAATGTTCTTTCACGCTGCTAATATTCACGGTCATAATAATCCACTGTGGCCTCAATGTTTTAGGTAGATTTTCTCATTTATTCTTTTTTTTTCTAATCACACAATACTTCCAACACATCGAAAATAATGTGTCAGGCACACATGTACTGTTTTGCAAGACTAACATGTTAACTTTTCACCATATTTCTTTAAAACTCTTTCTAAAGAAACGAAAGATGTTACAGACCTTGGTGACTCTCCCTCACCCACATCGATTTTTCTTTTCTCCGCTTTCCTCCTTCCCCAGAAGTAACCTCCATTACTGAATCAGTGTGAATGAATCACAAATATATGTATGCTAATTCAGTATTGTAGTAAAAACAAACTACATGTGCAAATACACATATATAATTTTGTATTCGAAAAACATACGCAGTATTCTTCTAAAACTTCTTCTTTCAAACTTATTTTTTTAAAATTTATTTACAGTGATTCATTTGGATCTCATTCATTTATTTAAACTGCAGTATCATATCCTGTTGTGAACAAACCACCATTTACCATTCCCCAACTGAGAGTACGCTGGTTGTTTTTACATTCTAGCAATTTCAAGCTACACAATAAGCATCCTCGCGTGGTTCTCCTTGGGCACATGAGGGAGTTTCTACAGCAAAAATATCCATAAACAAAATTAGACGGTAATCTGTACGGGCAACTTCCACCTTGCTAGATAATGCCAAATTGCCATCCAAAGTAGTTTCCCCAACTTCTGTTCTCATCAGACAAGTGAATTTCCATTTTCCATATCCTCACCAACACTTGCACTATCAGATTTAATGATTTTGTCATCTGAGGAGTACAAAATGGTGTGTCATTGTTGTATTTTGAAAAGACCCACTGGTGACATTAAGAATAATTTTTGTAGTTTGTTAGATATTGAGTTTTCTTTTGTTACTTTTTTCATGAATTTTGTCATTATTGGTTTCCTTGTTTCTTAAAGATTTTGTGAGGCTTAATGTATTTGAGATATTAATCCTTTACTAATTATATGGTCTGCAAATGTTCTCTCTCAGGCATTCTGTTCCCACAGAGCAAGATGTATTTTGTCATACAGAAGTTTAATTTAATGTAGTGAGGTATATCAATATGCTCCTTTGTGGCTTAAGTTTGTTTTGTTATACTTAACATCCTTTTCTCCACTCACAATCTCATTTAAAAAAATCCTCCTAGTCTTTCTTCTAAAAGCTTTACATCCTTATTGTCATATGTATAATTGGAATTTATTTTGTCATAAGATGTTAAGCACCAAATTTTTCTCCTTGCATACAGATAGCAAGTTGTATCTCCATTAATAATTCACTAATCTATAATGTCACAATGCCCAGCTCCCTTATTACATAAAGGGCTGTGTCCAGGTAGATTTTCATGGTTCTCTGTTTTGCTCACTCCCATGCAATTTCCACAGTTTTATTTATGTGTGGCACCTCCAGGTATTAAGTTATTGCATGTCAGCTTCCCACTTAGCTTTGTGCACTTGGGCTGGGACACTAAATGTCCTGCTCCCGGGACCAGTGGGCTCTGCAAAGAAGCCGGGGGGAAGGGGTGAAAGAAGTGGAAGCTCCCTCCTCAGAACCTGGAGCTCCAGTCACATGGAATCTCCTCTAAGCATGAATTTTGCATCACTCCAACCTCTTCCCCTCGTCCCTTAGTCCCAGAGTTAATAGGAAATTCTGGCCATTGCCTCTGTGACATCTCTGTGAACATTTTAACCCCTTACTCAAAATTTCTATACCCAGTTGACAGCTTCTTATTAAACTTTGTTTTATGACAATTCTTGTGGCTCCCGTTTTCTGGCTGTGCCTTGACATAGCCAGTTTACAACAACCTCAACCCCGAAACATCCTGGTGTCCTCTACTTTTCTTCCTCAAAGTTGCCTTTGATCTTCTTGGCCCTTGCTTTCCCAGGTGAATGCTATAGAACTTGTGAGTTCAACCAATATAATAATAAAAATAATGATAATTATAAGCATTCAAATGTTTTATAACAACTGCATAACTCTTTGGATAAATATGAGGAAGGTGAGCATTCTAAATGATCTGCTCCTGGTATGTGCACAGCATGATTAGGTCTCCTCATGTTTTCCAGTAAGATATTGTATTTTTCTCTATAAAGTTTAGGTACTTCTCCTGCTAGATATATCCTAATAATTTGTAAGTTTTGTTGTGATGGTACACTAAGTCTTCACAATTACAAGTTTAATTGTTCCTGATTGTTGTTTAACAGTACAATTGATTTTCTTGTATATTGATCTTGTATCCAGCAACTGGCTGAACACTTGACTGGTTATTAATATGATGATATTTTCTGTGGAACTTCCTGGGTAATCATTTGAATTATGAACAATGACAGCTTTGTTTTTGCTGTAGAGTTACTGTACCTATTATCTCTTTATGTATATACATATGAACACATGTGTATGTGTGTATTCATGAAAGCATGTGTCTCTGTGTGCACGTATGTCCTTATATGAATGCATATGAGTGTCTATATGTATACATGTAAGCATGGTGTGTACATGTATCTCTGTGTGTATGTGTTGGTGTATATGTGCATGGGAGTAAAGATATATAAGCAGGTATCTCTGTGTATATATATGCAAGCATGTGTGTACACATGTATCCTACTGTACTCTCATTATGTCTTCAGTTCAATATTGATTAAAAGTACTTCCTTTCCCAGGTGAAATGAAGATACATAAACCGGATTTAATTTCTTACCAGAAACATCTAAAAGATAGTTTAAAATGTGACAGAGAGGTGCTCAGGACAATGGACATTAGGCAGAGGACATTGGCAGTCTCTGAGAACCACAAGCAGATGAAGAGAGCCTTGGAACTGCCCTGCGTTACCGCCAAGAGAGTTTCCAAGTGGAAGCCCAGAAGACCGAACCAACCCCCAGAGCCTTGTGTGGTCCCCAAGTGCAGGAGATGGAGCAGATGAAATTCAAGGCCAAAACCAAGATGCATTTGAAAGTTACTAAACATAAAAATACACAAGAAATTATAGCCATAAGGAGGAAATCAGTCAATCAAAACTGATGTCCAGACAGAGGCAATTGATAGAATTAGCAACTAGAATCTAGAAAAAACTTTCAAATTGTTACTTAGAGACAAGGAACAAGTCTTAAAAGCATCAAATCAACATCTAGAGACAAAAAACTAAGATGTCTCAAATGAAAAATACATGGGATGTGATGGTCGTAGCAGATAAATTGTGGAAGACAAAAAAAGATCAGCAAAATTGTAAGCATGGCAATATAATCTACCTAAGTGCAACCAAAAGATCTTAAAAATGAACAGAAGTCAATAATCTATAGGACAATCCAGCAGCTTCAAGATAACGCCAAGAGCAACTATATAAGATTAATAGGCATCAGTGAAGCTGAAGGAGTCAATGCAAATGACTTAACTAAAATATTTACATAAGTAATAGCAGAAAATTTCCCAAACATGGGGAAAAAATCTGATATACGTATAAGTGAAGCATATAGAATGCCAAACAATCACAACCAACATAAATCTACACCCAGACATATAGTAATTAGGATCCCAGACATGTAGCATAAAAATAGAATACTAAAAGTTGTTAGAGAAAAAACACAACTCATCTATCAAAGAAAACTCATTAGAATTACAGCAGACTTTTCAGTACAAACCCTCAAGTCAAGATGAGCTTGGAGGGAGGTATTTACAGTTCTAAAAGAAAATGACTTTCAATCGAGACTGATGTACCCAGAAAAATTTTCATTCAAATTTAATGGGAAAACATGATACTTACATGATAGAGAACTGAAGAAATTCATGTCCACCAAACCAACCCTAGAAAGAGTGTTGAAAGACATACTAGGTAAGAGACAAAAATGACCACAATCTCCAGAACAACAAAAAAAAGAAACCACCAGGTAGGATAAGCAATTAAACAAGGGTGAAAACAGAAAGCAAACAACTGGAACATAACATGGCAAAGTCAAGCCAGTACATATCCATAAATGTAAATGGCCTCAATTCACAGAAGAAACCTAGAATAGCAAAAGCAATTCTGGGCAACAAAGACAAGACAGGAAGCATCAGAATTCCTGGCTTAAAACTATACTACAAAGCTACTGTATAAAATCAGCATGGTACTGGCAAAGAAATAGACCAGAGAATCAATGAAACAGATTACAAGATAAACCACATCTAGAAAGACACTCAGCCACCTGATACTGACAAAGGTGTAAACATGTTCACTGGAAGAAGGATAGCCTCTTTTAATAAATGGTGTTGGAAAAACTGGCTCTCCACATCCCAGAGGCTGAAACTAGACCCACGCCTATCACCATGCACAAAACTAAAATCTAAATGGATCAAAGACCTAAATATTAAAACAGAAACACTAAATCTACTAGAAGACAAGGTAGGCAGAAGTCTTGGAGACATAGGGGTAGGCATAGAATTCATGAACAAAATGTAAACTGCACAGGTAACACTTCAAAGAATCAACAACTGAGACCTCACATTATTGAAAAGTTTCTGCACTTCAAAAGAAATCATCAACAGAGTGAAAAGAAAACTCACAGAAAGGGAAGAATTTTAGCCAGCAAGCCCTCAGACAAAGAACTTATATCCAGAACATATAAAGAATTGAAAAACATCAAGCCCCCCAAATTCAAAGACTCTCTCCAAAAAAAGGCATCTGAGATGAACATACAGTTCTTTGATAAAGACATACAAATGGCAAATAAATTCATGAACAAACGTTCATCATCACTGGTCATTCAAGAAATGCAAATTAAAACAGCATTGAAATTTCATCTCACTCTGGAAAGAATAGCTGCCATAAAGAAATGAACTGATGTCAAATGTTAGTGAGGCTGCAGGGAAAAAGGAACACTGCTCCACTGTTGGTGGGAGTGCAGACTGGTGCAGCCACTATGGAAATCAGTATGGAGAATTCTCAGAAGACTAGAATTGGAAATCCCATTCAGTCCATCTACTCCTCTCCTGGGTATTTTCCCAGAAAATCTGAAAAGGTCATATCACAGTGATATATGTGCATCCATGTTCATAGCAGCACAATTTGTAATAGCTAAATCTTAGAAACAACCAAGATGCCCATCAACCTCAGAGTGAATGAAAAAGAAGTGATATTTTTATACAATGGAATATTCCTCAGCTATAGAAAAGGATGATCTCAAAAACTGCATAGGTAAATGGAGACAACTTAAAACTATCCTTATAAGTGAAATAAATAAGAATCATATTTATAAATATCACATCGTGTCTCTAGTGTAACAAGAAATAAGAATGTAGAAGTAATAAAATCCAAGATGTGTAATTGCTATTGTCAAAAGGAAAGAAAAAGAAAGTGGTGTAAGGGATATAACTGCATATATGTTTAAGTGTGTAGGATTGATAACCATATTACTAAGTTTTTGTTGGATCTTTGAACACAACTGTTTGCAGTCTCACTGTTTGAATGTCCACTTTGTATGCTTTAATCTTCTAACTTGAACAACTATTTCTAAGAGGACAATATGTAATTTATCAACTAATGATTTCTTACTGTTTATTTTTTGGAAATTATGTATTATTTCTACCCTTTTCCTGTTTTGTTTTTGTTCTCTTTAAATAAAATTTAAAACAAATTCAGCTAGGTTTGGTGGCAGCACCTATAATCCCAGCACTGTAGGAGGCTGAGGCAGGATTCTAAGTTCAAACCCGACTGAACTGACTTAGTGAGACTTGTCTCAAAATTTAAACAAAGTGTCTGGGGAGTATAGCTCAGTGAAAAGATCCTGAGTCCCATTCTCAATACTGCAAAACTAAGCCATCTGTTTTCTCAGAATGGGTGAAGTTTGTGTCACACAAATATTAATTATGAAAATGTAAACTCTTTGATATGTGTGGCCTGAAAAAGCTGAATTAAGGGAAAATATACAAAGAAAATATTGGCAAATCCTTTAAAATATGTTTAAGGACTTTGGTACAGACTAAAGAATAAAGGTAAAAAGGATCCATATTGATCAAAAAATTTCACACACTGTATGTTGGACACACTGGGATTCGGCTGGAAATGTTACATACTGCTGGTGGAAATGTGAAAGGGTTACAAACACTTAGTAAAGTGTTTGGCAGTTCCTAAGAAGATAGCTATGCACGTATCTTAAGATCCAGAGTTCTATTCCTGGTGTTCATGCAAGAGAAGTGAAAGTATAGGTCTAGATACGAACTTATGTACCAATATTTGCAACATTAGAAATGGCCCTAGTGTTGAAAACAATCCAAATGTCCATCATCAGGGGAATAAATAAGCAAAAACAAGCTATATTCATACAAAGGAATAGTTTTCTGCCATACAAAGGAGAATATACAAAGTATAGTTACATGATACAACACGGATAAATTTTAAATTAGTTATTTGGGGAAAGGAAAGGAGATACAAAAGACACACAGTGCATTGTTTCTTTAGCATTAAATTCTAAAAGTATTAACCTAGAAAGACAGAAAGCAGATTGGTGGTTTCCTGGGAGGGGCAGGAGAAATGATTACAAAGGCCCCTATAAAACCTTTGCTGAGAGGGAGTCATGATCGTGTTCACTATCTTGACGGTAAATATTATTTCATGAATCTTTACATATGCAAAATATATCAAATTTTACAAATTAAATATGGGCCTTCTATTAAAATTCAAATGCATTTCAACAGAGCTATTTGCTAAGTAGCAAAGATTATCGGACAGGCAGAAATGTGTGGTTGCCAACTTTAAAGAAAATGCTGCTTAAATTCCACCATTATATATGATTGCTCCTGGGCATTGGAAGATGCCTTTGGATGAAAATATTACATCTCCTGCTCTTGTTAAAACTATTTCTGCCCCCTATCTTTTAAAATCAGGCGTTTTACAAAACTGTGTATACTTCCTTTGTCTGGTACAAATGAAGGGTTTTGCAGATCTTGACCTTAAAACAGAAAACTCTTTGTCAACTGCTACTGAGAGAAGTTTCAGAAAGAAGGAAATGTCTCATCGATCTCCAAAAAGCTGTCAAAAACACAGATACTTTCTCTGCATCATAAAGCTACTATAAGAGCAAGATAGTGAGAATATGAACAAATTCATCAGTCTTACTTTCCTGTCAGGAATAGAGCAGCTGTATAAATGTACAGTCCTTCTGTTTCCTGTTACTATAAAGTCATGCATTAGAATAGTCATACAAAGCTAGGTGTGGTGGCTCACGCCTGTAATCCTAGCACTCGGGAGGCTGAGCTGGGAGGATCGTTGCGAGTTCGAGACCAACCTGAGCTACAAAGTGAGCTCAAGGCCAGCCTGAACTGCACAACCTGTCTCAAAAAGACAAAAAAAGAGTAGTCATACAAGAAAGCCTACCAGATCAGTTCCTCATAAAATATTGCTGCCATGCCTGTGACATATAACCTATAGCTCTAAAACACCTCCAATTTGAAAGAATTGTTCTTACTTAATCATTGGTGGCTCTACCAGTAAAATTTAAATTGAGATATCTCTGCTGAAAGGTATGGACATCAGGAAGTTTCCGGGTAAAGCAAAAGGAAGACTTTGGCATGTCTCCTCCTGCATAGAAACACAGAAGTACAGAAAATACTAAGATTGCTGATTTCCTCATGAATCTAAGAATTTGAGAGTCATTGCTCATTACATGGTAGTACTCTTGTCAAGTTAAGAAGCAATTTTCTGTTCTAAATCTCTTTTTTTTTCTACACCTGCAACTCCAGCAATCTGGGAATCTGAGGCAAAAAGATCACAACTCAGACCCCAACCTGGGAAATTTAGCAATTTGGCAAGACCCCGTCTCAAAGTAAAAGTAAAAGAAAGAGCTAGAGATATAGCTCACGGCCCTAGGTTCAATTCCCAGTACCACAGCAAATCATGAATATTTGTTGATTTTTATTCAGTGTAAATTTGCTGAGTTTATTGGAATCATAATATGGTTTTCGATCTATAGTCTCTTAATGTAGTAAACTACATTAATTAGATACATTTCCTTTTTGCTTTTTGCTGCATGCATGGAGGGTGTAAAATGCAGTGACTTGCTATACTTATCTTGACATGCAAATGTTGTGGCTTTGATCTATAATGTTCCCCAGAATTCTCATTTATATGGAGGATGACTGGATCATGGGAGTTCTTTACTCACCAGTGGATTTATCCATGGTGATCTCAGTGGCTCAATGTGCCTTTAAGAAGTGGTCCTGGTTGGAGGTGGACACTGGAGGTGTGACCTGGAAGGAATATTCTTGTCCTCAGCTCCTCCTTTCTCTTTCTGCTTCCTGGTAACCAAGAGCTAAGCACTTTTTCTTCAGCCATGCCCCCCCAGACATGTACTGTTGCTGCCTTGGAGTCAGCCAAACATGGAGTGAAGCTGAGGGCCAAAATAAACCTCTCCTCAGCTGTTGTGTCAGGTGTTGTGTCAAGGGGTGGAAAGCGACTAAGACAACGTAAGTAGAGAAGTGATTGCTACTATGGTCAAGCAAGTTAATAATGTATACTGTAATTATCTCATTAATCATCTTTGTGTGTGTGGAGAGAAATCTTTGCAAATAATCAGTGCACGATACCGTATTAACTGTCTCTTCATATTGTACATGACAGCTCTAAGCATATTTATCCTACTTAAATGCAACTTTGTACATATTTAAATAGTAAATTGAGCTCATGTTGCTAGAATCACTACTTGGTCGTATTTATCTTTAATATGAATTGCTAAGTATTTGTTTGCTATTTCACTTAAGCTTTTGTTCATATGTACAATTTGAATATCCTCTGCCTTTGCTATGCTATTGTTGTGTGAGTCTGGTTTCAAGATTCTGTTAGCCTTGAGTTGGGTTCAATAGTACACTCTTGTAATCCCAGCCCTTGGGATGCAGAAGCAGGAGGATCACAAGTTGAAGTTCAGTTTGGGCTACACAGGAAGTTCAAGGCCAGCCCGAACTATATGATGAGTCCTTATTTTTAAAAATTCTATTAGCCTCCTAAAAGTTATTGGGAACTGCTCTTTTGTACTTATACTTGGGGGGGGGGTTCTTTTCTGAGATGAATTTAAGGTATCTGTTAAGAATTAAAGATAAATTTGTCCCTACTTTTGATAAATCTCATGAATTTGATATGAAGATTTTTGTCATTCAAATTATACATACATCCTAATCTCCACTGGGACTTTTTCTTTGATACACAAATTATCTGCATGTATTATTAAATTCTAAAACACAAGTTTTTCATGGTTTCTAACTTTATGGAACTGGACTTATGGGGGATGGTATTTATTGGTAATTATCCATATTTATTATGTGGCTGAACTGTAGTCAGTTTTCGTAAACATTCCATGAGTTTCATAAAAAAATTTATATCATACTCTTTAAATATTTTCTATAAAATGCTGTATTATGCCCATAATCTCAAAACTTGCCAGGTTTGTCATTTGAATTTTCTATCACTTTATACTTTTTGTCTGCTTCATCTATCAATTACTGACAGAAGTATGTTAAACTCCCCCATGATTGTGTAATTCCAAAAAAATCTCCTTCATATATTTTTAATCGATCTCCTTCAGTTATCGCAGTCCTGATGTGGTAGATCTTCCTGACAAATTACTCTTAGTACCATTATGTATCTTTTTATCATTAATAATGAATTTCTTTCAGTATATTTTGGTTTTACATTAAAATAGAAAGTACAATTGAAAAAGATGGTGAATATTTAAACTTTTAAATTTATTACAGTAAAAGACATAGAGCTTTAATCCTCTGAAGATGTCCCCCTCCCTCCAATTGTACTTGTCCTGTCTTTCTTGCCATTTTCTGAAGCAGTACTGGAAGGCCTCTTCTGTTTTTACTTGCATTGTTATGGCCGCCTCAACATTTGATTCCAAATGTTTATTTCTCATGGTCATTTTGACATTGGGGAAGAGCCAGAAGTTCCATAGTGCCAGATCTGGTGTCTGAGGTAGATAAGGGCACACTACGGTGTTTTGTCTGCTTCTTCACTGGATGGAAATTGACAGTGACATTCACCATATTTTGATCACACCTCACAGATAAAATATTTATTTCAATTAGTATTTGTTGGTATGTTTTCATTTTTCATTTTAATTTTACTTATTTATTTTGTGCGTGTGTGTAGTTCTACTGCGGATTAAATCCAGGGATTTTTACGTGCTAGGTAAACACTCTGCCACTGACTTAAACCACTGGCTCTTTTATTTTGAGACAGGATCTCAACAATTATCCAAGCTGGTATCAAACTTACAATCCTCCTTCCTCATCCTCCTGAACAACTGAGATTACATGCATGTGCTACTACACCCAGCTCGGTTTTTAATGTTTAGTTGATGTTGCAAAATCAAGGTCAGCAAATAGCCCAATAGCCAAATCCCTCCACCACCTGCTCAAAGCTCTAAAATATTTAAGTGGTTCTTTACAGAAAGGGTTTTTTTTTAACCACTGCGCTACAATATTGAATAAACCCAAATGAATATTTATAACACCAGGTGAGACCGGCAGCAAATCCCAATACCTCACGTGGACCCTTTGAAGCTGGCACAGGTCACTCTGCTCTTGGGGTTCCTCTTTTTCACACTCAGCTCCTCTGCTCATCACTGGGCTTCCCCCTCCAGGGTTCTCCTTTACCAGGTTGGTACCAGGTAGCAATATATTGCTTAACTGTCCACTTGTTATGGACTTTAAATACACAAAATCACTACATATTATTCATTGACCACGTACTTTTCTCAGTTTATTGTGCGTTTGAGACGTGTCCTTGTTGCTCCATGTGGCTGTAGTTCATGTTCACTGCTGTCCAGAATATCACTGTAGGCACTGCAGTGAACGTCAGCCCTCCAAAGTAAATGCTTCCAGTCCTCCTGCTGCTATACAATGCACTCCTCTGAAAATTCTTCCACACGTCCGTCATGCACTAGGCACATTCCCATGTTATCAAAGCAACAGATTTCAAAAACTGGTGAACTGCCTGGACAGTGGGTGTTATTCTTTTCCATTTTATCAGAGAAAGCTGAGGATTTCAAATTTATCTTCCTACCAAAAACGTTTGAGATTCTCTCATGCTATAGGCTCACCAACAATTAGGTGATTATTGCTTTCATCTCTTATTTTCAGTGCTGGGAATCAAACCCTGGCATGCTAAGCAAGTATGCTGTGAGGGCCACACCCTGAACTAGTTGTTTTCATTTTGATTTCTCAGCATATTAAAAAAACTGACCGATGTTGCCTGTGTTCAATGACATTTTTGTTTCCACTTCTTTACAAGCTGCCTTTTCCATTTTTCAGTTTCATTTTTTGTTTGACTCCTACTGATTGGTATATAAAAATTTTATTTGCTCAATTCTAATTTTCTGTCAATTTTATTTTTCATAGTATCTTCTCCCATGGTGGTTTATATTTTAACTCTCTTTTCATTTCTTTTCTTTTTTACAGTGTCTTTGTTTATTTTAGTTTTTGTTAATTTTATACTAGACCAAGGATCTAGCTCAAAGTACAACACTTGCCTGGCCTGTGCAAGGCACTAGGTTCAATCACCAGTACCTAAAAAAAAAGCCCAAAATTCGATTTTTATAGTTTTGTATAATAAAATTCATTCCTCTTTTCCCTTTATGTACTCCCATTTTCTTTTTTTTTTAATACCAGGACTTGAACTCACAACCTCACACTTGCCAGGCAGGCACTTGTGCTCCTGAGCTAAATGCCTGGTGCTTTTTCATATTGTTTTAAAAATATTGTTCACTGATGCAGAATCAAAAATATGTTCTCTAATAGTGTCCACTAAATAACTTTATATTCTTCTTTTACATTTAATTGTTTAATCCGTCTAAGATTGGCTTTTGTGTATGATGTGAGGTAGGGAACCACCAGTTATCCACTCTAGATCACACAGCTTTAATTAACATAATTTTATCACAGACTTAACTAATGTGGCTCTATATCAGTTTTGAATATAGGATGAGTTATGTGTCCCATTTTTATCTTCTTAACTGGTATCTTAGGTATTCTTGGCCTTTTACTCTTCCATAAAATTTAATATTGGCATCAAATTCTACAGAACAAAAAAAAAAGAAACTTTTGAAAGTTTAAGAATAACACTGGCTTTTCAGATAAATTTAGGAAAAAAAGAAGCTTTATGAAACAGAATCTTCTTATCCATGAACATAAAATGTTCCTTTCTGTGTCCTTTAACATCTAATAATATGATTTTTTTTCTTGGAGTTTTCACAAGGCTTTGCATTTCAATTTCTTTGTGTGTACTATAATTAATGGTATATATTTTATTACACATTCTATCCATTGGTGGCTGGTTACTACCCATACAATTTATTTCATATATTAAATGTTTATGAAAGAACAGTACTACATTCTCTTATTAATTTTAATAATTCAGCTGCAAGATCTTTTGCATTTTCTATGTAAGTAATCATATCATCTGGAACTATTAATAGCTTTTTCCTTCTTTGCTAATGTTGCAACTTTTATTTATTTTCCTTATTATGCTGTTTGAGACTGCGAATACAACGTTGAATAAAAACAGTGACAATAGAAACCATTTTCTTGTTTTTTTCCTTTAAAAAGCAATGTTTTTTTCTCATTTTCCTGTTAAATATGATGCTTCTTGGAAGCCTTTTTAAAAATCTGACAAAAGGAAATTATTTGCTATTCTTCTTTTACTAAGAAATTTTAGCAGCTTTTTCTACCTGTGATGGAATTATTAACAGCTGCTTCTCCTTTAGCCTTGTATAGGAGCAAATTACATGAATTGATTTTCTCATAGGACCCAAACTCAATCCCTTGTATAATTCAACCTGAACATAATGTGCTGTTTCAGTATTACTGGATTCTTTTTTGGTGACAATTTGTTTGGGCTTTTTTCATCTATGTTCCTGTATAAAACTGGCTGAAATCTTACTTACACAGTCTTTGTTAGCTTTTGGAGCAAAGTTCTATCTCATCAAATGAATGAGAAGTTGCTTCTGTATCCAGTAGAAAAATAAAGAAACCACAAATTATTATTTCAGTGGTATTTAGAGCTGGGACCTATGACCTCTTCTAAAAAATAATCCCCAATTACTGTGTTAGTGATATTTAGAGAGCAAACCTAGTGCTAGATGAAGTCGTGAAAGTGAGGCCTATGATGACATTAGAGATTTATTAGACGACAGACAAGAGTGGGCTCACTTTCTCTGTCTTGAGATGTGGTGTCCTCCAATCTGTTTTGAGCAGCAAGAAGACCCTGACCAAACGCCGGCAGATATCAACCCCATGTTCTTGGACTGCCTAGCCTCAGAACCAAGAGCCCAATAAAGGCCTCTTCTCTAAAAATTACCTGATCTCACTTTAGGTGTTGTAGCAACAGGATACAGACTAATACAGTCACATTTTCAGTGCCACAAGTTTTCCCTCAGATCCTCACTGTAATAACATTGTGACAGAGGTTATTGTCCTAGATTCACAGATGAGAAAGATGAGCTAAGAAGGATCAAAAAGAAAAAATAGCCTACTAGGAAAATGATAAAAGTAAATAAAAGTTGTAAAAGGAACACTATGAATGTGTAGTTTCAGTGTTCACTTTTTAATGCAGTAGAAGTAAATGTTGTATAAATATATCAAACTATTAGAACAAAACGTAATGGTAAACTTTCCTGATTTTGAATGAAGCAATTGTTTCTTGACAGTTACACCAAAAACAACAGAAAACTAAAACAGGAATCCATCAAAATTAAAAACTTTGTGCTGCAACAAATACCATCAATCAAATGAAGAGAAAATTCACAATTTGAGAGAAGATATTTTGTAATCACCTATCTGGTAAGGAAGTTATATCTAAAACATATAAGGAGCTCAAACTCGGAATAAAGAACATGCACTTCTCAGATGAAGAAATACAAAAAGTAAATAAATATATGAAGAAATGTTCAACATTGCTGCTCATTTGAGAAATTCAAATCAAAACAGCACTGAGGTTCCAGCTCACTCCAGAAACAATGGCTGTCATCAAGAAATCAACCCATAGCAAATGCTGGAGGAGCCACGGGGGAAAAGGAACACTTCTCCACTGTTGGTGGGAGTGTAGACTAGTACAACCACTGTGGAAATCAGTGTAGAGATTCCTCAAAAAACTACGATTGGAGATCCCATTCCATCCAGCTATTACTCTTCTGGGAATTTTCTCAGAAAAATTGAAAGGATCATACCACAGAAATATATATGCACCCAGGTTTATGCAGCATGATTTGTAATAGCTAAATCTTACAAATCACCCAAATTCCCATCAACTGAGGAATAGATAAAAGAGATATGGTGTTTTTATACAATGGAGTATTACTCAGCTCTAAAGAAGGGTAAACGTGAAGCTTTTATAGGTAAAAGGAGGCAACTTGAGACCACACTCTTAAGTGAAATAAGTCAGATGCACGTGAATAAATATGATATGGTCTCCCTAGTGTGAGAAGCTGAAAGAGGAAATGAGGTCCAAAATGTACAAGAGATATTGTAAAAGTAAGAGGGAAAGAAACTAATCAAAGGGAAAGAACAACTGGAATAGGGGGAGGGAGAAAAGAAAGAAGGGACAATTATATATATACATATATATGATCAATAACTATATTACTAATTTCTGTTAGTTCATCAAAAAGAACAATTTGTGCTTTCATTGTTTGATCATTTTTATGCCTATATTTTATAATCTGAACAACTACTTTAATGGAAACAATATGCAACATATTAACCAGTGTTAATCTCCTATGATTTTGTTTTAAAGTCTGTATCATCATTTTTACTCCATTATTGTTGATGTTTTTAAAATTAAAAAATACTATAGATAATCCAGTTTTAAAAATGGGCAAAAGACCTACATACACTTCCTCTGAAAAAGACACAAAAATAGCCAGCAAACACGTGAAAAGATGTCAGCATCATTTGCTTCAACACAAAGGAAACCACAAGGAGCTACCACATTAAACATTCTACAGTGACGGTAGGTTTTTTTAATTTTATTTTAAAGAGGGTAAAATTAAACAGAACAAAACAGATCATAAAAAAACAATGTAAGAGACACAGATTTCAGAACACGACAACCGGAGATCTTCACTGTCTGTCACATTGTCTCTTGTTTTCTTCAAATAGTTATCCATAGCTTCACATAAAATGAATTCATACAAAACGAAATAGTGTAAAACTAATCAGAACAGGATGATGAAGGCATTTTAGGTCTTCAAGACCAGACAACAGGGAAGTCAATAGTGGCTGCCATAATGTCTCTCGTTCTCTTCAAAACAGCAGTCCATACAGTCACGTATGTTGAAATTAAATAAAACAAAACAGACTAAAATCATTCCGAACAAAGAATAATAGTATTGCTGGATTTCACAGCATGACGCTACAGAATCAGCACTGAGTACCTTAGTATCCCTTTTTCTTCAAAGTAGCTGTTCATTTCATCGTGTATTATATAATCGATTCTCATAAACTCTAGAAGTTCTATCCATGCATGAGTTTCTACATGTATATCTATTCTTTCTGTGTTAGAGAGAAAAACAGGACAAAACAAAACAAATTTCTTGAAAAACATGAAACAAAAAAGGCATATAAACAACAATAGCAAAGAGCCCAGAACACTGTCAATATAGGCTTTCAAAACAAGCCTATATGAATAATGAGCCTATATGCTATGAGAATAACTAGGGTTGTTATTTTATATAATGATCTTCAAGAGTTCCTCAGATCATCGTACAATAATATGCACAATTGTTCCAATCCTATGAATGTTAACTATTTTGTTCCACGAAATTATAGAATTTGTAGTACAATCACCTGAGCTATCATATGTTTATATAATTTTAGATATTTTTTCTTTTTCCTCATTTTCCCTAAAATATTTTTTACCCTGTAAGAGGATTCTTGTCATTTCACTGTGTTTTTTTAGTTTTTTGTATCATATGTACTCTTACTTACCATTTCTTACTAGGGAGTCTATATGGTATTTACACATGTGAGTTTGATTTATTTCACTTAGGATGATGGTCTCAAGTTGTACCCATTTACTTATCTCAATATCTCAATATCTCAAATATCTCAATTTGATCATCCTTTATAGCTGAGTAGTACTCCATCATATAAAAATAATACATCTTTTTTATTCATTTTTCAGTGGATGGGTATTTAAGTTGTTTCCAAGATCTGACTATTACCAATTGTGCTGCCTTAAACATGGGTATACATATATCACTGTGATATGATGTTTTCAGTTCTTCTGGGAATATGTCCAGTAGAATAGCTGGATCAAATGGTATCTCCAATTCCAGCTTTTTGAGGAATCCCCAGACTGACATTCACAGTGGTTGCGCCAGTCTGCACTCCCACCAACACTGCACAAAAATTCTTTTTTCCCCAAAGCCTCTCCAACATTTATTGTTGGTAGTTTTCTTGATCCTAGCCATGCTTTCTGGAGTGAGATGGAACCTCAGTGTTGTTTAAATTTGCATTTCTCCAATGACCAATAATGCTGAACATTTTTTGTGTATTTATTTGCCATTTGTATTTCTTCATCTGAGAACTATGTATTCAACTCAGATGCCCATTTTTGGAGTGGGTCTTTGAATTTTGGGAATCTAATTTTTTTTAATTCTTTATATGTTCTGGAAAGAGCTCCTTTGTCTGATAGAATGTTCACTAAGATTTTTGCCCCAATTTTCGGGAATTTTTTCACTGTGCTGAAGATTTCTTTTGACATACAAAAAATCTTTAATAGGATGCAATCCCAGTTGTTGATTCTGGTAAGTATTTCACATGCAGTTTGATTCTTGTACACAAATTCTCTACCTACCTCTATGTCTTCAAGATTTCTATCTTCTTTGTCTTCCAGAAAATTTAGTGTTTCTGTTTTAATATTTAGATCTTTGATCCATTTAGACTTTAGTTTAGTACATGGTGATAGACATGGGTCTAGTTTTAGTTTTCAGCATATGGAAAGCCAATTTTTCCAGCACCACTTATTGAAGAGACTATCTTTCTCCCAGTGGATATGTTTGGCCCCTTTATCAAAGATAAGGTAGCTGAGTGTGTATGTAGTTGTAGTTGTATCTTCTAATCTATTCCATTGATCTTCAGGTCTGTTTTATTCCAGTACCGTGCTGATTTTATTACAATAGCTTTGTAGTATAACTTCAAGTCAGGGATTGTGATGCCTCCTGCCTTGCTTTTGTTGCTTAGAATTGCTTTTGCTATTCTAGGTCTCTTCTGGTTCCAGATGAATTTTAGGAGTGATTTCTCTAGATCTGTGAGGTATGTGAATGGCATTTTGATTGGAATTGCATTAAAACTGTATTAAAATTTTGGAAGAATAGTCATTTTCACAATGTTTGTTTTTCCTATCCATGAACAAAGGATGTCTTTCCATTTTCTGAGGTCCTCTTAGATTTCTTTTTCAGGGTATTATAATTTTCCCTGAATAGATCCTTTGCTTCTTTTGTTAGATTAATTCCCAAGTATTTCATTTTGTTGGATGCTATTGTAAATGGTGTTTCTTCTCTTATTTTTCTCTCAGTAGTTTTGTTGTTAGTGTTTAGGAATGCTATTGATTTTTTTTTTAATTTTATTTAAGGAGAAAAAGAAAAAAAAGCAGAGAAAGGGTACAAGTTATACAGATTTACAGAAAAAAATAAACAGTAGGAAATCACTAGTTAATGGATTACATTTTGTCATCTCAGAAACAATTGTTCAAGTTACAAAATTAAAGCTTATAAAGTGGACATTCCAACAGTGAGACTGCAAACAGTTCTGTTCAATGATCCAACAAAACTCAGTAATAACATTATCTATCTTATACATTTAAATATACATGCAGTTATATCATTTAGAGCACTTTCTTTTCCTCTCTTTTGTACAATGACAATTACACATTTTGGGTTTTGTTGCTCCCACAGTTCTTACTACTTTTTTGGAAGAGAGTAGAATCAAATGTGACATAACAGAACAGTCAGTCAAATCAAAAGGGTGGACATAATAGATAAATATAAAAGCATAATACTAGGTGATCAACAATGGTTACCATAATGCCTCCCGCTATCTCTAATAGAATTGCCTATATCATTAGTTATAATAAAATTGAACAAAACAGTAAAGAACAAGACCAAAACATTGGAGACATTATAGGTCTTCAAAAGTAGATAATAGTCAACCAGAATGGGTGTCATAATGAATCCCACTATCTTCATAGCTGTTGCCTAAACTTTCGAACCTGGTACTATCAAGCAAAACAGAATAGAGGAACATCAGTCAAAACAAGATGGTGAGAGCAATACAGGGCTTTAAATCAAGATAATGGAAAGTCAAAGTGGGTTACTATAATATATCCTGCTATTTTTTAATTTATTTTTCCCTTAATTAAAAGGATAAAAAAGTAAATAATAAAATGGAGATTGAGATAAAAGAGGGCATAACAGCAAAACAGCGCAGATCAAAACAACCATTTAAGCAAAATAGTGTTTCACCACAAGATTATCTCGACATAAAAGTAATTACCATATTGTCTCTTTCCTTGAAATCTTTGAGTATAACTTCATATACTGTAGCATAAAATATATCAAAACAATGTAAAACCATTTAAGAGAATGACAGTATTACAGGGTATTTAGAATTAACTAACAGAAAATAAACAATGGTTTCTGTATAATCTCCTTGTCTATAAAGGTTTTGCTTATACTATCATATATAATAAAATCCAATAAGATACCACCTGTTTAGACCAATGGAGACAGAAGAACAAAAGCTTGATGAGACTTCAAAACAAGATGATACTAAATCAGTATTACCTCTTAAGATGTCATTTTCTCCAAAATAGCTGTTCCTATCATCCAATCTTCTCTGCCTCATTTCTGTTGAGCTCTTTTTCTGTCATTAGTTGTCAGTTTGTCTTCTTCATTTTGTTTTCTGCTCCATTCATTGTGGCCTCTCTGCCACTACTTCTGGATTCTTCATATTTTTCTTTTTTAGAATATCTTGCAGTATTCTCTGTAGAGTTGAATTGGTGGTTGCATATTCCCCTAGTTCCTCTTTATCCTGGAAGCACCTTGTTTTTCCATCAATTTCCAGGGATAGTTGTGCAGGATATATCAATCTTGGCTGGAGATTATTATCTTTCAAAGCTTGAATTATTTCCCCCCATGCTCTTCGTGATTTGATGGTTTGTGCCGAGAAGTCTGCTGTAATTCTGATGGGTGTTCCCTTGTAAGTGATCTGTTTCTTGTCTCTGATGGCTTTTAGTATTCTGTTCTTGTATTAGATTTCTGGAATTTTAATTATTATATGCCTGGGTGTTGCTCTGTTTGGGTTGTAGGTGGCTGGGGTCCTGTATGCTTCATACAACTGAGTATCATTACCTTTTGCTAAATTAGGAAAATTCTCCTGGATTATTTCTGTGAGTAGCTTTTGTAGTTCATTTGTTTGTGTCCCTACTTCTTCTTTTATGTTCTTAATTCTTAAGTTATAGACCCTCTTATCATCTTCTAGTCTTTGTATTATTGCTGTTTGTTTCTTTGTTATTTTTAAGAAGTTTTTTATTTCATGCTCCCATATTACAAATCTGCCCTCCAGTTCAGATAATCTGTCCTTAGTTTCTTTCAAGCTGTTATGCCAGTTTTCGATAGACTTTTTAGTTTCCTGATATTCTCTTTGAATCTGCTTCACGAATTCTATGCTTTCTCTATTTTCTCCATTAAACAATTCTCCCCTCTTTTTCTGTTCTTCCATTCCACCATCTGTTTTTTCTTGGGTGGTGCTTAGCATTTCTCTAACTATTCTGCTTATGTCTAGCTTCAGGTCATTAATAACTTCATTCCTGAACTTGTCTATGAGGCTCTCGAGATAGCGCTTTATATCTATTGGTGCTGGGTCTGCTGTTGCCTCTTTCTCAGGATTGGGGGCTGAGGAGCCTTTCTTGTTGCTGCCTCTTCCCATATTCTTTGTTCCTTATATATGCAAGCGTATATAGGAGGCCCCACTTTCTTCCCTGTCAGCCACAGTCTGATTGAATTGCGCCGGCTAGGTGTTCCCGCCCACCGCAGCACCAGGAAGTTGCAGACCAGGCAGCCTATGCGGGGCCCGCCCCTCCAGGTCACCTTCAGGAGCTGGGACCTGGGCTGTGCTAAGCCTACTGAGTCTCAGCCAGCAGCGTCACATGGGCTAGGCACTGCTCACCAAATCCTGCTTGAGAGGAGGATTGGTGACTGAAGTCACTGAAGCGCCCTGTTCCCGCAAGTCTGCCTGGTCGCAGAATGTCCTCTGTTGGAGTCTCCTAGACCGTGGGAGAGTCCCAGGTTTCCTTCACTCACTGGAGGTGGATGCATGGCTCCCCGCCTGTCCCGCTCTCAACTCAGTTCACCAATTCCCGTTCTCAGAGCTTCCGCACGTATCTCTCCCTGCCAAGCTGATGCAGACGCAGTGACGGCGGCAGGAAACCCAAATCGCGGTTTCCAATGGTGCGGGCTCCAGCTTCCACGCTGAGGCTTTATCTGTTCCTGTTATAGCACCAGGATTGCATTCCCAGTTGGTTTCTCTCAGCCCAGTTCATTCTTGGGTCACCGGGGCATATCTCCTCTTGCTTATGATTCCTTACTCAGCACCATTCCTGAATTCTAAGCTGGGTGTTTCAGAGAGCCTCTGTAGCTGCTGCTATCTGTCTGCTATGTTCTCCCAGAAGTCAATGCTACTGATTTTTGAGTGTTGACTTTATACCCAGCTACATTACTGAGTCTATTTATTATATCTAGGAGTCTTTCAATGAAGTTTTGATGGTCTTCTATGAAGAGTATCATGTCATCTGCAAATAATGATAATTTAACTTCTTTTCTTATCTTTACTCCTTTTATTTCTCTCTCTTGTCTAATTACTCTGGCTAGTATTTCCAGCACTATATTGAATAGGAGTGGTGATAATGGTCCTCCTTGTCTGATTCCTGATTTTAAAGTAAAGACCTTCAGTTTTTAGCCATTTAATATGATATTGGCTGTTGGTTTGTCATAGATGGATTTTATCATATTGAGGTAAAGACCATCTGTTGCAATTTTCTGTAAGGTTTTCATCATAAATAAGTGTTAGACCTTATCAAAAGCTTTTTCTGCATCTATAGAAATGATCATGTGGTTCTTATTTTTGGCTCTATGGATGATATGATGGATTACATTTACTGATTTGCATATGGTGAACCATCCCTGCATGTTTGGGATTAATACTACTTGGTCATGGTGTATAATCTTCTTGATGATTTGCTGCATTCTGTTTGCCAAACTTTTATTGAGAATTTTTGCATCTATATTCATTAGGGAGATTGGCTTGTAGCTGTCTTTTTTTAGTTGGGTCTTTCTCAGGTTTTGGTATTAGAGTAATGTTTGTTTCCAGGAATGAGTTAAGAGAGAATTGTTTCCCTTTCAATTTCATTGAAGAGTTTGAGGAGTGTTGGCATTAAAACTTTGAATTTCTTGTAGAATTCTGAAGTGAATGCTTTTGGACCTGGGCTTTTCCTTGTTGGTAAAGATTTAATTACATTTTCAATTTCATTAATTTAAATTGGGTTATTCAGCAGCTTTACATCTTCTTGACCCAGCTTTGGTAATTCATATGTTTCTAGGAATCCGTCCATTTCTTCTGTGTTATCAAGCCTATGAGAGTAGAGGTTTTCACAATAGCTATTGATTATCTTCTGTATTTACATAGGGTCTGTAGTGATTTCACCCTTTTCATTCCTTATTGCATGGATTTGAGTTTTTTCTTTCCTTTTTTGAATAAGGTTGGATAGAGGCCTGTCAATTTTATTTACTCTTTCAAAGAACCAACTCTTTGATTCATTGATTCTTTGTATTGTTTTCTTAGTCTCTATTGCAATGATTTCTGCTCTGACCTTTATAATTTCCATTCTTCTTTTGGCTTTGGGCTTGATTTGCTCTTGTTTTTCAAGATGTTTGAAGTGTAACATCAGTTTTTTATTTGTTTTCATTCTGTTTTCCTGATGTGGGAGTTCACCACAATAAACTTTCCTCTGAGGACAGCTTTCATTGCATCCCACAAGTTCTGGTAAGATGTATTTGTATTTTCATTTGCTTGTAAGTATTGTTTAATTTCTTTGTTAATTTCCTCTGTGATCCACTGATTGCTCAGGAGTGTCTTATTCAATTTCCATGTGTTTGTGGGGGTTTTGCAATTTCTTTTTTCATTAATTTCTAGACCGAATAACAAGCATGGATGATTTCAATTCTTTTGCATTTACTTAAGCATGTTCTGGGGGCTAGTATATGGTCTATTTTAGAGAACATTCCATGTGCTGCTGAGAAAAATGTGTATTCTTATGTTGTTGTGTGGAACACTGTATATGTCTATCAAGTCCATTTGTTCATAGGTGTGATTCAGTTCTGCTATTTCTTTTTCTGTCTAGTTGATCTGTCCCTTTGTATCAATGGCATGTTAAGATCTCCTGTTATAAATGTGTTATTGCTTATTTGATTTTTCATTTCTGTTAATATTTGTTTTGTATAGCTGGATGCTTCCAAATTTGGTGCATATATATTTAAGATTGTTATCTCTTCTTTTTGAAGTTATCCACTAACTAGTATGTAGTGACTTTCTTTATCTCTCTGGATCATTTTTGGTTTGAAGTTCACATTGTGTGCAAACAGAATAGCTATCCCTGGTTTTGGGGGGTATCCTGTCACATGGAGTATTGTTTTCCATCCTTTGATTTTCAGTCTATGAGTTTCCTTTTGGGTTAGATGGATTTCCTGTATACAACATATGATTGGATGTTATTTCTTGCTCCATTCTGCAACTCTGTTTCTTTTAATTGGTGAATTGAGGCCATTTACATTAATGGTTATAACTAATATATATATATATATATATATATATATATATATATATGTAAACCAATATATGTATTTACTTTTGACATGTTATGTTATCTTTCTGCTGTTGATTCTTTACTTTTCCACTCTCTTTAATTGTTTGCCTTGTTTAGTGGTTTTTTTTTTTTCCTATGTCTGTCTAGAATGTCTTTCAATATTTTTTGGTTTGGTGATCATGAAGTTCTTCAGTTGTTCTTTGTCATGGAAGTATCTTATCTCTCCATCCATCTTGAAGGACAGTTTTGCAGGGTACGTCAGTCTGGATTGGAAGTCCTTTTCCTTTAGGATCTAAAATACTTCACTCCATGCTCTTCTTGACTTCATTGTTTGTGTTGAGAAGTCTGCTGTGAGTCTGATTGGCTTTCCATTATAGGTGGTATGTCTCTTCTCTCTAGCAGTTTTTAATATTCTGTTCTTATGTTGGATTCCTGTGATGTTGGTCATTCTATGTCTGGGTGTAGTTTTATTTTTATTATGATTATTTGGAGTTCTATCTGCTTTCTTTTGATTATTTGGAGTTCTATCTGCTTCACTGATCTGTATGTCAGTTTTCATTCTCACTTTTGGAAAATTTTCAGCTATTTCTTCTGTAGCCTTTTAATATCATTTGTGTTGTCACCTTCCTTTTTGTTTATACTTATCAATCTTATGTTGTTTTTCTTTGTATCACCTTGCAGTTGTTGAGCTGTTATTTCCTAGTTCCTTTTTATTTTTAAAAGATCTTTCCTTTCCTGTTCACTAGCTGCAATCTTGTCTTTGAGATCTGAAATTCTATCTTCACTTTCATTGAGGCAATTTTACCAACTTTTGATGGAATTTTTGATTTCCTGTATATCTCTTTGAATCTGCTTCATACATTCTGTTTGTTTCCTATATTGTTCATTCAGGGTTTCCATCTTTTTGCATTGTTCCTCTAATTTTTTAACTATGTCTTCTTTAGATGTGTTTAGCATTTCTTTCATTACATTTATTATTTCTTCTTTTACCTGGAAGACTATTTCTGATTTGAGTTCTTTTATAGCTTCCTGGAGTTGTTTCTTTACTTCAATTCATATCACCTCAGGGATTTCATGTGTGTGGCTTATATTTTCTTCTGTGTCCATGTCTCCTATGCTTGCTTGGGTTGGGCTGGAAGTTTGAGATTGCATTTTGCTCCTTCATTTTGTCATTTTCCTGTATTTCTGGTTTTTGAACAATGTTTCTAAGCTTCCCCCATGCACCAGGAATCACCTGGCCCACTTTTAGCTTCTGGGGAAGAATGCAGGCATGTGCTAGCCACCTGGAGCTTGCTCAACATGGGACAGTTGGGCCCAAGGGGACTCCCGTGTGACTTGGGTGACTTCAGATGTGGGGCATGGTCTTACCACTTGAGAGCAAAATTCAAAGGTTTCCCTGTGTGCTGGGATTCGACTTGTGCACATGTTCAGGACCCAGACTGGATTTTGGCCCCTGCTAGCTGCTTGGAGTTCACCTGGTGTGACCCACTTAGGCCCGCAGGTACCTCCTATGAGTCCTAGCATGATCTCAGATACAGGGCATGGTCTTGCCACCTGGGAATGAAGTTCCAAGGTTTCCCTGTGGGCCGGGATTCAACCCAAATGTGTGTTCAGGGCCGTGGACTGGATTTTGGCCCCTGCTAGCAGCTTGAAGTTTGCTGGGCATGACTGAGTTAGGCTCATGGGTACCTCCTGTGCATGCTAGGGTTATTTCTGAATGTAAGTTTTTTAAAGACTTTAAGTTTGGGAGTGGGTGTGGAAAAATAGCAACCCATTTTCATTACCAATGGAAATGTAAAATCATACAGTGGCCTTGAAAAACTGTCTAGCACTTTTTCTAAAGATACAATATATACAATTATCACATAACATACCAGCTGTAGTCTTAGATATCTATATATTCAACATATATTCACCAAAAATTAAAATATACATTCCCAGAAAAATTTGCACAAAAATATTCGAGAAGCATTATTTATAATAGCAAAAACATTATAATAACTCAAATGTCAATCAACAAATGAATAACAAATGTGGTATATCCATGTAGTGGAATAGTATCCAATCATAAAAAGGAATAAAATTCTAAGACATAGAAGAATGTGGATTAATTTTGAAAGTGTTATGTTAACTGAAAAAAGTTAGAAAGTCACATTTTCTGGCTCCAGAATACACACAAAGCAAAATTTATACAAAATGTTTGTAGTATGCAAATATGGAGATACAGAACGTAAATAGGTGATTGTCTTCAGAAGAAGTGAGGAGATGGGGAATTATTCTAGTGAGTACTGGATTTCTTTGGAGAGATAAAAATCCTCCAAAATAAATTATATTGATCTTTATACAAGCTTGTATTCAAATATACTAAAAATGTTGGATGTTTCAGGTGGATAAATCATATTTTAAATAAGGTCTCTATGAAAAGCAGCAAATAAAAATAATAATGTATTTTTCTTTGGTTTTCAACTTGACAATTTTTTTCAGATGATACTAGTATTATCTTTGCAATAGTGCAGTAAAACCACTGTTAGTAAAGTAAAAACTGATGCATATTTTCTGGAAGGCAGCTTTAAGTATATATCAAAACCTTAAAAATAAAAAGAGTTATTGTTCAAGCAATTTTATCTCTAGGAAATACACCCTACCAAAGTGAAGCAGCAGGAGATCGTAGGGCATGACAAAACAGCAAGACAGTAGAGCGTCATCTGTCAGTCACAGCCATCTATCACTCACGGCCAGACGCAGGCACAGAACAGCTTCAGAACCTGCATAGAACAGCTGGATCTGATGTCAGAATGGGGATATAAACTCTGATAGCCACTGGCTTCATGGGCACCGTCTTCTTTCTGCTCCAATGGACCACTCTACATGCAAAGCTTTTTATTTTTTTCCCACCCTACTTGGCTTCAGAGAACTTCTTGTTCTTTAAACATCTCTTCTCCCTTCTTTTCTATGTAAAAAATCTTTCCTTTAACCTTTAGTAAATGTAAAACCTCTACATCCTTTGGTTTTCCTATGGAGTTCTTTGTTCAGGACAAGAACGGCCTGGAAGGTACCACTTGGCATCCCAGCATCTGTTAACAAAAGTATCTAGAGATATAAGCAGAACTTTATATGTCATGATGTGATTGCATTGCAATTTTCAATAGCAAAACAAGAATACCAGAATATCTTCATTATCTTATAATAATGAAATAATTTTTTTTAAAAAAGAACATTATTATACAAACACATGACAAAATTTACCCATCCATTAAAAACATGTCTAAAGGGCAACAGAAAAGAGAAATCATTGAAATGTTCATTGTAAGTGGAAGAGCAGGCTTCAAAACAACACACAAAGTATAATTCTGACCTTGTAAAATTATAGAAAGTGTATTATTTTAAAATATTAACTGGTCTACTTAATTCAAAGAGTAATAGAAAACCATTGTTTTTCTTTTTACTACATAGTTTTAGTCGTCCACAAGGAACATGCACTAGTCTTTTAATGAAAGAAGAAGAATTTTAGTGTTTTTCCAGGCTTCTTCCCCTAAAATGCAATGATTGATGCCTGGTAAGATTTGAAACTTTGAATTACAGAATTCCTAAAACACATTCCATTTCTAAAACTGTGACTGTAATAATCAATTTTTAGGCTGTATTATTAAAGCCCACCTAAGAATTCCTCAAAGACAGACTCTTCCAGTTCTCTTATAAACATACACCTCCTCCCTCCTCCCTCCTCACTTCTAGAGAGAAAGAAGTTGCAATCCTGAAGCATAAGGTTATCAATAGATGGGGGAACCAGACATTGTGAGATGAAGCCAGCAAACCCCACAGAGACCTGGAAACAATTTTTCTTTCCCAAAATGTAATTAATCAATTATGTCCAAAGCAGTGGAATCAATATTTTTATAAATGAGATGTTCATACTCCAAGAAGGGATGGCTGTGGTGGCTCCCTCATCTTTCACCTGCTAATCCAATTTAAATTATGAGCTTTTTAGCAGATGTTTTCCATATTTTCCTGCTTAACTTTTTGCCACTTTGGCATTCTGCTCATGACTTTTTATATCTCTTGTCCGGTTGCTGGCAGGTGCAATGTGCAAGGGTCTCTTAATAAGCAATACACCACCAATAACAAAACCATGTATTCACTGGATGCCCTCCTCTCCCAGGACTTTGTAATATTGTCTCATTGATCTTCCCAGTATCCTTCAGGACACAGAGAAATGATGTTGAGTTGGGGACACTGCCAAAGCTCTGATAAATTCCAGTCTGATTGAATCTTTTTAATGCAAGGAACATTTATTAAGTACCTACTATGCACCATGACTACTCCAGGCACTAGAGCTACAAAGATAAATCTTACAGTCGCTGCCTTCTGGGGCTCACAATTTAGTAGAGAAGACAGGTACAGAAATAAGTAGTTGCATTACATCATCATAAGTTCTGAGTTGTAGATCAAAGGACAGCATTATGGGAACACAGAGGAACGAACAATGATCTCTTTCTGCAGCAATGAACAGCAGTTCCCTGAAACTCTGGGATGGAAAGGAATTGTTCAACAAGCACATGAAAGGACATAATTTCATTTCCTTTCATTTCTTTTAAAAAAGAGTATTGAATCCAAGAAATGAGATGAGCAAAAGACAAGCCAGATCATGACAGGCTTCATCCCGATGCTGATTTTGTGTATTTGCTATTATTTCACCCTCTCCTGCTTCCCATGCAGTACCCTAGCTTACCTGGGGAAGGGAGTAACTCTCCCATCTCCCCATCCAATGAGGCTTTACGGCACCTGCTCCCGTCATCGACTTCAGAGCTTGCAGTACGAGATGGTTGCAGTACGAGCCCGCACTAGGTCTCAAGAACAGGTCCCAGGATGGGCACACTATTCAGTTCATCCCTAGAGATGTGTATTCCAAGATTTTGGAAGACAATTGGAGAAAAATGCACTTTCCACTGTGGTTACTGGAATGGTCTATTGAACACCCAGACATTCACCAGTACTTGGGGAATGACCACCTAGTGAAAGAAGTGAATAAAAGGAAATGACAAGCTGAGAATGAGACAGAAAGGTAAAAGCCTAGTGGCCTCACTGGTCGGCCACATGAATCTTCTTTTTGTTTTGATTTGATTGTTGTGTTTTAATTACTTAATGCTATAAGGGTTATTAGAGAATTGATACACCATTCCAGTGTTTGGGGGAATTAAGTCTGCAGAAAATAAGGCAAATTCTAGTTAAATAAGGTCCTTGAGATAGTTTCCAATAGGAAAATTGAGGCCTATAGGTATTAAGGGACTTGTCCCAAGTGACACTTAAATTAGTTACAGACTCCGGGAAAATCTCGTGACTGTGGGATAAGTGCTCTTTGCTTTGCAGAACTGTGCCCTGGAATATTGATAACAACAAAGATAAAATAAGATGTATGACCACACACTTTGATAAGTCTTCTGTAAACATCAGTTCATGTAATAGCTGTGAACAATTAGTGTGGTTGTTAATTCATGTAATAGCTCTGTGGTCTTTAGCTGATGTAATAGCTCTGAACTATGCCTTAAGCTAGAGATTATTAAGGGGAGAAAGGAGTTTTGAAAATATTTCCCACCACTTCTGTTCATCATTTGAAAGAGGAGGCTAGGATAAAGCTCAGTCCACAATGGTCTATGGGTCATCTAGACAGCTATGAGTTCTGACGGATGATGCAGCTCAGGTGTGCAAAGTTTCACAGTTCTGTTAGAGACAGGGGTCACTCTTAGGGGAGCTGTGAGTATAGAGAATTCAATCCATAGGGAAGATCAAGGCTCAAACCAAAACGTTTGAATCTTAAGACCTTATTAACAAAACAAAAAGGCAGAAATGTAGGCAAGTGACTGGGACTAACGTGGTGACTTACATACTGCCAACACATTGCCATGGATGAGGTCATGGGCTAGGGCACACAGCCCTGAGAAATGAACTGGCTTACACACTAGTAGTATATTATGAGAGCTCCTAAAAGCCCTCCATGCACCCAGCTTTAACATTAATTAAAATGCCTTCCACACACCAACAGTTTCTTAATTAAACCTCTACGGTTCATCCCAAACAACTTACTTAGCTCTGTGTCTCACCTTGCTTCCACTTTTTTGATTGAAAACAAAATTTAAACCATGGTTAGTAGTTGCATCTTCAGATAGACTTAGATTTTTGGCCACTTGTACTAGGCACTGTGATGGTCGTAAGTATATCTTCTAATAAATTTTATATGAATAGCAAAATCTGTGAATGTATGAATAAGTCTCCACAGAGATCACCAGTGGTCCAATTTACAAGCAATTTTTTAGAGCATTTGTTTTTTTGAGTGGTATATTGGGTTGAGTAAACGGGTGGATGGATGGATGGATGGATGGATGGATGGATGGATGGATCCATAGATGGATTAATTTATGGATGGTTGAGTATGAGGATGGATGGGAGGCTAATGCATGATTGATTGAAAAGTAAGAATAATTAGCCATTGTTCTACCCATCCTCATGAATTTTGAAAACCAACAAGAGAGAAATTAAATAAAAAGTCACCACCAATAGGTAATTAATTTCAACTATACAGATTTTACAAAAAAACTTCAAAGTATGAAAGAAATGAACATTCAACAGTTTAAATATCTTTCATCTGAAATGTTTGAGACCAGGAGTATTTCAGATTTCTAATTCTTTAGATTTTAAAACTTTGCTTACATATAATATTGTATGTTGGGGATGCAACCAAATCTAAATGTGGCATTTATTTATGTTTCATCCATACCTTGTACACATAGCATGAAGATAATTTTGTTCAATTTTTGTAGTGCACCTGCATTTCAACTGTGATCATTACAGGAGTTTAGGTATGAAATTTTCCATCTATAGCATTGTGTCACCACTGAAACCATTTTGAATTTGGTAGCATTTCAGGTTTTAATTTTTCAAATACTTGATGTCCAACCCAGGAAGTCATGTAAGATCTCACCATCATTTTAGTAAGCCAAAACCTAAGGTGCAATGGGGAGTTGGCCAAGTCAAGAAGAGCAGACTGCATGTCAAGAGGGCTTTCAGGAAAGAGTGTGCGGCTCAAGATACATAGACACCAATTGCAAAAGTCTAGAGGTCTGAAGGAGCTTGACACTGTGGACTAAATGAAAGAATAATAACACAGCAGGAGCAGAAGGAACAAGCCTCAAATGCCAAGAAAAGACATTGGAAAGATTCTAGGTCATGAAGAAACTTTAAAGTAAGATTAAGGATTTTGGACTTGTTCTTGTCTCCAAAGGTGAATGACAGAAGGGCCTGACATGATCAGAACATGAGAATGCCAGCTAGAATAGCAATAAAGGTGGGAGAACCAGCTAGAATATGCTTCTGTTCATTGCCTGTGTGAGATAGCAAAGATGTCAAATTTGCTCAGTCATCTTTGTGGTCTTTTTCATTATCCCAGAGTGTGGATATTTGGTCAATATATGCATGTTAATGCAATTTCAGCCATTTCCTTAACGAAGGCTGGTGACCCTCCTTGCATTGGGAAGAGCTTCATTCCCATTCTCCTCAACATCTGCTTAAGCACAGGAATGGCCCACAGTGTGATGCAGCAGTGACATCCCGCATGCTACACTCAACAGGTTTTTGCAGAGTCTGTTGAGCAGGTTGGAAAATGCATTGAAGTATTGAGATCTTGGCTGTCCCCCCTACAATAAAAGCTTTAGCTTGAGTACTCACTCCGTGCCTAGAACTTGCTAAAAATATTTATATGTATTATCTTATTTAACACTCCCAGCATTTCCATAATAACATTCAACGTGTTACCCACTTCACAGAGAAGGAAAATGTAGTCACAAATGCTCTATCACTTACCCATGGCCAGAGAACTAGTAAGTGGCAGGCTCAGGATCCAAACCCAGATCCATCTTCAAAATCTTTGCTTTTCCCACTAGACCACATTGGCTCTGTCAGTTATCTGAGCAGAGACCAACCCATCCTCCTCTCTCTAACCTTATCCTTTTATCTTATCCACTGATAGATTTAGTTCATTTCCTCTCATTTCAGCTCCCACTGGACCCTTCAAGCTAGTCTTGACTTGGGACATGGTGGTAGCAGGAAGTAGACAGGATGCACATAGCTCTCCCTTATCTCACTAACCAACAAAACCTCAAGGCATCACTTGAAATCCTTCACAAGGTCATATCAACAAGATTACCTTCTACCTCCTTCATTACAAGATTTTCCAGCAATGCCTCTGCTTATGGCTCATAATGGTTTTTTACCATTTGTATGTTCTCATAATAGATTTCTTCTTTTACTTGATAAACCTATCAACTATCCACATTAATCCAGACATTCTGCTAAGGTGATACAATAAAAGGCAGAACTTTTAACTTCAAGGAACTCTTTGTTTAGAGAAGAACAGAGATATGTAAATACTTCCGACACAATGATTAAAGAATCACAGATCCTGTGTGCAGGTGTATTAGGAGCTTAGGTTTAGCCAGAGAGGCTAGTTCTGGGGATTCTGAGTGGGCCCAGTCTGTGTTACATCCACCTTTAAGCCTCTTAAACAGGGCCTGTGCACAGTAAACTCACATTGGTTTGTTTTTCCTGATGCATCATGTACAAGAATTCCCAGAAGTGACATTTCTGCTGGCCTTTAAAACATGAGAGAGGAAGAAAAGAGCCTATCAGACAGATGTCAGAGAATGTACAAAGACATAGAGAAATGGCAGAATAAAGTTTTTTAAGGAAAGAGAAATTGCACAGGTTATCTGGAGAATCACATGCACAGCAGTGGATGAGAAACAGTACTGAGACAAGGTTTATACAAATTTGTGAGTGTAAATGGGATCTTAAGACAAAAAGGAGCCTTGAAAACTGCATTACTGATTATGAGCCTGGAGAAGCAAGATCATCAGAGTCTATTCCTGTCTTCACTAATACAAATTGAGGGTATGCAACCTCTGGGCCACAGACTGGTCCATGGCCTGTTAGGAGCCAGGCCACACATCAGGAAGTAAGTGGCTAAAGCTTCATATGTGGTTACAGTGCTCACCATTACTGGCGTTACCACCTAAGCTCTGCCTCCTCCCAGGTCACTAAGGACATAAGATTCTCATGGGAGCTCAGATCCTACCTGAGCAGAGCAGATGAGGCAGGGAAGCTAGATTCACAGTCTTTTGAATCATCAAAATACTAGGATTCCCTTCTCACCTCTACCACACATGAAAAAATTGCCTGTTTTGAAACTAAGGGCTTATACCAAAAATGTTGGGGACCACTGATACTAATTATTTGAAAAAAGACTACTGTTTGTTCACACTTTTAAGTTTTATTTATGGTTTACTTATTCGGCAGTCCTGGGAGAGGGATGGAACCCAAGGCCTCTCTCACACATGCTAAGCAAGTGCCCTGCCAAACAGCTATACCCCTAGGACATTCATATTCTTTTTAGCATACTTAAATGTCTGAGTCCCTAATTCTATGTAGCCACTGTTCTAATCTTGTGTAATATCCTTTAAAATTTCATCTTGTGGAGCTGTCATCAAGTTGAGTGATCACTAAGTGATGTCATCATTTGGCCACCTCTCTATTGCACATGGGCAGGAAACAGGTTCTGCTACCAGACTGGACAAAACTATGAAACCTAGGATGGGTGACTGTTTCAATGTGTGTGTGCAATTATGTCTGTATGTGACTGCATATTGGGGCCCACCTGTCAGTACAAGGAGAGAGGATGTGTGAGTGCACACGCACAAATTTACGTCCAGGAGCACTTACCTGGGTACATTTCACTTATCAGCTCATATGTGTGATTGTGCCTTGATGTTTGCTGAATGTAAGTGGAAATATGTACACCTGCAGTGTATGTGTTTGCATGTGTATGTGGTCACGTATTTGCACCTGTGTGTGCAAATATACACATGTGACATATTTTTAAGGTGTCCAGGGCTTGCTTTAGCTAGAGCCTGCTCCCATGGCTCTTTAACACTGTGGGCATTGGTTGTGCCTGTGGCAACCAGGCTTTGAAGACAGTGTTAAATATTGCGACTATTTATTGCTTCGTATTTTTCATACTAATGGCAGGCTAATTCACAGAGATCTGGGGCAGTGCATAAAACACCTTCTGCTAACTGTTCATTTCATGCCCAGGAAGAACGTGGCAATCAGCAGTCCCTGCCCAGGGCTTCTGTGACCCAATACATGAAGGTGCGCGCGTGCACACACACACACACACACACACACACACACACACACACACACACACGCAGACAAACTTGGTCTTCCCTAGACAAATCCGCAGCAAGCTGAGATCACAGCAGACAGCAATGTTTGTTTTTCTCTGCTGTGTAGGTAAAGGAGAAGGGAAGTTAGAGTTATACCTTACAGGGTTGCTGGATTCAGCCCTAAAGAAACCAATCAGAAGGAAAAATAAGAGGAGATCCCTCAAGAGTACCTGGAAGTGACCAAGATTAAGTCATATCCACATTGTGATTAGCCACAATCCACTGCCCAGGTTGTAAAAAAACCTATTTGAAAATCAGAAAAAAAAAAAAAAGGCACATGCATCCCACATAGGAATCCTCTGACATTCACTGCCTAATTCCTGGGCATTTGCTATTTGCACAAAGCTTTGTACAAGAACTTTGTTATTTCATCCCCAACAATAACTCTTTTAGGCAAATAGCCATGGCATCATATTAGTGATAAGGAAATCAAAGCTCTGATAGTTTCAATGATGCTGGCAATCAGCTGGCAAAGGTCAACACTCACAGTCCATCCCTGAGTCCTCTGACTCCACTTCCCAAGCACAGTATGAGTATTCTGCCTGCAGAGTTTGCATAACTGGGCCCAAATTTATCCCATCGATGTGTTTGTTTGGCTTATAGAGTTGTTTTCTTTTAAATTTATCAGTAGTTGCCAATATTTAAAGATCAGTAGACTTCTAGATTAAAAAATATCAAGAGTTCCGAGTGTTACGGTTTAGATCTAAATGTCCTCTGAAAGACTCATGTGCTCATAGCTGGGGCTTTGGGCAAGTGGTGGGTCACGGGCATGTGATACTCATCGCTGGGTTAGTCCACTGACAGGTTCAGAGCTGGGTGTCATATTGGGAGGAGGAGCCTGGCAGGAAGAGATAGGTCACATGCACATCGCCTGGGAGGTCCATGTCCTTCCCTCCTCTCTTCATCCTTCTCTGCTTCCTGCTGCCATGCCAGGAGTGCCACCTCCTCTGTCATGTCAGCCTGCCTTGAGGACAGCCAGAAAAGCACTGAAACCCCTACAAAATGTAACTCAAAATGAACCTTTCATCCCTCAACTTATGGGTGCCAGGTTTTCCTTAAAAATAAGATTATGTGGTAACAATGTGGTCCTATTTCTGGTGAGGAACCACTGACCAGAGCTTAGCTTTAGCTGCCTCTTTAGAGGGTACCTGTGTTCACCACTCTATATTGTATACCACCCATCCTTTTTACCTTCATGATGCTAACCCACTACCCACAACGATGTCTTAGATAATTTTTGCAAAGAAGGATTCATCCCCTCCCCCACCATTCGGTGGGGGAGGGGATGAATCATCAAAATGATTTCCAAATGTTTCACTTGTTGGTCATTTTCTTACAGGTCATAATCAGATTGATGTTTCCAGCAAGACAATATAAACCAGAAGGGCAAAGAAATAACTTCTAGGGATACAAATAGGACCAATTTACAGAGGAATATATATATATATATATATATATATATATATATATATATATATTCACAGGCTATAATACCTTCTGCGTTTGAAGCAGACCACATATTATTATGTCCACATAGAAGCTCTAAGGATTTAGATAACCTAGAAATTAAGTTTAAATGGCTGATACAAGGGTGTGTTCAAAAAGCAGAAACATGGAAATTCTTTATAACCTTTCCCTCTGAAATTCCATACCGAGTCTCTCAGGGAATTCACCAGGCCCCTGTGGTTCAGGGGGCAGAGGGTCTGGGAGTGGAGAGATAGTTACTCAGGAAACTGCAGCCAGGGACACAGCCATCTCTCTGTCAAAGCTAGAAAATCACTCCATAGCCAGATGGTGCATTTCCTGAGCTCAACACTGGACGAGCACTCTGAGAGGAAAGAAGGACTGGGGTAGCTCCATCCTCTGAGGGTAAGAACCGTGGTTGGACGACAGGAGACCAATGGCCACAGGCCTAGCAGATTTGGCAGGAGCCAGTATGCAGCAGCAGTGTGGTACAGTAATGCCTGAGAACTGCCAGCTTTTCAAGGAAAGCCAGAAATCTGGATTTCACATGAAATCCCCAAATTGTTAAATGCTAATTAATAAGCAAAATACTTTTTGAGGAATCATGTTGAAAAGAACAATAGCTACCTACCTATTGTGTGTGAGGCAGGAGCTAATCATTTGGCACACGATCATTTAAATATCTCTCCTTATGCAGCCCTGACTATCTGCTTAACCCAGCCTATCAAATCCTTCTAAAGACACTGTGCTCCTGCTATTCCTATCATCCCCGTTCTGCAGAGAAGGAAACTGAGGCAGAGAAAGCTAAATCACATAGTAAGTGGCAGAACCGAGAATGGTCCCAGAAGCTTCAGCTCCTTGCTATGGCTCTCAATCCCTCCCCTGCCCTGTCCAGTGAATTTTCACAGTAACCTTCCAAGGCAAATCCTGTTCCCACCCTCACTTCTTAGGAAAAATGAGTGCAGCTTGAGAGGAACGGTACCTGCCTGAGCGCCTGGGGTCCCGCTGGCTGTGGTACTGAGGTCTTTCCAGGCCACCTGCAAGCCTTTGCACCAGACACAGGAGAAGCAGGGTGGGCTTTAGAGAGGAGTGAGGAAAATCGTTTCTAAGAACTCAAATGTCATTTTTTTTCTGATAAGAAAAAGGCTACTCTAGCTGTCAGACCATAAGCTGCAACCTTTATGTTTACAAAGCAAAAAGGGCAATTAAGTGAGACAAAATAAATCTTCTTGGGCCTCTGTCGATGGACCTGGCAGGTCTTCGGTCTGAGAGCTGATTGACAGGACACATTACATTCCAGAGCGGACTCAGCCTCTGACATTTCTTTGAAGCAACATTGAAGCGTGAAGCTGGTCTCTTAAAGGGCCCCGTCCCTTTCTGAGCTTCAGGGACCCCGAGGTGGAGGGGTGAAAGTGGAGGGGCATGAGCAGTGCTCGGCTGAGGCCAAGAGTCAATGACTAACTGCACAGGGGTGATGACAATCATGATCTCTGTGAAGCTTTCCCACTGGCAAGCATCGAGGACTCTTTCTGTGCCAGCGCTATGAAAAGGTGTTACCACATCACTGTCAGCAGGCCGGGTCTCTTTGTGGTTCCCCCGTCTCGGGTGCCAGGGATTCTGATGAATCCCTGTGCATCACACAGAATGGTTCACTGAGGACGGAGAAATCAGGATCAGCCCAAGTGGACAAGGTCTCTTGTCTTCTGCTTATCCACAACCTGTGCCCAGATCCTGCACTTGGTCAGCTACCCCTTAGGGTGAATGTTTGGAGGACACACACACACACACACACACGCACGCACACACACACACCACACTAATTATTCACAAGACAAGTGAGAGAGCAACCCTAGCTGTGGAAACACACAGACAGGCCCCAGCGCTGCATCTGGAGTGGTGTAGGAGAGGTCCAGGGAATGTCAGGTTTGTGCACAGCGCCTCCTGCTGGAAGAAGAAGCAGCACATTCCTCGGACTTGACCCAGCGTCTTCCCGAGACCTCTGTTCATTTTAATTCACTATCCAGCATCCAATTTGAACTATGGAGTCTCAATGATGTCCTTGAAAACTCCTGACAATCCTTTTTTAGTTGACACCTGTTTTCCATGTAGAAGAGATTAACAACGACAACATCAACAACAACGATAACAACAGCAAAACCTTGTTCTTTTTCTTCTACAGCCCCGTTACTGATCAAAAGCACAAGTGATATGAAATGATCTTGCACAGGGCTTGGAATTTGATCCTATTGCTGAACTCATCAGTTGGTCAATGGATAAAGACTTTGCTTCCATGATATGCCGGAAGTTCCAGAGGCACACCCATCACATAGGCCCTGGGTACATGTCGGCTTCTGATACTCTCCTTGCAGCTGATGCTGCAGATGGAGATAATATCGGCCTGTTGTGATGATACTGCTAGCAATGATGACAGTGTGCTCCTGGTGTCCTATACCTCATTCTGAGGAAGATTTGGAATGGAGAGATGACAACCATCTGGTGCTTTGCTCTTCTCTATTAAGATGGGTTTCTTAGGCACTTTCCTCATCACTAGGACAAAACACAGTAAAACTTTGGTTAGAGAGCATAATTTGTTCTGAAACACATTTGTAGTACAAAGCACTTATATATCAAAGCAAATTTCCCCACAAGAAATAATGGACACTCAGATAATTCAGTCCACAATCCCAATATTTGTATAAAAATGATCACAACACTGTAATATAACACAAAATAAAGAAAATACAAAATAGAAGGAAAAACAAATTAACTGCACCTACCTTTGAAAACCTTTGTGGTTTGCATGAGGGAGACAAAAGAGAGGAGGGTTACAGTGTAGGTCGACTTTCACTAATGAAATCTACTATCTTCTGGCTCATTGGAATCCCTTCCTTTTTTGCAGCTTGAACGAAGAACCTATCCATTTTGCCTCCTTCTGAGAAGTTAGTGAAATGTGGAATGTATCATTAAACAGATTCATTGCTTGCACTGCTACAGGTTTATTTGGGTGGTGCTTTTCTACAAATTTTGCACTGTTTTCTACATTTTACACATCTCTACAATCTCACTTGAAGTAAGGGATTCCTCTGCCTTTTTCTCCTCCTCTTCTGCAGACAAGATCCTCTTCATAACCTCATGCTACTAGGAGTGGATCACCCACTGTCCCACAGAGACCAAGAGAGAAAAACCATTGGCTCACTGTGACCATGTGACGTTTGGTATAACACACTGTTTCTGTTACAAGACATTGTTTATTAAGTTAAAATTCATTAGAAATGCTTGCTGTAATCTTGTGGAGCACTGGAAGAATAAGTTACTCACAATCCAAGGTTTTACTGTACTCCACACCACAATTTAAAGAAGGAGATGTTTAATTTGGCACAAGGTTACAGTCATGATTGGCTGGCTCCATGGGAGAAATGGCTTGGTTGCATGGCATGGTGGAGGAAAACCACTTACCTTGCAGGGGCTGGGAAGCAGAGAGGGCAAAGGGAGGAGACAGGGAGCCAGATCCACCTTTCCAAAACAAGCTCTTGGTTCTCAGTGAACCAATTCTCTCTACACAAATGAGAATTGGTGGGGGACATTTTATAGCTATACCATAACAAGCAATGGCACCACTGGTAAAATAGGGCTGGAAAACAGTTTAGCTAGGAGTATAGACAGAGCTGAGCACGCCCCAGGCTCCTTTGTTGGTGTCATTTCAGAGCCAGAATGATTGTGAGGAAAGACTGGAATTGTCACTTCTGTGAGGAATTGTCTGTGAGGAATTGTCACTTCTGTCACATGCTGTTGCTGTGGGTAATCTGGGTCGGCTTACGTTGACTCAATTCTTGACTTTCAAATGATTCAGACATTCATTGCTTGACCAAAATCCACCTGACTATGTTCAGGATACCCTAGTCTAGACATCCTCCACCCTCCATACCCACTGAAGCTTGTAACAGTGCTGACATTCCATGATGCACAAGTTTAGGGAGAGAAATGGATGAGAGACAACCAGTAGAGTCCTCTTCATTCGTTTACTACATAATCTTTCTTATTTGTAAAGAACTATGCCTCTTTCTCCACTATCAGTTTTACAACTGTTTCTTATTATTTTATTTTATAGTTAGGAAAGCTAGAACACAAAGAAATTAAATGTACTGGATGCAGTTGCTGTCAGCCAGTGGCAGGGACATGGTGAGATCTTCTTGTGGCTGCAAATTCCATTCCAAGAGTGGCTATTGTGGAGGTTAAAGTCCTAGATCTTGGGAAAATTGCATTTAATGCCAACCTTCCACACTCGAACCTCTACCTCATGTATCTTCTTCCTAAAGCCAACAAAGCCCATTCCCAGGTACTCTCTGAAACGCATGTAGGGCAGATGTAAAAAAATATGGAAATTGGTCACTCAGTCACTAACTTGTTTATCTGCTTTAGATTCCATTCACTCAAAAGCAAGCCACAGAACAAGATCTAAGACTAGACAAAGTGAGTTAAGCAAGATGGAAGACTAGAATGCTCCAGGTCTGTGTTTTCCCATGGAAACACAAATAAAGGAATGGATATGGGCTAAAATAACTTCACAGATTTTGAGCCAGAGATGTATGGCAGCAATCAGTGAACTTCATAACTAGAAAAGGCTATGTTCAAAATGGTAGGAAATTTTGAAGTGTTTTTAATCTAAACTTTTTCCATACTTTCTCTAATACATGTGGTCTAAAAAAAGAGGTTAACGTCCACATTTCTTATTTAGGCAAGAAATTATTTGCAACACTATCTTGACTGTGTCTGCTCAAGAGTCTGGTTTCTGTCTTACGATGGTCTTGGAGTTTAAAGGGAAATGAGGCAATGCTTGGATCTCAGGCAAAAAGCAGCAAAAGGCAGGAGTGGACATCATGGCACAGGAAACCTGCAAGGGAACTGTGGACCTATGGTCACTTTGGACAAGAGATCTATAGCCAAAGGGACACAGTACAGTAGTAACGGCGAGCCTTTTAGAGACAAGACCCAAACGGCAACTCAATACCAACTTATTTATTGCAAACAACTTAGGTTAAAAAAAAACTTGCACGTTAACATACTTTGTTTTGCAAGAAAAACAAATAACGTGTATACTGTCCGTTGGCCACCACTGCACTAGGGAATCTGTGGCCCCAAGGAGATACTTGCATGAGGTGAGCCTTTCTGAGAAGCTAAAGCATTTAAAAGCTTACCTGGGAGAAAACACACACATGTAAATCCAGACAAAATACATACTCAGAAAAGACCCATAAAGAGTTTGTCATTGCCCTGGGAAGGTTTCAAGGCTCAGGGAAGCACAGTAAAAGTCTTCTGTGCAAAGACAAAGAAATGCCACGAAGCATACAAAGAAACAGGGAAACACAGCCCCCTCAAAGATAAAGTAAATCTTCAGCAACAGTCTGTGAAGAAATACATGCCTCAGGCCTACTAGATAAATACTTTAGAACAACTGGCTTAAGTATGCTAAAAGAGCTAAAGAAAAATGTGCACAAATGAATCAGGGAAGTTACATGCAATCAAAATAAGAACATCTACAAAATGATAGAGGTTATAAAACAGAACTAGAGAGATTCTGGCCTGAAAAATATAATAACTGAGTTGAAAAAAATCTTAGAGGAATTCAACAGTAGATGCAAGCAGGTGGAAGACAGAATCAGTGAGTCTGAAGACAACTCACTTAAAATTATCATGTTTGTGAAGAAAAAAAGGAAAATAAAAGTGAACAGTCTCAGAGACACGTAGGACACCATCAAGTAGTCCAATATACACATCACAGAAATTCCGGAAGAAGAGAAGGAAAAAATGAGTCTATTTGATACAATAATGGCTGAAAAGTTTCCAAATTTGAGGAGAAAAAAAGATTTACAGATACAAGAAGTTTCAATGAATTCCTGCTAGATTAAACCAAAGAAATCACATGTACGCATTTTACTTGTGAACTTTTGAAAAAGACAAGGTGAGAATCTTGAAACCAGCAAGAAAAAAGTGGCTCACTATATACATTAGATCTTCCCTAAGGCTATCAGAAGGCTTCTCAGTGAAAACCTTGCAGACTGCAGGCAGTGGGGTGGTGTATTTAACAACCTTCTAGGCAATGACAGGCTATGACACAATGGTGGTCTAATAAAGTTATAATGGATCTGAAAACCTTCCCTCATAATATGGTGTTATGACCCTGAAGCTGTCATAACACCATATTACAAAGCATTACTCCCGTGTTTGCAGAGACCCTGGTATAAACCAAACATGCTGTGCTTCCAGACACAGAAAAACACAGGAACACAGCAAGGCACAATACATAGTATTGTATGACGCATACATAATAACGAATGAATATATCTTACTAATTTACACATTTACTAGATAATACCTTTTATCATTATTTTAAAATGGACTCATTTTTGTTAAAGTTTTCAGTAAAACAGGACGCTATGCTATGTTGGCATCAGCCTCATATATCTTGTGCTTCTGACATCTCTTGATTGTATCATTTTCTCTTTGCTTAATTTAAATCTCATGTTATTTTCATTATGGCCATAGAAGCAGGAGATTATGCCAATCCATATACATATAGCATAGCTGTGTACATAGTTCTGTAGTAGGTTATACTATCTAAGGTAGTGTAAATACATTCTCTGATGTTCTCACCATGACAAAATCACAGATTGATGCATTTCTCAGAATATGCACCATTACGTGATGCATGAATGTATTTAAAGAATTGAAAGAAAAATCCTGCTCTCTGAAAACATATAGCTAGCAAAACTGTCCTTCAAAAGTGAAGGAGAAATTAAGATGTTACCACCAGACCTGCCGTGCAGGAAAAGCTAAACCCAAAATGAAAAAAACACTTCACAGTAATTCAAAGCCATGTGACATTACAAAAATCTCCTATATGTGCTGCTGAAGAAAATGCAGATAATATAAAAACCTCTGCTAAACTAGATACAAAATAAATTTTAAAAATAGCACTATTGAAATTTTGGTTTGTAACTGCTCCACTTTTTATTGACTACAGATATTAAAAACCAATTGCACCAAAACCTATAATTGTAAGTTAATGGGCTTATAATACATGCACATGCAATGTACAGCATCAGTAACACCAAGTAGTGAGGGAGACATATAAGCCTTGTATGTGACAAATTAAGTGGCTATACCTTTCAGACTCACCGTCATAACTTCTCACGATGTGAAATATAATCCCTTGATGCCACTGGTTTGTAGAAAATATATACAAAATAGTAAGTGAGAAGAAAATCAGAATATGTCACTAACAAAAAATAATATAAACCAAAATAAAAAATCTAATGGAGGAAGAAAGGAACAAAAAAAGCTGAAAGATGTACAAAAGAGGAGAACAAACTACAAAATGACAAACATAAACATTTGTGTCAGTAATTATTTTAATATAGATGGATTAAATTAACAATCAACAGACATAACTTGACAGAGTGGATTTAAAAACAAAACAGGATCTGTAGATGGTCATCAATTTATAATTCATGCTACAATTTTTTGACTTTATAATGGTGTGTAAGTGATGTGTATTCATCAGAAATGTAATTTGAATTTTTCTGAAATTATATACTAGGTTTTATTTGTGTAAATTCACAGTTAATGCACAGTTTTTCGTAAATTCTCAAAGGGACAAGTGACCCACTCAAAAATAGAAACAATAGCCACATTGCAGTTGATTGCAGTGGTAATACATCAAATACAGGCTCACTTAAACAAATTCAAACAGTATGTACTCAACAGAAAAAAAGACACTGGGAGGGGAATAACAATCTAAGTAATGCAGATGATATGTTCATCTTTTTTATTTTTTTATCTTAAAAACAAAGAATAAAAACAATACAGAATTTCAAAAAACAGGAAATTAACACTAGTTAATATATTGCGTATTGTTATCTTGAAAGTAGTTACTCAGATTACACGACTTTTCTCTTTTCCCAGGTGAGCGACCCCTGATTCCATGCTCTCTAATACTGGGCAGTAGCAACAAAACACAGTCCCAGTCGGCCACCCAACTGTGAGAGTAAACAGCTGGCACTCTACCATGTGCTGGGTTGCTAAGCTAAGACATTCACTAGGGTAGATGCAGCAAATGCATTTTCAATTCATGATTTTTCAGTTTATGATGAGTTTAGATTTAAGGATGGCCATGGGCGGAAAAAGAATAAGTAGTCAAAAATAAAAATATAACATCAAAACTTCTGAGACGTAGCAAAATCAGGACTATGAGGGTTACTCATATCAGTGAAAGTGTAAGGAAGACTAGTCTCCAATTAACAACGTATTCTTACATCCTAAGAAATTAGAAAAATAAGACCAAATTAAACCTAAAGCTAGCACCATAAAAATAATACTGGAGAAGTAAAATATAGTTTTTAAAAATAGAGAAAATCAACAAAATGAAGAATTGATTCTTCAAAAGGGTTTTTTAAAATTGACAAATCTTTACCAGGTTGACTAAGAAAAAAAGAAAAGCTGAAAATATCTGTAGTTCAAAAAATAGGAAGGACATTACTATAATTTTATAAAAACAAAAGGTTAACCTAGATGAAATTTACAAATGCTTGGAAATACACAATCTACAAAGACTGAATCATGAAAAATAAGAAATAGAAAGAGAACTTGTTCCTAGTAAGAAGATTGAATCGGTAATTCAATGCCTCCCAACAAAGAAAAGATGAAGAATATGGGGTTTTACTGGTGCATTTCATGAAAAATGTAAAGAAATTAACCCTGCTCAAACTCTAAAACCGTATGAGAACTTGTTTTATGAGAACAGCATTACCCCAGTATTATAACGACAAAAACATGAGAAAATATAAACCAATATCCCTTATAAATATTTAGCTTAACAACTCTCAACAAAACACAAGTACATGAAGAATTCAACAGCATATTAAAAGGATTTTACACCATGATCAACTGGAATTTATTCCTTGAATGTAAGAACGGTTCCATATTTTTTTTCACCACATTAACAGGACAAAGAGGGAAAAACAATTATCCTGATGAAGAAAAAGCATTTGACAAATTCAACACATTTCATAATAAAAGCACTCAACAAACTAGGAACAGAAGGAAACTACCTCAGTATAATGAAGACCATGTTTGAAAAACCCACAACAAGCATTATCCTTAGTAGCTTTATTTCAGAAAACAGACAGAAGCTTTATTTCAGAATACTGTAAGTCTTTATCCAGAGTAATTAGACAATAAAAATAAAATATATTAGAACCAGAAAGGAATATATAAAATAGTCTCTATTCATGGACAACATGATATACACAGAAAAAAAAAGCTTTAAAAATCTGTCAGAATTGATGGATTAATTCTGCAAAGTTGTAGGATACAAAATCAGCACAGAAAACCAGTTGTGTTTTCATATGCCACTGAACAACCAGAAAGGAAAATCTTAAAGTAATTTTATTTGTAAAGACATCAAAAAGAATAAAATAGGAATAAATTTAACCAAGGAAATTAAAGCCTCAAACACTGAAAAGTGCAAACCATCCCTGAAGAAGACACAAATAAATGGAAAAACCAAAACCCACATTCACGAATTGGAAGACGTTATATTGTTAGAATGCTGATAATGCTTAAAGCAGTCTAAAGATACAAGGTAATCCCTCTCAGAATTCCAACAACATAAATAGAGAACCCATCCCACTGTCACACAAAATCTCAAGGGAGCCTGAGCAGCCAAAACAGTCTTGAAAAATCAATGCTGAAGATGTCAAACTTTCTGACTTCAAATGTACTACAAGCTAGGTTTTTTGTTTTATTTTGTTTTGTTTTGGTACCAGGGGTTGAAGTCACAACCTCATTCTTGCCAGGCAGGCACATGTGCTGTTGAGCCAAATCCTGTGGCACACTCTCATAACCCAGCACTCAGGAAGCTGAGGCAGGAGGATCTTTGAGAGTTCGAGACCAGCCTAAGCTACAAACTAAGCTCAGGGCCAGCCTGAACTGCTTAATGGGACCCTGTCTCAAAAAGACAAAAAAAAGTACTACAAAGCCTCAGTTATCAAATAGCATGGTGCTCGCGTAAACACTGCTATATAACTAATGGATTAGAATAAAGAACCAAGAAAAACCCTCACAGTAAGTGATCAATTAATTTTCACCAAAGATATCACAGCCCTTTAATGGGAGGAAAGACAGTGTGTTCAACAGTATCGAAGAATATCTGTTTGCCAAATGAAATTGGATGCCTACTTTATACCATGTACAAAAATGAACTCAGAATGAATCTAAATATCAGGGCTGAACCTATAAAACTTAGGAGCTCATATCAGGAAAACATAATGATATTAAATTTGTCAATGCTTTCTTGAGTATGATGCCAAAATTACAGGCAACAAAGAAAAATAGATAAATTGACTTTATCAAAGGTAAAAATTTTTGTGCATCAAAGGACACTATAAGCAAGATGAAAAAGCAACTCACTAAAGAAGAAACATATCTGAATGTTATAAAGCTGATACAAGATTGATTTCTACAATGTATTTTTTAAAAGTCTTACAACTCAGCAGCAAAAATATAAAAATCACAATTTAAAGGATGGGTATAAGACTTGAATAGACATTCTCTAAAGAAGGTACACAAATCACTAAGTACATGCAACTGTGCTCAACATCACTGCTTATTTACTTTTCTTGTTCCTGAGACAAAATACCCAAAATGCAAAATGAAAGGAAGGAAGGTTTATTTAATTCACAGTTTGTGGAAGTTTCAGTACATAATTGGCTAGGTCTGAGGCAGGATGGCACTGCAGAGAAGAAATAATTCATGGTGGGAAGAAAAGATCAAAACAAGAGGAATAAAGCAAGCCTCTTCCTGACTTTAATATTGTATCTAGATTACCGGGACTAGGGCAGTGCAAATCAGTCAGTGGAGAGATTTAGTAAACACACACGCTTAACCCTAGCATTGCACCATGAATCGGTCACACATTTTAGATTCAGCTACCTCTGAAAAAGCCCCACCTATGATCACATGAAACTTTGGGAAGATGTCTAGACATAAACCATCACAATCACTAATTATTATGGAAATAGTGAGATGCTACATCACACCAATTAGCATGTTACTATCAAAGGAAATAGAAGGACAAGCATTTTTAAGGATATAGAGAAACTGAAATATTTGTTCATTGCTGGTGGGAATATAAATGATATTGCTGCAGTGAAAAATAGTATGGTAATTCTTCAGATAAATAAAAATAGGACTATCATATGATTCAACAATTCCTCTCTATGTATAGATCCAAAAGAACTGAAAACCAAAAAGGACGTCTATGCTTCCATGTTCATAGTATCACACTTCTCAATAGCCAAGATGTGGAAGCAACACTTGTGTCCACTGGTGGATGAATATACTAGCATAATTGGACATAGAGAAATGAAATATTATTCAGCCTTGAAAAAGGAGATTTTGATGCATGCTAAAACATGAATGAATCTTGAAGATATTATACTAGTGAAATTAGCTGAGAATCATCACAGAAGCAATTCCTAGGATAATCAAATTCACAGAGACAGAAAAGAATATGAGCTACAGTAATCTCTTTTCCCTAAGAAAAAGAAAAGAAAATAATGTTTTGCTAGGATGAGGTAGTATTTTAATGGGTGCAGAATTTCTGTTGAAGAAGAGAAATAAGATGAATAAAGATAAGGGCTGCACAACAGGGTGAATGTGCTCAACCCCACTTAAAAGTAAATGGGATGGCAGATTTTGTTTTATACACATTTGGCCACAATTTTTAAAAATTTGCCCCCTTTGATTCTGTTGGGTATTTCAACCACTTATCAGTCTAATTACTTAAATACAGATTACTAGAAATTGCATTTTCATTAATTTTATAAAATAACATAACGGGAAACATAAAAACAACAATTTCATCAGATTTATTCCATGTAAGAATTGACTGAAATGATACTTCCAGGGCAGCGCTCAGGGTCCTCAGCACATAAACAAATGTGCTGCCCAGATGACTCTCAGGACACTGTTAACTGGTCAAAAACACAAATTAAGCTATCAGAAAGAGGTAAAATAGGAAGAAAAGATGTGCACAAGGATTCAAAAGAATCCTGCCTTTGGTGAAAATGTGGAACAAATAATACAGCAGATCAGAGATGAACACAGATGCACTGATTTACAATAGCTTCATCAGGCTGAAAAACGGTGACCAAAAGGGCAAGGGGCAGATCTAAGCACTGTGAAGATTCCTGTCCCTGTCACCCGGCTGCTTGGCGGTTCACCTTTAGCGAAATCCATGTCTCCGGCACGGGTGGCACCAAGCTCTCCCCTGAAGACCTCCCTGCCACAGAGGAAGGGCCCAGGGCGGGAAACTGTGCCAGGCCAGAGCCAGTGCAGAGAGATGGGGAAGGGGCTATGGGGTCCAGGATGGCACCCAGCTCCGAGTGAGTCGGGACCTCTTTTCCTCCTGCGCAGCAGTGAGAGACTGCGGCCACTTCAGGAACACTCCTCATTCCCGAGCACCTGTTCCCACCAGCTCACGCCAGGGACACTGACAGCCCGAGTCGGGAAGCATCTTGCCCAAGGTCACAGCGAGGGCAGAGCTGCATTTCAGACAGGGTGGTGGTGAAAGTGTCCCTGCCAAGGTGGCATTTTGAATGAGACCTTTTCAGGAACAGGAAAGTGAGTTGCGTAGCAACCTGGAAGGGGGGTGATTAAGGTAGAGGGGTTGTCTGGGCCAAAGTCTGAGGGGGAAGAGTTTGTGGAAGGCCTAAAAAACAGCAGCACGCCAGTGCGTCCGGGATGGGGTGAGAGGGGTTGGGGAGGTTTGTAAGATGATTGTGACAACTTTAAGAACTCAGATTTTGCCATTGTTGATAACCTTGTACTCTGTTTTACATCATGTGCTATGTCTATCCTTGGTTTTGACTGACAGCTTTGTTTTGCCATATTTGACTTTATTCTCTCCCCCCAAAAAAGTAATAAGAACTAAGGAGTAATAAAACCCAAAATGTGTAAATTTTGTTGTAAAAAAGAGAGGGGAAAAAAGAGCTCTAAAGGATACAACAGCAAGTGTGTTTAGGGGTGTTAAATAGCTGACCATATTAATGTTTTTGGTTAGATCATTGAACACAACTGTTTGCAGTCTCTGTTTGAATGTCCACTCTGTATGCTTTGATACTATGATTTGAGGAACTATCTCTAAGATGATAATATGTAATCTATTAACTGGTGATTTCTTACTGTTTTTTTTTTTTTTTGTAGTTCTGTATTACTTGTACCCTTACACCACTTTGTTTTGTTTTGTGTTTTTCTCTTTTTCCTTTTAAATAAAATTTAAAAAAAAAAAAAAAGAACTCAGCTTTTTCTCTGAGGGAAACGGGGAGCCATCAAGGGTTCTCAGCAGAGGAAGGGTGAAACCTGACTCAGGTTCCTGCAAAGCTCCTCTGCCTGCTCTTTTGGGACTGGACTAGGCTACAGAGGAGGAAACAGAGAACCAGCGTAGGGAGGGGACTTGTTTGAGGTCACTAAGGTATGTGATGTGCTCAGGGAAAGCCACAGAGAGGCATGATTTAGGTTCTCCGGAGCAGGCCTGCCCCCTTCCAGGCCAGGAGGTAAGTTCTCTCCAAAGTCTCCCAAATTTCTCACTGTTGTTCTTGGTGGTTACACAGAACTGCTAATGGCACCCTCCTGCAGCCTTCTCCCCGCCTTGAGTGACAGCACAGACTCTGCCTGTCTAGGTTTTCCCATCTAGGAAAAGCACCCACCTCCCATTTGCAACAGCGACACACACTAACACACGCCAGCTCCTAGGAACTGTTTTTTTAAAAAATGTTAAACTCACCTATGAAGCAAATTCATATGCGAACAGATTTCCTCTTCAGTTATGGAGCAATTTCAGTGTAGACTTCTAGCATTAACTTCAGTCAACAGGGTAAACAAGCATAGGTCTGGTCACCAGCCTAGACAAATTCTTCAGTCCCTTTCAGGAAGGAATTTGCAAGACTTGCATTGCCCCCGCAGTACTGAAAGCTCTGTCATTAAATAAGCCTTGTGTCTGATTCCTGACCCTGCCAGCTACTCACCTACGATACTGAGCAAATTACCCAGGATCTTAGTCTATTTTCTGCAGCTATAACAAAATACCAGAAGCTGTGTAATTTGTAAAGAACAGAGATTTATTTGGGCCACAGTTTCGGAGACCTGGAGGTCCAAGAACATGGAGCTGCTATCTGGTGAGAGATTTGTGCTACCTCCCCCATGGGAGACTGCAGAGGGCACAGGAAGTATGTGGGACCGTGCGCAAGGGTGTAAAACTCACTTCTGTAACAGAGCCATCTTGGCATAACTAACCCACTATAACAGCTTTATCCTATTTATAAAAGCTCATGATCTAATCACCTCGTATTCGGCCCCGCTCCCACACTGTTTCATTAGAAAGTATCCAACCTGTGAACTTTGGGGGACACATTCAGACCACAACACCCCTCCCTGCTAATCTCAGTTACCTCATCTGTAGAGTGAAAACCAGAAATACAGCATGAGATAATATTTAATGAGACAGCATGAATGGGTGCCTGCTCTCTCACGGCTGCCCTCGGCCAAGGCCGTACCCCCTTTTGCAGATCCCCTGTGTGGGTGACCAGTGGGCTCCCTGCCTCTCTACAATTTTCCCCAACAAGCACGTTTTCCACCTGTGCTACCAAATATGATTGTCTCCAACAAAAATTTTGTGAAACGTGAACTGTCTCCTGTGTTCCTTCTCTCTCTCACCACTCAAGCTCTTAAGAAATGGCAGAGCCGAAACCAAAACTCCCCTGCAACCCTGTGTTCCGTTTTGCAAGATGTCTAAGCTCTCGGCCTAAGAAGATTCACTGGTGAAGTTAAAGTGAGAAACTTGTGAGTATTTTCCCCAGATTAAAAGAGAAATAAATAAAAGCAGAGAGATTGACGAGCCCTGGAGCACGAAGCCTGTTTGTCAGGTCACTAGCAGACGAAAAGGAAAACCCACCTGAGAAATTTCGGCGTGTCGGGGCAGCCGGGTCATGAGCCTACCGAAGAACCCTGTGGCTAGTGAGGCCACGAGGAGCTGCCAGACCCCAAGAGGGCGCTCAGAGACGATGGACACCTCCCATCTCCCATCCTCACCCTTGGAAGCAGAGGGACTGCTTCTAGACCAGTGGGCTTCCCCATGTCCCTCAGCTAAGACCTGAGGTCACCTCGGGAGCCTCCTTTGCAGATGTTCCCACCATGGTGGATGCTAAGGTTGGGAGGAGAAGGCTCAGACTCAGAAGACTGACTGAGTTAAGCAAAAGAGAAGTTGGCTTTTTTATATTTGAGTTTGTGGGTCAGGATTCACACCTCTGTGTGATTAAACTCCTGTTAAACCTCTCAGCCATCACAAAGGTTCCTCAGTGGTCTGGCTTCCCTTCTCTAGTGGCACCATGTCCCACTACCCACGAAGAGTCAGGACACATTCAAGCCACACTGAACAGCTCAAACTCACTCAGAGATTTCTCCCATGATCCCTCCAACTTCATGTCTTTGGGTGCATTTCCTTGGCCTGGAATGCACGTACACACTGAGGCCATCCTGAGAATTCTGGTTGTCTTCAAAAAATCACTCAAGAACAAGACCAACCCATGACCTGGGATGAATGATCCCTTCTGAATGTTACTGTAATTTGACACCATTCCCACACTACGTACCAGGGATTACTGCAAATCTTCACGTACTTGACCATCTTTTTAATTTCTTCCTTTCTTCCTTAATTTTTTAAGTTTTGAGACTGTCTCACTGCCTGGCCCAGGTTAGCCTTAAAGTCATCATCCTCCTGCTTGAGGCTCCCAAGTGCTGGGATTACAGGCCTGGCCACCACACTTGGCTCCCGTAGTGTTTCTTGAGAATCGAAATAGTATTCTTCTCCTTCTGCCTGTTTAGTGGCTAATCCTGGCCGAGAACCCAGTCCACTACTGAAACATTTTTAATGAATGAAGGAATGAATGGAGTGAATGACATCTCTGTGTGTGCCTCAGTATCCCTACTTGCTAAACTAGGAAATCAGGCTAGATAATAAATCAGGCAATTGCATTTGGTTGACAGAGCCATTCATTAGCAAAGATTCAAATAGATTTTTATAAGTACTTGTGAGTCAGATGGGAGAAGATGGGATAAAATGTCCAAGTCACGTCTCTCATTCAGGACCCTTAGCAAGTGGAAGTGGTGGACTCCTAGAAAGTGAGAGTGCAGGGCTTGGGTTGGCTCAAGTAGATGATAATGCAGCGCTCCGGTGCCTCCTCAGACTCTGACCTCCCAGCTCTGCGCTCTCCTCTGGTTCTGCCTACATGCTGAAGAAGGTGCTCTTTGTGGGAGCTGCATGGCAGCCTGGCCTCCAGCTTCCTGTGTGCCCGGGCTTAACTCCACAGTGGGGAGTGTGAATCTGCACCCCAGCAGCTCTTGTCAGCTCCTGATTGCCCTGATTTGGCACTAGTACCTAACCCTGAATATGTAGCCAAGGCCAGGGACGCATTACCAGGAGAGTGTCATAGTTCTAGGTCAAATGACTGACCCAAACACTTAAAGTATAGCACCATCTTGCCGCAGAGGGGAGAAAGATGAGGTGTGGCTCCTGACACAAAAGTTGGAATCTGCTGCTGTGAGAGGAAGTGGGTAGAGTGTAGACCCCTAAGTGTTTGAATACCGCCCGATACACTCAGACCTTTAAGTGTCTACACACTCACCCTGCTCTCTGAGCTCTCCTTCACCAAGACATGGATAGTGGGAATCTTACCTCTGCCAGCAGGTCTGGAATTCCTCTCACCACTCCCTGGTCCTCCCTGCCATGGATGGGTGGGGCCTGGGAGGGACAGACACCCATGAGCCACTATTGTATTGAATTTTTCAGACCAAGCCCTATATGTCCTTCTATATACCAGTGGTACTTAAATCAGGCCCAATAATCAATGGACCTTTCACATGTCTAATAGTATGACTATCAGATGACCTGGGGATTCCCTTCTAGACTGTCATGCCCATTCTCACTAACATTCACATATTAGTTGAGTGACTCCTGGAAGCCAGTCAGAAAGTAGATCCATTTGTCTCCAGTAAACCCTATGGATTCCTACTGATTCTTCTTCCTGACCAGCTGAACTCCTAGAACCTTCAAGAACATCTTATAGCTCTAGACCCAATGGGAAATCTTCTTATTTATTTGGCATTCATTCATCAACAAATGTGGGAAGTGCTTCCCCTTGGCCAAAACGCTGAGCCAAGAGCTGAGGATATAATGTCAAGCAAGACTGACACAGCCTTGGCCCCAAGAAGTTTGTTTTCAAACTAAAGAACAAAATGGCTATTTACCAGAGACACAAATGATTGTTCAATTGCAGTTATAACCAGTAATAGAAAATAATGATATAGGTTGAAGTGAGGAACATGCACATTGTCTGAAAGATCCCTCAGGGAAATTATATTTATACTGAAACTATAAGACTGAGTAAGACATAGCCAGGTGGAGAGAAAAGGCAAAAGGGATGGCATGTGCAAAGGACCTGGGGCTGGAAAAAGTTGACAAAGAATCCTTAGCCCCATAATCCAATGAGAGAACACAAAGCTAGGAGGTATATTAAAAGCAGTATCTTCTAGATGTGAAGTTTTTAAAATTCCACACCTCATTTCATTAGAAATGGAGAAAACTCTATAAAGCATCTAAGACTGACTTTTTTTTCTTACCATTTCTTTCCCATTCTCACATAATTCAGACTTCAAACAGCCATTTTCCTACAGCGCCTCAGGGCACCTAACCTGGAGTGTCCCTGAGACTCTCCCAATTACAGCAGTCTGCTTATTAACTCTGCACCAACGGATTCTCCCTAAGAAGCAGGCCTGGACGCTGGAGGGGCCGAATGTGAAGTCCTGCTGTTATATGGCACACTCCCCAGGCATTGCCGTGGAGTAGGAGCCCACTAGTGAGATCTAACTGTTCCCCGAATCGTTCATCGGCAATATTTCAATGTCTTTCTCATTAAACGGTAGGAGGGTGTTAAAGGAAGAAGAACACCCTGCCATTCAAACTCTCCCAAGCCTGCTGTCACAGTAGCTCTGTTCCCTCCCTGCAGATGCTGTTTGAACACTGTCAACAGTAGCAGCCAGGTCCCCTGCCCCGCCTGGCTTCCTCCGTGACCTCTATTATTTATGACAGAGCATGAAATTGATTGTGGCTGAAAGATCCACGCTGGAATCAAATGAACTCCTCAATTATTGCTGCACGAATAAATCTCTGTTTCTCGATTTCCCCTGGGGAGCTGGCGGCTAACCCTCAGGTTCAGGGTAATAGATATCGCTAGATGGAAGGTACAGGTGACTCCATTGTGATGATCAGCAAGTTATAAGATTCTCGGGGTTAAGTGATTCTTTCTCTCCCTCGCTGCCCAGCCCCCCTAACAGTTCTGAACAAGCGTGTTCCAGCCGCTGCCTGGCCCGTCGTGTGACCACCAGCCTTCCCTTGGCCGCTGGGTACATGACAGATATTTTCACACTGCAGGCTCTGCTCATTTCTAATCCTTTTTCACAGGAAATATGCAGTGCGTGTTAATGGGGTTACAGAAAGATTAATAGACTTTCAATGTGGCCAGGCCTAGCTGGGATCTCTTCTGCAGAAAGCCATCAGCTCAGAAAAATTTAATGATGAGACTTAACCCATTAAGACAACAAAAAAGAAAACCTCCACCCATTTTGTGCTTAATCTTCTTTTCCTTCCGGAGGATACCAAGTTTCCTGGCTAAAGTAAAGTGGCAGAAAGCTCACAGGAGGGTCAGGGTTTCTGCATACTCTAGGGACTGCGTTAGGCACATTTAGAAACATCTGAGGTCTAAACTCTGTGATTTGAGGCCATGTCTGGCCCACAAGTGCCATATTCAGGATATGCCTGGTGTTTTGGGAAAGTAGGGTTTGGTAGACACACAAAACTGGGCTTTTTTAGAAATGCCAGACTATCTGGTAAGAGTCCTCCTGTTTCTCCAAGCCACTTCAGGGGTTGGTGCTGTGAGTGCTGCCCCCTGTAGGTAGTAGAGGGCAAGTGCCTTGTAAGGCACCTTCGTCACCAGCCAGAGCCCTTCATGGGACTGGACCCTGAAAGACTTTAAATTGTATGCCGTGGTATTTCCTCCACCACTGAGGCTGCCACCACTTCTACGGCCCCCCTCTTGGTAGATATGTTCGTGTGTGGCTCCAGCAGAGATTCTACAAGACCCAGATGACTGTTTTCAAATATACAGATCTCATGGCAACCAGAACAATACCGCAAGCCAAGCTAAAATTTAAGAAAATAAAAATAAACAAAAAAAGTCTTGACTGTATCTCTCTACTGAAACATTTTATAAGCCCCGCCCAATGTCAGCTCTCCCTCTCACCCAAATAGTCCACCTCACACAGACTGGTTTTGAATTGCTGAGCTAGAGAGACCAGCAGGAGACAGGAGTGGACTGTGTTCCCCAGACTGGGGACAAGCATGCCCACCACAGAGACCCAGGAACTATTCAGGCAAGTTGTCCAAAGAGATGGAGAAGTTGAGACGGTCATTGTGACTTTCCTCCATCAAGCTGGAGGTGACGTCCTCACCACCCACATCCAGAAATCTGATCACTTTCCGGCTAAATCTTGGCATTATATGCTGTGTGGTACCCGTGCAGTTCCAGGAAATAAGTACATAGCTATCTCCAGTGAAACTCAATGTATTACAGCCCAAGGTGTCACTTGCATCCTTCACTAAGTTTAGAATCAGTAGATTCAACTACCAGGCACGTTGCACAAGGCTGTGTGGTTTTAGGGTTACCCTTCTGGTCATCAGTTTCAAAAGCAAGAGCATGATGAAATCAAGTCATTTTAAATCCACCATGATGCAATGTAGGACTCAACTACAAAATGTAAATTGACTAAAGAAGACTAGACATTATAATTCTCTGTCAGTTATCCAGTCTCAAAAAAAAAAAAAAAAAAACTTGCCCCAATAAGTTTCTTCTTATGTAAGCCTCTTTTGAACTAGGTACTTCCAAGAGAGACATCCATCATAGCTGTCCCTGGCTGGACCAAGGGCCAGTGCACAAGACAATGGCTGTCACACAGGGGCTGGGTGATGACTTGGGAAGAATTCGGACCAATCATGGTATTTCATGATACATGGTGGCTCCCAGGACCAATTATATCCTCTCTTCTGAGCTGGTTAATGCTAGAGGAGAAAAGAGGAAGAATGTCACTAGATGTCACCTCTAATGGCACAAACCATTTTGGCTGCCGTAGCAGACAATAGCTGACACCTAAGAGAATGTGTCACTCAAGAGGTGAGATTCCTCTCAGTCTGTTTTTCCTTAATCAGTCTGTATCACAGTTTTCCCACACAGAGAGTTCAAATTCCCCTCAGTTCTGGCGCTCTGAGTCCCAGCTGCCAACCTAGCAGTGAGTTGACTCTTTGCTCTGGTTTCTCCTTTCCTGATGTCTCAGAGAAGTGTCGACGATGCTGACACTCACCCACATGAGTCCTGCTCCCCCACTCCTGCTAATAGGGCATTAAACCGGTTAAGTCTAGGAACCCAGAATCCGGATGCTGTAGCTGGTGACCTTGTGATAGTTCTTCAGGCTCTAGTCAACCTTGGCCGCTCAGCAGTCCCTGCTCCTCCCATGATGATGGAGAAGAGCACTGTCAGTGTTACCAGTGACGCCCAACCACGACCTCACAGGTTAAGCCCTGGGGACCACACCACCAATCCACTTCAGCATCCTGGAACATTGGTGCAACTCACATAAATTCATTCTAGTGAGCGAGGATCCTTGACTTGAGGAAGCAGGTCACTGGCTACCACCAAATACAGTCATGAGTCCTATCATAATTAATCCAAGTTTGAAGCAACAAAACTGGATCTTAATGGAACAAATATTTCATGCATGTTTGCACACATGCGCACATGCACCACGTATGACAACACTGTACCAAGAGAAGGCCCTGACTACCACAACATCCAGATGAGGGCACCCTTGACCGCCCAGTGCTCCATGGACAAGGAAACTCTTCTGAAGTTTGCTCCACAAATTTAATCAAATGCCAGCTTGCTTTTGGCACCACATCCAAGCCACAGCTGAGTCATAAAGAAGGCCTCAGGGGAGGCCACTGGCTGCCGATAGTCATGTCCATAGCGGTACAGGTTTGTTGGGCCTTCTTTTGCTTTTAATTTTAAAGAGAAAACACAGAAAAATTAAGAAGCAAACAATCCAAAAACAACAACAAACTCAAAATGACAACAAAAAAAAGTGAGATAGGATTCCACAACAAGATGATAGGAATTTAACAACCGCTGTTCCATTGCATATTGTTATCTTCAAAATAGTTGCTCAGGTTCCCAGATACAGGCATGTAAGGTGGATCAAACAAGGTAATTTCCCTCTGGGCAGTTTCTTTCCCTTTTCTGTATCTACCGTAACGTAGATCTTATTTACTCTTTCATATTCTTACACTAGTGAGATAATATGGTATTTATACATGCAAGTTTGATTTATTGCACTTACGAATATGGCTTCTTGTTGGCACCCATTAAACTATAAAAGCCTCAAGTTTATCATTCTTTATGGCTGAGTAGTACTCCATTGCATAACAATACCACATCTTTTTTATCCATTCCTCAGTGGATGGACATTTGGGTTGTTTCCAAGAGCTGACTATTACAAATTGTGCTGCTATATACATGGATACACATATAATGCTGTGGTATAATGTTTTCAGTTCTTCCTAGAAAATGTCCAGAAAGGGAATGGCTGGGTTGAATGGAACCTCTACTCCTAGCTTTGTGAGGAATCTCCACGCCTATTTCCACAGTGATTGTACAAGTCTGCACTCCCACCAACAATGGAAGAGAGTTCCTTCATCCCCACAGTGCTCAGAGCCCCATCGGGTTTTGCTACTGGTTAATTTCTTGATGTCTGCTATCCTTTCTAAAGTGAGATGATATCTCAGTGTTGTTTTAATTTGCATTTCTTGAATGACCAATGATGCTGAACATTTTTTCATATATTTATTTGTCATTCACATTTCTTCATCTGAGAATTCTGTATCATCTCAGATGCCCACTTTTGGATTGGGTCTTTAAATTTTGGGGGCCTGATTTTTTTCAACTCTTTATATGTTTAGGTAAAAGTCCTTTATCTGAGGGACAATTGGCAAAATCTTTTCCCAATCTGTGAGTTCTTTTCATTTTATTGGTGATTTCTTTCAATGTGAAAAAAATTTTTAATAAGACAAGATTCCAGTTGCTGATTCTTTGAAGTACTTCCCATTCAGTTTAGTTTTTATTTGTGAACTCTGCCTACTCCTATGTCCTCGAGATTTCAATCCACTTTGTCTTCCAGTAGGTTTAGTGCTTCTGTCTTAATATTTAGGTCTGTGACCCATGTTGACTTTAGTTTACTGTAGGTGATAGACATGCTGGGCCTTATTCTAAGCACAGCATCCCCAGTAGTGTTCTCCTTGGGTCCTTGGGGCTCTGGGACTACTCCAGTAGGCAGAGAAGGACCCTCCGCTCCTCTTGCCTTTGTTTACCTCCATTCCTAAGAAGCCTCGCTGAGCCCAAAGCATCACGAGGTTAAGCATCACCTTGGGGCTGGGAATTTAGCTCAGCGGTATAAGCGCCTGCTTTGCAAGCAGGCAGTCATGAGTTCGATCCCTGGTACCGATAAAAATGAAAAAGACAAAAAAAAAAGCATCACCAAGTTTGTTCACTGTCCTCCCTGTCTCTCTCACAGGACCTCAGAGACATCTGAAAGGTCCAGAGGGGTGAAGACATCATCCTATCCGTACACTCCAGAGTCCCAAAATCTTCATCTCAGCCCAAAAGTGGTCATAAGGGTCACTACAGGCACAAAGAAGTTATCTGCCTACAAACCTTCCACCATCTTCCATTTAAATGGGACCACATGATTCCTTTTGTCCCATGAAATGTGAGCAATCATTTGTGAGTCCCAGACAGAAGTCTTTAAGATCCACTGTGAAATCTGCCATATATCCTTGCCCTTCCCTGGTGACCAGAGCTCCATTAGTTGGCCTGGAAACCACAGCGAGGATGACGTGGGCCCTGCCTTACCTGGACCATAAGGGACATAGTGTGAGCAAGAAATCCACTCTTATGCCTCATGACTGCAGCACAGCCTGAGCTATTCTGAAAGAGACAGGCGTGTGACAGGGAGAAATACAAGATGGCCCCCTCCTCAAGGTGAGCACAGCCCAGTGGCTAGAAAACCCAGCAACAAATCACAATAATCCCTGTGTGAGTTCAGAGGATCTAACTCAGCCATGAGGTTTTTCCCTGCATACAAGCAATCACTCACCAGTCCGTGCAACCTAGGGAACCAGCTAGGGAAGGGCTTGAGTATGTATGTCTGCTTCTTGAACAGCCTGAGCTGGCTCCTGAAAGACCAGGAAAGTACATGTGGCCCATCTGGAAAATTCATTGTTCTCTTACAGAGTGATATAGCCCTATTTATCCTTGAGTCAGGAATCGCCCTGTGGGCAGCTGTGTAAACTCCAAGGGAAATAGGATATCGATTTGCAATCTCTTAGATACACAGACAGAGAGAGACAGAGAGAAAGAGATGGAGGGACAGAGGGACAGAGGGACAGAGGGAAGGAGAGAAACACACACACCAGCCTCCTTCTAAGCAATGGCTTTTAAACCCTTAATCACCAACTCCTTCTCATTCTTTTTGTCCTTTGGCATCATGTTTGGAAAGGCATTTCCACCAGAATAGTTGATATATACTAAGTAATAGTTTTTTCCTGCCAGCAAGAGAATACCCTTTTCTTTCAATGTCACTGCAGATTTTAAACACCAATCTTTAGTCACCGGTTGGTCTTTATTTCACTCTGTGTCCTTGATTCACAAATGTGATATGCTATAGCATTCCTGGGTCCCATTCATTCAGACTTTTTTGTTTTTGTTTTTGTTTTGTTTTGTTTTGCTTTGCTTTGTTTTTGAGACAGAATCTTGGTGGGTAGTTCAGGCTGTCCTCAAACTCACAGTAATCCTTCTGTCTCAGCCTCCCAAGGGCTGGGATAACAGGTGTGTGCCACCACACCACACTCATTCACCAAGATTTCTACTTCTTTGTCTGGGTGGGTACCTGCAACCTGCACTGAGCAAAACTATCTTGGCCACTCTCAAGCTGGTAGTCAGGGGTTATGTTAAAGAAATGTTGATTGCAATGACTGATTGCAAAGTATTGTGCATTCTCAATTCCAGGGAATATTGACGACCTGGAGACCTTAATGTCTCAGAACCTTGCCATCCAAGAAGGGCCATCTGTATCAATGCTGCTCCCAGTTCCTAACTGGTCTCTCTGTGGCTCTCCACCCCTGTCCACCTTCTACATTTCATCCCCGATCCAGCATGCATCACCACTGAAAAGCCTCCCTGAGGGCCCTTTCTGCACAGTAAGCCTTTATTGAGTACCTACTAATTGCAGACATTGTACTGAGCACTTTACATTAGGAATCTTATTTAATAACCGCCAAACCCCTATGACACAGGATCTATAAAGAATCCCAGCTTAAACAAGAGAAAATTAAGAAATAAAGATTTTTTAATAGGGCCTCAGGCAAGTGGGAATCTTGAACCCACAAGTCACCCCCTTCTTTTTCCATCTTGCCTCCCCCTCTATACTGTAGTGTCTTAGCACAGGTGTGTGGGCATCTCAGCCTGTTTTTGAGACCTTCGTCTGTTTCTCCTACCAATAGCCAATCCTTGGGCACTGCTCACAAGTGGGAATATACCTAAAAGCAGTATCATCAAACACATTCACTAAAGAAGTTTGTGCAGGTCCTGGAAATAGACTAGGATAAGAATCACAGGTCACATGGGGAGAACAGAGCCTGCAGTCTGGGGAGAACAGAGCCTGCAGTCTGGGGAGAACAGAGCCTGCAGTCTGGGGAGAACAGAGCCTGCAGTCTGAGGAGAACAGAGCCTGAAGCCTGGGTCGGTATGTTCCTTAACCCCACTATCCTCTCATCTCATGCAGATGACCACAGCGAGAGAGCCAGGGAAAGCCTCTACTATCCCCTTTGCCAGAATCAAAGGCTCTACTGAGCAGGCCTTGCACTGATGAGGTGAAGACTTGAGCCCAGCTTGACCCCAGTTTGATCCCAGAACTCATGACATGTCATTCCTCCCTCCCCCCAAGTTCAGGCTTCACAGTACCGACTGCAATCTGGTCCTGATACCTTTGGCGGCTTCCTGCTGGATCTTCCCTCCTCTGAGCTTGGATTTGCTAAGCGCAAACATGGCATGCTCTCTTTCCTCCATCCCTGGCTTTGTAAATTCTGCTTCTTATGCCTGAAATGCTTTTCTCTTTCCTTTTCACATGGAGAATTCTACTTACCTGATACTCGTGTTCAGTGTTCCTTGTAAAACCAGCTCTAATTCCTTTCCATCAACCCAAATGATGCTATTCACCACTCTTTTCTGGCCATCACAATGAATCCACATGATGATGGTGGATTAATCTGAGCCTCCTGTATATCTACAGAAGCCACAAAGAGTCTGAAACATTCAGGACTGAAAAAAATCATGCTTCTTACAACAATCAAAAGAAACCTACCATTAAATAATTATTAGAGGTTTCCAAAATCTAAATATTTCTCACTATATAAAACCCATCTCTTATAAAAGACTCAAAACATTAATACCCCAAGTAGGTATGCTCATTGTTACCAAAATAACTAGAAATAACACAAATGACCATCAAGAGGTCAATTGGCTAATGAAATTAAAAGTATAACATGTGATGAAATACTATGCAGATGTTAGGAATAAATTATATTTATTCTGATATGAGAAAAGCACATTGATTTTTTGGAGACCTGCTGAGCTCCCGATAGGTGGGCTGGCCCACACTACCAGCCTAGCCCAGCCTGTTTAGCTGCCGCGCCTGGCCATAGGTCTGCAGAGGAGGAGCTGGGCAGATCTGGGGTGCCCTCACTGGCCTCTCTGCGTGTCTGGAGGACTCTGGATATCTGCGCCCAGACTGCTGGAGTTCCCTCAGGCTTCCAGGTGCAGTGAAGGAGAGAGGTGGGTTTGAGGCTTCCACATCAGCCTCCCCATTCCCGGCTTCATTTGGAGACCTGCTGAGCTCCCGATAGGTGGGCTGGCCCACACTACCAGCCTAGCCCAGCCTGTTTAGCTGCCGCGCCTGGCCATAGGTCTGCAGAGGAGGAGCTGGGCAGATCTGGGGTGCCCTCACTGGCCTCTCTGCGTGTCTGGAGGACTCTGGATATCTGCGCCCAGACTGCTGGAGTTCCCTCAGGCTTCCAGGTGCAGTGAAGGAGAGAGGTGGGTTTGAGGCTTCCACATCAGCCTCCCCATTCCCGGCTTCATTTGGAGACCTGCTGAGCTCCCGATAGGTGGGCTGGCCCACACTACCAGCCTAGCCCAGCCTGTTTAGCTGCCGCGCCTGGCCATTGGTCTGCAGAGGAGGAGCTGGGCAGATTTGGGGTGCCTGCATCGGCCTCTCCATGTGTCTGGAGGACTGTGGATATCTCTGCAACCAGGGAGGTCCACAGGTTCCTGAAGCACTGCGGCCTGTGGTGAGTACCCTAACCCGGCTGCGACTGAAGAACTGTGGAGCTTCCAAGGGGCAGGTGGGCGCACAGTGTCCCTGAGGCCCAGCTTGTCTGGAACTGCGGAGTTCTGAGCAGGCAGAGGAGGGCCACTGGTTCTGTAGGCCTAATGGCTTGGGGTAGCGCGGCCCCAGAGTCTCAGTAGCTCCAAACATAGAAGGGGATTTTCAACAGATCCTGAGGAAGCTTTCAAATAACACTTGAAACACAGAAATATAGGAAAATGACAAAACGAAAGACCAAATTACAACCTCAAACCTCCAGCCCATCTCAAGAAACCCTAGGAGCGATGTATATAGAAGAAAATATATCCCATCCACCTCATATATCGGACACAATAGCCACTGAAATTGACAAGCAACTCCAGGAAGCTTTAAAGAAATTCAAACTCGAAATAATCTCCCAGATAAAAGAAGAAATGATAAAAGAAATGAAAGAGATTCTAAATATATCTAAAGAAAACACAGATAAAAAATTGGAGGAACTAAACAAAAAGATAGAATCCCTAGACGAGCAATATAAGAAACAAACAGAATACATAATGCAGATGCACAGAGATATACAGGAAATAAAAAACTCCACTGAAAGTTGTAAAAACTGCCTTAATGAAAGTGAAGATAGAATTTCAGACGTTGAAGACAGGATTGCAGCTAGTGAACAGGAAAGGAAAGATCTTTTGAAAATAACAAGGAACCAGGAAACAACAATTCAACAACTGCAAGACGATGCAAAGAAGAATAACATAAGAATGATAGGGATTAATGAAAGAGAGGGAGACAACATGAAGGATGTCAGGAGGATATTTAGAGAAGTAATAGCTGAAAATTTCCCAAGCATGAGATCAGAAACTGACATCAGGATCAGTGAAGCATATAGAACTCCAAACAGTCATAACCAAAATAAAACTACACCCAGACATATAATAATCACCATCCCAGAAATCCAACACAAGAATAGATTATTAAAAGCTGTCAGAGAGAAAAGACAAATCACCTACAAAGGAAAACCTATCAGAATCACAGCAGACTTCTCAGCACAAATGATAAAGCCAAGAAGAGCATGGAGTGAAGTATTCCAGATCCTAAAGCAAAATGATTTCCAACCAAGACTGATATATCCTGCAAAACTATCATTCAAAATAGATGGTGCAATACGATACTTCCATGACAAAGAACAGCTGAAGAACTTCATGAACACCAAACCAACCCTGCAAAAAATATTGAAAGACAGTTTAGATACACAAAGGAAAAAACCACTAAGCAAAGCAAATAATTAAACAGAACCGAAAGATAAAGATGCAACAGCAGAGAGATAACATTCCTACAATTAACCAGCATTTAACAGTAATAACCATTAATGTAAATGGTCTCAATGCACCAATCAAAAGAAACAGACTAGCAGAATGGATCAAGAAACAAAATCAAACCATATGCTGTTTACAGGAAACCCATCTAACCCAGAAAGATACTCACAGACTGAAAGTCAAAGGATGGAAAACAATTCTTCATGCAGCAGGAATCCAAAAAAAGGCAGGAGTAGCCATTCTGTTTGCAGACAACGTGAACTTTAAACCAACAATGACCATAAAGGACAAAGAAGGTCACTACATACTCGTAAGGGGAAAACTCCAAGAGGAAGAGATAACTATCTTAAATATATACGCACCAAACTCCAGAGCACCCAGTTATATAAAACAATTATTAACAGAAATGAAAACTCAAATTATCAGTAACACAATTGTAACAGGAGACCTTAATACACCACTGACACCAAGGGACAGATCAACCAGACAGAAAATGAGCAAAGAAATAACAGAACTGAATCACACCTGTGAACAAATGGGTTTGATAGACATATACAGAATGTTCCACCCAACAACATCAGAATACACATTCTTCTCAGCAGTACATGGATCATTTTCTAAAATAGACCATATATTAGCTCACAGAACATATTTAAGCAAATGCAAAAGAGTTGAAATCATCCCTTGCATATTATCGGATCATAGCGCTCTGAAATTAGAAATTAATGACAAAGGATACTGCAAAAATTCCGCAAACACATGGAAACTAAATAACACACTCTTGAGTAATCAGCGGGTCACAGAAGAAATTAAAGAAGAAATTAAACAATACCTAAAAGAAAATGAAAATGCAGATACAACTTACCGGAATCTGTGGGATGCAATGAAAGCCGTTCTGAGAGGAAAATTTATTGCATTGAGTTCCCACATCAGGAAAACAGAACGAATACAAATAAATAACTTGATGCTACACCTCAAACAGCTAGAAAAAGAAGAGCAAGTCAAGCCCAAAGCCAAAAGAAGAGAGGAAATTATAAAAATCAGAGCAGAAATCAATGCAATAGAGACTAAGAAAACAATCCAAAGAATCAACGAATCAAAGAGTTGGTTCTTTGAAAGGATAAATAAAATCGATAAGCCCCTAGCCAACCTTATTAAAAAAAGGAAAGAAAAAGCTCAAATTCATGCAATAAGAAATGAAAAAGGAGAAATCACTACAGACGCAATAGAAATACAGAGGATCATCAACACCTATTTCGAAAACCTCTACTCTCAAAAGTTTGATAACACAGAAGAAATAGACAGATTCTTAGAAGCATATGAAGTACCAAAGCTAGATCAAGAGGATATAAAACTGTTGAATAACCCAATCTCTGCTAATGAAATTGAGAATGTAATTGGGTCCTTGCCCACCAAGAAGAGCCCAGGCCCAGATGGATTCACTGCAGAATTCTACAAGAAATATAAAGAAGACCTAATGCCGACACTCCTCAAACTATTCAATGAAATTGAAAGGGAAGCAATCCTTCCTAAGTCATTCCTGGAAGCAAATATTACTCTAGTACCAAAACCTGAAAAAGACCCAACTATAAAAGAGAACTATAGACCGATCTCCCTAATGAACACAGATGCAAAAATCCTCAATAAAATATTGGCAAATAGGATCCAGCAAATCATCAAGAAGATTATACACCATGACCAAGTGGGATTCATCCCAGGAATGCAAGGATGGTTCAACATACGCAAATCAATAAATGTAATCCACCATATCAATAAAGCCAAAAATAAGAATCACATGATCATCTCTATAGATGCAGAAAAAGCCTTCGATAAGGTCCAACACTTATTCATGATAAGAACTTTACAGAAAATTGGAATAAATGGTCTTTACCTCAATATAATAAAGGCCATCTATGACAAACCAACAGCCAGCATCATACTAAATGGCCAAAAATTGAAAGCCTTTACTTTAAAATCGGGTACAAGACAAGGATGTCCTTTATCACCACTCCTATTTAATATAGTACTGGAAGTACTAGCCAGAGCAATTAGGCAAGAAAGAGAAATAAAAGGGGTAAAGATAGGAAAAGAAGAAGTTAAATTATCATTGTTTGCAGATGACATGATACTCTACATAGAAGACCCCCTAAACTCCATTGAAATACTCTTAGATACAATAAATAAATTCAGTAATGTGGCTGGATACAAAATCAATACTCAGAAATCAATAGCATTCCTATACACGAACAACAAAATTACAGAGAGGGAAATAAGAGAAACTGGACTATTCACATTAGCAAGCAAAAAAATGAAATATTTAGGAATTACTCTTACAAAAGAAGTGAAAGACTTATACAGTGAAAATTATAATACACTGAAAAAGGAAATTGAAGATGATCTCAGAAAATGGAAAGACATCCCTTGCTCATGGATAGGAAGAACAAACATTGTGAAAATGGCCATTCTCCCAAAACTGTTATACAGATTCAATGCAATCCCAATAGAAATACCATCAACATACCTTATAGATCTAGAGAAATCACTCCTAAATTTCATCTGGAACCAGAAGAGACCTAGAATCGCAAAGGCAATTCTAAGCAGCAAAGACAAAGCAGGAGGCATCACAATCCCTGACTTGAAGTTATACTACAAAGCAACAGTAGTAAAATCAACATGGTATTGGAATCAAAACAGAGCTGAAGATCAGTGGAATAGATTAGAAGATACAAACACAACTACGAACACACTCAACCACCTTATTTTTGATAAAGGAGCCAAGCAGGTTCACTGGAAGAACGACAGTCTCTTTAATAAATGGTGCTGGAAAAACTGGCTCTCCATTTGCTGAAAACTAAAGCTAGACCCATGTCTATCACCATGTACTAAATTAAAATCTAAATGGGTCAAAGATCTGAATATTAAAACAGAAACACTAAATCTATTGGAAGACAAAATAGGTAGAAACCTTGGAGACATAGGAGTAGGTAAAGAATTCATGAACAGGACTCAAACCGCACGGGAAATACTTCCCAGAATCAATAACTGGGACCACTTCTTATTAAAAAGTTTCTGCATGTCAAAAGAAATCTCCAGCATAGTAAAAAGAAAACCCACAAACTGGGAAAAGATTTTAGTGAACTCTCTCTCAGACAAGGGCCTCTTGTCTAAAACATATAAAGAATTAAAGAAACTCAGACCTCCGAAATTCAAAGATCCAATCCAAAAATGGGCATCTGAGATGAATATGCAATTCTCAGATGAAGAAATGCAAATGGCAAATAAATACATGAAAAAATGCTCATCATCATTGGTCATTAGAGAAATGCAAATTAAAACCACACTGAGATACCATCTCACTCCTGAAAGAATGGCCAGGATCAAGAAAGCCGACAACAAATGCTGGAGAGGCTGTGGGGAAAAAGGAACTCTCCTGCACTGCTGGTGGGAGTGTAGACTGGTACAGCCTTTGTGGAGATCTGTCTGGAGATTTCTCAAAAAGTTGGGACTGGAAATCCCATTTATTCCAGCTATTCCACTTCTAGGCATATTCCCAGAAGAACTGAAAGCATCATACCACAGTGATATATGTGCACCTATGTTTATAGCAGCACAATTTGTAATCGCCAGATCTTGGAAACAACCCAAGTGTCCATCAACTGAGGAATGGATAAAAAAGTTGTGGTATTTCTATACAATGGAGTATTATTCAGCTATAAAGAAGGATCACATTGAGATATTTATCAATAAATGGGCGCAGCTTGAGACCATACTCATTAGTGAAATAAATCAATCTCGCATGTGTGAATACCGAATTGTTTCCCTAACGTAAATAATGATTCAAATATATAAAAATATGTGGTAATCATGATTCCCCATTAGGTGGCCTTGAAGCCTTATAAAGTTTTCACTCATTAATTAGAAAGGCTTTATTCTGGGCTTCTTGATATGAAAATATTTGAAGCTAGAGTATATGAAGTTTTATCCAAATATTTCAAGGAAAAAGACACTATGGTAACTACTATTAAGTCAGGTTATAAGATGGTGAAGTACTAGGTTGTTGAAACAGTCATGCTGTGACCTCTATTGTTATATTGTTATGTCCTGTTTTATCTCAATCTCCCCCTTATTGTTTCAAAAAAAAATTATTTAGTCATTTCTTATGTTTGTCTTAATTAAAGAAAAAATTCAAAAAAATTAGGATATATAAATAGTAACTCTTTTCAATTTCCTATTAACTTGTTTTGAAGTCCTGTAGTACTCCCACGATCTTGTTTTGACTGATTAGACTCTGTTCCATTCTATATGATAGTATCAAGTTTGAAGACATAGGCAACTACTTTGAAGACAATAAGATTCACTAAGATACCCATTCTGGTTTGACTATTGTCTTCTTTGGAAGTCCTGTAATGTTTACAATGCCTAAGTTTTATTGGTCTTGTTCTCTACTGTTTTGTCCAACTTTATAATATCTAATAAGATAGACAATTCTTTTTAAGGAAACAAGGGACAACGTTGATAACCATTGTTGATAAACTTGTACTCTGTTCTACACCATGTGCTATGTCTATCCTTGGTATTGACTGACAGCTTTGTTTTGCCATATTTGACTGTATTCTTCCCCCCCCCCCAAAGAAAGTAATAAGCACTAAGGAGTAATAAAATCCAAGATGTGTAAATTTTGTTGTAAAAAAGAGAGGGAAAAAAAAAAAAGAAAAAGAGCTCTAACGGATATAACAGCAAGTGTGTTTGGGGGTGTTAAATAGCTGACTTTATCAATGTTTTTGGAACATTGAACACAGCTGTTTGCAGTCTCCCTGTTTGAATGTCCACCTTGTGTTCTTTGATACTGTGATTTGAGGAACTATTTTCAAGAAGATAGTGTATAATCTACTAGCAGGTAATTTCTTACTGTTATGTTTTTTTGTTTTGTTTTATTTTGTTTTGTTTTGTTTTGTTTTGTTTTGTAGTTCTGTATTGCGTGTACCCTTACGCCGCTTTGGTTTGTTTTGTGTTTTTCTCTTTTTCCCCTTAAATAAAAAAAATTAAAAAATAAAAAAAATTAAAAAAATTAAAAAAAGAGAAAAGCACATTACACAAGAGTAGAGAATGATCACACTTAAAACTATGTTTATAAAGTTATATATATATATATATGCAAACATCCTCATAATACAGTGCTTATCATTACATGTACAAAAATATTGAGTCATTACCACCCCCCAGAAAAGAAAATGGCATGAAGTTAGAAAGCTCTGATCTGAGTAGTACCAGCTGTGTCATGTGTAGCCAGATCCCCAGAAAAGGGTTTGGGAGGCCTTCACCTGCATACCTTAGGCCTGCAGGTGTGCAGAGCCCAGCAGCACTGTCTGCTCTCTGTACAGGGTACCCTTGAGAAGAAGCCACGAACCTGTACCTGTCCCTGCCTCTGGTCTCATGTCAAAGACAAGGTCCCACCAACGAGACGTGCAGTTGCAGGCGCAACACTGGCCTCAGATGAGAAGGAAACTAGCAACCAAGAGGCCTCAGGAAAGAAGAACAAAAGTTTCCTCCCTCTGCAGGAAAAAGCAGGATTCATCAGCAACCTGACTGATACCTAGCTGCTTCTAAATTTGTCATATATGATGCTTCCAACAACCCTGAAGAATACAGTCATATCTCATATGCTCATTCCAAAGATGAGGAAACTGAGGTTCAGGAAGGATAAATAATTGGCCAAAAGGCATTTAAGCATAAGGTAGAGCAGATATCAATACCAATTCCTTTGACAAATACTTACCAGGATCCTTCAGTGGACAAACCCAGGGAAAACCTGCAAAACAGAGCAAAGTTCCTGCTTGTGTTGCCTCACCTTCTGCCTCATTTCCATCCTGAAGCTTCTCCTAGTGTCAGCAGAACAACAATGCCCCAAGAAGCTAGCCCAGGGGACTCAGCTCTGACTTCCTGGCTGTGTCTTCAACTTTGCCCTGCTCATGCCATTCCTCCACCTAAACAATTTCCTTACTGGGCTGTGCCCAACACCCACAGAACCCTCATGCATTGAACTTCCCTAAACTGCCAGATAACACACCAGCCCACCTGCCCTGCACACTGCTTACTCGATGCTGCCAGCTGAGTGCCATGTCCAGGCCTCAGAAGCAGCTGCCTAGAGGAAGTTTCCAGTGTCGTAGAGAGAAGGGCTGGAGACTTGCTCTGGTCACCAGCCCTTCCCATCCCTCTGACTTCCTCTGCATGTGTTTTGTCCTCAAACTGTTTTGTCCCTCTTAAAGTAAAAAAATCTGAAAAAAAGGAGCAGGGTGCAAGCCTGTGGGGTTTTTTCCCCCAAGTTATAACTTACAGTAAGAATTACATCACAGTCCTAGATATATACCCACATGTGTATACACATACAATACAAGCGTTACTGGAATGGAAGTTGTATAAAGTCACTCTATTGTTTGCAATATTTATGTTCTAATATTTTCTGTTATCTGACAATGACCCATGAACTTGATTTCATGACAGTGAAGCATGTCCCTCCGACTGGAAAACATTGTGTTTTCAGTAAGGACATTGACTTACTCATGGTAGGGTTCTGGGAAAGTCACTTATTCAAACCGTGATTCAACCACCTATAGTATTAAAAATACTATTTCATATAACCTAAAATGCTGTGAGAATTAAAGAGGACAGTGCTTTTAAAACACTTAGCTCAGTGCAGGACATGATGTAAGTGGTCAATAAATGTAAGTTCCCATCATCACGATTTTATTTGCCAACTACATTCTCATCAGTCTGAGGAAGAATGGGATCAGGCACCCTACTTCTCTTAAGGAAGGGGAGAATTGTGTGTGTGTGTTTACAAGCACAGAACCATCATCTTTTTTTGGCTGATATTGACTTGGCTATCAATCAAACCCCCCCAAATCCTCCCTACACATGGACTGTTCATTTGCTGCCTGCATACAGCCAGTAAGAATGTTGTGGGTATTTACCTAGCAGATCGCCCTATGGTCACATTCTTCAGACCTCTTCCTGCCTGTTTCTATGCAGAACCTCGCTTTGAAACACAAGCTGATCCATCAGCTGGTAGAAGCCTTCAGTATTCACTTGGGTATTATCCTAGGGAAGCCAGACCCTCTCTCCTCACTTGGCAATCTACCAATCTTAAGTTATCTCTCCAGACACAACTCAGAAGTTTTCATGCACATACAATGATTTTAAAAGGAAGAGGGCAGGAATATTTTCTCCCATTTTACAGACGAGAAAATTATTTCATCTAGCAAGAAGGTGTTGGTAATTAGTGGCAGGACCTAAACAAATATTTGTGTCTCTCAAACACAAGGTTATCAAAACTCTCCACACTATGCACAGAAAGTATCAGATAGCAAATCTAGAGCAGGAGCTCCACAGAATGTGAGTGATTTGCAAATAGCTAGAATTCCCTAACTATATCCCATGGCAGAAGTTTTTGGATTTTCTAAAAATACTACTCCTCCTTCTTCCCAGAATAAGCACAACATAGCTGTGTGTCTAGATTTGTTGAAACCTTTCTCTGACTGTCTATTTGTCTATTATCCCTCTGCCTGTGGTCCCCACAGGTGGCTGTTCGCTGGCCTACCAGTGAATACTGTTTACAAAATCCACATTTGGTATCCCAAACAACAGAAAGTAGAAAATATTTGAAGTTCAAAATATCTGTGAGCACCCATATAGAAAGGTCACATGACATATTGTTAGAAGTATGAACTTCAGAGTAAATGCTGGATTTGACTGCTGGCTCTTGCACCTGCCCAGGAAGGTGACCCTAGGCTGGTCACTTACTTTCCTGAGTTTTTGCAGAGGAGAAACAGTATTGTTAGTGTTTTTACTAGTATTATCATTATTATTGTTATTCTCTATCAGAGGGCCATTGAGAGGACCATATCACCCTTCATGACATCAGACAGTAAAGCTGAGCTCCCTAGAAATCAAGCCAGAGATGGGATTCTGAAATGGAGAGAGCTCTGAGCATGAGGGTAATGAGGGAAGCAGAACAGGACAAAAGATGAAAGAGAACCAAGGATAGAGTCTCAGCCCAGGACTACCTTCAACCTGATCCTGCAGGAAACCTCCAGAAAGCACACTGAGCTGTAGAGCTGGCGCCAAATTGAGCCCAGGAGGCCATACTATATCAACTAGCCATTTGCTGCTGACTGCCTCTGTCTCACGGGCAGGTGAGGCAGTCCCTACGCAGCCAAGCAGATTAGCCCCATTCAGCCACATGAGGTCCCTTATTCAGCCAGGCAAGGCAGCCCTGTTCAACCAGAGGAGATGGCCCCTATTCAGGCAGGTGAGGAGGCTACCATTAAGGAAGAAAGGTAGTTTATTCAGCCAGAGGGCAGCTAAAGGCTGCTACAGACTGCCACCCACAGCAGCTAGAGGATAGGCAGAGTTCTTGTTAGGGCACCAATGGCATTCACCACAAAGCAGAACCCAGCAAACATAAGCGTCCACTTGATGATGGTTATTATTATTTTAAATTATCCTCCCAATTCTCAGGCTGAGCTGGTTTCACTTGCTGCAGCAAAACTCACTGCACATGTCTAAGGCCTCTGGCTTTGGCCCTGACCCGGAGCAGTGGAGACCAATCTACAACGATAACATAATGACAGGAAGAAAATTCCCTTCTCTGATGTGGAAACCAAATGCCCTGAATTGTCCAACATCAGAAACCTCAGAAAACCCTAACAGGATGTTTTGACACATATAGTTCAGGCTTCAGACAACTGCTTCCCAGTGGAAATATGAACTGTGCAGAGGAAAAAAAAAAAAAAAAAAGCAAGGTCTAGGAAACCAAAATGACAAGACAGATCAATTTGAAAAGCTGCACATGTAAAGCTCGGTATGCAGTGACTGGGCTGAAAGCAAAGTTTTTCAAGGCAAATTTTCTTTGCCTTTCTGGGGCCAAAGAAAACTGGTTTGTTTGTTTGTTTGTTTGTTTCCACAGAATCAGTAGGAAAATGGTCTTGACCATCTGCACCTGCCATATCTGGACCCAGACCTCAGCCGACCAAAGAGCTGCCACTGTATGGGGAGCTGCAGCAGGAGAAGGAGACCCCAGCTCTGTCCCGGCCTCATCTCATGGGTGATCATCTGATGCTATCTACAAGCCAATGGTGGGCGCCTGCATTTAAGTCCCCAAGCAGGACCCTCCCCTAAGCTCCAACCTCAAATGTCTGACAGCCACATAGAGTGTTCACCTGATGGCTAGCAGGCATCTCAGAGTCAACAGGACTTCTCCAGATGCGACCTTCCCCACACATTCCCTGGCCATGCTAATAGCAACCCCAACCCCAATACCAATCCCCACTTCTGCTTCATTTATTCTGTGGGCCTTACCACAATCTAAAGCATTTCACATTTCACCTGTTCTTCTTCTCTGTCATCCACCCTCCCCACTGGACTGAGATCTACAGGACGGTTGTGACTCTAGCTGTATCTCCAGGGCCCAAAATAGTGCCTACTGTATTACCCACATTCAAAAAATATTTCCTAAATAAATGGACATATGGATTTACTTAAACATTTATTGGTAAACCAATTCCCTTTTTAACATAAGTAAATTCATTTTTAAGGGGAAATACATAGCTAGGCAATAAATGACCCAGCATTCAAAGGGCATAAAAAGAAGTTAGCCAGGAAAAGAAACACAATGGAAAGAAAACGTTACTATTAAGCCTAGCTAGATATTTCTGCCAGCCCAATTCCCTAAGCCTTCAGCATGTTATCTCTTTTCCCAAAAGGGAAATCAGCAAGTGTTTAAAGGTACACCAACACCAAACCAAGACTGCTTTTAACTAACCGAAAAAGCCAATAAAGAACTGAAAGGTAAATTTCTTTCTAATTCTCTGATTCATTGCTAACTATTGTTGGGTCTCTGTATCACACCTAAACATCTCCTGTTCCACACATAAATATTGAGTATCCCATACTTCTGGAAGCAGTAAAATAGATATTAATGACCTTAAATTTACTGAATATCAGTTCCTCCCACAATTTCCCCACACGTGTACAGGGCAATTGAATTTTCTCAATTGCTCAGGTCAAATCCACCTTTGCTATCTCCCTCATTCTCTTACATAGTATATATCCAATCTGTCAGCAAATTCTTCCTGCTCTACTTTCAAAATATACCCAAAATCTGATCATATATTACTATATGCAGCATCCCTTTTCTGAGTTAATTGGTAGGGAGGTACTGAGAGTCATTTACATGGATTTTTCCCCAAAGAAATTCACAGTGTGGCTGGGAGACAAAGCGTGCATGTAATTCACATGCAGATAATGGAGGAAATTACAAATTCCACAAGGAAAGAATATATCATGTGCTTTGAAACCCAATAAGCTACGAATGTTTAGCATGTGTCTGTTTACAGGTGTGCGCACATATTTCTCATGAGAAGAATGTGCTATCTTGTACTCTGATGTTAGAGGCTTAGGCATAGGACTTGCTTTTTCTAACAAGGAAAGAATAGAAGCATAGTTTGTGAAGTCAGAGTTAAGCTGTATATCTCTGCTCATCCTTTTGGGATGGTCCGATCTCTTTCTTGAGAAGAATATGTCTCAGTTACCCATTGTCTTTTCAGCCTAAGGCTGAAAAGAAAACACATGGAACAGAGCTGCCCACATCAACATCCCAGTGCCCAGGTAAGAAGTAATTACTCGTTGTATGTCTCTGAGTTTCATAGCTCTTTGTTACGCAGCATTATTGTGCAGACAGCCAAGACAGAAACTTCAGGCAAGAAGTAACTTAGGGAATCCATCAGAGATACTTCCTGACCAGAGGTGGAATTACAGGTGGATTTCAGTCCCTACACCATCCTTTAGGAAATATATCACTGAACTGCAACCCAACTAGGTATCAGGAAAAAAAAATGTCTCAGCTGGGGCCATGCTGGGGCTATAAAAACTCCTTTGAAGACTGGTCACAATCTCACATCCAACAGAGAGGAACAGAAAAAAATTGATGATTTTTTTTCTAAGTATTTGACTGTGGGTGTTTGCTCTTGGGTAACTGTTTATTTGTGTACATTTAGGAGAACCCAATCTTCTTCTTTTCCTCTCAAGAGTCCCCCTACTGCACCTTCTCATACCTCACATTCTTCCTGGGAAGTCTGCCATAGTCCTGGTAAGTGAGCACCTAGAGTGGATAAAGTCTGCCTTAATTTGGGTACCTCCAAAATCAGACCCTGAGGTAAAGACTCAAGTGCAGAAAGTTTGAGAGTTGTGTTTGAGAAAGTAGGAGTGAAGGATGAGAGGGTAAGAGAAAAAGATTTGCAAAATGTATACAGATAGCCAGATGAGAACTATGGGCAACTGGGACTTGATCCCACTGGGGACTCTCTAAGGAAAGGTGCAGAATGCCTCTTGGAATGAGCCCATTGGTGACTGGGGACCTAGGCCATTTATCCACCACCTCCTGTCTCCCCTTGGTTGAGGTCTTCCCCAGCACTATCTCCACTTTTTGGTGGCATTTGCACCAAGCTGGGGCTGCTCCAACTGAGGCAGTGAAGCAAAGACACCCAGCAGTCCGTGCTCCACACACTGCAAGAGACATAAGCAAAAACTGTCCACCTCCAGAGTGTCTGAAATGAATGTGCCAGGGACCCTCAGCTCCGTGAACAGCAGGCCTATAACTGCTATTACTACTAGAAAAAGAAAAAGAAAATTGTTTCAAGCACAGGCCTTTCTCCTGAGCATCCAACTGAATAGCATACAGCTCTGTTCAACATTTTCTAACTTCTGACATCATCTTCCCCTCAGCCTGATTCTGCTCTTTCCCCTGATTTCCCAAACACATAAAATGACCCCTTCACTCATTTTTTTGTCACTTCAAAGATATCATCTATTTCTCACACTCCCTCACCTCCAGAATCAAAATTGTATTATGACTTCAAACCTGTTTTCCCAGCCACATTCAGCCCACCCAAGAGTCATTCCTTCCCTGCCGCTCTGGGTCCTCAGCACTGGCTCTCTGAAGCACACTTGCTTATTGGAAACTGACATTTTTGCTTCCCGCCTCCCACATCTAGAAGATAAGTTGCTTAAAGGTAAGACATCTTCTCCCTCCAGTCACACCTGTGTCCCCAGTGCCTAGAACAGTATCCAGCATCTATTATGTGTTCCACTGGGTCTGTTGAATGAACAGATAGCTCACAAGGAGAAGGTTCCACAAAGCTCATACAGTAGCCTACAAAGCAGAAGATAGCAAGAAACTTCTCAGCCTGTCACTGTATCTGTCCCTTCCTGCCTGGCCCCACTGAGTTAAAGGTATATGTGAAGCTAGAGATCTGAACCAATATCCTAGACAGGAAGACAGGCTAAGAGAAGAAAGATAAACAATTTCATGCAGAGCATTCAAACAGGACAAGTCCAGTTGCTCATTGAGGCTGAATACGTCAGTTACTTTTTTTTTTTTTTTTTTATCGGTACCGGGGATCGAACTCACGACTGCCTGCTTGCAAGGCAGGCGCTTATGCCACTGAGCTAAATCCCCAGCCCCTATCAGTTACTTCTTTTGAGCTGCACAGTTTTGCAACTTCACACTTAAGTAAACTGACAAGAAAGTGACCAGGCAATAGCAATCCTAACTCCCAACCCTGCCCTGGTGCGCCCATGCACTCTCCAATCTTCTTCAGAGCTGTGGTCTCTTTGCCTCACTGCAGAAATCTCCTCAAGGACACTTGCCATCGATACAGCATGGGGAAATATTTCTCTTGTGGTACAGCAGGAATTTCCTTCCTGAGAGAAGAACATAAAGGTTAACTAGGTGAGGAAATTTTTCCCTTGGCTCTGAAGCTTGGGACATTTGTCTGATCCAGTACATATTCTCTAGGAGACAAGCTAAATTAAAATACTAATGGGCTGCTGTATTTAAAATATATTTACCAATGATTAACAGCTTGGTAGGTGATGTATATTTCAATAATTTCTTATTACAATGTGGAGAAACCTCGATAAATATTCTCAGGGTAATTAGTGGGCATTTATTTATCATTTGTGTTTTCCTGCACACCCAAAAATGTATCACTAGTGCAAGCCAGTCCTCTCTGATGTGCAAAGAGGGATCCACCCCAGCAGTAGGCATCAAATCAAGCATCACAGCAAAAATGAGGCCCCCATCCTTGGGAAATAGTTATCTTGCAGATGCATTTTGTTTCCGATGAAGTATTGCTGACTGTGCTATAGAATATTGGCTACTGGTATAAAAAAACAGAAGCATGCACACAAAGTTTGGTCTTGCCTCTTCTTTTGACATTTCTGAAAGTTTAACAATACTAGTTGTCTTTCAGATCCATTCACAGTAAGACCTTAGTGGACAGGTCTCTCTGGTCTGTCACAGCCGTCATCTGTGGCAGCCTGGCCCTCCTAGATAAGATTAAGTTTTCAACCTGATGCATTTGTGATGGTCTTACATTGGATTTTTTTCCAAATGCTGCTCAAGTGCCACAAGCAGAGGTTAGAGGGATGGGGCTTAGGGAGCTGCCTCACAGCAGAGGTGAACACTACTTGAATATCTGAAATGAAGGAAGGCTTGACCAAGCCATGTAAGGCACGCATTCTGCTCGGCAACACCCTGGAGCCTCCCTTCCCTTGACCCCACAAATTGGAAGCACAGAGATCACTGGTTGAGTTAAAGTGAAAGTATCTGCCTCAAAGCCTATTAGAATCTTTACCCCCTCCCCCATCGTCTGGCACAGCTTTCATGAGTATAGTTACTGTTCTAGTTCATTTTGGACACACATACACACACACACACACACACACACACACACACACGCATCCTTAACCCAGGGTTTGTCCAGAGCAACAATTCTGAACAACAGTCTGAAAGTAGAAATCCCCAAAGAGAGCCTGCCTGCCTGCCTTCGCAGGTAAAGTCTTCCTAAGTATATCAGTCAGCCTTCCCATCACTCCGACAAAATACCCAATACCCCAAGTTTACAGCAGGAATATATTTTGGCTCTTGATTTTCAAAAGACTCCATCTATGGTCAGTTGGCTCCAAAGCAAAAGTGGCCATGGCATAGGGGTCTGGTGAAGAAATGCTGCTCCCCAAGTGGAAACCAGGAAGCAGAGGGGGAAGGAGGAAGGACCAGAACACACCCTTCCAGGTCACTCCCCAATAACCACCTCCACCTATGGTCCCGTCACCTCCTGTACATGTGAGAATTTTGAGGGCTATTTTAGATCTAAGCCATAATGCTGCAACAAAGGTTCGTTAGGATGTGTATCTGAAATGTCCCCCGCAAAGTTCCTGTATTGAAGACTTGGTCCCCAACAGCACAGCACTATTCAAAACCGGGGACTTCTGGATTGTAAGGGCTATAACCTCATCAATTCATTCATCCATGGATGGAACTATGGTTCAGTGGCATTACTGGGAGGTATTGGTACCTTTAGGAGGTGGGCTTTAGTTGGGGGAAGTAGGTCACTGGGAGTGTGCCCTTGAAAGTCAAAGGCTTCCTCCTCTTCACCTTCCTCCTCCCCCTCTACTCCTGCTCATTCCCATATTCTTCTCTCTCCCTCCCTCTGTCTCTGTCTCCTTTTCCCCTTCTCTCTCCTTCTCTCCCTAGCTGGTTGCCATTAGGTGAAGAACCCAGCCATACCCTTCCTGCATGATATTATCACTTAGCTAGAGGCCTAAAAGCAATGCAGTGAGCTAGTCATGGACTAAAACTTCTGAAATCGTGTGCCAAAATAAACCTTTCCTCTTTAAATTGTTTATCTTAGGTATTTCATCACAGAGTTGAAAAACCGACTAACATGTGAATACATAGCTGCCTACAATTTCCACATCTAATCCGAAACTCCCATGTGACACTTCTAAGGACCCAGAGGAATATGGAGTCATAAAAAGGAAGGCGACTAGATCCTGGAGGAGTGCATGGAACAGATGTCCCGTGCCAGCTCATACTGGACTGTGATGTGAGTATCTTTTTTGTCCTTTGCATTAAAGCCACTGAGATTTGGGGAGTGTGTTTACCACAACTGGCCCACCCAAATCCAGGAGAAGGGACAGTCTTTGGAGACCTTCTCTGTCTCTTTGGCTCCAGTACTGATACCACCTATGCAGGCTCCCAGTGTGAGCAAGCCACCTCCTTTCTGTCCCCTGAAGAGGTTTCACCTAAGGACCCATAAGAAAGAGAGGTGAAGTTCTTCCAAATTAGAAGCTCAGCTCCTACCTTGCATCAGCCTGCCTGGTAGCCCTAGTCTTGGATAACTCTGGACAGAAGCCCTGGGAGAAGAGCCAGAACATTGATCCTACTACTCCCAGACTCAAAGTACAGAGTCCTATATCACTTTTAGCCTGGGCCACCTGGGCATTCTCTCTTTAAGAGCATAATTCTTAAATGTAATTCCTGCTCTAACTAATCCAGGGACATGGCCCCCACATTTCACAGAGGAGGAGTAAAGCTGCTACTGTGGGCTCTGTTAACAGCTAAAGTCCAGCTGACAATCTAGGTTTTTTGGAGGTCAACAACTGGATTTTCTAAACTTCTTCACTCCACCAGAAATAAATGTGTTCTAATGCACTTTGTATGAACATCAATATTGAGCTAAGCACAGATGCTTCTAACTTGGATAAGTAAACATCTCCCCTTATGTGGCCCCTAAGGGTGGTTCACTCTTAAGAGCAAATGAAAGGTGGTTCCCCTCATCCAGGAGTATTTCAGCAATTGGATCAAGAGAAGATTTCTAAAGAACTAGAAATGCAGGCACAGGCAGATGAATCCGACCTCTGTGGTACACCCAGGTTATCATACCAATTTGAATATGACCTCTCTGCCCTCTAATATCCAGGTCGTCAACCTGTGTAGAGCACCAGAGGAGGTCAGACAAAATGGAGCAAGCACAACTCTGAATTTTAACACTAGTCTCAAAGTGAAAGACTGAGTACCTAAGTAAGGCTGTCATTCCAAGGATGAAGGGAAACCTATCCAGACAGTGTTCCTGAACAAATGTCAATGAGAAAGCCACGCATTCATAGCCCAATAGACATGGGCTGTGCTGTTCATGGCTCCTATTAGTACTCCTTACCCATGACCCATCACACATTCCAAGCCACTCTTTACCTCTCCTGGACATTGATAAGTAACAGTACCATAATTTTTGTTAATGCTTTCCATACCCCATTCTTGGAGGGGGGAGAATTCCCACTGTGTCATCATCTCACTTCTTCAGACCGGACCTTTATTTTTTCTCTCCTTCCTATCTGCCCTTCTCTGCCAAGCACTGACTTCCTCCTTGACTCCTTCTCCTAAACTTTGTCTCTGCCTCTGTGTCTTGCTCTGTGTTCCCAAATCTGTCTGTCTTTCTTTCTATGTGGGTTTCAGTCTGTATGACCCTCATCAATTCTGCCTTAGTTACTTTTCTCTTGTTGCTGAGACAAAATACTTGACAATCAAAGTTAAAAGGGGAAAGGTGCATTTAGCTCACAGTCTGAAGAGATTTCAGTCCATTACTGGCTGGCTCCAAGGCATGGTGGCACACGGCAGAGGGGCAAAAGTTCACGGTGGCAGAAGATAGCAAGAGAAAAAGGGAAGACCAGCCTCTTTCTGTCCCTTATATTGTATCGAGTCTATCTACCAGGATTAGGGTGGCACCAATCCAATCAGATAATTGATCCAGCAACCCTCACCCTTAATCCCTGCACCCTTAGTCCAAGCATTGCATCATCAATCAATCACACACTCCAGATTCAGCCACCTCCAAAAAAGCCCTATCACCACATGAGGTTTGGGGGGACATCTAGACACAAGCCATTACAAATCCCATCTCTATCCCCGCATACCTTTAAATATGTCTATTTCTCTCCACAACCACCTCTAACCCCAGTTCTCCTCCATCCCTCTCTCTTCACTCAAAATCTCATCCCTGGGGGACAAAGCAGAAAGAATCTAGTAGGGTGAGAAGCCAGGACAGATGGCATTATTTCATTTCTCTGCAGAAACGCTGTACATTCCTCCTTATGCTCTCCCCAGAAAGAGAGACCCCCCCCCCTTTACTATTTAACTGGCTATTGCTGAGGAACTACAAGAACATGAACCTGGGCTGACAAGGCCCTAACTCAGGTCTGGGGCCAGAAAAGGGCATGCAGGCCCAGGGACCTCTCTAGGTCTGTTCACATCAAAGCCATGTCTCTCCTCCTCAGCAAATTGTACTTAGCTCAGCTTCCAATAAACAACATCCCTGTGGGGACACTAAGGCATATGCAGATCTCATTATGCACCCCCCCCCAGAGGATTCAGCTGTTAATTAAACTTTCAACCACCACCAGAGTTTCCCTCTGCATTTCTAGTCCTCAAGGTTCTCAAGCATTCATTAGCATTACTATACATACATCTGAAACACAGTTCTAGGAAGCTTTCTCTGGCTCTTGAGAGCTTTGGTGGTTTCTTGTCTCTCCCAGGCCCTGTACCGGGTTCTTAATTCCCCCACTGTCCTTTCCCTGCCATGACAGTAGGCAATTCCTTCTTACCATCGCTTTAACCTCCTTCTTTCTTCTTGTGAGAGGAAAGGGTTATTTTTGGAAGGGTGAACTAGGACCAGGCTTTGCCCAAGGGTGGCAATTTAATTAAAATACCTATTCTCCCAGCTCTGTGCCAGGCACAGAGAACAACTAGGGAAATAAAATGAATTCCCACCCTGAAGGGCCTCCCATCTACCCAAAAAGATAGAAACCTAACAGTCAGAAAGAAACAGGTCACCCATTGTCCACAAGTCAGATTTGGCAGCATGCTTTCAGACTAGACAGAGTTTCCAAACCTTTGTAACCACCAACTCTTAAAAGTAGAAAAACCCATATTAAAATTTACTTTTCAGGGTCCACCTGAGACAGAGATAAAGACAGAGAAAGAGAGTGAGAGAGAGAGAGAGAGAGAGAGAGAGAGAGAGAGAGAGAGACCATAAAATCGTAATTGATCTTGAACTCATTGGAGAGCTGAGGGTGCTGAATATCCCGGTAGTTGGAGATGAGAGGGTGCTGCAGGAAGGTCAGAACAGAAAACTGGTACTGAAAATTCAGAAAAGAAGTTGAGATGAAATCCAGACAGAAAGTTGGAGAAAAATATCTAGGCAGGAAATTCAGACCAGAACTTGAAAAATGAAACTCAAACAGGAAATCAGAATAGGAAATTCAAGTCAAGAGGAAGGAATAGCCACCATGTCAGTGGGAAAGAGACTCAGCTACAACTTAATAGGTTGCTGAAGGCCAAATGTGGGCTCAGTGACCCTGAAGCCTCTCTGGGAGTCCCAGACATAAAGGAGTTTGGTCTTCTTGGCAGACTCTTCCCCATTGGTCTTTGGGGCTCACAAGAAAGACAATAAAGTGAAGGCCACCAAGAGCTACCTTCACCTTCAGAGGTGTGGGTCTTCGGAGGGGACCTAGCGCTCTGAGGAAAAGGCTTCAAGCTCATCTCCTGCACTCTCCTGTTGGAACCTCCTCTCCAGGGCCTTTTTGTGAGGGCAGCAAATACTGTTGTTCTAGTGTCAAGTGAGGGCCCATGGCTGCTGAAATGTAGGAAGGAAAAATTCTCTACCCATGAGAAATAAAGTCAAACCAAGCCACAGCAAAAACTCTAGGGAGAAATGCCTGGTACTCTCAGACCAGGAGACTGTCACTCTGTGAGTTCTTTTGCCTCTCCCTTTGGTTCTCTCCTCGAGTGAACAAATATTTTTGAGTAGCTAAGCCACTAGACATATTAGTCAAGCATACTGTAAATGTTCAACAAATACTAGAAAAAGTTTACCACTAGAAAAATAGTAAATACATAAATAAAGAAATGGCCCACATATGGAGGCCTAATTTGCCTTTCCCTTCCATAAGCTTGAGCCTGTGCTGGCCTGGCTCCAGCTCCCATCAAATAGAGCACCATTAGCCCCCAAAACTGCTTCAAGAACAACAGAAAGAAAGAAATGCATGAAATATGGTAACAGGCTAGCAACTCTGAGAAACATAAGAACAGACAAGAGCAGTGAGAAGAGAGTCTGGGGTAAAACCATAAAACTGGGAGCTGGGTGCTTGAGTGTGAATTCCAGCTAAGGTAAGTTACTGACACACTCCATTTTACCATGTCTTTGTTCGTAAAATGGGGCAAATAATGCACCTACTTCAAGGAGTTGTCATATGCGTGAGCTGAGCTGATGTTATGTGCAAGTTAAATGTTTACAACTGGACCTGGCACACAAGGGTCTGCAGAAGTGGTTTCCATATCACCTCTCAGCCATCAGACAAAAATTTTAACCCCTCGGATCATCTTCCCGTCTTCATTTCTAATAGTCATGAAAGTCCTAACTTGGACCCTTCTGCTCTCCTCCTTAAATAATAGGCTCAGTGCATGGCTTCTCTACAGCCTCAGAGAATTTGCTTTTAAAAATAAAATACTGAGACAATGACTTTTAGGAATTGTTGTAGTCAGAGCGTGCAAGGAAACAGACTTAAAACAGGACATGTAATTTATAGGATTATTTAATATTATTCACCCAAAAAGTCAGATGAAGAAGAGAGCAAGAGCTCAGCCCACATGCTAGAGACCCAAAGAATTCTGCTCAGTGCCTGGACTCCATAGTAGTGTTCTGCACAAGTCCAGCTGAAGCCCTTGAGCCCATGGCAATGTCTTCCATGAGTCCAGCAATGAGGCCTAGAGCCCAGGACAATGCCTCAGGCTCTCATGCAAGTTTCTATCAAAAATCTGCACTGGAAATACCCAAAGGTCAGTGGTGAAAGCTAGAAAGGCTGCATCAGTGGGGTGAAGAATCTGGGCCAGCAGGCCGAGGCATCTGCACTGCAGCCAAGAAGTGACACATATGGTAAGGGCCAGAGTCCTCCCAAAGAGAACCACAGCCATTCGCAGCAACAGCAAGGACCTGAGTTCCTCTGATGATGAGAACTGCTGAGTTCATATTAGGAAAGTCAGTTTCACAAGCTTCTCCAGGAGAATCAATAGCACACTATCCTCCAGTTCTCCTTTTATGCTGTTAGCAACAATCCTCAGGTAAGTCCTCCACACTCAAAGCCATACTGATTCAGTTCAGCTGGGTGTTCCAGGTTGACCATTAATTAATCCACTGCAGAGTCTCTAGAGGGGGGTATTCTGGGGCTCCCAAGAAATCAATACCCCTTCTCCATCTACCACGGCAGTCCCTCACCCCTACCACATTCCCTGTCCATTAACCCAATCAATGAGTTGGTGAGACAGCTGCAGCTATAAGACTTAGAGGTTCAGAGGCCATTCTCCCAGGTACATGGGGCTGAGAACCCAAGAGAAGCAAATGTCAGGTAAGATCAATAAAGCTCTGAGTGGATGGAGAAATAAGGTTTGAGTCTTAGAGCACATGCTTAGCCAAATCACTAGAGACCACAACAGCTATGAGTTAGCAAGCAGCAACCCCAGACAAGAGCTCAAAAACCACATTAAGAGTAAAGAAATGGAGGTGTCAGAAGAACTCTAGACTGGGGGACACAAGGATGAGGGTTCAGACAGCAGTTCCTACTAGTTCATCACAGAATGAGTTGCTTTTTGAGAAGCATAAAAAGCTCAGGATACAGAATCAAAAAGTTCTTAGTTCATTTTCCTTTCCTTGCTCCCTCCCTCTCAGTTCCCCCTTCCTTTTGAACAATTTCTCCCTATCCCACAGTATCTGTTATAGCACGCAAACATATAATTTTTTTAAAAAGCTTGGTTCAAGTCCCGAATCCACCTCTCATGTGCTATACAACACTGGAAAAACTGATTTTTGGGCTCCTCATCTGAAAAGTAGGGTTTAGCGTGGTGGTCACTCATGGGATTGTTGTGATAATTAAATAAATCAATACATGTAAGGCATTTAACAGTGTCAGATGTATATTATGCATTTGACAAACATTAGTTCATGTTACTGAAAGCAACAAGAAGGATAGAGAGAGAAGGATTGTTCTGGAAGAAAGATGATTAGAACTCAGAGAAGCATTCCTGTGTGTCTTATGTATGTGGATTCAAGGTAAATATAGAATGGCTCCTAATTGCAAATCTTTTTCTTCAGCCTATATTCAACAAAGAAACAGCCTTCTGTGCCCAGTTAGGTGAAACACTGGTTGTTTTGAACTTTTTCATGAAAGATTCAATGTGCACAAAATTGAAGTAATTCAATATACTTTTCTAAAATTTTGGCTTTCCATTATTTTCTCCTCACACGCTTGCACTGATATCTTATCTCAGGCCAGGGTTTGCAGCTCAGTGGCACAGTGCCTGCCTGGCAAGCATGAGGGCCCGTGTTCAATTCCCAGTATACAAAAACTAAAAAGGACTTTTAAAAAGATATCTTATCTCTATATAAAAAACAACTGTCTGAGTTTCACTCACCTCCCTACTCTGGCGTATTGACTACTTGGAATGGTAGGAGGAACATGCTCAATGACAGAGTTCTGAAATCAACTGGCAATGTCTACCATGGGCCGTGGTGAAACACTGCTATGATGGACCACCCCTGGTTTAGTTCATCTCTAAGGGGCTTCCACCTTTGATGATGTAGGAGCTTATGAAAGTCCCAGTGGGCTGAAGCATAAAGAAACAGCACCAAAGAAACAGCAATCTAAGAGCCCATTTTTAAGTGACAAAGTCCATCTAACAAAGCCACTCTGCAGTCAGGACCTGGTACCTTCTTCTACAGCCAAAGTTCCCTGGGATAATTTTCCAAGCACAGAGAAGGCAGGTGAGAGGTCCATCACTCACAATCTGTGTGGTTCTGAGCAAGCCCATTGCTCCTCGTATAAGAGTTCCTACATGTAATATGTTGCTTAAGGAAAGCCCTTTATAGTACTAAGGATACTTAGTCTTGCTTCTGATGACACAGAAGAATGGGACAGCTTGGAACAACAGCTCTCCAAGGAGCAAAATGTCTGCAAGGAGACATAAGAACTGCGGACATCATCCTCAAGCATATGGCTAGAGTTAGACATATGTCCAAGGTCTAGATTTAAATATCTAATTACCTACTTGTATTTCTTGGATTTCTCAAAGAAACCCACAATATGATATGTCCAAAATGAAGTGCTCATCCTGTGGCTTCCAAACCTACTCCTACCACCCTCTAGTTAAGGCAATCTCATTCATAATCCAAAAGCCTCAGGAGCACATTTGCCCCCTCCCTTTAGCTCCATGCCTTCAATAAACCTCCTCAACTTTACCTTTTCCATAATTTTAGAAGATCTAAAATGTCTCCCCAAAAACTCATAGAAAAGGCTTCATCCCCACCCCACAGCATCACTGGGAGGTGGTAGAGCCTTTAAAAGGTAAGGTCTGGAAAAGCCTTACGTCTTTAGGTGTGTGTCCTTAAAAGAGACTATGGAGTCAGCCCTGCCCGCTGCCTCACCACCCGGAGGAGTGCACCACAGCTGCCAGCCGGAAGGAAAGGGCACAGCCAAGCGGAGGGACTCCACTCCAGCCCTGCCTGCCACCTCTCCCACCCGAGAAGTGCACTACAGCTGCCCCCCTAATGAGGGAGCTGGGCCGAGCCGATGGAACCTGATCCAGCCTTGCCTGTGACCTTGTTTTGACCAGGAGAGCACCAGCATTACTGCCACTGCCTGGAGGAGGGAGCATCCCTGCTGAGGAGATTTGAGGCCTACCTAGGCCATAGGGGGACCCTCTATCAGCCTGGGGAGCTTAGCCGTCCAAGGAGCTGGATGATTACACAACATCCAATACCTGGGAGAGTATGAGATCCTTGCTCTAGGAAGTTAGGGGTCTGCTGGGGTTGCAGCCACACTAGACTGGGCTTAGCAGGATTTGGTATTGCATGGACCACACCAGGTGGCCTTCTTTCCCTCAGAGGAGCTCTGCTACCAGAGAGGGAAACTGTGCAGATTGAGGAGGCTTTAGGTCTACCTGAGAGGAGCCTGGCAACCCTCTTTTAATCCAGGGGCTCCACTGCCCAAGGAGGGATCTACACTACCAGAGGAGTCCCAAGAGCCCAGGACAAAAGAGACAATTTCCCAAACGCCCAGGAGAAACCCTGGAACAACACTTGAAACATGGAAATATAGGAAAATGACAAAATGAAAGACCAAAATGCAATCTCAAACATCCAGCCCATCCCAAGAAAGCCTAGGAGTCAGGTACATAGAAGAAAAGACATGCCACATACCTGAAATACCTGAAACAATAATAACCAAAATAAAGAAACAACTCCGGGAAGCTTTAAAGGAATTCAAACTAGAAATAATCTCTCAGGTAAAAGAAGAAATGATAAAAGAAATGAAAGAGATGCTGAACATATCTAAAGAAGACACAATTTAAAAATTAGAGAAACTAAACAAAAAGATAGAATCCCTGGATGAACAATATAAGAAACAAACAATATATAAAACTGATGCAAAGAGATACACAGGAAATCAAAAATTCCATTGAAAGTTGTAAAAACTGCCTCAATGAATGCGAAGATAGAATTTCAGACCTTGAAGACCAGATTGCAGCCAGTGAACAGGAAAGGAAAGATCTTTTAAAAATAACAAGAAATCAAGAAATAACAATTAAACACCTGCAAGATGATGCAAAGAAAAGCAACATAAGGTTGATAGGGATAAATGAAAAAAAAAGGAGACAACATAAAGGATGTCAAGAGGACATTTAGAGAAGTAATACTGAAAATTTCCCAAACATGAGATTGGAAACTGATATCAGAGTCAATGAAGCATATAGAACTCCAAATAGCCATAGCCAAAATAAAACTACACCCAGACATATAATAATCACCATCCCAGAAACTAAACAAAATAATAGAGTATTAAAAGCTGTCAGAGAGAAAAGACATACCATGTATAAAGGAAAACTTATCAGAATCACAGCAGACTTCTCAACACAAACAATAAAGGCAAGAAGAGCATGGAGTGAAGTATTTCAGATCCTAAATCAAAATGATTTCCAACCTAGACTGATGTACCCTGAAAAACTGTCCTTCAAAATCAATGGAGAAATAAGATACTTCCATGACAAAGAACAGCTGAAGAACTTCATTATCACCAAGCCAATCCTGCAAAAAATACTGAAAGACAGTTTAGATACACATAGGCAAAAACCATGAAACAAAGCAGACAATTAAACAGAACAGAATGATAAAGCTTCAACAGCAGAAATATAACATGTTAGCAATAACCAATATATAACAGTTATAACCATTAATGTAAATTGTCTGAACGCACCAATTAAAAGAAATAGACTGGCAGAATGGATCAAGAAACAAAATCCAACCATATGCTGTCTACAAGAAACCCATCTAGCCCAAAAGGATACACACAGACTGAAAGTCAAGGGATGGAAAATAATGCTTCATGCAACAGGAACCCAAAAAAGAGCAGGGGTAGCTATTCTGTTTGCAGAAAATGTGAACTTCACACCAATAATGATTAGAAGAGATAAAAAAGGCCACTACATGCTGGTTACAGGAAAATTTCAAGAGGAAGAGATAAATATCTTAAATATACGTGCACCAAATTCCAGAGCACCCAGTTATATAAAACAAGTAATAGCAGAAATGAAAAACCAAATTAGCAGTAATACAATTATAACAGGAGATTTTAACACACCATTGACACCAATGGACAGATCAAGAAGACAGAAAATCAGGAAAGAAATAAAAGAACAGAATCACACCTGTGAACAAATGGAATTGATAGACATATACAGAGTATTCTGTCCAACAACAGAATACACATTCTTCTCAGAAGTACATCGGTCATTCTCTGAAGTAGACCATATATTAACTCACAGAACATATTTAAATAAATGCAAAAGAGTTGAAATTATCCCTTGCATGTTATCGGATCATAGCGCTATGAAATTAGAAATCAATGATAAACGATAGTGCAAAAATCCCACAAACACATGGAAACTGAATAACACACTCTTGAGTAATCAGTGAGTCACAGAGGAAATTAAAGAATACCTACAAACAAATGAAAACACAAATGCAATTTACTGGAATCTGTGGGATGCAATGAAAGCTGTCCTCAGAGGAAAATGTATTGCACTGAATTAGCACATCAGGAAAAAGAACAAATACAAATAAATAACCTGATGCTACACCTCAGACATCTAGAAAAAGAAGAGCAAGTCAAGCCCAAAGCCAAAAGAGGAAATTATAAAAATCAGAGCAGAAATCAATGCAATAGAGACTAAGAAAACAATCCAAAAAAAATCAATGAATCAAAGAGTTGGTTCTATGAAAGACTAAATAAAATCGATAAGCCCCTAGCCAACCTTATTAAAAAAGGAAAGAAAAAGCTCAAATTCATGTAATAAGGAATGAAAAAGGTGAAATCACTACAGACCCAATAGAAATACAGAGATCATCAACACCTATTTCGAAAACCTCTACTCTCAAAAGTTCGATAACACAGAAGAAATAGACAGATTCCTAGAAGCATATAAAGTACCAAAGCTATATCAAGAAGATGTAAAACTGCTGAATAATCCAATTTCTATTAATGAAATAAAAAATGTAACTAAGTCCTTACCTACAAAGAAGAGCCCAGGCCCAGATGGATTCACTGCAGAACTCTACAAGAAATACAAAGAAGACCTAATACAAACACTCCTCAAACTCTTCAATGAAATGGAAAGGGAAGCAATCCTTCCCAAGTCATTCCTGGAAGCAAATATTACTCTAGTACCAAAACCTGAGAAAGACCCAACTAAAAAAGAGAACTATAGACCGATCTCCCTAATGAACACAGATGCAAAAATCCTCAATAAAATATTGGCAAATAGGATGCAGCAAATCATCAAGAATATTATACACCATGACCAAGTGGGATTCATCCCAGGTATGCAGGGATGGTTCAACATACATAAATCAATTAATTTAATCCACCATATCAATAGAGTCAAAAGTAAGAATCACATGACCATTTCTATAGATGCAGAAAAAGCTTTTGATAAGGTACAACATTCATTTATGATAAGAACCTTGCAGAAAATTGGAATAGATAGTCTTTACCTTAACATAATAAAGGCCATCTATGACAAACCAAAAGCCAGTATCATACTAAATGGCTACAAATTGAAGGCCTTTACTTTAAAATCAAGCACAAGACAACGATGTCCTCTGTCACCGCTACTATATAATATAGTACTGGAAATACTAGCCAGAGCAATTAGACGAGAGAAATAAAAGGCATAAAGATAGAAAAAGAAGAAGTTAAATTATCATTATTTGCAGATGATATGATACTCTACATAGAAGATCCCCAAAACTCCATTGAAAGACTCCTAGATATAATACATAAATTCAGTAATGTGGCTGGGTACAAAATCAATACTCAAAAATCAATAGCATTCCTATACACTAACAACAAAATCACAGAGAGAGAAATAAGAGAAACCACGCCCTTCACACTAGCAACCAAAAAAATGAAATATTTAGGAATTATTCTCAGGAAAGAAGTGAAAGACCTATACAGGGAAAATTATAATACACTGAAAAATGAAATTGAAGATGATCTCAGAAAATGGAAAGACATCCATTGCTCATGGAGAGGAAGAATAAATATTGTGAAAATGGCCATTCTCCCAAAACTGTTATACAGATTCAATGCAATCCCAATAAAAATACCATCAACATACCTCATAGATCTCAAGAAATCACTCCTAAAATTCATCTGGAGTGAGAAGAGACCTAGAATAGCAAAGACAGTTGTAAGCAGGAAAGGCAAGGCAGGAGACATCACAATCCCTGACTTGAAGTTATACTACAAAGCAACTGTAGTAAAATCAACATGGTACTGGAATCAAAACAGAGCCGAAGATCAGTGGAATAGATTAGAAGATACAACCACAACTACAAACACACTCACCCACCTTATCTTTGATAAAGGGGCCAAACATGTTCACTGGAAGAACGACAGTCTCTTTAATGAATGGTGTTGGAAAAACTGGCTTTCCATATGCCGAAAACTAAAACTAGACCCATGCCTGTCACCATATACTAAAATAAAATCTAAATGGATCAAAGATCTAAATATTAAAACAGAAACACTAAATCTATTGGAAGACAAATTGGGTAAAAACCTTGAAGACATAGGAGTAGGTAGAGAATTCATGAACAAGACTCAAACCGCACGGGAAATACGTCCCAGAGTCAATAACTGGGATCACATCTTATTAAAAAGTTTCTGCACTTCAAAAGAAATCTCTAACATAGTGAAAAGAAAACCCACAAACTGAGAAAAAAATCTTAGTGAACTGCCCCTCAGACAAAGGACTTCTGTCTAAAACATATAAAGAATTAAAAAAAATCAGACCCCCAAAATTCAAAGACCCCATCCAAAAAATGGGCATCTGAGATGAATAAGCAATTTTCAGATGAAGAAATATAAACAGCAAATAAATATATGAAAAAATGTTCATCATCATTAGTCATTAGAGAAATGCAAATTAAAACCACACTGAGATTTCATCTCACTCCTGAAAGAATGGTCAAGATCAAGAAAACCATCAACAATAAATGCTTGAGAGGCTGTGGGGAAAAAGGAACTCTCCTGCACTGTTGGTGGGAGTGTAGACTAGTGCAACCATTGTGGAGGTCAGTCTGGAGATTTGTCAAAAGCTGGGACTGGAAGCCCCATTTGATCCAGGTATTCCACTTCTAGGCATATTCCCAGAAGAACTGAAAGCATCATACCACAGTGATATATGTGCACCCATGTTTATAGCAGCACAATTTGTAATATCCAGATCTTGGAAACAACCTAAGTGTCCATCAACTGAGGAATGGATAAAAAAGTTGTGGTATTTTTATACAATGGAGTACTACTCAGCTATAAAGAATGATCACATTGAGACATTTATAAATAAATGGACGCAGCTTGAGACCATACTCATAAGTGAAATAAATCAAACTCACATGTATAAATACCGAATAGTTTCCCTAGTGTAAGAAATGATAAGAATACATAAAAGTACATGGTAATCATGATTCCTAGTCACACTGGTTTGAAGCCATATAAGTTTTTCACTCATTAATTGGAATGATTTTAATCTGGGTTGTTTTATTTTATTGTCTGTGATACTACGAATAGCTATTTTGAAGAAAATAAGACAGCATAATAGCTAGTGCTGATTTAATATCATCCTGTTTTGAAGCCCCATCAAGTTGTTGTTCATCTGTTTCCATTGGCTTTAACATGTTGTATCTTATTATATTTTAATGTACGCAATAGGATAAGCAAAATTTTTTATAGGCAAAGAAATAATATAGAAACCGATGTTCAGTTTCTGTTAGCTGGTTCTAAATACCCTGCAATACTTTCATTCTCTTGAATGGTTTTACACTGTCTTGATAAGTTTGATGCTATAGTATTCGAAGTTAGACTCAAATATTTCAAGGAAAAAGACACTATGGTAACTGCTGTTAATGTCAGCCTATCTGGTGGTGAAACACAATAATACTTAAATTGTTCGGTTCTGACAGGTGTTGTTCTATTGATATTTTCTTTTTTATCTCAATCTCTCCCCTTTTCTTTCTTTTTTTAAAAATTAATTTATGTCTTAGTATCTTTTAATTAAGGGAAAACTAAATTAAAAATAGCGGGATGTATTATAGTAACTTTTTTGTTTTCCTATTAACCTCATTTGAACCCCTGTATTTTTCTCTGCATCTTGTTCTGACTGATTTTATTATATTCTGTTTTGTTTAATAGTATCAAATTTGAGGGTATAAGCAACCACTTTGAAGGCAACCAGATATTCTATGATGCCCATTACGATTTGACTATTATCTTCTTTGGAAGTCCTGTAAGTTTCCAATGTGAGTTTTATTGGTCTTGTTCTGTACTGTTTTGTTCAATTCTATTATACCAGCTTATATAGGCAATTCTTTTTAGGATAACAAGAGGCATAATGGTAACCATTGTTGATCACGTAGTAATCTCTTTGCATTATATACTATGTCCATCCTCCTGTTCTGACTCTCTTTTGTTTTGTCACATTGAGTTTTTCTTTGTTCTGTTTTGTTTTGTTTTGTTTTTCCTCTACAAAGAAAAAGTTGTAAGAACTGTGGGAGTAATGGAAACCAAAATGTGTGATTGTTAGCGTAAAAAAGAGAGGAAAGAAAGTAATCTAAAGGATACAACTGCAAGTATATTTAAGATAGAAAAAATCATATTACTGAGTTTTTGTTAGATCATTGAACAAAACTGTATGCAATCTCACTGTATTAATGTCCACTTTGTATGCTTTAATATTGTAACCTGGACAACTGTTTCTGAGATGACAATATGTAATCTATTTACTAGTGAATTCTTACTGTATATTTTTTCTCTTGAAAATCTGTATTACTTGTAGCCTTTACATGGAGTGCCAGTCTCTTGCTCTTTCTCTTTGCTTCCTGACTGCCATGATGTGAACAGATTTCTCTGCCATGTGCTCTCTGTCATAATAAGTTGCCTTGCCACAGGCCCAAGGCAATGGGGCCTGATGACAGATCATAGACTGAAACTTCTGAAGCCATGAGGAAAAGTAAACCTTTCGTTTTTATAAGGTGATGACCTCAGGTATTTTGCTACAATGATGGAATGCTAGCACAAGTATATACTTCTCTTTATCTCTACTAGCACCACCCCTAGTCAATACATCATCATTTCTCTCCCAAACAGTTCCAATAGTCTACTAATTGGTCTCTTGGCTTCTTTTTTTTTTCTTACCTATAGTCAGTTCTCTATGCATCACTCAGCCTTGTTTCATTCAGACTACATCACTTCTCTGTTTCAAATCGTCTAATGAATTCAGTTGCACTTAGAATAAAATTTAACTTTCTTATTAGACCATATGTGAGTTGGCCCCAACCTACTTTCCTGTCTTTATTTCACTCTTAAGTTTTCATGAAACCTTCAAGTTTCAAAAATATTGATCTTGACTGTTCCAACAAGCTATGGCGAACTATTACACTGGTAGCTTCCAATGAACACAACCCCCATATATCCATACCCTTTAGTATACCCCTCCTCAAATTGATCAGGGAATAGGCATGTACCTCACTTTATGACCACCTGAACACTGGCCTTGGCCCCGTGGAATCTTGGAATCTGTTCACCTTGTGCTATATTCTTGGTATGTGTCCCCCAAAATCTGTATATTTAAATCTTAGTTGCCAGTCTGCAGCACTACTGAGAGATGGTGGAATCTATAGGAGTTGGGTCTAGCTGAAGGAAATTTGGTCTTTGTGAGCATCCCCTTGAAGGGAATATTGGGACCAGGACTTCCTCTTCCTCTCTCTGCTTCCTGGATGCCATCAGGTTTAGCAGCTCCCTCATCTTGTGTTCCCTACCATGATCTGCTATCTCACAACAGGCCCAAAGGTAGCAAGGCCAACATGAAATGAAACCTCTAAACTTGTGAGCCTAAATGAGCTTTACTTCTTCTTAAATTGACTCATCTCAGGAAAGCTAACAGGCCATGTTGTTGAGCAGCTTCTCTTTCATGAAGAATGAAAACATATGAGCAATTTAAAAAGATGCTAGTCCTTAGTACCAACTGCCAGGCATAGGGTCAGAGCCTTTTGACATGTCCCACCCTGGTCCACACTCCGAAGAAGTGTAGCTCTTTGAGCATCCTCACAGAAGCTTTGGGGAGGAGGGAATAAAGCAATCCCTCTTACCAAATTAACAACTCACAAAATTATTTTTAAGAAATAGAAAATTAGTATTTTTCTATTGTCTGGTTTTGAAGGCCTGTGATACCTTCACTATTCTGTTTTGATCAGTTTTGCAGTATTTTCTGTTGTATGAATTCATTGTGTGTGACCATATAACAACTATTTAGAAGAAAACAGGAGACATTATGGTAGTCAATGTTGATCTCTTGTTGTCTTGCTTTGGAATCTGTGTCACATTGTTTTCTTCTGATCTGCTTTGTTCTGTTTTGTTATGGCTTGTTTTACCCTATTTAAAATAAATTTTAAAAAGAAAAGAAAATTAGTATTTTTTAAACCACTAAATTTTGAGTGGCTTGTTACACAGCAATTGATAACTGAAGCATAGAGCAAGTGCGGTCATGTGTTTATCATTTATTTTAATAATTTTTTTGGTCTGGGATGTTGCATTTATCATTTATTTTGCCCTGAGTCCTGTGATCACAACCGTCCTTTGGCTTACTCCTCATGACACTTGTTTCAGTCCAAATGTCACCTCCTTACGGAAGCTTCCCTGATCACACTATCTAAGCAGCACCACTTACAAATCTTCATAGCCTTCTGTGTCTCTGTCTTCCAGACACTGAATGCTATCTAAAATGATCTTGTTCCCTGTCTCCTGACCTTTTGAGCCAAAATGGAAGTTCTATAAGAGTAGGAATACTTTGGTCTTACTCATTTTCACACTCCCAAAGGGTACAATGGCTTCTCAAAAAACATTTGTTGAATATATAAATATGACAGATCCTAGAACATCCATGTAAAGTCTGCAAATATTTTCTTGCTGATCTCAAAAAGGAGCAAGATTTCTTTTTATTGCACTAACATCAAGGAGTTACCCAAAGCTGCTCTGATAAGTAACCTCAATTTGAGGTCAACAGACCTTGATGCTCCAATGGGCTTATAAATGATTAATGGACAAGAGACCCAGGTTCTCACTAGCTGCTATGGACAGGTGAGAACAGATGGCTACAACCTAGGAATCTGCCACGAATCCTGCTCTTTTTCTACAACATAATACTGCAATGGAAGAAGATCCCTTCATAACGCCATTCTTTGAAAATACTTCGCCCTGATATGTCTTGTACTTATATCTTCTCCACGAGAACTCCTTCCACAGCTGTGTGACTCAGAACAAGAATTTCCTCATCAGTGGGGTAGCTAGGAGTTCCACGATGTAGGAAGTATTTCCCATGGTGTGGTCCCCAGACCAGAATCAGCATCACTCGGAAAACTGATGGGAATGGAAATTCTCAGGCCCCACCCAAGGCCTCCATGAAACTTGGTGTGGGGCCAAGGGATCAGACTTTTAACAAACTCTGTAGAGTACTCTCAACTAGGTTAAGTTGGAGAATTTTTGCTAAAAATAAAAAGAAACATTAGAATTCACCTCGCCTTCGCTCCATTTCCCATTTGGTCTAATTAACAGCTGGGAGACTGCAGGCACATGACTTAATGTCCTGAGCTTCAGTTTTCTTGTCTGTACATAAGGATCACAGCCGCATCCTGGTGTGTCAGCCTTTCTTGGTTTGTCTTTCTATGTCAAACAAAATACCTCTTCCCTAAAACGATGGCAATTTTATAAGAGCTGAGCAAAATCTGTGCTGTGTGCTTAAACTTAAATTTTTCTATTACAATAAAAGACACACTGTTGTTAATCCTCCTCAAAACCCTTCCCCTCGCTTCAGACACACTTATCCCATCATTCCTGCCACTTCCTTAAACAGTTCTGTAAGTCCTCCCTCATGAGTGTCTTTACAAAGTGTAATTTAAAAAATGTGGTGAACGCTACTGCCAAGTGCGGTCCATTAAAAAGGCTGGGCTGCAGAAACCAATATAGCACCTCCTCATCCACCTATTCAGCAGCTCCAGCATCGTGGGATGTCCGGCTCTTCCCCAAAGTCAAAATGACCATGAAAGATAAACATTTTGAAATAATTCAGTGTGTATCAGAGTAGCCATGAGCACAACCCTAAAGGTATTCATGAAAGAAAACTTCCAGAACTGTTTCAGAAAGGGGTGGGCTATGTTCATTTGAAGAAATGGGAGGTATTTTAAGATAAGGTATCGGCAGTTAATTATTACTGCAATAGTTTTAAGGCAAATATTCACTGCACTTTTGATCACTTATCGTATGTGCTTACTTACTTAACCTCTATCTCTCCTCACTGTCTTGCAAAACTTTATGGTCTTGGATCATCAGTAGCCTCCACAGTGTCAAACTAAGTATCTGCCACAGGGGCGGAATGTACAGAGTCCTTGTTAAATGGGTGAAGGGTGAGCTAATATGCATTTTCTACTTTTATTCTACATTCATTGCCATAATCTACTTTAGTCCCACCGCAGTCCTACTAATTCCACCACTGGAACACGCTCTGTCCAACAACACCCTCCTAATTAGCTCCTTCTCCGGCCCTTCATGAAAGCTTCACAGAAGTTACAAGGACCCAAACTCTGGATCCAAACTTTTCGTCTCACTCTGTCACTTATTTTCTAAGACATTCATCAAATATACCACTGTGCATTGTCAGTAAAGTAGAGGTGATAATACCTTCTCCATGGATCAGTGAATTCCATAAGCAAATACAACACTGGTCCTCACACCTGCCTGCGTATTGGAAACACTGGGAAATTTCCAAAAATATTGATACCTGAGTCCCATTCCCAGAGATTCTGATTTAATTAGTCTGGGTTCTATTTAAAATCTTCCCAGATAATATCACTTGGCAGCAAAGTTTGAGACTCTCTAGTGTAAAGTACTTAAATAATACCTGGCACTTATAAAGTACTAGGCTAATATTAGCTACTTGTGTCTTTTCACGTGTTGTCATGAATGTCATCTCTTCCAAGAAGCCTTGCCTGAGTCCTAAGTCCAGGGTAGGTACCTCTTCTATGTGCTCCCACCATTCCTGCATTTCCTGAATAGCAATACCTGACACACTCGAGTGCAGTCATTGTTAATTGTCTTCCACACTGGACCATGAGCTGTGTCCTGATACTACATACCTGGAATTACTGTACCCATTAGATAATTCTCAATAAAACCGGTTAAGCAAATCCTCTGCTTCCCTAGAATATTCCAGTGGCTTTCTGCACTAGCTATACCCCTGATGTCTGCTATTTCAGTAGCATTTCCAATTTTAGCAGGTATAAAACTAAACTCATTATCTCTGTCAACATTTTCTATGTAATGAGTTCCTGACACTCTCTCTGTCTGTCTCTCTCTCTCTCTCTCTCTCTCTCTCTCTCTCTCATTGCTTTCTCATTCTTCAAACCCACCAGGTTCATCCACAATCAACATCCTTTGCAATGCTCTTCCCCTAACTATAACCCTCTTCTCCAAACACCTACTTAGCTTCCCTCACTTCCTTTGTCCTTTGCCTAAATGGTACGAGGAGGCCTTCCCTAAGTGCTCTGTCTGAAACAGCCCTCCAAGCCTTGTCCCTTACCGTTTCCCTTGCTCTGCTGTATGTGTGTTTCATATCACTTACCACCATCTGTCATAACAGCTGTTCTTTGTTGTCTATCCCCCTAAACGGCACATACTAAAGGGTAAACTCTGTAGGAATAAGATCACTGTCTCCTCGGTCTGCTGCAACATTCCCAATGCTGAGCACAATAGCTAGCACACAGTAGGTGTCCAATAAGCAGTGAATGAGATAATCTTCTTGTGATCCAGGAATAATCTGGGCAGCTTACTCTAACTAGATGGATGTTCACACAGCTGCAGAGAGAATCATTTGGGTCTTGTTAACTTCTTACAAGTGTCACTTGAGTGACAACTGCTGACCTCACTGAACGGTACTTAGCATCAGAGGTGGGGGACATTTCTCAAAAGATAAATTGAATCCCTATAGTAGGGAAAAAGGAGTGACGTTTCACGGCTTACTCTAAATATTTTCAATAACAATTTGAAGGCTGCTGGCTTCTCTGCCATTTATCTTCATTTGGCATGGGAAGTCGCTGAAAGACACAGAGAGAAACTATCCCTTTTAAACACTGGGTGGTAGCAAAAGAGACCTCTTATGTGACACCATCACTGAAAGCATTCATGGCTCCTCAGCTCAGTGAAGTCTATCCCCGCCTGCTTTGATTTATTCAGCCAGGATGCCCTTTGATAGCTTGATGCATTTGAAGAATAATTATCCACATGTTCTAAATGCTGTTCCCTTGTGCCTGAGGAGTCGGTGTCAGGGAGGTGAGACCAGTGACAGTGACACAGCACTTCTGATCATGGTTCACACCTAGGAGCGACGGCCAGCTGGAGTCAGGTCATGGGACACAGGCGAGGACATCAGGGCTGCCCCATTACTGATGATGGTGCTTCCCCATCTATCTCCGGAATCTCTGAAGGTAAGGCCACCTTTCTGCTCTGTGCCTATAAAGTGACGCCTTTAAGAGTTGCACTGCAGTCAACATCTGGGAGCATAAACTCATCTGGAGAACAGTAAGTCACTGTCCCAGAGTTTGAGACAGATATTCTATTGTTTTTTCCAGATTCACTCCACCCTTTCTTCCCTTCTTTGCACCCAAGGAGAAAAAATCCTATGCTTTGCATTAACCTACTTTCTCAATGTCTAGCTCTCTATGGATTTAGCTTACAGGAGATGGGAGCAGATCAGAGGGTGGTTGTGGACCTTTGGCAGGGGACTGGTGGAGCACCTTTCTGGGTGTGCGTGGGTGGATCATGGAGGTATGGCCTTGGGGTCTGTCTGCTCCCTTACCTCTTCCTCCCTGGCACTGTCCCCTTACTTTTTTTCTAGTCATCCTGAACTATGTGGCTTGGCTTCACTATAGCCTTCCATAGTGACATTATGCTTTGAAGCCAACTGATCCTAAATAACTGAAAACCTCTGCGACTGTAAGCTGAATTAAACATCTCCTCCTTTAACATGCAGGTATCAGGTATCATGTCCCAGCAACAGAAAGCTGAAAAATCCAGTGAGGAAATAGAAATATCAGATTATCTGTTTTCCTGATGGCCATAGGTTGGAGAGATCTCTTCTTCCCATAAAAGCCCTGGGTCCCCGGATGATGCCCCTCCCCTGCAGCTCCCCTTGGGTCCTGAGAAGCCTTCCTTCTCCTTCCCTTTAAGGTCCCCATTCTTTCTAGTCCTAGAGAACATCATCCTCTCTTGATTGCTCTTTCCCCTCCAGGCCCTTGCATATGGTCCCTTCAGTAAACTGCCCTCAAATGTGCCCTACATACACCACATGTTTTCTGACATCAATTTGAATGATGCTGAGATGTAACCATAACATTTCTGACTACACAAGAAAGCAGGGCCAGTGTGGGCAAGGCACCATGAACATTTCCCAAGCCAAACATCGCACCTGGTTCTACGCTTATCTGCTTAGAGGGACCTTTGTACTGAAAGGAAAGGACTGAGGGACCACAGAGGAGTACCAGTTATGAAGGAGGATCTGAAAAAGAATACCTGGAAGAAAATGACTCCTCGGTTGACAATGAAGGATGAACTGGAGTTGGGTATGAAAACAAACAGAAGAGTAAAAGAAAAATTCTTCAAGCAGATGGAAACTTCTCCTGGATGAGGACGGGAGGTGAGTCCGTTTGGAAGTCTTAAAGTCAGTCAGGCTGCAGGCTGAAGTGGCAAATGGATCAAAATAATAGCCACTGCATTCAAACTAGTTGAGACTGAGAAAGGGTTAGTATCTGATTCAGGCAGCTGGGCAGTTTGCTGTAGCATAGCTGGGACTACAGTTTAAAGAGAAAAATCACACCCTCCACTTGCATCCGCATACCTCACCCTCATCTCTAAATTTCTGATATTCTCTCAATGTTTTGGTTTTAACTGATTCCAAACCTAGCACTTCCTGCCATTCATAAGTTTTCATCATTTGGGAAAGGATGGCACTACCACATCCAACACCCCAAAGACAATATATCACACCTCCTCCTCCTCCCCTAAAAATAAAAAATAATTCAGTGAAGGACTGTACTTGCCCATCTTGAGTCGTGTGTCTATTCCTGAACCAAAAAACATTATAACAGAAGTAAGGGAGATTATAATTGGCTGTGTGTGCTTTACATGATCACCTAGGTGACAGGGACAGGATGTTCTAAGTGGCAGCCCATTGGATCCAAACAGAACTGATGTGCGAGTGGCCCTCAGAGGAAAGTTCTGGAGACAGAAGGACCACAAATGTCCACTACAGGCCGAGATGAACGTGGCTGGTCAGCAGAACTGACCAGCAGTCCTGCACCTCGCGTCCTACTCACGTCTGCCCGTCACACTCCACTCGGAGTTAGCTTTCTGGATGATTGCCCTCCTCCCACCTGCCCACAGCCAACGGTGCTTTGGCTTCACGGAATGCCCTCATTAGTCTCTGGCTTCAGATGCTGCCCAGCCCTCGTCTGGGTCCCCATTCTGGACCTAATTGTTTAAAACATGGAGGACTTCGGGATATGGAGAAAACCAACATGGTATTACTGTGCCACCAAGGCCTGGGGTCAGAGGAAGCAAGAACACAACTTTTCTTTCTTTTCTTTTTTTTTTATTTTTCATCAATCTTCATTTTCTTTTTTTTTAATTTTATTTAAGGAGAAAAAGGAAAAAAAAGCAGAAAAAGGGTACAAGTTATACAGAATTTCAGAAAAAAATAATCAGTAGGAAATCACTAGTTAATAGATTACATGTTGTCATCTTAGAAATATTTGTTCAAGTTACAAAATTAAAGCATATAAAGTGGACATTCAAACAGTAAGACTGCAAACAGTTCTGTTCAGTGATCCAACAAAACTCAGTAATATTGTTATCTATGTTATACACTTAAATATACATGAAGTTATATCATTTAGAGCACTTTCTTTCCCTCTCTTTAAGAACACAACTTTTCTAAGAAGTAGCTCTGGGGAGGGCACCTCAGACATAACCCATGGGGTGGGAAAAGGCTCCAAGGCTTGGAAACACAACCAGGATAAGGCAGTATCTCCAAAATATCAGGTAGAAAGACAAAGCAGAGCCCAAGCCTTAAAAATGGATGAATTCAAGAAAACAACAGAATGATCATGATAGTAGGACGGAGCATATAGGTTCATTGTGAGAATAATGCATATAAATCACTGTGCCAGTGAGCTCTAAGTAGATGTTGGCTGTTGCTGTTATTTTTTCAGAGAAAACACAAGGCTTTATTCCCCCAACCACAGTCTCTCCTCCTACCACATAGCTGCAATTTCGAGTAACATTTCCTTGCTGAAGCTGCTGACCGAAAGATCCTGGAAGTGGGATTGAGAAGAAATATTTACTTAAACCAGTGATTCTTGAGCCAGGTTGCACATTATAATCACCCAGGGAACTTTGAAAGTCCTTTACATGGACCACAGCCCACATAAATAATATCAGAATATCCAGAATGGGCCCCATGCACCAGTGGTTAAATTTCCCAGGTGTCCTGCCTTGCAGCCACGGCTGAGGACTCCTTGGTTAGCATTGTCTTGGGGTAATGTGCGTGAACAACTCATCCAGTCTTCTAGAGATAGATGTGAATTTCTTTCCATTTAATTGAAGAAACTGAGGACATAAACGGTCAAGTGACATACCATCAGGCTTGTTCCAGAAGCAAGATAGAAGCCCCCCGGCCTATGAGTGAGCTATCTCCAAGGGCCAAGGGCTTTCCATTGGTGGCAGTGGCTTCTGTGGAGAGATATAGGGATTCCAGAGGGCCCCAAAGAGTTCTCATGTGCTGTCTGGCAAAGAAACAGCCAGAGAAAAAGAGGTTCCAACCCCATTTCTGCACAGGAAAGTCCCATCTATACCCTTCCACTACTGTGCCTCTGATTTAAAATGTAAGAAGTGACAAAATATATGCCAAGCGGGACCCTGCATTGAGTTTGAACAAGAGCATGATTGGGGGAAATGGTGGAGTCTAAATAAAGGCTGTGATTCACTGGATAACACAGTACCAAAGTTAACTTCATTTTGATAAATGTGCCATGGTCAGATGACATACTAACTTCAGAGAAGCTGAGCGAAGCGTGTTAAGAAACTCTGCAACCCTCGGCTTTACATCCTTCCTATGACAGTTTAATGTTTTAAAAAATGGAAAGGCTGACATTCTGGGGCTTCTCCTTGGCATAATATCTGGGAAATCACACAAAGCAGCAGCTTGTGACCCAGTAGCTATCAGATCCTTCTAGTTGTAGAGCATTTCTCTTGCTAGAGAAATAGAGTTGTGGGTGGTCAAAGTCACTGGGCAGAGACCAGAACTATTCAGAGACTTTTCTTTTGAAGGATTTAGCTGGCACATCCAGCATTCCCCAACAGTGCAGTTCCCGACTCGCAGATGACTTTCTGGAAAATGTGCTGGGGTGCAGGATTATAAGGGAGAGTGAGGGAGAAGATGGTTCAAGATAGGCCCATTATGACCTGAGTGGAGTGTCCCCACCAAATTCCTATACTGAAGTCCTAACAACTTCTAGTACCTCGGAATGTAACTTCATTGAAGACAGGGACTTCAGAGAATCGACTAGGGTTAAATGAAGTCATATGGGTGGATCCTAATCCATGGGCATGTATCTGAGATAAGGTCTATCAAAGAAGTTGTTCAGTTAACTGAGGTTCAAGTCGGGGACCCAAACCAATCTCACTGGTGCTCTAATAAGAAGAGACTAGGACATATGGAGAGATAGCAGGGATGGACACAGAGTAGAGACCATGGGAACACACATACAGAGGCAGCCATCTGCCAGCAGAGAGAAGGTTCACAGGAGAAACCAATCTGGTAATACTTTGAGCTTGGACATCCAGCCTTCAGAATTGTAGGGACACACATTTCTCTTCCCAAAGCCAGCCAGTCAATGGTACTTTATTCTGGCAGCTGGAGCTGATTAAAACAATCCCCCAAGGAATGCTCTTTCTGGGGGCTACTGAAGGGAAAGGAAATGGGATTGAGAGGCAGAGAGGGAGGAGGACATGGGAGCACTGACATAAAGAAGGGGAAGAGAAAGCAGGAAGAGAATAGAAGAAAAGGAAGAAGAGGCCTAACCTTGGGACAACCCAAACCTTGAGACAAACGTGGTCTACAGGTTGATAAAAGATGGAAAATTGCATAATGTTGATAACAGTTGCCCCAAGGACCTCCAGCCGGCCTACCCCTATCTCAGACCTCGCGGTTCCCCAATCCCAGGAGGCTGCAGTCCTTTTCCTGGCCTTCCAGGAAAATGCACGTACTGTGTCCACTATAAATGCTTCCACCATCATCTCTGGGGTCACCCCTTCCCCAAGCTCCCTGTATGACCTGGACTGCCTGATTCCTTAGCCTCTGTTACCTTGATTCTAAAACCCTGGATTTCTGAACTTTCAGAAAGATCTCAAAAGTGTACTTTTGTAACATCTGTAGATGTTAGTCGAACAGCTAAGGAAACCAATCCATGGGGCCTTTTGTCACTATTAGTGTCACTCCTGGCAGCTGGTTGTAGGCATGGCTGCCAGGAAACAAAAATAATGGCATCTACCTTGCTCTGTGTGGCTGTTGGAGGTGGGGGAGAGTCACAGACTCTACCCAGGTAGAGCTGGGAGAGGAGCAGTCCCTGGGCTGGTGCCTGGACCGCCAGTGACTACACCTACTGACCCCACTACATGCTCCTGATGTCAAGGGACTTCAGTTTCTAGTGAGGTTCCCAGGGGTGCTCATAGTCAGAAGGATTTTACCCTGAGAGTCATAGAACAGAATCTGGTCCCCCAGGAGAAGGGGTCATGGGATCATCCCATGGGAGGCCTTAAGAAGACAAAGCAGGAATTATAAACTTGAGCAGAAAAACTACACAGTGCTGCTGATGGGTAGAATGTAAACCCAAAAATGTTCAGGAGATGCTGCCAGAATGCCCAGACTTCCTGGACTTGAAGTTCAAAAATTTACATCATGTGCCAACCCTGCTTCCTAAATACCCCATCATGCCCATGCTCTGCAGTCATGTACACCTGATGAGTTCCCACAAAGGCACTGCAAACTCAAGTCCACTGTGTAGATGATGAAAATTAACACATGGAACAGAGAGTACTTTCTTCATGGCAAAGTGCTGGCACCAAGCCCATTGGAAAAACAAGCCCATTTGATTCCCAAATCTAAGTTGCTCCTGCAAAATATTAAATTCTTCTTTACACGGGGCAAGTCTGAGCCAAAGTCTTGGCCTTGAGTAGCTAAACAGGGCTGGACCACGCAGGTGACTCTCCTGCTCCTCCAGGTCCACTGCCTAAAGCTCTAGGGGTCCAGGAGAGGGCACATGAGAAATGGCAGGTGGCCAATTGTGGGTGCTGGTCTCTGGTGACAGGTGAAGTGACAAACACCAAGACAGTGTGACAGTGTGGACAGTAGTTGCTTCCACCACACTGCATGCTGAGCTGCAACATGACTAACAGAGACACTACAAGTGAGGAAACCGCTTAACATTGAAAAGCACCATGGAGGGAGTGGCAGAGTTCTGTAGCAATTACCTCCCCCTTGTGGGAGCAAATCAGCGGCTCCTCCCTCCTCCCTCCCCTTCTTCTCCCTCCCCTCCCTTTTACTCTTCCTCCCCCCCCCCCACTCCTGCTCCTTCTTCCTCCTTCCTCACCCCATCACCTCCAGAAGGCTGGACAATCCTGAGCCCCAGCCATCTACTGAGGCTCTTTGACATATTCAAAACTAAAAGACAAAAAAAGTAAAACTAAAAGAATACCCAAATAATGGCCCAAGAGTCATAGCACATCTCACATGAACACATTAACATTTTAACACCTGTAGGGGGGGAAAGGCAAAGCAATATAATTATACTTTTCATAAGATAATTATGAGAGTTCTGAAATACTATCAGTTTTTTTGTTCCCTGTGGGCAGTGAGGTTCAGAAATGGGACATAAATTTAAAGTTTTAGAATAAATGACTCCTTTCAAACCTGTTAGTGGATCTCTGAATATATCAGTGTATAAATCTTATTTGGACATGATGTTAGACGCTTAAATTATATTTCTTCAAGAAAAATATGCATGTTGTGTATGTTACATTCATACATGCCAGCACTTATTATGCACCCAGTAGAGTACACAGATAGTAATGCTAAAATCTTAAAACAACCTCGAGAGAAAGTATTGTATCTCCACATTTTCTGGAGGAGGAACTGAAGGAAAAAAGGGCTGGTGCCTCCTTGAGTTCTTGGGGAGGGGAGATGGGGACACGTGGACATTCTGTTCTGCCCTCTCCACCAAAAATGACACAGTAGCTGCACAGGCCAAGGAGGTGCCCCCAAAGAATGGTGGCATCACCTCTGCCTCAGCAACAGCAGCAAAAGCTAGACTCCTTCCCTCCTGGGCTGAGTGCTGCCGGCCAGAACCTGGAGAAGCCACACACACACACACACACACACACACACACACACACACACACACACACACCAAGGAATTGCTGCCCCCAGGGAAGATAGCTTTCAGGCTGTCCAAACCCTCAGGATAGCTCCTGGCTATCCTGCTTCCAAGGGAAGTGGCTAACAGAGCCAAGATTATGATCCTGTCACCCCCAGAATGGCCTTATGGATGGCAGCTCTGATGAATAATTAGGTTGCAATGGTTCCCAACTCAGCCCCTCCCAGAGAACCTCTACCCACCCCAAATAGCCTCCTCTAGAGGCCCAGATTAAATGTCCTCCCCGTGAGCTCCGACCCCTAAATCATGCCTATCACAACACCTCACAACACACTGAAATCCTGCATTTCCCCATGTATTTCCCGTGAACCTCATTGCTTATTTTCTGTCTCTGTCCATCAGAAGTTAGACTAAGAGGGAAGAAAGAGAGAAACAAAGAATGGGGTAGAGAGAGGAAGAAAGAAACACTGGAAAAAGGAAGGTAAAGAGGGAGACAGGAAAGCAGGAAAGGGAAGGAAGGAAGGACGGACGGAAGGAAGGAAAGGAGGGAGGGAGGAAGGAAGGAAGGAAGGAAGGAAGGAAGACTATCTTCCTTTCCTCTAGTGGCTGACAGCAGGCATTTAGTAGGTACTCAAATATTTGTTGACTGAATGCTGATTCTGGAGGAGAGGAGAGATGGCCATTCTATAAGTTCATTTACAAGTTACATATACTGTAAGTAAACTTCCCAACAAGTCTAAAGTCACTATGTTAGCACGACTGTTGATACGATTAACGTGAAAAGATCTTAGAGCAACCAGCTTGGGAATGAGGGGGTCTGCTGGACGAAAATGTCCACAGGGAAACATTGGTGATGAGACCACAAGAAAGCAGTATAATGGAATAAATGCACTGATTGATCCCTGATCCCTGATCCCTGTCCTTGACCCTGCCCACCCTCCATTTGTCACACAGACCCTCACTAGGCTGCTGCCACTCCAGCAGCTGTTGGAAGAGAGGAGCAGAGGAGACACTGGATTCTGTGTGCACCAGACTACACGGAGGCCGGGAGGGAGCATCTGCCTCTGACTTCTGCCATCTGTCAGGCCCTCAAGTTTAAAGCTCTGTGCCTACAGCACTGGGTTTTTGTCTCCACAGCGATTATAATCCTGTCTGTAGAGATGAGAAAAGGGAGCTTAGAGAAGCGTCAGGGTTTTTCTCACTCATGCCATGCGTCAGAGCCTCAGGAGGAGCTGCCCAGGGCTCCCTCACCCTGCCCTGCAGAGGGAGAAGCAGCCCCGGCATCCTCCTTCATACGTGGAGGACAGATGTGTTTCCCATCGCTGCTGTAACAACTTACCACATTGTGGTGTATTACAAACAATACAATTAGGTTATCTTATAGCTGCAGAGATCGGAAATGCTAAAATCAAGTTATCTGCATCCTATACGAGTTCTAAGAGGGATCTGTCTCCTCGGAGTTAAAAGTTGTTATGGGCTGCCTCTCTTCCTTAGGTCCTCTCTCATTCTCGCTCTGTCTCTGTCTCTATCTCTCCTCCCTCCTCCCTCCTCTAATCTTCCTCCTTCTGCTCCTCCTTCTTCTTTTCTCCCCGCCCCCATCTGTCATCAGACCTCCATCTCTGCCTCTATTTCCTCTTACAAGGACCCTGTGATTACAGGTAATGCAGGATGACCTCTATCTGGCAAGAACTCTAATTTCATCCCATCTGTGAAGTCTCCCTTGTTAGACAACATATTCACAGGACCCTAAGACCAAAATGTGCCCATCTTTGGAGGACTATGAATCTGTCTATAACAAACACTTTAGTCATCACCTGATTCCATCTCAGTGGGGGACAGAGACATGGAACTGAACTTGAGTCCTGATATATTTTTTTTAAAAAAGTATTCATACTAAACAGGTAAAGTTCAGATGTGGGGAGAAGACAAGGCACCTTAATTGACACTAGGGACTCTTGCAGAGAGCATGCAAGCCACTGGTCTAAACCTTCTCCCCATGTTCATTTGTGGCACTGTCAAAATAAATCTATGAGCTGGGTACTATTGTTACCAAGCTTTAGAAATGAGTCAACTGAGGCAAAAGCAGCCAAGGGACTTGCTAGATACAACTGGGAAGTACTAATGCTGGGATTTGACCTAGGCCCAGTTTTTAACCCCCACACCTTGGAGCTGGGCCAGAATGCTAGTCATCTGTCACCTGTTTATCTTTTCAAAACCCTTCTTGTGGGAACACAGCTCTGTCTATTGAGTCTAATCATGGGCCAGGCTATGGGTTTATGCTGAATTCTTCACATACATTATGTCACCAGATCCTTCTCCATCATCCTAGATAGGAGGACCCTTCAGCCCTCATGATGATGAGCTGACAGAGGACCAGAGGGTGAAATGAATGAGAAAGTCTGCAAGTTTAAAACTCTACCTGGCCTGGTGCTGTGGCGCTTACCTATAACCCCAGAACTCCAAGAGGCTAAGGCAGGTAGGTCATGGGTTCAAACCCATCCTAGGTAATTTAGCAACTTAGTGAGACTGTCCATAAAAGTAAAATATTTTTAAAAGGCTGAGGACACAGCTCAGTGAGATAACTTTGGGTTTGATCCCCAATACTATAAAAATAAATAAAAACAGCCTGTTACTACCACTGCTCCCTATGATCTGGCCACTTGATGACCATCAAAACAGGCCTCTCAGCCTCCCCTAGAGCCCCCTCTGCCTTTCAGCAGTCCTGGAGGGGGCAGAAACCTCATGTCAATAATGTATGACATCCAGAGATAAAATGTGTCCATGAATGCTGCCTGCAGCAGCTCCTCGGCTATGCTGAGGTTTTATATTTTTCAATTCCAATGAAGGCATTTCCGGCAGTACCTCAGGCCAGTGTAAAGGTGTGAAGGTTACAGTAGTCTCTAGAAGGTACTTCCCACTGTGCAGAAGTAGAGGACACAGTGACAGTCAGCAGTACCCCTTCCTGTCCCACCCCAGCTCGGCCAAGCCTGACACAGTCTTGTGTCGGTCTCCATCCTGGCCCCTTCATCCTCTGAGGATTGAAAAGTCTACAGATAGAGGCTTTAGCCTGGAGGTTCAGGAGTCCCTGAGGGGCTCGAACCAGGGTCCCTGGCCTTTCAGAAAGAAGGTTCTAACCCAGATCTTTCTTCCTTCACTCACCAAAATGCACCTGTTCCTGCTCATTGCCAAGCATTGCTCCAGATATAGGCAATGAACATTAATGGACCTGATGTCCATCCCTTGTGGAATGTGCCAGAGGGCGGCACACAGTGCAAGAATCTTCACATAAATCTTCAAATGAAGAAATTCAGGAGCACAGACTGGGTGTTCTCATGCCCGGTCACCCAGTTTATGAACCACAGAGCTGACTTCCAAACCAAAGTCTTAGGCCTCTCAACCTCCATCTTTGCTTTTAAAGATTTTAAAGATGTAGAACCCATCAGATGATTGGGAGTCAAGTTTGGAAGTCAAAAAAAATAACTTAAAATAAATCTCAGAAAGGAATTCCCTGTGGATTCCAAGTTCAGTCTTGGCACACAGTAGGTGCTGGGAGGAAGGTTAGGTAGAAGGGAGGCAAGAAGAGAAAGAGGCTTTAATTTTAGAAGTGATCATGTTTCTCTGCTGAAAGAGACAGTGGGGCTGACAGGTTTATTGTTCAATTGTTTCTTATAGATTTTGAATAAAAAATAAATTGGCTTCTTTTAAAGAGGACAATCTGAGCGCCAGTGAGAATGGCAGTGAATCATGTGTGACTGCCCTTGGCTTTCTTCCTGGCCTTGAAAACTCTCTTTGCAGCCAGCAAGGCTCACGGCAGCTCTGAGGGAGGAGGGGAGGGACCTGTCATCCACCCAGCTCCCCCACATCTCCACCCCAGGCCTGGCTGCTGCACCCTGGGAGAGGAAATAGCACCAGACGAATTTTTCTATCTCAGATAGCTCCTTTTTCAACAACTGTCTTGAGATGTGGGGACCTGTTGTCCTCTCTGCCTTCTGATTGTCCCTGAAACCTGGTACCTGGGTTTCCTATTTGCTCTGGCACCTTGGGAAAGGACCCCACTGCAATCTGTCAAATGGGCTGTAATAAAGCCTCATGCCCAGGGCTACGGTGGGAATTAAATGAGATACAGCATGAGGAATGTCCTTGCCTTGAAATAGGTACTTGATGTCACATCTACGTAACAACAAAGGCAGGACATCATGGCTTTCAGTGAAAGCAAGCGTCTTCACCAAGCAGAGGAGGAGAAGGGAGAAGTGAAGAGGGGAGACTCAGGGCACCCAGGAAGCACAAGAAAGCGAAAGTGGATGGCCACTACTCAATCACCTTCTCAGGGAAGCTTTTTCCATACAGATCCATTTACATAGCCACTAGAGACAGTAGGGGCTAAAAGGGGGAACCAGAAGTGAGGATTTTTTATTTCTACTAAAAAGAAATCAGTTTCAAGTGGTTTAATCAGTTACCAAGAATTAATTAGAATATGTAACTTTCAAATCTGGCTTCAAGTATAGCAGTATCCAGCTATCAAAAAAGGGCATCAGGAATCCATGTCTCTGCATTACTGAGGCCTCTAAATATAGTTTATAGAGTCTTTAGACTTTCTTTCTAGCTGTTCAGCTGGACCTTTTCCAATAGGTCCAGCAAAAGTCCAGGTGCTCCCTCTCACTGAGCAAATTCAGGTCACATGTCTGTCCCTTAACAAATCACCACAGCTGGAAAGAGGGGAACACGTTCATTGGTTGAGGAAGACTGACTCATCAACTCTTGAGGCAGGGAAGATAATGTAGGCATCACTTCTATCAGATTTAGAGTAAGAAAGGAGATTCTCAAAGCAGCATCAGGATACTGTTACAGAGGACGGGAAAATGCATAATGGGCAAACAATGAAGACCGAGGGGCACTGCGCTCAGAAGGCTCCAGGGCTCTTCCCTTTCCCAGCCACCTACCTCCTCTTCTCTCTCCATGCCTTGGACACAACATCTTCTAGCACCTGCCAAGTGGCTGGTGGCTGATGGCTGGTGCAAGTTAATTTAGTGCCCTGAATCATCTTGGCTTCATGCCTGCCCAGCTCTGGTCCTGCACCTCTCTGAAGCTGTCATTGCCTTTGTTGCCCTTCAGACTCATCTTTGTCCTTGTGAATCCATGTTTGACTTCAGCATTCCCCAAATCATAGCCTAGGCCTGCCCTTCTGACACTCCCAACCACTTTGGGAAGTCATCTACCCCACTGTGCACTGAACCCCTCTAATCCCAAGCCATTACTCTCCGCCCCAAGGAGGACCCTCCTTCAAAAATAGGAGTCAGCTCAGGGCATTCTGCAGCCACAGAGAGCAATCATGTCATTGAGCCAGCTGCTCTTTTCCAAGCTTTTATTTTTTCCTATTTGCACTTGAAACATCCTCATACAATTACAGAAATTTTTCTGATAGGCCTATATATTTATTAATGCAGTGCTAGCTGATAAAACAAACTCCAGAACTTCAGCAGCTTACTGAAATGAAGACTTTTTCTCACCCACACACAGCAGTGACATGGGTGTGCCTGGTTATTAGTGATCCTCCACTTAAAAACTAACATCATCTCAGGCTCTACCTTGGGTGCTCACCATCCCAGATGACCTCAGAGTCTTCCTCATCCTGAAGGACACCCAGAAAAGTGACACAGACAATTCCACCTACTTCTTAAAGGTCCTGTCCCAAAAGTGACCCTTCACCGGTCCCTGCAGTCAGGTTTGGTGAATGTAGTCATGTGACTAGACCTGGAGCAAAGAACCTGAGAAACGAAGAGAATAGTTGTCTCCCCATAACAATCCTACACTCTACCCAGGGGACCTCATATTTTTGAAATGTCGTTGGCTAACTCTGTTACAGCATAATGCTATCATTATATTACTAGGCACTAGTCATAGGCAAATTGCCTTTTACATGGATTTGAGCTATATAGAGTCTCCATGTATAAGCATCCACTGATCAGTTTCCCAATGATGACGGCCGTGTTCACCAACAACATGTAGACTGGAGCGAAGCCAGGTACTGTCAGTCTCCAGCTGGGGGTAACCCCTTAGGTTCTAAGAGTGAATCCTGAGCTTTAGCCACAGGAAAACTTTATTGCATGGAACTAGTCAGCAGGACTTTCTGCTTCCATGGCACACACGGGCACCATTTGAACTGAGTGTCCAAAATATTCCTTCTAATTGTGAAAATTAAAGCTCCCAGATTACCACTTATCAAGTCCAATAAAAAGTGTCATTTCAAGTGTTTGGAGCATATGGACTATACTATGGGGCTGAAGCAATCGCTTATCCACACAAAACGATTGCAGCCCCAGGCTTCCTCTAATGAATAAGGTAGTAGATACTGAGATCTTTGCCTGACTGGACTTTCAGTGGCCCCTGAAAAAGGCAGCAATAGGACACAGAGGTTAAAAACCCAAGCTCTAAGTTCTCAGATCCACCTTTTATTCACCTGGTGACCTTGAACATATTACTTAACCATGCCCAGTTTAGGTTTCCTTACCTGAAAAAACAGAATGATAATGGCATCTCCTCCTAAGATTGTTATAGCCCACACATAGGAGATGCTTAGCACAGAGCCTGGAATGCTTAGTACAGAGCCTGGAACATGGGAAGCATCAGTAAACAGCTATCTTCATGGTAAAGTGTTCACCTCATCGATTGGTTATGTCTGCAGACTACGTTCTCTGAATTTGGGACATGTTGGTTCAGAGTGATTAAAGAGCCCAGCTTTGGAGAGACCATCAGAGCTAGTTCTGAAGTCTTGAACTGAGAAAATACAGAAAGAGATATGGAGCCGGCTGCACCCTGTCCCAGGAGCCTGAACCCCTAGCAATGGAGACATTGGACCTGAATTCGGGGAACTTAACCATTGTTATTTCAGGGTTATAATCTTTAATAAGCAGGTGGAATTTTCTTTGTCCCCTTTCTGCATGTCCTGTGGGATGCAGAGGACTCTAGGGATCCTTCAAGATGATGTGGACCCAAGGTGGTGCCTGGGTTGTTGGTCCTTACATGCAGTATCACCAGTGACCAGGTACTCCCACATCAGAGTGTTACATGTGGAAGAAAAAAGGTTTTGCTTTATAATAAGTCAATGAATTTGGGGGTTATTTGTTGCATCAGCCTTTCTGTGAGGACAGGGTACAGCCCTATTCCCTTGACAATTCCAGTCTGAGTACTGAGCCAACAGCAGGGGGTACCATGAGGAGCTCATGAACCTGCTCCAGCCTCTGTGCCCATTATACACAAGTACACACATGTATACACACTGAGTGTGCACACAACTGAAGGCATGCACACACTGCATGCAGACGTATACACATACTGTATTATGGCAGCAACTCCACTCCATTGAATTTGTTCATAGAAAAGTCATTGGATTGGTGCAGGAATTTTTATGAATAAGGATAATGATGGAAACCATGTAACTATCCAACAGTAGAGGGCCTGTTTAATAATAATGCTAAGCCCATAGCACTATGCACCTGTAAAAAAAGATGCTGACCTCAATGTATTGATATAAAAAAGACATTCTTGATCTAGCATTTAGAAGAAAATCAGATTGAAGTAAGTCTTGATTGAGCAAGAATTTATGTAGCATTTACTTTGTAATGACAACTTTACACATATTAATTCAATTTAATCTTCACAACAAACCTGTGACACAAACCTTGCCGTGATAATATTGGCAAGTGAAGAAGAGCACAGAACAGATCTCTGAGGTGTGGCCCAGCCCATGATGGGCTATTCATTTTTCTTGTTACAAGAAAGTAAACAAATCAAGTAAATAAGCCCTTATCTCTTTAAACTCATGTTAAGTTTCTGTTAATTGCAATCCTAATTCACACAATTTGCAAACAGCAAGGATGGACCTTAATTACTCTTGTAAAGGAGGCAACCCAGAGCTAAAGCACAGAAGAAGAAAGAGAACCGGGACTTTCCCTGGGCTGCACTGGCCCAGTGTATTTTTTAACAGACACAAATTCCAATTCTCACCCAACCATGGATACTGTCACCTCCTGTCTCACAGCCACTGTGCCCCTGGTCTGCTCCCTAGCATTAGTCCCACGAGTCCTGGGGAGCTTGGACACTCCCCAGGACCCCTCTTTTCTGAGCGCATGGCCCAGCCAGGTTCGTTGGTAGAAAGACACTTGGCATCTCTTCTGCTCATTGCAATTCAGTCACGTCAAAGCAGCCCACGGGATCTGAATGCAATTTTCTCATTGAATTATGCTAAATCCTTCAGGGAAGGAGGTGAAATTATTTAAAACCTATAAAAACTAAAGCAACATTCTGGCTCTATATTTTAACTTTCTGATCATTATTTAGAGTTAACCTTTTCTGCTGCTAAATCACAAACCTATTCTGCTGTATATCAGGCAGCATCGGCCATAAGGAATGGGGGGGAAACACCCAGGCAGAAAGGAGGTCTAAGGAGCGCTCCTTAGGCTTAGGCAGATAATAGAAATTGGGGTGCCATTTTGCTCTTAGAAATCAAAGATATCAGGAGGTGATTCATTGAAGCAACAAAAAGAAAATGAGTTGTAGCTGTTTTGTTATAAATATTACAGCAATAGATTAGGAGTGAGGTGTGGCTCTGTACAAAATGTGCTGACTGGGGGCTGAGGAATCATGATGCAGGCAGATGAGAGACAGAATCCTGTGCCCAGGTCCTCGGGAAATTATTTATTCCCTCTGAGCCTCCATCTCCCTATACATAAAATGAAAAAAATAATAACCTGTTCAAATAGGAGATAAGCATGGCTATTTTTTCTCATTTTTAAAATTAGGAAAGCAAAGAACAGAGCATTTGGTGACCCACTGTTGCCATCAGAAGTGCAAAGCTGGGTCCAGGTTCAGGAGGCAGCTTCAGAGACAGGACTTATCTGCCGAATAAAGGCACACACAAGGGAGAATTCAGACTGCTTAATTTGGTGCTGGGCAGATACCAGGTGCCTAGTAAATGCTGGAGAGGCAATTTTTTACTTTATTTGCGTGGATTTGTATTTATAATCAACATACACATTTTGTATAAATAAGTTATATTAATAATCTTATCAACACATCAGAAAAATTTCCCATTTATCATTTTTCCAGAACCACCTAAACGAAAACACCACAGTAGGATGGCTGCCGCCTCTCTGATGCTCTTCTAACACCCTGTATTTTTCTTTCATGGCATTGAAATGCAATTGATTAGTCACATGACTAGCTGTCTCAGAAGCAAATCCCACTCCAGCACTGTGAGTTTCAAGAGAGCAGAGACTTGGGTATGAAGTTTTAATCAAGAATACTCATTCATTACTCGTCCATTCCCAGGACATTCTTGGCACAAAGACTCTAGTCTTTGGTCCAATGAGTCTAGGGAGGGGCACAGATCAGAAAATGTTAAAAATGGTGAGTGTTTGTATATCAATCAAAAGACTTCCAGGAAGATGGCAGATTAGTAAGCAGCAGAGAAAGAGCTTCTTGAGATTTGATGTCCAGACACGGGAATATAGCAATACGAGGAAGAAAAGAGGAAAGCCAGACCCCCGGCCCCAGGAAGGATCTGAAGTGGGAACTGAAGCCCATAGGAGGGTGAAGAGAGAAATTTCAGTGAAGAAGAAGGCTGTGGTGGCCAGCATCTTCTCCCTCGGTCAGGACTCCCTGCATGGGTGGAGCAGTTCAAACCTGTGGACACATGGTGACTGCTGGCAACCCTAGAGGCCTCTGCAGAGAGACACAGCAGTGCAGTGGAGCAGTGGATGCTGTGGACTCACTGGCTACTGAGTGACGTGGATTCTGCCAGCCTGCGGGGGAGGACAATTGGCCAGGAGTCATCTTGGAGAGGGCCCAACCAAGCTCAGGACTCAGAACAACTGCTCAGCTGCTCACAACTGACTTCAAGTCAGTGCGCTGACTGCTGCAGCCTGAAGAGGTCTGGTTCCAGTCTCATGGCCAGAAATCAGCCTGAACTTCAGGGGAATTAAAGTATTAAAGGTGCAGCTTGCTGAGATCGTCCACCACCCTGCCATAAAATGACCCCTAGTTTACGGGACTAAATCAACACGGATCTGGACTCTGCCTCCATTCATTGTCTACCAGTGACAGCAGAGACAGACCTTGACATGAATTCCTCTCTCTCTCTCTCTCTCTCTCTCTCTCTCTCTCTCTCTCTCTCTCTCTCCCCCTCCCTCCCTCTCTCCTTTGATTGTGTGTGTGTGTGTCTGAGGTTCTCGTTTGTTTTGTTTCTTCTTCGTCATTGTTTAACGTTGTTTTTATATGAATGTGAATGTAGCTCCTAGTTTTCTTGTGGCTGTTCTGTTCTTCCTTTGTTTCTTCCCTCTTCTGCACTAGTTTCCCTAAGTTTGTCTGGTCTTCCTTTGGCCTCCAGTCTTGCTTCTAATCTCTTCCTCATCTTCTGTATCTTTATTTTCCCCCTACTGCCTTTTACTCTTCTCCCCTGAGGGTAAAACTGGCACATTGAGGGCTTATTTACTGCACACAATTTTCTAGTTTGTTTTAGAGTTTGTTATATAATCATAAATCCAGTTCATATGTTTGAAGGTGGCAAATTAATAGTTAGCTCAGTTTGTCATTTTCTAGGCTTTGTTTGATGCTATTGTTATTGCTTATTGTACCACTGTATATCAAGCAAGTCTTTGTTAGCTCAGTTTTTGCTTTAACAAAAATATCATTGGCAGAACAGCTTGAACATTTGTTTGTCACAGTTTCAGAGGCTGAAACTTCACATTCAAGGCAGCAAGCAGATCCAGCGACTTGAAAGGACCCCTTCTTAGTTGACAGAGGGACACTTTCCTGCTGAATCTTTATGAGACCAAGAGAAAAATTATCACTCTTGAGTTTCTCCCTATAAGGGTACCATTCACCATTTCTCTGCTCCTGAAGGCCTCGCCTCCTAATACCATCACAGTGGTAGTAAGGATTCCCACATTTGAAGTTTGGTAGCATAAATGCTCAGTTCATCACGAATGATGTAAGTGCGGTTGGAGAACTATAAAATGAGGAGGAGAAAGGTTCTGCTGGAGGCAGGAGCTATGTGATATGGAAATACCAGAGTACATCTGTTAATAAGATGGCCTAAGAAGCAGATGAGAGAACATTTGCAGAAAAACTTTTCAGGCAGAGACTACAGCAAGTGCAGAGGCGCTAACAGGCATGTTCTTGGCATGTTTAAGGTCACTGTGGGAAACGGACTAGGTCTGGTTTAAGAAGTAAAGGAGAAGGGGTTGAAAGGGAGATGAGGGGCAGATAGCAGATGAATAATAATGCGAAGGAACAGGCCAGGGGCAGAGACAGCACCTGTGTCATTCCTCTCAGCATGGACATATGAACATGAAGCAATGCAGTGCAGGGTTGCTGGGACACGGGTGAGCCGTGTTATATGAGCTCCTACTGCACGTATACCTCTGGCCTGACGACGTGGAAAAGGCAGCCACAGTCTCCAGACCTGGATCAATATCCAGAGGGCTGTAATGGAGAAAAGGAGTTGAATTAGCTTCAGACAATGCCGAGGATCAGACTGGAATCAATGCGGACTCTTACACGAAAGCAAATTGCAGTTCAAGAAAGAGGTAGGCATTCAAATAACACAGCAGCCAATTTTTGGCTTCTGGGAAGATGCAATAGATACATCGTCTTTCACTTTTCCTCGTGCTAATTACAAATGAAAGTCCCAGATATTATATAGAAAATGGACAGTAAAAGACTGAAAGGTACAAAAAACAGACAGAACAGCACAATTAAATTTCCTGGTTGGGTTTTTTTATTTTTTTTTCCTCTCCAATATCTCAGTCTTGGAGTTAACTGGCCAGCAACTTAGAAAAACTAAAAGCCTGATCTTTTTAGTCAAAGGACCAGAAACAAAACAGCCTTGTAAGATGGAAAACTTTTAGACAAGAACCATACTACTGCAGCCAAACAGCATAGGGAAGAAAACAAAAACCAAACCACAGCCACTCCATCACTTACACCAACAAATATCAAGAGAAGGGCCTCCACTCTGCGCTTTGCAGCCGTGAGGCGGCTCTCCAGCACAGACCTCAGCGCAATCAGAGACCCCTGACTCCTGGGCAGAGGCCCCCGTCCCCTCCATGGTGTCTGTGGAAACCCCGAGGCACTCTGCACCCCCACGCATGCAACACAGTTACTAGGCATCTCTCCTTTCACTCGTGAAGTGAGTCAAAAGATTGAATATCTTTGCTATTTCTAGCAGGAACAAAGCCACCTGCAGAACTATATCCTTGGAAACCCTCAGGGGAACCAGAATTCCATCTCCATGCAGCAATAACAAGGAGTCCACCCCTCCAGGTGGAAACCGAGGCTGAGGGAGGACCAGAGCTCCTACCCTCACCTAGTGGTAATAAGACTGCTTCCAAGTTGGAGTGCAGTCAGAGAAAGCCCACTAAAACAGAAGGCGGAAACAAGACGTCTCTCATTACATAATACAAAAATGTCCAGGATTCAATAGGAAATCACTCAGTGTACCTATAATTAGGAAGATCTCAAAATGGATGAAGAGAAAAGGATAATCAATAACTACTCCACAGTAAGACAGAGATGGTAGAATTATTTGACAAAAAACTTAAAGCATAATAAAAAAAAGCCTCAGTGGCAATTTACTAATTAAAGTTAGTGCTTCAATCATCACATCAAGTGCAAATAGTCAAAATATAACAGTTAAAATGTGGAGATTGTCAAAATGGATTTAAAAGTATGACCTAACTAATCCTGCCTTTAAGAAACTCCCTCTTATACAGACATGGCGGTGCATTCCTATATTATCAGTATTTGGGAGACTGAGGCAGAGACTACCAAAGCTTTGAGGCCAGTCTGGGCTATGTAGTAAGTTCAAGTCCAGCTTGAATTACATAGTGAGATCCATTTTAAAACAAAATAAAACAAGAACCCTCCTTTTAACTGAACGATATTGATATATTGAAAGTAAAATCATGAAAAACAGCACATTATACAATCATGAACCAGAAGAAGTAGAAGGAACTATGTTAGTATCAAATAGGAGGACAAACAGAAGAAAATTATCAGAGACAGAAAAGCACTTTTATATGAGAATAAAAGTGACAATTCACCAAGATATAGCAATCCTAAATGTATATTTGCCAAATAAAAGTTATAAAATATATACAAAAATTCTAATTGAACTATAGAAAATATATACAAAATATATACAAAAATGCTAATTGAAAAAGAAAATTTGACAAATATGTAATCATAGCTGGTGATTTCAACACTCCTCCCTCAACAGCTGAGAAAATAACTGCACAGAACATCAGCAAGGAGGTAAGTAGACGTCAACGCCATCAATCAACAGAACTTAATGGACATTTATGGAACATTAAACTCAACAACGGTGCACATTTTTTTAAGTACTCACAAAATATGTACCCAAATAAATCATATTCTATTACATAAAACAGTGTCAACAAATTTAAGGGAATTGAAGTCATAAGTAACGTGAAGTACTGCAATAGAATTACACTACAAATCATAACCAAAGAAAATTTCCACACACTTGGAAACTAAACAGCACACTTCTAAATAATCCATGAAACAAGCAGGAAGTCTCTGGAGAGAGCAAAATGATATTTTGAACTAAAAGAATATAAAAAGACAACGTACCAAATTTTGTGTAACACTGTTACAGCAGTGTGAGGGGGACATTTATAGCACTAAACATTTACATTAGAAAAGAGGAAAAGTTTTAAATCACTAGGGTCTGCATCAATAACCCAGAAAAATAAGAGCAAAATAAACAGAAAGAAATAACACAAAGCAGAAAATAATAAAATTGAAAATAAAATATAGAAGGCAGGTGCTGGGGATTTAGCTCAGCGACATAAGCGCCTGCCTTGCAAGCAGACAGTCGTGAGTTCGATTCCCAGTACCGATAAAAAGGAAAAAGATAAATATATATATATATATATATATGGCAATGAAGAATATAGTAATTGTTTGAAAAGATAAGTAAAATTAACAAGCCTCTGAAAAGAGTTATAATAAAAAACGAAAAAATATACAAATTCCAAATATCAGGAATAAAAGAAGGAATTACCATAGATTTACAGTCATCAAAAGTATAGTAAAGGGTCAAAAGTATAGTAACCTTCTTGCAAAACACAAATGACTAAAAATCACTAATACTAAATAGATAATTTGAATAGACATTAAATTATTAAGGAAATAAAATTTGTAATTTTAAATTCTCAAAAACAAGTCTCTAAGCCCTGATTGCTTCACTAAAGAACCCTACCCAATGTTTACAGAAAATCAACATGAGTTTTACACAATCTGTTCCACAAAATTAGAATAGAAGGGAACACTTCTCAGTTCATTTAAGGAAGCTAATATTATCTTGAAACCAACACGGGCAGAAAGCACAAAAACACAGTACTTAAAAATAATATGTTCAATACTTTGAAGAAAAAAAAAGACACTAAAATACCCAGTGCTGATCCTGGAGTGTCATAATGTGAAACCCAGCAATAGTATTATTTTTTGTTCAGAGGGATATTAGCCTTCTTGAGTTTATTCAATGTCAACATAATTGAAGATATGGATAACCTAATATATTTTTAAGTGTATAAGAATGATAACCATATTTCTAAGTTTTTGTTGGATAGTTGAACAGAACTGCTTGGAGTCTCACTGTTTGAATCCCCACTTTATATGCTCCACTTTAGTATCTTGAATAACTATTTGTAAGAAGACAGTCTGTAATCATCAACGTGATTTCTTACTGTTTATTTTTTCTTTGAAATTATGTGTTATTTCTACCCATTTTCTGTTTTGTTTAGTCTTTCTTTAAATTAAATTTTAAAAAAAAGATACTACAGTACCCAGTGCTGATTATGGAGTGTCATGATGTGAAATCCAGCAATACTATTATTCTTTGTTCAGAATGATTTTAACCTGCTTTAGTTTGTTTAATCCAAACATAAATGAAGATATGGATAACTGCATGTATGTTTAAGTGTATAGGATTGACAACCACGTTACTAAGTTTCTGTTAGACAATTGAACAGAACTGTCTCGCTGTTTGAATTCCCACTTTACATGTTCCATTTTTGTATCTTGAACAACTATTTGTAAAATGACAATATGTAAACATCAAAAAAAAAGTTCACATATATAGACACAAAAATATTTAATAAATATCAGCAAGGAGAAATTGGCAAAAACAAATATATACATTACATTATGATCAAATGATATATATATACCACTATGTTTCAAGATCAGTCAGTATAATCTACAATATTAATAGACAAAAGAAGAAAAATCATATGAAATTATATGAAGAGTATTTGATAATATTCAATACCCATTCATTATAAAAGCTTCACAAAAATAAGAGTAGAAAAAACTTCAACTTTAGTTTTGACCCAAAAAAATCTACAACTAACATTATACTTAATGTTGAAAGTTTGGAAACTGACTCCCTCTTACTCAGAATAGTCCTGGGAGTTCCAATCAGTACATCAAAGCAAGAAAATGAAGCAAATGGAGGAAAGATTTTTTTCAAACAATTCCTGTTTTCAGATGACATGAGTGCCTACCTCAAAACTACCGAAGATTCTACAGAAAAAAAAAATCTACTAAAACTCAGTTCAGCAAGCTTGTGAGATCCAAGACAACTATTCAAAATGCAATTTTGTGTGCCTGTGAATACATGGACACAAAAGTTTAAAATACAAAAGTATTTGTAGTCATTAAAAAGAACCTACTTAGGTACAATTCTAATAAAACACATAGAGAATTTGCATGCCTTTGAAAGACATTAGGGAAAATATAAATAAATGGAAAGAGACACTATATTTATTTAGAGATTGGAATACATAACATACAAAGATATGGTTCTCCCAAGCTTGACATACAGATTTAGTATAATTTCATCAAAATCCTAACAGAAGCCATTTTACGAGGACTATTCCGTAAGTTACGTGGAAAAGCAGAGGCTAGAATAGCTAAAGCAAAACGGAAAGAAGGATGAAGTGAGAAAAAACAGTCTACATAATTTTAAGCCGTACTCTAGAGCTCCACTAATCAAGGCTGTGCAGACATACAGGTGGCAGACATACAGGTCAACAAAATGAGGAGAAAACCTAGAGACAATGCCATGCAAATGTGCCCAGCTTGTTTCAACAAAGGTACTAAAGCAGAAGAGCAAAGAAGGGTCGTCATTTCAACAAACAGTGCAGCCGTCCGACATCCATGAGCGGAAAAACGAAATGCATCTTAACTGAAATCTTTATACAAAATTAACACAAAACGGGTTACAGGCTTAACTTAGAACATAAGACTATAAAAAATAGGAGAAAATCTTCAAGAGACAGGGTCAGGCAACGAACTTCAAAGTATAAGCCATAAAAAGATAATTTGATAAATTGAACTTCATCCACATTAAAAATTTTTGCTTTGCAAAAGTCCTGTTAGGAGAATGAATGACAATATGCAGAGAAAATACTGACAAGCCACATAATGGACAAACAGCCAGGTCCTAAAACACACAAAAAACTCTCAACAGTCGTAATCAAAAAGGTAATCCAATTAGAATATGGGTAAAAGACACATTTCACTGATGAGAATGTTGAAATGGCGAAACAGTCCACAAAAAGACTTTCAGCATCACTGATTCCTCGGGAAATGCTAAGAAAATCATAATGAGATGCTACTACAAATCACCAAAAGGACTAAAACACACAAAAAAAAGACAACGCAAAATGCTTCCTCCCTTTCTGAGACAGGGTCTTGCTCTGTAAACTCACTATGTAGTCCAAACTGGCCTTAAACTCACTGCAATCATCCTCCCTCACCCTCCTGGGATTACAGGCATGTGCCACCTCACCTGACATTCTTCTCTTTTGAGCATAGTATTTGTTCTTACACTTCAATAGCTATAATTTAAGCAAGCTGCAACTACCTGGTGACTGAAAAGAGCAACGGCATTTGCATTACTAGAAGGTAAAGGACGCTGTGCACCCAAAGGGACTGGTTTGGGACATGCACTTGACCCTAATTGTCCCACAGCATGCTTCCACACACACTGTTGGCTGAGAGTTCTTTTATGCTGAGTACAGAAAGTCTGTCTGCGGATGGAAGCACCAGAGAGCAGAGCTGAGTGATGAAGAGAAAGACTGAATCCTAGCATCATTTGGGATCTGGATCAAATCACGCCTGAAGCTACTCTTTGTCATTTTTGTTGCAGGAAGTGACAAACTCCCTTTACACTGCAGCCTTCATTGGTAATTTTTGTCACTTGCAATCAAGAGAGTTCTAAATGACAGACATGCGCTGGTGTATGCGCTCCAGTCACCAGGACATGCAAGTCCAGGTAAACGATCATCATGAGGTGCATCAGCAGAGTGCTGTTCCGCAAGGAGGTGTGGAACAGATTTCCTCTAAAGTGTTTTCTGCCTGTAGTTTTAGGACTCTTGATTGTACAGTTGGGGACAGTAGGAGAGTCCCCCAGAAGGACCAGTCAGCCCCATGATTCCTTGCTTTACCAATGCAATGATGGCCTTTCTGATAGCTTCTGACTGTGGACTGCCACTTCTCATCTACTCCTCCAGATCTTTCTGCAGCTGGTTCCTTCTCAGTGTAACTGGAGCTCATCAGTTCAGTGAGGCTGCCCCTGACTAAAGAATAAACGGCCACCTGAGCGCTCATGCGAGGTGCTACCTAGTCCATCACCATGTCGCACTCTTTCACAACATGTTTACGGTCTGGAACCACCTTAAGTTTCACTTGTAAATCAGGAATCCATTATGCTATAACCTCCTCAAGAAGTAGGACTCCATCTGCTGTGCCCACTAACACATTCTCAGGCATGGTTAAAGGAAGGAGGGAAAGAGGAGATGCCAAGGGACATCACCATGAACTGTTGTCCTCTGAGGCCCTTCTGTCGTCACAGGAGGACCTTGAAGCAATTCCCACTAGTTCAGAAGTCCTCTGTGGTATTAAGCCCCTGTTAGTCACACAGGAAATATGCTAATAAAAGCCATGTTTACTGACCTGTCTCACAGACGTACCCAGAAGTGTGCTGTAATAATTTCCTAGGTGTTCTCAATCCAATCAAGTTAATAATCAGGATTAACCATCCTACCCCCTAAATGAAGTAACATCTCCCTTTCTCAGACACGGCTTCCAAGAAATCCTTAATCAAGACAAGCTCTTAGACATATCCAGATCTACACAAGGACGTGGGTGAGAATTTTCACTATGGTTTCACTCATAGTGACATGAAGTGAGAACTAACCTGGGTGCCAGCTTGAGGGGAACAGACATGATGAAAAAATTAGTTGTAGTAAAATAAATGGGAGAAAACCAGCATGAAAAGATGGCCAACACACAGCAAGGGAAAACAGCAGAAACAGGAAAAGAGTTATGGCATTAATACTATTTTTGTAATTAAACACATAAAAGTTAAAAATGAACATTACCTATTTCTCCAAAATACATACTTACATAAGAAAACATTTAAAATACAGGAGAGTGGCTATCTCTACAGGAGAAATTAAATGAGAGGACAGATGAGAGATAAAGGGAAATACATAATAATTCAATTACCTGGTCAGCAAACCACAAAACGACACATCAGGTTAATTTATCTCTGCACAAGTGAACCAAATATAAAAATAAGACGACGCTGGTAATTCAGGCCCATTCCTTCCATTACCTGAATCACTCTGCTCACTTCTCCCTTTGGCCAGGCACAGTAAAGGGAAGAAGGAATAATGGGCAGACTGAAGTCTCCTACCATTGCTGTTTGATTCTTTGTGGAATTTTGAAGATGGAAGGGGCTTGAGCATAAATAAGAGCTGACTGGACAAGCCTTATGAGTAACGTATGATATCCGCAATGCAGAAGCCAGGTGAGCAGACAGTTCTGCCTCTGGGTATGCAGCCACAGACACAATGTCATATGTGCACTGCTGCCTCCTTTGAAACTGAGAAAAAGATGAAATTCTCCCAATGGCCGTTAGTAGGGGACTGGTTAAATAAATCCTGATAAATAAATGCAATAGAATGGTAGATAACTACATAAAAGATCTGAAAGAGATCTTTATGCCCTGAAGTGATCTCCAAGATACAGAAAGGTGAAAGAGAGGAAGATGCTGAGCAGAGTGCCTTGTGCCCACTGGTAGAGTCCCAGTCTGCATAGGAGATCTAGGATCCATGCATGGAAGGTGGCTATGTGGGTAGCCTCTGGGAAGGGGAAATGGAGTGTAATGATAGAGGTGAGAGAGACTTGACACTTTCAAATTACTTGATCACATCACTGTATTAATCAACTCTTGCTGTGAGACCAAAGACCATAAAATCCCAGCCTGAGTTCCGCTCCCACACAAGCTGGATGTGGTTGGCGTATTGGGTCTGCTTTTCACGCCACTGTCCCTTGCTCCCTAGTGAATAGTGACCACCTAAGAGCAAGAAGAACAAGTCGGACTTGTTATACATCCGGGACCTATGTTCAAAATGTACATGCTGTCACTCTGGTCAATGGCCAAAGCAATTTTCAAAGTCAGAGGGCAGAAAAAAACATTCCATGCCCTGGGGAGAAAATTTCAAGGTGGCTGCCAAAGGTGTGAAGCTAGGAAGAAAGAAGAAATGGGGCTTTGTACACCAACATTAGAACAGTGTACAATATCTCTAAAAATAAGTATTATTTAAATGTGAAAAGAAAAGACCCAAGAAAATGCATGCATGCATTTGCACTGTAATATCTCATGACTGGGAGCAATAGAGAGCATACAGCACCTAGCACTTAGGTATGTTCCAGAGTGGAGCCAAGGAGAGAGAGAAAAGGATGAATCAGAAGCTGACAGATTTGGAGCATGTCAAAATACACTTCAAGAGGAAGAGAGGAGGAGAGGAGGAAGGGATAGGTACACTCACAGGAGCCTCACTGCTCATGCAGCAGCAGGGGACCTTCCTTATGGTATTCAGAGACCTTAGGGTCCCTTGCTGACACCCTCCATGGCTTCCCAACCCGCTTAAGGAAACCGAAAATCATGACCCCCTCCCCACCCCCGCCAAGGCCCCTGATCTCTTCCCACCCTATCTTCCCACTCCAGGACCCAGATCAAAACACATGGATCACCTCTGCTCCAGCCTCTTGAAACTCTCTATTTCCAGATTGGAATAATGTTTCTCCTGGATCATAAGACTGCCCTCTTGTGTGGTCTCACCACTAAATAGGCACCTATGCTGGCACTCTGCCTCCCCTTTCTCTGTTCTCCTGCCTTTCCAGCCCTATCACCACCTGGATCATCATATCGATTAGTTCACTTGCTTATGATGCTCCTTGCATGCAAATGCAAGCTTCCTGGGGACCAGGACCATGTCTGTTCTCTCCACCACTGAAAAGCAACATAACTATACCTGGTTCGTAGTAGGTGGTCAATTAAAAATTACATAGTAGACGGGGAGTAGGGAGGTGGATGACTTTCTGGAATCAAGAGATGTGCTGAGACGGGGTGAGCTGGTAGAATAGGAACTGAGGGAGGAAATGATGTCTATCATGGGGATGGAAGAGGAAAGAGGTGATAGGGCTTTCTAGGAAATGCTGAGACACATCTAAAATTGGAGTTCGTGAGTTGCAGTGCATCAGAGACCTGGGATTTTTCTCCAGCTGCCTGAACACTGTAAATAAGAGGGGAAGTAGGGTGCCCTGGAAAGCTGCGGTACACTGATCACTGTAATGGTCCTGGTTATTTGTTGTGGTTTAGATCTAGAACATCTCCCAGAAGGCTTATGCGCTCAGAGATGGGATTTTTGGAAGGTGATTGGACCCTGAGAGCATTGAGCTCACCTATCGATTAATCCGCTGATGAATTCAGAGCTAACAAGCTGTTAGGATGTGGGAGGCTGGTCACTGGAGGTATGACCCAAAGGAGTAAATGTCCTTCCCTTGCTCCCTGTCTCTGCTTCCTGGCCACCATGATGTAAGCAGTTTTCCTCCACCAGTCTCTTCCATGCTGTTTCTACATTGGAGCCAGCAGATTAGGGACCATAACCATCTGCCAAAATGAACCTCTTTTCTTTTACGTTATGGATGTCAGGTATTGTGTCTCCCAGAGGAGAAAGTGACTAAAACAGTAACTTGGGGTGCGACTTTGGAAGGTGTATCTCTTGCCGCTGCAGTCACCAACCTGCTCTGCTTCCAAGCTGCCAGGATCTGAACAGTTTTCCCCTGCCATGCCCTCTACCAATCTGTTTCTGCCCTGGAGCCAGCCAACTATGGGCTGAATCCTCTAAAAACTGTGACCCAAAATAAACTTCTTTTCCTTTAAGTTGTGGGTGTTGGGTATTGTGTCCCAGTGGCAGCAAAGTGACTAAGATATTTTTCCTGTGCCTGCTCTGTATCCAGGCTCACCAGTAATGCCTTCCACACAACTTTCAGACTAGGCTTGCTTTGTCCAATGTGACTGCAGCAAAATTGGTGCATAATGACTTTAGAAAGTGCTTGTGTGTTTTGACCTCCTTCCTTGCTGCTCTGTCCTGCCTTGAGAACAAGGACAAGCCAGCTGAGAATACCATCCCACATGAGCCATCTGTTGCCCAACTTCTGATGTATGAGCAAGCCCAGCAGAGGTTGGCCAAGCCCACCTCTGCAAACCCATCCAGCTGCAAACCCGCCCAGCTGATTCACAGATGCATATGAAATCATAAATGCCATTTTAATTCACTGACTTTTGGGTGACTGGTGCAGAGTACTATGACAATCAGTCACTGAAATAGGAACCATCAGGGCACTGGGTGACTGAAGATACTGCCAAGTTGCACTTTGACAGTGGCTCTAAGTAATTCTCTTTCTATGTCGTCACTCAAAACTGGTCACCTAATTGGTTATGAAGGATTCACTCAGTGTTTTAGATTGGTGGAGTACTCTTAAGAATAATAGTCAGCCTGGCAGTTTTCTCCAGTTCTAACCCACACCCTAACTCCGCAGGTTTTTACCTGCTAGGCAAAGCAGTCAGCAAAGGTTCAGGAGAACATGACATATGAGTAAGGTCTGGACATTATTCCTCATAATTCCAGCAGCACCCCCCAGGTGATGAGTGTCTTATCCCCCTTTTGCAGATGGGAAACCAAGGCTCTTGAAAGTGCAGTGCCTTCCTGGCGTCACACACTAGCAGGAAGAAAGGCAGGGACTGGTCAGTCTAGACTGGTCTGACTGCAAAGTCCATGCTGCTTCCAGAATACCGTGCGGCCTCTCAAAAGAGGATCACTCCCAAGAGACAGCTTACCCCTGGGGACAGCTCAACCTGGCCCCAGCCTTTACCTGCCACCTCCTGGGACTCAGCCTCATTCTTTCCTACTCTGACAAGTCTGTTTGTTTAAAAATTCTTCAATAGATGGAAAGAAACTGAGCAGCTCCTCTGCACATAGCTTTAAGTGCACATATTGGCCAATCTTTACAAATTTAATTGTCCATAAAATTAGCCCATGTGCAGTATCCATATGGCCTCAGTGCCTCGCACTCTGCATGCTTCCCTGCCAGTGCTCCTTGCAGGCTGTGACCCAGCTGTCAAGTGGTGTCACACAGTCTGGGGCCAGCTGGGCTCGACAAATGGCTAGGCTACTCACCAGATGTGTGACCTGGGCTTCAGTGTCCTCCCGTGCAAATGGGTGTAGTCATAGTAACTTGTTACAAGGTTGGGTAAATGAAGTGAAACAATGTAGGGAAAGCCCTGGACACACATACAGTTGTGACAGATAAAAGTTTTAAGATTTTAAATATTCCCGTGTTTCTCCCCTTCAGTTTTCTGGCCCCTCCTGGCCCCTGAGTCCTGCTATTTAGTCATGCACTTACTGATTCAGAGGGCAGATGATTCTGAAGAAAAAAAAGAAGAGATCCAAGAAACAAAGCTCCATGACACTGATCCCTGATAAGTTGGAAGTATAAAGTACATACCATAAGGAAAAGGTTGGAAAAATAAATGGAGAACAATGCTTCAGCTAGAAGCCAAACTCAAGTTAGACTAGTTGAAACCATAAGGCAATTTATTATTTCAGGTAATTGACACAGCCTGGGAGGATCAGTTTCAAAGGTGGTTGACATATGTGCTCAACAACATCACCCAGTATCTGCCCCGCTTTCCACAGAAGCTGCTGCAAACAAGGGTGCACCCCTCTTACAAAGATGTTTATTAGATGCTTCCGTTGGCTTCCTCACGTGAGGAAGAGGAGGGAGGCTCTAGGTAGTTCCTCCCAGAAAACATGAGTCAGTGCCATCTCTCATTTTATTGGCCCCAAATTGGTCACGTGTCCACCTCTGAGCCAATCATTGAATGGTGTGGGTTAATTGAGTAAATTAACCAGGACTCACTCCTGGACTGTGGGTCTTTCCCCTCCAATCACTGAAGGGGCAATTGTGGGTAAATGGAGCTTCCGTAAGTAGTGAGGTAGGCAAGGCATAAAGTTTATGCCACAATAATTAGACTAAAAAGAGAATAGATGAAGAGCCTCTTAAAAGTTATCTTGTCCATACTAAATTAACCCTTCCCTAAAGAATTTTTATGGGATGTAATTTATTCAACAATTGCATCCATATGCTGCATAACTATGTTGTTGTCAACAAAAAGACAAAACATCTACATGCTCACATATGTCATATAGTATCAGCGTGCAGCAGGTTACACCATCTAGGTGCATTGTTGGTTCACTGTTATATTCACACAATGAACTTGTCTAATGACACATTTCTCAGGACATATCCTGATTATTACACAACTGTAATTTTTGAGACACTCCCTTGGGGCTCCCATAGTCACAACAACTGACATTATCTCTTTTAGAACATGATGCACAGAAGACAAATAGCTCTCCAAGGAGTTCTAGACACCCGAGAGCCTCCGAGCTGTCACCTGCCATGATAATAGTAACAACCAGCATTCATTGCAGAATTACTATCTGGCAGGTACTGTGCGTGCATTTCACATATGAACTCTCTCAATTCTTACAATGGCCTGTGCAAGAAAGCTCTGTTATTATTGTCCCCAGATGGCACAGGGACCAGGAGTGACTTGCCAGAGATCACACAGCTAATCGGTGAAGGATAGCAATGAATCCAGGGAAGCTTGTTCAACCTTGTGCGTTGCACGGCTTCTCTTCCATGGAGCCAAGGCAGGTCACACAAAGCTTTGGGCGGGATTCATTTATTCACTTGGCAAATATTTATTGACCATAATATGCCAACAAACTATGAGACTTGATCAAAAATATGGTGAACATTTAAATATTAAAAATTTATTACAGTAAAAGACACATTGCTGATAATCTCCCATAACATACTTCCCCTCGCTTCAAACATACTTATTCCAGTGCTCTTATGCTTTCTGAAGCAGTTCCGGCAGTCCTTTTTTGTGTCTTTCGTTGCACTGGCCTGGTTGCCTCGATGTTCTGGATGAATTCAAAAAGTTTACTTCTCATAGTCTCTTTGACTTTGGGGAAGAGACAGAAGTTGCACGGTGCCAGATGCAATTAATGAAGTAGAGGAGGACACATCATAACATTTTAAGAACCTGCCTTTCCTGTTGGATGGCACTCAGCAGAAGCATTCACTGTATTTTCGAGCACACCTCCTAAGACATTTGTGAAAAAGGATTTCCAGGACAGTTTCAGAATGATAGGATAAGTGTGTTCAAAGCAAAGGAAAGCATTTTGAGGGAGACTAATGGTGATTTTTTTTTATTACTCTTCCCCCTTATTTCTGAGGATAGTGTCTTAGCCTAGTGTATTTCTCTTTCCCTCTTCTCCTATATCCACCCACTTTGGCAATATGTTATTTACTGTAATAAATTCTGATATATTTTGATCTGAAGTGAGACCCACACCCTTTGCTGGGTATCAAATCCTGTGCTCTGGCACTGAATTGAATCTACCCCCAAAAAACCCTTATATAACCAAGATACCCTTGTGCTAGCATTGCCTCTAGCTTGCTCTGATTTACACAGAGGGGCCACATTAAATAACCACTACAGGGTAAAAGCTGTTCCCCAACCCATTCCCACCCTATATCTCCATGTTTTGGTTGCCCTGGTTGGTCTGTTCCCAGCAGAGCTGCCATAAACCATGCCTCTTGGCTCCCCTGTCTATTCTGCAGAGTGACCTTGATCTGAGCCTGATAGTTCTCCCTCCTGTATTTCAGCCCCACCAGCTGATCCTCTTCTGAGGTGCTGGCTGATGAACTCTTCTCATGGGTTTTGCTCACCCAGGTGCCCCAGAGAATGAAGAACACTAGACTCTAGGGAGTGAGAAGCTTCTCCCCAGTGAATAGAGCTGAGATCCATCAGCCAGGGCTGCGGCCACTTCCCTACACCCCATCCCCAGTGCGGTCAGCCAAGCAAAACGCCACGTTGCCTGGGGAGGGAGCCATGCGCCTGCTCTCCAGCCCCCATCTGTGTCTTCTCGGTCCCCTTCACCAGTGTCCTGCATAAGTGGCCCAAAAGCCACATGAAGCCATGAACCAACAGGTACATGAGACCAAATACTCCAGCTACCTTTCCCCAGGCTCAGGACAAGGAGAAGGTGTGTCACCTGCACTGTGCCCTGGGCTCCCTTCAGGGACTAGGCCCAAGGTTTGTTCCAGAGAACCTCATCTGACACACCTTCATTGGCTCCTTCCCCTCTCTGTCTCTGGTCTTTAGTCCCCTATGGATATTTCCTGGAAATGCTTCATGATAGAAATCTCACCTGCACTGCACTTAAGGGTCTGATTTGGGAACCAACAGAAGTTGACCAGCCCACACAGGCTGAGTGTCTTCTTACTCACTGTCTTCTACTCCTCCATCATTTCAGAAGACAGGTGCCATGGACCACAGAGGGTCTGGCCTGGACCATTTAACATCCTCCACTGGCTCCCTATGGCATCAATCTTTTTTTCTTGCAAGCCTCCCTGAAAAGTAATTTGCAAAGTCCTCTTTCCCTCCCCTCCCCCTTCTCCCCCTCTCGCTCTTTCTCAGTTAAACTTGGGTGATAGTGTTCAAGGACTCCCAGAGATGTTTCTCTAACTGACAGCTTTATGGGGCAATAGCTGCTGATGTTATATGTGTCTTCAGATAGGCAGGTCTTTTTATACTGTGTGTGTCCCCATAAAAATGATTGGTTTTAAGTTGTTATTCTAATATTGCTGTGATTGTAACATTGGAGCTGACAGTCTCCGAAGGTGGGAATCACAGGCCCCAGTCTCGTGCACAGGAGGGGGAGGATCCTTTGGTGGGTGTGGCAGGAGGGCGGCCAACAGAGCTCTGCCCACAGGACGGGAGGGGCTCGAGCCTGTTGCTTTTATGTTATTAGACATATAGTGATTATGAATGATAACATCACAAAGAAGCAAAACCGCCTTGCAGACTGGTTAGAACCAGAGACCTAAACAGAAGAGAGATGGACACAGACCTGAGGAATGTGAAGGAGACATAAAGATTCACAGAGGGAAGCTGAGGCAGGCAAGAGAGATATGCTGCAAAGGAGTCAAGGCAGACACCCAGCCAGAGACCCAGGCCAACCTCAATAGCGAGAGGAGACAGAGATGGAGAGAGGACCGTGAAAGGACAGATAAGCAGCACAGGCAGAGAGAATGAGATGAGCAGGCATTTAAAAGGAGCAGTAGGAGAAGGGAGAGAAAAAGGAAAAGAGGAAAAAGAAGAAAACTGAGACACACTGTCAGAAAGGGAATTCCCTAGTCACACAGAGCCCGGACAGTCAAGAGCGGGGACTCGGGACCCAAATTTCCTGGTCCTAGTCATGGTTCTGCTTTTGCAGGTAACTGAGTAATCTCAGTTTTCTCTCCTGCAAAATGGGATAGAAGAAAGTCACAGGGCCCACCTGACCCTTCTTATGTGGTGCCAGCATCTCCACATGGACCCTAGGATAGGAAGCCCTTGAGACAGCCTCTGATGACCTGGCCAGTGTGTCCTCATGTGACACTTTCAGTTTGGGTCAGAATTAACGAGCTGCTTCCAATAAAGTGGAATTCAGCAGAAGTGATGAGATGTCACTTTCAAGATGAGGTGGCAAATGCCTAGGACTTCTGTTTCATTGGCACTATTTTGGACTTAAGAGTTATTGGTCTGGAAGCAGAAAATGGCGGCGTTGCAGACTGTGGAATGAAGAGAACCATATGGCAAGGGACTGATGTCTCCTAGCAAAGGCCACCAAAGACGCAAGGCCTGCCTGCTGCCACACGAGTGAGTCACAAAGGACCCTGGCAGTAACCTCAGTCACTGCGGCATTGAGAAAGACGCTCAGCCAGCAGACTCAGCTGAGTATTCTGAACCCACAGACCAACCTAACATTTGTCCCCGTAAGCCTCTGTTCTGGGGCAACATGTTTTGCTGCAATTAACACTCAGTATAAGTCTTGCTTCCCAGCTTCCTGGAAGCTGGGAATTGCAGTAACAAAGAGGTCCCAGTGTACTCCTGCCTTTGGAAGCAGGCAGAGGCTGGAACGATGTCACGGAATGCTCTGGGGAAGGGCTAAATTGGCTCCAATGGGCGTCATGGAAATCTGCATGCGAGGACAGTGAAGGTTAGAGTTCAAATGGAAATGAGGAGCATGGTATTACAAAAGGGACGATTTTGCCTGGATATGATGGCAAACTCAGCAAAAATCCTACCTTCAAGAGCATGAAAGTAGGACAGAAGCCCGAGGAACTAAAACAAAATGACAAATGCAGGATGATGTCACTGGCATCATGTAATATGCTCATAGGAAACACATGGTGACACTTGTATTGCTCAGCTCTATGGACACCCCATCCATTTGTTTGTTTACAGGACTGAGAATTGAACCCAGGGCCTTTGCACTGAGCCACGTTTCCAGGCTTTTTTTTTTTTTAATCTAACTTTGTGACAATGTCTTTTTAAGTTGCTAAATTGTCTGGGCTGAGCTTGAACTCTTGATCCTCCTCCCTAAGCATTTCAGAGTGCTAGGATTACAGACGTGCACCACCATGCCCACTCAGACCTACCACTATTATAACAGTGCTTTCTATTACCTAGGTCACAAGCCACCCCAAACTATAGCACAGATCAATTCTCTGACAGTTCCAGAGGCCAGATGTCCATTGTGAGTCTTGCTGGACTCAAATCAAGGAATCTGAAGCTGTATTTTATTTTTCTGGAGATGCTGGGAGGTGAAACTGTTTCCTTTATTACCTCTTCCAGCTTCTTGAGGCTTTCTGCAGGCCTCGGCTCATGGCACATCCCTCTCTCCAAAGACAACACTGTGGCAGCTTCCAGGCTCTGTCAGTGACCTCTGCTTCTACTGCTGCATCCCTTCCCTGACCCAGACCCTTGTGATGACACTGGGCACACCAGAACACCTCCTCCTTGGAAAGATCATGGACATAACCCTGCCTGCCCTTGCCCAGGAACATGGGTGTCTTGGGGACATTCTTCTGTCTACGAGGCTGTGCTAACACCATTTATCCCACAGAGCTTTGCACTCATCCCCTCTATTCCTGAGGATGCTATGAGCTCCAGGAGAGGCCAGGGAACAGAGTCTAGCTTTAGAGACATTCCCACTTAAGCCTCAACTCTGTTTCTTATCAATAAAAAGTCACTTCCTTTTTCCTATGCCTCTATTCCCTCATCTGGAAGGCAGAACAGCTCACATAGGCTCTGACATTTGTCTCCTGCTTGCTGCTTGTTACAGATACAAAATGTTCTCCAAAAGGTTGGTGTGCCAAGGTTTTGTCCCCAGTGCAGCAGTGTTCAGAGGTGGAATTTTTACAAAGTGATGGGATTATCAGGGCTCTGGTCCCACAAAAGGATTAATTCACTAATGCACTCATAAATGAATGCACTATCAGGAAGTGCTGGAAACTTTGGGAACTGGGGTTTAGTTGGAGGATACACCTTTGCAGGGGATGCTTTGCTCCTGGTCTTTTCCTATCCTTTCTTCTTCTCCTTTCACCTTCTTATATTCCTCCTTCTCTTCTTCCTCTTCCTCATCCTTTCCCTTCTCCATTCCACTCTATTTCTATTTTTTCTCTGTGTCTCTGTCTCTCTCTCTGTCTCTCTCTGTCTCTCTCTGTCTCTGTCTCTCTCTCTGTCTGTCTGTCTCTCTGTCTCTCTCTCTCTGTCTCTCTCTCTCTGTCTCTCTCTCTCTCTGTCTGTCTGTCTCTCTCTGTCTCTCTGTCTCTCTCTCTCTGTCTCTCTCTGTCTCTGTCTCTGTCTCTCTGTCTCTCTCTCTCTGTCTGTCTCTCTCTCTCTCTGTCTGTCTCTCTGTCTCTGTCTCTGTCTGTCTCTCTCTCTCTGTCTGTCTCTCTGTCTCTGTCTCTGTCTCTCTCTCTCTCTCTCTCTCTCTCTCTGTCTCTGTCTCTGTCTCTGTGTGTATGTGTGTTTCTCTCTCCCATCCTTTCCTAGCTAGCCTAAAGTCATGTTCTGGGTCACCACAGACCTAGAACCAATGAAGTCAAGTTACCATGGACTGAAACATCTGAAATCATGAGCCAAGTGAAACCTTTTAACTTGCTTATCTCAGTTATTTTTGTCATAGCAACAGAAAGCTAGCTAACATACCACCATACCACCAGCCCTTGGGGAGTTTGTTGGTACTTACAAAAAGATTCGTTCGGGGAATGAAAACTTATAGTATTTCATGTTCTGTAGTAAAGACTATAGGGTAAAAGATACAGAGTTGTAGGTCAGCCGGGAAGCTCTGCTCTTTGAGTCCCACATGGAGGCCAGTGCCGAGGGGGCAGTGCTACCTGAGTAAGCGTCCCCATCACACAAACTGAAAGGTCCCCACATAGCAGCAGAAATATGAGCTGTTTTAAGGCCTGGGTCCCAATCATCCACACTTCAGCCTGCATTCACTAGCCACACACATCTACCACCAAGCTGACATCAAGGGATGGGTATGAATACTTTTGTAACAGCTGTCTAACCCTCCACCATCTGCTGGGTGCTCCTCAATCCCCAGCTTCACTCTTGACTCCTACTACGTAACCTGTGCTCCTGAACTAACCATGCCTTCTGATTGGTGATAAAATGGGCACTTGTTAAAGATTTACTATGAGTTAAGTGATTTATATAATCACTTATATATATATATATGATTTACTTTAATCTTTAGGATTCTTGGAAGAAGATACAGTTGTTTCTATTTTACAGATGAGGAAACTGAGGTTCAAAGAGGTGGCAAAAGTTATGGAAGACAACCCGGCTGGTATAAGAACCAGAATTTAAATTCAGTAAAGCCAACCTTATAGTCTGGAACATTAATCAGTCATGCTCTTCTGCCACCAGACTTAAAGCCTGTGCCTAGAGCAGGGGCCACCACTTAGGAGCCAGGCCACACAGCAGGAGGTGAGTGACAGGAGGTAGGCAAGAGAAAGCTCACGTGTATTTCCAGCCATTCCCGTGCTGGCATCACCACTTGAGCTCCGCCTCCTATCGGATCAGAGTCAGCATCAGATTCTCAAAGAAGCAAGGATCCTGCTGAAACTGGACATGTGAGGAATCTAGGTCTCACACTCCTTTGGGTCATGCTGAACCCATCCCCACCCCTATCTCCACCCGAGACCACATTAAAACCACCTTCGATGAAACTGTCCTTGGTGCCATAAAGGTAGCAGACTCTACCTTATAAGGTGGTCAGCTAAGAAGAAGCACAAGCTTCAACTGAGGATGTTAGGCAACTTATTTCCCATCCTGTGCCTCAGTTTTCTGATCTGTAAAATGGAGATTCTAACTCTTTCTTTATACAGATGTGAAGGTTGAAAGTTGTATACACTGTACCACACAATCTCAGGACATGGCAAGCCCAACAGTGAAAAGCTGAGGCCACCTACTACAAGCAGAACTGGGTGACAGCAGCCATGGGTAGATGCACTGAAGGAAGCAAAGTTCTCACAGGATCACCGTGGCTGTCAGCTCTACTCCATGCTCTTCACTTCAGCCTCTCCAAAAAAAAACCAAAAAATCTCTGCTGATCTCCACGCAGAAAGAACTGTGTCAACATCAACAGTGTCATTTTCTGAGCCCCATAATCTGCTATGTTGACAGAGCAACAGCCTAGAGAGTGTACTGAGCCCATTTGGCAAATGCAATTAATTCCTTCAGCATTAAATTGTCTTTTCCTAATTGTCCATGCAGACATCCAGGCAGGCAAGGAAAGCCGTAGAATGAAAGGCCATTAATGTCACTTCCTTGCCAGCCACAAGCTGTTCTGGCGTTTGACTCAAAGCTGTCCTGGCACAGTGATGGAAACCACATTTGTGTCCCTGCTGCACCCCACGTGAGAGGGGCCCTGGGGGTAGCCTCAGCCTGAAGGGCACTGTGGGAGGCAGCTGCACACCTGCCAAGTGTGTCCAAGCATCTGGCTGTATCTTCTTGGCAAGGCCAGATTCCCAGGCTGGCCTGCTCCCCCTGCCTTGGGTCCAGGACAGCCACATCCACAGGGTCTCCACCCTTCAAGCCCAGTATGGCTCACTCAGCTGCCCATCTCTGAGTTCCTGTCTCTCTTCCCTTCTGCCACCTCCCTGGCCATTCCTGATCTCAGCATAGCCATACCTGAGCTCCTGCCCTGGAAACTGTACCACTGCCCAACGTGTTGCACCACAAATCACACACACACAAACTTACACATGCATGCATGCACACTGGTAAGTCAACCAGATCCTTTTGCACTCATGTAGATGCCGGGATGCAAAAGATGAGCCTGTGACTCCAATTAGCTTAGGTAAACTGGGAAGGGAAAAATGAAAAGTCTAACAGGGAAAAGGTACCTGTCTTTGCTCTGCTTCCACCTCTGTTGGCTTAACTCCACAGTGGCCTGGTGATCGCTAGCAGTTCTGGGCTAACACTGCAACTCAGCACAGAAGGCTTTTTTCCCAAAAGTTCCTGCAGGACCTTACTTACTACAGGGTTCTACATCTTCCTTTCCCAAACTCACTGTGGCCAGAAGCCAAGATGTACACTTGAATTGCCTAGAATGCAGGTTCATTCCTAGAGCTGGAGGAAAAGAGGGAGAGGCAAAGGAAGAGTCCAGCCTCAACTACATGGATTCACCAGTGGGGAAAGGAATGGGGATGCTCTCTGCAGAGGGAAATCAAGGAGCTGTCTCTGGAGAAGGAGTACAGTCTTCATGGTGTCTGAGGAAGTGGAAATCTGCATTCATCCATGTGGGCTCACCTGTGGAGAGACAGAGAAAGCCCATCTGCTGAGTAAAAATTAAGTAAAATGTACAGAATGAGGAGAAAAGGAACAAACGTTCTCCCGAGATCACTACACACTGTGAACCTTCCAGTCCTTGCGAAGCCAGACCTTGTTGACATGCCCATTCGATGCAGGATGGAAGAGAGTGTGTGTGCATCCTGTTTCTCCAGTGAGCAACATTTCCAAGTTCTCTTCTCAAAACCACTTTTCTCCTCTCACGGTTCTCTGGTTTAAGGAAGACTGAGCCTATTCCTCCCACCAATGGAGATGAAAACTGATGTGACCCTGGAATTGCTGAAAGCCATGACAGAGTCTGAGGAAAGGAGCAAGGGGAAGCAGGGATGACAGATGGAGACATTTTAAAAACATTGTTTGAGCTTCTGAATCCAGCCATGCCTGAAACCAAACTCTACCCTGTGGAACTTTTGGCTACACAAAGTAATAAATTCTGTTCTTTCCTTATGTAAGTTACAGTTGGAGTTGCCATCACCAGCAACCCAGAAAGTCCTGATTAATAGACTCTCCTGAAAGCTATTTTTTTCGCTTTGATTTTTACTGTTTGTTTATTCATCCACAAAGAAGCAGACTGGAGTAAGAATGAAAAGCAGGAGCCTGGGCAGGGTCTCTCTCGCTTCCTCTGGAACCTCAGTACCAGGTCTCTGACACATCTGCCTGCAAGCTCTGCCTTTCACTATCTGAGTCAAATCTGACTGAGGTGGGGCAGATTAACAGCTTTGCGCACCCATCTGTGGGTCTGGAGTTAAAACTCTCGCTCAGGTTCAGGGGTGAAGCCCTCCTTATCCATTCCTCAGGCCTCTTTAATCAGTGGTCACATCATGAATGAGTCTGGAGTTAAAAGCCCAAGGTACTACCTAGTCCCTCTGTGCCCCTTTATAGATAGATGCTGGTTCCAAGTAATCCTTCTGCAGATGTTTCATGCATTTAATGAGCAAGGTAGATCAGCTCTGCCTGATCCAGGTGCTGGAACTCTGCTCTGCTATGATCCTCCTACTAGATCTGAGTTCCTGGGACCACAGATTATCAGAATACACCAGAGGCTGTGTCCCTGTGAGGTACCGAGGTGCCTGGGCTGCAGCAAGATGGGCTTGGCTGGACAGATCCAGGCCACTGGGGAGTCACTCGGCCCTTCTGAGACTCTGTTTGTTCACCTGGGAAATGCAGGGACTAATGCCTGCCTCAAGGGAATAGTCAGGCCCCAGTAAGAGTACAGCACCCAGCACAGTGCCTGGCACACGTTAGGCCTCAACACATGCATGTAGCATCAAAAAAAGGGAGGAAGGGAGGAAGAGAAGACAGGAACAGGGGAGGGAGAGAGGGAGGGATAACACAATCCTGGGCACACAGCATACGTTCGGTCTTTACTCATGAGTCTAAACTTCATCCCCACAGCCTCCTTGACAACCCCAGAAAATCTGGGGTAAAGTCCCAGTACGGCTTTCCAGCACAGCCTTTGAGCACTGTCCACTGGAGACTCCAGTTTGGGAGCAGCTGATTCTGCTCACATAGCATCTATGTTTTGCCAGCTTCCAAACTGGTACAAAGTCAGCCCAACCCACAGCTGTTTCCCTTGGCCTGAAAGGAGTTTAAATATTTAAACAACTCACTCATATTTAAATATTAGAAAATTGCACATCAGAATCTTTTAAGAATCTAAAAATTGGGGCTGGGGATTTAGCTCAGCGGCATAAGCGCCTGCCTTGCAAGCAGGCAGTCGTGAGTTCGATCCCTGGTACCGATAAAAAGGAAAAAGACAAAAAAAAAAAAAAAAAAAAAAAAAAAAGAATCTAAAAATCTATCTTGGTTTGGTGCCCCACATCTGTAATTCCAGTATTTTGGGAAGCTGAGACAGAAGTGTCTTGATTTATTTTTCTCTCATTGCTGAGATGAAATACTTGACACCCAAAATGAAGGAAGGAAAGATTTATTTAACTTACAGCTTTTAGAGGTTTCAGTCCATACTCAGCTGGCTCCAAGGTAGAGTGGCACTGAAGGTCAACTGTTTATGGCAGCTGCAGCAGATATCACAAGCAACCAGAGCAAAAGGGCAAAAGGGGAGGAGAATGGAGAGAAGACTCTGTCCCTTATATTTTTTGTATGTAAGCCACACTCACTTGGGTGAAGCACTCACATCCATAATCCCGGCATTGGACCATGAATCATTCACAAACTCTAGAAGCCCACCTCCATGACTGCATGAGGCCTCGGGAGGACATTCAGACTCAAACCATAACAAGGAGGATCACAAGTTCCAGCCCAGCCTAGGCAAGACCCTGTCTCAAAATAATAAAGGGGCTAGGGCTATAGCTCAGTGCAGAGGTACTATGTTCCACTCCTAGTAATGGGGAAAAAAACTGAAGATCTAGATGTTTAAGGCATGATCAAAATATAGTGAATGGAAAGGCAGGCTTGTAAAAATATACAATAGTATGTCCTTATCCAACTTTTTCACCAGACCTGGCACTGTGCAACTTCTCACCCTTCCCTAAAGTCAAAATGACATGAAAAGGAAACATTTTGAATTGAGTCAGCACATCAAGGCAACTTTAACAATGCAATTAAAGACACAAAAAAGACCCTGAGAATTGCTTCAGAAAGTGGCAAGAAGGCTGGAATAAGAGTTTTTGAAGCAAAATGGAATATTTTAAGGAAGACTAATGACAGTGTATCTTTTATTGTAATAATTTTTAAATTTAAATATTTTATCATAGCTTGCACTAGCAGCAAACATACAGAAACTGACATCTAAGACATGAAACCATTTTTGATTGCTCAAAAAATGAAATAAATTTAGCAACTATCATATTATTTATACACTGATAACTATGAAACATAGATGAAAACACAAAAAAAGACCTAAATCAATGGAGACATACCGTGTTCATGGATTGAAACACAAGAAAAGACCTCAGTTCTCCCCAAATCAATACACGGGTCTCACAGTCCCTATCAAAACCCCAGCAAGACATCTGCGCATATAGACACGCTTACTCAAAAATGTACACCGAAAGGCAAGAGAGCTAAAATATCAAACTGTTAAAATGAATAAATAAAATGGGAGAAATCATACTACCCACTTTTAAAACTTAACAGCTCATCAAGAGAGTATAGTTCAGCAGAGAAACAGACACATAGGTAGACTGGTGGAACAGAACAGAAAACCCCAAAAACATCCCCACAGTATGGCCAACTAATTTTGGGGGTAGGAGCTTTACACTGAGCTGCACCCTTTACATTTCTGTTTCAATTTTGAAGTGGTGTCTTGCTAAGTTACTACATTGCCCAGGCTGAGCTTAAATTTGCGATCCTCCTATCTTGGCCTCCCGGAGGGCTGGGATTACAGTATGTGCCACCACACTGGGATTGGCCCACTGATTTATTTACAAAAGGGCGAACAGTTCAATGGAGGAAGGGTAGTACTTTTAGCAAATGATGCTGAAGCATTTGAACATCAGTAGGCCTAAAAGTAAAATTTTGAGACAAAGGATTTTACTCTATTTCCTAGAACAGTAATTACCATTTAATACACATTTGATGAATACTTGTTGAATATTGGCTCGTTTTGGTGTCATGCCTCATCTGGTCTTGGCCCAGTGAGAAGGGTGTCACTACCGCCCCAGTGAGATGGAAAGGCACAGTGGAACCCAGAGAAGGCATTAACTTCCCCAGTACCACACAGCACAGCAGCACTGTGGTCAGAGGATGTGCAGGACAGGATTTCCTTGACTCCTCCTACTGATCCCTTGAGTGAGGCCCCCTTTGTGACAGAGTCAGCTGAGAGACAATGCAGGAATTTCCAGGCCTACCACACCCCAGTTGGCAGAATCAGAACCAAAATGGATCAAGAGTCTGTCTGACCTTCCCCCTGACCTCTTCCACGGTTTTGAGAGTCTTCAGGGTGCAGTTCTTAGGCTGACACATAGAACCACAGTCACCCCTACCCTGTCTTTCCCCAGTGTCTTTGGCCTATGTGACTTAAATGCCAGAGCTCCAGCCGGGCGCGGTTCACCGAGCCAGCTCATTTATTCATTAATTTGCTTTCCATATCTCCAAACAGAAAGCGGCCGTTTCAGGCAAGGCAAATCAATATTGTGTGGGGCGATTCATCTTCATTCACACACATTCCCCGCGCTTCTGGGCCCAGGCTCCCCATAACGGGTTCCTGGACGCTGACGAATAGGATTCTCAGAGACAGCCACACCACGTTAAGCAGATTAAATCATTAATATCGGCACTGGTCATTTTTACGAGCGCCCCTCACCACACACTCCCCGCCACCCTAGGGCCGTGTACACTGTTGCTTATGCGGTGGACACGGTAAAGATGAAACTGCCGCTTCTCAGATGCGATGGGTTGCAGGCTTTGAGATATTGATTTTTTTTTCCTCTGCATTTCTAAAATCAGCTATATTGCCCAGAGTTGCATAAATTCTTGAGATGGGGGCTGAATTCCTGCTTGCTGATTCCACCTACACCACTTGCCAGGGGGTTTTCTTGAAAAGGAGAGAATGGTGGTTTACTGACAGTTTAAAATGGAGCACTTATTATCTGCCAGCTAAGCACAGTAAAAGCATTACCCGTTTAAGCCTTGCAGCAGCCAAAGGGGTGGGAATTATCCGGGGCTTTTCCCTAGAAGAGACCAGTGTTCTGGGATTTCCCCCAAAGTTACAGGGAGTGTGAACTCAGCTGTGCCTGACCCCAGAGACTGTATCCTTAGCCCAATACCTATCCTTCCTAGCTGCCCTGTGTTAGTCCTGACAGAGGGATCAAGTGGAAAAGTAAATGATGACATATATCACAGTTGGAATGCTCCCCCAGAATTTGGATGCTGAATTTCTGACCCCTACTATGATGGTATCTTATTGACTGCAAGCTTTGAGGTATTTTTTTCCCAAGATCTTCTAAAACCTGGTATATTGCCCAGAATTATAGAAATTGTGATTGAGATTTGTGAAGCTATTAGGTTTAGATGACATCATAAGGGTGGAGTCCTTGTGATGGAATTAGTGACCTTCTAAAAAGAAGAAGAGACCAGAGTGTTCTGGAAGGTGAGGACTTGGGTTTACTTTGTCCCTAGACAATACCACAGACCCCAAGCCCCTCACCCTACCAAAGCAGAGAGTTAAATGTATTTCTTCTTAAATTCCAGGTTTATCTCTAAGAGAGCAGATGAGAAATATATGAGGTTGTTCAGGTTATACAATCTCTATCATCCTACTTAGTTCTGCCATTGTGACACAAAAGTGACCGTGGACTATAGGCAAGCAAGTGGACATGTTTTCAGTAAAACTTTATTTATGAAAATATTTCACTATATGCTATAGTATAAACAAAATTATAGGCAAAGAGATAATATAGAAACCGTTGTTCGTTTTCTATTAGCTGGTTCTAAATACCCTGTAATTCTTTCATTCTCTTGAATGGCTTCACACTGTCTTGATATGCTTGATGTTATAGCATACGAAGTTATACTCAAATTCAAGGAAAGAGGCACTATGGCGGCTACTATTTTGTTAGATTATCAGGTGGTGAAACACAGTGACGCTTGAATTGTTTGGTTCTGACCTGCGTTCTGTTACAATGTCCTCTTCTATCTCAATCTCCCCCCCCCCTTTTTTTTAAATCTATTTTCTCTCTTTTTTTAATTAAGGGAAAACTAAATTAAAAAATAGCGGGACATATTATAGTAACTTTCTTGGTTTTCCTATTAACCTGATTTGAACCTCAATATTGCTCTCCCCTTCTTGTTCTGATTATTCTGTATTCTATTTTGTTTGATAATATCAAGTTTGAGGGTATAGGCAACCACTTTGAAGGCAGTAAGATTTACTATGATGCCCAGTATGATTTGACTATTATCTTTTTTTGAAGTCCTGTAAGGTCTCTAGTGTAGATTTTATTGGTCTTGTTCTGTACTGTTTTGATCAATTCTATTATACCTGATGATATAGGCAACTTAATTTAAAAATAGCAAGATGCACAATGGTAACCACTTTTGATCACCTGGTATTCTATTTTTGCATCATGTACTATGTCCAAACTTCTGTTCTAACTGACTCTGTTTTGCTTAGTCATGTTTGGTTTATTATCTTCAAAAAAAAAAAAGTAATAAGAACCGTGGGAGTAATAAAACCCAAAAAGTCTAATTGTTATTGTAAAAAAGAGAGGAAAGGAAGGTGGTCTAAGGGATATAACCACAGATATGTTCGAGTGTGTAGGACGGAAAACCATATTACTGAGCTTTTGTTGGATCATTGAATAGAACTGTCTACAATGTCACTGTATGAATGTCCACTTTATATGATTTAATTTTGTAATTTGGACAACTGTTTCTGGGAAGATAATATGTAACCTATTAGCTGGTGATTTCTTACTGTATATTTTTTTCTTGAAATTCTCTATTACTTGTACCCTTTTACTGCTTTGTTTTTTCATGTCCTTTCTTTTTTCTCTTTAAATAAAAAATAAATAAATAAATAAACCATGCTCCCTAAGATAGGGTAGTAGAATGGATGCCCATGATCAAAGCACAGTGTATGTGTGCATGGAAAGGTCATAATGAAACTCATTAATTTGGATTGTAAATATGCATTAAAAATTATAATAAGTACACAAATAGAAATTGAAAAATAGCCACACAAAGACTTTTTATTGATATACATTGTGATGTATATTAAACACATTCATCTTGGGGAATTGGTAAACATACATGTCACATTTTAATTTTACTCCCCAGTTTTTCCCTCTCTTCCATTTCCAAATCTCCTTCCCACCTCTATATCATCTACCTCTCTGTTTTCTATCATTTTGCTTTTATTTTGCTATTTATATTTGGAGTTTTCACATAAGAGAAAATCATGCAACATTTAACCTTCTGTGTCTGATTTCATTCACTTAGCAATATAGTCTCAAAGTCCATTTGAGATGACTTAAATCTATCCTTTATACCTAAGTAGTACTCCATCAAGTATATGGCATGTTTGCTTTATCCATTCATCTGTGGCTACTTCCAAGATTTAGCTATTATGAATTGACCACACAAAGACTGCACATAAAGTTCATAACACCATTCATTACTGATAGTAATATGAAAAATGTTTGGGAAACAACCGAAAGGTCTAATAAATAAATAAAATAGACAACAGGCCCAATTTGGTATGTTGGCCAAATCCTCCTCCTCTACAGGATGGACCTTCAGAGAAGGGTTAATGGGCCAGTGCTGACTTGCTCCATCCAATGGGACCAACATGTAGGAAGTGTCAGCATGGGCATGGAAGAAGCTAAGTCTATGCTCCCAGAATCAGGGGAAATGCAAAATTTCTCCTGGGTACTGGAAAATCAACTTGGAATCTCCCAAGTAGCACAGCAGGAAAACAAATCTAAGAATGGTACAAGTAAAAGCAAAAATCCTTACAACGGTCTGCAAAGAGTTCCTGACATCCACTCCACCTGGATCCATATCTGCTCCTCCCCATGTACCCATCTCAGCCATGTGGCCTCCTCTGCTTCCTCAAACATAAAAGCTGGCTCTCACCCCAGAGTCTCTGTAGCCCCTGTTCCCTCTGTCTATGATCACCTCTGGGAGTCTAAAAGACTGAGCAAAACAAAGGCAAGCTGAGGCCATCCTGGATCAGGCAGCCCATCAGTGACAAATCCATGACTCAGATCAGCAGAAAAATCAACTAAACTATAGACTCATAAATCTTGATGGTTTTCAGTCACCTCCTCCTAGAGTTCTTTCTTATCCAGCAGCAGTTAACCAATACAAAGAGGTTATACCCAAATTGCTACATGACCCTAACACCAACATGAACTTTGTCAGCTAAGTTCCCTCATTGGGAAAACAAAAGACATACGTTTTTAGCATTCCTTTACCTGAAGTCCCAGCACTGTCCAGCACAGTTGCCCACTACCTTTTGCTGAAACTTTCTTCCCTTGGTTCTCATGACACCCCAAGATGGTCACATGGTTCTCCACTCACATCTGCACGTCTTCTCTTGGCTCATTCTGCAGAATCACTCTCCAGTAGCCGGCCATGAAATACCAAAGTTACTCAAGATTTGAACTTAATCCCACATTGCCCCTCATTTTAAATCTGAACATTTGTTCCATGGCTCTGCTGGCCTTCTCTGGGGCATATGCTTTCCTCCATTACACACAGTAAGTGGAAATGAGATGACTGAGCTCAGTTTAATCATGGCTCGTGATCTGGCCCTGGGCAAGAAACCCAGCCTGAGCACATGGATCCTTCCAAACTAGCACTTGACACTGAGGATAAAAGGAAGAATGAATCTGTGAATTCCACGCCAAAAGTAAGGATCCTACCCTCAACTCCTCCCCCCATGCCTAGCCCTCTCTGAGTTCCGTGTCTTACTTCCTAGCTCGCAATAAACCAGTACCTTTTGTCACTTCTGATAAATACCACAGCCACCCACTCTGTTGCCTAAGCCATTTGAAACCATCTTAAATCATCTTCTTCCCCAGAAGAATTTTGACCAGAATGCACAACTCGCCACCCAGTCTTGTCAATTTGCTCTCGTAAGCATCTCTGCTCTTCCTCCCCATGATCTTGGCCCATGGCCTAAGCCATCATCATCTCTTGCCTAGGTTACTGCCATTTCCCCTTGCCAGTTTCTCTGCCTCAGTGACCCCAATGCACCCCGTCCTCTGCACCGTTGGCAGAGTCATTCCTGCTGATGCTCAAACATCAGCCTCTCCTTCCCTGCTGACAGCCCTTCTGTGACCCTTCAGCTAAGACCAGAGCCCTTCCCTAGCTCCCTGGACCTTCCCTGTTTGTCACACCAGCCCTCCCGCTACCCCTCTCTCTACTTGGCAGGCTTAGCCCAGTAGGTGTCCACCCTGGGGAAACAGTAGAATTTCCTGAGAAGCTTTTTAAAAAATACCATGCCTGATCTCTTCCCCATGTGATTAACATAGCCAGGGATGAGGCAGGCATTTGTGGATTTACAGCCAAGGCTAGACTACTGCTCTCACTCAGCTGAGGGCCAGGAACTCTCCATAGCCCCGTGTTCTCCCTGCACCCTTCCTTCCCTGCCCCTGCTTCACAAGGAAACCACTGCCTACCCCTGAAGACACAGGGGACTCCAGCTTTCCCCTGAACTCACACAGGACCTGCTGCTTAGCCTCCTGGAGCACTCATCACTACACCACCTCAAATAAGGAGTGACCTTGTGATGGTGACCCGGGGGAAAGACTTTCATCACTACATTGCCAGCATCCAGCAAGGTGGTTGACTTTAGATAACTTAATACATGTTTGTTGAATGAATCATCTTTCTTCTCCTCTGGCCATAACCCTAGAAACTTCGTCATCGTTTTACTTTCCAATTCTCTTTCCATATTTTGATGCCAGGGTGTATCATAGATGCTCAGTAAATAGTTGTTGGGTGAGCTAGTATTTAGAAGACACGAGCATGGAGCATTACCCCTTGCTCTCATTTTTACAGGAAAGCTCCAGGGAGCAGAGACAAATCAAAGTGAACGTCCTACAGTTTTGCTAAAATGGAATTTGCCAAAGACGTTCTGAAAAATGGATTTAATTAGGTCCGTTAATAGGGGAGTCATTGTTGAGTAAGATTTAAAGCTGAGGCTAGAAAAATTATGGATAATTCTACCATTTTAAATTATATAGGAGATTATTTCTCACCCTCACCTTGATTATAAAAATGCATCTCAATGGATGCATCAAGCTTTGGAGGAAATAAAGCCAAAAGTAGAGGAAAGGTCAGATGCTTCCCAAAAACAGCACTGAAAATAGTAGGATGCAGCTGGCTCGGCCAGGTGTGCCCACGGTGGGGGGCAGGATTAGTGCTGTTACACAGCCAGGTTGAATCACGCTGATTGTCAGTGCAACTAATGTGGCTTTTAATTGCAAGAACCATGGGGCGGGGTCTCCAGAGTCCCAGGGCCCACTTGCATTCTGCTTTCCCAGCAGCCAGTTTCAGAGATTCACCTTCCAAATGGTTCCAAATCAGATCCTGGAAGAGACACACCCTGATTCCTTAGCTGGGAAATACTCAGCTGTCCCAGATCACGGAGCCAAGCAAAAGCCCAATTTAAAGTTCAGATACAAGGGTCCTTGAATACCCTTCTCTGGGCACCGGGAAATGTGTCTTGATACAGGACTTCCTCATTCTACAAATCTGCTTTGAATCACATTACTTGGCAGTATTTGGACTACACAGGGTGTGAGACCGGGAGCCGGGGCACTGACCTCAGGAGTGAACTTTCATGGAACACCACAAACTATGGCAATCAGTATTTTAATATTGCTAAAAATGGCAGTGAGTCGGAAATATCTGTGATCAACACAAGACAAAAATGGTAACTAACACTGGCATCCAGCTGAACCTGCAAGAGCTGTCCTCTCTATGATGCCAGGCATCAGGGACACAAACCAAGCGAAACCTCTCCCTCCTGTGAAGAGGAGGGAAACACTGAACAAAATAACAGAATAAGACATAGAAGGGTGGTAAGAAGGATTAGAGTGGGTAATAAAGCAGAGAGAAAGTAATTCAATAATCAGCACCTCTAAGCACTCTTCCTTTCCCAGGTTGGCACATGGCCTCTCGGGTCCCTCTGCAATCCCTGTGATGGTGCATGTCTATAATCTCAGCACGCTGGGAAGCTGAGGCAGAAAGATCACAAGTTCAAACCCTGCCTGGGCATCTTAGTGAAACCCTGTATCAAATTGTTTTTAATTTTTTAAAAATAAGCCTGGCATAGTGGTACACATCTGTAATCTCAGCACTTGGGAGGCTGAGGTGGGAGGATCACCACAAGTTTGAGGCCAGCCTTAGCAACATAGTAAGTTATAAGCCAGTCTTAACTGCAAGGTGAGAACCTTGTCTCAGAAATAAATCATACCAAAAAATTTAAAAATAAAAAAGCTGGGGATGTAGCTCGGTGTGGGTTCAAACCCCAGTTGGGATTAATTTAATTTAACTTAATAACACATCCTAGACATATCACCTGTTTTCTCTTGAGTATGTCACTGGCCCACTGTTATAGAGTGTTATGCTCACATTCTATAACCTGAGCAATGGAGAGGTGAAAATGAATAACCACTAAAACTCTTATAATTTAATATGTATATGTACTTAAATATGAACAAAAAATTAACTCACATCCATGAGGAATCCCCCCTGCATGCCAGCCTAGGCTTAACTAAACGGTGTGTTCACTGCCTCCTTTAGCCAGTGAGGGACACCGTTCTACCAAGTGGAATCTAAGCCTTAAACTTAAAATGCCCCCCACCCACCTGACTCAGACTAGTTAAGTAGGAAAAATGCAGCCTTTGAGACTCCCCGGCACAGTGTCCAGCCACAACATGAGGCCCCTAAAACTGAAGCCAGCTTCTGCCTCTAAGTAACTTTGAGCAAATCTCTGGATATTTCTGAGCTTTCTAGCCTTCACCTGAAATGGGGATTATAACCTGGCTCCTCAAGGCCTGGCATGAACTGCAGGAGTCCCCCAGGGCAGGTGGCCAGAGTGTGGCCCTCTTCTCCGGGTTCCTACACCACCTTCCAAGGCGAATGACATAATCAGCAGGTGAAGTTCAAAGGCAGGGCGTTTCCTGCTTTCCTGACAACCTATTTCATGGATCACAGAGATGCAACTACAGCTGCTTATTCAACAGAGGAAAGAATGAATTCATTTTCCTGCCTTAATCGCCAGTGTGACCTGTTCTTTGTTGATCTCTCCAAGGCTGCAGCCCTACCCCTGGACTTTCAAATTGACCAGAGAGAGAGAAATGTGCAGTAATGACAGAATATCCTGCCCACGGAGTGCTGGGAGCCGAATCGCCACCGTGCTGGTAATAAGTCCAAATGAAAGATATTATGTCACCTCGTTTGAATTAAATAGATGAACTACAGTCCTAGACTGTTAAAAATGAACCAATCTGCTGGAAGGCTTCCAAGGGCTTGGTGCCGAGTGCACCAAGACGGTGCCAAGCTCCAGCAGGGTTTATATCCTCATTTTCTGCCAATGATTCCTCCTGTCCGGAAACATGGAGGAATAATTCGTTGTAAAAGCCACTGGGGCAAGCTCTATGCTGGTTCCCCACCACAAGGCTACACTAATTGAGAAATTCCAGGGGCCACAGAGACACCAGTGGTCTGAGCCTGAAGGCTGGATGACCATGAGCTGTCCCTTGGCAATGGCTTCTCTTCTGGGAAGTTCAGATGTGCTGTCCAACTGTAACTCAAACCTGTGGACTGCGGGTGCTTCCTTTTACAAGCAAAGATACTGAGGGTCTGACTTGCAGAGAATTTGAGGTGCCTGAGTGCAAGACATAGGGTACCTCAGAGCCCAGTTCCCAGCCCTCTGCCTCCCAGTCTACTAGCTCTCTGAGCACCCAGGTCCTGCCTGTTTTCACCCATCCTTCCATGGCATAGGTGGCCTCTCACTCATGGCTTCCCTCAGGCTCTGCCTCTCTGAGACTCTCTCTCTCCTCATCTGTGATTCGGGGGATGCATTCTCAGCACAAACATGCAATTCAGGGGTATGTTCTCAGAGTTAGACTCCTCCTGAATCAGCTCTCTGCACAGTAGCAATAAGGAGCTAAGATATCTCTCCCACTACCGTCAACCTCAGTTTCCCCATCTGGAACTTAGAAGTTAAATTAGCAAAGACCTTTGTTTCCAACATGCCACACCACCACAAGAATCTGCCTAGTGCATTTAACACCCTTCCAGCTTAGCAGGAGGGTAAGATATCACTCTGCTCTCTCATTCAATCCACCCCTCAAATGAGCGTCTCTAGCTACGTTCATGATAAAGGAGGATAGTGGATTTTCTGTGGGTTGCTTTCCAAACCTAAGGCACATCATTTTATGTACTTTGCATTTATTCATTTAGTAAAACTTCACAGAACACCACAACCTCTTCTAGGCACAGAAGACTTGGCAACAATAGAACACTCTGGTCTCATCGTCATCAACAGCTAACATTTTACAGAGGAGAAACTGAAGCCCAGCAGGCATAGCAGAGGCTGGATTTGACCCCAGTGTCTGCACTACGGACCCTGCCGTGAAACTTGCTAGCAATAGAAACACTTGAGTCTCCTTCTGCCCCCAGGCCACCGCCAAAGACTTAAGAGTCACCGAATGGGTTGAATATGTTAGGGAATCAGAGAATGGGATCCTGGTCTCATGGACCGGCAGTGGGCTACCCCAGACTAAAACATGAATCACGCTTTCAGAGCTCATTGGCTTCACGCACTTTGGGGTGATCAGCTCACTCTGCTTTATTCAGAAATGTCTGCTTTTAAATTCAGAAGCCCCCCACTCAAATGCTACACTGAGAAACTAACACTCTCCTCAATACTCACTGTTCAACCCTTGCCCCACCCAAGTGGACTAACTGTGTCCTCTCCTTCAGCTAATACTGAACATTCTGGAATGACAATGCTGTATGACCCAGTGGTGAAGGCAGCAGCCATCCCTGTGATTCATCCCATTCCTAAGCTGAACGTCATGGGGATTCTCAGAGAGAAGAGGCCCTAAGGGAGAGAGGATGTTACAACTATTACATGCAACTAAAACAAGTCAGCATTTTCACAGGCTTGCGGGGGCAGACTTCTCAGGAAGCCTCGGGGTGGATATCATGGGATGGAGACACTTAAAAGAGTGGGGGAATGGCCTTAATTCCCATCAGTATAATGAGCAAATAATGACACTCATCAATAGAACACAATGGTGAAAATGAACTTGATTACACGTAAAAGCACAGATGAACCACATAAATATAATTTTGAGCATAAGCAAGTTGTAGAAGTATATGTAAAGAGCACTATCTGTTTGGAGACTAATAGATCTAGAGCAATTCCATGGTGATCTAGAGATGCCCTTTCCTACTTCAAGAATAAAGATGCATGTGGCAGCTGTGGATAAAGCTCAGCAGCACAGCACCTACCTGGCAAGCTTGAGGTCAGGAGTTCACTTCCTAATACAAAAAAAAAAAAAAAAAAAAAAGATGCACATGGTAGGAATGAGCACCGAGGGTAAGTGGTTGTGGGTATGTATTAGCTTTCCATTGCTACGACAAAATTCCATGAGGTAATCAACTTAGAAAGAGGAAAGGTTTTTTTGGCTCACAATTTCAGAGGTTTCAGATTATAGCCACTTGGTCCTGTCGTGGCTGTGCACTGTGGCAGGAGCAAGTGATGGAAGATGGGGAAACACAGAAGAAATGTCTCCTCCTGAGTAGAGAGGCAACCGATGCTCTTGGCCTACAGCTGTGCCTGTGGCAACCCAGTCTGTTAGGAACATGGATTATGGGGAAGACAGAGTTGAGTTTCCACTGTGTGACCTCAGTCAGACAACCAAGTCCCTCTGCTCCTTGCTCATCCTATGCAGTGGAGATGCTAATCATAGGCACCTCACAAAGCTGCTGTGAGGATTCAGTGACACAGCACATGACAGCACTTGGTATTATGCCTGGCACAAAGCCAGCCATCCAGAGACATCTCTGCTTCTGGAGGAAGCCCAGCACAGGAAGCCAGGTGTTCTGGGCTCCAGTGCCAACCATATGTTTATCTGGCATGCATAGCACAGTCTTGCTATCAAGGCACCCACCACACTGCCAGTGAACACATGGCACCCTCTAGCAGGTGCTCAAGAACTTGCTAACTTGAGCAAATGAGGATCCTCACCCAGATTGTGGCTCAATAACAGAGACCCCCAGGAAGAGACATCTGCATTGGTCAGCTTTTCATGACTGTAAACAAATGTCTGATCTTTAGAAAGGAGGTGTTTATTTTGACTCCCAGTTTCTGAGGTTTCAGTCCATGGTCAACTAGCTGTGAGGGGGAAGGATGTGGCAGAGCCAAACAGCTCACCTCTGGCAACCAGGAAGCACAGCAGGAGAGAAAGAGCCCAGGAAAAGACATGCATGCCCTTCAAAAGCACCACTTCTCCCACATACCTCCCTTCCAACGGTCCTTTCCACTCTGAACTCATCAAGGTGCTGATCCACTGAGAAGGTAGCACCCTCACAAGCCCATCACCCCTGTAGACGTCTATTAATGCCCTCAACCTGACGACATGTACCACCACAGAGGAAGGCAGCAGAGACTCTGGGATAACTGAGCTCTGTAAGGACAACTTCCAGGACAGGAGATGCCACCCTAGACAATGTCATGGGGTTGGAAGGTCTTGTGGCTCAAAGTCTATGCAAACATATGTTTAAGTATATACATGCTCATTTATGTATTCTCACACATGTACATATTCATATACACTCAAGCAGATACACACATACGTTTATATACAACATTTTCCAGCCAAAAGTTCCCTGAGAGCTGGACAGCACTGCCTCGTGTGGTGTCTTTAGTGCCAGGCCTATCCTGACTGTCTCCTGTCAATATTCACAACTTCCTCTCCGGGCAGCAATATTAAAGATGTTATTATGTATATTAGAGGCTATATCTGGATAGTTCCCCATGGCTCCGTGAGCTCGAGGTGGGGCTAGTGTAAGGCAAATGCAACACAGCAACTGGCTTGGTGTTAGGAGGTGGGGGTCTGGTCAGACGAGGTAGATCACCAGAGATGTGACCTACTCCGGGCTCCACCCTTCACTCTCTGCTTCCTGTCTGCTATGATGTGAGCAGCTTTCCCTCCTCCAGACCTTTCCCGCCTGGCTTCCTGCCTTGAAGTTGGCCAGCTATGGGCTAAAAATGTGAGCCCAAATAAACTTCCTCTCCTCCTCTAAATTGCAGGTGTCAGGTGTTGTGTTCCAGTGACAAGGAGAGTGATTAAGATAATCCACTTCCCAGGCAGGAAAGCCGCAGTTCAGAGAGGTCAAGTGACACCTCAGTGTAAGCCACAGACTTGAACCACAGCAACAGCTCACCAGACTCCATTGCCACTTCCCTGGCTGCAGCCATCCCCCATCACATCCCTAGATGATGTGCCAACCTGCCTGGCTCCCTGCTTTGTCCTTACTCCCCAGCCTGGTCTTCCCATGCAGCCTGTCCTGACTGCAGTTGGAAACTCTCTGGAAGTCCCCAGTTCACTCAGTAGAAACTCCAAAGTTCTTCCACTGCCCCAAGCACGGCCTCCCAGATGGCTCTCATAGTACTTCCTCCCCTTGCATTTGCTTATTCTGATCCACAAATGTGGCCAGTGCATTCACACATGCACCAGCATCCTCTATTCCCCACCTTGCTTTACCGTCCTCCCAACATTTATTGTCACACAGCCTATTTGTTTCCTTTCTATATCTGACTCCCTCGGTTAATATGTGCTCACTGAGGGCAGAAATTCACACAATGCCTAACAGAGAGCAAGAACTCAACATTTGTGAAAGGAAAGAAGGACTATGAGTCCAGGGAGTGTTTGCTGAATAAATAAATAAGAACAATCAAATGCCTCACTGAGGTAGGCTCAGGTGTGGCATGTCACTCTCAGGGAGCTGATGCCCAACACAGCAGAGGTTTTCCACTGGATTATTCGGGAGCCTGGGTGGAAGGCCAGTTTCTGGGTTGGTGATATTCTCTGGTGTCTACTTTCCTTTTCTCTAATTTCGAGAAAACACAGCCCTCACATCAGGGGACCTCAATGCTGAAGTTCTTTGGGAGTAATGCTGAGCAGAAGTGCAGGCAGAACTGGTTTTGGAAGAACAAAGGCAGCTTTGGAATAACACTAGGGAACACGGGCAGTGTTCAGGCACCAGATGCGTACGGAAATGGAAATCTGACTCTGTCCTTAGGAACAACAATCCTCAGATGAATGTTTTAGTCCAAGAAACATTGATCACACACATCACAAGTGCATTGCTGGAGGAAGGGGGTCTTCTCCACAGGTCATTCGTGTACCCAGACTCCATTCCCTAGGGCTCTGCCACCTCAGTGGATGAGTTCCAAAGTCCTGGCAGAAAAGAAGAGAGGACCATAGTCAAAAGCTGTATTATGGCCATGCCTGGAGAGTGAACATCCCTTCCTCCCACATTCTGCAGCTCTGCTCAGATGGAAGGAGGTGGGAAGTGGACTTCTCCTAGAGGCCAAAAAGGAAGTAAGAAGATCTAAAGGAAACACAGCACTGTCTCTGCCATACTAGGGAAGAGGAGACACTTGGTCCCCAGCACTCAGACAAAGGTATTACAACCAGGCTTCCGGTCTGAGCCTTGCCTAGGACTCAGGCTGTTGGTCCTGTGGTTATGGACTACCTGGGTGGAAAAACTGATATCCAAGAGGGAAAGAGAACCTGGAGTAGAGCACAGAGTTCATGTGTCAAAAGGAGAGCGCCTGGGAGCAGAGATAAAGACTGGAACCAGAAAAGCAGCCTGATGGATGGTCCCTTATGGGATGCAAGCTTTGGGAAAAACACTCATCTCTCCCTGTGGGCTCAGAAGATGCCACTTGAGTTGTGGGGACCTTTGGCCCTAGAGGATACATGGTCAAGCTGTGACCTTAGACATAGCATGGCAGTGGAGACAAGGATGTATTTTGGGGAGCTTCTTAGGGGGCAGGCAGGCACGCAAATTCTGAAACACACACAGGAATTGATACGAGATGCCCAGAGTGAGTGAGAAGACTCATAGCTATGTGTAGCTGTGGCCTCACTTGTGTTCACAGGCTTGGATATGGCACCCCATGTGCTCCAGAAGAAGGGCTCTGAGACTGCAAGGACTTTGTCCTCAGTCCTGTAGTGCAGCAAAACTGGGGGAGGTGGCCTGGGGACGGTAGAGGTATGCAGTGTGTGTGTTAGTAACCTCACCCTGAATCTCCATCTCTGGGGCATCTTCCCTGTTTTGCACTTGGGCAGGAAAAGGGTTAATTTGGAGCCCCAGACTACTTGCTTGTCATACTAGTCCTAAAGGGCTAGATCTTGTCCCTGCTTCCCACAACTGTTGAATCCCACCATATCTCTTACTCTAGACATCACCACAATGCCACCATTACCTGGAGGGGAGTATCAGGTCTTGGGGATAGGAAATCAGGCAGTTAGAAGATGCCCCTACCCAACCCAGGAGGATCAGAATTTCTGGACAGAGGAAGTTTCCAAGTACACAGAAGAAGCTGAGTGGCCTCAGGCAGTGGAGAAAGAATTAATAATAAAGACAACAGTGATAATTAACAATCAGAGTGCTGATGACTGTTCAGGGGCTCAGCCACTCTGTCCCAAGAAGCTCCTTCCTTCTCTGCCTACCCTGCATCCCAGGCAGGGTAAGCCACTGTCCTCCAGGCCCTCCAGGGTCAGGCTAAGCACCAGGAACTGCATCTAGCATGATAAGGTAAGAACTGCATCATGTCTTCCTCCTTCCTGATCTTCTGATCTGTGAAGGTTTTTCTTTCTGATAAACACTCAAGAATTTAACAAAGGCCAGAACTCTTTCATTAGAGGAAGAAAATGGGTACCTCCCTGAATTTTTGCATATAAATTCAATGAATTCTCAGTCTTTAAAACCTATTGATGAACTCCTTATAGGTCAATAAATATTTTAGTCGATCAGTTACTTAATAACTATCTACTAATAATAGACACATGAGTTACTTTCTATGGAAAGTACCTGTTATACTTTTTATCCTGGTATTTCCCCTTAGCCTTGTGGGCTCAGAGGCTGGTCTTGTAGATGATTTTATGGGGGTGTTACAGCTGCTCACTGTTAGAGGTGAGGTCTGGCGGTAAGAGGATGTCAGTGCAGGTGGGATCTGGAAGGGTGCATCTCCCTCCCAGCTTCCTGCTTTGAGCTCTGCTTCCTGTCCCCATGATGTGAGCAGCTTTCTCCCCTCCCCTCCACCAGACTCGTCGGCCACAACTTTCCTCCCTGGGGTGGGCCCATTGTGGACTAAACATATGAATCAAAGTAAACCTCTCCTCTTTTAAAGTATGGGTGCCAGGTATTTTGTCTCAGCAATGAGGAAAGTGACTAAGACAGTACCACTGCTTTTTCAGGGGTACCACTACAGTCACCTGGGAAATAAATACATGGCAGGCTGAGCCGCTCCACCTGGCATGACTCTTTTTTTTTTTTTTTTTTTTGGTCTTTTTTTCAATTTTATCGGTACCGGGGATCGAACTCACGACCTCCTGCTTGCAAGGCAGGTGCTTATGCCGCTGAGCTAAACCCCCAGCCCCCTGGCATGACTCTTAATGTTGGCTGCACTTTTCAATTACCTGGAGAGATGTTTTACTTCTACTTCTGAAGCCTCATCTCAAACCAGCTAATGCAGGACCTCTGAGGGTCAGGCCAAGGCAGCCCTAGATGATTCCAACAGGTAACCAACAGGGAGCCACTGTCCCAGACAGTGCCAACCCCTAGGTGACTGGGATTCAGAAGCCAGGCAATTCATTTATTCCTTTGTTGGATCACTAATAAGCATCTACTTATGGCCCAGGCAGTGTGCTGGACATAGAGAGCACAGTAAAAAACAAGAAACCAGAATCCTTGCCCTTACTAAGTTTAGATTCTGGGTGAGGGAACTGACCATAAATACCCTACACATAATGTTGTTATAAGGAACATACGTGGCATAAAAATTAGTAGGAGGTTCTTCCTGGTGAATCAAAAGAGGTTTCTCAAGAAAGGGGTCCTTAAGCTCAAGATTGAAGAATAAAGAACAAAAGGAAAGCATTCCAGATGGTGGAAACAGCCTGTGCAAAGGCCCTGAGGCAAAGATGTTGGAACATGAAGCACAGTGTGACTGGGTGTGCTGTGAGAAAGAGTAGGGTACAGTGCAAGGTGAGGTTGGGGAAACCAAACCAGGCAGGGTCTTGAAAACCTGTCCAGGAATTTGGATTAAACCTGTCTGTGGCATTCTCTATAACCTCATAAATATCTCAGCAAGGAGGCAGAGCCTGGCAACACTAGGGAAGCCGGGAAGCTTTTCAGGAGGGTGGAGCTCCCCTACTCTGGCCTCCCTCTGGCAAGGCCTCTGATGCAACTGCTGCTGTCACAGCGGCATTGTTCTCCTTCCAGCGTCTCACAGCCTCTCGCCATGGGAACAGAGCCAGCCAATCAGAACACTCAGGTTTAAGAGGGCAGCCATATAAATGGGGTCACCTCTCCCCTGAGAGGCCACGATCACCAAAGGCCTCTCAGGTCTCCTCCTCCTGGATAAGCCAACCCCATTGCCCCCTATTTTCCCCAAGGCAGAAGAAGGGGGGTCTTCTGCCTGTGGTCCTCCGGGGGTAGAGCCAAGCCCATGGTCACCCAATTCAGACATCAAACCACCCCAACAGCCAAGCTATGCAGCAGCCCCTCGGGAGTCTCTAAGAGTTTCCAGCAGCAGCCTGGCCAGCTCCCACAGCAAGCAGAACCTGGCTCATGGCATGCGCTATCCCAAGCCGAAAGACCAAAGTAACACCAGCCTGGGGAGCAGCGGGTATGCAGGGGATGAGGAAAACAGCAACATCAGCCTGGTGGGCAGCCAGAGAATCCCGAGGTTGACCAGAAGGCTCAACACCCAAGTGGGCAGTGCTCGGAGAAGCTATTTGACAACTGTGTATTCTCCCAGACCACTGAAGAGCTCCCTTCACAAGCAAAGCCAAAGCAGAGGCCCTGGCACCCAGCAGACTGGAGGAGAAGCGTGAAACCAGCTTGCCGGGCAGCGGTAGCAGCAGCCTGAGCAGCTTTAGCTTCGTCAGCCCAGGCAGCAGCTTCCTGACTTACCAGGTGAGCAGCAGCGGGCTGCCCAGTGTCTCAAGCAGCCAGGCCTCCGATCAGACCAGCAACAGCCAGAGCCTCTCCTTGAGCAGCCAGGGGCAAAGCGCACCGAGCAGCAACACTAACCTCCAAGAGGACAAGATCGAGGGCAATTTGAGAATCAGCAGTGAGGTGCCCCAGCACAAGCAGCCTGCCAGATGCATGTGCCTTTGTAAGACTCCAGCCTCAATTCCCTCTCACTGCTACAGATATGAGGGCCCTCAGATCCAAACTGCCCTCAGAGAGGCTGCCAACACAAGTAGAAAAGACCTTTAAAAATTGTGCGCTGTGTCGAAGCCTTCAAGGGAGAGTCCACAGCAGCCATCAGTGGGCGGGCCAGGTGCAGCAGGACAATAACAATACTGAGCACCATCTATGCTGCAGGCCATTGGTGAATGGCGAGGCCACCTCTCCCAAGAAGTACTGTCAGTTGTGAGAGCTGTGGCAAGATCGATCTATGCGGGGACCACTGGTGTCGAGACCACCAGCAGTGACAACATCCTGTGCTATGAGCCTCAGTGACAAAGCCACCCACATCCGTAATGACCATCACAGTGGCAGGTTGTGCCAATTTCAGTTGTGCCTATTTCAAGCTGCACTAACAAAAACAAGAAGGCAGAACCTTCTGCAGTGAAAATCCTTGACAACTAACATCAACCATGATGAACTCAGAAGTAATGAGTACCAATCCTTGCAAGTGTCCATGTCTAGTACCATCTGGAAGGAGCACCCTGCATGGTGGGCTATGTCCTTGGAGAACTCAGTGCTTCCCAGCTCTGTACCACACGCTGTGCACAGCGAACACAACTCACAGAACACCCCCCATGGTTCCCAGCATATCCCAGCAGCACAGCCCACAGGGACCATCCCTGGGATCAGCAGTGAATGCCACCAGCCCAGAAACAGCAGCGTCTACAGAATGCTGTGGACTGTATCAAGGGACCCCATCCCTGAGGAGTATCAATTATGGAAGCCTTCACTTCCTTTCTGAGCACTGTTCTGGACAGTGTCAGCCGAGAATCCTCCCTAAGAATGAAGGCTCCCTGACACCACATTCATGTCTCTGTGGATCTCAGAGAGGCACTGAGAGGCATATGGGGACAGGAGGAGGAGCCAGGAACTGTCCTTCGTTCACATGGTTGGAACTGTGCTTCCTGTTGCAGACAATGCCACAATAGATGCTTAGTGGTGACAGAGATCAGGCCAGTCAAGACTGGTGAGGCAGATGCTCTGGGCCACTGAGTGAATGTCTCCTAAGTGGGTGGTGGACAGGTTGAAGTCTCAGCCCTGCCCCTGCTCAGGACCAAAAGCCCCTCCCTGAGCTGACCTCACAGAGGTTGCGGAGCAAGAGGATCCATAGGGGAACAGGCTACCATCAGCCTTGAAGACACCCACTGGGTACCAGAAGGATTGCTGAGGGGACACCAAAGACAATAAACGGTGTCTGGAGAGGTCACACGTGTGTGGTTCTGTGTGTGCGGTCCCAACCAGGGCTAAGGTATAAGCAGGCACAAACTCATTATCAAACCATGGAGATGCCTCAGCTTAGCTGCCAATGCTGCCACTTATGAGTGGGGCAAAATAGTATTAGTCGGGGGCAAGAAGCCCTATTACATAGATGGGAGGTCTGTATGGAGGATTATGTGATATAGTTAAGAATGGGAAGCAAAGTGGTGGGTACTAAATCTTGCTTTCCTCGCCTGTTTGTAAAATGGCAGTGGTTTCCATCCTGTTTTACCCGGCACATGAAGGATAATTGCTTGTCATATGGAGATAAAGTTCTTAATCACTACCTTCCTGTCCCCCCCAATGGAGCTGTATCTGCTAGGAGGAGGAGATTCAGCAGAGGGTTTGGTGGTTTAGGTTGGTGAGTGTCCTTCTGAGAACACTTGGCGGAAGTGGAAAGGGAGCTTGCTGAGCCTTATACTGTAGTGGTCAGCTTTCTGACAAAGTGCCTGACAACCACAGATGGAGTTGGCTCATGGTGTCAGAGGCTTCGGTCCATGGTCAGCTGGTTCCAAAGCAGAAGTGTCATGGTGGAAGGGCACAGAAGACACAAGCTGCTCCACTCAAGGGGCAGGAAGCAGACAGAGGACAGATGAATTGGAGGGAGAGCTATGCCTTGCAGTAGCACACACTGAGCGACACACACCACTGCCTGACAGCACTTCCAGCTAGAAACATGTAAGTGGATCAGCCCCTAATGAACAAGTGCCCTGATCCAATCACCTTCCAAAAGCCCTGCTCCAAATATGTAGGACTTTGAGGGGACATTTCAGATCAAAACCACAGACACTAATCCCGTTCATAAGGGTTCTATCCCCGTGACCCCAACACCTCACAAAGGCTTCATATCTCAGTACCATCATTAGGGGAATATCATCAAAGGGGGACCCAAAGGTTCAGCTCCTGGCACCAAGGGACTCCTCATCTTGTGCGAGTGAGGCTCAGAAGAAGGCTTGGCCCCATCGATGCCCTCTCTGCCTTTGGGACACTCCCCTGGTATTCCTGCCCCAGAGAAGAGAACAGTCACACTGGCAAAGTGTATTCTAAACCCCCTCATGCTAGAGGCCCCAGACTCCCAGGACACGGCATGGTCAAAGCTGAGTACCACGTGGCATCATTATGACTGCCTCCTCCCATGTCCCTTTGCACCAGATGGCATCATTGTGACCAAGCTGTCTCAGCACCCCTCTCTTTGCTGCTATGCCCCTAGCACTACACCTCCTTTGGAATAATGGGGAATGCCATGATTTGGGTCTAAAATGTCCCCAAGAATGCTCCTGTGTGCAGAAGATGATGTGACCATGGGCCCTATGTTCATCAGCGGTCCCATCCACTGATGATTTCATAGCTGACTTGCTCTGAAGGAAGCAGGCCCAAGCCAGCCTTGAACTCATGGCACTCCTATCCAGTAGCTGAGATTACAGACATATATGAGAATATACATATGAAAGCAGTTTGGGTCAGTGTCCCATTATTAACCCCATTTTACTCATGGGAACTGAGACAGGACTTGGGATTTGAACTGGGCATTCTGCTGGATCCAGCTGCTAACCCCATCCCCTCTTTCAAGCCAGTGGGAGAAATGATGAGGGTCTGAGGTTACTGGGATGAGACCCTTGGCACCCACAAACTAAAGGAAGAAAGATTTGTTTTAGCTCAAAGTTTGTATCGGTTTCAGTCCATAGTTGCTGAAGGCAGGGAGAAAGAGTTCCTGGAGGAGCAGGAAAGAACGCACCCATCAAAGGAGAAGAGCGCGTGTGTAATCCACTCTTCCAGGCCATGCCCACAGGGACCCTACTTTCCCCAAGCTTCACTCCCAACACATCATTGGACTAATTCAGTATCACACCCCATGATCCAGGAACTTCCCAAAACTCCACCTACGAGTACATGACACTTTGGAGGGGACACCTAGATATAACTGTGACATTCTTGGACCCAGGGCAAATTACAAAGTTCCATAGCTCATCAGCAGCAGAAGTAGCCCTTATCTGGTCAAGGGTAATTCTCCAAAGAAAGAGCAGCTGGGAGCCACCAGAGGCCATAAGCTTGTACCACAATCCAAGATGGGAGTGTGGCGACAAGATGGCTGCCTAAACACCATGCAAAGCATCTGCTTTCACAGCAAGTATAGCGAGGAAATGGAAGAAGAAGGTCCTGACCCTTAACTTTAGAAAGTATCCTTTAAAAGAAGACGTGTAAGTTTGATATTTGCAGGAATCCAAATTGTCACTGTTATTAACAAGGCAGGAAAATAATGGATATTGAGCTAGTCAATGACAGTGTCTTCCATAAATGCTGCTCTAATCTCTTTGCCCCACAGCAGTTAAAGGAGCCACTTAAGCAGAGTGAGGTGGCACACACCTGTAATCCCAGTACTCAGGAGGCTGAAGCGGGAGGATCATCATGAGTTCAAGGCTAGCCTGAGCTATATAGCAAAACCTTGTCTCGAAAAAGAAAAAGAGCAAACTTAAAAACTTTATGATAGACTGACAAAAAATGTTCCCAACACTTAGCAGAACAGGAGACCATTTCTCCATCCCTGAATCTGGACTGACACTGTGATTGGCTTGGACCAGACCCAGTCTTTTGGAAATCTGATGTCTACACTGTTATATTCTGCAGCCTCAGAGTGACCAGCCTGCACTAATCGGGGAAAAGGTGAGAGGCCATCTGGAGAGCTCCCCCCACCCCAGCCATTCCTGTCCAGGGCATTGTCTCAGTCCACTTTCTAATACCGTAATAGACTGCTCAAGTCTGAGTAACTACACAGAAAAAAGTTCATTTGGGCTCACAGACCTGGCAGCTGGGGCACCAAAGGGCATGAGACTAGCACCTTACCAGCTGCTCACAAAGGCCTCGTGCTGCCACCAGTGTAGCAGACAAGCAGGGCAAAGAGGGTGCCTGAGTGGCTAACCCATTCTCCTGAAAAGGACATTCATTCGTTCATTTATTCATTTACTCATTTACTCATTTATTCACTATCCTGACACTGCAAAGGCAATCAAATGTCCAGGGCGACCAATCACATCAGACCATAGCAGCCACCATAAACCATTCAGCCCCAGACATCTCAGGGAGGGCCGACCTCAAATATGCCCAGTTAATAAGAACATCTGTATCTGGTCCAGGCAGCAGAACCTGCAGGCTCCTGAGCTAAACAGGAGGTGGGCATTTGAAGCAATTGTGTTTGGGGATTGTTACCCAGCCAGAGCTAACTGATTACAATGCTTTTCTGACCTTCCTTTGTTTTCTGAATAAAGAAGAAAATTTTCATCCTGACCATTCCGAGTATAGCCTGTGCTGACCACTGCAGCTCAGACTTATTGCCTGTCTTGCTCCCCGACACTTCTTTACCTGCTTTTCCATGCCCCACCCCCACCCTGACCTTGGCTCCTAGCACAATATAGATGGCAATGAATGTTTGCTGAATGAAGCACTAAAGATCCCAACTTCTGGCTGCCTGAGGTCTGGACAGTATAGATTCCCGCTCCCACCTGGCAACAAGCATCTAGTTTTGAGATCCCTTTGGATCCACCTTGGTCGGGGGTTATTGGGGGTTAAACTCAAGACCTTCACACCGAGCTGCATTCTCAAGCAGCCCTTTTTTATGTTTAACTTTGACACAGGGTCTCATAAAACCACTAAGTTGCCCAGGCTGGGTTCAAACTTGCCATTCTCTTGCCTCAGCCTCCCACAAATATGTATCACCAGTCCTGGCCTGGACTCATTGGGCTCAGCCTGTACACGTTGGAGCTGCAAGCCCGGCCTCTTGGGGAAGCAGGTGAGTAACACGTGGTGACCTCAGTTTGGAGGTCCACCCTTGTCCCAGTCACCCAGAGTGGCAAAGTCCACTTTTACAGCATCGGGGGAGTGAGTTAGCTAGTGCAAAGTAGGCACCGAGTAAATGTGTGTTGAGGGAAAGAGGGAGGGCTGGAAGTGGAACACAGCCGTCCTATAAAGTTTTAGGGATGGTCCTCCCTGCAAGCTGAGGCCTTGGTAGCCTCACTTGGATCACAAAGAGTCACAGTCAGTTCAAAGGAGCCTCCTACTCTAGGAGGCTCTAAATTGTCAAAAATTACACAGCAATACACCAACAAAAAACAGTGAAAATTCAAACCAGAAGCTGGGCATGATAGCAAACCCCAACACCCTGGGAGGCTGAGGCAGGAAGATCACAAGTTTGACACCAATCTGGGCAACCTAGAAAGAATCTCAAAAAATAAATGAATAAAAATCGAAAAGGCTAATATATAGCTCAATGTGTAAGGCCTTGGTTCAATCCTCAGTACCACAACAAACCAAAAATACCATAAAACTTCAAACTAGAACTCTGCAACACTGCTGGTCCTGCTGAGGGGTCAGGGAAAAGTCGAGGTGACAAGAGTGGTGGCACTGGTGAGGAGAAGAAAGCATCCTTCCTTCTGGGTCTTTGTGGGCAACAGCGCCATGAATAATTCATCAGGAAATTGGCTTGAGGTACTGTGTTAGTCTTCATTTCCAGTTCCCTGAATGCTGGCGATTCTCTGCTGAAACCTCTCAATTATTAATGTTTCTAAAACAATATTTGTTTTCTCTGCATCTAGCAACAAGCAGAGGCCTCCCAGTTAGTGATCCTGCCCTGGAATTCCCAGAGACACTGGCTTGCTGAGCAGACGATTCCACAGATCCGGGGGCACAGGATGCAGTAGCAGCAGTCAGAACTCGGAAGCCCAGGTGGAGACAGGGACTGAAGGTCCCTTTCTATCCAGAACCCCTGGGGCAAAAGCAGCCATAACAACAGCAGCAGCAAAAGCAATTACAGTATATCAGACTCTTACCTGTCAAAAAGAAGGCTAAAGACTTCTTTTTTACTTATTTACTTCTTACAAAAATTCTGTGGAATACACTTTCTCATTCTCAATTTATAGTAAGATTCAGAGAGGCAACCATTGGCCTTCATTCCACAGCTTATCTGAGACTGTGGGCTTGGATTCAGCCCATGCAGGGCCAAGACCAGTACCCTATTCCACCTGGACCCAGTGGTGCTGCCTTGAATTCAATTTGCATCACAAGAAATGGGAAGTAGACACCAAGCAGAACTTTCTGAAAGCATGTATTATTGCACCCAAAGTTGGAATAAGGTATTGTAGGAAGGGAGAGTGAGACAAAATTCTGGACGTGAGGCAGAATGCCTTAATCACTTCCCTCACTGTTGGGACAAAATACCTGGCATCCAAAGTTTAAGGGAGAGAAGCTTACTTCTGGTCACATTTCAGTGCACAATCAGCTGTCTCTAAGATATGGTGGCATGGCAGAGGAGAGCTGCTCATAGTATGGTAGACAAGAAGCTCAGAGAGTAAAGGAAGAGGGGCAAATAGACCCTTCCCAGCCATGCCCACAGTGACTCACCTCTGTCCAGGCTCCACTTCCCAACTTCACTAGTGAGTATCAAGACCCATGACCCAGGGGGAGACAAGAAGATAGCAGCCTGATAGGTGGCTGGGTGGAGAGCCTTTCTGGGAAAAACAGCTCAGACGCTGGAATCTTGACAACATGGAGAGGGCCCGATGAGGGGAGAGGGATTCCTGTGACCCCAGGAGGAAACTGAAGGAAAAAGAAAAATAGGAAGAGGAAGGAAAAATGTGGGTGGAGGGCTGGAGATGGATGCACTCACTGAGACCGGTCTTGCGTTGTGCTGGGCGCACCATGGAATTGGAAGATTCAAGGTCGCACTGAAGCCACAGCCACCGATAACAGGAGTTGGTGAGTCCCAGGCCCTTGGCAGGAGGACATGGCGCATCGTGGAGTGGAGCCACGGTGGAGAGCTGCGTTAATTCTCAATGAGTGCTGGAAATTGGGTTGTGCAGCAAGTGTGGCCAACTGGAAGACATATTGGGGTGGGGCAGAGTCCGGCGCCATAGAGGCTTCAGTCAGTGGCCCCTGGTCCAGAGAGGACTGGTGGGATCAGCTTGGGCTGAGTCACACCCCTGGTAGGGACCCAATAACCAGGGACAAAACAGTCCCAACCCTGTGACATCCACAAAGCACACACTAAGTTGCTGAAGACACTTGCCGGTTGACTGGCTCAGGGAAGCACAGTTAGCCCACAGTCCCTGCATGCACCTCAGATAACAGCAAACTGGAGAGGGCAGCAAACCCCCAGCCAGCACACTTCAGAAAAACTGTAAGCAACACGGAATAGGGCCTGAGACCTCCACCACACACCTGTCTGAAAGAAACCAGAAACATGACAAGAGAAAAAAATAAGAAAAAACATCCAGCCGCTGACCCTGGAAAAATAAGTCCAGGAGAGGTAAATACAAAAAAGAACCAGTGAGTAATCGTGCAATATTGACCACAACATCAGTGGACATAAAGAAATACCTTCGTGACCTCATAGACGAACACAAAACTGAAATTCCAATCCAGGTGAGGCAAGATATAAAAAGATTAATAAAAGAAATGCTAAGCCCCTCTCAAGAAGACACAGATGGAAGAAGAAGAATCCAGAAAAGGAAGAGAAACCTTTGGTGAAGAATATAAACAAAATATAAAATGCATGAAACAGATCCAAAGAGATTACCAGGAAATTAAAAACTCCATTGAAAGCTGGCAAAATGCCTTGACATAAAGTTAGCCTTTCAAAATTTGAAGATAGATTTGCAATGTGTGATAGTGAAAGAAAAGACATCTTAAAAATAACAAGAAAACAAGAAGTAACAATTCAAAGGCTAGAAGACAAGAGGATCTATAACTTAAGAATAAAAAATGTGAGCAAAGAAACAGGAGTAACCACAAATGAATTACAAAGACTATTCACAGAAATAATTAAGGAAAACTTCCCAAGCATAGGAAAAAGAAATGATATCCAGATAGATGAGACATACAGAACTCCAACCAACTACAACCAAAACAGATCTACTCCCAGACATATAATAATCAAGATCCCAGAAATTCACCACAAGAACAGAATATTAAAAGTGGTCAGAGAAGAGAAGCAGATCACTTATAAAGGAAAATCCATCACAATAGACTTCTCAGCACAAATAACAACAGACGTCTCAGTGCAAACTATCAAATCAAGAAGGGCCTGGAGTGAGGTGGTCTAAGCCCTGAAAGAAAATAATCTCCAACCCAGATTGCTGTACCCTGAAAAACACTTCCTCAAAATTAATGGAGAAACAAGATGTTTCTAAGACAAGGAGGAACTGTGGGAGTTCATGGCCACCAGACCAACCCTGCAGAAAATACTGGCGGACATTGTAAAAAGACATAGGAAAAAATACCAGGATTCCAACAACAGTGGCAGAGAGGCCTCAATGAATGGGACAGGCATGGAATGAAGGAGAAAAGTAGACAAATAATAGCAGAAAAATAGAATAGCAGCGATGAGGCAGAGAAGATGGGCTATAATCTCTAATATAGATAGCCTTGATACACTAACAAAAAGAAACACAGGCAGAGTAGATTAGGAGGCAGGATCTGTCGAGATGCTCTGAATAGGAAATATATTCAACCTGAAAGATGGTTAATAAACTGAAAGTCAAAGATGAGAAAATGATGCTCTATGTTACAGGGAACCAGAAAGAAATAGGGACAACTCGTCCAGATGCAGATAGATTGGAAAGTCATGACACTTTTGTGCAGTGGAGAACTACACAGCTAGAAGGAAGGAAAACCTTGTGGCTTTAGTAAGTAAAGGAGTACAGCTTAAGATCAAGCTCAGGGGTAACAAGATTCAGCACCACTCACACAGATAATGGGTTGCCCCCCTAATCTAAAAACTAAAGGAGCTAGTGGGACCCAAAATATACAAAGCATCCTGAGAAAGGGAAAGGTGAGGAATAGCCTAAAAAAGGAAGGCAGAGGACATTGTTAATAGTGTATCAGGATTTAAAAGCCACATTAGTCTTATTGCTCTGTTTAGTTTGATTTTATTTTGTTCTAGTCTGTCTATTCATACTAGATTTGAGGGCACAGAGAGCTATCCTAAAAATAGCAGGCTATACTACAGTAACTATCCTTAATTTCCTATTAACTTAAACTGAAGCCCTGTATTACTTACATTGTCTTGCTATGACTGATCTTATTTGAAGCTGATTTGTTGGACCGCTGTTTTGGCTTGACTGATTTTATTCGAATTTAGTATGCTTGATAGTATCAAGTCTAAGAGTAGAGGCAACTACTCTGAAGATGACAAGATGTAATAAAGATACCCATTCTGGTTTGATTATTAACTGCTTTTGAAATCCTACAATGTCTCCAATGCTGTGTTTTTATTAAAATTGCTATGTAATGCTATGTTCAATTATATTTTGTCTGATGATGTAGATAATTCTATTGAAAATAACAAGAGAAAGCATAGTAACTACTGTAGATCACTTAATAATGTGGTTTTATATGTCTTTTTTGTTTCATGTTTTTCTAGGAATTTGTTTTGTTGTCTTGTTTTGATCTGTTTTGCCCTATAATACAGAAAGGATAGATATACATGGGGAGAATTTCTAAACAGTTTACAGAAACAGATTATATAATGCACAATGTAATGAACAGATACTCTGAAGAAGAGACACTAAGACACCCAGTGCTAATTCTGTAGCATTATGATATAAAATCTAGCAATACTATTATTCACTGTTCAGAGTGATATTAGTCCAGTCTCTTACGTTTAATTTCAGCATACGTAAAGATATGGACAGCTATTTCGAAGAGAATGAGACACATTATGGCAATCATTGTTGACCTCCCCAGTGTCAGGCCTTTAAGACCTAAAAAGCCTTCATCATCCTGTTATGATTAGATTAGTTCTATAATGTTTAGTATGTATTCAATGTGTGTGACGATGGGGATAATTATTTGGAAGAAAACCAGAGACAGTATGATAGACAGTGAAGATCTCCAGTGGACTTACTTTGAAATCCGTGTTTCTTAAAATTGTTTCCTAATGATCTGTTTTGTTCTGTTTTGTTATGTTTAATGTTACCCTCTTTAAAAGAAAAAAAAAAAAAAAAAAAAAGACCCCTGACCCAGCTACCTCCCAAAGCCCCATCTATGAGTGCATGAAGCTTTGGGGGACATCTAGACATAAATCATAACAGAGGAAGTCAGGAGAGAACTGCAGTTCCTGGAGATACTGCTCTTCTTCCTATAGATTCAAAACAAATGCCCCAGGCAGCAGTGTGGAGTGAAAAACAATTCCTTAGGCAGCAAGGTATTCACGAGCCACTTTTAACTCATGCTCAGTCGCCAGCCAAGGATGTGGTGTTAGTAGTAGAGGCTAGCAGAACAAAAAGACTCAAGCTTTAGAGCCTGACCAGCCCAGGAGTGCAGACAAGCCAAGCTCTCTTGAGCCACCCTCTTACAAGGCGACACTAGCCCAAATCTCACAGGGACTTTAGTGAACACGCCTGAGATAATGCTCTTGAGGAATCTGGGACACACTAAGGGCCAGCAGACGGCCAGCACCCTCCATTCTCTATGCTGAGAAAGAGGCTGACATTTGCAAAGGCTTGCTAAGGAGGTGTTAGCCCCACCCCCCTGCCAAGACTCATGCAATCATGGACGCTAGCAGATCTAGCCGCTTGTGATTAGTTAGTTATCTAGTGCTCAGATTGGTGGGATGAGTGCTATGCCCCGCCCAGGGGTGGGGCCAGCATACAGTGTAATGACAGGAAGAAGGCGTTTCTTTCTCTCTTACGCTGTTTGCAGCTGACCATCAAGAGCTGTCCCGCCATGTCCCCTTCCCTTGAAGTCAGCTGAGTATAGACTGAACCTCCAAGAACTGTAAGAAATAAACCTTTCCTTCCCTAATTTTGAGCATCAGATATTTTGTCTCAGCAACAAGAGAAAAGTAACTAAGACAGGACGAAAAACCGAAGACAAACAAAAACAAAAATTCTTTCTCGAGACTTAGGGTGCAAAGGGAAAATCCATTCAAAATAGCTGTTGCAAAAGGAAGAGGAGGCCGAGGTAAAGGACGAGTTGGCTATGTGGACAGAGCAGATCTGCCCAAAACAGTGAAGGTCCTGAAGAACACCCCTGCCCTCCGCACGTGCGCGCCCCAGACAGGGCCATCGCTGCCTGTCGCAGTGTCTCCACTCTCTCTCAGAGCCTTGTTCTCTGATCCCTTCCTGTGCCTGCTTTCTGCTGTTCTCCGAAGCTGACTTTCCTGCCTCCCCATGAAACACGCCACGAGACTCCCTGCTTTTAATTCCTAGTTCACTCCCCCGGCAGCCTGCCAACCTCAGTGTAGACCGACTGGCTGTGCACACCTGCAGGAATGCATCACGGACCAATCAGAGCTGAGGGCGGGTCGCTGAATGGAAAGCAGCACCTAGCTTAGGCTACAGCCTCCGTAGCATGCAGGCAGGTGAGCAGGAGTTCTAGGACCCCTCAGCGACCCGTCCTGATGTTCCTGACCTGATGTGGTGCCCTTCCCCCTCGAATGAGGGCTGGCCGGGTAACTCATTTCGCAGATGCGGTTAGCAAAAACTTGGCATCTGTCCTCTGGTTGGCTGCTTTGCCCTGCCAGGCTTTCTCCCGCTTGACATAAGCCAGCTGCCCCTGGAGCTCCCTAGGACGAGGTCCACAGGGCCTGCTTTGATGGAGACCGCAGCCCCCAGTCAGCAGTGAGGAGGAGAGGTCTGCTGAGAGCCCCAGGAATGAGCCCAGAAGTGGTTGTCCAGAATCCAGCCTTCAGATGACCTGGACCCTGGTTGTAGACTCAGGAAAGAGCCCGAATTGGAAGACCCGGGTAAGCTACACCCAGATTGCTGATCCACAGAAATCCTTAGATTATATATGTTGTTCTAAGCCAGTAAGCTTTGGGGTAATGCTTTAATAAATACTATGACACAAGGGAAAGGGGTTGCAGCCTGGCAAACACTGGAGAAGACATCTTCTTCCTTCAAGAAGAGTGACAACAGCAAGCTGTCCATGGCCACAGCCGGACTGATTCCCTGTAACAAACTCAGGAGGCTTTCGGCCCTGTCACGGTGGCTCAGGAGACCCCACTGCCTGAGTGGGGATTAAGGGATAAGATGGGTCCCTGGGGAAGGGGGTCATGTTCTTCAGAATTAGAACAAGAGATCTTCCCTAAGAACTGCAGTACTAAAAATGTATTGTGGATCACAAGAATTCACTTCAGCCTGACTCCAGTAAATAAGATCTAAATTAAAAGGACTGATAATACCACCTGATGGCAAAACTGTGCGGCTATGAGAATTTTCACATGCTGCTAATGGGATGTGACATAGGATCATTCACTCTGGAAAACTGTGGGAAACATATGCCAAAGCTAAATATAGCTCAGTCCTTTTACCTGGCAATTCAAACGTGATTCTTGGGCATAAACATGAAAGAAAATGCTGCTTCTGTCCACTGGAAAGTGTCTGTGAAAATGTGCATAGTCACCCCAACTTGGAAATAAACCAAATATCCATCAACTGTAAAATGGTTTAATAAATTGAAATATTGTACAGCAGTGAAAAAAATAATAGTCTACTGCCATACACAATAAAAATAAATTTCAACAATATAATGTTTAGCAAAAGAAGCTATATACAAAAGAGGATATAAACGGAGTAAAAAACGCATCAGGGATAGTATAGACCATAAGGTAGATTATCTTTGAAAAGTATCAGTGTGGGGAAGGGAGAGATGAGGGAGCCTTAAATGTTCTGTATCTTTCTCTTGATGGTGGCTATATTTTTTAAAAATTAAGTTGAATGCTTAAGATCTCCTATATGTAAATCCTCAGAATAGAGGAAAAATGTTGACTTCCAGGCACATAGAAGAAGCAACTACATGATCCCCCTCCACAGTCAACCACATAGTCACCTCTCTCTGAAACAGAGATTGTCCTGGGTGGATATGTGGATGGGTTGGTGGTGGATGGATGGATAGATAGATAGATAGGTGATAATGTATTTTACTCAGTTTTCTATTGCTGAGGCAAAGCACTTGACATATGCGATTTAAAGGAAGAAAAGTTTATGTTAGGCCTAGTGTCAGAGGTTTCAGCCTATGGCCAGCTGACTCCAAGGCAGAAACATGGCAGAAGGGGCTGGTAGAGGAAAGCTTCTTAATTTATGATGGCCAGGAAGCAGAGAAGAGGGAAAAGAGTCTGAGAAGGGATGTACATCCCTTGTGTCTGCACGTGTGTCTACACGTCTCCAATGACCTACTTCCTCCTACTTGGCCCCACACCCTGACAGCCCATTTAGTTAATGAACTCACTGAGAGTTAATCCACTGTTGAGATCAGCAGCCTGGTTACCTAGTCGCTTCTCTAAGCCCCACCTCTGAACATTTCTGCCTTGAATATCAAGCCCTTATCTATATGGATAGTTCACATGTAACCCATAACAAAGATATTCTGTACATGTACAGGTATATATATATGTGGAAGGAGACAGAGCAAAAAAATAAATTGTATTTAAGGAAATTGAATTGTATTTAAGGAAATTTCTTCAGGGTACAAGGAACAGATTGGAGAAGGACCAGAAAGGAAGTGGGAGGCCTGGAATCTGGTTGTTCAAGCAAGAGGCAGTGGTAGTGGCTGGGTCAATGAGTGAAGATGGAGGAGCATGGATTTGAGCAAGCCACCAGAAGCAGATGCTGGATCAGAAGATGAGAAGGTGAGGGAGAAAGTTGGTATGCCTGGTGACCCTGTTTCTGGCTCGGGCAGCTCAGTAGGTTTAATTCATTGTGAGGGAAGGGAGGGGGCAACAGTGGAGGAGGCAGGGAGGGCAATGGCCTCTGTTTTGGACAAGTCAAGTATAAATTCCATGGGGGTTGCCACATGGAGCTGTCAAAAACCACAGCACCCCGCTGTTCTGCACTGGCCGCCCTGTAGAGGGAGTCTGAGATGGCTCCGATGGGGCTACAGGAGGGTTCTCAGGGAACATTCTGCCCAGACCTGAGGACAGAGGATTTGCCCCCACTTGTGACTGCAGCTGAGTCTGCAGCTGGGCCTATGATAAGCTCTGGAGTCAGATGGCTCTTCAGGGTTGGCCCAAATGGAGCCAAAGTGACCTAGCCTTTGCATCCCCACATCAACCTGTCCTTGCCAGGGCTGCTCCCAGGAGGACTGATTTGGAGCAAAATGATTTCAGCAGTCAGGGGCAGTTCTCAGAGGCCCTGGGGAGGGAGGGAAGGGAGTCGGCTCACAGTCTGAGGTGTTTCTGGAAGCTCTTCCCGTTCCACATGGAGGGGGGGGGAATATGCTTCTCCCCACAGCGCCCAGCAGGTAGCCTGGCCCGCTTTCCAGCTCTGCCCGCCCTTCCCATACAGCAGTACTTTCTAATGTATTTTTTATAAAGAGCTGGGTTTGTCCTTTGATGCCAACACCTGAAGCAATGAAAGCCTCTTGTTACTAGAGTTCTTGTTCCATGGCTGACCTCTGGAGTATCGCACAAGTGTCCTCATCAGCACTGGGACACAAAATCCCACTGCAGGGGCTTCCAAGCCTGGAGGCCGCATCCAACAGCAGCCAAGGTCACCCTGTGTCCAGTGTGTCAGCGAATCCTGTCGGATCTCCCATTAGGGAATCGCCTCATTCCTGTCCCACCTCTGTTCCTCAGCCCTGTCCCAGTCGGCATCTCTCACCCGTTACCCGTCTCCCACTTCCACCTCACCTCACCCTTCAGGATCAGAGATGTCAAACCTAGGTCAAGTTCTGCCCTCCTGTCTTCAAAAGCCAGCTGTGGCTCCCACCTCACTGGGAGAAAAAATCTGCCTTGTGGCCTTTCTGAGCTCTCATCTACTTCCCTCTAATTCGTTCATTCTGAAACAGAGCCATAAAATGGCAACTGCCCTTCTCTAAAACCTGCTCAAACTGTTTTCCAGGACAAAAGTGCAAGCTTCTAGGACCTGGGCTTACATGAACCTGAGGATCTAGCAGAACCCAAAGCTCCACAAACTGTGGGTCCAGAGCAGGGCTTGGGAGCCTAGATGAGAAGCAAGGCTAGTTATCAGCGGCTGCAGGACAGCCGGAAACCTGTTACCAAGTGTCCACGAGTCCTGCCAGGACTCCTGGTTACTACCCTCCCGTCCTCTATTTCCCTTTATCCCACACAGCTACCAACCCATCAGGAGACAGAAATGGGCACGCTGCCTTGTGGGTCATCCTTCAATAAAGCTCACTCATTGCGCTGGAACCTGGGGCTGTGACATTAGCTTTGTGTGCCTCCGGCATGAGCGTCTCCTCCCATCACATTCACCCCCTTCAAACTCCCCTGCCTGCCTCTGTCCCAGGAAACTTTGCACTTGCTTCTATTCCAGATTCCCTGTACACCCACATCTCTACCAGATTGTCACCTTCCCAGAAGGCTTTCTGTGATGGCTCCGTTTTAAATCAAAACCTCTCATCAAGTCTCTTCAGCCCTTTCCTCTGATTCATCTCCCTCTTCTGTGTAACCACGCACCATGCCATGGCTTTTCTTCATGGGTTTGATTCACTGCTAGGCCTTGCCACTTCCCCACAGGGGCAGACAGGTTGCCTGCCTTGCTTGAGGACTGGAATGCTACCTCCCCTCATGCCTAGTAGAGAGCTCAGTGTTAGACCAAGATGTGAATGAAGAAATGAATAACAAGTGGTGGTGCAAGCCTGTAATCCTAGCATTCAGGAGGCTGAGGCAGGCGGATCACTGCAAAGGTGAGATCAGCCTGGGCTACAAAGTGAGCTCAAGGCCAGCCTGAGCTGCATAGTGAGACCCTGTCTCAAAAAGGCAGAAAGAAAGAAAGAGAAAAGAAAGAAAGAAACAAACAAAGAAACAAACAAACAAACAAACGAAAAGAAATGACCTGTTCACCGTGGTTGCACACAGGTGTAGCCTGAGCACCCCAGGAGGATGAGGCAGGAGGACCACAAGTTCAAACTTAGGCTGAGTCAGTTCAAACTGACTGACTTAGAGAGACATTGTCTCAAACTTTAAAGATAAATAATAAACTAGAAAGGACTGGGAATATAGCTCAGAGTGAAGGCCCTGGGCTCAACTGCAACACAGGAAGAAAAAGGAAGGGAGGAAAAAGGGAAGGAATGGAAGAGAAGGGGAGAAGAGAGGAAGGGAAGAAAGACAAATGACTAAGGGACAGGCATGCTGCAATTGTACCTCTTTCTGTGTCATCAGGTGGGTCTTGCTCTGTTCAGTTTACAGATGAGAAAACTGAGGCTCCAAGGGCCAGGTGACCCAGTGAGGGCACAGTTGGGGGGTGGGGCTTGAGGGGGCAGAGCAGAGTTCCGCCGGGTGTTGGTCTGGAGCCACACTCTCCCTGGCCCTGCTGCTCCTTCTTCCTTCTGTCTGGCCCCAACCTCCCTGCTTTCGAGCACTGTCCCCTTCCCAGCCTTCACAGCCCCCTGGGCACCCTCAAACTGCCCTCCACCTCCCAGCTGGACGATGGCCAGGATGCGATTCGGATAGTGGGAAGCCCCTGAGGCTTGTGGCAGCAGTGTCCTCTCAGGGGACCTCACAAATGCATCAAAAATCAATGGGCCCAATGACCCAGTTACAGGTACTGCATTGGCTAAATTGTTGTTTCTGTTCCACTTAGGAAGATCCAGCAATCTGTGTGACAGTCATTTCGGCAGTTGTGGAGGACTGTCTCAAAGTCTGGGTCGCACTGTGGCCCAGAGAGGGGATGTTCCTGCACCAGTCCCACACACTTGCCTCCTGTTCCCAAAACAACTGGCAGCAGAGGCCCAGGGGCTTCACATATGCAATAATCATGAGATTCTGCAAGGTGGAGCAAAGCCTGAATGGATAAACACATTGTGATCCGAGGACCAGCCTGGTGGTGAGTTTCCTGGGATCCCATTTTGCTCAGATATTGTAGACTTGAGGTTAAAGAAGACAGCAATCCAGAATCACCCCTGACCTTAACAGAAAGAGTCCCAACAAGTGATGGATTTTTCTAGCAAAAGGACCAGGTATAGGAAGACCAGCCAGCCGGACACATCCATTTTAGACCATAACCCTCTGCTCCAGCCAAACACCACTGGGAAGCTCTGTGCCCTGGCCCATTTATGCTACCACTTAGCAGATGTAAAAGGCACTCACCCCACTCAGCGAGCATCAGAGAGGTGGAACAGGAAGGGACCTTTATCCTCACATTGGTAAAGAGCACCCATCACTCACAGTGTCATACACCTGAGACTGTCAACATACAAACAGAAAATGTTGATTTGGGCTTATGGTTCTGGAGATTACAGCCCATATCCAGTTGGCCCCACTGCATTATTCTTGAACCTGTGATGAAGCATCGCTAAATGGCAGGATGTAACTTTACTACATGGTGGAGTAAAGTTACTCACTGAATATCCAGGATGGGAGAGAGAGAGAAAGGGAGGGAAAAGAGGAAGAAAAGGAAGGGGAGGGAACGGAAGGGAAGGGAAGGGAAGGGAGGGGAGGGAAGGGGAGGGAGGGGAGGGGAGGGAGGGTAGGGGAGGGGAGAGAGGGGAGGGGAGGGGAGGGGAGGGTGTTTTAGTCACCTTCTCATGGCTTTAGTCACTTTCTCAATACCCTACACCTACAACTCTAAAGAGGAAAGGTTTATTTCTGCTCACTATTTATAGAGGTTTCAGTCCACAGTTGGCTGGCTCCAAGGCAGGGCAGTGTGGCAGAGGAGCATCGAAAAGAGGAAACAATTCACAATGTGGCAGTGGAAAGCATAAAGTGATCATGAGAACAGGGAGAGAGGCCCTAGCGACCCACCCCCACCAACCGGGCTTCACTCCCAACATCACATCTAGCTATAAATTTATCAGTGGACTCATCCACTGATGACTGTCACACCCTCGTGATCCAATCACCTCCCCCAAAGCCCCACCTATGAGTTCATGAGGCTTTGGAAGATATCTAGATATGAACCACTACAGAAGGGAAGGAAAGGGGAGAAGGAGGAAGGAGGAGGAGGCACAGAGGCAGGATCCTCCTGTCCAAGGACACATCCCAGTGACAGGAAGACCTTCCAACAGCCCTACCTCTTAATGATCCCTCGCCTCCCAGCAAGGCTCCTTTGAGGACATACTTTTAACACATGAGCTGGTTCAGGGGCAGGGGTGTCTCAAGATCTAAAGCATAACACAGGTATATCCAAAAATGCTACAGATAAATCAAAATGGAATTCTAAAAACTGTTCTTGTAGCCCATAAGAAGGCTGCAAAAAGAATATAGAAGGGAAAACAAAAACAAAAAATAAAATGGCAAACATTTACTCTAACATACAAATAATTGCATTCAGTATAGGTTGTCTATGTACATAATTACAAGACAGAGATGGACAGAATGACCCAGCTGCAGGATATGCTATGTATAAGAAATTGCCATCAAATAAAACAATATTGTAAATTGAAAATAAGAAGATAGAAAAATATGTGTCTTGCAAGCATTAACCTACAAAGCAAGATATACTAATCACATAAAGTAGACTTCAGAGTAAAAATAATTATCAGACAAAAGCTTATAAAATTGAAGATAGAAATGGACAAATTTACAATTATATCTGGAGATACCAATACTCCTCTCAATAATAAAACAGCTCATCAGAAAATTAACAAAGAATAGACTCCATAACACATCAACCAACAGGGTATAAATGACATATCTAGAACAATCAGCAAATGTCAGCAAAACAGGCATTTTTTCAAGTGTGCACAAAACATGTATCCAAATAGACCATCTTCTATGTCACAAAACAGACCTCAATAAATTTAAAAGATTGAAAGTATACAGTGTATTTCAAGACTGCAAGAGAATAAAACTAGAAATCAATTCCAGAAAGAAAGCAGTAAACTTTCCAAATATTTAGAAGTAAAATAGCCCAGTTTTTTAAAAATCCATGGGTCATAGAGGAAGTCTCAGGGGAAATTTAACAATGCAGTGAGCAGAATGACAATTAAGGTACAACATGAAAAAGTTTGTGGATACGGCTGAAGCCGTGTAGGGAAAGTTATTCATAGTACTAAAGGATCACAGAGCACCAGAAAAGAACAAAACTGTCCAGTCATAAATCAAACTACCATCTCAAAACCCTACGGAATGAAAAAGATCAAAATAAGACCCCCCCAAAAAATAGAAAAACAGAGCCAACATGGTGGTGCCCTGTGGTGGTGTGTATTGGTAATCCCAGCACTCTGGGAGGCTGAAGCAGGATGATCACAAATTCAAGTCCAGCTTGGGCAACTTAGCACTTAGCAAGATCCCGTATAAAATAAAATTTTAAAATATTTAAAAGGGCTGGTGATGTAGCTCAATATGAAGGCCCGAGGTTCAATCTCTAGTAAGAATACAAAAGTCAATAAAATTGGAAACAGAAAAATCAATTAAATAAAAAGCAAATTTCTTCAGAACACTCAATAAAACTGACAAATTTTTAAGAAGACTAACAAAAGCTAAAAGAGAAAAGGTGCAAAATGTCAATAACAGGAATAAAACAGGGTTATCACTATGGATCTCGCAGACATCAAAAACGTAATAATGAAGGAACGCTATTGTAAGGGAAAGTGTAAATGTAAAGGAAACTTTAAAACTTATAAGTCTGCCACTATATTCAAAGACAAGAAAAGACAGATGCAGCCTGATTCTGTAATCAGAGAGTGGTAAAACTCAGCTCGCCTTGGCATTCCAATAGCATCTGTAACCATGTAAGATAAGCATAACTCAAACAAAAGTGCATCTTGTCACGCTAACCCATTCCGAGGTTTCAGGGAGATGTCACCCGGAGACAGCTCAGCTCAGTCTAGGACAGGGGTTGATTCCTCCCACTTACCCTAGCCTCAACCTCCCTACTGTAGGATAGAAAACTCTCAATAACTTGCCTGAGCCAAACCTGCCTAGCAACATAAGCCGTGACACTGTGTAACCCATTACAGAAAATCCTGTTATTAACCTTCTGAGTGCTTCATGCTAGTTTTTTTCCTGTTGACAATGTATGTAAGTGTTTTATTAACCCCAAAAGAGGGTTAATGATTTGGAATTGAGATTCCCAGCATTCCACTGGTATAAATAAAGATATTTGCCTTTTTGAGTTCCTTAATGCTGTGTCTTCTATTTGGCTTAGTCCTGCTTTTCTGCAGCACTATCATACACACACACACGCACACACACACACACACACACAAATTTGACAAGTGAAATGAACCAATTCCTTGAAAACTACAAATTACCGTAATTTACCCAACAAGAAATAGGTCATTTGAATAGCTCTGTAACTATTAAGAAAATTAAAATTGTAATTATAAAACTTTCCAAAAAGAAGTCTTCAGGCCCAGAGGGTTTCAGTGTAGAACTTTATTAAATATGTTTAAAAAGTTAATAACAAATCTGTATAATTTCTTCCAGAAAATGAAAGAGGATCTCCCATTCTTTTTTTTTTTTTCCTTCACTACTGAAAATTGAACCCAGGACCTCCTCCCACAAGTGCTATATCCCTGATTCTTTATTTTTATACAGGTTCTCACTAAGCTGTTCAGGAGCCCTTCTGACTCAGCCTCCTGGGTAGCTGGAATTATAGGCATGCAAGGCAGCCCATTTCATTTTTCTTTTAATTTTTGGTATTGAACCAGACAAAGATAGTACAAGAAGAAACTATATATAAATAACCCTCATGAATAGTGATGCAAAAATCTATAAAATATTAACTAACAAAATTCAAAAATACATTTCAAAAGTACATCTTGACCAAATGTAGCTTATTCCAGAAATGTAAGGCTATTCTGACATTTGAAAATCAATCAGTATAATTCACTATATTAACACACAACAGGAAAAAATCATATGACCATATCAATGATAGAGAAAAAACGTTTGATGAAATCCAGCTCCCATTCATGATTAAAGGGGGCAAAAAATACTCCTAGAATAGAAATAGAGAACTTACTCGACTTGTTAAAGAACTTCAACAAAAAAACTAAAGCTGATGTATACTTAATATTTTGGCAAGTTGACAGTTAGGTAGATGATCGATTTGGGGGAATGGTTTTTGATGCTTTGGCTTTGGATGAACATGCCATTACTTGGGACAGGAAAGAAGAGGCTGGGGTGTGAGCTGGGACCGGACCTTACCAGCATGCAAAGCTCTTAGTGGACCCGGACTCTCATCAGGACCATGAGAAATGCACTCATTTGCTAAGACTGTGATAAAAAATGACCACGAGCCTGGGTGGCCTAACCAATGGGCATGGATTTCCTCACAGTAGTGGAGGCTAAAGTCCAAGATCAAGATACCAGCAAAGTTGGTTCTGAGTCCTGTGTCCCCGGCTTGTTGTTAACCATATTTTATTGTACCTTTCCTGTGTCTGTGTCTGGGTCTGTGGCCTAAGTTCCTATAAGGATGTCTGCCTTATGCAGTCACAGCCCACTTTAATGACCTCATGTAACCATCATTGCCTCTGTGGAGACTGTACCTTCAAATACAGTCACGTCCTGAGGAAATCAGCATTAGGGCATCAACATCAGAACAACAAGGAGGCCTGCGGCCTTCCCACCCTGAACATTCCCAATCTCGTCCAAATAAGGAGTTACTGACAGCTCCAAGCACAGAATTCACCCACCAACTCCCATCCTCTGCTGGTTGGAGGTGTCCCCAAATGGTGCAAGCTCCCTTGTGTTGGCCAGGGGTATAGCTCAGTGGCACAGTGCCTTCCTGGCAAACAGGAGGCCCTGGGTTCAATTCCTGGTTAAAACATTCTTGCATGCCTGGGTCACATATACATGCAACTGAGTAACCTCAGGGATTTTGCAGCTGTGCTGTCTTTTAGAACTTTCTGTGATGATGGGACTGTTCTATACGTGTGTGGTCCAATGCAATTGTCACAAGCCACATGTGGCTACTCGGCACTTGGAATGTGACCAGGGCAACTCAAGAACGAAATTTTTTATTTCTTCTCATGGTAATTAAATTTATATAGTCGTGTGGGGCTAGCTACCATATTACACAGTGCAGCTTTGGAGAAAGCAAAGCAGAGACCTCATGATTCACTTGGGACATATGGCAGAAACAGGAAGAACCACAGCTGTGCTGAGAGCCAATCAGACCGAGAAGTGGGGAGCAGCCTGCCCAGAAAGGGAAAGAATCAACACAACTTGGTATATATTTGGATGTGGGGGTGGGCAGTGCAGATATTGTGTCTTAGCCCACCCTGTGCTGCTATAACAAAAACACCCAAGCTGGAAAATTCATAAAGAATATAAATTTATTTTCTCACCATTCTGGAAGCTAAGAAGGCCAGGATCAAAGTATTGGTTGGCTGAGTTTTCTGGGAGGGATGCTCTGTGTCCAAGATGGTGCCATGACACTGCCTCCCCAGAAACAGGGCCAGCATACTCAGCAGGAAGATGAACCCTCAGCAAGCCCTTTTTTAAGGGCACCTGATCCTGCCCTTGTGTGACTTATAAGGTATGTCTGAAACATACTTTTAAACTTTTAAAAAATACATTGTAGTAAAAACACATTGCCACTAATCCCCCTCACTTCAGATACACTTACCCCATTGCTCTTGTCACTTTTGGGAAGTTGAGGTGGCTTGAGAGAGGGTTTCTCTATGTAGCACAGTTGGCCTTGAACTCACCAAGTAATCCAGGCTGGTTCCAAACTCACCAAGATCCTCCTGCCTCAGCCTCTCAAGTGCTGGTCTTGCCACACCCTGAGGCAGTTCTGGGAAAGAAGACTTCCAGGACTGCTTCAGAAAGCATCAGAAATGATGGGGAAAGTGCATTCAAAGCAGGGAGGGGGGTATAAATTAAGGGGGTTGATGACAATATGTCTTTTATTGTGATAATTTTTAATTTCAATATTCACCATATATTTTGATCACACTTGGTGTGACACAAAGGTAATACAGTTCCATCAGCAATTAAGCTTCAGTTTGAGTTTTGGAGAGGACACGGCACTAAACTTCAGCATAAGATGTGTCAGAAGTGGCCAAGCCTTGCACAGAGGGTAACCCCAAAGTCGGGGCCAGCGGATTTCACTGTGCCTGCTGTGAGGAGGGTCCCAGAGAGCCACAGATTGTCCCCTCCTGTGCTTCCATGCAAAGCTGAGCCTCCCTTGTAGATGGATGAGTAGTTGCCTGCGGAGAGGGGTTTAGGGGAGAAAAAGTAGTGTATTTTGGATCTCTCATTAATGTTTCCTCATGTGCTAAAGCAAATCATAATTAGATGTAGGATTTCTTCTCTAAAAGCCAAACAAGATCCTCACCTGCAGAGAGTGATTCAAGTAGATACACATCCACATCACTGACAGACTCGGCCGTCCCTTGTGGAACCCACCTGCCAATACAGTATAATTTTTCTGAGAGAGGCATGGTCTGTAGTTATTCACCCTGACTCCTTTGAAACCAATGCCAATGGCCCAATTAAACCGCTAAATATGTGAATGGCACACTGCTGTGTATGTGGTTTGTAGGAAATGCGTCTCCCAGACTGCAAGGCCTCCAGAGGTAGAGACTGCTGGTGGCTTGGCCTTCCTTGGCCACAACCCCTAGCCCCAGACCGGCCATTTCTAGGAAGAGCTTCCAGAGGAACCAAGATGTCAGAGAGAGAGAGAGCAAGGAGCTGGGGAACTGCCTCAGTTTCCCCCAGGGAGAGGCAGCACATCATGGCAGTGTATGGGACAGAGCTAAACTTCTCACCTTGTGGCTGAGACTCCAAATAGGAAGGAAGAAGGGACTGAGGCCCCAGTGACCTAACCTCCTCCCTCAAGGGATTCCCTCCTAAGTCCTAGCAAGCTGGAGACCAACCTTTTAACTCATGGCCATTTGGGAGACACTCCTGGTGTGAACCACAGCACAGCACAGCACAGCACAGGTGAGCACTTATGACCACAGGTGAGCATCTCCTCTGGGAGATGCCAGAGGAGACCAGACACAGGCCTGTATCCTCTGAAGGAAACTGCAGGCTTCAGTGTCTCAAGTGCAGCCTCACTTGGGGCCTGGTAAGGGATGCAGAGACTGAGGGAAGCAGCACAGCTGGGGCCGGGGTTGCCATGGCCAAGGCCTGTCTAGAAACAAGGCCATGGGCAGGGATGGGGAAGCAGTGAGTGTCAGAATCATGAGAGCCCTCCAGGAACATTCTGTCTCTCCTCCTCCTGGATACGTGGTAGGGCTGCATCTTCTTTTACGTTAGGTGTGGCTACTGACTGGCTTCAGCTGGAGGCATGAGGAGAAGTAAGTGATCAGTGTCACTTCTGAGTGGGCAACGTTTGCCCCTCTGGTAGAGGCTCTGCACACCAGGAATCCTGGGCAAGGATGAATGTAAAAGCATACAGCGATCACGAAGCACTTTTAAGAAGGAAACCTTTACCATTATGACCCACTGAGATGTAAGGTTGTTACAGCAGCATAACACAGTCTATCCTGACCATTGCAATCACAGATAGGGACAAAGGCTGGGGATGCAGCTCAAAGGCAGAGTGCTTGACTAGCATGTGCAAGGCCCTGGGCTCCACCTCCACATGGGCTAGAGGGTAGAGGGAGGGAAGTGGCATTGTGACGTGATCAGGGGCTGGCCTCCTTCAGGACAGTGAGATCTGAGAAGCACTGAGATCTGGTAGCTCCCCTCACCCCAAGCTGGTCCTGCAGGCAGAGTTGCTGACAGAGCCACAGCCCCTTCCAGGGCCCTGTCACTATGGAAGACAGACAGGCAAAGACATCAGCTGTCTTCATCGTCACTGCAGAAATCTCAGTTGGTTCCCCTGGAAGGGGCCTGGACAGCACTCTCCCTCCTCCTCTTTACTACATTCTCAGGGTTCCCCCCTCCCTCTGTGGGGCCTGAATTTACCTTGAGCTCTATCAGCTCCACTGAGCATCCATAAATCAGGAGCTGTCAGGAGAATCTGCAAAGAAAGTCCAAGCCAGTGTGCAGACACAGAAAGGGCCCTGAGAATGGAACTCCCAGTGTGGAGTCAGCTCTTAACCCAGCAGTAGGCTCTCCGGGTGCTCCAGAGTCCCCAAAGTAGCCAAAGGTAGCAAAATCTGCCTCCTGAATCCATAGGGACCGTATCTCAGCAAATCTAAGATATCATTGATTGCAAGGTACATTTTTATGTACCACTAAGAAAGAAAAAACACAATTAAACCAAGACATGATGCTTTATTATCCCTTAAATTTTTTATTTTACATGCATTGAAAGGACCCTCACAGTCTTATTTAGACAAAGATTTTTATCACATATCACTACACATAGAAAGTGGAAAATACCAGCAAAATAAATTGGCCAAGCCATCCTCAAACATCTTCTCATTCAAGTTTGACTCCTGTGAATCTCTTTTCAACTGAGAGTCATTGATGTCTGTGCTTTCCACAGTAACCTGTTCCAGGGCTTCAAGAGCACAGACGCGGAAGGAAACTTTTCTTTAAAAAATCTTCTAGGATTGCCCCGGAGGCTTTATTTCAAGCAAACATTCACCAAGTTCTGATGTTGGCATTTTATAAATCTTGCCAAAAGACAAGTAGGGGATGACATTTATGCCACACTACCAGCAGACTAATAATGGTGAGATGCCACTGATTATAAGGTGAACCCCAAATTTGCAGACGTTAACACGTGGAAGGGATGCACCCTTAAATCCATAAAATCTGTGTCTATCTTTTCTGATCCTACATTCGCTGCAACAGAAAAGGAGCGATGGTTAGAAAGGTCTGAGTTCCAGCTACAGCCAGGCCTCCTCCCGACTGTGTGATGTGAGTCAGGATGGGCTGGGATCCCCAAAAACCGATCCCCAAATCTCAGCTGTCTAACACTGCAAACGCTGGTTTGTCATCATGCAAAGCTGCACCTGCAGGTAGAGGCAACTTAGTAAAGGTCCCCCATTCTCAGGACCCCTGTTTCTACCACCCCTGCAAAGCTCATCTACACCACCATTTGGGAGGAGGGAAGGAACAGATAATCACGGGCTGGGTCTTCCCTGCTTCATCTGTAAGTGACACCCATCACTCCCACCTATGTACAGCCTTGCCTAACTGCAAGAGGCTGGAAAGACGCATTTTCTTCTAGACTCGGGAAGGAGAAAAATCAAAATATTCAGACCAATATTGTCTCCCGGCATGGCAATCTGGGGAGCAGCCTGCTGAACCTCCCAGAGCCTTTGATCCTCAAAAACAGGAAGGCTGTTACTTAAACTCCAGCACAGTGAGCGCAGTGCTGTGCCTGGTATAACAGATGCACTCAGCTAATACTTGCTGAAAGGTGGCACAACCTGTCAGCCACATCGAACACCCTGGCTCCTTCCCACCTCAAAACAATGATATGGGCCCTACCCTATCCTGGAGGCATCTTTTTCTGGGTGAAGCAGTCTCATTTCTTCCACCTGCTTCTCCAGGTTTTCAGATCTAAGAACTAATGCCTTCCTCTCTGTGCCTCTGCTTCTAGCGATCCTGTCTCCTCTACACCCTTGCTGCATAATCCTTGTGAAGTTCACATTCCTCTCTGGGCTTCACCTGGGTTGTCCCTAAAATAAAGATTCTCAACAGAACCACATACCCTTTAATGTACCTGAGACTGACAGGGAATACCAGTGAATGCCATTGGAATACCTCTGAGATACCTGGGCCATGAGTCCATGGCAAGCTAGAAAAGGCCACACCCATCCAAAAGGAAGTTATCCCTCACTCTGGCCTCTAGAGCCAGGTTCTTCAGCTTTTGGTAAAAATCCCTATTTTTATGTGAAATCTACCAGGTTTTGTGGCTTTGAGTAGGGGCAGGTGGATGGAGCTACGTTTGGTTTTTAGTGTTGACAACTACTTCTTAGGAGAAAAGATTAATTCTATGCATGCCAACCCAAAAGCATTCATGGGGGATAGTTGGCCAGGGTCACAGGGTCTGGCTACATCTTGGCCCATGGGAAGTAGATGGAGGATGTTTTCCCCTATAGTAGAAAGGAGCAGGATTCTTTGTGAGCTGTGGACTCCCACAGCCCCAGGCCTTGACAGATTCCTCTGGGGGCCCAATGACATCACCATGTGCCTCCCAGAACAGGAGATGCCATACCCAGGGCAGCCTCACCCCTAAGGGCCTCTGGCAGATACAGAGGATCCAGGTAGGGGGCGGGACTACATTTGCTGGTAACCCAGTCAGTTGGTTTAATCAAAACCAAATCCTAACAGCACATTACCAAGCAAAAACTGTGGCAGGCAGGCCTGGAGACACACCCTCAGCCTGCCCCAGGAGCTCCATGCACTGGATGGACAGAGGAGGAAACAGGTACATGCAGGAGAGAAAGCAGTGGAAGGACGCTTGGCTGCCTGGGGAGGCCAGCCAGGGTGGGTGCCAACTAGTCTTCCACAAAGCGACAAGGCAGTGGCCAGCTGTGTCTTTGTGCAGAGCCTGGATGCAAGTGGGTGGCCAGAGGCAGGAGCACGGGGGGAGAGGTCTTTCCAGACTCCTGGGACTTGGTGGGAAGAGACAGAGAGTGGGCAGTGGGCAGACCTGAGGTCCAACACCTTCCTCCTACCCCTTTCCCTGGAGATAGTGGACACCCATCAAGACCAACCTTTCTGGCCCTCATAATATTCATGACTATAGTCCCAGCACTTTGCGCTCAGAGACAGCCAAGTTCGAGCCTCACCTGGGCAATTTAGTGACTTAGCAAGACTCTAGTTCAAAAAAAAAAAAAATGTATATATATATATATATATATATATATATATATAAAATTTACATATGTAAATTTTTATATACATATAGAGAAGAGGGGGAGAAACGTATCTCAACAAAAAAGCCCTAGGTTCGTAGTCCAGTACCCCCCAAAATAAAATAACTTCCCAGCACTGGCTGTCCACTTCATGACGACCATTAAAATAAAAATATACCCAAATCAATTTGTTTATCAGTGCTGGGGATGGAACTAAACTAGTCAAGTGCTCCGCCATGCAGCCCTTTCTTATACAAAATGTTGGTACCTTTTTTTTTTTTTTTTTTTTTAATCCCCAGGCACCGCCCGTATTTAGAGGCAGGGACAGAGCAGCAATGCCCGCAATGCCATGCGTGGGCCCTCCCAGCTCCAGGCTTGGTGAGAGCCTCTGAACGCCTGCATCCGCAGCCCCAGCCCTTCTGCCCGCAGCATGCACGGCCCCCACGCGGGGAGCCCTGCAGACGGGCTGGCCACCTGCCCGGAGACGCCCGGGTGGAGGTGGACTGAGAATCAGAGGGAGGAAAGATGGGTGGACCGCAGAGGGATGGGAGGAGGGTGGGCGGGAGAGAGGGAGGAGTGAAGCGGGAGGGCAGGAGAGGGAGGAGGAACGGAGGGAGGAGGATGGCTGAATTAATGAATTCCCGGCGAGTCGAAAGGGGAGGAGAAGGAGACGTGAACTGTCATCCCAGGACAGGTCGGGTCCGAGGGGCTCACAGCGTCGGGCGGAGGTCCGGGGAGGAAACGTGGTCTGCATCCCAGACTCCGCGCGGCCTCGGCTCCGGCTGCCGCCTAGCGGCGGCGCTCGGCACTGCAGCGGCGGGGTCCGGCGGTTCCTCCCCAGGGGCCGCCCCCCCACCCCGCAGGTTCCCTAGCAACGCCCCTAAATGCCACCTCCCTGCTCCCGCCTCGCGGTGCCCGCTGCAAACTTTAGCATCTCCAGGGCTGGCATCCGCTGGAGGGACGGGAGAAGAAGTGCCTTCTTGAAAAGTGTTTCTCGTCCCTCCTCCATGAAAAAGGACCACGAGGTGGGGGTGGGGAAGGAAATGGTTTAAGTTAATTTAAACTGTGTCTGCCGCGGGCAACAATCCAAGAAAGATTTTCTTTCTTTCTTTCTTTTTTTTTTTTTTTTTTTTTTTTTTTTTCCTTGAGTTACGTTGGAAGAATTCAGAGTGAAGCTCTTTGCTGCAGCCCAGTGGCCGCTCACGGAACCTGGACGGCGGAGCGAGCAGACGCGGTCTAGAGGAGCAGGGACTGAGCCAGGTCTGGCCTAGGGCGGAGTTATAGCTAAGACCCAGGCATGCCACCCTCTTTACCAGGCACTTTTCATAGGCGGGCTCTTTTTGTCCTCCAAAATCCATGAGTTTTGAAACATCTATCTCCAATTTGCAGGTACAAAACTGAGGCCCAGACTATTAAGACACACGGCCAGTAACTGGCCATGCCAGATTTTGAGCCATTAAGGCCCATCCGGAACTCATAGCCCCCAAAGCTTCACTACTGTGAAAAATACATGCTACAGTCTTCTGCAAATGAAGACACTGGTTATTATCTGCAGTGTCCCCAGAACGCTCATTGTGTGGACAGCGTGGCTGCTGATAGGATTTGGGAAGTGACTGAATCAAGAGGGTTCTAACTTCATCCGTGGATTAATTTGCTGATGAAGGGTAACTTGATGGCCTTACTGAGCACTTACGGAGATAGGAGGTGGGGCCTAGCTGAGGGAGTAAGCTGTGGGCAGTGTATGACCTTGGGGACTCTGATAGGTTCCCTTCCTCTGCCCCCCACACATATATTCTCTCCCCACTGCCCCCACCTTGCCTTCTCCCCACCCTTCACTTTCCGGTCACCATGAGGTGAGCAGCCTTCTCCTCCACAGTCTCCCCATGATGCTCTGCCTCACTGTGGGCCCAGCGACTGTAGACTGAACCCTGAAACCAGGAGCCAAAATAAATCTTCCCTCCCTCACACCGTTTTTCCTGGTGTTCACAGTGATGCAAAGCTGATGAACACAGGTCCCCCAGAGGTTTCTTTTTAAAAGACCTACTCAGGTCCAGTGTGCAACTTCGAGCCTCCACCCTACTCTCCTACCTGAAATGCCCTGTGGACTGTGGAGTGGACCTCACACAGAACTGCTGGGAAGTGTTGGGACCCAGATCAAAAGAGGTCCCAGGCTGCAGTCCCTGCACTGTCCCTGATGACCCTGGCTGTGTGCAGGCCAAGGGATTCAGGGAATTTAGAGGCCAAGCCCAGACAGTCCTGCCCACCTGGAGCCCAGCCAGATCTCAGAGGAAGTGCTTGTTGAGGTTCTCCCCAAAGGCACTTAAACTTGATACTCATTTTATTGAGCCCTACCTCTGCTCAGGCATTTATGTCAACCATCCCCATCAATCTTTGCTATAGGCCTTGAAGACAAAAATATTACTAATCCATTTTACAGATGCAAAAGCCAAAGTCACACTTCTGCTAATGGAGAAGCACAATTTGAACAGTTGATTCCAGCCCCTGTGTGTCTAACCACCCAATCCAGTAAATCTCACAGTAGAACAAGCCACTTCCTGTCTCTGAGCCTCTACTTTCTCTGGCCTGCAAAATAGAGGCCAAGCAGGTGTCTACCTCAGCTGCATTGTTTTCTCGGGAGATTAAATGAGATAATGAGAGTAACTTGCTCTTCCAGCAAGAAGCTGGGAATTCAGAACCAGTTGTTGAATGAAAGAATGGGTAAAGGAAGGAGGCTTATAACTGTTAGCCCTTTCCTTTCCCCAAGTTTTCTAATGATGAAAGAGTAAAAAACAAAAAGTCTGCTGGGTTCCTGCTCTACTCACATTCCTGCACAGCACAGATGGCTGTGACTTCAGCTCCCACCCCCAGCAGCCTCCTGCTCAGAACCACTAGGGGATCTTTTGAAACCACACCTGACTCTGCTCACAGCAGATGTTGATAATGCACTCACGGTTGTCTCCAGAGCAAAGCTCGTCGGGCATTGCATGCACCAAATTGTGACTGAGGTCCAAGGCCAGAGTCCCTGCCTTGTCCTTCTGCACCAAGTGTTGTTGAATCACGCAAACACTGGTGCAGATCCTTTGCACAGTGGCTGTGAAACCTGGAATGGATGGCTTAGCCCCTCTGGTCCTGAATCCTCCACCTTCAGAAAAGACACCTTGGTCAGACGTGGTGGTGCACACCTGTAATCCCAGTACTTGCTTGGGATGCCGAAGCAAGAGAAAGGCTGTGAGTTCAAGGCCAGCCTGAACTACACAGCGAGACCCTGTTTCAAAAAAAAAGATACTTGCATAGAAGATTCTCTTTAGGATCTTGTTCCAGTCCCTTTCCCTGTAAGGCAGCAAGCGTCACAAAGGAGAAAGGTCCAGAGGGCAAAGTCCTTACATACACGGGGCCATGACAAGGGCTGAGCTCTGACAGGGGCTGAGATTGGGGCGGTGTTTGTCCCATGGCTGTATGCCATCCTATGTGCCATCCCTCAGCAAGTCTTGCTTTCATCTCAGCTGCAGCCTCCTGCTCCCTCCTCCCCATTCTCACTGCCTCTTCCAAATTGTTCCAGCCTCCAAGACCACTGGGCTCCCCACCCGCCATTCAGCTTCTGCCACCAAATGCCTGCAGAGTACATTTAAGAAGAGGGATGGTTCACTTGGCTCACAGTTTCAGAGGGCTCGCTTGCTTTGTTCCTGTGTCACCACAATACATCATGGCAGGAGGACCTGGCAGAGGTGGTTGGTCACCTACCTTGTGGTGATCAGGAAGCAAAGAGAGAGGAAAGGGCTGGGCTTCCAATATTCCCTCCCAAGGCTCCCCGGAGGAATCTAACTTCCGCCACTTGGCCCCACCTGCCAAAGTGCCAACACCGCCCAGCAGTGCCACAGGCTGGAAACCACACCTTTAACATCTTTCTAGCCTTAAGGAGACATGCAAACTGCAGACTGTGGCACTACCCAATCTCGTCCCAAATGGCAGACAGGGAAGGAAGTGTAATCCCAGCTCAGATCACTCCCTAGCTGTCAACCACCTGAGAATAAAGAGCACACTGCTAAACTGAAAATACACTGAATCTACCACCCTACCAAATCTCACAGTTTAAGCCTCAACTTCCTTAAAAGTACTCGGCTGCGTGTGGTAGTGGATTCCTGTAATCCTAGCACTTGGAAAGCTGAAGCAGGAAAATCACTGTGTGTTCGAAACCAACCTAGGCTACATAGGGAACTCAAGGCCAGCCTGGACTATACATTGAAGCCCTGTCTCAAAAAAAAAAAAAAAAAAATGCTCAGCACAGTTACACTGGTCTACAGGAAGGCAAAATTACTTAACACAAAGATGATTTAGTAATAAAGTGTTGAATATCTCATGTACATATGCAGATGGGCATTTTGGAGACTTGATGGGATTTGAAAACACAGCACAATCTACCTCTAGCAACGTGGTGTACATGTGAATCCTGGTTGTTTGCCCGGAGACCACAAGGCTGAGCAAGAGCTTCTCAGGAGAGTATCATGCCCCATAACACTAGCCCAGGAAAAGATCAAAATGTAAAATTTGGTGTGCAGTTTCTACTAAATGCATATCACTTGAATACCATTATAAAGTTGAAAAATGGTAAGCCAAGCCATCTTGAGTTGTGAGCCTTTCTCTTCCCCCATTGTGGGCCACGTATTCATGCATCCAGCTGAAGCCAAGCTGCAGTAACAAATGAGCCCTGGGATCTCAGTACTTCGACACAATACATTCATTTCTCACCTGGACAAAGTCTATGTGTCACTGTGGCCTTGGTGTCTGGAAGGCAAAAGGGGGACATGGAGGAAGTATACTCTTCAGAGAGAACCCCAAAAGCTCGACCAAAAGCCTTCTCAATTTAATAACCATATTCAGTAGTAGAGCTGGATACAAACTCAACATTCAGAAATTATTAGTATCCTTGTATACAAATAACAAACCCACTGAGAGAGAAATCAGGGAAATTACACCTTTCATAATGGCATCACAAAAAATAAATACTTGGGAATCAATCTAACAAAGGAAATAAAAGATCTCTACATTGAAAGCACAGCATTCTGAAAAAGGAGATCAAAGAGAATATCGGAAAAAGGAAAGATATCCCTTGCTGTTAGGTAAAAAAAAAAAAAATCAACATAGTAAAAATGGACATACTCCAAAAATTGTTACACAGATTTAATGCAATCCTTTTCAAAATACCAATAATGCACAGCACAGAAATAGAGAAAGTAATACTAAAATTTATTTGGAACTAGAAGAGAACTAGAATAACAAAATCTGTTCTGGGCATCAGAAGCAAGACCAGAGGCATCACAATCCCTGACTTGAAATTATACTATAAAACTACTGTGATAAAAACAGCATGATACTGGCAAAAAATAAACCCAGGGATCAATGAAACACATTAGAAGACACAGAAAAATTCCAAACACACTCAGCTGCTTTATCATCAACAAAGAAGCCAAACACCTTCACTAAAAGAAAAATAACCTCTTTAATAAATGGTGCTTGGGCCGAGAATTTAGCTCAGCGGCATAAGTACCTGTCTTGTAAGCATGAGGTCATGAGTTCGATCCCCAATACCAAAAATTAATTAATTAAATGGTGCTTGAAAAACAGGCTTTCCAAATGCCAAAGACTAAAACTAGTCCCATGTCTCTCACCATGTGCCAAACAAAAATCAAAATGGGTCAAAGATCTAAATATTAAAACAAAAATGCTAAACTTCTGGAAGAGAGAATAGGTAGAATTCTTGATGACGTAGGTATAGGCAAAACCTTTATGAACAAATCCCAGATAACATGGGAAATATTACAAAGAATTAACATCTGGGATCTCATCCTATTAAAAAACAAAGTTTTTCACAGCAAGAAAAATCATCAAAAGAGCAAAGAGTCAATCCACAGAGTGGGAAAATTTTTTGCCAACCATTCCTCAGGCAAAGGACTAATGTCTAGAATATATAAAGAACTCAAAACATCAGACATCTCCACAAATTTAAAAACCCAGTTCAAAAATGCGCATCAGAGATGAATGCACACTTCCCAGACGAAGAAGTAAAAGTGGCAAATAAATGTGTGAAAAAACTATTCAGTGGCCGTGTTCATTCAAGAGATGCAAGTTAAAATAATGCTGAGATTCCATCTAACCCCCAAAACAATGGCTATTATCAACAAATCAATCAATAAAAAATGCTGGAGGGCTTCAGGGAAAAGGAACCCTTCTCCATTGTTGGTGGGAGTGTAGACTGGTGCAACCACTGTGGAACTCAGTGAGCCGAGTCCTCAAAGCCCTAGAGGTTCCATTCACTCCAGCTACTCTCCTTCTTGATATCTCCCCCAAAGGATTAAAAACATACAGCAGCATGTTATACACACACATGTTATACACACACATGGTTATAGCACCACAGTTTGCAATAGTTAAGTCTCGGAAACATCCCAAATGCCCATCAATTGATGAATGGCCAAAGATGATATGGGTTTTTTTAATATATAAAATGCAAAACTACTCATCTGCAAACTTGAAACATTTCTAGGTGAATGAATGCACCTTGAGTCATACTCTCAAGCGAAATAGATCAGACACATGTATAAATATCATATTGTTTCTCTGGTGTGAGAAATTGAAAGTGTAAATAAGGCCCAAAATGCATAATATTGTAAAATAGGAAGAAATGTTCAAATGGGAAGGAGAACAAGGGAAGGGGTAGAGGGAAAGGAAGAAGGGAAAAGAAAGAATGGAAAAATGGGGGGAAAACTTTTGTAAATAAGGAAGAGAATAGTTCTTGAAAGGACGGTAGTGGAATAAAGAAAAAAAGAATCAAGTTATGTCATGCACAGATACAAATTCCCTATGATGAATGTGATTATTGTGTGTATCTAAAACGTGCCAATATACTTAATTAATTTTAAAAAAATGAAAAACTTGTAAGGCAAGCCATCTTGAGTTGTGAGCCTTTCTCTTCCCCCATTGTGGGCCACGTATTCATGCATCCAGCTGAAGCCAAACTGCAATAACAAATGCGCCCTGGGATCTCAGTACTTTGGCACAATATGCTCATTTCTCACTTGTGCAGAGTATTTGTGTCACTGTGACCTTGGTGTCTGGCAGGCAAGAGAGAGGCGGAGGAGTATCTCAGCACTGGACCACCACGGCCCAAAGTGACACACAGCATTCCCACCCATGGGCTGTTCCCATGACCCCAGCCATCTGCAAAGAAAGCCAAGGCACTCAGAGAAATACATGGATATTTGGAGAGCACTAATTTGTTTCTCCCACAGATAGAGGCCCATAATGGAACACAGAGTAATTTTAGATGGTATGTTAGATAATTTTTGGTAAAAATGGATAGTGTTAAATAACACTGAGCTGCGTACTAAAAAATTTATCCTGAGCTCGCTTATCTCAAAAGCCTCCCAGTAATGAGAAAGTCTTGGCCCAGTGATAACATGTCTCAAACACCTCCTAGACATGCTGACATTGCTCATCTCCTTTATCAGTGAAGGAAGAGCTGGCCTCAGACTCAGAGCTTTCACAACAGATAAAGAGTATCTTGCTAAGTTTACAAAGCAGTGTGTGTTCAGACATTGGTTGCGATATAGCCTCTAATTTATGGTAGGCGATACCAGTTTTATATGTAGGATGGTAGAGTTTCCTTTTAAATACAATTATTTTTTAATTGAGTCTATTTTGAGAGACATGTTCATCAATAATAGTATAAAAACTTCAAACATCTTCCAACGGCCTGTGTCTTGGAGGCTTGATCCCAAAGTCATGGTGCTGGTGGGAAGTGGTGGATCCTGTAAAAGGTGGAAGGGCCTCGGTGGAAGGAAGAGAGATAACTTGAAGGAACACTGGGGCCGGGAATCACTTGTCTCTTCCCTTATTCCTCCTCCTCCCCACTTACCTCCCTTCCTCTCTTCCCCTTTCCACCTCTCTCTCTCCTTCCCAGCCGCCAGGAGGAGATCAGGCTTCCTCTTCACATGCTCCCAGCATGACCCATTGCTTTGTCACAGTGCCGAAAGCAACTGAGCCAACTATTCACAGACTACAACCTCCAAAACCATGATCCAAAATAAACCTTTCCTTGTTTTAAGTTGATTAACTCAGGTAATTTGTTACAGCAATAGGAGGTTAACACAAGATTGTTAATGAACATGGCTCATAAAGTGGAAAGTGAAGTGTGAATGAATGAAGGTAGGAAATCCTGCTCCGAGTCAAACTTCCCAGCACATGTACTGGGATTTCTTGTTGATTTGTTTCATATTTAAATGACATAAAATAATGTATATTCAAAGTATATAATACGACTTGATATACATGTTCATTACATATATTAACACCCACCCCACCTATGTGGTATTTTGATCCAGAAAACTGGTTCATCTTATGACATAATACCTTCCTGTTGCTAGGACAAAATACCCAACACTCACAATTTAAAGGAGGAGAGGTTAATTTTGACTCGTGGTTTTCAGAATGTTCAGTCCCTAATGAGCTGGCTTCAAGGCAGGAAGGGCACGGTGGGAGGATCTGGTGGAGGGCTGGCCAGAAAGCACAGAGAAAGGGGAGAGGCCAGTGAGGGAGATACAGCATACCACTTTAGGGTGCTCCCAGTGACCCCCCACTTCTGACCAGGCCTCTTAACAGCAATTTAGTGACTGGCTTCATACTCAACACTGATGAATGTAGCACCCCTGTGATCCAGTTACCTTCCAAAAGTCCCACCTAAACACATGACATTTTTGGAGAACGATCTTGACCTAAATTAATTCTTCTCCTGGCCCCCAAAAAGACACACCTTCATCTCACTATGCAAAATACATTTAGTCCATTTCCAAGAGTTATGAAATTTTAATGGTTTAAGCATTGCTAAAAAGTTCTAGTCCAAAGTCTCTTCAGACTCAAGGCAAACTCTTAGTTCTGATCTCCCAAAAAAATCAAGGAAGACAAGAAGGAAAGAAGGAAGGAAGGAAGGAAGGAAGGAAGGAAGGAAGGAAGGAAGGAAAGAAAAAAGAACATTACAGGCATACAAAGAGAGAGGGTAAATATTCCCATTCCAAAAGAACAAAATCGTGGGATAAACAGGAACAAGACCAAAACAAGACTGAAAAAAGGAAGGGCAAACATTAGATCCTGTACCTCCATGCCCAGCACCTTGGGCAGGTTGTAGCGAAATGTAAGTTCCAAGTAGTTTGAGAACCCCTGTTCCTATGGCATTACTGGTTGCATCCCTCATAGCCTGTCTCTCTGGGGCTGACTTTGCTAAATGTCTTTGGCCTTTTTCAGCAGATGTTCCATATTCCTGGCCTCTCCAACTTCTTGAGGTCTCCACTACACTTTTGGCTTTACTCTCACAGCTCCCCTCAGTTACACATTACCTGGCCTTCCAAGCCTTCAACTGAAATCTAGGGGAACCCTCCATAATGCTGTAACTCTTGTAGTAGGCATGTCTGAAAAACCAGCACCACATAGATGATGCCAAGGTCTACCACCAGCTCAAGCAATAGCCGAGCCCCTTTAGATCATGGCTGCAGTGGCTTCAGAGTGCCTAAATAACTGAACATGGGGAAACATTCCCCTCTGCATCCTTGAAAGAGGAAGGAACTGTGAGAGCTTTGTAGTTCTGCCTCTTTGAGTCATCCTTTCTGTTTTCCTGATACAAAGTACTTGATTTTTTAATGGTGGCCTTTTTGGTGGTCCAAATTTGCAAGTACTTCCCTTCTGATGAAACTGTCCATTTTGTTCTCCACAATAGCTACACTAACTTACATCCCCAGCAGGAGTGTGCAAAGATTCCTTTGTCTCCACACTTTCACCAGTACCTGTCAGCTCTTGCCCTTTGACTAACAGTCGTACTCTTAAGGTATGAATTGGCATCTCATTGCAGCTTTGACTTGCATTTCTCTGATTAATGATATTAATACTCTTTGCATATATCTGGCAGCTATTTGTGCACCTGTTTTAGAAAAATCTTTTTTCAGGTTCTTTGCCTACTTCATAACAGACTTGTTTAGGTTTCGTGTTTCTTATTATTTTGCTATTGAGTTGTGCAAATTTCCTAAATACTTTGCATACTTTGCTTTTGCCAGACACATAGGTCAGTGTTTTCTTCCATCTCATAGGTTACTTTTTTCATTTTATTGATTGTTCCTTTGCCATGCAAAAAGCCTTTTAATTAAATGTAGTCCACTTAGTTATTTTTGCTTTTGTTGCCTGTGCTTTTGGTATCATATCCAAAAAAATCATTGCCAAGTCTCAGGTTATAGAGTTTTTCCTTGATGTTTTCTTCTGGGAGTTTTTTGTTTCAGATCTTATACTTAAGTCTTTAATCCATTTTGAGTTAAGCTTCTTAGATGATATAAGTCAAGAATCCAAGTTCACTCTTTCACATGTGGAAATCCAATATTCTCATCTAAGTTCATCAGCAGCTCCCACTTACAGGGACAGAGAGGGAGACAGGAGGGGACAGTGGTTAGGAGTGAGGAGACCGTCTGATTTGAATCCCAGTTCTGTGCCTCCCCAGCTGTGTGGCCTTCACCAGAATATTTATTCTCACACTCCATCTCCCTCTTTCCTTCCTACCTCGTCTCTCTCTCTCTCTCCCCTGCCCACCTCATCTTATTCCTCTATAAATGAGGACAAATAACAGGACTCACTTCATTGGGTTCATTCTGAGGACCAAATGATTTAACATTTACAAGATTCTTTGAACAGTGACTATTGAACTTAACAATGTATCCCAAGGGCACACAAAAGCATCACAGAAATTGGTTCTATGACTGTTACATAAGGGAAGGAACAGTTCAGAGATATTAACTGAGTCACCCAGGGCTGCACAGGCAGGCAGGGGAGGAAGCTGGATCCTGGGACAGAGAAGCCAGTAGCTAGCAGGGAGTTGTGAGAATCATGGGATGCTGCCCAGAGGACAGAATTATGGCGGCTCCCCAATCTTGTTTCTTGGTAGAACCTCAGTCCCAAAGTCATTCACGTTGCATCTTCAGGTCACTGTTTCTCAGTGGCAGCTGTAGTTTTACATATGTCTGTCCTAGCCAGGAAAGACTCCATTATGCTGTGATAACAAATGTTCCTCAGACCCTGGGAAAAGTGTTTGTTATTCTCCTTGCTTGGGACTGTCACAGGTTCCCTGTGACTGCCCATGTATTTACTTGGGATCCTGGCTGAAGAGGAGACCTCTGTCTGCATATTATGGGAGAGAGAAGGTAACATGGTAAACTATATGGCCCCTCTGCCAGCTTTGTGCATTCACAATGAGATTGGCTGGGGCAAGTCCTGTGGCTGAGCTTGATATCAGTGGGGCAGAAAGAGACATTCTGTCCTCAGAGCACAGCTGCAAATGGCTTTGAAAACTGATAGCAGATATCACTCTTCTTTGTGAAAAAGGGGACTTTCTTGTTTACTTCAATAAGTTTGAGTAAATGGGAAGCCTATATTCTCTCATCATGAATAGAAGATAAACATAAAACAAATGAAGAATACTTCGGCACAAACTGTTTGCCTATGGATTAATATCTGCATGTGGCCACTTAGTGGTCATATATCCAGAACAGTGGATGAGAAGTAGGGGCTGGAAAGGGTCATGGTCAAAATCAGAGGTTTTCAGAGACAATAATACACATATTGGATGCTATGCTCCAGCACCTAAAACAGACATCCTCAATAAGTAATTGTTGAAACAATAAACAGAGCCTCAATTAGTAAGTACAGCATCCAAGCCAAGGATAGTGTTACATGCCTGTAAGCCCAGAACTCTGGGAGGCCAAAGCAGGAGGGTTTTAACTTCAGGGCCACCCTCAGCAACTTAGTGACTTTGTCTCAACATAAAAAAGATCTGGGGATATAGCTCAGTGCAAAGGCCCTGGATTCAACCTCTGATGTTGGGAAGGAAGAAAGGAAGAGATATGGAGGGGAGAGAAAGGAAAAATCCAGAGTGAAGTATTAATTCAACTCCGAACTTGGTTTGGCCTCATTTCTTGCAGTCCAATCTGTGTCAAAGTGAAAGGTATCACCAGGAAAGGTGGGTGTGATGGGTGTCCCTCCTCCTCCACACCACCTGCCCCAGATGAAAAATAAGCCCACTTTCTGTGGGGCTGGCACACAGAGAGGGAAGAGGACATGATAATAGAAGTATTAGTTAAGCTTGAACTCACGCCATGCGGGTGTCTTTGCCCTTCTTCAGGACTGGCAGGTGTAGAATACGGATTCTCTCATGGAGACTTGTTGGGTGTTTGGAGTCCCATACTGGAGTCTCTCCAGCTGAAACTTTCCCAGACCTGGGTGGGTGCATCTCTAACCCAGGTGGTCTTTCCTCAGCCCTGTGTGTTCACTTCCATGTTCCAAGAGATATATGGGTGAGACTGATGTTGGTCCAATACTGGCTCTCCCTTCTGGTTCATTCATGGGAACCATGCAGACATCCTTTGCCCTAAAAACTCTAGGAGAGTGGGCAAACCCAGTGGAACTTTCCCAGGACCACTGGCCACTTTGGCTTTCTTGGGGCTGCTTAGAGAACGAGTCAGACACTTATGTGCCTTGCCTACCAACTACTAGCCAGAAACACATTTCCAGTTTGCCTAGGGAAATAACCTCTAAGAATTGACAGTGCTCATCAAATATCTATGTGGCCCTCTGGCAGTTGGAATAAGACCGTGTAACAAATCCTGGCCAATGAAGGAGTTGAATTTTGACACATCCCTTCCAGTGAAGGCAGTTAAAGGTCAAATGTTCCCATTCTCTATTTCATCTCCCCTGAAGGCAGTGTGTTCTATTTCATCTCCCCTGAAGGCAGTGTGTTCCAGTCAGCACAACTCTGAGAAGGAAGAGAACAGATTGAAATCTTTGTTGGACTAAGCAGAGATATTTCTAGGTTGAACTGTTGCTGCAGCAAAGCCTATCCTATCCTAACTAATGTTCTCCATATTCTATTCTGAATATTTTCTCTGTACACCCATCTCTATACATGAGATGAAGAGAGAAAGCACTTTTGTTCCCTAAGATAGAATAAAACCTTTGGGACAACATTTTATAAAAGTACTTTGCTCACAAATCTTCACTTCTTTTATTTGTTTATTTTGTTTTTGTTTAGTGTTTTGTTTTATTTTGGTACCAGGGATAGAACTCATGACCTCGTGCTTGCCAGGCAAGTGCTTATGCTGCTGAGCTAATATCATTCTCCTATCATTAATTCTTTTATATTCTTGCAGTTGGTAAACAGGATTGAGAAGTGTTTCCAACTATTTCATTCGAAAATCTACACACAGTGAACTGAAAAATTACTTGGAAATTTAATATTTATCTTATCTTGTTGCCTAATTTAAAATTTAATTTTAACATCCTGTTAAACAAGACTGTTGGGAAGATAACAGGATTGCATCATATTAATTACCTTTTATATGTTAAATTGTGCTAGGCAAATAACACGCATTGTCACATTTAATTCTCATAGCAACTCTTACAACCAAGTGACTTTGTTTGTAATTCCTATTGTACAGACAAGAAACTGAGGGTTGGGGTGATAAGTGACTTGCCCAAAGGCACACACTAGGAAATGGCAGAACAGAGATTTCATCTCAAGGACCAAAAGATTTCAGCTCAGGCCAGGACCAACACCCCTGCTGTTCAGACATAAAACCCTCCTTCTGTGGCTTGAATGTGCCCTTTAAATTTCATATATTGGATACCTAATCCTTAAAGTCATATGGTAATGCTATTTGGAAGTAGGACCTTTGGGAGGTAAGTAGGGTTAGATACAATCATGGGGATGGGGTTCCCCCCCCCCTGCAATGCAATTAGTGGCTTTATGAGACTCAAATTAGTACAGCTGTTCTGTCTCACTATGTGACGTTCTCTACCACCGTGGAACTCCGCTGAGTTCCCAACAGAAAGAAGTCTCTTACCACATGCAGTCCCTCAACCTTGGACCTCCTGACCTCCAGAACAGTAAGAAATGAATTAATTTTCCTTACAAATTACCTCAGCTGTGATATATGATTACAGTGAAACAGAACAGACTAAAACATCTCCCTTTTCAGAGGTTCTTTAGGAATGAAGTGAAGAAACTGAAGAGCTCTGACATTACCTGTCTACCTACTGACTAATGGTGGGAGTGACTACACCAGCACCTGTCCCGAGGTCCCTTTGACCAAAACTGGTGGCTACATTGCCTCCATGTTTTCCAGGCACCCAGAAAATCCTAGGGATATGATAATGTCAGCAGCCCCCTTCCATACCCAGGGTAATATACTGAATACATTGACCTAATTACTTTCTTTTCAAGGAGCCAAAGATTCTCTGGAAGAGCCAGAAAACATAGCCAGTGTTCCTTAGGATTTACATCACTCCATGTCTACCTCATTTCCATAACTGTCCCCTAAGAAGCGTTCTCTGTTTCTCACCTCACCCCTGGTGGACAGATCTATTCCTCTTCTCCCTCTTCTAGCCAGTGCCCAACTCTGATACCTTCCCTTGGCATGCATACCAGACATGTTATCAAATTCACTTGTCCCTAACAGAGATGTAAGATGTAACTACCCAAGAATTCAAGTGTAATTTAAAGTTATTTTCTGATATCTAATTTGCCTTCTACTATTTTGGGCAATAATATTTCAACAGGAGCCTCCTAGCCAAAGTGCCAGAGTTGGTTTACAGTGCCAACCCCAGCCACAGTGGGAAACCACAGGTCCGGGACACAGACATTACCGATTTAAAAAAGTAATTACAACATTGAACACAGCCTTAAATAAAAGCAAAAATACAGGAGACAGGAGAAAAAGCAAAAGCATAAATTGGAAACAATGCCGTTTTCTCCAGATATTTTGTAATGTTTACAACCTGGCTGGTACTGGCACCTTGTCCTGGCTGCATCTAATATAAGCTGAGTATCCAGCAAGGAAGAATGGGGGGCTGTGACTTGTAAAGAATAAGCAGAATTTCTTATTTATAAGATCATCTATTTGCTTGAATGTCTTTTGTTTCTCTGTTGAGAAACTTCTTGTACTGGTGCTCAGGGAATGAATTAGTATATATTAGTATGACAAGAAACAAGAACTCAACTTAAGCTGATTTAACTAGAAAGCATTTCTGTTTGACTCATGAAAGATCACCATTCAGGCACAGGCATACCCAAATGCTCCACATCACATCATGTAGAATCTCCCCGTCTCTACCTCTTGGCTTTGCTTTCCACAAAATTGACTTCATTTTCAGCCAGTTTCTCCTAGTAAAACACAATCCCAGAACCTGACATCCTAGTAGTTTAGCATCCCCAACAAGAAGATGGTGATTCCCAGCTAGATTATTTTCTTTAGAGAGCATCCAAAGTCAAGTATTTTGTTGTAGCAAGGGAAAATTGATTGATGTATGCTCAGAGTCACACTATGATAGCACAAGAACCAAAATTCGTGTTTCCAGTCTTCTGTTGAGTGCATCCACTACCGAAGTCTTTTGTTTTTAAAGACAATAGGCAAAAGACAAGGAGAATTCATGTTTGTTGGACACTCAGTATGGCCAAGCATGGGGCTCAGCACTTCCACACCCACCAGCTCATTCCACCTTCCCCCACAAGACTGCAAGGCCACTATGGTACTGACCCATTCTAGTAACAGGGAAACTTAGCCACGAAGACGCAAGACATCTCACCCTGGACCACAGCCCAGTAATGTGTGGAAGGAACCCAGCATGAAGAAGAAGCTTGACATGATCCAGAAGGAAACTCCTGCTCAGTGAGGCTGGAAGAGGCTCATCCTCACCCCGGTCCCTGGGACATTCCCAAGTGTACTTTGCCTCCCCCAGGATACAGAGTCTGCTCATGCAGAGCCTACAAAAGGGGCCACTACTTAGCTGAGTCTACCCAACAGGGGAGATGTCTGGGCTAAAACTGCAAGCAGCAATCTGCCTCCCCGTGTGTCTGGAGGACTGTGGATATCTCAGCAAGCAGGCAAGCATCACCAGTTCCGGAGGCCCTGCGGCCTGCAGTAAGTGCCCAGTGCACTCTGCCGCAAGCCCAGACTGTTTGGGGCCCTCCAGGTTTCTGGGTGCAGTGAAGTGGCTAAGTGGGTCTGAGGCATCTACACCCGCCTCCCCACTCCCGCTGCGCTCAGAGAACTGTGGAGTTTCCAGCAAGCAGATGGGTGCACAGTGTCCCTGGAGCCCAGCTTATCTGGAACTATGGAGTTCTAAACAGGCAGAAGAGGGCCACTGGTTCTAGAGGCCCAGCAGCCTGGGGGAACTGGGTGCCAGAGTCCCATGAGCTGTAAACATAGAAGTGGATTTCCAACAGACCCTGAGGAAGCTTTCAAATAACACTTGAAACAGAAAAATATAGGAAAATGACAAAATCAATTTACAACCTCAAACTTCCAGCCCATCTCAAGAAACCCTAGGAGCGATGTATATAGAAGAAAATATATGCCATACACCTCAAATATCGGAAATAATAGCTACTGAAATAAACAACCAACTCCAGGAAGCTTTAAAGGAATTCAAACTCGAAATAATCTCCGAGGTAAAAGAAGAAATGATAAAAGAAATGAAAGAGATTCTGAATATATCTAAAGAAAACACAGTTTAAAAATTGGAGGAACTAAACAAAAAGATAGAATCCCTAGATGAGCAGTATAAGAAACAAACAGAATACATAAAGCAGATGTACAGAAATATACAGGAAATAAAAAACTCCACTGAAAGCTGTAAAAACTGCCTCAATGAAAGTGAAGATAGAATTTCAGACCTTGAAGACAGGATTGCAGCTAGTGATGAGGAAAGGAAAGATCTTTTAAAAACAACAAGGAATCAGGAAATAACAATACAACAACTGCAAGATGATGCAAAGAAAAATAACATAAGATTGATAGGGATTAATGAAAAAGAAGGGGACAACATAAAGGATGTCAAGAGAATATTTAGAGAAGTAATAGCTGAAAATTTCCGAAGCATGAGATCAGAAACCGATATCAGGTTTAGTGAAGTCTATAGAACTCCAAATAGTCATAACCAAAATAAAACTACACCTAAACATATAATAATCACCATCCCAGAAATCCAACACAAGAATGGATTATTAAAAGCTGTCAGAGAGAAAAGACAGATCACTTTTAAAGGAAAACCTATCAGAATCAGAGCAGACTTCTCAGCACAAACAATAAAGTCAAGAAGAACATGGAGTGAAGTATTCCAGATCCTAAATCAAAATGATTTCCAACCTAGACTGGTTTACCCTGCAAAACTATCATTCAAAATTGATGGTGAAATATGATACTTCCATGACAAAGAACAGCTGAAGAACTTCATGAACACCAAGCCAACCCTGCAAAAAATATTGAAAGACAGTTTAGATACACAAAGGAAAAAACCACTAAGCAAAGCAGATAATTAAACAGAACAGAAAGATAAAGATGCAACAGCAGAGAGATAACATGTCAACAATAAACTAGCATATAACAGTTATAACCATTAATGTAAATGGTATCAATGCACCAATCAAAAGAAACAGACTAGCAGAATGGATCAAGAAACAAAATCCAACCATAGGCTGTTTACAGGAAACCCATCTAACCCAGAAGGATACTCACAGACTGAAAGTCAAGGGATGAAAAATAATACTTCATGCAACAGGAATCCAAAAAAAAGGAGGAGTAACCATTCTGTTTGCAGACAATGTGAACTTTAAACCAACAGTGATCATAAAGGACAAAGAAGGTCACGACATACTCGTTAGGAGAAAACTCCAAAAGGAAGAGATATCTTAAATATATATGCACCAAACTCCAGAGCACCCAGTTATATAAAACAATTATTAACAGAAATGAAAACTCAAATTATCAGTAACACAATTGTAACAGGAGACCTTAATACGCCATTGACACCAAGGGACAGATCAACCAGACAGAAAATGAGCAAAGAAATAACAGAACTGAATCACACCTGTGAACAAATGGACTTGATAGACATATACAGAATGTTCCACCCAACAACATCAGAATACACATTCTTCTCAGCAGTATATGGGTCATTCTCTAAAATAGACCATATATTAGCTCACAGAACATATTTAAACAGATGCAAAAGAGTTGAAATCATCCCTTGCATGTAATCGGATCATAGCGCTTTGAAATTAGAAATTAATGATAAAAGATACTGCAAAAACCCCACAAACACATGGAAACTGAATAACACACTCGAGTAATCAGTGGGTCACAGAAAAAATTAAACAATACCTACAAGAAAATGAAAATGCAGATACAACTTACTGGAATCTGTGGGATGCAATGAAAGCCTTCCTTAGAGGAAAATTTATTGCACTGAGTTCCCACATCAGGAAAACAGAACAAATACAAATAAATAACCTGATGCTACACTTCAAACAGCTAGAAAAAGAAGAGCAAGTCAAGCCCAAAGCCAAAAGAAGAGAGGAAATTATGAAAATCAGAGCAGAAATCAATGCAATAGAGACTAAGAAAACAATCCAAAGAATCAATGAATCAAAGAGTTGGTTCTTTGAAAGAATAAATAAAATCGATAAGACCCTAGCCAACCTTATTTTAAAAAGGGAAGAAAAAGCTCAAATTCATGCAATAAGAAATGAAAAAGGTGAAATCACTACAGACTCTACAGAAATACAGAAGATCATCAACACCTATTTTGAAAACCTCTACTCTCAAAGGTTTGATAACACAGAAGAAATAGACAGATTCCTAGAAACATATGAAGTACCAAAGCTAGATCAAGAGGATGTAAAACTGCTGAATAATCCAATCTCTACTAATGAAATTGAAAATGTAATTAAGTCCTTACCTACAAAGAAGAGCCCAGGCCCAGATGGATTCACTGCAGAATTCTACAAGAAATACAAAGAAGACCTAATGCCGATATTCCTCAAACTATTCAATGAAATTGAAAGGGAAGCAATCCTTCCTAAGTCATTCCTGGAAGCAAATATTACTCTAGTACCAAAACCTGAGAAAGACCCAACTAAAAAAGAGAACTATAGACCAATCTCCCTAATGAACACAGATGCAAAAATCCT